>NC_138528.1:70387694-72787694 GCF_964234715.1 Podarcis melisellensis | reverse complement strand
CCAATTAGAACCTTGGACACAGTACGAGCTGAAATACATTATCATAATCTGGCTATAGCGATAAAATAGCCCGAAAACTGACTATGACTTAGATGAAAACTTCTGCTTGTGTTAGTGGAAGGATCACTACCCGTCATGAGCAGCATGCAGTATGAGGGATAGTAGTTGGGGAGGGTATTGGTAACACATACACTGATATGTGAACAGTGTTGCAGCTCATGCAAAGGGGGTGGCTAGTTCAAAACATATAGTTCTAAGATACCATAAAGAAACCCTTTACGTACATCAGAAATAATTCGTGGTGCTTAAAAGGTAATGAAAATACCAGTGAAACTGGTTTTAAAGTTTTTTTGCCACTCAAAATCCCTTTTTGAGGATAGCAAGTGTACAAGTAAATGCAAATCTATTTTATCTTCATTCTTCATTCTCATGCAGGGATATAATGGAGAGCTGAGCATAGGGATTTGGCAGGGGAGGTGGGGGTGGCGATTCCAATAGGTGTAATATTTTCCCTTAATCCAGGGCTTTGGCTCTTTATAAATTAGCACTAGACAAAGTCTTAACTCACCAGTCTAGCTCACTGAAAGTCCCACACACTGATTTACAGATAACATTTACTTGTAGCAGCATACATGATAATAGAAGTATTATTTGCTGATTTTCAACTTCTTGCAGGAGAATAGGAGGTTGGGTGATGAACAGCATTGCTTCAGGCTACACTCCAATCTTTAAAATCCTGTTTGGCCAATGTTTTCAGATGTTGAGCTGGCAGCTAGAGAGAATGAGAATCCTCTATTTCATCATGCTATATGTTACATGCTAGCGATGGAGAACCAATGCTACAATAAAGAGTAAACCTGAAAAACCTGTAAAATCAAGTTGCTAGTTCATCTCTCATCCAGCATAACTTTCATCACCCGACTCCCTAAAAACAAAAAGAAAGCTTCCACCTTCTCACAGGAATTAGACAAAGAGCAAGCATGACTCTGAAACACAATTATCTGATCTAGAAACATAATGTGTTTAGCAAGCCCTCATAATTCCTGCATATACAGTTGGTTCCTCTACTTTAGCAGAGAACAGTTTTCACAGTAATGTTTTGCAATCAAAGCTGGGATCCTAGAATAAAAATTCTCAGAAATGTGCATTAACTAGAATCATATGTAGTGAGTTAGTGGAATCTTGTCATCACCTGTAAAACTTCTGTCAGCAAGCATCTGGGTTAGATTGAACTTCCCAATGAAATGTGTTAAAACTGACAAGGCTTATTCTACATGACACACAAAGATTTGTAAGTGAGAATCTGAATGGAGAGCTTTAAATTATAGCATTTCCAGTGTTTGCCATCTCTGTGGAACATTGTGACTCATATTATGGATGGCTAGCAGTTTTTTTAAAGTAATAAAAGAAATCAGATTGCTTCTGAATCAGGGCTAATCTGCAGTGTAAGATTGCTCAGGTATCGTCACCATTCAAAATATTTTATCCACACAAGCAAAAATAGTTATCTGTGGAAGAACAGGAAAAATAAACATGGCCAAACTCAATATGCACTGAAGCACTTTGCAGTTTTAGGAGAAAATTGCTAAGAGATGCTGATGTCATAGGTTCAGATAGTTTCCATCCAGCTCTGCAATGAGTAATGCACACCTTTTTATGTCTGCATAGAATCATCAGCATCTGTTTATTTGGATGCCATTTTCCACACAAAAATTGTGCCTAAAGTGGCTCACAACACAAAATGAACAGTAAGTGTACCAATTAAAAAACTTATTAGAAACAATTAGAAACTATCATATCAATTACTGAATCCAAATTTCAGTGCATACAACATTGTATGAAACAATACATATAAACGAATTTAGCAGCTTAAACTAAACAGTATGGTATAAATAAGCTGACCTAATTTAATAGCTTGAACTCAGCGGAAGAAGGAACAATGCTAACACAAAAGTAGAATAGTAGTTTTAAAAAACTACCATGTTTTGGACAATGCACCTGTATCAAATAGTTGGGTTCCGAGACTTCAGACATCCAAGGACCCCACCCTATCTCTCACCTGAGGTAGTACAGATGCTTCTACTCTGGCTTGCACTCAGAAGGGCTTTTTGACCCACTTTAAACAGCCATGGCTTTCCCCCAAAAGAATTCTAGGTGAGATAGTTTTTTTAAGGGTCCTGAGAGTTGTTAGGAAATCCCTATTTCCCTCCCAGAGCTACAGCTTCCAAAGTTCCCTGTATAGAGTGACTGATTGTTAAATCATTCTGGACATTGTAGCTCTGTGAAGGGAATAGGGGCTCTCCTACACAATTCTCAACATCCTTAACAAACTACAGTTCCCAGGATTCTTTGTGGGGAGCCATAAGAGTGGGTTTGGTCCTGTGCCAACCATGTGATTTCTCTGTGTATTTTGTTCTAGGCATAGCATGGATTGTGGGGTTTAATTTAGCTCTTCGTGACTGTAATACTGATCAGCTGTCCTGAGATAATGCTTTAATTTGTCATTTAATCCCCTAACTGCTAAAATTGGTTGGCTTACACCAATTTTTCAATCATGTGGCCTTATAATTACTACCAGTCCGTTTAATATGTTTCTCCTGGCTGAATATTTTAAGCACCAGAATACCTATCCCAGCTCTTTGTGTACAACAAATGTTAATAACCTTTTGGCAGCTACTCATTGTTTTTTTGAAGTTGTTCCCTCCCTTTGTTTCCTGAACTATTCAACCATCCTACTTAGAGTTTCTGTGTCTGACTTCTCAAAGGAGCAGCAGAAGACTCTTTATGATCTGTCCATTGTGCTGCTTCATTTATAGCTTCTTTCTTGGCTCCCATCCAACCACTTGCCATAGGAGTGAGGTTAACGTCTGCTTGCTGCATCCATCTGCAACTCCAGTTCTTCAACAGAACCGTTTTCCTCGTATAAGGGTCCCCCCCCCCGCCACAAGCCTTTCTTATTTCCCTTTTTGGCTTCTGCTTCTTGTTTCTGTAAATCATTTTGTGGTTTTCAGTGTTATTGACAATGTAAAAGCACAAAAAGTATTGGATTTCATTAGGCATTCAGCTCATAAAAGGGTTGTGATGGAAAGTGGTATACATGTCCCAGATACCATTTGGAAATTAACTAACTTTGAACAGTACGTCCAGATCACCTAAGGAATGAGTGCAGAAATGATTTTTTTGTCTTTCACAAAACGATTAATATACCCGGTATAAGTTGAAAGCATGCAATGGTCACTTACACTTAAACAAGACTCTAGATATGAAAGCAGATTTCATTTCCCTCTCATTCTTCATACCTTCCACCAGCCAATTGGTTCGTATAGTGTCATATAATTTTAATGGTTCAGCCAGGAGAATGAATGATGAGAGACTGGGCTCACACTTCATCCATATTTCCTTCAGGTTGTTTTGTGCTATGCTATCTAAAAGAGTATCCTTAAAAACATGTTGAGTGATTAATCGAGAAGGACATCAGCAGCGCCCTATTCTCTAGCCATTAGTTGGGTTTCAGTGACAACCTATGACCTCATCTAATTTCTAATGGAGATCTGTGCCAAATACTTCAAAATGCAGGTGGGGAAGGGAGGGCAGGGAGCCATAATGATTCTATTGTCTTCCTTTTGCTTTTGGATGAACAAGTTTTTCAGGTTTTGGAACAATACAAACACAAGGTCAAACTGTTGATCCAAGGCAAAGTGGGATTAGTTTATCCACGATGCAATGAAAACATGTTTCCATTGTATCTTATAAATCATGATCCCAGCATCCCATTTTAAAAAAACCAATAACAAATGTGAATTCAAATTAAAGTAATATTGACTAACAGCACAATTGTGTACCTTCCCATTGGGTTTCATGGCGCTTAGTCCAAAGTTACTGAGCACAGGATTGCAGTCTAAATTACACTTAGTTTAATGGAAGATATTTGATTGTATAGAAAAATAAAGCATCTTGGTTTTCTTTCTTTCTCTCTCTCTCTCCGCACACATGCACACACATAGACACCTTAAACATGTTTTGTTTCATTTAACTGGAAGAGAAATGTCATTCTGTGCCTGAGCGGGTACAGGTGTGCCTTGTGAACTGCTTAAATAAACTGAATAAATAGATACTGATGTCAGTTGACACAGGTGCAGACATCATTCAGTAGAATGTTATTTGCACACAAACACTCTGGTGTTTACCGTCTGTGCTGCAATCAGAGCAGTGCCAAGGAGGCACAGAGGCAAGATTGAACACAGTTTCCTTTTTTCAGTGTACTTGCTGCCAATGGATTTTTCCTTAACAAATTTCCTTCCCAACACAGCGACCAGGAGCAACTTTTCTTTATTCGATTAATACACAGACACAGTTGGAGTACGCATTTCTAAACATTTGTGGAGGGATATGTAGCACCTAGTGTCTTCACCTAGTGACCTTTTAAAAATATGTTTAAACAAGAAATGCAAGCACAGTGACTAGCATGTGTCCTATGAAAAGCACACCTTTTTCCTGTAGTGATATACACAATCGGGACCGTTCCATGTGTTACTTTTCCCCCTCACTGAAGGAATGTTTACCTACTCCATGAGGTAAACGTAAGAATATAGTAATGTGTGAAGCAACGTGTTTCTTCATAGTGGTTTTCTACCATATGAAGCACTCCTTGAGATCCCAAGGGCAGTATGAATAAACAGATGCTGAGTTGGGCTTCATTGTGAATCCTTGAATTTCCTACTTGATGAAAATGAATTCTACCCTGCACCATAAACTGGAATGTGGCATACCAAAGAAGTGTCTTGTCAGAGGACTACAACAAGAATGGCATCTGAAACAAGGGGTACAGTGCCTTCTATCTGGCAACTTCGTGACACATCAGAATAAATCCATTATGCCCTCCTTGAATGAATCCCTACTCTGAATCTCACCAGTTAGATATGTACAAGTAAAGCTTGAGGTGAACTGAACACTCATGTCTCCTACCACACACCTTGGTGGCTGCCAACTCTGCAGAAAAGCAAACAAACCCTGCAATGGATCCTTCCTACTTAATTGCCACTCCTGAAGGCATGATCCAGCATGAAAAAGCCACTGTTTGCCCTTCCCTATTCCCTCATCTCTAAAATATACACTCATACATTCTTTGAGGATATGAGAAGTGAAAAAGAAACCATTTCTGATCATTACAAAATTAAAGTAGGATGAAGTATGTTTACTCCTCCTGGTGCCTCGTTCATAGGTATATGAATGGAACTTGGTAGTTAAGTAACAGGAGCTGAGGGAAATGGAAGTCTCCAAGAATATGCCTCACCCCTCAGGATACGTTACTCTGGGAATCTTCCCTGCAACCTCAGTAGTAGTAGTAGTATGTACAACCTCTGTGTGGAGCGCTGCTTCTTTCTGCTTCCTGCAGCTATGCTGATACCCCCCCCCCCCCGTTCTTGGATTGTATCTAATGCTTGCCCTACTCAGACCCATTGAAATCAATGAACACACCTAACTTTGGTCCATTCATTTCACTGGGTCTACTCATGAGTACAGCTTAGCCTGATCTGCTTCTAAAACTCCTTTCCCACAAATGTACCATTTCCCCTGCACAAAGGCGAACCAAGTTAGCCTATTGATTGACAGCTGCCGAACCAAATTCTTTGCCTGCTGTAACTTTACACGCATGTAAGAGACTGCTTGACATTGCTGCTTAATAGAGCTCTAGTTATAGGTGAGGGGCACAAGGTGCATAAACATAACAAAACAAAAAAAGTGCAAATTAAGAACAGATGTTAACCGAGCAGCGCTTTAAACAAGGGAATAATAAGAGTGATCTGGAATGGGTTGCTATAAAAGTTGTTAACACTGACACTGGGGTCATTTAAAGAGCCCTTAAGTGGATATCCCAAGAGATGGTAGTGGGAGGGATTAAGGCGCAATGACCCAGATTGATTTGGGGCTTGCTCTTGCCTTTCTTTCTTTTTATGCCGAAACACTAAGTCCAAGATGGCCCTTGAGCACATGCAGTAAAAACATACACTTGTTCCATCATAGAATGTTAAATGCACATGAACCAGTTCAAAGCTGGCCTTCTGGAGTGGCTAGAGCAGGTGTCCCCTTGACCGGTGAGGAGGGAGTAGAAGCAAACCTGTTAAATCCTTTAGCCTTGGTTCAAAGTAGCATATGGACGCAAGTTGTAAAGTATGATAGATTTCCATTTTAAGATTTTTGGAATCATCAAATCACAGTGGATTTGGATATTTCAAGCTCACTTCATTTTTACTACTTGTTTGTAGGGGATAGCATTAGTCAAGCTATAATTAATGATGCATTTTGAATAGGTAACTTGGAAAGCTTCTACCAGGGTAGTATTGTTTATCTTCCAGTGTTGTTCTAACACAAAGGGAGAGTGTTTTCTTTTTGTTGGCTTCCAAATGCCCCTTAGCCTCCTTTAGACCTGAACTTTAACCTTGTGTGTGTGTGTGTATCTATCTATCTATCTATCTATCTATCTATCTATCTATCTATCTATCTGAGATATATGATCTTTTGTTTTATCATAGGGTCCTAAGAGCTCAGTAAAACACTAAAGTTCACTCCCGCCCACCCCCAGTCTTGAGGGTTTATTATATATTTTAATGACCTATTCTGCTGCTTCTAATAGCCACCCTTGTAAAAGATAGCACAAAACAAAGACTTACAAATTAGTTGAGGCCCTGGTACCTCACCAGCAAGGGAATAGACTGGAGACCACCCATGTATGTAATCATTTCTTAGCAGCATGGTTGGAAGCTTCCTTTCTCAATACAGTATCACCTAAAAATAAACAACTCTTTTTGTTTGTTTACCCAGGAACTCATTGAAAATCTTTTTTTTCCCTCTGTGGCACAAATTAAGACTTTTATGTACTTTCATCATCAGTGTCTCCCCTCACCCTCTAACTAAGCCACATCACTGCTTAGAAATAAATTAAGGTGCAAAGCTATGGGAATATTGTGTGAATAATATGGAATGGTGGGGAGCCACCTTTGCCCCCTTGAGCTCCTTGGAGGAAAGGTGAGATATAAAGGCAAAAACAAACAAATTAAAAATACTTTTTTGCAGCTTTTAATACCCAGTTTCATTGGAAAAAGGAAGCCACTTGTCAAAACATGTTCTATTACAAGTATGGTTTGCGGAGGGTGGGGAAACAGACGCACTTGACAGCATTTTGCCGTATAACTTAGATTTACTAAAGTGAAGATTGGGAATTTTGTATGATGATGTAACTCTCAAAAATTGTGGGTCTGATGTAGCATAGGGAGCACTCAGCCAATCAAGAGGGATCTTTCTTGACGGCTGAAAATGGATAGTTCCAAGGTAAAGTCTGGTGAATTCCCCTGTTCTCCTTTAGACGACAGCCCTGAAGTAGATGTTCACTGGGTTCTAGTGGTAGTGAAATAATCAAGATTATCCATTGGCCCTCTGTTCTACACTTGACCTTCAGCTAAAGTTCTTAAAAGTTATGTGCAGAGGCTCTGTTAAAGTCTTTGGCAGAACATGTAGAGGTTGGTAGGGGGGCAGTGAATATGGTCCCAATTCTCCCTATCCCTTGCACATCTCCATCTCCCTCTGCAGCAATTTTAGGTAAATTTACTGCAGAGGAGAAATGTACAACTTTAAGATGCAATTAGAAATCCTTATTTTTGAAAACACATTAATTTATTGTCGATATGTATTCCTGTCTTCCATTCAGTTTAATATCTCCAACAATAATATTGAGAAAATGCATTTTTTGCAAGTATTTGGCTGTCAGCTGGAATGGCAGAGGACTGACTTTTGCAGGGAAACGGAGGGTGTGCTCATACTGGCTAATTTCCATGTGATCCATTTACAGCTGTGACAATCCTGTCCTGTTACATTTTTTTCTCTTGTCTTCCCTCATATTTGCAGCCATGTCTGTGTGCGCTTGCCCTCTAAATCCTCTTTAAACGGATTCAGTGTTATGTACCTGATATGATATATGCCATTAAATTGTACCTTACTTCTACCACTGAGGACAATGAGACTTTGCTGAGTGGCAGCTCTTGGTCAGGATAGAGAAAGATGGGAAGGGAAATTACTTCTCTAGCTGACCATACGAGCAAGCAAGAATGAAAATGCTGCACGTGTTCAAAGAAGCATTTAAGCAGCAGTAGTGGTTCATTCATCATCACTATGCTTTCCTCCACTGTTAATCATCCAGCAGAAGAGGAGAATACTGAACAGATCAGCCACCACCATCCACCGTATTAGCAATATTCTCTCAAGAACCGAAATTGTTATGCTTTTTGGGGAGTAATGGGTGGGTGGGTGTCAGCAGGCAACAGATTGACGCCTTTTGGTTAGTAAGCAATTCTCCATGTGTGCAGTGTTGTTTTTCATTTTGTGCAAATTAATGGTA
The DNA here is from genome assembly GCF_964234715.1 of Podarcis melisellensis. Taxonomy (NCBI): domain Eukaryota; kingdom Metazoa; phylum Chordata; class Lepidosauria; order Squamata; family Lacertidae; genus Podarcis; species Podarcis melisellensis. Next base: position 72,779,302 of record NC_138528.1, on the reverse strand, counting down.
CCAGAACTACTATAGACAAAATTAAAATCTAGTGGGGAAAATGTTTTTGAGAAAGCATTAAAACTCTTTCCACAATAGCTGGAACAATGCCTGTGGTTGTGATGACATTTTTTTAAAACAGCAGCAGCAGCAGCAGCAGCAGCAACTCTCTCTCTCTATATAGATTTGATCCCATTTATTCTTGAGAAGGAGGGTCCAATCCAGAAAAGAAAAGAAAAACTGGTTCAATGCAGTGTAAACATGGCCTTGGGAATTCATTTACCTTCAGTTATCTAAATGGCAGTGTACCAGAGTGCTAGTGAGGTCACAGCAGGGCCATCCGCATAGGAGCCAGAATTTTGTCAGCATAAATCATTCCCTTGCCATGCATGCTCTTCCTGCATTATGACTTGCACCCTGCTTCTCAATTTTTCCTCACTCAGTGAATGCAGCTGTAGTGAGAGGCACAGATATAGCACAACTAGTTTTGCTCACCCAAGTCTGCAGTCCTCAGCAAGCTTATGTTAATTACACACACATTGGAAAGGGAAACATTAGTTGGCCTTGCCTTGGATACCTTTTTGGCAGAAAGGCAATTAACAAATATTGCAAAATAAATGCATGCCTGGATAAATGCACACATAAGATTTTCTGTTATATGTATTACTACATAAAAAGATGTTCTCTCTCAGAGTAGTTATTCAGGAGTTTACTGGGTCAGCCTTTAAGAATCCCCCATTTGCTGGATTTCCCTGTTTACATTTCTTAAACCAAATAGTTTTTAATGTGACAAAAAAAAATCACCATCATATTTTCAGTTTATTCCTATTAATATATCTGATAAGACTATGATAAATTTTCTTTGGGAGTATATTTCACCCAGGTGCCGAGTCAAAGGAAAATGAACTCCACCCTGATCTTGCCATTTATAGCTGGGAAACTTAACACCCAAGCCTTGTTTGTAAATGTTATGAATGGCTTTCAATGAAAACTTTTATTTTGCTTTATTTTTAGTATAATCTGTTCTGCTCTAGGGCATCCTGAGAATAGGAGGAGATTGCTTCATTCAGTATTCATTTGTGCACAATGATCATTAAGAGAAGAATCAGGGGAACCACACATACTGGACAGGATTGTGTGTGTGTGTGTGTGTGTGTGTGTGTGTGTGTAAGAGAGAGAGGGAGGGAGGGAGAGGGTGTGTGTGTGTGTGTGTGTGTGTGTGTGTGTGTGTTATTGTGCTATCTTGGGCACATCAACACAAACCTCTTTTGTTTCTAAGAATGACTTTTGTTTAAAAGAGACTGCATGTGTCTTTGGCCATTCCCACATCCTAGGCTACTGTAGATGAAGGAAGTTTCTGTGGGTGTCTTAACTATAATCTCGCCAGGAGCTGCCTCATTGTGTGCGAACACTCTGGTAGATGTCTGGCTCGTTGGGAGTTTACAATTGGAGGAAAGGATGGTGGCATTACCTCGAGCATACTAGGCATTGTGCCAGTGTAACTGAGCAGATGGTGACCTCTTGGGTCATGGGACTATATTTCTGAGATAGATGGGAAAGGAAATTCTACAGTTTGCAGACCAGATGGGGAGTTCTCACAGCACCAGCTAGAAGGAATGTATACACATATATGTGTGCAGGAGAATGTCAAGGCAGAGTAAGAAAGCAGCACTGTCGAATGAAGTAAATCCTAATTCTGGCTGCCACACAAAATGTGTGAAGTTGTAAAGGTGTTTTATATGTGTACCAGTCACGACATCTGTTAGGTGCAGGCTACCCTCTTTATGTTATACTCACTAAGTTTAGCATATGGAGTGTGAGTCAAAATCACTAGCTAAAAATACCGGGCGTTGCTTTCGTTACCAAGCTTACTGACTTGAATTTCTTCATTTGAAAATGCTACTTGTGCTCAGGGAGGTTAGTCGATTGTTGTCGTCTCTCCTCCTTAATTTAGTTCTGATCCCCAGAATAATTGTTACGATTCTGTGCCCTTAAGTATGAAGTAGAAATGGATATTTTTTCAAAAATACTGCAGTATATCAGTGACAGTCGGTGTGACGAGCCAGTTACAGCAAAGTGCAAAAAATAACTGAATCAGATGTCTTTCCCTATTGTATATAGAACATTTCACTAGGCTTGGCACCTATATTCCTTTGTTCAGTCCTTTGTAAAACAGACTGTATGCAAATGATACAAAGCATTTGACTGCCAAAAGTCCAGCAATTGTACAATTGCTAATTCAGGATATGAAGGCATGTGGAAAGTATATGTTGAAAATGTAGACAATTGGGGTGGGGGAATAAGTACAAAAAAGCACACTTAATAGGCAGAACTAATTTAAGGGCTTCCATGAGAGTGAGAGAAAAGGCATGATAGAATTCTAACAAGAACAGAGACTTCTGAGAACTTTCATCAGTGAATTTTAGCAGCAGCATATTTTTGTGCAGCTAGAAAATCAAATTTCACTGCTAAGATTGCTTCTATGATAGTATGTCTACATTGTACTAAAATTCCTGACTGACAACCATTAGCAGAAACAGTGGGGAGGGAATGCCACAGATTTTAGTGAATCAGCTTGATTTTCTGGTTTCTGACATTAGCATTCGCCTTCATGTGAATTAAATTAATTTATCAATTAATTCGTAAATTAGCTGGCATGCAGATGCTTTAGGCATCAAAACAGTGGGAGGGCAAGGCAGCACATGGGATGGGGAGATGCCTGAGGTCTACCTTAGGGTGTTGAGAGCTGCACATGCAGGTTGGTCTCCTGCTGCCAATGACGTCTATAAATTTAGTAGCTGATGTGCAGGTGCACTGGTTGGCATAACAGTGAAAATACTGTGTTAGCTTTTAAAAATGCCTCTATGCAAAACTTGTAAATTCACCCGGGGTCAAGAGCTGTGCACACATACTGCACTTGTGGTTGCCAGTGGATGTTGGCAGCAGAGAACAGCATGCAGACGCAAGCCCTTGTTCTCTGGAGCTAGAAGTAGGGCCACTAGAATGGAGGACGTTCTTAGAGCTCCACAAGGCAAGGACAAGGGAGACTCACCATGACTTCTTCCCTCAAGCTACTTACAACCAAAAGAGACTTAGTTCCATGAAGTCACAGAGCATGGACAGAAGAAGGGAGAAGAGGATGGATGCAGAAGAGTTTGTGTTATGTCTGGAAGGCAATGGAATTATGAAAGGTGCTTAAGCAATTTGGGTTGTCTGCAAAGAGCATCTACAGTTCCTCCTGTCACCATGCAATAATTGGCTGCAAAAGGGACACATTTCCAGTGCAATCCGATGCAAGCCTACTCAGAAATATGCTTCAACAGAGGTTAGGCTGCAGTCCTAATTGGGGCTTTGTAAAGCCATAACCACATCCTCAGCCCAGCTGCCCTGAAAGTGGGGCATAAGGATTGGGCCCACTGTTGCCTGGCAATGGCTTTGAGATCAGCTTGGGATCCCAGGCTCGTTCAGTCCCACAGCTTCCCTGCCCTCAGAAGGCCCTGTTTGTGTGGGCTTCTGGTGGAGATATCATCAGCAGTCGGTCCGCTCACCCATTTGGTGAGGGGAAGGGGAGGCTGACATTGATGGAGTGGCACTTGCATCACTGTTGGCAGCTGGTGATAGGCTGGCTCAGCTGGGGTTGCCAAGCAGAGTGATACCGGCTCCAGTCAATCCAAAGGCCACAGCTCAGCATAAGGGAGGTTTGGATTGCTTAGCTTGTCCCAGGTGTGCATACGATTACAACCTTGCTGTCTGTGGATCAGTATATGGGAAAGCACAGCCACACTGGCTGCTAAAAGTAAGGGTGGCTTGTTTAGCACATCCAGCCAAAAAACTGCAGACCACTGTCTTATCAGCTGTGGCACTAGCTCACAACCAACACTGGTGGATACTCAAACCAGAGAAAAAAATCATATATTCTCACTATCCTTCTGAGAAACCATCCTTAATAACATTCACTACCTGGTGACCTTATTTATGGATTCCCATTGATAAACTCTTCAGAGATGCCAAATAATAAAGTCCACGTTATTTTGGTTATGGAGATTACCGGTAGTTATCATGAGCAAATGGTGTACTTGATACAGTGCTATGGTAGCCAAGCCAAGTTACAATTTTTCTCCATCATTTTCAAATTAATAAAACATAAACAACACCAGTTTTAGAAGGAATAAATCTAAATGAATGAATGAATGAATGAAATATTGAGTTATTCTAAGGAAATAATCTCAAAGATAGATCAAACTTTCTGAATCCTTGTGAAATAATTATTTCCCACAACTACTATGTGACTGAAAATTCTTTAAATAAAAAATACTGTTAGCCAGTACTATAAGAAAACAGAGCTTCTGGAATGAATCATAAATAGGCTATGTGGCTCTTACTAACTGAAATGTAGATCTAATTAGCTTGGCACTGAGCCACTTTTTAAAATATTAATGGGATTCCATAAATAATATGCCTGACATGGATAAAGAAACACACTAGTTAGATGCTGACAAAGGTCTCTAGTCTGCACATGCTTTAAGATGTGGAAACCCATAAAAGGAAAATTAATTGGAGAATTACTTCTTATTATAAACTGCTGCTTAAAATAACTAATTTGGTTATCTAAAACTAAAAAAAGTTTAGTTGTGGTGCAGTGCTTGATTTCCTCGTGCTGTACATAGAACTGTAGCGTTGGAGGGGATCCCGAGGGTCTTCTAATTCAACCCCCTGCAATGCAAGAATCTCACCTGAAGCATTCGTGACAAGGCCATCCAACCTCTGCTTAAAAACCTCCAATGAAGGAGAGCCCACAGACTCTCAAGGGAGTCCATTCCACTGTCGAACAATTCTTACCATCAGAAAGTTCTTCCTGATGTTTAGTCAGAATCTCCTTTCTTGTAACTTGATTGTTTTGGGTCCTACCCTCCGGAGCAGGAGAAAACAAGCTTGCCCGTCTTCCATGTAACAGCCCTTTAGATATTTGAAGATGGCTATCATATCTCCTCTTTTCCAGGCTAAATATACCTGGTGTAGACCTCTGGAAACCCCAGGGGGCCTCAGCAAGAACAAAATGCTATTATATAGGCAAACTATTCCTTCCACACCAAAGCGTTTAAGGTTTGGATTATGATCTTGTTGTGCTGTGGGCCAGCTGTTTCTGCTCTTTGTAACTCTTCACTGTCCGAAAGGCTAAGCATTGGCTGGAAAAGCCACCTGGTGAAAAGGGCCTTTTCACTACAAGCCTTTCTTTTACAACCGTTGCAGAACTAAAAGTAAGATACTACTGTGGAGGACCCGAAAGGTTTCTGATACTAAACAAACATCAGGTATCTTCCCTGTCCTTGTTATGTATCGGCGCAGTCCATCTTCTGGATTTTCTGCTCTGTGGTGAGATAGCTTAATGACTACCTTGTTCATATAAATTCACAGTAGGTTAGATTCAGACTTTGACTTCCATAAACAGAAAGGCTCCTTACATCTGCAGAAGGTATTTGCCAAGTAGAGGGATCCCGCTAGCAGCAGGGGGCAAGGGAGAACTTTGTGGATTCCCTCCTCCCCCTGCACCCCCCACTGTCATCTCCCCCACTGTTCTGGAGAGGCCCCCCAATCCTCTGGAGCACTGAGGGAGGTGCTGCTGGGGGGACTACAAGGGGTGACATTCTCCTTCCCCTCCAGCAGCAAACATGGTGCCACTCAGAGATGCTCCCACAGGAAGGAGTGAAGTCTGGCTCTAACCCTGTGACTTTTGAACTCCTGGTATGCTATCATGAAGTTCCTAGGATATTTTCTTTTCTTTTTCCCCGTAAATTTGTATTATTTTCCTTTAAACAACATTTCCAACATTACAATAACAAACACAAAACAACCTTTTTGCTCTGCCGAGCTTGCAACTTCCTTCCTTCCCTTCAACAGGTATCCCATATCTCATCCAGTCGCGCAGTTTAAATCTTTACTATGTGTCCACATTGTAGGATTTATTTCAGTCCTGCTAGTGTCTTCAGATTTTTGCAATTGTCATTCAAATATACAGTAAACTTACTCCAGTCTCTTTGGAATTTCTGATTGTCCTGGTCTCGGATCCTTCAAGTCAGTTTGGCCAACTCTGCAAAGTCCATCATCTTCGCCTGCCACTCCGCAATAGTAGGTATTTTTTGTAATTTCCATTTTTGAGCCAACAAAGTCCTCACTGCAACTGTGGCATACATAGTCTTTGATCCACCTTCGCTATCTCATTTCCCATCAAACCTAGCAAAATGCTTCTGGTTTTGGGGGGAAAGTATATCTAAACATCTTCTTTAATTCATTGTAGATCATCTTCCAAAATGCTTTTACTTTATCACAAGTCCACCACATATGATAAAAGTCAGTTCCTAGGATATTTTCAAGTTATGCACTCCAATATAATTCAACCAGCTACCTCGTACCCAGTGTTGCTTAGGAATTCTAAGAAACCAAAAAAATTGTTCAGCTTTTAAAATCATTGCAATTTTGAAAGTTTCAATTTGTTTCAAGATGGCATCTAGTTGATCTCAGGGACCCTCGTGCAAAGGTTGGCTACACTATCTTAAGGGTTGTCCAAATGCTTAACAAACAAACAACTTTCCAAAATATATAGTAGATAACAATTTAGTATAATGCAAATAAAGCAGAGCATGTTTATTTGCCATGCACTATACTTCTTCCTTTTTTACATTTTGGTTTTTTCATAAGAAATTCTGTACGGTATGTGTTTGATTGTGTTTCTTTCTTCCTTTCTTCCATTTATATTCCACCTTTCCTCCCTGGAGCTAAGGTAGTGTTTGTTGGTCCCCATGTGGTCTCTCGTCATGCAGGGACCAGGACCAGAGCTGCTTAGCTTCAGTGAGGTGCTATATCATATACTTTCAGACAATATGCTGTGAATGTTAAGATCCATCTTCAATTTTTGCTTTCCCAAAGATATGATAGAAATGTCTGCCTGAAGTGTATTTTCATGCTGCTATCACTCATTTCAAAGTAGTAGCTTTTTACACATACATAAATTTGCATAGTTGCCAGTGCAAAAAGGTAAATGAAACATATATTTCTAATACCGTTTTGCTTGGAAGCAAAATGGGAAGGAAATCACTTGCCAAGTGGAAATGCATGAAGTCAGCATGGAAACAGTTTATTTATGTGATTCTTAAATTACAGAGAAAAATCTAGATAGAAAAGTAGTTGAATTTTTGCAAACAATATACTGATAACAAAGAGATGTGTGTGTTTTTCTAGTACGGTTGGTACCACTACTATGCACAAGCCTGGATCTATGCTAGCATCCTGTGTTGGCCATTTTTTTAAAGATTTGTTACAGTCACTGTGCTAGGCATGATTTGAGATAAAAAAACCACAATAGAACTGTACAATCCTGTCTTTAAGTGTGAGGGTAGGTGTGCGTAGGATGCATCCTTACTCTGGTGTAGCATGAACACTTTCCTTACCCTCTTTCATTCCCTATCTCCCACTACTTTTTCCACTTGCAGGTTTTTAAATGCATGTTTACTAATGGGGATTTGTTACATGTTGTAGCCCCTAAGTATGCCTAATTGGTCAAATTGAAATATAGGCTGTGGACCATGTTTGGCACTCTTGCTGCTCCAGGTGCCTATTGAAAGAGTTACATGTTAGTGCAAAAATGCATACCTTTCCATATTTGGTTTAGCTGGTTACTGGAGTTGGCTTGTTGTGTGCTGAAATCCTAGTAAGAGGATAAAGCCCCCATTCATGAGCAGAGAACCTGGTGTTTACTTTTTTGGCAGAATTCACAAATCAGTCACCAGTAATTGCAAAGTAAAAGCACACATGCATAGATTGGGGGGGTTACAAATGGGGGAGGAATTTGGCTCAAAGTGTTGCCAGAGTATGCAACTAGATAAAAATTATCTGAGCTTGTCTCTGGTCAGCAAAAATGAAAATATCCAGTACCTGAAACAGGATAAATTTTTAAGATGTGACATATCATGCATATGTGTCTCATTTGGTGATACTGTTAGAAACTATTCTTGTTTTTGCTATGATTCCTTCCTTCTGAACACTAACCTCCCCATGCAAATACATTGTGCTTAAAGGGAAAGGGAAAGGGACCCCTGACCATTACAACGGGAGCTCACCCCGTCACGGGGATTCGAACCACCGACCTTCTGATCGGCAAGTCCTAGGCTCTGTGGTTTAACCCACAGCGCCACCCACGTCCCATCACATTGTGCTTACCTGATCTTTAAAAGATTGAGCCCTTCTTGCTTCAAGTTTTCCCTCAAGGCTAGGCTAGAAACTTGTGGCAGCTCAGCACATTAGGACTGCTGTCCCACAGCGGACACACAAAGTATGAACACACCTTTGTATACCCATCTCAGATGCAGATTTATTGATTAAAAGAAAATGCAATTGTACACATGCATGCTGACATTTTAATATGGTAGGCCTGTAGAATTTGTTGTTTCTGGTGTTGCATTTCAAGGCCAATGAGATTGTACAATCTTTCTATGCACTCCTCCAAATAATCATTTTCCTCTTGGAAATAGACCCCACTCCATTCTAGATAACAGGAAAGAGATCCATGCTTCAACTCAGGGATCTGGCAGAGTTAGCTCTAGTTTAGCCACAGCAGCTTTGAATATTTAAAGAAAACAAATGCTTTAGGGCAGGCACATTCAACAGGTAGATTGTGATCTACTGGTAGATCACTGGACGTCTGTGGTAGATGACTGGTAGATCACTGGCTCTTCCCAAAGAAGCTCAACAACTTTGTCTCCCCTTAAAAAAGCTCAACATTTTCGCCCTGCAACCCTCCAAATATGTGGCTTTCCTCCTCCCTAAAAAGCTTTCCTTCCTAAAAAAAGTTCAACAAACCTGAAGGGGGTAGATCACTGCCAGTTTTTAACTCTGTGAGTAGATCACAGTCTCTTGGGAGTTGGCCACCCCTGCTTTAGGGGAAATGAAAACTGCAGCCCCCTCCCCCCCCCCCACTGAAACATATCTTACCCAGGTTGTTAGGTGGCAACCTGACGCAGCATGTTTCATGACATTTGGTGAGTTCTGGCGAGATCTTGCCGGAAATCGATACTGATCCCAGTGCCGCTTCTCCACAGCTGGCAGAAGCAGCAGGGCAGGCAAGATGCCTGAGGTGGCTGCTTCACCCTTATGGTTGGGCTGGCCTTGGCTCTGGGGCTTGCTGTCATTCTCATGCCCTTTTTCACCCAGAAGGTGTGGAGAAGTTGGGCAAGGCTGCCTGCCATTTTGGTACAGAGCTATGAACCCATTGGGTGATACCCACTGCTATTCATACTCTTGAGTGGACCCATTGAAATCAGTGGCCCTAAGTAGCGCGTTCATTAATGGATCTACTCTGAGCATCACTAACATTTGATATATCACACACTGTGCCCTGCTGACCAGTGGCAAAACAATTGAGGTGACACTGCCATGCATCTCACAGCACCCATTCAGGCCTTCAAGCAAAAGAAACAGGTAACCTTTGCCTGAGCCTCAACATCCTCTTTAATGCTTTACAAGGGGGACTGCGGGGAACCCGTTGCTCCTGCATTTCCCCTTCAAAACTCATTAAAGCAGAATAGAATCGGAGCTTTGGCTGTCTGTCTCTGGAGCAGCAAGAGCTGCTGGCCACATGTGGCTGGCTCAGGTTGTGAGCTGCTTGGGGCATATGCTAGCCAAGTGGTCAGCTGCAGATAGCCCTTCCAAGCTAAAGTTGGTAGTAAGGAGCTTCTGTCATTTACTGCAAATAATAAAGATTCAGCTCCCTGCCCTCCTCTCCTCAATTTTGCCCAGCCTCCCATTTTGTGCAAAAATCCTGCCTAAGGATTTATTCATGCCTGCATTTCCATTGCTCTTGATGATTCACAATGGTGCATATGAAGTGTCTTCATTTTGAGGTGATGTCAGGCAACACAAAGGTGCTTTTTACATGAAGCGCGCTTGAGGGTGCAGTGATGAACATACATGTATATATGTGACGTTCGCCTAAGTCACTTGACTGCAGCCCATTATTTATAGCTAATAATCTTCTTTAACAGCCTAGATGAAACTTGATCCCCTTCACTCTTCAGCCGAAACCCCTTTTCTTTCTACATATGCTGGAAAGATGCCAATTTACTAGCTCCATTAACTTAATGAGGTTTGACAGCCTGCAGCAGCTTTTCTCATAATCCTTCTTGGTCTTAAATTTGGTGCTCCACAGTCATCTGAGTAGCTTTTTTTAACTCCTTGCCTTCTTCCAAAATACGAAAGTTTGATCCCTGTAGCAAAATAAAGAGGACTTATCCAGGAGAGTTATGTGGGCTGGGGGTTTCCCCTCCCTTTTGATCAGTAAATGTGAGTGGTCAGAATGATATATTTGCTGTTTTGTAATCATTATTAAATTAAGAAACATATTCAGGCTGCCATCCTAACCAGTAAGACTTACTTCTGAGTAGTCATGGTTAGGTTGCAGCCTCTTAACACTAGCAGGTAACTGGATTTCTGTCTTGCTTGCAGGACATAATTCTGAGTGATTTGACGTGGTTTTGTGTGACTGAACATAATGAAGATTTTAATAATTGATAATAAAGCTCAATAATTATATGCTGTGAAGTCATGACAAGATTTACATTGGCTAAAACAATCATTCCCGAGAGGTCAACAACAGTCATAATGAAAGGTTAATCCTTTGCTTGTGTTTTATAATATGTTTAGTGGTTACTGCCTGCTAAAGGATTCATTGTGCCACTAAATTCAAATGAAACCACAACCAGACATGACATTTAGTCAAGGTTTTTAAGTTCTACCAGTTGATGAAAGGTAGAAGCAAGGGAGTGGGTTATGGTAATGTTTTCCCCCTTGTACATGCTCTACACACACAGAAAAAAGTGGAATTTGCAAACCAGAATGTATACATTTTCCCCAGTTTATGTTTGGGCCAGGCTGGATGTAAACCATGGTTCATGAAGCTGCTTCAGTGCTTCTATGCTGCTTTAAAGATGCAGTTTCTATTTCATATGAAATTGCTTGCCTGAAATGAGAAACTCTGGCTTTGTGTCAGTTTATTAAGCCAATTTGCTGCATGGGACATAACAGGAAACTGTGGTTTACTTTAACCAGGTTAGAAGCACTGAAGCAAATCCAAGGTCCATGTGCAGTCGCATGTACATTCTTGGGTTCCCATTGAGTTCAGCAGAGTGGACTGATTTTGCACCTCCCTCCACTGAGATGAGTGGCAAATGTGTGTGTTTGCTCTGTACATAAACTGAAGCTCTTAACACTCAGAAACAATGGGTAAACTAGGGTGTTTGCAAATATGTACCGTATACACTTCTAAGTGTTGCTCGCTGCAAAGGAATAATACAAAGTAATTGTTTTCCATTTTTGAAAGAGATGTTGCTTACAAGACATCAGATAAATTGTGTCAACACCCAGATTGTTCAGATTAAAATCAATGATTCATAAACCAGTTGACAGACATAATAGTATGCAGATTAAGATACCAAGTTGTAACTTGTATACAAAAGAAGGAATATTTCTTTTTCATTTTTTGCTTTACTCAGTTACAGATATTTATTTTGTTCTAGTATGTTTTTATCCTTACAGACACACAAAAGAAAGAGTTAGACAAAGGATAGCTTGAAGATGTGCATAATCTTGAGAATACTTGTATGGAGAATTATAACTTATTTTGCTTAACTTGCTTGTTTCTAATATTTAATTTTCAGTCCATTCAATTCCCCAAAGAATTCTCACAGCAGCTTATAAACTAAATTAAAACCCATAAACAATAGCAATAGATTAAAACAGTTCTACTGTAAAGACTGCCTAGTAAGTTGGCCTTGTGTACAGTGGTACCTCGGGTTACATACGCTTCAGGTTACATACGCTTCAGGTTACAGACTCTGCTAACCCAGAAATATTACCTCAGGTTCAGTGGCGTAGCGTGGGGGGTGCAGGGGGGGCCGGCCGCACCGGGCGCAACATCTGGGGGTTAGGGTTAGGGGGCGCAAATCCATGGGTTAGGGGGCGCAAATCCATGGGTTAGGGAGCACAAATTACTTGCCTTGCCCCGGGTGCTGACAACCCACGCTACACCACTGCTCAGGTTAATAACTTTGCTTCAGGATGAGAACAGAAATCGTGGTCTGGTGGCGCAGCGGCAGCAGGAGGCCCCATTAGCTAAAGTGGTCTTCAGGTTAAGAACAGCTTCAGGTTAAGAACGGACCTCCAGAACGAATTAAGTACTTAACCCGAGGTACCACTGTGTAGTGCTTTTCTATCTTTTACTTAAAGTATAGAAATGAATAGATTCACCGTCTTGGGGATATTCCTAGGTGTCTCCTTTGCCAAAGGGGGGGCCAGCAGGGGCCTTCACAGTGGTGGCACCTAGCTTGTGAAATGCTCTTCTCCAGAAGGATTGCTTGTATCCTACTTGGATGATGGGGGTGGGGATTGCATGAGGAGAATATATTTTTTGTTTCCCCAGGCCATATCTGTAGTATTTGGTTTTGGTTTTGGTGTTGTTGTTTTTGGTGCTGTTGTTTTGAGGGGGAGGGTTGAGATTTGGTGTTTTATTTGTAAGTTGTATTGTAGGACAGCAAATCAATTCTTAAATGAATTAGGAAATATGATTTCATTAAAAAACAGGAAAATATTGAAGTGTCTTGCTCACTTGGCCACTGAACACCAACAGTGGGTTTGATCCAGAGCCAGCCCAACTATGAAGCCTGATTCTGCCTCAGGTGGCAGAAAGCCCCAAGGTGGCACCTTGTGCGCCCCATGAGATCTCACCCAAAATTGACAAATCTTGTCTTTTCATTTTCTTTTCTTTTCTTTTTTATGTATTTATGTGTTTATTTGGCATTTCTCATCTTTGCAGAATGAAAGGTTTGGCTTTTAAAAGAGGTGCCTTTGAATGAAGCCAGGTTAGAAAGCAATTCAACATTTTGACATAAATAATATTTTTCACTGCTACCTGCTCACATGCAACAAATCCTACATAGCCATAAAGAAAAACACTAAAAAGCAGTGCAAGTAAAATAAATCAAGAGTTGCAAAATATCTATGTGCTAAAATCATTTGCAACTGTTTCTTCCACACCATTAGTACAGTTTGCTTTCTCTCTGCCCAGAAACACTATAGCACTCTTGGGGGAAAAGAAAGATTATGTCCAACCTGCACTACAAACCCTTTCCCTGGCAGGACTGAGCAATTTATATGCCAGGGCAACATTTTTCAGTCTCGGGTTAGTATTCATTTCTTCAGTTTCTAAAAGAGAACAGAGCTATACTGTGTGTATATATAATCAAGATTAATTAGGGGGGAGAATACTTGAGGGTAGGACCCCTGAATTGACTATCTTGAGAAATACATTTCGTAATCAAGAGCTCTACATTTTCTTCTATCTTTGTTCAAAATAGCATATTATGCCCTTTCAGTGTGGGCTAAAACTGTTAGCCTCTTTCCTTTTATTATCCTTTATACATTTCTGGAGACCTTCCAGCACCTACAAAGCTTGGGATTTGGGCTATGGCTCTCATTTTGGCAAAGGAGAGAGAGTCTTGCTAGGAATCACAGAGGTCAGCCCTGTGGCAACATGCAATTAATGCTCATAACTGGGCCAGGAAGCTGGTGTGTACATGCTATTTCCCCCTCTCTGAACCTTACTAAAGACTTCAGGGTTGGCCACTGTCTTTTACACTGGCTTGAATGCAAAATGCCTGCTACATGAGACATTTTTTCTGGTGGATACTGATAGGCAGATCTTCTTGAGGGAATGCTGATCCCCCCCCCCCCATCTACAGCCCCATGGCAACCCAGAAAGCTGCTCTTAAGTGTCTTGAAGCTCCCTGTAGCCAGTTTTCAGGAGGTGGAGAGGCTGGAGATGGTGTATTTACTGTGGCACACACACTGTGAGTAGAAGTGCTTCCCACGCACACAGTAGGATCTTTAGATCCAAGACACTCTGCTTAACTTTTCCTTCTAGGGACATGCGTAATGGGGGTTGATATTTATTTTGTGATGTCCTGTAATTTTCACATCCATCTTAGCAGCATCACTGCCAGCCCATCACCATTTACTTTGTTACTCTGCGCTTAATTTTTTAAATAGTTTGTTGACTTTGGGTGTATAGCTTTCAGTCACTTTCCCCAGCGTTTCCATCCGTGTAACTCTGAATCCTACAGCTCCCTGACTTTGTTTCTTCCAGATACATTACACACACATAACTATTTATTTATATAGTGCTTTTCGGGCCAGAGGCCCCAGAAGAAGCGAGCAACATATTAAAACAGCAAAATAAACATTAGAGTACAACAAAATACCATAAATCAACGAGAAAGAGAAAGAATGTACGACAGCAAAATTGAAACACAGGGGCCAGAAGAAATCCTTCCGAATAGAGGATTAAAGAGTATTCTTGCCAACCCCTAAATCCCACACACTTCAGTCTGGAAACCTGAGCAGAAATGAGAAAAACTAAAGGTTACCCAAATTAGAAGAATTAAAGGATGCTCTTACCACCATCATTCATGCTATTCAAGGTATCATGGGGAACTAGTAATTCATCTAAATAACTGCCAAAACCTTTTCCCCAAAATAAATATAATATTAGTAGAGCCTGGCACCCTACCCTATATTTTCTGGGCAAGCAGAGTCCCCCTGAAAAAAGATTTGATAAAAAAAGATGTGGCCTTTACCCTTATGCCAACTCAATGAGGGTGACTCACAGGAGCAATTCAGTAGCAACTCTCCCTAATGCCCGTAGGTAACCTCTTTCATACTTTCTGGTTGGTCTCAGCATATGGTGGAAATGGAGCACTGTTCTTCTGTCCTCCAGGTACTAGTCCTGAGGCTACGAGCCAAAGGCCATCAGTCACTTAGCTTGCACCTTTGTGAAGGCACTGTCTGTGTGTAATTACTCAATATGGATAGGGCAATCAAGGGCTTTAAAAATCTGTCTATACCTATCTATCTGTCTGTCATCTATCTCTCATCTATCACCTTCTACACATGCATTCTAAGGCAATGTACAATAAAAAGAGCAAAAACAACAAAACAAAAGCTGCAGATATATTTGAAACAAAAACAGAACAAAGCATGATACCAAATAGACACATGGCAGAGATGTATACAACCAGCTGTGAAAGCTTGTAGGCTGCATGTATTACAGGCCTTTTTCTCAATCAGATCTACCACCCCTAACTTTGCCAAAGCACTGGCTTTCTCTTGTTCCCTAGAGAGGGGTAGGGAACAGCATCAATCAAGAGCTTCAGGTGTTGCTTATTATATATTTAAAAGTTCACATATACTTACTGACTCAAATTGCAGAAAAAGAAGGGAAAGGACTGAACATACTCCTGCAATCTAGCTTTCTTCCATTCGTTTCTTGTCTATGGGTTTCTTCCAACCTCTTCTCTCCCTGTTACTAACAATTCCAACTAGCTGGTATGTGAGAGAATAGTATGTTATACACACAGAGTCATTATGCAGATCACTAAAATCGGGATATATCATGTATTCTACAATTCCCTTATTTAAAAGTCTACAAGCATGAATTTCCCTGTCAAAATCTACCCATCTTAAAGATGGCCTCCTTTCTGTGTCCCAGCTTGATCTTAGGCTTGATCCAACGGACATGCTACATAATGCTGTTGCATGGGTCAAAAATGAGCAGCAATTCTACAAGATAAAATGATTTTTAAACAAGGTGTGTGAGAGAGAAATTGGCAGTAAAAGCACGTGGACATTCTTAGTAGGTAATCCTTTCCTTGAATCATGGGCTCTACCTGTCCCTAGGTAAAGGTAAAGGGACCCCTGACCATTAGGTCCAGTCGTGGCCGACTCTGGGGTTGCGGCGCTCATCTTGTTTTATTGGCCGAGGGAGCCGGCGTACAGCTTCCAGGTCATGTGGCCAGCATGACTAAGCCGCTTCTGGCGAACCAGAGCAGTGCACGAAAACGCCATTTACCTTCCCGCCGGAGCGGTACCTATTTATCTACTTGCACTTTGACATGTTTTAGAACTGCTAGGCTGGCAGGAGCAGAGACCGAACAACGGGAGCTCACCTTCTGATCGGCAAGTCCTAGGCTCTGTGGTTTAATCCACAGCGCCACCCGCGTCCATTCTACCATACCTGTCCTTATTTAGCAGCAAACAGGACATAGCCTCTGGCACCAGTACTTCAAAAGAAAGTTGCCATAACTTTGTCTACCTTGGTTTTTACATCTCTAATTTGGTATTAATTACCAAACAGAAGTGCATGCAATTGTAGCCCAGTTGCCCTTTCTGATGAGGATAAACCACTAGCAGCAAGGGAATGATGATTCCCAATACGGAAGCAGTGAGCTGGGAGTGAGTTCTTATCCCTTTTCATTCTTGCTGTTTCTCTACTTCAAATCACACTTCACCATCACTTCCCCTCCCATGAGGTTGGCCCCTCAAAGGCTGTTCAACCACAGTGACATGCATTTGCATGTTGTGTGTAGTTGCACAGTTTCTATCTCTGTATCTTTAAATACAGCAAGGCCTGACTGAAAAGCCAACATAAAACTCAGGATAATAGGATGGGAGCCTTCAAGACAACAAACAAACTGTCTGTGGATCATCCATAGTGCTAGAGGAATTATCTCTAATGTGTTGGCATTAGTTCTCCTGTTGCCTGATAAAGATTATGTTGAGAGAGCATTCTGCTATTAAGAGCCTTTCCCCCTCTCGTTCATTGAAATATGGCCTGACATTCAAAACCAGAGGCCTGCTTTTACCAGGTATTTCTTTATAAAAGAGATCCTAATCTCAACAAGATAAACTGCTTAAATAAAACTTGGTGAAAGAACAGGCTGAATAGCGGATTATGCTCTAACTATTTTAAAATACTCTGCATTAGGACAATTCTGCACTTGTGCCCTAAGGGAAGAAAGTAAAAACTGCTGAGGTTTTTAGACATTTTCAGAAAGGTACTGACCTTGCATTATATTTACTCTTTTAATCTTCATTTTTGTCGTGTTTATATGTGTAGAGAAGATGTGTTGTTTTGTTTTATACATGAGCAAAACTGAAAGGGAAAGGGTAAACCGAGCTTGTTCTTCCATGTGTTTTGAATCCATAAATACGTGCCACTGTGCTGTTTGTTAGTTTCATATTACACATTCTGATTTATGGAGGAAGGCTTCTCCTTGCAAGCTGAAATTGCACAGTATTTTTTAGCCATTGTAAGAGAAATTATTCAGAACAGACTCGCTTTCTAGAGGTTGTGTTGCTGCACCAAAGATAATGGGAAATGTGCCATTGCAAGAGTGGTAGAAGCATTTTGTTGCCATGTAACTGATATACTTGGTTCTTTTCTTTTCTTTTCTTTTCACTAGTTCTGCTAGATATCTGTATAGTGGAGAACAAATGAAGAAAATCAGGCTGTAGAGGGTGCTTATTGTAGGGTGCAGAGCCAGCTCTAGGTTTGGATCCAGACTTCAGCAAGATGCCTTCATGTGCTATATTCCTACTGCCCACTCTGCCACTTCCTCTGCCACTTCCTCATTTGCCACTCTGCATTGAGACCCTTAATTCCCCTTAATGGCTCATCACCCAGGCTATCACCTTATAAGGAGGCTAGCCTGGCTATTCCAAGAATTAGAAGCCTTGATTAAATTCTAACACTTGCTAGATCCAGGGATTAGAAGAGTCTGGCACACAACTTAAAACCCATAACAGTATGTATATTACGTGTGTATTTAAGGTTGTTCCTCAATGGTTTTTAATTTTCATTTTTGTAAGTCACTTTGAGTTTCATTTAAAAGAAGAAGAGGGAAATAACAAATATAATAATAGTAAAGATTTGAATAATGTAGCCTCCATAGAATTCAATTGTCTGTTTACTCTTATTTCAATGCCACTATACTGTGGTCACCCATTTCCTGTTATGTAATATCTAAAGGTGCAACTTAATCCACTTCAGCACATCACATGTAAAACACAGCTCAGTAATGAGAGGCTCCGTTATGAATAACCTTGCTGGGAATGACAGAATGTGTGAAAAGATTAGACTAACCTTGGGCTACAGCAAATTCTATACCAAAATTCTCAAGGGACCAGATGCTGAAAGATTTCATTAGGCTTAAATGTACCAGTGAAATGGTTTCATGTGGGTGTTCCGGATCTCTCCCACCAGATTTTGTTACATGGGAAGATTGTCACTGCTTGCACAGAAAACATGTGCCAGCTCATTTGCAACATGTATCTTTAAAATCTAGTCTGCTACAGATAATGTGTAAATAAGCATGATTTTTTCCTCCTTGTTTTAAAAAAACACATATCCTACCTGGCACACAGTGAATACACATTGTAATGAAATGTAACAACTAAAATGCAACAGTTGCATAAGCTAAATGCACTCAGCTCAAATATTCAGGAGAGGAATCGCTAACATTTAAATACCAGGCAATAATACCAGGAGGGTGTTACTTTTCCCCAGAAGTACCCATGGTGCTACCATGGAAATATTCTGCTACATGTCATCACCAGTATAGCTACAAATAACAACCGATGTGAGGAGGCTTGTATGGGAACAAACAAGTAATATTTACCAGAGCCTCTTAGCACTCTAAGAATCAGCACCTTGAATTGTGGCTGGAGGTGAATGAAGAACCCCAAAAAGGAAACAACAACCAAAAATAGTTGAATGTTTTCATTCAGTTTCAAATCTGAAAAAAAGAAGTGCATCAACCATAGTATAATGTTATTTTGTAAATATATTTTGATTCTGTTACTCACTCCTCTGTTGACGAGTCAAAGCAAAAGTGATATAGCAAAATTTTGTTTAATTATTAGCCTTTCTAAACCAGTTTAAAAATCTCCAAGTGATGTGTAGTATGTACAACATAAAACCCAAAAATACAGCCTAGGATAAATAGGTAAAGGTAAAGGGACCCCTGACCATTAGGTCCAGTCGTGACCGACTCTGGGGTTGCGGCGCTCATCTCGCTTTATTGGCCGAGGGAGCCGGCATACAGCTTCCGGGTCATGTGGCCAGCATGGCTACGCCGCTTCTGGCGAACCAGAACAGCACACAGAAACACCGTTTACCTTCCCGCTGGAGTGGTACCTATTTATCTACTTGTACTTTGACGTGCTTTCGAAGTGCTAGGTTGGCAGGAGCAGGGACCGAGCAACAGGAGCTCACCCCGTCATGGGGATTCAAACCGCCGACCTTCTGATCGGCAAGTCCTAGGCTCTGTGGTTTAACCCACAGCACAACCAGAACAGTATAAAAACAGCATATTAAAGAGATTCAGCTGCATAAATCAGGGTCGCACCTTAAGGGTCAGGCTTAGAGAAAAAGAGGAGTCTTAGGAAGGCAACTGAAGTAACTGATGATTGCTGTTTCAATATGGCAGATGAAAGGGCAGTGCACAGAAAGGGGGCAACAGAAAATAAGTGTTTTTGTGCATCACTATCCTGTGATCTTCTCTAGGGGGCAGTGTCATAATCAGAGTTTCCCCATATGATTCGAAGTCATCTTGCAGGTATATACAGGGGCAGTCAATCTTTGAGATAACTTAGTCCTGAGCTGTTCAGGGTTTTCTATGCTAACTAGACCTTAAACATAGCCTGATTATGTGCACTCACGTACTGATCATGGTCCTAATTGTGTGTAGTAGGCAGGGCGATCCAATAGTATCAAAATGAAAAGACTGTCATCTTTATTTGCTGCATTTTAAAATATTTCAGTGAACGCGAAGCCACTGTGTGAAATGTTTTCCTGACAGGGAAGGATACATATTCAGTCAAATTGCTAAACAGCCAACATAAGGCAACACATGGAGATGAACACACTTGCCGTGAAAGAAAGCGTACTAAACCAATGGCAGTAAATTTAAATCTAACCTAGGGAATGTGCTTTCGAAGATTAACACATGCTATTCAGACAATAATTCAGATCAATCAAAGGCAGGAAATTCAAACTTTAAGCTAAGTGTAGACTTGACATTCGGCATTTCCTCCCTTTGTATGCCAAAACTAGGTATGTCAATTTGACTTTTTGAAATAGGAATTTAAAATATCAAGAGATTTACTAGTTAATGGTGATTTATAATAATTTTCCAAAGCACATTTCAGAAATGTTGTTAATACGTTGGGCTGTTCTATTTCATGAATTGTCAGTGCATATAAAATTATAGAACATAATACGATATTTTCCTCAGTCACACTTGCATTCATGCATTGATTCATTCATTATATAAACATTTCTGTCCTGTCCTTCTTGTGCTTATGCACATTGATCTATTAAAATACAAATAATAAAAAATGCATAAATCACACAACATTAAAATTTGTTTAAAAGCAACAATGGCATAGATCACAAGTAAAAATGACCTTAGCAGGCAAAAGCCTGCCAGAACAAACCATTTTGTCTGCCAGAACTGACAATTTTGTCATCTGGTACAGATGACAAAATGCAACCAAAGAGGGGTCCATCCACACTTCATGGGGCCAGGTAGCCCACAATACTGCTATGGCCACCGGAAAGCTCGTACCTCATACTATCACCAACCATGCCTCCAACCTAGATGCAACACAGAGAAGGGCCTCACCTGCTTAGATAGGATAGTATGGAATGTTGTGAGTCTTCAGGTATCCCAATTCCAAATTATTTAAGGCTTTAGAGATAAGCTTCTCCTGTCCAGAACAAGTAATAATATGTCTGGCATTGTCATTGTCCCCTATGATTCACTGCTCTGCAGTGGAGAACCTGTGTCCCTCCTGATGCTTTTTGGACTCCACATCTCATCATTCCTGGCCTTGCTGACTGAGGCTGTTGGCAGTTGTAGTGTAGCAACATCTGGAGGGCCACAGGTTCCCCATTTCTGCTCAGGTATAAGTATACCTAGCATGCATGGATGTGCACTATGGCTCACCATGGATATTACAGCACAGTTCTACACATGCCTGCTCAGGATCCAGTTCAATGTGGCTTGTTCTCAAGGATACAGAGTGGTTGTAATCAATTGTGCAGATCTTCTGCAGTTCTACGGCAAAACCCACCTGTTGCTCTTATCTTCCTAAACAGTTGTGCTTTCTTTGAAATTGTGTGGAAACTGATAGCAATTTAAACAAACAAAGAAAAAAGGTTTCTTGTGGGGGAGGGGAAATTCTTTATACTGATTTTTAATTTGCCCAGAGTCCTTGAACAGTTGAAGTAAGCTTTTGTTGTGTATCTTTTGTCTATAAAGGTTTCTGGCTCGTTAATGTGTAGGGTGGGGGGCAGGCGTGTTGGAAATACTCTCCATAATCCTTTAGTATGGGAAGGCTTTTTTAAAAAAGAAGTCCCCTGATATTGTGACTTGGCTGTCTTACATTGTTTGGATGATTTGTTCTTTTATTGTATTTTAATATGCAATTCGCTGCATGTTATTATAACTGTTTATGTTATGATAGCAGTTTTATTCACCACTTGAAATCAGAGAATCTTGGATTTGGAAGGGACCCCAAGGGTCATCTAGTCCAAGCCCCTGCAATGCAGGAATCTGAGCTAAAGCATCCATGACGGATGGCCATCCAACCTCTGCTTCATAAAAACCTCCAAGGAAGGAGAGTCCCAACCCCCCAAGGGAGATTGTTCCACTGCCGAACAGCTCTTACTATCAAAAGTTTTTCGAATGTTTAGGCGTAATCTCCTTTCTTGTAACTTGAAGCCATTGGTTTGAGTCCTACCTTCCAGAGCAGGAAAAAACACAAGCATGTTCTTTCTTCCATGTGACAGCCCTTTAGATATTTGAAGATGTCTGTCATATCTCTTCTCAGTCTCCTCTTTTCCAAGCTAAACGTGTCCAGCTCTTTCAATTGCTCCTGGTAAGGCTTAGTTTCCAGACCCTTGATCATCTTGGTTGCCCTCCTCTGCACACGTTTCAGCTTGTCAACATCCTTCTTAAATTGTGGTGCCCAAAATTCAACACAGTATTCCAGGTATGGCCTGATAGAATAGAGTGGTACTATTACTTCCCTTGATCTGGACACTATACTTCTGTTGATGCAGCCTAGAATAGCATTAGCTTCTTTTTTGCTGCTGCATCACACTGTTGACCCATGTTAAGCTTGTGGTCCACCAAGACCACATATACTGCTGGTAAGCCAGGTGTCCCCCATCTTATATTTGTGCATCTGGTTCTTCCTGCCTAAGTGTAAACCTTACATTTGTTCCCATTGAAATTCATTAGCTTTCGCTCAGTTCTCCAATCCATTTTGAATTCTGATTCCGTCTTCTGCAGCATTAGCTACCCCTTCCACTTTGGTGTTGTCATTGTGCTCTTCCAGTTGTTCCATCATCACAAACATTTATCTTTGCCTGATGGAATGATCTCCTCTCTCCCCCTCCAATGCACTGTTTAGGGGTTTTTCCAGACCATCACCTCCATCCCAAGCTGCTTTAGGAGGAGGAGATGGGTGGGTCCAGTTGCACTAGAGGTACTCATTGTGCTGGCTCCCACTAGTGCACATACTTTTTTGAATCTGGCCTTGAGTCCTTCCCCACACAAAAATCAACTCTAGGTTACCCTCCCCACCTGCCGCTTTCATAATTTCAGCAGCATAATGAATGGTGTGGCAGAGTGGGTGGGTGATTTTGTCCTTGCTGTTGTGAAACCGTGTCACCCAGAAATCTACCAGTAGATATTTTGTCTATCTCTGTCTAACAGGAAGAATCATTAACTTTGGATATACTTGTTACTCACATAAGTGTCCAAGGTGTGTGTAAAGCAAGTGTGCCAATATCAAAATGGGAAAATAGAACAGTATCGTTCCAGATACAAAGAAGAGAAGAAGAAGAAGAGTTTGGATTTGATATCCCGCCTTTCACTCCCCTTCAGGAGTCTCAAAGCGGCTAACATTCTCCTTTCCCTTCCTCCCCCACAACAAACACTCTGTGAGGTGAGTGGGGCTGAGAGACTTCAAAGAAGTGTGACTGGCCCAAGGTCACCCAGCAGCTGCATGAGGAGGAGTGGGGACGCGAACCCGGTTCCCCAGATTACGAGACTCTTAACCACTACACCACACTGATGTCACAGATACTGTCCTGTTTTCCCATTTTGCTAGTCTTTCTTCCTAACCTATTAGATAATGAAGCTTCAACAAAAGGATGGCCTAATAGCTGAAGTGACTGAAATCCTTAACTATTACAGTTATGAACTGATGTTATCAGAATAGTAGCTTCAACATCTTGGACCAAGGGGCACCAGTACTGCCAGACACTAAAAGGGATTGTGCTTTCCTCACAAGCTCTACTGCCGAGAGCAATTGTGGTGCTGCTGCCGCTGCCATGACTGTGTCTGTTTGGTGGGCAGAACACCGTCGCCTCACTCTTGTCTTTCACCAGCATTAAATTGACTTTAGTGAAGCTATTAATTATTGACTTGAATGAAAAGAACAGTCTTGCTTGGCACGCATCCAGCAAAATTCATACTGGGGTGCTGAACAAAGACAGTTCCCTTCTGTTAAAATGAATATGATATGCAATGGTGGTGGGTTTCTGGTTTGTCTGGTTTTTTGTTTTTTTAAAAAAGATGATTCATATTATGTAATAAACATTTCACTCGGTGGCTGGGGTGAGTGGGTGTGCACCACAAAATGAATGCAACCCTTAAACCACATACTCTAGATTAGTTCTCCTACTAATTGAACAGAGGTCTTTGTAGCACTCTTAACCCTTTATGTCTCTGTACTATAAATACTTCTTCCCAAGTATTCTTTTTGACTCCTTGTTACTGCATGTATTTGTGCTTCTAAAACAAATAGAGAGTTACTGTGGTGCAGCAATCAGTATGCCAGACTAGGACCCAAGGGGACAAGAGTTCAGATCCCTGCTTGGGGATGACCCAGCTTTCAGCCTAACCTATCTCACAGGGTTGCTTTGAATATTATACGGAGAACCTTGAAGGAAAGGTTGAATGCAAAAATAAATAAACAAATATTTTAACCTCAGTGTTCTAGCATACTCTGGTTCCAGTGAAATAAATGCAACCTTTCGTTAATTTGCTTTTTCACATATGGATATGCTTCATCATGATTGCATACGTAAATGCTGTTGTGAGATATATATATATAAATGGATAGATATAATATTTTGGAAAAGGGGGTGGGAAGGAAACCTTTTTATAAAGGGCTACACCCACCCACCCTTTCCTACTTTATCAGGCCAGGTGGAGGGGGGTTCAAATAAAATGTGAGGGTGCTTGTTTTCTTGAATTGTGTGCATCAGCAAGCACAGTAATCTGAAACCTCTACCTTTTCAACATGAATAGCTGTTACTTTTGAGGGGGAAAGGGTGGGAAAGCTAACTGGATGGATTCATTTGACACAGGGGTAGATTTCATACACTCCTCACTACTTAATACCGTGAAAGACATTAAGTTCTAGTATAAATCGTAGAGATAAACACTTTGGATTTTAGTAGCTTGGTCCTTTGTCACAATAATAGTAGCACGTTGTGTCCTCAGGAAGGATTGTTGCCCCTTTTATAAACATTCGCTTGTTACCAAAGCACTTACTGGGGATCATTATCATTATTATGTGGGCAGAGATGCTCTTTTCCGGCTAACTCGCCCTTCTCATTTTTCCCACAGCTTGCGAGAACATCACCGTTCTGCCATTAAGGTGATACGTCGGATGCAATATTTTGTGGCAAAGAAGAAATTTCAGGTGAGGTGATGAATAGTGAGCTGCTTTATCTAAATAAACTCGTTTATTCTTCTGGGCTTATTATTGTTCCTTTTGTGGGCTTAAGAAAGAAAAGACCAAGGCAATTCATTTTAGTGATGGTGAGTTACACCCACTATTCTCTCCCTTCTTGAATAGGGTGGTTGTTTAGCAGCAGGTTAGTCAACTGTGGATGCACTGGGAACAGGCTAAGCCCCTGAAATGTACCATGAATTAAAATGTTATTTTCTGCTAATGGACTTGACCTTTCACCTTCTGTTATCTCTTTTTCCTTGCAATGCAAACATTCTCATATGTCTTCATTAATTCTGAGCTGTATATTATTGTCAGGCTGACTCAGTGGGCCTAGAGATTAGCATACTACCTTAACCTTGTTTCTATCTCATACTTGCTGCGGTCCTGATAAGAAGCTGGGATAGAAATTTGCAAGCGTGCTGGAAGGTTTCTGCCACCTTTCTCACACATACTCCTGGGAAAGCCTGCTCTGAGAGAACCAGCTAGCTGTATTTTTACAACGTCCTGCTGGTTTGATTTCCACTGCCTATTTTACTTATTGGCAATCTGGCATCTCAATAGGCTGTGTTCCCAGGAACACATAAGCTTTTAGGTGTTTGTTCTTCGGGAGCAAGTTGCTCTGTTCTGTGCACTTCTTGCACACTATTCATATGTGGAAGTCAAAACAGCTCAGTTCACGGAAGGGTTATTGAGTTCCTTGAAAACTTGTTGGGAATATAACTAGTAACCTCCTGCAAGTTCTATATAATTCTGTTCAAGCCTTCATTAAACACTTATGCTCAGACATGGAGATTGGCACATTTATTGGATGTAAAATCTACATTCAGGCCATCTAACTTCTATTTTAAGAAAAGCTGGTTTCTGTTATTTCTCATTTGCATGTTTTTTCTCTTACACCGCATACTTACTTTTCTTTTAAAATCTGCGTAGTTTCTTCTGATTTTGCCATTCAGGTGGAGAGACAGGCATGGAACTATACAGAACACTGGTGCCTCACTCCCAGCCAGTGGAAATCTTATTCAGTCACCTGTCCAGCTTCTGAGACGTTTCCCACATAGCACTGTAGAGTTGGAAGGGACCCTGAGGATCATCTAGTCCAACCCCCTGCAATGCAGGAATATGCAGCTGGTCCATACAGGGATCGAACCTGCAACCTTGGCGTTATCAGCACCATGGTCTAACCAACTGAGCTATCCAGTCTCCCATACTTTCAGATAGATCTTCTTTCCATCCACATAGTCTTGAAAGTTGGTTTGAGATAAAGCAAGCGGAGATGACTGCTGTGGTGAGGCTGAAGCTGGAAAAATCCACTTTCTTGTAGGTCACATTGGTGACAAGCAGAAGTATGGGTTGCCTGGGGGGGCACTTTAGTACCACACCCAGGCCTGGCCCAACGATGAGGCAGGGTCAAGTGCCCACTTGGAGTGGCAAAAGTCCAAGGGGCGAACTTTTGCCTCCACCACCTGCCCCGCTGCCTCCACCACTAGTGGAGAAGCGGTACCGGTTTCTGGTGAGATGTCACTGAAATCTCACAAGACTTCAGCGAGATCATGCAAGATCTCACCGGAAGTCAGTGCCAGTGCTGGCGCTTTGTGGGCGGTGCCATGCAGTGCAGGTAAGAGAGGTGCTGGCGGCACAGCAGCAACGAGGGAGTGGGATAGCAGCAGGGTGGGGGGCGGCACATTCCCATTTCACCTCAAGCAGTGAAGCAGGATGAGCTGCCCCTGGCCACACCACCACTGGTCACCCTAAACTCCAAAAAGTTTATGAAAAAAGTCATCAGCAAGCTGCCTTTATAGCTGCTTCTGTGTGGTCTGGTTCTCCCCACCGGTAGTAGTAGTTGTTGTAGTATCCAAATTCTGTTATCAAGATTTTAGAAGTGTTTTTTTAAAAGATAATGCATTCATTAGCAGGATTGGTATTCCATTAAAAGGTTGTCTTGTACCCATGTACTTCGTACTGAAAATGAGTACGAAAAGCTGCTGTACGTGGTGAACAAAGTTTATTTTGGAGTTCCATTGATGACAGGGGTAACTGACATGTCTGTTGTGGCTTTTACAATGATGTCACCAGACGCTCTTGATGTATTTATAGCTTTATATTTCAAAGTGTTACCGCAAACTGTGCTGTACTTTATACGTAATTCAGTTACCTTACTATCAATCAGGAATTGTGTATGTAATTTTCTGTAATCACTTCAGAGGGCTTTCTGGCAAACAAGATAGTTCAAAGTTCTTTGTACTTCAAAGAATGTTGCACACGCTTGTACTTGGCCATTGTTTGGTTACACTCCTCAGAATTTCCTGCAGCTTGAACTTCCCTCTTTTCTTTCCCATTCTGGCTCTGAGGGAAACTCCGTGCCATGCAGCTGCTGCGCACACAACCAAATAGCAGGAGCAGTAAGCAGCAGCTGTGCACATATTTAATGCATGCCATTCTCTGCTTTGCCTTCTGCAAACACTTCTCCTGCACATTATGCAGAAAATTCTAACTCATTTAATGTAATTATTACCATCAGCAGGGTTCCTAATTGGAAAAGGGGAAGGGGGGAATAAAGCAAAGAATAGGTAATGGGAAACACAGTGCAGGTAGTTTGTTGCCATCAATATTAAGGGCTGGGGACTGCAAAGCAATGTCTGTGCGCACTTACACAATCCCTAATGGTGACTGGCCAAGACGATGCCAGTGAATTGTGTTGTTTGAAATGCACTTGCAAGGTTTCCGCCCCCCACAAAAAAACATCTCCTTTAAAAAGTGATGATTTGACCACGTTAACATACAAAAAAGACAAGTAAGTGTGGTGGCAGGGACAGTCATGACAGCTTGTGAGCTTTCCACATTAAAATGGCTATTTGAATCAGCCACAACTGTCCTTGCCACATGCCACTTTACACAATTCACAAAACCATCAGCCGGAACCAAAATGTTTTAAAGTGTGTTGAATGCTGGACTAGGACTGGGGAGGCCCAAATCCGGATCCCCACTTGGGCAATGATTCTTACTGGGTCACTTTGGGACATGCAGGGGTGTTTTGAGACGTGGGTAGCTTTCCCCAGGGGGCACATTCCAGCCAGCTGAAGTGCTTTTAAGTCCCATTGATTTAAGCAAGAGAGTTAATCACTTGCCTAAGTCCCTGATCTAAGTGGAACTAAAAACTACTTAATGTTTCTGGATAAATGACTGTTTCCAAAACCTATTGACTATATTTGATTTTACTAGTAATACGTATTGTGTGTGATTCGGTATCCTAGGGAGCTTTACCCCTGATGTTTATACATGACATATCTGTGTGGGAGCCACATCATCATTGTGTTTTTCCTTCATGGAAAATGCTTCTCCTTGAAGCTTGTGTTCCTTGACTAAGCAGAGCAAAGGAACTTGGACAGGGAGACTGGAGTCATACACTGGTCTCCCATTCCCTAAGAGCCTGGTACACACATGGTGTAGGGAGCAAACAGGGCTCTGCTGTGCCGTATGGGACCTCTCCTACTTGTAGGTTCTGCACCTGCAAGAGGATTGGACTCTTAGCTCACCATAGCACTAAATATTCCATTTTGTTCAGTGTGCTATACTATCAGTGCTGAAACAAATCAGCCCTGTGGATCAAGTCCTAGCTTACCAAACGCTTGCGTATACCACTGGCTTGTAGTGCAAGAGACCTAAAAGTAGTGAATTTTCATGTGTATAAATCCGTTATGGTAATTTTAAGAGGTGTTTTATATGCATTGGTTTACATTATTATTTTTTCATCCTTAATTTTTCTACTGTATTTATGGTTACTAAAGCACTTGGCTTTAACGGCAGAAGGGGGAAATTATTGAAACATTTATAAAATTATGAAAGGGTTTTTAAAGCATTCTTAAAACCACCTTTCCCAACCAGAAAAGTATGGCAAAGCACAGAATACCAGGTGGGCAGTACAAATCTGTATGAATGCCAACTCCCACCATTTTATCACACTTTAGAACAGCCTTCCCTAGTCTCCTGCTGTCCAGATGTTTTGGACTATAATTCCGTCAGCCCCAGCTAGCACTGCACTAGTATTCCAGAACATCTGTGGGCACCATGTTGGGGAAGGCTGCCTTAGAATAACCAAAAACCTATCCCAGAAGGAACAGACTTGATTCTGTACATGGCCATGGTCACTGTGGTAAGTGCAGCCCTGCAGTGCTGTTGACAGGAATGCATGAGAGGGCCTTCTGTGTTATTGCTGTACTACCTGACACAATAAATCCCTTCATCTGGCAGGCCTTAGGCCTGATCAGTGTCTGATTTTGCCACAATCTTCTTTTCCAGTGTTTTTATGCTGCAGTTGATTTCTTCTTTCACTTTTGTTGTTTTATTTGTTTTGGAAGTTTTCTCTCCTTTAGGCTTGATTATTTTTAAGCTTTGTTGTAAGTCAACATGGTGAGCCAGCACAGAAAGAAAAAAGTTAATTTCCAAGTCTTTCTGTTGTCAATCGAGTATATGTGACCTGCTATGCATTATGTGATTTAACAAATATTTAATTCTCTCTTATTTTTACAGCAAGCTAGAAAGCCATATGATGTACGTGACGTTATAGAACAATACTCTCAGGGACATCTCAACTTAATGGTGCGAATAAAAGAGCTTCAGAGAAGGTATGGAACAGAATTTAGCTGCCCTTACAGATAAGAAGTTCTGGAAAATAATAGCCGCATGGTGAATCCTACAGAATCAAGGCAACAGTGAAGAACCTGTGGTCCTCCAAATGTTGTTGAACTCCAACTCCCCATCAGTAGGACTGGCCCACCCATAAGCCAGATTGAGGCAGGTGCCTCAGGCAGAGGAATCCTGAGGGGTGGTGCCCCTGTGGGCGCCCCACCTGTCCCTGTCCCTGCCCCTACCACCAGAGAAGCAAGGAAAAGTGGTGGCTTCTGGCAAGATCTCACAAGATGAATGCCGCAAAAGCTGCCACCTCCTCACAACTCCAGCAAGCAAGGGTTCAGCCAGTGGCAGAGGGCGATATCCCCTTTGCATTTTGCTGTCAGTGGTCATGGCTGAAAGGAGTTGGAATCCAACATTATCTGAAGAACCACAAGCTCCCCATCCACTGGAACAGAGAAATTGTCAGCTGCTCTAATGGGCCTACAAATCTGGATCAGCAATCTGGGTAACAGAATGAAGTAAAGCATCAAATATGTCATCCATAGCATCTGTGCAAGGATGTGTGCCAAGGAGATGATGGACATGGACAGGGAGAAAACAGAAATGAGCGATGATGTGGAGATGACTTGGTTTTGAAGGGCTACTTAGCCATTCAAGTTGAAAGGACATGTTAGGCTAGGAAGCATTCATTTGCTAGTTAATGATGATGCAGGGAAGAAGAAGCATCCTTCCATATATCCAATCTCCCGCATGAATCCTTCTCACAGGCCTCTTTCCCCAGCTGGGCTTCGGGAGGGGAGTAAGCAGGAAAAGGGGGTTGAGGGAAAGGGTTGCAGGCAGAAATTTATTGTATAGGGAAGGTGTAAACAATTCCCTCCTTCCTGCTGGTTTCCCCCAGTGCATGCCTCTAGTACATGTTCCCCACATTAAGCATTAGGAGGTAAACATGGGATTGGAACTTTGCATTTGTCTTACGTTGTCTAATTTCACTCTCAGGAATAAGAAACAAGAATTTTGCAATAGAGGCAGGGCTAGGAAATGTGAGTGCATGGCAGGACCCTGGACTATTTACATACTATGCCATTTCTGCCTGTGGTTGTGAGGCCTTCAGGAACAAGGACACACACCCTGCATTAATGCATACATGTTGGCTGTTACCTTTCCTGGGCCTTTGGATATGGTAGAACAAAAACCAGAGCTTTGAAAAAATGGGTAGGATTGTGCAAAGCAAACAGGAAAAGAATAAACAATGAATGCCAGTGGACTTGTTTTTAGTTAAGCCTTTGAATTCCACACACAAATTCTTTCAATAAAAGCTGAATTCCTTCAGTGGTGAAATCCTGCCAGTGCAGTTTTAGAAAGCATTAGCAGACATAGACCTATTTGGATCAGACAATCTCTCTGACATTCCCAGATGAATGTTCAAAGGACCGTTAGAAGTGAGCCAGTAGCCATGCAAGCGTTTCTTTCTTCATAGGGTGGGGCTAGAGAAGCAACAACTGTTGTTATTCAGTTCCCCTGTTTAAATCTGAAGACATTTTTATCTTGTTTATTGATACACTTTCTTTCTCACCAGGTTGGACCAATCTATAGGGAAGCCATCACTGTTTATTTCTGTCTCAGGTAAGTCTCCATTAGAAACATATATATGCTGTGTGTTAAATATTGCTACTCTTCCATACGATACAGAGCACAGGGTAGATGCATAGTACTTAATGTTTTGTTTGGTATATATCTTGTTAGGAACTGAAAATAAAAAGGTCAAGTGCCTGACCTTACTTGGAAAACCAGGCAGCATGGTCAGCAAGCCCAACAACTTTGTGCGGCTGCAATACAATTAAACTGTTAGGCTAGAAAATATCTAGAACATAATTAATGCTATGCAGAATCTTCTATCATTAGGTTCTTGATTCACAAGAAGAGGCGCATAAAATATATCTCTATCATCCACTCCTTCACACAGATTTGGGACTTGTTCAGAGCTGTTGTATACCTGATCTGCTGTTGCTTAGATGTTTTTCTTTTTACTTAAAGACTTCTTCTTTGCTGTTTGAGCCCAGCTAATCAGAGATAATGCAGTGAACATGATGGCTTTCTAGTAGCATACAGCCAATTAGATTTGGCTATGTCACCATGCTGCTGATGGGCTGATAAATCCCTCACATTGCCCTGATTCTTAGCTGAAAGGAGGGAGAAAATAAACTTGCTCCTATCACGCCACACTCCAGGTTTCAGTGTTTTAGTCCAGTGCTATCCACTCATGGCAAACTCTGGATGCCGTAGCATTGGCCTCCACCACTGTTGGCACAGGGTGGGGCAGGGTAGCTGCAAGGTTGGGGTGGTGTGGACACACGGCTAGGAGCATCGGCTGGCTCTGCCAATGAGCCCACACTGCCTTAGCCTCGTTGCCATCCTGCCCCACTGAACACAGTCCTAATAAGCAGCAGTGACGCTTCCTCCAGGGTGCTGGCTCCATTCTGTTGCCCCACTAGACACTTCTACCTAATTTCAAATATGAAATGTGCAAAAGAATTGGGAAGTTTTTTCAGTCTCTTTAGTCACTGAATAAATAAATAAAGGATATGTGTATATATTTTAGCACACAGGGGAATATTTAGCAGTAAGTGAGTGTTGTAACCACTGCACCTAGGGCATTCCTGGAGCCATCCACTAAAACGGCTTGTGTTCATTATTCCTTGCCTTCTGTAACTGAAGCCAAGCTATGTGTATGCTTCCATTGTAGGCAAATTGGTAACCATTGTTCATATTTAATGAGAGACACATAATATCAAGGATTATTCAGAGGACCAAATCAAAGTTGTACATTGTGATCACCTATAAGCATACAAATACATATCAGGGTCTGTGCTGTTGCCAGCTCCTCTTGTAGTACTTTTTTTTTAGCTACATTATTCTTTAATTTAATTGACATTTGCTAAATTGAATGTAGTTTTAATTTTTCTGATGATTTAAAGCATAGTATGAAGGCAGAAAGCACTCTGTGCTAGAAGCCATTAAAAGGGAAGGCTTGGGTCAATACTATGAAAAAGCTGCTCTTAATGTAATAAAATTATCCATCTGTCAGCAGCGTTCAATTAAGTAGCTCTGGTAGGCTAGTTAAATGCAGTCACATGGTTTCATTCTATACTATTGTAACACTGATATTCATCTAAAAATGTTCCTTTCTATACAGAAAAAAACAAAGACCGAGGGACTAATACAATTGGTTCCCGGCTGAACAGAGTTGAAGACAAGGTAGGCCTCAATCAGACAAAGTGTTGTGCCTTTCTACATTTTCAAAAATAAGCATACAAACAAACATTCTCTTGCCTTTGCCTAATGATTATATTTTTTAAATAAGTGTGTTAAGGCTGATCTCAGCTAAGGCACTGCTACAAATAATTCAGGAGCCTATATGTATAAACACGAGTTAAAAATCAACTTCGTTTTGTAGGGATAAAAAGATAACTCCAAATAAACAACTTATTTCCTATTGGAAAATGGCAGACCTTGTTAGCAACGGGGAATGTGATATGTAGTATTTTATTACACCTGCAAGTGGAGTTGATGTTACTATTAAGTTGAGGACTGCTTGTGATTGCTGTCAATTAAAGTTATTTGACTTTTCAGTTCGGCTGTCATAACAGGCCTTTTTGTTTCTGCCTGCTAAAATATTATTATTTCCTACAATAATAAAACATCCCAGTCGCAAGACATCTGAAGCCATACTACTGAAATTACTCGTCAAGAATAAAATATCTCATGTTGTTGCTTTGTGCCGCCAACATTGCTGACCTACATGAGTCTTCCCTCTCCCCTCTCTTCAACAAGGACCAAGTGCTGCTTTTGTTTCCGTGACCGTGAACTTTTAGCTACCACTTCATCAACAAAAGCAACAACATTTGGCATCGGCCCCCATATTTTCCTGCGTGGCTATGATTCATGCCAAAAAATTCTTGTGATGCAAGGATAGAGGAAGGAAGTTATAAAACTTTGGTAGGACACCAGATGAGACAGTTGGCGCATTATGACCACAAGAGAGATAATCTCCTACACTGTTATGTATGTGACAGTGATGATGGCAGCAACCAAGGTGGTGGGAGGGTACACTGTTATGGTGCAGGGAACATACCTCAGGCATGCTTCACTTCAGCAGAGAAGGCCATGGAAGCAAGGGGAGCTGATCAGCATCTAGGCAGCATCACTTGGCACAGGACCATTCTTTTATCCCCTCTTGGAGGCAGTGATATAGCAGGAGTGGAATCAATGTTGAAATATGACCGTGTGTGTTGTGTGTGTTTTCATATTTAACAGGTAAGCAGGGAGAAAGTAGCTGATGATGACTCAGGTGGACAAGATCCACCTGTCATTGCAGAGATTCGTGCCTTTGGCCTCTTTTAGCTCGTTTCCCCAGTATTTATTTTAACGATGGAGGCAGAGGAAAGTGGCGTTGCATCTGGCCCTTGATTGCTGTCCAGCAAGTGTGATGCTGCTGACCTAGGCTCTTAGATTTCGTTAAGCCACGTTGTTATTAAATGTAAATTACATCCTGCTGGATGAAATAATGGCCACAGTGACTGTATGGACGATCTGACTTTATAATTATTAAAATGCTAGATTGTGAGTTACAATTTAGGAAAAATATGTTCGACTTCAGAAAACCCCTACGTATATTTAGAATGTGTTTTCACAGTTTTGTAGAACACATCCTGAAAACAAAAGTTAAAAGTGGGAGATATTAGTAAGCTGCCGGCAAATAAACAATGGTGTTTTTGTTTTGCTTTTTTAAGTACACTACTTTTCTGGGAACTATTTGTTTATGTCTGTGTTCCTGTAGGTAATAAAACAGGCAGAGAGGCCTACAAACTTGAAGTGATTCAGTATTCTTTTAAATAATTCAAATCCTGTTTTGTCTAGCATTTTAAAAAATAAACTGATGACGAAAGCAGGATTTGAAGCTAAGCCCACACCACTCTTGTGTGCAGTCTTCTTACATCTAAGGTGAAGTTAAAATGAGAATAAATGAATGTCTAGCTAGAGTGGGGGAATGATATGTCTATAGAAGAAAAATATAAATGGTTTTATTCTACTGTAATAATTCCTTGTAGTCATAATAAATTAGTATATGAAGATATATTTTTATTTTTAAAATGGTTCTATGGCTCTCATATAAAAAAGGATAAAATCACATTTTAAATGTGGTATTGGCATCCAGTCTGTTTTAAAATGATACAAAAGCAAATCACAACTTGGCTAAATTCATCCTAATGAAGTATCTTCAAAGAGTTGATTGGTATAGCATCACCTGAGCTCAATGTTCCCATACTGCTATTTCACACAACTTCTGTTTACATTTGTATGTCAGAAGAGCCCTGCTGCTGTGAGTCAGAGCTCAGGTCCATCTAGTCTTATCATATTGTTTTCCAATAGTGGCCAACAGAAGCCTCTAGGAAGCCCATAAGCAAGGCTTCAAGGCAACAGCCCTCTTCCACTAGTGCAATGTGCCTATTAATGCACATGTAGAAGTCTCTTATAGGAAGGCATGGAGAACAGAGCAAGCAAAAACTGATCACATCTCAGGTCCATGAAAATCACAAGAGAGTTGAGTCTGCCAGTGATCATCCCCCTATCTGGCATCCCCTATCAACAAAATAGATCTCGTAAGTGGAATTAGTGGAGCAATGGAATTGCATCTAGAGCCTGGCTGAACTGAAGTAATACTGCTCTGTTAAGTCAGGAATTGAGAACCCTTTCTGGGTCAGACCAAGGGCCCATGTAATCCTGCATCCTATTCCCTGCTCATTGTGACTGTGGCCTGTTAGATACCTGTGGGCACAGCAACAATGATTCAGATTTATTAGGAGAAATGACAGGAGCTATGGTCAGGAAGAAAGGCTGCTTTGGAATGAAAGAAACAGGTTCCATCTCATCCACAGTGGTCTCCTTCTAAGTTCAATTCCTATTTGAGTAAAAAGCCAGCAGGGCAAGCTGAACTAGGGCATGAAGAAACGGATTCATTATGGGCCTTACACAGTCTTCAAAGAAACTGGGAAGGGCTAAGGAAACAGTCAGCTAGTCTTTCCATGGTGTGATGTGTGGGGTGTGTGTGTGTGCGCGCGAGTGGGGGGGGTGTCAGAGGGAGGAAAGAATTTTTTTTCTTTAGAAATTAAAGTGCTGCGGCAAATGCTTAGGGAAGTAGTAGCTTCTAGCCCCTTTTTTCTCTTAAGTTCTGTAACTATGCCAAAGAGTTTTAGGTTACATATATAAAAAGCAGCCTGTATTCATTCAGGAAGTAACCAGGCTTGGTACACTGAGTCTGCAGGGAGGAAGTTTAAAAGGAGGGGCCAACCTCTTTCAACAATTAAATCAATTTTGTTTTTCTAAGTTTTCTGAAACCTCAACAGTTTTTAACCCAGAAAAAAAAACACCAATATTTTTTCCCCCATAGGGATCATTAGAGGAGGCTGCGAATGTAACATTTTCTCATCTTTATTTTGTAATATAGGTGTGGTGAAAAAAGTAGGGTCCATGGGGAAGTAATTGAACTATACTGAGGTGTTGCAACTGGTGCTTCCACCTCCATGTGAAGGAGGTAACATGTCAAAAGATACTTGCCCTTTGTTTCATCTCTGATTCAGATCCCATGGATTTATTTGGGGGAAGGGGTGCTGGTGGGTAGCCCTGCCTCACAGAAAGGAGCTATATTAGTCTCTTCCAACTCTGTGATCATACATAGGGTACCATTTAGTCCAGTCTAGCCAGCTCTTATGTCTGTCCTGCTTTGGCATAACAACTACTGTACTAGAGGCTGTAGCTTGCAGTGGAATCGTCTCTAGAGAAAGGAAAATCCAGCTCTCTCTTACTGCCTTTCCTTCCCTGTTTCTTGACACCGTTGTTTCATATAAATATCAGAAATGCTAGTCTTCAGCATGGCTGATGTCTTGTGCCTTGTGTACATCATCCCTGTAAAATGAAGTGGTTTTAGTCTTCCTCAAGCAAAGGAAAGAATGGGGGAGGGAGAGAGCAATATTAGAATCTTGACTGTAGGCCAGGTAAGAGGTATAGTGGAATGTCAAGCGGTGTCATACAATCCTCTTTCGGTAACAATAGGGTGTTTTTTGTATCATCACCTAGGTTAGCTACGGAGCTGTTTCTAAGAACCTGTCTGATTTACGACGACATTGCCGGCAACAGCCTTTAGCAACATTTTATAGGGTTCCTTGTCAGCAATTTATTTTTTATATCAAGGACATTTAATCTGGCTCTTCGGATTCTTCCATTCAGTCAGCTCGTTGTTTATACGACGATATTAAATCCAAGTTAACAGTTTGACTCTCAGTTGCGAAACAAGAGTTGGAAGATCAGAGAACTTATTCGTTACAAGCTTTTGATTGCTTAGAAGGAAGGGCATCTCGAGAGAAGAGGAAAAGGAAGTAGACTTCCAAAATATTTCCTTTGTGGAGTAAGCTGTGCTTTTCAGGACATATCCAGACAGTGGTTTTGAAAACAGAAAGATGCACATCTCAGTGTGTGTTTACGTTCTGCGGTTTATGCCTGGATGCGTCTACCTGAACTGGTCTCTTGCCTGTTTACATCCAACAAAGCCACAAGATGCAGTGAGCACAGAACTGGTACAATTAAATAATTTTGTGCGAATACGAGGGTTTGGTTTGTAACTACATAGCAAAGTTTTACTCTCTGTAAGTTAGCACTACAAGGGCCTTTCTCAGCCTCAGGTCCCCATATGTTGTTGGGCTACAACTCCCATCACCCCTGATCACTGATCCTGGTCACTAGGGATGATGGGAGTTGTAGCCCAACAACACATTTGGACCCAAGGTTGAGAAAGACTGCTCTACAACCTAGATGCTGACCTTGAAGAACAGAGCTCAGTCAGCCAGACTTGCAGACTGCCAGTGGTGCAGGAGATCATAGAAGCATAGAATCGTAGAGTTGGAAGAGACTCAAGGGTCTTCTAGTCCAACCCCCTGCAATGCAGGAATCTCAGCTAAAGCATCCATGACAGATGGCCATCCAACCTCTGTTTAAAAACCTCCAAGGAAGGAGAGTCCTCAACCTCACCGGGAGACGGTTCTACTGTCAAACAGCTCTTACCGTCAGAAGGTTTTTCCATATGTTTGGTTGGAATCTCCTTTCTTGTACCTCGAATCCATTGATTCGAGTTCTACCCTTCAGACCAGGAGATAAGGCATTTGTACCCTGACTGCTCAGCACCTACATGATTCAAGAAACATACACAGTTTTCTTTTGATGTCTTTTATTGCCTGTTCTTACAGAGTTCCATTTCTTGCACCCTGGATTTTTAATGTTTCTTTTGTTTTGTCCCATAGCTTCCAGCCCTGTTCTGACAGTCCTGGATCTGGGGTGCATTATGTAGGACAGTAGAGAAAGTGATTGGACCTAATGGGAGATTTTAAACAATTTCCAAATCGCTGCACAACTAATTCTATATGCCCAAGAGGGCTTTCAACTCCAGAATTTCAAAAAAGTGCACACACTGCCAAACACAGGGCAAACCAAGGTTCAAGATAGCTTATGTATGGAATGGGTCTTTAATGACCTCATGGGCAGGTACAAGCCCTTGGCTGTACCTAAAACACCCTTTTGGATTCCAGTTCTGCGCTCATATCCCCATGCAGCCAAAAACCAAGGATGCAGCAGGAAAATTCTGTTTCTCTCATGTTCAATTCACACTTCACAGAGCCTTTCATTTTGTGGCAGTGAAAGCTTTGTGACATTTGACAAAGAAGGAGGGAGTAGGTGAGTTTCACTGTGAAGGCATCTGGAAGCTTTTCCCACCACTGAAACTGTTAGTTTGAGTGGAAACAAGATATAATCCCCTGTGATAATACAATGATTAATAAAGGTTTAAAGGCTATTATGGGATGGAGCCATGCTGCACACTTGACCTTTTGCTTTCAATATAATTAAGGTGGAGTTTCAACTGCATTTTTAATTTTTATTTCTGCAGCCTGTTACTTGTTAGGCTGCATGGAGCTTGCTTGTTGTTTTTGTAGGATGGTGAAAGAGAAAACGGAACTGTATATTATAGAAAACGGTTGAGTATAGTGCAGCGAAGGGTTGGCAGCAACATATGGAAAATTATTCATGATTTCTAGCTAATGAGATTACTTTCTAGAAACAGCTAGAGTTTAAAGTTCTCAGTGACTGCTAGAGGGGTGCATGTTATCTCTTGATAAATCTGTTGCAGTCCCAAAGACATGAAGGGCAGGGGTGGGGGGCATGCAGTGTTTTACAAAACGTTTAAACGGAACACTAAACCCCCCAAGTCAAGTATTTATTGTGGTATGTTTTACATTACATAACAAAATACTAAGGCAAGATGAGGCTGTATCAGTAGATGTAGCTGATCAGATAAAATTAAATGAAGTGTCTAAGACATTTGGAAATGCTGCAAGACAGATGTGTTTGTGAAGTTAATGATAAGATTTAAGAGAGATTACTAGCCAAAGAGAATGTTATTGGTCAAGAAGAATGTGATTACCAACAGCTATGGAATCTATGGTTTAAAAGCGGTAAGATAGAAAAACCATACAGGTTTTTGGGGTTTGTGTGTGTATATATAGAGAGAAAAACAGATAGATAGATAGATAGATAGATAGATAGATAGATAGATAGATAGATAGGTAGGTAGATAGGTAGATAGGTAGATAGGTAGATAGGTAGATAGATGATAGAGATAGATGATAGAGATAGATGATAGATGATAGATAGATAGATAGATAGATAGATAGATAGATAGATAGATAGATAGATGATAGACGATAGATGGATGATGATAGATGATAGATAGATAGATATAGATAGATGATAGATAGATAGATAGATAGATAGATAGATAGATAGATAGATGATAGATAGATAGATAGATAGATAGATAGATAGATAGATGATAGATAGATAGATAGATGATAGATGATAGATAGATGATAGATAGATAGATAGATAGATAGATAGATAGATAGATAGATAGATAGATAGATGATAGATAGATAGATAGATAGATAGATGATAGATAGATGATAGATAGATAGATAGATAGATAGATGATAGATAGATGATAGATAGATGATAGATAGATAGATAGATAGATAGATAGATGATAGATAGATAGATAGATAGATAGATGATAGATAGATAGATAGATAGATAGATAGATAGATAGATAGATAGATAGATATAGATGATAGATAGATAGTTATAGATATATATTTTTAACAAGTAAGCTAACCAAAGAGGAGTGCTGTTCAGGGGCAGATCTGAACCTTACAAACAAGCAACAACAGAGGAAGCACTTTCTGTGGAAAGCAAAGCAAAAAAAAGTATATCTCTCCCACAGTAAGATATATGAGTTCCCCACTTAACACGATATGTATCCATTTATTTATCAAATTTGTATACTGTCCTATACCTGTAGATCTCAGGGTGTTCACAACATAAAAGCACAATATAAAAAACAGAAAATATATAATACAAATAAAAACAAAGACAACCCAGTAATCCTCTCTACAACACATTTTAATCCTCCGTACAACACATTTTAAAAGGGCATTGGATGTCACTCAGCCCAAGGCATGGTTAAAGAGGAACATTTTCACCTGGTGCCTAAAGGTGTATAATGGAGCGTAGTAGTTCTAGGGGTTGCTCGTGCGTAAGTTGCCGCCACTCCTGGCTAGGTTAACCTGGTTGAACCCTTTCTGTCTGGACAGCCTTTCACCCGTGGCTGTCTCAATCGCTGGCAGAATCCGTCAGTGGACGTTTCTTGAACTTCTTCCAGCAAAGAAGTTCTTTGACGCCAAGTCTCCTCCTACTCTCCCTGCACGGAAGTCTTCTGCGCAGGAAGGGTGTGGGCAGCGGAGTCCCCGTTCTCTCCCCGCTGGTCTCCGGCGATGAGTCCTGGAGCCTCCTCTCTGATTCCCCCATCTGCCCCCCTTCTCCACTGGTGTTACGCTGATTTCCTTCCCCAGCAGATAGGTTGCCTCTCTCCCTACTGGGACCCTCTCCGGCATCCCTCCGGAGCCTTCCCTCCGCCTCTGGCTCCGATGGCAGTTCCCTGACATGGAGGCACCTAAAGGGAGATAATGATATACATGGATCAAAAATTCGTGCTTCCTTGTTTAGTACTTTTTATAATGTCAAACACTGCCTTAAAATGGAACGCAGCCAAACTGAAAAATCTGCTAACTTAGAGCGGTAATACTTGAGTAGCGATCCCAAATGATACCAATCTCTTAATTAAAGTGAAGAAAGACACCTGAGAAAACAGGTGATTGGGGAATGGAGGGGTCAATGTAAATGTCAAAGGGAAAAATAGTTTTAATGTAATACAGTGTTGGATGAAAAGGACAAATATCTGGGAGAAGAGATTTGGGGGCCAGTATTTGACTAGAAAATAAGTATTTTAATGTTAAGTCAGTTTCTATGTTTTTTGAGGCAAGACTGACGAATGCTTGGGCAGGCTGGCATCATTTCACAAAAGTACTCTTTGAATAGTGCCTCCACTGATAAAGTATTTAGATACCTGGCATTTATCATCCACACCATCGCAGGTGTGTGGTTATCTCTAAATGAAGCTTCTGTCCCATTTCTGGAAATTTTAAGACAATAGATGCAGTAGAGCAAGGAATTCTGTAGCTGGAAATTCCTTTAGCCTGTCATGGCCCTCTTGGTCTGTGTCAGGCAGCACATTTCCTTAGTTAAGTGCTTAGACTATACATATCATGATTCAGAGTCCTTGTGCCTCTTTCTAACTAGCTAGATAGCATCTTCAAAGAATGGGGATCTGAAGTGGAACTAAAATGCCAAGGGGAAGCAAAGAGATAAAGACAAGCTTACCACATTATCTTGCTTTAGGTAGTTTTAGAGCAATCCGGTTATGGAAAATTGCTAGGTTCTTTCCTGTTTCTTAATGAGGAAGTTCCAGACCAGCCCTTCAAATAGCCAGCTAGCAGGAGACTAATTTCTGCTCCCTTTCATGTGTTGTAATGCTCATCAGCGCTAAGTCAAATTGAGTTTAGAATACACACACACACACACACACACACATATATATATATATATATATATATATATATATATATATATATATATATATATATATTTTCTAACAATGCTTTCCTCAATTAAAGTTGCCAAATATTGTGCAAAATTCCCTATAAAGGTTTTGTGGCATTGTGGTAAAAAGATTAATTTTAATGATCAGTTTTTGCAGCATTAGCATGGATTCTTGCTACATGATTACAGTCAAATATGAGATAATAAAGACTCTTGGAATAGAAAGGTAGAGAAGAAAAGAAGAAACAAAACTTATAGATAAGCTCACATGCAGTATAAAAGATGGATGAAATGATTCAGTCTCCCTTTTTGCCAAATTATAGTGCTGCAAGAACTCTGGGCACACTAAACTATAGCTAATCTAAGCTATGACAATGTTCTTTTATACCAAAGCAGGTGCCTTTTCAGTATGTTTCACTGTGTGTCAGGTGTTTGTCTGTTCAGTGCTCCCCTCATGTGAACACATTGGGGTGCCCCTATTATCTTAGCCACTGACCTTCTTCTGTAGCAAATGGGTAATGTTACTGACCCAACTTAGAGGACTGTTTTAAGGATTAATGGAATTACAGATGTTTGGTAGTGCTGTTCCCAAACAAGGATGCATGTCACAAATATTTTTGGCTTCCATTAAATGCCACCATTTTTGTTGATTTGCAAACACATGACAAATTCACAATGTGACTAACAAAAGAAAATTCCGGGAAGGGGGTTGGTGGCAGGTGGTGTCAAAATCTGACAGATTCTTTGGCATTTCAAACAAGCAGAAATGGACCAAACATGATTAATGTCACCTCTGGCTTGATGACAATACTTATTTTACATGTGTTTACTCACAGAGCAATCAAAATGATATAAAGGGAGCATAAAAATTATGCTGGGGTAAATTATGTCTGTATAGTTTACCCCTACAAAAGTTTTTGAGCTTTCTTTTCCAAAATCTGGGGGGGGGAAACAAGTTTTTGGATAAAATTGTTCCACTTTTTCTTTTCTTTTTGGAGAGCAGATTCACCAAATTCAAACATGGGTTGCCATACATCCAGATTTTCCTGGGCATCAGCAATTTCCGTTCAGACACTGCTTGCGACAGCCCTACCTAATACAAACTCCATTCAGTAGCAGGGCTTCTGCTGGCTGAGTCAGCCAAACCAGGCAAAGGGAAAACAAATGTTTAAAATAGAGTTGCAAGGTCATCTGACTGAGCTGAATGCAGTTTGGAATAGAGATAAGTCTCCTCCTGCATTGT
This sequence comes from Podarcis melisellensis, assembly GCF_964234715.1. Lineage (NCBI taxonomy): Eukaryota > Metazoa > Chordata > Lepidosauria > Squamata > Lacertidae > Podarcis > Podarcis melisellensis. The sequence continues at coordinate 72,736,659 of NC_138528.1, read as the reverse complement.
CCCGCCACACCCACAAAACACCCCTTTTTGGGGACTCAGGCCCTACTAAACTTAACAGGGCTTACTTTTGACAAGCATGTATAATACTACACTGTAAAACACGCAGTGTGGTGCACTGAATAATGTGCCCCAGAGCCCTAGAGTAAAATCCTAAATCCACTATGATCCTGTGTGACAGCCTGCAGAATAATAATGTGCTAGCATGCAGTAAGAAAGTCTGCAGCACCTCAAAGATTTAGAGCAGGGCTTTTTTAAATGTACTTATCGGTCATTAATTTGCCAGACATTAAAGGGTGGGCATTTTAATATATTTGTCAAGGTTTTCAGTAATAAGCAAGGCATTTGGCTTATTAGACCGTGACATTTGCTAAACACTGGTGCATTTTTGTTTTTGATAGTATACCAAAGTTGCTGTAGCTCGTTAGCTACGTCAACAAAATGAATTATATGGGTGAGAGAGCACAAATTCTAGTGATGTTGGGTTCTGGGCTTTTCACGGGCCAGGAAATGGCTTGCTTAAAGTTACTGGGGCGCAACCAATCCTGTTCTCACCGGATCCCGTGGCAGAATCCCATCAGTGTTCCCCAGAAAGTACAAGTAAGAAAAACATTCCTGCTCTTTCACATTCACAGTTCAGATCTACATTTACAAATGGTAAAGGTAAAGGACCCCTGACAGTTAAGTCCAGTCGCGAACGACTCTGGCTTTACTGGCCGAGGGAGCCAGCATTTGTCCACAGACAGTTTTTGGGGATCATGTGGCCAGCACGACTAAGCCGCTTCTGGCAAAACCAGAGCAGCGTACAGAAACGCCGTTTACCTTCCCGCCGGAGTGGTACCTATTTATCTACTTGCACTTTGACGTGCTTTCGAACTGCTAGGTTGGCAGGAGCAGGGACCGAGCAACGGGAGCTCACCCCATCATGAGGATTCAAACCGCTAACCTTCCGATCAGCAAGCCCTAGGCTCAGTTTTGCTCACTCCCCCCCCCCCAACCTGCAAGGGAGAAGGATGCAGCTTTGTTGCTTGTTTTTAATGAAGACAAATTATTTACTGTCTACCATCATATATTCTACCAAAAAGTTCTCTTTAAAGTTGGCCATATCCCAGTGCCTGAAAGCAATCTCTGCTGCTAAAGCCTGCTTCTCCCTGATTACAGTCAGTCACGGAAAGAAGCAGAGTATCCTAGGACAGCCCGGGCTGTGCCTGGTTTCTTAAGCCAGATGGTCTATGCCACGTGCAATTTATGTCAAAGCCAGTTAATACCAAACTGCTGCAGTAGGATTTTGGCTCTCCTCCTCCTCCTCGTCTCCCCTCCTCAATCTTAAATCAAATAGTGTATTTCATCTTGTAACAGTTAATGCATTACGCAGCTGCTTTGGTTAAAGGGCAGTAAGTGGTCCTTGAGTAGAAAAACAGATACTCAGTTACCAAGGCACAATTAGATAAGCCAGCTGTCACTTTATACTTTCTTCTATGTACTAATACTACTATTTTTGGCTGAGCATCTCTCTGTAGGGTATAACAGGAATAGACTTGGGTAAGAGCAAGGAAGAATGTGAAAAAAATAATTTTTGATTGCATCTGTAATGGTGTTAGATGAACAGCGCCACTCACCTTAAAAAAAAAAAAAGGATTGCTAGCTGAAGAGGCTAGATTCTGAAATATTTAGAGGTCCTTAAGGGTTTGGTGTAGCGACATGGTTTTCTTCTTTTTTAAATGTGTTTCAGAGTTAGTGGAACATATAACTTGTAGGGCAGCTGCTCTTACTAGCCTCCCTGCCAGTAGGGGAGATTTTTAGTTTCTCCTCCTAAGGGATGTAAATTTCACTAAACGCCCCGCATGCACTGACTGGGGAGTTCTGTGCTCTTTTTTGTTGCAGGTCCCACTGGTATTTGCATAACAAGGTTATACCTTCTTTAAGGCCATGCAGCTGAGGAGTGACAAGTCTGAATAAATAGTTGAGAAGAGCATGGATCCTATTCTGTTGGTGACCCATTGCTAAATAAATTTGATAATGTGATTTTTTTAAACTAAATTTCAGAATTCAGTGTTGGCAACATTTACTTAGGCAATAGCTATATAAACTTAAATAACTGTTCTAGCTGTTACAGTTTTCATTAAAAGTACTTCAAAGTTAGCTGAATACTTGAGGTGAGACTGAAAATACCCCATTGGCTAACAGGATTTTAGCCTCACAATTTTGCTTCGCCAGCTATTGCAGAAAAGGTTTATAGCTTTTCGAGTGCATGATCTCGCTCTCTCTCGCTCTCTTTTCCTGTCCTCCCCCTTCCTCTGGCTTTTCCTGTCCTCCCCCTTCTTTAATAGTTCTGCTGTTACCTGTAAGGCTGCAAGATCCTTAAGGTGAGCAAGCTAAGACCATTTATAGCTCAGCCGGTAGAGCATGAGACACTGGGCGAAAGATTCCTGCATTGCAGGGCGTTGGACTAGATGACCCTTGGGATCCCTTCCAACTTGACAGTTGTAAAATTTTACTATTTAGATGGCAAGAAAATGGAGGCTATTGTGGGTGTTTCTCCTGACTTATGAGTCTCTGATAAAATAACTTCTGCATTCTAAGCACGTTAACAGAAGCAATGAAGTGTAAAACAATGAAATAGAGAAATTAAAAATGTTTTCTGACACACCTGTGAACAGTCAAGATGCAGAGGGTTTTGCCATCTTTCGGTATTCAGTAAAAAGTAGAAGGCTACAATTTGAGCAACGGTACTATGAAAACATTCATTCATCTCCCACCAGGCATACTGCTAAAATCCTTAAATAAATATGGAATGAAATGTCTTATTGCATAGCATGTCAAGGTAAAACAAACACACTTTCATATCCACTTCTTTCTGCTCAGAGGTGCCCCAGGTCACATGGAGGCATGTTAATTGATGTGGATTTTTAAAAGATTGCTTGCCAACGTTTGAGTTGCTACAGGTGCATCTCTTGTGGTCAGTGGTTATGTGGTACAAAATTCTTTTGCCACACCAAATGAAAACATGGAACATGCACAGGAACAGTCCTTGTGTCACAGAAAACAACTGTATTTTCTTCTCTGAGGTAATTTCTGACAGATGTTGACAAATAAAACTAGGGGCTTTGTGTGCTGTGAAGACCATAAAACTAGTCGTATGGATGTTTTGAGAGAAATACAAAACGATGAAGACACGATTGCAGAATTTAAAGCCTAGGGTCCTGTACAGACAAAGGTAACTTTGCATGACAAAGAACAACATACAGTGGGGTCTTTTATATGGATGGATGTCTTGAGTGTGGAGTACCCCTGAGAAAAAACCCCTAATACCTCCATGTTCATGCATATCCCAGTGAGTCAAAATAGGAAGGGGCTGTCAGTAGTAGCACACTTGTTCTTTGTGCAGAAGTTCCCTCCTTTAATCCCCAGATAGGCCTCCCTTCTGAAACCCTGGCGAACTACTGTCAGTCAGTGTTGACAGTACTGAGGCAGGTGGACCAACAGTCTGACTCATTATATAAGAGCTTCATATGTTCATTTATGCATGCCAAACTAAGAATGCACAAGCATCCACCTGTTCTATTCAAGAATTCAGATATTGGATTCAGGTTCTTGTTCAATTCTAGTTTCAAAGGCACTTCCAAAGTGACTTCTGCTACCTTGCTCCTTTATCAGCTTCAGGAAAGAAACAAATAATCATAGAATTGTAGAATTGCAAGGGATCCCGAGGGTCATCCAGTCTTTTGCCCAGTGTGGTCCCACGACATGATACTTAAGCTCCTAAGGACGCGGCTGGCGCTGTGGTCTAAACTACTGAGCCTTTGGGGCTTGCCAATCAGAAGGTCGGCAGTTCAAATCCCTGAGACAGAGTGAGCTCCCATTGGTCTGTCCCAACTCCTGCCAACCTAGCAGTTCAAAAGCATACCAGTTCCAATAGATAAATAGGTACCGCTGTGTCGGGAAGGTAAATGGTGTTTCATAACGGTGTTCTGTTGCGCCAGAAGCGGTTTAGTCATGCTGGCCACATGACCCAGAAAGCTGTCTGTGGACAAACGCCAGTTCCTTCGGCCTGAAAGCAAGATGAGTGCTGCAACCCCATGGGTCCTTTACCTTTACCTAAGTGCCAACATATCCCCCAGTGTTCAAGGTAATCTTTGCCTCTTGTCTGACCAAACCCAAGAAGAGGTTCCTCTTCAAATTTACACCTCCCCTTCTCTGAACCTCAGTTGGCAAGTGCTAAAGACCCATCTCCTCCAAGCACGGTCATACTGCACACCCTTATTCTGCCTTGTGGTGGGATTCCCTCCACCCCTGCCTGCCCAGTTATACTCTTTCCCAGCACACCACATAAAATTGGGGGGGGGGTTATGTTTGTATTTCTCCTTATTGGCATGGAGAAACTATGCTTTCTCCCTCCCAGGATGGAACACATGTGATTGGCATGAAGAATGATGCTTCCCTTTTGTGTATGTAAATTATCTAGACTAATGTTTAGACTATGTATCAAGTGTAAGGATGACACAAAGTTGTTTGTGTTTTATTTCTATGCAACATAATATTTCTCTCATTTGCTTTACCCTTGAATCATTTTAGTATATTAGAAAAAGAAAATGTGAATTCACAGCAGGCATTAATCCTTGTGAAGAATGACACCAGGAAAGTACAAAAACCTGTGAAAAGTAAAAATGGCTAAATTTCTCCCCTGTGTTTTAATTCTTTCCATTTTTTAAAATATAAAATCCTACTTTAAGAAACATCTACTGTGTAGATTATTCAGTGGTGATGGAAATCCATTTCACTTCATCTTTAAGCTGGGCTGAAGGTGGCCGAAATATTTATACAAATGGAACAGATTGTGTTCTCTTGCCTATTGCTGCCGGAAGATAAAATCAGTAAACTGAATCCCATGTCCTGTCTCATTCTTCTTCATGCCATGAAAACTTAAATGTACATGAGACACAAAATGAGTTAACCAGTTTTACCAAGCTCAGGAGTGTTGGAGAGTCACAATGATTTTTTTGGGGGGGGGGGAGGGTATATACAAAGCTAATTTTTTTAACAATGACTATTCAAGCAGAGTTCCAGTATTATGGGAAGGAGCAGAGATAGGAGCCGACAGAAAGCCATCAGCACAATGGCTAGAAAATAAATGAGAAGAAAAGGCAGAGAGGTCATGAAAGCAATTCTTGTGCATCGGGCTTAGGTTTCTAATAAAAGGAACTGGGTTCTCATATTTCACCAAGATGCAATTATAATTATTTTTTAACATCCTTTAGTTCCTTTTCAGTATTCTCTAGCCTACAATACGTTTTCATGGGAGAAATGGTTCCTCAGGATTTAGTCACATGAACCTCTCACTGGCACAATAATGGAAAGGGACAGTAATAGACTTCATATTTCTTCCTACACTATCCTTTCTCCTCCAGGAGAAAGTCGTGTGCACTGCTTTGGCATTGGAAATGCAGAGTGAGCAAGGGACAAGCTCTTCTTGCTCTCTCTATCCCATCTTTCCCCAAGTCAGATTGCTGAACATCAGCCTGCCGACCTGTTGAATGATCAAAGAACAGACGACCTGTTGAATGATCAAAGAACAGACGTTTTCCTGCTCCTTCCTTACTTCTTTCCTTCCTTTCTCATGTTAATGAAAAACAAGGCAACCCTCCCCATGCATTGCAGGCTTTCAGCTACTTCCCAGCTTTTTAAATCTTTAACAACAAAAGACCAGCTTTTGAATTATAATCTGAGTTTCTGTAATCCTGCTCTTCCTTGTCATCCTTCAGAGTAAGAGATGCTTTTGCAATTTGTTGTCGTTTAGTCATTTAGTTGTGTCCGACGCTTTGTGGCCCATGGACCAGAGCATGCCAGGCGCTCCTGTCTTCCACTGCCTCCTCCAGTTTGGTCAAACTCATGTTGGTAGCTTCAAGAACACTGTCCAACCATCTCATCCTCTGTCATCCCCTTCCTCTTGTGCCTTCCATCTTTCCCATCATCAGGGTCTTTTCCAGGGAGTCTTCTCTTCTCATGAGGTCGCCAAAGTATTGGAGCCTCAGCTTCACAATCTGTCCTTCCAGTGAGCACTCAGGGCTGATTTCCTTAAGAATTGATAGGTTTGATCTTCTTGCAGTCCATGGGACTCTCAAGAGTCTCCTCCAGCACCATAATTCAAAAGCATCAATTCTTTGGCGATCAGCCTTCTTTATGGTCCAGCTCTCACTTCCATACATCACTACTGGGAAAACCATAGTTTTAACTATACGGACCTTTGTTGGCAAGGTGATGTTGCTTTCGCAATACCATTAGACTAATCAGCAGCTTGTATGTTCTTTTGGGCTTACAGTTTCTTTTGAGGGAACTGCAGGCAATCCTTGAGATTAGATCCTACAGGAGCTAATTCAATGTAATAAATGTGCATACCATGAGTGCAGGTGAAAACTCTGCACACCATGGAAGGCTTTCTCGTGAAACACATAAAGTACTAACACATCTAAAGCTGTGTACGCTTTACTAGCTTAAAATGTGGCTAGGCCACTCTTTCTTCCCCAAATTGGATCAAAAGGGGCTGAAAAGCAGGGGGAAACAAAGTGTGGATATAGGATAGATCTAGATTATGGCTAACATTGATTGTACACTACTTCCCAAACCAGCAGTGGGAGTACACTGGATGCAGAGTAAATGGGTGTGGGCAAAGGCTCAGTGTGCTTTTTAAGAGCCAGGCAGCATGTTCGCTGCATTAGAATGTTTCTTTCCCCCAGCTGTAAGTGTTTGGGTCTGAGGGAGGAAGCTGAAAAGTGTCTGCAGTGCAGTTGAGAGCAGAAGAGCAGTGGAAAATGGGGCTGCTTACTCCTTTTACTTCTCACTGTTTGCCTTCTCAAAATGACAAACTGCATACTGATTTTTCAAACCCAGTGGGAAAACGTACACGATAAGTTTCTTATGTTATCCCATCCCTTCACATACTGCAGTGGGAGCCCCTGTGGTTAGAAATTATATTTCTTCTAGTGTAAAGTTGGGTTAATCAAGGTGCTTTTTTTAAAAAAAGAAATCACTGGCCACTTGTAAATCTCTGTTAACCCTACGGGTGAAAGAAGAAAGACAGAATAGGTTAGTGTATCCATTAAAACTGTTTGCTTTTCCACATTCTGTGACTTACTAGTAGTAATTTGAAATCTTTATGGAAGAATGTAAACGCATACAGTACCTGGGGAAAGAATAACCTTTTAAAACCAAAAATGGTAAATGCAAATGCCTCTGGAATAAAACAGAAAGTCATGCTCAATTCCGTTGGAAAACTCCGCAAGCCTGTAAGCCATAAGCAAGTCATCTGTTTAGTAAAAAAAAAACCTCTCTCATTGAGAATGTCATATAAAATTCCTGATATAAGACTAGATGGCTCAGACACTGTGAATAGAGTATTGTTTTTCTACGTGAAGAGTAGACAAGTAATGTTTATACAAGAATGAGTGTAGGTCAAAGCTTTGATTTGCAGTTGATAAGGTGCAACCAGTTGCGAGTATGGCATTGTGTACCATCTAGCAAACATAAGGAGACGAAGAGTTGCAGCGAGCGACATGTTGGGCACAGCTAGGCCTAACTGACCAAATATGGAGGTCTGGCAGGCTTAATTAGTGCCCCTGAACAGAGAGAGGTGTGCTTCGGTTTAATTAGAATCCACTGTTAAAACGAGCATTGCTGATCAATGAGGATAACTCAGCCCTAGAGTGAAGAGAAGGGAAAGGTGGTTTTGATTTACATAGCAAACCCATACATAGCTGAACTACCAGAAAGTGGAAATGTTCATATTTTTAAAACCTTTGTAGCTTACTTAAAAGCAATGTTTCATTTTTATTTCAGGCCAGGTTCATTTCAGTTCATCATCACTTTTTACAGCATTCAAATTTTGCATGAAACTGAAATGGAGACCTTTTCCTCGCCTTTTCTTCCAAATACATTGTATTTTTATAGAGAAACTAGTAAAAATTAATTGTCATTTCACCAAGGGGCTGTGGTCATAGGAAATAAAATCAGTAGGAATGTAACATGACTATGCCAGTAGTATAACACATATCAACCCTCAAAGGGGCTCATTTATAATCATCTGTGTGTGTGTGTGTGTGTGTGTGTGTGTAAAAAATTCATCCCCTCCCTGCAAGCCTATTTTATTTTTTAAAATATAGATTTATTGATTTCCAATATATAACTATTAAAAAAAGAATACAAAAACAAAATCCCAACTCACCCCCCTTCCCCCTCCAGGATAGATCAATCTAGTTAAGTTTGCCAAAGTCCAATCTGCGATTTCAGTAGTTGCCATTCTTCAGGGTTATCAGTAAAGTATTTTACAAAAGGATGCTACATTTCAACAAAATTGTCCACATCATTTCTGTTATTCAGTGATTGTAATCTCCTTGTTAATTGTTCTGATACAGCAATAGACAATGCATTCTTCTTCCAAAGAGAGATATACAGATGTTCGAATCCTTTCCAATTCTGTTCCACTTGTAGCCATTCTTCTGCAAGTCTATTTTCTAAATTCGTAAGAAATCACTGGCACTCCAGAAGGACTCTGCTCCTATTTTCTTAAGCTCTAAGTAAAGCTTGGCATAATTTTCAGGGCTGCCTTACCAGAAAGTAAGTGTACAGGGTCAAGCACAAGAGCTGCTGCCGCTGCTGCTGTGTTCCACATCTCCCTGTAATCTCCTTCTTACCTGTTTCCTTTGCTCCCATCTCCCACTCCTCTTTTTGCACTTTCCTTCATACAGCTCCTTGTGCTCCTTGTAGGGAAGGAATTCAGCGCCATGCTCTTCCAGTTGTTCCATTGGTGCAAGCATTTCAGCTTGCAAAAGGAGTGATCTCCCCTCTCCTCCCCCTGTGTGTTCTTCTAGGGATTATCCAGATTCCCCTTCTGAGCTGATTTGGGGGAGGGGGGGCACATGGCAGGGAAAGTCCCATTGTTCTGGTAGGATTCATTGCACTGGCTCCTGCTGGCACACCTATTTCGTTGGATCTGGCCCTTGGTCTCTGTCAACCAACCTTTCTCTCCTTTATTCTCCTTAAATTGCGTCATTTAGATTCTGTGCCCAGTGTAAGTAAACCCAAACAGACTCCTTCCATCCTCTTGCATAGCAACTGAGAGGGACCTGTTTTGGGGGTGGCCTGGCAGGAAGTGGGAAGGTGGGAAGCCAGAGCTCAGCTTCATTCGTATCTCCTGCATAATGCAGAGCAGCCAGTAGGAGCTAGACTTAACCTTGTCTTTTAAGGGTGGAAGAGCCACCTGTCTGGGCAGTTGCTGACTGGAACAACCCCCTCCTATTCAAGGCCATAATAACCAGTGCACACTCCTTAGATTCTTATTGGTTGTGGGAAGAAAGTACTTTGTCCTTTTACTCTATGCTGCGAGATACTGTTCATTACATGGGGCTTCCCCAAATTCCAGATGTGCCAGGACTCCCGCTCCGATCAGGAGAACTGCATTACAGCAGCTGGATCTTTGAACAATGCCAGGGCTTGAGATGGGACAGGAGAAGTATGATTTGTCACTAACACCGGGGAAGAGAAATCAGAAAGAAATCAGAACACTTTTATCCCACTGCAAAGCATATCTTAATAAAACTGTGGTTCTTTTTTTGCCAGCAAGAAATTATCTTGCCTCTACATTCTGGTGTCTACGGGCAAACAGGCCTCATCCTCCCCTACAGGCCAGCTGAGGGTCATTCACATGAAAATAGCACTTGTGGCAGCCAGCCAGTAACTCTCCCCCCCCCCCCCGCAGCACTTGGCAGTTCCCTTGGGTTTTGGTGGCATGCCAAAGTGGCAGCTTCTGCTTAATGGAGAACTAATCAGACAAACCCCCTATCACAGGCAGGTAGTTATCAGAAGCTAAAGAAAAAGGTGTCCACAGCCCCACAATGCTATAAATTGCCATGATACTGTACAGGACTTTGGGTTGGGTGAGGAAGAGGTTGTTCTTAGGAATGCTCCTAATAGAAAACTTAGTTCCTGCAAGGGCACACAGCACAAGTATCTGCTGATTTTTGACCTGCCCACACAGTAACTAATGATATACAGTCAGTCTCCATCTTGGTTTTGCTTAGAAACTGTTGTGAGGCTATACTGGGCCACAGTCCAGATTCCAGTAAAATGAGGGGTAGGGGGAGAGACGTACCCACAAGAGAAATCTGCAGTAGGTTCATCTGAGAGGATTTGAATGGGCAGCATTGAATGGCCTGTCAAGAAAACTGAATGGGAAATCTTTGCAGAAAGCTAAATTTGTTCTCTGGCTTACTACAGTTATGTATTTCAGCTCTGTCAGTCCAACGTACTTCTTAGACTTTTTTTTTTTAATTACAACTACAGGTATGAGAATATTTCCCAGGATGTAGAATGGCTATCAATGGACCCGATTCAAAGCCCGCTAAAGTTCATTAAAGTAACATTCATTTAACTTTGATGGGGTTTCCATTGACTACAGTGGGATAAAATATCAGAATGGCACAGTTTGTATGATATTTATCTGTTGTTTTTCATTCTCATGAGAATATTATACACTTTGATGTCACAGACTAAATAAAGGCTGCCAAAAAGAGCTGGTAACTAAGAAGTGCTTTTATGCTGTAGTAAGCAAATACTAAGAGCGTGTTTAGCCTTTTTTATTTTTTTATTTTATTCTGGGAATGACTCCAAGTAGATGTCATGGGGTAAATGCACAAACAGTACTGACTGGAAAAAAACAGGCTTTTGTTTCATTAACAAGCTCGGCTTCAGAACAATAGCTACAGACTCCCAATTTTCCTTACATCTGACAAAATAAAGGGGCAAAAGTTTCATTTTAAGGCTGTGCTAATTTAAACAATAGAAGTCAGCCTTGTTAGCAAAACATATTTGTTGGAAACACACTTTAAGTAGAGTTGTCGATTAGTATTGGAACTCTAATTGAACAAACTTCGTAATCATACTAAGTTACTGTTTTCACTTTTTGTGTGGGCATCAGTGTAAATTCAATAGCACTTTGTCTTAAAATACTCTATGGAGAGAAGAGTGTGTATTTTGTTAATGAATGTAAGGCTTTAATGTAGTCAGCAAATCTTGATGGAGAAAAAGGCTACTGGTGGCAGGTATTTGATATGCAGTTCAAAGCATGCTGAACAAGGAAAACTCAATGAACTGAGTGAGACTGACTCAGAGTAGATGCGTTTAGTACTGGGCTATATGACTCTCTTATACATAAATGAGTTTAAATGTCTGTAGCAGCCCCTGTAGAAAAGTGTCACAAGGAAAAATCTTCCCTGCACCCCATAACTTACTCTCCTTCTTTTAATCTCTACTGCTTGGCAACCACCTAAGTGCCCTCTTGCCCAGAGAAGTTCTTTTGGCCCTGTGGTGCAGAGGTGCATGTCAAAGGCAGGGGCGGGGTCTCATTGTCAGATCCGCTTGTACCCCATCCTAGTTATCAATGACTATCCATAAGTGAAAGAGAATTGCATGAGAACTCTAGTATTTAATGATTTTTAAGATTCCCCCCCCCCCAAATGCCACAAAAACTTAGTACAAGCAAGAGAAAACAAAGAATAGCTACATCTATGAGTTTCCTGTGTTCTTGAGGACAGTCAACATCTCCCACATTCGCAATATAGAGTCTTAACCTCTCTCTCACTACACCAAGGTACTTAGTTTTCACTTGGGTCTAGGCTTTCAATCCGCAGCTGGATTTGATGTGTGGGTAACAGAGGCGTGGATTGTTGGTTATTCTCTCTTTAAACCAGGGTGGGAAAGTTTCTTTGGTGTTTTCAGCCTGTGCACTACATTCCTTCATGGGCAGCCTTTGGAGAGCTGCGTTCCTGGGGTTGGGTAGAACCAGAGGCAAAAGTGGGTGAAGTAATGTACGTGAACCTCTTACCTTTTTACAGTAGGCTACATTCCAACCATGGAAAAGTCAGAGGTTTCTGCATGCGCACACACAGTACACATTCTACGCCCAGACCCTCCAAGTGCTCCATTTTCCAGGGACAGCCCCAGATTTACGGAAGAAATCTCAGTTTCTGATTTGATCCTGGAATGTCCCACTTTTCCTTAGGACATCCCCATTTTTGTCGGAGAAATGTTGGAGGGAATGTACTCCATCCAGGCAAGTGAGAGGCATTAGCTACAGAACCACCTCTCCGGGTATGCCCTGCGGAAGACCTTAAGGTCCACAAATGACAACATTTTGGAAGTTGCAAGTTGCAAGGTGGTTAGATTGGTCTCAACTAGGGCCAGGGCCTTTTCAGTACTGGCCCCGACTTGGTGGAATGCTCTATCACAATAGACTAGGGCCCTGCGGGAGTTGACATCTTTCCGCAGGGCCTGCAAGACAGAGCTGTTCCGCCTGGCCTTTGGTTTGGACTCAGTCTGATCCTTATGTTTCCCTCCCCTTATGGTTTTGATCTATGGGCTATTATTAAAATGAGGCTGCATTTTAAATTGTATTTTTAACCTGTATTTTAAATTGTTTTTCCCCCTCCCCCCTACTCCCTCCCCTTTATTGTAATTTTACTGGTGTTAGCCACCCTGAGCCCAGCTCTGGCCAGGGAGGATGGGGTATAAATAAAAAAATATTATTATTATTATCATCATCATCATCTCAGGTCAAGGACACATTCCAAGCAGAAGCACTGGAGGAGGGTATGGAGTGGGGCCAGTGAACGGTATGGTCTGAAAGAGGGGCCTTGCCCTTGGGAGAGAGTCCTGAGAGCCAGACAGGGAGGTACGGTGGGCCACATTTGGGTTCAGGGCCTGAGATGCCCCACTCCTGCTTTAATCATTTTAAAAGGTGGCAGAATTTCACAGATTTGGACAACTAGGAACTTAACAGTGTTTTCAAGAGAACTGGCCTTTTGGCACAGGAGAAATCCCACCCAGTTTCTCTTCATTGTATTGCTTCTGCCAGAAAACAATGTTGTTGTTTTTTTGTAGATGAAACTGGTCTCTCGGTAAGTATAACTTCAGTACTTCGCGGCAGCAATCAAGTGAATGGTTCCAACCAAAAACACTCTCAGTAAAATAAGTGACAAATGCCTTATGGTTGGTGTTTGTTAAAACAGGAAAGACTATAATTAAGGGATCAGTTTGCTAATATATTGTAAGCTGAATTTTGATCTATATTTCCTTTCCTAAATGTTCTAAAATTGGAAAGTAATATCAATGGAAAATTGTAACTGAATGATTTGTTTTTATTGCTCATTTATAGTTAATTTCCTGTACTGGTAGTACAGGGAAAATGATTTAACTGAGAGTCTAGTGTGAATTCTTTACAAGAAACCAAAAGATAAATAGCGGCTGACTCCCTGTTGCCTGAAGCTTTGAGACTACAGATGTAGCTGCTTTAATAAAATGTTTGAAATCTTCTCGTGCTTCAGTAAGGCAAGCATGAGAACTATGTCTTCTGCAGTGCCATTTGTTTTATGTATACCGTATCTAAGGGAGTGGATTATTTATACAGTTATCCTATAATACACATGATTAAAATAGGGATTATGCCTCCTCCCCCTCCCCCAGCCCCCTGCTTGTTAACTTCTACATGAAGCCACTGAGTGAGGTCAACTGGGGATTTGAGTAAGCAATATGTTCATGATACCAACACTACTTCGCCTTTGCATTGGATCCAGGTGCTGCAATGAATGTGCTGAATTAGTATTTGTCATCATTAATGTTCTGTTTATGGGCCAAACAGGTGAAGCTCAATCCATCTAACATAGAGACAGTTTTGGTAGGAAGATCATCTGTCTGGTAAGGTAGTCTTAAGTCTGTTCTGGACAGGGTTGCAGTCATGGTAAAAAAAAAAATGAAGTTCATCACTTGGGAGTGCTCCAGTTTTGTTTCTAGATGCCCAAGTAGCGTTCATGACACAGAACCTTTCCCACCAGTTAAAGCTGCTATGACAGATAGTTTGGCCACCATGTGCCACACTCTGTGAACCTCCAGATTACTACAATGCATAATAATATGTGTGACTGTCTCAGAAGACTAATCAGAAGCTGAGGTTAGCTCAAAAGATGGCTGCTAACTGGGCTGGGCCACTGCATTGGTTCTTGCTGCATTTCCATGTCCAATTGAAGGTGCTGGTGCTTGCCTTGAAAACCTCTCATGGCTGGGAGACCTAGTACAATGTATTTTTAGGCATGGTTTTAACTCCTGGTTGTATGTCTTACGTTGTTGCTTTTATGAAGCTGTAATTTTAAATGTCCCTATGGTGGGATACAAGTATATTAATAAAGTAAATAATAAAACACAGCATGACCCTGCCCATACAGCCAGGTCAACTTCAGACACCCTCACCACCTGAGGTGAAGTGAGGGACAAGTGGAATGAGGGTCTTCTCAAACATCTGCCTTTCCCATAGAATGCTCTATCCAAAGAGTTCACCTGGTGCCGACTTTATCTTCCTTTTGCTAACAGGTGAAGCTGTTTTTATTTTCCATGATGCTGAATTGCTTGTAAGCCGCTCTGAGCCCGGCCTTGGCTGGGGAGGGCGGGGTATAAAAAAATATTATTATTATTATGATGATGATGATGATGATGATGATGATGATGATGATGATGATGATGAATTGTTAACATGGGGTGGGATCTGTTTTAATTGCTCTCCTGATTCTGCTCTTATTTTTGTTGCTTTTAGAGTGACTCTTCCCACCCCCACTGCTGTGGAAATGCTTTTAAATTGAATATTGTTGTATCAATTTATAAAGCAGACTTAGCTCAAACTTATTTTAAGGTTTATCAATGCACCCCTTAACAACTAACCTACAAGTCTGCCATTATCCCCTTTCCTCAACCTCCTACTCCGCCAGTCTTATACAAGCTATCTCATTACAGAGTTAGCTCTTGCTTCAGGCCATAATACTATGTAGAATTATCTGGAGATCTGATTACTTCTGTATATTGTCATTTTTCCGACCAGAACTCTCTCATATGATGCCAGTGTCAAGAAGTAATATTGGACAAGCTTCAGCTTTTAAAAATCTTTTCCACGTAGGAAATTCTCTGCAGTGCCAGCAGAGGGCTGTGGATTTTGTGAAATTCTTCATTGGGTGAAACAATGCAATCAAAGAGAGAGATAAGGAAAGTGCTTGTTGCTCGTTTGTTTCCTTTGCAGTACAGGAGTTTACCTAGTTCTGCATCCTTTGTCATAACAGAGTTGCTGTATTTCAATAACAATGACTCAAATGATTTTTAGAAAATGTTTCCTTTTGTTAATTTATATGGGCCATACAAAACCCTCACATTGTATCAGTTCCCATTTTACAGCCAGTCTGATCCACCTTCTTTATGGTTGTGATAAAAAATCAAAAACAAAGAGTTATCCCTGCAGCAGCATGGAATACCACAAAAGTACAAACTGTCCGATGCTCTCTAAGCATTTATTCACACAGTATGGAGCACATGCATTTCAAGCTAACATTTAAATATGCTGCCTTGGTTCAGGAAGGTGCTTGAAGATATATAAAAATCTGAGTTTAAGTCCTGTACTTCAAGTTTGAGTTTACTGGACTAGTGGCTCCCATTCAAAAGGGAATATTGCAGTGGTTTGAACTAAAGTGGCCATGAGTCCTACTTTGCAGAAGGCAGCCCTCTGTTATGAAGGAGTTAAGTCTGATTTAACGAGAAAAGGCCTTGAAGTTGCCTGTCACCATTAGCAGCACCCAGTCAGCAGACTGAGCAAGCAGGCAGGTCACCTGATGTCTTCCCCACAGTGGTGAGATGTGTCATATTTCTACTTAAATTATAGTATTTATAAATCTGCACCTATACATATCAAGTACTGTTTTCAAATTGGTGTTTCCTTTTGTTTTCTTTCTTGGTGATGAAAACCATCATTTCTATTAATCCATATAAATGTCCACCTTCATCTGGACTTCCATCAGCTGCCTAAGGGATGATTTCATGCTTTACACATTTAGTAACCACACAGCAAGTATGTGGCAAAAACGCAATCAGACGGCAGTGTTAGTTGCAAATGTTTACAGTGCAGACTTCTTACTCAAACATCATGTTATGTGGTTGGTGGACACACACATGGCATTAAATCATCCTAAATTAGCGAGATCAGAGAATTCCTAAATCCTGGAAAAGTTATTTTATTTAAGGGATTCGTTCTGCAGTCCAGAAGTGCAGAATACTTCACATGTTGCTGGTCCCCTTCCCAACAATCCACACAGCTGGTGGTGAAAACTTGTGAGTCCAATGCATTCCTCTTGACCAGTGTCCTTTGATGAGCACAGGAAGTGGCTCAAGGAGAGAGGCCCTTGCACTTCTCCTCTTCCACATTTGTGCAAACTTGCTCAAGTGAGAAGTTCAGAAGCTGCTGGCCAGATGTGCCCTTAGCATCCTTTCATTTCCCATTTGAAAATTGGGGTTAATAATTGTAATTTCCTATCTCAAAGAAGGGGATATGAAGAAGAAACCCTGAAAGAAAATAAGATACTCAGAGCAGAGTACATTCTGCCTAGTGAGCTCCTTTTGTCAGGGGCAACTTTCATGAAACATCTGAGGATTGAATTGAGCATCTGCAGTATAACAAGACAAGCAACAGACCCTATCTAAACGAAAGAAGCTACTGTATTATGATTCATGGATTGTGTCCTAGGCAGCTAGCGATGAACACTCTTCCCCTGGCTTACATTGGAGTACCTCAAAAATGTCAAGCTATTTTCTGCAATATTGGGAAATAGTCCAACTTATTTTTGATCCTATCTGAATTTGGCGGCTCCACCTCTATGAGCACCCAAACCCACCTAAGCAGCCTCTTTCTCCCCACACACAAGCCAGTTCCCAAAAGCTTTTCACCATTCCATTCAACCCCATCTGTTCAGCTGGTATGGCCAGTGATAGCTCTCTGACAGCAAGCCCTTCTCTCTCCAGTTCCAGGCCAGAAGGACACAAACAACTTTTGGGAAATGTAGTTTTCCACATGGCTACTGCCACCACAGAAGTACTTAGCAAAAACTTTATTTCCCTGGGTCTATTTGCAGCCTGGCACCAAAGATGTGAGGTGGGAGACTGTCTCCTACAGTTTGCTGTTGATAAGTAGAAGGGATTCTTTTCTGGCTCAGGTTAAAATCCAAGTTCAGCAGGTGGGGGAATCAAGAGTCATTATATGTTATAGTTGAATCTACTGTTATGAGACCCCCAAAACTTGTACTTTCTAACCATGATGCACAAGCTGAAGTACTTCATTAGACTGACAATAGAGGTCATGTGGTGCATATGTATCTACACTGCTGGTTTTCCCATGTTTCCTTAGTATTTGAAATGTGCTACAGTACATATCTTACATGTGAAATATTCTGTGTTCCTCACGATCCAGCATCTAACAACAATGGTAAATTACACACAGATACACACATCAGATTTGGACACAAAATCAGTACACTTGGAGGTAATACAAATGTCACAGACAATGCCTCTGTTGGAGCTCTCATTCAAGTTGAATGTTAAGCAAAACCATAAAGGTTAGAAAAGTTGAGGTAACATCTGCAATTTGTAACAATCTATCTTAAGATGGTTACAAACAGAGTGCAGGGATGGTTTTTACTGCAGGTAATAATGTGCAATGTTTCAGTATAAAACAGGAGCCATCTATCCTGCTACCATTCTTCCTCTTTTTACTTGAGAAAGCAAATGTTTACATTGTTATTAGACAGTTTATAGCCTCCCTCTGTCAATTGCATATCATCTTCCCTTGTATTCTCAGATTTAGCCATTAGCATAGGTGCTGGACAAAATTTTATCAGAAGCCTGATTCTGGCTATAGGCTGCCAGTTGTCTGTCTCTGCCCTAAGGAGTAAGTTTTTCTATGAAAATAACAGAAGAAAGATTTTTGCAGCAAAACAATTCTTTCGTATGGCAGGTAAAGATTATTATTACTTTGCTTTTCATTTTTTGTATAGTAAATCAGCCTGATCCAATAAGATTTTATGCATATATAGTAAAATACCAAGCGAAGGAGATGGTATCTGTGAGTTACTGAGAATGAACAAATTTATTCCAGCAAATGGCCAAATGGCCAACATTTAACAGTAAAAACTCATTGATTTTTTTTCATTTAGCTGCTAATTCAGTTCATGCAATATTTAAGATATTTTGTATTAGTTCAGAATCTTCAGTCTCAGCTATGTAGTGTTGATTTGATTCATGGGTGACACAGAGCCCACCATATATCATCCTGTCAAGGATACAGTTTGTCAACACTAATAATGTAATCCTTAAAGTAGGGTTACCAGACGTCCATGTTTCCCGGGGACAGTCCCCGGATTTGCAAGCAAGTCCCTGGACAAATTCTGTCCCCAGAATGTACCCAGATTTCATCTAATGTCCCCGGGAAACTCAGCGGTGGCAGTCTCAGCAGCCTGGAGCAGTTGGCTCTGGCTGGCTTCAGGAGCTGCTCAGAACTCCCCATATGATGGTGGTGCAGGGGCTCTAAGATGCAGCTTCCGGGCTGCCTCCACCTTCCCTGACCCCAGTAACTAAGCTGTGAAGGGAGGCTTCATGCTGCCTATTGGAGCAGCCTCCCAACTCCTACTTGCGTGCAAGCAGGAGCGGGGTGGGGATCTCTCAGTTAGGCAACGGGAAGCCTCCCTTCCCAGCTGAGGGATCCCCACCCCTTCCTGCTTGCATGCAAGTAGGAATGGGATTGGGGCCACTCCAATGGGAACGGAAGCATCGCACTGCCTGAGCTTCGCTGCCGCTTCTGCTCTCAACCCTTCTTCTCCGCCTTCCAAGCCTGACCCACCGTGCACCGATTCCCCACTACCACTGGAGAACCAACAACTCAGGGGTTGCCCGGGCTCATGGAGAAAGGAGATAGAAGCCTAGGAGGAAGGGGAAATGTGGCAGTTGAGGTCAAGGCGTCGGCCGCCCCTCTGCCACCGCCTTCACTGCAGCATCAATGTCCCGAACGTGTAGTATGTATGTATGTATGTAATCAATTAATTCATTCATTGAAAAAAATCTGGTGACCTTACCTTAAAGTGAAAATTCTGCTATTTGGATTTTTAAAAGATACATAGCTTTCAGGTGCAAACACAAACTGTTTTATTAATTAACAATAGGTTAATAAAGAATAGCATGTGCAAGTAACTGCTACATAGGGTTGCCATATTTCAAAAAGTAAAAACCAGGACACTCTGGCACTCGATTTTTCAATTGACTTTCCTAAGATCCAGGACAAAACACCGCCTTTTGGAAATTCCCATCGGACATCAATTCTGCCTTTGAAATCCCGGTAATGGCAGCCCTACTGTTACAGGAGTTCAACAGATAACACTAAGATTTTAATGTGGCATTCTTAGGAAAGAGCATATCCTTTACATCAGGGATGGGGAACCTTTGTGGTCCTCCAGATGTTGGACTGCAACAAACCAGACTCCTCCTGAGCTTTCTCAAGGTGCGGTTCTGAGCCCTAGTGCTGCTCAAAAAGAGCCAGTTGGTATGCTGCCTTCCTCAAACTAGTGTTCTCTAGAAATTTTGTGCTACCACCTGCCATCCCTGACCATTGTCCATGCTAGTTGAGGCTGATGGAAGGGCCACAGGTTCCCTATCATGCTTTACATGCCTGCATAAGGTCCCACATTCAATCATTGGCATTTTCAGTTAAAGGAGCCTAGGTATCAAGGCTGAGGAAGACATTTTCCTCAGAAGTTGAACAGAAGCAGCCACTCAGAGTAGATAATACTAGGCTAGATGAACCAATTATCTGATGACACTTCATGCAGGCATTATCACAGTAACCCTAGACCAGCCTTTCTCAGCCTTGGGTCCCCAGGTGTTGTTGGACTTACAGCTCCCATCATTTATAGCCAGCCTGGCCAGTGGCCAGGGATGATGGGAGTTGTTGTCCTGTTAGCTAGGCAGGATGGGAGTTGTAGTCCCAAAACATCTGGAGGGCTGAGTTTGCCTATGCCTGGTCTAGACCTTCCTCCAGGCTTGTGCTGACACTTGGTATTTCCAAGTAAACATTCTTCCCTCTGCACCAGGATAGCCACGTAGAGATGATTTGAGTGTGAGTTAACCCACAGAGCTGTGCACCTTGGAGTGCCTGTAGTATTACTTTATAAAAGTATCAATTCTATCCTCTTTTACCATGCAATAGTGGTGGAAGTTACACCAAGTGTAAATAATAACAGAATCTGGCTCTCTAAACTTTTCTCTAGCAGATAAATAGAGTCAATATATAGTAACTGATCTTGCGATAACATTTTGTGGATAGGAATTAATTTCTATTATTCTTTCTAACAACGTACGGAATCTAATTTTCTTTGCCCTGTAAGAATGATACCAACATATATAAACACAACAGGGCTTGGTGTGCCACAGTTTAATCCAAAGCTGGCTGAAACAATGGAAATATCTTTCTGAGTACATTGCGGGTTAAATCCAATATAGTTAAAAACATCTGAGTGTAACCGCAAATATGCTGGTATTCAGTTGTGCTATGAAAACAGTTTTATGTCAAATTCAAGTGGGACTAATACAGTAAACTCCCAGCACTGTTAACCCTTCTTAAGGTTGTCCTCAAGAAGCCTGAAGCTGGATTTAAGAAAAAAATCACTATATTTAATTATTTACAGCTATTTAAAATACGAAAACAAATTAACTCTTATTAATAGCCTGCTTCACATTTATACCACAGTTTTTAGCCAGGCATTAGGTGGGCTATAAAATATTCTAACTGCATGCTAGCCCAACAACACCTCGCATTTGGTTCCCAGTTGTACTTACTTATTGAGAATCGTGTGTGTGTGTATCAAGAGTAGTTGAAATATATAGAAACATCTATATATTTCTGCTAGATTGAAACCATTTCTGTATCAGGGTTAATGTACGTATAAAAGCTTCACAGCTGGAGGAGGTGCAATGCCACTTCGCCTATTGAAGTCCTACCTATCAGGTTTTCAAGTTATGGTCCTGCATCTGTTGCAGTGCTCTGAAAGCACATTGTTGTTTACTCCCTAAAAGGACAGAAAATAAGCTTCATGGAATTGGGAAGCTTATCGTGTAACAGAGAGAAATTCTGCAGATGATACAGCACATTTAATTTTAATGTAGGAACATTGGAAGCTGACGTACACCGAATCAGACTATTGGTCTATCTAACTCAACATTGTCTAAGCTTGGTTAGAGTTCTCCAACGCAATGCCAGGGCTCCTTCTCTATCCCACCTGAAGATGCCTGATATTTAACCTGATACCTTTTGCATGCAAAACATATGCTCTACCACTGAGCTGCAGTCTGAAAGAAAGTCATATTGCATTCTCACTTCTTTGCTTATGGATGCAGAACAGGGGGCTTTCTAGTTTCTGTTGAGGTCACATGGTCCACAGTTAAGTTGTTGCTTTGTTCCTAAGCTGAAGGAAAACAGGTCGAATACATTCCCTGCCTCTTTTGATTTTCTCTCTGGAGTGTGGGTGGGTAGGTGGGAGTTTTATTTTTGTAAAACTCTAGTTAGTTGATGAACTCACATGGCAGAGGACAGCTTTCCCCTCCTGGATGATGACTTTAATTCATTCCAGCTCAACATCCAGTGGGTGTCGACTTCCCTATCCCGTACTGTTCCTCCTTTTACACATCTGCTGACTTTAAGCTAATTACCTTTGTGCTCAGCACAGCAGCCAAAAGATAAGAGTGAGGAAGTATATTACACCCCCTTATTCCTTTCCCAGATATCTAGACCTTGCTTTTTTGACAAATGGAGATCCATACTCTTGTTCCATGCTCCTACCTACCCCCCCCCAAATGGTAGGAAATTCTAGGGGCAGCTTTTTAGTTTAGTTTCCGGGGGGGGGGAATACTGGAGCCTTAAGTTGTGTTTGTAATATCTACATCACTTGCAAATAATGTGCAAGTTGGGTAAGATGAGATATACTGCTGTTCATCAACAAAAGCAACTGCACCTTTTTTTCTTTAAGCTCCTCAAGAGCCTGTGTGGTGTAGTGGTTAAGAGCGGAGGACTCGTAATCTGGTGAACCGGGTTCGTGTCTCTGCTCCTCCACATGCAGCTGCTGGGTGACCTTGGGCTAGTCACACTTCTCTGAAGTCTCTCAGCCCCACTCACCTCACAAAGTGTTTGTTGTGGGGGAGGAAGGGAAAGGAGAATGTTAGCCACTTTGAGACTCCTTCGGGGAGTGATAAAGTGGGATATCAAATCCAAACTCCTTCTTCTTCTTCTTCTCTCCAGATTGCTTCTTGCAGGATAGTTGCAAAAAAAATAAATCAGTTCTCTTTCTCTCTCTCTCTTCAAACTCAAGAAGCTTCATTTTTTTCCTCTTGCCTCATGGCCCAGAACCCTCACTGGTTTCCTCACACACCCTACAGGTAGGTGTGACTTCAATTTCTGAAGCTAGAAAACTCCGATGGAAACCAATTCCTGCTAAGCTAGAGTCCTTACATAAGAGCTTAGAGAGAGGGACATCTCTTTCTTCTGCACAAAGGACCATGAACTGATGGCACTATACTGTATCCCTCCACTGCTGAATGAAGGAAGTATGGTTGCTTTATATAAAAAGAACTGGGCCATGCTGGCAAAAAGAAAGAATGAGAGCAGTAGTGAATGCTTTGCTGGCCAAGTATGTCTAATACAAGTTTGCCTAGAAGCACTTTCCCCAAAAGTAGATGAAGCTTGTGCTCAGAATTTGCATTGACCCATGCTTAGATTTCAATACAGTTAAAGGAATGGATTTGCGGGCTGTTTATAGTTCCCTTGTGGCCAACCTCCTGATTTCAACTCGGAGAGAAGTCGAGTTCTCTGCAGATATTAAATTAGTCTAGTAAACTGTTATTTCACAATGTCTACTGACACAATGCAGCACTATGAGTGGAATTTCTACACTCCTGCATGCTTGTTGTTTGGCAGGCTGCAATGGAAAACAAGGAGCAATTATGTACAGACAACTGTATGGGGGGGTCGGGGGGCGGAGGACAGTGGAGTTTTTTTTAAAAAAAAAACAGTGCATGCCAGATTTTACAAGAGAACCTTCCCTCCCACCCCCACACTCACTCTTCTCCCTCCTTCTCCTGGAATAAATTCAGCCCATACTAATACCCAATATGAAACCACAGTTCTAGATCTTCATCTTCACAGCCAGCTGGAAGTGACCAAAACAACATCTGCTGCATGTAGAATTTGAAAGTGTTTTCTCACTTGGTCAAATAATTCTCCTAAATCAGAGAGCCGTAACTCAACTTGAGTACAGTTATTGTTTTCAAGCCATCTTAAGTGAATAAACTGGGCAGTTAGCTTGTTTAATTTGTTACTTCAGTATAATGTTATGGTAGTTCATTATTCCTATGCTAGTTCTGACAAATGTATGTATTTTCATGCAATTTCTTTTGTTGTTTCTGGATGGCCCTTTCCCTTTCTAAAGATGTATCAGAAAGTATCAGAAATATCAGAAAGTACAGAGCATTTCTTTGGAACGGCACTCATAGCTATCAAGTGGCTGAAGAATCCATCCATAGTAGTTGGAATAGGGGAGATAAGGACTGTGACTTAAAAAACCCAGGTTGCATGGGAGGAGGAGATAGGACATGAACATTTTTCTGTCACTTTTCTTAGGCCATGGCTAGGATTTGTGGGCTTTCATCTTTGACTAGCTTCAGGTGTAAGAGCACAGTAATGGTATGTTTACCAGGGTTCATCATTTCTGTCCCTGCTCATTCACTGCCAAGGCTCAGCCTTCATATTTCCTGTTGTGTCATGCCGCACTTTAAAAAAAATAATTTTATCTCTTCTAGAACCCAACCCAAATCTCCTGTGTGCTCCTAGGCAGCATGTATTGCCAATGGTAGGTTGTGGGGGGGGGGGGCAGAGCAACCACTCTCTGTACAGAGAAGTGTAGTAGCCTTGCTGCCTTTTTTGCCTCTTAGCACTAATGCATTAAGTTCAAGGCTAAAGATAAAAGAGAGAGGCTAATCTTATAGCCTTAATTATCAAAAAGAAGGCTGAACTGACATCATTCCAGACTGCTTATGGGATTGCTTCTAAATTAGAAAGTGAGCATCTTTATGGGTTGAGGAGCAGGAAAATGTTGTTCTTATCTTCTCCGTGGTAATCTTGTTTATTCTCCCTGAAGAAGCAGTAATAATAAACGGGGAACCTGGCAGACTTGCAGCTTCTCTGTTGGTGATGGTTTTGGTCAATTTTATTTCTCAGTGGGAGACTCCATGTTCTACATCAGGCAATTCCATGTTCTGGATCATAATTACTGAAACGATGGCAGCATGGAAAGTGCGATGTCTTCGTTGCTTTGATGAAAGAAGCCAACAGTGCTGATCATTAGCTGTTCAAGCATTCTTGGCACGAACTTCATGGATCTGAGTCAAGGCTGCTTGTCATCCTGATAAGTAGAGAAAAATCTTTGGCAACTGATTTTTGGTTGTGGTTGTTTTTTTAAAAAAAGAAAAGGGAGAAAGAATTCTGATTAGAGGAACCATACAATTGTACATATAAGTAAAAGCAATAGGAGTTATTAACATCTGATAGTCCTTTGAAGGGCCCCGTTTAAACTAATGAGGTTAATCACATTTCATATGGTTTCTAGTAGCAGCAGCAGATGAGCATATCCCCTGAAAGCAACAAATATTGCTGTAAAATTGTGGCTCTTCCATTGGGGGTTTCCCGCATGTTCTGCTAAGGGCAGTGACGGTTCTCTAGGGCTGCCTCCATCTCTGAAAGGCTACATCATCTCAGATGTTGTTTTTCAGAGTCTACAGGAGGGTAGGATGTACTTTGTGGTTTCCAAGTCACTGTAAGATACACTCTTCATTCATATTAGGGTTTTATCTGGAAGTGAGTCAGGATAGAATGCTGAGCAATTGTTAGCAACCACAATCTGTTTCCTTCCTCCTCTCTCCACTCTTCAACCAAGCGGTTTACTGTAGTCATTGTACCAAACAAGCTGGCTGCTAATTGTGTAGCCCTCCTGACACACATGGCGCCAGGCTGAAACAGTAGGATATGGCAGACCCACATCTCTCAGTAAGGGTAGGAGGTTTACAACATCGTATAGTGGTGCCTAGGAACTGGATAGAGACTGGAAGAGAGATTCTGGTGGGCATTGCACTATAAATTACTTCTTCTGAATACCTGCGTCAGGCACTGTTTTCTGATGTTATCAAGGGGAAAGAAAATTTAAGTGAAGTACTCATAGCTGGGATGCAGTTTTTTTAAGGTTTGTGCTTATCTTACTTTCAAGGTGACCAAGGGGTCTTCAAGGGGCCTTTCCTTCCTTTCAACAAAGTATGTTTTCATTGGTGTGTGCATGGGAGACATACTCCACAGTAGCTCAGAGCAGGGCTTTTCATGTACCTGACCTCTTCTGGGGGAAAGGGGGAACCCTACCACCCTCACAACAGAAAGGTAAGGTCATACCCACCAAATTATAAATTGCCATGAAAACAAGGCAGAAAAAATGGAATCATAGGTTTCAGCATAGCACCAATGAGAACTAGTATGTCTCAACTAATTTTCATATCCATCATTCCTGAAGCCAGCAAGGAACAGTAGAGGCAAAGATGCTCCATGTGTTGTGAAGACTAGCCAATAAATGTTCTGCAAACCTACTGGTCCTTGCCACCTACCTGTACCCCCTTCCCTGTAGGGGTAGGAAGAGAGGGAGAAAACACACTATGCCACTCTGAAATAACAAACCCTTCACACAGATGCTTACCGAGACCTCAGATGCCTTCCACAGTGAGGTGGAGGGCATTTTTCTTTTTAAAAGCTTTCATTCTGCAATCTTTATGAGAGCCATTTCAAAATTGAGAAAGTGGGCAGGGGTTTCAGAAAAGGATGGACTCAAGGAATGAAGGCAGAGAACACCGTGGCTGCTACAATTAGAAAAGCTAGAGGTTTGAAAAAGCTGGAGCCCTGTGGTGGGTGACTGGGTGGTAGGTTGAATTAAGGATGCATACAATGTCAAACCAAATCATGGAAAAGTAGTACAGAAGCAATGGGGAAAGGGGTGTGTGCTTCCATTTCCGCAACCACACTTAACGTGTTCTAGAGCAAAACATGGAGCAAATATTGCACAAAGAATGGCACACTTTTTAAAATTATGTACTCGCAAGAAAGATGCTTGTGGGATACTAAGAGATTGCATCACAGAATGCAATCCAAAATGTATGGGGCTGTACTCAGTGATAGAGCACATGCTTGTCATACAAAAGTTACCAGCTAGTTCACAGCATCTGCACTTAAGGCATTTGAGATAGCAGGACAGGGAAGTGTCTCTTCCTGAAATCTCAGAGAGCTGCTACCAGTCAGAGCAGACAGCACTAAACTAGGTAGACCAGTGATGGTATAAAACAGCTTCAGATGTATATGCAGATTAACAGGGAAAAGTTTAAATGAGGTGACATTTAAAGTGGGGAAAGCATAATGCGTGAACAGTGGTAATGTATGTTAACTGAAAGTGGGATGGGTGACAGATTCCTTAGTGGTGGTTGTAGAATTTTTTTATGTATGTGTAGTTTCAGCCTCAGAGTTCCATACTGCTTTCAAATAACCTGGTGGTGTTTTCTGTTCAGAACTACATTTATGCTGTTGCTTCCTAGTCATAGAATCAGTAAAATAACTTCTTGCTGCCTTGTACGTGCAGGGTTTAAGTAAAGGAAAACAACTCGTGTAAAATCTAATTGTTACATACAGCTCTGATTGGGACTGAAATATGTTGGCTAATATGTTAAGCATGAGCGAAAGGTCAGCAGGTGAACCATATTGTAAACATACATGCCAGCATGAGGGCAGGGTTGAAGATAAAATTAGAAACATGTGCTGTTCCATTTCTCATAAGGTTTTAAGGTCACAACCCTGGTGTCTCCAAGTCCCACAGCAGGGGGAGAAATATAGTAATGTTGTATGCCATGAAGCGAGATGAGCACTTATAAATTTGGTAAGGGACATTCAATTCCGAAGAATAATGTTTTCAGCTGAAGAGGAAGAAGTTTCTTTTAAGGACATCTGTTTCTTATCAAATAAAACTGCTTTTGAGTCAGGCCTTAACACAATGCATGGAAATACAGTTGGAACTTAAAGTGAACTGTAACTGATCCATCAAACTGAAGGATCAGCACAAAATCACCAAATATGATATCTGGGTCAAGTAATTAAAGTCATCTGATAAAAGCTTGCAAAAGCTTCCCTCTCGTTTTACCCTTTTCTTGTCCCCCGCCCAAAACCCACTGCAAAGGGGCTGTATGAAAGATATTTTATCTAGATATTGTTGTCCCCAAAAGAGATCTGGCAGCTCAAAGTTTCTAAGATACATAGAGCCTGCTCCCTGCCCTTCCCCCCACAACCAGCCCTCGCTGGCTTTTAAAAAATGCTTCTTTCACCAGTGTGATTTATAGGGCCATTGCACTTTGTGTGTCTTGGAAGGGGGAGTATAAACTTGGCCCCTGAACCTGCAATCAGATTTGCAATCCGATCCTTAACTCAAGTAGTGTCCCTTTGAATTCAGGTTCAGGGACTTCAACAGTGTTTTGAAAGAAATTGTACTTTGAACTGCCCTCACATGTATTTGTTGATGAGTAAATAAGCTAAGGCTTGAGGTATTTAGGGGTGTTTATCACATGGAAATTTATTGTTCCTAAGGCTGAAAGTAGTCACAGGAAAGATGCAGAAAAGAGCAACTGACTGACTGGTCCACACACCCTGGCTGCTGCATTCATCACACCTATGTGCTGTAAGAGGCCTGTCCTGTTTCCTGAATGAGCAGGCAATGGAGGAACCAGAAACCCTGATCTCAGGAAGCTCCAAGCCCCTCATGGTCCTATTCAATGAGCAGCATTAAGGATAATAATAAGGGCTGCCTTCAGATGTCTTTTAAAAATAAGATAGCTGCTTATTTTCTTTACATCTGAAGGGAGGGCGTTCCACAGGGCGGGCACCACTACCGAGAAGGCCCTCTGTCTGGTTCCCTGTAGCCTCACTTCTCACAATGAGGGAACCGCCAGAAGGCCCTTGGCGCTGGATCTCAGTGTCCAAGCTGAATGATGGGGGTGGAGACACTCCTTCATGTATACAGGACCGGGGCCGTTTAGGGCTTTAAAGGTCAGCACCAACACTTTGAATTGTGCTCAGAAACGTACTGTAGTGGGGGGATCCTGACAGGGAAAGCTGTAGGTATAGGGTCCCAAACCAGTCACTCCAGCAAGACCTCTGTGCCTTGGACAGTGAACCAACAGCAGGGTTAGTAGGTGCAAAACCCCTTCCGGTAACAGTTCTATGGCAAGGACATTGCCTTTTTCATCACTTTTCTGTCACTGAGCTAGCAAAGATACAGGAGCCTGCCTGGACTCAATAGGTTTGACAAACCACGAACAACAGGCTGTTTAAACAACAGCAGAAGTTGGAGTGCAGCAGGGGTAGAGCAACACTGAGAGAAAAATGGCAGCTTTAGAAAGTGGCAGGACTTTGAAAAACACAATGTTCCCTTCTCAGTGTCCCTTCCTTCTTGCTCCCATGCAATGGCAATTGCTGTTGGGCAACCTGCCTTCTCTATTGCTCCCTTCCCCACCCTGACTTCATGCAAATCCAGGATTGTGATGCAGCAGTACAGAGGGGGCTGTGAATGAATGGGGGCTGTGTGATGACACTCTCACATCTTATTATATGTAATGCATATCCCTCTGCTGCTTTTGGTCAAAGAGCTCTTGTTTTTGCAGACTTTAAAAGCACTACAGTAGCCTGTGATGAGAGGGTCAATTCCCGCCGCATACCAATTTTCCAAAAACATTGCTCATGTGGCTGATCTCAAGTTGGGATTTTCTAGTTCATGGCAGAGAAGGCGAAATTTTGCAGGAGTTAGTCACTCTTGACATTCCACTGTACATATAAGCTGATCCGCTTGCATGAGCAGTTTGTTTTTTTCTTTTGGGAGAAGAGGGGAAGATATGAAAGTTTGCATCTAGCATATCGTTAGAATGAACTCCGATACAATAGTTGGGGTTGGGTATGGAGACAGTGGGTAATAACGCCTCTATCATCATTCCACCTACAATTAGTGTAAAACATTGTCATCTGTGCCTGACCACACTGATGAAGCTTTTGGGGCTTCCACTCATTTCAGTGGTTTGTTTGATGAAAGAGTTGCTGATTCATCTACTTCAGATAGTCTTAACAGTATGTCAGCAGACTTCCGATGTCGTACGCTCTTGATCTTGGCATAAAACCTTACTTTATAGATCTGGCTGTACAGTCTGGTTCCTTCCATGTAAAACACCACTGAAATTCAGCCCCCGACTGTTTTATTTTCCTAGGCCGGTGGCTCTTAACCCTTTTTAATGTCATGGACCCCTTTGAGAATCTTGTGAAAGCTATGGAACCCCTCTCCCCAGAATCCTTTTTCCACAAAGAGAATTTTGAAAGTACCAGGGTTAAAATCTAATTTTTTAAAAAAAAAATTGTGCCCAATTCACAGACACCTCCCCCCCCCAAAAAAGCCCATCCATGCTGCTAGGGTTAGACCAAAGATTAAGAACCCTTGCCTAAAGCAGATTAAGAAGGTGACATTTATAATATCCCATTATTAAAGAAATGGGAGTGCCTGATCATCTCATCTGTCTCCTGAGAAATCTCTATGTGGGACAAGAAGCTATAGTTAGAACTGGATATGGAACAACTGATTGGTTCAAAATTGGGGAAGGAGTACGACAAGGCTGTATATGTCTCCCTGCTTATTTAACTTATATGCAAAATTCATCATGTGAAAGGCTGGACTAGATGAATCCCAGGCCGGAATTAAGATTGCCGGAAGAAATATCAACAACCTCAGATATGCAGATGACACAACTTTGATGGCAGAAAGTGAGGAGGAATTAAATAACCTCTTAAGGAGGGTGAAAGACAAGAGTGCAAAATGTGGTCAGAAGCTCAACATCAAAAAACTAAGATCATGGCCAGTGGTCCCATCACCTCCTGGCAAATAGAAGGGGAAGAAATGGAAGCAGTGAGAGATTTTACTTTCTTGGGTTCCATGATCACTGCAGATGGTGAGAGCAGTCAAGAAATTAAAAGACGCCTGATTCTTGGGAGAAAAGCAATGACAAACCTAGACAGCATCTTAAAAAGCAGAGACATCACCTTTCTGACAAAGGTCCGTATAGTTAAAGCTGTGGTTTTCCCAGTAGTGATGTATGGAAATGAGAGCTAGACCATAAAGAAGGCTGTTCTCCAAATAATTGATGCTTTTGAATTATGGTGCTGGAGGAAACTCTTGAGAGTCCCATGGACTGCAAGAAGATCAGACCTATCCATTCTGAAGGAAATCAGCTCTGAGTGCTCACTGGAAGGACAGATCGTGAAGCTGAGGCTCCAATACTTTGGCCACCTCATGAGAAGAGAAGACTCCCTGGAAAAGACCCTGATGTTGGGAAAGATTGAGGGCACAAGGAGAAGGGGACCACAGAGGATAAGATGGTTGGACAGTATTCTTGAAGCTACCAGCATGAGTTTGACCAAAGTGCGGGAGGCAATGGAAGACAGGAGTGCCTGGCGTTCTCTGGTCCATGGGGTCACGAAGAGTCGGGCACGACTAAACGACTAAACAACAACAATTCTTGTCTCTTGTTGGCTAAGAGATCACCTGACAAAGTATTAACATGTTTGTAAGCCAATTTATTATCATTAATCATCAGTACTGTACCTTTTATTAATCATCAGTACTGTATCGTTTATGTAGATGATATTAGCAGTTATAGAAAATGGAAGTAACACATATTTATTTTGCATAATATACATTACATAAATTAAATTATTTCTGTGGCAGATCAGATAGTGACAAAAGTCTGACAACGTTGGTTTTATGCTTTCCCGTTCTTGTAACTCTTAAGAACTCTCAAAATCTCTTATTGATTGTGGGGGAGGGAAAGCATAATTCATGAACAAGCTTTTCCAAAAACCCTTGGCATGTTTGGGAAACCATCCAAGTCATGTTTTAGGTTCCATTTTAACTATAAAATCATGCTTGCAGAAAGACCACACACGCGCACACACAGGGAACTTTCAAAGGGGTGGAGGTGGGTGTCTATCCTTTGATCTTGTTTTAATATGTGAAAGCAAAAGCTAGCCACAGTTGCGAAAAGGGGTGAAACAAAAAAGGCCTTCCCACAGGAATAAGGCAGCTCTGTGTTCTTGGGCCCCACCCTGACCATTTTTAGACCAATTTGAAAGCCAACTCAAACTACACACTGATTCAAAATCAGACCGCAAAGTGGCTGCTGGCACTTTAGATGGCTGTATATTTAGGTGCCACCCACTAGAGATGGAGACCCCACAAAGCCAAGCCTGTATTATTATCATAATTTATTTTAAATTTATTACTGCTTCTGGCATGTCACAGAGGTACTTGAAACACAATTAGCAGGTTGAAAGGCAAATGGAATTCAGATTGAAAAGCGTCTTTTGGAGAGTCCCACATTTCTCTGTAGTTAAAAGTTACGACAAAGCTTTCCGTTGTAAGTTTGATTTCCCCTTCATCCTCACTCCTCTAAACCCCACTCGCAGGAACCAGTTCAAATAGTCTCTCAGGCACAGTTCCCGTGTGCTTCCCAGACCTGTGAGTAAGTGAACCCAGTAAGGCACCCGCTTCCAGATGTTTGGGAGTACAACTTGCATCAGCCCAGTCAGCATGGTTAAGTCCAAAGCATCTGTCAGGGACCAGCTTGGTGAAGACTATGCTGAAGCAATCAGGGTTCTTCATTCAGGAACTCACTTTCATCCCCCACACTAACCAAAGCATCGCTTTCCTTGATATCTTCTTTCGTAGCATCCCCAGCATACATGCAACTATCAAGAGCCTGGAGGCTCCTGACGCTCACTAGTGGTTTTTGGTCCACTGTTTGCATGAATTACTGGCATAAGTTCATTTTGTAGTGAATCCTACCGTGTTGTAGGTGCTGAGAAAACAGAAAGTCCCACAGTGTCTTGATCCTGAAATACCATGTTTCATGTGCAAGCTTAACTTCCTTCATGACCATGATGAGCCTTCTTCATTCCTACTTTAGCAGTCTGGCACAAAACAATAAGCCTGCCATGCATAAATACGTCCTTGCACTTTCGTGTGAGCCCCCAATGGAAAGATGTTGCTGTTCTTTCCATAGATAAACAGTCCTTTCAGTGCGAGATGGAATTGTAGCTCCAAGTGCAAAACAATACGGTTTATGATGACTCAGAGCCACAGTTCTGCACACAGTTAAGTGTACCTAAGGGCCAATCTACATGTTCCGTGTATTGTTCCATTATTGTTTCCCCCTGCATATTTCTCAATGCAAAGCTGCTTTAAGTGCCTCCCTGCTAGCCCACCCCACAGATGGCAAAGCCCACAGCTTGGGTGTGACTTTGAGTAGACAAATGGCAGAAAGAGAGAGGTTTAAACAGTTATCCCCTCCCAATTTCAGCTTTCTGTGGCTGTGTACAGGATGCACGTCTACTTACTCTCTATCCAGTTCACTCCCACCACTGGTTTTGGAAGCAGTATACACACAGCATTAGCCCCAATACGTTTCTCTCCTGTATCTATCCTGCTGTTTCTGCTTTTCATTCTGGTAATGTGGTGTACACAGCCTGTTACTGGTTTGCAGAAAGGAAGGATCTCAAATTGTGCATCCACATGCTGAGCTAAGCCATAGTCTGTTGTCTGAACCTGGGCTTGTGAGTTAGCTCTCCTAGAAAAGCCACAAGCTGCAAACCATAAGACAAACATTGACTACAGCTTGTGGTTTGTCAGAAAAGAGCTAAATCACAAGCCAGGGTTCAGATGATATGCTAAACTAAATATTGGCTCAGCCTGGCACAGCAGCGGAATGACTGGGGAGGAGAAAAACATCCATGATTTGCTCTTGGGGAATTTGCATGTTTGCATGTTCACACTAAGCCATGGTTAGGTTTAGTGTTACACATGAATTGCGCCTGTGTTTCTTCCTTGGTGCTTTATCTAGCCAATTCAAACTTGTGTCTTTGGCTGTCACTGTATTTTACTGAATCAAAGCCAGTTTGCTTCCTTAAGAGCATGATATCATGTAGTTCATTGATTTGAAATGAAAGTGAAGTGATAAGCAGGACAACACCAGAGAAATCCCACTGGGTGCTTAGCAGACAGGTGTCCTCTAGGAGAACGAAATGTTCGGGAAACTTGTGAAATCTCTTGTGCTAGTGTTTAGCAAGAAGTATATTACTAATGGCTTCAGTTGTCTGCAGGTGGAAAGCCTTGAACAAGTGAGCAATTGTAAGGAGGGTTTTTCAGAATAGCGGAGATTGTTGATGTATCTAGCCATAAAATCTTTCCATATTCATGTTTGTTTTTTGGCTGAAAAAGTGAAACAGTGGTCTGGCTGCTAGTACAAAGTGTTCTCTCTCTGTTCCCTTCCTGACTTCCTGTACTTCCATGGCTCAAAAGGGAGGGAGGAGTCAGAATATGAGTTGAATCAAATGCAGGTGGAGGGCTTGCACCAAGTAGCCAAGACAAACAACACACATTTCTCTGCTATCAACCTCTTGAATCCTGGCCTACTTTTGAGGCCATTGTCAGAATGTACTGGCCCTTTTGCTGCGATACTTTAACGTGCAGTGCTGCGTGTGGAAACGAAGTCTTCTGTTCCAGAAAGGGGATTAGCATTGTTACTGCTTTTCAAAAGTTTTCCCCAAAATGATGTTTTTGTCATCTTTGCAAAGAAAATGTGCATAGTATCTTGTAATGCAATGATCCGTGCAAAAGACTGGCAACCAACCCAGGCAAAAATTAACTAGCTTCCAGCTCTGTTATAAACCCTAAAAACTCCATCCAAACTTGTGGAAAGTTTCATTATGGTTCACCAACGTCTCAAGCAAACCTGGGCTTGGTTCCATTCAGGCCTTGAAATGATTTCTGATTTTTACATTGGAACAAGGTGAAATCCAGTTTCCAGATGAATTTTTTGCTTTGAACCGATGGGTCTAACCCAAGATTCTGACTGGAAAAAATAAATGGCAGGGTTTTCTTTCTTTCTCTTTTTTCAAAGATCTGACCCCCAGCCAAGGCTGTGCTCTGAGCTGAGACACCTGGACAGAATTTAGAAAGTGACACCAGACATTCTCTTGGCTGCTACTGACTTCAGATCACGTAGGAAGCAATCCTCTGAACTCTGTTGCTGTGCAATCTCATTTAGGGCATGTTCAGGAGTCCTGGACAGTATTCACGGAAATGGAGTTGCACAGCAACAGTGACTAGTGGGTTGGTTGTATGTCTGCAGAACCTAGAACATAGCATTCTTCGACTCGAAGGGGAAAGGGTGTAGCTCCTCTCTCTAAGTCTAAAAATAGCAGCAGTTTTTGTCGCTTTTGTGAAAATACTTATGCAAAGAATAACACCAGAGGAACACAACAGGAGAATGACATATACTGCAAATACTTTTATATCTATATTGGCTGAGGCCAAGAAAGAAAGAAAGAAAGAAAGAAAGAAAGAAAGAAAGAAAGAAAGAAAGAAAGAAAGAAAGAAAGAAAGAAAGAAAGAAATCTGGGGGCAGGGGGCGGGGAGAAGATTCTAGATAGCAGTCTTGTGATTTTTCTCAACAGGTTTCAGGAGATCCTAGGAATCTACCATTAACCCTTTTTTTAAAAAAAATAGCAAGCCATCTGGTAAATGCATATTATGCACATTTTTAAAAGGGGACACACACACAGAGAATGTATTCATATAAAACCATTTGAAAATTCAACAGTATCTTGTTCCTGCAATTTATCAGGATATATGTTTTTAGTTTACAGGCTTGTCCCATATATCAGCAAAAATGCAATAAGATTAATGTATACTAAGTGTAAAGCATTGCTTAACAAAATGTTGATGTTTTCTGGGCTGTGTACAAACTGCAGTCATTTTAAGTCTCAACATTCTTTTTCTCAATTGCTGCTCAATTAGTTTCCTGGCAACACCTTTGAGAGTATTTCTGTTTACTTTTTCCTGTCAAAAATCATGTCCCCCGCTACCCCAGAAATTCCTTAGATATAGAAAATAGATTACAGAGTATGTGTTCACAAGACAGAGAATTAATTTGACTGTAGCTGGACTGTTAATAGCAAGTAAAGTTAAAACATATTTTTTTTAGTAGACATCCACTAACTGTTGTACAGCAATATACATTCTAAGTGTCTGAAATGGGTGTGTGGGTGGGTGGGTGTGTACTGTATCTGGATTTGCACTGGGGATACAGTCCAGCACAGAGTTAAGCATGTTTAAGATAATGGAAACCAATGAGCTTCAGCATCCTGAAATCTGTTTTGGATTCTGGCCAAATTCTTCTTTTTTAAAAAAATAAGTATTCTGTAAATCTTAGTACAGTAAACATATCAATGTGAATATAATGGACACAGTTAAAGTTAGAACATTCTGTTGAATTGGCATTGTATTTCAGCTATGCATGACTGATTTACATAGTAAATAATAATTTCATTG
Organism: Podarcis melisellensis; assembly: GCF_964234715.1. Taxonomy (NCBI): domain Eukaryota; kingdom Metazoa; phylum Chordata; class Lepidosauria; order Squamata; family Lacertidae; genus Podarcis; species Podarcis melisellensis. The sequence goes on along the minus strand of NC_138528.1, from coordinate 72,701,221 downwards.
TCTGGCTTTTTTAACCTTTAAAACGCTGGAATTTTGCGCACAAATATCTACCTCTTCTAAACATTTTAATGTCAGAAATGACGTAGAAACTGTGGGCAGGGAGTAGGAAGGGCACAAGGGTCACTTTAAAGCCGTCCAAATGGCTACATACCGAAAACTAAGAAGTTTTGTTGCAGAATCCCTTTTCCCTTTCCCCATGTCTTATGAATGGCTTTTAGTAGTTTTGCCACCCCTTTGATTTCAAGGAGCAACTTACCTCTGCTGTTAATATAGGACAAGTAGCTAAAAGGACATCTGTTCCCAAATTAATAATTTCTTAGATACCGGTAATTTAGATCTAAAACCATTAAACTCTGTGGAATTTACATCTGGGTAAACATATACATGATTGCATTGTAAGTCACCATGAGCAGTTTATATTCTAAATAGCTATTTTGCGCATGCACAATATCATGGCTAGCTGTTAAGAGTTTTCTGTTTATTTGAAGGGATTGCCACATCACGAGCTAACAGTAGGCAGGAAACAGGACATGCTTTCTCTTAGGTGGCTGAGCTGAGATCAGGGACAGGTAAAAAGTAGATGAGTAGATTTGATTTGCAATCAAATGGCAAGTGTTTCTGACTCCCAGCCGTTTAACATTAGCAAATGAAACAATGCAAGGAAGTTCTCTGCCCTGAGTGTTCTTGTGCTAATCACTTAGCTTCAGTACAGGTATTAAATATGGGTATTAATTTACAGTATATTTGTGTATACAGTGGTACCTCGGGTTAAGAACTTAATTCGTTCTGGAGGTCTGTTCTTAACCTGAAACTGTTCTTAACCCAAGGTACCACTTTAGCTAATGGGGCCTCCCACTACTGCTGCACGATTTCTGTTCTCATTCTGAAGCAAAGTTATTAACCTGAGGTACTATTTCTGGGTTAGTGGAATCTGTAACCTGAAGCGTCTGTAACCTGAAGCGTCTGTAACCCAAGGTACCACTGTACAGCTTATGGGGTGCAGTAGGCATTTGACTGCATCCTACACCCACACTGTTTTGCACTTGGCTCTGATTAGTGGACCTTGGGGCTTTGGTGAAAACCAAAGTAGATCCCACAAGCCCAACATCTGTCCATGTCTAGCCTAGATATGCTCCAAAAATGTTACATATTCTATCCAAGTGACATGTGGAATTGGTGCTTTGGTTGACAAATGCAGCTACCTCTGGCCTTACAGGCTACTGGGGTGAAAGGACTGCCCCTCCTTGGAGGCATTTTCTTCTTACTTTCTCCTCCTTCATTCTCAGAAGCTTTTTATTTCCAAGTACTTGGGGATTTCCCCCGGTCTCTTTGCACTGTTTCTTGCCTCCTTTCTGCACTTAACAGTGGTATAATTGTTGTTTTCTGATTGCTGGGGGCATGCTTCCTTGTGACATCATCATTGCTCAGCTGCAATTCCAAAATAAGGGACTAAAACACCTGATTTTTCTAATTCTATTTTTTCTAACCAAAAAAAATGTGAAAGATCTATTTCACAGTTTGCAACAATAGCCGCTCAGTATGTAGAACCAGCAAGCTAACTAGAAATATAGGTGCTCCTCAGGAATAATCACATGTGGTCAGAACCACATATCCCTCTCCTTACATGGCATCCCTGGAATGCTTAGAAAACAGCAACGGCAACTGTGCTTCAAAATACCAGATTCCTTGTACAGTAGCTTCTATTTGAGGAATGTTTTGTTTCCGTTTAAACAGCATTTCTTCCTGAAAGTGTATTTTGAAAGGCTGCTTTAAAAGAGAAAAGGCTGTCTGATTATACTTTTAGTCTGCTGTATATCTTTTTGAAATACTGACTCACTTTCCTTTTTCAATTACCTAATATCTCTTGCTCCATTAACATTGTTGGCAACTGTCTTGAGGCCCACTGAATATACATTTGGGGAGTTAGAATAGCTATTGAATGCCCACGTTAGATTAAACTTGAACTTACGGTTACTTTTCTTTTTAGCTTCACTTAGCCCGTGTCAGGTCTGCCAACAAAATCTTAAAAGCCTTTTTAAGGGTTTCTTTTTACACCCAGAAATAAATGAATTCTATCTCTCTGCCATTCGATGCTTTGTTTAACAAAGGGTTGGGGGACAATCTGTGTGAAGCTACTATTAACCCCAAAAGTGTACACCATCTTGTTTCCATCTATTGCACTAGTGAGATGGATTAAAGGAGTTCATATTTCCTGTAAAATAGTTCTTAATATCTCTGTTTGATAGGGTACACTAGCCCTGCTTTCCAAGACTGTGGTTAACTAAAATAGACTACTAATGATCTGCACAAAGATGACTGATCCCATTACCAATGTCAGCACAACAACAAAAACTATTTAGGAGAGAAGAGAAAGGGCAAATCCATTTGGGGAGGAAGGGGATGTTCAGAATGCCTTTCCTTCACAGAAGCAGAGGAATCCAGCAATTGGGGTGGGGGTGGACTACTTGTCAAAGGTGCTTCGTCCCTTCCCTGTCTTTTGGTGGCACCCATTCGGCTCCCATCCTTGTTTCTTTTGTTGAACTGAAAGATATAGGACATGTCAACTGCCTCCAGTAAGACCGAATCATAATTGCAGCTTTCCCGAGTCTAGAAGGTAGCTCTTGGATCAAAATCCTGAAGGAAGAAGGGAAAAGGAGATGCCACACAACAACAACATGCTACCCACTCAGTTTATGGGTAGGGTCTCCTTATGCTTTTGTTGATCCCAGGAATGGCACAGCTCTAAGGAAAGTTGGCTGGCTGAAGATGCTATCGTTTTCAGGCTTTCTATCTGTGCCAGTGCTATTGGGGGGGGGGGGTATTTATCACACTGGCTGCCATGATGTTGCTTGAGAGGTCTCCAGAAAGGGACACACGAGTTCTACAGACTGTTTTCAGTTGAGCTCCTCCAGTATGCAATTAGAGTGCTCCCAGAAAGGATCCTTATATTGCAAGTGGATCATAAAAGTCCTGTTTTTCTGTGTACACGTATGACATGTTGGCTTCCACACATTCCTACTTCTTCAGTCATGGATATTCCTTTTTGTTTTGCCACTCGCTGTCCACATCACTGGACAGAGCTTGACAGAATGTGTCTCTGCTGTGTTTTTATGTCCCTCCCCAGGGTCCCTCCTCCTTTGCCCTCTGCTACCTTTTTCTATTGAGGTCATTCAGGCAGCTATATCTGTACCTGTGCATGTACACCCTTTACCAGCTTTAGCTAGTTTGTTTCACAAATAAACACACAGGGGGTTATTTTTTTGGTGTGGGGGTGAAGATAAATATCCATATTCATTTTTGTAAAATAAATAAATACTGAAGACTTGCATGCAAATGATGATTACCAGACTTGGGCTTTGAAAACCAGGTGCGTGTACTGCACCTCATGCACACTGGGTGGAGATTTTGAGAGAACGGCTCATTTAAATGGGCATGCAGCAGTTGGCAAGAGTAAAGGAACTTGTATCCTTGTGCTGTCAGAAATGAAATAGCTAGGTTGTGCTCGGGTGAGGAGCAAATGAAACTAGGGGTGTGACAATAGAGGCCACCGAAACATCACTGCACACATGACAAACAGTACACACACATACACACATCAGCTGTGATTATGGTTGTGTGGTTTTGGCATTAATGAGAAATCTGGATTAAATGTAAAGAAAAGAAAAACCGACTGGTGTTTTGATGATGATGTTGTGTGGGAAATGTGCCTGCAGGAGCAGCACTGATTCCACAATACATTTTTTTCTCTGGAAGCACCCTCAAATACATGTGCCAGCAAAGAACACTTTGCACATACATTTGGATTCCTTGCAGGAAGGGAGGCTTAAAACCTTGCACATTTTGTTTCTAGAATAATTTCAACCCAGCATGGTACATAATGCCTGTGAAGAAGAAGAAACGTTCAAACTGATTTATTTTACACATTCACAGAATGAATTGGAGGCTGAACTGAAGCAAAGCCAGAGCTTCTTGACTCTCCATTCTTTCTTTTTGAGGATAAGTAACCACAATAAATAATTGCAGGACAGTTATCTTCTACACCATGGCTAGGCAAACTAAGCCCCGGGGGCCAGATCAGGCCCAATCGCCTTCTCAATCCAGCCTGCAGACGGTCCAGGAATCAGCATGTTTTTACATGAGTAGAATGTGTCCTTTTATTTAAAATTCATCTGAAATATACTCAGAGTCGAGAGTGGGTTTCATGCTCTTTATTCAGCTCATAGTGGTGAGGAGGGAATGGAAGTCCCCTCAAAGTATCTGCTTAATATACATTATTTACACAATGGGCTGCACGTGATTGGCTAATTCTGGAATTCTACTGTAAGCCAATCAGGTTGTGGATTCACTTATATCTGGAGCTGGATTGGGTGGCTCCTGCCAACCAGTCATACTGCTGCATTGTTCTAGGGCCAATCAGACTGCTGCATTCTGAATCCTATTGTTCTAGGGCCAATCAGACTGCTGCATTCTGAATCCTATTGTTCTAGGGCCAATCAGACTGCTGCATTCTGAATCCTATTGTTCTAGGACCAATCAGACTGCTGCAGTTTGGATCCTATTGTTCTAGGACCAATCAGACTGCTGCAGTTTGGATCCTATTCAACTCAGTACATAACACCCCTCCCCTCTAAGTTCCAGTCCTGCCCGGGAGGTCGCATTCATAGTCCTCAAGGTACGCCGGCGGCCTACGTGTGCGTTGCAGCCTGGAGTGTTCCCTGGTGCAGGGTTCAGGTTCTGGCTCGTGTTCCAAGGATGCTGGCTGTGATGGGGCCGTTTGGTCTGGTGCAACCAGCTCGCTCAGTCGTGGTTCTGGTTCCGGTGTCCTTTCGGCCTCGCGGGTCCTCTCTGTATTTACTGATTCTGCCTCTTCTGCTGGCCCCTCCTGTTCTATGGGTCTCACTGCCCCACTGTTCCCTTGGGACTCCTGTGACCTGTCCTCCTCCTGGTTTTCTCCCGGGAATCGTCGCTGTATCTGGCGCCAGCATTGCCCCCCCCCCATCCGTTAGCACCTAGTATGACACGGGGCCAGTGACCCTGGTGACTGTGGCGGGTACCCATGCTGGGCCTGCCCCCAAATTCTTTGCGTACACTGGGTCCTGGGCCACGAAGGTCCGGGGGTTCCTGCCTTCCACCACCACTACTTCATCTTGAGCTCTATCGGGGTGAATCTGATTGCAAGGCGCCGACCCATTAGTAGTTCAGCGGGGCTCTGGCCAGTCGTTGAGCTGGGGGTGCTGTGCTGTGCTAGAAGGAATGTGGCAAGGCGGTACTCCCAATCCCCTTGCGTCATGTGGCGGAGGGTGTCCTTGTGTTCTGCTTGGCCATTGGTGGCAGGGTGGAATGGCGCTGAACGGATGTGGTGGATGGCGTTCTGCGCTGTGAAGGTTTGGAATTCTCCTGACGTAAATGCAGTCCCGTTGTCTGAGACGAGAGTGTCAGGGAACCCGTGGGTTGCAAACAGCCTGCGTAGTACCCGGATGGCTGCTGACGTAGAAGTGGACGGTACCAGTGCGACTTCCAGCCATTTGGTGTAGGAGTCCACCACTATGAAGAATGTTTTCCCCTGAAAGGGGCCAGCGAAGTCCACATGCAGGCGTGACCATGGTGCTCGGGCGGACTCCCAGGACTGGACTGGGGCCCTTGGGGGATCTGGGTGGGATTCTTGGCAGGCCTGGCAGTGTTTGACCCAGGCCTCTATCTCTCCGTCGATCCCCGGCCACCACACATAACTCCTGGCAAGGGCCTTCATTCTTACTACCCCTGGGTGTGTCTCGTGTAGGGCTGTGAGGACCCTTTTGCGGAGGGCCTGGGGAACAACGACCCTGCTTCCCCATAACAGGCACCCCTTGTGGGCCTTACAGTTCATGTTTACGGGTTGTGTAGCCGGCGAATTCTGGCCTGGGGCTGCTGCTGGGCCATCCCTTCCACACCCAGTCCAGGACCCGGGAGATGACCCTATCTTTCTTGGAATGGTGTGCAACTTCTTGTGCCTGAATGGGGCAGTCGGGAAGCAGCTCCAGGCTCATAACCTCTTGTGCAGGTGCTGGGTCGGGGCCTGTTTCCAGTAGTGGTAGCCTGCTGAGGGCATCCACATGGCCCATCACCTTCCCAGGGCAGTGAATCAGTGCATACTGGTAGCTGGCAAGTAAAATTGACCAGCTGAGGATGCGAGGAGACAGCACTTGGGGGTCTGCTTTTTGGGGGCAAACAAGCCAAGCAACGGCTTGTGGTCAGTCACCATGGTAAAGGGCTGCCCGTACAAGAAATCATGGAATTTTTTTACTCCCTTCACAATTGCCAGACCCTCCTTGTCGATTTGCGAGTAGTTCCGCTCGGTTGCGTTGAGTGTCTGGGAAAAGTATGCCACCGGTACCTCTCTTCCATCCGGGAGTTTGTGTCCCAGGACAGCGCCGATGCCATAGGGCGTAGGAATTTGTTCATTCCCCCCCCCAAAAAAATAGTCTGGCCCCCCAGCAGGGAGCTGAAAAAGTTTGCTGACCCTGTTCTACACAGAATGGAGGAAAACCTTCTTAGAGAAACACAAGCATCTGCAGAAAAACAGCAGTGCTTCTTACATGAGCTCAGTCAATGACCATGACTTGGTGGGTTGGGAGCTGGAGGGATGGTGAAGTGGTAGTTTCATACCTAACTGCAGGGCCATTCACGGGGAGTAAAATTGGGAGGCTCCTGCTCTAAGTTTCCCAATGGCAAGCGTGCTGTTGGGTCCTGCAAAGTTCAGTATTGTTGCAAAGCTTTTAAGTCTCTATGTGAAGCTGCTGGAATTTGGAGCATGGTGCCATTAGGATGCTGATGACTTCCAGCTTTACTTTTCTGTATAATCTGAATCAAGTGAGGCTGTGCGGGTGATATATTGTTGTCTGGAGACAATGATGGGTTGGATGAGAGCCAATAGACTGATGGGCAGTTATCATGGCCAGGAGCTGGGGAAATATCCTGTTCCTGATGGGGTCACACTCCCCTTGAAGGATGAGGTCTGTAACTTGGGGGTACTTGTAGGTTCAGCACTGTCACTTGGGGGTTCAGGTGCTTTCTGTGACTTTGACTCTCATGCTGAGAACTGCCGTCTTGATTTAGCTAATTCCTGTCTTTCCTTTCTGAAAATCACCTTGCTTCCTGCTTCCTTCCCCCATTCTTAATAACACCTCCTGCATGCTACGCCTCTTTATGGGCCCCCTCACCCAGCTTGTCCAGAGTTTTGGGTTGGGCTGCCAGTAGTGTGCTGATGACACCCAACTCTATCTGTTGATGGATGGCCATCCTGACTTGGCCCCAGACACACTAATCAGATGTTTGGAAACTGTGGCTGGATGGTTACGTGGGAGCCGGTTGAAGTTAAATCCTTCGAAGACAGAGGTCCTTTGGCTGGGTTGGGACGAAATGGGATGGGGGGGCAACTCCCATCTCTTGCAGGGGCAGAATTAGTGCCAGCACCATCCGTTAAGAGTTTGGGTGTAATCTTCAACACCTCCCTTTCCATGGAGGCACAGATTGCAGCTATAACAAAGGCGGCATTTCTTCATCTCCGCCAAGCTAAGCAGTTAGCTCCTTACCTCTATCGCCCTGACCTAGCCACTATGATCCACACAACAGTCACCTCCAGACTTGATTATTGTAACTCACTCTACGTGGGGCTGTCCTTGAGACTGACTCAGAAACTCCAGTGGGTGCAGAATGCCGCGGCGAGACTCCTTACGGGGTCCTCGCTGTGGATTCACATTCACCCAGTGCTATACCAGCTGCACTGGCTCCCGGTGGAGTACAGGATCAGGTTTAAGGTGCTGCTTTTAACTTTTAAAGCCCTATACAGCCTAGGACCCTCGTACCGCCTCTCCTGGTATGTCCACGGAGGACCTTACTGTCTTCAAACAAAAACATCTTGGAGCTCCCGGGCCACCGGGAGGTTAGGCTGGCCTCAACCAGAGCCAGGGCTTTTTCAGCTGTGGCTCCGATCTGGTGGAATGCTCTGTCACAAGAGACTAGGGCCCTGTGGGACTTGACATCTTCCTGCAGGGCCTGCAAGACACAGCTGTTCCACCAGGCCTTTGCCCAAGGCACAGCCTGACCCCCTCCTTTGGTAATCCTCACAGAGCTCTAGCCCAATGGTTGCCATTAATTTGATTTGAACTAATTATAGAATAAATTGATTTTAGGATGCTGTATTACTTTACTGTTGTTAGCCGCTTTGGCTGGGGAGGGCGGGATATAAATAAAATTATTTTATTTTTATTATTATTATACATCTATCAAAGTGATAAGTGACTGAGAAGGTAATCATAGACTGATTGTCACTCATCAGAATGGCTCAACCATAGTATACAGTAATATTTTCACTTGCAATCTGAGCTTTGCTTTCTACAATACACAGATTTCAACATTAGGTAAGATGAAGGTGAGAAGGAAAGAAGCAGGTGAATAATACAGTGGTACCTCGTGTTACTTACCATCCCCCTTACGAATGCTGCGGGTTACGCACTCCGCTAACCTGGAAGTAGGTCCCCTTGTTGCAACCCATGCCCTGCCCTTTGCAAGCGTGGGAGGCACCATTAGAGAAACAGTTTCCTGTTACGAACGGACCTCCGGAACGGATTAAGTACGTAACACGAGGTACCACTGTACCAACGTAACAATGTTGTACTAAAATGGTATGCATGAATGCAGAACAGAAGGCTTGTTTGATGTTATCTTCCCCTTATTTTTTAACATCCATGTGGATGTAAGTTAGGGTAAGTTCATAAATATATTTTTTTTCTAGTCCTTGGGGATGGTAGTTTCCCTAAATTAAATAGTATTGTCATTTTTTCCTGGTTGGTAGGCTCCAAACAATGTTTATGCACTGCCAATGAAACACGTCATAGAAAAGGGGTGATTAAGTGAAAGAATCGTAATTATTTTTGGTCTGCCTTTTTGTTTTGTGTCCCTACTGTAAAAGAGAGTCCTTTGTCCATTCTTCTGTCTTAGAGATGTGTTGAGAAAAAGAACAAATTAAAATAATAAAAGTTGTTTGAAATTGTGGAAAAAGAAGTTTAAATATGTTTGTTTGGTTCCAACCTGGAGTAGAAAGTGAAGCCTTAAGCACAGAGTAGAAAGGAGATGATTATCAAGGTTCTCCTTTATCAGTTCTCTGACTCTGTAAACATGCTGTGAGCTAACGTGTTCCAACAAAATAGTTTAACACTTCTCAACAAAAGAGACAGCTTTTCTTTCTTCACTTCTCTTCACTCTTAGTGGAGTGCTGCTTTTTTTCAACAACAGCAGTTCTAAATTTTTCTCTGGAACAAGTTCGAACAGGTTCATGAACAGAGAGAGAGAGAGAGAGAGAGAGAGAGAGAGAGAGAGAGAGAGAGAATATCCCTCTGGCGAGATAAACTGCTTGTGTTTGGAAGATGCTTCCCCAATGCAGTAACCCGAGCCAAGATGTTCATATTTATTTACATGTGCCATGGAATGAATACATAACTCTGCTATGTTACTTGTGTTGTTCTTCACACTTTTTTTTAAAAGAGATACTGTACACTCAGGAAATAACAAAACTTTTAGAATCTGCACAAAACGATGGCCAAATGATTTGAAGTCTTGCGTGTGGCTATGAGGAGAAAATTTAGCTCTAAGAACTCGGCCAAACATGAGTTTGGAGCACTTAAAAGCGAGGCTTGCTATAAACAGTGTTCTAGTACCAGTTCTTTAAATGCTACAGAATAGGAGCATCTTTGACCATTTAAGTGCTGCTGGTACTCTGACTACTGCCACTACCAGACATTGAAATAGGATTAAATTAGATGGTCAAGACAAGGGTGGGAAGAATTTCAGACTGACAGTAAGCAGACACAGGTGAGGGCCAAAATAGAGCTAGTGCCTTGTGCATATCACCTAGTGTTAAAAGCAGAACCCTCAATTTACCCCATGCTTTATGAGTGAAAACAGAAGATACTTGAATAAATATGGTTTTCTTATGGTCCGGAGCCAGATTCCTCTTTATTAGGAAATAAGGTCAAGGATTATTGAGTCAGAAGGGGCATTTCATGCATGGCCAATCCCAGAAGCACTTCTGCAAGACAAGGCTGTTGTGCCACTGCCCATCCAGGTCAAGGATGTCACACTGCTATCCTCAAAAGAAGCCCCAGTATGACCCAAGTCTCCGCTGCTCCACCAGAGTAAAAGTCTGATGGAAAGGGCAGAGCCACTTTAACGGAAGAGGAGTCTTTCCGTGAAGGTAGAGCTTGTAATTGGGACAGAACTGCAGCTCCTATATAGGGCTCTGTCTAAGGTTGACTGTTGCCAAAGCAATATCAGAGTCCTACATAAAGCAGCTGTGATTTGTGCCAGTGGAGGTTAGCCCTCTCATCAGAGCAGGCTGCTCTCATCACCTGTAGTTTGGCCCACAGAGGCACATATGCACTGGCTCTAGTTGCACAATGTCTTGGACCGGTTCAAGGCACATTCACCCCATAGGAGTTGGATCTGCAACAGAGGTAGCGGTAGAAACCAGAGGATACCAGGAAAAGAGGGTGCTGTGAAAATGTGGAGGAAGGTAACAAATTAAGGCAGAATTAAATGCCTCTTGCTGCCCCATTACCAACCACACTTCCAAGTCTGGTGAGAAAATAGTACATAGCTGTCAACTTTTCCCTTTTCTTGCGAGGAATCCTATTCGGAATAAGGGAATTTCCCTTTTAAAAAAGGGAAGCGTTGACAGCTATGAATAGTAGGGCTATGACAACTCACATCTGAAAGCTTTGTGCTGCAGTTGTGGTGGAAGTTGAGAAAGAGAGAAAAAGAGAGCGCAGCAGCAGCACTTTGAACACACAAGGTGAGACCTGGGGGGAAATGGAAATGCAGTCTCTTGAGGGAAATAATGTCTGGATATTTTCAGTACAAAATAAAGGAATGAATGGGCTCAGCATAGACAGAATCTAGCGTGGAAGCACTCCTAACTGCAAATTTGAATGGCTTTCAGAGGGGGTCGAGATCTTTACATAACTCTTAACAGAATGCAAAACACAGTTTTGAAGTTACTGCTGGAAAAGTAACATAGTTCTGCTATATGAATATTACCTACTGACTGTTACGTGCACAATGAAACAATTTCACAAGGGGGGGAAATATCACAGGCAAAACAATGAAAAGAATTTGGAGACAGTCAAGAATTTTTTCGAACAGTACGCATTGTATGTCTGCTGGAATGGTCTGAGTTTACACTGTATTGTAAATACTGAATTCAAACATAGACTAAACCAATTCTCTTTGTCCAGCCAACCCCACAGGGTGCTTGGTAACTCCTGTCCAATTTAGCAGTGGAATTCAACAGTATTGTTCCACTTGTTGATGGAAAATGGAAAAATGTATTTTAAATTTGCGCTTTCTTTTAACTGTGGCATGAGATGTTGCTTGGTGAATGAATAATAAATCAAGCACATCATTTGCAGAATGAATGATGGGTATAGCTACCCATATAATCTGGCTGTGATGTAAGGTTTAGCCTGCAAAACAGATCAGGTCCAGTGGAAGCAATGTATCTTCTACAATCAAGGCTAGCATATACTCAGAACTGTGCAGCACCATATCCAATTCTTCATGAATGTTGTGTTCATTCTGGTACAATGGTACCTGAATTACAGGGGCTTTTTCATTGATGTTTTTGGGAGAATTATATTGTGGGTTTTGATGCTTTTTTTAAATAACAACCACCTTTGTTTTACACATAAATTTTCTCTGAGTGCTGCTCCCCCCCCCCATTATTCTGTATAGGTGTGTCCTAATGTTCAGGTTTAGTCATGTCTTTGAGACATGTTTTTATAATTTTGTGCAGACTTGCTGTAAAGTAAATTAGCATTTTTTGTGGCTGTGTGGGGCATATCACAAAATGGCTGCTGTGTGGCATGATATAAAACAAAATGGCTGCCACATCTGAAAGATCAAAGAGAGAGCGGGGGCCACAAAATGCTGCAGCTGTTGAAAGAGGGGGGCCCATAAGACCATCAAGTCCAGGATCTAAAATTGCTTAACTGCATCATTATGCATCATTATGTCATTGTCCTTTATGTTTTGCACATCTCCTAGATTTTGCAATGCAATTCTTGGCTTTTAGAGGGGGTGAAATAGCAAGATTGATATAAAATGTGCATATTTCACTCTTATATCCTTATATTGGTTATATAATGCACATTTTAGGGAAAATCCATACAAAAATAAAACTATTTTTGGTACATTTCTTAAAATTGCAGATATGAAACTCACAAATGAACACATATAAAACTGTCATGGACCAGAAATAGACTGATCATATTAAACTTATATAAAGATTTATGCCTAGCTAACCATTTAGTTAATAAAGTAAAACTCCAGTTACCGGTAATTGATTTAAGATTTCTTTAGCTAGCTGACAGTTTTACTCAGGCCTTCTACTTCAGCCTATTCCCTCATTCCTCCCTTTGAGTCCCATGTCTGCTGCAGCTGGGTGCCACGTCTTATTCCTGGAATCTGTTGATAGCATCAGGCACATTAGAAAAAGGGCAAATATTGCTCAAGAGCTGTCTGCTTGCAGTTTGGCCAATCCCATTCCAGCTCTATGTGGCATCATATTCATTATGGCAATGCCATCTGTGCTGGGGGTAGGCTTGATGCCAGTTTAATCAGCAATTGGCAATCAGACACAGTGGAGTGAAGGTAAGGTTGGGCGTTTGACCGGTCAAAAAAGGCATTGTCAATTGACCTTTCAAATATTGTGAAATAATGCTCAAGTCTCTTTCTCGCTCTCTCTTTTAAGTATTAATAGGCAGTCAGTTTACTGATCAACAGATAATATTTGACCAGGTAGTTTGCCAACATGCCGACTCTGAGTGAGGAGCAAAGTAGATAAGGTGGGGGAAGCTCTAAAGTAGGCCATACCATTCTTATACCTCGAGTTAAGAACTTAATTCGTTCTGGAGGTCCGTTCTTAACATGAAACTGTTCCTAACCTGAAGCACCACTTTAGCTAATGGGGCCTCCCGCTGCCACCGCCCCGCTGCTGCGTGATTTCTGTTCTCACCCTGAAGCAAAGTTCTTAATCCGAGGTACTATTTCTGGGTTAGCGGAGTCTGTAATCTGAAGCATATGTAACCTAAAACATCTGTAACCCGAGGTACCACTGTAAAGCAGGGGTGTCATTTAGAGAACAGAGCAGGTAGATGAGAGGGGCGTGCTGAACTCACATTTCCTCTCCCCGCAAAACCACGTCTCCCTACCAGTTTTCTCCCAGTGGGATTCCATGACCCTCACCAGGGAGACACAGTTTTGGGGAAAAGCATATATACAGCGGAAAGGAGCAGCCAGGCATACTAGGACTCAATTTCTTGACTTTAAGAAAGCCGACTTCATAAAACTTAGGGAAGTGCTGGGTGAGATCCCATGGACAATAATACTAAAAGGAAAGGGAGTTCATGATGGCTGGGAGATTGTTAAGAGGGAGATAGTAAAAGCACAACTTCAGGCAATACCAATGAGACGGAAACATGGAAGGTGCCTAAAGAAGCCAGGGTGGCTATCTAAAGAACTTTTAACTGAGTTAAGATTAAAAAAGGACGTGCATAAAAAATGGGAAAGGGGGGAAACCACCAAAGAGGAATTCAAACAAATAGCCAGCACATGTAGACACTAAGTCAGAAAAGCTAAAGCACAGAATGAACTCAGGCTTGCTAGAGAGGTTAAAAGCAACAAAAAAGGCTTTTGTGGGTATGTTTGTAGCAAAAGGAAGAACAAAGAAACAGTGGGGTCACTCAGAGGAGAAGATGGTGAAATGCAAACAGGGGACACAGAAAGGGCTGAACTCCTCAATGCCTTCTTTGCCTCAGTCTTCTCCGATGAAGAAAACAATGCCCGACCTGAAGAATTTGGAGCAAATGATTCAGCAGAGGAAACACAGCCCAGAATAACTAAGGAGATAGTACAAGAATACTTGGCTAGTCTAGATGTATTCAAATCTCCAGGGCCAGATGAACTGCATCCAAGAGTATTAAAAGAACTGGCAGATGTGATCTCAGAACCACTGGCAGTCATCTTTGAGAATTCCTGGAGAACAGGCGAAGTCCCGGCAGACTGGAGGAGGGCAAATGTTGTCCCTATTTTCAAAAAAGGGGAAAGAGAGGACCCAAATAATTACCGCCCAGTCAGTCTGACATCAATGCCAGGGAAGATTCTGGAGCAGATCATTAAGCAAACAGTCTGTGAGCACCTAGAAAGGAATGCTGTGATCACCAATAGTCAGCATGGATTTCTGAAAAATAAGTCATGTCAGACTAACCTGATCTCGTTTTTTGACAGAATTACAACCCTGGTAGATGAAGGGAACGCAGTGGATGTAGCCTACCTTGATTTCAGCAAGGCATTTGACAAGGTGCCCCATGATATTATTGTAAAGAAGCTGGTAAAATGCGGTCTTGACTATACTACCACTCAGTGGATTTGTAACTGGCTGACTGACTGAACCCAAAGGGTGCTCATCAATGGTTCCTCTTCATCCTGGAGAAGAGTGACTAGTGGGGTGCCACAGGGTTCTGTCTTGGGCCCGGTCTTATTCAACATCTTTATCAACGACTTGAATGATGGACTCAAGGGCATCCTGATCAAATTTGCAGATGACACCAAACTGGGAGGGGTGGCTAACACCCCAGAGGACAGGATCACACTTCAAAACGACCTTGACAGATTAGAGAACTGGGCCAAAACAAACAAGATGAATTTTAACAGGGAGAAATGTAAAGTATTACACTTGGGCAAAAAAAAATGAGAGGTACAAATACAAGATGGGTGACACCTGGCTTGAGAGCAGTACATGTGAAAAGGATCTAGGAGTCTTGGTTGACCACAAACTTGACATGAGCCAACAGTGTGACGCGGCAGCTAAAAAAGCCAATGCAATTCTGGGCTGCATCAATAGGAGTATAGCATCTAGATCAAGGGAAGTAATAGTGCCACTGTATTCTGCTCTGGTCAGACCTCACCTGTGTCCAGTTCTGGGCACCACAGTTCAAGAAGGACACTGACAAACTGGAACGTGTCCAGAGGAGGGCAACCAAAATGGTCAAAGGCCTGGAAACGATGCCTTATGAGGAACGGCTAAGGGAGCTGGGCATGTTTAGCCTGGAGAAGAGGAGGTTAAGGGGTGATATGATAGCCATGTTCAAATATATAAAAGGATGTCACATAGAGGAGGGAGAAAGGTTGTTTTCTGCTGCTCCAGAGAAGCGGACACGGAGCAATGGATCCAAACTACAAGAAAGAAGATTCCACCTAAACATTAGGAAGAACTTCCTGACAGTAAGAGCTGTTCGACAGTGGAATTTGCTGCCAAGGAGTGTGGTGGAGTCTCCTTCTTTGGAGGTCTTTAAGCAGAGGCTTGACAACCATATGTCAGGAGTGCTCTGATGGTGCTTCCTGCTTGGCAGGGGATTGGACTAGATGGCCCTTGTGGTCTCTTCCAACTCTATGATTCTATATGCAAGAAAGAATTTGGCCCTCCTTTCCAACCATCCTGAGCAGACCAAAAATACAATAATTATTTCACTTCTTGGTACAGTTAAACAAACTCAGGATGGCTGTCGTTGCCATCAATGACACAAGCTTGAGGGAAATGGGATTGTGTTTTGATATTTTACTTTGTTTTTAGTTCACAATTGAGTCAAGTCCCTCCCCTCCCCTCTTTCATTTCACTTTGTGACTGGCAGTGCTTTCGAAATGGTTAATTATAGCATGTAGACTGCTTGAAATGAGCTTAGAAATCTGAAAGGGAGGTTTCCTTCATTAACTGAGAAAGCAGCACACAGTCTATTTGATATGAAAAATAGTCCAAATTACAGTCGTATTCATGGCCTGCTGGAATGGTGGGGTTGTTTTGGAATTTTTTTGTGGTGTTTGCAGAGGACTCTTGCCAAGAAACCATTCTCTCAGGAAATGATAAATGGCAGTTTTGAGACTTGAGTGGCCTGCACTGTATGTCTTCGTAACTGCTGACTCAATCATGTATATTCCTGATGTCTGTCACATTCTGGAAATGGGGGATTTATGGTCCTGATTCACAAGCCCATTATTGTTCTGCAGTTTGGGGCTTTTATATGTCATCTCCAGAGTGTTTGTTTTAAATGCCTTGCAGACAAATTTTTAAAATGACTTCTTGAGTGAGTGTACCCTCCTTGTGAATTTAACTCTCATTTCCAAGAATGCTTTGCAGTTTCTTTACTGCAGATAAAGCCTATTCAGATAACCTTTTTCGCTCCTCTCTGTGTTCAGGGCTGGGTCCAGATATATGTAGGCCTCTTCCAGCAAGACATCTTCCCCTACACTGTGAATCCATGCTAGTCACTTCTCTGATCCTGTGTCTAGCTTCCTCTCCCTCTCTCCTACATGCCCAGGGGCTGAACTAAGAATTTTTGGAAGAGACATGGCTGCTGTGCATTCAGGTGATGAGCCCATCCTACAGTGACAGAGTGATTCTTTATGTTCTGTCCAACCAGGTTTGAGGACGAAAAGGGAATGGTGATGATAATGACCGAAGTACTAAAGTAGATTCCCAATTTAAACCTCAATCTTTGTGTAGCTTTCTCACTTTCAGAAACGAGAATTTGCTAAGCAACTCTTATATATGTAAGTTGAGGATAAACACATTTTCAGGAGTCCGGCACCCTTCAGAGATACTGTAGTCTAGAAAGGGACTGGTCTTTCTCGATACTGAATGTATTTCAATTAATTTTCTGTCTGTCAGTTTTTGGTGAGTTGGTGAGTTGACTGCCAGGTCAGATTTGTTTTGACGTATTTTATCCCCTTACCTGATCTCTATAGAATGCAATGCTTTTCAAAATGGCAACTAATACTTAGATTTTAGGCCCTTTAAATCAATCAGGATGTGAATAAACATTGCAGGAGATGTTGATTGAGCTCTAGAACTGGAAGTGTGGAGTTCTGTAGAGTCACAGCATTAACTAATGCTGACACGGGCTTTGAATAAAACAAGGCATTTCTCCCAACTAGTCCTCATTTTGCAGGACAACCTCCATCTGGCAGTTTGTAAAGTTATCCTACCTTTCCCCCTTCACTTTGTAAAGTCTTCACCGGGGCTTCCTGTGCTGTATAATTTTGAGCACAATTTTGAGGTTGAAAGGCAGTCAGTGAAGCACTTAAGGATGTTTGCATATTTGATGCATGAACAGTTCCATGGACACGCATGATGCCAGTGGGACAACTCACCTGCTGTGCTTGATCAAAGCCTTACTTAACGAAGCACTCCCTACAGCCTGTAAAGCTCATAGGGATAGTTCGTTGTTCAATCGAAAAGGCATCGCTCATAATAACTATACTTGCTTGAACTTCCACTTCATTTAAATTTCCCCTGCACAGTTTTAATGAGCGTTGCACCGTGGATATATTGCAGCCTATATGTGCCAAACTACTGGATCCCTTCTTGTCGTATTTCCATGCGCCATGTAGTTTGTAGGGGTTTTGTTTTTCTTTCTTGTTTCTGCAGAACTATGGTAGTAATAGAATACTGTCTGTTTCCTGCGGTGGCTGATTTAAAACTTTTGCCACAAATGGTGACCCCCCAAGTTAGCGGTAGGCATGATTAGTACAGGTGTTCACTATATGCACAAAAGCACTTGTAAGCTGTGGGTCTCTTGGCAGAGGTCAAGTTCATGTCATCTTCTACACATGGAAAGCTTCTTTGTCCAGCTCTGATATACAAGCCTGCTCCAATAATGAAATTAGCCATAGAATTGTAAATAGACTGCAGTTGGGGGAGAGGAAACCTTGTGTTGACCTCTTCTATTATGTAATCACCGCTGTGCACAGGAGTTGTGGGCTCTGCTTCTATTGGCAGCTGAAGTATTGTTAGCGGGAATTTAGCCTACAAATGATCCAAAACGTTCTGAGAAAGTAGACGAATTGTACTAGGAAATCCTAAAGCTAGCTGTAAAGCCTTCATGGTAAGAAGAAGAAAAATACCCCATGCTTTTCTTAAAAGCATCTTTTTTTAAAAAAAGCTAAGTGATGACACAGTTGAGAAGTGAACTCAAGTTCAAACCTCAGCCCATGTTTTCTCATATTGGTTACCTCATTCATATATCTTAATCATTCAAGGGCCCATGGGGAGATGAAGGCCAACTTGCCAACTCCGTACCTCTCAGGAGGTGCTCAGAGTTTTGCATGTCTATGACCCAAGTAAGAATAAGCCAATAGTTTGACACACAAAAATTGGTGGTAAAATCTTAGGCTTGGAAACAAATTCAATTTAAGGTGTAAAAGATTGATTGTTGCACTTTGTGTCTGAACATGCACATTTCTTTTGTGTTATTCACATTTCTGATTGAAAAATCCTCAGGTTTATGAGGTCCATACGCCCCTTTCCTCCTTTAATGTGACCGTAAGGAGGAGTTGATAAGTTCTTACTCGTGTCTTCCATTAACTGAAGTTTAGCATTACATCTAAAACCTAATCAGTGGTTAATTTTAACCATGGCTTGAAGCAAGATAGCTTTATCAACTATGTTTTGAAGTTGGCTTTTTTCATTAAACCATGGTTAAGACTACCTTCAGTTTGCTCATGTTCAGACATAATGCTAAAGTGATATTAAAGTTTAAAACTGAAGTGTAAACTTCCAATATTCTTGAAGGGGGAGAGGGGGGACAGGCAATATTTTATCCTTACGTCTGAATTTGCTACCACCTTCTTAGCCTAACTTTCTGATATAAATGTTGTTTTCCCAGCCCTGCCATCCACACTTAGGCATGGACATCTGGGGGAAGGAAACATAGACCTCCTGGAATCCTACTTACGCAGAATCTAAATCAGGCAAACTATGGCAAGTCATACTTTGAAGCCACAATTTGAACTATATTTACAAATCAAATTAGAAGCCATTCCAACCGCCAGTTCAGACATCATGGCTCACTATGGTTAGAGGAAATTCAGAAAGGGAGAAGGAGAATCATCATGTGAAAGAGAAGGGAGTGCCCAAGGCTACAACACATTACCCATCCTCCAAAACATTTGTAGATTTGTCTGAGCTGATAAATTGTCATGCACTGCTGGTTCCTGCTTACACAGTTATGAAGATTATTTTAAAGCCTGAAAATGATCCTCACTCCATAATAACTTCTGTGATTGTCCTGTATACAACTCCCATAACATTTTCCCATCCCAAAACAGTGGATAAGTATTGACATATATGGAAACATGTGGTATACTACTGAATAAGCTGCTTGTCAGCTATCATTTTGAAAACAAAAGGTTACATTTTCCAAAGAAAAAGTATGGTTGTTTCAGATTCCCTCCTTTAGCCACTATGAAGCCAGTTGAGCATTGTTGTTGTTTTCCCCCAGGAGGTGCATTTTCTAAACCAGCCTTGCCCAACCTAGTGCACTCCAGATGATGTGACTGCGGTTTCCACCATCTCTGACCATTGGCCATGATGGTGGTTGTAGTACCAACAACATCTGGAAGGGACCAGATTGGAGAAGACTTACAGATCCATGCAGTAGTGTTAGGGTCCCATCTGATATTTCCTTTAGGTGACAAGGGGGCTTCTGCAGAGTAACTTCCCATCATGCCGCTCAGTAATGTCAGAATTCTAAGGTGGTGTGAGAGGGCCCCCTGTCATGGCTCATTCCCTCACCAAAGTTGCCCTTTGAGGAACAGGAGCAGTGCTTGTGTGAGAAGAAGCAATGCGATTACCTCCTCCCACATGACCACAAACCTCCAGTCCAATCAAGTAGTAGCATATTTATTGATATTTGCATTTTATAGGCGGGAAATTGTAGGCGAGGGATGGAGACTTGCCTCTGAAATTCATTGCTGAATACTGAAGTATATTTTGGTCTCCCAGGCCCATGCTTCTAATATTTATTATTTATTTGCTCCTTACTACCCTGCCCTCTAGGGCAAGCCCTCACAAAGTAGCTTAAATTAAAACGCTAAAAGTAATGAAACCATGGAATTAAGAACTTGTAATAAAAACAGTAGCCAATAAAAGTTTGCGTGTGTGGTGTGTGTGTACATACATACATACATATAGGACCAGAGGAAGAGAGAGAGAGCACACAGAGAAATTCAATAAAAACCTCAGTAGAATTTTAAAGTCTTTAAGGCCCAGCTTGCCTAAAGGTCACAAAACAGAGTTTGGGATGTGGGGAGGGATTTCCTCAAGAGGGAGGGCCACCACTGAAAAATGTAACCCAGTGGACCACTCTGTCTCTCAAGTGAGGGAAAATGTGAATATTCATCTGAAATATTGCCTGCTCCAAAACAGCAGCAATGTCTCAAGGAAAGTTTGTAAGATAAAATCACAACATGAGACGAAGAGCCAGGGGCATGAAAAGACTGCACTGCTTTGATATTTCCTGTTCCTTTTTGCCATAAATTCATCTCTGATAATAAAGCACTGAAAATTGCTTTTGTGGAAGGGGACTGCAAACCATCCAGTCCAAATCTCTGCCCTCAGGCAAGAGCCATTAATCCACATCACAGATTAATGCCACTGCAAATGAACACCTATCGCCCATCAGAGTATGCAGAAACAAACTTGGTGACCTCTGGCACAA
Source organism: Podarcis melisellensis (assembly GCF_964234715.1). Taxonomy (NCBI): domain Eukaryota; kingdom Metazoa; phylum Chordata; class Lepidosauria; order Squamata; family Lacertidae; genus Podarcis; species Podarcis melisellensis. Next base: position 72,680,636 of record NC_138528.1, on the reverse strand, counting down.
GTGCCTGCCCCATTCAAAGAACCTCATTTTGTAGGTTACAAGTTCAGCATGATCAGTGGGGCATGCTGCCACTGGGAGTAACCATGTTGTAGGCACCTCCCATATGATCTCCCCAGTCTATATAGATTCTTATTTTTTAGTGGCGTGGGATGCAGCCATTCACCAGCAGAAACTCCCCCATAAACCCACCAGCACAAAGGACCAGAAGTGGAATGTTAAGGATGAGCAAACCAGGTCTCAGTAAATGAATTGTGTAATGCCATTTTCCACTGAGAAGACTACGCCCCTAAAATCACATTTTCACTAACATTTCAAACAAAAACTTGCACTGCTGCTTGTAAAAGGGGGAATCGGGCCAATCTGAAGGTGTAAGAATCCTGTTTATATAAATAAATAAACAAATAAAGCCCGCAGAGTTAAACCTTCTTCATTCCTCTTTAAAAGCAACACTGTTGCCTGAGCGTAGTGAGATGTGAAATATAACATATGCAGTGCTGAACTGAACCGACGTGATACATGGCATGTTTGCTTAAAAAGACGGGAACAATCTCAAATCTGGTTTGAATTAAAAAATGTATGTGCGAGACACAGAGGGAAGGCGGGGTAGGGGGGAGCCATTGTCTTAGCCAGCATCTAATAAAATAACTGTTTGAGAAGAGAGGGAATGTCTGCCTTGTAACAGCATAACTGTTAAATGCATCAGATGAAAAAAATGTATTTATAGCACTAGAGACCTGTGAGCGTTTTATCTCATTCTTTTCAGTCCTTTTTTTAATAATAATAAAAAAAATCTTGGCATCTCCAGGACATACTATGATGAACCAGAACCAGAACAGCTACTCAACGGTGAAATTATCAGCAGGCACAGGCAGGGGGTTATTAGTCATAGCCTTAGTATCACACTGGAATGAGAGCCAAGGATTCAAGAAGCGTAGCAGTCCATTTTGGAAGGGAACCAAGGTGTGTGCGTGCACACACACACACGTGCTTACGCTGAGAGAGGCTTTTCAGAGGTTCTTTTATTCCTCCTAGAGTCACTTTGCTTTTTTGTTAACCCTAAGTATTCCAGTGCACCAAGTTCGTAACAAGAAACAAGAGTTGAAAAGATGTTGCAGCTGAATTGCAAAACCTCTCACAGCGATCAAAAACAAGTGGTGGTAGCTGTTTTATAAATCTGTAGTAAAAGTAGAAATACTTTAATTAGCAAGGAGTGAAGGAATAGGGAAGCATCCTCCACCATGCTGCTTCTCTCAGGAAATTCACATCAGTTTGCTGGAGTAGGGTTGCTTCCAGGCAACCTGCGTATTGAACATTCATCCTGCTTTGTTCGCAGGGAGGTTAGATGATGTTGCGTCAAAGCTAATGTTATATCCCACACTTTCTAGGCCTTTTTCCTGTCACTTTCCTGATTGCAAACAAAACCTGATATTTTGGGGAAGCAAGTTTGTTGTGCAATGCCTCCCAATCAGCTATAATTGTGCAACCTGAATTCGCCAGTATCTGATTGAATCCCACCCAAGAATAGCGAGCGTCTGGAAGCACCCTATGCTTTTGTGCCCCAAATGTCATTCTGTCTTCAGTGGAAGGAGCTCTGACACAAGACTTGTGGTCATAGGGAACTACTTAAGGAAACAATATGATCCTGGTTACATGTAAGGGACTGCGGGTTCCCAAGCAGTGACTTGACCATCTTTAGGAAGATGTGGTCCAGCTTCCTTTAGATGTGAATGGAGAACCTGGGACATCTTCTTTGATGTATGATGTTTCTTTGCCTCTCCTTAGGGCCACTTTATTTGTTTGTATGCATTGTTGTTTTTTAAGTGCGCATATGTATTAGGAAGTCATGCTCCTATAGAAAGTTGCCCAAAATGTAATGTGTCTCAGACAAGCCTTAGAACCGTCTTCCTATACCCTAACCAATGAATAAGGTGCATGGTAAATTATAAGTTACATTTTTCAAATATTTCGGCATTGGGGCAAATAGCATTGGAGCTCTTTACGCAATTGTGTCCTGGCTCTCCCAGTCAGAAGAGGAACTGGAACCCATGAGGCTTTTATTTTCAGACTAGAGTGGTACATAAGGCAGTCACAGGTTGCAAGAATCAGTGGTTACATGAGAGCTGAAAGGCATGGCTAATCACGAGCTAAGACATTGAACAAACAAACAACACACACCCTGCAACAGCCTTTGGAGGGATGGGGCAGGCACAGCAGTTAACATGGCAAGCAGCTGGAGTCCCACGACAAGACAAGCAAACGGGCAGCCCTTCGAGTGAGCTGGCTAGGTGAGGTCTGTGTGTGCTGGCATTTCCATGTCCTGGGTTATGGAGGCGAGGTGGGGGGGGGTTCAGATTTGCTCCCAGCTGCCTCCCCTGAGAGTGAGGTTCCTGTGTAAGAGGGGAATATGCTGGAGGTAGCTCCTCATCTGGAAACACTAGGAGGGGCATGTCTGGAAAGGAAGTAATCAAAGGCACCCCTGAAAGTTTGCCTGAGCCTCCTTTAAGGACAGATCTGTACCCCCTAACCTGCTGGGACCCTCTCCAAGGTATTCCACATTTAACTTCTCAAGCTCCTCACACTCCTCCTCAGGTTCGGACCATCCGTTCCACAAGACTCATGAGGGGCGGCTTTGCTCATGATTACAATAAACCTTCGGGGTTGGTTCGAGAGAGTTGATTTTTGAGACATGGCTGAATGGCAGTTGCTCGTCCTCTTGGGTTTCAAAGTACAGGCGACTCTCAACTTATGCAGGGGTTATGTTCCGGGGATAGTGCATAAAGCCCAAATTGTGTATAGTCAAAACACATTGGGTGCAATGGAGGGTAGGATTGCCCTGACACCCACCCCCTAGTTGCCCCATTTTATTTACAGTTGTACCTCAGAAGTCAAACAGAATCCGTTCCAGAAGTCCATTCGACTTCCAAAACATTCGAAAACCAAAGCATGGTTTTTGATTGGCTGCAGGAAGCTCCTGCAGCCAATCAGAAGCCGTGGAAGCCACATTGGACGTTCGGATTCCAAAAGAATGTTCGAAAACCAGAACACTCACTTCTGGTTTTCAATCATTTGGGAGCTAGAACGTTTGACTCCCAAGGCATTCGGGAGCCAAGATACGACTATTTATTTTTTAAATTGCCCAGGTCGCAAAGCTGAATGCAAACATGTTAAATGCACGTAAGTTTTGAGTTACCTATATTCTTGGAAAAGACAGGTACGCTTTTCCAATTAGCATCACATGGCAATGGTAATAAGGCACAATGCACAGTCCAAGCTACAGTCACCCACCCCACCAGGCACACAGGTGAGCAGGGGGCAACAGCAGCTGGGCTGTGAAGATCAGATGCAGTTCACAGGCTCATCAGACCTCTAAAGTGGGTTGAAATGGGTGCTTGCTTTCTATAGGTGCAGACGGTGGGTGAGTGGTGTAATGCCATAATGCCTTTATCCAAGTATGGATAGTAATCTGGAGGAGCAGATACATAACAGGTGTGTGAGAGAGAGAGTTCATGCATGTGTGCATTTTAGTGACATCTTGTATGAAATATTGACTGCTAAGAGCAGTATAAGAGGCACTTGTTCTAATGTTACTCTCATTGGCGTGCACTTAATTCATCTTCTAAGTATAAATGTTTCAGTTGAAAGCGCTAAAGAATAATCTCTTGCCTTTTTGCTGTCCTTCCCCCCTCCCCCTCCATTAAACTGGCTGCATCTAGAAACTGTACTCACCCCCCAAACCATAGATGTTGGACAGCGTGTTAGCCTGAGTATTCCCATATGTTTTCAGTAATGTTTGATTTATCTACAACAAGATTCAGCCACTAGTTGTAATTATTTGAGGACTCTCTGAAATGGGAGATTAATTCTCTAAGTGCCATGTTCCTTTGAGTACTTTGTACAGTCTTGTAATAACCACCAAGGTATGTCTCAAGAGTTTCAGCAGAAAGCGAAAATAGCAAGATTTCAGAATACTTCCTTTACTTGCTGCCTTTTATCTTCATCCGACTCCTTCCATAACTGTTCGAGCTGCTAACAGGATTTGTGGTCTCAAGAGTGAACATGGATGGGGTGGGTGGGGGTCTACCTCCACATTTTTGGGTCCAAACGACTTTGTATGAATAGAGAGCTTACACTTACCTTGCATGCTTGTATGTGTGAATCCAGAATCAGACAAGTGTAAGCCAGCTGCATTCTTGCTGCAACATAGGGACCCGGCAGTGACCTTGACTCCACTGGGAGTTGGGGAAATCAGATGAACGGCTTATGCATATTTCCTTTGAGGCAAAACAAAAAAATTTCCTTCCAGTAGAGTGTCCTGGGAGATTCCACAAGACAGAGAAACCAGTAGGAGAACACTTCAATCTCCCAGGACACTCTATACAAGATCTCAAAGTAGCTGTTCTACTACAAAGGAATTTCAGAAATAGACTGGAAAGAGAAGCTGCTGAATTGCAACTTATTACCAAACTTAAAACCATGGAGAGACCTGGTCTGAACAGAGACATTGGATTCTTATCTCATTATACATGACAAAGCCATTTTTCACCTTCTCACCCCTTGCTTTTTCCTGTAAGACCTATTGCAGTCGTTAAGAGTCATCAACAGGCTCATCACAGCTATCTGCCCATCACCCATTCCCACCACCCTTCTGAGTAATACCCCTCCCCACCTTCTCACTATATAGAAGGGTCTGGAAACTTCTGTTTCAGTGTATCTGAAGAAGTGTGCATGCACACGAAAGCTCATACCAAGAACTAACTTAGTTGGTCTTTAAGGTGCTACTGGAAGGAATTTTTTTTGTTTTGACTATGGCAGACCAACACGGCTACCTATCTGTAACTGATCCTTTGAGGCATGCCATATCAGGGAAGCCTGGGCACTTTCCATGCTCCCACTCAGACTATTGGCTTGTTTGTTATAATTAAAGGCTTTATTCCAGAATTCACTACAGGACACCAACATAGGTTGGGTTACAGGTTGCCAAGTCAGAAGGCACCGCATAAGATGTTTTCCCAACAACTGACACCCCTCCCGGGCTCTTCTTCTGAAGAGCAGTGTAGGAAGAGTCATTTGTGAAGGGTCATTTGTGAAGATGTGAGTCATCCCAAGCCTTGGAACAGACTCAACCAAGCAGATGGGCAGTCCTCTGAGTAGGAAGTGCCCAGTCTGTAGAGGCCGGTACAGTTGCCTCTACATACATCCCTGGAGATGGGAGCAGCAGGGACAATGGGGCCAGCTCACTGTCAGACTTATCCCTAACCACCTCCCCTGAGGGGGTGGGGTGCTTCACTAACAGGGAAGTTCTGGAGCCATGGCAGCTGGCTGGAACACAGCACTTGGACTACCTGATGACACAGGGGCAGGTCGCTCTCTTGGCAATCCACTCAGTCCCTCCTCCACACCCGAATCACCACCTCCCAATCCACTGGGCCCCTCTTCAGGATCTAATGCTTCTGACTTATCATCCTCCAGCAGTATCTGAGACAGCAGGCCAGATTATGGGGCCCAGGACAGACTGTGCAGCTGCAGGGGAGAACAGATGAGGCTCTCAGAAGGAACAGGTGACTGCTGGTACTGGTCTTCCACCACCACAGTTGCTATCTGAGATGGTTGCTTCATGTGCCCATTGGTAGGGCCTGACTATCCAACTCCCCTTCCATCAAGACAGAAGTCCATTTTAAATGATAAGTAATGTGGTGCAGAACCTACTACCATTCAGCTGCAACTGAACATAAGGCCCATTGGATTTGGAAAACAAAGGCTTCCTAATATGCTGATATCCATAGGTGTGCCTTATTTGCACTTTAGAAACTGTCAAATGTTCACTGTTAATCTGTTATCTCAGGGCAAAATTTGATTTGATGAGTAAAGGAGTTGTATTGATTTGCTGCAGGGAAGCACTCTTTTCAGTGGAGTCATTTTGGTTCAAAATTCTATGAGATGTCACTGAGCAGCTAAAAGAAAATAATGAGCATTGCAGATCCAAGTAATCTGATTGTGTAAAAGTTGCAGGCCCTTTTAATATGACACAAGCAGCTGCCAAAAACTGCTTGCTTTTGCATTTTACACAAAAGAAGCAGATCAGTTTGAATTATTTTTATATTTTATTGGTATGGTTTGCTGTTTTCACTAAAAAGCTCAGAGCTGTCCAGAGGAGTTGATATTACAGCAGAGTCAGCACTTTTTTCTGCCTGCCTTGCTTTTATTACACCCCTGGCTTCGTAGCTAATTTTCTAATCAAGTAAATGTGTTTGAAAGCCTGACTCCTAGGGAAGTGTAAGGTATGCTAAATGTAAGGTACACTAAATATAGTTCCAACTTGTTTAAAGAATATGGCATCGCTTCACTTTCTGTAGGTTTTTTTCCAGCACAGCATATTAACGCTCTCTTGGGCTTCGTATGAAGCAAGCGCCTATGTGCTTTGTTCATTGTGTAGCATTGTGAGAAAACCAAATGAATAAGAGGTGCCCAAACCCAAGTCTGCAGGAGCCTGTTGTGGCAAAACGATAAAGTCCTGCAGCATCTTGCACACTTACCTGTGAGGAAGCAGCACTGAGCATAGTGGGACTTTCTTCCAAGTAAGCCTGCATACTATAAATACTATCCCATAATATATTTGTTAATCTTCAAGGTGCCATGGGTTTGGGTGTTATGTATACAATGTTACCTCAGGTTAAGTACTTAATTCGTTCCGGAGGTCCGTACGTAACCTGAAACCGTTCTTAACCTGAAGCACCACTTTAGCTAATGGGGCCTCTTGCTGCTGCCGCTGTTCCGGAGCCCGATTTCTGTTCTCATCCTGAAGCAAAGTTCTTAACCTGAAGCACTATTTCTGGGTTAGCGGAGTATGTAACCTGAAGCATATGTAACCTGAGGTACCACTGTACTGTATAAGGAAGTCTGACTGCACATTACATATAGCCTTGTGAATTTTTTTATTAAAAAAACTAACTAACTAAAAACAGCTTCTGATGCAGCGAGTTGCAGGAGAGGAATGATAATGACAATATTTCTTGTGCATTTTGATACTGCTTCCTTCCCCCTTTTTTTGGCTCCCAGGCCCCTAAATAGTGAACTGCATATTTAAATACAGTAAAAACAATGAAGCGGTGCTTTAAATCTTCCATTTATCTCTATATATGCACATCTATGCATGCACAAACAGCAAAATGGCAGTCAGGATAAAAATAGTGTCCATTATCATAACAAGCGGGGAAGAGGGGAAATTCCCCACCACCAAAAGGAGGAAACCAAAGGAGGTTAAATAGCATATAGAAGGACTGCTGAACTCCATCCATTTTCCTGATCAGAATCCACCTATCAACTGTTTTGTGTCTTGCCAAGGAAATTATAGGTACCTGTATATATCCTGCATTGCCAGGGCAGGGGTTGGGGAAGCAGCCTGGGGGGAAATTTTGAGTTGAAGAATGTCTAGAAGGGAGAGTAAGATAGGGAATATTTTTTTATAAAAGAACAAGACAGAGAAAATGTACCCATTTGTTTATGTTATACACAGTTTGGCCCTCGGGGGTGGAGAATGACTAATTCATACATCCCTTGTTTTGTTTGGGAGTTTTGTTTGTTTGTTTTGTTAGAGTCGGACACGACTGGCACGTACGGGCAGGGGTACCTTTACCTTTTACTTTTTTGTTTTGTTTAATTGCAGTGCAATATGCAGGCACTAACATCAGCATATTATTAATTGAATTTATATACCGCCCTATACCCACAGGCAGTGGCGTAGCGTGGGGTGCAGGGGGGGCCAGCCACACCGGGCGCAACATCTGGGGGTTAGGGTTAGGGGGCGCAAATCCATGGGTTAGGGGGCGCAAATCCACGGGTTCGGGGGCGCAAATTACTTGCCTTGCCCCGGGTGCTGACAACCCACGCTACGCCACTGCCCGCAGGTTTCAGTAGGGATGTGCAGAATCTATCTTTTTGAGTGGGTCCTGTCATCCTAAAGGTGGTGCTCCTACAATCCAGTTAGAAGACTTTGGGGTGGGTGTTGGAAAGCAATTGTGGTTGGGGTAGAGTTTCCAATGGCAGATTAGGGGACCCAGTGAAAGCTTGTTTATCCTAGCCTAAAACTGCACTGCTTGCTTAGCAGGCACCGTTGCACAGGACCTCCTGTGGTACCCAAAAGCAGTTCATGGCTACTCTTATTTTTCCTGAAGTGCAAGTTGAATAGATTTCTCTTACAGTCATTTCAACTACGTTAACTGGCTTCCTTATTATAGGGCAAGCAAAATAATTTCTGTTCCATGGGGCTAGTATTTCTTACTGTACCATCTCACGGCTTAATCTGGGGTTAGGAGTTTGAGAACTGCAGCCTTTGTCTTGTATTGGGGGGGGGGCAGGGAAACCCAGCTGCAGTGCATCCACCAGCACCTCGTATTTTTGTGGTTTCTGTATCTGCTTCCCAGCAAGTGTCCAAATCATTTGACAAAAACAGTCTTCTCTTTTGGCCGAGAAATATTTGAGCCGTATTTGAAAGGATCCAGGTTTGTTGATGTTTTTCAGACTTATTATCTTTCGGTGTCCTGAACGATACTTGGACAATAACCAGACGTGAATAGATTGATTTCTCTGAAGCTGGAGTTTTAGCAGCTTCAGTACCTTTCATGGGCTTTGCTAGGGAGGCGGGGAGAGGTGCTGCTTTCTAAATTAAGGCTAGATTAGGGGTAACTTCTGCATAGACATAGTGCAGCATGAAACCTGTAATTTAGGTTGCTAGTCAGTAGTAGTAGTTGCTGTTATCATTATTAGGTGGCCTGCTATTTTTGAATTGAGCATGAACTGAACAACCTGCAACATTGACTTCAGCAACATTCTCATTGGGGTCTCGGTCTCTCTGTTACACACACACACACACCAAGACACAATGGGACATTTAACCCCTTCCTTTCCCTTGAGCAGCAAACAGAGGCTCTGAGAGTTCTCTGCCTGTGCACTTTAGCTGCTACTGTAACATAGCCTGTTGCTGTCTACACATGAGTGAGAGAGTTGGAGATAAATGAGAGGATTCCACCAAAAGCAGCTGGTACAGATCATGTTAGCGGAAAGTGTGCTTAAAAGCCTTTGGTCTGGCTTAAGTGGGAGAAAGCAGCAGAGGGGCATAATAAGTTGGTCCTTGGGGGCTATGCTTGAGCCCTTTTGCTACTAATTGCCAATACCTAATCTATGTAATTATTTCTGACATTTAAAAAACAAAAACTGTTGTACTTTGTCAAATCTGCAACAGTTTTTTAATGTCCAGGCATGGTGTCTCTCTCTCTCTCTCTCTCTCTCTCTCTCTCCCCCCCCCCGTGCCCCCACCCCCGGTCCCTTTAGGTTCCTATTATCACTAGAATTAAACAGAAACTAAATCCGGGCATGAGAACATTAGGTGCCCTTGTCACACTATATTGTCCGCAGCACCCATTTTGAGATAAAAGGAATCCTTTCCTATGTGAGTGGGCAAGGAATTAGCAGGGCTTTTATTCTGCCCTCCCCTCTCTAAAGTGCCAGCCAGCACAGCTAAAAGTGAAATAGAGGGGTAGAATATCTCATGCCAAGTAAATCCTGGTACAGATTATTCTCCCATGCTCTCTTATCCTTTAAGAACAAAGGAAGGCAACAGGAGCTAAACGTACTCTCCATACTGCTATTCAGTTTGTGAGGTTCCACAAATCCCTTGTTGCTGGGATCATGAAAAATTCAGTCTTCACAACAGACACTCCTTCGTCATTTCCCAATTAACAGCATTTGTTTTGATATTGTAGATCATAGCTGAAGAGGTCAGTCTCCTCCCTACCCACCCCTGCATGCCAACTTTTGTTCTGGCACTGCTGCTATTTGTTCCAGGCCTGTAGCTCCACATTTTAAAATGAATCCCACTGAAGCAGAAGGCTGCAGCAGCGGCAGCCGCAAATCTAACAGATCTGCTGTCATGTATAGCTCTGCCCGCCGTACATCACATTCTAAGTTTCGTTAGTTGAAGTACTTTCTATTCACTGTAAGTTTAATAAATAACAGGTTTTGCACCCGTTTCATTCCAAGTCATATTTTCCCTCTTCTTACGTCACAGGCATGTGTCCTGAAGAAAAGAGGGTTGGCTGTGCAGCTTGCAGCCTTCTCTCACACTGCAGCAAAGACCTTCCCACGGACTGTTGCCCGCATGCGCATTAGAAGAGTGCTCAGGTTGTTTGTTTATCAGGGCAATCTGGCACTGCAAACTTTTCAGTGGTGCTTTATTTCTTTGGAAGACACACGCACACAATGAGCTTTGTCTGAATGCCTAGGCAGCCACATCTGTGTAGTGTGGTGTTCATATGTGTCCCACAGCACTGCCAAAACAGTCAATGGGATTACATAAACAAGCGGCTTTTGTTTGCTACTCCTCAGTTTTGAAACTCCCTTTCTGTTGGGAGTTTCCCCAAAGACCAACTGTGAGCGTTTTTCGAGAAGTGACAACACATGCTAATTCAGATAGGGCTTTGATACTGAATTCTAAGCAGGGGTGCATTTTAGCAGATGGTTATATTAATATCATTTTTGCATATATGTAAGTCTTATGAGGGTGGCCAGTCTTTCTACCCAGAGGACCAAAAAAGTCTCAGCTCAACCGTGATATACATTTGTGCTAATTCTGATTTTTAAATCTCTGTCTTGAATCACAGCTTTTTTCACTCTAAGATTCTGAGTGGGTGTTTTGTTTGTCTTTTGTAGGTAGTTCAAATGGATCAGAAGCTGAACCTCATCACAGACCTGCTGCAGCACCTGGTTTCCATCCAGCAAGGAACCCAGGGCAGCAACAAATCATCTCACAGGCATGATGTTAACGCCGAGCTCTTCCTTTCCAGCAACACCCTACCTACCTATGAACAACTGACAGTTCCAAGGAGAATCCAGGATGACATCTCCTGATGTAACAAACAGCCCTTTTAATTGACACTGAATGTTTTGAATCTTGATGGGGGTTGGGGGGAAATTAAAGCTCATATAATCAGCCATACAAGAATTAAACAGGCCTATTGAACTAACATTACTAACCTCAGATGCATTCTTCCAAAGGCAATTATCTGGACAACCACAAAACCTTAAAACTCCACCCTGTATTGATTATCAATGTGGTACTTTCATAAGTCCTGTTTTTATTCCCTGTGTGAATAAACTCTCCTACTGTAATTTGTCGCTACACTGAAAGACCAAAAAAAGCTAACACAGGTAAAATGTCAATCGCTTTATGTGCTTTCTTTATTAAGCACTGTTGCTGCTGTAAGCAAGTTTCTGAAGTCCTGCACAAACACCCTTGAAATAGTTTGAAAACTCCACAGCAGCTATGCTTGGTGGGTGGCACCCTATGGCTCTTCAATAATGATGATACTTGAACATAGATGGTCATCTGTGTATTCTGTTTATGACTCTGCTGATAGCAATATCGTTTTACTAGTTAGATTTTAAAGGAAAATAAAGTATGTGGGTTGTATCATATAAACATACTACTGTTGTTCTAAATAATGGCAAAAGCATGCATTGAGTGATTTCCCGCCCATTTTCATTTTTAGCCTGTTACATAAGATAATGACTATAATTTTTTAACCAAACCCCCCCACCACCTTTTTCTTCAGGGATGAACTAGTGCTTTAAGCCTAGTACAGTCATGTGTGTAAAGAAAAGCAATGTCTATTTTATGAAGATACAGTGATTTCATGGGGATGCAGAAATATTGCATAGGAAAAATTGTTGTTGTTGAATCATACTTTGCTGCCAAAGAATTTATATGTAATATTTATCATAACCATCTGAGTGTGTTTGTCCTCAATGAGCTTTTGGAATTTTTTGCTTTTTATATTGATGTGGGTCTAGTCTGTTTCTCAATGTACTGTAACTAAGCACAGGTCTAGAGTAACTGGATCTTGTCGATAAAGGGCTTGAAATAGCAAGTTGGGGAAAATACTTAAAGCAGCTTTGGACGTTATGGAAATGCTCTACCAGCCAAGTTTGCAATCATTTCTATTTTAGCTGGTATGCTCCTCCATAATGCCCAAAAGGAAGGAGTGTGCACGCCCCGCAAATGCTAAGATGCACATACACTTCAGCCTCTTTGGCTGTAACAAAGAGGCACTGCTAGCTAGATATTGAAGTGCCTGGCAGTGCACCTCTATAATGCCTGAAACTTCTGTATGCACCAGAGAACAAGGAGGAGCAGGAGCCACTCATCCTTCTGCAAAACCTTCTTATTCAGGAAAAGAATATATGATCTGCATATGCAATAGATCAGTATCAGTATCACAGATACGATGTCTGTGCTGTCTCGCCTCATTGCAGACATAGCGCTTTTCAGTGGAGTTGGTTCACATATGTGGTGAGTCATCAGGTGCTGAGCAATCAAAAAATGTATGTGCAAAACTCAACCAGCCCCCCAAGGGAACTAGAGAAAGAAAGTGGGTTTGATGCAATTTGAAGACCGCCCCCTCCCCCAAGTATGTGAATTGACAGTGAATTCTACAAATTCGCTGTAGAAAACTTCTACAGCTACTTCTGCTTTAATGAGCACAATTGTAGGTTTGTACATTCTGCAGCAAGGAATGAAAAATTTCCCTGGCATAGAATTTCAATTCTATTTCTGTGGCCCTGAGTAAGGTACTTAAATATATGGTACAATATCAGGGTGATCAAGCCAAGCAAGCTGCAGCTGAAACCACAGGGATTCTGGGATATTCCTGATAATCTAGATAGAAAATGGAAGGCAAGCCCTGCTACTCATTCCACATAGTTGTGGTATTTTTTAGGGGAAGGACTGAGTATGAAAGAGCTCTCCTCCAACCTTAGCTATGATTCTGCTATGCTTTTGTGAGCGTAGCGTGCATGCCCACATCTCAAGAAAAAGATCAGCCAGAAAATCATGCAAGGGAAAGTTACTTGTCCTGGTCCATTGACAGTTTCTTAGTCTTCTGTTGATGACCTCCTGGGCCACTATCAGATTAAGTGATTGACCAACACCTTAGAGGACCTCTTTTGTATGGAGACCTGAGGGTGCTAAGTTTTTGGCTTTGGCACCCAAAGGTGCCCGGCATATCAACTAAAGTGAGGGACAGACTGCACACATGCCAGTGGTCTCAAAATCAAGCAGCGCAAAGGCTGTGGCATAACACCTGCCCTCACCAAACAGCATTCTTTCCATGGGTGCAGTAATGAAATGAATGAACACTTTGTTCTCTGAGAGCTGCCTTGCACATCATATTTTAGCAGATACACATTGGAGCTGGAGTTTATGTCCACCAAAAACAGTGCTTGAATGACTCCAGTATCTGTAGGGCAACCTGTGGCCCTCCAGATGCTGCTTGATTAGAATGGCTACCGCAGGTGTCGGCAACCTAAGGCCCATGGGCCAGAAGCGGCCCATGGAGGCCATTTAAGTGGCCCACAAGCCACCCCCCAAACCGAGCCACCCGCTTGGCGAGTCCCTGTGCGCTGCACTAAACCGGCACAGTGCAGCGCGGGGACTCTCTTCTGCGGCTCCAGAAATCATTTCTGCGCATGCCCAGACACCAGAAATCACGTCTGCACATGTCTGCGGCACCAGAAATCACGTCTGCACATGTCTGCGGCACCAGAAATCACTTCTGTGCATGCCCAGACACTGGAAATCGTGCTTTTCAGCGTCTGTGCATGCGCAGAAGTGATTTCCAGTACCACAGACATGCCAGACATGATTTCCAGCATCATGCTGCGCTGGCCCAGCCCATGGAGGATCTCCACGGGAGTGAACCAGCCCATGCCCAGTAAGCCTTGCCAACCCCTGGGCTACCGTCTCTGACCGTTGGCTGGCACGGATAAGTCCAGCAACATCTGGAAGACCACAGGTCTTTATGCTTTATGCCTACCTCTTTATGCTAAGAGTTACTGATACTTCAAATGTCACAGGTTTTCTTATATATGCAACAGCACTGTAGTCTATCAAGGAAATTCTATACCCAGCTATCCTACACAGCATCTAAGTAAATCCCTTGCACATGTTGTAGCAGCAAAACTCCAGTATACCTTCTGAGTCCTGCGAATGCTGCACTCCTAACAGAAATTATATGATATCATAAAAATCTGAACTGAATCCCATTGCCCACTTTCGATTAACGGGTGTTAGCTTAGACTTGAAAAACTAGCACTTTCTGTGAATTCACTTTGATGCTTCTGAAGTGACATTCTCCCTCTTTTTACACCTGCAGTAATTCTATAAGGAATTCAATTCTATAGTTTTATATCTTCTATCTATGCCTACAATATTTCTTTTGGCAATCTAAACTGACTGCATAATATAGACTATTTTTGACAAGAATGCACTGCTAAAATCCTAACTGGAAAACTTTTGTTGGTAGTCTAGGATTCATAAGGGATTGCTCTGGCAGGCATACCTTTTTGCACACGATAATTTTCTTATCTTCTTTCTTCTGTGGTGATTTGTAAGAATCAAGTAAATGTAACACCCTCACCAGTTCTGTTGCAAAAGCAGCAAACGTATCCTAAAATCAGGGAAATGAGTGCTTAAAATCATGGTAGTTTGTTAAAAAAGAAAACATTTTTCAACATATTGGTACAGTGGTGGTGATTACGATTTGATGGGTGCTTTTATATATGACTTCTTGCTTCGGTTCTATCTTCCATCTTTAAGTTAGGGTGATTTTGTTTTTAAAGACAAACCAACCAAGATTCATATCCCACCCCACCCCACGCTTCTTTCAGCTATTTGTAAAAGAACAAACTTGTAAAATAAAGTTATCCAAGTAAGTAGCTGCATTAGATCTTTAACTCTTCCGTTTCATATATTTTAATAGAATTGGATGCTGGAAATTCTGGGGCCAGAACAGGACATGATAGCTGCATAATACAGTTACACAGGGCTGGCTCTACCATTGGCAGAGTAGGATTGCCTCAGGCGGCAGATGCTAGGGGGCAGTGGCTGCAGCCCCTGGCTGTTCCTCCTGAGCCCTCTGACTGGATCCTTCTATCGGAGGACAGAGGTGTGCATGCTACATAGCCTACCCTGCATGCCTAAAATATCCTCCTTCCCTCAAGTGCGATGGAGGATGTTGTCCTCCCTATAGGCATCTGGTTGGCCACTGTATACACATAGCTTGGGTATGTACCCAATACATAAGTCTGATAACACTATGCACATAGTCAGAATGGCCACTGTGAGAACAGAATGCTAGACTAGCTGGGCAATTGGCTATGATCCAGAAAGCTTTTCTTATGTATTTAGTTCTTATGTTCTGTCCCCAGTTTTGAAGGAAGATTCAAGTGCCTGTCCATTTGAGTTTTGCACATAAAATGGTGTGGGGTGCAACTTTCCTTGGCCTTGGGGCAGGGGGGGTATGTTGATGGTCGGTCCTGCTGTTCTATTTGGCTAAGCTCTGGCATGATGGCTAAGCACTGCCTTCATGGTCAGAGGCAGCAGTTCTTCTGAAAACTAGGTGCTGGAAACTGCAGAAGAGGAGAGTGCTTATGTGCTCAGGTTTTGCTTATAGGTTTTCCGCTGATAACAGGATTCTGGACTAGATGCACTACTGGTGTGATCCAGCAGGCTCTTCTTGCATTCTTAGGTTCCCATTTATTGGTGGTGAGGAATCAAATGGTACATAGCAGTGAATACACAAAAAACAGAGCAAGGAAAATACAAATCTCCAAGCTTCACATTCATGAATTAACATGGGGCACAATCCATCCAGAAGTCCTACGATGTGCATGCCCCATTGAAATTAATGAGAGCAATGCAATAGAAGGGCATAACATGGAACCCCACTAGCAAGCCAGCAGGCCATCTAATTCAGCATCTTTTAGGTCTATCAGTGGCTTTATTAGCTTTATTTTCCATAATTTTATCTATTCCCCATGCACACCGGTAACCATTGCCACTGCTTGCGGCTCAAAAAAACCTTATATACCCATAGGAATGTGAAGTCACAACTCTGGGTTCCAAAGTCAGCCACAAAGCTACAGGCCATATCAAGAAGCCACCCACCCCATTACTGTGTTCTTGTGTATGTCGGTTTCATCACAGTGGGTCTTGCACTGAACAACTTCCTGCTGGATTGTGCCCCGTGCATCAAAGATGTCTGCCTTGCATTCTGCCACCTTTAACAGCGCCCAGATCCACTGCCTGAGGTAGCCCACTTCCTTCTGCCTCATAATTATGCCATCTGCATCCAAAATGTCTGTTTCATAGCTTGAACTTTCTAGGGTGTTGTTTTAAACATTTCATTCTTTTCCTCTGGACAGCAAAGCACATTCTTCTATATCTCATTAAATGGAATGTAGAATATATTTAAAATCACTCTTCCTTTTGTACAGCAGATGCATTTTAAAGGGTGTAGAAACTTTTTTGGAATATATAAGTGGGGGTTATTCTGGGGCATTATGTTTTATAAGAAATCAAGAGAGAACTGTTACGATTTTCAATCTGTTTTTAAATAATGTTCACTGTTGTAATTTGAGGCTGTTAATTTCCTAATAAAACACAGGACAGGAATTGTATGCTGTTTCATTTGGTCTGAAGTTCAATGGTTTGATATCTCACCAGGTTTGCAGACCAGGAACTTATCTTGGTGGGGGGAGAAATAAGATCATTTTCACCTTGTGTACAAAGATCTGCTCTTTATTACACAGTGTTAAGTGAAAGAGCAAATCCCTGCTAATATTCTGGGAGTGTTGCCTCCAAACTGACAGTTCTGTGGGTTGCAATCCATACCACAATCCACATGCCTAGAGTGGGAGATCCAAATCAGTACTGCTACTTGTGCCTTAACTGCTCAGATGCTGCCTGCTTGTGAAATAGGCTGGCTTTCACTTGACCTTCTGGACATTGGCAGAACCAAGGGGGGGCGGTTTGCATCTGTGTTGGACAGGGATCTGCATATGCAGGAAGGTCCTGCTATTGGGATTGAAAGGACAGAAAATTGTTGGCCATTTAATCCATTATTGCTCTGTTTCTACTACAGGGGTAAGGCTTCTATGGGCTGTTCTGCCTCAAGTGCCCAAATAAGCCAGAGAGGGGAAGAAGGGATTTGCTGCTCTGGTAGCTTCAAACCTAATTGTGATCCAAGGGGCATTTTCAGTGGCAGGGGAGCCACAACTGGGGTGGGAAGACTCAAGCCTTCCCTCTTCAGCTATGACCCTATTAAATCACTGCTCCCCTTACAACTAGACTTGAAAAAAGTATTCTGCTGTAGCCAAAGCCAGGCTTCTTTCAAGCCTAGTATTCAGTGGTGGTGGGGAGTCACAGCTAGGGAGGAAACAGTCGACTATGCCTAGTGATGAACCCTCCCCACCACCACCCTGAACCCCCATGTCACAATTAGCCTTGAAAAGGGCCTTCTATTGGCTACAATGGGTGGCTTTTTTCAAGGTTAATTGCAGTAGTAATGACAATAATTTATTATTTATACCGCACCCATCTGGCTGGGTTCCCCCAGCCACTCTGGGCGGCTCCCAGCAGAATATTAAAAACACGATAAAAGATCAAACATTAAAAACGTCCCTAAACAGGGCTGCCTTCAGATGTCTTCTAAAAGTCACATAGTTGCTTATTTCCTTGACATCTGATGGGAGGGTGTTCTACAGGGCGGGTGCCCCTACTGAGAAGGCCATCTGCCTGGTTCCCTGTAGCCTGACTTCTCGCAGTGTGGGAACCGCCAGAAGGCTCTTGGTGCTGGACCTCAGCATCTGAGCAGAACAATGGGGGTGGAGACGCTCCTTCAGGTATACTGGGCTGAGGCCGTTTAGGGCTTTAAAGGTCACCACCAACACTTTGAATTGTGCTCGGAAATGTACTGGAAGCCAAATGTAGGCTTTTCAGGACAGGAATTGTATGGTCTCAGCAGCTGCTCCCAGTCACCAGTCTAGCTGCTGCAGTAAGGGGAGGAGGGTCTGCTTATGGGCACTAGATAACACTATGGCAGGCACAGCCACTGATGCCAGGATTGTGACCCCTCCTGTAACATCTTTGGTTTCAGTGTAGTGAAAGAATATTTCCTTTGACATTAGTTCAGCTGCTGAGTGTTGTGGAATCTTTATGAACATTCCAACTGCAACAAGGTTATTTAAAACTTGTCAACACAAAGAGAGAGAGAGAGAGAGAGAGAGAGAGAGAGAGATGGAGCTCTCACACTGGTGCCAGGAGGGTTCAACAAAGAAGGGAGCAGGCCAAATGCTAAACTGTGAATAGTGTATGTGCAGGGGTGTGTGGAATGGTGGGTTATTTAAGAAAGCAAAGGTAAAATGGAAACAGAAAAATTATTATGCACAAACACACACTCACAGGTTTTCTAATTGTTCTC
The DNA here is from genome assembly GCF_964234715.1 of Podarcis melisellensis. Classification (NCBI taxonomy): domain Eukaryota; kingdom Metazoa; phylum Chordata; class Lepidosauria; order Squamata; family Lacertidae; genus Podarcis; species Podarcis melisellensis. Next base: position 72,662,325 of record NC_138528.1, on the reverse strand, counting down.
CTGTTGCATCTGTATATTCTCATCAGGGTTGGAAGCTAGAGCCTAAAGAGAAAGATTGCGAGATTTCATATTGTGAATTTTGCTCTCTACTGTATTATGAGCATGGAAAAAATGGATAAGTAAAGCCAGCCCTGAAATCTTCTTGGAGAGTCAGTGCGTTTCCCCCCCCCCCCTATCAGTGTTAGTATTGCTCTGGCAAAATGCCCAAGGATTTAGCCTGAGTTAATCCAACCTTGGCTTTCCATAGCAGGCACCCACAGAACAAAGAAAATAAAGCTTCCACAGTCCCGTTGGTCGGGTTTCTGCTAAATCACTCAGCCAGGTGCAGCAGAAGTCAGAGGCGCAAACTTCCACGGGCTTTATAGAGAAGCAAATGTTTTAGAAGCCAGCAGCATCTTTTCGGGTTGCCATAATTCATTCTATGGAAGAACATAAGGAGTGCTTTTTCATTTCAATTTGTTTTGAAAGCTGTTGTCCTGAACATTTTCCTTCTTCCATAACCAGTCATCTGGCTGACAGGTAATAGCTCTAAACGGCCATACTGCCAGTTTATATCCTTGGTTTAAGCATCTCAGTACAGAATATATTATCAACAATGTTTAAAATCTTCTTGCTTCTTTCCTAGACAATGAAGTTCTCTATTTTATTTGTGTTTGCAAATAGTTGAGTAGCCCACCTCTGCTTAAATGTCTTGGATTTATATTTGTGTTTCCCCCAGTCTTAATTATCCTTTTCCTGAACTGAATGTGTATGCGATGGCACATCCATGGAGCTTATGCAAATATACAGTGTCTCCTTAAATCCCGCCCCCAAGGAGTAGACGGAAAGCTCTTGCATTTGGTGGAGATTTATTAGATTCAGGCTACAATTTGGTACCTACTTGCTTGGGAGTAAGTCCCTCTGAACTCATTGTGCCAAAATAGGAGCTTGTAGCAACTTTTATTCTCCCCGGCGCTTTTTACTCCCCAGACTGCTGAGCTAAGCCAAGGTTTGGCTAAGCATGTCATCTGAACCCATACTCGTGGTTATGCCTTCTCACACAGCATGAACTGTTATGGGTGTACAGCCCATGGTTAATGAGGAGAGAGAGCTGAACCACAATGAGCCCATGTTTGGACAATATGCTAAGTCAAATCTTGGCTTGGCCCAGGGTGGCGCAGGACTAAAAAAAAAAACAAGGGGGAAGAAAGTAACTGACAGCGTGTCTCTGGGAGTCCAAATATTTGTGTGGTCCTACTAAACCGTGGTCAGGCTTACAACCAGGCCAATGTGAAGCAGTCAGATGACTCAGTTCTCAAGTGTATTTTTGACATCTCAAGAGTCACTATGAGGTCACGTTACCAGTTAATGTTTTTGTTCTAATGTGCCCTCATGTGGAGAGAACTGGTATTTATCACTCTGGAGTGTGCCTCCCCACTGTCACTATTTTGCGGGAGGGATTCAAGTGCACACCATAAATCTTAAGTTTGTACTATTGGTGTGGATTAAAGTATTCTGCTGCCCTAGCTCAACAAATTCTCTTTGAAAAAAAGAATAGGACTTTTTGCAGTTTGGAAAGTGACAGTGAAAGGCATTGAAAAGTGGGGTGGGGGTAACAAATATTTAACAGGAAGACATGTAAACACCAATGCAACCAAATCAGGATAAATGCTCATTGTCATATAACCTCCTCACAAACCCACCAGAACAAATGCTCAATAAAGAATCAGATATAATTTTCACTTCTGTGTAAACTTTGTGCAAGGAAATCAGGATGAGTGCTCAATGGAAAAGGTCATCTGGCAGAGCCCTGAAAATACTACGCTTGTTCCGGTGTGGTAGCTACTAGTTCTCACCACATGATGGTGCATGCAAGTATTCATCACACAAAACAAATGAAGTAAAACCACCTCATGGAGATTTTATCATGTTAAATGGTAACTTGAGAACATTTAGCATAAATTGCCAGATGAAGCACAATCCACCACAAACATCTGCTTTTGCAGCACCCTCATTTGTTTCATTTTCTGCTCAGACTTGAAGGTTATAAACTTAATGTTATAAACTGAAAACCAATGCATTTCGTTGTCAGTTGCAAGAAGATCCATGAAGACTTCTAGGTGTGTGTGTGTGTGTGTGTGTGTGTGTGTGTGTGTGTGCGTGAATCCTACTATATGTATGCCAGTCACCAAGAAAATGGATGTAGTTAAACCTTGTTAATCATTTTTGTAACTATCATTTGCTAATGATTCTGATCTCCTTGGTAGTGATGCATATTTGCAAAGTCTACTGGACTGGAGCTAATGGTGCCCCTTATCACAGAGCGCTGGCTTCTCACAGAAGAGCCAATTTACATCTTGCTCTGAATTTAACACGGGAAAGGGCAAACCAAAGAGAAAAATGGTTTTTCTGCATGCACAATAGCTTGTCTAACCTCTTGCAGAAGCATGAAAACTGGTATACATAAGCTTTATATAGCACTGCACAAACTCATGTGCAAACTGTTGTGCAAGCATTTACATACAGAAAGAGCATTAGCAACAATATTTTCCTTCCACTCAGGGCTCTTTTGCTCCAGCCCATTATATTGTGGTTTTGTTTTCCTTTCAAGAATACTTAAGAGACTTGATTAATAGCCCAATGAAATCACTCAAAATGTGTAGCAGTACAGTCCGCCCGTATCAATTTCTCCCATTTCATAGGCCAGAGATAAGGCGTTGGCTCTGTGCCATTTCCTTCTTGCATGATGAAACCCATTTCTCCTTTTCCTTCTTCCCATTTATACTATCTGCAAAAGGCAAGCCAAAATGGGCCTAGGGTAAAGAGGAGAAACTGCTTCTGCCCAACTCTGTAGAAATACGCGTAAATATCTTTAAAAGGAAGCGGGGAAGTGGGAAGGGTGGCAGAGAAGCAGGGTTTTTTCAGGAGGGCCATATGGTTAAAATTGCTCTGTGGTTTTCTGATAGTAAATGACCCAGGAGGTCTCAGAGGAGTTTTATTTCTAAATGATAGACTCGAGAGAGATAAATAATTGCTGATTGTTCATGCGCTGAAACGTAATTCACCTGGAATAAGTCCCAGCGGCAAAATTAGCCAAATGAAAACTGAATATGGTGACTAAAATGGGCAATCTTTTTTTTTTTTAAAAAAAGAAACCTTCCCCCTTTCTTGCACCCCCCCACCCCCTCCCCAAAGTGCCTTCGTTCTGAAGGAACAGATGGTGCCCTGCTCTCCCTTCTGAAGAGATCTGTAGTGAACATTCCTTTACTCTGTCTTCTCAGATAACTGAGTTATACAGCACACGACCATCTGGTGTATGACACATCTTGTGTCCCGCAAACAATACCCTGGCAAACCTCTTCAGGGGAGAGGTTAGTTTCTACGGTAACAGCAGCATGTGCAGCTCTGGGCCTAATTCAGATTCAGGCCTCCTAACTTGTCTCTATTCTTTGCCTGCCTATTGTTGTCACTTGAGCTTTTGCTGCTTGGTTACTCAGAGACTGACAATATCCGCGAGTATTTTGTCCCCGAGCCCCAGAAGCCATTGTCTCCAAATTTTGTTTCATTATTTATGTTTTCAATATCCAATGGTTGACTGAAGCATCTGCTGGAGAGTGATAAGGCAAGTGCCTTTTTAGAAAGAGGGCTTTGCTCTTGCCTCCTGACAAAGCTTTGAATTATTTAGGTTGTGGTTGGACAAGCCTTTCCAATTGGCAGCGTTTCAATGGAGCGCTTGTGGACCGGGCAGGGGGGCAGCGAGGGACAGCTTATTTATTTGTTTGCTCCATCCTGGTAGAATTTCGGCTGCTACGTGGAAGAAAAACCAAAGCATCTCCTGGCAGAACCGTTTAGTTCTTCACCCGTCTCCTCACACTATAAACAGGTTCCCTTCGTTTGCTCCAGTCAAACAGAACTCAGGACCTCATTCCTAAGGCTCAGATGTTTTCTAGGAAAGGTCAAGCATAATTTTATTTAGTCAATATCGGTATTAGAGGCATCAGGTACTTGGATATAATCAGAACAATCACTGTGGCATGTGAGCCCCTGTCAAATCTGCACCTATACCATCTTCTGAATCCAGCCACAAACCTCCGCCTTTGTCACACAAACATACACGCAAGCAGAAAAGGCTGAAGCTGTGAAGAGGAGCAGCATTTTGGATTGCTGTGAGCTGCATGGATGCAGCAGTGTGTGAGATACATTGTCCAGTAAAGATTCTAGACAAAAACACTGATAAACTCTAGTTCTCAATGCTGATAGCTACATTGACATGTACCACACAGGGACTGTGTGAATATGGTCAATGCACTTCATTAGGTGTTAATTAATAAAAACTCACACATTAAAAAAAACTTTTTTACAAATCCTCTCAATCTTTTATCTGGCTAGGTGTTTCCCAAACCTTCTACTTCTGTCCAGCAAGCACAAGGTTAATTTAGACACCAAAGCTCCAGTAAGCACAGTGTTAATTCATTTAGTAGGTTGCTAGTCTTCCTGCAAGGAGAAATTTCCTGCTAATTTGACTTCTTGCCAGCAAAAAGAAGCAGCAGCGGGCTGGGGGAGGGAAAATACTTCAGCTATGGGCAAAGCTGCAGCCATTGTGTCTGGCGGCTACAAATGCTCATTTTAGCTTGGCAGGGCACACTGCTGGATGTTTGGCTGAGCCAGGACTTTCCAGAAAGGCGGTGTCAAAGGGGAAGGGAAGTAGAGAATTATTTAAATAGAGGTTTCTAGCTGGTGTAGATTAATTGAAGAGTAAGGGATGGACGTGGAACTTCTCCAGCTTTTATTACTTGCTTACTTATTTTCTTTATAAAGAGCCTTAAAAATGGGGGGTTGGGGGGGGGAGTTAAAATTGAAAACAGGTCGTGATAATCTAATAAAAGACAAGGTAGGCTAAGGAGGGAAGGAGAGGAAGGTGTTAAAGGGAGAGTCAAGCAGAATGGACAGATGCAAGATGCGCTTAAGGAAACCCTTTAAGCTGCCATTCTATTCTCAGTTACCTGGCAGTAAGCCCCAGTGAGACTTGCACTTTAGGGTAATGTGCATAGGATTGTGCTGTGCGGTGCTTTTTCTGGGGGGACACATACCCCTAAACATTTTTGTAAATCTAAGTTTGGCCTCATTGAGGGGCAGTATTTCAATATGAGTAGGAAAATGAGAGTCCCCCTAGACAATTTTTTTAGGAACAAAAAGCACTGGTGCTGGGTATGCTGTATTCCAACAAGGCAGAATTGAGAGGAGAAGCAGCAAAAAGCTTTTCAATATAGCCTGTGCAGGAAATAATAAGGAAATGAATTAACATTTTGGTACAGAGAAAAGAGTGGCTTCTAGCTATGTTGATTAGCCTAAAAAAAGGAAGGAATTGGCAAATGCATCAACAGGAAGAAAAGGGAAGGGAAAGTTCGTAAAAGTATTCTGACCTTAATGAGAAAAATAAAAGCGCAATCCTATTGCGTGTCTATTCAGAAGTAAATCTTACTGAGGTCAAATAGAGCTTACTCCTGGTCCAATGGGCATAGAATCTCAGCCAAAAACAGTATAGTAGTATATTACTCATTATGAAGAACAATAGAAAGTGATGTTGAGAAAAAGGGAGTAGGGAAAGCTCAGTTTTGGCACTGTTCAAATGGACAAAGTGAGTGTTCATCCATTGAGTGATGGCAGATGCAACAGAGGCGCTGGGTCAAGAGAAGGAGAAAGATCAGATAGAGAACAAGAACAACCTACCTCTACTTGGTGCCCTCCATATGTTTTGGATCACTCACCCCATCATTCCTGACCCTTGGCCATGCTGGCTGGGGCAGATGGGAGTTGGAATCCAACAACATCTGGAGGGCAGCAGATTGGGGAAGATTGAAGAAGAGAACTCATTGAGCAGGGGGCAGAAACCTGTGGCGCCAAGCCCTAGTGAGTTCAAAGGTATTCCTAGTTAATTGGTATAGGATTGCAGTCTTGCTGGTGCTGTAAGATGCTTAACTTATAGTGGCTAGGCAGGAAGGGACTGAAACGTGAACAATGGCAATTTTCGAGATAGTACATACACTAATATTTAAAATGTGAAAAGCATCCCCAAAAGACAAAACATGGATAGTAATTTAACAGGTACGGGTAACAGAAGGCAGGGACTGTCCCTAGTAAATAAGGCCACTTGGTGCATATGCTATTTACAATTCTGAAACTTTTCAGAAAGTGAAACTTTGTGCGCTTGCTCACTTGGTAGAGGAATTGTTTTCTGAGAGTCTTCAGCAAGAATGTTGTTCCTTTTTTCAAATTGTGGTTACGGTATGAAAAATGAAGATGATTGCAATTATTGGGGAGAGTGAGGCACACAGACCTTGTCAGCTAATTCTGAAGGCAAAACTGGTAGAAGAAAAATATGGACACCTATCAGATTTCTCTCTGCAAATCCTTTTGTCTTGGCTGTACATTTGTAACATCTGAAGGCTACAGAACTAAGGAGTAGTCTCCTAGTAACATCCCTACAGACCCACCACCCACTAAGGCATGGAGTCATTCTGAAATAGTCTCTCCTGAGCCAAATCCCAGAAAAATACCATGATCAGTGGTACTGAAAGCCACAGAAAGAGAGGCATGCCCCCTATCCATAGTCTAGCACAAGCCAGGTGACCAAGGCAGTTTCTGTCCCTAAATCAGACCAAAAAATCCTCATATACTGAAAGTAATCCAGATAATCAAACTCGTCCAAAAACACCTGGACTTAAGAGGGTACCAGCTGCTCAATAACCTTTTTTAAAAATAATAACTTTATTGAATATCTCTCTCTCTCTCTATACACACACACACACACACACACACACACACACACACACACACACAGTAACCACATGGCATAGCTAACTGCACACACATTATAGATACTTACATTATACTTACATTATACAAATAGTAATATTTTGCAACATAGAAAAACTACATGCATGAACATCCCTGCTATATTTGTCATGAGTTCAATAAAAGAATTCCATTTATCTTTTTAAAAAATATGTTTTTGTCTACCCTCTCTCACACTAATCAATTCTGTTAGCTTTCATGTTGTTATTACTTTCCAAATTTTTGCTAACCATTATTTTTCTGCAATGAGCATGCAAGCAGCAGCCGACTTGAGAACTTCCCCAAAATGTTAAGTTTGAGGCTGACTCATAATGATTTAAATTTTGCAGGCTCTAATGATAGCTTTTTCAATAGTGACTTTAACTTGTCACCATTGGTTTACAAGTTGGTGAAAACATTTAAATTCCGGTTGAGAAATGGAATACAAGAACATTAAAAAGACCCTCAGACCAGTGGCTCATCTGGTCCCAGGGCTGTCTTAAGCATATGCGGCACCGGGGTGCAAAGATCCACCCGGCGCCCACCTCCCAGGTTGTCCAGTCCCAGGCACACAGGAGGGCGGAGCCAGCTGACCGCCTTAGCGTCCCGCTGGCTGTCACCCCCGAACTCACGGTGCAGAGCTGCCTGCAGCAGAAGAGCCTGTTATCGCACTCTGACCAACGGGTGGGTTCTTCCCTGGACTCAACTCTTGGGCCCCGGACTCTCGGCCTGGCGCCCCTGAGAGCCCGCCACCCGGGTGCCCCACACCCCTAGCGCCTATGGGTAAGATGGCCCTGTCTAGTCCAACATTCTGCCCTCACAGAGGCAAACTAGGTGCCTAGGAGAAGCCCTGAGTTCAAAGGCACTCTCCCCTCCTGCAGCTTCCAGCAAATATTGATTAGGAGCATATGCCATGAACTGGCAGAACACAGAGGAAGGGGAAGAGGATTCTGGTGAGGTGGGTAGCCACGATTGGGACACCCCAGGAACAAGCTGATGATGGGGAAGGAGAGGTTGGGGGCTTAGGAGGTACTCACGGTACATCAGAGGACCTTGCAGAGGCAGCTAACAGTTCGGGGGAGTGGGGGAAGGGCACACATCACCAGAACCAAAGATGCCCCCGACTCCACAGACACAGCAAACCTTGAGGCATCAGGAACAGTGAGAAGTGCATTCCAAGAGACTAAGGCAGACAAGGAACACAGGTGGAAATATGAAGCTTGTTACTGGATTAAGCTCAGGGCAGGTGAGGCTCATTTGCTTCATCAAGTGGAGAGGCCCAGCTGCTCAGCTGGAGGAAACTCAGGGGCAGCAATCAAGATTGGAAAGGGAAGCAAGACAGGGATGATGTGTCTACTCACTCTCTCCATTGATGGAGCACAGCAAGGCTGCTTCAGGAACTCCACCGGACTGTGACTTGGGAACCGTGACCCCAGGTTTTCCAGCCCCGGATCTTCTGCTGAGGCAACAACCTGACCTTGCAGATAGACTTCAGGCCTTGCTCATGATACTGGACCTGGAGCAGTATTTGACTATTTGGGCTGTCTCTTGGGACTTTCTGCACTATGAAGACATAACTCTGGGTATGCTAAGGTTCAGGGCAGTATACGACCTCTGACAGCGCTAAAGGAACATGGACATCATGGTAAGAAGCCACCGATAGCTTTATCCTCCATTAACTTGTCTAATTCCCTTTTACAACCATCCACATTGGTGGCTGCTGCAGAGTGAGCTGGCAATCACACCATTCCAAGCTGAAGTTAACTCTGTACAGTGGTACCTCAGGTTACATATGCAGTGGCAGCGCAGCAGCAGCAGGAGGCCCCATTAGCTAAAGGGGTCTTCAGGTTAAGAACAGTTTCAGGTTGTGAATGTATGGTTATCGGAATGTGATCTTGACCTGGCAGGGCCCCCTGAGATATAGATTGGCAAGCCTGTGGAAATCAATGGACAGACTGGGGGAATGTTCTTTACGGAGGTGTGGAAATGGAGTCTGTCCTTTATGTGATATGACTCTTGGAGAGTGTAAAACCCACACAGGATATGTTTGTTTTCAACCCGCTTGTGAAGATTATCAGAGATCACAAAGAAAGGAATATATGATAACAACAAGAAGATGAGGAAAATAACAAAGAGACTATCTGGACAGAACTGGACAGAACTGTGTAATTAAAGCAGCAGCAAGAGTGATGTTTGGATCCCTTTCAGAGCTCGAAGTATGGGTACCCCCAACAAAAATTTTAAAAATTTGGCTGTATAATTTGGAACTAATGTGATTTGGAATTAATGTGATTTGATTGGCCTGTTAATAAAAAATATTTATATAAAAAAAGAACAGTTTCAGGTTAAGAACGGACCTCCGGAACGAATTAAGTATGTAACCAGAGGTACCACTGTATTAGCAAAAGCACAAACTTCACAGACTTGGCTGATTGTCAGGCCTAATGAACACAGCAGCTCCTCCCCAGTAGATTTTGCCCCATTAATATTAAAAATCATAACCACACATTACATATTTAGAAACTTACACTGTGAGAAGTACGCTATTTTATGTTATGAATCTTCCAATGTCTGATTTCATTGGGTGGCCACAGGTTGAAGTGTTATGGGAAAGAAAGAAATACTTTTCTCTCTGCACCAGGGGTAGCCAACCTTTTTATACCTATCGCCCACTAATGCATCTTTCTTGATAGTAAAATTTCCTTACCGCCCACCAGTGCTGCAGTAACATATACCGTAGAACCCCCTATCGCCCACCTGGTGGGTGGTAAGGACCAGGTTGACTACCCCTGCTCTACACCATGCATAATTTTGTATACTTATAATGTTGCCTCTTACTTGCCTTTTCTCTAAACTAAAAAGCCCAAAATATTGTAAACTTTACTCATAGGGGAGTCACTCCACCCCCTCAATCATTTTCTGAACCTTTTCCAACTCCACTATATCCTTTGAGTTGAGGTGACCAGAACTATGGGGCTTGAAAATGTAGATGGGCCTGATCCTATTTCCCAATAAGACCAGTAGGAATTGGATCAGTTCCAAACAGAGCATTAATTAGTGTCAGAAAAGCAGCTTGAAATCATAATGAATTAAAAGGATGTGGATCACAGCTGTGGAGGGAGATAATGTCTACATGATTAAAGCTGGTTAACAATGGGATCTGCAATTATAATGCCTTTGCAACATCAGAGCTTCAGTTTCAAAGTCAAAATAAAAACAACATGTACCCAAGATACAGCAAAATACCTAAGAGCAGCAGCATACAAATCTCCTGGCAAAGTCTACATAAAGGACAGTTACCATAATACTGATGTTGTTGTTTTAAAATGTTTTGCATGAAGACTTGATATTGTCTTGCAGTCTGAAAGTTTTTCTTTAAATCTTCACATTGGCTACAAGGCACTTAAAATAAAACTTAAAACTGGTGTTTGAATTGAACATTAATAAGTTCCACAGAGACTGTAAAAATGTGGATCAGGCAATGTATCAGATGTTGCATTGAACACAGTGATAGCACACTACTTCTGTACATGCCTACTCAAAAGTAGGGAGTTAAGTGAGCTTTACTTCCTGGTTAGTGTGCATTGGACTGCAGTCTAAAATTAGTACATCAAATACATTCTCTCATTATTTATTGCAAGATGCTGTACTCTATTACTAGGTTGCTTATAGTATTAGTTACTTATGGAGCATGAATGTACCACATTGGTAATTCAACCCTTTTGTCTGCTTTAAGTTTCTCTTTATGAAACTGCCCAGTATGGGGAAATGAAAAAATGATAGTAGTAATTTTTGTTCAGCTTGTTGGCAAATGGAATTTATTTAATATACTTTCGAAACAATTCTTAAAGAGTTTTCTAGAAGTAGTATTAGATAGTCAACCATTGTTTGGATAATGATGTGAGCTTTAAAGAAGTGGCTTGAACTTCTTGGAAATTAATGCAGAATTTGGTTTAACAAACAGAACATTTGCTTAATAAAATTAAGAAAATTTGAAAGCCAGTTCCAAGACTGCCTTTTAAAATCCAAGTTGATGGTGTTGCTTTGTGTGCTGAAATCCTTTTGGTTTAGCTACCTATTGATGTATGAATATGAAACAGACTTTTTAGAAGCACCAGCCAGCCAGGATATGAACAGACCAAAAGACAAAGCTGTCCACCATTGTGGACATAGTCTATGCCAACAAGCGACTCCTAGGAGTGGCCAAACTGATCCATCTCTCTTGCTGACAGTCCCTTTGTCTAATGTGACTGTGGAATGAAGCTTTAAGGCTAGGCAGTAGATAAAAACGTACAATTGACCATGTCCAATGACTGACTCAATCATGTGACGTTTTCACCCGTGTACATAAAGGCATAATTGACACTCTGGACCTTGCAGATGTTTTGTAATTCATGTGGTTCCCACAATGATTTCGGCAAATAAGTCTTGTGAACTGGCAATAACTGCGCTTTCCTCTTGAGCATGTTCTTCTCATTCCCAATGTCCATTTAGATGCAAATAGATCCCTGTTTTCATGATTTTTGCTTTGTTTTTCTTTTTAATTCTTTTCATGATGCCCCCAAATCCCCAGTGGTGGAATTAGCAATATTCTATATGTGGCAGGTTAGCCTAGAGCTATAAATAATTGTTCTATCTAGGGCAGGGAAAGAACATTTTCTAGAATTTCTTGGGTTTTTTTATATCCTGACAAATAGTGATCCAACTTTCCCCCAGAAAACTCGAAAGAATTGAAATCTTTTCTAGAAAGCATGACAGGCTGGTTAGCTGAATGCCTGTTTGGGGAAAATTAGTGGAACTATTGTTAAAGATAAAATAACTAAGCATATAGAAGAGCAAGCCTTGCTAAAGCAAGGCCAGCATGGCTTCTACAAGGGTAAATCATGCCTCACGAGCTTATTAAAGTTCTTTGAGAATGTCAACAGGCGTATGGAGAGAAGTGATCCAGTTGATATTGTGTGCTTGGACTTTCAAAAACCTTCTGAAAAATCTCTTACCAAAGACTCCTGAGAAAGCTTAGCAGTCATGGAATAAGAGGAGACTTCCTTTTGTGGATCAGGAACTGGTTAAATAATGAAGCAGGGAGCAGGAATAAATGAACACTTGTCCTAGGAGGGATGTAAAAAATTGGAGTTCTCCAAGGATAGGTGTTGTGCTTTTAAACTTGTTCCTAAATGTTCTAGAGTTAGGGGTGAACGGTTGTTTTGGGTGGTTTTAAAAAAGGGTTGCAAAGAGCTCTAAAAATACCTATCCAAACTGAGTGAATGGGCAGTAAAATAGCAGGTGCAATTCAATGTAACAATGTGTACAGTGATCCATGTAAGACCAAAACATTTTAACTTCACATATATGCTCATGGGGTCTGAACTGAAAGTGAGTGACCAGGAATGAAACCTTGGGATCATAGTGGATAGCTCTATGAAGATGTCAACCCAATGTGCAGCAGTTGTGGAAAACACATGATGACAAAGAACCATTAGTGAGCACTCTTTGGGTTCAGTCAGTCAACCAGCTACAAATCCACCTAAGTTACCTCTTCCAGCCCGCATTTTACCAGCTTCTCTACAAGAATATCATGGGGGGACTTTGTCAAAAGCCTTACTGAAATCAAGATACACTATGTCCACAGCATTCCCTTGATCCATCAAGCTTGTAACTCACTCTATATATATAAAGAAATGAGATTGAGTGTAGCAAGACTTGTTTTTGAGAAATTGTGGACAAATATCCTATTGAAATTCTCCGTCCTCTTTGCCGACAGAGAAATTGGGGGTCCATTTCACCAAATTTCTCAAGGAAGGGGAATAAATTCTCCAACAGTTTCTCATAGGCAGGGCTTAGTACGCTGCCTCATCCTGAGTTCAGACCATTGGTCCATCAAGCTCAACATGGTCAACAGTGATTGGAAGGAACTCTCCAGATTTTCAGACAGGGTTGTCTCCCAGTCATACCTGGTGAAACCGAGACCATCTCTGTACAAAGCAAATGTTCTGCCGCTCAACTACGGCCTTTTCCCTTGAATGGCTTGTCATTTGCAGTGGCACTAACACAACCTTTTTCTTTTTGCATTCATCACAATGCCTCAGACCAAGCATCATTCAGGGGCATTGTGGGCTGCGCAGGGTTGGATGGAGGGTGGCAGCAGCCAGGAAAAGGGTGGCTATTCAGCTAACATTCTGCAAAGTGACCTTCTGAAGAAAAGTAATAAACAAGTTATCAGAAAAATGTCATCTGAGAAATTTTGCCTTGGATCTAGTAGGGTATTGCAATTACAACATAGTGAATTGAGCAGAACGGAAGGCGAGAGGTGGGTGGTGAATTTTTGCCTCGCATGGAGCACTGTTGAAATTTCAAAGACCAAAATTTGCCCACCTCTTAAGGTGGGATTTTTTTCCTACCTGGCCAATGGAATTCATGCATTACACACATTTAGGTGCATCTTTCAGTGGGTTACAGGTGGTCCTGATTGCCAAAAGAAAGAGAGCATTAGCATGCCTTTCTGGAAGGAGAATCAAAGCACCTAATCCAAAACTGGATGTGGATTGATAGACTGGGTGGTTAGGAAAGTTATGTGCTTGAAGCTGTTTGCCTCAGTATCAGTGAGAATGGCATCAATTCTGAATGTAGCATTAATTAATATAACAAAAGCAGCTGAAAAAAGTAATTAATTGAAAGGAAATGGATCACAGTAGTGGGGGCGGGGTAATTAATATCCATGGTGTGACTAAAACTGAACTAGCAATCGGATTAGGGATTTGTATTATCACAATGTTTTTGCAAACTCAGAGTTGAAGTTTTGAAGTCATTTCAAAATGTCTTCACAGGAGAAGCACTGTCCAGGGCTTAAAGGTTAGCAGAAAAGTTAAAAACACAGATTAAGGAAGAGTGGGCAAATTTCTTTTACCATTTTCAAAAGTTTAAGGTTAAAATCGTAAATCACGTTCTGTGGAAAAGATCAAATCTGCTTTGAGCCCTATTAACCTTCATGTTATTTTAACCTAGTCTCTTGTGTTCTCCAGTTATATGTATTAAGCTTCAAATGCATTCTGTGACAGATATTATCTGTAGCTAACATCACTGCTCCCAGTGAAATTGCTTTCGTCTCCCTCACTCCTCCATCTTCAGTGGGGCTGCATGGAATTTCCTGTTTTTCCAAAGAATGCACATGCAAAGACATAAACAAGACTGTGCGTACTAAACAAAATTAAAATGTGGTGCCCAGGCAATTCAGACTCAGCTCTACAAATAGCTGGGTTTTGTGACATTCATGAAAGGTGCAATTTAAAGAAAGTAGCATAAATGATCTAATTTTGCATAATTAACTCCAGTATTGCTAATCATGAAGACAGTCAGGCAAGAAGCCAGTGGACATTGTAGTCACCTATCTTTCTGGCTTCAAGGTTTCAACAGGCCAAACATTTTCAAGTGTATCTTTAGAGCCCATAAGGCAAGGGTGCCTAACCTATGGCCCTCCCCATGTTGTTCAACACCATCAAACACATTGTGAATGTTTTGGAAAATCTCGTTCAATAGTTTAAACGCCAGCAGAAAATAAATGGTGAATCTGTAATGTAATTCTTTTTTTCTTCTTGAATAATTACAGTGAGAAAAACATAGGAATGATATTACTTCTACTCTCTTGTGGCATTTTGTGATCCGCATTGAGACCAATTTTGTCAGCCCAGTCTGCAGTGTCAGACTAAACTGGTGCAAGAGTTAGTCTATGTGCCTGCTTGACAGACACGATCTGATGTGTGAATGGCATTTGCAAGAATGGCCTCCACTCTTCAGAGACCATAGGGTCAACTGTTACAGTGCTGCCTCATTTACACATATATTTATTTATAAAAAATATTTATGTACCACTATTTATAAAATATATCTGAGCGGTTTACAACAACTGTGCATAAAACCATACAATAAAAAGCATTAAAAAAATTAAATTGAATTGAAATGAGCTAAGTATTGTGGAAATACGTATTCTCATGCCCCTTGCGTAGGGAGGGGAGGGCCACTCCTATTATATGTGCTAATGGACAGCAGCCAGGGCATATTTGCTGCTTTCTTCCCCTTTTTGACCAAGTCTCAGCAAGCTAACCTCAGTTGTGGGCCAGATTTTGCCTTCAATCACATGCTGAACCTATTGAGGGTTTGCAAGTTGAGTGGCAAAATGTAATTCACGACAGCTCCTGTGCATGTCATTTGGCAGCCACACAACCACAACTAAAAATCAGCTGGTTTAAGCAAAAACACTTTCCTGTATAACTTGCTGCTGAAATGGAATACGCAGGATGAAACAGTTAAATCAGCTATGATTAAGTGGGCACAAGATATTGGTCATAACATTATGTTTGCTGACTGGGAAAGGTTGTGGACCACCGGCATGAAATTTACGGCGTGTAACGCCTTGAGAGAAAATATTATGAAAATGACATATAGGTGGTACATGACCCCAGTCAAGCTTGCAAAAATGTACCACTTGTCAGATAACAAATGTTGGAAGTGTAAAGAAAATGAAGGCTCATTCTTTCATCTCTGGTGGACATGCCCAAGGATTAAGGCTTTCTGGGAAATGATATATAATGAAATGAAAAAGATGTTTAAATACACTTTCCTGAAGAAACCAGAGGCCTTCCTCCTGGGTATGGTCAGCCATGTGGTGCTAAAGAAGGATAGAACTTTGTTTTTGTATGCCACAACAGCAGCAAGGATCCTTATCGCAAAGTATTGGAAGACACCAGATCTACCCACTCTGGAAGAATGGCAGATGAAGATGACAGACTACATGGGACTTGCAGAGATGACGGGCAGAATCCGAGACCAGGAGAAAGAGACAGTGGAAGAAGATTGGAAGAAATTTAAGGACTATCTTAACAATTATTATAATATTAAAGAATGCTAGATTGACATGGATTTAAAAATATTGGTTTTCAGAGACATTAGAGTAAGAAAAAGAATGGAATTAATAAGAAACTTTTGGGAAATAAGGGAATGGAGTTGCTGATGGGATAATGAAACTAGAATACAAAACGGTGAGGTATGAGGAAGTCGGGGAAATAAGGTTGAGAAAATAAGTTTTGAAATTATACTTGTTGTTTTTTGTTTGTGTTTGTTTTTATTGTAGTTGTTTTGTATTTGTATGTTCTTAATGGAAAATTTAATAAATATTACTTAAAAAAAAATATAAGCAAAAACACTTTCCGAGGCTACAATGGATTAAAGTGGTCCCGTGACTGGGCTCTTTACCAGTCGGAGGCAGACACTGTACTGCCTTCTGAACATGCAGCAAAGGAGAACTAATGGTCAGGGCAGTTAAGACTCAGAACTGTTCACTGTAATACAGTGGTGCCTCGGGTTACATATGCTTCAGGTTACAGATGCTTCAGGTTACAGACTCCACTAACCCAGAAATAGTACCTCGGGTTAAGAACTTTGCTTCAGGATGAGAACAGAAATCATGCTCTGGTGGCGCAGCAGCAGCGGGAGGCCCCATTAATATAGACTAGACAGCAACTACAGGAACCAGGAGGAAACAAACCTAAATGTTGCCAGTTGTCAAAGTCAGGGGTGTCTCTTCTGCCCCTTGAAACTAAAGAAGCAGGCAACAAGAGCAAGTTTTGGTGGTAGGCAGTATGATAACTGCCCGTAAAATATTTTTCCTTGGTCAAAAGGAGTTATATTTCATACCTGGACTCACATTTACATCATGAGTCCTGAGGGCCCATCAAGTCCAGCATTCTGTTTCCACAAGTGACCATCCAAATACTTCAGGGAAATTCAGAAAGCTGGTCATTTTGTTCCCAGAGGTAACGGCTCTCCTCTATTCTTTGTTTCCTGCATTTGATATTCATCATGGGAGAGACCTCTCCTCCGTGAATTTTACTAGCCCCCTTTTAAAGCCATCTAAGGCAATGGCTACCACCACATCTTGTGATACTGAATCCCGTAAGTCCATTCTGCATTACACAAAATAGCGCAGGAGACATTACATTTCACATTTCATATGACATCCTTAAAGCACAGAAAGCATTACGGTATATATCATTGAGCATCAGTGCTGAAACTGAGCCAGTAGAGGGAGCACATACAACAGTGTGCTTTTGTGGGTATCATAAAAAAAACTTTGTGACAACTTGCCTGTGATTGTTGAGAAGAAAATGTTCAACAAATTTTGTACATGTCTCATTTGACCTCCGTGGCCTAGAAACCCTTAATCTCACCTCATTCTTCAGGTTGTTTTTTTTTTTCTTGTTTTCAGTAGAAAGTGTATTCACCAGAAATTTGATCTTTTCCCATTAGACAAAAACTTAAAGCGAATGTCTTGGTGTTTCAGTGTGCAGTTTTGTTCACTGAACTGAAAACATAGCTTCTTTAGGAAGGGCAAAGAATACTAAAGTAGATTTCTCAGTTTTCTCTCCTGAAATCTGCAAGCACTTAAATACACACTCGTGTGTATTGTCATTTATTTTCTTTGTCTTGTGCCTTTGTTAGCCTTGCCTGTGCAAGCCTTACTGCTGCAAGATTATCTATGAAAAGCCTCTTCAGAATCAACAGAGCTCTACACCAGCGTAAAGATTTGACTCCTGTACAACTAGCTAGCAGGACTTTTGCTTCATATTATACGAACATCCTTTTCTGCGTCAGAAGCAAGTCACCCCTTGTGAAGACAGATCCAAGAAAGGTCTGTACAATATATTGCAGTCGATGTTAAATTGTTTTCTCATGACTCAGTTCTAAGACTCCATGGTGAGTACCTGTTTGGCTGTGGCTGATGTGGTTCTTCTTTTCACAACATACTTGGTTTTTAATAACAAATGTGAAACTGCCAGTGCTAACTATCCCAGCCCAACGCAACCCAGCCCAGCCCAGCCCAGCTCATCATTTCTAGCAACATAGGGCTATTCACCTAGGCTGTAGCATGCCTGATATGGCATGCCAGCATCAAAGCTGTTGTGCAGCACTTGACTGAATGTACAACAAGAGGAACAGGAATGGAAGTGGTGAACTGCTTGATGCATTGCATCCACACACCTGAGATCAACCAGTGAGGACTCTCAAGGGAATTGCAAGTGCCAGACCTTGTAGCTGAACAGACCTGCCCCACATGCTTTGGCACACTGAAAAAACCTTGTTGGCTCCTGCCGCTTCATGCATTCAGCACCAGCACTGGAAAGCACCCAGCTCAAGCAGAAGGGCTGCAGGTGGAGATCTCTCCAGGCTCAGCTCCAGGGATAGAAACTGCTGCTGCTGCTGCTGTCACTTTCCAACAGGAGAATGCAGTGACTGAGATGGCAGCTCCCTCTGCTTTACAGAAATGTGCCCAGGGAGATCCATCAAGCCTGCTCACCTTGAACTGAGAGCTTCTTGGGGCTGCTGTAGCTGTCCTGAGAGCCACTGTTTTGGAGTCATGGAAGAGGCAAAGTACAGTGAAGAGGGTAGATGGCCTTCTCTTTGCCTCCCTCCACACATGGCAATTGTTTGTTGTTACTTCCTATTGCCAATCAGCTATTGCTGTCCATGATGAAACTGTGTAGTCTGAATCAAATTAGCATAATTTGTGCAATTTTCATAATGGATCCTCCTCACAGTGAACTTCCTTGGATTTGTGGGTTTGAGTCACAGCAAATAAAAATTCCCTCACCATCTCCTTTGGCCTGGTCGAAGGCGAGGAGTGATTGGTTACAAAAAGTGTTCTTGAAGTGTGTGTGTGTGTGTGTGTGTATACTTGAATCTTGCCAACTCACTTACCATGGGATGTTTAGGGCCATCTGCCACCGCAAAAATACAATACTGGATTCTTGAAACGTAAAAACAGATCGTAGGAAAAGACATGTTTTAATGAACTGAGTACAAAGAAACATGGTTTAAATAAGCTGAAAACAGAAGCAAGGTTCAAGGATCTGTTTGTTAAATGAACACCCCAAGCCAAATTGTGTTTTTAGTGCTGGAGAATGTTGGCTGTCTGGTTTCTGCTGAATGTCCCAGATCTCTCTCACTGGGATTCATGTGGGAGAAGCAGGGGGTGAATGGCAGCCTTTGTTTGGCTTTTCTCGAGGAATCTAATTATCATGTATCAATTGATTGCAAAGACCAGAACAGTGACTCTCTGGAAAAGCTTTGCGCTGAAGACACTGAGCTCATCTGCATGGTAAAATGCGGGGGGGGGGGGGGAGAGAGAGAGAGAGAGAGAGAGAGAGAGAGAGAGAGAGAGAGAGAGAGAGAAGTGTTTCTTCTCACTCTGGATAAAAATGTGGTGTGAGCAACACATAGTCACATTTAACTTGTACTATTGCTAGCCCTTAAACTCCAGTTGGTAACTTAGCAACTTTAGGGGCGGGGAGCCATGTCTTTGACAGCAGCCGATGAGTAGAAATCAGCAGGCCGAAGCTTTCCAGGGGAAGAAGATAAACATTGTCACCTACCAATTGAGGCAAATCAAGCTGCTCAACAGGGGGTGGCTCAAGAGTTGGAAAACCAAAATTAAGCTCCGGACTGACATGCCACTCACAACACTGCGACAGTTTATGTTTGTACTTCAGTTTCTCTGTAAAATGAGATTATTAATTTGGAAAGCGTATGTTAAATATATTAAGTGATCAGGGCTATGATAGCTTTACCACCCTGTCTGTTCATCAGAATGTGTACCTTATCAAAATGAATGTGATATAAACGAACTGTTGTGTGGCATAGTATAGAAATCCTCACCATAGCTTTCTTTATTTCTTGTGGTTTCTTCAATGTCACCTTCTTTCCTTTCACATTAAACTTTATTTCTTTTAAAAAGGATAAATTCTAGGCTTGTACGTGCTTTGCTCTGAATGTGTGTGCAAGTTGTCTGTACATGTGCCAAACTGCTTTTGACTCCTCCATGTGTCATCCTCGTATGAAGGATCCTCATGCACAGAAGAAGCAATGGGACCGTTCCTCTATGTCCAAAATCACACAGCTGTCTGAGCCCATCCTTGACACCTATATGTTGAACATGGACATTTGATGAGAAACCTGCATGCAGAGAGCACAGGGTTCTGGAACCCTGATTTTGCAAGGTTCCAGAACATGCATAAATCAGCATTCACTATGCAGACATTCACACCCAATGCATGGGAGTGGGGAGTTTTGCTATGTTAGAGGCAAGGGCAGCAGGCTGGCCTTACTCCCCCTCCTACCCATGAAGCTCCCCCCTCCCCAGATACCTCCTTTAACACTAAGAGGTAAAAGGTAAAGGACCCTTGGATGGTTAAGTCCAGTCAAAGGCTGGACTATGGGATGCGGCGCTCATCTCGCTTTCAGGCCAAGGGAGCCGGTGTTTGTCCACAGACAGCTTTCCGGGTCATGATTAAACCGCTTCAGGTGCAATGGAACACTGTGACGGAAACCAGAGCGCACGGAAATGCTGTTTAGCTTCCCGCCGCAGCAGTACCTATTTATCTACTTGCACAGGTATGCTTCGGATCAGCAAGCCCAAGTGGCTCAGTGGTTTAGACCACAGCGCCACCCGGGTCACTCTTTCACAGTACAGGAATGTTGATCCATCAAGCCATGTCACAGGATCACCACAGCAGAGTCAATAACAAGCAGCTCTTTTTATATATATATATATATATATATATATATATATATATATATATATATTAGGTTTTTACAAAAAAAGCAAAACACATAACCGCCACAAAAGTAAAAAGAAAGTACAAAGAAATAAAACATAATCAAAAATACACATAGAACAGATCAAAATAGAATACAGTAAAGAAAAATTCCACCCAACCAGATACAAAACATAAAAACTCCAGCTTTTAAAATCATACATACCGGTAATTAACTTCCTTTCTTGACTTCCTCACACCTCCCTTTTTTGTGTTCCTCTTTACCCAATCAGATACAGCAAATCCTTACCAATAACAAGCAGCTCTAACAGGCCAGGTGCAGTTCTCTGCTAATAGGATTATTGATGCATTTTGTGCATTTGGCCATGAGCTAGCATCAAGTCTGAACCTGTGCATGTTTACTTGGAAGTAAGGCCCAATGAAATGAACCAAACAATTATTATTTTTTACATGCATGTAGGACTGGAGTCTGTGCACGCAGCACAATCCTATGCAAGTTTAGTTGGAAATGAGCCACACTAACTTGAATATATCCAAGTGTGTTTAGGTGCCAGCTTTGGAGTGCAACCCTAGGCATACTTATTAGGCCATCAGCCACACTGAATACATCAGGTCTTACCTAGTGTGTGTCAGATTAAACTAAGTCTACAACTATATGCATACTTACGGTACCTGGGAGCAAGTTGGGATTTACTCAGTGGGATTTACTTCTGTGCAGATAGTCTTAGGACTGCACTGTACAGTTGTTTGGTTTTGCTTTCTTGTGACTACAGATAAATAAAGCTTTAGTTGTGTCTTTGCCGCTTATTATGTGCTCTTTGGCAAATGGAGATATTTCAATTTATCATTTGGAGTAAAGGGCTAACCTTTGTGAACTGGGAAATATTAGTGCTAACATTTGTGAGTTTATCTCGTCTGGTTAGCATGACACATATTTGGTTTCAGTTGTGGTTTTTTTTTAAAAAAAGCATGCATAAATAATTGCACATGCCTATTCTGTGTATACCATCCTTTCCTTCAAAAATGTACAATCCTGGACTGTCAAATAATTCCCTGTCCCACCGCTGAAGAGTAATGAAGAATTCCCCCTATCCAAGCTGCAGGCAACTTCCATTCTATTCCTTCCTTTTCCTTTCCAAAAGCAGTAGAGCCACGAGTCTCCTGTCACTCAGCCTTCTGCCCGGCTGATCATTGTGAAAAGAGCCACCCAGATGATAGAAGCACATGAATATTGACTGCAAACAAATGCGGACAGAGCGGCACCTGGAGGCCCTAAATACAGCCCTGGAGCCTGGAGGAAAGGAAGGGGAAGGAAGGAAGGTCGCTAGCAAGAGCAGGGCACCTCCACTACACTCCTTCCTGGAAGCTGCAGGTCCCTTTGTGACACTGGCCTTCTCGACACCCTCACATTCTCCTGAGCAGACTGGGCAGGAATCAGGAATCCGCCTGGGTCATGTTGCCCCCATTGAGTGCTCTCACTCTTTCCCTCCATCACTGGAACAGTTCACAGATGCAACGGCAGCACTTGTTGACCCTGAGCCGAATGTGTGAACAGTCTCCACTAAACAGTATTAGTTTTGCATGGGAATCAGGTGTGTTCATTCACACATGTCAATTGTCACATATTGCTAAGTCTGGGAGACATTTTCCAGGTTGGTGTTTCCTAGCAGATGACTGTGAAACTGCTATTTGCATTCCTAACTGCAATGGCTGTGAAAGGATGGGGAAACTCCATAGCTCAGGGGTAATGCATCTGCCTTGCATGCAGAAGGCTCTACGTTTAATCTCCAGGTAGGTGGGAATGCGACCATTCTGAAACCCTGGATATAGCTGCTCCCAGTCAGTGGACATAATAGTGGGCTAGAAGGACCAATGGCCTGACCTCCGTATAAGGCAACTTCCTAAACAGCCCACCTCCTCAACCCAGCAAATGCAACTATACCTCCTCCATTGGACAATCCCATAGCAATGGAGGAAAATTGATTATGTTTTAAGATTAAAGTAAGGTTTATTTATAGTTTTATCCAAGGAAAGCCTTATCATTATCACTTTAAAAATCAACATGCCACAAGACCCTGTTGATTTTGCTGCAACAGATGGTAACATGACTACCTGTCTGAAAACGTAATATGTTTGAATGAAATCAGTATGTTGGAATGTAGAATGAATGGAACCCACAACATCAGGTGTCCATTGCCTTGTTCACTTTGCAATGTAATAACATCATTTGCCAACAATACTCAACTCCTACATAAGGCAAAGAGGCCAATCTCTACACAAAAGAATAAATAGACACAGATATGACATCGGAAATGGCAATACAATTGAAAAACTAATGTTGGAAGATTTTAACCTCCCAGGATACACTGTAACTAACCTTAAGGTGGCCACATTCGGTATTGCAGGGGTTGTCAACCTAGTCCCTACCGCCCGCTAGTGGGCGTTTCAGGATTCTAGGTGGGTGGTAGGGGGTTCTACGGCACAAGCTGAATCCTCCTTCCATTGAGCACTGGTGTGCGGTAAGAAATTTTACCATCAAGAAAGATGCATTAGTGGGCGGTAGGTATAAAAAGGTTGACTACCCCTGCAGTATTGAAACAAAGGAACTTCAAAAGGGGACAGGAACCTGAAACCACTACAATTCATAAAAAAGTTCAATGGTATCACTTGTGGACTGAATCAGAACAACAGATTTTTAACACACTGTGTGTTAATTAACCTTCCAATGCCAGAATGGCTTTGTTGTTGTTGTCATAATCATCATCAACAACAACAACAGTTTTGTGAATTACTGTTATTAATTATGTCCAGAATGGTAGCCATGCTGTTGCAGCAAAAAGAACAGAGTCCTGTGGCACCTTAAAGACTAAGAAATTTATTCTGGCATAAGCCTTTGTGGACTACAGTCTACCTTATATATACAAACTATTTTTTTGCAGTTATATATGCATGTGGTTTTGTATATTTCATTTTTCTCTGACTTTGCTCTTTACAACTGCACCACCTCCGACCAAGATTTGTGTATGTGCATGTACGGTATATGTGTCTAGCTATCCAGCTACCCAGCAATCTCCACTATAATTCATATGTCTGAAGGCCCAGCAGAGTCAGAGGCAGCTCTGAGCTGTAAGAGGATGGCGGAAGAACGTGTGTGTTCTAGAAACCACGAAATAAGGAGAAGAGGGGCGGCAGGAAAAAAGGGAAAGAATGGAGTGGCAGAACGCATCAGAGAGGAGGGCCAAAAGAGAGGGAGGGAGATGATTTAGCTCTGCCCACTTTGGGCTCTGACTCCAGCCAATATTGACCCTGGTTCTGCATACTGTCAACTATGTCCTTCCAATTGACTTTCCTTTCGTTTAGCAACTGCCATATGTGTGTGTGCAAAATTCCTCACCCCTGTTTTAAATGTTTTTGCTTTCCCCACATGTACAATGCAAATGTAAAACCTGCCTTGATTAGCATGCATAAAATTGGGCAGAACAACTGAACTTCACCCCAGGAAGTTATTTTCCTGCATCCAAATCTGCTACAATAACTGTATCTGATCCGTAATGCAGTGGATTCTGGAGAACCCATTCTTAAACCACCAGGGAGCGACAATAATATGTGGAAGAGTACACAAATGAGTTTATATGTGGCAAGAAATGGTTTCCAATGTGTGTATAGCTCGTTGGCTCTTTACCAGGAGCTACGGTTTCTTCACTTTGAAGAAATATAAAACCAGTCACACGCTGGACTCATCAAATTGTCACACAGTCTCATCAAAGACATGATAAAATATGTATGTAAATACTACAATCTCCACACCAAAGAGCAAGGTGTTTTAAGCAGACTTTAAACAAGAGTATTAGCACTCAGAACAAGCACTCCATCATTATTTTGCATCTCTGGGAGAACATTAGGTGTATATTTAATATCCTTTTTGATATGCCTTGCACTTTGTTGCATAGACTGTCAGTCATATGTATGTATAGTATATACTAACACATATAGTCAAATAGACACATGCTTGTATATGTGTGATGAGACCATGTGACGATTTGCTGAGGCCAATATGACTGATTTCATTACCTGTTGTTTCCCCCACTGAAGAGACAGTTGGCTAGAGGCATGATTGGGATTTGTTTCTTGACTAGTACATCGTTCTCTGATCCCCTTTATGCATTGCTTTTCCTGATGTTGTGTCTGGCACATCCTTAAACACAGCCTAGAGTGGCCTCACTGGGCATATGTGGAGGTGTTACGCAATGAGAAAGATGGATTCCATTGACCTCACACATGCTGCTGAAATCTACTAGTGAGTCCTACTTCGTTTTTACTGGGATTCTGGTTGGGTGAAACCCTGAATCCACTGCCAGGGTTCAGCTTGACTTGCATTTGAAAACCCCTATTTTTAAAATAACTAATTTGCAAAACATTCACACTTTTGCACAAATACAGTGTGAGGGGCTTAAGGATACTATAATGTGTAAACAAACGTTTGTTTTGTTGTTTCTGGGTCTCACACTTTAGACTGCAGTTTATGTTTACATATCTGCTCTCTTTGTTTTGCTCAGATAACTTGAATTGTCTTCCACTGTGCTTCAGTACACATCTATATAAATATCCATTGCCTCATTTGCTGATCATTCCCTACTTAAGGGTGTCTGCATTTGATCCTGCTGCTATAGCCCATTTGGGGTTCCCTGCAAGGCAATTAAGAGACAGTCTTAAAGGGATTTGGGGAAGAGTTATTATATGCTAGAGAAACTAAACTAGATCCCCCCCACACACACACTCCATTGTAAATGCAGTTACATACTTATTTCCCCAACAAAGTCTAGCAGGCTTCATTTTATTATTAAGGTTTTCCAGTTATGCTGCAGCACATAATGTAGCTACAGTAGACAGTACAGTCAGGTGAATTCATCAAAGTAAGGCTGGAGAAAGGCAGGCCCATAGATGCTTATGTCATTTATTCACCAGCAGATTTCATTGTTGTAGCTGCTTTGGGTTGTCAGCTCTGTCAGCAGAACTCCTATGCATTTATCTCCTGCATGCCAGGTAGAACTGCAACAGGTGCCACCTCTCCTGGCATGGAGATGCTGTGACAATAAGCTGAGACTCACCTTGCAGCAACTTTGACTACCCTGTGTTTTCTTGCAATGGATCAGCTCCTATTCATGCAGTCAGTCTTCCTTTTTTTGTTTCCTTTGCTCCCTCCTCATTTCACCTCCCCACCCCCACTGAGTGTCTTCTTCTAAAGTTATTGCTGTGAAGCTCACAGTGTGACCTAGGACCACTCATCGTCATCATCATAATTAATAATAATAATTTATTATTTATACCCCAGCCACTCTGGGTGGCTTCCAACAAAATATTAAAATACAATAGTCCTTCAGGTATTAAAAGCTTCCCTATACAGGGCTGCCTTCACTATCTCTTAGCCTTTCCTACAGCACAGGGTTGTGGTGAGGATAAAATGGGCTGGGGTCAGGAGAGCGATGTACAGTGCCTTGAGTTCCTTGTGGGGAAAGCCAGATATAAATGTAGTTAAATATAAATAAACATGGATGGAAAAGTGGAGAGTGATAATACAATATTTCAGTACACCTAGATGTGGGATGGACGGATGGGGGGGGGACAGGATACACCACACAGCTGTGTTTACAGAAATCACATATAAAAACAAAACGTTTCTGGCCTTTTAAGGAAGCAGTAGTTGGGGGAAAGTTGGCCGTGCCCCCATTAAAATGGATTCTTCCAGGATGGGACTTTCCAGACCAGTCTGTTATCTTCCCACTCCAGGAAAAAAGATTTCACAATCTACTCTGAAGACCCTTCTTTAAAGAGGGCACTTACTGGGTTGCTAGAGCCATGGAAGCCTGGCAGTGTGGTGTGACAGTATCCAAGAGTCCCAATGAATTTGCCGGGACTTGTTCCCAAATAAGCAGGCACAGGCTTGGACTGCAGGTTTGTTTGGAAGCAAATGATGTTGTTGAAACTTATGGGTCTAACTAGCTTCCAAGTCTATCTGTTTAGGGGTGGTCTGTGTTACAGGAAGGGGGGATAATTGAAGTAGGTGTGGACTGGCTTTCACTTTGGCACAATCTGTATTAACTTTAACAATGAAAGAGGTGGCAATTAAAACGGTCCAGGAAACCCGATTTTCTTATTGTTCCAGTTGCATCTGTCTCTACAGCCAGAGCAGGCATTGTAACTCTCCAGCGGTTTGACTTAAAACACACACACACACCAGGAGCATTTTTCTATTGTCTCCCAAGACACCTGGATGCCAGCCAGCCAACCAGTTCGTTTTAGATTTCTCTCTGACCCTGGAAAACTTTTTGCTCTTTCAAGATGGTCCTTTTGGGGGCTGCTTGTTTTCCTCCTGCAGATCCTGTTCTTGTGAAAAGAAACAGATCCAAGAGAGCCCCACCAGAAGCTGGAACATGTGCAGAGGAGGGTCTGGAAACCAAGCCTTAGGAGGAATGGTTGAAGGAGTTGGGTATCCTCAACCTGGTAAAGAGGAGACTCAGTGGAGCTATGAGAGTTTCAAGAAAGGAGATTCTGACTAAACATCAGGAAGAACTTTCTGGCGGCAAGAGCTGTTGGACAGTGCAATGGACTCTCTTGAAAGGTTGTGGACTCTCCTTCCTTGGAGGTTTCTAAGCAGAGCCACCTGTCATGGATGCTTTAGCTGAGATTCCTGCATTGCAGGGGGCTGGACTAGATGACCCTCGAGGTCCCTTCCAACTCAACAGCTCGATGATTCTGTGAAATATCAGGGCAGGAGCCGAAGGAGCAGCATCGGGGAAAGGGACGGGATCTAGCAGACCACTAACTCCCTGCTCTTGATCCCCGCAGGAGAACTGGGGTGATGGTGATAGTCGCGGTAAATCTGCACCATGAAATCTCCCGCTTTCAAACCGCAAATCCCGAGTGGTTTGGCGGGTGATGGTCCCGAAGCCTTCAGGCTGTCGCTCGCTGCAAGTTCCCTGCAGAAGCTGCATCTCCTCCTCGCATCTCTCCCGGCTATTAGCCGCCTATTACGGAGGTGTGGTGCGCTGTCTCGGGCGCCTATTTCATCCCGGCCTGCCCTCCCTCCATTTCCTCCGCCGGCCGGCCGGTCCCCCCCCCCCCCCCGCCCAGCTCCATCCCCATCTCAGACAGTTTTGATGAGTGGTTTTTTGTCCGGATGGTTTGTAATGGTGCCTGTTTTGGGGTGTCCCGGGGGGTCCGGGAAGCTTTAATTCGCTGACAAAGGCTCATTTGCAGGTCAATGCCGTGGCACACTCGCCTCTCCCCTCCGCCTCCAGCGCCTTTTGTTCCCCCTCGCCTGCTCCTCATGCCAGATGGCCGCGGAAAATGCTAATTTCTCTCTCTCTTTTCGCCTTTAATTGCGGCTCTTTGCAGATGGGGGCTGCGGAGTGTGTGCTTCATTCAAATGAGATTTGCTTTTGGGTTTCCAGGCACGTTTCTTAAGTCCTATCCGAGTCAGGCAGGGATTAGTTTGACAGGGAAGTGATTAGATTAAAATCTGCACATGGGACTTGCTTCTCTTCTCTCTTTCTCTCTCGCCAAACCCTCCGAGGAATAGCCTGTGGTTGAGACCCCAGCCGAAGAGCTGCTCCAGAATGGCAGCTTGAAGGCTGAGGCATCACAGAACTGATCAGGCCCCACAGATAATCTCCCCAAAGGCTTTCTAATCTAGAGGACCCTGTCCACACCTTCAGTGGTCAGATACAGACGAGGTCTATCCAAGTGAGGAGTAGTCTATCCAAGTGAGGAGTAGTCTTCTTTGGCAATCACTCGTAGCCGAGTAAGATTGTCTTCCATGAACATGGTCTTAACAGTGTGTCTGCAAGTGACTTTGGAGGCCAATTCTGGATCCACACGTCCTTCCACAGTGGGGACATAAGTTTCTGAGCCGGGAGTTAATTATGATGAGGATTTGCCAAACATGCCTTCCTCTTAGCACGTTTCTCCCTTGCGTCCTGAGTTCGAGTGTCTTCAAAGCCCATGACACCTTTGGTAAAGGCTGTTCTCCAATCGGAGCGCTTGCAAGCCAGTGTTTCCCAGTTGTCGGTGTTTATACTACTTTTTTAAAAGATTTGCCTTGAAACAGTCTTTAAACCTCTTTTGTTGACCACCAGCATTATGCTTTCCATTTTTAAGTTCAGAATAGAGTAGTTGCTTTGGAAGACGATCATCAGGCATCCATACAACGTGACCAGTCCAACGAAGTTGATGTTGAAGAATCATTGCTTCAACACTGGTGATCTTTGCTTCTTCCAGTACACTGATATTAGTTCATCTGTCTTCCCAAGTGATGTGTAAAATTTTTCAGAGACACCGTTGATGGAATTTTGAATATATGCCTTGAGAGTGACTTTAAACCTCTTTTGTTGTCCACCGGGATTACACTTTCCATTCTTAAATTGGGAATAGAGTAGTTCCTTTGGAAGACGATCATCAGGCATCAGCACAACATGACCAGTCCAATGAAGTTGATGTTGAAAAATCATTGCTTTGACACTGGTGATCTTTGTTTCTTCCAGTACAGTGACATTAGTTCACCTGTCTTTCCAAGTCATATGTATTTTTTCCCCGGAGACACTGTTGGTAGAATCTTTCAAGGGGCTGGAGATGGCATTTATAAGTGGTCCATGTTTCACAAGCATACAGTAAAGTTGGTAGTACAATAGCTTTGTAAACAAGCATTTTTGTTTCCCGGCGAATGTCCTGGACCTCAAACACTCTGCGTTTAAATGGGGAGAAAGCTGCGCTTGCAGATCTCAGGTGATGCTGGATTTTGTCATCAATGTCATAGAGCTTCAAGCAGCTAGTAGAGAAGCACTAGATGCTCAGATGTTCCTACCAGACCTGCTATATAATGGGAGAAAGTGCTGGGTGGAGAGAAGCTGCTACATCGGCACCATCTTCCCACCACCTTATTTTCCTTGGGAGGAAAGATTGTTTGAATCTTCCACATATACAGCTGTGGGAATGTGGGGCTTGGTAGAAATATGCACCTCTATGGCCAGTGTTCAGTCACCAGAGGTGAATATGTAAGGAAGTGCCTGGTCATTTGCATAACAGAACACCCAAGCCAAGCTGTAGAAAGGTGCCTTATATGGAGCAACTTCACTGGTCCAGGTAGCTCAGGAATGTCTTCCTCTGGCCTGGCTGGCAGCAGCTCACCAAGGTAGCAGAACAAAGTTTCCCCAAGCTTCACCTGGAGATGCTGAGGACTGAACCAGTGGCCTTCTGCATGCGTTCAGGCCTTCTCATTCAGTAACTGTTGCACATACATGGCATGCAAAAGGCCCCTGGTGGGTCAATCCTTTATAAGGCTGGGAACAACTCTGACCTGCAACCCCTTGAGCCAAACAGTTTAGAGCTGGGATGAGGAACCCAAGGCTCACAATTCTATTCGAGAGATGGCAGAGAGAGAAAGACTGTCTGTTGTGGAGAGGGGATTCTGCAGTCTTGCAGTGCAGCAAACACGGCCCACTTTGGCTTGACCAGCTACCAGTTGCAGCTCCAAATTGACTTTTCCTGTGGGTCAATGGTAGGGAAAACGCTTCCCACCCCTATTTTAGACAACATTAAGCTAGACAAACAATTGCCGGACTCAGGAGGAGTCAGCTTCCTATGCTTTGCTTTTGAATATTTCTTCACATAAAAGAAGCTCCCTGCAAACATAGTGGGAGAAGAGGTTATATTCTAGTTCTTTGTCAACTTTACTATCTGCAATGTGTTTTTAATGTGGAGCAGCATTCAGAACTGTGCTCCTCCTACTCATAGTTTGTTATACTGTACTGCCCATTTTACCACCTCAGCACCTCATTTGGTTACATGGGAAGATCCAGGGCTGCCTGTCATTTATATTGGATGTCAACTGCAATCCTAAATATGCTCACCAGAGTGTAGAAACCCTATAGAACACAGTGAGACATATGTGGATAGAGTTTTGTCCTATGAGGGGAAGGCAGAGTTCTTCAAGAAGTTGCATGAGACCCTAATGGACTTTATGGACTTTAAAATTATAATGATGGGAGATTTCAACGGAGTTGTCTCCACAAACATGGACAAGGCACAAAGACAAGTAATATCCAAAGATGGGAGACTACCAAAGACATTTTTCGAACTCACTGACACCATGGACTTGATTGACATCTGGAGAACTAGGAACCCTCTGGAAAGAGAGGGTACCTTTTTCTCGGAAGCAAAAATGACCTGGACTAGAATTGATCAAATTTGGATTTCTAGCAGTCTGGCACCAAGAGTGAAAAAAACAGAAATCTGCACAAAAACCTGCTCCGACCATAATGCAGTCAAGATGGAAATGAAATTAACAACGGCTGGAACCTTCAGATGGAGAATGAATGACACCCTATTTAGAGATGAAGAAATTTATCAAAAGGCCCAAAAAATATTGAAGGATTACTTTGAGATAAATTTGAGAACGGAGGTGGAAAAAAGAATAGTATGGGACGCAAGCAAGGCCGTGATGCGTGGATTCCTAATTCAGCAAAACTCTATAAAAAGGAAGAAACAAAATGAGAGGAAGGAAAAGATTTTGAACCAGATAAAGGAAGGAGAAAAGAAACTGAGATCCAAACCGAAGTCTCATGAGATTTTAAGAGAAATAAAGTACCATCAGACGCAATATATGGAATTGATGAATCAGGAAATAGAATGGAAGATAAAGCAAATGAGACAAAGGACATTTGAATCGGCAGATAAATGCGGGAAACTGCTGTCATGGCAACTGAAAAAGAGGCAAAAGTTAAACACGGTGACATCCCTGGAAATAGATGGGAAAATCATCAACAAACCAAATGAAATAAGCAACTGTTTTCAAAGTTTCTTCAAAAAACTTTACGCACAAGGGCCTACAAATGAACAAGAAATAGAAGACTTTGTCAAAAAATATGGACTATCAAAGATCTCAGAACAAAATAAAAGGATTTTGAATGAAAAAATTACAGAACAAGAAATAGAGGGTGCCATCCAGAATACGAAATTGGGGAAATCACCAGGACCAGATGGTTTGACTGCAAAATACTACAAAGATCTTAAAGAATGGCTAATACAGCCATTGAAGGAAGTATGCAACCAGATATTAGAGGGGAAAAAGGCTCCCGAATCGTGGAAAGACGCATTTATCTCACTTATACCGAAGACAGAAACTGAGAAACATCAAGTTAAAAACTACCGCCCTATATCACTCTTGAATGTGGATTATAAAATTTTTGCAGACGTTTTAGCAAAAAGATTTAAGAGAGTTTTGATGGAGGAGATTCATAAGAACCAAACAGGCTTTCTCCCAGGGAGACATATGTCAGAAAATGTGAAGAACATTATAGACATTTTGGAGATGCTAGAGGTGGACATTAATAGAAAGGCAGTTCTGATCTTTGTGGACGCGGAGAAGGCCTTTGACAATATTTCTTGGAAATTTATGAAGAAGAATCTCCATGAGATGGGGGTAGGCCAAGGGTTTGAAAACGGTATAGGTGCAATATATTCTGAACAAAGAGCGAAATTAATTGTGAACAATGTGGTAATGGATGAAATACCAATAGAGAAAGGTACACGACAGGGATGCCCTATATCCCCTTTACTGTTTATATCGGTCCTGGAGGTTTTATTAAACATGATTAGGAAAGACCAGCTGGTAAAAGGAATACAGGTCGGATCTAAACAATATAAGTTAAGGGCATTTGCAGATGATTTAGTGCTAACTTTGCAACAGCCAGAAGCTAGTACCAAAAGAGTTTTAGAATTAATGGAGATATTCGGCCAGGTCGCAGGATTTAAATTGAACAAACAGAAAACAAAGGTGCTGGAAAAAAATCTAACAAAAGAGGAGAAAGATAGGTTTCAAAGTGAAACTGGGTTGGAAATAGAAAAAAAGGTTAAATACCTGGGGGTAAATCTGACATCAAAAAATGTGAATTTATTTAAAGACAACTATGAAAAATGTTGGACAGAAGTTAAGAAAGATCTAGACATATGGTCTAGGCTGAAACTTTCCTTGTTAGGCCGAATTGCTGTTATCAAGATGAATGTATTGCCAAGAATGTTGTTTTTATTTCAGACGTTGCAGATTCTAGACAAAATGGACTGTTTCAAGAGGTGGCAGAAAGACATATCTAAATTTGTCTGGCAGGGCAAAAAGCCCAGAATAAAATTTAAGATCTTAACTGATGCAAAAGATAGAGGGGGCTTTGCCCTGCCAGACTTAAGACTTTATTATGAATCAGCAGCCTTTTGCTGGTTGAAGCAATGGCTACTTCTTGAAGACACAGACATTCTTGATCTGGAAGGATATGACAATAGTTTTGGTTGGCATGCATATTTGTGGTATGACAAGGTAAAGGTGTATAAAAGTTTTAAGAACCATATTGTCAGGAAAGCATTGTACAATGTTTGGAATAGATATAAGGATTTATTGGAAAGTAAAACCCCTAGGTGGTTGTCACCAATGGAAGCGAAAGCAGTGAAAAAAATTAACATGGACTCTAATTGGCCTAAGTATTGTGAAATTTTAGAATATGATGGCGAAAGACTGAAGCTACAAAGTTTTGAGAAGCTAAAGCATAAAGTTCGAGATTGGCTACACTACCGTCAGATAAATGAGATGTTTAAGCAGGACAGGAAACTTGGTTTTCAGAAGGAGAGGTCAAAGTTAGAAACAGAATTGTTAGAATCCAATACTAAAAACATATCTAAAATGTATAATTTGCTGCTGAAATGGAATACACAGGATGAAACAGTGAAATCAGCTATGATTAAATGGGCACAGGATATTGGTCATGACATTATGTTTGACGACTGGGAACAGTTATGGACCACCGGTGTTAAATTTACGGCACGTAATGCCCTGAAAGAGAATATAATAAAAATGATCTATAGGTGGTACATGACCCCAGTCAAACTTGCAAAGATTTACCATCTGCCCAATAACAAATGTTGGAAATGTAATGAGGCTGAAGGTACCTTTTACCATCTTTGGTGGACCTGCCCAAAGATTAAGGCCTACTGGGAAATGATCTATAATGAAATTAAGAAAGTCCTTAAGTGGACATTTGTAAAGAAACCGGAGGCTTTTCTCTTGGGCATGGTCGGCCAATTGGTATCAAAGAAGGATAAGACATTTTTTATGTATGCAACTACAGCAGCAAGAATCCTGTTGGCAAAGTATTGGAAGATGCAAGAATTACCTACTCTGGAAGAATGGCAATCGAAGGTGATGGAATATATGGGACTGGCAGAGATGACCGGCAGAATCCGTGACCAGAGGAAAGAGACAGTGGAGGAGGACTGGGGGAAATTTAAAACATATCTAAAAAATTACTGTAAAATTGTGGATTGATAAGATGTTAAGGGGTAGGAAACAAAGAACTACAGCTGTAAATCTTAAACTTTAAGGAAATTCAAAAGGGACTTAACTAAAGACTGATTGATGAGTTGCTCGAAAAAATGGTAAAATAAGGATGTGGCGAAGGACCTGCTTGTGCTCACACCAATGCATCCATGGTTGAGGATGGCACTAGATTCTCATTTTCTAGAAGACCATGGTTAAAATGTTGATCAACTGAACAGTGGCGTAGCGTGGGTTGTCAGCACCCGGGGCAAGGCAAGTAATTTGTGCCCCCTAACCCGTGGATTTACGCCCCCTAAACCGTGGATTTGCGCCCCCTAACCCTAACCCCCAGATGTTGCGCCTGGTGCGGCCGGCCCCCCCTGCACCCCCCACGCTACGCCACTGCAACTGAAGCATGCTTTTAATTAAAAAAAACATATTTAGGGTGAGAGAGAGACAGAGAGAGAGAGAATATTAACCACGTTTAATTCTTATACATTTATTTTTATTTATAATTTCCATATAGTGAGTTAAACATTTGTTCAACTCATCACTTGCATCTCCAAGAAAGATGGAAAACATTCATGTAGACAGACTTAAACATACAGCATAATAGACGCCCCCTTTAAAAAATACCTCTACATTTATTACATTGCAAATAGGATTAAAATATTTATTAGCTTGCTAAAAAAACCAAGCAGCCAGTTCATTCATTCTTTCATTCACTGAACTGGAACATACCTTGGGAAGCATGGTAGGAATTCTCTGGTCAGTCCACCCTATAAGTCTTAAGGTAACTAGTGGGATAGACTTAGAGGTTAACTATATATTACAGGCAAATATGTATCACAGATCCCAAGGCTTCCCCTCCCCCTTAAAATAAAAAGCTGCTTTGAGAGGAGTTGATGAAAAATGTAGAAACAATCCTGGGGGAAGGTGCTTCAGCCTCTTTCAAACTCATTTTTTTCTGCTCCAAATCACTCCCATAAGATTCCTATCAGATGCTTTGAAGGCAAGCAGGGAACTGGAACCACGGTGGGGATAGCTTGTGAGAATGAAATTCTGAGCTGAAAAGTTGCAGGTGGACATGGGGTTAAGCACCCACACTGCGTCTCCACTCCAGAATTGCCTCTCCTGAAGGAACATTGATGCGTAAGGTGCTTCAGTGGTCCTCCTTTATTCATTAGGGTGGAAAATGACAGTAGTTTCTGAAGTGGTTGAGGCCTTTGTTTCCCATACACCTCTCTTTTCTCTCACTGATGCTTCTGGTCAAACAAGTTTTGCACATTTGTGGAACCATCTAAAAACATGTTTCAACAGGTGAACATGGGATGAGCATATGCACCAACAGCAGCAATCCCTCTTTCATGGGTGTAGCCAAGGGAGAGCAGGGGGGCAGCTGCCCTCCCCTAGATCAAGTAAAACAATAGAAGTCACTTCAGTTTTGCCCCCCTCCAAATCCTGGCTATGCCCATGCCCTCTTTCAGACCATCTTAAACTCCAAAAAACAGACGACTGCCTTTCTCTAGCTTTCGTTTGATGATATCCCCAGGGCTCCATTGCTTTTTTGTAGTTGCATTTAATTCAAAGTGATATAAACGCTTAAGATGAAGCCTGCTGAACTCTAATCTATGGAATAGAGCAGGGGTAGGCAACCTGAGGCCCAGGGGCCGGATGCGGCCCAATCGCCTTCTCACTCCGGCCCCCGGACGGTTCAGGTTATTTGTGGGACCTGTCTGGTATTTTTACATGAGTAGAATGTGTGATTTTATTTAAAATGCAACTCTAGGTTATTTGTGGGGCATAGGAATTCATTCTCCCCCCCCCCTCAAAATATAGTCCGGCCCCCCACATGGTCTGAAGAATGGTGGACCGGCCCACGACTGAAAAAGGTTGCTGACCCCTGGAATAGAGCAACGGGGCTGGCTGCCCAAGCCAGGCCTCATGCATTTAATGCATTGCAGATGCACTCATTTCGCAGGGCACACATTATGGGACAATCTAAATTGGTTAGTGGTTGTAGCCGTAGCTGTTCTAGAACACTTGCACAGGGCAACCTGATTGAATTAGGCAAGGAAAGGCTGTGAGATCCGTGCTGAGCTCTATCCACTGATTTGTTAGATGAGCCTGGTCAAGATGTGTTTTTAATGTTGGGAGTGAATCTTAATGGCACAGAGACTTGAACCAGAATCCTACAACATGACGTGAAATGTGTGCATCCGGAAGCATTAAAGCAGTTTTAAGCATGTCTGTATCTCTGTACTGTGACGTTTGCCCCAAGGCAGTTTCTTTTGCAGGCCTATCTTTAAGCCCAGGGCAAAAGGGGAAGTCTTAAAAGTTCAGTGTGCAGCTGAAATCTAGGGCACTGCAGGACTGGGGACAGCTCACTCAGGGCAGCAAAACTTCCTTTCCATGGAGACAGGGCAGAGTGTGGTACTGGCATGCACAAGCCACTAGCATGGCTTTGTAGCTCCTAAGCCTGTGCTTTAAAGTTCAGCATGTTAGGCTGTGTTTTTGCAAGTTTGGCACCTTTTGCTTTCAGCATATTAAATGTAAGCATCATGAAATGAGGGGGAATTACACCATTTGATCTATTGCTTTTTCCTGTATTAATGTTGCCAGTGCTGGCTGACTGCCAGCTGGTTCACCTGTTGCTGTAGCGTAGTTGCTTGTGAGCTAAGAAACCCTGGCTACAAATTCCACCTTCTCTCGAATAAGTCACCAGTCCTCAGTTCTTATGTTGTACAGGCATAATGACACAGAGCTATCTTAAGCTTGAAAAATCCAAACATAGGAACATCGGAAGCTTCCTTATTCTGAGCCAGTCCAGTGGTCCCATCTAGCTTAGTACTGTCTACACAGACTGGCAGGCTTAATCCCACTGAAAAGCAATACAATAAACTTCCAAGCAAATCTGTTTGAAACTGGGGTGCAGTTCTTACCAAAAAAAATTGTCCTTAAAAGCAACTAAGACAAATAAAAGTGCCACATCACAATCTAACATTTTAAAAACTGCATTGCACCCAGAGTCTTATTAAAATACTTCCAAGTTGCTGTGTCACCCATTTGGTGGACTATCCTATATGTTCTTTAATTTTTTAAAAAAAATACGAGAACCTTTATTTGCTTAGAGGCTTGCCAGTAAAAAGGCCTCAAGTCTTAATCCGCTTTCTGCTACACACCAGTGAAACTTAGGAAGCTCTTTGACTATTGACTTTTTCATGTGGAAACCGATCTGCTGAGACTGGAAGTGAAAAGGGGCCGTTCCTTGGAAGAAGAAGAGGCGGGGGGAAACCCCTCTGAAACTTTGAAGAAGTCGTCATCCTTGGCCTGTGTTATAGCAGCAGCAGCAAAAGCTTTCTGATCCTCAGATTTGTAAACTTGTAGACATAATAATGCCATTTCTCTAGTGTTAGCAGGTGTCCTGTCTGGAAGTTGCTGCCTCAGTCTCCAGCAGTGCTGGGAATTAGAAAATTGTCTGTCTTTCCTGAACCGTGAAGTGCTTCTCTTAAATAAAGGCCAGGTCAGATGTTAAAGGGACATTCTTGTCTTCTGAAGCCGAAATAATCGACAGTCACGTAGAGAAATGAAGGCACCCTTCTCCTGAAATGGTCAATCTCTTGATCGGGCCATTATATTCTGAAGACTGAGATAATGGGTGAGCAAATAAATAAATAAATACAGACTCCTCTGCTTTCTTGACATTTCACAGTATTCCCCTTTCAACTGCCAGTGCATGCTCCATATCAGTGTAACCTATAATCATTTTCCTGTCGAGCCTCGACCTTTATAGCCAATATATAATTTCACTGACAATTATTTCAAGGCTTCTTTTCCCCCAGGCACCCTCAGCCCACTTCCCCGTAATCCTTTCCCCGCCTCCCCCGGCATAGTGTTGTATTGTTTTTACTGAGTTTAACAGTCATGTATCTGTGGGCATCTAAAAATAATATAATAATCTGATAGTATTTCTGTTTTGTTTCCAACTCCCATCCTAATTATTTTGGATATAAAACAATTAAGAAAGAAATCCTAACACATTTACTTGGAAATAAGTTCTACTGAAATCAGAATTACTTTACAAATAATTAATAAACCAAGTTAAGTGCGGGGCCATGATCAGAGGCACAGATGTGCCAATCTACGTGCGCTCTACGTGGGGCTACCTTTTAAGGTGACCTGGAAACTACAACTAATCCAGAATGTGGCAGCTAGACTGGTGACTGGGAGCAGCTGCCAAGACCATATAACATTGGTCCTGAAAGACATACATTGGCTGCCAGTATATTTCCGAGCACAATTCAAAGTGCTGGTGCTGACCCTTACAGCCCTAAATGGCCTTGGCCCAGTATACCTGAAAGAGCGTCTCCACCCCCATCGTTCAGCCTGGACACTGAGGTCCAGCTTCGAGGGCCTTCTGGCGGTTCCCTTGCTGTGAGAAGTGAGGTTACAGGGAACCAGGCAGAGGGCCTTCTTGGTAGTGCGCCCTCCCTGTGGAACGCCCTCCCATCAGATGTCAAGGAAATAAACAACTATATGACTTTAGAAGACATCTGAAGGCAGCCCTGTTTAGGGAAGTTTTTAATGACTGATGTTTTAATGTATTTTTAATCTTTTGTTGGAAGCCGCCAGAGTGGCTGGGGAAGCCCAGCCAGATGGGCGGGGTATAAATAATAAATCATTATTATTATCTTAACTGGTGGGCAGGGTTCACAAGGGAACAGATGACACACGCACAGAGAGAGTTGTTTAGGATTTTAAATGTTAAAACCAGCACGAACTTGGTAGCCAGTGTAAATGATGGAAGCCAAAAGTAGTGTGCTCCAGTCTCCAAATTCCAGATAGCTTCCACATTCTTAACCTTTGGAATCCTTTGAATTGTCCTTCAAGGCAACCCTAGATAGAGTTTTGCAGTACTTGAAACTGGGCCTTGGAAAATGAGGGTTTCAAGGAAGGAGGTCCCTCATACAAGCAGGGTTCAGGGCCACAGAGTCTACATCGCTTCAGCAATAACAGAACTCTGTCCTGTGCCAGTGCCTGGCTGCAGTTTTATTTACCTGGCAGAAGCATACCTGCCTCAGGATATATTCATTCACCCACTATTAGAGGAGTAGGGAAGACCAAATACATTGTCCTGTTAAATATATTTATTTAAATTCTGAAGATGGAAGGCAGGCAGGGTTTTTATGGAATGGCTTTGGGGAATCAAGACTTCAGGAGAGACAGCTGTAGAGTGAATTCTGCATTGTGTTGTCAGGCTGAATCAAAATGGGGTTTATTTTATTATGAGCTGGCCACCCAGCTGCAGTAACCTGATTAGTTCCGTATATATTGGCAGAAGTGTCCCACCATATCTATTTTCCTCCCCATAATCAATTCAGTTTCCAAAGAGGCTCCAGATGGGCTCTTTGCAAGGCTTTTGATTAAGTAGCATAACATATACAGCAGTCTGTCCTCCCGCCACCCAAAAATACAACACACTTGCTATGAACTCACTCCCTTAACAACAATTGAGGAAGGTATATTTAGGAAAAACGGGAGAAGGAATGAGGGGTGATGAATATGCACAATTGTTGTTATTTACACTGAATACATTGTGACAAAAGATGGATGGATTTTAAAAAGAAAACGAAGATATTCCCAACATTTACCCCTTGTCTCATCCAAAATTATTTCTCTGCTAAATAACAAATGCTGGTGTGAAGAGACCTATAAGGAATTAAGGCAAGTGGCTGAAAACAAGGTTTGCATAAAAGAACTAGTATTATTAACCTCTTCTTGCTGCACAAATTAAGAAGGGGAATTTTTAGCTGGACTTTAATAGGAGCTGTTCTCTGTAAGGTGGGGAACAATGTTTTAAAAAAACCCATCTGTGTACATCTCTTAAATTAACTGATATCAATGAAATAAGGAATTGTACAAAGATTATTATTTTTAAAATATACCCAAGGAGAGACGACAATAACGTGAGTCTGTTCATGAGCTACCCCTCAAATATTACCTATAACTGGATAGATAATGGTTTCTTTCAGTGACAGAAGCATTAATTAAAGGAAGGACACAGGGAAATGATTTTTAAAATGGCAATTTAGTCAAGCTGATATTTAATTTATACACAGGAGTTGCAGTCACCAATAAATGTTCTCTAGCTGGGTCTGAGGCAAAGAGCGGTTTCCATCTGAGCATTTGGCGAGGGATGAGTCTGACAGCCACATCAATAGAAAAATGAATGAAGATTTTCCCACTAGCCAGCTTTCCCTTAATTTCCCTGCAGTGTGCCTAACCCTTTGGGAAAGTGCTGTAGGATTATCGCTTAAGGACACTCCTTCCATTCCAAGGAAGGAGGATTTCAACATGCTAAATTCACTTTCCGGCTGGGCTGGACAGGAGGAAAATGTTTCAAAAGGAACATTGTAACCTCTGTTCTTGGAAGAATGAGCAAAGACAAAGAGAATTTCTAGTTCTCATTAACTCCAGAGGTTAATATTATTCTAATTGGTCCCCTTCTTCTATTGTCACATGAATCCTATATAGAAAATGCTTGATGCTGTAATATTCCTTGTAAACTAAAACTCTGCCATCCCCAAAATGCGAAGCTTCTAAATCTAATCAGTGTGTAATGCACACATCCACGTCCTTGTGACAAATGGCACTTTAAAGTCCCCTGACAGATGAAGAAGCCTCAGTTAAATATTTCAAGATCTCCGCTACACAAGTTTCCTCTAATGCATGCACTTTTGGGGGACATCTGTCTTCGGCACCTAATAAAGTGGTCTAGGTATAAAATGAACTTCATAGGATTGCTTTGACACTAAAGGCACATATGGCTCATAATTAGCTGGATATCTCTTATAGTTAAATGATTCCTCCCTCTCTCTCTCTCTCTTGCCCATTCGCATCAATAATAGAAGCAAACAAAGTTCCAATTGTTCCCTGTTGCGGGACATTATGTGCCTGAATAAATGGATGTTGGCTGTGTCTACATGGATTTGCCATATGGCTACAAAGGCCAGAAGAATAGGGGCAGTGTGCTTTGTGCTGGGAATAAGAAGGAGGCAGTGCTATGCAGGGTGTAGCCAGTCAAAGTCGAGAAGGAAAACAGAACAGCACACCTTCCAAAGATAGAAAATGAAAAATCATACTCCCTTGTCCTCTCCTAGGACAAAGCGACTTGGAAAACTATTTCTATTGTTTCCAAGTGGATATTCACATATTCGGTACCCAAAAAGTGGGCATTTGTTAATCAAGTCTACAAGGGATGCCAATTGAGACTGCAAGAACTGAGACTGCAGAAGGGGAGTAGAATCGGGCTCAAATTCAGTGGCCGAGTAAAATGGTTCTCTGAGTGTTCCTGAATCATCTCCAAGGAAATTTTTAAAAATCCAACGGTTTTCCTTATCTTGTAGAACCCAAACTCTGTTACTTTGTAGCAGGAAAATACGTGGTAGCGTTTTAGTTTCCTCAAGGATAATTTTGAGTGCAATAAATTCACAGCCCTTACTCACTTGTTGTGGCCAAAGCAAACCACCTCTTTCAGTAGCAGGGAAATTATGCTCATCTAGCACTCAAACCACAATGTTTCACCCATGGAAAAATGCACTGTGCTCTCCAGCTGGCACTTCACTTGAGATAATTTTGTGTGGATTGTGCCATAGTGCACCTATTAGATAATTCATCCACATGCCCTCTGAAATATAAGACTGTCAAATAATTTATAATTAAAAAATTTGGCCATCTAAAATACATTTGACAGTCTCTCATCAAAGGCTTGTGACTAAACTTTGCAGCCATGGGATGAGAGGACAGATCCTCTTACAGATTAGAAACTGGTTAAACAAAAAGAAGTAGAGAGTGGGAATAGATGGACAGCTCACAACAGAGAAAGATGGCATGCCGGAATGGGTTCTCCCAAGGATCTGTACTGGAACCAGTGCTGTTTAACTTTCTCATAAATGAACTGGAGTTAGGAGGGAGCCAGTGAAAGGCCCAAGTTTTAGGATAACACCAAATTATTCAGAGTAGTGAAAATCCAGGTAGACGGTGAAGACTTTCATAAGGAAGAACTGAGAGCTTCATTCTAAAGTGATGCACACTACAGCAGAAAATCTTCACACCAGATAAGAGATTGTGGGGCCATGGTAGACAGCTAATAGAAAATGCCCTCTCAGTATGAAGGAGCTGTGGGGGGAAAGCAAATTCCATGCTAGGAAAAAGGAATTCTCTTGAGGGAGTTCCCTGAGGATCAATATTGGAACCTGTGAGCAGTAATGTAGCCAAGTTTGCTGATGATACCAAATTGTTCCGGAGGATCTAAACAAAAAGTCATTGTAAGGAGCTCCAAAAGGTTCTCTCCAAACTGGGTGAATGGGCAGTAGAAAGGCAAAGCAACGTAAGCATCATATTGAGGCATTTAAAAAACCTAAGCCATTACACCCTAGTTTCACATATAAATTAACAAGGTCTGATATTGCCAGGAATGTGACCTTTGGGCCATAATGGATAGCTGATGAAGGTGTCGAGCCAGTGTGCGGTAACTGTGAAAAAGGTGAATTCCATGTTAGGGATAGGAAAGGGATTGATAATAAAAATGCCTGTATCATAATGGCATTTATACAAATATACAAAAATACCAGGGACACTTGGAATACTGTGTTCAGTTCTTGTTGCCTCACCTCAAAAAGGTCATTGTAGAGCTGAAGACAGTTCAGAAAGGGCAACTACAATGATCAAGGTGTTGGCTGAAGTCCCCTATGAGGAAAGGTCACAATATTGGGGACATTTTAGTTCAGAAGGAAGCGCACAGTGAGACATGATAGAGGTGTACAGAATTGTGTGTGATGTTGAGAAAGTGGACGTCCAATGAGCCAATTATCTTTCATAATGCATCAAGTGAAGCTGAATCTTGGAAGATTCAGCAGGCAAAAGAATAGTACTTCTTCGCACAGCACATAGACAAACTATGGAATCCACTGTCAGAAGATGTAGTGATGACCACCAACTTGGGTAGCTTTTAAAAGAGGTTTACACAAACCCATGGAGGTGAGGCCTGTCAGTGGCTATGTTCTGCCTCCACTGTTAGAGACAGTGAATATCAGTTGCTGAGAATCACAAGTGAGGAGAGGACTGCTGGACTCAGGGCCTGCCTGCAGGATTCCCATGGGCATCTGGTTGGCCATTGTGAGAACAGGATGCTGGCCTAAATGGGTCTTTGGTCCGATCCAGCAGGGCTCTTCTTACGTTGGACTCCAGCTCCCATTAGCCCCAGCTAGCATAGCCAATAGTCAGGGATGAGGACCACCAATCCCCCATTCCTGCTGTTACATAGGCTTCTGCCTTATTAAAAACAATTGAAATTGTAATATGTATGACTGACAAGCATACATATTGCCAACTTGTAACTCTTTCCTAAGAGAGAAACCAAATCAACAAATTTCTAAATTATTTATCAGCCTGTGATAATTTTCAGTAGACATTTGTACACCACCTCAGCTTTTGCCCTCTCTTCTAATTCTGTCAATTCACCTAGATATCATTATAACAGAGCAATACAATTCCCTGTTTCCATGACATTTTGGAAACTCAAAACAGTATTATTTTTTCCCCTTCTTTTGACATTTTGGTGCTTCCAGGCTGTCACTATTTTCGGGTGGGA
The DNA here is from genome assembly GCF_964234715.1 of Podarcis melisellensis. NCBI lineage: Eukaryota > Metazoa > Chordata > Lepidosauria > Squamata > Lacertidae > Podarcis > Podarcis melisellensis. The sequence goes on along the minus strand of NC_138528.1, from coordinate 72,618,899 downwards.
TTCAGCCACACTCTGGCAAATTCAGAATGCAGAATCATAACTTGATTGGAAGGTCACCTGCTTCCCAAAAAGAACAGACTTTTGTGATAAGGAAAATGACTGGAAAATGTGCTGGATAGTGTGGGTAAAGACTTGTTTTGATCTAACTCCCTACAAACCATTCAGGGTGATTACTGAATAAATGGTGTCCTGTCTACAATTTCCCTGGTTTCTAACTTCTACAAAGGCTTCTCCACTCGTGATGGAGCATACATTTCTATAAAGCAGCAGCAGCTGCAAAAACCAATTTGGGAATGTCCTGCAGCATCCTAGCCCGGATTGGAACACCCACTAGTCTAATGCTAAACATAATGTCCACCTCTCAACATCCCAAGATTTCAGCCACTTGCTGCAGCTTGGAGCTTTTATAGGCATCAAATGGAAGTGGACCGAGGGTACTTCCAGACTGGGCCTTTATATTGCAAGCAAGTCATTGAGATATTGCAAATGGTTAGTTGGCAACAGTTTTGTTTGTTCTTTTAAAAACTTAAACCCAGAATAAAGGGTAGCTGAATACAGACTTGCATTTTGATGCCAATGACATAGGACAGATCTGAACCATACATTTAAAGCACATTCAATGCATATTGAGGATATATTACTTCCCCCAAGAAATCCTGGGAACTGCAGTTTGCTAAGTGTGCTGAGACCTGGAGCTCTGTGAGGGGGCAACGACAGTTCCCACGATTCTTTGGGGTAAATTGTGTGCTTTAAATGTGCGCTGGGTGTGCTTTGAATGTATGGCATGGATCTGCCCATAGGTGCCCACATGGATGAGGTGTTCTGATCCCACAATAAGCTCCCATCTGGAAGCATCCTGAGAGGGTGGCAGAAATTCATACTGGTGTACAAGGATGATAAACTAAGGGCAGACCACCGCCCCCCCAAGGGTCAGGTGTGCTTAAGCTCACTCATTTCCCTGAGCTCTGGACTGTGGCCGATTTTGACATAGCGTGTAACAGCAAAGATACTGGAAAAAGCAAAACAGGCAAACACCCCCACTCCCCAAGATAGCTGAAGTGCTGCTCTTCAATGGGAGCTAATCTCTAGATCTTAAAACCCTTGCAGGAGCATCCAGAATTCAAGGTTAGCTGCTGTGCCGCTTGCCAAGCTCTTTGTGTACAGATAAAATAGGATGCTTTGAAAAGCAGCTAAACTCCTAAATCAGTTTAATAACTGCCTGAGGGTGGCTTCTTGCACCTTAGCGGAGGGCTGCAGCAGCCGAGGCCGGGCCATTTGAAGGCTGAGGCCTGCGGATCTTTCATTTCAGAAGCTCCTATTCTTAGCCATGGGGGTGGGGTGGGCTGAGACAATGGCAGCCCCAGAGACACCTGCTTGCATGAAAGCAAGAGAAAAGCCCATAAATCCTGGAGGATCCAGCTGCCTCCCTCCATGTATTGTTGGCGTTTAATAAGGAGGGGGGAGGCTCCTTTCCCCCCACCCACCCAACTTTCACCTTTCAAAAGGGACAATCGCCTCCAACCAGCGCCATAGGCAGAGAGGCCTATGAAAAACATCCAGTTCTCTTGATTAAGAGATCATACAGTTTGGACGTAAATCAAGGTTACTTTTATGCCGAGGGGGCGGTGCCTGAGCTTAATCCCGGAGAAGAATTTCGAGGGAGAGACGATTCTGTTTTAAATCAGTACAACCGGCTGGATTCTTAAAAAGCTTCCCTGGCTTAGAATATGTGCTGTGTCGTATCGGACTTCTCTTACTCTTTTTAATACGTATAAAAAGAAAGGAGCGGGGCACCGGGTGGAGAGAAGATATCAAGAATCCAGAGGCCGCTTGATTCATGCAGGAGTCGAAAGGCCTCTCACAATAACTAATACTACTGCTAAGAGGAGTAGTATCTCAAGCAACCTCCTCTAAGGAGCTGATATCCAAACAACCCCACAGACCGACCCTGTCGGTCGGAAGAAGATACCGTCGGCGATCGCTTTGTAGCTGGAGGTGGGGGAGGGGAAGGGAAGGGAAGGGAGGAGAACCCGAGGGGAGCAAGTTCACACACACACACACTCCCAAGGCAGGGCTTTTCTGTCAGCTGGGTCCGACCAAGCCCAAGCGGGGCAAGATCAAAGTCAGGATCCCACAAGCGGGAGTCTCACTCCTTTCTGCAGACTGCGGAGAAATCGAGCCTGGCTCCTGAACTGCACACGGAATCTCCTCCTGCACCCTCGACGCCGTGCCCGTCCGTCCCCCCCCCCCTTCATTTCCCGCTACACTCGGGTCCTAGCAAGCATTCATTGAAAGGAAGCGAGTGGTCCCTGGAAAGACCGCTTCTTACACGTTGCGTGCAAAGCATCTGGAATGGCGGCTCCCAGAGTTTCAAAACACACACACACACGTCCCGACAGAGCCTTTCCAGACTTTGGTTCCCTGGAGTCCTTGCAGCCGCTTAAGGCCGCTTTACGACGACTGTTTTCACGCGACTCCACAAGTTAAAAGCAACTTGGCGGAGGGGGGGGGAGGGAGGCGGGAGCAGGTCCCGTTCCGAATAGCCCCTTTCTCTGAGCGACCTGTTCCTTGGAAGGAGGTTCCCTGCCTTTGGGTGCCACTGACTCGCAAGGAAGCGCCCTCTTTGAGCGGGAAGCGCGCCCCGGGATCAAAGAAACTCCGCCGAGCTCGGAGCTGCGGGGCGGGAGGAAGGGCGGAGCGAAGGCGGGCGAGAGAGCGCCGGGCTCCGAAGGGGCGGAGGAACCAGGGTCACTCCTGTGCCACTTATGAATATTAGAGCGCTGCGTAAAGGGGGGGGGGTGTGGGGGGGCGTGTAAACGAGACGCAGAAGTTACCGTAAAGGCCAGAAGATATTCGTACACACACACACACAAAAAAAGACTCCGGACCAGTTTCACTTTACTGCTCCTAATTACCTATTGTTCGACGGGTAATTTGGGGAGACGGATTAACAGCCCTCCCTCAGAATTGCAAAATCAATCTCCTTTGCTCAAGCTACTAGAATCCAGATCTTCCCATTTACGGCGAGATCCTAAATTCCAGATCTGTTTACTCGGAAGCCCTATGAATTGGGGTTGGATCGACGGTGCCGTCAGGCCAGGAATTTGGCTCAGTAAGTAGTGCAGTAGGGCTGGACGGGAAGTCAGTAGGGCTGGCTGCTTACCACATTTTGAAGCAAGTGAAATAACACACGTGGCCATCTAAGGAGGGAGGAGCCGCCCCAGGACCATCGAGATGGATTCTTTTTAATGGGTGTTAACCTCCTGAGTGAGTAAAGTTGCACTCCTACAACCCAGTAGTACTAGGCATATTTACTCACTTACTCTGTGATAACCGTGCACAGGATTGCAAGCTTCTGCACACTCCGCAGTAAGTAAATGGGGTTTTCACCGCCTGAGAAATCATTATTTAGGGACAGGCACTACTGCTGACAGAGGCTTAGCATAATAGAATCATGGAGTTCAAAGGGACCCTGAGGATCATCTAGTCCAGCTCAGTGCTACTACAACCTGCACCATTGAACAGTGATCAGTATTAACAGGTTGATATAATCTGGGTACTGAACATGACATGATTTTGTTATGTATGGAAAATTGTCTTTCCAATCCCCCCATCAGAAGTGAACTCTAATTCACCAAAGCTTAAGGAATCTGTTCATCTTTAAAGTACCAGCTTTGTTTTGCTGCTGCAGGCTAGCATGGTGGCTTATTTTGAAGCTTCTAAACATGGACCTATACTTGAGCAAATCTCACTGGTTTCATCCTATTCTCTTTATGAGTAACTGAATTTAGGGACCATCTACTGCTTATAAAAGGCTCATTCCCAAGTAAGCTTGCATCTGATCCTAAACACTATGGAAAGTAAATTAAAGTGCTGTTTTTGACCTATTAAAGCCTTAAATGGCTCAGGATCGCAATACCTCAAGGAACGCCTCTTCCCAAATGAACCCACCCAGACCCTGCGATCACCATCTGAGGCCCCCTTCATGAGAGGTCTGTTATCTTTCCACAAGGGCCAACATTGATGCCGAAATCCAGCATTGCCTGAGCTCTGCGAATGTGGCTTTCTCCAGATTGAAGTGCAGAGTGTTTGAGGACTGGGACATTCACAGGGAAACCAAAATGTTTCTTTACAAAGCTATTGTACTACCAACTTCACTGTATGCTAGTGAAACATGGACCACTTATAAACGCCATCTCCAAATCCTTGAAAGATTCCATCAACGGTGTCTCCGAAAAATTTTACACATGACTTGGGAAGACAGATGAACTAATATCAGTGTACTGGAAGAAGCAAAGGTCACCAGTGTTGAAGCAACGATTCTTCAACATCAACTTTGTTGGACTGGTCACGTTGTATGGATGCCTGATGATCATCTTCCAAAGCAACTACTCTATTCTGAACTTAAAAATGGAAAGCATAATGCTGGTGAACAACAAAAGAGGTTTAAAGACTGTTTCAAGGCAAATCTTTTAAAAAAGTAGTATAAACACCAACAACTGGGAAACACTGGCCTGCGAGCACTCCAGTTGGAGAACAGCCTTTACCAATTGTGTCATGGGCTTTGAAGACACTCAAACTCAGGAGTGCTAAGAAGGCACGCTTGGCAAATCAACACCGTGATCAACTCCTGCCTGGAAACCAATGTCCCCACTGTGGAAGGACGTGTGGATTCACAATTGGCCTCCACAGTCACTTATGGACTCATTGTTAAAACGGTGTTTATGGAGACAATCTTACTCGGCTAGTAGTGATTGCCAAAGGAGGAGGAGGAGGGTGGCAATACAAGAATGGGCTTTTTCTTTGCTGGCTCCCCATTTGTTGAATGCTCTCTCTAAGGAAGCTTGCCTGGCCTCTAGGCAACACTGATCTTTAAGTAACTGTGGCCTTTTAGAACTGGGTGGGATGTTTTTAATGTATTTCTTTTTCCTCTTGGTTTTAATATATCTATGTGGGTCCCCCCTTTATTTGTCCATCTGTTTGGTTGTAAGTTTCTTTGGGTTGCCCTGGGCAAGATAAAATTTCTAACAAATTCAATAAATAATAATAATATCTGTTTACTTCTGAGTTCGGATTGCAATTGGACTTCAGTAAGTTTTGAGGAAAGCTTTTGATTGCAATTCTTTGTAAAGGTAAAGTTCCATTGAAATCAATGGTTCATGTAAATAAGAATGCTATAAATTTTTACTTATATGTGTTACCTGAAAATAAGTCCCATCGGTTTGCTTGGCACTTATTTTGAAGTCTCTTAGGCTCACAGCCTTAATCTATCTGGCTATATTGTATGTGTGAGTGAGTGAGAGATAAGACACATTTAATTAAAGGCCAAGATTTTGACATTCCAGGAAATTTATGGCTGTGCTGGGAAGGCCTTTGGAAGCATGCACAACAGATGCAATATTTTGTAAAGATATATGCTATTGTGGACAAGACCAGAATGGCTCTCAGCTATTGAGTTAAGGATTAAGGGCTCCCTGAGTGCATTGACATGGCAGAAGAGCCACTGTGGTTTATCGTGCCAATGATCCATAAATAACGGGTCACTACGAGATTTAAAAGACGCAGGTGGCGCTGTGGGTAAAAGCCTCAGCGCCTAGGGCTTGCCGATCGAAAGGTCAGCGGTTCGAATCCCTGCGGCGGGGTGCGCTCCCGTCGTTCGGTCCCAGCGCCTGCCAACCTAGCAGTTCGAAAGCACCCCTGGGTGCAAGTAGATAAATAGGGACCGCTTACTAGCGGGAAGGTAAACGGCGTTTCCGTGTGCGGCTCTGGCTCTGGCTCTGGCCAGAGCAGCGATGTCACGCTGGCCACGTGACCCGGAAGTGTCTCCGGACAGCGCTGGCCCCCGGCCTCTTGAGTGAGATGGGCGCACCAACCCCAGAGTCTGGCCAGACTGGTCCGTACGGGCAGGGGTACCTTTACCTTTACTAGGAGATTTAAACGGCCAGTTCAAATCTTTGCAGTAGTGTATGAGGGGTGTGCCAAGGCATGGCACACGCCAGGGGAACTGGAGGCTGCAGAGAAAGAGACTGAAACAGGGTACTGGTTGTTGAGGTCCTTCCATTACATCTCTTTATGTCTTAGTGATGGTGGCCAGATCGCAATATGTAGAGTACCTCTCTGAAATGCAACCTGCATTTTGTTGTGATCATTGGCAAAATATTTACCGAGTTCATTGAATCGAAACACTTCTCTTAACAATGGAGTCCTAAACTTTGAATGACATCATACAGAGTGATACTTTTTGTAGCATACTGACGGATGCCCGTTTGTCATTTTAAGCTCAAGAGAGGAGATGGAGCCAATCATATCTCACAGGCTCATGGACCTCTTACAATGCACATTGCTGAAAGCAGGTGTTTGTTACATCAGCGCAATTGCTTCTAGGCTGTATTGGGCACTGTGTTTTATGGGTACATCTTAACAATGTGGTGCACAATCGCTGGACATGAGCTGGAGTACAGAATTATGGCAGAAGGTCCCATTGAGCCATACTTAAAACACACACACCCTTATGGGCTACAATAAGAACCACGTTTGCTTCCATAGAAATGAATGGGGCTTCTTTTGAAGTAAATATATTCAAAAGATGGGTGTCAGATCTTATGCAATACTAACACTGATTTTTCAACTCCCACCTAAAAACGAATGTTATTGTTATAAAATTTCCATACCACCCTTCAACTGAAGATCACAGGGCAGTGAGAGTATACATACCTTTTAAAGACATTAGCCAATGATATTTTCAGAAGGCGATAGAAAATTCCTTCCTCATGGCTTTTCTATTGACAAAAACAGTGTGCCTCCAATACACACACAACACCTAGAGTGCACCTTTACAAGCGTATAAAGAGCCAACAGGCTTTCAACTGACCACCATGCATTTCACAGTGTATTCTAACTTGCTGCTCCCTTTCCCACTGTTCCACAGGAGGCATCCATGGAATCAATTAATTGCAGTCATCCTGTGCCTTTGCAGCTGAGCAGTTTCGCTTCTTGACGCTTTGCACCTCTAGTCTTAAATATTATAAGGTATAAACCAGTGCTACTGAAATAAAATTATCCTTCTTTCCAAAGCATGGCTAGGAAAACTATGGCCCTCTAGATGCTGCTTCGATCCCCAGCTCACAGCCATCATTGCCAATAATCAGGGATGTCGTCTAGAGGGAGGCATGGCACATCTATGTTCCAAGATGCAGGTAGAATTAAAGTTAATAAGCCATCCTACATGCAGTAAATACAGTGCTGGGGGTACTGTTTAGGGTTGTTGTTGTTGCTGCTGTTGAGAATTATTTGTAATTTTTTTTATCGTTTGAACAATTTTATTTTTGCATTTTTCAAAATTTATTATATAGATTTTAACTGTTCTTTTTCTCATATTATTTTATCATATATGGGGAAATTGTTCAGTTTAGTTGTGTACTTTCTGAGGTTTTATTGTTCGTGACTTTTGTTGTATTTGTAATTATGTATTTTTTTCATGTTATAAGCCGTCCCAGTATTTAACTGGAAAGGCAGCATACAAGTAAAATTATGTATGTGTGTATCTCTGTACCTTGAAAAATATTGTTTATGCAAATCACAATTCGAAAGACACAGCTAGCAGTTCATATTCAGTGCTGGACTGCTTTTTTTGGTAGTCCATGTGATACAGCAAATTTGTGTTTTGCATAAACAGGTGAGTAGATTGTCTCTCCAGTGTGAACCATACCAGACTGGTGGTACTGGGACATTCACGGCAGAGAATTTGAATGTGACTTAAGGATGCTTGTGTTTTATGGCTTATGTTTTTCCTTGTACTAGTTAATAAGGCTAATAATGGTACTTTCTGATGTTAGATGGTGCAAAAAAAAAAAAAAAAAAGATTAAGACATGAGAGTAGGCTCCCTGCTCCCATCCCAAGGTGTAGACAGGTAGTGGGTCTGAAACATGGGTGTGAGACAGTGTGGTAGGGCCAAAGAGATACCCAGCTTTTCTCTTCAATGCAGGTATCCACTGGGTGTGCGAGAGAGACAATGGAATAGGGCTAAGATTGCCTTGAGTGTGGTTTTTGTGCAGTACAATGTCTGCAGCCAAACTTTCTTATGCAAGTTGTTTAATCAGGTGTGAGGTGAACATAACTTTAATCTAATGTCAGTCTATCCATCAGGTTTGCTCCCAAAGTACACAGAAGCTGACAGTCCTGCTCTTACATAAGGAACCAATGACCGTTATTGCATAATATTAACAGTGATGTTACACTGAATTTGAAGAAGCCAAAGAAAATAAAATTGTGTGCACCGGGGTGGGGGTTCCAATCGCAGAGTGATAAGAATAAAAGCTATAAACACCAAGGCAGCTTATTGACATTTGATTCCTTTTTATTTTAACATTGTGGCATAAATTTGCAGTGGCAGTGGTACAGACCGGCTCAGGAACCATTGTATCAGATTTATTTTCAAGTAATAACTAATTTTGATTCATAGCTACATTTTGTGAATGCAAAAAAAACCCACTATAAAAATAAATTTACATTTTTGTAAATAACAAAAAAGCAAATATATAGTGCCCTTTGGCTTAACCAAATAAGAAAAACAAAAACCAAACACACAAAACAGACTACTGGGTGTCAACCAAAGTTATCCGCTTTTTTTCTTCTTGACATAAATAGAAAATATAAGTTAGTATAACTCTTAAGTTGTTTTTTTTGTTTGTTTTTTTTTACAAATATACATTTTTTGTTTGTTTTGCACTGAGAGATCAGCAGAGATTAAACATTTATATAAATGACTTTAAAGCTTTTACACTTCTGGCCAGTGTACTCACATTAGGCATAATACATTTTTAATATATATAAAACGTAATACATTGCACAGTTGTAAATTAACACTGCTCCGTCAGGTGGCTTGTAGTCGGGCCACTTTTGCTACATAGAGGTACAAGCAGTTCCTTCTGGGGCACGAGTAGAAGAGGAGGAACGAAAAAAAAACAAAACGGGGAAGAAGAAAAAAACACACACACAACCAGGGGATTCTTCCTCCCTATTCTGGGTCTCTCTTGCCAGTCCCTTTTAACGTGTGGAGGAGGAAGGGCCTCTCAAGCTCTTGTGTTTCCAAGGAAACAATCACTTCGGTGTTGTAGTGCAAAATCTGCAAGAGAAGAACAAGCGCATACATAGCACAAACTTGCACAGAGGACTCCCGGGCGACGTCGCAACTGGACGGAGTAGTTGGCCGATACAAAGAGACTCCCCCCGCCCGCCCCCTCCTCCTCCTCGCTCTCCCCTCCCCCGAGGAGCAACTGATGAGTCAGCAAAAGCGGTGGAGGAGGGGGCGGAATGGCTTTTTTTTAAAAAAAGAAAGAAAAAGCAAGCAAGCCCCATGCAATATCTGACCATCAGGAAGTTACTCCAGATCGGGGGCCCGAGGGAGAAGAATGGGGAACACACCCAACTGACCAGTCAGGAGAGGCTCCTTTTGCAAGCCTCCGCTACCTTCCCATTCCCTTGCAATCCCCGCCAAGTTTTGGCAGCGGCCCCAACTGTTCTGCAAACGACCAGTCACGCACGAGAGGTCGCCCCTCTCCGAGAGGCAGGGCGGAGCAGGAGGGGCGAGCTGCTTCCCAAGGCCGATCGAAACCCCCCTCCCTCCCCCCCAAAAAACTTGCACCCGTTTCTAAGTATTAAAAAATAGCCGATCTTGACGTGCACCCATCGCTCGCTCACCTCGTTCATCGGAGCCTTTTCCGGGGGGTCTGCTCGGCGGGGACAGCAGAGACCGAAGCTGGCAAGGCGCTGGGATGATCCCCGGACACTTTCGAGTCTACGACTCTTTTCCGCTTGGCGAAGAAATCTGCGGATCAGACCCAGGAGAAAGAGGGAGGGGAGGGATTAGCAGGGATTCTGTGCGTGTGTGTTATTTTTTGGGGGTCACTCGAGCCAAGAGCTTCGAGCTGGAAAGGGACACACCCCACCCTCGGTCAGGAACGGGAGAAAAACAATCGCGTTACACACCAGGGACCCGCCCTGCTTGGCTCGCCCGGGCGCCGCCACGGAGCGCCTGGCTCTGGGCTCCCCCTGTCGGCGAGCGGCGGGCGCAGCAGCTGCTGGGGTTTGTTTACGTCGCAAAGGGGAGGCAGCAGCCGCCGCCGCCGCGATGTGCTGCGTAAGCATTTTCCTTCCCCGCTCCACCAACCCCCGGGTACCTGCGCGGAATTTTAAGCAGAGGCAGCGCCTCCGGGCAACGTTTTAAGACGCCGCGCAGATGAGGAAGGGGTGGGGCGCCCCCATAACTCGGCCTGGGAGGGGCAAAGTGGAAGCAACCCCCCCAAAAAACAGGCACAAGTGCAACCCAATCCGACGGCAGCGCTGCTTACCTGTGATGTGCGCTACACTGGCCGACGACGCCCTTTTCAGCGCCGCCGCGGCGCACGGGACAGGCTTGATTATAATCCCTGAGTAGCTGTGGAGCTGAGCGGCCCGGTTCTCCTGGTTGAGGCGCTCCTCGCCCGCCGACCTAGTGCTTTCCAAGGGGGCCGTCTTGCCCGGAGAGCTGAGCGGGGAGGGGGCCGAGGGCACCCCCGTCCCCTGGGGATCGGCCTCCGCAGGCGCCTCGGCGCTTCCCGGAGGCGGCGGAGGCGCCTTGGAGCGGATCACCAGCACCGGGAAGCGGCACTTGCCGACCTGCAGCGTCTCCCGGTAGAAAGCGGGCACGGCGCCTCCGTCCACCTCTTCCCACTGCAGCCTGCCCGGGCCGCCCAGCGGCGTGTCGCTCTGGAAGTTGTAGTCCCAGCGCTTCTGGCCGTCCTCGCAGATCTCCCGCAGCTTGCTCTTCAGGTCCCGGTTCAGCTCGTCGTGATCCACGGGGCCAAAGAGGTTCCTGCACACCCCGGTGCGAGCGTGCAGCGGGAAAGTCCGCCGAGCCGCCAGGCGCTCCAGAGCCGAGGCGCTCGAGAGGTGCACGTTGGACATGATGGTGGCGGCGCCTAGTAGTAGTAGTAGTAGTAGAAGTAGTAGTAGTAGTAAGAGGGAGCGGGCAGGTTCCTTCTCCGCCCGACGAGGCAGCGGGTCCGATCGCCTTGGCAAATCCAAATCACAACCCCGGAGAGCAGGGCTGGGCTTTCGCCGCCTCCCTTCGCTGGGGGCCCGGAATAACCTGCGCGCGCCCCGATCCCCTCCGCCTTAACCTGCCCACCTTCCGCGCCTCGCTCCGCTTCTAGCAAGCCTGCCTGGGGCTGCCTCGCTTTTTAAAGCTCTCACCGAGTGAGTTCGAGCAAAACATCGATTAACATAATACTATTTCTCTGCAATAACACTCTTGCCATTGGTAGACGCTCCATTCTACCCAGGGCGTCGGACCGCCTCCCCAGGCTCCTTATTGGGTGAAAGGCGAAGTGTGGCAAGGCGCCAAAACTGTCCTTCTCCTTGCCATTGGATAGCGTGGCTTGTCCGTCACGGATGTGTTTAGAAAAATTGGGGGGGGGGGAGTTAGAGAGGGAGAGGAGAGAAGGCGGTGGCGAGTATCATGCGATTTAAAGAGATGGTTGAGTAACATGACACCCAGCCCACGGCTCAGCTCCCTTTGTTTGCAGTCGGCGACGGCTGCTTCTCTGCGAGTACTTTTTTGTTTTGTTATTGTCACTGCGCTATTTTTTTAACACGAGAACTAGTGGAAGCACAGAATTACTGGAGGATTGGGTGGGTTTTAGATTTCTGTTTGTGTTTGCAAGATTGAACAACTTTTCTACCCAGCATCTGAGAGTAAAAAATTCAAACGGCTTTGTGTAGAAAACAAATGTTATATGTACAGTGGGGCTCCAAACGTTAACCGACTTTCAAGGAGTTGACGACTGCAAAAGGCAGCGAAGGGAACGGATTAATCCTAATATGTTTAGCATTCTTAGTAACAAGAGAGTCAATTGCTTGATAGGTTTTGAAACTGCATCCGGACTGGGACATGTAGGAAAATGAAAGCATTCTGTCTTTTTTCATTAAAAGAAAACCACTTAATCTAAGCTCGCTGTCTTAACTACACTGAATTGCCAAAGATTAACTGACTTGTGCGTAATACATCTTTGCAGGTCATTGCAAATGTTGCCATCTGTGGTTACTGGAGGGGGAGTTGAGTTGCCGAACTCTACATCTGCAACCAAGTGTCTGAGGCATCCTGATGGGAGTTTCGTACAGGGCTTCCAGCTTTACCAGAGTGAGGATTTCTCCCCCTCCCTTTGATGCTCCACCCCAACAAAAGAAAAAGAGCGAGCAAGCCAAAGAGTACCCTATTCTCAATGGTTTGGGGTTTTTTGATCTTGGCAGCTTTCACCAAGCTGGTGCCTTCCAGCTGTTTTGGACTACAGTTTCCTTCAGCCCAATCCAGGAGAGCCATGCTAGCTGGGGCTAAGGAGGGTTGTAGTCCAAAACATCTGGAGAGCACCAGGTTGGCAAAAAACACCTGGATTAAAAAATTACCGCAGTTCTCCATATCTGTTCTTTATCACAGGAGCAAGGCTTAGTTTATATGCCCTCTACCATTCTTCATCAGGTTGACTACTGTGAGAAGAGGAAGCTGGACTAGATGGGCCATTGCCCTGATGCAGCAGATTCTTCTTACGTTGCTAGTATTTAAGGTGTTTTGGTGCTTTGTGCTTGAACATCCTGCATTTCAGGGCTTGTCTACACTTTTGCTTGTCCCGCGTTTAAAAGGCATGAGTCCAAGTGGTTTTCCTCTTGCCCTGCTCCTTTCCCAGGGAAAACCTGCTCTTTAGTTTTAAATTGGAGTAAGCTACAGTCTAGAGAAAATCCAAATTGCCGTTTGCTCTGATTGAGCACTAAAGAGCGGTTTGGGAGCGGCATGCAAGAGGTATTAAAGTCTTTTAAAGAAAGACTACCATTCTAATTCATTTCCTTGAGTTGTGAGTGGATGAAACTTTTCCTCTTTGAGGGAATGGCAGGGGAGGAACAGCAGCTCCAATCTACACATGATTTAAAAATATCACAAATATCTTTCAAGAAGTAGCAGAATGGATAGTCAAAAGTACAATTACTTGAGATCACCAAAGGTGCTGCAATCCAGGGAAGTAGTGTTGGCCTCTTAAATCAGGAGGATGTGAAGTAGCGTTGGCGGGTGGGGGAATGTCATTACAGCCCCGGTTCCTGGGGGTTTTATCATTGAAATGAAACTTCCAAGAGGACCATATGGCGATTTGCAAGATGGCCTGCAGTCCAGAAAGATGCTGTTCAGTGAACAGTTCATAAAAAGGCTATCATGGTTCAGTGACACTGACAATACACCTCATTAGGCAAGACGTAAACCCCTGTTGGAAGGGTTTTTGATGGGGCAGAAAGAAGAAAAGGTCAGTCATCCAATCAGACCTTCAAGCGAAAACAGGTGATGAAATATTAATTCCTTTGATTTAACAACCTATCAGATCTAGTCCACAAAAGAGATGATGGGACCAAAGCCAATCCCGCTTCGGAGAGTAAATGATCATGGTATACACAGTTATCCTTTTAGCGATTGGTACCCTGCCAAAAGAAGGCAGAATTCAGTTTCTTTTCAAGCCTTGGTAATGATTAACCAATAAAGTATAAGCCCCACAGACTAAGCTTTGTTCACTTTAAAGTTTGTGTTGGTCCACTGTGAGCCTGCCTATCCTATAGATGTGTGTCCATGTATCCGGGAGCAGATAACACCCTGGGCAAGGCGAGTGGAGCCCATGAAGTCAACTGCGCTGCATGCCAGCTGCACTCCAAGTGAAACAGCTTGTTTGAATGTTTGGCATAGAGCTTGCACTGAGATATTTGGCTCTGCAGATGGCTTAAATGGAAGGCACCTAGGTGAGTGGTCCCCATCTTGTCCCCACACATTCTGTCATCCCCATGGTTTGTGCCACACAGCCTCTTCTTTTGGTGCTGCTCTTAGGGTTGCCCACGTCAGGCTAGTGATGCAATTATTTAATGTTCTCTCCTGAACAAACAAAACTTTGAATTGGCTTTTATTGTAGCGATTGTTACTATCTAGAAAAGGCAACATGAATGCACAGTGTTTGAATGCAGAAACATATATTGTACTTAGAAAGTATATGTTTCTTGATTATGATGATTGTCTCTCTGTCCCAACCATTTACCCCAGGGGTAGCTGACTTTTCTTGGCCTGAGGGCCATATTCTCCTTGGTCAACTCTCCAGGGGCTGCATAGCAGCATTAGGTATTGTCTCCCCATGCTCTCATACACTTAATCTCATGTGCATGCATACACAGCCCTCAGCTAATCCATACAGGTCAGCTGAGGAAGGAGCTATCACTGGCCTGCTTTCCATTCATTTGCAAAAAGCAATGACATTGAAGACCAATTCTGTGTAATGGAACCCAGCCACCACCTCTGCCACCGTCACTTATCCAGCTCTGTAACCAGTGTCCCCCCCCCCTCCAGGTACTCAAGGGAACCTTCCTCCCCTCAAATTTTCAAAGTGTGGCACCTACTGTAACAACTTCATGGTGAGTACTGGCATCTTGTTTTCTATTGAAAAAAGCAATGTCTGTAACAAAGTGCCTCTCGTTGTTGTTGTTTAGTTGTTTAGTCGTGTCCGACTCTTCATGACCCCATGGACCAGAGCACGCCAGGCACTCCTGTCTTCCACTGTCTCCCGCAGTTTGGTCAAACTCATGTTGGTAGCTTCGAGAACACTATCCAACCATCTTGTCCTCTGTCGTCCCCTTCTCCTTGTGCCCTCAATCTTTCCCAACATCGGGGTCTTTTCCAGGGAGTCTTCTCTTCTCATGAGGTGGCCAAAGTATTGGAGTCTCAGCTTCAGGATCTGTCCTTCCAGTGAGCACTCAGGGCAAACTAATCTGAGGCCTGTTTTCTTGTACATCACAATCCACCCTTCATTGCCTGTTGCCATATCTATGTCCTGAGTTGCAAACTAATTTTCCTGAACTTTGGTGGTTGTGAGTTAGCCATCCTAATGCTCTTTGACTGTGGTGTCCTGAACCACACATGGCATCAGCACAGTGGCTCCTGACAGGCTTGGGTCATCATTCATGGCTAATTTTTCTGATTCTTTAACTAGTATTAAGCCAGAATTCCCTGTTTTGAATGTACTGGGGAAACACTGACTGAACCCAAGAAAGAATCTTCATTGCCGAAGCTCATACACAATGCAAGGAGGGGAGTGTTTAGTCCCAATGCTTGTTCCTGGCTTCATAATCCTTGAGTTGTTGCTTGAACTTGACCATTGTCTGGGCTCAGCCATTGTTGTGCAGTACTGTAAATATTCACTTCCAAACACAGTCATTCATAGAACCAAGTGACAGGATTTTGCCACAATTGGTTTTCTGATAGGGAATGAAACAAGGTTAATGTTAGTGAGTTAGCATTAAGCCATTAACCTCACATAAAGTTGACAGTAGCATTAGGCTTAATATTGATTTCCAAGAATACTGATGTTTCATGTTCTCTCTGAAGACTCAATAGCGGTGGCAAAATGAAAATATGTGTTACTGACTCTTCTGTTGCCAGCTTGATGTTACTCCATGGCAAACATGGAAATATTCATGTGGCAGAAGCATCTGAGGCCTTGTACTTAGTTTCCCAACTGAGCTCAGTGGAAAAGTTTCAGTCTTCTTAGCACAGGGGTAGCTGTCCTAGTCTGGCAGGTGTAGACCATGGTTAGGAGGCCCCGATTCCCCTCACAGAAATGATTCTCAGAGTTCCCTGTGAAAAGGCGTTGATTGTTAAGCCACTCTGGAAAGTGTAGCTTTCTGCAATAAGTTTTATTGTGTTATATTCTGCCCTTCCACCTAAAGTTGCCCAAGGTGACAAACACATCTGCAAATTTTTTTGAGAAAAAAAGGCATTCTAAAACAGTTTAAAAGATGGTAATCTTATAATTGATAAAAATTATATCTCTAGAGAACACAGATACATTAGATCTGGAGAGTGTTTATAACAGGTATGGGTGGCATGCCTACCTTGGCTACAACAAGGTGAAAGTTCACAGAGGATTTACTAACCATATAGTAAGGAATGCTCTATGCAAGGTGTGGACCAGATATCAACAATTATTAGAACCAAAAACGCCATGGTGGCTGTCCCCGCTAGAGGCATTTGCAGTAAAAAAATTAAATGCAGAAAGTAATTGGGCAAATTATAGTCAATTATTAAAAGAAGATCAGGGACAACTGAAGCTCAAAACATTTGAGGAGATAAGACATTACCTCACCGACTGGCTTCAATATCATCAATTAAATAATGTATTTAATTCAGACAAAAAAATAGGGTTTTGGAGAGAAGAATCTAAATTGTGAAAAGTATTATTAAAAAATTATAAGATATTAATATTCAAAACTTATGACCTTTTATTGAAATGCAATCTAAAAGATGAGGAACTAAAATAAGTTATGGTCAAATGGGCACAAGATATCGGCCACACAATATATATGGAACAGTGGGAAAGGCATTGATTGGAGGTAAGACATCAGCTTTACTGCCGGTTACACTGTTAAAGAGAATATAATGAAAATGTTCTATAGGTGGTATTTGGCACCTTCCAAACTCGCCAAGATATATAACTTAAAAACCAATCTATGTTGGAAATGTAATAATGCGGAGGGGACAATGATTCATGTATGGTGGGGCTGTGAGAAAATCAAAAAAATCTAGGGGTGTATTCATGAAGAGCTAAAAAAGATGTTTAAAACTTCTACTGAAAAGAAACCAGAGGCATATTTATTAGGTGTTTTGGGAAAAGACATCCCACAGGATAAGAAAAGGCTATTTTTATATGCCACAGCCACAGCCAGATTATTACTTGATAAAAATTGGGAGGGAGTTGTTATGCCAACAAAAGATGAATGGATAAGTAAACTATGTGAACTTATAAAACTGGAGAAGTTAACAGCAGCCATAAGACATCAGACAAATCAGAAATTAACGAAGGAATGGAAATGCTTTGGGACTGTATGAAAAAATACTGTTCTAAGGATAATATGTTGATATGCATAGACTAAGTTTGTAGAGTAGATATTCGGACAAAATAGATAAATAAGGAATAATATTTAAAAGACGTAAAGTGAATAAGATTAATAACTAGACAGAATGTCGAGTGGTGGTAAAGGGAAGTCACATGGGGACATATTAGACAGTATTGGTTTTCATTTATGTACCGTGTAAGTTTCTTTTTCTTTTCTTTTTTGTATGTCTATTTTTGGGTATGTCTGTTCGTTCTCTGTATGTCTGTTTTTTGAATATATATATATTTTTAAAATGACAGCGAGCATAAAAAAGATCTGCCTTGTACAATCCAAATGGAATTTGTATTTCAACACTGAAGTCTAAATTGTCCGCAGTTAGTGCAGAATGCTGCAGTATAACTGCTGACAGGATGGAGACCTTATTCGCATGAAACACTTATGCCTTGGTGGCCAGTTTGCTACTGGGCCAAGTTCAATGTGTTACTAATAATATATAAAGCCCTTAACAACTTGGGACCAGTGTATCGGTGCGATCACCTTAATAAATAATAATAATAATAATATTTTTTTATTTATACCCCACCCTTCCCAGTTCAGAAAACTGGGCTCAGGGTGGCCAACAGCATATTTTAAACACTTAATTGACGCAACAAAAAAACCATAAAATACAATATAAAACAAGGATAACAATAAATTCAGAATTCAAAAATCAATTTAGAGGGAAAATGCATCCAATAAACATTAAATAATCACCAGGGCTAGCTGGCTAAATTAGTCCTATTTGGGCCAGCGAGGAGACCAGGGGAGAATTAGCTGTGGGATCCCGGAGCGGGTAATCTTCATAAAAAGGGAAGGGGGAGGGAAGGAAGGGGAATTAAAGATCAGGCTAAGTTCAAATTGAAAGCCAGACGCAATAGCTCTGTCTTACAGGCCCTGCGGAAGGAAGTTAAATCCTGCAGGGCCCTGGTCTCATGGGGCAGAGCATTCCTCCAGGTCAGCAGAGCCATCACTGATATAGGCCCACTTGACCACTTTGCTCTGTGGACTGGCATTCCATACCCATTCCATATTTGTAATAATACCCATTCCATATTTGTAATAAATTGATATTCTACTCTAGCAGCACCCACACTTTGGGTGTGAGGCAGGCACTGTACTCTTGAACGTGCTTGCTTGTCGTGTCTGGAGGCTGAAAGCCAGCAAGGGAAGGCAGGCAGGCAGTGAGGAGATTCTGGTGGCAGCATGGGCTTGAGCTGAGTGGTTAAGACTGCACTTATGAAGCTGGTAATGCCCCACTACTGGGATTAATGTGTGCGTGATCAGACAGACCTCCTCCCATATCCAGTCCTTTCTCCTTGCTAGCGCTACTGTATTGTTTCTGCTCTCAACATCACTAGTGCTGATGCTTGTGGTAACAGTTCAATTTAAAAACCAAACGAGAGAACTGGGCAAAACCATTTTACTTCAGCAGGAGGGTGGATAGGGGGGCAAGGAAGGAAGTAGTTGGGGGCAAATAAGTCAGGAAAGTGTGACCACGCAGCCTTTCGCAATGGCTCCAACCACCGCTCCAACCAAGTGAGACAATTGCACTAGTCAGCTCACCCCATGCACTTTAGCTGATCTCCTTTTAAAGCCATCGGAGCACATGGCTGTCACCACATCTGGTGCCAGGAAACTCCAGCCATTAATTACGTGCAGTGTGACAACGTTCTTGCTTTTCTCTGTCTGGAATCTGCTGCCGGTCAGTTTTATCAAGTTGTAGTATTTTATCGGGTTGTAGTATTTCCAGCACTGTGGTAGCTGTTTTGAGATGGGGCAGGGAGAGCCGGGGTTTTTTTGTTATTGAATCATTAATTGCTTTTCAGTAATTAGAAAAATGGTGCACAAATTCTTTTTTTTTAAAAAAGAAAAAGTTAGAACTTTATTCCATGAGTGTATAAAGGCATATTCAGTCCCTTTCCTTATGACCCCTAGCATATAATTTGCCTTTTTTACAGCTGTAGCATGCTAATTTAAGTTTTCATTGAATTATTCACCATGATCCTAAGATCATATTCCTGGTTAGTCACCATCAGTTTAGACCCTTTTGGTGTATATTTGAAGATATGTGCATTACTTTACCTTTATATTGAACCTTGTTTGTCGATTCATCTGGATTAGAGAAAACCCTTTATATTTGCAGTGTAATGGGCTTTTCACCATCCTTAATAATTTGGTGTCATTCCAACACCTGGCCAGTTCAACGTTCCTTTTTAACAGATCACTGATGAGCAAATAAACAGCATTGCCCCCAGTACAGATACTTGAGGAACTCTACTTTCACTTCCCACCACTGCAAGGCTTTTCCATTACCTCCCACTCTCTGCTCTCTTACTAAGCCATAAGACGAACCATCTTCTTATCATGACTGCTAAGGTTGCTCAGGAACCTTTGGTGAAGGACTTTGTCAAAAGGTTTTTACACATCTAAATACACAAATAAACCTGATGATCAATATCTGCATACTTGTTTAATAGTTACTAGAATTGTTAGGGCTATTTGCTAAAGAATAGTATGAGGAATCTCCAGTTTTTGCTTCGATGAGATCTTAAATTAGTAGTATAATATTCTACCTAATCTAGTTCACTATGGAGAGAACACCAGCCACTATTACAAGTGTCAAGCATTATCTAAAAAACCGAAAACCCTCTTTCTTCCTAATCAAACCTGCTGAACTCAACTCTACCTTGCTCTCTCCCTTTGCTGTTCTGCCGAGTCACTCTGTGGTTGTGATTCCCTCAGTTTATGCCTTCCACCTGTGTCACTGAATTATTCCTGTCTGATTCTCTGACTCCCATCAGCTTCAGCCAGAATGGCCAATAGCCAGGGATGATGGCCGTTATGCTCCGGCAACAACTGGAGGCTCAATGGGTCCCCACCCCTGCTTTTTCCTCTTAATTTACACTTACACTAGGGGTAGGTGTTGCTGGGAGTTGTAATCCAAAACATCTGGAGGGCACCAGATTGGCCAAGGCTGGCCTAGATCTCTTGATTCAGTATGTGCTGCTGGAACACATCTGGAGCAAGGCCGGTGCCTATGCGGCTTTCATCAATGAAAATGCAATGCAGCAATCACAAAGCCACATATTATGAACAATATAGGTTAAGAAAACAATGCAATCTGAAATGGCAATCAAGCCAGCTGGTTTTTAAACAGCAGCAGAAATTACACACTCAAGGCCTTTTAAAATGAAAACATTTACAAAGTATTGTCTAAGAGAGAATAATGAGGGAGCAGCTGGATTTCCACAGAAGGGCTTCCCGAGTTGCTAAAGTGGTAAAATAAGCTTGACTCTGTGGCCATTTCTATAAGCCAGAATGCATTCTTTACATAAAACCCCAAGGTGCCCTTGGCTTGGGATATATCCCATACTACTTAATGGATGGTTAGGAGTGGACAATTTCTGTATTTTAGTTCTCTGTTCATCGGCGTCAGGTCAATGCAATGCACTTGGTGGTGTGGAATCCCGTTGGAATCCCAGAACAGTAGAGTCTTGTGTCACAAGTATGTAGTTGTTTTTGATAACCCTCTAGAAGCCAAACAATTCCCAAATAGAAACCAGTCCATCCCTCTCATCCCTAGCCTTATGCTAAGCAGGCTGCTGATCCACAGAATCATAGAACTGGGTGGCCTCAACCACCAACCCTCTGGAGGACTTCCAGGGAAGATGGCGCCGGGTCAAGTCTCAACTGAGTCTCTGCTGCATGAGTAGGAGCTCTAATGATCAAATTACCCTGATAAAAAGGCTCAAACTATGAAAATATCTGCCAACTTTTATCAGTAAAAGACTCTGGGAGCTGTCGGGTGAACCTTTAAACCTTCCCCCGCTTTCAAAGCTACTTAAATCAACTTTGAACCACCTCCATTGAAAAGCCCATAAAGCTGTGGGCTGGATAAAATAGCCCTATTTATCTCCGAGTACAAAGATGGTACTTACAAGACAATGTTGCACCAACCCTCTGGTTAACAGTTATGCCTTTGGCTTATAGGCAAGATGGTTCCTGCTTTAGTGGTTCTGTCAGTCCTACAGGACTCCTACTTTTGGGAGGCTTCATTGGTCCCACACTCTATCCCAAATTTCCTTTTTCCTGCCAGTTCTCCTTAAAAAACAAACAAACCCTGAAAATTTTCAGCATCTTTTCCTTCATTCAGGTAGCAAGTTCTGGCTCACTGCTCTGTGCTGCATTCAATATATCCTCTTACTGCACACAAATCAGTTGTATGGCTTGAAATGCTTTGCTGCAGACGTGATCTATTGGTCACCCCTTCCACAATTATAAATTAGAAGCTATAACACCTATTGTTCTGAGGGCTGCAAATCTTAAGTGTGTGCTTGCCCGTAGTTTTCGGAACATTTTATTGTACACAGCAGGCCCCTGGCCACATGGTCCCATGGCTGCATTTTCAGAAGCATAGGGTAAGCAGAGTCAGGCTAAGTAAAAATAAAAGGCAGACAAGGAAGGTAGGCAGCACCCTGGAGAGCTCCAACTGGACTCCAGACAGGGCAGGCTTGAATGTTGCTCCAGTAAGTGGAAAACTCAGACTGAGGGCTCGTCCACACTTACCTTTACTCTGCTTTTCTAGGCACAAGTCTGCGTTTTAAAGCTCAGTCGGTAGAACATGAGACCCTTAATCTCAGGGTTGTGGGTTTGAGCCCCATGTTGGGCGAAAGATTTCTGCATTGCAGAGGGTTGGACTAGATGACTCTTGTGGTCCCTTCCAATGCTACAAATCTGTGATTCTGTCAAGAGAATTGGAGAGGTAGCCCAGCGACTGGCCCCTAAGTACTGGCCCCCAAGTACAGCCTCAATATGGCCTGAAGTGCACTCTTGGAGATATTTTTTCTACCCTCCTCAGGAAAGGTAGTTGCCCACTAAAAGTGGGGTCCAGTATAAATAGCACCTTTAGGTTTTATATATATATATATATATATATATATATATATATATATATATATATATATATATATTCCCCTTTAAAATGTCTTTGCATTCTGGGAAAGCCACATTTAGGTGGTCAATATTGTGTCTGCTTCTTGAGGATGTCTCTATTTGCACACAGGGTGAAATGCAATAATAATAATAATAATAATAATAATAATAATAATAATAATTGTTACATTCTTGGCCTCCACCCTCTTAGGCCCATTCCAAATTACTGTGTTTTCTGCACTTGACATTATCTCCATGTAGAGCCAGAAGTTCTTAAGTGAGAATTTAATTTTCAGATTGGAGTGGGGGTGAAATTCAGAGTTATTTGGGGGAAGCTAAATTATCAAAAGGAGGGACGAGGGTGGCACTGTGGTCTAAACCACAGAGCCTAGGGCTTGCCAATCAGAAGGTGGACGGTTCGAATCCCTGCAATGGGGTGAGCTCCCATTCTTCAGTCCCTGCTCCTGCCAACCTAGCAGTTTGAAAGCACGTCAAAGTGCAAGTAGATAAACAGGTACCACTCCGGCGGGAAGGTAAATGGCATTTCCGTGCACTGCTCTGGTTCGCCAGAAGCGCCTTAGTCATGCTGATCACATGACCCAGAAGCTGTCTGTGGACAAACGCCGGCTCCCTCGGCCTATAGAGCAAGATGAGCGCCACAACCCCAGAGTCGTCCGTGACTGGACTTAACGGTCAGGGGTACCTTTACCTTTAAATTAGCAAAGGTTTTGGGGTGGAGACTGACTTGGAATAAAAACAGAGGGGACAGAACCCCCTGCCCCAACCCCACCCCATCTTTCCATAACCATACTTTTGGCAGTGGCAGTGGAACTCCTCCTTGTTTCCATTCTCCCACAACTTACAACGCTCCCTTGGAACAACACCAAATCACTACATGCCATGTTATTTCAAAAGCACTGTGGTTTGCAGAGACAGCCCCTGCTGGCAGCCACCCCTCTCCCCTGTATAATGCTCCCAGAATTATACTATATTAAGATGTGGCCTAATTTTGTGGTAGTGGTGGGGTATACCGGCCATCAGAAAGGCCTGCGGAAAGGAGTTCCACCCCTGCAAGCAAAGTGTTTAGGGAAAGGAGGAGGAAGAGGCTGCTATCCCTGCCTGTCTTATTATGGAACATGAGCTGAGCGAGGAGGAAAGGAGTACAGCTCTGGGATGTTTTTCAGAGCAGGCTTGAGGGTGTCATCTGCTGGAGAACTGGGGTAACTGATGGATTCTCCTTGCTGCGGGGAGTGAGGTGATAATGAGGCTTTCAAGAGTTACTCTTGTTTGTGGCAGATTAGCATGGAGGAAGGAGGAAAATAAACAAAGGCTCAATGCTTCTGTCCTATTTCGTGCTATCAGTTTAAATTATAATGCCTCCTTGCGAGATTCTTTGCATTTCTAATCAAAAGCTTAAAGGATGCCTTTCGGGAAGCTGAATATTTTTTGGTGGAAGTTCTAATGTGGTCTTGAACCTATGCGCTGTTGAGCTTACAGTGATACATCGGGTTAAGTACTTAATTCGTTCCGGAGGTCCATTCTTAACCTGAAACTGTTCTTAACCTGAAGCACCACCTTAGCTAATGGGGCCTTCCACTGCCACCGTGCCGCTGCTGCGTGATTTCTGTTCTCATCCTGAAGCAAAGTTCTTAACCCGAGGTACTATTTCTGGGTTAGCGGAGTCTGTAACCTGAAGCGTCTGTAACCCGAGGTACCACTGTACTGCCAGTCCCAGGCGACGATGCATAGGAGTGCAGTCCACATAGTCGATTTGGGATACGATCCCATGTTTCCCTAGTCAAATTCCAACATTATGCCCCCTTTTACCAGCTTACAAGTCTATCACTGTCCGCTGATGATCTTAATAAATAGGGTTTTATCCTACATACCAGCACTCTTTGTGTGTGTGTCAATAGATCAACACAGCTGCATGCATTTGTTGGACTCATGAGGGCTGTCACGATGAGCTCCTGCACTTCAAGATTTGCTACTACATCACAAAGCACTGTTGTACCTCATAAAATTTCCATTTTCCAAAATCGGTGGATATTTTCACCATCCCTCCAATCTCAGAAATATCCCCCAAAGTGTCCCCTTGAAATGTGTGTGGGGGATTTAGGGGGCATTATTACTTCACTAATGCAAATACACATATATTGTACCAGTTTAAATGTGGAATAATTGGTTTTTTGGTGTGTTGTCATCATCATCATCATCATTATTATTATTATTTTGCTATGAGTACATGGCTTAAGTAGCCAGTGTATATTTTGTTATATGACTAATTGCAACAGAAGACAATTTGGTGTAGCTTTATTAGATATATAAAAAATGGGGTTGGTGGTAGGTTGGGATGGGGAAGAAATTTGATTCACTTCTCATTTAAAGATTAACCCACTTCAGTCACACTACACTACACACCGCAACATTACACATATCCAAACGTAGTCCTCCTTCCAGATTCATGTAGTGGAGTTTTGAAAGGCAGCTCGTCAGCCAAATAATGTTTACAAAAATGCAGACACCAGAACAAATTGTGCATAAAAATGTACCTATAAGCAAAAATAATGTACAAAGATGCATTCTATTCAGGGAAATTGCTTTCCAAAAATGTGTATATTAGGCAAAATTGCATAGAAAATTTGGCATATTATAAGAAATTCATATTAAAATGCTGATGGAGTCTCATGAGGACTTTTTAAATAAAAAAAAATCACAAACTGGTGTGGAAAATTGGAGGACTGAGCTTAAGACTGGAAAAATGAGAGGTAGGCAAAGTTTCTCATGTCACAATACTTTAAAGTGTTGAAAAAATATATGTTGCTTTTGAAATCCCTTCTTTCCATACAACACACACACACACACACACACAGAGAGAGAGAGAGAGAGAGAGAGAGAGAGAGAGAGAGAGATCCTTCTGGTCTCCTCTGGTCATTCTGTGACACACTTTCCTCCTTTTAATCTTGCTGAAGAAAAAAACCTCGCTCATGTTAAATTTCAAATGATTTGCATTCAGAATTTTCTGAGTTCCAGAATTAGCCATATCTAGAGCTAACATACACCAACACTGAATCTATGAATGAATAATTAGAAGCACCATCTTACGTTTACTCATAAGTAAGCACCACTGAGTTCAATGAAACTCTCTGGTATATATGTTCTAGTTCCTAAGTTTATTGTTTTACATGCCATGACAAA
Organism: Podarcis melisellensis; assembly: GCF_964234715.1. NCBI lineage: Eukaryota > Metazoa > Chordata > Lepidosauria > Squamata > Lacertidae > Podarcis > Podarcis melisellensis. The sequence continues at coordinate 72,593,782 of NC_138528.1, read as the reverse complement.
ACTGCAGCAACAGTATCAACAAAACAATACAGAATAAACACCCACAACATAAGCAAACACCCTTAATGAAAGAGAGAGACATACCAGAGACACCAACAAGCTTAAATCTCTCAGGTATGTGTGCATAAGGCATTGCAAATTGCCTTTGTGCCCCTCCCCCCTGCCCTGTCTGTGGAATGGTCTCCTAAGTGAGAGGCACCTTGATGCCATCAGTGACATCTTTTCCCTGCTGGGTTGAGATTTTCCTTTTTTTCTGGTCATTTGATGGATTATGATCTGGTCATGGCAAGGCTTTATGTTCGTGTCACATCCTTGTGATCCCCTTCCAACTCTACAATTCTATGATTTTATGCTTCAATCTTTGTGCAGAGATTTCAAGAGAAATGTACTTAGCTAACAGTAGCCTCTGGATCTAAGTGACTATTTGTGGTTCTTTGGTGCCCTCTAATGTTCAAAAAGCCATGAAAATCAACATTCAGTACTGAATGTGAAATTGGCAGTAACTGCCAATGTGAAAAGCAAAACACACAGAGAGACATAATTTTATCTGTATTCCGCCTTTCCACAGTTCAAGGCGGCTTACAGCATGAAAAAAAACACCCATAACTAAAGCATAAAAGTAGTCGTAAACAATAAATAAAACATTTATAAAAACACACAACCAAACGGAACAATTTCCACATAAATCACAGCAAGATCTAAAATAAAGGTACAAAAAAACCCCAATGGCAACAACAGCAAAAAAGAAAACCCACAAGAAAATTCCATAAACCCCAGCCTGAGAGTCTGTTCAGCAGCCTCACCTTCTGTAGCTGGAGTCAGTCAGGGCCCTGCCCTCCCAAGCCAGGTGAAAAAGGCCTGCAAGACAGGGAGCAGGCCCTCCCCAGCACAGGGGGTCAACAGCCTCCAGATTCTCAGAAGGCTCCACTACTTTTTAAAGTTGTGTAGAAGTACAAGTTCTTCCTGGTGCTGCTGCTGCTTCAGCACTTTGAAGGGGGGGAAATAAATTTATGATGTACATTGAAGGGAATTATAGAAACCTAAAAACTATAGCAGGTTGGATATAGATCTTACGATGTGTAAACCATTAATAATTACCAGCTGCAGGAGAAATAAATTATTTACCGGTACATCAAGAAGCCTGAAATCGGGAGGGATGGAGGTCAATAGGGTGTAGAAGAATGATTTAAGCTTTCAAAGATATAAAGTGTGAAGACAAAGAACTGTAACGGAAACTGATATTATTTTTATGTTATGTTCAGATATTTTTATTTATTTTTTATTTTTTTGTAACTGTTGATTTGTTTTCTCTTTTGGTTATTTAAGTGAAACTCAATAAAAAGAAATTGGGGGAAAAAATGAAGGGGGGAAAAACACTCTTGGAGAAATTCTCCCTCTAAGAAGCCCTCCCAATATACCTGTCAAAAAAAGACATTCATCCTGCAGAGAAATCCTTTTGTGGTTTGGATAGAACTTGTCAGTATCAATGTGTCGCTTGATAATCATTTTTGTGTATTTTGCATTCAAGAGGATATGTGACTTCTTCATTTGGGGGGAATGGAGAATGAGATTCTAATGTGACAGGCTGGCATAAGTCAGGGCAGCATATAATAGACAATTTCCTCCTCAAAGCATCACTCCAAAGACTTGTTCCTGTCATGTTGTGTTCAAATTTCAGTGTGGCACAATGCAAAATGTGAAAGGTACACACACATACAGCTCCTTTGAAATGAGCAGGCACCGTGGAAGAGCAAGGCGGTGCTCTTAAGACAGCTCCCATTCATTTCAATGGGGGAGGGAGGGTTGCACAGGCAAACTTCCTGATGGATCGGGTCCTTTAAGCACACAATCCCTACTACAGTCCTAAATATACTTCATTGGAAATAAATTCTGTTGAAATGATTGGGGCCCTCCCCCTCCAAATAACTCTGATTAGGACATAAATCACGCTATATCTACATCTGCAGATTAAATCCTTCTATAAAACCACTTAATCCTTCATTTAGAAATATAAATACTGAATTCAAACTCTGGCGGCTCATTTCTGGAATCGTTGCAATGCTGGGAATGCAAAAGCTGGCTATCATTTCATTAACATCCAAGACGTTAGGAAGATACTGGAACGAGGCAGGGTTCTCAAAAGCCTCTTGTGGTTTGTCAGAGGAACGCTGTCAATTTTCTCAGTGCACGCTACATTTTGGAAACAGCAAAAGAGTTTTGAGAGAGGGTTGCAGGAGGGCTTGAGCCTCTTCCAGGCTACAGGATGGGATGCACCCAGGACAGTGAAGTCCTCCTATGCTCCCAGGATGTCCCTTGTCTCTACTTGGACAGGAAGGCTTGACTGCAATGGCTATGAGTTCTCCTTTGGTAACAACAGCATCTGCTGTGTCTGGTATCTGACCTCTGACTCTCATTCAATGCTATACTTGTAAGGACTGAGCGGATGCAGTCAGTGATCCAGACCAGGATTACGGAATGCTCTGGCCTAAGCAAGCTTAGTCCACCCCAGGACTTTTGGGAGTTCTCGAAGCAAGAACTCCTGTCTTAATGTAACCCAGCAAGGAAAGTGCTCTGTAGTACAGTGGTACCTCGGGTTACAGATGCTTCAGGTTGTAGACGCTTCAGGTTACAGACTCTGCTAACCCAGAAATAGTACCTCGGTTTAAGAACTTTGCTTCAGGATGAGAACAGAAATTGTGCTCTGGCGGCGCGGCCCAGCAGCGGGAGGCCCCATTAGCTAAAGTGGTGCTTCAGGTTAAGAACAGTTTCAGGTTAAGAACGGACCTCCAGAACGAATTAAGTTCTTAACCCGAGGTATCACTGTAATGCTCTTTGTTTAGCAAATGGAGTCTGCATCTAAGTTCTGTGTCCCAGGCCTCTGAACTTAACAGTGCTTCTGTGTATTGGCAGAATGCCTCCATAATTGCAACCTGCTACCACAAGTCTTTCTAGCCCTTGATTCCCTGGCCTTGTATTTAAATAATAATAATTAGGCATTTGTAAATGAATACACTTGCTTGAGCGACTTTCCACCTCTTATTGCTGCTCTCTTGATAAGACCTCAGATGTCTCCTCCAGTCCAACACCAAATTGACAATTTCTACACAACTCAGGTCCGATCTGTTAAATAGTGGATAGACATAGCAGACGACGCAGTGATTTCTCCAAAACAGCTCTTGTTTATTCACAGACCAGAACTGAACAGCAAACAGCTCAGCCGGCCTGCTTTTATAGACAGCCGGCTGTCAACATTGTTGTAACAACAACCCAGGGTTTCCTGCCTAAAGTAACTGGCGTGGACCTGAGTGAAAACTATATACACGATACTCCTAGTGGCCAGGGTGAGAACTTCAATACATAACACAATCAGTTTGAATAATCGGATGAATCTAGGTGCTTAGACCCAGAGTGTCCCTTCCATGAATGGAAGGTCTCCTCTTGCAAAATAATAATAATAATAATAATAATAATAATAATAATAATAATAATAATAATAATTTTTATTTGCCCTCCCTGGCCGAGGCCGGACTCAGAGCGGAGCACAAGTCGAACGTGCTCAACATGAAGCATATTCAACCCCGAGGTATGACTGTACAGTCATACCTCGGGATAAATACGCTTCAGGATAAGTATTTTTGGGTTGCGCTCCGCAGAGACCAGGAAGTAAGGGAGCACGTTACTTCCAGGTTTTGCCGCTCGCACATGCACAGATGGTCAAAATGACATCACGTGCATGCGCGGAAGCGGCGAAACGCGACCCACGCATGCGCAGATGTGCAGTCACGTCTTACGTTCTGTTCAGGATGCGAACGGGGCTCTGGAATGGATTCCTTTTGCATCCCAAGGTACCCACTGTATAAGTTATGCGGCCAAATCAAAGTCAGAAAAATGTGCATCTATATTCGATTTATGTGATCTGAATGTGATCCGACGCTTGAAAGGAAGTTTTATTTTATAGTATTCAAGTATGTTGTTTTGTTATTAAACTTTCTGCTCTCTCAGGTTGTATATAGCCTAAAACTTAGGATCTGGTATACAGTAGATATCTAAGTTGCTGAAATGTATCGTAGCCAATTGCCTAGAGTGGAGCTGAAAGGAACGGCATGTGCAGTTTGAATTTCACCAGAGAAAGGCAGAACAATTTTTAATTTGGGGAGCTGGCAGGCAGAAAAGAACTAATAGTGGGGTTTTCTTTTTCTTTGGGAACAGAACTACTTGCCAGCTTGCCTGCTACCTGTTTCAACTTGAACATTTGTGAACAGACATTGCAAAACATGTCCCCATTACAAATCTCTAGAGCGTTCTCCTACAAAAGATGCTGTTTTACATTGTTTCAATTGACCCACTATAAGTATCATACTTTTGTTGCCTATTTCTTTTGTAATTCGCATTAATGTCGTTCACTCCTTTGTGCCAAAAGTGATGTAGAAATAAAACAGACCATAGCAAAAGAAAGGTGATCCTGTGAATCTGCCTTGGATCTGTTCACCACCTGGGAAGTGGAGGAGATTGCGAGGAATGGGCGGAGAGGGATGGAACTCCTCAATTTTAAATTTGCAATAATCATATTAATTTTCCACTCTGTATGGTCTTGGACACAACTCAGTCATCTAGGTGAGACAGCAGAGAGACTGAAGTACTGCCTTGGTAGTGTGCAAACATGGCTTGTATTTGGCACTTTTTGAATATGAAAAAGGCACCAAATAAAAAAAGAAACACGGTCAAATTCATGCTGCAGTTGCAAAGGAAGAATTGCTGACTTCAAGCAACTGTGCCAATATGGAAAAAGCACAGTTCCCCTTCAGTGGATCTGCTAGTGTGAAGGAAGAGATATTTAGATCCCATGAAGCAATGGAGTAACAGTTCTGTGTGTTTACTGCACAACAGAATGGCCTTCTGGGCAGTCACAGAGTCACCAATGTCCCACCTCTCTTTCACTGTTAACCTTGGAACAGCAGAGCAGCAAGCTACCCTCAGAGAACAAGCACACCAATGGTGAGAGGAGGATGCCAATGTTCTGTGATCAGAGGACAGTCTCTAATTTGCAGAAAGTTTTATTGCCCTTGTGGCAGACATTGTATCACCCTGGCATAGAATATACTGTAGGCTCTTTCGATAGCAAAAGAGTAGCTGTTGCATCATTGCTGGAGCCTTTCATAGCTTTACTGCTCTGCTCCCTGTTGATAGTTTTTACACAGTCCCTATTAGGTATAAACCAGGAAGTCAGGATTTCTTTCTTCACTTGTGTAACTTGGTAGTAAATGAAAGCTGAGAAGGGCTGTTTATGCTCAGTTGAACTGAATGTTGCAGTCGAGTTGACCCGTTGTTAGTCTGTAAGTATTCTTATTTTATTCAATAACAAATATGGTCATCAACTAGAGTTTTGTTTTCATTCACTCATTTTCTAATTCATTTTGCACAAATTGAATTGCTAGAAAAGTTATTAGGTGTCATTGGGGCTAGAGCAACTAGAGTTTACCAACTACAAAGTCTGTTTTTGCCTTGCAGGCTACATCTTTTGAAGGAAAAAGGAAACAATAACCAGAATGTGATCAGATATGCACTGAAAATCACTCTGCATTTATTTTCCAAACCATCATAGAAGCATAGGAAGAATGGGGGCTTGTGGTGGCAGTAAACTCATATTCAAAAGTTGTTATATAGTTTTAAATAGTACTTGGCTGCTGTTGAGGCCAAGTTATGGTCTGGGCAAGTTCACCCACAATGCTTCACTCTGAGGAAGGATCCCATTTTGTTGGCAGTGGGTGGGCAAGGCAAGGGCTGAGATAGTGGGTGGGAAGGGGAGAGGGGGAAAGGGGATGGAGGAGGAGGAGGAGGTTGTATCAAAATACAGTGGTACCTCGGGTTAAGAACTTAATTCGTTTTGGAGGTCAGTTCTTAACCTGAGTTACCACTTTAGCTAATGGGGCCTCCCGCTGCTGCCATGCAATTTCTGTTCTCATCCTGAAGAAAGTTCTTAACCCGAGGTACTATTTCTGGGTTAGTGGAGTCTGTAACCTGAAGCGTCTGTAACTTGAGGTACCACTGTATGTGAAACAGTCAGAGGTAAGACAGCAGTCAGGGAGAGAAACGGGTTAAGAAGTGAATAACCCAGAAGTGAATCAGCACAAAAAGTATAGCGAGAGAGCAGGAGGGTCAGGGAGTGTTCGGAGTTGAAAGAAAGCTTGTTTAAATAAAGTTATTTGTTTTGTGATACTCCCGCTTGACTCTGAGGGTTCCTCCACACTTTGCCCTATGCTATCCAGGCATGGGTCTGAGAGGTTTTCTGTTTGTTGCTGTTATTAAGGACTCTAGAATCCACCTGTTGTTTTGGGGTGATCAGAGACAGAATTGTTAGTGGGACAAGAGATCAGCATTTGCGAGAGCAACTGTTGCGAGAAGCAGATTTAACACTGCGTCGCTGCCTGGAGATAGGCAGGGCAGTAGAACTTAAGGAAGAAGAATTAAACCATTAGCAGGCACAGAAGAGACACAGATGCAGGACACTGGGGTTTGCAACCTAGTGAGGGGGCACCCAGGATGCAACGCCTGTATTGTGGGAAACAACATGTAAAGAGTAATAAATAAATAAAAACACTTAGCATATGTGGGACGTGGGTGGTGCTGTGGGTAAAAGCCTCAGCGCCTAGGGCTTGCCGATCGAATCCCCGCGGCGGGGTGCGCTCTTGTTGCTCGGTCCCAGCGCCTGACAACCTAGCAGTTTGAAAGCACCCCCGGGTGCAAATAGATAAATAGGGACCGCTTACCAGTGAGAAGGTAAACGGTGTTCTGTGTGCTGCGCTGGCTCGCCAGGTGCAGCTTGTCACGCTGGCCACGTGACCCGGAAGTGTCTCCGGACAGCGCTGGCCCACGGCCTCTAGAGTGAGATGGGTGCACAACCCCAGAGTCTGTCAAGACTGGCCCGTACGGGCAGGGGTACCTTTACCTTTACACCAGGTGCCTTCACAAGAAACTCCTTCATAGGACTCTGGCTCTGGCATATGAAGGAGCTGTGTCTGGGCTGTGGCGCTCATGCCTGGCTGCAGCTCTGTTTCTTGGTCAGGTCTGACCCGTAGGTGGAGAGCAAGAGAGTCAGTGGCAATGGCACTGCTCACCCTCCTCAGCTGAAGTGCGCTTTGTGCCCAGCCATGGCAGCTCTACCCCCAGGTCGAGTCTGTCCCAGGGGCAGAGAGAGGACAGTGGGTGGCACCTGGCCACAGCTGTGCTCCCGGGTCAAGTTTGACCCGGGGGCAGAGAATAGGAGGAGAGTTGGTGGCAGCTTCTCTACCCCTCTCCTCACCTAGACTGTGCTGTGTGGAGGGCGGCCTCTTCATCCCGCCCTCCTCAGGTGGCGCGGGCATATGCTATGCCACTGGTGCAAAGCACATGGCAAGCCAAACCATTTTCAAAGCCTGTGCAGGAGGGTGAAGAAACCTCTGAGACAGTGAAAACAATGCAGGAAGACAGTGATGAGTCTGAACACTGTCAGGATATCCTAAGATTGACTTTGGGATCACCATATCTGGATGTTTACATAGTGAGAAATACTGGGGGAGGGGACTGATACCTACCGTACTACACTTTTCTTATATGCTGTTGAACAAAAAAATGGTTTGCTCTCTGCTGGATTGTGAAGCAAGCTGCAATGCGCTGCCAGTGACAATGGTTAATGAAAAGACAGACATTGAACCATGTCACCAGAGTATCCTGAAATCTGTGGGCAAGTGCAGAGTTAAGATTTGCAACAATAAGTTTTATTGCTTAGAATTTGTTATTGTGAATGGAGAGACCATCGATGGGGAGCAAAGCAGTGCACGCCATGTAACTCATTCAGGCACAACATCAGAATAGAGTATATGTGCCACGGACCAGTGAAGAGAGCCAACCAGCTGCCTGGACAATGGTGAATATATTGCAGATGTTTGGTGGTGTTTTTCAGGGAGCAGGACATCCAGCAGGGAAGTAGAATGCAGATCCATTGAGAACTCCCCAAAGAAGGGTACCAATAGCACTGGCAGAACTGCTGAAGCAGGAACTGACCAGCCTACAAGCTAAAGGCATGGTTGCTGCAGTAAATGATAGTACAGCATGGATCAGCAGTCTTAATTATTTTCTGCAAACCCTCAGGAAGGCTGCATATTTGTATTGATCCTAAACCTTTGAACAGAGCACTAAAATGCAGCCAGTACTCACTAACATCCATTGATAGTGTAGGAAGTGACCTACCCCAAGCCAAGGTTTCCTCTGTGTTTGAAGTGAAAAAATGGATTCTGGCATACAGAACTCAGCTCAGAGTCAAGCTGTCTTGCCTCTTTTGCAACTCCTTTTGGCAGGTATATTTGGCTGTGGATGCTGTGGGCCAAGTATTTCAGCATCAACCGAATCAAAAAGTAGAGAATGTTCCAGGCCTCAAAACCATTGCTTATGACATACTAATTGTGGGAGGAGATGATATTGGAAAGGAAGCAGCAGGAGATTGTGACAAAAAATCAGCCTGTTTTTTGGAGAGGTGCAGAGAAAGAAATACAAAACCCAAATAAAGTCGGGTTACAACTAAAGGAAGTGCCATACATTGGCCACCTGCTGACAGCAGAGGGTCTGAAAGTGGACCCAGCAAAAGTCAGAGCAATCCAGGTGTTACCAAGACTTAAGGATGCAAAGGTTTTTGGGAATGGCAAACTACCTGGCTAGCAGATTAGTGTGAGCCACTCCGATAGCTAACACACAAAGAGGTAGAATGGGAATGGTCAGAAAGTTGTTTGAGAAGATAGCCAGGAGTCCTGTATGAAGGTATTACAATCCAGGGGAGCAGTTAGTGTTACACAATGGGATGCATCTGAGACAGGGCCAAGAGCTGTGCTGCTACAGAAACAGCAGCCAGTTGCATTTGCCAGTAGAGCACTATCAGAAACTGAAAGAGGATATGCACAGATTGAAAAAAAAGAACTGTTGGCTGTAGTGTTTGGCATGAAATGCTTCCATCAACTTACATTTGGCCAGAGAGTGCATGCACAATTGGACCATAAGCCACTGGAAACCATCATGCCAGGGCCATCATTGAGTGCCCCAAACAGGCTTCAGCACATGTTGTGAACCACCCTGAGATCTACGGGTGAAGGGTGGAACAGAAAGATTATGTCATCATGGTAAACTACTGCTACAACTTTGGGGGGAGAAATCCACTGGCAGATATTATATCTGAGACAATTATAAACTAAAGTGCCATTTTGCCCACTATGGAATAGCAGATATTATATGCTCTGACAATGGACCACAGTTTCAGAACATTCCAAAAGCAGTGGGAATTTGATCATCAGACATCCCCAGAGCAATGGAACCGCTGAATCAGCTGTCAAAATGGCTCAGAGAATTTTGATGATCAAAGCCAGAAAAGCAAGGACTGGTGCATATCTAGATATCCTGGACCACCAAAACACATCTTCATAAGGTTTGGATGGGAGTCCAGCACAGGGAATGATGGCTTGAAGGACAAATGCCTTGTTACCAATGGGTGTGGCTTACTATAGCCAAAGAGCTCCAACAGATGAGCTGAGCTGATTGCAGAACAGAAATTAAGACAGGCATACTACTGTGACAAGTTAATGAAAGACCACCTCAAACTACATGTGAGCAAGCAAATTTGGATACAGCCAGTGGAGTGACACAATGAGGAGTGGAAGAAAACTGAGGTCCAAAGTCAACTGGACACACACTTGTTTGAGATGGTAACTCAAGAGGACCAAGTTTTGAGAAGGAATCAAAGGCAATTGTGTCGCAGCAACCAACCTGTACACTCAGACTAGCAAACAGACAGAAGAGAGGTGACTTCAGGAGCCAAAAGATGCCAGTACAGTTGTTGGCCCACTGCCTGTAGAGAATACCCACCTCCTCTTGCACAAGTAAATGAGAGACAACCCAGCTCACACTCATCTCAATCCTGCTTGGATACCACATTTTTTGGTTGCCACCTAGAAAGAATTATAACTCCTGAAGTAAACCAGATAACCCCATTGCCTAAAAGACTATGTCTAAATTCAAGGGGACATATGGACTTTTGAAACTATATAGTTAACTGTAATAATTGTTCACTTAAAGTTATGAAAGAAAGATGTATCAGTTATATGTGGAACTAAGTAAGAGGGAGAGGAAAGCAGCCGAGGAGAGAAACTTAGAGAGACACAGAGGGAAGGTGCAGGTAAAAGGAACAGCTGCCCAGAAGTGACTCATCAGAAAAAGGACAGAGAAATCAGGAGGGTCAGAGAGAGTTAGGGTTTATCCACAACTACGATTTCCTCTGCTTTTTCCAGGCACAGGTCCATCCTTTAAAGCTCCAAGTCCAAGTGTTGTTGTTGTTTTCTAGTCCAGAACTTTCCCCGCAGAAACCATTTTTAAATGGACATTATTACCATTATGGACGGAACAACTAATGAAGCAACTTGAATAGGAATGAAGTGAAGCCCTGTGACCGACATATACACTCCATCTCTGTACTAAAACACCTTCCAGCCAATTGACTTTGAAGCTTCCTAAGCCATTTTAAGTTTCTTATCCATTCTGAGCTGCAAAGCATTTAGCATCAAGTCCAGAGCTAGCAATCCAGTGCAGTGGGTAGGCAGGTCCAAGCATCCTTTATCTCCAGCAGAGCCACAACAGCTGCAGATAGAAAGGAGGAAACAAGGAGGGGGGAAAGGAAAACAAAACAATAGAAAATAAAAGATAAATAGAGGAGTGCCTACCAGCTCTCTCTGCTGGACATCTCTTTTTATCTCCACACCATGGATGTTCCTCCGCCTCTTAGCAAAGCAATCTGCTTATCGATGGGTACCAAGGTCACTCCAGCAGAAAGTCAATTTGACCCACAAGCAGGTTTTTTTTGTGGTTCTCAGGGCTTGCTCAGTGTCTGAACGTTACACTACTGCCATCTGTTTTAGTCCATCATGGTTGCTCTGGGACTTGCAGAATCCAGTGATTCCTTGGGCTTGGCAGAGCCAGATTAACAAACCCCACAGAATGCAGAGGGACTTACTTCCTTGCACAGAATCACACTGTCGTTTCAATTGTAGTTCTTTCTTCTTCTTTTTACTAAAGCAGACCCTGTCAAAGAGGCCAGCTTGACAGTTACCTATCCTGAACGTCATAACAGGCAAGTGGAAGAATGTGACAGTCGTTCCAGACGACTGGCTTATTCGCACACAAAACTGGTTGTTACCCCCACACTTCTTAGTGCAATTGTCCTATCACTTTCCTAACTACAAAAAGTCTGATAAGTGTCAGAAAATTGCACTGGAAAGTGCTAGGTCACAGCCACTAGCTGGCAATGTTGAGTCACCTCTGTGCTGCAAACCTATCAGCAGGAATGCTCCCCGACTTGACTGTCGCCCTCCACTGAAAAGCATGCCCTTTGTACCTTCTCTGTTAATGAGCTTGTGTTCCTTCCCTGCTGAAAGGTCATTCTCTTTTGTATTCCTCCAGACTAAGGTGTGTGCCTGACGGTTTACCCAGTGCAGCATGAACCTAGGAATCCCTTCAGAGAGAGAGCAACAACAGAGACAGAAATTGAGAGATGAGCCCTTGGAGAAGGATGACAACAGCAGAATAAACATGACCTCAAAGCAAAGGCTGATTCAGCTCATTTATCTGATTACAGTTGTGGAAGTGGCCTGCATGTTCATGCAGTTTGGGATTGTTCCAGTGAGTATATGGAGTATAGATTTTTACTAGCTCCACCCATTACTTTCTTTTCTAAAGGAAAAATGCTTTAGCAACTTCCTGATCTAACACCAGCTGCCTGATGCAGTATAAGCAAGTGTAAGTGAACCTGTTTAAAATCCCCACATGGACATGAACCTCTATGTCTGTCCTTGTTTCTCAGCCTAGCCTACCTCACAAGGTTGTTGTGAGGGTAAAAGGGATTGGGGAGAGAACCATGTGCACTACCTTAAACACATTGGAGAAAAGGCAGGACATACATATATCAAATGCTTAACTTCAGAATCTACCACAGAAGAGGATTTGTGCAGGAAGAGTGTTTAGTTTGATGATGGTTCCTTGATCTAATTCAGTTGATCTACTGACATAAACTTTGCATTCCAAGGCGTGAGAGGGATATTCTAAAATACGTTAGAGTAGACCTGTCGAAATCAATGTACTTAATTCATTTCAGCAGATTTATTCTTCAGTGTGGCTTAATTGGATAGCACTCATTTATTTATTTTTAATTTTGCCTGAGTGGTGCAACTTCCACACTACGTTATATAACCAGCAGTACCCTCAAAATGTGTGCGAGAATGCCAAGTAGCTAATGGGAACTGGTGATCAAGGAAAGCACTGGTGCTTTTCACAAATTACTTGTAATGAACACCTAAGCTGAGCCCTTAACAGATTATGTTTGTGGTATCTGCATTTCATACAACCTTGGTCAGGCTTCCTCAACCTCGGCCCTCCAAATGTTTTGAGACTACAATTCCCATCATCCCTGACCACTGGTCCTGCTAGCTAGGGATCATGGGAGTTGTAGGCCAAAAACATTTGGAGGGCTGAGGTTGAGGAAGCCTGACCTTGGTCTTCAACTGGATCAGGAGCCAATCTAAATGAAGTTGCAACAGAAGTACCCCCAGAGAAGGACATCTATAGTATTCATTGTGGGTCATGTATTGCTGCAGGCAGGTTGTGATTAAAACTGCCCACCCCCAAAGAGTCCCTCAAATACTTCTCCCAGGTGTCCTGTGCTGTTTTAGTGCTCTTTGGAGGACAAACTCGTAGGACAGCATAATTGCTTGACTCAGCAAAGCTGATGGCTGGAACAGCAGCTTGTGAGACTGAAGACATGATGTGGTTCTGTGCCGTAGGGGGCGATTCTGTTAGGTGACAGCATATTTTGAGCCAGTGAAGGAGGCCAAAGGAGGTCCTCTGCTTTGGGGCTTAAGAGGACATTATTTTGGCTTGAAGGGTGACCTTACAAGTCCTGCTCATGGGAATTTAAGAGATTGCACCATGGCCTCAACAACATTTTATGATTAAGTATTAGTTTCCATTCATTCAGAAATACAGTATAACATACACCTTTCTCTTTGACTTCACCCCCTTTCAGTATCTGGCAACCAGCCTGGGTATGGATGCCGTTGAATTTGGCTACTTGCAAACAGTCTTTGGTGTTCTTCAGCTTCTGGGAGGTCCCATTTTTGGGAGGTAAATATAACAACCATTCTTGGGAACCCTGTGGAATGTCAGAATTGTTTGGAGTTAATAACACCATTTTATTTTTAGCTCAGGGAAATAATTTAAATAGCCATCTGGATTTCCCATACTGGCAGCAGAGGAATGAAAGGCTCTTTTACTACTGTATTGTATACTAACCAACTCTATATCCCCCCCCTTTTTTTAATGTTCTGATTGCCACTGGATATTAGCCAATGCAGGAACTGTTAATAAGCTGTATACACACAAGTAGCTGCTAATGATAGAAAAGGGAGGGAGGAAGCTGCACAACAAGGCCAGCATTCATTTCCATTTCTTTTGTATTTTTAATTGGATGTTGAATGTGGGTAGGTAAGAAGTCATAGATTTGAATGCTGACGATTGCAAACCTTGTCTTTCGAAATACATCAATCCGTGGACAAGGAGGATATCTATGATGTCGGGTTAGCAGGATTATCATTTGGAACCTGGATAGCTCAGCTGGTTAGAGTGTGGTGCTGATAACACCAAGGTTGCAGGTTCGATCTCCGTATGGGACAGCTGCATATTCCTACATTGCAGGGGCGGCGGCCTGGATGCCTATGGAACTGATAGCTTACCTTGAGTGGATGCTAATTGGCAGAGCTTTTCCTGGGAAGTGAGCAAATAGGGGTGACCTCCCCAGTGCTTTCGGGTTCCTTGTGCTGGCACCAGCAGCCCCACTTCCTGGCTGGACCTGCTGACTTCTGCCTTTCGAATGAGGCTCCACTGGCAGTGCTGCCACTAAAGCATCAGCAAAAGGGGGAAATGGAACCTGGGTTGGGGAGAGGTTTCTCCTGCCTCTACAGCAGAACACCCCCCCCCTTAAAAAAAAGGAGCCAGGAGGGAGGGGGGCACTGCTGTCACCATTGCCGTGAAGGCAAGGCAGCAGAGGTGGGAGGGAGGGAGAGTTGAAGGCAGTGGAGGATCCACACAGTGTGACTTGGCCCAGCCCCACCCAGGCACTCCTCATCAGCCCTATTGAACAGCCAACCTTCCCTAGGATCTGTGTTTACCTTAAAAGGCTGGAAGAACTTCTACAGTTTAGTGGAGGTTTGCTTTTATTGCTGCACACCCTGTTCTGTTTCTGAAGATGCTGCATCTCTTTCTATGCCAGGTTTGCTGACAAGTTTGGAGCCAAGACTGCCTTGGCCATCTCATATGTGGCTGGATCTCTGTTCTTCTTGCTCCTGTCTGTGTCCACCAGTGTCCCTCTGCTCTTTCTGTCCAGGGTCCCCTCCGTCTTCATGCATGGACTACCAGGTGATGTTATTAGATGATGCAAACATTAGCATGGGTCGACTCAAGGGCTTTGGCTCCCAGAGTCAAACTAAGAAACTGCTGCTCATGCACATGTGGACGATGTGAGTTAAGGTCCAGTCAATACTGGGAGCAATCTGGAGGGGATGAGAAGAAGTTTTTCACCTCTCGGGCAGGTTGGCATACGTCTGTGGTAAGAAGCCATTTTACGAAATGGCCACGGACCAATCTTCTTCCAGCACCTCTTTCATGAGCTAAAGCACCCACATTCATAAAACTTGTCAAGCTATACATTTGGGGGTGTAACAAATCCATGGTTCATCATGATATTCACCCAAGAACTCTGCCCCTGAAATGCTCATTATCATATTTTTAAAAGGAAGAGCAAAGACTTTAGATGGTACACGATTAACCTGGGTTTCCCCTCCATTTTTTAAATAGGTGCTCAAATGGTGATAACAGATTTGACCACCGCTGACGAACGTGTTGATGCTTTAGGAAAGCTTGGACTATGTTTTGGGGTAGGAATGATCGTTGGAGCTTCCTTGGGTGGCACCCTAACCTCAAAATTTGGGTGAGTGGTCATGTCTTGTTTCAGTTAACCGCAATGTCCTACTTTTAAAGGGATGTACTGTTCTCCTTTGAATTGCCAAAAATTGAGGTTCTGAGGTAATCTCACGTAGCAGTATGCACAAAGCCAGTGGAACTTACTTCTGAGTAAGCGTGCAATGGCAGGGCTATTATTATCATAGATTTCTGTATATCTCATGATGGTTTTCTACACTAGAGATTTAAGGTGTATGTGGTTGGTTCCCATTATAATTCAATACAGTGGTACCTCAGTTTAAGAACAGCCCTGTTTACGGACTATTCGGTTTGCAAACTCCGCAAAACCAGAAGTAGTGTCCCGGTTTGCGAACTTGACCTCAGTCTAAGAATGGAAGCTGAACAGTGGAAGGTCACTGGCGGCGGGACGCCTCATTAGGGAAAGCGCGCCTCAGTTTAAGAAAGGATTTGGTTTAAGAACAGACTTCAGGAACGGATTAAGTTCATAAACCAATGTACCACTGTAGTGTGTAAGGCAGCTGAGCAAACTTATTTCACCCCAACACACATTACAACTATGCTCTCTCATTGCAAATATTAATTGAAAAGCAGAATTGCACGTATAATTTTATATTGTTGGACTATGTGTATAATTTATGGTGAAATAATTTTGGTTTGAAATAAGTGTAGACAAAGAGATATGGAGAGTCTGGAAACAGAAATCTTGGAATAATTTAAATCAAAGTCCAGAGCAGGCAAAATGGGGCTCATCTGGGTTTAAATCTCTGGAGGCAAAGTGTGAACATATTTGTCCATTAGATGGCACTGTTTCACAACCATAATTTCCCCCCTTGTTGGTTTTGTGTTCTTTGGCTGTGCATCAATGATGCTTCAACTATCAACCATCTTATATTTTTTAGGGGGCTGGAAAGGGAAAATACCCCACTGTCCTGTTTCTTGAGCATTTAGGTTTGTTTGTGTCTTTAAAAAAAAATAATGTGTGAAGTCTGTGTGTTCCTTCTTCCCTGTGACAGGATGTGCACCTTTCCTTTTAAAAAAGACGAGAGGTTCAAACTGCTACCCTTCCATGTGCAGGCGGCGCTGTAGTCTAAACCACTGAGCCTCTTGGGCTTGCTGATTAGAAGGTCAGCGGTTTGAATCCCCACAATGGGGTGAGCTCTTGTTGCTCTGTCCCAGCTGCTGCCAACCTAGCAGTTTGAAGCACACCAATGCAAGTAGACAAATAGGTACCGCTGTGGCAGGAAGGTAGAAGGCATTTCTGTGCTCTCTGGCTTCCGTCACGGTGTTCCATTGTGCCAGAAACGGTTTACTCTTGCTGGCCAAATGACCCGAAAAGCTGTCTATGGACACATGCCGGCTCCCTCGGCCTAAAAAGCGAGATGAGCCCCACAATCTCATAGTCACCTTTGACTGGACTTAACCTCCAGGGGTCCTTTACCTTTTACCTTACAGCAAGTTACATGGTAGTGGGAAAGGTATAGTGCCCTTTTATAATTATTGGGTTGTCTTTGGTCTTGCTTTTATTATGTATTTTCTTTTATACATATATATTGTGATTTAATATTGTGAACGACCCTGAGATATACGGAGCTTAGGGCTGTATAACAATTTAATAAATAATAATAATAGTAATAATAATAATAATAATAATAATAATAATAATAATAATAAACAGCACACAGGTTTTCAGTCATTCTGCTTCAAAACAGATCATCCTCCACTACCCTTCTTGCCCCTGCAATTCCCTCTATGGGGCTTTAGACAGGAACATAGGAAGCTGCCTCTTTGTGAGTCCGGCTGCTGCTTCATCTGGCTCAGTACTGTCTAAACTGACTGGCAGCAGCTCCCCAGGGTGTCAGGCAGAAACGTCTTCCAGCCCTACCTGGAGACATTAGGGATTGAATCTGGGACTTTGTGCATACAAAGCAGGTGTTCTGCCCACTGCGCTGAAACTCTTCTCCCAACCAAATCTGCTAAAAGTCCCCACTTTCACTCAACTTTTAAAGGAGCAAGAAAGAGCCCCATCTCCCTTTTCATCTGGCCACCCTGAAGAGAATACCTTTACCACTCTCACTGTCAAGAAAAGAGCGACAGCTGAGGACCAACCAAAATGCCATTTAGGATGCTTTGATTTAATGTCCACTAGATGGTGCAAATGTCTTGGAAAGAAGGAGAGGAATAGTACCATCAAGGCTTGTTGTGGGGATTTGTCGGTGAAAAAGTTCTGGAAGTTTGTGACACACACACACAAAATCAGTGGTATTTTACACAGTAATGAGAACAAAAAAAGGACACGTGTGCATGATGGTTTTCTTGAGTCAAAATGAGAGTACCCCTGAACATTTTTTTTAAGAAAAAAGAACTGGTTTTATGTAGTAGGGTTGAAAAGAAGAGAGAAAGATGGGCAGAATCAGAGTGGGAGATGCTTCTCACTCCCCAAAAATATATTAAGTGTCCTTTCTGCAGCGAACAGATGACATACAGCTATAAGTAAGACAAAATAAAACAAAGCAACACAATAAGAAAAAATGCAGAAACACAATTGGGGCACATTCAGACCATACATTTAACTAAGGTTGCCATATTTCAAAAAGTAAAAAGCAGGACACCCCAAAAGCTTCTTTTTAGACAAACCCAACAATTTTTCAATTACCTAATACCCAGGACAAAGCACCACCTTTCAAAGATTCCCCCCAGACATAAATGACACCTTTGAAATCCCAGTAATGTCTGGGAAAATCTGGACATAGGGCAGCCCTAATTTAACAGTCATGGCTTCTCCCAAAGAATATTGGGAGCTGTAGTTGTTTAAGGGTGCTGAGAGATGTTAGCTAAACCACTCTTTCCAGGCCTCCTATCGTTCCCGCTTCACAGGGAACTCTGGGAATTGCAGCTCTGCGAGGGGAACTCCTAACACCTCTCAGCACCCTGAGCAAACTACAGTTCCCAGGTCTCTTGGGGGTAAGTTAAAGTGGGATCACAGTGCTTTGAATATATGGTGTGAATGTGGCATCAGCCACTGACTGCATAAAAGCAAATTGCCTTGAGAAGGACTTTATGAATGGCACTTGTGGCCTTTAAAAATGGGAGCTTGCAAATAAATGTTCTTCCTAGACTACCCTCTCCTGTGACAGTGTTCTGTTACACTGCGGTCCTCTACATGCTCAGCCAGATATAAATCTCATTGTATTGAATGGGGCTTCCTCCCAGAAAGAATGCATAGGATTGCAGCCTTGCTTTGCCAAAGGTAGCTAGTCACATTTGAAGTCCCGCATTTCTTAAGGGCAGGTCTGCAGTGTCTTCTGAACAAGCTCTCTGAGTGCTCCAATGTGCATGCAGAGTTATTTAATGTGCAGACTGTCCCATTTTGTTGGGGGGGGGAGCAGATCCATCCACACACGCAAATGGGGATGGCCTTGCTGTTGGCAGGGCTCTGGCAGAGGAGACTGGAGTTCCTGCAAACGAAACCACGGGATTGGCCAAACTTCGTGCCCTCCTCTTAACACATTCCAAAGTTTTGTTTTAAAAATGGCCCATTTGTGTTAATTGTTGCATAATTTCCTATAAAGTCCCACCAGCTTTCTGTTATGCATTCATGCTTTACTGTCCTGGAATGGTTTTTCTGTTTGTTTGCTGTGATGCCATAGGGAAAGAATGTCCCTCGGGTTTTCTGCCCACTTTGCGTTTTCTTGTCACTATTATTCAAGTGTGTGTGGCACTGACATACTTGTGCTTTAAATGTAGAAAAGGATAATTTTTTTGTTTGGCTCTTAGACCTATGTCCTTGGTCCTTCAGAGGTAGTGAATTTTAGGACAGCCTGCACTGGCAAAACCTGTCTTCTAATTTCTTGAAGCATATTTCGGCCTGCGAAATAAGCTTCCATTTCTCTGCCTCTTTCTGAGGACTCTCTTGAATCCCTTTAGAATATTGGTGGGTGGAGAGTTGAGCTCACTTTGTTGTGACAAGGTGCCTGTGAGTGGCGTGTGGGTGTTTCTCTTCCCATTTAACGTTTCTCATGCCACTTCACTCACCAGTACTACGGCACCTGCAAAACGTCTCAGTAAATATCCCCTCAGAAATCCACGCTCACCCCAGAGTGGGTGGCATGCGCACACCATTTTGTATTCCTGTTCCTTTTTCTGCTCTCTTAGATGTGGCAGCCATTTTGTGTTGCGCCACTCCCGTATTCGTTTTGCACCCTGCCACTCACCCCATGGCAGCCATTTTGTGGTTGACGTTCATGGCACTTGCACTAAATTCTAAATGCTTTGAAGAGGGCTAGCGAGGGAGGCTGGCTGCCGAGCACCTGAGAGTGGTGCACTCACTTTTGTCTTAAGAGAAGTCCTTGTTGCTTCCCCCAACCCACACCCAGTGCCCAAACTTAGATCAGGTTACATGGTTCAGAAGAGACAGCAAAGGTCTAAGATGCATAACTAGGCAGAAGCTAAGTCATTGTCCCAACACTTGATGCGCCTCCTAGGCCCCCTTTTTGAAGGATGGGGCAGGCACAGGAATTTGTGTGGTTGTTTCCCCAAGTCACGGGACTGGGCAATCAAGCAGGCAGTCCTACAAGTAGACTGGGTCTGCAAGGTCTGCTGATGCCAGCACAGCATCCTTGGCAATGGAGGCAGAGTTGACACAGCCAGCTCACTGTTCATTTTAGCCTCAGGTGCCTCTCCAGAGGAGGTGGAGGCAAGTCAGGCAGCTTTCCCATGGTGGTTAGGGTATCCAATATTACTGAGGCAGACCTCTTCTCTGATAACCCATTCAACCCCTCCCTAACATCTAGATCATCACCTCCCAAACCTCTGGGCGCATCCTCAGCACCTACTTCTGCACTCTCGTTCATTCCTCCTCTGCCTCACCCATGTAACATCAAGCATGTATTTATGGGAGATGTGTGAAGATTAATAAAAAGCTAAAGGGACCGCTGACCATTAGGTCCAGTCGTGACTGACTGTGGGGTTGTGGCGCTCATCTCGCTTTATTGGCTGAGGGAGCCGCCGTACGGCTTCTGGGTCATGTGGCCAGCATGACTAAGCCGCTTCTGATGAACCAGAGCAGCGCACAAAAACACAATTTACCTTCCCGCTGGAGTGGTACCTACGGTATTTATCTACTTGCACTTTGATGTGCTTTCAAACTACTAGGTTGGCAGGAGCAGGGACCGAGCAACAGGAGCTCACCCTGTCGCAGGGATTTGAACCGCCAGCCTTCTGATTGGCAAGCCCTAGGCTCTGTGGTTTAACGCACAGCATCACCCACATCCCTGTGAAGATTAATAGGTGGGCAAAAAATGACAAAGTAAAGTGTCCTTAGCCTGCCCCACACATGTGCTTCTTCCATGGTACCCATAAAAGGTTTGGATCCAAGCCAAACTGACAACTATCTAGGTACGGATGGGTGCTAGACTTGGAGGCTTCTACTGCTGGCAGCTTTGATCCCTGAGCAGCTGGGATGTTCTGTACCACCATACTGGCTCAGACAACAGGTTTAAGAGGTTTTCCACCCTGTCAGTGCAGTGTGATACTGGTTATTAATTAGATGAAATGGGGTGCCATTCTTATTTGCTTACAAAAGGCCGTTCTTTCTCCATGTTTATTGCTTGTAACTTAGCAGTATCGGCTCCGGAGACTTATCACGAAATTCCTTCTTTCTCCATCACGTTGGTGGAATGGAAACTCTGTGGGTGTTTAAAGGGGTTAAGCTTGGACCACGGCTGGAACAGGGCAAAAGGCTAGAGCTCTCTGCTCTGCTTCTAGACAATTTACCCATTCTGGCTTGAGAAATCTCTCTTTCTCTGTGTTACTGTAGAAATGCTGGTATTTCTCAGCCTAGAATGGTTATGCTGATTAGCCAAGCAGTTTGCATGGGTGACCCAGGACACAAAAAAATCCTTTGTTCTCGATGACAAGGCATTTTGGAAGCTCTGGTTCCCATGGGATGGGGCCAGAATGTTCTTAAACTGTAGAGGAATTTTGGTAGATGACTGTTGCCTGCTGAAGATTACATCCTTCTCCGGATCATTTATCCCAGAAGGCCTACCTGGACCCTCGTACATGTGTCTATCTCTCTCTCTGTGGGTGTGTTTGTGTGGGTGTAGTTGTGTTCTACCCCCAATCTCTGCCGAGCTGTGGCAAGATTTCAGGGTTCCAAGTGCTCACCCAGGGTCTGTGTTCCTTTGGTGAATTGAAGATACGGCAGAGGCCGTCGTAGCTTTAAGAAATATGATTTATTCACATATTTACATCTGAATTTAGATGGAGGGAGTCCAGATCTTACAGCATGGCCATCTCAAGAGTGGCTTGTTTCACAGCAGCAATTCAGCCCTGTACTCGAGGGCATCTTTCCCAGCTTCCCTTCATCCAGCCTGACCAAAGATGGAACTCTTGTCTTTTCTTCTCCCCCTTGTTCTCTGCACGCCTTGCTAAAGACACTCTTTCCCTGTCACCTCTCTCACACACCCTGCCACCTTTGGGAACCTCCTGTCTACCCAGACCCAAGGATTCCTCTTAGATGGGCCATCAACCCCTTCTGTCATAGTAACAGCTTGGCTTATCCCCAGCTAGCCATGTGTAGCTGCCTGGGCTTGAGATCCTAAGTGGAATGGAAGAGCCCTTTGCCTAGTTGTTAATGGACCAAACTTTGCTTGTTTTTGAATTTGCATGAATTTATGAGTGTGCTCAAATTTTATCTCTTTACTGACCCCAGAGATTATGGTGAGCACGTCCCTCCCCAAACTTAACATCATAGAGACAGAGACAGAGAGTACCTGGTGGATCAGGCCCATTTAATCCAGCACTCTGTTCTCACAGTGGCCAAGCAGATGCCTCTGGGTAGCCCACAAGCAGAACGTAAATGCAACAGCACTTAAAACATTACTAGCCTACTCTTCATTACTAAAGCAACCACAGAGCAGGTTACAATCAAATCAAACCAAAATAATACAACTATCTGATAAGAAAACCGTCAAACCATAAACCCCACCAATAACAACTGATAGAATAATTATAGAATTGTAGAGATGGAATACTTTGGAATACTTTGGCCACCTCATGAGAAGAGAAGACTCCCTGGAAAAGACCCTGATGCTGGGAAAGATGGAGGGCACAAGGAGAAGGGGACAACAGAGGACGAGATGGTTGGACAGTGTTCTCGAAGTTACCAGCATGAGTTTGACCAAACTGCGGGAGGCAGTGGAAGACAGGAGTGCCTGGCGTGCTCTGGTCCATGGGGTCAAGAAGAGTCGGACACGACTAAACGACTAAACAACAACAATAACAAAGAGTTGGAAGGGACCATGAGGGTCATCTAGTCCAGCCCCCTGCAATGCAGAAATCTTTTGCCCAACCTGGGACTCAAACACATGACGCTGAGATTGGCCAAATGAAGAAGAAGAAAGAAGCAGCCTGCATGTGGGGAGCCTTATGTCCTCCAGATATTGTTGAACTACAACTCCCATCACCCCTGACTATCGGCTGCTCAGAGTGGCTGGGGCAACCCAGTCGGATGGGCGGGGTATAAGTAATAAATTGTATTATTATTCTGATGAGAACTGTAGCAACATTAGGAGGGTCAGAAGTTTCCATCACCTGCCCTAAGGGCTGCCTTGAACCGGATCTGTAAAAGAAATGGATTTGCATTTTTCTGTTTGACTTGCGCTCTGGGATTTAGTAGGGTCAGAGCACTTGAAACCACAGGTCCTGGATGCTTTTCTCAGTTTCAGCAAAACATTCCGTTCCCTGGTCCCACCTCTCATTGCAAGAGAGAGCTATTTGTTTAGGTTCTGACAGAGCACACATACCTCACCCGGCAATTTCCCTGGAGGAATGTGCTGTCGCACAAGGGCACACTGCTTTCTCCTTTTCCTTTTTTTTTAATATAATTTTTATTAAGTTTATAATATACAAAATCCAACTTCCAAATACATATTTCCATAGATCTAATAGACTCCCCCCATCTTCCGAGCACTGCATTCTCTATCGATTCAAAACCTCAGCAATTTGTTAACTTATTTTAAACATAATAATATGTCTTCCATTTTATCGTGATATCTGGTCTCTAAACATTACAGTCCAAATCCATTAATTTTTAGTTTCAACACAATAAAATTATTTCATTACACCACTTCTGTCTTGTTATACCTTATTTTCCAATTCAAAAATTTTCCGATGCTGAAGCTGTAATTTCCTAAAAAGGAGCATTTTTTAACATTCATACAACTTATAATGCTTTTTCAAATAATCCTTGAACTTTTCCCAAACTTCCTCCGTTTCTTCTTCTCCCGAGTCTCGAATTCTGCCAGTCATTTCAGCCAATTCCATATAGTCCATCAGCTGCGTCTGCCATTCTTCCAATGTGGGTAGATTTTGTGTCTTCCAGTGCTTTGCCATCAAGATCCTTGCTGCTGTAGTAGCATACATAAAGAAAATTCTATCTTTCTTTGCCACCCTCTGGTCCACCATGCCCAGGAGGAAGGCCTCCGGTTTCTTGGGTAAGGTAAATCTAAGCACCTTTTTTAGTTCATTATGTATCATCTCCCAGAAGGCCTTCACCTTCGGGCAGGTCCACCAGAGGTGTAAGAATGTCCCTTCCTCCTCTTTACATTTCCAACATTTGTTGTCAGACAGGTGATATATCTTTGCAAGCTTGACTGGGGTCATGTACCACCGGTATATCATTTTCATAATATTTTCCTTCAGGGCACTACATGCCATAAATTTCATTCCGGTGTTCCATAACCTTTCCCAGTCTTCAAACATAATGTTGTGCCCCAAATCCTGTGCCCACTTTATCATGGAGGATTTAACAATCTCATCCTGTGTATTCCATTTAAGCAGCAAGTTGTACATTCTCGAAATTAACTTAGATTTTGGCTCTAGCAACTCTGTCTCTAATTTCGATTTTTCCTCCTGGAAACCCACTTTTTTGTCCGCTTTAAAAACTTCCTGGATTTGGGCATAATGCAACCAATCTCGCACCTTGTTTTTTAACTTTTCCATACTCTGCAACCTCCAATTATCTCCAATTTTTTCAATTATTTCCCAATATTTAGGCCAGTGGGCCTCCATATTGAGTCTTTTACGTGCTTTGGCCTCCATCGGTGAGAGCCACCTCGGAGTTTTACTCTCCAATAAGTCTTTATATTTTGACCAGACCATAAAAATTGCCCTTCTGACAATATGGTTTTTGAACAATCTATGAACTTTAACCTTGTCGTACCACAAATATGCATGCCACCCAAAAGCATTATCAAATCCTTCCAGGTCGAGGACATCGGTGTTCTCCAATAAAATCCAATCCTTCAACCAGCAGAGGGCTGCAGATTCATAATATAACCTCAAGTCCGGCAGGGCAAACCCCCCTCTTTCTTTCGCATCAGTTAGTATTTTAAACTTTATTCGGGGCTTTTTGCCCTGCCAGACAAATTTAGAAATATCCCTCTGCCATCTTCCAAAACATTCCACCTTGTCCACGATCTGGAGGGCCTGAAACAAAAATAACATTTTCGGCAATACATTCATCTTTATAGCAGCTATTCTACCCAACAAGGAAAGTTTCAGTCTTGACCATGTTTCCAAGTCTCTTTTAATCTCTGACCAACATTTCTCATAATTGTCCTTAAACAAATTCAAGTTTTTGGAGGTCAAGTACACCCCTAAGTACTTTACTTTTTTAACCACATTTAGTTCCGTTTCTTTTCTGAACTCCTCTATTTCAGTAGTTGTCAAATTTTTTGCTAGAACTTTAGTTTTTTGTTTATTCAGCTTAAATCCCGCCACCCGACCAAAGTCAGAAATTAATTCTAACGCTCTTTTAGTACTAGAGGCTGGCTCCTGTAATGTTAATACCAAGTCATCTGCGAATGCTTTCAGTTTATATTGTTTCTCTCCGACCACAATTCCCTGTGCCAACCGGTCATTTCTGATCATGTTCAATAGCACCTCCAGGACTGAAATAAACAGCAGAGGAGATAGAGGGCACCCCTGTCGTGTCCCTTTTTCAATTTTGAACTCCTCTGTCACCACGTCGTTTACTATCAATTTAGCTTTTTGTTCTGAATAAATTGCTTCTATTCCATTTTCAAACCCCCGCCCTACTCCCATCCTTTCCAAATTTTTCTTCATAAACATCCAAGAAATGTTGTCAAAGGCTTTCTCCGCATCAATAAAAATCAACACCGCTCTTGTATTTGAGTTTGTCTGTAGGAATTCCAAAATGTCAATGATGTTTCTTGTGTTATCAAATAAATGCCTGCCAGGGAGAAAGCCTGCTTGGTCCTTATGAATCACTTCATTTAATACTTTTTTAAACCTGCTTGCCAAAATGTCTGCAAAAATTTTATAATCCACATTTAGGAGTGAGATAGGACGGTAGTTTTTAAGTTGGGTTTTTTCAGTTTCTAATTTTGGTATCAACGTGATGAAAGCTTCTTTCCACGTTTCCGGTGCCTTCTTCCCCTCCATAATCTGGTTACTAACTTCCAACAGTGGTTGTATCAACGAATCCTTCAGTACCTTATAGTATTTGGAAGTAAGTCCATCTGGTCCTGGAGACTTGCCCAGTTGGAGGTTCTGAATGGCGCATTCAATTTCTTGGAACGTAATATTACAGTTCAAGGTTGCTCTCATTTCCTGAGGTATTTTTTGTAATCCATTAGTTATGAAAAATTGGTCCACCTCCGAATCTTTTTGTGGCCTTTGTGAGTAAAGTTCTTTGAAATATCTCTGGAAACACTTTCTAATTTCCTCGGGTTTCTGAACCATTCTCCCTTCGATCTCTAGATTTGTAACTGTATTAAGCTTTTGTCTCTTTTTCAACTGCCAAGCCAGCAGCTTCCCACACTTGTTAGCAGATTCAAAGGATCTTTGTTTCATTTGTTTAATTTTCCATTCCACCTCCTGATTTATCAGTTTCGAATATTGTGCCTGGAAAAACTTCACTTCTCTCAATACTTCCTTTGATTTAGGCCTGGATCTCAATTTTTTCTCTCCTTCTCTTATTTTCTCCAAAATCTTCTCCTTCTTTTCATTCCAGAGCCTTTTTTTGATCGTATTCTGCTGTATTAGAAACCCTCTCATAACTGCTTTACTTGCGTCCCAGATTGTTCTTTTTTCCACATTTGTCTTTAGATTTATTTCAAAATAATCCTTTAAAGCTTTTTGGGCCTTCCTAACAATCTCCTGATCTCTTAACAAAGCGTCATTCATTTTCCATCTGAAAGATCCGGTTGTGTTTAATCTCAGTTCCATTCTCAAAGCATTGTGGTCGGAGCAGGTTTTTGGGCAGATTTCCACTTTTCTAGTCTTAGGTGCCAGTCCTCTAGTTATCCATATTTGGTCGATTCGCGTCCATGTCATATGGGCCTCAGAAAAGAAAGTTCCTTCTTTCCCTAGAGGGTTCTTGATCCTCCATATATCAGTCAAGTCCAAATTGTCAGTCATTTCGAAAAAAGTTTTTGGTAGTCTGCCGTCTTTCGTTATGTTAGCACTTTGCGACTTATCCATATTCACTGAGACGACTCCGTTCATATCTCCCAACATGATAATGTTGTTGTAATCCAAATAGTCCAGCATAGTCTCATGCAGCCTCTTGAAAAATTCCGATTTCCCTTCATTTGGGGCGTATATTCCTAAAATTAAAAACTTTTCTCCTTGTGTCTGAATTTCAACCGCCAAAATTCTGCCCTGTTCATCTTTAAATACAAATTTTGGTGACAAGTTCTCCTTTGCATATATCACCACTCCTCTTTTCTTGACTTTGTCCGATGAAATAAATTCTTGGCCTAACCTTTTATTAATTAACACTTTTCTGTGGAGTCTTGTCACATGTGTTTCTTGCAAGCAGATAATGTCCAATTGTTCTTTTTTCAAAATATGAAATACTTTTCTCCTTTTTTCTGGAGAGTTCCCGCCATTTATGTTCCAACTAAGAAGCTGTAGAGACATCCCGGTCTAGTACTTAAGTATCACAGTTGGGTATCTATGTTATCCTCCGTTCCCGAAGGATGTGGTGCCGGTCCGCCTCCAGATGGTCCTGGTGGTAATCCCGGTGGTGGAGGCCAAGAATCTGCGGCTCTCTTTTGGAGGTCCTCCTCGTTGTCGTGCAGGAACTTCTGCTGGTCCTCTAGTGTTTTAATTCTTACCTTCTTTCCTTTATAGGTAAATGATAAACCTTGAGGGAATTCCCACCTGTAAGGAATTGCGTTGTACCTTAACAGTTTGGCCAAGTCTGTATATGAGGCTCTAAGGTCCAACAGATATTTAGGAATGTCTCTATAAATTTCTGCTCTTTTGCCTTCAACTTCCAGAGATTTTTTAAAATGTTGGCCTAGTATCTTGTCTCTTTCCTCTCTTGTTCTCAAGCAAACCAAACAGTCTCTGGACTTGTCTTTCTTAGCCGATCTTCCCAATCTGAAGGCCGTCACAATTTTAAAGTCTTTGTCTTCCTCAACCCCCCAAAATTTAGAAAATAACTGCGTCAAAAATTCCTCTAGGTTGCCCTGTTCCAGTTCTGGGACGGCCCTCAGCCTAAGATTGCATTCCTTACTTTTCAATTCCACCATTGACAGGTAGGCTTGCTGTTCTCCTACCTGTCTTTTCAGAGGTCTTACTTCCCCTTTGATCTCCTCGACCTTTTTGCACGCTTGCTCAGCTTTTTGGTTGGCTTCCGCAGCTAGTTTATAGTTCTCTACCGTAGCTCCTTGCAATTTCTCAATGGCCTGGGTATGCTGGGAAACCTGATCTGATAACTTACTGATAGTAGATGTAGCTCTGTCAATTTTAGATGACTGATCATCCACCTTTTTATTCAGAAGTGCCAATTGTTCCAAAATTTGTTTCAAGACTGGATCAGTTCCTCCAGTTGCCATATCTTCTGTGGCAAGCGTTTCAACTTCTTCCTCCTGCGCCGTCAGCACAGTTGGTACAGAGGATCTATGTTGATGGATTAACGTTGTTTGAACAAGCTGCCCAGCTCTCTTATCTTTTTCTTTAGCTTCCTTAGCTTTAGCTGCTCTTGTTTTCCCTGGGCCACTCATTCCCCAGCTGCCTCTGTTCAAGGTCAAATAGTCTTTCAATCCATGAGAAAGGCAAGTCCAGAATGTAAACAATTAAACCACAAAAAATCTCAATATGGTACAGTTCCCAGACCTCTATACCTCCGCAAATCCACTAGGGGGGGTGTTTCATAGGAAGGAAAGTTTCTTTTCCACCATCAAAGTTCCTATTTCAACTTTTATAGTCCCCAAGTTCAAAAAGGAGGCTTCCAGATAAATCTGTTTCAAAGTAGTGCCACAAGGTGACAGAAAGGTTCCAGTATCAGTATTAAAGCGATAATGTATCCATCAATGCGACAATTTGTACTTCAGAGAAAGTTTCAACAGCCTGACAGTTCTCCTTTGCAACACTGGCAGCCCGACAGCTCGGTTATCCCCTTTAACTCCACGTCACTCCACAGTAGGGGGAAGGTTCCGTGGCAAAATAAACCAAAAGATTTAATCCTTCAATCCTTTTACTTTCTAAAAACACAGTCTATTGATGCCCCTTCGTGCTACTTTCAGAGTCTCTTTTTAAGCGCTTCAGCCCACACCGAATTCTTTGCTTTGCTCTGATTAGCAGGATCGGGAGACGGACTTCCTGTTACTCGCCTCCCGTTTTCAGCCGAATTAAATGAATTTAAGTCAATCTTTAAGTCAATCTTTAGTACTCCTTACTCACGGGTAAATTGCAACCAATTCCGATGTTTTTCAAGAAGAAAGGTCGACGCTCATCAGCAGCAGCAGCGCGGCTTCACTTCCGCGAAAAGAGCGATGAACTCACAGCGCCGCTCCCCCTTTCACGCTCCGGAGCCTCTTACGAGGTCCCTTCTCCGTTTCTGGGGGGGCTTCTGGCACCCGCCGAGTCCCACGGCCGCAGGCTCGCTCTGCCTGCGGTTTGTCTTAATGGGTCTCCGCTTTGCCGCAGCGGACGACCCTTTTTCGCGGAGCCCCTCTTCACAGTGTAAAGAGGACCGCCATTGCCGTTTTGCGCCACCTCCGGAAGTCTGCTTTCTCCTTTTCCTAGGTAAGAACATCCTAAGGAGTAACTGAGTGGGGAAAAAGTAACAAAGGATCTGGTGGCCCCTGAAAGACTTAACACAGGGGTCAGCAACCTTTTTCAGCCGTGGGCCGGTCCACTGTCTCTCAGACTTTGTGGGGGGCTGGACTATATTGGGGTGGGGGGGGAATGAACGAATTCCTATGCCCCACAAATAACCCAGAGATGCATTTTAAATAAAAGGACACATTCTACTCATGTAAAAAGACAATGATTCCTGGACTTTTTTGTGGGCCAGAATTAGAAGGCAATTGGGCCGCATCCGGCCCCCGGGCCTTAGGTTGCCTACCCCTGACTTAACAGATTAAAGTCCACTTTACCAGACATATCTGACTTTAGTCCATAAAAGACCATGTGACATAAATCTGCCGGCACATCTTACTCTTCTTCCCTGAGTCCTGATCAGTGCGCAAGCTAAATATCTAGGATTCTGTCTGCCATCCTCTGCGTTAACCCTCTGAGTGATGGGTAGGGAGCCTGTGGCCCTCCAGATGTGGTTGGACTCCAAATCCCATCATCCCTCACCATGGGCCGGGCTGATGGGAGTTGGAGTCCAAATACATCTGGAGGGTCTCCATACTTGCCATGAGCAATAACCTCCTGTGCAAAGCAGGAGGTTATAACATAATATTTCTGAATTTTAACTTTCCTTCAAAATATATTTTTCAGGTATACTGTAATTGTTATTCAATATTCATATATAAAACACTCAGGCTGCAGTCCTATCTATCCATATTTATATGAGTGAGCCCATGTAGGCAACCCCTGCCTTAGAGCCTCTGAAGGCTTTTGTTTCTCAGGCCATAGCAGGGTTTATAATAATTTCGTACTTCCTTTACTTCTTTAGGTAGAGAATGGCATTTATTGTGAGCTTATTATGTTTTACTGCTATGTTTTACTGTCTTGTCTACATTCTTTACAAAGTTAAACTGAGTCTTGAGCTTTCTTCTTTTTTTTCCTTTTAAATAATAAAGCAGTTCATGCTGTTGCTTCTTTTTTTAAAAACCCCATCAGTTTTTGTTTGTTTACAAATCCTACCCAACAAACCCTGTCTCATTACACCCCAGTCCAATGCTTCCTGACACTCTGCCCCTCAGCAACTCCTCTTGCCATGTTAAAACCACAACATTAAAAAAAAAAAAATCAGATCTCTGTGGTCCAAATATCAAATGTACACTGTTTCTGTGGCTAAATGCAGGTGTCAGTTTCACCACAATTCTATTATGTAAAATTCCCATCAATTACCATGCCAGCTTTTGAGTCTGAGTATGCCAAGGTATGTGAAGCATCCACATTCTGAATATTTCCTTTACAGCTGAGACCCAGCCAGGTTTATGAATGGCTGTCTCCATGCTCACCAGGGAGAAACGCGAATCATGTCCAAACTTGCTTTTACCTGGGCAATGAGGTGTTGCAGCAACAGGGTAGGAAAAGGTGGTGTGAGGTATCATTTCCACATGGCAAATCAAACTCTGCCTTGGGTTAAACCCTTGGGAAACCCAGACAGATGGGCGGGGTATAAATAATAAATTCTTGTTATTATTATTATAGTAGGAAAATTGAACCAAAAGGAGGCTTGGGAAACAAACTTGCTCTTTCCTCTTTCATATCTCTGCTCATTCCTTGTCATCAGAAGTAACCAGATAATTTTCTTCTCAGATACAGTATAATCTTCTTATGGCTGGGGGTAACCAACATGGTGTGTTCCCGATTTTGTGGACAACTCCCATCATCCTCAACAATTGGCTATGCTGGATGGGGTCTGATGGAAGTTGTAGTCAGGACCAGCCATTTCATTAAGCTGATTGAGGCAACTGCCTCACACAGCAAATACTCATGGTGGCAGATACCCCTTGAGTCTCCTAAGATAGCCTGATTCCTTTAGGCATTGTGGAGGATATTGTCCCCAAATCACTGTTGAAGCGAAGTCCCATCCACACCATACATTTAAAGCACTTCACTTCCCCCCAAGAATCCAAGGAACTGCATTGGCTTAAGGGTGCTGGGAATTGTAGTTCTGTGAGGGGTAAACTACCATTGTCGGAATACTTTAGAAGAAGCCATGACTGTTAAAGTGATATAAATGTGTTTCAAATGTGTGGTGTGAATGAGACCTAAGATTCAGTTGCCAACCTAGTTGTCTTTGGCAGAATATTTGAGCTGCTTCTGTTGGATTATTTTAGACTGCAGTCTTATTCACTATTACCTGAGGGTAAGCCCCACTCTGAGTACAGTGGGATTTACCGTATTTTTTGCACCATAACACTCACTTTTTCCCTCCTAGAAAGTAAGGGGAAATGTCTGTGCGTGTTATGGAGCGAATGCCTGCAGGTGGTGGTGGGGATCTGCTGCAGTCGTGAGCAGAGGATCCATGGTTCCCCTTCCTTCCCTCCTCCGTGGTTACAAAGCATGGATCCACATGGATCCTCAGGATTTTTGCATTGGGCTACTCCAAACTCACTGTCAGATCACATGTCTGTGGCCACAGCATGAACCACAAAAATCATATTGCCACTATTTCGTTTAGAATATTTTTTTTCTTGTTTTCTTCCTCTAAATACTACGTGCGTGTTATGGTCTGGTGCGTGTTATAGAGCGAAAAATACGGTACTTCTAGTAAACATGCATAGAATTGGACAGGCTGTGATCAGCCCTTTGACCTGAGGTAGGATAGCCAGTTTAATGGAACAGAAGATGGAGTCTGGGTTTTGTTTCCCACTCCAGTGCATTTAGGTCCAGTGCTGTTAGGTCTGCTCAAAATTAAGCTAAAATCCCTGTAAATTAACTGCTACCTTGATGGTGCATCATGCTTTGATGTGCCTTAGCTGTTGGTATTTTTAAAAGTGAAAGCTAATAAATGGCATTTTGACTTCCTCCTCCAGCAGCTGACTCTTATAGATATGCAAAAGAACCAGCCTTGAGAGATTTAGGAATATAAAGGTTTTTTTGTTTGCCCTGTTCCTTATGTCACCGCTCAGTGATGCAAATGCCAGCCCCCATGGAAGGGCACAGAAGAAAAGCCTTTCACATCCCTGACTCGTTCCGGAATATTCTCTCTCCGATGTTCATGACTAGCAGCTCTTTGATCTACATGGACATGGCCTAGCTGCCAATGAACAAGAGGATTTCTACAGCATCGCGAAAGCAAAACAAAGCCCCAAAGAACACAAGGCGAATGTTTCATCCAGACAATATGTTCCGGCAACTGCCAAACTGTTATTCCGTTGGCCACAGGCAAGGACAGCTGTCCCATTTCCCCGGAAATTTCATGTCAGAGTTCATGGGTTCATTCCAGAGCAGGAAATGATGTGGTTTATTTCATTCCTGGGGTCTACTGTGATGCAGGAGCTGTATGTCGTGGCTGATGAGCTAAGTGGGGAAGAGGAAGGGCAAGTAAGCTTCCCCTTTGTATAGGACTAGGACTTGAGTCACACAGCCACACCATGCTTTTGTTAAAGGTGCTGAGAGTTAGGAAACCCCTTACAGTGTTACAATTCCCCAGCACCCATAACAAGCTAAAGTTTCCAGGATTCTTTGTGGGAAGTCGTGACTGTTAAAGTGGTGTAAGAGTGCTTTAAATGTATAGTGTGGATGTGGCTTCAGAAGAACAAAACATATGAAGAAGACCTCTTGTAAAAATGTGTTGCTTATCATAAAAACGTCTTACCACCATGGTAAACATTGTACCAGTTGAAGTATCTGATTGGCATTAGAAACAGCAGGTCTTTTTCCTGAGACCCTGTTCTAAACAGAAGATGCAGACCCTGTTGTAATACGAAAATGATGAGAGGTGGGTTTGTTACGTTGAACTTTATTTGAATCAAGGATATTGCCAGCACTTTTCTTAGGAGTGGGTTGACTCCCTGTGGGTTGAATTATTCGTTAATACCAGACTTTTCAGTAGAGGAAGGCCTTTAGGTGACCACAGGGACAGTGAGTTTTTATATCCAAGAAAAGACCTTTAAAGATTTCTAGAATCTTTCCTTGCTGACACTGAAAGCTGAAAAGGTGCCCTGATAATATGACTTTTAGAAGAAGCTATAGGCTGTGTACACACTGTACATTTAAATCATATTTAAATAACATCCCCCTACCCAAGAATTCTGGGAATTGGTAATTTGTTAAGTGCCCTGGGATTTGTTACTCTGAGAGTTAAACTACATTTCCCAGGATTCTTTGAGGGGGGGAATATAATTTAAATGCACAGTGCATAATACACAGCCAGTATTGTAAGACTAATGGAGAGCTGTGGGATAGATATACCTCATAATTAAGGACACCTTTTATCAAATAAATCCCAAATAAATACATGACATGAGTAATGAATAGCTGTGGGCCTCATTCACATTTCTTCCCCGCTTTATCATTTGGAACCATTTCAAATGTAATTGCCATGTGGCATAAGGCTTTCATTGACTCTGAACTTTATCTCAGATGGAGAGGAATGAGGATGTGATTGTCCTGTTGCTGTGCAATTTAGGCTGACTGCAAAAAGGAAGCTGGACATGTCCAGGCTTGCTTTATTCAGCCCTGTCCTGATTTGTTTGGAGAGGAATCTGTCACTGATAGGGCCCCCCTCCCCACCAAGACCCAACAATGACAGGAATTTTTAGTGGGATAGGGGATCCTATGTCAGTAATGACTGCTTGAAACCATTCCCTGTCACAGAGACAATTTGTTCCTTTCTTTATAATCCTGAGAGAGTGGATGGCCCCCAGAACAAGGTGACCTACTTTGCTACCCTGTGGAAACCAAAAGAGCCACAAAATTAGTGCTGGTGCTGGTTTGCTCTAGGGTGCCTCCAGAATGTCACTATTTTGCACACAGGGTTCAGGAATGTACCAGAAATTTATGTTTGCCCAAATAAAGTGCATCTAAGTTCTCTATAGCCCTGGAGCAACAAATTCATTACATTAAACAAACAATCAATCAATCAAACCAGACTTTTTGCTGTTAGGAAAGTGACAGGGGGAATGTGCTGAAAAGCATGGGATGAGTGAATGATGAATGGGAAGACATCTGAATCATGATGCAGGGTCGATCGTCTAACTCAGTGTTTCCCAACCTTGGGCCTCCAGCTGTTTTTGAACTACAATTCCCATCATCCCTGACCACTGGTCTTGCTAGCTAGGGATGATGGGAGTTGTAGGCCAAAAACATCTGGAGGCCCAAGGTTGGGAAACACTGGTCTAACTTTCCCACTAATAAATCAGATTGAGTGCTCAGTAAAGACCAGATGTAATCTAACCTCTAAGCTTTGTGTGAGCGGATCAGGATGAATGCTCAATAAAAAAAGGTCATCTGGATGATACCTAACTTATGCTATGTTCATGCTCCCATTTATTGTGCACTCTCTGCATTTCCACTGCTGGGTTTTTAATCCGTGTTCAAACTATGTTATTCAAAACAGTTTGAATGTGGCCTAACAGTGCAATTCTAACCTCGTGATTAAGTCCTGTTGAATTCAGTGGTGCTTATTCCCATGTAAGTGTGGTGAGGATTGCAGCTTAAATTGCCTGTATCATCCTGCCAATAGTGAGGAGAATTTCCTCACTAGATTTACCACTCTTTGTGCCCATCTAGTTAGCACAGACAGCCTTTAAAGCATAGCTGTCAACTTTCAGATTTGAAAATAAGGGATTAGCAGCCTCACCTGTCCCGGGGACAGTCTACGGGATATCTAACAATCCGGGATAGTAGCGGGAAGCAGCGGGAAACGGCGCTGGAATAAGGGAATTTCCCGCAAAAAAAGGGAAGGTTGACAGCTATGCTTTAAAGCAATGACCAATCCCTTCGACAATCCTACATATTGAGTTGAGCTTCTCACCCTTTTTCTGCCTGATAACTGGGCAAGCCTCCTTGGACGCAGTCTGTAAGCCATATAAAACTAGGAAAATTGTAAACCTCCTGATGTTTGAGGCTTCAACTCCCATCAGCCCCATCCAATATGGCCAATGGCCAGAGGTGATGGATATTGTGATCCAGAAACATTTGGGAGGCCAGAGGTTCCCCATCTCGGATGTAACACGATAACTGTACACAAGTTTTGTATTGCTTTGATTTCCTTGACATAAGGCAACTGTAGTATGTGCAGCATCAGAGAAAGCAACTAATTGGAGGTGTTGTAAAAATAGTAACAGAAGATTCCTCCTAATGACTATAACAAAAGGGCCTGTCCATTCAGGCAGACCTTACAAGCCTTAATTAAGGGCTTCAGCTTCTGCCCGGTTTAAATGATGTGATTCATACTGCTAGCTTCAAGAACTACTGTTTCAGGAAATATATCTGCTTAACAGATAATATCACTTCCTTGGATGAAGGTATATCAAGGGACCATACAAGAAGTACAAGCAAGGACCTGATTATTCTTAGCTGACTACAACTGTCTCCATTGAAAAGTGTTGCATTTGTGTTCACATCAGATGATGTGAAAGTTCTGCATGCTGTGGTTGGTTTCTGACTGCTTTTTCACAACACCAAGTATACAAATGACTAAGGTGCCTGTGAACTGACATCCTGAATCTCAAGTTCCCTTTCTTCTGATGCAGTCACTCTCTCAGGGGGTTCTGAATCTACAGTGTTGAGCATTCTAGATCAAAGTGGTCCATGTGGCTGATAGGTTCTAGCACAGGACCAGCTCAAGCTGTTTAGTACATATAGCTGGCATCCACATGCACTTTGGGGATGTCCTTTTCAGAAAACACCAACTTTTTCACAGGGTATTTCTCATACTTCCCACATCCCTGATTCTGCTTCATTTGTAGAATGAATGTCCTGTTTGTAGGCTTCCCCTCTAAGGCATCAGTTTGGCCACTGTGGGAGACAGGAGACAGGCCTTCAATCTGACCCAGCAGGATTCTTTGTATGTTATCTCCCCCCGCAGACTGTACACTTATTGTGAAGCTGATAACATCTGATTGCAAACAGAGCAGGGGAATCATGTGGGTGTGATATATCTTTAGCTGCTATATTTCTATAGCATCTGTGGACTTCAGGGTATGTTACAAACATCAATAAATATAATACTATGGCTATGAGGCATAAGAACCAAGGAACTTTGTCCCAGAAACCACATTATCTAGATCAATGTAATGCTGACCTTTAAAGCCCTAAATGGCCTTGGTCCAGTATACCTGAAGGAGCGTCTCCACCCCCATCGTTCAGCCTGGACACTGAGGTCCAGCACCGAGGGCCTTCTGGCGGCTCCCTCACTGCAAGAAGCGAAGTTACAGTGAACCAGGCAGAGGGCCTTCTCGGTAGTGGCGCCCTCCCTGTGGAACGCCCTCCCACCAGATGTCAAAGAGAACAACAACTATCTGACGTTTAGAAGACATCTGAAGGCAGCCCTGTTTAGGGAAGTTTTTAATGACTGATGTTTTAATGTATTTAATATTTTGTATTAATGTATTTAATTAATTTAATTTAATTTAATTTAATTTAATTTAATTTAATTTAATTAATTTAATTAAATTATTTAATTTAATGTATTTGTATTAATGTATTTAATATTTTGTTGGAAGCCGCTCAGAGTGACTGGGGAAACCCAGCCAGATGGGTGGGGTATAATTAATTAATTAATCAATTAAAATTGAAATGACTCTTCCAGAAAAAGTCTGTTGTGTTTTACAAACTCAAAATTCCCCAAGAATGAATTTTTACTACTGTATTGAGTAGTGAAGGCATGGAATAATGGTTCCCTTCCCTGCATTTTCAAGTGTTTCGAAATCCACAACTAGACCAGGATTGCATAGGAGAATTGGTAATAGAGCTCATTTGAAGACGCACTTAACCTAAGAGGGCTGCAAAGAACTTCCTGAATCACCATTTAAATCCATTAAATACTGCCAACATAAAATTGTGTTATTGCATTTTTAAAAAGAAGAGTCCCAAGGTCCACCTGCCAGGAGAAAGTAGGCAACCTGGTTTACATTAGCAAAGATATTTTTGAACTCTGCATTTTCCCTGCTCAATGCATATGAAAGTAATTGACACTCCAGATTTAATGATGCTGAGCTGCTATGGATGAAATGTGCAAATCCTCCCACATTGTGGTCAAGCGTAACTGATCTGCTTCTCTTCCTGTAATTAAACCAGAGTTTTTTAGAAAATTGCTGCTCTCAGTTCCCGCAGTGAAATTGGCTGGCAACGTCATGTTGCTCCCCATTGCCTTGGGAAATAGTTCTCCAAAGCATGCCAAAAATATTCCATTCATTTAATAGGGGATGTGTTATGCTTGGGCTGATTTTACTGAAGAGAGCATTTAGCTAGACAGCTTCCCATTGTCTTAGTTTCCTCTCTGGAAAAGGGCTCGCTACTTCATTGCTGGCTAAGTTTGACGTAGTCAGCCCTTCCTGAGTTCACGCAGGCTGTTTTTACTTATGTAATGTCCCAAAGCACATAGGCCTTGGCCTCTTAATTCATTAGTATCTTGAAGCAGAACACCCCCCCTAAGCAGGATTTCCTGCTGCAAGGTGTAGCAACGATAGAAAAATCTGGCTGTAGCTCAGGGTTGCATTGATAGCATCACCACACCTATTTTGGCAATTCCACCCAGGCTTGTGATTTGGCTCCCATGTGAATTTCTAGCAGACAGTGGAGGCATGGGAAGGGAAGGGTTTTGTTGTATGTCAACTGGACAATATGACTGTTTCTTTAGGCTTTTGTATAGGGTGATGCTTGCTGAATGGGACTTCGACAACAGAAAATGTTGCTCAGTAGCAGGGCACTTGGTTTGCATGCAAAAGGTCAATCTCAGGCATCTCCAAGTAAGGCTGGGAAAGGTCTCTGTCTGAAACCTTGGAGAGCTTCTTCCAGGCAGATAATATTGAGCCAGATAGGCCAGTGGCCATGGTATAGGACAGCTTCCTTTGTACATGATGAGCAATCTGGAATGTTGGCTATGCCTACCTATACCTGTAGGATGCTGAGGAATTTCTGCCTTTGGTGTATTCTGCCCATGGTATATGACTGTGGTGTTTGAAACGTAGCCAGTGAAGGAGGAGATCTCCAGTCTGAGATTTGTAGCTGGCTGACAAAAGATGTCTTGTAACATCTTTGTGCTTGTGAAACATGCAGCGATTCCTTGCTATGTTGTTCAGCAATCTATGTTTCTTTTGATTAGATGGAGCAACACTGAGCTTTGAGCCTCATGCACCTACAGCTCTCATGTAGTTAGACACATAGTCAAAAGCGGTACTTGAAAGTAGCTGAATTTGCCATGAGTGAAGGCTTTATGTTGCTTAGTTTTGAAGTAGGCATGAATCATTGAAATTCAGTTTGTATGTTCTTAGATCTCAGCTGTGACCTTATTGAAGGGGGAAATGGAAATAAGCAAAGAATGATTCAGATTTGTTAAAGGGAGAAATACGTCCTGTTTCACCAATATGAATAGGACCAACAGGAACTGTCCAACAATGAATTTTTTTTGGGTGGCATTCAACTAAGTTTGACTCAGAGTAGACCCAGTGAAATTAATGAATGTAACCAAGTTAGGTCCATTAATTTCAACAGGTCACTCTGAATAATATTCAGTTCAATACCAACATTTTGCACCAGGTGAAGCTTCTGAATTGACTTCAAGTGGAGTCCTGCATAGAGTGGACTATGTTGCAGTATGTGGAATGTGGAATACTCAATCCACAAAGTTACAAGATGAGGGTGGCAAGATCCCTCTCATCTAAGAATTGGTGCAGCCTTCATCGTGGGCACATTCACCACATGTGTAGACTCTTACTGTCATCGTGTTCCTATAGGATAATAGTAATCCCATCAAACGCAAATTGGGAACCCAAGACTAAAAGTATATTGAGAAGTGTGACATCAGTTTGCATACTGCTCAGTGCAGTATGTTTCCAAATACCAGCTGCTGGGAATCACTGGTGAAGAGAGTGATGTTGCACTCAGGGCTTCCCATTGGCATCTGGCTGGCAGCTGTGAGAACAGGATGCTGGCCTAGATTGGTCCCATTTTGCCTGATGCAGCAGGACTCTTCTTATGTGTGATGGATGCATGAGAAAGAGGCAGGAAAAAGACAATGGTGACTTGGGGAGCTGATTGGAAGAAAGTGAGTTGGAAGGCCAGGAAGACAGCAAGGAGGGGAAACCTCCCCATGGACATATGGGAAGTATTCAATTTGATTTCCATTGAGAATAGGAAGCAGGAATAAGCAGCTAACCTCATCTAATAGTTTTTCAAATTTTATTTTATTTATTCAAGTTCTGAACCACCTTTCATCATTTGTGATCTGAGGATGGCTTGCCACACAGTCACCAAA
This sequence comes from Podarcis melisellensis, assembly GCF_964234715.1. NCBI lineage: Eukaryota > Metazoa > Chordata > Lepidosauria > Squamata > Lacertidae > Podarcis > Podarcis melisellensis. The sequence goes on along the minus strand of NC_138528.1, from coordinate 72,554,370 downwards.
ACACTAAAAACAGAAACATTCAATCCAACAGTTTAATGTCAACTTAAAACAATACGAGCTGGACACGTATCCACTTCCTGTGCAGCTATGTAAAATCAAATATATGGATCTTCAACTGGTGTCTAAACCCCAAAACGATGGTGCTAGTCATGCTTCAATGACGCCATTGCTGTCCAGTCTGCAATTCCTAGAAAACTCAGTTTTCTATTTTAAGATGTACTGTTTAAGATCCATAAACATTTGAGAATGTTTGTAGATGTGGCTTTGATATTGCCTGGAAAATAAGCACACTCCATCCAGCGACAGTTTTCGTTTTATCTCTCTACAGTGATTACTATACAAATGCAGCTAACATTTCTGTGTTTGGGTTGGTTTGAGATTCACCAAGGAAGCATTAAATAGTGTTGTCCCTGACAGGTGATAAACCATGAATAGCTGCAGAGTGCAAAACCAATTCTGCAATATAAATGTTTATGGCAGACTGTTGAATTGTACGTGCCGCCTTCAAGGTACTTCCATTCCAGTCAACCCTTTCCTTGGTTGAAGCCTTTCCACACCATGTCCAGTTTTACGTATAAATGCTTGTGACTCAGACAACACAGTTTATCCTTTGAGAGGGCTTCAAAGATGTCTGTCTGTATTATGAGGCAGGATTTCACCCAAGGGATACATAAACAGGAAGACATTTAGCCATAAGCACACAGTGCCCCTAAACACACAACATTCCAGCAGATTAACAGGCCATTGGGGAGGCAGGCTGCAGATCTAGACTCAAGTGGGTTGAGGCCTGTTCCTAGAGACAGAAACGGAGTGACTCATCCTGCAGTTTTGGAAATTTGACAAGCTTAAGCAGCAGTTCTACTCCAGATGTTTTGAACTGCAGCTCCCACCATCTCTGCCTATTGACAAGTGGCTGGAGTTTATGGGAGGTGTAGCCCACAACATCTCACTACCAAGGCTATACACAATTACGTGGGAGGAAACCCCCTTGAACTCTGTAGGGCTTACATCTGAGGAGACATGCATGGCCCTTAAAGCCATCCCTCATTTAGTTAACATATATTTCTGGGGCCTGTATATCCCAACAGAAGCACTGCCCCATGTTGTCCCTGGGATCTCAAGGTACCTGTTTATTAGGGTGTGGTCCCCTGGTTGATCTCCACACCCTGATACCTTCTTCCACCTTTGCATAGAAAATGCCAGCAGGAACTAAGGAACTCTGGAACTTGTAGTTTTTGAGAGAACTATGGCATAGAGAGACAGGCATCGCTGTCTCTCAAGCTGCAAATCCTCTTGCCTAGAGTAAACCACCAGAATCAAAATATATAATCTCTCTCAGATGTCCATCAGAAGTAGGACAAAAAAAGGCACAAACCCAGGACATTTGTGATATAAAAAGTTACAGGATTTCAACAGGAAGGTACAATATATGCAGAGATTGGAAATGAAGCAGTGTGACTGCCCCAGTACTTTTGCAGAAACCAACAGCATTGAAAGCAGAATAACATGTGACTGTCCTGATACCATCATGACCATCAAGACCACAGTCTCTGTGTGCCATGCACACACACATGGGAAGAGGACCATGAGGCTGTGTGGCATGCCAAGTTTTCAGAAATAAGGCGAGTCCCTGGTATGTCTCTAAGCAGTTCTGTTGCACTTAAAGCTTTTCTATCTTTACCTACATAATCCCTAGAAAAATCATCACAAGACTGCAAACACAGTAATCTGTTATCATGGTTGGTTTCCCTGCACAGCTGACAGAGAATGGAATCTGCCAGTGGTATGAAAGCTGGTCCAGGTGACTTGGGAAGCTCTGAAAAGCTGTCAATATTAACTTTCCCTGAATATACACAGCAAAATATGTGTCAACATAAGACCATTTTTGTCTTTGTTATCAAGTGGATGGAATGTTAGAAGCTTCAGTGCAGACAGGAACTCGCCAGCCAACTCCTACTAAACACCCAAATAAAATTCAGAAAAAGGGAATAACCCAATAAAGTAATTTGGCTGGTTTTTTGTTTTTGTTTTGCTGTTCCATAGGGAATTTTAGTCAGTCCTAGGCCACATTCACACCATATATTGAAAGTACCATGAAACCATGTTAAACAGTCATGGCTTCCCTCCCAAAGAATTCTAGAAGCTGAGTGTTTTGTGAAGAGGGATTGATTTCTGACCCAACCAGGAACCAGCCACCCCAGGGTTATCTGGTTCCAGTGTCATGTAGTTCCCCTTGCTCCATCTGCTTGTGCTTGATAAGGAATGACAAATGGCCCTCATGCAGACCTGGGTTGGCCTGGAAGACCTTTTCAGCATTGCAGCCTATGTGTGATCCTTTAGAGGAAAGCCGGTCTGGCCCAGTCATTAGGCAGGGTGAGGCAGTTGCCTCAGGCAGCATGCCTTTGGGTGCCCTGCTTGCTTCACCACCAATATTGGGCAAGACTGTGCCTAACACCAAACCAGCAGCATCTTGCTCAGAATAGGCACTGATGGTGATGCTGGTTCTCCACCATTGGCAGTTGCAGCAAGGAGTGCAGTGGCAGCTGAGCAGGCAGCAGCAGGAGCAAGTATGTGGTGGTGGGAGAGCGGCAGCAAGGCAAGGAGGCACTTCCTGGTTAGCTTGAAGCAGCGAAATGGGTCTCACTATCCCTGCTTGAGAGTTTGGTAGTTTAAAGCCTTTCAGTGCCTTTCAGTGATGCGGGTGGTTGTGCTCACCCTATAATTTCAGATTGCCAGCTCTAGGAAATCCCAGGGATAAAATCCGCAATATATGAAAATGAAAAGCTTGAATTGTAGTTGACTACCCCACCCATGCAATTTTGGATCCTACAAGCAGAAGCAGCTACTAAAGCTGATAAAAATCTGTTCAGGTCTTAAAGTGTTGTGACTGAGTAAATGGATTAATTTTGTGGTTTAAGATAACAATTGCTTTGGCTGACGCCACCCAAGAAGATTGCAATTTGTTGAAATGTCTCTGTTTGCTTGAGGTGGTTTTCAGGAGGCTGATCTTATTCTCAAATAATCAGAAATTTGCTGTGGACTGTTCAAATTCTCATCTCCAGCAGTGCTTATGTATATTTTGCCCTTTGAAGTTCTTCAGTTGCACATACTGAGAAACTTGACTCTTGCTTTTGAGTTTTAGCGATAAATGGCACCATGATGCATCTTGCTGCTATTCAACAGCTCCTCCATCTGTTCTGAGAAAACACCTGAGTCTCCTAAAAATCTCCTAAAGGATATGGTGAACAGCAGTGCAAATACATGTGAATAATGTGCCGCACTTTGCCTCTCACCTCCAAGGCAAATTCCCTTGCAGCTGGGATGGGAACCAGCCCTCCGCCCAATTTCATGTGGATGGCAAGGAGAGGAGTAATTGAGAGGAAACTGGGTGGCCGACGGAGAAAAGGGTGGTAACAGAATGAGAGAGAGAGTGCCTTGCCCACCATGGACTCTTCCTTCCTGCCAACATGTGACCCCCAAGAGATTACCCCCCCAACCAGGGACCACGTCCCACTACTGAAAAAAAGGTTCCCTGACTTGCCAGGCATCGGGACGCAGGTGGCGCTGTGGGTTAAAGCCTCAGCGCCTAGGACTTGCCGATCGAAAGGTCGGCGGTTCGAATCCCTGCTGCGGGGTGCGCTCCCGCTGCTCGGTCCTAGCGCCTGCCAACCTAGCAGTTCGAAAGCACCTCCGGGTGCAAGTAGATAAATAGGGCCCGCTTACCAGCGGGAAGGTAAACGGCGTTTCCGTGTGCGGCTCTGGCTCGCCAGAGCAGCGATGTCACGCTGGCCACGTGACCCGGAAGTGTCTCCGGACAGCGCTGGCCCCTGGCCTCTTAAGTGAGATGGGCGCACAACCCCAGAGTCTGTCAAGACTGGCCCGTACGGGCAGGGGTACCTTTACCTTTACCTTTTTAACTTGCCAGGCACAGTTACACTAACAGAAACATTGCCAATAAGATGTGGGCAATCATTGTACCCACAGCCTTACTCAGCCCTTTGTTTTTTATACAGCTTTAATCTGCATTTGAAGGAGAATAGTAATAAACCTCAGTGAATACAGAAGGGAACACAGTCTTTCCATGGAGAGAAGGTGATTTGGTATACATGACACGAGGCCACCACAAAGGAGCCCGTGGTTTCCCATGGCCTCTTGTTTAAGTTTCTGCAGCAGGGCCTCTTTTGAGCCCTGTAGAATCCACTCCCTTCCTCCTCTTTATCATTCTTGTTTGCCATTTCATAGTTTGCTTTGTGCTGACTGGGATAACATAAAACTAAAAATGTGTTTGCTTCTTTCCTGAAGTTTTCATCGGCAACGCCACTGTCTGTTATGAGGAAGTCAGGTGTGTGTTTGCTACAAGTATTGGTCGCCTACAGAGAAACCCTGTACATATCCGCTCAGAAGTATGTCCCATAGAGTTCAATGGGACTTTTGCCAGATAAACAGGTGAAGAGCTGTAGCCTGAGGGAGCAACCCTAACTCCCCATTCCTGCCCCACAGCCTGATGGGGCTCTGCGGTATAGCAGGGCCAGTGCTGCATCTGTAGCCCTGCTGCACGCAGCAGCCAGGGTGGAAGAGGCAGGAACAGGCAGATTGCTTGCCAGTGGACATCATCACATGTTGCCAGTGGGGCTGGATGAGGCTCCAATGAATCCCAGGCTGGCTCAACCCCACTCGCTGCATGCCCCTAGAAAACCCCACTTTGCTGCTTTCCGGAAGTGGCTGCAGGTTGCAAGAGGGAGCTTCACATCTGTGGAGTGACAGTGGCAGCTGCAGGCAGGTTGGCACAGGCCAGCAGGGCTGGCTGGAAGGACACCTTTGCCCACTCCAACCTCCCACCCCCAGGTGGGGTGCAGGGAGAATTCAGACTGCTTTGTGAATCATGTAAAATACTAGGGAGTGATGAGATGATCCCAAAGTGCCCTTCATCTTGGAAGGCAGGGCTTGGGAGACTGGGGGGGATCTATATTTGAATGCCTATACGTATATGCTGCTGAATTAAGAGGATATTATGTAAAATTTAAATAAAGGAAGGTTATACATATAAGATTTTGAGGCAATGGATGGCTTCCCCATAGCTTGGCATTCCCCATATTATCCCCATAGCTTGGCATTCATAATAGCTACTTTTACCATTTTTGTTTGTTTGTTTTCCATCAACAGCGTCTACTTTCCTTGCTACGTTGCACTGACAGGATGCCTCGCATGTGCTTTGACCATCCTCGTTTTTTTCCCTGCGCAGACAAAGCCGCAGTTGAAAGGAGATGCTGCACACCAGAGTGAGTGCTTACCATTTCTGACCTTTCCCTAACCCTAACCGATTACGCTTTAAAGACTAAGCTAAAAAGGATTTAGGTTTGTAAGCCAAACACGAGCAACTTTTCCATCTCCCATTATCCCTGGCCATTGGCTGTACCAGGTGGGGCTAATGGGACCCAAAGTCCAACAGCATCTGGAGGGTCACAGATTGGTCACCCTCCCTGATATATTATTATTATTATTATTATTATTATTAATTACCCATCCTTTACTAGGACAGGTCCCAGGGCAGGTTATAGCAATTTAAAAATACAATATTGAAATCAATGTAAAGCAAATGCAATCAAAAGAATAGGGTGGCTCCTAAATATATATCATCTCTATATGTATAGTCAAAAGGCAGAGTAAAGAGGTGTGTCTTTGGCGTGCGATGGAAACTCCAGAACAAAGGTACCAGGCACACCTCTGTGGGGAAGGAATTCCACAACTTAGGGGCTGCCATGGAAGTGAGGTTAATCAATATCAGGCCTCTGTGTTGGTCCATTATAACAAGAACCAGGGGTTCCATTGAATGAAACATTTATTAATACTAACCAGCATTCTAGGCAGTGAATACAAGATTCCACAGTACATGTATTCTTTAGGTTAACATAAGGTTAACTGTTTTTTAGAGATGAATTAGATCTCTTCTTTACAGTATCATGTTATAGATGGGCTTTAACATTTTAATTTTATTCTGGTTTTTATATTTGGCCTGAATGTATGTTTCCCTTTGTAAAAGGCAACTAATAAACGCAAATAATAATAATCAGCGATAACAGCTCTTGTCTCTGCAGCTTGCTTCAGTTTTAAGAAAGTAATGGATAAAAGTTCTTATAGAATCTAGGCACATAACTACTATACTTTACACTGGAATTTCTTCGGATTAGCACCAATGAATTTAATGGGACTTACTTTTGAAAAGTTGTGCATAGTTTGATACTACTGTCAAAGATAAAATTCTGGAGTACATGTCTATTGCATGTTCAATGCAGTCATGTTCCATAGGAAAGGCACCTATGCTAGAGAGAAGAGCGTGGAAAATGTTCCTAAAGAAAGAAACCATTGTGCTCAGATATCATATGACTTCCTTGCTTTCTGGTGCCCACCTGGTTTCCCAGACTTTAACCTACTTTTTAAATTTTCCTAGGCGTGTCACAGTCCACTAGTGTATTTAGTCTCAAAGAAACTGTTCGCCTAATGAAACTTCCAGGAGTAATGGATGTTTTTTTAATCAAGGTACTTTCCGGATTTCCTTCAGGTGAGTGCTGTGAGATTTTTTCCCCAAAAAATAAGATCTCCAGTCACATATGATTGTTGCTCAGGGATTATTGGCATCTTTTGTGTTTCTGTCTCAGCAGAAAAATGTATTCCTTTAGTTGCAAATCATATAATGCTTAGTGTTGCATGCTCCAGTATAACTCATGAGCTAGGTCAGTTTATATCTGGTGGCAGCCAGCATGTGGTCAGTCTAAGAGTGTATCAGAATCACTGCTGCAGAAATTATTTGGGGGTGTGTGGTTTTTTTAGCCTCCACCTGTAACAGATGGAGTGGTGGGGCAGAGATAAGGGTGATGTGGTGCAAACACACTGCCAGGAGCACTGGATTGACTCTGCTGGTACGTTTACACCACACTGACCTAGCCACCCTCTTGATCTTCCCACTCCACTTAAACAGCAGTGACTCACCTGCTTGGAGGTCAGGTAAGTGCCTCTGGCCTACCACCCCATGTCCTGCTGGCCTTCAGCACCTGAGGCTATTAGCAAGTGGCCAAATTAAAATGAGGCCAGGGCTCTTACGGCTTCAATACTTGTGCAGAAGAGGGGATTTCAACCGGTGTAGCTTTTTGTGCAAAAAAGGACCTGGGGAATCCTTAGCACAGGAGTTAAACACACCATCAACATAATGTCCAGTTTGTGTCTATATTTAAAACTCATCATTGTAACTTCTATACAATTACACAAGCATACCCTTATACTATTAGAGATGCTGCATGCCACTTCAGTAGTGACTTGCTTAGTGGGGTGGACCTAAATCAGTAGCCTTTTGCTGCTTAGTAGGAGGGGTGAGGTCAGGGCTGCTTGGGTTGGCGCTGCCTGTGCTCGCACATAACCCCTGCCTCACTGTGTCAGTGACACCCCTGACAGCAAACTATTCCTGAAGCTTCTCCCCACTAGGCAAGCAGCTTTTGTACCACCTATATATACTTCAGTATCTTAAACTCAATATCTCTGTGCTTTTATCATAAAAATACCATTGCGTCACTTCTTAAATAAAGGAGAAAATCTCAGAATTCAATACCATACAAAACACCCTTTAAATTGCTGGTATAGCATGGAATGTTTTTCTTACAATATTCAATAAGTGGGCTCCTATCCCCCCCCCAAAGATACTCTGCCATTGTTTGAAGAGATTACATTTGAAAGACTGAACGAAAAAGAATTTGGGTTTGTAAGCCAAATGTGGGCAAATTTTCTGGCTCCAGCTGTTATCTCAGTACTGTATCTTCCCTTTTCAATCTGATCCTGTGCACATTAAACTGAATGGGTTCTTTTGTCCCCATATAATGCGTCAATCTTGCCATTAACATGGGTTCCCAGATTTTATCAATCCATTCATTTAGAGTTGGCATAACCTGTAATCTCCATTTACTTGCGTATAGTATTTTTGCTGCTGTCAACACCTACGAAACAAGGTCTTGTGTGTTCTTTTTTCATCAAGCCATCTATATAATTGAATAAGAAGAAGGAGACAGGGTCTAATCCTATCTCACATCCCACAATTTTTACAATTAAATTGTGTGAGCACCACCACTGCTTTTTTTTAAGCTTCACTCCTCTGCAGTCCTTAATCTCCACTGAACTTGGTGGGACTTTCTTCTGAATAAAGATGCACAGGGTTGGGCTGCCCAGTGCTCTGATGCTCTTTCTGAGCCTATCTCGGTCCTCTGCGGCTGCTGATCCAACCTGCTGAGACCCTGAGAAGGGATGAGATTACATCTTAAGGAGATTTGGCTGTTATCCACTTATTCGTACCTCAATGCTGGAGGGATAACCTTCCAATAAATGTTCTCATTTATTTTCATCTTGTTGCTCCAACCATATAATTATTTTTAGTAATGTACACATATGTAGAGCCCAAATTATAGTGTCGCCTGTATTTATATTATAAGCAAAGCTGTGATGTACACAGGTTAGTGCTGTGCTGACAATTCCACAGGTGTCCATCTGCCCTGTTCTCCGTCAATTAGAGAAAAGAAAAGAAATTGCATTTGAAAAATAGCAAAGTGGAGTGAAAATTTCAGTAATCTTCCCAAGGGGTTTGTCACACTTGCTTTACTTCTGAGGTGACTGATGAGTATTTGGAGATATCTTGTCTTTCATCCTACACATCACCTCACTAGTGGGCTGCACTCTGCAGCCTTTCTGCTTCAATTAAAGGCCAGGGTAAGATATCACCTTCTTGTGGGGTTTTTTACAGCAGGAATTGCAGCCAGGGAGGCTGCAGATTGCTGTGGAAATGCTTACTGAAAAGAAGAACACACACCCTTGGCCACCATTTAACGATGAGGCAAGCTCAAAATCCCACACCCACCAAAGTTCTAAAGAAATCTTAACATTCCCTGAGAGCTAATGCAGAGAAATGGAAGCCTCTTTTTCAAAACAAGAAAACTTTTGAAAAACTGACAAAGCACTAACACATTCCACTTAATTATGGTATTCTCCAAACAAACTCACTTTGGAAAGCATGCCTCTGCTGAACATTACAGTCCTGTGCACACTTTTCCTGAGAGTAAGCCCCATTGGACTCAGTAAGACTTACTTTAAAGTGCTTGTGGATTGGCTACCCTGCACATGCGATGTAGATGTGGACTTCATCTGTGCTAGACTTAAACATGATCTAGTGTTCACTGCTTAACTCCATAGGTTAGCTGTCCAAGAACATAAATTGATACTTATTTTTCTACAAGTGAGAGGTATATGTTTTAGTGCAGATAAGCATTTACTTACTGACTGCATGTATATATATGAACGTCTATCTATATCTATCTATATCATCTATCCATCTACCTATCATCTATTTATCTATCTATCATCCATCCATCTATCTATCATCTGTCTATCATCTATCTATCTATCATCTATATCTATCTATCTATATCCTGCTTTTGGGGCAAGGAGCTCAAGGTAGCACACATAGTTCTCTGTCCTCCATTTTGTTCTTTCAACAACCCTGTTGCTGTGCTAAGGAAGTGTGTCACAAGGTCACACAAGTGAAACTTGTGACTGTGTGGGGATTTGAAGCCTGGGTCTTCCCAGTCCTTTCCCAACACCCCAACCACTACACTGTGCTTCAGACATCTTTGGGTGAAAGAGAGCAAGAAAAAGTATGTGGCATTGCAATTTTAGACATGCCAAATGATGAAGTTTTAAAAGATACCGCATTTAAGGGGGAAGAGTATGGCTCAGTGGCGATAAAGCACATAGTAGCATCCTGTGTGGTGGCAAAAATGAAGCACCAGTGTTCTCCTGGCTTCCACACATGGTGTGTTGCTGGTGCTTACAGCAGGAGGAGGGTTGAGGCCTGGGGAGCTGGAGGGTTGTGCAGGAGCCTAAGGGCGAGAGCCTCAGGTTGGCTTTGCCACACTGCAAAGCCCCAAGCCCACTTCACCTCACCACTCCCCTTCTCCCACAGGTAGGCACCAGCAACATGCTGCATTTGAGACCCAGGAGAACAGCAACACTGCACCTTTGCAGGCCACTACAGATACATAGTTTACATGGCTTCTGTCCCATGCTCAGTTCTTGATATCTCTAGTTAACAGCGCTGAGCACTGCCACCTGCCTTCTAAAAAGAGGTTGTCTTTTCCTTAACCTTAGGTGTGTTCCTGATCATGTTTTCTATCGTATCTATCGATTTCTTTGGTCTGGAAGCAGCGGCGTCTGGGTACGTGATGGCATATTGTGGAATCCTTCAAATGGTAAGGAGGTTGGCGAGGAGAGCTGCTGTGATCTCTTGTCTCCCAAAGTCTTTTATCAGAAACTTTTTGAGAAGGTCCAGCCAGGGGTTTGGGTGCCTCTAGCCTGAAGATACACTATGTTTCAATAACGATGACTCAATGGAGGGGGGGATTTTTGCTGTGGTGAGGACTGACTGGGTCCGGACCACCCATTAGCCAGGGTGAAGCCACCACCTCTGTGGGTGCCCTGCCCCCACTGGTGCCACTTCTCCAGCGGAGGTGGTGGGGTGGCTGGTGGTGAAATGGGATGCGCCACTGTTGGACTGGGACATTTTTGAGGAAGCAAAAATGCATATGTTATTGCAGCTAAGAAAAACAGAGTATATGGGGAATGGCCAGGAACAGATTGAACAGAGAATTTCTAGGTGCTGTGGGAAAGCTGCAGCAGCACAGGCCGTCTCTCCTAGGCCACCTCACCTGTATATCAGCCTTCAGGGTTCTGCTACACACATGTAGGCTCCCCATTTCAAATCTTCTCCCTCATGGTGGGGAGAGGGGCTGGAAGGAAAACAATGGTGAGAGTAGGGGCAGCAAGTGTGACACCACCCTTCCCCTTGTGCAATTGTTGTCCCCTGAGGGGAGAATGCCTGAAAAGGGCTTCTTAGGCCTATTGGTCACCTCTCGGTTTCCCCCCAAATGATTTTGTTCTCCAATACAACCCTCTCTGTGTACTCTCTTTGCAATATGTTGGTGGAGGATGTTGATGGTAGTTGTGCGTTCCGAATATTTATGGCACATTGCTAACATAAAATGTTTGTTAGCATGAATCCCAAGAGGCAGTTGCCCAAATATGCTTTGGACTTATGTTTCTCCAACGGCAACCTCCCATATCACATGGGAAAGCAAGGGGGCTTTCAAATACTTTTGTGATATTTGAAGGTTTGTGATATTTCATGGGTGTTCGCTGTTCCCAGAAAAAGGTCAAATATCCTCCTGTAATACATGCAAATCCTCAGGCATATCTAAAGTATCGCTCTCTGGGATGCAGCCCATGAGTGCTAGAAAGTTCTTCTTTTTAGGCTGAGTTATTATAATATTTTATTGTGTGCCTTTTATTATTGTTGTTGTTGTTGAATTTGCCACCCTATACCTGGAGGTCTCAGGGCAGTTCACAGAATAAAATCGAAATATAAAACCACAAACCATATAATAAAAATAAAAACAACAACCCAATAACACCCCTCCAAACAAACCCCACATTTTAAAAGGGCATAAGACACATGGCTTACAAAAAAGAGTCATGAGGTTTATCAGATCAGCCTTCAAGCCAAGTCTGTATGTAAAACTGTCTAAAGGTATCTGATGCAGACGCTGTGATAATTGTCATTTCTGCTGAATTCATTTACAGGAAGCAGCCCTTTTTGGCTTTGGATTATATAGCTCCATTTTCTTCTCCATTGTGTTGAGGGTTATGGAAGTTAACAAGTCGGTGAATTTCATCTGACTATAATTGGATGGTTCTGTTTAGCAGATTTTATAGACAGCTAATTAAAATAATAGAGTGCTAATTAGTAGACTTTAAGACATTCTACATTATATAAATTATGAACATAAGCACAATGTAATTTTCATTTCAATGGAAAGAAGAAAAAGAAATAAAAGAGCAAAGGTTGATCTCGGGGGTGGGGGGACCACTTTCATCTAGTGGACAGGCTCAGTAAGCGCCTCACCCCTCTTTGAGCCACTTTTTCATAGAATCATTGAGTTGTAGTTTTGGAAGGTGCCCCGAGGGTCATCGAATCATTGAGGTGCCCCGAGGGTCATCTTGGCCATCCCCCTGCAATTTTGACATGTGGGTGGGTTCACCTTCCTGTGATCACATGTGGATCCAAACCCTCCCGGCGGTTCTCAACTTGTTGGTCCCCAGATGTTGTTGGACTACAACTCCCATCATCCCTGAGCTCTGGCCTTGCTAGCTAGGGGTAATGGGAGTTGTAGTTCAACAACATCTGGGGACCCACAGGTTGAGAAAGGCTGCCAGACAAAAGCAGGCCTTGCTTGGAGCACTGAATTTAAATATTGCCGAAAGCCAGCTCTGTTGCAAATGATCACTCTGAAGCTGTGCACTCCTGGTTGTGCCTGTGCAGTGGGGCTTGCACTTGGTGCTTTTAAAATTCTGTGCCGAATGCAAATCCACTGAAATTGGTTGCACATGGAAACTCCCAACGGAGAGCAGCATAGCAGAGTGGATTTATTCCAAAATAGCAGGACTTGTATTTGGCACTAAATTTAAACAGCACCAGATGTCACTCCCACTGCAGAGCAACCATCAGGAGGGCACTTTAAGGCTCTGAATTGTTCCTTTGCAACATTCACTTTGAGGACAGAGGTGCCTGGCGTTCTCTGGTCCATGGGGTCACGAAGAGTCGGACACGACTAAACGACTAAACAACAACAACAACAACAACATTCACTTTACTTGCCCCACATCTGATGTTGAGTGACAGGTCAGCTTGGCTGGGGCCAAATGGCCTTGCAAGCCAAATTATGAGCTCTGCCAGGAGTCATTTGGGTTGTGTGATGAAGGTCCCCATGCCTGACTTATCCTAGATCAGTATTCTGTTCACACAGTGGCCAACTGGATGCATGTGGGGATGCCTGTAAATATGTACAGCTCTGATTGTTTATGGACTATATAGCAATACATGTGATTTTGGAAGGAATTCAATATCATGCTCCTCTGCTCGTTCCATCAGTGGAAACATTTTCCCCACCCCCCTCTCCTTTCCCCTTTCAGTGCTTCTGGGCTTCTCCTGACCCCCACCCTGAAGCCAATTTCAGGGGTACAAGAGGGATATGGGGGAGAGAAAGGGGAGAAGCCCATTGCTCAAGCAGACATCTTTGCACAGGGCTTCTGCTGACGGGATTCATTCATTAAATCCCATCGTGTATGCCTTTTATTTTGTTGTCCAGCAAATGTCCATCCCACAGTTTTGCTTAGATTGAAAGATAGCAGGCCTCACAGGAGAAACCTCTTTGAAATACACAAATGTGTGAATTACTTTCTTTTTAAGCTTTGGGAAGGAAAAGTGGCTGATCTTATCACTGAAAGGAAGGAGGCAATTCTATCAGTATCCTGTTTGCTTTGAATCTTCCTGTGTGTTTGTGTGTGCATTCAGAAAAGAATGGCTTGGTTATATGAAAACTCAAACAGACACACACCCATTGTGTTTCAGAAACAGTGAGGCATCTGCTGTAGTGGGAAGAGAAGACCATTTGTTTATGTGTACTCATAGCATACATTCCACATTAAGAACAAGATTGGGAGGGGTACGGATCCGGTGGGTGGGGGGAATGGGTTATGCTCCTGCAGAAGAAAATTCCCCAATCCAGAGCCAGTGCCTCTTCAATGCATCTAAGGTTTGTTTTTGTATGGTTTTTTGCTGCTGTTCATAAAATAAGTGATCTTCTAAAGCAGGGATGGCTGATCTGCAGATCAAATGTGCCCCGCACCCAAGAATTTTAAGCCATTTCTTCTCTGTTCATCTTCCTTCCCACCTAAGAACATTGCCCCTTCACTCTACTGCCATTCTGATTTTATGGTCATGAGAAGCTTGTTTGTTCTATTCAAAACATGTGTTTTAATGTGTTTGCCAGCGTTTAGTTTTTATGAGCAGCCCCTTTGAATTTGAAAGAGGTTCACCGTTTCCTAAAGGAAGGAACTGTGGGCAAATTATGCCGATCAAGATCTAGCACTGCCACACTTATTATGTACACATGCTGAGGAAACAACTTGGCTTCAGTGGTGGGTGATTTGTTCATGACTAGGAACCACATCAGAAATACAAACTGGAGAGCTGCCAGTTATTTCCATACATGGCTACATGCAATTATAACATAATTTTCATATCATATCCCCAGCCCTGGCGAATGCCAAAGGAGAGGTGACAAACACTTTATTCTACTATTTCTTTTTTTATTGTGAAGCCATTATTTGGGGGAATCACCAGAAGTCATAGTTCAGTGGTTTAACTCCTGTTTGAAGGCCAAAGGTCCTAAGTTCAATGTCTGGCACCTCCTGCCTAGAATTCCAGAAAGCTGCTGCCAGTCAGCGTAGACAATGCTGGGCTAGATGAACCAATGGTCTGACTCAATACAAGGCAGCTTCCTATGTTCTGTGTTCCTATTGGACACAAGTGGGGCGAGGTGGCAGGAACTTGAGACAACCACTGAAATCTCTTCATATATATGTGTGCAGGGGCACCATCTCTAGGGGGCCCTGAGCACCCACAAAATTTTTGTTGTGGGTGCTCGGCACTCCCACCACAGGGCCCCCGATGCAACTTCTGGTACCTCGTGAAGCACCAGAAGTCACGTCCGAGGCCTTGGAGATGCTGTCCAAGGCCTTGCAAGACCACGGAATCTGACTTCTGCGGGGCACGTGACATCATGATGTCATGCCGCAACGTGATGTCATGTTGCTCATGCTGGGCACCCAAAACCTGGGGCCCAAGTCGGGGGGGTGTATGTGACATGGCATTATATCTTCCAGAAATAGTTTTGCAACTATAAGGGCTGGAAACTTAAAATAAAAAATAGATGCTGAGATTCTTTGTGTCAGAGAATTGCACAAACTTCACATGTCTGGGGAGAAGTCTGTGCTGCCTGTAGCAGCCAGTGGGGCTGCACTGTTCTGAGTTTCCAATGCCCTATGTCGCCTGTTACTGAGAGGGGGAGGGGGAGGGCGGTGGGGAGCTCAGCATGGCGTAGGCACAGCAGCAGAGCCAATCCTACCCTTCTGACATGGCATCCATAAAGTGCCCAACTCCCTGCTGCTCCCTCTTGGCATCTTTCAGCGATGCGCAGTGTGGGGCAGGAAGAAAAGCAATGCAACCCTATCCGCACAGCCCTGCCAGTCTCTACTGCTTAGTGTGGGAAACTCTTCTGCATCCGTGTACATTCCTAAGTGTGTAACTCCTCTACATTCATGTACATAAGAATATCCAGCAAAGGTACAGCCGCCTTTCTCCCTGGACTACCTTGCAATGCAAGAGTTAATCATATGTCACTCACTTTCCTGGACTCCTCCCAGTTCTAATTAAATGACAGTAAATGCAAAATCTAGTCCATAGGCCAGGGTGTCAGCCAGGATTTGGATAATAAATGTACAACACCCCAACAAGGAGGAGGCTAAGGTTTCTATTATTTATCTCTCTTGGTTCATGAGAACGTAAGAGCCTGCTGGATCAGGTCAAAGGAGACCTAGCCCAGCATTGTGTTCTCAAAGTGGCTTGACAGATGCTCTGGGGAAGCTCACAAGAAGAACCTGAACACAACAGCACTCTCCCCACCTGCAGTTCCTAGTGATGGGTGTTCAGCACTGCACTGTCTCAAACTGTAGGTGTAGAACATAGTCTTCATAGCTGGTAGCCCCTGCTAGCCTTATCCTCCATGAAGGATTCATACAGCTGCACAATCTTAGAAAAACAGGAAATTCCCATATCCCATGTCAGACTGTTGATCCACCTAGTATGGTGTTGTTGTCACTGGGTGTCAAACAAGAAGCTGTAGCTGGAAGTACCAGGAATTAAACCTGTGACCTCCCGCATGCAAAGAGCATGCTCTACACCTGAGCTCAATGCATTCTTTTTTCTTTTATTTTTTAAACTTTATTCTTAGAGAAGTACTTAAACAATCCCTATATAACACCCCCCAAAAAAATAAATTCCATGCATATAGAGTGTAAATGATTAAGTCAAACATTAAGCAGGTTTGTACAATAGTGTAGAGTTGATTATATCTTTGAAGCATCTTCTATTCTCTGCCTTAACGGATTGTCCCAGGGTGAGCTGTGAGTAGCTGGTGATGACGGGACAATTGTCGTCCTTCCCAGGGTACCGAATAAACATGTACCGTTTGGTTTCAGAATCATCTTTGGTTTTTGGGTTCCTTTTTTAGTGGAGCAACATTTTCTTTTCATTTCTTTTGTTTGGATAACCTTTCTATCTTTGTTCTCATCCATGAGTGTTTCCTTTTCTTCTTTTTCATACAATATTTGGCAAGGATTCTGGGGCTTGATCACCAGGTGAGAAAGGATGAAGGGGCGAGAGGAGACAAGATTTAGGGCCATGAATAAGATTAAAGAAGTACAATAAGAGACTTGTGGAGCACATTGTTTTCCTTTAAAAGGATAATTCTTAAAAGTGTTCTGACTTGAAGCTGACATTCAGAATATGGAACATGACCAAAGTTGGAATTGCTCAAGGCATACCAATAAATGACAGTGGCGTAGGCAGTCTCATGGAAGGAATCCAGAAGCAGAATCTAATAAGGAAAATGTTCAGCCATCATGATGTGTAATTATTTGGAGCTGTGCCAGTATACATCCAGCAGGAAGCTCCCTACACCAAAAGAAGAATAGGTAATAAAATAGGGTTGAAGTCCCCCCTCTGCCTCCCAAGAGACCTTGATTTTACAGAAATGGATTAGCCATATGATGTACAGTGTATTTAAAAGGCATCTTCCAGATCAATGACTAGAAGTCTCCTTAGGGCTCAGCTAGACATGACACTGTATTTGGCTTTTATGTGCATCTTTTTAAAGCTGCAAATAGAATTAGCAGGAAGGGAGGATTTAACCCTGCTGTGATCCAGAGGAAAACCCCTCCCCTGCAGGTGCAGTTTGCATTTGGGGAAATTCCCTGTTGGCAACCACTTAGGAGGAAAAATTTTCTCAGCAGGAGTGGGGGATGGATTAATTTCTCCCTCCACATCTACAATCCTGAGAATTATCATCCCCTGCCCTCAGGAAAAAAAGCTGATTCTATTTGCATTTTTCTTTTGAAATACAAAGATATATTAAACATCACATCTAGTTTGGCCCTTAGACAAAACCCTACTACTGTATCTGTGATATCAGGAACACTTAGGTCACACTTTCTTTAAGCCACTCAGATGCCCCTCTTTAGATGATGTTGCTCATTCATCGATAAACTTTGATGAAATAATTCCATGCTGAGAATCTTCCTGCACAATCACCTTTATGTGCTGAAAATAGTATTGGTGTCTGGTTTTTTGCTTATGATGCATGGATATTGAGGATATATCTACAGCATGTACTTGTGTGGGATTTATGCATTGCACAGCATCCTCAAGCAATGCTTGCTGTGGCTCCCTTTACAAACACACCCCGCCCTCAGCAACTAAGCAGACTCCATTTTTTTCCTCACAATGTGCCCAATATAGCATCACTCTGGAGCATGGTGGAGAATTCAAATGTGGATCGGAAGAGTCTATGTTATAATAATAATAATAATAATAATAATAATTTATTATTTGTACCCCGCCCATCTGGCTGGGTTTCCCCAGCCACTCTGGGCGGCTTCCAACAGAAATGGAAAATACACTAAAATGTCACATATTAAAAACTTCCCTGAACAGGGCTGCCTTCAGATGTCTTCTGAATGTCAGGTAGTTGTCCATCGCCTTGACATCCGGTGGGAGGGCATTCCACAGGGCGGGCGCCACCACCGAGAAGGCCCTCTGCCTGGTTCCCTGCAACTTGGCCTCTCGCAGGGAGGGAACCGCCAGAAGGCCCTCGGAGCTGGACCTCAGTGTCCGGGCAGAACGATGGGGGAGGAGACGCTCCTTCAGATATACTGGACCGAGGCCATTTAGGGCTTTAAAGGTCAGCACCAACACTTTGAATTGTGCTCGGAAACGTACTGGGAGCCAATGTAGGTCTTTCAAGACCGGTGTTATATGGTCTCGGCGGCCGCTCCCAGTCACCAGTCTAGCTGCCGCATTCTGGATTAGTTGTAGTTTCCGGGTCACCTTCAAAGGTAGCCCCACGTAGAGCGCATTGCAGTAGTCCAAGCGGGAGATAACCAGAGCATGTACCACTCTGGCAAGACAGTCCGCAGGCAGATAGGGTCTCAGCCTACGTACCAGATGGAGCTGGTAAACAGCTGCCCTGGATACAGATTTGACCTGTGCCTCCATGGACAGCTGTGAGTCCAAAATGACTCCCAGGCTGCGCACCTGGTCCTGCAGGGGCACAGTTACCCCATTCAGGACCAGGGAATCCTCCACACCTGCCCGCCTCCTGTCCCCCAAAAACAGTACTTCTGTCTTGTCAGGATTCAACCTCAATCTGTTAGCCGCCATCCATCCTCCAACCGCTTCCAGACACTCACACAGGACCTTTACCGCCTTCACTGGTTCTGATTTAAAAGAGAGGTAGAGCTGGGTATCATCTGCATACTGATGAACACCCAGCCCAAACCTCCTGATGATCCCTCCCAGCGGCTGCATGTAGATGTTGAAAAGCATGGGGGAGAGGACAGAACCCTGAGGCACCCCACAAGTGAGCGGCCAGGGGTCTGAACACTCATCCCCCACCACCACTTTCTGAACACGGCCCAGGAGGAAGGAGCGGAACCACTGTATGACAGTGCCCCCAGCTCCCAGCCCCTCAAGACGGTCCAGAAGGATGTCATGGTCGATGGTATCAAACGCCGCTGAGAGATCCAGCAGAACTAGGAAACAGCTCTCACCTTTGTCCCTAGCCCACCGGAGATCATCAACCAGTGCGACCAAGGCAGTTTCAGTCCCATGATGAGGCCTGAATCCCGACTGGAAGGGATCCAAATGGTCCGCTTCTTCCAGGCGTGCCTGGAGTTGTTCAGCAACCACTCGCTCAATCACCTTGCCCAAGAATGGAAGGTTTGAGACTGGGCGATAATTGGCCATCGTGGCCACATCTAAAGATGTTTTTTTAAGAAGCGGTTTGATAACCGCCTCTTTCAGCGGGTCTGGGAAGGCTCCCTCACGGAGGGAAGCATTCACCACCCCACGAAGCCCATCGCCCAGTCCTTCCCGGCTAGCTTTTATAAGCCAGGATGGGCAAGGATCCAGGAGACAGGTGGTTGGCTTCACTCGTCCAAGCAGCCTGTCCACATCCTCGGAGGTAACGGATTGAAATTGATCCCACACAACTTGACCAGACAGGACTCTAGCACTCTCCCGCCCCGGCCCTGCTCCCACGGTGGAGTCTACTTCTTCCCGAATCTGAGCGATTTTATCTGCAAAAAAATTTGCAAAATCATTGCAGGAGAACATGTGGCCCGTACTGGGCCCCGATGTTACAGGTGGTTCCGCTAAATTGTGAACCACCTGAAAGAGTCTCCTGCTGCTGTTTTCTGCAGATGCAATAGAGGCGGTGAAGAAAGTCTTCTTCGCCGTCGCTATCGCCACTTGGTAGGCTCGACGTTGAGCTCTAACCCGTGTCCGGTCAGATTCAGAATGAGTTATCCGCCACCGGCGCTCTAGCCGTCTCAACGATTGTTTCATTGCCCTCAGATCTGTGGAAAACCACGGGGCTCTCCGGGCTTCATGCAATCGGAGAGGGCGCTTCGGAGCCAAACAGTCAATAGCCCACGGAAGGACGCTGGCACAGGAGTCCCTCTGTAGAGCTCTATGCCCCCAAACACTGTCTCTGGCCCTGATTTCCCCAAGGGAAACTGTGAATTGTAGTTTGATGAGTTTGCTGTGCATTCTTTGTCTGATATTGCCTGATGCAGGAGTCTACCATGACCACCATGTAGTGCCCACCAGTATTTTCTATGGCATCCAAGAAAGGTCTCATCATTAGATATCCTCTCAAATTTCAGCAATGTATTTGACACGATTTGCTCTTGGTCATATATCCTGTTTGCACTGACTCGGGCTCTCCTACATTGAGCAAGTCCCCTTAAACATTTCATTGGATGCCAAGAGTAGACACCCACACTTCCTTCTGTTCTGAATAGAGAAGAGGTACAAAGAGCTTCTCACTGTGAGTGGGCATGATGGAGGCTCTGCTGTAGAGCCTTTTTCCCATTGGTGGGTTCCTGTCTCTTTGTGGCCCTGCATCTTTTTCTGCTCTTTCAGATGCAGCAGCCATTTTATACATTGTGCTCCCACAGCAATCATGTTGTGTTATTCCGCATCCCCATGACAGCCATTTTGTGACTGGCATCAATGGCATTTCCTAAAAATTCTGGCCCCAAAATGTTGGCGACCCTAGTATTCCTATAGAAAGGGGATGTTTCTTAAGCCAGTATATGGGTTTAGCCACACTTACCCACTCTTTAGCACTCAATTGGAACAAACGTCCATTCGGATTTTCCGCATATTGACGTTTGCTCCAATTTGGCTTTAAAGAGCAGGTTTTTCTGGGGGAAAGGGGGAGCTCAGGCACAGCTTTAAAGTGTGGCTCATTGCCTGGAAAGAGCAGGGGAAAAGGTAAAGTGTGGATAAGCTTTAAGACTGCAGTATACCAGTAAGTACCAGTATACGTAGATGCACCCTAAATTTTCTGAGTACAGAGATTTGTTATTTATTTGTTACATGTATGCAATGCCTTTCCATTAAAAAAAAAATATGTCCAAGGCATTTCTCATGGCAATATTTCTGTACCTAAGGGAAATTCAAGAGTTTTTCAATATAGCATTCATTCATTGCTGTTTTGACTGCATTTCCCCTTACCAAAATTATTATTAATTTTTTTTTAATTTTCATATAATTCTTTCAGAGCTGTGTGCTCTCCTATGACATTGCATCAATGCAGGAGTGATTGTTAGCTGCATTTTAATGAATAAGAGCACAACCCACAGTGTTCCACAGTTTAAACTTCTTTGGAGACCATGAGCTCCCCCTCCCCTGTGCTGAAAGGGATATCTATCCAGCCTTTGTAAAAAGAAAGGGGACAAAAATAATCATGGCTATTCCCTTCCCTCCCTATCCCAGCACCTGGATGCAATTTGAACCTTTGAGAAAGCTAGAGCCTCTAAAACCTCAGATGGTGCTTAGCTTTTATTTTGAATCCACAACTGGATGAAATGAAAACTGAGATTTGGCCCAGAGGCTTAATTAAATATGAGCCAATCGTCTGTTTTCTTGCCATACACCTCTGGCTTCCAGCAAAACATCTGGAGGGGAAAAGCTATTACTGATGGATCAGAGAGGAAGGAAGGTGCAGTGTGTGCACTCTCATTAAGTCTCTCTGCTTTTTCATCTGAACATCAAACTTAATTCCAAGCTGAAGGAGCAAAACCATCAAGCACTGTGGCTGCTGCGTGACCTCCATGCACTCATTAAAAAAAAAAGTCTATGCTTTTTCTTTCCAGGCAAAGCCCATCCAGAGCAGCTTACAGTAGCGGAAAAAAAATTGTAATGGTGGAAAATCAATATGATAGAAAAAAGAATAAAACCCATTCGGATTCTCTGTAACATAATCCACTCCAGCCTTGATCCAGCAAATTCCCCAAGAGAAGGCCAATTGAAACAAATAGGTCTTTAATACTTTCTAAAAACCCTTAAGTATAAACACCAGCTACAAATCTACTGGGAGGGAGTTCAAAAGTCGTGGGAGCACCATGACGAAAACTCTCTCTCTCTGATGGCCACCCACCTCACAGACCCAAGGGGTGGACACAAGAGGAAGGCATCCCACTGAGACCTCGTTGTGTGGGCAGGATGGCACAGATGCAGGTGGTCCAATAAATAGGCCAGGTCCAATGATTGAAACTACTTTGTCCCAGAAATGCACTGGAAGCCAGTGTGGCTGTATAATAGAGGTGTTGTTGGAGCTCAGTGAGCTTTTCACCCTGAAGTTTTTATTTGCAAGCATGTAGACCAACTGGGTCATAGCCCTTGCAGGTGTGTGGAGCTGTGTAGAGTTGGCGTAGCCATTTCATGGATGTTACCTGAGCAGTTGTACCTTCAGCTGACCATTGAAGCTGAAACTAGTGCCTTGTGTTACAGGATAAGGAGGTTTCAGAAGCTGGTTAGTGTTTCCTTAAGGAAAAGCGGCCCCACACCTCAAGGTTTCTGACATGGGTGCCATTTCCCCCTTAATCCTAGGCACTTTGAGGCCACTGCTGATCACTCTTGAAGAGTACAAGAAATGTGTTCTGCTCAGTCACACGTTATTGGGACTTGACATATTCCAGGGGTGAGCCATGACATGGAAATCCATTCCCAGGAAAAGCACTGGTGAGCTTGAGCTTAAACTAGGCGTGTAAACTGTTGTGGTGGCTGTTTCAGTTTCTTACCAGCCCTTCCCTAGGAAAGTTGCAGCAATTTGAAAATGCAATATTAAAAATAGTTTCCAGTTACAGTCACAAGAATAGAGTGGGTCTTAAAAATATATATCTCAGGTGCGTAAGGCCAGGGCAGAGAAGCGCATCTTCAGCACATGACAGAAACTACATAATGGAAGTGCCAGGCTATGTGGAGGGAATTCTGCAGCTTAGGGGCTGCCATAGAGAATGCCTTCTCCTGTGCTGCCGCATCTGCCACCCGCAAACCTCTGAGGGAAGTGAAGGTATCAAGAGTGGATAGAGAAAGCAATCTGCTATTTGGCACCCAGTTAAAAAATCATCACAGGGCAGCTGTAAATGTGTGAACATAAGAAGCTGTTCTAGATCAAGCCATTTAGCTCAGTGTGGTCATCACAGGCTAGCAGTGGCTCTCTAAGATTTCAGGCAGGCCTCTCTTCCAGCCCTGCCTAGATGCTCTAGCACTGGACTATGGTCCCTTCCCTTAGGGCAGAGCCAGTCATCCATAATTTCCAGCCATTGGGGAAAGTTTGCTCTTCTGCATTTTCATTTAGACGTGTAGGCATGGTAGTGCCCACCTTACTGAGTGTCCCTAATGCTACCAGCTATCCCATGGTGAGTTTGTGGCCCCAAAGAGCAGACGCTTGTTCTTTGCTGCCTCAGAGAGCAAGAATAGAACTAATGGGCTTGAGGTAATGGGGGGGGTAGATGTCAGTTGAGTATCAGGAGAATATTCTTCTTAACTGTATAAGCAATTCAGCAACAGCACCAACTACCTGGGCTCTTCCCCGCTGGAGTCTTCAAGCAGAGACTGGGCAGACATCTACTGAGAACACTCTAGTGCTGGATCTCCTACACTGAGCAGGGGCTTCGCATATAAGGACCCCTCCAGTGGTTCTAAAGAGTCAGCTCTAAGTTCTTGTGACAAAAGCACGCTGCCATTTGTCAGCTCACAGCACAGTGGATGTGCAGTGAATATGGACTGGCGATCTGTTTTCTAGTGGCAGGATATCAACATCCTAAAAGTCATCAGTGAAATCAGAGCCAACAGCTGTGTTTGTTCTTTCCACGATCTTGCTAGGGCAGGGTTTTGATCTGGCTAGGACAAGAAACCTTGCTGTATACACACACGTGTGTGTGCATGTCAACACCCTTCAGGTTATTTTTAGTCTATTAACACTAAAAAAAGAAGAAGTGCTATTTGTAAAGCCACATTTGAGACTTGTTAATGGTTGTCCTTGGTTGTAGCGATCTGCTCTTGTATTTCATGAAAGAGATCTCTTGTCAAGCTGCTCTTTGAGTGAAAGGTTGGTCTAGAAAGGCCAATGGGGCACTGCCCCACAATTTTCAGTCTATGCTTAACCTACCTATCTTATTACTTACAACCATTCTGTAGGGGGTGGGGGAGGTAACCCTGACTGTCAGCTTCCTCTTCCTTAATTTCAGGCCCCACCTGCACTATACATTTAAAAGAGTATCATACCACTTTAAACAGCCACGGCTTCCCCCAAAGAATCTTGGGAAGTGTAGTTTGTTAAGGGTACCGAGAGTTGTTCAGCGTTCCCTGTTCCCCTCACAGAGCTACAGTTCTCAGTCAATCCTTCTTTTCAGGGAACTCTGGGAATGAACCCCTGTGAGTAGAAGAGGGATCTCCAAGCAACTCTCAGCAACCTTAACAAAATACGGTTTAAATTGGTATGGCAATGCTGTAAATGTATAACATAGGTTGGAGACAAAATGAGAAGTAATTGGCTCTGCCCAGGGGTGCCAACTTGAATAAAATATGGGGAGCAGGTAAGCCCTACCCTGCATAATCAATCACATGATGCAGTGCACACACACCATTTGAATGGCAATGCCCATCAACTTTTGGGGAGTGCCCCCTCAAATATTTCATTGGGAGGGCGAAGACCCCTTGGCCCTGGCTCCTGTGGCTCTGCCTGTGATTGGCTCTGGCTCTGATTCTATGTTCCATTGGCCTCTCTTCTGTCTAGCCTACCAATCCCAATGGGCCACAACTGCCACTGGGTTCTTTACAGACAGATTTGAAACCAGATGGATGATCTTGCTTGCCATACTTGGCCGTTGAGTTTTTACAGAGCAATGCTGACTGGTTATACCCTGAGACGGTTAGGGGCCTGAGGGCAAGAGCCCAACCTTCTCCAACTGTTCTGGTTTCCTAGCTGTGCTTTGTGGATTAACACTGCACAAATTCTGCTAATGTTTTTAAATACTAGTAGAAGGAACTGAAGCTGAAAGCTGGTTACTTCAGTTCTGGCCTTTGAGTTCCATATTCATCAGAAACCTCTCCAACATACAGGCTATTGCATGCCTTTCAAGTTTCTATGAATATCTTTTAGGGTGTGTGTGTGTGTGAGAGAGAGAGAGAGAGAGAGAGAGAGAGAGAGAGAGAGAGCTGATAGAATATTATGTATTAATAATTGTATTGAAGGCACCTCCCAAGGCTGACTTCTATCCCAAAAGGAGATTAAATTTTATCTCCACTGTGTATTTTTCTCCTTTCAGATCTGAAAAGATCAGCTGGAAATGTGGCACGGTAACCATTGTTAATGGCGCATGAAGAGAAGAAAGACAGATTTTACTGTTTGGCCATATTTGCTGGGAGTTTCCAATTAAATATTTCCACTGCCGGTTCAGACGCTTATCTGTCTTTGAAAGAGGACAAAGACAGAGTTGTTTCACCTGCAGCTTGTGTACATAGCCATGGGCGGCTCTTGTTATGTCACTTGCAAACTATTTCCTTCCTCTTTTGTGTATTGATGACAGAGCAGATTCCTGTTAAGGTAAACTGAGCCTTCTGTTCACACACAACTTCAAAGAAGGTTATGTTTCAAAGGCAAGCACAATGGGGCCGGATGGGGTGGGGGAGAAGAGGTCCAGGCAGCCCCCTGTGTGCTGTGTGGGACTGAAACACTTATCAATATGGAAGACTGAAAAGTGGAGGCGAGCTGGATGCCTAAACCAAAGATCCTTCAAACACGTCTCCACAAATTTGCAGTAAGGGAAGCAAAGCTGAGCTGACGTCTAATGCAAATAAACATATAAAAGCTGCCTTAAACCACTGCTGCTTCTAGCTCAGTCTGCACCTAGGATGAGGGAACTGTGACCCAGCCAGCAATGGCCAGTGGCCAGGATCAGGGAACAAAGGGAGCTGTGGTCCTGCAATATCTGGGAAGCCAGAAGTTCTCCACCTTGCTCTACATAGTTGGGCTGCAGCAGTTCAGGATTTCAGACAGCCCTAGCTGGTGATATTGGGAGTTGAGCCTGGGAACATTCGCATGCAATGTGTCTGCTCTGTTGCTGAGTCACTCAGGGCCCTTCCCTGTGGAGTTCTTTCTGTATCTGCCTGTAGCCTCTGTCTGTATCAATTGCCCATCCTGAAACTCTTGTGGGCATAGGCAAAGCTGCAGGAAGGGATTTGCCTGGAAAGCAGGTGGATTTCACTCACAAAGCTAATGTTGCACTTCACCAGTTTCAGCTGAGTGTCAAGAAGTCATACAGCATATATGCTACTGATCTTCATTTGGTGGGTTGAGACCCCACAAGCTGTGCTTTGGGGCAGTCTAGGTTTGAGCACACCAGAGGTGCCAACACCCATTTATTTTGGCAAAAAGCAAAAAAGGTGGCAAAAGGGGGTTAAACTAGGGTTGTCATATTTCAAACAGTGAAAATTCAGACAGAAAAGCTGTTGAGCGTTGTTGAGCTCTTTGGAGGGGGCAAAGCCATTTTGAGGCTGCAATATGTTCAGAGAATTATGGACGTATGGTATCCATAGTTAAGCAGAAAAAGGGGGGTCTGAAGGGAGAGAGAAGGAGAAAAAGAATGTTAGGGGGTGCAGATTTATTTCTGTTGCATTCCTGTAGCTTTGGATGTTGTGGTTCTATATCTTGTTTTTTATTTGATTTGTTGAGGGGCATGCAAACATATAAATACAAGGAGGAAAAAGCCTATGTTGGGCTGTATCCATTTATATTCCTGCAAAAACTTCTACTTGTGTGACATGCCTTCTCTCTCTCCTTTACTCACACACTCCACACTCCTTCTCCAAATTTGCTCCAGAGGATTGGCCAAAACCTTTAAACAGATTTAGGGGTACGGGGAGAAGAGAGGGTGGGGATGTTCCATCACGTAAGCTGAAGCCCTTGTGCGGACAGGACAAGTTCATTGGTACAATCCACTCTAAATAGTGAAAAGTGGGTCCCATGTAGCAGGTGAGGTTAATGGCAGCTCTTGCCAGAGCCTGGAAAAGTTGAGAACTATGGGAAAAGATACTGTTTGGGATACAGTGTTCACACACTACTTAGGTGGCAAAGTATAAGTGTGAGAATGTTTGCATGAATGTCTCCTTCAGAGATTTCTCTGCAAAATTTATTTGGACAGAAATGAAGACAGGCAGGGCCCAGTAAGTGAGCATGTATATCTTTACCAGCCTTCTGCAAACTCATGCTCTCCAGGTGCCTTGGACTACAACTCCCATCATCCTTTACTATTAGCCATGCTTCCTGGAAGTTGGAATCCAACAACACTAGGAGGGCCACAAGTTGCCCATCCTTAAGGTGTCCCATAGGCAGTAGCTGCCCCACAGCACTGCTCGCAGTCTCCTCTGAACACCCAGAGTCTGCACAATTGTCATACTTCCTCCCCTTGTGGTACAATATTTTTCATTCCCCAGTTTTCTTCTTTTTTCTCTTCCCACTCAGGAGATCTTTTGTATATTCTCTCATTATTGCTGATATTTACAACTTAGAAACAAAATGAATTACTGCATAAGGTGCCAATATCTCTTACAATAAACCGGTGAGATCCTGTTTTCAATTTGGCAAGGTCTTTTTGGACGCATCCAGATTTTCATAATTTTCGTAGCAAGTCTGCAAATGGAAGAGTGCTCTGCAAGTTTGGAGCAGAAGTACAGTCTTCTCTCCTGCATTGAGCTCAAGGGAAACCCACTGAGTTGGTGGTCCTTGTGTCAATTATAAAATTGCCTCCCCATTCTTAGAACAATTTTTCTACTGTAAAACAACAACACTAAGGTCCTTCCTCCCTATATTAAGGTCTAAATAAAAGTTTGATCAAGTAAATATGCATGATGGTTTCACAAATTGGACAGGCAAGCCATCAGAAGCATAGAGGAAGAGGCATTCAGCATTCAGTTCAGAAGATGCATGCATGATATTTAAGTAGGGAAGGCAGGAGGAAACAAGTCACCCTAGAGAGCCACATTACCTGAACCCACTCCTCTGTCAACGCATCAGAATGCAGCCTTTGTTTTTTTATTTTCTGCAGGGTTGTTTCTTACCAGTTACATTTCTATACTACTTTTCCAGAACATCAATCCCCAAAGTGTAATGAACAAGAAGGGGCCATATGAAACAGGAAATCAAAAGATTACTAACAGAAAACTCCCAACATCATCTCTCAACAGGAAATAGCTAAAGCTCACTAGCAGAAAATCTCAACAGTTAAGTCCCCAGGGAGCCTTTGGGGTTGTATGAGCAGAAGGCAAGCTCTCACAATCAATCTTCCCCTTCTTTTCCTTTCCCCTGCAGCCCCATGTACCCCTGCCCCCTAAAAGTCTCTCCACAGAGTCTGGGGCCCCTACCAAACATTGTGGGCTTTGTCATATGAGGCTGCAATGGGTGGAAGGAATTGCCCAAAACAGGGTAGAGGAATCTTGCATTAGTAGAGCATAGATGTCTTCTATCTGAGTTTGGTTAATTCCTCCCGTGTCCCCCTGTGGCCTCGTATGATACAGCCCACAATGTTTGGTAGGTCCCCCAGATCCTGGCTTGGACTTGACCCTTGGAGTCCCTTCCAACTCTATATTTCTATGATCCTCCGGAGAGACTTTTCAAAGGGTAAAGGGGCACTGGAGAGGAAAGGAATGATAAATATAAATATCCAAAGCTGCCTTATTACTGAATCAGACATTGGTCCAGCTAGCTCAGCACTGTCTAAACTTGCTGGCAGCAGCTCTCCAGGGTTTCAGACAGGAGACGTTTGCAGTCTAGTTACACTGGGGATTTCACCTTGTACCTTCTGGATGTAAAGCAGATGTTGCACCATTGAGCTATGGCTCAGGGAAGAAGAAGAAGAAGAAGAAGAAGAAGAAGAAGAAGAAGAAGAAGAAGAAGAAGAAGAAGAAGAAGAAGAAGAAGAAGAATAATATACCCCAGCCACTCTTGGCAGCTTCCAACAAAATATTAAAAATACATTAAAACATCAGTCATTAAAAACTTCCCTAAACAGGGCTGCCTTCACATGTCTTCTAAAAGTCCGATAGTTGTTTATTTCCTTGACACCTGATGGAAGGGCGTTCCACAGGGAGGGCGCCACTACCGAGAAGGCCCTCTGCCTGGTTCCCTGTAACTTCGCTTCACAGTGAGGGAATCGCCAGAAGGCCCTCAGCGCTGGACCTCAGTGTCTGGGCTGAAGGAATGGGGTGGAGACGCCAAGGCCATTTAGGGCTTTAAAGGTCAGCACCAACACTTTGAATTGTGCTCAGAAACGTACTGCATTTAACCCAAAGATAGGTTCACTGAAGTCCGAAAAGACTCCACTGTTGTCTTCCTCGTACAGATCACAGAGGAAAGTCTGGGTAACACAGAATATCTAATCCTCTGTCTGTGAAATGTACCATTGCTGAGTCAGTGACACCGAGCTCATAAAACACTTGGAGCCTGGCGTAACCTCCACCCCTTCATGCAATACCTGGCGGATGAGCAGGTATGAGTCATGTGACTTGTTCATTCATTTCAGTGGGAGCTGGCCTTCACAGCAGCGCTTTGAGGTCTCGCCTTCTGGTGTGGAAACGTGCAAAATTCTAGTGACGGTTCACTTTTAAGGAGGTGTTTGATAGCATGAAGCTGTGATGCTTCTCATCTACCCTCCATGGAAAGGAGCCGCAAATTACTTGTAATGTTGTGCTAATGATGGCTTGAAGCCTGAGGTTGCATGAGAACATGAACAGCCTGATTCTGAAAGGCCATTATTCTGTATCACCCTATATAATGCCATAGAATTAAAGCTAAAATGGCCACAGGCCAAAGCTTGGTTGTTAACATGGCAATTATTCTGCAGTCCTCTGTAACACTCTCACCTCTTTCCCTTCCTTTTCCCAGCTACTGTCAAGCGATGTGAATAAGAACCTGTAATCTGTTTAAGAGTTCAACACCCACTTCCCTTTGAGCTGTTGTGAAAATGGGAGTTTGCTCAATCCTTTTGATTAATGAGTTCCTTTTCACACGTGAAGGCTAGACAGGAGGGCGAGGAAGTTCACCATTTGTCTTCCTGAAGAGGAGACTGTGACTGTTCGTGGTTGGTGGTAGATGTGTTGCTACCTAATTTTGGCCAGGATTCTATGGCTTTAACAGAGGTGTACCAAGCAGAATTCAATGGATCAAGTATATTGCTGGTATGAGATACACCAACGGGGAACTGAATTTTATGTGTTCAGTTTGGGTGTATTTATGATTTATTTTACAGTTTTGTAAACCGCTTTTAGGACCATGTGGTAGCAAAGTAGGCTATAAGCTTATTAGACGTTTACGGTAAATGTCTTCACCAGCTGAATCTCTTGCCTGTCGGGCAGTTGTTAAAGGCACAAGAACCCTGCCCAAATAAAAGGTTCTTGGAATTTTCTTGGAATTTTCCCACTTTCCTCTTACCATGAGCATTGCTACAGTCATAAAGGCAGGCATGTGTGGTACTGACACTTAAGCACTGACACACTAATAGGTCATTCTTCCCCCACCCCCGTTATAATGTGTCAGACATATGCATCATAGCTGTGATGCAATTAAGTGAAATGCAGCAGTGGAAACCTTGATTCTTCTCTGGAATAAGTTAGGTCACATAGGGTTGCCGTATTTTAAGGAGCACAAAAGAGGACACATGTGCTGACCTCTACTTTTAACTATGGATCGCTATGACGACTCTCATTTGACATACCCATGTATGCACTCTGGACATGTATGTACTCTGGACTCTGCCATAAGCCCCCCTGCCACAGCTAACTCTCATCAGGAGCTTCAGTTCTGATCTGAGGTCAGAACTAGCAAAAAAAGGACTGGGCTTCATCATCTGTGCTCTCATATCTGCTTCACAGCCTCTTCTCCCCTATCACACTGCCTGAAGCTGATCCACCCATAACCATAGCCACCCTGACTGGGCAATGATTAGGAAATGATGTCCTGGCCCAGCGCTCCATTTTCCTTATTTGCTACCCATTTCTCCAGAGCAGAGCCCCATGGCTGTTTCCCACATCAACTATTTTCTCTCTTTTTTTGGACTTGGAGATAATATCTTTGTTGGATCAAGAATGTTGTTTGAAGTGTCCCACAAGTGTTCCTGTTTCTGCAATTGTATTGAGCAGATTACCTCTGTGTAGGAAAATTTTCAGTGCATGGCATGACCATTTGGTGTACTTTCCTCCTCTTCGTTGCATAGGGGCACAGCCTCAGGCAGTTGGAATTGCTCTTGGGGATAGTCCTTTCCTGCTCAGTCGTTCAGCTGTACATGAGCTCTTATTACTGATACTTCTGCACCCTCCTTTTCAGTGCAGTATCTTGTTATGACTGGTGAAGGAGAGGAATTGATTTGCTATAGCTGTGCAGCTTGTCTGTAATTATGATACAACCGTGATACAATTACAGAACATCACTGAGCATTTCTTTTGTTGTTGTTCCTGTTCTTCCTTTTGCTTACCAAAGGAAGGGGGAGAAGGAAGAATGCACAGCCCACTGACAATTTATGTACACATATATGCATCAAGGTAACCACAGATGGAAGCTAGAGAGAAGAGAAATACAGTGGACCCTCAGGTTATGTTATCTTCAGGTAACGTAATCTTCGGGTTATGAACGCAGAAATGGGTTTGCCACTCAAGCGTGCGTTGAAGCGCTTTGCGGCGCTGTGCACAGAAGCGGTCCTCCGGTTACGAATTTTTCAGGATACGGCTGGGCCTCTGGAACAGATCCCATTCGTAACCAGAGGTACCACAGTTTACTAACCAAACTGAACAAAAACAATATATAATTTGAGGATAAAAGAACAGTGAGGTTTTGTCTTTTAGGTTAAGCCTTGATAAGAACAGAGTTAAGTATCCATCTAAAGCATGCAGAGAAAAGCTCCCTCAGAACTCCGCAGCCAATCAGCACACATGTTACCTCAGTGAAGAGGTATTAGATGCCAATCTAAATGGTTGCTTAGCAACACCATCACCACCTCCCTTGGGTAGTTCACTGACACTGGAACTAAAATTAACCCTTTCTGTTACAAACTGAATGATCCCTGCTGCTACACTTTCAACAACAAAGAATTATTCAATATCGAGGCATCGACATATGTGGATAGGCCTGCTGTGGTTTGCTACAGTTTTGCTGTAGTTTTGATGTGGTGGTGGTTGTTTTAAAAGAGGATCAATTGGATAAGCCTGGATGTTTTGTAGTAGATGAGTGCACAACCTGCAAGGATTTATTTTTCATTTCAAAACTAATGAAAACTAATGAAATTTGACAAAAATATGAATACTCATGGAATGATGCGGGCAGACAAGATGGGGGCTGCGTCTCCCACCAGTCACGAGTGAGCTTACTAAAGAGTTCCGGGGACCTGTGACACTCATGCAACTCAGGTCCATGTACCAACTGCAAGTGGCCGCACAAACCAGAAAGTTTCCCATGGCCCCAGCTATAAGGCTTGATTAACAAGAACTTCTCCCCTCTGAATTGGCATAGTGTCAACGTGGAACTGAGTTTATTAGAAAGTATGTCTAGGGAACTTGGGAGCCATCCCTTAGGGCAGGGTGGGGGGAATATAATTAAACCCCAAACCCTATAATTACTCATATAGTGAAATGGCACACCTAGAGGAAGAACCTCCCAGGAGATCTGTGCATTTAAGAACTATTTTCAGGATTAGGTTGCACCGTCTCATTTCCTCTTTTCCTACGTTTGCAAGCTTGCTCTTCCTTCAAAGTGATCCCAGGTGGTCTCTATCCAGGCAGTGTTCAGGGCCATACACATTGATCTGCAGCGTAGAGTTGTTTCATGTGCCCACAGACATGCACATGAACTTAAGAAGATCAAGCCTGGTGCCTCAAGCCAATGACCCAGCTAGTCCAGCAGTCTGTTCTGACAGATGACACTCACAGATACAACACTGAGTTTCTGGGCCTTGTTAGTGTACAAAAACAAACATTCACTCTGGGCTAGAAGCATCTGAGAATTTGACATTGTCTATGTCTCTGCCCTCTCTTTCCATAGGTTGTCCAGGGCCTAGTAATTGGGAGATTGACAAGTCGTTATTCAGAGTGGACTCTGCTCATGTTGTGCGTCCTTGTCTTCTGCGGAGTGGGTGTTGGAATGGTAAGGTACCAGACACACATACATTACCTGATAAGGCTGTGCTTTTGAATACTCTACACTTGATGCTATGCAAGTGAACATATGAAAAGTATTGTGTTTGACGTAATCTGGGAGTTCTGTCTGTTGTGTTATATTAGTGGTGGTCCATTCACACATTTTTCAATTTTCTCCCATGTGTGTTTGTGTTATGACCAAAAGCTCTACCAGGCTTCCAGATCAACAGTCTGCTTCCTATCATGGTCCAACTAGGACAAACAAGGGGGGGATGATTTAAGCCTTTACTTCCTCCTGGAATTTTAAAAATATTTGCAAGTTAAAGGATGCTTTGCTTGGAATGGATTTTCCCAAATCTTGCTAGAATCTCCTGGGTTGAGAGAAAATATAAAAGCCAACATTTTTTTTAAAAAAAAGGTGTAATCAAACTTCTGCTGTTTGCGTTACATTGTCCAGAAGGACAAAAAATACATCTAACCACACTAGATTCAATGTGGTTGATCCTCCAAACCATCACTTGGTAGATGGGAATGTACTGCAGACTCAAGAGCTCCCCTTTCAGATTCCCCCTTCATTTCCAGGTGCAATGGTGGCAGAAAATTATGGTTAGCCTCAGTGCCGGATTTACGTATAAGCTAAACAAGCTATAGCTTAGGGCCCCACTCTCTTGGGGGGCCCCAAAAAATGTAAAGGAAAAAAAAACCTGGATGTACATTTCCAAAATATAAGATAAGAAACAAATAAAATAAAACCTACATACAGTTAGAGCTTAATAATTATTTCACTATTAATATACTTCTTCTTAATTGTATTTCACTATTAATATACTTCTCCTTAACTGTATTTCAGTTCAACAATTACTTTGATAAAATACATATTTTGTTATGTGCAAATGGCTTTAGATACCTATTAGGTCCATAAATTACCATATAGCATATATTCAACACAAAAAAACAGCGACAATTTGTTGTTGACAAAGGACAGCTGGACATATAAAGGGCCCCATTAGCTTCAGTAGCTTAGGGCCTCATCAAACCTAAATCCGGCCCCGGTTACCCTGGCAACTATGGTTGCAAACTCTGCTTCAGATCAATGTTTGAATATTGCCACTAACCATGTGTTTGAAAAGTCATGAGGCCACCACCTTGCTCTGGTCAGTGACTGGAAACAGGAACATGCTTTCTTTGGTTGCATGACTGCAGGTAGGCAGTAGATGTTAACCCTTACTTACCCGATTTGGCTATTGCAGCAATCTATTTGGATGCTGCGCAACTTGGAAACAGAGTTGGGCTGCAAAAGAGGATGGGGCTCCTCCTGCGCTTTTAACAGTTGCCATGCAAGTGATACCCGCTGAAATTACACCTTCGACACAACTTTTAAAGGGGCAGGACCTCTCTCTTTTTTTTCAACTGGTCATGCTAATCACAGCATGTTACCTCTATGGTGGAGCACCCAAACCAGGCCCAAACCGGTTTCTGCCAGCAGCACCTAGGATCGCTGCTATCAACTTGGTTCAGAGATTACAATCATTTTTTCCACAAGGCTCTCCTCACTGCCACAGAGGCCTTAAAGGGCCCAGAAATGCCATCCCATGACAACTATTGATAGGAAACTACAGCTGCAGCGCTGTTTGCAAGGGAAAAAAGCTTTATAATCAAGGACCTGCCAAGAAAATATCCCATCTCTGGGGGCGGTTTATGTGCTGGGTTTCTTCATGGGGAAAAAGCGATCTTGACGCAACTTGGCCAGAACTTCAGGAATATCCCTGTCTGAACTAAGCGTGCAGTTTATATATCTGCTGACATAAAAACAATTTTATGAGCTCTGCAGCTCTTTTATGAGGAGGACATTTAACAAAGATCTCCAGTTACAACCCCCACCCAAACTAATCACTTCCTTTCAGTGGCCTCCAAAATATGTAGAGCTGAAATTAACAGAGAGGCCAGCTGCACTGAAAAGAATCCCAACAAAGGTTTAGAGTAGCAGATGAAGGAAAAAATAATGGGAAATAGAGAGCAGTAATGAACAGGGTGCTCCAAATCAGCCAGAGTTCAGCCTCATTGCTTTCCAAACCACCCCAGATCCAATGGCTTCCTTAGGAAGAAACTATGGTTTGGGGAAGGCCACATAGTTCATGCAGAAAGTCTGAGGTTCAACCCCTGGAATCTCCAGTAAAGAGAATGAGTTGCAGATAATAGGAAAGACTTCTGACTGAGACCCCGGAGAGACCCTGCCAGTCAGAGTAGACAGTGCTGGCCTAGATGGTCAAATATTTGACCAAATATATGAACAGCCCAATTAAAATTTTAAATTTCACCATCAGTAATTGCTTATTAATACTTTTTATTAAGCCTTCCAAAATATTTCAGCAATAGTCGATGAAGCAGCAATAAAAACCAATAAAAAGAGCTAAAGAATCATTTAAAAGACTTGAGTTTTAATCTTGCACCTAAATATCCTTAATGAATGTCCCCCTCGGATCTGTTAAGGGGACGGTATAAGGTTTGATATGAAATGCAAACCTCAAGTGTCATCCTTAAACTTCATGGGCTGCTTATCTCTTTAAAATATTTGTAGTCAGACTCAATTTCTCCCGAGCAACGTTTTCGCTGCCGTGTCAAAATGTTAAGGGGGGGGGAAGCCACCATGCGCTGTTCAGATATGATACACTACGTATGCCTTTTGCCCTCAGGTGTCACACAGAAATCTTGTTTGAAGCAGTTTGGGACTTCTTGCAATTTTCCCCCCATCTCAAGATCTCAAGGTGCTGTGAGGGCAATTGCAATGAAGAAGGCAGCAAGCAGTTTTGTTTTGCTTACAAAAATATTCCTATTGATTTACAAAGTCTTCTGGCCACAGGCAAATGGTAGATGCAGCAGCAGATCAGGTCAGGTGGGCAGGTGAAGCTTGAACCCTGAGCTTTGAGAGCCACCATTTGAGGGACCTCCTCAGCCTTTGGCACCACATCTTTTACCTGTGCTCTTTTTTCAGTTTATCATGGCTATGGTTCTAAATTGTTGTGGCCACCCACTCATGGTCAATACCTTGTCAAAATATCTGCAGGAAGTGGCAGCAGTATTTGGGGGCTCCGCCCCCTCTCCCCCACTGGATATTAAAAAGTGAAAAGGCAAGTGGTATGTTACTGCGCATAAGGCGTCTAACAGTAAAAACTCCTACTAAGCCACCTACACTTTGAAAGGAGATATAGATTTAAAGGGTTGTTCCCAAAGCTACTTGAAAAGCTGGGTGTGGGCAAACACACCTATATCTTTCCAGACTCCCTGAGAGATCGAAAGTTGACTACCAAACAAAGAATGTAAGAAGCCGCCTTATTATCACTTATTGGTTTTATTTATCAAATTTATATCCTGCCCTTCCTCCCCAAGGAGCCCAGGGCAGCACACAGAGGCACAATCTGAAAGAAAAGATTCTAAAAACAATTACAGTAAAAAAATATTCTAAAAGCAGTTCCACCCAATTATCTTGGAGTTGCCAGGGACAGTACTCTTCAGCCACCAAGTGCCTGGATAAAAGTGAATGTTTTCAAAATCCTCTTGAAACTTAATAACGATGGAGACAGGCACGCTTCACTAGGGAGGCCATTCTACAACCAGGGAGCCACCTCTGAAAAAGGTCCTGCTGGGCAGTCCCTAACAAACACACCACCAATAAGGTAGGTCAGTTGGCTACCACACCATACATTTAAAGCGCATGTATAGGATACTCATACCTGAAAGAATCCTGGGAACTGTAGTTTACTCTTCACAAGAGTTATACTTCCCAGCATCTTATTTCCCAAGATATCTTTAGGGGAGTGCTTTAAATGTATGGTCAGGCAATTTGTCCTTCTAACCCAGGCTTCCTCAACCTCAGCCCTCCAGATGTTTTGAGACTACAATTCCCATCATCCCTGACCACTGGTCCTACTAGCTAGGGATCATGGGAGTTGTAGGCCAAAAATATCTGGAGGGCCGAGGTTGAGGAAGCCTGTTCTAGTCCAGTGATGGATCTCCTGAACAGAGCAGCTCCCCAGTGTCTCAGGAATAAGAGGTCTATCCAATCACCTTCAACCCAGTACTAATAACCAGGGGTTGAATCTGAGACCTTTGGAAGGCAAAGTATACAGAGTGATGGTCCCTGCAGTTCTGGAGGTGGGTTATGAGTGCATTCCCAAATTCAGAGTCTCTGCCTAAGCATGTCTTCAGTGCTTTTGTTTTGGTGATAAAGATCTGGAAGGATCTTTGAGCAGCTGCACGATAAGAAAATAATTACATTCACTTCTTAGGCACACTGATTTGCATTTATACTTGAGAGACATTCTGGCTGACAAACGTTCAATTGATTCATTAGCAAGTGAGCAGGCCAGACAGGTCGCGCACACACACCAGTTCTGCACTCTGTAATGCGCTGCTGCTCGTTTGTTTTGACAAGCACGGTTTGGCTTTAATTATCTGTGCTAATACATTGCTGGTAAATATTGTACAGGCAGACTTGGGCTAGTAATGAGCACTTGAATGAGACCACATTACAGCTCTCTCTGCTGTTTAAATTGCCCCTGCGAAGGCTGAGCTAGATGTGACACATGGCTGGCATATTTCTTCCCCACAACATTGTTTAAAAACCAATTGAAGCCTTGGGAACCCGCTTTTGGAGGGTGGTTTTTTGTGTGTGTGTGCTTTTGCATGTGTATACCATTGGGGGAAACTGCACTGCAACTGCACGTCACATCATGGAAGAATCTTAAAAACAGCTGTAGCTCTTGAGGTGGTTCACTGGATGAAACCTTTAGCAGCCACTAAGTGGTGATTGAGAAGGGAACTTCATGCCAGTATCTTTAAGCACTGGGAGGTGATGGAGGAGCTGGCAGGTGGGTGTTGCAGGATCCTATTGCTTTGCAAAGATACCATTGCTGAGTAGATGGTCATTCCTGCTGACATCTGCAGCCTGCACCCATGAGAGAGGCTACCCAGTGTGAAGCCGGCCACTTGTTCTGTGCTCACACATGCACACCACTTTCCCACTGCCCTCCAATACTTAAAGATACAGACAGAAGTTCCTCTCTCCTTTCAAATTGCTTTGCAGTGTCTTCTGTAAGAAATCACTGTATGACGCACCAAAGCTTAAGATGGGAGATAAAAGAATTTCTTTGCTGGCTCATTAAGTGAACTTGTAACAAATACTTTTTTTTAAAGTCAGGTGGCCTCTCTCTCTTTTCTGAAATCCAAATGCCTTCAGATATTTGGTTGTGACACTGGCACTAATCAGAACATATAGGTTCATTTTCTTAACACCTAACAATAAGCTACCTTACCAAAAAATGGCTACTAAACTACTGAATCAAGTCAGTAGCTGCCTGTTTCAGATCTAAGGAACCTAGTGGCTGTCTTTTATTTAATAAGGTTCCATCCTTCAATCAATTGACTTTCAGCTCTTTAAAAAACAAAAAACAAAAACCTGTCACTTTTTGTCAGCCAAACATGACTGGTGTAGAGCGGAGCTTCTCCTCTGTATTGGCAAGTTTTGGCTCTGTGGGCCTTGCCACACTTATGTTTTGCAGTGTTTTTTCTTTATCCAAGTCTTCCTGGATACTGATACACACACACACACACACACACACACACCCTGCTGCCTTTGTTGTATTCTAAAGCTGGCATTCTAACAGGCTTTCCTGCTTTGTCCCATCTCCCAGGCCCTGATGACCAACATTTTCCATTATTGCCTCATTGTGCCCCCCATGATATTCTCCTTTGGTACTATAGCCGTCATTTCGGACATCATCCTGACCAAGTCTGTCCCTGCTTCTGACACTGGTAAGACCTGCTCCTCCTCCGGATGGATTTCCTTCTCCCTCTTTCTTGATGAAACCAGCTGGATGTGGTGCTTGATTCACTTCTCTGAAAATGCTATGCACTGCCAAATGTGTGTCTTGTGCTCTGCCAGAGAGCCCAGCAGGAAGAATGCCCAGTTCCAAAGTCTCTGCACATCTCACATGTATTTTTTTTTTAAACAAAGGGTAGCCTTCAGTGGGATTTGCTTATTTGCCAAGCCGGCAAAGACTAGTTAGGATCAGTAGGGCTGGAAGCTGCAAGGGTGCCTGCAAGGAAGCCGGTGACCCATATTGACTTAATGAGCAGGTTGCAGAAGAAAGGGACAGAATCTTGCAGAGCTTCCTGGGATTAATGTCCTTGAGAAAGACCTGTGCAGTGTCCCTCTGCTTGGAGGTAGGACCTAGGTGTCATGTGGCCTCCTATTGCACCAGCGCCTTGGGACCACCTCTTGGCTTGCAGCCTAGCAGCACTCATGCATAGGTGCAATGTTTGTGAACTGGTGCCTCCACAACGGGGCTATGTGCATGTCCACCACTGCAGTATGCCTGATTAAAGCAACCCACCTATAGAGGCATCCATGCTCATGTACTGTCACTGCAAGAATGGAGCCTGGCTGTGGCGCCCATGCACTCTCAAGGCGCTTGCTTGAGGGCCACCACAAGTGATGAATGGGAGTCTTCATAATTCTTCACTCTTCTGAAGAATTCCATGATGGCGATATGCAAGCTGTAACCTTGTGCTTCACAGTGTCTCCTCGGAACAATCACTTTATCTAAGCAGAAGACAAGCCATAGTGTTGTTGTTTTTCCAGAAAGTTGAAGGTGGTTTGAAAATGGGGCCTGACAATCACCTAACTTTCAGCTCTGGGGGGAAAAGGTTTTCCAGGTTTTTATACAGACTTCTGGGATAGCTCAGTTGGTAAAACATTAGACTCTTAATCTCAGGTTCGTGGGTTTAAGCCCCACATTGAGCATTGCAGGCAGTTGGGCCAGATGACTCTCATGGTCGCTTCCAACTCTACAATGCTATGATTCTATGATTGATCCCGGATTATAGCAGGATCAAAGGAATATGTATGTGCAATGGCAAGCAAAGGCCCTCTCAAGTCACTTACAGCCTGTGTTCAGACTCGGATTGGGAAGAGCCAAGTTCAAATTCCCACTTTGTTATAAAGTTCACTGGACGGTGTTGGGCCAATCATCTCCCTCAGCCCATCCTAACCTCACAGGATTGTAGTAAGGATACAACGGCATTTTATTCCATGTGGAATGTTGGTGCCAATGTGGAATGTCTCCAGCCTTATACCACATGCACTCTGCCATGATTATTCTGAGAACACTTCCTGTGAATCATATGTTTAGTTTATTATTTCTTTGTTTACTATTGCATTTATAGCCCACCTATAAATGGGCAGTGTGGCATGTGGGGTTCTGCCCCCCTCACCACCTTATCCTCACAACAATGCAGGGGCTGGCCCAAGGTCACCTAGCGAGCTTTGTGGCTGAGTGAGGATTTGAACCCGCCACACCAGCTCTTTGTGTCATTAAAACATGACTAAAGTGACGTTTGTGGTTGCTAGATCAGCATGAGCTGTGGATATCGTCAACCCTGGAAGCAATCCTACACTTCTGAAATGAAGAAGCTGAGAGGGAAGGTTTAAAGGCAGCAGCTGGCACGGGTTCAGACATCTTCTCAAAAGAGCTGTTATAAGGGAAATGGAGCCTGCTCTGCTTGCTTCCTGAGCCCAGAGGGGTAGCCTCAGTCACATATGAATGCTCCTTCAGTGGCCTAATCCCAAACCTGATTTGCATAGATTATTAGGTCACAGTTCAGAAGAATTTGCCAGTGTCTGCTTGGGAGCAGCAAAATACTAGTAATATAGTCTAGGAGCAAAATGTATGGGGAACAGTGGACTGGGACCCAGAG
Organism: Podarcis melisellensis; assembly: GCF_964234715.1. Classification (NCBI taxonomy): domain Eukaryota; kingdom Metazoa; phylum Chordata; class Lepidosauria; order Squamata; family Lacertidae; genus Podarcis; species Podarcis melisellensis. The sequence goes on along the minus strand of NC_138528.1, from coordinate 72,513,878 downwards.
AATATGAGAGAGAGGGGGGGGGGAGGGAGCTGCATATAAGGGGTGGTGGTTTTGTATTTCCATTCAAGTAGATGTGTGTACTAGAATAATAGTAGCACATAGTAGATCAGGGCTGGGTTACCGGCAGAGACATGTCTAGAATCTGTGCTATATTTAACAAGGGATGTTTTGGGTCTGTACTGAAGCGTGTAGCAATCATGAGCTTAAAACTACAGCTTGCATATCCCAGTGGGAAAACCTTATGCTTTCAGCTGAGGAAAATAAGTTGCTAGTGCTGTGAGGTGCGGAGGGGCTGGGCTTCAAAGTGGGACATTAGGGACAGCATGTATCACTGGAGAAAATTTTGCAAAGTCTTTCGACTGCTCTTATTAAAGTCGTTTCTGGCAATTAATGCAGTGTGGGTGACTCCCAAAGCAGCACAGCTATTAAAAGTGCTTCAACACCCATTTCTGGCTGTGGGTGGAACTGCACATTACCTGACCCACCCATCGATTCATTTAAAGACACCTCCCTGCTTTACAATCATGCATTGCCAGTTGAAATGTTTTCATTTGTGGTTTTTAAATATATTTTTATTTTTTTAAAAAAAAACACCTCGATCTTTTTGACAGTTTCTTCACCAGTTGCAATTATTTCATTCATGGCTTTTCTTGTCAAACAAACTGAGGTTTTCCGGTGAGGAGAATTGCTAGACACCTTAAGGAACATAAATCAAGGTCCTTTTTCAGGAGGAGCATGCATGCCTTGGGTGTGGGGGGGAAATATAGAATTTCTGCACCTTTGGTTGCCATGCAAACTGCACCTGCTAAAATCCCCTCTTCTACACAAACAGTCAAGGTGCAACAGCCTTGCCCTTTTTTATCACCTGGCCACCCTGTGCCAATCACCACGCAGTGTGCTCCAGTCAGGTGAAGCTCAATGCTTGCTCGAACGGCCTCTTCTCCAGCCATCCACTCGTCAGATTCTGTCGGCGTGTCAGCCATCTATGGAGTCCACTCTTCTCGGGTTGCTGTTTCTCTTGCCCTACCCTTTCTGCTCTCTGCTGCAGTGCCAGCTGCCTCCATCAGTCTACAGTCTTCTGGGTTTCTCTTTGGGACGGATGCCACTCTGCCCTTCCCTTCAGCATCCAGAACAAGCTGTTTGGGTGTTAGGGAATAGGTCGGCAAAGTTCCAAGCTAAGGTCACTTGCTAGCACCCATGGTAGGGTGACCAGGTCCAAAAAGAGGGCAGGGCTCCTTTAGTAGCTGTGTAGAAAGGGGGATTTCAGCCGGTGTAGCTCATCATGCAATTCTGTGCAACAGAATTAAACATATGCTCACATTTCCTTTTGATACTGGTGGCCTGCTTTTGCGCATCATGCTAAACCTAACTGTGGCTTAGCGTGATCTCCTGGGAAGGTGATAGTGGCTACTTTGCTCCTCATTTTACTGCTGCACCGTGCTGACCTAAGCATTGGTTTGACTTAGTGCCTTGTCCCAATTTGGTGGTGTTGCACTCTCCAGATGAACCGCAAGCTGTAAACCAAGAACAGACTTTGGTTGCAGCTCATGGTTAGCCTGGAGACAACTAAACCACAAGCCACAGTTCAGATGACATGTTTAGCCAAACCATGGCTTAGCTCAGCCCAGTCTTCCAATGAAACATGCAGGGAGGAGCAAAATGGTCTCACAATCTCCTTGGGAAGTGGCACACTCACACATTTATGCTAAGCCATGGTCAAAGGCACTGACTTGCCCCCCACATTGAAGGGGTGCGGCATCACATGACATGTATGACATCATATGCATGACATCAGCAGGCAGTAGGGGATGGGGGCCTCAATATTGGAAGGGCTCAGCCTCCTACCCAAAAATATTGAGGGGGCTGAAGCCCCTTCTGCCCCCTATAGTTGGCGCCCCTGGCCATGGTTTAGCTTAGTGTGACATGCAAACTGGGCCAGTGGGATTTACTAGTGCTTCATCACACCCATCCCTTGTAATGCTGGTGAGGTACCAAGTTCCATGTTTGGAAATGGACTTCTCTTCGTTCCTTATTTCAATTGCAGAGTTGTGTGAACTGTGTGAAATCAGATTTATGGTCTGCCACATTACTGTGTTTAGGACTGGCATATGAAATCCCTGATTGCAGAAATGCTAAAGACACATTGGTCTAATACAGTGGCGTTGGAGTAGATACTGACATTAATTTTGATCTGCAGAATTAATTTTCTTTACGTTTTCTTCCCTAGGTGCCATGCTGGGAATTAGTTCCTCAGTTCAACCATTGACAAGGACAATAGGCCCAACTATAGGAGGATTTTTATACAGACGATTTGGGGTCTCATCCTTTGGTTATTTACAGCTGCTGGTTAATATACCTCTGTTTTTCTACATCTTGAGGAAGAGGATCCCTCACAATGAAGGGAAAGTACAGTAATTAAGTCTTTAGATGGTGTGCTGATGAGAAGATGTGCTATAACTCTATTTTAGGAATTTTAATTGCCCTATCTGACAGGAAATAAACTAATTTAAACCAGTTCCCTTAATGCACTGCAATGTACTGTAGATATGGTTGGGTAACTGTTGATGTTGGAACTGTTATCAAAGCCTAAAAGCTCTATCAAAGCATTCCGCACCTTTGATTGCAATCACACTGGGGATCTCTGAAGGCTCTGCAGATGGAATGTTCTTTCTTTAGATAGCAACATGTATTTCTGCCAGAGCCTCAACAGAATTTCTATTGTAAAAAAGAGGCCTAGTTTGGAATACAAGGTGGGGGAAACAGAAAAAAGAAAACCAACCATTTCAAGTTACACGTGTCATGTCAATTTTGTCTCTAAGAATAGGATCCATGAAGCCCCTTGTCCACATCTCATGCCAGCTGGAAGTTCACTGACAAATCCTGGAAGGAACCCCCAAGAATCATCAGGTCCAGCCCCCTGTAATGAAGGAATCTCAACATCCAATTTGAAATTAAACCAAACCCTACTTAGCTTTGCAACTGTGCTAGCAGTTTTATTGTTGCACCCCTGTAGCTAAATAAGCCAGCCACTCTTGGACTAATCCCTACCCATTGTAATATGAAGAGAATACTGAGCTACTTTATGAGATTGTCTTTAAGGATTAAAAAATTGTGCATTCATGGCACTTTGAACACTCACATGGTCTATATAAATGCTAGGTTCTATTAGTTGCCTTGATTCTGCCCTGTGGCATTGTCACTCCTTACCAGAGTGGGTGGCTGTATCATTTGGAACAAGTAGACAGGAGGAGCGTCAGAGATGGAAGAGTCTGCTTCTGGGCAGAGACCAAAGTTGGCAGTCACCCCTTTCTGAGCCTACAGATCTGACAAACAGACAGCAATACTTGAAAAGCTATATCCTCTCAAACAGAGCATGACTTCCCTCAAGTCAGCAGAGGTGTCATGCAGCTGCCTCAGTTAACTTCACACTTACCAAGCTGGCAAGCTACACAGCTGTAAAGTGGTTAAACTGCTCTGCATAGCCGAAAGTGCTTCCAAAGCCATGTTTTGGGCTCAGCCTGTGTGTGCAGGCATTGGGCTTGTAGTCCAAAACATCAGGAGGGCACCAGGTTGGGGTAGGCAGGTTTCAAACTTCTGGTAAGTAGGTGTTCAAAGATCTATGCATACCGTAACTTCAGTAATCCTAAGGCAGTGTCACTGTAGTTTCATGGTGAGCTGAAACAGTGGGACATGTTCCACAAGGTACAAAAAGTGGCATTTTGCATAGCTAAATAAACATGTAGTGCTCCTTCAACACCTGCTCCCCACAGCCTTGATCTGTCGCTGTTCTGATGTCTTAAGTTTCAAATTCTTCCTCCCAGCAACAGTGCTGGTGTCATGCAGGAGACTGGTCTGAAACACATTGCAGCAGCCAACCAGGGCTGCTACGAGCAGCGGCGGGGGTGGGGGTCACCTTTTAGGAAGTTATCGGGGCCCCACTGAAAATGCTTGGTGAGCATTCTGTTCTATCCTAGTGGTTAGCAAATCACACAGGAAAATAGCCTCTGCCCTCCAAGCTCAAGGTGCCCCTCCATTGCCCTTGTCTATGCTCTTGGTGTAGAACTTGGATGGCTCAGAAGGGAACTTGCTCAGATGGAGCTGAGAAAGCTAGTTCTCCATAGCAGTGAAGAGGTACTGCCTTCTACGGCAGTACAGTGGTACCTCGGGTTAAGTACTTAATTCGTTCCGGAGGTCCGTTCTTAACCTGAAACTGTTCTTAACCTGAAGCACCACTTTAGCTAATGGGGCCTCCTGCTGCTGCCACTGCGCCGCCGGAGCCCGATTTCTGTTCTCATCCTGAAGCAAAGTTCTTAACCTGAAGCGCTATTTCTGGGTTAGCGGAGTCTGTAACCTGAAGCATATGTAACCCGAGGTACCACTGTATGTTGCTTCGCTGAGCTATGTCATCAGAAGATCTTGAACTGGAGCCACCTTAAGGCACCACACTGGTTCTCTGCATGCTACAGTGTAAACTGGGTAGGCTGACAGGTTTTTCTTGCAGTAAAGCCTTGGTCTGGATAACCTTTTGATTTCTTTTTATGATCCTGAGAAAGTATTCAGTGAACTGACCGCTGGTCTGACTCAGTTGGGCTGCTGCGCTTTTAAGACAGGCCAATGGGGCTACTCTACATGCATTCCTATCCTATCCCCGGCAAGTCTGAGCCCCCACTCTTTATATCTGCAGATTTTGACTCCTAAAGACACATTTGCAATTCTGCTAATACAAGGGCCTTCCATAGTAGTACCCCATTGTCAGGTTGCAAGCAGAGAACCTCATTTCCACATCTGCTGATAAATAAAAGACTTCACCTCAGATATACAGTAATAAAAAAGCATTTAATTTGGAATGGACATATTCAAATGCCAGAAGCAATTTTAAGACAAACATGTGCTTAAGGATATTTTATCAAAATAAATACAAATATAGATATTACAAATAATTTAAATTGGTTTTGCATCAGCAGGTGCTGAATATTCTTTGCATTTCATAAATAGAAAAACAATAGCATTTTTTGCAAAGCTAGGCATCCTGCTCACACAGCCATGCTTTGCCCTATGAGTCTTTTTAAAGAAAATGTAAAAAGTCTTTGGTCTGCAAATGCCTCTCGTAGAACAGCCTGGCCTTCTTTGCTCAGCCACCTCATCAGACCTGGGAAGAAGCTGGGCACTCCTAGCCTTCTCCTTTGCTTTCCTTCATTGGTGTCCTAATGTCCCGGTTCAGTCTAAAACAACTGATTTTCTTTGTCATCCAGAGGTACAGTCTGCTGAAAACAAGAGAAAAGCAAATTATTAGTGATGCAGCAGGACAAGCAAGCTAGTAGCAAAAATAATAATAATGCTAAACTAATAGCAAGACTGCCTTTTTAAAACCTCAGGGATACAGAAAGATCTTATAAAGAAGCATCTAATAGTGTCATCCTTTTCTGAGGCTTTGCCACCATAGGCTAGACTTTACTAGTTCTGAACGTCTACTTACAGCACAGTCCTAAACACGGTCTCTTCAGAAGGCAATCCTACTGAATTCCATGGGGTTTACTCCCAAGGGAATGGAGTTAGGATTACAGCCTCAGGAACCCACTGAGGTCAAGTCATCCTACTACCAAATATACAGAGAAAATAAGAAGCTGCCTTAGACAAGAGTCAGACCACTACGCTCTGCGTGGCAACAGCTCTCTAGGATTCAGGCAGAGAGTTTCCCCCCATTCCAATGGGAGATGCTGGGAACTGAATCTGGGATCTTTTGCATGGAAAGCTGTGCTAGCTGGGGCTGAAAGGAGTTGTAGTTCAACACCAGGGCAGCACCAGGCTGGCAAAAGCTACATTTTAAGTTATTTGGGTCAAATAATAATTTGAGTAATAGCACAAATAGACACCCCCAAACTCTACTGCAGAGACTCTCTGCAATGAGTTCTTAGTGCAAAACTCGCAACATCTCAAGCCTCCATTCTCATCCAGATGACTTGTAGTACAAAACCAGGGACAAGGAACATGGTATCCTCCAAGTTATGTTGGACTAAAATCCCCTCATCCTTGGTCACTAGCCATGCAGGCTGCATTTGATGGGAGGTGGGAGTCTAACAGCTCCTAGAGGGGTACAGTGTTCCTCATCCCAGGAACTCCTAAAAGTTTGAACAGCTCCTCTCTCCCAACATCCTGGTCCTAACTTTTTTCTCCTTTTACTTGGAAGCGGATGAAAGTCCCCATTTAAAAATAAATGGCAATTCCTGCCTGTAATATGGGTGTGTGCTGAAGCATCACATTGGCCACACAGAAAAAGCCTTCGTCTGGGAGTTCGTTAAGAAGAGCCCCAGATGCACACGGGTGTCACCCTCACTTTAGCCATTTATTCTGGATTACCTTCAACAAAGCCAGTAAGAGCCATTATTTGAGGAGGGCAATAGCCCAAAGGAGGCTTCCAGAGCCACCTAGCCTCTCACTATTCCTTAAATGGCAGCAGCTGAATTAGACGAAAAGTCAAAATGCAGCTTCATTTATTTATTTTTTCAGTCTGCCTGGCCCCACTCCGGTTCAGAGTTCTGCTTCCTTGGCAAATGCACACATTATCCCAATCCTAAATCTGGGAGGAAACCATGGTACATCCAAGTATTCTCATTTAAAATGATTAGTTCATCCCCAGTTTAAGCTGATGGAATTTAGGTGGTTTGAGACAAATGCTCCAGTTAACTTCAGCGGTACCTTGGTTTACGAACTTAATCCATTCTGGAAGTCCGTTCTTAAACCAAAGCATGCTTTCCTATAGCAGCAGGGGGACTCAATTTACAAATGGAATACACTCAACAGGAAGCGGAACATGGTCTGCTTCCAAGGCGAAGTTCACAAACCAAAACACCTACTTCTGGGTTTGTAGAGTTCTTAATCCAAGTTTTTCATAAACTAAGCCGTTCTTAAACCAAGGTACCACTGAAGTGTTACTGTTCACTGACAACGATCTACTGCTAGTCAATAATCTGCAAAATCATCATCTAGAACCAAGCTCTGCTGCCCACAGGGAGGCTAACAGATTCCACCGAATCGCTTTCTCAACCCACGATAAATTCTCTACGGGGTAAGAAGGGGAAGGCCACTGAATTGCATACAACTTTCCCAAAGTTGCGCTGGTTATCGACGGAGTGGTTGTGATCCAGCAGGCCGTATGAAGCAGAACAGGTCTTAGGGTTTTGATTCAGATTAATCGACTCAGAGGATCAATGAGTGAAGATGGGGAGGCGGGGAGGGGGCGAAGTCAAGGGGCAAACGAGACCAAGACGGCAGCACTCGCTCACCTTAGGTCACTCTCTCGCTCGGGGGCGCGCGTGTCGGGCTCAGGGGGCGCGCGCGAGGCGCCTGTCCCGGGTGGCGGCGGCCGCGTGCTCGGCGGCCTCCTGGCGGCTCTTGAAGTCCTCGATGGCGCGCTTGTTCTGGAAGTCGATGAGCGCCATGGTGATGGAGGCGTTCCAGCAGCTCTCGCCCGGGCACCGAAAGTCGATCTCCTTGCGGTCCGTCGTGACGATGGTGAAGTACACGTACTTGCCCGTCCGCTCCACGCAGTCCACCTTCTGGATGGAGCCGAAGCGCAGCTCCTTCCCGCCGCCGCCCCGGGCCTTGCCGGCCTCGGGCGAGAAGAGGCTCAGGCTGTCCTTGCTCAGCACCACCGCCTTCTTCTTCCACAGCTGGAAGAGGCTGTCGCTGCGCTTCTCCAGCTCGCCCTCGCGGATCACCTCCGACGGCGACGCGGCGGCCGGGCCCTTCATGCTGCTGCTGCTGCCCGCGCTCGCCAACAGAGCCTCCGCACCGAGATCGCCTCGAGGGACCAGCGCCAAGGCCACGCTCGCCCGCCTGCCTGCCTTGCTTGCCTGCCTGTCTTCCGACGGGGACGCTGGCCTCCGGCTCCGCAACGCCGCTGCTGCTCCTGCTCTCGCGGGCGAAGAACCGGCTGAGCCCTTTATGGCTTTGGGGCCGCCCCAGGCCCCGCCCTGCCGGCGCACCTCCGCCCTCGCGAGGAGACCCGGGATGACTTGGGCGCTTCTTCCTGCCGCCCACTCGCTCGCTCAGCCCTTCGCACAACCAGCCGCCGCCGCCCCCCCCTTCCTGCGGCCTCCCGGCGGAAGCGGATTGATCCTCAGCCCACCCTCGGGGCCGGGAGGCGCCTGGCACCGGCGGCTGTCAAAGCAGATCCTCCCTGCCTTTCCCTCCTCCAGGTCGCTTTCCCTTAGCCTTAGAGAGCAGCTCGTTTCCTATCTGCTGACGTGTTGGACTTGCCTTCTGTTCTTATTTCCCCCCCTTAAAGCTTTCGAGGGGGGTTCCTGTTCCACCCGTTGGCAGTGGGTCAGGATCTGCTGCGAGGTCTCTTGCGTGGCTTGCAGTAGATCAGCAAGGAGATCTACACACACACACCCCTAAATTAGGCTGCTGAGTTTAAGGACTTTTGGGGGGGAAAGCTTGTGTTAGCCTGCAGGATGCCTGAGTCTCTTCTAATCCCTGGGGTCCTGGATCCAGCAAGGGTTAAAATCTAATGGAGGACTCCATTGCTGAACTATGGTCCTTATCACCACCAAAGTATGGGTCCATAGTATAACAAAGGGGGTTGTTCTGTGCCAGAGGGAAAATGGTCGGTGGGCTCCCACCCACCCTCACCTGACTGGTAGTGAAGAAGACAAAAATGCAGAGCTGTGTGAGCTGGGCTGGAAGCAGGCAGAAGCTAGTGAATGAGAACCATGCTTGATTTCTGCTTGAATCCAAGGCTATGACTATGGGAGATGCAGGACCACCTGTGATGTTAATGCTATGAGCCCCTCCCTTGTAAGATCAGGTTGAGTTTATGTATAAGAAACCCATATATCATAAAGACTCCACAGTCTCTGCTGTCCCTCTTTCCAAGGAAGCAGAACCTTAGGTAAGCGCATGGAATCCCTGGAGTATCTTGCCCAAAATTGGTGCCGATTGCGGCTTTGCTTCTCTGCCACTGGCAGAGGGAGCAGACCAGGTAGAAACCTCACACTTCCTAAGGGCTGGGCCAGCTCTGACCCCCTGTTTCCCCCATCAGCAGCCAGCTATGTTTCCTTGCCTAATGGTAGGGCTCAGTTGTAAAATGCAGGAGCCACTTTTGTAGAGTTACAGTGGTACCTCGCAAGACGAATGCCTCGCTAGACGAAAAACGTGCAAGACGAAAGGGTTTTTCGTTTCTTGAGTTGCTTCGCAAGACGATTTTCCCTATGGGCTTGCTTCGCAAGACGAAAACGTCTTGCGGGTTTGCTTCCTTTTTCTTAAAGCCATTAATACCCAGGGAATCCGCGCTCCGCAAGACGAAAAAATCGCAAGACGAAGCAACTTGCAGAACGAATTAATTTCGTCTTGCAAGGTACCACTGTATCATATTTTGAAGAGCTTTTAACTTTTAACTATGGATTGCTATGACAACTCTACCCATAAAATATGTCCTGGAAAAAGAGGGCATATGTGAACCCTACTTTTGAGGAATTAACATTCCTCATAGAGAGTGGAAAAGAATAAATAATTTGTGCTCTATGCGTGTGAACATATGAGGCGGCCTATCTCAGTCTTGAGGTTTCCTGAAGCAAAGGAGACTGAAGGAACCGCACTTAAGATAAAGAGGCCTAGCCCTCCTCCATGAGCCAGACCTAGCCCAGCAGCTGAATGAAATCTGGGAGGCGTTCCAAGGCTGCAGCTGACTCAGGCGTAGATAGTGGGCTAGGCAACAGCTGCATTCCTGGGGCCAGTCATCCTGTGAGGTGCAGGCAAGCCGGGGAGGGAGGGAGGGAAGGTGAGGAATAGGCGAGAGCAGAGGTAACCAACATGGTGCCTTCCAGAAAATGGTGGACTACAACTCCCAAGAGCCTCTGCCAGCACAACCAATGGTCAGGGATAATGTGAGTTGTAGTCCAGAAACTTCTCGCATGCTCCCAGGGTGAGAGGCTGGAAGGAGAAAGGAAAGATCCCAGATAAGAGCTTGGAGGGGCTACTACTGTACCTTCTATGAATATTAAGAACTACCTTTAAGAGAGGACATCATACCTTATTTTTACTTTTTGTAGCTGTTTTTGTTTTCTGATTTACATCAGTTTTCTATATCTATATTGTATCATGAAAAAACTTTTAATAAAAACCTGAACACAGAAACTTGGCATCAGGTTGGCTACCCTGGAAGTTTGCCACCCTAGGCAGCCACCCAGTTCCCCTACTGGTTCAACCGACTCTTAGCGCAAAGCACCATGCCATTGCCCACATGTGGGTAAAGTTGAGTCAGCTGGTGTCATAGTGATGTCAGGTGACTGACAAAGTGGGTGGCTGCACCCACATGCCATACCTGACCTGGAGGTGGTGGTCAAGATACGCATCTGGCTTGCTGGCCAGGCCCAGTTCCCCACTCTTGTGTCCATCGCCTTCTGACCTGAGAGCAGAACACAGTGCCCCTCTTGCACAGCTTTTAGTCATCAGCAGCTGCCCAGGAGCCTTGGCTCCCTAAATGAGGAACAAGGGGAAGGAAGGCACACAATCTTGCAAAAATTAGCCACACAGCTAAGTGCATTCCCTTTCCATTGTCTATAGGATTTAATTGCAATGAACTTTTGCTAAATGGTGCCCACACCCGGAGGAGAGTCCCTAAATGTCTCACTATTTTTTTAAATCAATGTTTCCACTTCCCTCCCTCCCCTTTTTATATTTTTATCCAGCTCCCTTTAGTACAAACGGGCTGCATTGCAGTCAAAAGCCCTTGGACAGGCTTTGAATTGACTTTGTGCACTTGGAAAGGCAACAGAACGAAGGCATGAATGAAACCCAGATCAAGGCTGAGCAAAGGTCAGGTGTGCAGGCAGGCACATGTTTGCACACGCCCTGCTCCAGATGTCCTGTTTGAAATAATGGGTTTTATTTCCTGGGAACCACACGTTTGCTATGGGATTCTTGACTTTCGGTATTGTGCTGCTTTCCAAGGCCCCACCCAATTCATACTAGCACACATTGGTCATTCAAATGATGTGAGTGCTGTTCCCCCAGTCAGCCTACACATCTACCTACACTTGCTAGCGTTTGTTGTTGTTGGGTGGTCCTGAACAAAAGCAGACTACACAAGGGGTTTGGTGAATTGTTTGGGGATCCACAGCTGTGAAGCAAGAGGCAGCAGCATTTCTGGGGTGATAAACTGATAGTATCTCACTGGACAAATCTGTCATTTTGGTTCTCTAGGGCTGTGTACACATTATACACTTAAAGCATGCGCATGCACACAAACTCACAAAAAAGTATCCTGAAACTGTAGTTTACCCCTCACATAGCTACAATTCCCAGCACCCTTAACAAACTACAATTCCCAGGATCCTTGCGGTGGGGATGAACATGTTTTAGATGTGCTTTAAAGGTATGGTGTGTACACAGCCTAAGTTTCTCATTTTTCGAGTCTTAAATTCAGTTCTCCACATTTCTGCAGCAATCAGCATTTTAAAATTAAACATCAATCCTCATCAAAGTTTGTCAGCTTTTTAGTGCAATATTATAGTAATAAGCATATATTTGTAGGCAGTTTTGAGTAATAGACAAATTATTGCAAGCTAGTTCTCCTAATATCTTGCATTCTGTATGTTATTTTCACTAATACACATGTTTTATGCACATTTACCCCAATATGCATTTTGCACGTACTCTTTGGTTGGAGAACTGCACTGCAAAATTCAGAGAAGTGTGGATTTTGAAGAATACCTGTGTTTCAGTTCACATATTGGATTGAGAAGTGCAAATTAGGTAGGTTCTCATTTAAATGCAAACAAAATCAAATGTCTCCTCCATCCCTATCCATCGCATTGAGGATATTGTTATGAGTTTGGTGGTGGGGAAGGCTGCATGCCAATACCCTTCTAATGCTTGGGTACAGCAAGTGTTAAAATCTAAGCAATGGTTCAAATTCCTGGAATAGCCAGGCTAGCTTTATGGTGTGATAATGGCCCTCTAAATATGGGTCATTAAGGTAGCAAAGGACGTGGCTATGTGCCAGACTACAAATGGGAGCCCACCCTCACTCAACTCACTGGTAGGTAGTTAGAAAAGACAAAGACCAGAGTTGAGTTGCATGTGTATGAGCTAGAAGCTGGAGGAAGAAGCAGGCTGAAGCCTGTGGAGGAGAGACATGCCTGATTTCTGCTCACATCCAAGGCTGTGGCTATGGGTGAAGCAAAACTCTCTTGGAGTGTTAACACTCTCTATCATAGGCTCAGGTGGTATATATGTGTAATTGTACCATATATCATAAAGATGCAACTGTTTCCGCTATATCTCATTCCAAAGGAAACACAAACCCTGGGTAAGTGCTACCTGGAATCCCTTGAGTCTTCCCTTGCTTGGAGATTGGGATGGCGTGCAACAACATGCTTATTGAGAAATGGAGGAGTCTTGAGAATGGGAAATGCAATAATTGGTGTGCCAGAAATTGTCTAGTTTCTAAAGTATGGGCGACTGAACCTGAAACCAGCTCCATAATCAAAAGCTCCATTATGAACAACCTTTCTGCTGGTATATGAGTATGTCGAATCTCCTGTGTTGAAAGTCTATCTCACACAAGGGCATTCTATCATGCAGAGAAGCAGAAGTCGCTTCCATCCTGTACACCTGCATGAGCTTTGAAAGCTGGATTGGCCTACATTTTAACAGTTGGCTGGTTTCTCAATCCATGCCCAGTTGACAAAGGAGCCCGTCAATTCTGAAAAAAGTAAGTTTTTCAAAAACAGGGAAGGGTATTGAGAAGATTAGAATTCAGGCAGCATTTTTGAACACCTTGGAACAAATGAATCTTGGAGCTGTAGTCATTTTTTGGGTGTGTCTGGGGGCGGGGGCAGGGAGGTCCTGCATGAGCAAATGTCATGCTGGACAGGGTGAAAGGCTTCTTGCTGAAGGAATCTTGCCTTTTCCTGCTTCTTAAATGCCTTGACAACACAGGTTTCTATTATAAAAAAATCAATTTTATGTTTAAAACAGCAAATTTTCACCTTGGATTTTTTTTTCCAAATCATGCTTGCACTTGGCTTCTCTGGTGCAAGTGTAGCTCACAATTACAGAGCCAGGTGTTATTTAGGTTTCTGGGTTTTTTAAAAAGATGGTTTCCATAAGAGATTCTGGTAATAACACACAATGGCTGTCAACCCACCTTTTTATAAATTTTGGCGCTTTGGAGTCAAATAAATGAGTGAAGTGCAGAACAAGTCAGGAAGTTAAAGGAGGAACCCTACCCCTGCCCATCACAGAGGGGTGTGTTGACTGCAGGATAATCTGCCTGCTGCCCAACCCACCCCTGGAAGCAAGGGAAAGGCTGGTTCTTGAAGGGTGGCCTTCTCGTTGACCTTACCCTACGATTGCCTGCTAGCTAGACAGCTGGAAAGTGGTAACTAGGCCAATTGTATTCGACAGAGCCAATGTGCATTGCAGCAGTGAAAGAGTCGAAGGCATGTACATGGCTGGCAAAGCACTGTTTTCACAGCAGCAGGGAGTTCTTGGGTGTGGCAGGTGCTTTGCGAGTTCTGTGGGAGGGGGCCAGCTCATGGGATCGCCTTGTCTTGCCACAGCCCTGTCAATGAATTCACTTAACTTTTCGTTAGGACAGTAGAAACCAACATCTCCTATCATTAACCAGCTTGCCTTTTTGCTAAGACCAAGCAGTATTCAAAAGGGCAGTATAAGAGAGTCCAAGTTCCGCAGGCTTCTTCCCTGGTTGGTAGGACGAAAGTTGAAAGGTGTCCCTTTCATAGTTTCGTAATAGTTCCCCCCCCCATCACTGCCCTGGTCAAAGCTCCTTCCTTTACATCCAGTGTCAAGGGTCAGTCCTCCCTTCTTGGAGAAAGAATCCAGCCTTAATCTTGCCCACTGTTTTGTGACATTTTGGTGGCTCCCTGTAGGTGTTCGTAGACTTCACTGTGCAAAGCGAATTGGCACTTGAGGATTGTTTCGCTTTCGCTCTCAAAGTGTAGATTTAATCTAAACGTTTTAATGGCAGTAGCAAAGAAAGGCTAAAAGGACCGACCATTCAGAATTATCTGCTGAGCCAAAGGAATAAAGGTCCAAAGTGCGAGTACAAATCCTGAATGGCAGGTTTTTCATTACTGCGGAAAGAGAGGTATTTATTGCCCAGTTCACCAGGCCAGGAATGTGGCATTGAGAGATATGTGCACACAGACACGAGAAAGAGATTGTTTTATAGCTGGCAACACAGATCATGGAGGAGACAGGGGAGGGGGAGGGAGCAGAACTTGCACTGTGGCTTTTGGAAAGACAAGCCGGTATAATACAGAAAAGCAAACAGGACGGCATGTGTGTCTGTGACCCGTGTTCATACAGAGAGCTGTTGCAGGAATTTATGTATAGGTTGGGGAGGGGGGTTTGCCCCTCCAGCAGGTATCATGCACATGCAGCCCACTACCAAAATCAGCACAATCACTCTTGTGACTTTCATGACTTGTCCCCACAAAACACTTCATCACAGTTTCTTCCAATCTTTTCAAAGGGCCTCTGCTGCACAATACCAAATGTAAGAATTCACTGATAAATGTATCTATGTACTGGCTCACTGGGAAACCTTCAGAAATTCATATAGACATGTGAGCTCAGCTACTCAGCAGCCTCTCTGCCTGAGTGATAATTCCTGGCATCCTGATACCTGAGTGCCAGGCAGGTAGCCATTCCAGAAATAACAAACCCAGATGAAGACAAAATTGTGTGGTTAACGTGGCTGGGAAATGTAAATGTCTCTTTTGTTACACTTGGTTGGTGGAGGGCAAGGGGAACCATGGGGCAGGGTCCAGGATGCTCAGATTACTGCCACCAGACCTCCCCTTTCATGATGTAACCATGTAGTTTGGGGGGGTGTAACATAGGGATTAGCAGCTAATAAAATTTTGGATTCTCTTTTGTTGGGGGCTTCCATCTTGTTTCACCTGGTGGCAAGTGGAAGTCCTGTCATGACAGTCTTCAATAAAGACCAAGCCTACTGGCTGCTGTTTTGCCCTGGTATTCCTGAATGGTGTCCTTGTTTTTTTGTCCAAGGCAGCCCTCAGATTTCTCCGTTAACAGAGCAGACTATGTGCCTCCTAGACTCAGGCATGCTGGTCATTAAGAAAGACAAAGAAAAGAGACAAAGAAAAGGCATCTGTAAAAGCTGTCTTCCAAGTATGCAGCCCATGCATCTAGGCATCCCTGGAGTGGCTGCCTGTGCCTTTTGCTGTGGGTGGAGATATCCATTCCCATCTGTGGCCATTCATCACTGTGCATGACTACAGTGCAGTCCTATACATGTCTCCTCAGAGAATCAGTAGGGCTTACTCCCAGGGAAGTGGGCAGAAGGTTGCAGCCTGGAGCTGGATTGGGACAGTGCATTCTGGGATTTGCAGCTCTTTTGGTGGATTTCTGTGTGTAAGTTCTTTTAAGTTGCCTGTGGCAAAAAAGCAGCCAATAAATTTAATAAAAATAAAAATAATGGCTGCTGTAGTAAAAGGTTCACACTATAGATCAGGGGGAGGGGACTTTTTTTTGACCTGTGGGTTACTTTTGCCCACAGTAAATGTTCCATGGTAGTGAAGAGTAGGGTAGGAGGTGCATGGGACTAGAGACAAATGTGGGTGGAGTAACAAATGCGATTCTTATCTTCATACAGTAGGCTACACAGAAACCAGAGTGTCAGCTGCAGGAAAATCCTGCTCTGCCGACTCTCCTGGTTGCGGTGGCATGATGGGAATTGTAGTTCAACAACATTTGGAGGACACCAGGTTCAGGAAGGCTGTGCTATTTATATGATACTTTGCTCGTTGGGAGAGTGGATTTGCAGAGCTGCTTCCGCCTAATTAAGGGAGGAGCCAGAGTCCAGGGATTGTGACAATTACTGTCACCACTTGACACTACCATTAAAAACTTCCATTACTTTCTATGTAGCTTGCCTGGGTTGGTGCTTTGGGAACTGGATTACGTACAAATGCAGGCAACCAGCGTGTTCCAAGTCTAAGAAAAAATACATTCGGATCTACATAATGATAGCAACTGTCACAGGCCAGACTAGGGGTGGGGTGGGGGAATCAAATACTTTAACTACAACCATTTCTCTCCCCCTCCCCCGCCCCCCAAAAACCAACAACAGAAAGTTCCTACCCTACTGTGCTTATATTCCAAGACTATAGGATAGTTAGGGGCATGAAGAGCACTGCACACTTGTAGCTTCAGCTCTGCTGTATCCTTGACACCCTCTCACACTACGTACATTCTTAGCATTGACTTCAAATTCCTGGCAAGCGGGCGTGCAATTCCTGTTCTGTGGACTCTCCTGATCATGATGGCATGACCAGCTCACAGCATTTCCTGCAAACTGCTTTGCATGATTGGCACTTGGCACAATAACACACAGTTCACTTTTCCAAAGAGTGATATGACTGGCAGCTAGAGAATAATTTCTCCTTATTTTAAACACGACACTGTTTTCCCTGGTGAAACCCTCCTGCACCACATATGGGGAGCAAATTGCTTGCAAGGAAAGAAACGCTGGTGTTTCATGCAAAGCCCACTGAAGGAAAAATTCAATGAACAAAACCACTTTCAGTTTACCAAGTTAAGGATGACATTCATGCAAGCTGCAAACCGCTACAGTATCATGGCTGTGAAAGATCATGGCCTTAGAGATGTGTTATTATGGCAGTATAGATATAGTATATAGTGGTACCTCGGGTTACATACGCTTCAGGTTACATACGCTTCAGGTTACAGACTCCGCTAACCCAGAAATAGTACCTCGGGTTAAGAACTTTGCTTCAGGATGAGAACAGAAATCGCGCAGCAGTGGCACGGTGGCAGCGGGAGGCCCCATTAGCTAAAGTGGTGCTTCAGGTTAAGAACAGTTTCAGGTTAAGAACAGATCTCCGGAACGAATTAAGTACTTAATCTGAGGTACCACTGTATTGTGTTTACTTCAGGCTACCTTGGAGCTGGGAGATTGTCAGTGGGAGAGGGCTGGACCTCAGCCTCAGATTTGTATATTCACTGGAATAGACAAATGAGGTCATTGCAACTGAAGGTACAATTCGATGCTGCAAAATACCCAAGCAGAAAATAATAATAATAATAATAATAATAATAATAATAATAATAATAATAATAATAATAAATGTCCATTGAATGGAACTTCCCTTCCCTTCCAGATTTCAACAAGGGAAGATATCTGTTGTTTGTGGAACATTAAGGATAGAGATTTCAGTTGTGCTGTGGCCACAAGGGAAGCCACCAAGATTCCATTGCAATCGTTGATTTAACTCCCACTCTGTGTCAGAAGCTGTTAATCTCTTGCTAGCAGCCTCTCAACGGTCAGTTTTTGAAAGGCACTTCAACATGTGAGCAGGGGCACCATTTCAGATGTCAGCGAGCAAATGGTTGAAAAAGACCTGCTGCCGAATACATTCAACATTTAAACTGTAGAAAGAAGGAAGGAAGGAAGGAAGGAAGGAAGGAAGGAAGGAAGGAAGGAAGGAAGGAAGGAAGGAAGGAAGGAAGGAAGGAAGGAAGGAAGGAAGGAAGGAAGGAAGTGTATTTGTTATTCTATCAACGCAGATCAACAAGTCATCCATTTTTTTTAAAAAACAGCCCAAAGCTAATCTATTTCTGCCTTTGGTTTGTATGCCTAGTGTACAGGCCATTCACTTATTTATTTTACAATAGACACTCAGGAGAGGAAGATGGGAAACTGCTTATACTAAGGCTCCCTCCCTCCAGACCCCCTTTCATGCATAGGGCTGGGGCAGGTGAGCCACAGCAATGCCCATGTCAGGAAGGTGTCTCTTCCCTGCTCCACCTGCTGTTACTGATATATACTCTACTCTGGCAGCAGCTCTTTTGGGGGGAGGGTGTGTCAGGAAGATGCCCTTCCCTCCAACTGCTTTTTGGTTCTCTTAGCTAGAGATGGCAAGGTTTGACCCTGGGACTATTTTCATACAAAGCCTATGCTTGGCGACACTGAGCTATGACCAGAGATGTAGGTGCTCCTTAGAAATAATTGCTTGTAAGGCTGCAGCCTCAACACTATAGCAGTATGTATACAAGAAGAGGGGTGGGTGGGAAGTAGCTCAAGGGAGAAATTGTTCCTATGGGATTTCTCCGTGGAAGGAATCCTTTCCTTCCTTCTCTCTTGCCTTCTCTAGACTGAAAATCTGCTTGTGTGAATCGCATAGTGTAAATGCATTAGTATGCATGCTTGTGACTGAAAATTGCACACACCCTCTTGCATATGATAAATTGTTCTAATGCAGGCATCGGCTGATCCACTTGGTGTGCCTAATGATTTATGGATTCACTCCTGCCTGAAAGATGCCCCAGTAAGCATATGTTTGGGTAATTTATTATTTTCACCAAACAAACCAGAACAGAACAAGTAGAATAGCTTGACAGCACAAGGCATTTACGGGTCCCAAGTGCTCCATGTTGGTGCCTCTGCTTTTCCTTTCAAGTTGATGAGATAAGCATGGCACAGCAGGTTTGGCCCCTTGGTGTTTGCTAATTCAATATTGGTGGGTGGAGCAATCTCGTCAAGTTGCACTTTTCATCTTCCTCCTCCATCGGGTATTCAGATCCTCTGAACACGCCTTGCTAACCAGCTTCTCTGGGGCATGTCACAGACTTTGCTTCCTTCCGTTGAGGGTTTTGAAATGCCCTGATGTAATGCCTCCTCAGTAATTTAAGAAACGGAAAGGCATTAACAATCACCTGAGCAGGAGATTATGCGCTTTCCCAATGGTGCGCAGGGGATGCGCCTCATCAACACTCTGCTATGCATGTGGGCCGCAGCAAAGTTTTAATGACGAAGAAAAAAGAGCTGTAAAAAGGCAGACGGTGTGTCTGTTAAAAAGGACACGAAATTCAAATGTAAAAGTGGCAGGTGATGACTTCTGTAAGCAGATGCTTTATATAGAATCAGCAAGAGTATATTTTGAGTAGACAAATTCATGGACGAGAAGGCTGACAATGGCTGTCTACTTCCTCCAACATGCCTCTGAATTCCAGTTACTGAGAATAAGGAGTGGGAGAGAGCTATTTCACTCATGCTCTGCTCATCAACTTCCCATAGGCATCTGGTTGGCCACTGTGAGAGGAAAATGCTGCACAAGATGGGCTCCTCTTGTGTTCTTTGGTTGAAAAGAAACTAGAGGAATTCTGGGATATCATCATGTGACTTCAGTAAATGTGATGCTCTGGAAATGGAGGACAGGAGGACAGGCCAAACCCTATAGCTTATTTTTCAAATCTTGTGGGTGAAAAGTAGAAAGGTGAAGCATGCCTTCTGCGGCAGCTAATGTTATCTACAGTGGTACCTCGAGTTACATATGCTTCAGGTTACAGACACTTCAGGTTACAGACTCCGCTAACCCAGAAATAGTACCTCGGGTTAAGAACTTTGCTTTAGGATGAGAACAGAAATCGCATGGCGGCAGCAGGAGGCCCCATTAGCTAAAGTGGTGCTTCAGGTTAAGAACAGTTTAAGGTTGAGAACAGACCTCCGGAATGAATTAAGTACTTAACCTGAGGTACCACTGTACTTAGGTTCATATGAGCAGTCATTCCATCCAATCCTGTGTATATTTACTTAGGCTGTGTATGCACTATACCTTTGAAGCACATTCAAAACGTATTCTTCCCCTCAGATAATTTTGGGCACGGTAGTTTGTTAAGGGTTTCTGGCAATTGTCGTTCTGCAAGGGGTAAACTACAGAGCCCAGGATTTGCGGGGGCAGAATGTGTTTCAAATCTGCTTTAAAGGTATGGTGTGTGCACAGGCTTAGAAGGGAGTCCCACTATGTTCAGTAGGGCTTACTCCCAAGAAAAAATGAAGACAATTGCACACTCTATGGTGGCTATCATCAACTATTTTTCTTATAGACAAAACCTCAATGAATTGTTGCCTGAGGCACGCTGAAACTCAACTTACTGAAAACGTGACTCATATTTTAGTTGATCGGAAAAGTTGCTTTCATAGGAAAAAATATTGCTCATCAGTAATGAGTTATTAAGAAAATGAAAGGGTAGATTAGTGGAACTGAGCTATCACATGATGCAATCCTGGGACTTTGCCTTGATTGCATTGTGATTTCAGAGATTGCAAACTATTGAATAGTTATTAGTGTTATATATATTTGTCTCTATAAATATATAGTCAAATGTGGCTTAAGGGGCACCTTTCCAGACTAAAGTTATGCCCAACACAATACATAGCCTGTGATCAATATCGCTTATACAGTATAAGGATGCTCCCACCTTGACAGCAACTTGTCATAAAACTGTAGCTTCATAATTATCATGTGCCATAATGTGTCTTTGCTGCTTTCTGCTCCTTTGTAGAGAGATCATAGCTCAATGGTGGAGCATACAGAAGCTTCCAGCTAGGTTCAATGTACTTTTGCTGTTGTTGTTTAGTCATTTAGTCATGTTCAACTCTTCGTGACCCCCTGGATCAGAGCACGCCAGGCACTCCTGTCTTCCACTGCCTTCCGCAGTTTGGTCAAACTCATGCTGGTAGCTTCAAGAACACTGTCCAACCATCTCGTCCTCTGTCGTCCCCTTCTCCTTGTGCCCTCCATCTTTCCCAACATCAGGGTCTTTTCCAGGGAGTCTTTTCTTCTCATGAGGTGGCCAAAGTATTGGAGCCTCAGCTTCAGGATCTGTCCTTCCAGTGAGCACTCAGGGCTGATTTCCTTCAGAATGGATAGGTTTGATCTTCTTGCTGTCCATGGGACTCTCAAGAGTCTCCTCCAGCACCATAATTCAAAAGTATCAATTCTTCAGCGATCAGCCTTCTTTATGGTCCAGCTCTCACTTCCATACATCACTACTGGGAAAACCATAGCTTTAACTATACAGACCTTTGTTGGCAAGGTGATGTCTCTGCTTTTTAAGATGCTGTCTAGGCTTGTCATCGCTTTTCTCCCAAGAAGCAGGCATCTTTTAATTTTGTGACTGCTGTCACCATCTGCAGTGATCATGGAGCCCAAGGGAAGAAATGCCTCCATTTCTTCCCCTTCTATTTACCAGGAGGTGATGGGACCAGTGGCCATGATCTTCGTTTTTTTGATGTTGAGCTTCCGAACATATTTTGCGCTCTCCTCTTTCACCCTCATTAAAAGGTTCTTTAATTCCTCCAATGTTCTATGTTAGACAAATTCATGGAGGATGAGCTATATGAGCCATATGAATATGCTGTTGCCACTGAACAAGAGTGGGAGAGGGCAATTTCCCTCATGCCCTGCTTGTAGCCTACCTAGAGGCATCCGGTTGTCTGCTGTGTGAACCCAATGCTGGATGTTGCTTAGCATGATCCACAGTGAGTCTCCACCCAGACACCTGGAACCAGAGATCTCAGAAGTGAGGGTATGGCTTCATGTCTCATTTCAGCCCTGAACGTGTCAATTCGTTTCAGAAATATGGGACTGGGAAGAAAGAAATCCACTTTTAAGAAACTAGCTGTAAAAGGTTTGCACTGTGACATGTGCACAATCAGTTCTTCAACATTCAGAGTGGATTTTTAAAAAGATGTGTGCAGTTCATAACTGGCGGGTCCAAAGACTAGACCAACCGCACAATAGTCTTATAATGGCTCTCAGCGTGTGAAGAGGTGGGTGTCTACAGTCCCCAGCTACGTGAAAAGTCTCCTGCTATTTTCCTGGATTTTTGAGATGGTGGGTGTAGAAGGGGGATTAGCCATAGGTTCAGTGCCAGAGATTACAGAGGATTGCATGTGCATAGAGTCACCAGATGGTGTGGGTTTTTTTAAATGTTACTGCTACCTTGGTGGTGTAAAACCGCCAATAAATCACTGAAATGAAACGGGCAGAATGGGTGAAAGGCAAGACTTGCCAGCAGATGGTCCTTGCACAGGTGTGGCGCTCTGCCTGTGCACACAACGGGCTTTAGTGTGCCGCCTGAGTACACTCTGAGACCTTTGGAAAGTTAAGATAAGTTCCTTTGAACGGCCAGTCTTGCCCTTCCTGGATGTGGTTTCCCTACTTCAAGAGAGCTATCATCTGTCAACGCCCAAATCGCCTTCATGTGGCCGCAGAGTAGTTTATTTAACTCCAAAGTCCTTTTATGAATCAATTTGCAGTATGATTAGATATTCTAGGGAGGGAAGGGGGGGGCTGCTGAGCTCCATTCAGTCACCAAGACTGAGAACTAAAATGGGTGAGAGGGAAGGTAGGCATTTAAAAGAAGCAGGTGATGTCAGACTGAGCAAATTGGCTTGGAATGCCGAAGGGACTTCCCACCTTATCTACCTGCAGTCAATCAGATAAGAAGCCAGTGTGCTAGTCTTATCTCTTATGAGTCATTGTTTCCCCTGCTTCGATTGTACTTTAATCTCAGCTACCTATTCTTATTGCCCATGGCAGGTGCCTCAACAATTCACCTTCAATGGACAAAGACTTGGAAGTGCTAAAAGTCCCTGTCTGACTTTACGCCAATTGATTTACCCAAGTGCAGGGAAGCTCGGAAGGAAGAGAATAAAAGTTTATTCAGGGATTAGAAAGAGCTTTAAGAAGGATCTCCCTGAGATCTCCAAGTGTTGAACGGAAGAAAAAAGAAATCACAGCTGAGGCTAGAGCATTTCTCCCTCCAGCAGGGACATGATCAGAGTAGGTGGGAGTCAAGTGCTGTTTGGTAGAATAAGTCAGATGTCCATCCTGAAAAAATGTGAGCGTGGCCTCCCTCCAAGGAGCCCTGGCCACCCAGTGGGTCACCAGAACTACCCTCTAAATTGGGTTTGTCTGAAAGTTGGCAGCTTGCCAAAGAACATTGAGTGAGTTTCAGGGCTAAATGGAGATTTAAATATGTGGCCGAGTGGTTAAGGCGATGGACTGCTAATCCATTGTGCTCTGCACGCGTGGGTTCGAATCCCATCCTCGTCGGTGCATGTTGGCAGTTAGGGTGTCTTTGAGGGACGCAGGTGGCGCTGTGGGTTAAAGCCTCAGCGCCTAGGACTTGCCGATCGAAAGGTCGGCGGTTCGAATCCCTGCGGCGGGGTGCGCTCCCGCTGCTCGGTCCCAGCGTCTGCCAACCTAGCAGTTCGAAAGCACCTCCGGGTGCAAGTAGATAAATAGGGACCGCTTACTGGCGGGAAGGTAAACGGCGTTTCCGTGTGCGGCTCTGGCTCGCCAGAGCAGCGATGTCACGCTGGCCACGTGACCCGGAAGTGTCTTCGGACAGCGCTGGCCCCTGGCCTCTTAAGTGAGATGGGCGCACAACCCCAGAGTCTGTCAAGACTGGCCCGCACGGGCAGGGGTACCTTTACCTTTACCTTTTTCACATCCAAATTTCTAGCCTTTGCATCTTGTGATGGAGAGATCCTCCTCCAGTCTTTAGCTATTGTTACAGAGAGAACCGTGGATCTTGAGAAACATAAGTAATGAGGGAGCAAAGAGTTTTGTAGCATCTTTACAGTGTCATAAGACACTTTGTTGTTTTTTCTGCAACACACTGGTAACATTGCAAGCCCTCTAGAATAACAACAACAACCCCTACATGGCAAAGTTCTTTATTGCTGTGTTCCTTGACAGGCTTTTAGGAGAAGATGCAAATATGTTGTCTTTACCTCTTTTAGACTAGTTCAGCTGTGGGGGAACATTGCTCCCACCCCAAGATGTTTCTGAATTACAACTCTTACCATCCCTGGCTATCACCCATGCTTCCTGGGGCAACATCCGGAGGGCCAACGGTGTCCTACACCTGGACTAGATCCCTTCTATCTTTATGGATACAATGCTGATTTCTGCATTGTGGCCCTGCTTCTGCAGCAGCGGCAGCAGAAAGCAGTTCCATTGCTGCTAAAACACTGCTGAGGTGTAACGCTTCAGTGTGAAAGAGAAGACCAACATTGCACCAGTGAACAATATGCGTGCTGATCTTCCCATTCTCTTTCTCACACAGTCTCTATACAACCATATGCATTTCCCACTCACAGAGGGAAAGCATGAAGACTTGGGTGGAGTACAGGGAAGCCCAGAAAGGAATACTATTGTGTTGCTGTGGAGACATACCACACCCACAACAGAGTATGCTTAATGAATCACATAATTTGTACAGTAGTTTGCCGCAATACTCTCCCTGGGACTGGTTAGTCATACAATTCCATGCCATCCCCATCAGCCTTTTCCATGTCATTAGGGTGCCTTTCCTTATCGGTGCCCAAATCCTTGGCAATGCCAAAACCCTTAATTTTCTTGGGAAAGGCCTGCCAAAAGAGACAAGGCCCTTTCCTGGCAGGCTTATTGCATGCAGTTGCCAGCTTTTCAACTGTCCCCCGTAGACGGGCCTTTGAAGAGCCATTTGAATTACAACTATGCACAGATGGTCGCGCTGTGAAATCTTCACCTTCTAATTCTTGTATATCAGGCTGATTTTAAGGGCACAGGAGGCTTGGCTGTGTTTTCCTTTCCTTTTTTCCTCTGGCCAATTGGTAATCCCATTGTTCAGGTGTCTGTCAGCCTGAGAACAGCTGGTGTTAGCTCCACGTTGAAGAAGCTATATTTCAATGTGCATGAGTGTCAGGACCAGGAGTCAGGCGGAGGGCAGTAATAAAACAACAAAGGACCCAGTGTCAGTGAAGATAATTATTTAGTCAGAGAAACAAAACAGCTCAGTCCTAGTGGTCACAGCAACCTTTTCTAGTAGGTCTTGCCCCAATGAAGCAGTTGTGAGGATTGAAGGTCCCCACCACTCTCTATGTCTCTTTCTCCCGTGGTTCCTTCCCCAACAGCCTAAGGCTCCGTCATCTTGTCTCTCATTGCTCCATCCTTTTCATTTCTCTGCATGTTCTGGGAGACTAGGTGGAGAGAGGAACTGGTCTTAGCAGGAGGGGGAGACTCCCTGGCTTCTTCAGCAGCCTGCCTCCTACCTCTTGGCCCACCTCCTCTCCAGCCTCTGCTTCTGCCTCTGATTCTGGACTGCCCTCTGCCACAGCCTCTTCCTGCTCACTAAACCCTGTTAGCTCTTCAGCTTCTGACACCTCCTCCCAGTCTGCTCCCTCTTCTCCCTCTGAACACTCATTGTCATCCCACCACCAATCCCCTGGCTCTGAGCCTTCTTCCGCTGGTGGTTCCCCAGCTGGCCCCACTCCTCTGCATCCAGCCAGTCCATGGCAATGACCCTTCCAGTCTTTACTTGCAGCTAGTCTTGTTTTCTTTTCTTTCCAGCAAGGCTTGCTGCGCTGCCCTTAAAAGTGGTTTGGCACATTTATCTGGGTAAACATTTCCTAACGCACATCTCCATTCCAGGGTGCCAGGCATAAAAAGAGGACAAAAGAAAAGAAGAAAAGAAAAGTTGGCACAATACACAATGTGTGTCAAAACAATACTGCCAACTTTTGAACTGGCCTCTGTGGCTTTGCTTTTAATGGTGACTTGATCTGCAGTAAGAAGCCCAACACTTTCCTTGGATGAAGCAGACCAGGGTTCAATTCCCTACTCAGCCATGAAGCTCACTGGGTAATCTTGGGCCAGTCACTGCCTCTCAGCCTACCTCAGAGGGTCGTTGTGAGGATAAAAACATTGGAGGAGGAGAATCATGTATGCCACCTTGAACTCCTTGGAGGGAAAGGCAGGGTAGAAATGGAATAATAAATCAGCAACAGCAGATCTGGGCTGGATCTAGACACACCAAAAACACGATTCAGTCAAACATGTTGTAAACTTCATCAAGGGAAATCCATTTGGTGAAAGGTGGGACTCCACAGTGCCATCTGGAGTCACAGTGTTATAACACATATAAAGCGTTTTTCTTTACCAACGTAGCTGGAGAAAAAGACCACTGAGCAGCACACAAGGCGCAAAAGAGTTTCCAGAATTCCCTTCAGCCTATGGCATTGTGGGGATGCAAGTATCAAGAGATGCACCTGACTGGTTTAAAAGGGGGGATTTCTCATCATTCCTCTCCTTCAAGGGTGGAGAGCATGGTTGCACATGCAAGAAGGGAAGCGATAGAAAGGGGCAGGGCCTTTGTATTCACATGAGGGAATGAGAGCATTAGTTTGTCATTGTGAAATGAGTGTTGCTGACAGTACAGGTTACATAAGGCAGACCGTGTTTGATTATTGCAAAGAGTATCAGTTACATAAGATTACTTAGATTCATATGACATAATGTTGAAAATGTCCCTTCTTCTAAACTGTGTGTGTGTGACACATCTAAGAAGGCAGGAGCATGAGTTTGCACAGTTCAGTACAGGGAGACCCCTCTCCAGACTCTCACTATGTTGCAGGAGGGATTCAAGCACATGCTGGAAATTGTGCTTCTGTTTGTGTGTTTAATTACTTTTTGGAAAGGGACAGGGAAAGATCCTGAAAAGTGCAAGATGAATGAATAAGTAACAGAAAGTTGCATAACTACCATGCAAGCACACCAGGACAAATGTTCATAGGCATATAACCTCCCTGTGACCAAAGCAGGATAAATGTTCAGTAAAGACCAGGCATCGTATGCTCTCTAAATAAACTTTCTACGAGCAACTCAGAATGAATGCTCAATGAACAGGGTATCTGGAATCAGTTCCGGAGGGGGTAGAGGAACCTTCTGCCCACAGCTCAGAGCAGGGAGAGTGGGAGCAGTGGTAATGCTTGAGATGAGAAGGCCAAAGAGTTTTGCGGGTATGCAACTGGAGAGTGTGGGAGCATAAGTCTTGGCGCATTAGCCAGCTCCCTTGGGGCTCAAGCATTTCACCCTTTTTACAGCAGCAGCATTGAAGACTCTAATCCACAGGAAGCACTGTCAGTGTTTGTAAAAAGCAAAAAAAAGGAGGAAAAGGTTCTGACCTCCCTTTGCCTCTTCAGCCTGGTCCTTGGACCCTTGTCGGCACAAAAAGAGTCCACGAGAATATCCTTGCAGAGTTTTATTCTTAAAAGTCTTTGTGCAAAACACGACTGAATAACTCCACACACCAGCACCAACCAACCCAAACACCAGCCTCAGCAACAAACTAACATTTCTCACTTATATATACAACTTGGTGCAGACCGCTGAGTCATGCTGACCCAGCTTTATTCGCATTAAAGAAACAGCGGCCATTTTAGCCGTGACACCCCTTCTGTTTCTTTAAATGCGAAAAACCCCAACAGAAACAATACATACATACATTATATACATAAACCCAGTTTTGTCATCAGTTCATTATGGCATGTTGCTGGCAAAGGCTTGGTGAACAAATCAGCAATATTATCTTGTGATTGACAATACTCCAGTTTGATTACCCCATTCTGTACACAATCTCTAACATTCGCATGACGGATAGCAATATGTTTTGATGCGGATTTCATTATTTCCGAGCCCGCTAATGCAATGCACGATTGGCTATCTTCATACACTTGGATAGGCAAATCAACTTTACAATTTAGATCTTTTAGTATCTGTATAAACCACATGATTTCATTGCATGCTAGCGACAGGCTCCCATATTCTGCCTCACAGGATGAGGTTGCAACAAATCCTTGTTTCTTTGACCTCCACCCAATTATGGAATTGGCAAACATCATAACCATTCCACTTGTAGATTTTCTGGTAGCTACACAGCTTCCCCAGTCCGCATCAACAAATACTTCTACTTTTTCGTCTTGTGTACTAGATATCTTCAAACATACATTTAATGTCCCCTTTAGATATCTGATAAGCCTTTTCAAAGCACACCAATCAGCAGTACTGGGTTTAGATACACGTTGACTCAGAACATTTGTAGCACATGCAATGTCTGGCCTTGACCACTGGCTTAAATATAACAGTGATCCTATTTTTGAGTGATACAACTCAGGCTGATCAAATTTATCATCACACACTGTCTTTGGGAAATCTGGTGTCATGGGAGTCTGAACTGGCTTGCAGTTTTTCATGCCAAACTGCTCTATCAAACGAAGAATTTTCTCTTTCTGACTCAATAGGAAGCTTCCATCAGCTTCCTGCCTTACTTCTACTCCCAAGTAATTGCTTACAGGCCCCAAGGCTTTAAGCTTAAACCTCTTTTCCAGTTGACTTGTGAGCTTCTGGATCTCATCTGTGGAACTCCCTGCCACAAGCAAATCATCAACAAAGACTAAGAGCATTAGATATTTGTTGCCTGATCCCTTGGTGTACAGGCATGGATCAGCCACACTCCTTTTAAAACCAAGTTTTACAAGGGCTTCATTTAAACACTGGTTCCAACACCTTCCACTTTGTTTGAGACCATAAACAGCCTTTCTCAAACGCCAGACTGCACCATTCTCCTCTTCAAACCCAGGGGGTTGTCTCATTAATACTTCATGGTCTAAATTTGCATGCAGATATGCAGCATCAACATCAAAATGGTGCACTGCTAGTTGTCTTACAGCAGCAATGGAAAGCATTAAGCGAAAAGTTTCACTCTTTACAGTGGGAGAAAACACTTCATCATAACTCTCCCCTTTAATCTGAGTGAACCCTCTGGCTACTAATCTGGCTCGAAAACGTGGTTCCCCAGATGCAAGGGTTTTCCTTTTGTAAACCCACTTGCATGACACCACTCTGCCACCAGGTGGCGGCATTATGACCTCAAACACTTTGTTACGTTTAAAAGAGTCCATTTCTTCTTTCATAGCTTGTTCCCACAAAGTGCGTTCCCCAGGGGGTAAGTCTAAGACTTCATTATAACTTTGTGGTTCCACACAACTCACATTGCATACTCTCACTCCTCCTAGGGTCAAACGCTGAGGAGGTACATCCTTGTTTGAACGCTGGGAGCGCCTAGGCACTATTACTTCTTCTTCCCCCCTTATCTCTGGCTCTTCTTCCTCTTCCTCTAGAGAAGTATTATCTTTTGCCACATCTTTTGGGGAAATCTGTGCCTCCTCCTCCTCTTGCTCCTGCGTTGCCAATGGCTGAGAAGAAGCCTCTTCTCTTACTTGCAGGGGCAGTAGGCAATCTGGGTTGGCATGGATCACAGTCCATCTGTCCTGGTCAGCGAAGTCTGCACTTCGTGACAGAACTACTCGTCCTGGGCGTAAATTGAAAACGCCACCCTTTGCCATAGGACTGATATCCCACAAACCGCAGTCTCTGCGCTCTAGCACCCCCTTTCTGGCGCTGAGCTTTGGGGATGTTTACATGTGCCCAAGCACCCCAGTTATGGAGCATTGTCCACTCTGGTTCTTTCCCAAACAAAACACGATAAGGAATATCTTTTATAGAGCTAGACCAGGTTCTATTAATCAAAAAGTTCGCTGTCAGAAAAGCCTCACCCCACAGCCTATGGTTGTGACCCAATCCTGCATCCACTAGCAGGCAGTCCTTTACTGACTGTATTACAGCCCCACGTCTTTCACACAGACCATTTTCAGCAGGGCTATAAGGGTTAGTCAAACGATGAGTGATCCCCTTACGTCGCAACCATGTCCCAAATTGTTTGTTCAGAAATTCTCCACCCCTATCTGTTTGCAACTGCACAACAGGGCGAGCGAAGAGCTTTTCAGCTTGGGCAACCCATTCTCTGAATGTGGGGAAACACTCAGATTTCTGCTTTAACAAAAACAACCAACTAAAACGTGATTTATCATCAATTACCAGAAAAGCATATCTGGCGCCTCCTTCAGTCTTCTGTGGAAAAGGGCCTATCACGTCACAATGGACAAGTTCTAAAACCTCTTTAGATACTCTGTCACTTTTAGAAGCCATAGGCTTCCTCTTAGATTTGGCCATTTTACATACATTGCAATCTAGGAAACAGTTACAGCTGTTTACTTTTAGGTTCTTGCACACCTTTTGCATCTCTGAAAGCACACGGAAATTGGCGTGACCCAGTTTTCTGTGCAGTTCATGTACACACCCCTTATGAACTGGCAAATTATCCTGAACCACCTGGGCTGCTTTAACAGGCTTGTCCTGCATTACATATAACCCATTTTCCAACTTTGCATGGCCACATACCTGAGTTCCATTCTTTATCAGACAGCCATCCCGTGTGAAGTTAACACTATACCCTGCATTAATCAAACAGCTTACAGACAGCAAACAATAGTCCAAACTGCTGACAAACAGAGTCTCTGGTAGAGTAGTGTTCAAGCACTGCAGGAAACATGTTCCCTGGCCATCAATCTTGCTTCTACGACCATCAGCAAGATAAATTGAGTCTTTTCCATCAGCTGGCTTCCCCAGGGTCTTAAAGTCCTCCCGACTGTTGCAGATAATCCTGCTGCTCCCAGAGTCCAGCAACCATGTTCCTCGAGGTATCTTCCTCTCCTCTCGAGAAAATGCAGAAACAAACTGAGCAGAACGCGTGTTCTTCTTCTCTGAAGAGAACCCCTTCTGCTTACGTTTCTGCGTTGATTGCTGTCTCTGCTCCACGTCGTCTCCTGGAAGTCTTGCCCTGCATTGACGTTGGAGATGCCCGGGTTGGTTGCATCTATAGCATCTCCTCACTGCCATGGCCAAGTCCAAACCTTGGCGTTGCTCTATTGGCAGATTCTGCTGCTGGCCCCCTCGACTGTAACTCCTCCGCTCTTGGAGTTCAGCTTGTTTATCTGACCTTCTTTCTGCTTCTTCGGTCAATCTTCCAACCACATACTCAAGGGTCAGATCTCGGGGACGCATACTCTCCATGCTGTTAATCACGGGCAACCAGCTTTCAGGCAAACTTGAAAGAATAATGTAGGTTTGGTCAGTCTCATCATAACGCTTACCTCTCTGCTGTAGTTGAAGAAACAGAGATTTCAGCGTTTGAAGATGAGTTGCCAAACTCTCACCTTCTTTCATAACAGTCCTAAACAGCCTTCTAGTCAGAGAAATTATAGTTCCAGCAGTTTCTCTGACATGCATTGCCCTTAATAAATTCCAGCACTCAAACGCTGTGCTGGCATTTGCTACATGCAATAACTGAGAGTTGCTCAAACACAGCATAATTTGGGCACGAGCCCTTTCATCTAGCCGTTTTTTCTCAGCAGAGTCAGTCCTCAAAACCTCAGTTTCAACACAGTCCCATAGTCCATCTCTCCTTAACAACTGCTGCATTTTAATTGACCAACTCAGCCAGTTGCTTTCTGAGAGAAGTTCAAAAGGGATGCCTCCCCCAATATTTACAACTTGGGAAGACTGGAAATCTGCCATCTCTGCTGGTGCTTGCTGAGCCCCTTCTGTGGGGCCTCCAGCAAACTCTCCAGACTCTCTCTTTAGAGTCCCACTAGATGGTCCTGGCTGGCACTCACCGGCTTCTAGCTGCTGCCTCTGTTGACCCTCAGGTCCCGCCTGGCTCTGCAACTGGTGTAGCCGCTCTGTGAGTCGCCTACTGTGGTCCTCTAGCAGTTCAAACTGTTCAAGTAGCCGACGCTGAGTGCTTTTCTGGTCCTCAGATCCTAGCTGCTCCAGCGTCGCTGCAGACAGTTACAGCTTGCCACCAACTGCTCCAACGCACAGCCACCGGCTCCATACACCACCAGGACTCACCAGCTCCCTGCTGAGATGCTGTCAGTCGTTTTGCACTCTGCACATGCTCAGAAACACTGGGCCCATAACCTGTCAGTGTTTGTAAAAAGCAAAAAAAAGGAGGAAAAGGTTCTGACCTCCCTTTGCCTCTTCAGCCTGGTCCTTGGACCCTTGTCGGCACAAAAAGAGTCCACGAG
The DNA here is from genome assembly GCF_964234715.1 of Podarcis melisellensis. Classification (NCBI taxonomy): domain Eukaryota; kingdom Metazoa; phylum Chordata; class Lepidosauria; order Squamata; family Lacertidae; genus Podarcis; species Podarcis melisellensis. The sequence goes on along the minus strand of NC_138528.1, from coordinate 72,482,260 downwards.
AATATCCTTGCAGAGTTTTATTCTTAAAAGTCTTTGTGCAAAACACGACTGAATAACTCCACACACCAGCACCAACCAACCCAAACACCAGCCTCAGCAACAAATTAACATTTCTCACTTATATATACAACTTGGTGCAGACCGCTGAGTCATGCTGACCCAGCTTTATTCGCATTAAAGAAACAGCGGCCATTTTAGCCGTGACAAGCACCTTATGGGATATATTGAGAAAATGGCAAGTTGCCTTATACCGAAGTCAGTCAAATGGTCCGTCTAGTTCAGTATCGTCTACATTGACTGGTAGCAGCTTTCCAGGGTTGCAGGCAGGAATGTCTCCCAGCCCTACCTGGAGATGCTGAGGATTAAAACTGGGACCTTCTGCATGCAAAGTAGATGCTCTACCAATGAACTATGGTCCTTCTTACAGTAGAAACTGGAGCAGGAACAGGCACTCTGTGGCCCTGCAGATATTACTGGGCTATAACTCACAACATCGCTGACCATTGGTGGAAGCTGGAGTCCAAGAACATCTTGATGGCCACAGCTTCCCCATCCCCGAATTTGAAGGAATGCACAGCTGCTTTTGGCTACCATCCCTTCCCCTTGTCCAAGTTGCACACATAGATTCTTCTTTATCTTTTATTAAAAAAAATAAAATCCTGAAATTGTGCAATTGCATCTTCACAAAGAGAAATTGGCACGGGTCCGACAAGAGAGGGCAGCAGCAACAGCAGCACATGAGAGAAGAGCTCCTAGCAATTAAGGGTGTCTGCATACCTTTGCCCTTAATCCAACTCCTCAACGAATGCTGGCTTCTGAAATTGGACACCCAGTTTGAAAGCACTCTGGAACGGGTTGGAGGCTTCTCCTTTCCCAAAGAACACAACCTACTGGTTGAGCTGGGTTGAAGTTAAGGAGGAGACCGGTGACTCTCTTTCTCGCTTTCTCTCCACCCTAATGGCAAAGGCAAGCTCTTCCACTAACTGTGGGAAATGATGGGCGAGGCTGTCTGCTCTCCCGGACTTGGGCAACCCTGGGCTCAGCTGTCACTCCATTCATTAAGCTGGCCACCACATTGCCACACACCCACACCCTTGCTGCTGGCAGCAACACTAGTCAAGTGATGGATGTTGGGAAGCCAGAAAGGTAGTCAGTGGTCAGGCCACAATTATTGTGGCTGAGCTTCCCAACTGCTTTTGTGTTTTTCAGGTCAGACCTGTGTGTCCCACTCTAGTCATCAGCCAAAGCAATCTGTTTCTTTTCTTGTTTAATTACTCACGTGAGGAGGACACGTTTCTGAGGATTTGGACTCAGACTACATTTACACATTTAAGACACTGCTTAAAGTTCTTTTTCCTTTCCTTTTCCCCAGAGCATATAAGCTCCTCAGAGCAGGCCTTCCAATCTAGAAAAAGACACTGGTTTCTTTCTTATTTTTTCTTAAAAAACAAAAATCCTTCCTGCATGACAACACCCAACCAAAAGATGGCTGGCCTGTTTGGAAGTGTTTTCTTACAATGGGACTTCTGACTAAAAATGCATAGGATTCCACTGTACATCCAACTGAAAGCAATGAGACTTTATTTGAGGCTAATTTGTCCCATTAGTGGTGATGCTTGCAATGGGTGGCACCTTTTCAATGCAAGCCTTACAGTCTATACAAAGAAAAAGGTGCACTTTGCAGTATGTTTTGAGGTCTGGCTGGAGCCAGGAGTGCGGTGATGGTAATTTGTCAAGGGTTTTTGGCCAAAAGCTTAGACTGCATTCTGGCTGCTTTAAGGATTATAAGTAGCATTTGGAGTTCACACACTTCAAATGAAAGGCACGACATAAGTGCTGAATATTATGTATTAATTTTAATAGTGTCTGTCTGATGTAATTATCCACCCTATATTAAAACCACCCACACTTTACTACCTTTGCTATAGCCTCTTAAAATCTGGGGTGCACTAACTTTGTTGCTAGAGTAGTTGAGGAGAATCAGTATTCCTCCTATGGGCGGTCTACCTACAGGGTAACAAATGTTGTTTCCAATATATTAAAGAGAGAGGCTGGAATTTAATACATTATTGATGGAAAAATATTAACTGAATGGCAGTTCCATAGGTATCACCATATATTTATTCATTTCCATTTATAATCCATTATTACAAAAGAAGTCAGGTAATAACTTAATAAAGGTTAACCCATTTGAAATAATTTAAATCAATCTGAAATATGCTTAATCTTAAATATGCTAAGTACATTACATGCATGCAAAATATGAACATGTAAATTAGGGTGGGCTTTTTGATTATGGCAAATAGAAATGAACAAACAACAAATTTCGTTCATTGGTCAAATATTTTAAAACATTAGTTTATTAGAATCAGTCTGTTTTGTTATAGGTATTTTAGATCAAGCTTCAGTCATATCCCCAGGGTAGTTTGCAAAAAGAAAAGAAAAAGAGTTAACATATTATACTAAAAACTACATAAAAAGCAGTATGAAACAGTCAGTAGGATTAATGTTGAATCTAAACAGCTCAGAAAAATAAAAGACTTTGCCTTCTGACAACATGACAGTAAGGTAGGCACCAGGCAAGCCTTTCTGGGAGGTGTTCCACAACTGAGGCACCACCACCAAGAAGGCCTTGTCTCTGGTAGTAAATCAGTAACAAGGAACACAAAGAACCATGTTAGTTTCAGTGGAGACTTGTTTAGTGCCACGTCAAATCCAATGGGACCCCTTCCTCCCCTCAGTACATACAATGAACTTGAGGTATTTTGACTTCTGGACACTTGTGGTGTTTGCTACTATGGCCAGTCACTGGAGCCTCCTTCATGTGTACCTTCAGTCTGCAAATCCCACCCACTACACATTCAGGACTGCAAATCCCACCCACTCCACATTGTTGCATATCCCACTGGCCCTGCCTTTGACTGAGCTGCAGGTTGTGTATCAGGGCGAAGGGTCCATATATGCCTAAGGTGTGCAGAAGGGAACCCCAGTTGACCGAGGTTCCTCTTTGCACATAAGAACCCTACACACATGCATAGACGTGCTCATAGCGCTCCTTCCTGTTCATGTTGGATGCACTGCTGCAAGGAGGTGCAGCTGGTGTAAACACAACATCAAAAACAGTAGGTTCAATCCCACCACCCAATTCACCTGTTTTTTTGGGGGGGTGCCATTTGAACATCCCTACTATGAGGACAACTTAGGCGTTTACTTTTCCTCCTGAACATTTTTCCGCGCTCTGCTGGTTCAGAGATCTCTATAATTACAGCACAGGGTCAGTAGGAAAAATTAAGCCACACCCTTTAATTGGAAGGAGACAGGTTGGAGAGAGTTGCAAGGTAGGGTGTGTGAACTTGAATTATACTGGGGAGGGAGCCAGCACCTACCCTCCTGCCACTGCGATCAGATGGCCCCATTTAGCATTAAAAGATGGTGCAAAGCCCTGAGCACCTCTGGTTTTAGACATTCAATGTGTTTACAACAGTAGTAAGTAACCCTATCGGGATTGGACATGTGAGCCAAACAGGGTGAGCATCCCTACCCCCACTCCCCCTTTAGGGCTTTGCAAACCTCACCACACTCCCCTTTTAAACCTGGGGTGTTTAAAAAGGGGACTGAATGGAGATTTGTAAAGGCTGAAATGGGAGCATGGAGCCTGAACTTATTATCACAAGGTAACAATGGTACTGTGTGTTTTTCTTTCTAGTAAACATTTATCCAGAATTCTGCGACACCCCTTGGCCACCTCATAAATAAGGCAAGTGCTACACACACAAAAAGAAATTGTAACCCACCCATAAGATTTTCATCAACCATTTCATTTGATAATTTTCAAATGCAGTTACTTTTCTCACTGATTAATGGAGTGTGGTAATAAAAAAAAAGTGGGAGAAAATTTTGGCACAGAATTTATTAAAATGCACTTGTCAGGTGTGACAAAAAATTCAAAACTGTTGCTGAATAAAAGACCTCTACAACTCTTCATGGTTTATGTGAGCATACAACAAACCCCAGTGGAAGTTAAGACAAATATCGACACGTCCTGGTCATTCATTTTAAAGCAAAGATCCCAAGACATATTTGTTGGTTGGTTCTGTGTCACTTCTCAAGAAGTGATACACACATTATATCCATGATACATGCAAGCTGAACAACCATATATATATCCCTGGAAATGTTGTGTGTATGAAAGAGGCTGAATAACCACTGGTATTGGTCAGGTGTCTGTGTTGACATCAACATCCAACACACTGCAGACCCATTTATTTCAGTGCATCTACATGCTGTGAAATCGCCATGCGTGCGTTCTGCATATCGATCTCATGCTCCCTCGCAGGAAATGCATTCTGTTTGAAGCTGCCCTTGACGCACAGACATAATCCAGTAATAAACTTACTACGTGATGAGGGCTTTTCTTTCGTCTTTGGAGATTCTGAGTGGACGCCCTGTGAAACAACCTCTATGTTCATTTTCACAATTAACAAACTCATGAATACGTAGCATGCAGATGATCCCTTTTTTATGGGAAATGGCAAGTTTCCTCTCACTAAAAGTTTTGTACAGTGCAGTGTTATGTAACAGTAATTGAGAAAGACTTAAAGGTTGCTTAGGGAAAAGTATGCATATCAAATAAATATTAGTATACTGGCTGATTAGGTTATTTAATGTTGATGGCTTCAGGCAGAGGGAAGTTCTCACAGTCCAGGCAAATAAACACCACCATTTCCTTTGTTTAAGTCTTGCAAAAAAGCAACTCTTCCCATGTATAAAATACCCAAGGACTCATCCTGGAAGTATTCAGTTTACTGGATCCACCAAACAAACACACACAGTTGATAGTCCATGTGGTATTCTGCTTTGAATACACAGATGAATACAAATCATTTGAACTGGAGAAGGTCTTGGGAAATGATGGCAGGGTTTTGCCATCCATTCATTAACATGCATTAAGGATACATTTCCCATAGACTATGAAGCCCATTTGTCTGCCTATAAAGCATTAAATGTTGGTGCCACAATAAGATGCTGTGAAATGGCTTCCAATTTATGTGTGCATTTTTAAAAATGTTGCATCCTGCCTTTCTATACCAAATGATGTTCAAGGTGGCTCACAACAACAGCAGAAATACAATAAAATGTAGTGAAACACAAGGACAAAAGCATTAAAAACCAAGCTATAGTCATTGGTGGGACAGACAGAAAGGATCTTTAAACCCAGGGAGATTTATATGGAGAATGCAGTCTTTTAGATAATCTGGGTCCCAAGTCTTGTAAGGCATATCCCACACTTTGAAACAGACTGGTAGCCAATGGGGTATGTTGAAACATGAGGATCACATCCTTTCTATAACTGGCCCCGATAGCAACCTGGCTGCAGCATTCTGAACCAGCTGGAGTTTCCGAAAACTCTCCAAAGGCAGCCCCACACGGGGTGCATTATAGTAGGAGGCAAGTCATTGAATGTAAGAGTAAAAATCAAAATGATGTCATGGAAATTATTTCCCAATATCTACTGTTGCAAGCACACTTTCCAATATTACTTCATTGCTACAAAGTAGGCATGACATGTTGCTTCAATCAAAGCCCCTTTTCACTTCCATCCATCCTAGCTGTCACATTAATTTTTTAAAAAATATTTTTTATTAACCGACCAATCAAATCAAATCAAATCACATAAACTCCGAATTACAAAGCCGAATTTTAATTTTTTTGTTGGGGGTACCCATATTTCAAGTTCCGAAGGGGATTCCAATCATCTTCTTGCTGCTGCATTAATATCCACAAATCTGTCCAAATAATGTTCATATTTCTATCCAGTCCTATCTTGCTGTTCCCACGTCTCATCTTATTCATATATTTTTCTTTTTTCATTGTGATGTCTTCTGATAATCCCCTTAAAAAAGGTAAACACCAGTTATAATCCTGTGTGAATTTTTCCATTCGTCCAATCACCATATCGAGATGGTTTCCATATATTATCACTTCCATAAATAAAAACACTCTTTCCATCATTAATCTTCGCAAATCTGTCGCCTTCTTTAGTCCTCTGAGGAGGCTTGCCCGCAATATGAAAACAGATCCATTCCTCCTCCTAGACATAGGTCTTTCGACAGAACTTGCCAAAATGGCGACGCTGTTTTTTTACTGCGTCATCCCAAACCTATTAAACTTTCCATGATCTCCTTAAAACATGCTTTTGGTTAGAAATTATCTCCACACAGTCTTAAATCATCAGCTTAGGTCATTTAAGCGGCATTTCTGACTTGTGGGGGGGATTATTGGTTAATAACATAAAGAAAAGAAAGAAAGCTCCCCCCCATCCAGTCCCGTTGCCGACATACCGAGCCTTGGTGTGTCTTCTCATGATATATTGCTGTTTATCCGACCCGTCTTCTTTCTCAGAGATCTCTTCAATTAGCAGTCTTTACTCCCCATTCTTCCTTGAAATATGTGCATTTGCTTCCACCTAATTGTTTCTTTTGAAGTTGCTGCAGCTAGAGGCGCGAATCAGAGACAGCGTCCAGGAGAGCCGAAGTCCACACAAAGGCTTTCTGCCTAGTGCCCCCACTCCCTCGAGTTCGGGGGTGGTATAGGGCACAGCAGGCAAGGGTAGTCCCCCCCCCCACTCACTTGGGGGGGCAGGGAGGCTGCTTACTCCCATCACAGCCTCTTAATTACCTCGTGTGGGTCGGAGAGATGTTATTGTCGGCCATCTTCCGATGCGCCCCTAGTGGCCCCCCAGCTGTCACATTAATTTTTATGTAGCTTTTCATATTTCAATGAATTGAATTTTGCTGGCAAGCTGTTCAACAAAGACTTAGGAATTTAGGCTGACGATTCTATGTACACTTACCTGGGAAATAAGCCTCCTTGAACACAATAGGATTGACCTCTGAGTTGACAAGCATAGTATTGCAGTGTTGGATCACTGTTGGCATGTTGGTACCCCAAAATTATACACATGGTTGTGTAGGTAACACCTTTGATAGCAATAGGTAGTAACACCCACTGTAGAATGTCAGAAACATTTGCACTGATCATTACCCTGGCTGGTGTTTTAGCTTTGTGAATTTATGGTTCTTAATTTGTAAACTGCTTATACCCCAATCTCTGAGCAGTGTGAGATCCCAGGGGTTCCAGGCACTTACTCAGGATTTGTGACTCCTTTTGGAATGAGGCACAGCAGAGACGGTGGTGTCTTTATGAGATGTGGTTTATTTACACCATATACAACCTGAGCCTGTGATGGAGGGGTTTGCAGCAATAACACAAGAGGGTCTTGTTTCTCCCATAGGCGCAGCCTTTAATTCAAACAGAAATCAAGCATGCCTCTTTCTCTGCCTTTCCGGCCTGTAGCTTTTCTTTCAGCTTCTGGCTCGCACAACTCTACTCTCCACTCTGGTCTTTTGTCTTTCTAACTAACAGAAAGTTCAGGGAGGGAAACCTCTCCACTCGCCCTCTGGAACAGAGCCACTCCCTTTCTTCTCTTAACAACCTGCACTTAGCAGGCCATTACCAGGCTCGCCTGGCTATTCCAGCAATTGAATCCATGCTGGATCCAGGAATTAGAAGGGTCTCAGCATACAGCCTACTTTCCCCGCAAAAAGACTCATAAGAATATTAAGCAGTCGGTAGATAAATTAATCTTAATCAGTGTGTATAGATCTATCTGGGTGGATGAGTGTTCAGAACAAACACATACTGTCAGCATTACAATAAAAATCCAAAACCAAAGTACTGAAACGATATTTTGTTTGTGCTATTTTCAAAGCCCCAGAAACATGGCCATATGCGTGACAGGAGCTATAAAAAAGTACCAATGAGGTGAAAGGTTTGGAAACCAAACTCTTGAATGCACAAATGAAATAGCAAGTGTGTGTCTCACCTAGAAAAAGCACATCTAATAATTTAACCCTCCAAGCTACGGCAGGGCATGTGTAGACGTGCATTCCTGCAGCCCTCGATTTGTTTCGTCTCATTTCTGAATGCTCTCACTCTTGGCATTTTTCCCACTGCCTTTCTTGCTCCTTTCCTATGCCTGGAGCAGTCAGGTTCTCCTTTCAAAGGAAGGGAACCCTCATGCCATCACAGCCCTGTCAGCTAAAGTAGTGGCTGCAAGTGATACTGCTGTGCTCTTGTAATTCCAGTATCGAAAGTAGCTGAGCTTTTAACTGGTTTGAGGCCAAGGCTGCTGTTGGTCACCTTTCTAGCTCTCAAAAGCAGGACAGGGTGGGAACACAACTTTGGGCAGACATAGTCCAAATACAGAAATTGTTCCAAAGCACTAACATATTATTACTGATGTTGTGGCATTTAGCGCCCATCTCTCAGGCGCTCAAGGTGGCATACATGGTTTTCTCTCTGCTCCATGTTATCCTCACAATAATCCTGTGAGGTACGTTCGACTGAGAGATGGTGCCTGGCTCAAGGTCACCCAGTGAGATTCATGGCTAAGAGGGGATTTGAACCCTGTCTCCCAAGTACAACAACTACAACAAGCTGCTTGCCTATATTTGGCACCATTCTGAAGAATAGAAGGATGTGTATGTTTCAAATTAATGAATGAACATATGAAATACATTCTCCATATCAAAGCATTGGCACCACCCATTTGTGCATTGTGATAGGCACCCAAAACCTATTTCTGAATGCTTACATGCTACCACACCAATCTCCTCCTGAGACTGGCGAGGCTTGTTGAAACAAGTGACTAGCTTGCACATGTATTACAGTGGTACCTCTGGTTACATATGCTTCAGGTTACATACGCTTCAGGTTACAGACTCTGCTAACCCAGAAATAGTACCTCGGATTAAGAACTTTGCTTCAGGATGAGAACAGAAATCGTGCTTCGGCAGCGCGGCAGCAGCAGGAGGCCCCATTAGCTAAAGTGGTGCTTCAGGTTAAGAACAGTTTCAGGTTAAAAACGGACCTCCAGAAAGAATTTAATTCTTAACCCGAGGTACCACTGTACCTCTATGAACCTAGACCATGAAGAAATGGGGTTTTTTTGGAAGGGAACACATCAGTGAGGGAGCCAACCCAAATGGGCAAACATTGAGGTGACCAAGTCCTCCTCTAAAAGCATCCTCACAGGAAAAGCATGACTAAGTTGATCGGATAAGGATTTAGCGAACCTAAAAATGAAGTCATCTTCCACGTTTCCTGCAGCAAAAGAACAGCTTTCCGTGGCATTTGCATTCAAAAGGCCTACCTCTTCTTCTCCCACTATCCGGGTGGCCCAGCCCAACAGCTGAATGAAACCTGCAGAGAGAATTCCAAGGCCGCCGCTGACTCATAGATAGTGGGCTAGGCAACAGCCGCATTCCTAAGGCGAGTCATCCTGCGAGGTACAAGGGAGCCAAAGAAGGAGCGGGAAGAAAATGTCTGAAGAGAACAGAGGCAAGGAGAGCAAGGCCTGGCCTGCCATTAGGCAAAGTGAGGTGGCTGCCTCAGGCGTCAATGCTGAGGGTGGGGGGCAGCAGCCTTGTGGCTGTTCGCCAGTATTGAAGTAAGAAGTGTCAAATGCCATTCTAGGCAGTTTCTGAATATGGAAAGGGAAAGTGGAAGATGTCATCTTGTTTTTTGCCTCAGGCCACAAATTACCTTGGGTCAGCCTTGAAGTAAAGGCTATGAGGGGGAAGAGGTGGGCAATGCAATATGTTGGCAGGAAAAATGAAGGAGTGGAGCAGAAGGGAGAGAGACTGTTGCATTATAAAGGAAGGTGAGCTGAAGGCGTAGAGAGCCATTTGGTGTACTTGCGAGATTGTCTGCATCCACACCATACATTCAAAGTGCACACACACCCTTCAAATAATCCTGGAAATTGTATTTTACCACTTATAGAGCTACAGTTCCCAGAACCCTTAACAAACTATAGTTCACAGGTTTCATGGGGGGTGGGGTGGTAATATGCTTTAACTGTATGCTGCACAGAGCCTTTATTTCTGAGGGGAACAAAGAAAATGAAACCAACCCATTGCTGATGGATAGGATTGCAGAAAAGCAGCAAATAAAAAATCAGAATTTAAAATGACCAAGGTGTTTGAAGGGCCCAGTTGAATAAAAACCAGACATCTAAAAGAAAGCAGACAGATCAAGTGTTTCATAAAGACTGGAATAAGTTTACAGAGTATTTGAAAGATAATTGTAAACATTTAACAACACTGACAGGACTGATTTATAGCTTCATAGTTTATAGAAAGCACTGATTTATAATTAATATAATTTTGTGATTATCAGAATTGAATAGAAAGTAAAGAGGGGAAATATGAAATGCAATTAAAAAAGATATAATTTAAGATAATCATGGACTGGGAGGGAGGGGAGTAGCGTAAAGGGGTGGCATCTGGAAACTCTTTCCCGAAACATAGAAAAACTTTGCTGTTCGGGAAGCGGGTGAACATACTATAGCTAGGCAAGGCATTCCACAATGGAGCGCCACTGGCTGCGGCTTATGGGAGTTTAGAGTCCAACGTCTGGCAGGAGGTGAGTTATCCACTGCTACTGTAAGTCAGAAACTGGAGGGAGAAATTCAACATAGCATGATGGCAATCCTTCCTTCAGGGCAAGCATTTTGCCTTGCCAGAGGGAATGACGCCCCTGCTCTCCTGTGCACTGCTCTGTGCTTCTCCCAACCCACTGAGAGCCAATTTGAGGGGAACGGGGGAAGAGGGGGGAAGCCCCATTACACTAGCAGAAGCCCTTGTGTGGGCTTCTGCCAGTGGAACTTATTACAGTGGTACCTCAGGTTAAGTACTTAATTCGTTCCAGAGGTCCGTTCTTAACCCGAAGCACCACTTTAGCTAATGGGGCCTCCTGCTGCTGCCACGCCACCAGAGCACGATTTCTGTTCTCATCCTGAAGCAAAGTTCTTAACCTAAAGCACTATTTCTGGGCTAGTGGAGTCTGTAACCTGAAGCGTATGTAACCTGAGGTACCACTGTACTTGAATCTGGCCATTATCTGCCATGTTGCAGATGTGGCAGGGACTGAGGCTGTGAGGCAGGGAGAGGTGCAGGTGGCTTTCCTAAGGCCACTCACCTAAGTCAAACCAGGGACTTGCAGGTTCGTGGCTCACTCTCTTAACACAGAGAACAATCAATCCCAAATAAAATATCCACACAAGGTGAAGAAACAGCAGACTAAAGAACTGGCTGTTAATCTTCTCCCTTGCTGCGTCATTTTCTTTGTCCCTATCGTCATTTCCAAGGCATGGAATTGACAACTTTTTGTCTGTGTACATTAAGACTTCAGGAGACTGGGACACTTAATCCCTATCAAAACACTTGGGCATGCAGTTGCAGTTTTTAACATTCAGCTATGCAGCTCTTGAGCTCATTTGGAATTAGTGGGAAGTGGGAAGAACTTTTTACATGTATACCCACAAGTCCAGCACTTGTGCCTGTAAAATCACCTTGTAAATTCATAATTATTCTGTGTATCAGTGGATGTGTTTATGTTATGTTTTATTGTGCACGGTATCAATCTGCAGCAACATAGTCCCAATAATTTTTCCCATTATTTGTGGGCTATTTCAATTACATATTCCTTTTTGTACATTTTCAGTTGGATTTCTCTGTTTTGCCTTTCTATTTTTGTCTGCCACAGGCCCGTCTCATTTTCCTCCCCCCCTTTTTTTCTTTTTGCAGTTTATAGAGCCACACTTCATTCCAGTGCTTTGTTGCGTGCACTTAGCAAGTGTATAATACACATTTGCAAACACAGCTTTGCTGCTCTCTTTTTTGCATATAACTCAGAAAACATTTAAGGTTTACTCCTTAAGATGTCATCTGTGAAGCATCCCTTTGGGGTTGGTTCAGACATGCATGTTCTGCATGTGTTGGCTACAACATCAAAGCCCTTTGCAGACAAGATCCAGCACTCCATGAATTCATGAAGGCTGAGAGAGTCAATCCCCCCAACCCCTCTCCCAAAAGCAGGACTCTTGGTCCACAGGACTATGCACCTTCAGTGGTACTAGCATAGGATCTACTGGACCTAACAAAGTCTGCCATGGCAATCCACTTTCCACACAGCTCTGGATGCACCTGGAAAAGGCTGAAGTGAGAGTTGGTGCCTCTGAATGGCCCATCACAAATACTGTATATGCAACGTTTTTCAGTGTCATCAGGTCACATGTTTGGCTACCAGCCATAAAAAAGATAAAGGGACCCCTAACCATTAGGTCCAGTTGTGGACGACTCTGGGGTTGCGGCGCTCATCTCGCTTTATTGGCCAAGAGAGTCGGCGTACAGCTTCCGGGTCATGTGGCCAGCATGACTAAGCTGCTTCTGGCATAGCAGAGCAGTGCACGGAAATGCTGTTTACCTTCCTGCCAGAGCGGTACCTATTTATCTACTTGCACATTGACGTGCTTTCAAACTGCTAGGTTGGCAGGAGCAGGGACCAAGCAACGGGAGCTCACCCCATTGCGGAGATTCGAACCACCAACCTTTTGATTAGCAAGCCCTAGGCTCTGTGGTTTAACCCACAAAGGGTGCAATAATAATCGAGAATCTAGTGAAAGCCAGCACTCCTAGCTGGGAAGGGTGTGGGGAATGGGAAAGTCATTGTCAGGTCCTGCACCCCACTTTTGCAATGACCATTGCAGAGCAACACCTGCAGTGGTGATGATGGCTAAAAGAAGATTGTCAGTGGAGAGTTGAAGGACGCAGTGTTAGACCGTGGGGAATTGAGAGAGAGAACGCGGCGGGGGAGGCAGTCTGGCGTGGGCGGGGCGATGGAGCCAGCAGGCGTGGGCGGGGCTCGCAGGGCGGGGCCTGGGACGTCTCTCCAAGGCCATAAATGGTTCTCTTCTCCCGCAAAGCGCACAGCGAATCCCAGCCGCGTCGCGGAGCCGGCGGGAGAGGCCAGCGTCCCCGTCGGAAGACAGGCAGGCAAGCAAGACTGGCAGGCGGGCGAGCGTGGCCTTGGCGCTGGTCCCCCGAGGCGATCTCGGTGCGGAGGCTCTGTTGGCGAGCGCGGGCAGCAGCAGCAGCAGCAGCATGAAGGGCCCGGCCGCCGCGTCGCCGTCGGAGGTGATCCGCGAGGGCGAGCTGGAGAAGCGCAGCGACAGCCTCTTCCAGCTGTGGAAGAAGAAGGCGGTGGTGCTGAGCAAGGACAGCCTGAGCCTCTTCTCGCCCGAGGCCGGCAAGGCCCGGGGCGGCGGCGGGAAGGAGCTGCGCTTCGGCTCCATCCAGAAGGTGGACTGCGTGGAGCGGACGGGCAAGTACGTGTACTTCACCATCGTCACGACGGACCGCAAGGAGATCGACTTTCGGTGCCCGGGCGAGAGCTGCTGGAACGCCTCCATCACCATGGCGCTCATCGACTTCCAGAACAAGCGCGCCATCGAGGACTTCAAGAGCCGCCAGGAGGCCGCCGAGCACGCGGCCGCCGCCACCCGGGACAGGCGCCTCGCGCGCGCGCCCTGAGCCCGACACACGCGCGCCCCCGAGCGAGAGACCAAAGGTGAAGGAGGGAGCAGGAGATGCGCGGCGGGATGGAGGGGCGGGAAAGGGCCATAGCCAATCGTGAGCCGGTGGCTTCTTCGTTTTGTGCACTAAAGTGGGCTGGAGTTAGTCCCGATCGAGGAGGCTTAGTAGGAATGAGCTTAGCAGCAAAGGCGGAGGTGGGCGAGATTTGAAGGGACGAGGAACTGGATCCACTGGAAATCTACTCCGCAAACTCCACCGGAGGTGCGGGGTTGGGGATAACTTCTGGCTTCCTGGGCTGCGGAGACAAAGAACCAGCAGCAGCCAAGTGGGAACAGGCCTTAGGGCGCCCCGTTGCTGAACTGCCTCTTCTCTTCCTCCTCCCAAGCCCTCTTGCCGCTTGTTGGCGGACCAGCGGCAGCCAAAGTGCCCAGTGCACTTGGGAGGAGGAGAATTGCAGTCACTCCGGGGTAGAGCATCTGCTTTGGGCACAGTTCACTCCCTGGCATCTCCAGGTAGGAGTGGGAGAAAAACCCTGAGGGGGCTGCTGACAACCCTGAGATGGGTGATTCTGTATAAGGCAGCTTCCTTTAAGAGCCATTGCTATCGGAATGCACAAAATGTGTTTGTGCAACATGCAGGCAAAGCTGAAGTTTGCGCTAACTCAGCTGGAGCGAGCTGAGGGTGACGCTACCTGCAAGCAGCCACCCCTGGGACTTTTAAGGGCAGAACAATTACAGAACATGTGGTAGTCCATGATTCTTCTTTATCCATATGTGTTTTGTTTTGCAAAACTGCAGCCATGTATGCTGCAAACCAAAAGGGGAGGTGGGGGAGGACTGACTTTGCAGGGAGAGCGATTTTTGGCAGGAAAAAAGTAAGTGTGTTTCGGGCCAAAGTCCATGTTCTCCAGTGATATTAGACCATAATTCTTGGAAAGTGGCATGTATGTACTCAAAGGGTCTTTCCTGCACAGAACTTTATGCACCCTGTTGGTGCCACATAGGGCTGGCCCACACAGACTATGTAAGTGTGTGCTTCTCTTCTGACTGACCAGAAATCTTTCCTGTAAAAATGTAATTAAACTATAATGGAGGTGTATTGGGAGGGGTGTTTAGTTGCTCTTGAAGCTGCAGAACATGTTGGGCTTCAGCAAGGATATTTCAAAGTATGAAGGTTGATGGCCTTGTAAGCTCTTAGTGCTTATTATGCCAGAGCAAGTTTTTTGCAGTCCTGATCACAATTCCTACAAACTGAACTGTTAGTGACTTAGTAGATATGTTTAGGATTGCATTGCTGAGATGCTCTGTCCCCGAATTGTGGTCCATGAGCTTCATTCAGGTGGTCCACAGGGTGTGTGGCGGAAGGCAGGAGCCGGCACACTGATCACTTTAAATATACTGATTTTTAAATGTACTTTTGATGCTTCTTTTATTTCTTATATTCAACATTGTATATGTAATACAGTACAATATAAGAAATAAAAGAAGCAATAAAAATGCATTTAAAAATCATACGCATCTAGCACACAGCACCTTACAATTCCTACACAGGCAGAAAAATCATTTAAGTGGTCTGCCAACACCCTCAGCAGGTTTCATGTGGTCTGTGGTAGTAAATGTTTCAGAGCCACTGCCTAGTGCTCTAATGTCAACTCGGGGATTTATTGTGAATGTGCCTTTGGACAACTTTGAATGCTGCCTGCTATGCCATTTGAAAAGAGGGAAATTTTTTTCAGTGCACTGCTTCTATTTCCATTGACTCTAGTTACTGCAGATTGGAGGACTCTGCCTAAAACATTCAATAGCAATTGTTCTCCTCTCACCCTAATCCCACTAATTATATGGAAGAAAGACTCGTCCGCAACCTACACTGAAACATAAGAAATGCAGCATTAGCTGCTGCTTCATTTTGTATTCAGGCATTTACCAGAGGAGTAGTCATTTTAGTCTGCTGCATTAAAAATAGCCTTATGGCACTTTAAAAATTTATTAATTAAAAATTAATAGGTTTATCATGGCAAAAGCATTTGCACATTTTGGTCCATAAAAACCTTTGCTGTAAATCAACTTGTTAATTCTTCAGGCAAGGATAACTGGATACTTTGAGGCCAAGGACCACACTGACTCCCAAAGTGTTGCCCATGAGTCAAAATGGCTGCAGCCAAAAATCACAGCAGGATCCATGGGAATAGTCCGTAAAAAACATTTGTTTATTATTAAAATGAAAAAAAAAAGTTGTAGGGACTTTTTGTCATCATGTTATTACAACAGAGGACCTATAGAAAGAATCATTTAAAAAACAAACAAACCAGCAATATAATTTCAAAAAATATATAGTGAGGTTATGGAGACCACAGATGACCTCTTACATAGCCTGTAAGTTGGCCACCCCTGCTTTTAGATGCCACAAGGCTCTTATTATTTTTTATTTAAATCTTTTAAAAACCAATTTGAGATTTCTACTTGGTCTTCGTCATTTTGCTGACTTCCTCTTGCCTTTCTCTCCCTCCCCATCTATAGAACATTATTCTGGAGGACAACAGGACCAAGTGTCTTTGTGATTCAAGTGCACCAGAGCAAGGTACCAATGAAGGAAAGCAAAGAAGGATGCCAGCGACTGCTAGATCTCTTCGGATCTGATGAGGCTGCTGAGCAGGAGAGCCAAATCTTTGCTGAAAGGCTTTTGCAAACCAAAGAAACTTTTGGCAAACACAAAGTCTGGCCAACTGAAGAGGAGGCCCACTTTGCAAACTGCTATTTTGTTTTATATTTATAAGATGCAAAGACTATCCTACACCACCTGGTGGGGAGGAAAGACATAGTTTAAATTATTTGTAGTATCAATATTTTGTATTTATTTTGATGAATGCTTTTTAAGCAAATAGCTGTCTTAATGTTGCTTTTTGCATTAATGTAGCCATTCCAAATAAATGATGTGATATGTTCACTTTATTTTACCACATATCTGAAATGAGCCTCTCTTTGTAATTGCTGTTAGCAGTTAGATTTTGATCTAGACTGAAAGATGTTGGCAGTAAAATTATTAGTACAGTGGTACCTTGGAAGTCAAACGGAATCCATTCCGGAAGTCTGTTCGACTTCCAAAACATTCGGGAACCAAGGCGCGGCTTCCAATTGGCTGCAGGAAGCTGCGGAAGTCGCGTTTGGCGTTTGGATTCCAAAGAATGTTTGAAAACCGGAACAATCACCTCCAGTTTTCAATCTTTAGGGAGTTAAAACATTTGACTCCCATGGCATTTGAAAACCAAGGTATGACTGTGTAGATATTGCACTGATCAAATCTGCAGAGAGAGCTGGATTTCCACCAGCATGCCTGCCCTTCCACCTGTACAAAAGGAGTTAAAGTCTATTTAGAATGGCAAGCTAGGATGACTAACCTTTACCCATAGGGTCATGAAGACCATGTTTCGGTAATTGGAAGTTGTTGCGATTTAATATATTACAGAGCAGAGAGAGCTAGGCACTAGGTTCATCTTTCACTGTTTCCTAGAGCAGTTGCCCCAAGCTTAAATTGAGGTTTATATTCTTACCACCAGCAGCAACAGCTTTCAACTTGAAATAAAATACTTTAAATAAAATACTTTGAGTGCCCTACTGACATATATGAATTGTGATCCTATATCTGGTTATGCAGGAGACCCAAAGTAGAATTCTTCCATCTGAACAAGACTAGCCCATAGATTTCAGATCAGAGTGTGCAGGAAGACAAGTGCAGGCACTGCCACTGTATTCCAGAGAAGAAGATCCCTTTAAGCAGAAGAACACAAGTCACACTTGCTGGAGAGCTCAAGTAAAGGCTCATCCAGACTTGCACTTGCCTCGTGCTTAGAAAGCATGTGTGATGACCTCTTTCAGGAGAGAGGCAGGGGAAATGGACCCTGTTAATTTCCCTTGATCTCTTAGTGGCTTTCAGTACCATCAGCCATGGTATCCTTCTGAAGCAGCTGTCCAAGTTAGAGGTGGGTGGCCCCAATTTGCTGTGCTTCCTGTCCTACTTGGATGGTCGTTTCCAGAGGGTGGTGCTTGGGGAGTGCTCTTCAGCCCTGTGGAGCCTTCCATGTTGGTTCCCCCAGGTTCTATTTCATCTCACAGGCTGTTTAATTTCTATGTGAAACTGCTGAGTGGGGTTCTCCGGAGTTTTGCAGAATATTGTCAGCCACATGCCCAATGACACAGAGCTCTAATTCTTTACACCTGCAGGTATAGCAGTGGATATGATGGATGCATTGTCTTGCCTTGTTTATAGGCTAGATGAGACCTAACAAACTGAAGCTCAATCCAGATAAAACTGGGGCACTGCTAGTGGGTGGGTCCCTAGACCAGATGGATGGGAGATTGCCTGTTCTTGATGGGGTTACTTCTGGATCCGCTGTTGTTGCTTGAAGCTCAGGTGGCCTCAGTGGCACAGAGTGCCTTCCATCAGCTTTGGTTGATAGCCCTGCTGCGCCCCTATCTGGACAGAGATAACTTCTGTCATCTATGTTCTGGTAACCTCTAGATTTGATTACTGCATTGTGTTATACATGAAGCTGCCTCTGAAGATGGTTTGGAAACTTTAGCTGGTGCAGAATTCAGAGGCCAGGTTGCTCACTGGGGCAAGAGAGTTGGAGCATATAACACCAGTCCTGCCCCAACTGCACTGCAGGAAGTCTAGAGGGTGGCAAGAGGGTGCATATAGCACATGCCATGTGATAGTAACGTGTAGGGCCTACCCAAGACATTTTGGTACTGAGGAGGACCCCAAAATGACCCCACCCCTTCCTCCTCTCTTCTAGGGAAGAAGGGGCCAGGGAAGATCTGCTTCAGGAACTGCTTGGTGGGGTGGGGGGAGAAAGACCAACATCAGGATCTGCTGCTCCGATGGACCCTGCTACCTGAGGCAATTGCCCCATCTTGTCTCATGGGTGGGCTAGCCCTGGAAATGTGTACAGTCATACCTCAGGTTACGTTTGCTTCATGTTACGTTATTTCAGGTTGCCTCCCGTGGCGACTCGGAAGTACCGGAAAGGGTTACTTCTGGGTTTCATGGCCCACGCATGTACAGTAGCACTAAATTGCGCTTCGCACATGCGCACAAGCACCTGCGCAGATACGGAGCTTCAGGTTGTAGGATTTTCACATTGCAAACGGGCCTTGGGAATGCATCCCGTTCGCAACCAGAGGTACCACTGTAATGTGGTATGACCTCATTTCTAAATAAGCAAGATGGCATCAATCTTGTCTGAAAATCATACTTGGGCCCTCTTACATGGAAGCTCATTCTCTGTCCATAGATGTGCAGCAAATAATTGATGGGGATTTTTTTTTATCTTAGAGAGGAGACAGTGGCACACTGCACATCTGTAATTTCCTAAATAAATGATGTACACATCCTACTGTGATGAAAACAGCAAAGTTAAAAATTGCAGCCATACCAAGTCAAAACGTTTACCAACCACCGCTATCTGTATTGTATGATTTTCTTGGATGAAAATTCCACATAATCATTATTTTGTAACTTCCTGTTTTAATGAGTTTCTCAGAAGGACAATCAAGAAAAAACCAAAACTTTTATCATTCCCCTTCCCCAGCCCACATATTTCCAGGCTAAAACTCTCCACAGTCATCCTTATGAGGAATCTGTGCCTGTGAATTGTATTTAAAAAAACAGTTGGATGCTCTTTTGCTTGGTCAACCAATGAGTTAAGGACTGGACAGTCTTGGACTGCTCAGTACAGCTGGCTCCAAAACAATGGAACTGAGGGGGAGGGCTGGTGATTGGCATCTGGAACTCATCAAGGCTTCATCTCAAAGGGGCTTTTATAAGGGAAATTGGTGCCTGCTCAGCTTCCAGTGTGGCCACTTGCAAATGAATGTTGGCCTAGTTGCCTTGTTCTGGCTTTGAATTGGGCACTGCTCAGCCACACCATAATTCATTAGGATTGTTGATGTTTGCTGAACAAAATTTCAGTAGAAAGGCATCGGGATTACCTTTTGAAAACAAAAGAACACGCCAAGAAAATTATCCTGGGGATCTGAAGTAGAACGAGTTTTCTGGGCGCTGCAAATAAGCGCTGGTGTTTGTTCAAAGACTTGCCTGCAAACTATAATGCAGGAAGAGAGGGTGTTCGCGTTCTCCCCCTTTCACTCTGCTCTTGTCTTTGACTGGCAAAGCGTCTGCAGAGAGGCCCTGGAGATGCCAGAGATTGAAACTGGAATCTTCTGCATGCAAAGCATGAGATCTTGCCACTAAGTGCTCTGCCCACAAAGCTGGAACTAGGGGAGGGAATTGATTCTGTCCACATTTACAGGTGACCTACCTAATTTTCACTTTCTGATCTGAAACAATGCACGAACTGAAACATAGCCATCCTTTGAACTTCTCCAGCCAAGGAACATGTAGTCACAAACATAATATACTAAAATGCTTCATATGCGGGGAAGCCAATTTGCAAAATTGTGCATATTAAGCAAGAGTGCATGGAAAATGTGCTTGTTGGGAGAAATTTGCACTAAAATGCTGATGAATTTTCAGGGGGACTTTAAAAAAATGCTTTTGAAACAAACTTAAGGTGAAAGATACAAGGAATGGAGAGGAATAGAAACTGAATGATTTGCCGGTCCCTAGCTTGAAATCAAGGATCATGCTGAGCCCCAGCATGTAGCATCTCAGTAATGGTTTCTTCAAAAGGGTGACATGTGACAGATGCCTGACTCAGCAAAACCCCAGTGCCTATGATCAGGAGAAAAGTCTGCACCAGCTGAATAAAATTTGTCCTGTCTCCCCAAAGGTTAAATCTGCAACTAATAGGCATAATTTGGGAGCAGAGAGCCAGCAGCAACTTTGCTTCTGTTAGCAGCACTACAGACCTGCTTCTTTGCTTAGAACTGCAGAATTAGGAAGTCATGGGAGGAGTATCTTTGCTGGTCATTTCCTTCAGCAAACTTGGCCAATATAGTTGATGCAGCATGAGAATATGTGGTTCCAGAAAGTCTAGGGAGAGAAGAGGGGGGAGCAAACCAGATTTCCACATTCCATCTGTCAAACTGAGATTTTTCAGGAAACAGTGAATAAAACTCTCCATCATAAAGAAGAAAAACAAGTGCAATTGCACACTTCCAGAGATATTTTACTTTCTTGGGCTCCATGATCACGGCAGATGGTGACAGCGGTCACAAAATTAAAAGACGCCTGCTCCTTGGGAGAAAGGCGATGGCAAACCTAGACAGCATCTTAAAAAGCAGAGACATCACCTTGCCGACAAAGGTCTGTATAGTTAAAGCTATGGTTTTCCCAGTAGTGATGTAGGAAGTGAGAGCTGGACCATAAAGAAGGCTGATTGCCGAATAATGATGCTTTTCAATGATGGTGCTGGAGGAGACTCTTGAGAGTCCCATGGACTGCAAGAAGATCAAACATATCCATTCTTAAGGAAATCAGCCTTGAGTGCTCACTGGAAGGACAGATCCTGAAGCTGAGACTCCAATGCTTTGGCCACCTCCCTGGAAAAGACCCTGACGTTTTGAAAGATCACAAGGAGAAGGGGACAACAGAGGATGAGATGGTTGGACATTGTTCTCGAAGCTACCAACATGAGTCTGACCAAACTGCGGGAGGCAGTGGAAGACAGGAGTGCCTGGCGTGCTCTGGTCCATGGGGTCACGAAGAGTCAGACACGACTAAACAACTAAACAACAACAAGGAGAGATACTGTTGCACCTGTCTTAGAGATGCCCATAAATTCTGCATCACAAGTGTCAGAGTATTCCGTAATATGCTTATGAAGTAGGGAAATGCTACCCATCCAGTTATGAAGGCACCAAATGGTTTATTGCAAGTTGTACAGGACTTTTGCCAGATTGTGCATGCACTTAACATCCTGACCAGAGGACCAGACGGTATCTCTGTCAGCACGACACTTGTACTTGTGCATTTTAAAATACGTGCTGCTTATAGCCTGTTTGTTTTTAGTAAGTTGCCTGTATAACTGGCTGGACAGGAGACAGCTTGAGGACCATATGTAAATTGTTTCGAGGTCCTTTGAGGAAGGCAGGGTGAAAATCAATAAATCAGTCAGTCAGCTGAACCCATGTAATTGAGTCATTCACATTGCAAGGAGGCCTAGGCATGGTGAAAACTAGGCTGGCATTAATGTATGGCATCATGGCAGCCCAAAGTAGCTTCACCAGCCCAAATAGCTTCATCTCTTTTTTTTTTTATAAAAAATTTTATTAAGATTTTTTACAGATACATATTTAACAAACAGAATAGGTTTCATAACATCCTTTCATTCTATTGTGGACTCCCTCACGTCTCCCGCTTCCACTTTCATCATTAAAAACGAATTTTTCCAAGCAAATTATCATCTTGTTTATGATCTTAAGTGCAGTATTTAGGTTAAACTCAAATAAAAAATTATAATTTAATGGTAGACAGTTATTTCTGCTCTGGCTTCCTTGTTAGGATTCAACCAAATTACAGTACTTTTGTAAATAAATCTTAAATTTCTTCCAGTCTTCTTCAACCCTCTCCTCTCCCAGGTCGCGGATTCTGCCAGTCATCTCAGCTAGTTGCATATAGTCCATCAGCTGCATCTGCCATTCTTCCAGTGTGGGTAGATCTTGGGTTTTCCAGCTCTTAGCAATAAGTATCCTTGCCGCCGTTGTAGCATACATAAAAAATGTTCTGTCCTTCTTTAACACGTTCTGGCCGACCATGCCCAGAAGGAAGGCCTCTGGTTTCTTGGTGAAGGTATACTTAAATACCTTTTTTAACTCATTATATATCATTTCCCAGAAGGCCTTCACTTTAGGGCAGGTCCACCAGAGGTGAAAGAATGTTCCTTCATTTTCCTTACATTTCCAACATTTGTTATCAGACGAATGGTATATTTTAGCCAATTTCACTGGGGTCATGTACCATCTATATATCATTTTCATTACATTTTCCTTCAGAGCATTACATGCTGTGAAGTTCAGCCCGGTGGTCCATAACCTTTCCCAGTCCTCAAACATAATGTTGTGCCCAATATCCTGGGCCCACTTTATCATAGCCGATTTAACCAATTCGTCTTGTGTGTTCCATTTCAGCAGCAAGTTATACATTTTTGAAAGTACCTTGGTCCAAATAGCTTCATCTCTTAATTAGTTACCGGTATCCTTCAAATGAAGGTTTTCCATTTTCCATGTTGACGATCCCAGGCAAAAACATTTAAGCATGGGATTTCTCATGCACAGCCCACTCATATGAGGCCCATAGAGTACTTAAGCCTCTTTGTACAGGCATCATTCAGTGTATGGGTTGTGTGTGCTGGAAAAGACATCCATCTTGAGAAATGCTAAAGGGCCTTGTCCCTTTGTATGTGTTCAATTTGCTTCTTGAACGATGTGGGTCATTTACTTTCTTCCAAATATCCCTGTGTAACGCCGGCTCTGATGATCCCAGCCAGTATTCATTGGTTTGGGAGATATTCGAATCTAATGTAGGTTAAACTTTGTTCTAAGGTAATTTATGCACAATGCTGAGTTCTGAAGTCTCAGCACAGCTCATTACACATAAATTACCTTAGAACAAAGTGCAGATACATCACACATGCATCTTAAAGCGCTTTAATTATCACTTACAAATCTTCCAGCACTTCGGCTAATGTGCATACTAACACTATGCTTTTTCCACTTTAAATATCACCCCATACACAACTGTAAGCAGTGCAGGACTGGGATGCTGGCTAAGACTTGACTAGACTCTGGTGGGAATATCACAAACCCTCCTCTCGTCTCCCCCTTCACCCACTGCTGTTTTGCAATGAACCTTACAAGGTTGGGGAAAAGTCATATCAGCTTCACTAATGCTGTGTTGGTTTGTTATTGTATTAAAGTATTATGGAAGGCAATGACAATGCATTGTGCCCAGACTTGCCCTTTTAAAGAAAACAAAATTAATTCCTTCCTTCCTCCCTCCATCCCTCCCTCCCTCCCTCCCTCAACAATGGCAGCACCAATGGGTGGTGGGCAAATAAGGTTTTCTGTGGCTTTCTCTCCATTAGCTCTCCAAAGAAGGGGATCTGCTGTTACATAGACCACTCATGAATGAGAAACATATTTTAAGGGGCTGGCCTAAAATCAAGCTGGACATGATTAGATCTGACTGGAGAAATATTATACCAGCATCAGATCTAACAAGCAGGAAGCTCGATTTCGGGTTTAGCCTTGATAGAGAGGAATAGATGGGGGCAACCTAAGAAAATTCCAACCAATTCAGGCCCAGTTAACATTTTCAGATCAGATTCTAGTTCAGCAGTGCCCCCCAGATGCTCTTGGGCTGTAACTTCCATCATCCCTGGCCATATTGACTGGGGTTGATGTGAAATACTTGAAACAAAGACATCTCAAGTGAAAGCTCAAATTCAGAGCCACTACTCTACTCAGGCAAGGGATTTCATTTGTGGGCATGACCTCCTCAGGGAGGCTCATGTGGCACCTTCTTTCCATATCTTTAGGCGCCAGGCAAAGACATTCCTCTTCTCCCAGGTCTTTGGCTAATTAAACAACCCCTGGCCTTTTACTATATGTGAGGGAGGGGGTTACTGTTTTTATTTGCCACTATGTTATGTATTTTTGCATTTTTATCTTGTAAACTGCCCTGTGATTCTCAGGAGGATGAAGGGCAGTATAGAATTTCTTCCTTAACCAAAAGCATCTATGTATTTCTTCATTTTTTAAAATATTAATTTATCTGGCTAGGTGGCCAATAATGAAGCAGCTGTTAATAAACAAAGCTGAAAACCTCACCCAGCAGATCAAAATCTACCATGGATCAGCTGAGAGCTGAACTGATTTAAACACAGCCCAAATCAGTACTGGAATAACCAAGTGTGGGAACTGCCGACAAACCCATTGTCATTTGCATAGCATGGTACTTAATGACTATTCAGAATGAGGTTGTAATATTCTAACGCAACCTCAGACCATAGTGACAGCAGCAGCAGCCGGGTCATCCCCCTTCATTGGGAAAGCTGAACTGCATTTAAAACTGAGCAATCATGAGCACCTTGCACATTTCTACAGCAGCCCTTCAGGCCTCAGCAAAGCTAGTTATTGCTGGGTTGGGTCAGCAAACTCACCTGAATCACACCTGCTTACCTAACTATGAGCTCAGCAGCACTGACTCAGCAGTGGAGCATTTCAAACTGGGGATTAGGTGTTCTCAACTGCACATCTTTTCCTATTTTGGTCTATTTTGGCAATTAGCAGAGCTGGATCTGCTTCAACTTGAATTTTGATCCATGCACACAAATATTTTGCCCAATCTAGTATGTATTTGCTTTCACTCTTTTTGTAACGAGGTTAGTTTGTGACGATGCATCCCAGAGAATTTTCTTTGTTTTAAATGTAGCACTTGTATTAAAGAAACACATTAACAAAGCTGTCGGTTCTGATTTCTGTGCAGGGTGTTTTATCTTTTTCTTGGCAGCCTGCTGGGCAGTGAGGAAGAGGGGGTCAGAAAGAGAGAGAAAAGGAGGATACCAAGAGTTGTGTGTATGCTATTGGGTTAAGTCCCTGCTTTTTGGCCTGATTGAAGTGAGAGCTGGGCCATAAAGAAGGCTGATTGCCGAAGAATTGATGCTTTTGATTTATGGTGCTGGAGGAGACTCTTGAGAGTCCCATGGACTGCAAGAAGATCAAACCTATCCATTCTGAAGGAAATCAGCCCTGAGTGCTCACTGGAAGGAGAGATCCTGAAGCTGAGGCTCCAATACTTTGGCCACCTCATGAGAAGAGAAGACTCCCTGGAAAAGACCCTAATGTTGGGAAAGATGGAGGGCACAAGGAGAAGGGGACGACAGAGGACGAGATGGTTGGACAGTGTTCTCGAAGCTACGAACATGAGTTTGACAAAGCTGTGGGAGGCAGTGGAAAACAGGAGTGCCTGCTGTGCTCTGGTCCATGGGGTCACGAAGAGTCAGACACAACTAAACGACTAAACAAGTTCTCTTCCAGTTTTAGCAGCTGGGTGGAGCAGTTCTCTAAGTCTCCTTACCTTGCAATAAAGTAAGGATGCATGGAGCTGCAAAATCTGGCCTCATTTTTGTTTTTCCTTGTCCCCCTCCCCACTTCTTTGTAGGACATCTTGCCTGATGAAGAGTTCTGGAGAACTCAAAAATCTAGCCAGTTTTGTGACATCTTGGTTGGTTCCAGTAAATAAATGCTTTTGCCCTGCTGTGGGTTTTTTGGACTGACAAAACTACCTTTGCTTTCCGTCAGGATAGGACTCACATTTCTCAGCAGCAACTATGAAAAGCTGTTTTCAGTGAGAGGAAGACATTTGGGAGACCTCTTGGACATACCATTGACAAGTCATTTAAAACTGCAACTTATAAAAACCATATTTGGTTGTTGGAGTTGCTACTCTCACATAACAATGCTATACCAGGAATCCCTGGCAAATAGCACCAGGGCAGGATATATATTTTGTTTGGAAGCAGTTATGTGAGGATTTACCTCTCATTGTGAATATATGTTATGTAATGGTGTTCTTGGAGAGTTACATGGAGAAATCAAGCAGATGGCCTTAGGCAAGGAGCTGTTATCTCTGCCTAACCCCCTGCCCCATCTGAAACAAGGGGCTCATAGTACTGACCTACTTAGAGGGTCCTTGTAAGGATTACTGAGTGTAATCCTCATGTGTAAAGCCTGGGGCTCAAAAAAAGGACTATACAAAGGATTAGAATTATTAAAAACATTGTATGCTACAGCTGTATCATAGGTGTTTTATTGTGAAGGCTCTTGAGAACTGAAACGTGTAAATTACATGCAATACTAAAACCTCAATGGATTTTGAAACATCTATCATGTAAAAACGAAACCACAAAAAAACACTTCTTATAAACAATAATGATGTATGCAGTTCTGTACTTTCTGCTAATTTTAGCTTTTTACATGGATCCAGTGATCCTATTCAAATTCAATTATTAAGATGTGTCTCTCCAGTAAAACTGCCTTGTGCTTTGCTGATTTCCATTTTCCTTCTCAGTAAAGTCAAAGTTGAGTGCAATGAAAGTAGAAATTGTATTTTTGTGACTCACTCCTACTTCAAAACAAAGTTGCATAAAGCTCATATTCATGGCAGCCCCCGATTCCTCCAAGCTACCACTTTGATTGGCTTCCAGCATTCTGTGTGCAAATATTTTAAGGCTTTGGAAACAAGACAGCTGTAGGTGTAAAAGCAAGGAGGGAAGTGGATTATATGCTTTGTCAGAACACTAAGCTCAGTGATGAAAATGAATGAAACCGTTTCCCATAAAGGTATTATTGTCCAGCCTTGCCAATTTTTCTCACTGTCCATGTGGTTCAGAGTTCTGAATTAATCTCTCTCTAGTTGTCTTTTTAAAAGATGGCTTAAACTATAACATTAAATAATTGATTTAATGATAAGCCAAAAAAGTCATGCCTAGTACAACTTTTACCAGTTGGCAATTTTTTGTTTGTTTTCGTTGTGGCAGTTTGCTGTAAATATCAGAACTATGAAATGTTACAGTCAAAGTGAGGTAGGAGCTGCTTTTCTGGCTTTGCTAATGTTTATATTTTTATTTATAGCACCACATGTTTGTATCCTGTTTTTCCTTCCAGCAGTTCAAGGCTATCTCCCCACAGCCCTGTGAGGTAGGTTAGGCTAAGTTAATACAGTGGTACCTTGGTTTAAGAACAGCTTAGTTTATGAACAACTTGGATTAAGAACGCTGCAATCCCAGAAGTAGGTGTTTTGGTTTGTGAACTTTGCCTTGGAAGTAGAACATGCTTTGCTTCCTTTTGAGTGTGTTCCATTTGTAAATTGAGTCCCCCGCTGCTATGGGAAAGCACACCTTGGTTTAAGAACTCTTTAAGAACGGACTTCCAGAACGGATTAAGTTTGTAAACCAAGGTACCACTGTACATACATAAGCCATTCTTGCCTATAAATTGCAGGTGCCTCAACCTATAGTGTAGCAGGCCTAGGAAATCCTGCAGCTATCTTTTCGCCTTGTTTCCCCATGCCTCTAACAATCTCTCTCTCCATGCCCACCTCCCCTTTTTCTCTTTGTACAGGTCTACTCTTGATGCCTTTCCCAACAAAACCAAACTTTGAAGTGCGGCTTGTCTGCTTCTGCAGTGCAGGAATATCAGTTTTGTAATTGTGAACGATGCCACCATTACCCCCTCAACAGACAATCCCGTTTGGAGGAGCCATTTTGCAACAACTCAGTTATTTATGCCACAACACTGGAGGGATGAGGCTCTGCAGAAAGTGATAGGGCTCCAGCAGCTTTACTAGGATGCTTGTAGAAGGAATCCGGCTTCATTTTTACGGAGGGAAAAGCAAAACAATTAGGAGGCAATCAAATTACATTTCCTCTTCCATAAGACCGGCCCAAGCACAATACAGCCCCTGCTGATGAATAAAGGAAAGATTTTTGGCAAGACCATGGTTTCCCAAGGCAGCTGTGAACAGCATGAAATTGCAAAGCCATGTCACTCTTGGAACTGAAAGCGGCTATTTCCTGAAAAACACGGGTGTAATTACAGGAAGAGAAGCCTATCAGTTATGCTTGAACACAAAGTATTGATGGATCTGCATAGAACCCAGCATCACTAAACTGGTGATAATGTGTCGAGATCAACACATAACTTTTTAAAGTGTTTGCCTAACTACCGTATTTTTCGCCCTATAGGACGCACTTTTCCCCCTCCAAAAATGAAAGGGAAATGTGTGCGTGTCCTATGGGGCAAATGCAGGCTTCAGGAAGCTATCCGCTAGCCGTGGGAGAGCTGCACGAAGTCGCGCAGCTCTCCCACGGCTTGCAGATAGCAGCCTGTTCGGGGGGGGAATATATTTTTTTCTTTATTTCCCCCCCAAAAAACTAGGTGCGCCCTATGGGCCGATGCGCCCTATGGGGTGAAAAATACGGTACTTCCTTCAGCCTTCCCTTTTGCTTTTACCTTACTATGCCCAAGACACCCAGGGTTAGTCACCCATATGTCTGCAATTATTTTCTTTTTTAAAGTACCTCCTCCAATGAGTCTATTGCTTGGCAGTTGGGACATGCACATATGGGCGAGTCTGTGGCTAGCGATGAACAATTTGGGAGAAAATACTCCAAAATGAAGCAACAATGTGAAGGGCCTTTCTTCTATGCCCTTCTACGGGGCTGACATTTGCATCCCTAAGTGGTGACATAAGGAACGCTGGAAACAAGTAAGCCTTGTAGTCTCTGGCAGCATCTGAAATCTTTTGGGGCAGAATTGGCTCTTTGCTGATTTAAATGCCTCAGCCATTGACCAAAGTTGTTGAAATACTACTAGCACTACTTTACTGGCTTTACCATTTAAAAAACCAGTGTTGAAGTGTTAGGCAAACTACCTAGGAGAAGCATGGGAGAGCTGTAGTTCTCCAGTTGCTGCTGGACTACAACTCCTAGTGCTCTTTCCCTCCCTGCTTTTATGATATAGAGACAAAAGGCAGAAAACATTCAGGGATTCCTATCAGAGATATGCTAGGAGTTATCAGGTTAAAGGATATATGGTGTCCCATATTATGATTAAGCAAACTGAAAATGTATTTTATTCATTAAATCATCCAGACCAGACAGGATTCTGACAAGTGAAATATTCCTGATGCAGAAATCTGTGGCCTAGATCAAGCCTTTCATTGTGCCTGAACTAGACTCAGACATTCTACTTGGCAGCATTTGCTTTAATTTCTCTTTCCTCCACCTCTTCATTTCCTTGGGACTTAATTGGCTTCTATTTGGGGTATGTTAAAAAATAATAAGCAATGATGCAGAAACAGAAAGCATTTGGGATTCAGAGGAGCCTACACAGGCAAGCATACCTCTGACCACTTAAAACAGGCACAGAAATCAGCAACTCACATTTTTTGCAGGCTAATTTAATTGCAGGAAGATGGAAGAGTTACATGAGCAGCTAGGCACACATCCAACCATAGTCTCTACAAAACAGAAAGCAGTCTTACCTAGACAAGTATAAAGAGCTTCTTCTTTTGACCCACATGGCTCTCGATACAGCCACCATTCTTATTATTTCCCCTAGTTCTTGGGATTGTTATAGCAACACTGCTGCCTTGCCTCTTCCTCCAGACAGCTCATAAGCACCATGTGAGATCAGACTGAAAGGCCAAACTAGTCCAGCATCTTGTTTTCCACCATGGCCAGCAAAAGACTCCAGGAAGCCCACAAGCAGACCATGAAGGCAACAGCCCTTTCCCACTCTTGTGCCTCAGTGATCCCAGAGTTAGTATATTGCCATAATGACCAGTAGCCATCAATAACCTTAACCATCATAAGGATTCTTCTACACTCTTTAAGGAGGTCTCACAAAGCCCCAGTCCAGTTCCACAACTTTCCTTTTGTTGCATTATTCCTTAATGGAATAATTTTCCAACTGGGTTGCCAAACAAAGCTATAAGGAAACTATCATTCTGATGCAAAACCCCAGAGAATAAAAATATTATCAGCAAACTAGTGGACAAATTGCAATCTATTATACTGTTTGAATAGTCTTCACTTCACAAGAGAATGTACTATTTACTCTCAGCTACTCAGGGCGAGAAGGAGGGCCAACCTTCAGCAGAAAGGCTTCTGTAGTAACAACTTCATTGCTATTGCCAACATGTTTAAGAACTGCTTGTGTGAAAAATGGTTTCTGGCCTGATCCTAGCACAGGGAATGGGTGTTCTGACTCTACCCTTTTGAGTCATTAAATCATTTTTACCTGGTAGTGCATGGTCCTAATAAATGAATCCCCCTCCCCTCCCCTCAATGTACCAGCATGTAATCTATAGGCCGTATCCATTGAAGCCACTGCACCTACTGAATGACTTCCACTCACACAATGTTGTTGGATACAGCCCTCAGATTTTTGCTGCATCTTGAAATTCTATCTATAAATCTGCTGCTTGCAGAAATATCCTCAAGCTGCCAAACCACTGAACTCTGAAATCACAAGCTATTTACTATACTAACATTCAGAATATCTGAGTGGCACAAGAATGAAATCTTAATAGCTTTCATTCCCCCAGCCCACCCCCCAAGTTGTTCAAAAGACCATGTATAGTATTAACAAAGAAACTGTCAGGACAATATGCTTCATGTTTCACAACTTTAATAGAATATTCTAACTATTCTGTACAAATTGAAAACACTGTATTAAGTTACAAATGTATAAGGTAAGGCTGGAGCACTCTCTACATGCCTGGTAACAGCATTCATACAGTTGCTAATGAACTGTTGCCAAAAGCTGGCATTGTATGTTGAAGAAATGAGAACTGTAATTCTGAATAGATCTTTTGAAGGATTCTGGAGCTTTAAAACCACTGGAGTGTGGAACAGTGCGATATGAGTATTGCAAATTAAATATCAGAAGTACACTCACATATAATTTAATTTATATTTTCCCAATTAAATGACTCTCATAAGCACAGTTCAGATGATCCCCTAAACCATCAGAAACATACCGTCCTTCCCATTCTTGCATCATTTTCAGACTCCTCTTTTGTGCATGTCATAGTTTGCTGTCATGTCTGAATAGGCAAGCTTTGATCTTTGCTTACCTCTAGAATTTGAAACCAACAATTCTGATTTGAAGTGCAAACCACAGCTTGCCAGTTCAGACTTCACAATAATTTATGCCTCACACTGAAAAAGAAACTGAAAAGTGAAGCTGCCCACAAGAGGGGAGGAAGCAGACAAAGCTGTAGCTCATTCCCAATCCTTGTTTTGGAGGACCATCTGAACCAGGCTTGGTAATGTAGGCTAAGCTAGACCAGTGATACATTTTACTGCTGCAACCCACTTCCATCAACTATGAGGCCCGTCTCAAGATCTCCTTTCCCAGTTTGTTTTGAAATGTTTGATGAGCAATCATTCTGTGAGCAGACTATGTTTTCCATGTACAAGTACCCATATTTTATAAACAGGAAAAATATTCTTCAAGTATATTTAAAACTATTAAAAGCACTAGTTCATCAAAGTACTTACAAACATGAATAAATAAGGTGAACAACTAAGTATCTGTCAACCACCACCTTCTTCAAAGAAGATAAAGGAAATGTTACTTCAAATTCAGATTGCTTTTACTGGAGATGACAATGTTTCAAGCTGCTCTATAGCACTAGTCTGATTGGTAGGTTGCAGGAATCATGTTATTTTAGAGGGAATAAGAGCTAGCAGAAATCATATTGCTTTATTTGTTTTCACTGCAAGTATTGTATTAATTCAATATATTTTCATGTGAACTATTCCACAATATTTAGATAAAAAAATTCACTGAAGTGAGGGCAAGTATTTCAGAAGAGCAAATTAGTTTCCCCCCCAATTTTAATTTGAAAGCCTACTGAAACAGTTTGAGCTACAGTATACCAAAGGCCGTAGAGTGTGTGCTTTAATTAAACCTCTTATTTCTCAAATGCATTAAGTTGCCACTGTACAAGTTAAGCAAAAAAATAAGAAAAAAGTTAGTGAAAATCATGCATTTGAAAACAATTTAGTTTTAAGCGTTGTTAATAAGATTGTGCTGCAGCAATGGAATATCCTGAACTGCAGGCCAGGTATCCAAATATTTGTTACAGGTTGTTCAAATATCACTCTGAAGTGGTATTTCCTTATTGTTGTTTGCATTCAGCAGGCTGGCTGGCATCTTTCTGTTTGAAGAGGAAAAAAAGAGAGCAAGTTTACACAACAGGTACCCAAGCATGACACCAAGTTTCATTCCACATTCATAAGCAACAGGAGAACTATGTTGTGGGAGCTAATGTAGGCAAACATTCCATCAACAGAAGGATTTCTCCTTGAGCAACAGAACATTCTCCCTGCACTCCTCCCTCCAAGCACCCCCTAAATCTGTTTCAGGTGTTTCCCCAACCCTCTGGAGCACAGAGAACACATAAGAGGGATGAGGGAAGTGAAAGTCTTGTTGCACAGGTAGAAATTCCTGGGCTGATGGGGCTCTTTTGGCAGAATACTCATTGTACACAACTGGTACAGTCAAACCTCAGTTCCCAAATGCCTCCAACTTGGAACGTTTTGGCTCCCAAACGCCGAAAACCCGGAAATAAGTGTTCCAGTTTTCGAACGTTTTTCAGAAGCCGAATGTCCAACATGGCTTCTGCTTGAGTGCAGGAAGTTCCTACAGCCAATCGGAAGCCGCACCTCGGTTGTCGAACATTTCGGAAGCCGAATGGGCTTCTGGAACGGATTATGTTCAACAACTGAGATTTGACTGTACTATGAAAGCTAATTTCCCATATTAAAATAAAAGGCTTCTGATGTTATTTCGTATGTGGCAGGAGAACTATTCCCCTTTCCAGATTTTATACTTTTTTGCTTTAAACTATTTTTGGCTATGTTAGAAGTGGTGGTATTTTGGCAGTGACTACCCACAAGGACAAGCATGGGTCAGCAGTGCTGAAGGATCTGGTGCAGAAGAAATATAGGATTGTATCTGATGGTAGTTTTGTACTAGCAGGAAGCACTTTTAGCTAGTCTACTTTTCCCCAGCTCCCCGCACCCTGAAAAGTTATTCATGAGGGTTTGAGATCCTCCAGCATATAGTTCCCTATACTAAAAACAGTTCCACAACTCTCTGGTTTCTGAATGTTTGTTCATGGCAAGGAGATATGCTGCCATTATCCCACGGCTATACTGTGTAGCGCTGTCAATGCTAATGGAAATGTGGTGAGGAGGACTGCTGGTCTTGCTAATTCAACTCTTTGTTCCAAGTGACACTAGAGCTCATGTGTGGCATAGGCTTATCAATGCAGTAGGTGACAGTTATCAGGCCACCTGTCTGCAACTCTATCACAAAACAAGCTGTTAATATTTTTTTAGTTTACTTTGTTAAACATATGCTTGATCCTATGTCATGAAAATGAACAAGCAGTTAATGTATTTCCTAGAGGCACAGGAAGCAATAATTTCCAAAGGTATGAAGCAAATTCTAGATCTTAAGAATGAAATGCTTTTCCAACACCTCCCTCAATTGTAATTCTAGAGAGGGAACCCAAAAATGTGAGGTTTTCAGAGCTTAAAGCTAGGCAGTTTTCTGCATATTTTGTATGCAAAATGAAAAGGACACCATGAAATATAATGGGCAATGAGCCTGAGCAAAACTTCAGGCTCCCTTTCTGTGTGTAGCTAGGAAAAGGAGCCTGTGCTAAACTGGCAATTTGTGAAAATGGAAGCAGACACTAACCAAGTCCTTGTTGTAGTTCTGCAGGAGGGGAGGAGTGTAGAAGCCCAAGGTTTTACTCAGATTCATTCCTGCTTGTGTACATGGTTTAACATTACATATAGACACAGTGCGAAAGAATGAAAGTGCAGGACTGAAAAGAGCATGTTGCCTTCTAATTTCAAGTGTAATGTGAATATGTGATAATATACTGTGTTTTATGGGTGAAATATATGCACTTTAATAAGAAAAAAATCAGTTGAGAAATTGTATTCTTCCTTTAAAAACAGGTGTTCAATACCCACATTTTCCTCTCTATAACAAAGGCCTTCAATATATGTCACAGAACACTACCACAATGTAATGGATCCCTAGTTTTAAAAGTTAGGCAAAATATACCATGGCTCTAAACA
The DNA here is from genome assembly GCF_964234715.1 of Podarcis melisellensis. Taxonomy (NCBI): domain Eukaryota; kingdom Metazoa; phylum Chordata; class Lepidosauria; order Squamata; family Lacertidae; genus Podarcis; species Podarcis melisellensis. The sequence goes on along the minus strand of NC_138528.1, from coordinate 72,448,189 downwards.
GATTGAGGTTACTATCTGCCAATAACCCCTAAAAACAGCTTTCTTGTGCCAACATCTCTAACAACTCAGATTTCTACCAAAGACCTCCACGTTAAGTATGCTTTGGTAAGAAAAAAAGCACAGGCAAGAGAAGACTGAGAAACACAGTATTCCAATCTGCTTCGCAAGTATAAGTCAACACACAATGCACAGGTTCTCCAACAGCAATGCTTTTTCGAGTATTATGGTCTGGTCTACACTAGATTAGACATCTTCACCCTGCATTCAAGACCGCAATTCCTCTTTTACATCAGTTGTCAAGGTTAGGGAAACAGATGTAATCATAGAATGTATGTAGAATTGTTCCCTGCTAATGCAATGACAATCATATAGGCCCTAAATCCTAATGCAGATATGGAAAAAAAACCTAACATAGTTTCCCCCTTAAATTCTCTGCACTGCCAAGAGCTGAAGAGGATGGCCAGCGGCACACAATATGGAACCATTCACAGCTCCTAAATCGGAACAATAGTGTATAATTGTGGTCAAATTCACCAAGATTATATAGATGGCAATATGGTACTTGCTACATGACAATGCAATTTGTAGGAAATATCGTCTTAGCCCTAAGCTACCAAAACAAAAGCAGTCTTGATTGCTTCTTTTCAAGTAATGTTCTTAGAAATACAACCATTGTATTTACAAACCTAACACCCAGCCTTAATACTTTTGAACATGGCTGGTGCTTCTAAAATTACCTCTCAATTAGAAGTGTAAAGGACAGGAAAAAACCCAAGAAAAGACAACATTAAGAACTTTGAAATTTAGGGCAAAATACCCTTGGGAAATGTTCTCTCTTTTGAGGTGAATGAAATACTTTTCAAAGCAGTTTTGAAAATACTTGTACAATCAGTTCATGCTGCTACACATCTCTTAGATCCAAAATCTAAAGGTCTGGATTATAAAAAAGCAACAGCCTTCAATTTGATGTTGGAAAGTCCCTTCAAATACTGCAGAATGAATATGAATTACTTTCAAGGATTTGGTACAGGAGTGTGAATTGTGAGTCTGCCAAGAAGTGGAATGAAATATGGGTTCAGAATAGCTAACTTTTACAGATGACACTTGCAACTGACTTCTGTGCATTTTTATTTAAAGTTGCGTACTACATGCCTCAATATGATTTTCACTTACATGAGTGTACAGGCTACGTCAGTGATTAAGAAGAGGTATATATATATATATATATATATATATATATATATATATATATATGCAGGTTTTGGTGTCCTCGGGTGTCTTCCCGTGTAAAAGTTGGGGTGTCTAGGCGACGTTTCGACGAGGTCTCACTCGTCATCTTCAGGCTGGTGCTTTCGGCTTCTTGTTACGAGGTCTCAGCCTGAAGATGACGAGTGAGACCTCGTCGAAACGTCGCCTAGACACCCCAACTTTTACACGGGAAGACACCCGAGGACACCAAAACCTGCATTCCTGTACCCGTGAAAATCTACGAAAGCATATATATATATATATATACACACACACATACACACACACACACACACACACACACACACTCTCCCAGATGTGCTGCTACTCATTCACAGTGTGCTGGAGATAAACTACTGTGATAAGAAAGCAGTGGCTAGAGTAGCTGTCCTAGCTGTCCTAGAAACACTTGCACAGATGCTATGCTCTGTAGAAGCCCTCACGCTGCAAGATGTTTCATAAGTGCTTGGACAAACAGAACATCTTCACATTTAGAGAGAGATGCAAGAGCAGCTGTGAGTACAAAATATGGCTTCATGGAGAAGAAACTTTTGGACCAGCACATTATAAACCCAAGTATCTTCTGTTTCTATGCAGTAGTGCCAGAGATCTACACACTGTCTTAAATAACTAAGACAAAGAGATTCAAAATTCCTGAATGTTTTTATTAATCTGTATTAGAAATCACATTAATTTTCAAGATGAAAGATTTATACTCTGGGAATTGGTGAAACATCAGTTGTCTTCTCAAAGGATACATGAGAGAATTCAGTAACTACTGACTCAAGTTCACATATTCTGAGAGCAAAGGTCTGCTACAAGTCCACTGCCATGATTGATGGCTGCCACAAGCTGAGACAGTCAGCCCATGATAACTTCCAGCTACACCAGCCTTTTGAGGCAAACACATGCAAGCCACTGGCCCATGATGAACTCAGCATTTGGCACAGCCGTGTATGTGCTGACCAAGCTGGAATTCAGCACAGGCCAAGTAAAAGTCATGGTTGCAGTATATGATGGGTAGGTTACAGGGGCCGAGGACTTCCAAACTGCACAATATGCCAACACCAACATTTCAATAAAAGTATTTACACACTCAAGTCAAACAGACTGTGCATTCTGCACATTCATAACATGATTCCTCCCAACATCAATCCAGTACGAGATAAACTTGGAACATACAAGGCTATAGAAGTGTGAGTCAGCACCTGCAAAAATCTTATGTTGATTCTAATATTTACAGAGCAAGTCAAGTAGTGAAACAGGTAGTTCACAGAGTAATTTAAAGGGATACTGGAAAGAGGTAGGCAGGCAGGTTTTATGCTGAACATAAAGGAGCTTATTTTGTGTCCATAGTTATTAAGACAGAGACATATAGAGAGATCATTACACCAACACACAGCACATTCCAGCCGTTGGGGGGAGTGTGCCATTTTTAGCTACTTCACAATCCCACAATTCAAAGCATGAAGAATCTCAGAAGAAGTGGGTAATCTCAATCTTACTTAAAACACATTACTCCAGTATCTAACTGCCGCTAAGTACAAAATGGAAACTGCAATCAATCTCCCTCAGGTTAAAACAGCAACACCTCAACCGACAGGAAAGCAGGGATGGGGGCCCTGTGGGTCTCCAAATGTTGACCCCAATTCCCGCCAGCCCCAGCTAGCATAACCAATGGTCGGGGATGATAGGGGTTGTTGTGCAACAACATCTGGGGAGAGGCAGGTTACCCATACTGAGGTAAAGGAACAGTGATTTAGTGGTCATTGAAAAGGGATCCTTGCAATCTTGCACACTGGATGAGATCTTTCCAATGTGCAATAGCCATTTGGCTTAACTCTCTCCATGATTTTTTGAAACGCTTGTTAACGTGGAGAGGCGGTACCTTTTCAAGAACAGAGAACCAGTGTTCGAAACTCCCATTGTTCTAGGTGCATTTTGCGACAGAGAATTTCATTAGCGCAAGCAGTTTCTGAGCTCTGGGCGCGGTACTGCACCTAAGTTTTCAGATGAAGAAGAAGAAGAAGAGTTTGGATTTGATATCCCGCTTTTTCACTACCCAAAGGAGTCTCAAAGCTGCTAACATTCTCCTTTCCCTTCCTCCCCCACAACAAACACTCTGTGAGGTGAGTGGGGCTGAGAGACTTTGGAGAAGTGTAACTAGCCCAAGGTCACCCAGCAGCTGCATGTGGAGGAGCGGAGACGCGAACCCGGTTCACCAAATTATGAGCCTACCGCTCTTAACCACTACACCACACTGGCTGCAGAGTGGAAGGAAAGGAGGACTTTTTTCTGCCTCCCCACTTTCAGCTACCCTCTGAAGACTGGAGAAGAGACCCTCTTAAGAATATTAAGACTACGTGAAAATAATATAATATTTTAGATGCAGGTCATTCATTTTCAGAATTGTATTTTTGTTATTAAAAAAGTACACCTAGACATTCTGTTGTTGCACCCATAATCTAGGTTTAAGGTGCCATTTAGCTCCTAGCTTTCATATCACAGTTTTTAACACTGCAGAGAACCCATGTAGAGGTAATTTAATCTTTTAATTTTAATAAAATTTATTTGCGTCAGCCATTGGCCATGTAGAGGTAATATGAACAGCTTAGAAAGAAGCTGGGATAGAAAATTAGATTTTAAGAGAAGAACCTGAGTTTATGGCTTTGAAAAAGCACAACTGAGAGGGCAGCAAAGACAATGAGAAAAGTCAACAAGCCTAACTACAGCGTTGATATTTTATGGATAACAGTCATAAACTCTGTGCAAGTACAAGAGAATGAGTGCATGTGAGGGTCCTAGGAGAGAAAGAGAATGTGCTTTTGCCTCAGGGCAAGAGAAAGAAGTTAACATTCTATCAGAAGACATGACAACATTGGCAAGAGCCTAACTGTAAAAATTGCAAGTCACAAACTCAAGTTTAGAATAACTAAATAAGAATGCAATTTCTTGTTTCAGCAATCTCGCCTATTGCATGAAACAAATAATCTCAAAATATATGAGTGCAAGTGTTCATTAAGCAGAAAAGATATACTGGCATATCAGTGACCACAAATTATGTAATTATACTGGAACACAGTACAAAGAAAGAAGGAAGTGAGGGAAATTCAGAATTTAAATTCAAGTAAGCAGGATTAAATGGGATATATGGGTGACTGATTTGGCAAGATAACCAAGTTGTCCAATCTAGCTGAAAGAGAGTGGAAAAATGTTGCCTCCTAACAACACCTTGAAGACATAGAAATCTAACCCCTAATTTTAAACATTAAAGCCTACACAAAGAAACACAAACTGCCAGTGCAATCATAACAAAAACACATCCATCTTAAGAGCACATAACTAAGGCAAGAAGAACATAATGTGCATCAGGAAGAAATGGAAATTCCTATAAACACTGACATCATTCATGATTTTACAGTTAAGGTGTTCTACATATTTTTCTAAACTGCAACTAGGTACGTGAGGGTAGCCATTAGAAACCGAATTTTTCTATTTACTAAATAAAAGAAACCAAACATATACTAAAATGAACCACATTGTATGGGCTACAAAAACTGGAAGCCTGGAAGTTATGTATTAATGGAATTCAACCTTACCTATAAATGAATGAATGATAAAGAGACTTAAATTACACCTAAATGGGGAAAAATTGAAAGGAACTGTCAGCATGAAAGAAAAGTGAAATGGACCAAAGAAAAAAGACAGTAATAACTAGTGTTCCAAAAGATTCAAGAAATGGTTTGTCACATACAGCTGCTCTCCAAAATAATTATATTCAAATAATTGGCATAAAACTTGATCTTCCCACCCACAAGACTTTAGATACAGCCATTGAAGCATTTCATTTGTGAACTCAGTAACTGCTCCCCTATCACTAAAATTATTCTGTGATAGCCAAAGAAACACTATTTCCACTAGAAAGCTATGTATATTGTGCAGAATGTGCTGGTTAGGAAGTCATGCAAGTGTATATGTTTTCATCATGACACAAATCCTATTTTTGCATGCTAATATATTTTATGTATAACTTGCTCTTTGTTTTAAGATAGGTCCCCAAATCAACACATACTGGACGTCTTAGTATCAGTGTAACCAAAATATGTTTGAGAACTGATCATGAGGGAGTCTTGCCCATGCAGAGGTTTTAAAACAAGCCTACTATGGGGAAAGAAAGAAAATAGAAAAGTTGAATATCCTTTCAGGTCCACTTCACCCATGACACTTTTCCTACATGGCAATATTATTAATTTGGGAGGCACTGAAAAATGTTATACAAGAATCAGACAAGTGTACATTTCATTGCAAATTACCCATTGCAAGCTAAAATGCAATTTGCAATTTGAGGATTTTTGCCTTTTGCACGTGTAAGGGAAGTGTTATGCATGAAGCAGCCTTACCATTTTCAACAAAAGACTCAATACCAATGTACATAAAACAAAGCCAAAGTAAAAAACAAAAAAGGTCAAACATTCTGCAACAGGATTTCAAAGCTTGTTAAATATGCATATGTAACACTTAAGTTCAATAAAACTGTGTGTTATTTGCTTATCTGTAGTTTACGAGTGTTTATGTGACAACAGCCAGGTTGTTAGTTATGTCTGTGCCTCTGTGCCTTAATGAAGGAGCATTAACAGGTATTGTTAAAGACAATGAAATGAACAGCTGTTAACTTGGTCACTAAAAAGCAGCAGCATAGAAATTCTTCAACCCCAATTCATGTCAACAAAAATACAGTCATACCTTGGAAGTCGAACGGAATCCATTCCGGAAGTCTGTTCGACTTCCAAAATGTTCAGAAACCAAGGCATGGCTTCTGATTGGCTGCAGAAAGCTCCTGCAGCCAATCGGAAGCCCCATTAGACTTTCGGCTTCCAAAGAACGTTCGCAAACTGGAACACTCAGCCAAAACGTCTGAGTACCAAGGCATTTGGGATCCAAGGTACGACTGTAAAAGCGAGTTATGATAAAATTAAGATGCTACGATTTAAAGGTTACATGGCATACAGTGCTTTAATAAAACTAACCTTAGGTTCACTTTCTGCTTCTTCGTCCTCTTCTCCTTCTTCTTCACCTTCCAATTCCTATGTTTTATTTTTTTAAAAAAGTAGGATAAGAATGCTTTTTTAAAGGAGCAATACTTTTAACTGATGACAACAATAACATGTCCAGAACTAAACTCAATGATGCTTTACTGCTAAGACTGAAATTGTTTGCAAGTAGAAATATTTAGTTACAGGATTTCCTTAACCTTCATATATTCTCATGGCTCTTGACATTAAGCAACCTTCCCATGGGTGTCTGCAGTAATTTTTCCAAGGCAGGGAGGGATAGGGTGGAGTAAACACTCCAAACAAACAAACACATGCTAGCATCAGAGAAAAGGTAAAATCTGGTGACTTAGCAGTGACAAACCCAAGGCAGGTTTGGTCTTTGGGAAACTTGTATTCCAGCTCTTCCCTCCATTGTTTCTCAATGGGTAGGCCTGTTGTCCATCTACAGATAGTGAAAAGATCCCCAGTCTAACTGTTAAAACCTATTCTCTGTCTCCGTTCAACCCCCCAATTCCAGTGCTGCTACAGTCAGCTTCACTGCCCCCACCCTGCTGCATTTGCCCCCTAACATGTCTCGACATGTCTAACAAATCTATCAGTAAACCATCTTTCACCAGACTTACTTGACAGAATATGGCTTGACAAATGCTTCCTAACATGGCTGTAGTTCCCAGTTCCCCAAGCACCAAGACAGGCTAGCTCTCACACTGACTTATGGAACATACATGACTGAAACATGTGCCTCCTTGGATTCTCTCATAGAAAGCAAAATATTACCTTTTTTCCCCCATAGGGAAAATGTGACAAGTAGATTAAACAGTATTTTACTCACCTCCTCTTCTCCTTCCTCTCCTTCTTCAAACTAAAAAGGGGGAAAACTTGTTTAGATCCTAATTTAAACCATTAGCAGATGAAACACAATATTTGAAGATACGCATTCCAGATCAGATCCCCAGCACTTGGGTATATAAGTACTTAACATTTTCATCTCAAGTCCATACATTAACACTTTCATTTATATCCTAATGAAGGACTTAATGTAGTCTTTTAAGCTAAATGCAAAATTGAATGGCTATATGAGGTCACAGTATTAACAAACCTTATCAATTTTCACTAACATAACCAGCTTCATCTCCAGTCATCTGTTTATTCTTTAAGACTAGTTAAGAGAAATTAGAGAGCAATTACATCAGTAAGGAAAAGGCCAGCAGGTCACTGTCTTAAAGGTGCGGTAGTGCGGTGCTTAGGATATTGTGCTGAGACATCCCAGTCAAATTTCACCTCAGCTACAAGTTCAATGGCTAGTGCTAGGCAAGCTGTTATCCTTTCAGTCTCAGCCTCCACCTGCACTACAGGGATACTGTACTAATATACTGTACTAATGATTACTGTTATACCGTGCCATAATGCTATTAGTTATTGAAATGTATTTCTGCAGCAAGTATTTCTGCAGCAAGGATTGTGCTTTTCCAGAAGCAGGAAGTTAGAAGAGGGGCCCTGCAACAAAATGTTGCAGTATTCTGACCTGCTAGCACGAATGCTCTTGTCCAGGGTTCCAGCCAAGCAGCCATTACCCCATCCAAATACTAAAGAGCTGTAAGGAGCTCTTTTTCAGCAGACACTCAGCATTCCATGTCTACTGAGTATCCTCAATCTTAAACGGGTTGCATCCAAAACATGTGTGAAGGGTAGCTTTCTGGTTTCCCTGAGCATGCAGATACTTCCCTTTTCATATTCAGAGGCCCAATTATTATTCCAGTTTTGTTGGAATTTACCACATCACTTGGCTATTTCAGGGAGTGATAAGGACACAATCTGTTCTCCAGCCAAAAGTTGACCATTTATGAATAAAGTTATCTTTCACTTAAAGCACACACACACACATACACACACCCCTCTACACATGGAATATTCACAAATTAAGATAATATTAAAGTATACATACATTATCATCATCCTCTATAGCTTCCCCAGTGAAATAGAGTACAGCACGGGGAACTATTCTTTCACGGAAAAAGTGTCCAACTTCAAAATCTATAGCTAAAGTACACTCTGAATCTTCATCCTGGAAAGTTAAGATGAAAATGTAGGTAAAATATACAACCACAACTGATTTCTTGGTCAAAGTATTTATTAGGTTATTAGTTTTAATAAAGTATTTATTATTTTTATAAAGTATTTATTAGGTGTATTAGTTTGCACACGGGTGGCACTGTGGGTTAAACCACAGAGCCTAAGGCTTGCCAATCAGAAGGTCGGCGGTTCAAATCCCTGCGATGGGGTGAGCTCCCATTGCTCAGTCCCAGCTCCTGCCATCCTAGCAGTTCGAAAGCACGTCAAAGTGCAAGTAGATAAATAGTTACCGCTCCAGCGGGAAGCTAAACGGCATTTCCGTGCACTGCTCTGGATCACCAGAAGCGGCTCAGTCATGCTGGCCACATGACCCGGAAGCTGTACGCCGGCACCCTCAGCCAGTAAAGTGAGATGAGCGCCCATCCCCAGAGTCGTCCGCGACAGGACCTAATGGTCAGGGGTCCCGTTACCTTTTAGTTTGTACTTCTACCACTTATTTAACATCGCTAGAAGTCAAACAATGAATTATAACAGTGTGACAATTTTCAACAGTACATCAGGCAACGTCAGAACAATTTTTAAAGAACCAGACAGACCTTTAGATGCTAGTCTGTTCTATAATAATAAACTGACATATAAGAAAAATACTAACTCCCTGTACTGAAACAATCAGCAATCAACTCCAGAGGATAGGTGGGAAGATAAAATACTGTTTAAGAGAAAAACAGCAGAGAAGAAAAGGAAATATTAAATAAATAAATAAAATTTATTCCTGTTTATTACTGAAAACTGTTTGCACTACTAATAAAAGAATTGAGTATGCAGTTCCACAAAGGGGGTGGTACCTGCAGTCTAAAAACAGTGACTAGAGTTTAAGTACAGGACTCAACAAAACACAAGATGGCTCAAGACCACAGCTGATGCTGATAAAAGTGTACACTGCCACAGATAAAAGTTATACATGAGTGGAAAGGCACTTCCTGCAAATGCAAGAAAGCCCCACAGAATTTTCCCAGTCTTGTTGCAATTTCTCCCGCCACAATGTCCCACCAAACTCCATTCCGGAAAGTCCCTCAACCCCGAGGAGGAGCTTTTGAAGGAGAGACAGGAGGCTGGGAAGACCTGTTTTGAGCAGAAATCCACAACTCTATCTCAGGATCCAACCCATATTAAGTAACTGATTATTTGCTATCCTTTGAAGTCTGTTGCCAGAAAAGAGTCTACCTCAACATGTTTAATGGTAAGGCTGGAACCGACTATAAAAATATTAAAATTAACTTACCAGTGATTCGCCATCTCCTGAAACTACAAAAAGACAAGAAGTCAGTCTAAACTGTTTAAAAACCCAACCCTGCTGCAGGTTCTAATGTGAAAGCTATTGCTACGTGTAGATGGAGCAAGAAATATCCTTAGCTTTCTCTGGGTGTCTTTGCTAATGGAGAACTAGGACTCCATTTTCAAAGCTTATCCTTTCAAATAGGTCCTTTTATTTGTCTCTTGGGTCAACAGCTTAGGGCCAAAACAGCACGTGAGAAAAATTGGACAGGTAAAAATGAAGTTTGCAAAACACACCCTGCCATGTTTCAACACAAAAGATGCAGCTTTGCAACTGAAACCCACACAGGATGAATGTTTACAACATCAGAAAGGAAAGTTATTCACCCCAAGCCCACATTTACCTCAAATAATGGGAATTCAAAATACTTTCTATAATACAAAAGTTAAAATGCAAGCATCATCACTCTGATCCAGCCACATAGTAACACACTGATCCAGAAGATAAAAACTGAATTTCAAATCTAGGTCTTGTCCCTATGATAAGCCTTATAATTGCCCCCATATAGCTCATACCTCTTGTTGCAACTACATGGAAGAATGAATGCATGAACCAACATGACTGCATTGGATCCTAGCAGCAATTCACACAGACTTCCCCACTTCTTTTTAACCCTCCTGTGCTTGTATGAATAGTTACTAGACCAGCCTGTCTTAACCTTGGGCCATCAGATGTTCTTGAACTACAACTCCCACTGTCCCTGACTGCTAAACAGAATGGTTAGAAATCATAGGAGTTGTAGTCCAACAATATCTGGGGACCTGAGATTGAGAAAGGCTGCATGAGACAGTAGAATGATCCTGTTGGTTGCTGCTGCTGTTGCTGCTGCACTAGGAAAGATAGCATGATGCCCTCTAGATGGTGCTGAACTACAGCTGCCACCATCCCTGACTCTTGGCCATGTTTGACCTGGACGGACGTGACTTGTAGCCCAAAACATCTGGAGAGCACCATGCACTGCAGAGTTACCAATCTCCTGCTTCAAGAGAGAAAAAGCCACCACTTGAGTGCTACCTTCCACTTTGCCCTTCAAAATGTTGCTTCTGAACATAGTGATTCAAAGAGCAGTTTGGCGGTTCAAGGGACATCAATAGCAAAACAAGCTCTGAAAAAGACAGGGTCTCATGAAGCCCCATCCTTATTTCCTGCCCAAAGCATGCATGAGTGTTCCAGAATTTAGAACATTGTGAAAAGAGAAGTTCAGCTGAACTAGCCAGAAACTCCTTTTTAAATTTACAATTGGCTTTCTCTCTATGCCCACCCACAGAACGGATGGACAAGCCTTCTAATCAGAACTTTGTGATATGCAAAGAAAGAGATCATTTTAATATTTTGATGAGCAACATATGCAAGAAAAAGTTGGCATCATGTTGTGGTTTGGTTTTTAAAAACTGAACACTGACACACGGGTTCTCAAGACAAGAGCAGTGCAAAAGTTAATATATTTCAGTTTTTGTTTGCTAAAGAAAGATGGGCTCTCCTAGAAAGAAAGAAACCTGTAAGATCCCCTTGAAGCCATTATGAGCAATGCTATCCTGATGCATTTTTAATAATAATTGCTTTTTTCAAGTCACAGAATGCCCTGTTGTCAACTCTGCAGCCTAATCACCACAGGCTATTAAATCAGTTTTAATCTTCCATGCAGTTATTTGGATTTAGAACTCTACAGCCCTCATGTGGTAAAAACTGGAACATGTATGCAATATTTAAACAACTTTATACCTTTTTCAGGCAGCTAAAATAAGGCAGCTCATAATTGTAGCTGAATTTGTGGTGTGGAACATGTTTCAAGATAAGATGTGCTGGAAGCCTAAACTATTTTAGATGTATGTCGCTGATTTATGAGTGACAGCAGGGTTTCGGATCTCTACTAAAGACATCTAACATCTTGGCCATCAGTTACCTACAACAGGTTTCACCAACTAAAGGCCTTTTTTTCCTTTAAAGATCACTGCCTATCAAGAAAGTAAGCTGAGTATGCAATGCCTGGTTAACTCCTTCCCTGCATACCTGATTCAAAGTACAGTCGTACCTCATAAGTTGAACAGAATCCGTTCCAGAAGTCCATTCGACTTCTGAAACACTTGGAAACCAAGGAGTGGCTTCCGATTGTGCAGGTACACCGGTAACAATAGTGGGAAAAAGTTTGAAAACTGGAGCACTCACTCCAGTTTTCAATCATTCGGAAGCTGGAACGTTCGACTCCCAAGGCGTTCGGAGCCGAGGTACGACTGTAACTGGAAGAGACTGAGGCAGGAAGAGAACCCCTTTATCTTCATCTCCTCTATGAGGATTCAAGAGCCTAATTCCTTGTTTAAAAAAGCCAACCTATGAAAGGTAGGTAAGGGAGGATTTTCAAATTACTCTTCAAAGTGTATGGATAACCCCACCACTCCCACAAAAACCTCTTGCAAATAAGTGTTCAAAAAGCATCATCTGTGGTATCTTAATGGCAATAGCCATTTTGATTCAGCTTTCATATAAAAAAGAGAAATGGCATCCTCTATGAAACCTACAGAGCTCCTGCTAGAGGCTGGCTATAGCTGGGGGACACAGAGGGGGCACATTTTGTTGCAGGACCCCACTTTTAAAGGGGTCCACAAACTGTCTTAGAACATACTCAGGCTCCTGATACTAAAGTTTTTACAAAACTAATAACAGCCTTAACAGACTGCTACTCTTTGTTTATTTGCTCCATGCTTGTTATATGGAAATAGCTATCTAAAATAAATATGAGTATTCCTAAATAGGAACAGATGAAATTTAACCAAACTTACCTTTTATTGGACTGAAGAAGTTAAAAAATGAGTCATTGGGTACTTGTTTAGTAATTGTTCTAACTGTGCCTCGGCCCTTGTGTTTTTGTTTCTTCTTTATTGTTTTAACTGTAACATTTTTTCCTTTCTTCCAATCAATAGTACATCTGGAGATGAAGAATTTATATGTGAGTGACATTTAAAAAGGAGAGTGTCACATTGAACATCTGGTAGCTTTTCAAGCCAGTGGTCAAGTCCTGTAAGGATAACGGCAGTTTTCTTTAGCACTGCTGCTACAGTTCGTCTACACTGTGTGACATAATATTCCAATACATAAACCTATTTGAGTTCTGCTTGTGGGAAAGTGACCTCCCTGCACCTTTCATCCCCTTTCCCTAAAGTCTGCAACTAGAACAAGAAGATATGGCAGGTGGAATTGCGATTTTTCACTGCATTATGCCCTGCCTACTACTCTAGTAGTTGATGGATTTTTAAATGGTCAGAATCCCCAAAATTAAAGCTAGTTGGGTAGATCCAGAGACAGATGAGGGGAAGTCTGTTCCCCACAATGCAGTTTTCCTGGTCCCTCCCCCTACCAACATGGACACTGGAGTGAGGGGAGAAATGCCTTTCTGGCTCATCTAAGACAACCATGGATCCAGGTTTAATTTAATACTTTAATCAAAGAGCCATAGAACTGTAGAGTTGGAAGGTACTCCGTGGGTCATCTAGTCCAACCTCCTGTGATGCAGGAATCTCAACTATGAGATATATGACCAATGGCCATCCAACCTTTGCTTAAAACTCTCCAAGGAACAAGAGTCCACCAGCACCTGAGAGAGTCCGTTCCACTGTTGAACAGCTCTTTGTGTCAAGAATGTTCTTTCCAATGTTTAGTAGGAATCTCTTTTCTCAGTGGTGGACTTGGGTACTATGGCCCCCTATTCAAGGCCAAAACATGATGCCCAACCCTCGCACTGCATTTTCAAAGTCAGGTAAGAGAGGCACAGGGCTTTGGCAGGGAGGCACGAGGCTCTGGCACAGTCCTAGAGCCTTGCTATCTCCATCTCAAAGCTGGACAGGCGCTTATGGGACTTTGGGAAGAGGAAAGGAGGAGGAAGGACTCTAGGACCTTGTCAGAACCTCACACCTACTTCCCAAAACCTGGCACCTCCCTTTGAGAAGGTGACCCCTTGGTTCAGCATCCAGTCCATGCGAACCACTCACACAGCTGTAAATCCATCCCAGCCTTTCTTTTAACTTACCGTATTTTTCGCCCTATAGGACACACTTTTCCCCCTCCAAAAATGAAGGGGAAATGTGTGTGCGTCCTATGGGGTGAATGCAGACTTTCGCTGAAGCCATCCACAAGCCTCGCGCGCCTGGCGGGAGGTTGCGCCGGGCGCGCAAGGCTTGGGGCAGCAGCCTGCAGCACGGGGCGCGCTGCGGAGCACGCCCCGTGCTTCGGGCAAATGTCCGCAAGCCTTGCGCGCCCGGCGGGAGGTCCCGCCGGGCTCACAAGACTTGCAAGCAGCAGCCTGTTCTGGGGGCTGGGAAAGCTTGGGCTACCCCCACGCCTGGGGGGGAAATTTTTTTTCTTTATTTCCCCCCCCCCCCAAAAAAAACATCTAGGTGCGTCCTATGGGGCGGTGCGTCCTATGGGGCGAAAAATACGGTAAATCCATTGGTTTGGGTGCTAGCCTATGAAGCAGGAGAAAACAAGCTTGCTCTATCTCCATGTGACAGCCCTTTAGATATCTAAAGATACTGGATATCCCATCTCTTCTCAGTATCCTCTTTACCGAGCTAAACATACCCAGTTCCCTCAACCGTCCCTCGTAAGGTTTGGTTTCTAGGCCCTTTATCATCCTGACCAGTGGGATCCAGAACTGGACACAGGACTCCGGGTGTGGTCTGACCAAGGCAGAAAAACAGCTTGTTTTTGCTGTTGCATCACATTGTTGACTCATGTTAAAACTTATGGTCCTCTAAGACCCCCCCCCAATCCTTTTCACTTGTATTACTGGCAATAGTTCTGTGATTGCTGATCCAATATACTACATTCATTCATAACATTTTATATTTTATATCATTTTATATTTTGACCACATATATTTATAATAGTACCTTAAACTTCAGACTAGAAGCTCAAAAATGTTCAAGAATATTTTCTTACCCCTCACAGTCAACAATTTCAGGGCCTTCAAATGAAAAGGGATCCGTCTTATCTGGCTCTGACTTCATCTTGTAGGTTTTTGTCAGAATCGAATTAGTAAAATATTCATTGGGCTCGAAGTAGAACTCTAATGTGAAAGACTAAAAGAGATCCATTATTGTTGTAAAGCTCTCAACTATTTTTGGCAGACAGAAGGTGATAAAGTGTTATTAGTAAACAATATTTGTATTGGCAATGCACCCTTTACAAAAATAAAAGTTCAGATCCTACATTGTAACAGTCTCATTTTACACTGTTCTATTAAAATGTCATAAAACATGAATAAGAAAAACAAACACAATAAATAATTTGGAACTATATGTATGTATATATGTGTGTGTGTGTGTGTGTGTGTGTGTGTGTATGTGTGTGTGTATATATATATATATATATATATATATATATATATATATATATATATATATATATATATGTTTTCTTGACAGGTTTTGTATTACAGCTATTCACAGTACTTCAACCTTATGTACAAAGTTCTCCTTTTTATTTTTTTGCCTTTCAAACAAAGCTTAAAGGCTAATCTTAATACAGTGCACACTTAATTCACAAGCAGATATGCACACATACAGGGCAAACAAGAATCAGCATAGCTCAAACTATGACAGTTGAATACAAACATTTAAAGCTGTATCCAACTGATGTCCCTCAGCTGATAAAAGCCTCTGCTGGACCAAAGAGGCTTCTGTGAGTGGAATAGGGATTAATGCCATCTTTAACAATTCCCCTGTACTACCTCCCCTGACTCCATGTTTTTTTGGGGAAGGGGGGATAGGATGTGGGGAATTGCCAAAGGTCACATTGCTCACTCCACCAGGCTTCAGTCAGTGGAGGAACACCAATTGGCTACAACCTTTAATGTTGGTTGGGGGACAATGACATAAACATCTTACATTCATATCTAAAAGCACAAGTGTTATCTATTGCTTTAGTCAGCAGCAATGGCAGGGCAGGTAAGAACAGCAGAGTATCAGATCCCACCCCCCCAAAAAATGGTTTAGAGAATGAGTCAAAGCATTTGAAAACATCTTCAAATGAATTATTTGATTATATATTGCTCAAGTGAAGAAATATTTCAGAACTAGTCACCAGGCATTTCCCTCATTAGCTTGTACTGTTGCTATTCCACCTTCTAGCCACTGCCATAATAATTTGCTAACATTTCCAAGCTACAAGAAAAATGGAGGGCAAACACCCCCATGTGAGCCAGAGGCAGTTTGCTGTGCAGGTGCTCATTCACAAGGAGCAGTTAACTGCTAACTTGTTCAAGAAAAGCATGAAACTGCGAAACCTTTGGTGAAAAATAATCCAAAATCAATTATCTTATTTCAGGTCTGACAACCAGGAGAGAATTACAACTTTACTTAAGTAACCACAATATGGATAAAAGCTTCACTACAGCGCATTCAAAGAACAGAAGCTTAAATATGTTCTAGCAGAACTCTCACATATTGCTTAGTTTTCTAGTGGCAAACTGCTCTTATGTGCCAAGTGAAATCAAGAGCTTGGAGTACTTCCAGGAACAACAGGATGCCATATGAACTGTTATTCCAGCCACTGATTTCTGTTTATATTACTAGAGCTAGTTCTCACTAGAGAGCAGATAAAAGCTTCTCCCACCCTCTTAAAAAGGTAATTCTAATCCTTTAACATATAAATAGAAGTAAAATGCAAACCCAGCATGTAAGATACTAACAGAAGACTGAGCAGTGTAACCAACTTAAAACTTTTCCAAGGAAAATCAAAGCCGAGGTTGTTAATAATGTGGGGTCAACTCTCTGAAGGTGAAGCCATGTAATGCTACTGAGCACAACTTCCTCTGAGTGCTTCTATTAGATCAATACAGTATAAAACTCTATTTACTGGGCAAAACCTTTCACTAAGAGCAGTGAACTACTGAATAGTTTTTCTGAAGTGGCCCACTAAGCAATATATATTTTTAGCTACTTTCACTGCATGCAGCCCAACAGAAACAGCTCCCAGAGAACCTAATTCACTAATTAATGCCATTAACATTCTAAATGAGGTACTAGGAAAGATCTGCATCTTCCCTTGCTCTGTGGAGGTTGTTTAAAACTAGTTCAAATATGTTAAGAATATCTTCCTTGATGGGCAGGCAATGATACAGAAGACTTCTTAACACATATTAAGTGGTTCTGTCTAGTTTTTCAATTCTTGAGTCATTGTATTAACTTGGTCCTTGAAGCAGAACAAAAGGTTCCTCCTATTTTTTGGAACCTTTCCCCAGGACAGCAGAAATGGATTAGTTTCACTTTGTTGGTTGTTGCATGTAACATTTTGCAACAAAGGAAAACTAAAATACAGTCCCAACAACTCACCAATGGCAGAAGAAACCTATACTCACTCACCATACATGAATTAGCGGCACATCTTAAGTTTACATAAATGATTACCAAACCTATACTGAACTCTACCCCTTGCCGAGTTCAGTTATTTTGCTTATGATACTCACGTAGATTGAAAATGAGCAAAACCTATGAACACCGACCAACATCTCTCCCTATTTTCCTTCCCTGCTCCATTTTTGTTTATTTTGTTTCTTTGCTGGTAAAGTTTTTGTTTTAGTTTATATCAATATAAGAAACATGCTTCAATAAAGGATTAATAAAGACCTAATTCAAGTACAAGCTCATATTATTTTAAAACATTGTTTCATTAATTGTCAGTAGGTGGTGCTATTATAACTGTAGTTTTTAATGCCTGATCTAATAAAGAAGTCCCCAGTGGGATATACAGCTGAGAAGTTCATCTTCTAAAGTGAAACTTGATACAATAAGATAAAAATGGAAATCCTCCACACTCAAACTATTAATGGATACCATGCCCCTCACAAGTTAAATCATATTAAATTCTTCGAAGTTAAATCATACTAACCATAGGCTGTCCTGGCTCAGAAAATTTTACTTTGATATCCTGCAGGTGCTTCAAAATTGGCTCATCATATTCCTAAACAAAAATGGTAAAGCTATGATTAAGATGAAAGAAATGGCTGGCATCTCATAAAGAGTCAAATGCCTCCAATGCAAGTTCTCAAGTTTACATCTTCAATTTCAAGTTAACTGTTTCTGCTTCAGATAGTTCTTCAGATAGTTCTGTTTCTGCTTCAGATAGTTCTTCAGCCAACTCTATATATTTACTAACACACTAACCCCCCCCCTCCCAATACAGTTGACTCAATAATAAATGTATCTCAGAAGGTCAAGAGGGATATACGATCAGGTGTGTACTAATTTAAGAGGAGAGATGAGAGACCCCAATTTTTGGACAACACCGAGACAGCAAATAAGGAGAAGGTAAATCAAGAAAAGGCCAAAACAGGGACAAAAGTAGCTTACTGAAATCTGCAAGTTGTAAATTAATTAGAAAAGCCCGGCAAAATTCTAACAAACAGCATGACAGTGGCCTGGGCTCACACATACATGTGCTGATGCAGGCTGCCCCAAAGTCCGTTTTGCTGTTTCCTTACTCTTGACATGCTGGAACAAGCCTAGAGTTGTTTTCTAGTCCAAACCCATGAAAGCAGGTTTGGACAACAGTACAAGTCAAAGCTTATGGTCTGTTGCAGCGAGAAGTGGGAGACAAGTGAAGTGAGGACTTCTGAGCAGCATGAGCAATACTATTTTAATGTGATGAGTGAACCAGAACACATGTTCATTAATACTTATTTGCAGGCAAATCTCTCACAGCTCCCTTTCCTGTTCATATTTATCATTATCAGTTGGTATTTGAATTGAGATAGCATGACATGTAAAAACACTAATTAACAAACATTCTTTTAATAGGCATTACCTGTACTAATTCACTCAGCATATCTACATTTCTAAATATTGTGAACCAAAAATCTGGGATTCCTTTGGGATTTGTCTCTTCAGCTGCTCCTGCTTCTTTTTCTTCTATTACTACTTTATTTTTCACATCTCCCTAATAACAGAAAAGAGAGAAACTTCTTTAAAGGTTTTGGCCAGAAGCTAGTCAACAAATAAATTCAAAGTTGTTTGTAAAATGCAAATGCCCCATTTCCTAGGTGTCCTTTTAATTTTCTTAATGCAGAAACATTGTCATTATAAAAAGTATTTGCATCTAAAACAAAACTTGGGTGGTTGTGAGGCTAAGGGCTATAAGAGGAAAGAATAGCAATTTTAACACGGATTGGTATTGCTTTATTACACAAGTAAACTACTTGGGTCATACATTATATCTCATTGACACATGGTGATTTATGGATTCTGAGAAGATTTAAGTAAATTTGTATAACTTCTCAATATATATCATTGAAATGTATGTACTGTGACTGTGTATTTTGTTTATTATTATTTGTTAAATGCTATGATGGGCGAAAATATAACCTTGGGTGGTTTTGCGCCTATCAGTTTGGAAACAAAATGACACCCCACCCCCGGCACACTTGCCCTAAAAAAAATGAGGCAATGGTTTCTCCATATTATGGAGAGTTCCAGGGTATGCAAAAGTAAATTAGTCTCTAATTTAAAAAAACCAAAAACAGCATCTAAAAATAGTTTAACATGGTCACATTTTCATTTTCTTACCTCTCCAGAATGCCCCCTACCCACTATACAGTAATAAAGCACTAAGGTTTCCAAACCTGAACTCTTTCATACTTTGTAACTCAACTGGGAGAATTTCAGGAGGCATGCAGACACAGTAATAAAAAATAGGGGAATATTTCCCTTTTAGAGCAGTTCAGAGATTAAGATCACTGGAGGAGGCCCTCTCGCAGATCCACCAATCTCATAGGTTCTGGCAGCAGTAGCTTGTCAGAGGGCTTTCTCAGTGATGATCCTAAGAATGTGAAGCTCCCTTACAACACAGGTGCATCAAGTACCCTATCTTTTTGTATCCTCCCTAAAATGTGTTGACTAAAACTATTGCTTTTGAGTTGCTGTAACCCGTCCTGAACCTTTTGCTGAAAAGCAGGCAGAAAAGACAAAAATAAAATAGATCAATAATGACGTGTCCCCAAAACGAAGATAACAGACATGCAAAAAATGCCTGCTTTTTCTCATCCTGGGTGTTACTGTAGCACTGGAATGGAACCCATTAGCAGAAGAGGCTGTCAACAGGTTACGAACAGTGCAAATGACTAGATCAAAGCAGGTTCCTGGCCAATTTCATTAGGCATGCAGCTATTATATGCAGCTATAGAAAGAGAAAAACTGCTAAATATCTTGGTAACTCAAGCTCATGATGTGCTCTGGTAGGACAGGTATTATTTTAATTAGATCACTTCATTAGGTTTTCTGAAGAGTTTACTAGAAATATTACACATCACAGCTTAAATTATTTTAGTAATTGTGTTCAGAAGCAAATTATACTTACGGCAAGTTTTTCTTCCTCCTCATTTTCACTGTGCCATTCTGCTTCTGCCTCTGTGGGTTCAGCACCACCAGTGATAAAATCCCTTCTCTGTGTAATTAGTATAAAAATTGTAGACAAGTTAGAACATACTAAGGTTATCCAAGAGCACTGGAGAGTGCTGTGGAAAATGGATCAACAATGGTGGTTCCCATTGTATGCTCAAATGAGTTAAGGAACTGTATAGACTACTATCTCAGAAGTATTAGGAATATGCTTCATTTTTTTAAATCTAACACCCAAATGACTTTATCATCAAACAATATCTGAGAGTGACAGGTTTCTGGTATTTTAGATACTCTAACCAAGGTACAGGGCAACAAATATCCTTTGAACGTTGTAAATTAAAGTAAAAAGAAAAGAAAACAGTTACTTTAGCTGAACAAAAACTAAATAAACTATAATGCCTAAAAAGAGAAAATGAAGTGCAGATTACAGCTGTGTAGCTGTTGAACAGTTCAAACATGAAATTGACCAGGATCAGAAGAATCCTGAATAACTATACCATAAATGAATACCAGTATTCTAAATGCCAAAATAATTAATTATAGAATTAAGACTTAACAGTAAAGCCCTAATATAGTTATTGTTTTAGGTAAAGGCTACTAACAGCAGGAACATTAGTTTTATATATCTAGCAGCTGTCTTAGAGGGACCACTCAGCCTATTGTTCTCACCTCCCTTTTGTCAACACATGCTAAACACACACCTAAGTAGTCAGGCTTTGAGAACACTTCGGATAGCTATAGGCAAGTTCTCATGATATAGATGACAGAAATAAAATAAATAGCAACCACACAGTGTAAAGAACAACCCAGTTTTAGCCCCCTCGCAATGATAGGAGCTGTTACAATTACAGGAAGATGAAGCATAGTTCCACTAATATTAGTTAAGACTGCAAGGAAATTTACATGCCTTACCTTATCAAAGAGAGGCTGGTACAGGGCTGCATATTTTCGCTCTAAATCATGAACTTCTTCATAAAATTTAGCTTCTATATGGGCACATTTCACCTGAAGCTGTTTCAAGGCATCAATTCTTCTTTTTACTGCTTTTGGTAAGCTAGGAACAAAAGTATTTAGAATTTACATAGCAGCAGCATCTAGCTTCCTCCACATAATAAGATTTTCACTACTTTCCAAGTATCTCCAGAATTCAGAGAAATTTCCTGTCCCTCTCTAAGGCTGGAGGCTTTCCTTAACCTCAGGCTGAGCTTGCCAAATCAAATTAACAAATGTACCTAATAGTGGCAAGTGCATTTTTGGACCAGTGAATCTTTTACTTGTGACAAGTGGTGTTTCTCATTCTTACGTTTCAATGTAGCTGGAAGGAGTGTGAGGTGCATTATCAAGTCGCTCCTGTAAAGCTGCCAAGACTTGTGGATTCTGCATTACCTGGTCTGCTAACTTTTCTGTAAAAGAAGAGTTTAAACAAATCTCACTATAACGGTATAATTTTATTAGGCATTTATTTTGGCATCATTTCCACATAAAAGTCAAACCAGGGAATTCTTAGATAGGGTATTGTGCTCCCAAAGGAATAATGAAACTATCTGGAAATATAAGACGTTCAAATTACAAAAGCTGTGGATGATAGAAATAAGATGACATTGAAGAAAAGTTCTTCAGAGGTATAAAGTACAGGTCAAAAGCTACCCATTCATTCAAGTTCCCTTATTGTCCCCAGCAACTTAAGCTGCATTTCTTTGGAATTTTAAGCAATTCTATCCCTGAAGGCCCAGTGCACAAAACAGAACATGTAATCAAAACAGATTTCTTACTCTGGGGCCAGGATTAAAGAACCATCCCTATTCATACCCAACATCAACTAGTTGCCCAAATATAAAGATATTATCTCAGTTCCTGAAAAAATATGAATTCCAGAGAAAATGTGCAAACCTGGCGAGCAGTCTTCAAGAACCTTCTGATTTAGACCTTTGATGTATATGCAACATAACAGAAGGCACAAGGAAGTTCTTGGCATACCCCTTAAGACAGTGATCACAGCTCCTGCTGCTCTGCCATCTCTGTCCACTAAAACATAACTTTTACCCAATCAGGAAGAGGTGCAGGAAGGAGCTATACACAAAAACCAGGATAGGATGCACAGCAGCAGCATAATTTCTCTCACCTTCAGAGCTTTTAAAGGGATAAAAACAATCTCTGGAAACCCTAACCACACACTCATTCTGCATTTTAACATACTTTTGAAACATAGTATTTTAATCAGTTACCTTTTTTATCACCGGTACCTTTAGCAGCTTCCACAGAATCTGAGGCAGCATCTTCTGTTTTACTGCAAAAACATATTTGAGAGATATTTGCATAATATAATATAACTTAAATCAAGTAAGCTTTGGTAAATGGGGTGGATCCAGGGTAATGCTCACTGGAATGCCACTCAAACTGAGTGGTTGGGAGAAGGACTAAAAAGCAGAACTTTTAATGATTCCTCCTTTCCTCTGTAGTCCATTGTTCCAAAGGGCTGCCCTTCTATTCATGACAGGATAAGTTCTGGATCCAACCCAATGTAAACTGGTATTTTAAAAATTAGTAAAGATATCAACTTCTTGTTGGCAGTTTTGACACTCAAATGAACTTGTACAATAGGCACTTAAAAATAAATCAGATTTTCAATTTTCCATTACTTTTGCCAAGACTGTACACAGGATAAAGGCTAAAGATACTGTTAGGTGAATTATACTGCATTCTAGGTGTGTGTGGAAAGATTCCCATGACACATATTTCCAAACAGCTTGCCAGGAGAATTTCATTGGTTAGGAATCACTATTTCTAAATTTCCAACTTGAAAAGGCAATTGGAGAAAATTAAACTGTCACCCTGGTTTAAAGAGCTATTTTGCACCTAGCTTATATATCAAAGTTTCTAAAACTGGATGTGGCTCACATACATCATTTGAATAGCAATGCTCCTCCACTGGGAGGGGGGATGGCCCCCTCAAATATTTTACTGAGGGGGCTGGAGGGATCTTGCTCCTTAGGAATTGGCTCCTATGGCACACAGTATGGATGCCTCAAGAGACAGACAAATCAGGAGTTTGTGGCATGCCAGGGCAGGAGCAACGAAACCTAGTGTGCCTACCTAAGACAGAATGAGCTCCGCCTGCCACTCCAGTGCAGGACTGCATTCCATTCCATAGCTCAAAGCCACACCCCTTCCCACCGGCCTTCACATTTCTAATTAAGACCAGAAGGAAACACATCAGAAAACATGAGGAATTGCATATTTAACTGTACTGTACCCTGGAGTTGCACTCTTATATTTTCAGTTGGATTTTTATACACCTGCCAAGAAGTTGGACCACTACTGTTTCAGGACCTATTCTTCCTCTCTTGCTTTGTGAATAGTAGTTTGGCTATAACGCTAGTACACAATTTGAAGCACAGGTTCTAAAAATTCTCAGTAAGCTTCCCATGGGTAACTAAGAACAAAAAAAAACTTAGTAGGAAGGACCCACATGTTCTATGTTTTAAGGGTATCAAGAATGTACAATGCACCATAAACTGACCATCACTCCCTGACACAACATGACACAGTAACGGGGCTACACAGACATACCAATTTCACACAGATTAGAAGAAAAAAAAGCACAAACATTTTCAATTATATATTTTCAGAAATGTTTAATGCTTTTCAATTGTGTTGTTTTGCTGTTTTGTCATTTGCAGTGCTCCTCTGGAAAGAAAGGCAGGATATAAACTTAATAAATGGTCATCATCTCCTGACTCATTAGAGGGACCACATCTTAACCAAAGGAAATCGGTATAGAAAATATGTTTTATTAAGTCCAGTGAAAGATTTTCTCAAGTACAGGGAACTCCCCATTTGCATAGTGGTTGTGCCGAAAACACTGCATGTGTCAGTGATCACACATCAATCAGACAAGCGCAAAACGTTTGCCACTAATTCTTAAAGACCCATAATTTTCAGGACTTTTCAGAACCTACCTGTTATCTGCCATCTGCGAGATCTTTTATCCACCTGTAAGACAATACAAAGAATTTAAAAGTATGCTGATATGTTTCCAAAGCAACTATCATGGAATAGTATTATTTTTGTATATTATTTTTACTAATAGCCAATCACAGCATAAACCACTTCTGAATTACATTTAAAAATGGTTTCAACCATCTTGTATTATGGAATGGACTTGCTTTTAGAAGTTGAAATACATTTCTCTGTTATTTTCCACTGAAAGCCTATTGAATTGGACTTAGCAGACTAAAAGTCAATCCTAGAATGTGTAAGATATATGTTTTTTCCCCCTTCGTTAACAAACATCCAAACAACAGTAGCACAAACTAAAATCCCTACGTTATAGTTCATATATTTCATTTTTGCAATACTAGAGGTAGAACTTATTTAGCCAATCACAATTTTTGAAAAAAGCTTAAATGAACTTAGGGCTTGAATAAATGCATCATTGTACATAGCAGAGTTGCCCTCTATTCTCTATTACTTTTGTAATGTATATAGATCAAATATCTCTATACTGACATCTGCAAGGAGTTGCTGCTCTTAACTGCATTCTAAGAAATGTAACTTTAAGAACTTGTGCTTAAGCATGCTTTTCATTCCTCCCTCCAATTTTTTTCCTTATAAATAAATAAATAAAATGAATCATTTGCAAGTGTTGAAGAGAGAAACTCAAGAAATTACTCCTGTGGGCAGGATCAGAAGCAAAAGTGAGTGAAATAATGGGTGCAACTCTACTTTGTACGGTAGGGATACATTCCAACTACACAGAAGTTGGGGGTTTCTATACAAACACATGCCTCCATCCAGGCAAGGAAGCAGTATTGTCATTGTTATGCATTTGAGAGTCATAGCCTAGGCCACAGGCACGCATGGGGAACCTTTGGCATGCAAGTCAATCTTAGTCTTGAGAGGCTATCTCCCAAAAACCACACCCATCTGTCAATCAAATGGCATCACTCTATTGCAGAGTTTTGCAAACTTTTCATGTTGGTGACACACTTTTCAGACACATATCATTTCATGACACAGTAATTCAGTTTTATTAGCAAACCAGAGGTTAAACTAACCCCTTATAAGAGTCTTAGCATGACACACCTATACACTGCAGCCAACACACTAATGTGTCACGACACAGTTTGGAAAACTCTGCCCTATTGGGTCGGTGATGGCAGCTGACAGGTAGGGAATTCTGTTATGCATTGGCAGAATTCTATGTAGACAGAATTGAACAGTTCATCAGCTGAAGATGTCATGACATCAGAACTGACAAGTGGGTGGTCAATTCATATATACCCAGAAAGTATACTCATATATACTCTGGAGCATGGTTTTAGAAAATTGTCCATATGACTACAGTTAAGTGACTTGGATGTGATATTGTAGCAGGTCAGCATCAAACCATATTTTGGCATTACAAGCATGAGTATCAGACTCATGCTCTTCCCTTTGCTCCACTCTGAATTTAAGACAAACCAGTGTGCAATTTCATCCAAATTTTGTTTCCTGAAAAAATGTGGGGGGGGGGGAGACACACTAAGGATCAGAACTTATGGGAAGTATCTTTGCAGTAGCCACAATATATGGCTCTGGCAAAGGATGCATGTAGACCAGAGCAAGGAGGAAAGGGCTGGAAAGCACATACAGGACAACTGTCACCTTGCCAGGGTAGGGAGTCACCCCAGAGGGAAAATACTCGGAATCATGACAGGTAAAGTGGAAGTAAAAGAAGTAAAAGCCCACATGGAGCTGCAGCAGTCTTGCTCAGAGAACAAAGGCAGACTGGCATGATGCTGGTCAAAGTTAGAGAGAGCCAAAAAGACCTCACAGATCTGTTGCCAGCTTGTTCAAGACGAGTGCAGGAAGCCAGTCTACAGGAGAGAGGTCCACTGCTTCGTTGAGCTAGAGTAAGGAGCCTACAGGGAAGGAGGGAGGCTTCCTCTTCTCACAGCTGGATTTTCTACAGCAGAAATGGAAAACTATTGTCTCTTGCTTGTTCATTGTCTGGCAATAGTGTTATCTTTTTACACACACACACACACACACACACACAGAGAGAGAGAGAGAGAGAGAGAGAGAGAGAGAGAGAGAGAGAGAGAGAGAACAGCCCTTCCCAAGTGAAAGCTCTGCAAGGAAAGCAACTGGTTGGGTACTTCTGCTGGACAGTGGCATAACACCCACCCCTTTTGAGAGAGTTCATGTGCACAGTGTGTAATGGCTGAAAAGTGATTCTGCTGAAGCCTTGGTGGTGCTGCACGGGAAGGGAGCCTGGAGGGAGGAAACACCCTGGACTCTGGCTCTTTTTTTGTTTCTTTCCTGTGAATCAATGTCCCATGAGAAAAAAAGTGTTTCTCCACCTCTGATACACAATATCAAAACTCTCCAAAATATATTTTGGTTACATTTTAGCAAGGTTTAACAATGATAAATATGGTGGAGATTTAAGTTGTTGCTATTGTTGACAAAGAAACTCTTAAAAATCTACTGCAAATCACCCAGATTACTACTTGTAGATTCTTACCTACTTTTGTAGATTCTTTTTTTTCCCCAAGTGAATTTTTATTGTTTTCCTTACATATTCTTTTCCAACAAATTGTAATAGCACCATACATTCCCTTTGACTCTGCCGAGTCGCGACCCCCCCTCCCTCCCTACTTTTGTAGATTCTTACCTACTTCTGCCCACAAGATCACATGACAAACTGAAAAGCAGGTAAGAGCAAAAATCTGAAAGAGCCACTCATTTGGGAAAAAGCTATTCATCACAAATCTGGGCCAGCTCACTGTTTCATAAATTTAAGATGAAGTATTTCTGACCTATGGTCAGAAAGATTAAGAAAACAGCTAAACATGCAGGAGTGATCGGAGCAAGAGTTACTGCAACAATACTAAAACTATACTTTACACCCAATATGAGGCTGCTGAAAGAGTCCTCTCTCTCAAGTTCTCCCTGTCTTCCCATTTAGGATAATTTATTCCATGTTGTGACAATATAATACTCTGAGTTTCTGCCTTGCGTGTTACTGGCATTAGCTGGGAGGGTGGGGAGGTGACAGACAATGTAATGACTGCATTAAATGGGATATGGATGAAGGATGGCGGGGAGAGAAGAACTTGATATGGGGCTGCAATTTTTGGCAGCAGTCCTGTGTCATGTGCAACACGTAGTTATGACCTCTGTAACAGAGCAAAATACCTACTTCAAAGATATAAAATATTAGAAGTACCACTTAGAAGCCCAGAAGACAAACATCAGAATATTTAACCATAATCACAACTTATAAGCAACCTCTAAAGATATGTAGCCTGCAAAGGTAGTTGAATTAAAGTTTACTGAATGGTCAATATATGGGACATAATTAAAAATAAAGACACTTTACGTGAAGTTGCTATCAAATAATAAGACAAAGTTTGACCAATTCAGTCAGCAATAGATTATTTCATAGATGGAATGCTAAATTCTACTTTGACTTTCCCCCATTCATTATCCACACTGACAGCCAGTGTGTTATAGTGATTATAGAGTGTTGGACTAGGACCCATGAGACTAGGGTTCAAATCCCCACTATGTCATGAAGCTCACTGGGTGACTGTGGACTAGTCACCGCCGCTCAGTGGGTTGTTGCGGGAATTATTTGAGGAGCGGGGAGAACCATGTAGGCCACCTTGAGCTCCTTGGACAAAAAGATGGGACATAAAATGCAATAAATAATAAAAATAAATACAATAAATAAAATATCCATAGAATAACATTAAAACTACACAAAGTAGTTTAAAGAAAAATGTAAGTGACAATGTGTATTAACACCAAATTCTCGGTCATGTGAGGTAGAACACAATGCTTTTATAAGCATGTTTTCACCAACAGCAGCAGTCAACAAATTCCAAAAACACTTGAAGTATTTCAGCAAGGTGAATTGCCAGAAATCTGTAGGATTATGGTTATAATGTATATTAAATTAGATATCAGTCAACATGACCATATTTCAAACCTTTTATAAAGCAGACCCACAAACAAAACTTGTAGTGTAGTGAATTGTCCTACTGTGAATGGAAGGGCTCTTTCCATTTACAGATGGGACCTTCTTCCTCCAGCTCCTCACAACACTTCCCACCATGTTTTGGAGGGGCCCCCAACCTTCTGCAGAATATTCAGGTGGTACAGAGGAATGGAAGTATTGGCAGGAATTGCTTCCACTCCCTCCTCTGATGGGATCATCTTATGGTGGGAGTTCTACTCATGGAAATCCTGAAAACAACTCGGTCATCATAGGGAATCAAGTTATACTTAATGTTATGTAAGTGCCATAGTCCTTCACAGTAACTGTCCTGAATACCACCAACCAACAACATGGTGATCAACAAGATTCCTGAAATCTACTAATTTCATTTGCTTACTCATTTCAGAATTACTTTGTAAACATGTAGAACTGAGACAGATTTTCTGCAATGTCCCTAGCGGAATTGGTAGCCAACAAAGGCTTGTTTGAACTAGGCCTTTTAAGGATCATATGCACATGTTTAGCAGAAGATGTAAACTTACATCTGTCTTTACTGCTATGCAACAAAATTAGCCACTTTATCTCAAAGAGTAACTGACAGCAAGTTGTAAGCAAAATATAATTTAGTTTCCAACCAATATTAATTTGGTTTTCAACAAAGGACTGACAGTTCTTTCTTTTCTTCCTTGCCCCATCAGTTACAATAGTACATACTTATTAAAAAGCCAGTCAAGTATGCAAAGAATTATACCTAAGAAGCAAGAGCATTTTAAGAGACCGTCTACACTGTCAGTCGAAAATAATTAAAGAAAACTGCTGGTAAGTGTCTATATTTTGGGAGCCTTCCAAAAGTGGATTATTTGTTATAATTAATGCAACCACAATTAAACTACAAGATTTGCATCTTGCTTCACCAAGTCTTGTAGACTGGGCTCCTTTGGGAGGAAGGGCAGGATATACACTGAATACATACATACAACTACTAATTATTACTATTCATATGAACCAGAGAAGGACTGCAGTTCAGTTGTAGAACATCTGCTTTGCACCCAGAAGGTCCCAAATTCAACTATCAGGTGGAGCTGGGAATATCCCATCTGAAACCCTGAAGAGCTACAGCCAATTAGTTAGAAATAAATGTGCAAAACAAACTAAATGGCCTGACTCCGTATGTTATTTCATAACATCTATATACTGCTTGACTGTACCACAAAACCCCTCAAATTGGTTTAAGATCTAAGATAGCTGTTTAACTTTACTCAGATATAATTCCATAATGTTTAATGGGGCTTGTGCACACTTATTGGAGAGCATCTGTCATGAAGTGGGATTTAATTCTTATAATGTATAGGAGCTCATGGCTATCCAGCTGCAGTTGACTTCAACTCCTATCAATCCCCTGAGTATTCAAATGGGAGGAATCAAGATGAAGCAATGGTAAATAGGAGCAAACTTTTGCAAACTAACAGGGGAAAGAATCTGTATGCTAAGGAACACAAACAGTAGTCATGCTGAGATTCTACTACAGGAAGATTTCAACCCATATGGTGTTATTGTGTACAAAATTCATTACTGAATATTATCTTCCACAATGCCACCTATTTTTGAAGGAATGGGTTTCTGTGCAGTAAGTTCAAAACTGACTCAACCCCCCCTTTTCTTTTCTTTCTTTTTTTTTTTTGACTGAGTTTCACATTGATCAGCTAAGTGTTACATTTAAAAGTTTGTCCGAGCTGACTGAATCTTGCGTCCCCAAGGTCTTGCATTTATCAGACTCTTTCAAAACTTGCATCAAGTGCGAGTCAATTATCTTTCTAAGCCTGGAAGATGGTGCGGCCCCTGCAATAAGAGCTACAAGTAGCGATGCCAAACCACAAAGGAAAATTATGGCTTCCGTTACAGAACTTGCAGTCAGAAACCCTCGGGCAGGAACAAAACTATGTGTTCTCTATACAGCGGGTGGGGGGGAGGCTGAGAGGAGCAGTGACTAGAGGGCGCTGGCAGGAAAAACAAGGGCCTGCCAGGTTACATACTGCAGGGCCTACATCGGGAGAAAAAAAGAGGGGGGGCGCTTTTCACGGTGTTTATCTATACGACAAGCCTTTCATAAGGCGCGCACACACGGCGCCAACTGACTTCCCCGCACCGCAACTCCCGCCCCCGTTTCCCACGGCACACCTTCCTAGATAGCCATTTTTAAAGCGGCGTGGCTTAGACAGCAGGACGGGAAGAGAAATCGCAGAGCACATGGCCGAGAAGAGGTACGGGAGAGAGAGGAAGCGATACGCGCGCGTGTGGATGAGCCCGGGGTCCGCCCTGAGGCGGCGGAAAAAAGCGGCTCTCCTCCCATCCGCCTGCGGCAACCCGTGTGAAGAATCGCCGCCAGAGAGCGAGGAAGCGCCGCATCTCGGAGCCTTAATAGCCGCTCCGCCGCGCCCAGAGGCGAGGCCGCTCCTTAAAATGGTGCCCGTGCTGGGACCGGACTGCCCCACCCGCTCCCCTGCCTGTTTCCCCCCGTCAGCCGGGCCTCGGCAGCACAACGGGGCCTGCTCGCCTTCCTCTCCGCCCTTCAGCCCGGGTGTGCAGCAGCAGCACAACAGGCCCGCTCCGCGCTGCGCCCCGCCTCGCCCGGGCCCAGCCCCCGCTATCCCCAACTCACCTGGCCCGGCCCTTGCGTCTCCTCACGCCCGCAATAGCAGCGCCCAGGCTGATCCTCTCACTCCGACTCACTCGGGGCTGCGCCGCCCTAAAGAAGGCCGCCTCCCATTGGCCGACGCGACAGGGCCGCGCGCAGTAAGAGCCGTTCGGATTGGCCTAGGCTTAGCGGCGGCCGCTGCTCCACACGCGGGACATGTTGACTTTCCGGCAGAAAGGGGATGAGCCAATCAGAGCGTGGGGAAGGTGGGAGAGCTCGCGCTCGCCGCGCGTGCGCGAGACCGCTCTAAGCGCGAGAGAATTCTCCGATGCGGGGAAGGGGGCGAGGCGAGAGGAGTGGGGTGGGCGGGGCTTGTCCGGTGGAGCGAGGGAGGCGCTGGAACGCGCCGCGGCATTTAAAGGAGCAGGAGCTGTTTAAGGAAACAATGGGTGGGGAGGTGGAAAGGGCGGTCGGCTCTGCACTAACTTAATGCTTGCGTTTTGCCATGGCAACGTTTGTGATGGACAACATCTGAGCGCCTGGCGCCAAGCTAGAGCTAGTCGACTCTCACCTCGAGGCTGAGGGACTTTAAAGGGAAAGGAGAGTATTGTGCCAGTGCTTCGACGCATAAGTAAATTTACTGGCAGGTAATTTAGTGGGAACCAGTGGCCCTTCCGCTTGTGCTGGATTCCGCTCCCATCAGCTCCAGGCTTTACGTCATATAGTCAGGGATTATGGGAGCTGGATATCAGCAACAGTTCCCTACTCCCGTCTGAAAGGGACTGTGTGCTATGGTGACGGATAATGCAAGAAAGCATAAAGGAAAGAATAAACGTATTGCACATTTGTGCAGAATCACGTGTTCACATCCTGGTAAGAAATTGCATTCGCAACTTTCTACCCTCTGAACATGCAGCGTTTTAGAAATCCATCACAGGCGTGTAAGACAGTAATCCCCGCTGTGAAGTGTAATAACTTTGTAAAAAGTAGTTAATTCACAGATTCAAAGTTGGGCTTCTTGCTATCACGAATGAACATGCAAATAGGCCCAAGGCCAACTTTACCATGAGTTCCAGAGGGTGCCAATATGTCTAGTTTCAAATTTCTCATATCTGTGTGTCAAAAGAGGTGGGAAGCAAAGCAGGATGGTATTATTTACTGTTTACCATACTTCCAGTTTTTAAATATCAATGACTTTAGTCCTAGACACACTGATTTAGAATGAAACTCCATTGAAATTGACATAGGATTGGGCTGTGGCGATAGCTGCTGCAGGAGAAAGGGTTAGAAAACCCCTTGGGGCAGAAAGTTTCTCCTGCCATGCAGTGCCAACTCCAGATTGCAGAGGGGCACCCTTAAGGCAAGATGCCCTCCAGCTATTTCAGTGCACACCTCACAGAGGCACAGGAAGCTGCCTTATAACAAGTCAGAAAATTGGTTGTTCCAGCTCAGTTGTGGAGAACCCTTTTCAGGCTGAGGGCCACATTTCCTTGTGGTCAACTTAACGGGGGCTGCATACGGCCAGAAGCAACAGTAGGCATAGCGACGGATGTGCCTCAAGCCTACATTTCAGCCATGCAGAGCATAGCACACAACACTAATATTTTTGCCTTCCAGACAGGCAAAAGTACTCAAGGAAGGGGTGGTCTGGGGAAGAGTCCTGAGAGTCAAATGAAGAGGCCCAGAAGGCTGTATTTGGTCCCCGGGCCTTAGGCTCTTCATCCAGGCTCTAGCTCAATATTGTCTACACTGGCCAGCAGCAGCTCTCCATGGTTTCAAACCTGGGTCCCTTTCAGCTTTATCTGGACCTTCTGGGTTCAAGCAAGAGTAGGCAGGCAAGCAGGTGGAATGTTGGCTCACTTAACCACTCTGGGGAGAGCAGGCTGGCAAGGAGGAGTTGCTGCACGCTTGCTTGCTTGCTTACTCACTTACTTGCTGGGAGCCAGAATGAAAGTATCAAGGAGCAAGCCGTGGCAGCTGCTGCTCCGCCTTGCTCATTCACCAAGATGGGTGAGTGACAGCAGCAATGAGAAGGACAGTGTTTGCCACTCACCCCCCTTGTCACGGTCTCCCTCCAGAACACTCCTGCTGTTCCACCTTGTTGCCCTTGACACTGTTCTCTCAGACTTCTCCCACTCTGAGTGAGCAGCAACAGCAAAGAATGAACAGCAGCAGAGATTATCCTCTTCCTGGGATGTGGACCTTGGTGGATACCTGCTGATGCCAATCCCTGCCCTGCTCCCCACCCCTCCAGTGCTGATTCCATGTCCTTGAAAGCAAGAAGCCAAATCCCTAAAATATGCAGAGGAGTGCCCTTGTCAAGTTGTTTTGACCAAGTAATTCAAGTGCTGAAGGGGGGTGTGGGGTGGGGCTGTTTTTTTCTTTAGATATTAATCATTGCTGCAAAGACAAAAATCAGAGCATGCCAATCTGCCTACATTCTCAACAGAGTCATTTCTGTAGAGGCAAGTTTCCAGCACACACACTGACAGGACTCGCAGTTAGCCTGTGCACTTTCATTGCTAAACCTGAATAGTCAGATAGTCTTTGACATTTTACACACTACCAATTAGGGGAAAATTTGAGAATAGTGCCTCAAGATAGTTCTGAAATCGTTTTAAACTTTGAAACAGAAGCCATGTTTGGTGCCAGACACCCTTCATTCAATAAGATCACTCTTTTCTCCTCCAGTCCAGTCACAAAAAGTTAGAGCCCCTGCAGCATCGGATCAAAGTCCTGTCTGGTCCAGTCAGTGGTATCAAGCCAGGACTTTCAGGCAGAAGTTCAGGGTTCCAATCAGAATGAATATGAAGGCCTTCAAACACAGCAGGGCTGGCTTATCACATTTTGAAGTAAACAAAGAAATAAAACATTGTTGTCTAAGAGTAACATACACAGTAAGACCTTTGGAACTTCCCAATGTTTGGTAGAGCAGTCTGTAGTATATCTGTTGCTATAGGACAGGTGTAGGGAACCTTTGGCTTTCCATATGTTGCTGAATTACAACTCCCAACAGCTCCAGCAAGCATATGGCCAATAGCCAGGGCTGATGGGGTTTGTAGTTCAGCAACATCTCGACTCCAAAAGGCTCCCCCATACACAGTGCTATTTTTTCTAGAAAAATAGGTTCTGTGCCCACATCTGCTGTAGGATGATTATGGAAGCAGGATCCCATTGCTGTCTTTGAGATTTATGTGGAGGGGGGTACTGGGAGAGTTTTAATGTATCTGATAATATTATTTATTATTGATGTGTTTTGTTTTATGCTCTGAGCCCCTCTTGGGTAATATTGTTAACAATACTAGATTTTAAACGCACAATTGCTAATCCTGTTTGGTGTTTTGTAGCACTGCCAGAATCATAATTCCCTAATGATATGTGCTACCCCAATACTGTGCATCTTTCCACAGAAGTGCCACCCACTGAAATGCACCTTCTTCCAAAATATGCCATTTCCAAGGGTATAACATTTTAAATGTATTATGTTGCTGAACAGTTTTCTTTTGGGGGCAGCTTCAAGAGAACAAACAGCGCAGCAAACAAGCAAATGAGACCTATGCCAGAGTAAAGCTTTTCAGTAATTTGTGGTTTGAAGTTTAATCCCTAAACCTTGGCAGGGTGTGTACAGACATAACACTTATCTCTCAGCCAAACTTATTTCTCCAAACTGTTGTGAAGCTAAATGGCTACTCTGAATTCCTTGAAAAAAGGCTGGGATATAGCTAATGAGAAACACCCCTGCTTCCAAGGAAGTGAACAAGATGGTGTCATTGGTTGCTGGATCCTAGAAAATGGGCTGTACATCTCCCTCTTCTTTATCAAATAGCCTTGACTACAAAAGCTATTTTACCTCATCCTCAGTTTGCGTGCCCAGTTCTTCCTTCACAGACAATCTTAGGGAGAACTCTAGCTTCCTTAGGCAGGATGGGAGTAGATATCGGGGTGCTATCTGACTCAGTTGATGAGGCACCTCTCCTTTGGGGGCCCTGCACAGAAAGATTCACATTCTTCAAACATTTCTGTTGCATTTCTTTTTGAGGGGAACCCACTTGCCTATGCTATCAAAGCCATTCAGGAGGAGAAGGTAGACAAAATTCACAGATATGTGGAGCATTGGAATGTAACAGATCCATTGATTTATTTGTAGGTTTTGTCATGCACTTTCCTTAAAAGAGGTCTCAAGCAGCTATCATGAGGAGAAACAATATCACAGAATGGTGTGCTATCAAGTATCTGATAGAATTCCACTGAAGTATTTAAACAGGAATCACACTGTTATGCAGTACAAATGAAGTCAAAATATGCTTGCCTATAATGCGGCCCCGTTTCTACACAGATTTTATTTCATGAGCAGATGGTACACAGAATGGAGCCTCTCTAGTTGATATCTTAATGGGTGCATGTATGACAGGATGAGAGGCGGTGTTTTTTACCTTTCTTCCATCAGAAACACTTTCCAGTGTTTTCCCTTTGGATAATTCAGCATCCCTGCCACAACATCCCTGAGAATTTGTGGGCATGTTCTAGATACTGACATGGGGCACTGACCAAGTTTCAGCATTGCTGTGTGTGAACTGAGTGTACACACTACAATTCACATCCTGCTGGTTGCACATTGCAGGCCAAGACCAATTGCAGGGAGCAAACTCTCTACATATCATAATGGATCTTTCTCATTAAGGAATCCATGAGGTTTCTGAAAATAGTTTGAAAACCAGTGCCCTGAGATGTGCAGTGTAGGACTTTAGGCTTTGCGATCCCCAGTGA
Source organism: Podarcis melisellensis (assembly GCF_964234715.1). Taxonomy (NCBI): domain Eukaryota; kingdom Metazoa; phylum Chordata; class Lepidosauria; order Squamata; family Lacertidae; genus Podarcis; species Podarcis melisellensis. The sequence goes on along the minus strand of NC_138528.1, from coordinate 72,412,701 downwards.
CATTCTGTGCCAGTTGTTATCAAGAGCAGCCACAGTTACAACCAATCTCTTGATGCAACAAGCAATTTATGCTAGGAGTTCCTGATCCAACAAGTGCCAAGCAAGTCGAAGCCTGCACACCTGCACGTGAATGATGAACTCAGCTTGATGCATATCAGACTATAGAAGCCATTTAGCTGAAGGTTGCTTGATGATCTCATGCAACCTATATAGCTCCTTGGGTTTCGGCCAATTTAAACAATGGCCAAGATTTAGTAGTACAGCATGCGAGAAAGCTTGTAGAACCTCTCATGACATGATCCAGTTTATACTGGAAGGAGTATTCTCGCATCATACCCTTAAATCAGGCATGTCCAACTCCCAAGAGACTGCGATCTACTCCCACTGTATAAAATCTGGCAGTGATCTACCCATTGAGTTGACCAAAGGTGTTGAGCTTTTTTGGGGGGGGGGCATCGTTCAGGATCACGTGATCGACCAGGGATGCCCCATGATTGACCAGTTGAACATGCCTGCCTTAAATGATGGCATCTGCTGATTGTATAAAGCAACCATGAGTATGCAACTCTTGTACAGCCTTGTACTCTATTAAAAAAGCTGGAAATACCTGAGGTGGACAAGTATAAAAAAAGGTCTCGTTCACATCTTAAGATAACTGCCAGTGTCTTCATGTTAACCAGGGAGCCAAGGCAGTGCTTTTTGTTCCTGGCCAAGAATCATCAAGCACTGCTGTGCAAAGATGATCGGGACATTGCAGTACCCTGTATTTCCAGGATGCCATTTATCTGGCATTGCAGATTTTCTTGCCAATTTTATTTCAAAACCAACAGCCAAAATATAACATTTATTAAGTCTGTTTTAAATGTCCAGGCACTTTAATTTCAGGGCTTCTCCTTAGAGTACAGGCAGCCTCAGTGGTGGTCTCTGAATGTTGTTGAACTCCCACTTGCCCCCACAATCATGGCCAATGGTCAGGGATAATAGGAGCTATAGTCCAACAACATTTGGAGAGCATCATCTTAGCTACAGCACTGCCTTAGGGGATCCCACTCCTCCGTATGTTTTTAAGGGTAGAGGCAGTGACCAATAGTCGCTGTCCACACTAACTGATACTGTACTCCATTTACACATTGCTTAAGAAGCTCAGTCCAACAGAATGCTCCTGCTGGAGAAAAATACTGATGCCCTTTTCCACTTCCTCAAGGTTATCCTTTTAAGCTCCTCAAAAGGAGCAACAAAACAAAGGGGGGAAAGACATGGCATTTGTGGAGTCCCCATAGAGGAAATGAATTGAAGCAGGTGTGTTCTTAGGCTTACAGTTCAGAAAGTAAATGTCAGAGACAGTACTTGGTTACCGAAGTTAAGCACATGTAAAAACTTCTGTTGAGCAAAGCTAAGTGCATGTACTATCCATATTACAAACAGAATTCTCCTCATAGTTTTAACAGATGAATTGAGACATTGTGAGTTTGGCTTGAATGGCTTCTCACAAAAGATACAAGTCCAGCTAAAATTAAGGGGTTGAATCCAGAGTTCCATGGAGCCAAAGTCCAACCTGATGCTGCTACAGATGGTAGAGATGGAAAGGACACTGTCTCTGATCCCCCCTCCCCCTACGCACCTCTATTTCCCCAAAAAAAATCTTCTTAGGGACAGTTAGCAAATTGTTTATTGACTTGTATCACATAAAAATATTACAGAACCTTATTTAACTAACAAAACTTTTATTGACGTTTTAAACAAGGTAATATTAACCATGCAATCCTATGCATGTTTACTCAGAAGTAAGTCTCATTGTGTTCAATGGGACTTAATCCCGTGTGTGTATAGGATTGCAGCATTACTTTTTGTTCAGCACAATGTGGAAAGTTAAAGCCCAGTGAAAATGCATTTCCCCTCACAAAGGTTATCCAGCTGTATATTTTATTGAAGACGCAGATTGTCCAAGTTTTGTTCTCAGTTTGCAACTCCATTCTGAACCATTTGAAGATATTCTTTGTACAGTTTTTCTTGTGCTTCATAGAGTTTCTTTAGTTTCTTCGTTTGACCTTTGCTGAGTTCTTTGCCTTCTGTGTCATGAGTTGGAAACCCCTGGAAAACATTAATTCATTATCTTAGGACCATGTTATCTCAACGTTTTTGTTTCTTTCTGCTGTGGTAATGCAATAGCATTATCCCTTTTCACCAGTAATTAGGCATTATCAACAAGAAAAATAAAAACCTGGGTTCTTTGCTTATTTATTCAAGCCCAATAAACCACATATGTAACTCCAAAAGTTTCTGGAAAAAAGTAGTAACACATCAAGTTAGGAAATGATTTGGAAGAGTTTAAGGCTGAACCTCCTTATTAAGTATCAGGTAGTAGTCCTTCCAGATGTCAACATGTCTGTCTCCTCTAGGTGCAGGAGGTAGGGTTGTTAGGACTCACCTGCCTTATCACTATTTCCCTTTGCATGCACAGAAAACCATAGACATGCATCCTCATTGAAGAGGGGTGAAAAATGTGTCAAAGTTACAAATATGAAAAGGATCTAGAATTTGTGGCTGTAACAAAAGACTCACATACGATGCAGAGTTATTTGGGAGCAAGTCCCATTGAATTCAGTAGAGTTTACTTCTGCATAAACGTGCATAGGTTGTACAGCTGGTGTAGTGTGGCGGTTGAGCTCTAGTTATGAACTCTCAGCCACTGTCTCCCTTCCCTTCCTCCCCAATATACAATATAGGGGATAATAATACTGCCTTGCCTTACAGAGTGTTCTAAGGATTGCAGTTAGATAATGAACGTAAAGCACTTGGATCACTTAAAAGTGCTACACAAATGTTAATAAAATAATGCTTGTCTGTCTGTCTGTCTGTCTGTCTGTCTATATTGTCCAGGATTGAACTAGCAGCTTTCCCCAGGATCCCTAAATACAATATTCAAGGAAGAAAAATCCCAGTAATGCTTACATTTTCATCAAATTTGGAATACTTGTCATGCTCCGATTTAAACATTTCTCCTGGTGGGATTTTCATTTTTGCCAATTTTACTGCCTGCAATATATTTAAAAAGTGTTACAACTCTGGAATACATGAATATCACAGCCAGTATTAACCTGCCTACATCAAAACAATTCCTGAAAACAAATTTAAGCTGATACTCTGATGCTCATCCTTCCTAAGACACAACCCGCCCCCGCAAAAGGGTGTCAGAAAAGCATATAAGTTTTTGGATTTAAAACTGGTTTGGGTCTTGAATACAAAAGTATCTTCAAAATCTGCTGAAACCCTATTTTCTCATACCATGTATCGCAAGATATGAGAACAACCTGCAAAACAAATGCCCAATAAAGTTTTAAGAGACACTTGTTATTTTAGCTTTCTATTGGTAAGACATTCCCCTTTTAAAGAGATGCTGCTCTGTGCACTTGTGGTGTTGAAGATAGAGCTTTTAAATATATTGAATTGGATCCAGATCCAAGCAGGAGGTGTGCTTACAAGACACTCCCATTGGTGGAAAGGGGTAGGGAGGAGCAATTCTAGTGATCCCTCCTCCTGCCTGCAGCTCCCTATGCCCCTTGAAAACATGAGTTGGAGGGATCCTCCATAACACTATAGAAGGTCACAGAAGAGCCATTCTAAATGCAACCCAGCAATATGTTTATAGAAGACAGAGGCCTAGCAAAACATGAACAATTTGCAGATGATCAAAGCATACGCCAGGAGCAAAAATAGGCTTTGTACACATGGTAGGGGTGGAGAGATTGGGATGGTGGTAGCAGAGAATATACAGCATGTTTGGGCTACTAGGCTGTGACTGAAGTGGATTCAGTTTTGCCTGTAGATAAAGCCACCCCACACAACTGAGAAGCCATTTCCTTGTGTTTGGCAGCAAAACCCAATGTTCTCTCCTGAAAGATTCCAACACAAAATGTTTGGAATAAATGACTATAAGCAGAGAGTTGGCTGGGCAGGTCTCTCCACATCTCACTCTCTGCAAATGTTATACTGTTGGTTCTGGAAAGAGGGTGTCTTTGGCAGCCTCTGCTAATTATATACTGTTGGATGCTGGAGCACTTGAGTTCAGCTGGAAGTCCTCAAGTGTCATTCATGCTGTAGGTCTACCAAAGTACTCAATGGTTTGGGAACGGCTGCTGGGGCAAAAGGTGGTTCAGGGGTGTATATGTGTTTGAAAGTATGTGTTGAGGGGCTGTGTGGATTAAGGTCTCTCTACCAATTCAGCTCTGCTTTGCAGCTCACATAACAGTAGGTGACATGAACGGAAGATAAAGCCTGAAACATGCCCTTTCTCGCCTGACATCAGTGCCATTAAAACCAGCCTTTAAAATGTATATTTAAAAAGTACAGTGGTACCTCTGGTTACGTACATAATTCGTTCCGGAGGTTCGTTCTTAACCTGAGACACCACTTTAGCTAATGGGGCCTCCCACTGCTGCCGCGGCGCCACTGCGCGATTTCTGTTCTCATCCTGAAGCAAAGTTCTTAACCTGAAGTACTATTTCTGGGTTAGTGGAGTCTGTAACCTGAAGCGTATGTAACCCGAGGTACCACTGTATTTGGTTACTTTACCTCCTGTTCCTGTTTCTTTCTAGCTGCCTCTTCTTTCTTCCTTTTTTTCTCTTCTTCAATCTATGGAAGAAGAATTTGAAAAGCAACATTAGGATTTAAAAAATGCAGAAGTAAATCACTGAGCATTTTATTAGCAAATCATCCACAGCTATGTTTTATACAACAGGATCCTAATCAAGCTGTTAGCTCTACAAAGTTCTATCCAGAACAACCAGTCTTTGACTTTTGAGGGAATTAAAATCACCAGCTCTGCGTGTTCCTCATACATATGCACGTCCCAAGGTTCACCATAATGCAATAAAAATAGTATGTGTGCTAATGTAGTAATCTCAAGATTAATGTCGGAAGGTACTTGTTAGGTGGTTGGGGAGAATGGTGTCATTAATTTTATAGGAGTGCATCACCACTGAGGGATACATCTATAAATGGGAAGTAACTTTTATTTTAGTTGCTTATAAATGACAGGATTTTTGTTCATTTTTCTCTCTGAAGATGGCACTTGTCAGCTACAATGAGTGAACATACCAAGAGAATCCTAGAGTTCTCTTATTCAGAAACTCTGATAAGCAAAAGCCAGGAAAAATTGCAGAGCTTTTTAAAAGGAAAGAAAGGAGCTTGGAACACTGGCCATGTTAAAGTCCTTTGGTCAGGTGATTGTGTCTTAATTACAGGAGTTTACCCGGTTTATAAATGCCAGGATTGCCACAGATTACAGGAGGGTCGGGGGGCGAGGTGACTGGCAAAGCGCCAGTAGGGCAGTGGAGCCAATATAGCTCTACAATCACTGCACCCACACCACCCGCCCACCACCTTGCCTCTCCCCCTAACCAGCTGTATCCCTATTGGGAAGCCAAATGAGCAGTGCTGCCTCGCCCCATCAACTGCTACAGGAGGTCTTTGCATGGTTGGTGGGGTCTAGAAAGTCCAAGATCCTCAGCAGAAGCTGTGCTTGTGGAAGGAGACTGATGCAGGCTATATTCCTCTGACCATCCCAAATGATGTTAGACAAAAATTAGGCACATCTAGACAGAAAGTAGTTCAAATAACGTATAACCTTTTTCTTCTCTTCTCTTTCTTTTAGTAAGGTGTCTCTGTCCACTAGCTTGACCACAGTTGGGAGTCCTACAATAAAAGCATTACAAGGAATAAATGATCATGTATATTACTACTTTTAAGTATTTATCCCAATGATACACACCAGGGATGGAAACATGCGGCCCTCTAGATGCTGCTGAACTCCTCTGCAGCTACTGAAAATATACATCACACTGTTGAACACAAAAGGCAGAACTCACTTAACCTTAATTGATGGACAACTCTTGGAAAGTTTGAGAAACTATAATTTCTTGCTGCTATTATTTGATGTTGTGTCTATTTCACATCCTAATCATCACCATATTTACTTGGAAGAAAATCCTACTGAAATGCCACTTCTACATAAATGTGTTTAGCACTGCATCTTTTAAGTGTCCAGGGTGCTTGACAAACCTCATTCATTTTGCTACTGCGCCTCATTACTGTTAGTTGGAAACAGACACCAGGATGTAATAACTTGTGGAGCTCAGTTTGATTTCCAACTTAATTACCTTCATGATCTTCAAACCGAACTCCATGCTCGGGAAGGACATCATCTCGAAGAGAATCACATAGTTGCAGAACTTCAAACACTACAATTACAAAGAATAAAATGAAACTGTTAATATCAACGTCTGCAAAAGTTCTTATCTTTTATTCAGGTGGCTGTTTTATGAGAAGGGAACACCACCTTTTATTATGTCATGGAGCAATGGGTTTGCTCTCCCCCTTTTGGATGAATGACATTTCCAATTCCACTATGCTATGGGGTGGGGGAGAACTCCACAGTTGCTATTCTCCTTCTTCAGTCCTAAACACATGTGCTAGAAGGTAGGTCCTTGGAACACAGTGGGATTTAATTGCTACCAGAAATACATATGATTTTCTCCCCACCCTCAACTCTGTAGTCCTTGTCTCTGCTTTCCTCCCCTTCCTTCCTTTTCACTGAACCTCTATCTTGGAAAGCAGAAGTCAAAAGTCTCATGGAGTGACATAGGATTATATTATAAGTACTACAGCATAAGCTATCAACTCATGAAAAAAGGTTGAGGTGAACTGGGGCATTAGCCAGTTCTTCCCCACTCTACATAACAGGTAGAGATATCCATTTTGTTAGAACTATTAGCCTCTTATAGTGATTTAAAGTCTGCTTGCCTGCCTCCAAGCCTGCGTATCTTAATAATAATAGGTCTTTTAGAAGTGGGCAGGATGTTTTTAATTGATTATGTTTTACTCTCTGTTTTAATGTATCTGTGTGAGGGGTTTTTCTGTCTGCCTGGTTTTAAGTCGTTTGGGTTGCCCTGGACAAGATAAAGTGACTAACAAATTTAATAAATATCAAAATAATATCTTCATCCCCAGTAGCTCAATAAAAACTAGACAGTTAAAAAAAAATCCTCTTTAAATACACGCTGAAAAGTATTGTCATGAACAGGTGAAGAAAAAGCTATAAGTGCTCCGGAAGGAAGGTATTCTCTGCAGTTGCTCTGCATTGATGTCTCCCTGAGTTATAAATATTCACCAGCCTAAAACTATGAATAATTAAACTTTAGCGGCAAAGAGGAGAAAATTCCTTCTTGGCAGAGGAGAATGAGAGATGTGTGTATAAAAAAAAACCCATTATGTGGAGGGTGAGAATATTATCCAAGGTATTATATTTTCTGAAGAATTAATATTCAGGCATCAGGAATTACTTCAGGACTAATGTGCGCCAACAGTGTGTTTTCAGAGGGACATCAAAGACAGAAGGTTTTAGTGATAATCCATAGAAGAGCATGTGCCAAATCCTGATGAAAGGCATGCTCAACTACAATCTGCTTCACTACAGCAGTCTCCTTCCTCCAATTGCACAGCCACATACTTCTGAACCACAAGGGCTTTTTCACCCTCAAATGCTGCTGGTGGTGCAATGCAGAGGAGAGAGATATATCAAAACAAGTACCACCCCGTCTGCATGCACACTGTTCCTGCATGTACATAAATGCATTTGATTACTTATAACCAACACTACTATGAAGAAGATTATTAGATTTCTATAGGTGCACCAGTATGGAGGTCACCACTTTTGCTCCAGTGAGCCAACACAATTGTTTGGCGACTGAACTCCTGATTTGAAGTTCCTTATTCTCAAAGGAAGGAGCTGAAAAGAAAACTCGACTGACATTCCTTGGCAAGGCTTCATTAGAGGGGAAAATTCTTTTCAATGTACAGCTATCAAATTATTTGAGGGGGGTAGTTTTCTTTCATTCACTGTGCGTTATCACTAGAACATCAAAAAAGCAAATCAGCTCCCTGCTAAGAATGACCAGTGTTGCTCTCAGGGTTTCTGGTGTCTACTCTTCTTGTACCAGGGATAAAGGAAATTTTATTTGCTTGGCATTTTAATATCCCACAGTTAAGATCCTCCACTTCATGATCAATGTTTGAGTTTTGAGTGAGTACTTTGCTGAAACTCCAATTCTCTCTCAAGAAAGAAAGAAAGAAAGAAAGAAAGAAAGAAAGAAAGAAAGAAAGAAAGAAAGCTTTCCACATATAAATGATGAGGCTCTGCAATGTCTGAAAATAAGAGGATAAGAAGGCGCATTGCCTCAGCTCAGAGTTTTATAGGAAGTTGTAATGAACACTGTTTAGGGCCCTTTGCCTTTTGATGAGGTTCACCTGCCCCTCAGTCTTATCCAAGCATTGCTGCAGGAAGTGATGGACTCACACACCCCAAGTTTAAGTACTAGCTCCTAAGGCACTATCAAATATAACCACGGAATACACAGGTTTCCTTTTCCAGCTTCAAAAATATGCCTCCAGAGGAATATAACTGAGGGAAAACAACCCCTGACATACCACAGTAAGATTACTACTATGCAGTCAAGAGAAATTCTATGTATTTTTCAAACGCAAAGCACATACATTATGGGGATTTTTCTGTCAAAACACACGAGTTTTAATTGGTATATCCTATGGAACAATGTTAAACGGCATTCTGAAAACTCACAATACAAATAAGGGCCATCATTTACTTTCATCTGTTAATAACAGGGCAAACACATATATGTAAACACATTTGCATACACAGACATTCACACCAGGGTTGGTCCAATAAACGTTGCTATCTGAGGTGAAAACAACAAATGGCATATCCTCCACCCTGACCCAAAGTCAAGGTACAGAGGAAAGCTGTCTTTTTTTTTTGGCAGAAAATCCAACAAGCGCCTGCTCCATCCCGGCAGTAAAATACGGTAATAATAAATAAATGATTTGCTGCCCTTTCATGACTTGCATAATCAGCTGCCTCAATCTGGTTCATGGCAGAGCTGGCCCAGACTCATACGCAAGTAAAACGCAAGGCAAATGCAGGCAGACACCTCCCTAGTTTTTGGCTTTAAGAGTTTTGAAGAGTACATGCGTCTGTGTGCCCACACCAATATCGAGCAAGCAGATGAACAAGTGTGAGGAAGAAAACAAAGCACTATGGTACAAATAAAAATGACATTTCGTAAGACAATTGCACATTTGTGGAGATCTCCATTTGTAAAAAAAAGCACAGAGTTAACGTCACCTTTCTTTTCTCGGGCAATTTGCCGCACACCTTCTCTGAACTCGGACAAAACCTGTAGGTATGGCATCACTGTAGATTCAAGCTGCAGAATGAAACATTTTGTCCATTAGTTGAGATTCAACCCATTTCTTTCTGGTTTCCTCTGAAAATACTGCTAGGAAGCATAAGAACATTGGGAGCAATTCAGTATAGCACTAAGCAGATTGCTCCATCAGCACAACCATTTCTGCTTGCCTGATGGAGCTATCTGCCCTCCACCCCCCTGTGTGCTGTTCTGGGGGTTCTCCTGACCACCCCCAAGAATGGCTGGGGTGGGAGAGAGGAGAAGAGACAATGTCCTTACACTTTTGCTGGCAGGGCTCGTTGGTTGAATGGTGCCTATAAGACACTATCTTCTACCACGTCAGATCACTGGCCAATCCCAGCTCAGTACTGACTACTCTGACCGGCAGCGGCTGTCTAGGGTTTCTGGCAGTAGTCCCTCCCAGTCTTATATCTAGATATGACCTTTGCAAGCAAAGCTTTGGCTCGACAACTGAACTCTGGCCCTTCCTTGCTATGCTCTCACATACACATATAATTCTTCTCTCTTACCTAAATGCAATTGGAGTGATTCCGTGATTCAGTTTTACTGCAGAATTTTATATTCGTATGAGCAGAAAAAGTGGCTTTGCTTCAGCATGTAATCCAATTTTTCTGAAAGCCATGAGCAGAGTTGAGATTGTCACAGTAAAATTTCCGTACAACTTACATTTAAGTTTTGGGCACTTCCTCCAACTGGGAATCCGATAGCCTCATCGCTTTCTATAGCACCGAACACCTATGCGAGTGAAACACAAAACAAACTGAAAAAACACACAGCAGCAGATACTTTAACACTGACAGAAAATCCAGCCCCAAAGGCTGTGAACAAAACTTTGCTGGGCAAATGAGTTTCCTGGACTTTGTCTGCACTGGGTTGGAGCTGCAATTAAGACATTATTTCCAAGAGTAAACATTGCTCATAGCATGGCCTCCTGGAAGTACAGGGGACTGCAATATTTCTACGATCTTTGCATAGCAGTGCTTGATGACCATTTATCTATGTCCAGGAAACAGCAAAACTTTGCAAACAATTCAAGTACTACCACTGTTTTATACTGATAGCTAATCCTTCTTTCAAAAGTGCTACATTTTTGTCACAATTATTTCCTTGTGGTAGGGGAATCCCTCCAGAAGTTGCTGGGCTGCAACCCACAAACATCTCCAGGCTTGGCTCATAGTCAGGAATGACTGGAGTCTTATCTAAACAGTGAAAAGGCCGACACATTCCCACACAGTTACAACACACATGCAGCAGTTTCAAAGGTTTTGTGAAAATCCCATACCTTGAACATCTGTGTAAGATAGAGACTTATATTTTCCAGCAGCATTCTATTTGGCATTTGCCTCGCAGTTTTCTTTGCAGCAATGTAGGAATTACACTGACTGACCAACGATCGCACTTCTTCCAAAACTGTGCGTGTATCAATGTTGTCACACAAGGCTTCATGGACTGCTAGCTTCTTGTCATAAAAACTAGCCAAGGAGGGCAGGGAAACAAAGAAGGACCAACATGTCATTTGTGTCATCCTTAATGGTTTTCAGCCAAAGATTCCAGTATTCCATAGATAAAAGAAAGCCAAAAGCATTTCAGTACTTTACTTGCTAGGGTAAAACCTGAACAGGCAGATAGTGGGAGAGAAAAGCCCTACCACATACTTGGTGGCAACATTCAGATGTCATGATAAACAATGGTTTACCATGATGAAAACAAGCCAACCCTACCTCCAGACTTGTACACTCCTCCTGCCATATCTAAACTCAGGTTCAAGTGGCACAAGTCAGGAAATTGCATATTTACATGAAAGACTCTTTTAGCAGCAGTTAGAAATTGAGCAAGAAATACAAGAAGTAGTCAGTATCTGACTAGACTCCCACATACACCATTTCTCTCTTGCATTTCAGAGTACATACTGAAAAAAGACACAGATCTTGAAACCAGCTTTGGAAGGAGAGAAAAGAATCAAACAACTTGCCAGGTAAATGAAGGATAAGAAATATGAAGAACGTTATGGAGTGAAGCATGGAAAATTACAAGAGAGAGAGAGAAAAAGTTATCAGAGAAGAAAAACACAAGAAAAGCAAATCCATGAAGAGAATATGATAGAATGGTGCTAAAAAACAGAAAACATTTACATTACAGAGACAGCATTTTATTTTAACAATCCTGTCAATCAAATCTGTAAATGTAGCACTCTTCTGACTCCTCTGATGAATTGCAATAAGTACTATAAGATTTATTAGTGGCATTCAGAAATCATGACAGGTACAAGCCTGGGGCTTGTGTACCTCCTCCCGCTGGTGTGGCAATCATAAGTTCAGAAGCTTTTGCTTCTGTTTCTGATTAACTGCAGTGTGTCATGTTGTCAAAACCAGACAAACTGTGGTCAACTATGGATTGCGTCAAACAAACCAACTTTACATCATGAGTTAAGAAAGCTGGATTGTTTCAATCAATCATAATTAGTTGAACCACAGTTTAAGATTTGGATGCAGGGCTAAGGTGTGGTTAATCAAAACCAGTTGCAAAAGTAAGTCTGCATAAAGTCTGAGGTTCCCTGTGGGTTGTTTTCACAATTAACCATAGTTTACCTTGACAAACTAATACAGCCATTTAAAGCATCAGGATTAACAAAACAGTTAGGTGTTTGAATAGAAAACCTAAGTATCTAGCTGCAATCCACAAGCCAGTAAGTCAAGTCTATTGAGACTGAGTACATTCTGAGAAGTTTGGTTTTCAGGTATTATTTTAAAACAACCATTTATAATCCCTGAGGTGATGAAAACAAAAATAAGAAATGTGTGGTCAGTGCATAATAAATTGCAGAAGCCAAGAAAGGGTAGAGGAAATTCCCAGTGTCAGGGGTCTGCCTTTAATAGCCCCCAGTGCTCTATTTACTCATGCATGATAGAATGAAGTATGCAAAACAAATACACTGATATAAAGTTGTTTCATGTTCCTAATTTATGCAGGTTTCAGAATTTAGCTTTTGGGATGAAGTGGGTGTGTATAGTAAAAATAAGCAAGGAAACACATCTATGTGAAGAACTAAGAAAAACAGTCCGAAAGCATGTGAAAGGATCTAGGATCTGCACCACAAGCAGTCTGATTGCTATGTGAACTAACAAGTAACTGAGATCCAGGGGAAAGTGTTGTAGAAATGCAAGATTATCTTGCTTGCACCAAAAGGAAATGCCAGTTTGAAAAATGGGATCCATTACCATGAATATACAAATGTCTATTCATGAAGAAAGGAGGGGGAAAACAGGTTTCTCACTCACCTTTTATTCAGCTCTATTTCCTGGTTTTCCCATTTTTCAAACTGGCCTGTCACATCAGCGGGGGCCCGAAGGATGTCCTTCACATTTAAAAAGAACTCCTAAAAGGGGGAGGGAAAGAGCCCACAATCTGAAGTCTTCCTGTTGCAAAGTATACTGTCCAGTTAGCTATTTCAATACTCATATCAGACTCACTTTCAGCCAAGAACAAGATATACCCTGCATCTGCCAAGAAAAGCAACTTTTCTATTACCTGCTGTCAAGCTGATTTTTGTCTATGCTGTGACTTAGCATAATGTGATATGGCACATTAACAAAAAAAGCCAATGGTGTTTGCAATTAACGAAATTCAAGACCCTTCATCAGGTCCCAGGCAAAAACAGGATAATGATGGCCTACATCCTACTCCCCCCCCCATGCCACTGCCCATTACAGTCTGAAGGATACCTTTCCAAGAGAGATCTTTTATTTAACTTCCTACTACTACCAAGTTTCCTGTTGGTTACTATTGTTTTACCACAATATATATGCAAATATAGGATATATCAAGCACATAGAACAGATTAGGTTGACCAAGTTGTTTTGAGCAGATTTGGGGATGAGAGAATTGGTGAATGGATACAGGAGCTTTTAAAAATGGTTTGCAAAGCCTAGATTTGGAGTGCAGATCTGGTAAGAGATTAATAAAACGGCAGGCCAACCTGCTAAACCTGAGCACATATATTATACATATATAGTCAGCAGAAGAAAACACCTGGTACATCACATTATTACAACCCAAAATTTGTACAGCAGAAAACATGAAGAGGGGAAGTAAACTTACATTCATGAATTTCTCATACTGAATAGCAGACTCCATGGTGTTGTTGGAATAGTCTAGCGTATCCTTCCAGGAATGCATAAGAAAAGCCAGCCGTAATTGCCGAGCTGTTGAGAGTTTTAAAAAGAAAATGGAGAAGTGCAGGAGGATATGGGACTACAGTAGAAACCATGGTGCCAAAGACAATAGAAAAGAAATTTTAATAAATGAAAAAAAACCAGTCAGATTAATCATTAGCTGGTCTCAAAAATGATTTTAAAAAATAAAAGAATGGAAAGTGTTCCTTCCTTAAATATATGTATATATTTATATCTTACCTGTGTGCTTTTTAAGTGCATCTTTTATTGTAATAAAGTTTTTCAAAGATTTGGACATTTTACAACCAGCAATTGTCAGGTGCCCGGTGTGTAGGAAATAGCGAACCCAGTGATCGTTTTCAAAGTATGCCTAAAAACACATGGGGGAGGATCATATAATACAGATATCTATTAGATTACAGCTGTATGGGGAGAGAGAGAAAAAAATGCTTCAATCTCCCATTTACACAGCCCCACTCCAACACACTTCTCTCTTCAGTTTGAAACATGATACAATTGTAGGATGAATTATCTACCATTACACATATTATTGATTGAATTATGGACTCCTAACATCAGTATTTTCCGAATTCTGGATACCTTGGCCCCTTTTTTTGTGTGTGGATAAAAACTGAAGGCAAAGTGGAGGCACATTTCACTTGGCAGTCAAAAATCTATAAATATTCTTTCTCAAACAGCAGAGGCTTGGAAGTATTTAAGAGGCTACGGAGTGAATTTCCCCCTTGAACTTATGAGACAGATAGGCACTAAATGTATGTGTTCTGCAGTAGTTGTGCTTCCATATTTATAATTATTATTTTCCTCAAGCAGCTCTCAGAGAAATAGGCTGGGACCTTCCCTGTGACTGCAAAATAGCCCAGTTAATAGGCCTCTCATTGCCCCCCTTTCCCAGAGTCAGAACTGTGCTGGAGCGTGGAGAAGGGGCCAATGCATCACTGAAGCTCCCCACTCTGATGGACACAGAGCGATGGATGCATCAAACAGACAGGCTTCATTTCTCATGAAGCTCGCCTCAGAGCAGGAAGTGCTCCTGACACTAGTAATCGCTGCTTCAAACTGCAACAACACTTTTTCTTAACCTTGGGGGTTAAAAGAAGGCAGCCTGTACCAAGCAACTGCAACTTCAGCCGAGCCACAAGATTGCACCACTGGAATGAGGAAACTAGTTTCAACACCACCGCCCCAATCTGAAGATCACATAAAGGTATGTAAGTTCCTAAGTACACACAAAGCACTCCTTTCCCTGCCCCTGATACCACAACAAAAGACCTTCCCATTCTCTTCAGAGAAGGTCACAGCAAATCTATGTGGATGAAGAAAGGAGATGCAGTTTGGAAGCGATAAGCACTTCAGACAATAGGATAAGCCTCATAAAGAGAAAGCTCATTTAACTAAGTAGGAAGTTGGGGAAGGTGCCGTTCTGTCACTAATGAGGGAGGAAGCCTCTAGAATCCAAAACCTTTGACAGAGCAACACCTTCAGATCCTGTATTATGTTTCTGCCATTGTGACCCAGAGACAAAGCCCCTGGGTCTCTTTTCCTAGTGACAGTTGCCTTACAAATGGGGCTCTCTTTGTGGCAGTTGCTAGTCACTGCTACTGCCTCCCAAAGTTAAGACACCATAATGTCAATTATAATTCTATTTTTTTAATCAAAAAGGAATGATGGAAGTTGTTATCCAAAACATATGGAGGGCACCATGCTGCCTATTCCTGCAATATACAGTGGTGCCCCGCAAGACGAATGCCTCGCAAGACGAAAAACCCGCTAGACGAAAGGGTTTTTCAGTTTTTGCGTTGCTTCGCTAGACGATTTTCCCTATGGGCTTGCTTCGCAAGAAGAAAGCCCATAGGGAAATCTCCGGGGACCTCTTTTAAATGCTGGCGGTGGGGAGCAAAGCCTTCCCCCCCCCAGCCTTCAGAAGAGGTCCAGGAAGGCCGGCGGGGGCCGAAAGGCTTTGCTCCCCACCGCCAGCATTTTAAAAGCGGTCCGGGATAGCAGGGAAGCGCTTCCCCCTATCCCAGACAGCTTTTGAAGGCAGACGGGGGGAGCAAAAACTTTTGCCCCCCGCCGGCCTTCAGAAGAGGTCCTGGACCTCTTCTGAAGGCCGGCGGGGGGCGAAAGTCTTTGCTCCCCCCTGCCTGCCTTCCCGGGAGAGCGGAGAAACGCGCTGTGATTCTCCGCTCTCCCGGACGGCTTTTGAAGGCAGGCGGGGGGGGGGGGAGCAAAGACTTTCGCCCCCCGCCGGCCTTCAGAAGAGGTCGGGGGACAGACTGTCCCCGGACCTGGTCTGAAGGCGGTTTCCATAGGAACGCATTGATTGATTTTCAATGCATTCCTATGGGAAACCGTGCTTCGCAAGACGAAAAACTCGCAAGACGAAAAGACTTGCGTAACGAATTAATTTCGTCTTGCGAGGCACCACTGTACCAGGATTTGCACTTGCCTTCTAGCCCAGAATTAGAAACCTACTCCCAAGTCTGCTTTCAATTGCAAACACAAACCATAGTTTGTAAGTCTTGATGCAATGGCAAACTATTCTTTGACTGACTGGGAAGGGAAGCACTGCATGAGATGAATGTATAAAAGATCTGGACCTGACAAGCTAGGGAAAGAAGTAGCTTGTGCATGACCCCTAGGCTCAGACCCAATGATTATAACCTATTTGGCTGCTGCACCCAACCCATTCAGACATCACACCAAGCCATAGTGCAGGGAGCTTCACTATGGTTTTCTATGATGTCTGAATTGCAAAATAAAACAGTAGGAACACATGAATTTAAAAAGCACTATTGTCTGATATTTACAAGTAGAACTTAAGATAATTTTAAAGTATAGTATCACTTAAAGCCAAGTGTAGCAACAGTAGCATTGTTTTTATTTTCAGTCTGCTATATGAACACCTGATAATATTTTCTCCTTTGACAGACAACAGAGCCTACTTAACTGAATTATTACTTCTGTGCTGTCTGAACTATTAGTTGGGAAACATCCAACTCACAGCCAAGTGAACCTGAGAGCTCTCTAGCAGGTATCAGAGCATGGTAAGAATTAGAACATAGGTCACCTGCCTCAGATTGTGCCAACTCATTGTCATGATGAGGGAACCGAAGATCAAAGCCTCCTCCATGTATGTCCATAGAATCTCCTAGAATGGACCCGGCCATTGCAGAACATTCAATATGCCATCCCGGACGGCCCTGTTTTGAAATAAAGTAGGTTATTAATGATGTTCCGGAAAGTTCTCCCCAGTTAATGAGCCCACTGATGTTCATTAACTGGATTTAATAGTAGATATTTTAATGCGGAACTTTTTCTTGCAGCTTGAACTTAGTTCTGCATGCTCTGCTGTTGGAGCACTTCGGTTAAGGCAATCTTTGCACTGAATCAATAATCTGGCTTTACAAGATCAGAGTGCACAAGAAATAAGTCAATCAAAAGCTACACCCTAAAAACAACTGACAGAATATCAGTGCATGGCAAAATTCAAGACAAATCATCTTAAAATCACCACTGAGGGAAATTAAATAGTTTTAAAAGAAATTTTTCAGTATTACTTTGTAGGCAACACATCACATTCTCACCTATGTTTTCCTTTCACAATTTTTATCCCCCAGGAGAGGTTCCTAAACTGACTAAATTTAACTGAAAGTAGAGACTCTTGATAAAACCATGAGATTTAGTTTTTAGGGTGTGTGCATGCAAGTGTGTATGTATTAGCCCCAATTGTGGTATCCCATCAGATATACAGTCATGGGTGGGAATGGACCCTCTTTAAATTCTGTGGTTTTACATATGAAGATATAATAAACAATCACCTGTTCCTTAGCAGGTCTTAAAATTAGGTAAATTCAACTTCAGATAAACAACAACACATGATATATTACCTAGCACTGGGTAAAACATCAGCTGGAATATGTTTGGTTTTGGGCACCATATTTCAACCAAAAAATAAGTCAGTAGAAGGACAGCACAGCTATGAAAAAGGGGCAAGGGCAATAAGCCATGGGTTCAGCCTCTAACAAAGCAGGATAGAGGGTAGTTGTCAGGGGGAGGGGGAGCTTTCACTACAAAAATTATTGGATTACAGGAGTAAAATAATACAATATGTTGAAAAGCACATTTCAGTGGAAATTTCTACAAGGGAATAATAGATACCCCTGCCAACTATTATTTAAATTTTAGAATCCTAATCAATGACTTGATTAGATGCAGAACATTATTAAGAATCAAGAGGCCCCAGGCCATAATGCTTTGGCAGGACATTTAAATTATATGTCCTTTATGATGTCAGCCTGCATCTTAAGATATGACCTGTATCCCCATGATTTAAAAAAAGTAACGGCAGGGGATGTTTTAAGCCTGGGCTACATGTTATGGAATATACTTACTTTTAGTTTCCACATAAAATTGTGCATAGGGAGCACAGTAATAGTGGATTGGATGCAAAGATCCTGCTGCATAATCCCCCCATCCTGGTCTACAGCCAAACCTTATCCCATAAAAACTGGTTCCAGACAACTGGGGACATAGGGCACTAAAGACAAAGAGCCCCTCCTTCCATGGGAGCACAAGCATTTTCCAACCATGCAGCTGGATTGTTTGATCCAAGTCACAGTCCTTACTTTTCCCCAAGGAGAGTCCCATGAAGGCTCGCCTGGTTTGGAGGATTTCCACAAAGCAAAGTCATTTGGAGAATGCTTCTCACTTAAACGATCCACTGAGATACTCAGGTCACCTGTGGAGAACAAGAGGAAGAACATTTGTAACCTTCAGAAAGGAATCTTAAAATTGTATTTGTGTATGCACTGGAAAGCCCCTGACTGACAGTAATATTACCTTCACCCTCTTGAAGTGCTTTTTGATCACCTACAGCTTCAGGAACCAACTTGGCATAGGAGTGTTTCTCAGATGCATCAAATTTCATGGTATCAAAATAGACAGAGCCATTGGACACATAACTAGAAGACAAAAAGCAAAATTGTACCAAGTGTTCTAGAGTTTCAGATACTTTCCTACTATTGGGTGGAATGCAACTTGTCCTCCTTTCACTGTTGCTCCAGCATGAGGTATGTGGTGATCAAGGAGAACTGGGTGCGTTTTTTGCTAAAGCCTCTCAATGAAGCCCTCGTCGTCCCTGAAAATCTGTTTTGAAGTGCTCCCCAACCCTCTAGAACAGATTTTCATGAGGAGGTGGGGCCTGCAAAGGAGGGTGAAATTGGCACACACACAAAATAGTGCCCCACCTTATCCATTAGTGGATACATTTCACCAGTTGGCTAGGAACTACTGTATTTAAAGGTGAATTTCTTCCGCTGCTTTCCATGATGGGTAATGTCAGGGAACTGCCATCAGAGCAAGAAATGGAGGCAGGGCTACCCAGCGATGCCGGAGAGGGGACAAGCAGGGGGGAAGGATTTCAGCGTAACACCCATAGAGCAGAGAGGGAGAGGGAGGAATTGGTGACAGGGCTCCAAGACCCTTCCCCCGAAACTAGTGGAGAGAGCGCTGGGACGCCCCTGCCTTCCCCTTACTTGCGCAGACGCGTTCCGCGCAGAGAACATAGGTGGAGACCCCGGGTCAAACAGCTTCTATGCTGGAAGAGATTCAAGAGACGCCCACTCTCGGATTCTGCAAGTGACTAACAGGTCACGGAGGGAGAGCTCCGACCCTAAGCATGGTTGGGCAAGCAAAATAACTGAACTGAAGTAAGGTTACGCACAAGTAACCCCTCACACCCATTACAGGTAAGTTCGATGGGATTTACTCCAAGTTTGCTGGATGGGAGACTACTAATGATTTTGGAAGCTCTAGCAACACAAAACACGTCGAAACAGCATCTTTGAGACTGCCAATAAATAAAATGGCTTTCCATTGCCCCCACCCCCGTCATATGGCCTTGTTGTGCCTTCAGGTCTGATGGCAAAGGTTTAATTATTATTAGAATTTGGGCTGCTTACATGTGAAGCACACATAGAGCTGCAGGTGATGATTTTCTTTTGATTTACATAAGATGTAAAATGTGAGACGAATCTATACGCACCCATATCCATTATCTACAATCCTTTGGACAAAGTCCACAATTTCTGGTACATATTCACTAACTCGTGTTAAGACATCTGGAGGTAATACCTAGAAGCAAGCAAACAAAATAATATATATTCTCTGTTTCACAACTCTTCTTGTACCAGACTCTCTCAACAGCTTTGCTTTGCAATTAGTTCTATATTTGCATATAGAAAACTAGGCAAATGGCACAATTAACAGGGACTTGTTGAAGAGAGTATTGCTGTATACTCCTGAGATTTATCTTATACCCAACAACACCAGAGCTTTAAGTGTAGTGGCACCTTCCCTTTGGCTTGCGCTTCCAATGAACATTACAGTATAGGCGTTCAGGGGTTTGCTTAAACTCATGGACAGGTTTCAGCTGAGTTCTATCAGTGGAAGCCATGAGCAATAATGTCTGCTTACACAATGGGGCTTTCCCTCATTCTCCTGCCCTTGTGTGCCCCCTTTATGGTACAGTGTACTTATGCTTATATTTTGAAATATAACTCACTCGGAAACCTTTCTAGGTAACAAGCAACTAATAAGTCCTATTACTATTATAAGCAAATTAAATAAACAGACACACACATTGATGGGCAGAAACTGAGCACAGCCCAGCATTTCTAGGCATCTGCTCTAATTAACCATACTGAAAGCATATTTGCAGTTTCCAAGAGCTCAAGATGAAACATAATCTATAAGGTTAGAAAGGCATGATCATTGCTCTAACTGCTGATGAAAGGAAAATCAGACTTGATTTGTGTCTTGGCATGATTCCAGCTTCCTAGGTATGAAGAACAATTTTATGTACCTTGAAACACAGTGCTAGGGAGAGCCCTAACCAGACGGCCAGCAAAAAGTGTTAGTGTGTCATCTTGATAAATCAATATATATCAAAATGTGTCCATGGAGCAGTACTGTGAAGCCATTAATTTTAAGCAAGCTTTATAAGTTTGCTTTCTAGGCCTTCCAAGAGAGGGAAACTATAATAAATAAGTACTACCAACACTAGATTTCCATGTGCTTTTATATTTTGCTGAATCAATGTGCATACTTACATTGAGAGCTGCCATATCTTTATGATATTCCTCTTCCCAGAATTTGGGGAGCTTTGAAAATATAGAATTGTCAGTCACTTGACTCCCCAACCTAGTGTCCAGCCACTCAGAGAGTATATCTTTTGCTTCATGCAATAATACCTAGAAATAAATTATAGATCTATATATAAAACACATAATTATCAGCAATGCACACTTTTTCAAGATAAAGCCTAGAGTGTTCTTTATTGTGATTAAATAATGTTAATTTATTTGGGCCAGGATCCAAAGCTTGAGTTCATGTTGCCAGTTTTTCCACCTGGAGACAACCTATCATACTTCTTGGAAAGCCACTCCCAAAGATTCCAGACCTTAGAGGATACTTTGTAGGAAAACAATGCAGCATTTACACACACACTCTCTCTCTAGCACTGGGGTGGAAGTGCTACCTTTTACTCTTAAAATAATAGGTGGAGTGTTTTCTCTCGAATCTTAGTGCTGTGTTTAGCAGAAATATACTGGGAAATGAATTTCCCCTGTCTGTTCTTGAATGATCCACTCAAAAGCAGGAATATGGCTCTTTAAAGCTACTCCTACCCCAGCACAAGACTGGGAAGCACTGGAAATGCTAAGACAGAGTGTGTGTTTGTACACATGCACAAGTATGATGCATGTGTGTGTATGTGTGTGAACGAGTGCATATATACATGCCTCTGCTGCCATGTGACCCTCAGAGATGTGCCTAACCATCAATAAGATACTTGGGCAAAAAAAGTTAAGTCACTCCAATGTAACTAAATAATTATGTAACCTCACAGATATAAATGGTTTCAATGAAGCAAAGTCCCACCCTAAAATAGTAAATCAAGGATACTGTTTCATTTGCTTAAGGGCACAACAGCCCGCTCAGTACAGACCTCAGCATGTTTGCTGATTTGACCTTCAGAGTGTTTATTTTTCAGTGCACTTTCTAGAGGTTCCAAAGCAGCCTTCACTGCACTCTGAATCCTTTCCAGCATCTGTTTCTTATCAGGGTCAGTGGTCTCTTGTAGCTTAGCTGCAAAAGGCTGATTTAATAAACATGAATGAAATATACATAAAACCACACTGAAGGCAACAAATAAGCACCACTTAATAAAATCACAGCCATCTTATAAAATATTCCTTAGGAATTTTCTTGTGTTTAATTTTCAGCAAAATCTCCAGAGTAAAGCAGTAACAAATGTCTGCATGGTATAGTTTCAAAATTAAAATGGAATGTAGACATGCTATAGTGAGGAGGGTCATTACCAAGCATTTTCATGGGTAGCAACCCTATTAAAGATGAGGACAGTCCCCTTCCAAACTTAAAGACAACAAATCCCACAGCAGGAAAAACCTAGTGTTCTGGTCCCCAATATTACACAAATTTTAAAAAAATAGCACATCTTTATTTAAACATAACATTCTGCTTTCATAATCCATTTTTTTCAGAAGAATTTGGAATCTTATAGGCAATTATAAAAAGTCACAGGAGGATATGAAAGAATGGAAAGATTTGCTCAAATTTCATAGATATAGGACAGCACTCTCAATGGCCAGGTTAAACACTTTGCCATCAGCAGTTATGGAAGACAAGTTTACTGGGTTGCCTTGTCACCTGAGTGTTTGCCCTTGTAACAGCAGCTCAGTTGAAACATTAGGCCACATTCTCCTATGTTGCATTTTTTATAGCAATATAAAAATTACATACTGGGGAGATAAAAATGGGACTCTACTGATGGGAAAATAAGAACCAGATCTTATACCTGGTAAGTTTCCATTTTATCTCCGCACTACATTCTCTACACTTGGGGAACACAGATGAATTTTATAATCTTCATTTTAATAGCAGAAATATGGACAAGTTCCTTGCTGCAGCCCACTATGATGAAAGGGAGGATGAGTTCTGAGTCAAAATTGTCTCTCTTTGATTATTATTTTGTTACACTATTTTTAAAGACACCATTTGTGTGCATGCATCTTGTGCTCCCCCTTCCAATTTTCTCTTTTTTGTTATTGATGACCCTCCACTGTATTTGATGCTTATGGTTTGCAGATCAAATAAAGTAAATGTGTTTGACTGCCTGTAGGAGGAAAAGTAGTAGCAAAAAGTATTCTCAGGAAAGATGATAAGGCTAGGACACTAAAGCTTGGTGTCTCTCTCCAAACTGGTTTTGGCAGACACTACTAAGGTGTCCGCTTATTGCCAGATGAAGGCAATGTGCTGGAAACAGGAGCAGCCAAGGTATGTAAAGCTCTGGTTGTCCCTAGCAGAAGCAACACTGCTTCCAAGTGTGGACAGGTCTTTGGAGTCTTGCAGGACTCTTGGGGATTATAGCCTTGCTAGGAACAGAGAGTGGTGGCTTCATAGAAAGAGCTTGCGTGTGGCCAATGATGGAACAGAGTCTGAAGAGAGGGACAAAAAGAAGAAAAAAGAAGGAACAAGAGCTGGCTGATTCCTCCTCTGCTCCAAGGTGTTGGAAGACAACTAAGCAGTCTCCTGCCTACATGAAGTATGGAAGAGAACAGTCAAGGAGCTGACCTCAGAGGCACTCTGGACATCTTCAAGTAGCTGTGCTGCTGATGGCTGCTTCTCTGTGTATTTTTCAAAGAGATAGTTTTGCCTTGCTCTTTTTATGATCTGTAACACAAAAGTTAAAAGATGTTTAAGAAGCACACACAGTGTATACAATTTGAAGATTAAAATTAGAACTGGTGTTCATCTTACAAAACATCCCCAAAGTTAAAAAAAAAAAGGGGGGGAGGCAAGAACTGACACAAAGCCTCAGCCCATTCGTCCATATTTGCCCAATTATCTTGCCTCTGTCTTTTTCTCCTCTTCTCACTGTCTCTCCAACCATCTTCTTCTGAAAATTAGATGGTAAGCTTCTTGGGGTGGGGAATCTGTCTTTTTGCTATGTTACTCTATAAAGGCATTTTGCACATTGATGGCGCTGTATGAATTAAGAAGTAATAACCTCAAAGAGAAAGTCTTTGACTTATTGGTGGGATAGACAATTAAATTAGAATAAAAACTAAGTTAAATAATCTCATCTGTTAGTCTCATTCCTGCAGCTAATCAAATGACAGTACTTTAGAATTACCTTGTCATCTATATCTGTGATATTCATACAGTAGAAGATATCGTATTTGAAATAGTCTTTCAAAACTCTTCTCAGGATATCAAATGAGATGTATGATCTACAATAATTCAAAAGACAAATTGATTTTGCAACCTCAGGAGCATTTACATGCACCCACTCTATTCATGAAGATTCACATTATATTTTTGCTTTTGAAAAGTAATGAACTGCTTTCCTAAAATAAATTACACACTGCATACAAAATTAATACGTGGTGAAGAAAGGCGACACATAGCAATCCTGGCTTCCAGCTTGCAGTATCCTGCTACCCACAATTCATTTAGATATTTGAACAAATCATTTAGAGCTTTCCTTTAAAAACCCAAATCATTTGGCATTCATTTTTATGTTATTTCAAAGCAATGCCATTACATCTGCATTTGTATCATAAAGTGATATATGAAGTTCTTGTGAGAAACTAGAAAGGACCAAACTAGATGTGATGAAGAAAATTGTGATCAGGATCTCTGAAATTGTGGGGCCTGGAGTGGGGGAGAATTTGATCAGGACTTCTGCAGTGAGGTGGGGGATGAGGAGGTTAAAACATACGTCCACGTCTTTGCTCTCTGCCATAAGTCAAATAGTAGCTTTAGGGCAATTTCAGTTGGGGGGAAAGCACAGGATGAAAGGTTTAGACACTTCCTCCTCCAGAACCATGGTCCTGATCATCACCACAGACAGCTATTCACTTTAAACAAACAAGAGACATTCTTGTTATGTATGTCCAACAGCATTAATTGGTGCCAATATGTCAAAAAGAAGATTAGTCATAAACTTTGGATTTTTTAGAGATTTTATAAAGATGGCAGTATTAGTTTGATGTAACAAATTCAGCTTTGCTCTTCAACTGCCCAAGGGACTGCTACTCAGACATGGCCATACCTTGCATGCCCCATGTGGGAGGCATCATACACTGTCGGACCACAGCAATACCATTTCACCCTGTTGCCATCTTGGGGTTGAAACACATCCTTAGGAGGAAAAGGAGACATAGTAGTTAGAAGCACCCAAATTTGTACAGGCAGTCTTACAGGAAAAGCAGTTCAGCAACCATGAGCAATGCTACTAACTCCACTATGCAAAAGACACCACATGGAAAAGCCAAATTCAAAAATGTACCTTATTGCGAGTGAGACTGTTGTATAGGCAGAGTTTGGGTAATGTTGTTCCTTGGGGTGGAGACCAGGGAGGCTGAGTTCGCTTGTTTTTACCTAGAAAGGATTTAAAAATTCAGTATTAATTTTCCAAGAAAAACAAATCTAGAAAGGGTATTATGAGCTTCTTTGCTATAAAAGTCTATGTCATTAGCTCAGAAGGAACACTTGAATAATAGCCAATTTGAAAAACAACACCACGTTTTTGATGCAGAGTACATCATGACATTGTTGATGCCACTTTTCTTTCTTTCATAAAGTGACAGCAACTCTCAGGGCTCTGATTTAGTGCACTTACTCCCACAGGAACTCCTGTATTAGCAAAATGTAAAAACATCCTCCTCACCTCCCAAAAATCACATGCACATGCTGTTCTTCCAACTTTTAGGGAGCCTAAAAAAGAGTGATAAGCTCCTGAGAAGAAATTGAATTGCTTTAGGACAGAGCAAAAAACTTATTGAATATAGTCATCAAGCTGTGAAGTTGACATAAAACTCCCAGATATCTAAAAAAAAGTGGGCAGGATTCAGCTAATGAGACCCCTCAGTGGAAACCTGTGCAAGGACGTCCACTTAAATGGGTCTCATTCCACAACACACCATGAAATTGGGTCAGCTGTAGCACGCAGCAAAGTGGGGTGGGAATAATTCCATTTGCCAATCTGAAATGCTTGCAAGACCTTGAATTCCTCCCTGAATAGCATGAACAATGCATATATATATCCCACACCACCTCTGCTACATGATTTTATATTTGTGATCCTATGCATGTTTTCTCAGGAATATGTCCACAGAATTGTAGCCTTAATTAAGTTCTTTCCTAGTGTTCCAAAATCAACACTTTGACTATGTGAATGTCTCTTTGCATTGCATCTGCAAAAAGTATATGTGCTATACTTAAAACAGGAAAACTTCAACAAGGCAGTTTCATAAAGAAAACATATGATTCAGAATGCATTAATAAGTTTGATGTAAGGACACAGAATAATACCTTAATCAGCATGGGGGGGGGATGGCACATGTATGTATGGCATACAAGTAGTAAATAATTTCCCCACTTGGTTTCATTTTATTCCCTCTGCCCTGCCTCAATCATGTATGAAGTGGGTAATAGGGGAGTCCCATTTAAAGAAGAAAAGGGGTGTGCAAGTGAAAAGAGCTGATCTCTCCCTCCTATAGCTTATGTCAGGAATGAGCTGA
The DNA here is from genome assembly GCF_964234715.1 of Podarcis melisellensis. Classification (NCBI taxonomy): domain Eukaryota; kingdom Metazoa; phylum Chordata; class Lepidosauria; order Squamata; family Lacertidae; genus Podarcis; species Podarcis melisellensis. Next base: position 72,386,619 of record NC_138528.1, on the reverse strand, counting down.
TGGTAGATAGTGATTTACTGGTAGAACACTGGGCAATTTGCAATAGGATGACAATAATTTGTGATTCCCAGTTATTTCCATTTGGCAACCAGAAAAACATGTCTTTCTTGCTTAAATAAGTCTTCACTATGACATAAGCAGTGGAAATAATTGATTTAAGGTTGAGTTTAAAGAACATACACAAAGCAATTTAATTCTGTCCTTTTGGTTGCTTTTTAAACACACACAGAGAGAATTAATTATGGCCATCAAGGAGGTTAATTTCTAAAAGATTAAACCAGCACACAGAATCAAAACTTGCTCCAGAAGACTCCAGATAAGAAGGCTGAAAGAAGAATGCATAAACCACAATATGATAACCTTAACCACAAAAGAAAAACATACAACAATCTACCCAAACTATTCATTCAGGCAAATCAAATATTCCTGCCAGAAACAACAGCTATCATTCTAATCACTTCCGCTGTGTTCACCATTATGTGACACACCTTGAAAATGAAACCAAATAAAACCAATAGTAGTTCCTATCTTCTGCTTAAAGATTTAAAGCATTTATTTTATCTTGGTTTGTTGCATTTTATTTTTAGTTTCAAGTATAATTCTTATCTACTTCTAAACACCACACCGATCTCTTCTGTTTTCAGACTCTACCTATGGAGCTTCAAATGCTAATAAAATGCACTACCACCTGAACGCTCAGTGAGGTTTTCATAGTTCTCCCAGTTCACCCTCTGGTGTTCCCAGAGAAAAATGCCAACATTCCACTAAACAAATTGAAAAGGCAGTCTTGACAGTGACCATCTGAGTATATTCTGAGGGAAACAATGTGTTTGAGATACACCTGGATAAGTCTTCTATAGCACAGAGCTCAACTGAACACCTGAGGGAATATAAGGAAGATATAATTGACAGGGTTTTCTGGGAGGTATGAAAGCAGCCACTAACAATATTCATTATAGGTACTTCTGTATATTCGAAACTCGCACATAATGTAACAAAGTCTCTTTTCCTTTCCTGTTCTCTGACACTATTAGAGCACTGCAAGGATTCAACCAATGGCTTCAAGTTACAAGAAACAAGATTCTGACTAAACACCAGGAAGAGCTTTCTGGCAGTTAAGAGCTGTTCCGACAGTGGAATGGGCTCTCTCCTTCATTTGAGATTTTTAAGCAGAGCTTGGATGGTCATCTATCATGGATGCTTTAGGTGAGGTTCCTGCATAGCAGGGTGTTGGACTAGATTACTCTTGGGGTCCCTTCCAACTATAAAATTCAATTATAAGAATGGTGAAAACTGTGGCCTGCCAGGATGTTGTTGGACTATAACTCTCATCACCCCTGGTCACAATGGCCAATTGTGAGGGATAACGGGAGTTGATGTTCAATAATAAGGTTGCAGGTTTCTTATCTAGGGTCCTTGGAAGGCAATCTGTAGCCAATCGAGGCACACACCAGCACTAAAAACAAGACTGCAAATACCATTTTGAACATGGGTTTGCAACAAGGAGAAAATTTTAACTTTAGCCTCTGACAATTCATGTCCATAGATGATTAACAAAATCCATCTTTTAGTATGGCAGCACCTAGACCAGGGGTCAGCAACCTTTTTCAGCCGTGGGCTAGTCCACCATCCCTCAGACCATGTGGTGGGTCGGACTATATTTTGAAAAAATAAATAAATAAATTCCTATGCCTCACAAATACCCCAGAGATGCATTTTAAATAAAAGCACACATTCTGCTCATGTAAAAACACACAGATTCCTGGACCGTCCACAGGCCAGATTTAGAAGGCAATTGGGCCACATCCGGCCCCTGGGCTTTAGGCTGCCTACCCATGACCTAGACTTTGGAACTTCCTGCCTATTGACATCAGGCAGGTAGGTACCTTGGGCTGTTCTCTTTTCGGCATCTACCAAAAACATATTTGTTCCAGCAAGACTGAGACTGGGAGGGTACAGTGTGATCCATGAAATTCACAAAGTAACTTTGGGCTGGTCACACCTTCTTAGTCTAACCTACGTCACAAGGCTGTTGTAAGGATTAAACAGAGGGGAGGAGAGAACTTTGTATACCACCCTCAACTCATTGGCAGAAAAAAAGGATATAAATGTAATAGATAATATTTTAAATAAGAAAGAAACAGAGCCTGATTATTTGTTGTAATGACCCAGAAGTCTATGGCTATCGAATGTAGGAGCTTTTAAAAAATAAATAAAATCACAGAATAATCTTGGATAGGAAGTTTTTTTCCATATATAAGACAGCCATTAGCTCGCTGCCCGCTAGCCCCTGCCATTACTCACTTGTTTGGAGTTTACAGGAGTCATGCTTTCCTCTGCTGCCATCATAAATTGCTTCTATGTGCCTGTACCAACGAACCACATGGAAATGCTGGTCCACAGGCGGGCCCGAAAGCTGCCTGAAAGCTTCCACATCTGCATGTGAAAATGTGAACCCCTGGATATAGCTACGAGTGCTGAGGTACTCATTCAGAGCCTTCAACCTGGCTTCCTCTTCACTAATGCTCAGAATACAATTGTAGTCAGAAGCTGTAAAGACAGAGGCAGATGACAAGCAGTCAGATCCCATGCTTTAAAAGCACCCAGTCATAAAGCATCCCTCACAGCCCAGAAGGGGAGGGTAGCTAGGCACATTAAGGGGTTAATGGTGCAGTAGCAGCCAGGCCATAGTGCACCAAATACTCAAGTAGCCCAAATAGGGGAAATAAGACTAGTAAAAAAAAAAAGCATTCTATGCAGAGAAAGAAAAAGCAGTAAACATGATAAAGGAAGGAGGATTTTAGTCTTGTAAACAGATGCTAACAGAGTACCCTGTGGGTTCTACACTGCCTGCAGGCAACCAAGCAGGGAAATATATATGGATCACAAGTATGCATGGGCTGGTGGGCTCAAAACTTTGTATACAGCAAGGCTAGAACATCTGTTGTAAAAAGTAATAATAGGGTGGTTCATAAAGGCTTGTTTCAATATACACTATAAAGCCATGTTTTCTCAATTGTCAGATTACAGGAAATCCTAATTTAACTCTCAAATATACAGATATCACTACTCCAGAGTTGGAACAGGAGAACTGAGCATTGTAGGCAAAGAAAAGTCCAGGTTGAGGCTCAGAAGAGGCTGCATCACCATCTGGCTGAAGATCCCACTCAGGAAATAATTTTCATATTGTTGAGCAACTTAATGGAGAACTGCTCCACCTTTTGGTGAAATATACAATTGGAAAGTACATGCAGTTGTTGGGAATTGTAATGCACTTATGCCATTAATGTCTTTAACCACTTGCTTTGTTACCACTGGTAATCAGGCATTCCACATAAACAAAAGCATGGAATTCCTGCCAGGCAAGTGACTGGGCTGTCCAAGCAGGGACAGAAGGTTGTACATTGACAGCCCAAATAGCTTCCATACTTGTTGCAGAAGAAGCCACTTTCACAATATGAAAACTGATTGGGTGCGGAAACCAGAAAGCTTTGCCTTCCCAATCAGCTTTGGTACAGGCCACGTAAGAAGTGAAGCCACTTATTCTTTCTTGCTTTTATGGAACCCGATTGGGTTGACAAAGCAGGGACAGAGAACTTTGTTTCACCAGCTTAAGAGCAAACTGGGCTAACAAAGCAGAATATTCTAGCCCTCCCCTTCCTTGAAAGTGTGGTCAAACACCTCCTGCGTTGACTCCAGCAGTGCTTGCTGTTTTCATTTGCCCACACTGCCCCCCTGGGGAGATAAAGCCCAGATCAGGAGGTGCATCCCTGCAACAAAGCACACCAATACATGTTAAAATGGGGAAAGGCGAACCAGAATCCTCTTCCTATTAAGGAGGGAAGAAAAACAGAGCAACCAGTGGGGCAGAGGAGGAGGAGAAAGTGGGGAGTTAAATGCTTCTGGGCTGCTATCTTCTTTATTAGCTAGTTTTTTCACTCATAGGTGGCTCCTCTGATGACTAAAAAGCAGGTAGGTAAATTTTTTGGCTGTGTAGTTAACTAACACCCCAGGAGTTGACTTACACCCCAGGAGTTGACTTACAAGTAGGTGTTCCCATGTTAAAATCTGATTGTATATCAGATTACATTCCACTCCTGCCACCTAATAAACAATAGAGATGAAGGAAGCAGCTACGCAAACCCTTAGGAATTCAATTTCACCATTATTTCTGGCTAGGTGGAAAGAAAAGAGCAGTGTTTCTTGCTACAATTTCTATTGTCAGCCTGGGCCCCAAGGCAAACTTCTAGGCACAGAATGAAGCCCAGTGCTTTCAATACACTGGCTCAGCTGTTTATACTTTAAAACAAATTATGTGGCTAGTGAAAGCAACCAGGATATACATCCTGGTAAAACAATGTAGGCAATATTAGACAATCACAAATTATTTCTCATGTTAATGTGTGCCAACCAACTGGGCTAGTGGTGAGGGGATAAGAAACTGAAGAGAGAACTTAAAAAGGTTAACAAAAAGTCAATGCCTGTGGTACAGTAGCAAGACAGACCATGCAGAAAATAATGCAGGTTTTACTGCAACTTTAACACACATATTTGACTAACGTTACAGACCCAGTAATGAAAACATCCTCTGTCAAATAAATACACCCGGTATGTACAATTAAAATGTATCATATCTCAACAGTGTGCTTCAGTCACTCCAAATGAACAGTAAGCCAAGCAGCAATTTCAGCAACAGGCCCTGGAAGTAACAAAAATTCAGGATAATGATGAAGTCTGAGTCCCACAAAATCATGAACAAGAGGACATAAAATTGATACAACCTTTGCTTGCTATATGTTTGCTTGTCCTCTGGGTTAGCTTTCCCTGATTTGGTGCCCTTAAGATGTTTTGGGCTACAACTCCCATTGTCTCAGACCAATTATTTGCTGTGATAGCTTGAGTTGATGGGAGCTGCAGTCCAAAACACATCCAACTGGACATTAGGGTTCCAGGATCAGATGCAAAATGGCAGAATTAGAATTTCAGCCTCACAGAAAAGGAAGCAGCTGATGTCCCACTGAAATAACACAGACCATATCAAATGAAGGAGGTTGGGGTGGGGCAGACACCGGCATCTGATTAACATTATACCATTATAATCTCTCTGAGGCATAGTCATTATTGATTTCCTCAGTCTGAAGCTTGGGTTGCTATTAGACAGAGGAAGGCCACAAGAAGGGATGTAGGTGACCCACAGGCCATAGGTCGGCTAATGTTAGCTTCTTAAATCACCCCCAAACCATTTCTGTTTAATCATACACTCAGCAAACAGTTTAAATATAATTTGTATGCTTAACGCTTGTAAACATTATACACACAGATACATATTTGAGGTCAGCCATATAAGCTATTAATTTATTCTGGCTAAGTATCACTTGCTAGCTATTTAGTTACTGTCATTACTTGCATTCTTCTTCAAACATACATTTGGAAACAAAGCAATGATGACAAACAGAAACAGACTTTCTTTCCATTCACTGTGATCCTGATCCGGATTAGGGTCACAAAAGGCTACTGTTTGTTTCGGGGTGGAGGTGCATTAAGGAAGTGGCTGGAGAAAGCATGCTTAAAATAATGTGTAGCTTGACCCTTGGACTCCTGGGCTGCAGTCTCACTTGCCCCTGCTCAAAAGTCAAACTGTGCATCTCTGAACAACAATATACAAATTTCCTCTTTGGACATTTTCAACACAACTGAATAATCCAAGCATGCCTCAACTGCATGTTAGCATCTGCACAATGATTTGGCAAGCTCTTTTACGCTGTCAGTAGCAGAACAGCATTGGGTGGGATTCAACAAAGTGTTTCTCAAACTTGGCTCCCTAGCTGTTGTTGGACTACAATTCCCACCATCCCTGACCACTGGTCTTGCTAGTTACGGATGATGGGAGTTTAGTCCTACAACAGCTGGGTTCCCAAGTTTGAGAAATGCTCAACTAAGTTGTTGCATGCGTGGAACAAGGCCCTCTTGTGCAACAGGACTTCCCCTGCTCCTCCCGTGCCCCCCCCTAATTTGCTCTGGGGTTTGAGGGAACATGCTCTGGAAGGGAAAGTGCATACCCCACTTAGCACCATGTTGAATTCAGTGTTAGAAATGCCAGGCGCAATTTGCTACCGGTGTGGGTCCAATTGTGACTACGTGGATATTTCTGGGCACCAGGTTGTCAACCACAGTTTAAAAACCTCTGCCTCAGTCCATCATTAATATTATTTTCCTTTCTACTGTGTGTTTTTCTCCTTCTTGCATTGGGACAAGTGAATTGTTTTAAGAGCAAGCTACAGTCAAGCAATGTAACATATAATCACAGAACTGTAGGATTGCAGAGGACCCCGAGGGTAATCTAGTCCAGCCCCCTGGTGAATAGACATTTCGTTGTGGTGACGGTAACCTAGATTTATGGTGCCATTTGGCACCTAGCTTATATATTTGAGTTTCTAATACTGGTTGGGGCTGATGGGAGTTGTAATCCAAAACATATGGAGGGTACCAGCTGGAGAAGGCTGTTGTAAGCCATCTTGAGATCCTTGGAGGAAGTGGGAAGGTATAAATATGCTCATAATAAATATGTAGTTAAAAACAGTAACTCCCTCATGACAACTGCCTGAAATATAAGTGATCTAGGATACAAAGCTTGCAGGTTTTTACATACATGCTCTGGAATGCAAACTGATGACCCTTTTCTTTTTAAATTAATGGTTCTGCACATTTACCTCAAAGACTTAATTATGCGTTTAAATGGAAATGCTAAGTACACTGCATGCTACTCAATTGAGTCATAAGAGTATACTCTATCATTGCATGTGGAGTCTGGCAGGGCATAGATATGGCATGGTATCTAGATTTCAGGGCCTAGACAGAACCAATGTCAGAGACTAGTCTGAAAGCAATTCCTATTTTTAAAATATGATCAATTGTTTTCTTTAAACAAATGTCTAACTAACCCTAGTTTAAAGGGAAGCAAACAGGGATGATTCCATCAAGGTAAGCAAAGCAGTCTTCATTAGATAAAGAAGGTCGAGACAGACTGAATTCCTATACACATACCTAGAAATAAGTCCCATTAGGACATATGTCTGAGTAGCCTTACAAGGGATTGCACTGTCAATTAGAAAGTTATAATGACCTTATTTTTGGAAACTGATATGTATCCAAAGGCCTGAGGGCTAATAAGCTTTTATATAACACTATTAGTGGAGTTGCTTGATGTTTTCATGGTATTTGGCTTACCTTCACATGAACTAAACAAAGTACTAGTATTACCAAAATAGAAATAGTACTGAAGACTTTTCCTGGCACCCTATGTGGAAGCAAACATTTGTATTCAGAAACAGCCCAAGTTAATAACAGGGCATCTGGTGACCTAAGCAAGACCAGATGACCACATGATAACACCAGGAATGCTTTGGAATAATCAATAGTGTGTGCTCTGTTCAAGCCATGGTCCTCAATGCAGTCAAATACTAATAGCTGCCAAAACACGATCACTTAGGGCTAATTCACAATACCCTTTTGGTAAAGCTTTAATGTGGATGGAGACTATCCATGCAACAGCTGGCATGCATGAAGCAGTAGTGTGATGGAGTCAGCTCAATCCACATTGCCATGGTGTCCCTCAGTCTGCTTTCAGCAGCATTGCATCAGAGTAGCATGCACTACAGCAGCTGCACAATCAAATGGGCAAGATCCAAGACAAATTCACAACATGTCAAATGGATCATCTACACTAGCCCTAAATATTATTTACCTTACACCTTCTCATGCAAAGAAAAGGGTATGGTAAATGTTCTCCTTATGTTCTCACAGCATTTTCTAACTAATAGACACAGTGTTTTGCAATCACTACATTAATCAACATACAAAGCCATGTTTGGAGTACCATGTACAGTTTCGGTCATCCCATCTCTAATAAAGGAGCACAGCACTAGAAAAGGTACTTCCAAGAAATCTAAATTAAAATATCAGAGTGCAGGAACATCACTCCCTTTAATGAAAATTTAAATCTGGCACGGGGAGGGATGCGAGTGAGCTAAGTTACTGGGGTGGCAGGGAGATGAATAAGGAAGGCATGACAGAGTTCAGAAAGATATGAAGCAAATGAATAGAGTAGAACTCAGGGTAACAGCCAATGAAAACGACTGGCAGTAGATTCAGAACTGACAAAATGAAATACTGTAAACCACCCTGCAATCCTTGGATGAAGAGTACATAAATTTAATAAATTATAATAATGTTTCTCATGACACCTGTCACTCTGTGTTTGCAATTCACTGCCCCAGCATTCAGTGATGCTCGCTGGCTTGGGCAGACCTGTCCCTCAGACCTTTTAATGTCAGGCACAGCAGCTACACGGAACCTCCGGGTGCAGGAGCAGTACTCATCCGAATCCCACCCACCGCGCACCCAGCGCTCCCCAGTGACTCTCTGGCGGGCCCCTTGAGGGACCAGGACGCTGGGTCTGCCGTTGGAACCAGAGGGGCTCCTACAAATGCCCCCGGGACGTAGGTTGCGAAGACGACCAACTCCATTGCACGAAAGGGAAACATCGCCTGGCTGAAAGTCGCCTGCTAAGGGAAGCCGGTGGCTCCCGGGAATCGAAACTCGCTCGTCGGTGAGTCACATCGGATTCCACGACAACCAAAAGCGTCGTGGGCCGCCCATTGTCGGTCGCAGGAGACCCAGCGGGGCAGCGCCACGACAGCCCTGGGCAGGTGGTCAGTGGACCCCATGAGGGAAAGCCCCGCAGGTGCCCCATATGGCGCCTCAGCAGATACCGCACAGCTAAAACCACCCCCCCACTGTGGCGCCACACCCCCTCCCCTCTGCCCCCTCCTCGCCCCGGCGCGCCTCCTTGTTCCCAGCCCTCGCTCAGCACCCAAGAAACGCAAAGCTCACCGGCTGCCGACGCCGCCATCCCGCTCCTTCCGCTCCTCCGAAGCCGCTCGACTGACGCCGACGCCGCTCTGCCAACACAGGCTGATGCAACCCACGGCGCGTCCGGAAGCGCAGCTCCGCCTCCAGGCGCCGCTTCCGGTGCGCGCGGGTGCTGCGTGACCAGGCAACGCAGGGACGCCTCTCCAGCCCAGATGTGGATCATGTGACCGCCGCCCTTGATTGATTTATTGTCGCGCATGCGCTCTAGTTGTTCCTTGTTTACCGCTGGACAGACCTCACCTGGATCAGGCCGGTGGCCCACCTAGGCTAGTTTCCTAGCAGCACGGCTTCCTCTCAACTGTGGAGGCAGAGCGCAGGCATCGTGGCCAGTAGCCACCGATAGCCCTCTCCTCCATCATGGCCTCAATCCTCTTTTAATTCCCCCCCCCGTGGGAAAGTGGTCTCCTTCTAAAAACTTGACAGCAGCTGAGTCGTTTAAGGGGGGAACTATTGGGGGGGGGACAATTATAGGAGTTTTTTTAATATACTTCGTCCAATGTCTTTCATTTCATTTCTCATGCCTTCTATGCTGCTCGATGTTTTTTAGGTGCCGGTATTCCCATAATATAAATTTAACTGAATCCACTCCATGGTGAGGTTAAACATTCTAAATCTGTTCAAACCCCCACCCCCACCCCCCACAAGCCGATTTTCTAGCATCCCATCTTCAGAAGTAAGGATGCTCTTTGGACATTTTAAGTGCTATGTAAATTGGAGCCATTTTGTTTCATTCCCTTTCATCTCACTTTTTTCCTTGTAAATTTCCCCACATATGACATAAGCAATGAATTTTAATAGTAGAAAGTGTTTTATTGACAAGTGTTTTAATATAAAAGATTTTCAAAAGGTATATTTTTTAAATACAAAAAATAAAATCTCACATTTCTAAGATTTCACTGTAAATATAAAGTCCCCCCCTGCCCCCACTCTTCACTGGAGTAACACCTCTACATGATTTTATAACCCTGCAGTTCTGGCTTCAAGCAAATTATGTCTTGTTTCAGCCTGCTGAACGTTAATAAAAACGCTTTGCAATTTATGTAAAACCTTTGGTATTACACTGAAGTTTGGTCACAATAGGAAGCACATTTTATAAAGAACATTTTTTTCCCTGATAATGCAAGTGTTAAAGATACAATATACTCCAGTCCTTTCTGTTGAGTATCTTACAGTAACAATTTCATTGGATATTTGGAAATGGTGTAAAACTGCATCATTTTGAACTGTGTACATTCATTTTCTACCTTCTTTGAACCTGAATGACAAACTGTTTGCAGCTGCTCAGATTTCATTGCAAAAATGTTCAAGTACAGCAATTCACAGGAGCTCAAGTTACAATCTCACATTTTGATGTTACAAAATACATAGACGCAGCTTTGCATCATGCACTGTTGTCCTCCAGACAAATGGTACTAGTCTCCATACTTAACCATATTATCAGCATGTTCTGCTTATACATCCTCAGCAAAGTTACATGCACTAAAATAAGGTCAGCAGACCCATACAGTTTGTAGTTTGCAGATTCTGCTCTTGTTCAGTTTTATTTAAAAAACCAAAATATTAGTCTTTAGTCTCCAGTGTTATTATACCTTTGCTTTTTAATTCATTTGTTAGATTGTCATAAATATGTGTAAGCTTCATAGCCCATATGCCATTTAATAATTTAAGCAAAGCATCTTTAATGCCATATCTGTTTTGTAAAGTTTTTAGCATCTGATAACGTTGTTCACCGGTTTGTGAAGGGTGATCATGCTCTATTTCAGCAATGTCATTGTCTTCTAAGCCACTCTTTCTCATAAGAGTCTTCCAGTCATACAGTGGTACCTGCTTCCTTGAGTCGAAATAGATTTCATTCAGCACTACAATACAAGATAATGTTTAGTTTAGAAGGTGTACTTTTAGTACACTCGCATGCTAGTGAACTGCAGTTCAAAAAAACTTTATAGATTTTTCTTTCAATGTGATACTACCTCTTTTCTTCTGCAACATCTAGTTTAAAAGACGTAAATACCAGCTATATAGTGCTCAACATACTGCTATTTCAGTTAAATATGTATGGTTGTTTTCAATGCTGCATTTTTGTTCATGTAAGACAGAATTTGTCTCTGCAAAACATGGGTCAATGACCACTGGCCTCTTGGTCTGCATGCTTGCCTTCTATAGCTTTCTCATATTGGAACTTCTTGAATTCAGCACATTTGGTGTAATAAAACATTTTAATCGGAACAATCAAAGTTGAAAAGAATCAACTTATTCACATACATAAAATTTTAAGTATTTCCTAAAGTTTAAGAACATAGCCAATAAAAAATTGGGACAGACATGGATTACCATCATTTTACATCAGGTTAAAATCAGGAAAAATACTTTCTCAATACTTCTGCTGGTTTACAGATCGTGGGGTGGGGAAAACAACACTTGGAAAGACTTACCTTTAACAGAATCAGAATTTTCAGCCGACGCCACCACAACTACTACAGGTTGTTGCCTTGACCCCTGCAACTGGGGGGGGGGGGGGAAATAACCGCCATAAATCTCAGTAGTAATTCAGAGATAAAGAATTCATATGATTTGCTTTAGGGTAGTTGGCATGTTATATTTATAAACAGTTCTACAAAAATTCATTAGCAGCCGCAATTTAGCTTTGTGGAATAGCTTTTTGAAGAAAACCAAACATCACTGACAAACTTTAAGCAACCTTTCCTATTGCATGCTACAAAAGTGATGACTGTCACAGAATTTATTGAAGCATTTCTTCAAACTATTATAATTAAGCAAAGGGCCATATTTTAAAATACGATGTTCAAGGGGTTTATTTTACAACAATACAGGCAGCGGCCATTTTAGATATGCCCAATATGTGTGCGATTGTGCACATGGACATTCTGCTGAACCCAGAAGTGTCACCAAAGGGGAATAATGGGATGCTTGCAGGCTTTTTCAATGGTGTTTCAAATATACGTGGTTTCACTTATACATGTGAACATAACACCCACGTAAATTGTACTCAAAAAGGCAACTCTGTCTTGCTATTTCTTATCTTTTAGTGCTTAAACTTTTCCTAACATTCTTTAACTCTCTATTCAACGGTATTTGTGAGCCAATGAATCATCACAAATATCCAACCAGGATATAAATATTAAATTTGTACAGAGAATGATTCTCATTGAACAACACTAATTAACTCAAAGTACCCCATCTTGGTCCATCCCAAGATGGAGTACTGTAGTACCCACATGGAAAGTAAGGTGAATCTAGAGCAAGCATAGCTGTCAACTTACAGATTTGAAAATAAGGGACCAGCAGCCTCGAAAATAAGGGATCAGCAGCCAAAATAAGGGATTTTCCTAGCACAGGTATGTTCAGCTTCTGAGCCCCTCCGAGCCAAAGGCAGAAAGCCCAGCCAGCAGCCAAACAAAGCCTCAAGCCTCAAGGAAAACCACCGTCACCTCTCCGCTGGGAAACGCTGAGCAAAGGCGAGTCCCCAGACAATGCAGCCGATATGATCAGCACAAGGCATGCAAGCTCTACCCCCCAGTCGTTCTTAGACTTCTTATTGGGTGTGCAACGCAGCCAAGCAACACAGTTGGAGCCTCCCTGGCCAGCAAGGAGGGAGGGAAAGGAACTGCTTCCTTTGAAACCCGGGAAATTTAAGGGACATCATCAATAAGGGACAGCAGCGGGACATGGCGCTGGGATAAGGGACTGTCCTGCCAAATAAGGGACGCTTGACAGCTGTGGTCTAGAGATACATTTCAGATACTTTTATCAATATTTGCTTTTTTTCTTTCCATCTACCTTAAATGTTCTTTGCTTGAGCTCCCAACTGCTGTTTTTGGATTGCTGGTACCCAAGAAATAGCCAGCTAACCTAATCAGTTTCTTGCACACCACCATAAAGCAGAGGTGGGGAAACCTTTGGCCCTTCACATGTTGTTGAGCTCCCAACTCTGATAGGATTTAACTAGCAAGGCCAGTGGTCAGAGATGCTCCCACCCCATAGTCATCAGGTATAGATAAAATTCCAGTTGAACAGCTTCTACACTTTCTTACATTGGGCTGCAGGCTTGCAGCAGTGGATTCAGTGCTTCCCAAGAGAGGTTCTTCATTTGTGTTGCCCGCTGCCAGGTCGCTTCTGTCAGTATTCCCAGGCAACTTGTTTTCTGATACAGGACCTGGCTTTTCCATCTGATTTATAAGCAGCTGCAAATAAAAGGAAAAACCCTTTTGGTACTAGATGGTTGTCAGCTTTAGGAATGCTTGTTTGTGTCAAAAGCACAATCCTGGACATGTTTACTCAGCAGTACACACTCAGCTGGGGACATTTATTTCCATGCACCTGTTTACAGCAGGGGTAGGGACCTCCAACTGTCACCAGCCCCAGCCACGATGGCTAATGGTCAGGGGTGATTGGAGTTGTAGTAGAGCAACACCAGGAAGCCACAGGTTAGCCCCCCCCCTGGGGTATAGGATCACAGCCTAAGCATAAGAACATCAGAATGTTTTACCGATTCAGATGAAGCTCCATTTGATCCAGGATTCTTTTTCTTACAGCGTTCCTGGAAGCAGAGACCCAGTTTAAATGCAAGATCCGGTGTGCTTTGTTTTTGTTTTTAAAAAACCCTTCCCTATAAAGGGTTGCATGCACTCAGTGTAACAAACTGGATCGCTGATGCATGCGTGGGCAATATTGGCATGCCAGCATGGCATATTGCTGAGACACAAATCCATAGACTGCTAAAGTACACATAGGCATCAATGATCCACTTTATATGCAACCAATAGTTATCTCTCATTATTATTATTTGGTAACATAGGTTTTATTCATTTTCATATTTAACTTTTTTAACATGGTTATACTGAGATATATCTGTTTACGTTCTACCACATGACATGCAACAAATACATAAATGTAAAACAATAAACATTTCTGAATATACTAACAAGGTTGTGTCAAAATTATTATGTATATTGACAAGTATTGCTTAGATTGATGAATATAAGTAAAAGGTATTTTGTTTCCATAACAATTAGAATTTATATAAAGATGGTGGTTGGGGAATTAAAATGTTTACTTCACGCACGCCAGACTGTGCTGTAAACTATGGCACTGTTCTACCATATGCCTCATTTTTTTGTGTAGCCAATAAAGTCACACCAAACTGCATAAAAACTGACATGTTTCTTTTGACCTCTTGCTAATTTAAATTTTTCTGTCAGTTTTTCCAATAATGCTGCTTGCTAAATTGCATTATACCATTGGCCCACAGTTAATAAACTGAGCCACTATCACTTGTGTACTAGATATCTGCACTATATCATGACAAGTTTTCATGACTGCAAAAGCACACAGCACTGAGCACATGGAACCCAGTATAGCAAAGGATTTCAAAAAGTAGTTCCTTTATTTCCATGATTAGCTAACACTCTTTCTTGAATGAGACTTCATATCCCCCCTGCTAGGTGTTTAAAAATATGTCATCAAGCTGCAAATTTAACAGGGTTATAACTCATCAATGAGATTATGAGATGCAAGAGACTAAGGAACTGACCACAATGTCCTGCTTGACACATCCCACAATGACAACTTCTGGCCCTGTCCAACCAAAATATGGGGAAGGCAGGAAGCTAAGTATACTAGACATGTTTCTATAATAAGGAGTGACATTTATGGACACTTACCCACCAAGGTTGGGCAGAAGTTTCTTGACAGGAATGGTGAGAGAGAAAGAGAGAGAGAGAAATAAATGTTTATATATCAGTGTACTGGGTCATAATACAGCAACTTTGAAAGTATTTCAAGACATAACTAAGATTGTTGGAATCAAAATGGAGATGACATGACTGTCATGTTCTCTTCATTCTTAGTTTTATGATTAACACAGTGGAATGAACAGGAGAACCCCAGAGCAGGGTGAGGGCGGGGACACTGTTCCATTGGGCAAGCAGAAGCACTTGCACCAACGGGATGCCCTCCTTAACACTACATTGCACTCTCTGACGTCAGGCGCTGATTTTGATGGTGTTTAACTTTCAAATAGGGAGGCAGGTGGCGCTGTGGTTTAAACCACCGTGCTGCTTGGACTTGCGGTGGTTCATATCCCCGCAATGGGCTGAGCTCCCGTTCCTCGGTCCCTGCTCCTGCCAACCTAGCAGTTCAAAAGCACACAGTGCAAGCAGATAAATAGGTACTGCTCCAGCAGGAAGGTAAACGGCATTTCCATGCGCTGCTCTGGCTTTGCCAGAAGTGGCTTAGTCATGCTGGCCACATGACCCGGAAAAACTGTCTGCGGAGTGGACAAATGCCAGCTCCCTTGGCCTGTAAAGCGAGATGAGCGCCGCAACCCCAGTGTCGTTCACGACTGGACTTAACTGTCAGGGGTCCCTTTACCTTTACCTAACTTTCAAATAAAATGTTGTTAGTAAGTAAAGTAAAGGGACCCCTGACCATCAGGTCCAGTCGTGACCGACTCTGGGGTTGCGGCGCTCATCTCGCTTTATTGGCCGAGGGAGCCGGCGTACAGCTTCCAGGTCATGTGGCCAGCATGGCAAAGCCACTTCTGGTGAACACACGAAAACGCCATTTACCTTCCCGCTGGAGCGGCACCTATTTATCTACTTGCACTTTGACGTGCTTTCGAACTGCTAGGTTGGCAGAAGCAGGGACCGAGCAACGGGAGCTCACCCCGTTGCGGGCATTTGAACCGCCAACCTTCTGATCAGCAAGCCCTAGGCTCTGTGGTTCAAACCACAGCGCCACCCGTGTCCCTAATGTTCTTAGTACGGAAGACTTATTTTAATTTCCAGTTTATGGTTAAATTATAGTTTGCAGGTGGAAAATTCTTTTCCTTCAATTACCCACAGCAGTTTTGTCTATTTGTCCTAAGGTGGCTACCCCACCCCAGTTCTGTGTCACCTATGATAAGGCTATTTGTCCATCTAGTCCAGTATTAACTATTTAACAAAAGCAGAGGTCTTGTACATGACCTACTGCCTGACCCTGGAGAGATCAGGGATTGGTTCTGGGACCTTCTGCAAGCTACACATGTCCTCGGCCACTGAGTGCTGCTCCTTCCCAAATCCCAGCTGTTTTCTAGGAAATTACCTTCATTGCTTTGACAGAAACCATTTCTTGTAGACTTCCGGCAAAATAATGCAATAGCACCAACGGCAATGATAGCAACAACAACAACAAATGCAATGGCTATATAATTTGAACTGGCATTCTTGGTTTCTGAAAGGAAAGGAAAAAATAAGCACATTAGAAACAGGTCCCAATCACCAGAAGCTTTCACTTGGGCTGAAATATTGGTGAAAGATACACCCAGCTTGCTCTGGGGAACATAATTAACTCATGCTTTACAAAAACTTACCGGGTGCCTCTGATAGTAAACGTAGGAAGGGGGCCACGAAGGAAGACACAGGCCACTATCTCCCAAGAACGCAGCAATGTGGGGTGAAAAATGTTCAGTTTCAGATGCTCATTAATAACAATGATTGGGTGCCACTTAAAAAAAAATACTAGGCAAGAAGAAGCTTGGCAGTTCCGAAATATTCAGCGTTAACTCTCCAAAAACAAATCAAATGTGCAAAATCAGAATACTTGTTAGGGCACCTGAAAATGTGCTGATTTCCTAATTACTGATTTTCTGGAAAACCTACACTACGGCAAGTTTATTTCCTATCCTGAGTTTTTGCTTCAGGCCAGAGCAAGATAGAACAGGAGTACATCCACAGGTCTGCTCAGAGGCAAAACAGCTTATTGCAAAAACCTCTTATTGTAAAACCAGTGGTAATAATAATAATAATAATAATAATAATAATAATAATAATAATAATAATAATAATTTATACCCCACCCTCCCTGACCAAGACCGAGCTCAGGGCGGCTAACACCAAATATATAATACATTAAAAACACAAAATCAAACGATTAGTCAAAATACAGTTCAAAATCACATTTAAAATCAGAATAAAATTAAGTGGGAACCCACGAATCACAGCCGTAGGGGTGAGGAATATGAAATGTTCACCATGCCCAGCCACCCGTGCTGGTCCCATATGGGCCAATAGAAAGAGCCAAGGGGGCCACTTACATACAGGGTCCAATAGAAAAAGGGGGTCAGACTGGGCCCAGACCAAAGGCCTGACGGAACAACTCCATCTTGCAGGAAATATGTCAAGTCCCGCAGGGCCCTAGTCTCTTGCGACAGAGCGTTCCACCGGGCTGGGGCCAGGGCTGAAAAGGCTCTGGCCCTGGTCAAGGCCAGTCTAACCTCCTTGAGTAGCCCAACAACTCCAATCAGCTCCAGCCAGCATGACTGAGGTGATGGGAGCTGTATTGCAGAAAAATCTGGAAAGCCACAGATCCTCTACCCCCATGCCATAGGCAACCCCCAAATAGCAGGGACTTGGTCAAATGTAACAATAAATTATGATTTCACATTATGTCCAAATGAGGTCTATGCCTTGTAGCCTCAATCTTGCTGTTAAGTGCACACAGATGTCACCAATTTCAAGTTGTGTTAATTGTACAGAAAGGTAACCAGTTGCAGATTCAGGCTGTCATGTAGTCATTTGCACCCTGGTATATTACACTGTTTCTGCTAATGTGAGTATTTTATTGGAAAAAGAAGAGGTGGATCCTTGAAGTCTTGAGAGAATAGAGGATTTGATTCCTGAACCATCTACAGTGGTGCCTCGCAAGATAAAATTAATTCGTTCCGCAAGTTTTTTCTTCTTGCGAGTTTTTCGTCTTGCGAAGCACCGTTTCGCATAGGAATGCATTGAAAATCAATCAATGCGTTCCTATGGAGACTGTCCGGGGACAGAGGGGAAGTGCCGCGCGCCTTCCCCTCTGTCCCTGGACCTGTTTTAAAGCAAGGGAAGGGGCAGCGGGGAGAATCGCTTCTCCCCGTTGCCACTCCTTGGTTCAAAAGGGGTCCGGGGAGAGAGGGGAAGGCGCGCTGCGCTTCCCCGCTATCCACGGAGCTTGCGGGGCAAGCTTCGTTTTGCGAAGCAAGCCCATAGGGAAATGAGTCTTGCGAAGCGGCTAAGAAAACGAAAAACTCCTTCGTCTAGCGAGTTTTTCGTCTTCCGAGGCGTTCGTCTTGCGGGGTACCACTGTACCATAGGAGATAGCAGGCAAAGCTGCCAAAAGTGTAACAGAGCTTTCCACTTCAGCTCTAAACAGGCTTTAAAATGGTAACACTATGGGCAGGGCCAGTTAGTTCTTATCTTTTTACCATACTTAAATATTTTTAGGTGCTTTATAAAAAAAAAGTGGAACCTGCAACAAAATGTTGTAGCGTTGACTATTCCTGTTCACTATTCCAGTCAGATAGCTATGCTATCTTCAAGAGTACTCAATTCCACTAGGGCAGGCATAGGTAAACTCGGCCCTCCAGATATTTTTGGGACTACAACTCCCATGATCCCTAGCTAACAGGACCAGTGGTCAGGGATGATGGGAACTGTAGTCCCAAAACATCTGGAGGGCAGAGTTTGCTTGAGGCGGCCCGCTACAAAAAGCAAGAGAGGCGGTCATTCTGGAAAACAAAGTGTTCATACTGTACCTGTAAGAGAGCCACACTTCATATCTGTAGTGGCATTGCAGTTTTCCACAGGAATCTGCCCTTCAGGACACCTAGATGTTAGGTTTAAAAACAAGATGACAGACTTTCTAATCAGCTAGGGTATCTGTGCCTTCTAAAGACATGCAGCTTAAACTTGTCTCTTCAGATAGATGTGCAAACTTCATAGAAAATGAATTTGCTATTAAAAGTTATGAGAATTTCTCACATTACGGATGACCAATAACAAATATTTTATTTTTAAAAGTTAATCTTCATAAATTTTAAAATTAGCATTCTTATTTTAAATACAAAATTGTTAAAATTTAAATGGACCATAAGCACCTAAAGAATTCAGCTATTATCTTTCAAATTCCATTAGATAGTCCATTAACTCTGCTGGATCATCCCCCCCCCCAACTTTCACCTAGTAGAAACTATTCCACCAGACTACCTGTATTGTTTCTAACTCACCTGGTCATTATGAAAACTGTAACTCTTAAGAACCTGCATTTAAGTTTGCTTTTTCCTCCACCCAATGCAGCCCTCAACTTGCCCAGCACAAAGGGGCTTTGGACTTTTCTGCCAATCATTATATTAACCAATCAGTATGCCTCATTTCTTAGGAAATACAAGTACCAAAAAGAGACCTGATTTAAAAACAAATTATTTAAAATTTGCCTTTCTTCTTGGGTGTTTTTTTATTTTAAGAGATCACTTTTATTTAAAGTCAATCTGCGCCAACAGTACCCAAGCCTCTCTCTAAAGACAGCCACACTAACCCATTAATGTACGTACTTTGTCGTGCACGGGGCACATTCCTCACAACTTGGGGGGCAGAAATACCCGGCTTTACACCGACATTCAGTGTTACTCTTCACAGTGCAGCTCTTCACCATTTCAAAACCTAAAAAAAGGATAGAAATAAATCTGCAATGCTTCCTAAAATTGTCAATGGTCATCCTGTCTTTTCATAGAAGCATTAAAGTGTAGGAAGGGCCACATGCTCAAAACATTTAGAGAACCAATAGATTAACCTTGCCAACAAAGGTCCGTCTAGTTAAAGCTATGGTTTTCCCAGTAGTGATGTATGGAAGTGAGAGCTGGACCATAAAGAAGGCTGATCGCCGAAGAATTGATACTTTTGAATTATGGTGCTGGAGGAGACTCTTGAGAGTCCCATGGACTGCAAGAAGATCAAGCCTCTCCATTCTTAAGGAAATCAGCCCTGAGTGCTCACTGGAAGGACAGATCCTGAAGCTGAGGCTCCAATACTTTGGCCACCTCATGAGAAGAGAAGACTCACTGGAAAATACCCTGATGTTGGGAAAGATGGGGGGCACAAGGAGAAGGGGACGACAGAGGATGAGATGGTTGGATAGTGTTCTCAAAGCTACAAACATGAGTCTGACCAAACTGCGGGAGGCAGCGGAAGACAGGAGTGCCTGGCATGCTCTGGTCCAGGGGGTCATGAAGAGTTGGACATGACTAAACGACTAAACAACAACAAAGGATACAAAGCAACTCAAAGATCCCTAAGTGAACACTGCCTTGGAAAGAACTAGCATTCAAGGTGGTCCCACTTCTAGGTCATGAAGTGGGTGGGAAATCAAGGACAGGGAACCTCTTGCCCTCCAGATGTTACTTAACTCCATCAGCCCCAGCCAGCATGGCCAATAGCCAGAGATGATGAGAGATGTAGTTCAGCACCATTCTGGAGGACCATAGTTTAAATAGATTGTGGTGGATCCCTTCAGCAGACTATTAAAGCAAAACAAAATACAACTGACTGGGAGAAGACAGCTGACCTTTTAAAACCCTAGCGTCAGAAAGCAACCAGTTCACAAAACCATACTGTACCAGATTTGCAAACATCACAAGGCAAGCATTTCTGAAGTCCATTTGCATGAGCAGTGTAGTCTATTCCTTCCTGGCAGGGTGCACAGATTCCAGAAGTATGTGGCGTAATGCAGCTTTCAGCAACATAGGTACCTATTATATGGGGACATCAAAAAAATTCAAGGTTAAAAGCATGTTAATTAAGGTATTTGCAGAATGCATACCTCTGACTTTATCTGCAATGTGAACCTTTTTGCTTAAATTAAGGTTACAAAGGTGTCAATCTATAAAGAATGTAAGCAGCCCAATCTTATGTGTGTTTACACAGGTCAGCGTGTACAAGTTGGCTGCACATTTACTGGAAAGTGAATTCCACAGAACTGCATGGGACTAATCCCCAGAGCTATTGTCTGGAGTGAGAGAGATTGGGGCAGAAGTCTCAGTCTGCTGCAGAAGAGCTCTGATGGTGGAGCCATACCTGCCAGAGGCCCCTACTATGCCCCCTCAAAAAACACAGGAAGAGATTGAACACCTGTAGCAGCAGGTCCCTAAATGGGGTGCTCCACTGGTGGGACACAGGCGCCTTTTTCCAATATTTAAACCAGAAATTTATTTTAAATGCAGAACATTTCAAAAGGGTGTTACATTTAGGCTTTAATAATTAAAGATAGCTCCTTATCATTCTTTCAAATCTAACACAAGCATATTTTTGGACAAGTGCACCATAGTGGGTCGATTAGATAACTGAGACTGGGAAGGCTCATGCCTGAATCTCAATTCCACCCCTAGCAACCTTGGGGTAGCCATCATCTCTCAGCCTAACCCTACCTCAAGTGATATGTGTGAGCAGAAAAAGGGAGAGGAGGAGAGTCTCCGTTTTGGAGGAAGGCTTTGGACAAATGAAATTGATTAAAGGCAGAATTCAACTACCCCGTCACGCTGGCAGAAGCCAAGGGGGCTATCGATACCCCTCCTCCCCCAAATCTACTTCGGAGGGTTGGGAGATCCCTCAGAACAGCATGCCTGGGGAGGAGAGGGGAGACTGTTCTACAAGCCCAAGTATTTCTGCTTGCCCAACAGTACAATCTCCTTAGCACTGGGTTGGAAGAGTTCCAGAGGGTCATCTAGGCCAACCCCTTGCCATGCATGAATCTTTTGCCCAACATGGGGCTCGAGCTCACAAGCCTGAGATTAAGAGTCTTGTGCTCTACTGACTTGAGCTATGGTACCAGAAAGCTTAGACTGGTTTAAATGGTTCCTAACCTTTCTGAAATTTATTCACTTTTGCAACAGGAAATCATTTTCTTGACAAGCTCCCAAGTCAGAGGCATTTTACAGAGACAGTGCAATTTTTTTCCCCGTAAAGGATGCAAATTCCCAAAGGCAGAAGCAGGGGAGAAAAGAAGAGGAGGAAGAAGATATACCATAAATAACTGCTTCCACCTCCCCCACAATCTATTTCACCTTTAAAGTGAATCTGCACTACTGCTGGCAAACCAGCATACACGTTTCAATAAACACATAAATGTGTGCTTTGGTCCTAATATTTGCCTATTTGACAGAATAGCTGAGATAGTCTTTGATGAAATATATAGGAAAGAGTAATAATAATAATAATAATAATAATTTATTATTTATACCCCGCCCATCTGGCTGGGCCCCCCCAGCCACTCTGGGCGGCTTCCATAGAAACCAGGAAACACTAAAATATCATACATTAAAAACTTCCCTGAACAGGGCTGCCTTAAGATGTTTTCTGAATGTCAAGTAGTTGTTTATCATTTTGACATCTGATGGGAGGGCGTTCCACAGGGCGGGCGCCACTACCGAAAAGGCCCTCTGCCTGGTTCCCTGTAGCTTTGCTTCTCGCAATGAGGGAACCGCCAGAAGGCCCTCGGCACTGGACCTCAGCGTCCGGGCAGAACGATGGGGGTGGAGACGCTCCTTCAGGTATACTGGGCCGAGGCCGTTTAGGGCTTTAAAGGTCAACACCAACACTTTGAATTGTGCTCGGAAACGTACCATATAAATGCTAAACATGATGAACAAATCCTTTTCAATAAGCTTTGGAGCACGCATAGGCAAACTCAGCCCTCCAGACGTTTTGAGACTACAATTCCCATCATCCTTGATCACTGGACCTGTTAGCTAGGGATGATGGGAGCTGTAGTCCCAAAACATCTGGAGGGCCGAGTTTGCCTATGCCTCTCCAACAAAGAGAGATTCAGTTATTTTGCTAAATATATAAGCCACTGCATGACCACTTACCTGCAGGGCATAGTTTGCAACAATGTCCCCCAGAATCAAGATATTTTCCATGATCACATAGAGGTATCAACCGTGGAGATTCAACCTAAAGAGATTCAGAGAGACAGGCTTCATAGGAATGGACTTCCCAGGTGCATCATTCCATCTTAATATGAGATTTATTGGCTATTTAAAAACTCACTTTCCAGGACTTCAGCATATTCACAGGGAGAACACCTAAACATTCCTTTGCTAAGCTTTCAAGTAGAGCTCAATTTTGCTTTTTAAACACTCATATCAAACTTTTATTCTCCTCATAGCAACCAGAAAAAGAGGTGTGAAACAATCTTTCCCACATAATAAATGCACCAAGCAAAACTCCTTTTGACATTTTGGGTAAAAGAGTTTCCTGCAGTAAGAAATACCCTCTGACATGAGGAAAGGCAAGCGGTAAAGCTTTAAGGCAAGGATAGGGAGGCTGTGGCCTTCTGGTCAGCATGGCCAATGGGATGCTGGGAGTTGTAGTCCAGGAGCAACAGCTGCGTTCCCCATCCCAGATATGAGATATATATTATTTTAAAGGGTTTACCCTTGTCCTGCATGCAAACTGTGGGCTTCCTGCTTTTAGAACTGAAGAAGGAATTGAACAGTAGCATGGACAGAGGGAATGTTCATGATGTGCTGAAAAGTTAATGCCAACTCGCCAATTTCCATGAGAAGGAAGGCGGCCTAACTCCAGCTCCTTATTGCAATTTATACAATCCGGATCAGTGTGCTACAACTGGAGCGGAAGTGCAAGTTAGGAAGTTCTGCTGAATGGAAAATGCAAGCAAGCCAAGAAACACACGAAGTTGTTTTGACATGAAGAAGTGGACACTCGCCTTACATTCAAGCACACCTCTGAGGACTGGAATGTTATATTATAAAATAAAATCCGGGATGTTAAAATGGGACAGTTCTGGAGCAGCATTTTCACCAAAAATCTTGGCTGTATTAGCAAGCACAAAATTTTTAATTTCTAAGCAGCTTCACCAATGCCAGTGGGATTTTCACAATGTGGTTGTTCAATCTATTAGTCAACAGGAGTTTTCTGAGTGATCCATGAACTTCTCAAACCCTAATAATAATAAATTTTATTTATACCCCGCCCTCCCCAGCCAAGGCCGGGCTCAGGGCGGCTAACAAGCAATAATAAGAACAAGTTGAATGAATACAACTTAAAAAAACAAGATTAAAACATTAAAATGCAGCCTCATCACAGGAGGAGAAAGGAAAAACAGGCTGGCTTCAGGCTATTGGAAACAGGGAGAATTCAGAGTGCAATTTCACAACTTGGAACTCTACTTTTAAGCTGCACATATAAATATAGTGGTCAGCTCTGACATTGAAAGATGATTAGTGGTAAAAAGGTGTGGTTCTCAAACTGATCAGAGACAAGATAAAAATGTGAACAAGCCTACATGTTCAACAATTAATTCTGAGTCTAAATGCATGACAAAGAAAGAGATCAGAACCACCCTTGTTAGTGCAAAACATACGGTAAACTTCTGCAATGGGAAACGGTGAACCTGTTGTGCAATGGGAATAGGCCCTACCACTAGGTGTGGTAGAGATAAGGCCAAAGTCAACTTTGGGATGGACTAATGGACTACATAGCTCAGTGGTAGATCACTTGCCTTGTACAAAAATGGCCTCACAACCAATTCCAAATGGTGGCTGGTATCCCTGGGACTAGTAGGACACCAGGCAAGGAACCCAACAGTAGGTGGAGTCAGAGCCAATGAAAGGAGCTACTGCAGCCAATGACAGGCAGAATTGACAGATTCTAGTTTTGTCCCCCAGCCTCCTCCCTGCTGAACTGTACAAGGGTGAGGAGGCTGAGGAGGAGGAAGTTAACAGCCAGTGTCACTTCCTAGACTGGCTGTAAGTAAAAAGGTAGGCAGGCAGGGGCCAGCTGAGAGCGGTGTCCTGTTGAAAGGGATCAGATGCAGGGTTCTGCAAGAGACCCCAGAGAGTCACTGCCAGTTAAGAGTAAATCACCCTGGGCTAAGTGGACTAATGGTCTGAAATTGTACGTGGCAGCTTCCACTATTCCTATCCCGCTGATTTAAACAGAATGAATCTCCAAGTTGTGCCTTGAACACTAGGCTGTAAACCAAAAGTAGGGAGATAGCTGGAGAGATTTCAATAACAAAAAACTAGAAAGTTGCTCCTAGATATACTAAAAGTGATGCCCATGTTTCAAAAAACCTTCATTACAACTTAGATGCCCCATCTGGGCTCTTGCAGCAGAAGAGACTCTTTTCTTCATTGCACTCATTTTGAGAACCAGGGTGAAAAAGCAATACAGTGGTACCTCGGGTTAAGTACTTAATTCGTTCTGGAGGTTCGTTCTTAACCCGAAACTGTTCTTAACCTAAAGCACCACTTTAGCTAATGGGGCCTCCTGCTGCCGGAGCCCGATTTCTGTTCTCATCCTGAAGCAAAGTTCTTAACCCGAGGTAATATTTCTGGGTTAGCAGAGTTTGTAACCTGAAGCGTATGTAACCTGAAGCGTATGTAACTCGAGGTACCACTGTACACAGAGTGAATTAAAGCACAATGATCTCAAGGTGATTTAGTAGTGAAAGCAAAAACTAATTAGGATGTGCACATTAGTTTTTCTCTGTGGCATCTACTGACTACCAAAAGAATGCACTTTGTGAAAATGCTGTTATGTGGCTTGTTACCTAGATGCAAAGTCTGTTATTTTCCCCTTGGGTTGGCAGAGGCTGATGGAGAAATTGCATTTCAGACATTCAGTATTTATTTTTAATGCTAACATTTTATCAAATTGCTAATGTTACTGAGACATTTAACAATCAAGAACATTCCACCTTACATTCCAACTGAAAAAAATCGCATTTACTTGAAAATTGTCTGTGTTTAGAATCACAGAGACTTACCGTATTTTTCGCACCATAGGACGCACCGGACAATAGGACGCACCTTGTTTTAGAGGGGGGGAGAACAAGGAAAAAAAATTCTTCTGCTCTCTGCCCAGCGCCCCTTCAGCGAAGCGGCAGGAGGCGCTGCGCAGAGAGTGGGAGAATTTTCCCCCTTTTGTTTTCCCGCTCTAAAACAAGGTGCCGTTTAAGGTGCGTTCAGGCGGCTACCTTGGAAGCCTGGAGAGCGAGAGGGGTCGGTGCGCACCGACCCCTCTCGCTTTCCAGGCTTCAGGTTCCTTTCGACCTGCTCTTTGGGGCTGGCGGGGGAAGCCCACCACCAGCCCCAAAGAGCAGGTCAGGGAGCAGCGGCCATAGGCGCGCGTCACCTCTCCAGCCGGGAGAGGGTCGCTGGGGGGCTGCTTTAGACCCGTGCGTGCTCTCCCGGCTGGAGAGGTGACGCGCCTATGGATGCTCCTGCCATATGCGCGCGTCACCTCTCCAGCCGGGAGAGGGTCGCGGGGGGCTGCTTTAGCCCCGTGCGTGCTCTCCCGGCTGGAGAGGTGACGCGCGCCTATGGAGGCTCCTGCCATAGGCGCGCGTCACCTCTCCAGCCGGGAGAGCGCGCGCGGGGCTAAAGCAGCCCCCCGCGACCCTCTCCCGGCTGGAGAGGTGACGCGCGCCTATGGCAGGAGCCTCCATAGCCGAGCGTCACCTCTCCAGCCGAGAGAGCACGCGCGGGGCTAAAGCAGCCCCCCGCGACCGTCTCCCGGCTGGAGACGCGGGGCTGGGGCGGGGGAAGCCCAAGCTTCCCCCTCCCCCAGAACGGGACCCAGAGCCATGCCGAAGCTGCGCGCAGTTTTGGCATCGCTCTGGGAGCTTGCGGGGCTGGGGGAGGAGGAAGCCCTCCGCCAGCCTCCAAACCATGTCGGGAGACAGCGGGAGGGCGCGCTGCGCCTCTCCCGCTATCCGCCGAGTTTGCAGGGCTGGCGACGGGGAGGAGCAGGCTTCTCCCCCCGCCAGCCTTCTAACCAAGTCGGGGGACAGCGGGATGGCGGTGTTCCGCCTCCCCGCTGTCCCCCGAGCTTGTGGGGCTGGCGGTGGGGCTCTCCTGAAGCCTGGAGAGCTAGAGGGGTCGGTGCGCACCGACCCCTCTCGCTCTCCAGCTTCAGCGAAAGCCTGCATTCGCACCATAGGACGCACACACATTTCCCCTTCATTTTTGGAGGGGGAAAAGTGCGTCCTATGGTGCGAAAAATACGGTAGTTGGAAATTATTTCAATCTAAATCTGTAAGATACATTTCCAAGCTGCTGTGGTAATATCAGCTGCACTTATACTGCCACAGTCCAAGGAAAATTTACAAGAAAAATTAAATTATTCAGTGAATTTACAGTGCAATATTAATCATGCCTATTTGGAAGCAAACCCCATCATGTTCAAATGGGGGAACTGTGTATGTATGGGATTGCAGCCTTTGGAATATAGCACCTTGCCTATGGTACCTACGTGTGCTCTCATTTAGGAACCTTACAAGGCCAGATCTGCTAAGCAGCACTTGTTGAACTTAATAACTTAATTTTACAGTGTACTGGTCCTGACTGCTATAGAGGGGATGCATAAAAATTCACTGCAAAATAAATAAATATTATGTCGGGGAGAAGTCTGTGCTAGTTTTCCTAGGGGAAAACAATCAAAATTACAACCACCCCTGTCCACCTGCAGTTCGAAATTAGCACACGAATATCCAGTGGCCTGGTCACTTTTCTTTATGCTTTTGTTTAAATCTGTCCATCAAAACAAGCTATACGTAGCTGCAAATTGCAAAGCAATAGCAGCAAATCAGCCAGCAACAAAGACACGCTATATATGCTGTAAACAAGGTACAAAAACTAATAAAATCCACAACCATTCATAAACATATGTGTTTACATAGAGAGAGCAAAACAAAAAAACAAAAAAGTAACATAAAATGTGCATACAACAGTCACATTTGTTATGGTTTGAATGCTTGGTACCCTGATACATAATTTTTAAATTAAATAATTGAGATTACAAAGTAGAAAATTAAAAGTAGGAAAAGTAGAAAATTTCCTGCTTCCAGGGTATTCTGTGGAGTAGGTAGTACCATAAGCAGGTATTTTAAAATTTGTTTTAAAGACCTATACCCCTATCTTTTAAAGAAGGTAAACTCTAAGATGGCTTGTATAATAAAACATTACTAAATAGAACTTTTAAAGCCACATTTGCCCTGTTACACTTAACCACGTGGTTGGATATATAGAGCGATGAGGAAAATGATACTTTTAAAGGGAACCGAAAAGTTTTATCCATTCAAAACTTGAATACATTCAATACTGCAATCCTAAACTGCTTCGTACCAGAGCAAGTCCCACCCATGCTCAATAGCACTTACTCCTAGGGAGGAAAAGAACTGCAGGCCTAACAGCAGTAGCCTATGGACACTCATTCAAAAGTAAACCCTCTTGTGCCCTTGGAGGGGTTACTCCTCTGGAAGTACAGATGTGCAGCTTGCATTTTGCTGGCCAATAGCAGGTCTAGTACAACTGATTTCCCAACTACTCTACCAGTCTTGGACATCTGAAGAGCTACTAAAGCTGGATCTAGACACATCAAAGAAGCGTTTCAGTTAAACACGTTGTACAGTAGTGCCTCGCAAGACGAAATTAATTCGTTCCGTGAGTTGCTTCGTCTTGCGATTTTTTTCGTCTTGCGGAGCGCGGATTCCCTGGGTATTAACGGCTTTAAGAAAAAGGAAGCAAACCCGCAAGACGTTTTCGTCTTGCGAAGCAAGCCCATAGGGAAAATCGTCTTGCGAAGCAACTCAAGAAACGAAAAACTCTTTCGTCTTGCGCGTTTTTTGTCTAGCGAGGCATTCGTCTTGCGAGGTACCACTGTAAACAGGGAATTCCGGTAGGGGAAAATGGGAGTGCACAGCGCCGTCTGCATATACCATGCATATAAATCCCTCTTTCTTTACCAATCTAGCTTCTCCAGACATAGGTCTCTGCCCCGTTGTTTTCCCATTTCAAACTTCCTAAAAGCATTTCTGTCTCAAGCAATCATCCTGTCACAGATATCAACTATTTAAACTGATTCCCCCACCTTTCAGGCCATAAAGGTGGAAAAAGTGTTTGCATATCAGGAGCTAGGCTAGTAAAAATATTTCGGGCCGATCATCTTTATTAAACTATTTGCAGTAGAACATAGGAATAGACGTAATGAAAATCAGATATTGGAGAGGAAAGGGGGGGGGGAGCCGCCAAGTGTGTCTGAATGTGTCGAAGAACGCGAAAAGCAAAGTCTTCTCGAATCCCGGAAGCCCTCTGCCTGACGTCACAGGGTATTAACATGCCGTTACCCTCAATGAATGACGTCACCATTAATGGTTATTGCAACATCAAGAATTGACTTCAGGCGGAGAAGGGAATCGCTTTGGCTTGCGGATTTGAAGGCGGATCGCAAGAGGACCCCCTGGGGAACGCCTGCGCCCATCCCACTTTCGTTTCCACGGACTTCCCATCGTTTCTGGGAAGTGCAAAGCCTCGTTTGAGAAACGGCGGAGCCGATCTCCCTCTCGAAGCGCCTCCAACTTCCAAGAACCCCCCCCCCAAAAAAAAATAAAAGCCAACCGCCGCCTTTGTGAACTTTCCGCTCTTCGGAAAGTTCGCTTGTCCGATTACCTGCGCGGGCAGGAGCCATTTTGAGCAGAATCGGGGAGAAAGCCGAAGCGAGCCCAAACTTGGGAGCCGGCCGGCTTCCTTATCGGCCGCGAACACAAGCGGCGGCAGCAGGTCACGAGGAAGGCGCTTCCCCGCGGGAACCCAGACCCGGGTGCCGCGGGACCCCGCTCCCCACCAGTCCCAGCCAGCGGCGCCGGGAGGAGCTGCTGCTGCTGGGAGCCCCAACAAGGAGGACTCGCTCCGGAGATCCCGGCGCCTCCCAACCCGGGGCCGCTTCGCCGCGCGGAGCAACTTTCCTGCGGGGAGTGAAAGGCGGCGCAGGAAAAACAATGGCTCGCGGGCAAGGCAGGCGCGCGCCGCTCGGCCCTTGGGGCCCTCCTGCTGCCGCTGCCCGGCGCCCAACTCGCGAGGAGAGCGGCGCTGCCTTCTGCTCTCCTCTGCTGCCCCGGGGTTCCCGCTCTCGCTGCCCGTCCTCACTCACCACCTGAAGCGCCAAGGCCGTCAACAGCACCGCCGCCCTCAGCGCCACCGCCATAGCTCCAAATGGGGCGAAAAAGCACTGCACCTCCGCGCTGAGGAAGCGGGCCCCCGCCCGCCCTCCGTTGGGGAGGAGCAACTTCGGCCCTGCCCTGGAGAGCTGATATTGGGCGGTTCCTTCTCTCTCCAACCCCCCCCCTCCCGGAAGAAAGTTATTGGGAAGTTGCAAGAAAGAGAATCGGTACCATGTTCGGGGTCGTCCCCCCCCCCCGGAGAGGGAATGTGTAGCCCTTAGCCCTATCTGGTAAAAAAGAAATAAATAAAATGAATCGGGGATCGTTTATCCGTGAGATTTCTGGCCGCAGCCCTCATACCTGAGTTCTCAATGGCCCGCGCTCTTTTTCTTTATGCTGTCCTTTTCATTTAGTAAGATTAGCAGACCGCTTGGTTGTGAGAAGCTCTATGAGCAGCTTAGGGAAATAACAGAATAAAGCATTGCAATTTGGGATTAATAAACAGTTGAAACAGGAGATGGGAGAAGGCTCTTCTTTACACACATCCCACCCAGAACGTGGAGAGCAAGAGGCAAACCTGGCAGGCTAGCTATGGCGCGGGGAGGGGGAGCATGAACAAGCGGGCTGTCCATTCCT
Organism: Podarcis melisellensis; assembly: GCF_964234715.1. Classification (NCBI taxonomy): domain Eukaryota; kingdom Metazoa; phylum Chordata; class Lepidosauria; order Squamata; family Lacertidae; genus Podarcis; species Podarcis melisellensis. The sequence goes on along the minus strand of NC_138528.1, from coordinate 72,356,277 downwards.
TTGCCAGTGTTGATGCCTGTAATGTGTAGGGTAGCTGCAGGGACGGGGAGGTGGGAGCAGCCTGCGAAGTGATGGTGCCCCTCCTCTTCCAGGGGAATATTTTACCCAGGGCTTCCTCAAACCTAACAGCACCCAGGTTGGGGCTGAGCAGGTGTAGAGGGCGAGGAAGCAGAGCTCCTGATACTGTCAGGGTGTGGTCCTGGTTGAATGAGGCAATAGGATTGACTCAGCCTGCAAAGGAGTTCTATAGCCCAGGGCACGTTGGAAGTAAGACACCCTCTTTTCCGTACCAATGGAGGGAGGTGGCCAGACGAAATGTGAGAACAACATTAAAGTGCTCTGGTAGTACCCAGAGGGCCATTTGTGCGAACTGCTCTCCAGTTCCTGCCCACCACTCCATGCACAAATATCAACACATGATGGTCCCCCACCTAACCCCCAGACTATTTCAAGAGAGGTGGAGCAAGCAGTCCAGATTTTGTCTATTGTGGTTCAGCTCACTTGGTTGTAAATTTCTAAGCCAAATTAGCAGTGGTGGCACCAGGGGGAAAAAATGGGGTATGGGGGAGAGTGGAGGACAGAAGACGCAGAGTATATTTCTAGGTGGGTGAGTTGTGTCCCAATTGTTAAGATCTCCGAAAGGAAAATGCGAGTTTTGTTTGCTTGCTTAGAGCCCCCAGAGTAGCTTAAAGGTAAGGGGACCCCTGACCATTAGGTCCAGTCGCGAACGACTCTAGCGTTGTGGCGCTCATCTCGCTTTACTGGCTGAGGGAGCTGGTGTACAGCTTCCGGGTCATGTGGCCAGCATGACTAAGCCGCTTCTGGCGAACCAAAACAGCGCACGGAAACGCCATTTACCTTCCCACTGGAGCGGTACCTACTTATCTATTTGCACTTTGACGTGCCTTTGAACTGCTAGGTTGGCAGAAGCAGGGACCAAGCAACGGGAGCTCGCCCCATCGCAGGGATTCGAACTGCAGACCTTCTGATAGGCAAGTCCTAGGCTTTGTTTAACCCACAGCGCCACCTGCGTCCCCCAGAGTAGCTTACGTACAATCAAAACAAGCCAGTCCCTACCCACAGGCTTACAATCTAAAAAAAACCCTGACTGTTTTGATTTTTACACCATACCTATATTTATTGACCTTTGTATTCTAGGTTGTAAATTGCCTCATGGTCTTGTGATGAGCAGTATATTAACTTAATAAATAAGATTAAGAATAGCAGCATGACCGGGCTTTCCCATCTCTCCTCCCCCTGCACATGCCCCCGCCCCAACTGATGTATGTGTGTGTGTGTTGAGAGAAACCCCAGACCAGTGTGCAAGGAGGAGAGGGGAGGTGGTTCCATAAATGAGCACCAATGGAACCATGGTCTTAGAACAACATTGAATTCCATCCATAATTACTAACGTAGAACATTCATTGGCCCCCTTCCATAAGGTTCAAGACAAGGTGCAGAAAAATCTTCCCAGTCTAACAGGTTCATGGCAGGCTCACCGTCTTTATTTAAAAAGCAAGTCACATCTTTTTGGGATTCTGCCCACTGCAGACCTTGGAGAGGCCTCCTCTGAAGAGGCAGGGTGGGCCCTAGGGAGAACCCCAGCTGTCCTGGCAGTCTCAAGGTGGTCCTAAAGCGCCTCAACATGGTTGTCTCACTTGGATCCCTTCATAGCCCATCTGACCACACCCAAATTCTCCACCTTTGCTTCCTGAGCCTCAGGGCAGAGAGAGGCAGTAAACCCAGGGGGAATCCCTGAGTGAGCAAGACCAACCTGTTTGATTGTCCAGAATGTTTTATCCTTAGCAGCTTCCTTGAAAGGAAGATGATGCAACAGTAAGTGACCAAGAACAGGAGTAAAGAGAGACTGGCAGTGAGGACACTGCTTTCTCAGTCTTCTCTGCAGCCTTGTTGAGTCGACAGCTCCCTAACTCAGCTCCAGATCCCACACTTTGTGCTGCTTATGGACACCTATGTTCTCTTTGCAGCTACCATCTAAGGCAGGAAAGTGCAGAATTTCAAAAGGGCAAAACAAGCTTCATAGGACAATTTCTTAGTATAAGAAGGTTTTATTATTTGAAAGCAATGTAACTGAAAAACGTAACTAGCTATTAAGTAACAAGGTAAAGTTCTGTACAGTTAGAGAAGCCTGCAGACAGAGGTTTAATGGGCTATTTCAAGCAACATTAGCTATTCCACACTTTGCAATTCCTGTCCCTGAGCTGGTGTCCTATCTATAGTGTTGGCATAGGTAGGTACTTCTTTACAGAGGAAAAGCTTCAATCGGAAGGAGTTCTCTATTTTGGATGGCCATCTGATCGAAGTCTAGTTTATAAAGATATATAACACAAAAAAGGAAGAATAGGGGCCTTGAAGTTGCCCATCTATAGTTTACATCTAGAAAACAGACTGAACAAATGCACAGGTCAATCTTCCTTGCTATTGCGGGACGGATCCTTTTTCTCTATTGAAATGGTAGCAACTGTTTCTGAATCTACACATGTAAATTAGCTTATGCAAATCTGTGTCTCCTTATGTGGTGATAAACACTGCCAAAAAAGAGGAAATGTAAGTGGCCACTCTACCTACCTGTCCATTCCCACCATTTTACTTCTCTTCCTCCCCCACAAAGAAATTCCTCTGGGCCACTTTCTCTTACAATTCCCACCCTCTTTTCCTAAGCCTTCCTTAGCCTCCTGCCTTCTCAGTCATCAGGCGCTTGCTTCCTATGTCCTTGCATCTTATTAGACTATTTTGCCTGCCTTGCCTATCTCTAGTACCTAAGCACTTCAAATAACAGCATCCACAGGCTTTGCTGCCTGCCCTGCTTCTGTGGTAGGAGGCCAACTCAGTCAATTACAGACAGAGGCTTTGCCACATCCACTACAATTATTTTGCTGCATTAAAGTATAGATTTGATTACTGGTGGAAGAATGTAAGGAGTTGCCTTTGCTCATGGCAAAAATTAAAAGTGGCTTGAGGTTGTGAAAAATAAAAACGTCATCTTTTAATTCATTTTAGCTGGTAACACCCCACAACAGTCAGCATATGGTACAAAAGATAACACATTCCACTTCTAAAGAAACAACTACAAGTCCTAAATGCTTCCAGGCAAAGTAGCTGCAGTTGATAAAATACTGGAGTTTGAAAGTATCCAAGATAATTCTCCATTTTAAGTGTAGATGTTATCAATTTCATTTGTTGTCACCACTTTTCTCAATATTTCTGTGCTTCTTGAAATGTCCTGGGGGGGTAAAAGAAAATAGGAAAAAAATCCAGTAAAGATAAGAATGCATTAATAACTGCCTATCATATTTCCCTATTCTTGGCCACCCAACTTTTCAAAACAAACACACACAACCCTCTGTATACTACATATGAAATGTAGCATCCATATTCTGTTCCAGGACAACCATATCCAGTTCTTGCTATGGACTACAACCTGCGAACCAGCTGGTCCTGCTTCACACTTTTGTAACTAATTAATTGATCAAAGCCAGGTAAGAATGAACAAAAATATTCAACTGAGCACACAGTGGATCATTAAAGAATGTAAGAAAAAGTTCTGCAGGATTAGACCAAAGACCTACCTAATCCAGTATTCTGTGCTCACAGTGGCCGACCAGATGCCTGTAGAAATCTTACAAGCACGGCATAAGCTCAATAGCACTCTCCCTTCTTATATCTCCTTTAACCAGCAGGAATTTAAGTGTGCTTAATTGTGCACTGGATTGTAGCAGTATTCCTCCAGTTAATTTTCCTTCCACTTTAGTGTTGTGGGAGGAACCCTTGTTCTGCTGTGTGTTCATCAGCACAAGCTCAGGGTGTGGACCGCTTGGTACCATATAGACGTCTTTCATTTCAGATTGACGGTTGCTAGCCTCATCCACTTATTGAGCCTAGTTTGAGGAACCAATAACTCAATATCAACTCAACTAAGCAAAGGAAGCACAGGGCAGAAACCATTAACTTTTTGTGTTGTTTTTTTTAAAACCTGCAGTTTCTGCAAGAGCTTCAGGATTCAAAAAACCCAGCAATGTTTTGAGTTAAAGTTTACATTTAAGACTGGATTATCACAGATTTTCTCTACAGCTTGAGGACAACTCTAGAAGTCATCCTGTGGGTACAAAGGATGAGAAAAAGCAACACAAAACAGCACAGCCTACCTGTGACCTTAATTTCATTTCTTGCTCGCACTGAAGGGTGATTGTACTGACTGTTTTATGTTGCAAGGCATTTTGTGCAAGCCAAGCTGAGTGCCGCTCATTTTGAAATAGCTGTTAGATCTTTGTTCCAAGGGCATTTCTACACCAGAGACTTAACTGGTTAACAGTCATTCCCTCTGTCCTGGGGAAGCCAGAAAACCGTAGTTCTGCAAGTGGGCTAAAAAATTCAAACAGAGAATTTGTAGTCTGTTTACCAAACTACAGTTCCCAGGATTCTTCAGAAGCAACAGCAGTTGAAACTGGTGTAAAAATAGACATTTGTTGGCAGGGGTGTTTAACTCTAAATTATTCTGTTATGTGGCCTACGGAAGAAAGTCCAGTGACAAGCTTTTATCCTTTGAATTATGAAGTGCATGGATAATGATGTAGGTAGTTTTGAAACATGACCTAAATATGGATTTCCAACATAAACCCTTTGTTGTTGCCTAGGTTCAAACATGAGAGGAGAAAGCCCAATTAAAGTAAAAAAAAAAAATCTCAATGTAAACCAATTTATATCCCAACCAGGTGTGAATCAAAGCCAAAGACAGCAACTCACAAAGTCAAACAAGCAGCTAAGCAAATGTTTTAAGCACTCAACAAGGGAAACCCCTGACACACAGTAATCCCTAATCTGCATTCACAGCTCCTTTCTTAATGCCCAGAGGCAGAAAATTTCAGTACCATGGAAGTGACTCAAAAGCAATACAATGTTGCTGGGAGGCTTCAGGGCTTCAGTACCCACAAATACAACAAAGTGGCCCTTCTGGGAATTGAATTCCAAGTGTCCTTATGCCTCTGAATACTAGTTTCTGGAGAGTGCTGATGAAGTTTGGTCCTGCTTGCTGGCTTCCTGTAGGCACCTGATTAGCTACTGTGAGAACAGCTGGATTAGATGGGCTTTTGGTCTGATCCAGCTAGCCTCCTCTTAGGTCCCTTCACAGCAGCTGTTATAGTGATCAGTCTGCAGACAAGCAAGCTGAAATAAGGCCACATACAGGCTTAATAATTGAACCTTACCTTCACCAAACCCTTCAGGATTCTGGAAGATAGCAAGGGCTCAAAAGCTTCAATTGTTACCAAATCCAGTTTGATGATATCAGTGTAACACTGATAAAGCACTGCAGGAATCTGCCACACTTGACAGTAACTGAGAACTAGGCACAATTCAGGAGACATGGGGGGGGGGAGAGAGAGAGAGAGAGAGAGAGAGAAAGAGAGAAAGAGAGAGAGAGAGAGAGAGAGAGAGAGAGAGAGAGAGAGAGAGAGAGAGAGACTAGTAACCTGCTTTTGCAGTGGTAATAAATCAGCAACATGCTCAGTTGATCAAAATGAATCATATATTAAAAAACAACAACACCTTATTGTTTTCTGCAAGCATATTGTAAGAAATCCACAACGAATCACACATGTTAACAACTTTTTTTCCCCCTAGAAGCATGTCATGAGAAAAAAAAGGCCGACCAACACTCTAGGTCAGAGTTCCATAGCCTTAGCACAGTGTTCAAGGCACTGTCACAGAACCAGTGTTGTAAGGGACCACAGAGGTCATCAAGCCCAGCTTTCTGCTCCGTGCAGGATTTGCAATGCACAGTGCAATTGCAGCATCCCTGTAGTCTATTAAGCCAGTGTTTCCCAACCGGTGTTCTGCGGCACACTAGTGTGCCGCGAGACGTTGCCTGGTGTGCCGTGGGAGTCACTAAGGCTTGTGCGGGCAGACACGTCTCTGGCCGCGGGCGTGTTTTGTGTGTGCGCTCATGGGGACGCCGGAGCCGCCTTGCTTGTGGGTCGGGAGCTCCGTCGGAAGAGCGCACTCCTCGGTGTCTCTCTCTCTCTCTCTGCCTCCGCCCTGCGGAAAGCCTCTGCCTAACTTGGGTCTCCTCGCTGGCGCTGGCCACACACACTCACTCCAAAGTAGGACACGCCGCCATCTCCCCCCCCCCCCCCGTCGAACTGCAAAGGAGAGAAGAGGCTGGGCTGGGAAGCGGAGGAGCCCTCTGGATCCGCGCGAGGAGGAGGAGGAGGAGGAGGAGGAGAACGCAATCTGCACGGACGCTTAGAAAACAAAACAAAAAAATATGGGGGGGGGACATGCTCGTTCTTAAGCTGGGCGGGGGAGTGTCTGTGGATCGCGGCGCCCGCCCGCAGGAATCTCTGTGCGCGGTGCATAATTCATGGGCAGAAGGTTACCTATTCCTTCCCGGGCGGCGGGAGCAGCAGAGCAAGCGAGCGAGAGAGAGAAGCAGGGAAGCGCCTCCACCCACCCCGCGCCCTCCTTCCCCCCGTGCGCACGCTTGGGCTCCGATCACGGGAACGGACGGGGTGGGGGGATGGACGGTGGCGCTTAGCCGCCTCGGAGCCAAAGGGGGCAGCCGCCCGCCCGCCTGCCTCCCTCCGCCGTGCGTGCGTGATGACTGCCAGCTTCCAGGGGCTGCCGTTTTGTCACTGATGTCACTGACGCGGGAGGGGGAGAGGCGCGCCGTTTAGACGGGCAAAACGGCCAGGAAAAGGAGGTTTGCACAAGCATTACGGAAGTTGCACCCAAGGTGATTGCGGGGCGGGGTGTAGTTTGAAGGACGATCTTGCTTTCGGGGGCCCAGGAATTTCCCATCTGCTTGCTGTTGGCGGGAGGGGGGGGGCTTTTTGGAATCAGCCAGTCATTTTAAAGTGCTTCCTGACAGAGACAATATTTGGGTCGGGAGGAAGGGGGGGCTGTGGCCCAGGTTGCGCACTGAATAAAGTATTTTATAATTTTTCATATTTCTGTTTACTTACTATTTCATAATAAAGTAATTATAAAATACTTTCTTTGTGTTTATTTGATTCCTATTAAAGAGAGTTACTTTATATATAGTCAATATAGGCACAGAGTTAATTTTTTAAACATTTTCTAATGGTGGTGTGCCTCGAGATTTTTTTCATGAAACAAGTGTGCCTTTGCCCAAAAAAGGTTGGGAAACACTGTATTAAGCAAATCATTTGTTCTGGCATACCTGCCTGGGTAGATGGTGTAAAGCTGTTGATTTGCCAATAAAATGCATTTTATGAAGCCAGGCTGGTGCCGCTACTGCCACTTGCTGTAGCAGCAGAATATCTTACGATATTGAGGAGAACAATTCTATTGGTGCCCATCATCAGTCTAAATGGAATTCCAGCCAACTTCTTGTTACATCCTCTGCACTTCCCCCAACAGTGAAAAATTACAAGGGCAACACTAGCTGCGGTAAGCTCCCTTTGGAGGAGGAAATTCTGAATATTTCTGGCATTTTTGTAATATTTGTTCGTTTTCTTTTTAAAAAACACCATAAAAAGTGGAGGCAAACACCACACATTCCTGCCAGGCAGCAGATTAATTGCTCCACATTAGTGCCTTCAACCTTCCAGCAAAAGTGCAATTCACTCTGACCTGTTGCTCTCCCCCACCCCAAATAAATTGCTTTTGTTGATTCACAGCACACCCCTCTCCTCTCCTCTGCTAGGGCTTGTGCTTGCACATCCATGGGTCACCTTCCATTTCTGGCTTTCCCATGCAAAAGACTGAAGGAAAATTATCCAGCTCTTTCCTAACTATTAGCTCCCACTGAGAGAACATCCACAAGTCATTCAAGACCAGATAAAAAGCAGCTTCAACATTATACTTATTTATTCCAGGACTATATACAAACCACCTTTAATCAACGGTTTGATAAAAACAACCAGTGCACCATTATAAAGTGCACCATTAATAGTATGAAAGGCTATATATATATATATATATATATGCTTTCGTAGATTTTCACGGGTACAGGAATGCAGGTTTTGGTGTCCTCGGGTGTCTTCCCGTGTAAAAGTTGGGGTGTCTAGGCGACGTTTCGACGAGGTCTCACTCGTCATCTTCAGGCTGGTGAAGATGAACAATGAACAAGCGTGACGACACATCCCGCTTGCCAGACATCTGGAAATTAGCCCTCCCCACAAAAACTGACACCAGATCCAGAGGCACACAGAACGCTATCACCAATCAACCACACCAGACCCAAACCCAGACCCTCTCCACAGATAAATTACAGACACCATCCAGCAGCCAAACCATGGTGGCACCTCCGGATGCTGCACCCCCCTGCAATCCCTACACAGATCTGGCTGACACAGGCCACAAAACCACAGCTCGCCCCTATACACGAAGCCAAGCCAGAGCACAACTAAGTGCAGTACAGCCATCTTCTCAGAAAAACTCTTCACAAAGTTCAAGAGGTCAAGACACAAAGACTTTAGCAACTAATCCACACCTAATGACCCACCTAAGTGGTACTCAGGATATCACTCAAGAAATCACTCAAGATATCCCTCAAGTAATTAAGGAACAAAAGAAGAAAAGGCACACTAGCCTGGGAACTTCCTCTCTGCCCAGAACATTGGAGGCTATACACCACACCCCCTCAACAGTATTTATAGGAACTCAAACACTGAGATCCTGCTCTGTTCCAGTAACAAGAAGCCGAAAGCACCAGCCTGAAGATGACGAGTGAGACCTCGTCGAAACGTCGCCTAGACACCCCAACTTTTACACGGGAAGACACCCGAGGACACCAAAACCTGCATATATATATATATATATATATATATATATATATATATATATATATATATGGTAAAAATGTTTTTTAAATGCCTGGAAGCATCAAAAGGGGTTTTTGCTTGGTGCCTAAAAGACAGCAAAGTTGGTGCCAGGTGAATCCCTCCTTGAGCAGGACACTTCATAGCTGAGGTACCGCTATAGACGTTCAACTTAAAGTTTTACATTGTTAAATACCTGCAGCAGGGAGGTCCCGTGCAATATTTGGCTGTTCTAGTAGTGAACAACAGACTTTATCTTTGAACGTGCTTGTCTTTAATGCTCTCAGAAAAGGAGAAGGAAGTGTTAGAGTTGATTCTGTTGTTTTATATTCCGTAACAGAGCACGTTGAAAGAACAAGCACTTGCAAATCCGTCTTCTGCATGCATCCAAAAACCTAGGATGAAAATTTAAATCCCGATTTAAATGTGAAAAATTTCAGACGCTGGAGCCAATTCACACATACCAGCAGTATTACAGGAGCCTCCAGCACTATTGTGGTTCTTCCCCATAATATCAACCCTTAAGGCAAATGGGGGAAGCAGCAATGACAGCATGGCACTCATACCATTGCTGGTCAATCAACCTTTGGGCCACAGTCTTACACTCCCTCCTCCCGAGTAAGCCTCATTGAAATCAAGGGGGCTTATTTCTGAGTAGATTTGTAAAGGATTGTTCTACTAGTGTCTTTAGCAGCATGAGTGCTGTGGCACCTGAGAGACACAATGAATCTGCAGAAGCTTTCTCTGCAATTTAATTGACTTTGTCGGTACATTCAGTCCCTGTAATTCACACATCCATAGGCCTTCAGCCCATAACTGAATCCCAGATTGGAGAAATGCCACAGCACCATGATCTACACTATCTTGTACAGTCTAAGGGGCAATGCCAGTTTGGAGATGTCCTATGCAACATCATATATTCTTTTTTGAGGAACAGATGCCAATGCACCAAAGTCAAAGTGCCAAAAGGCCTCTGAGCAAGTGTGCTGAAAAGGAGGTTATCAGCATTTTTAGGCAATATCCTCCTCCGTTCAGAAGATGGCGCAGAGGATTTCTGTTTGCAACAGGCTGGATTCAACACAGTTGCAGGTAACAAATCAAGCCAGTGTGGTGTAGCGGCAAGTATCAGACTAGGACTTGGGAGACCAGGATTCAAATTCCCACTCAGCCACAAAGTTCACTGAGTGGCCTTGGACCTGTCATTATCTCTTAGCCCAACCCCTATCACAAGGTTGTTGAGGGGTTAAAATGAGGAAGGAAAGAACTATATATGTCACTGTGAGAGCCTTGAAGAAAGGGTGCAATATCACTAACAACAACAACGATTGGCAAAGCTGAATAACAATTCCAACCAATTTTCCTTTTAGTATGCTGCCTGGTAAACAATTATTCTTACTGTTTGGCCCTTGATACATTATGTCAATGTTTTACCCAGTAAAACAGACATACAATGACCAGTGAACAAATCAGCAGTACATTTATTTACAGTGCAATCCTATATAAGTTTACTCTGAAGTACGTCCTATGGAATTCAGTGAGACTTATTCCTAGATAAGTATGTATAAGACTGCAGCCCAGAATCTCAGAACCATTACTTCTCTTATCCACAGTACGGACTCACAAAACAAGGGGACTCTTTCACCCTTGCACTTTGTATCAGGGTTTGAAACTCCCATTGTTCTAGGTGCATTTTGCACCTAGGAGTTTCATTAGCGCATGTTATTTCTGAGCTCTGGGCGCAGTACTGCACTTCAGATTAAAACTGCAGTGTGGAAGGAAAGGAGAACCTTTTTCTGCCTCCCCATTTCCAGCTACTCTCTGAAGACTGCAGAAGAGACCTCCTAAGAATATTAGGGGGATGGACAGGGGAAGGACTAGACCATGTGAGAAATGAGCATAATATTTTAACTGCAGTTCATTCATTTTCAGCTTTGTATTCTTGTTATAAAAAAGTGCACCTAGACATTGCATTGTTGTGCCCATAACCTAGGATTACAGTGCCACTTAGCTCCTAGCTTTCATATCTCAGTTTCTAATTTCTTTGTATCCCCATTTCTTCCACTTCTTACCTTTTCAAGCCACTGAAACTGTTGGTCCTCTGCCACATAACAACTGCACTGGCACAATAAAACCTGAAATGACAGAACAGTCATAAATGTTTCATGAATTTTCAACAGATATATATATATATATATATAATGAAAAGTAATTATGATAACTGAAAGTTATAATAATCTCACAGGCACTTTCCAGGGGGCTCCACTGAAGACAGTGGAACTTGAGGAATAAACGTGCATAGGATTGTGCTGCACATCACACTTGATCTTTGCTAATCCTACAATGGACAGACTCACAAACCACAATTGTTACTGTAAGGCTCTTTCTTCAATGACCAATAAGACAAAAGGAAGAGGCTGTAACTGAATGGTGGTGGAGCACATGGTTTGCATGCAAATCTGGGCTGAGTCAGTTTGAAGGAGCTGCATGTGTTTGTAACAAGGAATACCATATTACAATCTCTCATTATTTACACAGTACTAAAGGCCACATCTAAAGTTATGCATACTATGTAGCTAATATGAAAGCATGTGACTGTTCAAAAGCACTTGCATGAAAGCAGACTGCCAGTGTTCTAAATCTTAAACACAAGGATAGGCAGGAAGATTCAATGCAAACACTAGTGCAGGGCTGGACAGTCTAACTTTGCCGTCTCTAGCACCAAACCACATCAGTTAAATATCAAGATATCATCAGGTAACAAACTCAAGTCTGATTCCATAAGCTCTGGGAGGTATCCAATGAATGCATTATGTCAGTGCAATGATTTCCACTTGTGCCACGGGACTCCCTAAATCTGCTCTGGAGGGTTGGGAGAACCGCTGGAACAGATTTAGAGGGCATGTGGGAGCAGAGAAGGTGGAAAGTACAGCTGCCGAAGACAAAATCCCTGAACTGACAGGGTGCTTAATGCTACGCTGGGGACAACTCTCTATCTTACTTACTGTGGGATCTGAAATCAACCGATAGAACAAACAGAAGGAATCTGTTGGAAGGACTTTGGTCGTATTTGATGTTCTGCACCACTCATTCCACAATTTGACAGATCCAACGACTTCCCAGCCTCCAGAATTCAAAACAAAGGAAGACAAGAATGCTGCAAGCAGAAATGAGATTTATTTCCTATAGCACTGTTATGTTCTGTACATTGTTCGTAACCACCATTGCTATGTAGAAGTGGAGTGATGCAACTCAGTTTATGTAGGCAGCTTCCCTGTAGATTATTTAGTGTATATACACATAAATACAAAGAAAATAAGATAAACGTTATTTTTTTGTTTCCATAGAATTCAACTGGAGGGAGGGGGTTAAGGTAAACATGGCTACTAAACTCAGTTACAAAATATGTAACAAATTATAAGGTTGCACACTATTTTATACACATCAAAAAGTGATAATTTGTCTAATCCCCCTTTAAACCAATAGGAGCTAGTGGTCATTACTACATCCTGTGGGAGCAAATTCAATAATGTAAGTACAGTGGTGCCTCGCAAGACAAAATTAATCCGTTCCGCGAGTCTCTTCGTCTTGCATTTTTTTCGTCTTGCGAAGCACAGCTATTAGCGGCTTAGCGGCTATTAACGGCTTAGCGGCTATTAACGGCTTAGCGGCTTTAAGAAAAAGGAAACAAACTCGCAAGAATTCGCAAGACGTTTCGTCTTGCGAAGCAAGCCCATAGGTAAATTCGTCTTGCGGAATGACTCAAAAAACGGAAAACTCTTTCATCTTGCGTGTTTTTCGTCTTGCGAGGCATTCGTCTTGCGAGGTACCACTGTATGTGCTGAGGGAAGTACTTAATTTTGCCTATCCTGAATCTTCCTACATTCAACTACATGGAAGTTCTACTATTACAAAAGATAATAGCAGATGCATAATCTTATATATCTCTTTCATGCCTTGCTTAAAGATAAAGGTGCCTGACCATTAGGTCCAGTTGCGGACGACTCTGGGGTTGCGGTGCTCATCTCGCTTTACTGGCTGAGGGAGCTGGTGTTTGTCAGCAGACAGCTTCCGGGTCATGTGGCCAGCCTGACTAAGCCGCTTCTGGCGAACCAGAGCAGCGCGCGGAAACGCCGTTTACCTTCCCACAGGAGCGGTACCTATTTATTTACTTGCACTTTGAGGTGCTTTCGAACTGCTAGGTTGGCAGGAGCAGGGACCGAGCAATGGGAGCTCACCCTGTCACAGGGATTCGAACATGCCCTGCTTACAGGTAGTTAAACACTGAAATGAAGAACACATACAGATTGCTTACCTACTGCATTATGCCCTACAGCCAATACGAACTTTGAGCAAGGAAACTGCTCGTTATTAGATGCAGTAGATGTTGAATTCCAGAGGATGTGAACTTCCCTGAGTACAGAAACAAAACAAAAACAGAACAAGGTTAAACATACCCTGAACAAGATGATGGATAAGAAGCAGCAGCATTCCAGCGAAGTGTTACTTGTACAATCGAGACAGGTTAAATATAGATGTATCCGCTGGGTGTTCACAGTACTATCACTGATCAAGGGGCATAGGCTGCCATCCTAACCATGTCTATTCAGAAGTCCCACAGAATTCAGTGGGTTTCAAGTCTCAGGTAACTGGGGTTAGGATTACAAGCTTAGTTCTCTACTCACTCCTAGAGAGCAATTAGTAGGCCAATAGCCTATAAAAGGATTCCCAACCCATTTGTGCAAGGAAATCAAAAAGAGAGAAGATTAAAAACATTACAGAAAGTTCTGTGGGTTTTTGGGGGTGGTGGGGGTTGCTACACAATGCAGCCAAAGAGAATAGAAAGGAAGAAGGGCCTCTATAAACCTTTCTCCACATACTGTCCTATTCTACTGAAACTAACCCATTCCCCAGACTCTCTTTACTCCTGCCGGGTGAAAAGTAAAATGAAGGAGCATCTGTATGGGAGCCTCTTTGTAAGGAGTAAAAGGTAAAAGATAAAGGTACCCCTGCCCAAGGGCCAGTCTTAACAGACTCTAGGGTTGTGCGCTCATCTCACTCTATAGGCCGGGAGCCACCGCTGTCCGCAGACACTTCCGGGTCACGTGGACAGTGTGACAAGCTGCATCTGGCGAGCCAGCGCAGCACACGGAAACGCCGTTTACCTTCCTGCTAGTAAGCGATCCCTATTTATCTACTTGTACCCGGGGGTACTTTCGAACTGCTAGGTTGGCAGGCGCTGGGACCGAGCAACGGGAGCACACCCTGCCGCGGGGATTTGAACCGCCGACCTGACGATCAAGTCCTAGGCGCTGAGGTTTTACCCACAGTGCCACCCACGTCCCTTGTAAGGAGTAACCAAGCACAAATCTCCCCCCAAAACCCAAGCCAGGAACTGTCATTTCTCCCACACTTCTGCTGAGCATCACTGTCTTTAGAGTAAGGTTACCAGACGTCCCTGTTTCCTGGGGACAGTCCCCAGATTTACAAATCAGTCCCCTGACAAAATCCATCTATTTAGTAAGAAGTTGAAAAGTGTCCCTGGATTCATTGAAAAAAAAATCTGGTAACCAGAGGGCAGGTGGGGGGGGGGAACCTTTTTGTCAATCCAGATGTTGCTCAACTACAACTCCCTGGCTGTGTCTGATGAGAGCTACAGTTCAACCACATCTGGAGGGCCAAAGGTTACCCACATCTGTCACAGAGCAACGGACCCCCAAAACTAAAGGTTGGCACAAGAAGATTCGCATTACAGTGGTACCTCTGGTTATGTACTTAATTCGTTCCAGGGGTCTGTTCTTAACCTGAAACTGTTCTTAATCTGAGGTACCACTTTAGCTAATGGGGCCTCCTGCTGCCGCCGCGCCACTGCTGTGTGATTTCTGTTCTCATCTTGAAGCAAAGTTCTTAACCCGAGGTACTACTTCTGGGTTAGCGGAGTCTGTAACCTGAAGCGTATGTAACCTGAAGCGTCTGTAACCCGAGGTACCACAGTACTCCCCCAAAAGGGAAGGCGATGGCAACAGGTGTTCACACCTATTGCACTGGGAACCACACAACACATTCAGAGGATACATGGCACACACAGTCCCCACCCCCTGTAGAAACTACACACATCGGGGTCTGGCCAGTGCCTAGATGGCAGTCGATTCCCGGTGCGCTACTAGACTAGAACTAAAGGAGGGATATAAACAAATGCACATATCAAGTAAAATTAACTCTAACGTCACTGACACCCATTCTAGGCTAGGTTACCACACGACCCCTTCAGCTGAGGTTTGGTTCCCGCCTCCGGCTGAAGGGTCGCGCCCACCTGCCTAAGGGAAAGCTGCAATGACTTCGCTGCGGCGGGAAGGCACTCTTCACATGCCCAGAAGTGCCCTCGTTGTTACGTCACGGGTTGCAAGGGACAAGAATGTTTTGGGTTTTCTTTTTGCGTGTGTGTGTGTATCCCCCCCCCCGCAGGGGCTGAGAGCCTCGACTCTGCCGGAGCCTTCCCCATTCCTCCTCGTGCCTGGTTTCCAAGCGCCTCCTCTGCCTCCCGCCCCGGACGCCACCTTTTCTTCTCCAGCTGCTGGCGAATCTCGCGATCCTCCGGCGTCTCCTCGCGCTCCAGGGCGGCCGCCTCCTCGTCGTCGTCGTCGTCGCCAGCGCGGGACGGAGGCGCCACCACCTCGCCGAAGAACGTGGCCATCATCTCCCCCCGGGCAGCCCAAGTAAGAGCGGCCGCGTCGCTCAGCCCGCCTGCCTGCCGAGACACGCGCCGGGAGCCCTTCCGGGTCACAGCGACCGGCAAGGAAGGAAGGGCGGGCGGCCCGGGCCGTGTGCTCGCTCGGGTCGCCTCCGTGGAGGAGCGCGCTTCTTTGGGGCGGAGGCCCGTCGGGTTCGGCAGCGCCTTTCCCGCGAAGCCTGCGAGCGAAGCCCCGCCTTACCCGGCAGCAGCAGCAGCAGTGTAGGGTTTTTTATTTTTAAATTAGGTTTTACAGTTTTATATTCAACATAAACAATAAAGAAAAATTAATGTTCCAAAAAAATAAACGATTCCCTCAACCTCCCCTTCTGGTTCTTTAAATATTTGCTACTTCTGCTTACTTTGTTTTACCTTACTTTTAAAATCTTTTAACTAAATGCTCTTGTATTCTTATCATCTTTATACCATATATTTTCAAAATACATCCTACATCCTACGCTTGGTTATTTTCCAAATTATTGCTCCTTAACTTTTACACTTGTTTTCTTAGTTGTGTTTACTCAAACCCTGCCAGTGAGCCCATTTCTTTACAACATTTTTGTAGATACAACATAATCGGTTCCCAATCTTTTAAAGTCTCTATTGTCTTTATCTCTTAGTCTTCCCTTGCGTATTCCATAGTTTTAGGGGCTGTGAGTTACTCCAGTTACTACAGATCCAGAATAAACCTCTTGGGTGGCGGATTCGGTCAGTAAGGGCACAGTTTTGACTAAGGGGAAATTGGTGCCGAGGGGGGGGGGGGGAATAAAGAGGTTTTGTCCAACGTTGGAAGGTATACTTTGCAAGAGCATCTCCCAACTTCATAGAATTGTAGAATTGGAAGGGACTACGAGAGTCATCTTTTGAATGTTTTGTTGCCTTTTCTTTAAAATGATGTTGGCAATTCTTCATGAAATGTCTTATCTGATGGTACTTACCTTTGTACTTTTACTTTTACTTTTATATTTTAAAAATATAAAAATAGTACTCCCACTTGTTACATTGATTGAATTTAAGTGATGTGGGGAAAGGTTAGCCTAGGTTTATTCAGTTTATGAATCGCTTTCTACAAAAAAAGAAGCCCCAAATTGATTTTTAAGAAAAAATGCGTAAGCATATTAAAAACATATAAGACAAACATCCAACTACCCAGCATGGGTGTAGCCAAGGGGGGGGGGGCAGAGAGGGGCAGCTGTTCCCCAAAACCAATAAAAATATATAGCAAACTGAGGTCCTGTCCTCCAAACAAAAGGCCTGCCCTCCATCCTGGCTACGCCCATGGTGCCCAGGAAAACAAAATTGTCCTTGTCCGGTGCTGAAATGATGACAAAGTTGGCACCAGGTTAGCCTTTCAGGGACAGCATCCAAGGGGGGAGGGGTGCTACTGCTCTGAGGTTTGTTGGAAAAGGCTGTCCTTGGATATAGGGATCCTAAGCCATAGAATAATAGAATTGTAGTGGAAGGAAGAAACACCTTTGATTTGAATTCCACTGCCATACCAATCAAAGTACAGTACCTGGTTTTAGATTATATATACTGTATTTTCTCATCTATAAGACCCCCCCCCGTATTTTGGGGGACTCAGATTTAAGAAAATGGGGGAGATGGCCCAGAGTATAAGACACCCCCTAATTTTTGACATTATTTTTTAGGGAAAACCCTAGTCTTATACACGGGAAAATACGGTATATTTATCTCTTTAATAAATACATCCAACCTTTCCAAAAGAATAGTGCTCAAGGCAGCAAATACATATATTCATCATTTAAAAGTGGCACCCCAGTAAGACAACACCGCAGTTGGCAGTGTGGAATCCAAGTTGAAGTACAGCCCATAAGCTTTAGGCCCTGACTCTTTGGATTAAAGAACTAGCTCAGTATCATCCTCTTACTCACCCCCCCTTTCCTACCCCATGGAAAACTTCGTGTGGGAGCTGGTCTTGAATCTGCAGAGCCATGCTTGTGCAACAGCTACACATGCACAGAAGACCCAAGAGAGCAATCCTGCAACACACAAGCATCACCATGACACAAAGCACTGTGTTTTGGGAATCAGGATGCCAGTTTGTCATGCATGTGTAAGATTTGTAGAACTACTCCCAAATAATAAGAGTATGGCCTGATGGCACATGAAGGCATCACCTTGTAAGTCTGGATCCAGTCACTGGCTAGGAGACCTCAATGATCAATATGTATACAATCTTGGCTTCC
This sequence comes from Podarcis melisellensis, assembly GCF_964234715.1. NCBI lineage: Eukaryota > Metazoa > Chordata > Lepidosauria > Squamata > Lacertidae > Podarcis > Podarcis melisellensis. The sequence continues at coordinate 72,338,539 of NC_138528.1, read as the reverse complement.
ATAATGGGAAAAGTTGGGATATAATGTAAGGAAATGAAACTTAAAACGGCACATTAGATAACAGGAAGGGTTTAAATTGGGGGTGTTCTGAATATTGTCATGTCTGCTGTCAGGTAGACCATTCAGAGTCAGTGAGGCCTGGAGGGCCACATTTTGCCCCCTCAGTTGAAGTTTCCCAACCCTGACTTGTATAATACAAATCTGTAAACTACCACTAGATGTCCTAGCAGTGATTCAAAGTACTCCAGTGAAACAACGGAAAGAATTACTGTGTTCTGATACTTGCCACAACAACTGAGCACTTCCACCATGCATCATTTTAGACAATTTCTAGGAGCTCACATTTACTTTAAATTCTTTGACCCTTGCATTTTTATTTTGAGTTGATATACTCTAAAAACTTTACAAAGACTTATTTTTATTTTTAAGAAAAAAAGGGGGGTCATCATGAAGAAGTAGGTCAAGTCAATGTTTCATCCCAAGTATTACTGCTCTATCCTCCCATAGGTTCAAGGCACCTGTGTGTAATCCATGCTGCTGTTCTTAAAGCCAATTGTTCAATGATGCCCTGTAGTTCTAAGTTAAGATCTAGTAGATGTTCTGATCTATAGTTCTGTTACATTTCAGTCTTTCAGCAACTTTCAGCTATCCTAAAAGTCGTTTGTGAACACGCTGCTTCCCCAGATTTCTGAATTGCTATGGATCAATAATAATTGCTCAGCTCCTCACTCAACTGGAGATTAAGGCAACATGTTCTCCATAATCATAAGGAACCTTGAGTGCCATCTAGTCCAACTCCCTGCAATGGAATCATCTGTAGCCCAACGTGGGGCTCAAACCCGAGACCCTCATTTTAAGAGTCTCATGCTCTACTAACTGAGCTATAATGAGAGCTACGACACAGTAAAACAGCTGGGGAACCTGTGGCCCTCCAGATGTCGCTGAACTACAACTCCCATCATCCCTGACCACTGGCCATGCTGGCTGGGATTCATGGGAGTTTTGTGTCTAACAGCATCATCAGATTCCATACACTTGCAGTAGGTTTTCAGAAAATATATTCTCAAGGGACATGACTCACATAGTCATCCAGGTATTCCCATTGATTCCCCAACACTATGAAGACGTATTGGGGAGTAAGGCCAATTGAATTTAATTGGACTTTTAAACAGAAATGGTTAGAATTGTGCCTCAGTATGCCAATAGTGTGTAAGAATAGCAGTACTTCATTGGAAGGCCAGATAATGACCAAACTTCCTGATACATGCCTCACTAAGCTAGAAAAGAAAAGAAAAATGCATTATCTGACACCTCCTTAGTTAAACCGTCTCTCTGCCAGAAACATTAACATGAAACAACCAGATTGTCACTCAAAGCCAATTGCTTTTCAAATGTATATGGAACAGAGAAACAGCCACTTACAAAAATTGCTGGTAAATTTCCCAAATAAAAATAAGGTGTAATTACAACTTAAATTTTAGTGCATAATGTGACGCCACCATCTCTTAACGGAGATCATATGCATTATATCCTACAGTATACACCTACTTGTTGTGAAAACTCCCACCTTAATACACAAGTGATGTGAGCAGCAGAACATGTACAAAAGTCCCCAGAACAATAATGATCCAGCCACAAAGAGGTGATAAGTGAAAGTTGTGTAATTTATTTCAATGTATCAAGCACAAACAAGTTTTCCCCTAACGGGGAACATCACAAGGAATGTAGTTAAAAATCTGGAAACATTTACATTGAAAGTTAGCCCAGACTGGCACCACCACTAAATATTTTAAGGCTGTATATATATATTTATATATATAATATCTTTATATATATATATAGCAGTACTTACCACTTGGAACTATTTCAGGCCAGAAAAAAAGGCTTAGTACTGGCTGCAAGTCTACATAAAATATTGCAAATCTTTTAAAAATGGTGTAAAAATAGGAAGACTATCAACAGATTTGGAGGATGCAGTGGCAAACCCTTACTATTCCTGACCTTTCACCTTTAAATGTACCTAAGAGCAAACAATATCCGCAGGGTGCCTTCTCACAATCACAGGATCAGTCCTATACAGGAAAGGAGGTCTCTCTATGATACTCAGAAACAGTTGTCCCTTGATGTAAAGCACAAGGAAGATGAGCCAACTGTTGCAAGTGATCACTTCAGAAAACTGCAGGAGCAATTGCTTGCACCTGCTCACATAACTACCCTGTATTCATCAATGGACAAAATGTCTCCCGCATCACAAAATAAGCCCAGTGAACCCCAGAACTGTAGTGAATTTGTGACATATGAAATTACCTATATACAGAAGTGCTTCTACACCCATCTTTTTCCACCCATCATGGAATAATGGTACATTTCGGAGGCATTCCTTTATACAATGCTTGTGTGTGTGTGTTTTAATCAATGTAAAAACATACATACATATATATATATATATATTAAATCAAATCATAAACAGGCATGTCTGACTCTCTGGGGCCTCATTGGTTGTGGCCTCATATTTCTTAGAAGGGCAGGATTTAAGAAATTGTGTATATTTACAATCTTGGTGGGATGGAGTGGGATGTGCTGTTTGTAGGGATTTGGCATGTGAGAGCACTGATTAGAAGACCCAAGGAGAAGCTGTGCTATCGATAACCCAAGTTGGTTCAATTTTCACATGGGTGCCTAACATTCCCTTCCATATGGGAAATTTATCAAAAGGCATCTTGATGGATGGCAAAACGCCCTTCCCCCACCCACAGAAGAGCTATAAAACAAGACACTAGGAATCGTTTTATAAAACCAAGTAGATGTGTAGAAGTGTTAAAGGGGGCACCAAATACTGGTTGGTAAATCTTAGTTGTCTCAGAAAATGACAAAACATAGAAAACAAAATTGCACAATTAAAGCTACATTTGGCTTTAGCATTAAGGCCCATACAGGTAAAGAGGTCCTTGTAGATGTACATGTAAAAAGGCAATGACATTAATCTGAAGAACAAAACTCTGCAGGCTCCCTGGTTAACCTTGTTCTCGCTTCCTCTTGCCCCCGACTGCGTAGGTATTAAAGTGCTTGGTGCCTCAGTGGGCTCCTTGCAATTAAGTCTCCCCATTCCTGCAGCTGGTCACTTGTTATTGCTGCCAAATGCAGTGCTTTCTATTTGAACACATAATTAATGAAGAGCTGACATGTTAGAAAGATGCACAGAAGAAACCAACAGCGAGAGTCCAGGAAGAGGTTTTCCGATGAGGCCCTCCTGTAGAGCGACTTTTTGTTCAGAGCAGTGAGGTTTCTGAAAGAAAGAACAACAGCCGCCAATCCATTGTTACTCAAAACCAGACACTGCATTTGCGCTCACAGATCAGACAGTGCCAAAACTCAGGATCAAGTTAAAATTCAGTGCCTGACATGCCTGGTAAATATTCTGGCCCCACATATTTCTTCTTGATAAACCTATGAAGGGAAACGGAGGATTTGCCTTAGGCTTCAAAAAGCAAGAAAGTACTGCAGGCCTGAAATTTAGGGCTAGCATAAACATCTTGCCTAATTTAGAAAGAGAAATCATGGAAAGTTTTATTGTTGATTTAGATGTCAAATATTAATTGTCTATTTGAGGTATTAAAGAGAACTGGCATCTATTTACTGTACTGACCAAAGGTTGTTGACTTAACCTTGTCAGCTTGACGTGTACTCATACATATTCCATGGTTGTGTCTTTAACTCTCCTAACCTAGGTACGAACTAGGGAGTGTTCTGACAAAACTCCCTTGACAAAATTATATGTAAAGAAAATACTGCAGCTGTTCTTTCCTACTGGCAGCTGACTGTTAGGAAATGCTGCACCTGCAGGTCTCCTTACGCTTGCACCAGAAAACTGATTGCAATGAAATACAACAAGGTTTATTTACTCATTTCCTTTTTTTAAAAAATAAATAAATTGTGATTACGCTGGAGCGGGGAGAGCTTTGCAAGAACTGAACTGCTAAATCATGCTTGAGCTTCACGCAGGAGTGGAAACCCTTTGGAAGTCAAGAGATGAAGAAATGCCTTCTGTCAGTGGGCAGTTGCAATTTAAGCCAAGATTTGAATTTGCAAAGTTCTTTTATGCAACATCGTTGGCTCTGTTCCCTTTTATCTTTTTAAAAGCAGACAGAAGAGACTTAAGATTAGTTTTCAGCTTACTCTCCCCCCCCACCTCAGAAGAGAAGGATCAGTCCTGAGCATCTGCCTCACCAAAAGATAGAAATAAGACACTTTTAAAAATGTGGATACATGCAATGTCTTCAGGTTTGTGATAGAAAACAGCAGGATTTGAAGGAGGCCAATCCTTGTCTAGTTTATTGGCTGTACCTTCCACATGGGTCAAAGGTCATTATTGTCATGCTTGTGTTCATGCTTGGTAGTATTCACATTTGACCCAGGCACCTGGCCCAAGGTAACCTTCCTCCTCTCTATCCCAAATTCTGTGTAATAACGAGACCTTAACACTGTGGTGGTTATTTGAAGATCAATGCATTTTTTAAAAAAGAAAAGAAATTCCATACCTGTGTATCTCCTGTTGGGCTCTCTGGAGGGATAAGACAGCAGTGTGAATTTCTTTCAAAGGGTCGGTTTCTTTCCCACACTGAGCACCCGGACTTTCAAAGCCTGTGGTGAAAAGATGACAGCTGGGTTTCACATGTGTTTGGAAAATGGGGGCATTTCCTCCCCCCCCCCCATGTTCTGAAGTTTTCTTTCCTCCTCCCTGGGAGAATCACCCCTAACATACATGGGGGAAAGGTAATTTGGAAGCTGTAGTTCATCAGTTTGACTTGCTTCTGGATTCATTAAGCTAATATGCTTAATATGCTAATATTGCAGATTTTACAGATCTGTGAAAAAAAAATCCTCTTACACATTCATGGTAGAATCCAGTGATTTCCGCTCAGGCAACAGGATTTTCCTTCACCCTGCTCCCACACTGCACCCCTTAAATCTGCTCTAGAGGGTTAGCAAGTGAAAGAGAGGTTCTGTTGCACAAATGGAAGCTATTCCACTTATATAATGGCTTTGTTAGACCCAACCATGTGCCTTTCCTATGAAGGCAATGCCTGTATCTGCAAAAACCTAGCAAAACTAGTACGTGAATCAGCTCTGAAAAAGAGATTCAGGAAGAATGCACATTTTGAATATTGCTGGGTAGAAATTGGTTTTTACATGTGCAATTGTTTTTAATTGCTTGCATATATGGAATTGTTTTTACACATGGAACAGTTTTAATTGTTTATTTATTTGGTGTAAAATCACTTTAACATATTTAATGGAAGGGAATTCATAAATGGAATAAAATAAAATAAAATGGAAGTCCTGTGCGAATGAAGAGAACTAAAATGAACCCAAACTTTGGCAACACAAAGCGCAAGCAGAAAGTAAGGGATGCTAAAAAAAAAGTTTTAGGACCATATTGCTAAAAGCATGAAGACCAACAACAAGAAGTTCTTTAAATATATTAGTAGCAGGAAACCATCTAAGGAATTGATGGATCCTTGTATGAGAAGGGAGTCCAAGGCATGAAAAAGGAGGATAAGGAGATTGTGGAGAATGTGAATCAATTATTTCTATCTGACTTCACTGCGGAAGACATATGGCAGATCACAGTGCCTGAACTAACTTTTGCAAGAAGGGAGTTTGAGGAAGATAGTGGTGATGAGACATGAAGTTCTAGGCCTGGTAGACAAACTAAAAACTGGTAAATTGTCGGGTCCAGATGGCACCCATCTGAGAGTTCTCAAATAACTCAAATGTTAAATTGCTGATCTTCTAATAAAAATATGTAACTTGTCCCTAAGATCAGTCTCTATATCTGAGCATTTTCCATCACTCTGCAAAAGGATTATGTTATCAAGGGATGACAATAGGACTTAACACTGGATATGCATGGAGTGAGTGAGCGCACAGTATCAGAAGCCTGCAAGATACTTACTGTCATCATCTGAAAGTTCTTGTACAGACTCTGGTGTTGAACAGCTACTTTCAGTGTTCTGACTGTTGCTGGACGGTTGATCGCTGGCTTTACGCCGTCTACAATCATTTGCAGACCTCTGAATGAAGAGGAGTACAAACAAAAAATCCCATTATTCTTATTCCTGTTCTGACTATCATTATTTATGAGATATACCAATTTATCTGCCTAGCAAACATAGACTTCTGAAGTGAAAGGATGCAATTTATAGAATCCATCATCTCAAGGGTTTAATCTTAGGCTGAAATCCTCAGCCCTCTTATCCCTAAGTAATCATACTAGTTTCTGTGGAATAAAAGGAGGGTGATCTGAAATAAATTTTCTCAGGTTCAAGGCTCCTAAAGCTCCCCTCCCCATAACACTACAGTTCAGGGGGTGAGGGTTTTAAAACCCAAACTAGAGCATTGCAAATGGTAGCTACAACAAAATGTTACAATATAACCTCATCTTCTAATAAGGGTAATCCTCTTCAAAGCACCAGGCAGCCAGTTGTGCCTCCCCCATAATACTCCATTCCCAACCTTCCCCTCTTTCCCAACAGACAATAAACATTTCATGGCTACTGAGCATGTTCACTCCACAATGAGTTCTTAATTATTTTTGGCCACTTAATATTTTGTGTGTGTGTTTCTTGGTGTATTGGGTGTCGATACTGCCGTCTTGTTTCTACATTTGTTGTTTCTTTTTGTTGGCAATTACCACCTGCATTTGCTATTAAAAGGAACTGGGAATAAAAGTGAAAGGGCATTGCTTCCCTCATTGTTTCTTCCCCCTCTCCACAAGTCCTTGCAATTTATAATCATAAGCTTCAATCTACAACCTAAGATATTCATATTGGTCAGAGCAGAAAGCACAGTCCTCATCTTTTTCTGCCTCACAAGGTAGAGGTGTGTGTCTATCATTTCCAGTTTCACCCCATCACACAGATAAAGGCCAGTCAAGTAGTTTATTTGGAATTTGAATCCAGGTCTCTAAAGCCCAGTCCCCTATTCAGTGACCTGCTGGATGGCTAAGGCATCTCGCATCCCATTTATACATTTAGTTCAACACCCACCAGCTCTCATGATCATTCTAAACACACCAGTGAAATTGCAAAGTGTTTCTTTTTAAATTTGTGCCAAAAATTCCACTAGGACAAGCCACACAAAATGTCTGCTGATCAAAATCCAGCAAATCAGATAGTGGTTTAAGCAAATCACTGTACCCGTTTATTTCTAAGTGGGATCGTGTTGTCCCAAATCTGGCTCAGGGTGTGCTCAGGGTAAAGTGACAGTGGGATAGCAAGATGTTATTCAGTTCACCAGGATTCTGCAGATACAGTGCAGAAGGAGAGGACATCTCCAAGCATCACTGAAAATGTGGACGTTCATGGGGAGATGGCCAGTTACCTTGTGCCGTGCAACTTGGTTGCTGTTGCACATGTTTTTGTGAGTTGACATTCGATTGGATAAGTGCCTCTGCATGGTTTGAAGTATGCCATCCTTCTCGTACTGGGCAATGTCATTCAAAGGGTCCCAGGGCCGCAAACTTTGAAAATGAAGAAGAAATTTATAAGAAAGAAAAGCCTCTGTTTACTATACTAGTAGCAATATACACCAAATGTACAAGAACACTTTCAACATTGCGTAGAGCAGATATGAATATGCACATTCAATTTCTTCCTATTTTGCCCCACCAAAATGCTTCAGCTGTAACACAGAAGGACTGTGTGGCCAAAAACAACAACAAAAGTAGTCATTGTAAACCTGATGGGGCGGAGGAGCCTGTGACCAATCAACATTGTACAGTCTTTATTTTTACCTTCCCAACAACCCTGGAAGGCAGGCCACATGACCATATTTTCCATACGGCTAAAAGACAATTGCTTTAGTGACTGCATAGAAAAAAATAGAATTTGGTGCTCAGTTTCTCAGAGTCACTGGAACATGCTGGAGCTTCTCTGAGGCCTGGGGCATGAGTCTTGTTAGAATAAGGTTATAAACTCAAACAAAAAACACACCAGCCAGTCCTTAGCAGAGGCCCTCAGCCAACTTAGCCCTCCAAGGCCTGGGACAAATGAACCCAACTGCCTGCCCCCCTCTGCACAGCCCTGGGTGCAGATATAAGATTTATCATACCACAGAATCATAGAATTCTAGAGTTTGAAGAGTCCTATAGTCCAACCCCTTGCAATGTAGGAGTTGCAGCTAAAGCATCCCTGGCAGATGCCCACCCAACCTCCGCTTAACCTCCAATGAAGGAGAGTTCACCAGCTTCCAAGGGAGTCCGTTCCACTGTCAAACAGCTCTTACCAGCACCAAATTCTTCCTAACATTTAGCCAGAACCTCCTTTCTTGTAAATTGAATCCACTGGTTTGGGTCCTACCCTCTAGAGCAGCAGAAACAAGCTTGCTCCACCAGTTTTAAGAGTGCGGCACAGATGTGCTCTAAGTCCACCTGTTACAATGTGTGTACCTGGACACAGACCCCTTTTAGCCACCACACTCCACTCAAGAGCACTCACTCTTCATATTTGTAGTGCCATTCGTTCGTGGCAGGATCATGCCAGAAGAGCAGAGGCTTCCACTCTGTCCCATTGTCCTTCCGCTCCCGCGCTGCATTCCGCTGCTCCTCTTCCAACACAAACTTTTCTTGTGTTGCCTTGTTCTGGTCTCCTTTGCTGATTGCACTGGTTACGTGTTGCCAGAGCCTGAGAAAGAAACAAGGAATCAAGTACAGTGGTGCCTCGCAAGACGAAATTAATTCGTTCCGCAAGTCTCTTCGTCTTGCGAGTTTTTCGTCTTGCGATGCACGGTTTCCCATAGGAATGCATTGAAAATCAATTAATGCGTTCCTATGGAAAACGCCTTCCCCCGACCTCTTCTGGCGGGCGGCATTTTAAAATCACCCGGGACAGCGGAGGACTTCTCCGCTGTCCGGGGCGATTTAAAAGCCCCTGGGAAGGCAGGCAGGGGGGACAAAGGCTTTCTCGCCCCGCCGCTCGGCTTCGGGACATCGTTCCGATGCCGGGCGGCGGGGGGAGGCTTTCTCGCCCGGCCGCCCGGCTTCGGGACATCGTTCCGATGCCGGGCGGCTGGGGGAGGCATTCCTGCCCCACCGCTCGGCATCGGGACGATGCCCCGAAGCCGGGCGGCGGGGGGAGGCTTTCCCGCCCGGCCGCCCGGCTTCGGGACATCGTTCCAATGCCGGGCGGCTGGGGGAGGCGTTCCTGCCCCACCGCCCGGCATCGGGACGATGCCCCGAAGCCGGGCGGCGGGGGGAGGCTTTCCCGCCCGGCCGCCCGGCTTCGGGACATCGTTCCGATGCCGGGCGGCGGGGGGAGGCTTTCCCGCCCCGTCGCCCGGCATCGGGACATGGTTCCGATGCCGGGCGGCGGGGGGAGGCTTTCCCGCCCCGTCGCCCGGCATCGGGACATGGTTCCGATGCCAGGCGGCGGGGGGAGGCTTTCTCGCCCCGTCGCCCGGCATCGGGACGATGCCCCGAAGCCGGGCGGCGGGGGGAGGCTTTCCCGCCCCGTCGCCCGGCATCGGGACATGGTTCCGATGCCGGGCGGCGGGGGGAGGCTTTCCCGCCCCGTTGCCCGGCATCGGGACATGGTTCCGATGCCAGGCGGCGGGGGGAGGCTTTCTCGCCCCGTCGCCCGGCATCGGGACGATGCCCCGAAGCCGGGCGGCGAGGGGAGGCTTTCCCGCCCCGTCGCCCGGCATCGGGACATGGTTCCGATGCCGGGCGGCGGGGGGAGGCTTTCTCGCCCCGTCGCCCGGCATCGGGACGATGCCCCGAAGCCGGGCGGCGGGGGGAGGCGTTCCTGCCCGGCCGCCCTGCATCGGGACGATGCCCCGAAGCCGGGCGGCGGGGGGAGGCTTTCCCGCCCCGTCGCCCGCCATCGGGACATGGTTCCGATGCCAGGCGGCGGGGGGAGGCTTTCTCGCCCCGTCGCCCGGCATCGGGACGATGCCCCGAAGCCGGGCGGCGGGGGGAGGCGTTCCTGCCCGGCCGCCCTGCATCGGGACGATGCCCCGATGCCGGGCGGCGGGGGGAGGCTTCAAAAGCCGTCCGGGGGCTTTTAAATCGCCCCGGACAGTCCCGGGGCGATTTAAAAGCCCCCGGTTAGGCAGGCAGGGGGGGCAAAGACTTTTGCCCCCCGCCCGCCTTGGGAAGAGGTCCAGGACCTCTTCCCAAGGCGGGCGGGGGGGGCAAAAGTCTTTGCCCCCCCTGCCTGCCTTCAAAAGCCGTCCGGGATAGGGGGAAGCGCTTCCCTGCTATCCCGGACCGCTTTTAAAATGCTGGCGGTGGGGAGCAAAGCCTTTCGCCCCCGCCGGCCTTCCTGGACCTCTTCTGAAGTCCGGAGGGAGGAAAAAGGCTTTGCTCCCCACCGCCAGCATTTAAAAAAAGGTCCCCGAGATTTCCCTATGGGCTTTCGTCTTGCGATGCAAGCCCATAGGGAAAATCGTCTAGCGAAGCGTCGCAAAACCCGAAAAACCCTTTCGTCTTGCGGGTTTTTCGTCTTGCGAGGCATTCGTCTTGCGGGGCACCACTGTACTGTATAAATGTCTGTAGTAAGGCCAGGGCAGTCATGGAGTTCAGGGGCTCCAGGCATGTTTTTAACATTGCAGAGGTGGGTGCTCATAGCAGTCCATTGTTAAATTTAAATAAGATCCCAGCTGTGCTGTGGGGGGAGGGGATACACTGTGTGTGTGTGTGTGTGTGTGTGTGTGTGAGAGAGAGAGAGAGAGAGAGAGAGAGAGAGAGAGAGAGAGAGAGAGAGAGCACGCGCGCATGTTGCCTATATTTCTCTCTTGGAGCAATCTGCCTGCATTACCTCTCAGATTCAAACTCTGTTTGCTCTTCAAATAGCACAATGTGACGCTTCAGTCTCTGCTTTCGGACCTCACTGGTTGGATTCCAGAAAATATCTGTGCTGCCATTTTTCAGGTCATTTATATAAACCTCTCCATCCTGAAAAAAGAAGAAGAATTTAGTGCTGGCATAAAGCAGAGGTGTTCAACACAGGCTTAGCAAGATCTTAGCAAGATCTAAGTGAAAGGAAAGGAAGCCGTCAATACTCTTCTGATACACCATTCTTTCCTTCATCCTTTCCTTCTCCTCACTTTGCTATCTTCTCCATGCAGGAACGCTAGATTGTAACCTCTTTGGGGCAATAATCTAGCTTTTGTGCTTGTTCTGCAAAGACTCATACACCTCAGGAATCATGCAATCAGTTTGTTTTGTTTACAGGTAATTCACATCTTACATAAGGCATAGTGTCTGGGGTTTACACAAAAACACTTAAAGCCAGCAAGGCTTCATGTGCAGGCCGCAGCAGTCTGGGTAGCTAACAGAGTGCCCTCTGGAGGCTGTTTGGACTACAGCTCCCATAATCCCTAACCTCTGTCCTTGCTGGCATCTAGAAAGCAACACATTGCCTCCCCCAATTAAGAGGAAATGTGGGTAGCTGTCTTCTGAATCCACCCTTACAGCCAAGTGTCCAGTTTTGCTCCAGATGCCTTCCAGTTTCATAGAAAGTTTTATTTACTAGCCTCGCCGGCTTTGACTCATGCTCTGTTTGCTAGATTGAAATCAAGGTAAGCTATCAGAATTGGAGCCTTTCGAGGCAACCTGTACAGCAAGATTTATGTCTGAGCAAATAAAACTGACTGTTGCATCTGTTTCACCCGAGAGCTGCTTGCTTCAAAATCAAGCTCTGTTTCAAAGTAGTTTAGAAATGCAACCCTATTCCCAGCTGGCCCTCGTCCTCTCCTGCACTCCACACAGACATTTTTTAAAACTGTCAGCAAAGAAGATTACGATTTCTTACCCAGTGTCCATCGAGACTCGCCAGCACTTCTTCTCCTGATTTAATCTTCCCCGAGATTTGATTAATGCTTGTGCTGCCACCAAAGAATGGCTTTGGGAAGAGAGAGGAAGAAAAATACAATTCAGCCCACGGGGTGGGGGGGGGGGGAAAGCTGGAGGCCAGCCAAGAACACAGAGACCCACCAGGATACAAGGCTCAAGCTGAACTTGTCTGGATTTCTGGAACTGCCCATGAAAGAGCAGTTCATAAAATTATTGTTATGTGCTCAGATGTGGGTCAAATGGGCACGTATGTCACCTGGCTGCATGGTGGTAGTGCTCAACTAGCCTCATGGCCAAGCCATCAAATAACATTATTTAGTGCACAGTCAGAAAAGTTCAGTTTACACACTATTCTTGCATGCACCAATGTGGGGCAACTGCAACTTAGAGATGGGTACTTGACAATGTCAACAACAATTGAGCTATTGAGCCTTAAAGTAACTTGGAGCACTATTAGGATGCTGTTGCCCCTTAGGACTGTCTCAGATTTTATTCACAGCTTCCCCATCTCCCCTTTATACGTTCTGCATGATCTTTTATTTCTTTAGCCAATTGTTTTTACAACAATTTTCGAAAATCTGCTTCCCACTCTCCTTATAAGATATGTCCAAGATGAACCTCTGTTGCTGCTTATGTTCTCGATTAGTTAACATTCCCCAGTATTTACCAATACTATAATCCATCGGCTGCCCCTTTACATCCCTGCATACAGCAAAAAAAATCAAGTGAACCTTAATATATTTTTATGTCCAATAACAGCAAGTGTGGTTATTACTCCATCCTCACTTTAAATATTAACTTAGTTATTAATAAGTGCATGATCATTGTACAGAATCTGGGATGACTTGCAAGCCTAGCCCTGTCACTTGAAATTGCAGAATGGGGAAAGAAACCTGCAAAAGCGGGGAGGGAAATGTGGAACTGGCGGGCAGGAGTCAAGTTCAAAATGCAAGACAAAGATGGTCACCTTTAATTTGAATTCCAGTTCTGCCCGATGATTGCTTTTCTCACAGTCAATGGTAACTTTCCCTCCAAGCTCCATTGTCATGGTACCATATAGAATCCCTAGAAACAGAGAAGAAACAAAACTGTTAACAGGATATCAGGGGCACAGAGACCATATAAGTTGCTGAAACCTGTCGTTCACATTGACTGAGGTCTGTATAAAATAATCTTCTTTTTTCCTTTTCTTATTTACAAAAAAATGGTTATATAACATTAACCTGAAACAGCCTCACCTTGTTGTGTTAATCAGCACACTCCATAAAAAACAGAAAAAGGGTAAAATCTGAGATGCAGAGAACAACATGGAATACCACCCATAACAATCACAGCTGACTACTGGATAGGTGGGTGGATACAGGTCAGCTGAACTGCCCTGCCCAACCCTGGCTCTGACCAGGGTTGCACCCAACCCTCCTTGCACCCAAAAGAGGGTCCCATTTTAGCCCGTTGCCTCCATACCATTGGACAACATTGATGAGGGAGGAGCACAGCATGGCTCTCATTCGAGTTGGACGAAGAGGCAAGGGATCTCCATGATAATTATTTTTTTCAGATTTATTTTGCATCTCAAGCAAGTGGAAGTAAGAGCTTGGATCCTGAGCCCCTGCGACATATTCATTTAATATGATTCTTGAGTGGAAGTCAAGGGCTTTAAGGTGGAATCCACCAACACTAATAAGAAGAGCCCTCCTGAATCAGGCTGAAAGCCCTTCTGGTTCAGAAGCCCGTTCTCACAGGGGCCAACTAGATGCCTGTGGGAAACCCACAAGCAGGATCTGAGCACCACAGCACTCTCCCCTCCCTGGACTCTACATTTGGTCTCCTGCTACTCTTAGGCTGACTTTGGCACCAACTGGGGAGCAGGAGGGGGAATAATGGTGATGTTCAGCAACTTGGATGGATTTAAAAGCATAACTAGGCAAATTCATGGAGGACGCTATCAAAAGCTACTAGCCATGAGAGTAGTGTTCTACCTCCACTGCTAGAGGCAGTCTGCTTGTGAATACCAGTTTCTGGAAGCAGCAGGAGGGGCGAGTGCTGATGCTTGTGGCTATACAACTGGGCGGCAGCAGCAATAAGACCTGACTCAGCATGAACAAGGAGGGTGCAAGTAAATCCCCCCCCCAAAAAAAAACCCCATCTGCGTAAACAAGCATTGGATTGGGCTCTGCAGCTTAAGTTAAACTTTGCAAGCGTTGGCTTCATCTGAAATGAATTGAAGATTAGCATTTGCAAGCAGAGCAAGTCTGAAGTTCACACAATGCCAGAGAAAAATAGCTCTGCTGGTTTTCCTTCGGTGTAAAAATGCATTAGAATGGGCTGTGCAGCTTAAGATAAACGGTGCTTATCTTCATCTGATCACTGTAACCAGATCTTTGCGTAGCAGATTTATGACCTGCCATTAAAATCCCTCATCTGTATTCACTTTCATCACCTATGAGATGCAGCAGGTGATTACAGCTAGCTCAGTCTCTGTTTTCAGTTGGTGGGCTCCTCTGAGTTGCTGAGAACTTCTTCTTCCTCTCTCCCTGTGTCCCCACCACTCCAACGTGCTCCAGAGTGTCCTCCCTTCAAACCCTCTGCAGCAGATTCTGATGGTGCACAGAGGGCTGCAGGAGGAAGGAGAGGGAAGTTCCACAGTGCAAAAAGAAGTCTGTTGTGCAAGTGGTATGGCAGCCTTGGATACATCCTGTTCATCTTTAAAAAAGTTGATCCATGATCTTGCAGTGCCCGACCTGATGTTAAGGTGTTATGGTTATAAATCCCTATGTTTGGTGATATATGTCTCTTTTTTAAAAGGGGAGAAAAATAACCCCGCCTGGAAAGGGAAGGAGGCCCACAATTCCCCCTACTCCAGAGCCCCAGCAATATCCCACCTTTGCAGTGTGCGTATGGCATAGTAATGATGTACTCCTCCCCGCTGCTTAGAAAGGTAAGTTTTGCTTGTCCATCCAGCAATGCCGAAAGTGAATTTCCTGCAGGTAAAAGAGTGCAGATGTATATGTCATGACTGCTCCTCTTACAAATACACAGCAGGACAATGAGAAGCCAATATGATTCAGTGGACCATCTCTTAAGAACTTCCTTGATCGTAAGTATTTACAGAAAACAGAAATGCTTGCGCTGGCAAAACCTTCTCCTTAGCGCAATATTGAATACCACCTTCTAGTTCACATAACTAAAAACCCCAGACCCAGACTATCTGCAGTTAGGAAAGTGATGGGGAAATGTTTTGAAAAGTGTGGGGGTGAACAAATGCTTAATGGAAAGACGTGTAAATAGCCCACAAGCAAATCAGGATGAATGCTCATTGTTTATAACCATCCTGTAAACAAATTAGAATTAATGCTCAATATAGACAAGACATACTTCAACCTTTGTATAAACTTTGTGCAAGCAAAGCAGGAGAAATGCTGAATAAACTGGTTGTCTAGAGGAGCTCAAAGTTGGTATGAGAAAAGTGACTGTGGGGTAAACTCTTTCCTACTATAAATAGCTGTTTGACTCTGATGTCTTACCATAAAACTTAGATTTGGCTAGAATGCTGCCATTTATACAGAAACCATCCTTCCTGTTACTGACATGAAAGGCTGATACAGGAGGATGATGAGAAACCTGTAATGGAAGGGAAGACAAAATTACATCTGTATTGTAATTACAATACACACAATATGTACATATTGGCTTCAGTTTAGATGGTGCTACATAGACCAAAATGTTCAATTTTAATCTGCTGCATGTAATTGCTCAGATTTACCTGTTCGGCTATGTAAAATGTGTGACTGTTTGTCTGTGGATGAAACCAACAGCAACGAAAGGTCTCTCCCAAAATGGGATTGTATGGCTTTTTTATTCCCTGGAAGAGAGGCATTAAACAGAATACATTATTAGAGAACACTGTCCCAATCTGTGGGTTAGAATTTAATGTTCATATATATATATATACATATATACATATTTGTTTTCAAACATAAACAATACAACAACAATAGGTTTTATATTAGTTGAGATTAACTCCCTCCAAGATCAGTGGGATATGACTTCGTCATGACAAACTTTTCATGCTGACATCAGTGAGACCCAAGTTCAACTAACTTCGTCTGGATCCAATCCTGTGTAATGGGTTTCTGAGTGAACAGTTGATGCAGATGGAGATATGAATCCACATCACAACATCTACTCAAGCTCCACTTGAACTGGCTGGTTTTTCTTGCAAATCTCCACCTAGGGCTAGTGCACATTTGGGCTTTTTCACTGCACTGTGCCAAAGAGGAAGAATTATAGGCAGGAGGATAGAAAGGGGAGGGGAGGGGCTTTCCCTGCTCTTTGTTCCGTTTCAGCAAACACAGCAACAAAACAGAGAAGGGTGGGCAGTAAGACCCTGAGGCAGAATGCAGGAAAGCAGCCGCTTCCTCTTTTCAGGTTTCAGGTTTCCCTTCTCCGTGAAGAGCGATATGATTTTTGCCTGATTTTTCGGCTCCAGGGACCACACATTCGCTCTATAACATGCACAGACATTTCCCCTTCCTTTTTATCCTGAACCCAATAAAAATAGGGGTTCTATAGCATACTTGGAGTATGAGTTAAGCATAATCTTACCTTTGGCTTCTTATAAAAGCCCGATAGGTACCATCTCAATACTTGCTTGATTCGACAATATGGGTCTTCTTCAAGAGCAGCTCTATAGGAGAAGAGTAATTAGCTGATCTGTTTGCCCTAGGTGGTTTTACAGACATATGAAATCACATCAGATACAAATAGAACCAACAGCAGCACAATGTGGAAACCCTTCACTATCCCTCTCAAGCCTCCCTTGCTATCTTAACTTGTACTTATACTACCAAAGCTTAAATTGAATGAAACTATCCGAATACTTCATCTAAGAGTCTTTACCTGATCTTAATCTTACCCTGGCTGGGTAGCTTAGCTCATGGCTACTGTATAATTTTACATGGTTATGGGTATTTAGTTATTGCATTTATATGCCAACCTTTTCCCCAAGGCACCCAAAGAGGTTTAAATTTTTGAAATACTAGAACAAATCAATGACATAAAATGTAAAATAAAATGTAAGAGTGGTGCTTTACATGAGCTACTCCATTAAAAATGCAGGGCTATGGAGAAATCTACAGTCATAAAAGCCACTTGAGAGAACCAGACAGCCTATAGCACCACAGTCCTAACACTGTAGCTACTTATGGAGAAAATTAAGTGTCAGATCTCCTCCATTCATCTGAATAAAAATTGTGGAGACAGTGAGACTTACACAAAGGTCAGTGATATTTAATTGTAGATTCCATAGCAAGTGTTCTGAAATGTTTTACCCATCTGACTCTTAAAATCAACACCAAAAGCTAGCTGGAAATCTGAAAAGAGCATTTAAGTTTATCCCACCCCTTGCAAACCAGCTCATGAAGACTGCACATTAAAATATCCTAATTTTAGATCCTGCCTCACTTTATAGGAGGGGGGAAAGGTTTCCTACTGCACAAGATCCTATGTATGTTTACTGAAAAGTAAGATCCACTGTATTTAGTGGAAAGTATTCCCAGAAAAGTGCACAGAGGAGAGCAGTCCTAGTCTGCCAAACCTAAAGGCCTGCATAATATAACCCCTAATTTTACCTTCAAAACATCTAGGTTTTGTTTTTTACTGTACATGTTATTGCTGCTTAAAAAATGCTCCAGGATTCATCTTCCCTATATGCTTGCTCTCCTTGTTCCACAAACCTTAACCTATCAAATAGGTTGGGTATGCAGTTATTGCCAATTACACACTGGCAAGGCTGAGTGCAGCAGAAAGCATATCAGTACACCTCTCATTTTTCTTCTTCTTTGCTTTCCTCACGGCTCCCATAAACTGTTGATGTCTAAAGGTCACCGAAATGGATTCCTGTCCTGATTTACGGCACCAGCCGATTAACTCCGAGAGCCTCACGTATTATCAGGGAGCCCTTTCAAGCACACAAACATCCCAGCTGCAGCCCGGACTAATACTCCTGGCACATGGGTGCACATCTGCGCACTGCATCATCAAAAAGCCGGCAGGCGCTGCTTACTGGGAAAGTAGGTCGGCGTGGTAGTAATAATCGGAAAGCTTGTTGAGAAAGGAGCGCGGCTCCAAGATGAAGGTGGGCAGAACGACGCGGGACAAGTCCATGCCAGGCCTCAGCTGCTTCAGGATGATCCACATCAAGCTCTTGTTTTCATCGGACACAGTTTCTGTTTGAGAGCATTCGCCCGTCTAAAGAGAAGAGGGTGGGGAAAAACCCTTCAGCTTGCTGATGCTCCATTTTGTTGTTTCAATATTTGTAATTTCCACTTTCATAAAGTATATATCAAGGCAGCTTACAGCATATAAAATATAATTTAAAAAATGATCTATAAATGTCCATAAAACATTAAATGTGGTTAAAAAAGTAAAGTATTTAGGGGTGCACTTGACCTCCAAAAATTTGAATTTGTTTAAGGACAATTATGAGAAATGTTGGTCAGAGATCAAAAGAGATTTGGAAACATGGTCAAGACTGAAACTTTCCTTGTTGGGTAGAATAGCTGCTATTAAGATGAATGTATTGCCGAAAATGCTATTTCTGTTTCAGGCCCTCCAGATCGTGGACAAGGTGGAATGTTTTGGAAAATGGCAGAGGGATATTTCTAAATTTGTCTGGCAGGGCAAAAAGCCCCGAATTAAGTTTAAAATACTAACGGATGCGAAAGAAAGAGGGGGGTTTGCCCTGCCGGACTTGAGGTTATATTATGAATCTGCAGCCCTCTGCTGGTTGAAAGATTGGATTTTATTGGAGAACACCGATGTCCTCGACCTGGAAGGATTTGATAATGCTTTTGGGTGGCATGCATATTTGTGGTATGACAAGGTTAAAGTTCATAGATCATTCAAAAACCATATTGTCAGAAGGGCAATTTTTATGGTCTGGTCAAAATATAAAGACTTATTGGAGAGTAAAACTCCGAGGTGGCTCTCACCGATGGAGGCCAAAGCACGGAAAAGACTCAATATGGAGGCCCACTGGCCTAAATATTGGGAAATAATTGAAAAAATTGGAGATAATTGGAGGTTGCAGAGTATGGAAAAGTTAAAAAACAAGGTGCGAGATTGGTTACATTATGCTCAAATTCAGGAAGTTTTTAAAGCGGACAAAAAAGTGGGTTTCCAGGAGGAAAAGTCGAAATTAGAGACAGAGCTGCTTGAGCCAAAATCTAAGTTAATTTCGAGAATGTACAACTTGTTGCTTAAATGGAATACACAGGATGAGATTGTTAAATCCTCCATGATAAAGTGGGCGCAGGATTTGGGGCACAACATTATGTTTGAAGACTGGGAAAGGTTATGGAACACCGGAATGAAATTTACGGCATGCAGTGCCCTGAAGGAAAATATTATGAAAATGACATACCGGTGGTACATGACCCCAGTCAAGCTTGCAAAGATATATCACCTGTCTGACAACAAATGTTGGAAATGTAAAGAGGAGGAAGGGACATTCTTACACCTCTGGTGGACCTGCCCGAAGGTGAAGGCCTTCTGGGAGATGATACATAATGAACTAAAAAAGGTGCTTAGATTTACCTTACCCAAGAAACCGGAGGCCTTCCTCCTGGGCATGGTGGACCAGAGGGTGGTAAAGAAAGATAGAATTTTCTTTATGTACGCTACTACAGCAGCAAGGATCTTGATGGCAAAGCACTGGAAGACACAAAATCTACCCACATTGGAAGAATGGCAGACGCAGCTGATGGACTATATGGAACTGGCTGAAATGACTGGCAGAATCCGAGACTCGGGAGAAGAAGAAACGGAGGAAGTTTGGGAAAAGTTCAAGGATTATTTGAAAAAGCATTATAAGTTGTATGAATGTTAAAAAATGCTCCTTTTTAGGAAATTACAGCTTCAGCATCGGTTAATTTTTTGAATTGGAAAATAAGGAACAACAGGACAGAAGTGGTGTAATGAAATAATTTTATTGTGTTGAAACTAAAACAATGGATTTGGACTGAAATGTTTAGAGACCAGATATCACGATAAAATGGAAGATATATTATTATGTTTAAAATAAGTTAACAATTTGCTGAGGTTTTAAATATACAGAGAATGCAG
The DNA here is from genome assembly GCF_964234715.1 of Podarcis melisellensis. Lineage (NCBI taxonomy): Eukaryota > Metazoa > Chordata > Lepidosauria > Squamata > Lacertidae > Podarcis > Podarcis melisellensis. Next base: position 72,318,561 of record NC_138528.1, on the reverse strand, counting down.
TGTTCGGAAGATGGGGGGAGTCCACTAGATTTATGGAAATAAGTGTTTGGAAGTTGGATTTTGTATACTATAAACTTAATAAAAATTATATTAAAAAAAATATAAATGTCCATAAAACAATTAAAAACATCAGTAGATACTGGTTGGTTAGAAAGAGAAATTCATATTGTGAAGGCATGTTTAAACAGTAGATCAAGTCAGGAAGTTCCTATTTGTGCCATGTGTCTACTTCCTGTTTAGTTGCACTCTGTGATCTTGTTCACACATGAAACACTAAGCCAGACCATAGCTCAGGATGAATGAGCAAACATGCTGGCTGCCAGAGAGGACATGCTCCTCCTCCTCTGCTCCTTCTGTTGCTACGCTGAGCTAAGCAGGTTTGGCTTAGCATGTCATCTCAACCAGGGCTTGTGGTTTATCTCTCCTAGCCAGACTAGGAGCTGTGAAGCATAGGATGAACTTTGGTTACAGCTCATGGTTTGTTTGAAGAGAGCTAAACCACAAGCCTAGGTCTGGAGTACAGTGGTACCTCGGGTTACGTACTTAATTTGTTCTGGAGGTCCGTTATTAACCTGAAACAGTTCTTAATCTGAAGCACCGCTTTTGCTAATGGGGCCTCCAGCTGCCTCCGCGCCCCCAGAGCACGATTTCTGTTCTCATCCTGAAGCAAAGTTCTTAACCCAAGGTACTATTTATGGGTTAGCGGAGTCTGTAACCTGAAGCGTATGTAACCTGAAGCGTATGTAACCTGAGGTACCACTGTACAGGTTAAACCTGACTCAGCGCAGCTGTGGAAGAACAACTGGAGGAGAAGCAAAGAAGCCATGACCTCATCTCTGAGAGCTTGCATGTTCATGCTAAGCCATGGTTTGACATAGTGCCATGTGTGAATCAGGTCATCGTTGTGTGCAATTCAACAAAGCTAAGCACATCCAGAGAGAATTAATGCAGATACAGACCCCTTTAACAGGCTGATTTATGCACCTCCTGAAGCAACCTCAGCGTTTTCCTCTCAACAACGTGGGAGAAAGAATGTTTTATTGATGTTGGGGCCCAACATCTAAACTTTTAATGGCAAAGAAAACTGTAAGAAGCTAATCTAGCACTTGGATGTTGCTTTTAAGCTACTTTTAACTAATACTGTAAGGTGGTAGTGGGAAAGGCACTTGCTAACCAAGCTCCGCCTCAACATTCCCCATAATTCTCCTTGTAAAAAAAAAAAATGGAATAGTTTGGGTCTGTGAGAGAAGCAGGCTGTGCAAACGAAGAACCCAACAATCAAGCTTCTGGGGAATCAGATCACCTCACAAAGTGTTGGCTTGTGCCATTAACAAGGTGACTTGAGGTGAATCAGGGAATCCCTAAGCTCTGAAGTCATTACATTGACTTGGATATTCCAAAAACTTAACTGCACAACCTCCCCACCCTGCTTTATTTTCTGAGAAACAAAACCCAAGGTGACTGAGACTACAGATACAAGGCGAAACTTGTGGCTGCTGCATTTCCCTACCTTGGGCATCATTTATGCTCCAGTATTGACCTGCAGAGCATGGCTCCCTAGAGCAAACCCACAATGGGAACTTAGCACCATGCCACTTGCCGCAGAGCAGAGTTTGATAAAAAGAAAGCCTGTGAGCGGAGCAACAAACTTTTTCCCTCTCTATCGATTTCTATTAGTTACAATCTGTCTTGCGCCCCAGACAAACAACATCCCTAAGCTTGATCCACCTTAGATAATGGAAACTGTTAGACGAAAAGCTATTGCAGTGGTGCTATAAGCTATGATGTGTATTGATCTGTCAGTGCTTTCATCAGATGTATTTGCCAACTTTGCAGGGGCATATATCTTGGCCTCACACACATATATCACAAAGGATTGAAAAGCAAGTCCTCCCAACAACAGGAATAAAGAACAAAATTACATTTTTAACTGTTTACAGAGGGATACCCTATGTTAGTGTGCCTCCAGACTTATAGAATTTTGCAGGTGGGATTCAATTGCATACCAGAACTTTAGGTTTGTGCCTTTGATGTGGTTTCAAGAGTTCTGCTGCCCTAGCACAATAAATATACTTAAAAAAATAAATCAGATTTTTTTTGTGGCTTGGAAAGTGGCAGGGAAAGGCATTGAAAAGAGTGGGATGAACAAAGGTCTTACAAGGGAGTAAGCATCACTGAATACAATGGCAAACACTATAATGATACAATCCAAGTTCTCTTTTTTCATGTTCCATTTAAGTTCCATGGCTGACTCTAGATTTCCCACAACAACAAAAAGTAACAAATCGTATAAGGTTAACAAAGTTTCCTCTAATTGGGCATAAGCCCTGAGGTTATTAAATTGGGTGAGAAAAAATGTTGTGGTTCTACTAGTAAGCCATTTAATGTAAGTCCATTGGCCTATTACAGCTCACAAGCAGCTCATTTTGTTCATGATATGAAGGAAAAACCAACACATTTTACACTTCTCATAAGGCAAGTTAAATTGTCCTGGAAAACAGATTATTGGAGGGGCAATAGCCCTCCTGCTGTCTCTGGCAAACGACTTTGTCAGTGCGACTCAGCTCTTCACAACAGAATAAAAGAAATGGGAGGAAGGAAAGAATCTTCTATCATAAGGCGAAAAATGTAGTGGACAGATGGATAACAAACTGTGTGTGGGGGTAGATAGATAGACGTTTAAATGGTTACCTCTCCAAATTCTTCATAGTTCTGCTCCAAGTAGGTGGTCCCTTTCTTTTCCTGGGATGACTCCCCGTGGAGTTCGGACTGATCGCTCTCACTTTCGTTTGTCTTCCGGCTGTTCTCATGCATCTCGTTCTCCGACTCTTCTATATTGTCCCTTTCAGATTTGTCTGAGAAAGCATCGTTCTCTAGGTGGTGGTTCTCCAGAACTGACTCATTAAAGCTGAAAGACACAGATGGTTACAATGTCTTAGGATGCATACATGCTAATCTGTCTGTAGCATGAAAATAGTAGTTTTTTCTCAACCCAGAAACGTTCTTGCTCCTCCTTAACAAGCAACTCTCAATCTTGATTGATTCTAGATCCTGCTGTCAGCAAGGGTAGGTATGCTTACTTAACATGCATTTGCAAATCCTTGACTTAAGTCATCCACACCTTTTCCTCCATGCACATGCCCCCAGGTGATTACAATTTTGGTATACACCCACCAGAATGCGGTTAGGCAGGTGTGGCTACACTCCCCATTGCCAGGACCCCCTTCATCTGTTTTCAAATGGAAAACTTGCAGGGTAACACAAAGCCAATCTGCTAGCAGCTTTTATTTTGGGAATGAAATCAGTTTCTCTAAAAGCACTTTCCAGAGGCAAACACTACACAATGGATCTAGATCGTATTGGAACTACATCAAAAAACCAAGTCCTCTGTCTCCACTGATTCTAGAATAAGATGTTGTGTGTACGTAGCCTGAGTTTCAAGGTGCTGGAAGCCTTGTAAGATATGGTTGCTCACCGGATACAAGGATCATAAGCAAGGTAGTGTGGCTCTGCAGTGCCATTTGGAGTCTCTCAAGACAGGTTTCACATAATTGGAAGCCCCAGAGCCCAACAACAGTTCAGAGCAGGAAAGGAATGCAGGAAGCTGGTAGGGCATCCCTCACAGATCCCCACCCAGCCTCTGCTTAAACACCCCAAGGAAAGAAGAATTGGCTGAGGGTACTTTAGATTTTGGTTATTATTAGGACTGTCACCTGATAAAAGAAAATTTAGTCAATTTATCCTACAAGTGTGAATTAGTCAATCCAAGGGCGCCAACTCCCCCCCCCACACATCGCAGGGGCGCATCATGTGACGTGTCACGTTACACATCACATGGCGCGTCCCGCCCCCACCTAGCGCCCAACCCCCCCACACTGGGCTAGGACACACAGGCATCCTGCCGCTGTGATGCCAGCGCTCGTGCACTGGGTGGAAAATGGGGAGCATGGAGCTGGGCTCCATGCTTGGCCTCCTCCTCCTTGCATGACATCAGTGGGGAGGAGGTGGTGGGGCAGGGCCACAGATTTGGGGGGAGCACAGCCCCCTCCTTGAAAAATGGGGGGGCTGAAGACCCCTCACCACTTGGCACACAGAAAGACTTTTGCCAGTTCTCACAATTATTTTCAAGGCATTGTTCCACTGTATTCATTGTTAAAGCCAGCCCTACAAATGAAAAACAACCAGAGATTAATTATGATTGAAAATGTGTGGCTGGCATGAAAGACTCTCCAAAAACCATGAGAAGCTTTACTGAGAGGCTTTACAGTTGCATGTTAATCAAACAGAGTGATTTCAGGCTTTGCGCCAAGCCACATCTCTACCATCTTTCAATAATATGCCCACTTGCATTAGCAAAATTAGCCTTCCGTTCAGTTTTATCTCAGAAGAGGACTGTCATGAATAAGGCTTAGAATCAACCAAATCTGAAATAAAGGCATACAGCAACATATTGCAACTCCACTTTGAAAGTCAAGTGAAGAGACCTCTATGTCAATATCTCATACTTTGGAGCATGGTAGTTCATTTATGTGTTTTGCTCAAGGATCATATATTTGATTTACTGCTTTGAGCTCATGCAACTAAGGTTTTTTTTTAAATGCCTACAGTCCAACTTTTTCATAGATAATTATTATGGTCTCTTTCTATTATGAAAAATGCCCCCTATCCCCAATCTGAAGGGCATGATAGAGAAGGAATTTTTATTCTACAAGGCAGGCTAGATCTGGTTTCCCAAATCGCTCATGCTCTTTGGCCCAGTTCATACTGGCAAACGACTGGGGACTGACCATGTTGGAATTCAAACTGCAGGGGGAGCTAATCCACATGGGAATCATTTGCAAAGCACATGCCACTAAGTTTTGAAAGTTTACAGTAGTAAATCTGTGTGACGTGTGTTATAAGTCTAAATGGAAAACAGCACATACATATGGACAGCCACATGAAATAATTTAAACAAAGTTTGGATCAAGCCCTGGAGTCTAGTTGTTTGCACCAACTGGGACTTCCTGAACAACAGCTACTGTGCTCCAAAGGGCAACCTAAGCTGGTCCTTTATCTGGATTTTGGAGACAAAAAGGATCCCCACCACCGGCATATGGGAACTTTAGGGTTGCATGTAAGGTGGATTAAAGTGCTCTGTCACCTGTGTGCAACTAACCCGCTTTCTTTTTAAAACGCAGACGTTTTGCCATTTGGAAAGTGATGGGAAAATGTATTGAAAAGTGTTGGATGAACACATGTAAACACCTTGCAAGCAATTAGGGTGAATGCAGAATGTGTCCTCGTTATCGGATAATTAATCCACTAACTGCTCAGAATGACAGTGGAACGGACTCCACTGGCTGTGGACTCTCCTTCACTGGGGGATTTTAAGCAGAGGTTGGATGGCCATCTGTAATGGATGCTTTAGCTGAGATTCCTGCATTGCAGAGGGTTGGACTAGATGACCATCCTAGGGTTGCCATATTTTGAAGAGCCAAAAAGAGGACACATTTGCTGACTTCTAATTTTAACCATGGATTGCTCTGACGCATGAAAAAGAGGACATGTCCTGGAAAAAGAGGACATATGGCAACCCTTCCAACTCTACAATTCTAGGATTCTATGAATGCTTAGCAAAGACTGGATGCAGTCTAACCACCATGTAAGTGTTGTGCAAGCAAAACAGGACAAATGCTCAGTAATAGGTTGTCTGCAGGGACCCTTGTTTGCAACAGATGGGGCAAAGTACTAGTTTCACTTGATTCTCTAGATGCAGAGAATTTTTTCCTGCCTCTCTCAATAAAGAGACACTGCTGTATTTGGAACAGATTGACTGAAAGCAGATAAAACCTTTATCTGTAATCCCTGGAAATATTAATACTGCATGATGGGTTACCAGATTTTAAATGGAGCATCCCTTAGACTGTGAGAGCAGCACAGACCAGGAAGCAGGCACACCCCTGATTTCAGAACCCTCAATCTCCATGGCATCTGCTGAGCAGGCACCCCAGCTTTTGAAATTTTGATCTGACAACTCTGCTTAATGGCCAGACAGACATCAAAGGTAAACAGTCACAGTAGAGGCAGATGCTAAATCCTAAGTGTGTTTGTGTGTGTGTGTGTGTGTGTGTGTGTGTGTGTGTGAGAGAGAGAGAGAGAGAGAGAGAGAGAGAGAGAGAGCGCTAGCTTATGGGAGTAGAATAGCCTGGTTCTATTCCATATACAATTTAGAATTATAAAATGAATGCAATGCATAAAGGGAAAATTCCCATTAGCAATCAGCAGCAGCAAGTCTTTGTAACTGACAGAAAAGACTCAATAGTAGTGCTACTTGGAACAGAGGTGTAAGTTTGGAGCAATCCCTGTATGGGCATTCCAATAACTGAAAGTAATCACGATTACTTTCTCTTGTGTAGTCACCCAGCACGGGAAGACAGCACTAGCTGGGGAGCGAATTCTTCCATGGAGTATGACCAACTTGTTGAAGACACAATGTCTGCTTCTTTAATTTCCAAGCATAATTTATATAAGCTGAAGAAAGCATTACATGTAATTAAATGACTTACTAATAATAACATGTCAGCTTAATTGGCTTAATTCCCCAAGGGGAAGATGTTTAACTGAAGGATTTGATCCCATCATGGAACACTGTGCCAGTGATAAATCTTCTGCTAGCACTACCTGGATATGTGGGAGAGAAATGCTACTCCTTGGAAGTGATCTACACTTAGTTTCTGCAGTAAAATCTGTATCCCTTCCTGATGTCTAGGTGACAGATTTTTACTCACAGGCTCACTATTTAGAAAGCAATGGATGTTGTTATGAATGTTTACCTTGAATGTTAGGAACACACAGCTGAACAGAGAATAGTGTGTGTGTGATGCCTGAAAACATAATAAAGAGCCCTGTTGGATCAGACTAGCAGCCTATCTTGCCCAGCATCCTGTTTTCCCAGAAAAATTGCTTTCAGGATATGCCCAAGGAGGGCATTAAGGCAAGAGCCCTCTCTCACTGTTGCTCCTTGGCAAGGCATGTTTAGAGGCAGACACCTTTGCCATCCTGACGTTGTCCTAGTTCAAGTGAAAGGATGCTCTCATTACAAAACGGGTCTTTTACTCACTGCTACCACTGCTGCTCCCGCTGCTCGGTCCCAGCGCCTGCCAACCTAGCAGTTCGAAAGCACCTCCGGGTGCAAGTAGATAAATAGGGACCGCTTACTAGCGGGAAGGTAAACGGCGTTTCCGTGTGCAGCTCTGGCTCGCCAGAGCAGCGATGTCACACTGGCCACGTGACCCGGAAGTGTCTTCGGACAGCGCTGGCCCCTGGCCTCTTGAGTGAGATGGGCGCACAACCCCAGAGTCTGGCAAGACTGGCCCGTACGGGCAGGGGTACCTTTACCTTTACCTTTACCACTTAGAAGGGATTAAAGCAGATGCATGAAACATACTCTCAACTGCAGGAACCACTACAGAACTTCAGAATATATGCAGTAAGTGTGTACATCCTTACTGAAAAAGTTCCTGATCTGAGATGGTAGCCGTGTGCAGTAGGTTGTACAGGCCAGCATGCGAAGAATCAGCCGAGCAATTCAACTCTCCATCTTTCCCTTGCTTGGATGCACTGAGCCTGAAGAGGCTTGAGCAGCGCAAGGCCAGTTCCAGAGCATCCAACCAACACCGGCCTATAAAAACACAAACACAGAGGTCAAATAGGAAAATGCAAAATGCTCCCTTGACTGTTTCCCATTTTGTGTATCCAGACATTTAATCCATATCGAGAGAGACAACGGATACAGTACACAGCAAAGATTTCAAATGTCCTGAAAGCAATGAGACTTGATGGCTGCAGAATAAGTGTTACCATTTGATACTCAGTTCCTCTCTTCAATATTAATAGCTTTTTACATCCTCCAGGTGATGGCCCAAATATGAAATATTTCAGGATACAATTTGTCCCTAAAAGTTTACCCTCATCGAAAACAACAATAGGCAGATCACGTATAGAGTGCATTTTAAATCTATACATCATTTCCGGTCTTGGTATTTGTGGTTTACATGCCACTCAAATTACTGAGATTCTCACAGTTTTACACTGTAATGGATACTAAATATTAAAATACTCAAGCTGTGCAAAGTAACATGATCCAAGTAGCTGCCAGAGGAGTTGCCACATCAGTTTCATACAGCAAATCACTGTCCAGTACCTCAAAATACTGACACATTTATTATGGCACTGCTTTTACAAGGACAATAAAATCTGTGTTTCCCCATTTATGGTTTTCTTCCATTTCCACTTAGTTTTCTACCCCCATCTTCCCCACTTAGGAAAGCCTGCTCCTCACTTCATAGTACCCTCTGTGAGAACGTGTGGCAATTTCTGAGCAAAGTCCTCATATACATTTTGCTAAATCAAATGGATTTAAGCGGCCCAGGAACCCTGAAACGTAAGACAAATTGTGAGGCTTCTCACCTATTCTATTCCTTATGTACTCTCAAGAGTGGTACACTTAAAGTGTACCATGTAGCATTTCCCCCCCTAAGCTAGTGTCGAAAAAACCTTTATGAAAAAGCATTGCTAATAGTGACTGATACCCTGGCATTTGCTTTGGGGGAATCTTCCTATGCAGGCAAACGAAGATTAGTGCTTGAGCCTATCCTACTTCCTCACTGGTGCAAGAGCTACAAGGCAAGTACGTGCAATTGGTTTCCAGTTTCACTAGTGATAAAGTGACGTTCATTCTGAAAAGCTCCTTAAACCTGGTGGCATATAATTGGATACATAATGCTTCAGTTGTAGAAATAGTCTCCCAGGCATTATTTCAGGGGTTTTTTTTTAAATAAAAGAAATCTATAAAACCTTCAGCCTGCTCAATCAAGCAAATGTTAGGGTTAAAAATAAAATGTCACCAAGTAAAGAAAATAACACCAAAGGGCATAATTATTAACAGGAAACAAATGGTTCTGCATATAGGACCAAACAGCTCAAAAAGCGTAAGACAGACGGTGGTGAAATACTGATTTTCATATTGTACTGCAAAACTCCCCTATGTCCTCCCTTCGAAAGGCAACTCCAGAATGAAAGAGGGCCTCTCTCGGTTCCAAACGAGTGCCTTCCCTCAATAGCAAGCATAATTTTCTCTCCCCGAAACTTGTACTGTACTCTCAGACTTGCAGCAACCAGTTCCTGTCCATGAGGCTATATTTGGAGGATAACATCTGGGACACCTGCCAATGTGGAGACACTTTCTGGATCTAAACCAGACAGCACAGACAGACTCACCCCATCTCTCTTCCTCTCCCCTAGTAGGTGGCATGGAGTGGGTTGTAACTTTGATGAGGCTTTCCCCACTTTTATAAGCTGTCACCCATCAAAATGGCTTCCAAACTTGCTGTTTGTGAGGCATGATTCAACCATATATAGGCAAATAGAGTCTGTGTGGTTCAGTGGATTGTCACTCCGGTGCAACAAAACAGCTTACGTATAAACCTTGTCATTTTTGTGGTAAGAAAAGCAATGGGTAATGTACTGGAAAGCAGGGATAATGACAACGCTGGGCATGTCGGTGCAGACAAAATGGAATGAATGCCATATAATCTCCCTGTAAATTTTGTGCAAACAAATCAGGATAAATACTCAACCAACAGACCATCTGCAAGGACCCTTAAGCAGGTAAAGAGGTCCACTATAAGCTGAAGCTTTTGGGTCCTCGACCTTCCAAAGAAGAGAGAATAAACCTGGGGTTTTCAGCCTAAGGAGGGGCTTCTGTTAACTGCTACACTTGATAGGAGGCAGTGAAGAGAGCAAGGGATGTTTCCAATAGAGTAAGCCCACAACTTACACACATTTAATTTGTGCACATTCAGCTTTATGCACATGATAAGTAAGTAGTAGAAAGGGGGCAGGGTTCTGGGAAAAATGACTTTGGCAACCCCACCCACCACTGAACCCAATGTGCTTTGACTATATGCAATTTTGGTCTCAAGTGCAATCCCTGGAACGTAACCCCCCACATAAATTGTGGGTTTATATCAGAGCTAGTAGGCATTCATATATGAGTCAGTATGGGCGAGTGCATTTAGGAGAGTAAAAGGGGGAATGGATGGATAAAGAGACAATATTTAAAGACTGCAGAAGTATGTGAATTTTTATTTGTCCATATCCTATTTTTAAACTTGCCAGGTTTTACAGGTATGCAGTATCAAGACAAGTGGTTCAGCTACTGGACTTAAGGCCATGGACTGCGTTGTCTTATGCACCTTCTTGCATTGGCTTTCTGGTTGGAACTGTTCCTCCAACCATCGTATTGTGAAACACTTGCTCTAAAAAACTGACTTCAACAGATAAAGGGTAAATCAATGTAGGGCGATACTCCCTTGTGTCCTACAGGTGGTGCTGTGCTTTTAGAATCAACTACATCTGCTGAACTGAAGGATTAAAACTTAAAACTGGAGGCCGCCAACAACAACACCACCTCCTCCACTGGAACCCACACTGAGCCATATCCTTCAGATTTGCCAGCAAAATAAACCAAAGCAATGATGCTGGAACCCGATGAAAGAAGTCACAGAAGAGTGATTTTGATACCTTTCAAGTTGGATAATCACATAACACTAATGTAATGAAAGAGAGCTGCACAGGAGCAGGCAGCACAAGACTTTATTACATGTTCTCTTCCCCTCACTACTGCTCTGTCAAGATATCTGAAATATTCACTTAAGTGAACAACGTACTGATGGCACCTAGAGCCATATCTCCTAATGATGGCTCCCAACAGCTTCATGCAGGTATTTAAAAAACATTGGGGATAAAACAGTACTCCATACATAACCGCCATGGTTATTTCTGTACAGAAACTCTATAGGAAGGGCAGAAAAGGACATACTGGAGGTGGTGTCACTCTGTACAATAAAGAGCACTGAGTCCAGCAAGTGAGAAATCCCAAAAGGGACAGACTCCTCCAAAGAAGCATCATTGGTTGCAATAACAGGCCCCAGCATTAATTTAGGGAGACATGTTATACCACGCCCCTGATCAAAATCTTCAGGGAGATCTTGACATGAAGAATGAAATCAAGGAACAATCCGAAAAAAGAGACATTGTAGTAATGGGTGATTTCCACTACCTTCACACCGACTGGCTACATATGCCTTCCAGTCATGAGAAAGAGGCAAAATTGTGTGCCCTGGAACAGTTGATACTGGAACCAACCAGAGAGGTGGCGATCCTGGACTTAATCTTGCGGGGCACCCAGGATCTGGGTGCAAGATGTTTTGTTAAGCCAATTGGGGGCAGCGCCCGCATGCTATTAAATTAAATATACAGGTAAACGGCCAGCTGCCAATAAAATCAAACATGGCTATGTTTGATTTCAAAAGAGGAACCTTTCCCAAGTTTTTGTCCTGCTTTCCCCTCAAATGGCTCTCCTGAAGAGGGCATATATATCTTGATTTTTCTCTATATACTGTATTTTCCCTTGTCCGTCTTCATGCTGACAAACAAGCACTCCTGTGAAGCTGAGTGAGCGAGTGGAAAGGTGGGCAGACAGGGGTGGAGGAAAGAAGGCAGGCCAGTGGCCCAGGCAGGTGGCGCAAGCAACAGACCAGTGAAGCAGCCAGGTGGGTAGCCCAGGTAGATCTTCCCACACTCTCTGGGGTTGGTGCTGCTGCCACTGGTGTAGAGAGGGGAAATGAAGGGGAGGAAGTATTTATTCCCTTTGTCCTCCTCTCCCCGCTAGAGCAGTTCCTTAAGACTGCTGCTGAAGCACTCCACCAGAGAATTTAGAGCATACCACCAGCAGATCCAGCACAAGAATTAGAATAAATGGCACCTGCTAGAGGAAAAATTATGTCTGCCCAGGGAGCTGACTAATTACTATGGGCTCTTATTTGGCTAGTGCCTACACTATAACATACATAATGGTTGGTTCAGCCCATTTGTTTGAGGCATTTTGATAAAACAGTCATTGAAAAACACAGCTGTGGGCCACACCATATTCACCCAGGGCAACTCAATTCCCACCAAAATGCCAAAGGAACAACAAATAGTAAGTGTTAGTAATCAGTGAATCTTATATGCAAAATATTGGCTGAAGACCAATATGGTTTTAGATTAACAAAGTTTGGCCTCTGACGATTCCCTCCTCAGTGAACCTGGGTTAGCATTTTCTTTATGTGGTATGGCTCTAGAATAAGGCAACCTGAGTCCAAACTCTTGAAAGCAAACTGGAGTTGCCCTCGTATGCACACTCATCTGGGAGTGCAACCCATAGAACAAATGGGACTCACTTCTGATAAAGCATGCACAGTATTGCACTGTTATAATGGGCAAGAAGTCACCCACCCACCCTTCTCCTCTGAAGCTGCTATTTGCATTGAGAGGAAATCCTTTGGCTGGCCCCAATGGGGGATTTCTTCCCTATGTAAATAAGGGCATCAGAGGAAAAATTGGGTCAGGACTGCAGCAGGGGAAGGAAAGGGTTAATTTACCCAGATGCTGGGATTCCAGTGGTTATCACCCCCCCCCTTCAGCTGCTAATTATTACATGTGAAAACATGCACACTAAATGCAAAGACACATTTGAGCCTGGCTTGGCCCTAGCTTTCCTGAGCACTTTGGAGGAAGGACAAGGTACAAATGTGGTAAATGGATAAATCAGAGCATCCCATAACCCCCCCCCCAAAAGATTTTAATTTTAAAATTGAGACTATATAGGATAAACCAACAATACTCAGCACAGTTAGTATTTTACCAGTAATTTCAATCATCATCAAGATGCAGTTTTCAAGGATAGACAGGTCTAAATGAGGACCCAAAGGAGCAGGTTGCTGTTTGAGTACATAAGGCTGATTGCATGAAACTCATTGCAAGTAAAGGTTAGAGAAGCCCAAAGGCTATTGTAAACAAGATAGGTCAATCCAGTCCACAGAAGCCAAAAGGAAAATGTTCTTATGCACACCTCTTTTTCCCCAGCTGGGATGACGGTTCTTAGACAAGAACTCTATGCTATCCCTCTCCAGCAACAGAATGACCGTATTACTTTACCCTGCACATTTTGTAACTACGTTAATGAAATGTCAAGTTAAATTGATCTTTAAGGAGATAATCACTTTTATGGCATGGATTGATAGACAGTCATTGGAACTATTAAACTGCCGCAAAAGCCTGAGGGACCGGTTGGGTTTCATCTCTCTTCCGTGAGCTGCCTGCATCTGACCAGAAACTGAAATATGGTCTCCCCCCCCCCACAAAAAACCCTAATTATATATTGTAGCTGTCTGGGGGAGGGGAACAAAGTGGGATGTGGAACATCAATACTAAGTGTTCTGCAATTCCTCCCATTGCAAAGGTTTAGCGTGGTAATGACAAAGAAAAACAACAACACCTTAAAGTCTTTTTTACCCTTGAAAATTTTGCACTCATTTCCACTGAATTAAAGGTGGTTTCCCCAGAGAGCGCATGACATGAATTACATGAAGCCCAATGCATGAATCATAAGGGGCCAAGCACATCTGCTTGCCCAGAAAGATCTGTATTGGTTAATTGGAAGAGAATGAATACCATGTAGACATAGAGAAAAGGTCAAAAACTTACCATCTGATTCGGAAGCTGCCCTGAAGATCAAGTAGCTGCTTGGAAGAGGCTGTGTGATTGAGCCTACATTCTCTCCCTTTGGACCCTAGAGTGATACATGAAAAGAAGAGAAACGTATTTTATCATTTTCCCATATCATTTCAGTTTATATTCTCTGCTTTTAATTAAATGAAACAAATGAAAAGTATGCAACCACCCTCCATTTCTGGGATAGAGCAAACTCCAAAATGCATTTAAAGGTAAAGGGACCCCTGACCATTAAGTCCAGTCACGTACGACTCTGGGGTTGCGGCTCTCATCTTGATTTACTGGCCAAGGGAGCCGGCGTTTTTCCGCAAACAGCTTCTGGGTCATGTGACCAGCATGACTAAGCCTCTTCTGGCAAACCAGAGCAGTGCATTTAGCTATGTCTAAAATAGATGCCTCGAAGAATAGAGTTCTGAATCCCAGTGGGAAACTCCATGAATATAGAAAGGCTCTCCACTTCTGTAAAATGCCCTTCAATTCATGGAAGGTCTGTGATAAAGGTAACTAGGAAGATTTGGGTGTCTACGAAGGTGGCCTCTGACACATTGCCCAAAGTCACAGATTTGCATAAAGTAACTTATACATACAGATGCAAATTTAGAAGCAATCACTATAACTTAAATAAAAACACAATACATCTCAGCATAGTGGTGACCAGGTGGCTTGTGTGCCTACTCAAACAGCTATCCTGGTGGTAACCGTTGATAGGCACCTTAAAGGTCCCCCTGCTCTCCCTTGCTAGGAGTTTTGGTCTTCACAACAGAGACTCTCCAAACAGAGGAATGCCCTCTGTCAACTAGGACACACCCTTGGTGTGACTCAGGGTAACTCACCTCCTAAGATTGCTTTTTTATTTCTATATATTTGCTTGTTTTTTTATTTTCTGTTTTTAGGTCACTCTCCCCCCAAGTCTTTTCAAGTGACAAAAGGGGAATAACCTAATGTACACCGCTCTGAGATCTTTAGAATAAGTATAGGGTGCAAGTGAATGTAAGTGTGTGTGAGAGACAGAGAGAAAGAGGGAGAGGGAGAAGGGGAAGCCAGATCTCTCAGTAGCTTTGGAAACTGCCCTTCTGTCATGGGGGAATCTCAATCTTCCACCCTGACAATATCAAAAGACAGGTCAGCATGCAAACAGAGTTGTCTGAATGAAAGTGACTATTTCATAGCTTCGCCGTGACTGGGACGTCTCTCACATAAGCTCCTGGCTCATCAGAGATCAGCAATCTCAAGAGATGTTTTTAAAAAATAAGCTTTCATTTATTAATTCACTCAGTTGCAAACAATAGTCAAATAACGGAGGGTAATGAGGAGAGCCCTGCCCAGAACTCTGAAGAGCAGGGGGCTGGTGAAGGATCCGTGGCACCCCCATACTGCAAGGAGAGAGGGCTTGTCTACCTAAGCAAGTTCATGGCAGAAATGAAAACTGACCTGGGGTCATCATTGTTCACAGCACTATCCTAACCACAGCTAAGCCCTATTGAATTCAGTGGGGCTTACTCCCAGGCAAGTTGGGTTAGAATTGCTGCCTTATACACTACCCTAGATGCTACTCAATTGTTCTTTTAGTTGACAGATAATTTAAAACACTTTGGTATTATAAAGAAGTGACTCTAACCCTTACTCCAACTAAAAACATTAGCACGATTCCTCCCCCACATATCTCTTATATAAAAAAAGCCCAAAACCATTCATATTCAGAATGCATCAAGTGTTTTCCCAAAGCCCAGCTTTCAGATTAAAACTAGCAAAAGGGAAAAGGCCACTAGAAGTACTGCCAGTTCATATTAATGTCAGCCGCAGCATTGAGATCTGCTAAGCTGAATGATGAGATTCCCAGCTCTGCTCATTTTGTCTATTATGTCTCCATAGTAATAGCTTCAGTTTCATTCACAAGCCCATCTTGCAAAAGAGAAAAGATGTCTTAGCCTGGCCTCTTCCAGGGAGGGCAAGTAAATAAATGTACTCATTCCCTGACAGATTTTTAGGTATTAAAAACTAGGTCAGAAAATGTGTTGCTTCAGCAGTTCAAATTGTCAGATCATCTCTAGATCAACATGATCAGTGGTAGCCTCTTATTTTATTTCCCACTTTTCTGGTTCTCAGGAGCAAAATCTAAAAAACTGCAATACATATTTTTTTCTTATGCAAAACTGCAATGAATAAATAAATCCTACAGTCCATGTTTGGCCACCTGTGATGCTAACTGTTGATACACATTCCATATGAACCTTTAAAAGATTCTCAATATTCAACATATCTGAAATTTGAAGTATTCTATTAGGCAGCTTGGCTTGTGTAAGAAGAAACTCCCTGATTTTGACTGGTCAAGCAATTCTTGCACACTAAACTCAGTCAACTCATTTTCTTCCTGAATAAACAAGTTTAGGATTAAATGATCAACACCCTTTAAAAGAGCATTTTAAAAGGATGTCCCAAACTGCTCTCACTTTAAAGTGTTCATGTCAGAGCCAAGCTATGACATGTAGCTCAAAAGACCATCCCTGATGAGAAAAACTGATTCTCAGTACTGAACCTCAAAGCTGGTGAAGTTCTCTCGCGATACAGCCCCATCAAAGGTTTCACATAAGGAGTCATTAGACTGGAAGCTTGCTAATCATATACACTGCATTACCTCCTATGGTCAAGCTAATGCCAGACATATTGCTCTGATTTCCTTTGGACCACATAAGTAAGGCTGAGAGGTGGGTCTTGTTGTCCAGCAGCCCAGGACCTACAAACACACTGCCCAGGCTTGCGCCCTGGGGAGGTCGCTTTGGTGCTGCTAACGCAGCAGTTTGACTTCACCCCTGAAGGTGCACTCCATTGTCTCTCAAGACAGACAGACATGTCACAAAAAAGGAAAGTTGTCAGGCCTTCTCTCTGAGGTGACATATTTTCAGGAAGTATGCAATTTTCAGAGCGGGAACACTTTCAGCTTGCCATGTGAAAACTAGGGGTGGAATAGTGACACATCAGATTTGGTTATGTTATGACAGGGGTCAGCAACCTTTTTCAGCCGTGGGGCGGTCCACCGTCCCTCAGACCATGTGGTGGGGTGGGCTGAACTATATTTTTTTTTGGGGGGAGGAAATGACTGAATTCCTATGCCCCACAAATAACCCAGAGTTGCATTTTACATAAAAACACACATTCTACTCATGTAAAAACACCAGGCAGGCCCCACAAATAACCCAGAGATGCATTTTAAATAAAAGGACACATTCTACTCATATAAAAACACGCTGATTCCCAGACCGTCTGCGGACCGGATTGAGAAGGCGATTGGGCCAGATCCGGCCCCTGGGCCTTAGGTTGCCTACCCCTGTGTTATGACATCACTGATGGTTCACCTGGAAGGAGGCAGGCTTAAGGTACCCAGGTCTAATGCTTTATTAAGGAGGTCAAAAGCAGACCAATTTGTTCATGGGTCCAATTTAAAAGGCGATAATGCAAATATCAGAGCAAGACCCTTTGTGACAAAAAAAAGAGAGAGGTTTCTAACGACTGCCAACATTTTCCCATGAGATAAATATTTGCAAGTGAACAACTCGGTGTTTCAAGTTCATTATTAGGATTAATTACAACACACATTGTGTTTCAATATTTTAAAGGCCCCAATTGAATTGAAGCGACTATCAGCTAACTTGACCAATATTTTTTGCATTGTAGGCAGAATTCACAGATAACCATTACAAAATGCATGTTGGGGGTTTCCATTGTGGAAGGCATCTTTCTCTGCACCTCCCTCCTTTTTATGTAGTGGTTGTTGTTTTTTTGACATAACAAGCAGGATCAAGAAGAGGGGCAAAGCTCGGTGTTGCAGCATCTGCTTTGCACACAGGAGGCCCCAGGTTAAATCTCTGGCATCTCTAGGTAGGGATGGGAAAGTCTCCCCCTCTGAAATCCCAGAGAGCTGCTGCCAGTCAGAGTTGACTACACTGAGTTAAGACAGAAAATTTGTCCAACTTGCTAAAAGGCAGATTCTTATGTTTCTAACTTGAATACAACCCTTCATGATTTTTGGCTGATCCTATGAAAAGCTATTACCTTGCATGGAATTTTTGTTTTGCCTTCCAAAACACAATCTTTTTACTTCAGAGCACTTTGGCATGTTAGAATGTAAAGGAAGGAAAGAAAGGAAGGAAGGAAGGAAGGAAGGAAGGAAGGAAGGAAGGAAGGAAGGAACAGAATGTTTCATTTCCAAACAAGAATGGGTCTGTTCTGAGTGGCCAGCTATGAGACATTTACCTGGATGTCTGTGGTTCCATTTTTGACATATATTTCTAATGCCAGCATGAAAAATGATATCAGCTCTCCAAGCATAAATATGGCCCCATTTATAGTCTCTTGTGATGGAGCAATCAGCACTGCATTAATTTAGACTGAAAATGTTCCTCACAGTATCTTAGCTGTCAGTCTGCAGACTTGCTACTTTTAGGAATGGACCAAATTCAAGTGTGGTTAAGCACTGTTCCCTCAGAGCAGATGTTAATAATCTCTGAACGTGTCAGAAGGTGGTGAGGAGCCAGTCTCATTCATCACAGCTGGCGGCAAATGCTATTTATTTATGTCTCAGGGAAAGAGCGTCATTTCTTGACAACGTTGCTTGGATTACTTATAAATAGAAGTTGTAAGATCTTCAGGCAATAATATCTTCACTGGACCCAGAGGCCCACAAAAAGTTCAAGGCTCTATTGTACTAGAGGCATATAAATACAATGCTCAATATTGTGTCCCCTTAGAGGTTCCAACCTAGTTAGCCCAGGACAGATGCAGCATGGAAGGAAATATCACTTTGCATGTGGAGAATTGATCCCCTACCTACCTACCTCCTCCCACCTCCTTGAAGGCAACAGGCACAGGTTAAGGACACATTTCAGCCTACCAAAAGCACTCAAAGAAATTGCAGAGCAGTGGCATAGAGGGCATAGCCTAGAAAGGATCCCGAGGGTCTTAAACAGAAGCCTGGAGGGTTATATTTGTCCTCTGGCCCTGAAGTTTCCCTCATGATCTATCATGAGGAATGCTCCCAAAAAGAGAATTCTGCTGAAATCTCTCTTGATTTTACTGATGTTTCCCTTCCCCACAATAAATTCCCAGCAACAAATTCTTCAATATTCAGATCCCCGATAGCTGCCAGAGCTACTCCCGAGCCTGCTTGGGGCCTGCTGTTTTCTCCTCAAGGAAGCTCAACATTTGTTGCCAAGTTCGGGCCTTGCACTTACCTTCACAGCCCAAATGGACTGATCCAGCGGGTGAAAAAGTTTGAAACAGAAGCCGTCCTTTTTGGAGGGTCTCTCGATCAGCTCACAGGAATGAAGCAAGATGGTGCCCACCCACTGCCCGACCTTTGGTGTTTTGTAGATCAGCAGGACTCCGGGTTTCAGCACACACCACAACTTGGTCCAGCTTTTCAGAGTCCCACGAATCTGAGGGGGGGGGAGAGGGGGGAAGAGTTAGGAGGAATTATTCACCTCTCTACTCAAGCCAAGTCACTATCCAGCAAAGCAGTTTTAGATAGCCCCTATCCAGTGAAATATTCTTGTTTAATAGAGTCAGAGAACAATGCAGCCATATTGAAAGGGGGCTCTATTCTCCCCAGTGGCTTCTCATGAAGTAACTTGGGGGTGAAGCAAAACTCCCAGGGGAAGCTGCCTGCAAAGAAAAGCACTGGTTTTCACTAAGCAGCTCATTAAAGGTAAAGGGACCAGTGACTGTTAGGTCCAGTCGCAGACAACTCTGGAGTTGCGGCGGTCATCTTGCTTTACTGGCCGAGGGAGCTGGTGTACAGCTTCCGGATCATGTGGCCAGCATGACTAAGCCGTTACTGGCGAAACCAGAGCAGTGCACGGAAATGCCGTTTACCTTCCCGCCGGAGCGGTACCTATTTATCTACTTGCACTTTTATGTGCTTTCAAACTGCTAGGTTGGCAGGAGCAGGGACCGAGCAACGGGAGCTCACCCCGTCGCGGGGATTCAAACTGCCGACCTTCTGATCAGCAAGCCCTAAGCCCGTGTCCCATAAGCAGCTCATTAAGAGGGTGCAATTTTGCTTTTACCCCAATACATTTATGCAGCATTTCCCTGGAAAGACTATAACCTCTTACATCCAAAAGGGCAATGCATGCTGAAGTCACTTAATTTTTTACATTTCCAGGGTTTCGGGGGGGGGGGGAGAGTCTTCTCCTCCTACTTCCCACCACCACCACCACTGCAGCCTAGCTAGTGTTTTAGTTGCAGAAAACCTCAAACAACCAGAGGAGCCCATTTCTCTTTCACGTATCTTATGGATACATTGTTTGGTTCTGAGATCAAAGTATATTTCCTCCACGTGCTAGCAGGGAGGGGACAAACAGATCAGAAAGGCATATTTAAAGTGAACCATGAACTATGGCTAATGGAAGCTAGTGTCAGTAAGAACTTCAGAAAATGGCTGCCAGTAATAGATCTGATCACCAGAGATCAGAAGGTGACTTCATGAGTGCGTTGTTATATAAGGGTTTGGTCCTGCAAGAATGCAGTGTGATGGCGTAATTAGTGGGAAGCTGTAATTTAAAGGAAATGATTAGAAGTTTCAACAACAAGAACGTGTGGCTTATATCAAAGGTCACCAACCTTTCTGAGCCTATGGGCATATCTGCAAACAGGAGAAACTGTGGTGAGCATCTCACACACGCATGACAACCTGCCCTATGCTTCTTTTGAGGCTAATTTCAGACTCATTTAGCACCAGAGAAGACCTCTGTGGGAACATATACACATGCCCCATTGGCAATCCCAGCTTTATATAAATACACAAGGCCACCAGTTCAGCCTTTGGCATCTCCAAATAAAGGGAGGTTGGTTAGCAAGGCTGAAGAGATACTTCTGCCTGTAGTGTTTACACTTGTTGGGCTGGATGGACTGTTGACCTGAGAGCATGAAGACAGCTCTTTCATTTTCCGCTTTAAAATATCTATCATTCCTCAATTTTCTGCCTAAAGAATGCATTTCCATAAATGTCAGAATTAACATTGTAATGATTTTCAGAAAATTGGTCTCCTCTCCCCATACCACCACCAGAAAAGGGCATTTAACTAATATGGAAGGCATTCTGAACGAAAGGAAGTCCTTGGTGAGCCAACAGTCAGGCTATCTGTCTTCCTAGCCATTTCCCTTACTTCCCTAGTCTAAATTTTATTGCTCATTTTGACATATATAAGTTTTGGATCAAAAAATATAGTATTTGAGTCATCAGGTTTTATTCTCCAAACAGGAATATTTGTAAGCAGCAAGCAACCTTCAGAGAGAAGGCAGCTGATGGATTATGATCGAACAGCCCTAAGAGTAGCTGGATCTTCTTAAAATGATGCTTTATACTAAATTACCTTCAGCCAATCTGCCATAATGACCACACTGGGATCTTTCAAAGCACTGAAGAGTTGCTTGGTCGCCCTTTTCTTTTCCTGCCTGTAATTCTTCTTCTGTACCTGTTACAGAGATGGGGGAAGAGGGGTGAAAACACTCATGAACACAGTTTTCTTCTTTCTCCTATGCTAGCAAAAAAAAAAGTGGGTGAAAAACCGAGGAGAGAAGATGAGACCATGGCATTCATTTAGAGAAACAACTTGCATTGTAGGGAGTGAAACAGTGGCTGGGACAGCAAGTGCTTTATTATCTGGTAAAATTGCTATTGATTTTGGCCTCTTACTTAATGCGGTTCCACAGCTGCTTGGAACAAATCCTTTTTACTCAAGGAGGCAGCGCAACATAGTGCTTACAGAGGGTCAGATGAGGACCTGGGAGACAAAGACTCAAAACCCTACTTGGCCATGGAGCTGAATGAGTAACCGTGAGCCAGTTATATTCTGGCAACAGGGCAGAATGTGAATCCTCCACAGCCACTTCCATTGATTTTAATTAAGGAGTCCAGGTATTGGGCATATCAAGCCTTACTGAGGACCATAGGAAAGCAATTCACTTTCACACCCAGCTTCAGAATTCTCCAGGTTTTGTTTATTTTTCTGTAAGTATTAATTTATGGATCACTTTTGCTTACACGTGTCTCATATATGTGTGTATGATTTACACACATATCATAAAACCCAGATAAAATAGTTTTGAAAGCAGCAGCAGAACAACTGAAAACAAGTTTAAAATCAATACAAAATGAATACTGAAAGGCAGAGGATTTTCATTCAGCTGGAAAAGCTTGTCAAAGCAAGCATGATTTCCATTGTTTCTGTGGGTGCTTGTTGTATCTCAATAGGAATGCTGTTCCAGGGAACAAGGGCAGCCACAATGAAAGCCCTGCTCCAAGTGCCTGTAGAGCGGGGCTTCTAATGTTTCTGGGACTTTAAGGAGAAATGCTCCTGCAGAACACAGTGACCTACAGGGCATACAAGGGCAGGTTGAGCATATAAGGAAGGGGTGGAGGTTATAAGTAAAATGGTTTTGCATTGTTGTTTCACTGGGAACTTGTACCTCCACAGTTGTCGCCAGTTGTAGTGTTAATAAAGCCCATGTGTGACATTGACTGGAGACCACTGACAGCTCAAAGAAAGGATTAAAATTATCCTATTATTGGTAAGATTCTTCTGGAAATTATAGCTGAAGAAAAGAGCTACCCTATGCACAGCAAAGTTGTAATTTGAATTAATTACATTCTATCCCCTTTTAAAATGTATTTTTTTTGGGGAGCCTATTGGGTTGTTGTTTTTATTATGTATTTTGTGGCTTTATATCTTGAATTTATTCTGTGAACCAACCTGAGAACCCCAGGTATAGGACGGCATATAAATTCAATAAATAAAAAATGTAAAAAAATAAAATAAAAGCAAACTAATCCACAGGGAAGAAAGAGCAGTGTTAAAAAGAAGAAGAAAAGAATTCTGGCCTTGCTGTGATACTCCAGAGACGTGGCCTATGGGCCAAAGAGAAAGAGGTTCAAGTCTCTCGAGCAACAGCTTCCCACACAAATAGAATAAATATTCTTTTCCACACATCTAAACTATACGTACCTTCAAAGTCTCCTTCTTGTTGCTTTTTCCAGTGGGAGATACACACTCTTTATCAGACCCATTGCAAAATTTGTATTCAATCTAGAATGGAAGGAATTGCAAGATTTTAGGCTCCTTAAAATAAAATACAAAAAGGAACCAGTCAGCAATGGTTATCAACATTCATCTAACCACAAACTAAAGAAAAGGCAGTACTGAGTAGTTACCAACATGTACCAGAACTAGGTCCCTGCCTTGAGCCCAGGGGCCAAAATAATCCTGGGCACCTCAGTCTGAAACCCCCATGCCAAGACCACTAGGGACAGAGCCAGATCCCAAAAACTTTGCTCTTTCCCCTTCTATCTGCCTTCGGGATCAGTCAGGATTTCATATAACACGGGCACTGACACAAATCATGAAGAATGCAGATCATGACCTCATGTGTGTGGCTCAGTGGCAGAGTATTTCATTTGCATGCAGAAGGTCCCAAGCTCAATCCCAAGGAGCTCCAGGTAAGACTGGAAGAGATCCAAGTGCGAAACCCCAGAGACCCATGGCCAGTCAGAGAAGACAATAGGTTGACCAGTGCTCTGAATCAGTATGATGCAGTTTCCTATGTTCCTAAGAAATTAAACCATGGTTTATAAGCATGTTCACAAGTTAGGCAATTTCGGGGGAATCAGATTTGCTCCAATCATGGCTTGTCTCAGTGCAGGTGGAACATATAACCACAGCTAATGATGGGAAGTTGGTCCACAGAGGGAGGAGAGAGCGCACATGTTCACAGGTTGGCTCAAGCTGTTCCCTAAGGTTAAGGGATCAGTGGTATTACATCCATACAGAGCCTTATAAAGACACCTGTCCCCTAGTTAGGTCACCATCACCCACCATTGACTTCAGTGGCTTCAGATGCAATGGGATGCCACAGTTTCTCACTAGGTGAAAGAACCATGGTGAGTTTGGGCTTGCACAGTCTCATTTCCTGCCCTGCCCTTGCACAGCTGCAAGGAGGCTAGAAGCGCTCACTTTCACTTTTCAACAAATCACAGCTCCTTGCTGCAGGCAAATGCTGGAGTTTGTTTAAACCAACTGTGATTTCAGATCCTGGATCATTCTATCAAACCACAGTTCCACTGTAACAGGAAGCGGTGGTTTGTTTAAGACTGCAAACAAAGAGCAGGAAGGAATCTCTTCCTCACAGCAGCAAGAGAGGAAGAGGAGGGAGGGTCTGCAAACCCAAAGCTCACACAGGTTCTGTTCACACAGGCCCTATATGCAAAAGGAGATGAAGGCAAGATAGCGAAATCCATTTACTCTTGGATAAAAGCAGAAAAAACCCAACCCAAATAGCTCTGCATACACACATTTATGCTTTGGGAAGTGATGCTTTGGCAATAGTAAATGTCCCTAGAATGCTTGGACTCTTAGCACAGTATTCAACTCAGGGAATACAAGCAACATTTTGTTCCTAAAACTACACCCGCCTGGACTCTCTCTGTTTCGGAGTTTCCTGCCAACTGTGACTGGTCCTGGTTTCTTTGACTGCTGGATATATAGCAAGCAGTTACATGTATCAGGACCGACACATTCCACTGGTGAAGATAGCTATCGTCATCTTCCAAAGGTTAAAAGGCAAACAGTGAGACTACATTGTAGTGTTTATCGTCATTTGCATCTTGTTCCTAGAATGCTGGCAAAATGGGAAATTGGAAAGATATCCAACTATGCTCCTACTCTTTCCTATTGTGCCTTTAGGAATTGGTTTCTGAAACCAGGACCAGACTTGGGTTTTGGTGTGTGTGTGTGTGTGTGTGTGTGTGTGTGTGTGTGTTTGTGTGTGTATGTATTCTGCAACATTCTTGACACAAAATTAACACACCAATGGGGGATTTATACTGGATCACCCACACATCATTCCACTTTACTAGTTGTTCTGTGATGGTTCCCCAATCATAACACATTACTGGTGTCTGGAAAGGCTACAGTGCAACAAACGTGAAGACACCCTCCCCCCACAAAAAACCCTGAACATTTGTGGTATGAAAAGTTACGGGATTTCAACAAGAAGTTACAGGGCATGCATTAATTGGAAATGAAGCACTATGATCACCCCAAAACTTGAAAGCAGGAGCACATATGACCACCCTAATAGCATCATGAGCACAAATCATCAGTAAAAAGCATCTCTAGAGCCTCTGAGCAAATGATGTACTAATTTACTATAACATTGGTGGTTTCTATTTTCAGCTTTAAAATTTCCCTGCTTCTCAGATGGCAAAAACTAAAATACACGTGCTTAGGTAGCATAGGGTACAGCAGTCTGCAGTTCCCACTCTCTCTAGGGGCTCATCCACATTTTGCTCATTCTGTGCCTAGAATGCACAAGAGGTTTTCCATTTGCCCTGCTGCTTTCCCTGGGAAAACCTGCTCTTTACCACTGAATCAGAGCAATCTATCAATACAATACATGGAAAACCTAATTGACATTTGCTCCGATTCAGAAGGAGAGAGTGGGTGTCTCCAGGGGGAAGTGGTAGGACTAGACGAAGTCTGGATGAGCCCTAGTATTCAATAGCTTCTCAGTTTTCCTTTTACAGAAAAATGAAGCAGCAATCCTATGTCCACTATTGCTGAGAAATTTAGGTCACTTCTGGTACTTTGTTTAGGAGACCCTTAAGGATCTGTAGTTTGCAGGATTAATTGGGGAGGGGCATGAATGTGGTATAAGGGCACTTTAAATGGATAGTGTTGATGAGCCCTTATTTCTAGAGGGGAAACAGCAAAACTGACTTACTACAGATGTTATAGTGCCTCAGAGGCTGCTTCTCTTCCTCTTAAGCAAACTGACCTTAAGACATTATAAATGGATAAAAAGGATATGAAAGACCAGCAACAGATGACCAATGTCAATGATCAACTGCTCGGACTCTGGGTGCTGCAAAAGGGAGAGAAGCTAATTAAATGCATTAGGACGAGGCCAAAGGGATGAACCTGCTTGCAACACCAAAGCACTACTGGTTGCATAAGGAACTGGTGAATTTGTGGCTTATTCCAAAATGGACAGGTGCTCAACTGATACTTGACATTAACCAGCTGGTTTTGCAAAGGGGAGAAACAAACAAACAAAACCCAAACCCACTGCTAGAAAAAGGATAGTACCCCTCAAGTCTGTTACTGTGTTGTAACTGTGACAGGTGACTCTGCAGCGCAGTTCTTCATTTCTCATTCACAGTGGCTGCTGTGGTGAGGAAAAACAGGACTGCACACTTCTTGTCCTTATCTTTGTGGCACACCTTGCTACACATTTTCCCTGTACTTATTTATCATGTGCCTGGCCACAGCAGCCTGAATTCTTCCCTCCCTCAGTCACCCCAAAGCCTCCTGATGTCTTAAGCAATTCCATGTACTCCTCTTGCTGCCTGTTGTGCCTGGGAACTCACCCACAGAACACTTAAATGGGGGACCAGCACCCCTCCAGATGTTCCTAGAACTCTCATCATCCTTGGTGATGCTGGATGAGGACCCACCAACATCTGGAGGACTGACTTAAACCCTTGCCCTCTCTTCCCAGAGAACTCACCTCAACACTCACCTTTACCCAAAAGCAAATGGGTTAACCCAAAGGTTGCAATCCCTTGCTGAAATGAAACACAAGCACTGAGCTTGCGGCAAGGGAGAGGCCATATCTAGGGCACCCTGCTTTACATGTAGAAGGTCCACAATTCAATCCTTGGCCGTTCCACTTTCAAGGATCAGCCAGCAAGTGATGGGAAATATTCTGGACAGGTGGTGACTACCAAGTTGGATGGGAAAAGAGCTTGATTTGGCCTAAGGCAGCTTGCTGTGTTCTTATAAATCAAGGGTAGCCAACCCTCCAGATATAGTGGACTACAACTCCCATCAGCCCCTGCCAGCACAGCCAATGGTGAAGGATGACTGGAGTTGTAGTCCACAGCATCTGGAGGACCAGCTGGGTATCCCTGTGGTCAATCACATTCCACATGAAACTTCTCATTTGTTGAAGTTATTAGGTACCCCACTGTGGCAGGTTAGATAGGGGCTGAGGTTATTATTATTTTAATTTTCCAAGGCTGCCTACCTAGTGCCTGGTTTAAGAAGTTTAGGCTGTGAAATGCTAAACACTCTTGCCTGGGAATAAGCCTCATTGATCTCAATGGGATTTGCTTCCCATGTGCTGGTTTGCTCTGTTAGGCTCCAAACAGAGACTTTGCCCCATCTTAAAATGATTAAGAAATCTCGTGCTCCTGCAGTTAATGTTTCATTACTCTAACTGCTGCTTGTTTTTAAAGAACATAGTTTATGTTGTTGTTTTTTGCAGACTGAGACTTATTGAAGCATTGCAAGTCACCTTGAAAATACTTGTTTACGAAGGTGATACAATAACTGCATATAATTGCACTTGCTTGCTTTCACACAGAGTGGCCACTTACATAGGAATATAGTTTGCTGTGACATGTGAAATGGTCAAACTGAATCGGCTGGAAACAGATAAGTACCTTTGCTGCACAATGGCAGGCTTCCTCTACCCTGTGACTGTTTGGTCACCTGTTTTACCAAACATGTCCTTAAATGCTTTCTGCCACACATGTTCCAAAAGTCACCCTGCATAAGAATTTGGACAAGTGGTACTAAGGCTCCCCCATATTTTCCCATGCGAATTGATAGCTTGAATGTCAATAGTCTCTGTTTGGTGACACTGTGCAACGAAAGAATTCTTTTAAGCACAGCAAGATCAGAATCAATCATCTGGTTCCCTAAACAAAGAACCAGGAAATAGTGGCAAAATGCACAAAGGAATAGAAAGAACTAAAATATCCACTTAGTAGCAACAGCAACAAACTGTGTACATACAGTTGGAGCAACAACAAGCACTGAATAACAAATAACAAAACCAGCCATAGGGTTCATCCAAACTTACCGGTACCTTTTGCCCTGCTGTTTCTAGGCACAGGCAGTGGTGGAGAGCAGGCGGAGCGGGGCTGATGTGCATCCCAGGGGTATGGTGTGCCGCCCGCAGAGGCATGACACGCGTCCTGGGGGCATGGCGCTCCGCCTGTGGAGGAGTGGTGCCCAGTGCAGGCGGGGGGGGGGGAGCCGCGATGGCACCCCACCGGGATCGCGCTGCTGGGGGCGGTGCGCTCCCCTCGCACTCCTCTTTCTCCCCCACTGGGGACAGGTTTGTGCTTTAAAGATCGGAGCACTCTTCTTTTTTTTTCCCTCTGGCTTTCCACAGGAAAACTCACTCTTTAACAGAACAAATGGCAATTTGTGTTTTCTGTGGATTGGCATTTGCTCTGATTCAGTGATAAAGAACAGGCTTTCGTGAGGAAAGTATCGGGCCAAAAGAGAAAAAGAAACACTTAAGACACAGAATTTTAGTTTAAAGCATGGACCTGTGCCTAGAGTCGCGGCATAAAATGAAGTCTGGATGAGCCCAAAGTCACCTGCATTGCAGCATTTAAACTTAAATAAAGAAACGGACAAACTTTTCTACATTACAAGCTTGTTGTTTGTACTTGTGCTATAGCTACTGTTAACTGTGGCCGACCTTCAAACTAGAAGAAGACATGACTTAAAGAAGATGACATGCATGGGCATGTAGAGAGGTGTTCTTGCAACTGTGGAACTCCCCTCCACTTAAGAACTGTAGAGGTTCAGAAGAGCGGAAGAAAAAAATTCTCTGTTTGGGCTAGTCAACAGTCAGTTTAAAGAGGTGAGGGCTTATTTTCATTTCCTTGGGTATTTTTGTTTTTGTTGGCTTGGGTCCAAGGCACCGTGGAGTAAGTCCCGTAAGCCCCAAGAAAACTTAGATTTTGTTTTTCTTGAACAGCAAAGCCACCTGGCACCTGCTTTGATGCTGCATGTTAAAACTAAGGGGCATTCCAAAAATAATTTTCAATACAGTGTGTTAAAAGAAGGTGGGGGGCAGCAAAAGGTCTAATGGAATAGAACAATGTGGAGTCCTCAGATCACCTCCTGTCTTTTGCCTCTCCTTTTTAAAACACACACACACGAGAGGGGGGAGGACTGTGTTGTGTTTGCGGTTTAGGGGATGGCCTGTTTAGGAGCTGGTTTTCTTTTTTGGTGGCTCTGAGCATCAACCATTTTTCTTCTGTGAAACAGGTATTACGAGATGCCCATGAAGGAGTCTTAAAATTTCAAATGTACTCTCAAACATCTGGATTAGGGACCCCTGAAATTAGAATAAACTCTTTGGGAGAACTTAAGCAGTTTTGTTCTGTGTGCTCTGTTTTACATTTGACTGTTCTCGCTCACTCCAAGGCCTTGCTAAGAAACAGAATACGGTACAACTGAACAGTTGAGCGGAGCAGCTTCCCAAAGTAGAGATGTATAAATGCTCTCCTACTCGTCAAGCATCCCTCTAGCAAGTGTTAACAAACACCAGCCCTCCACCTGAACGTGGAGCTGGGCTAGGGGATTATCTCTACAGTTGATCTGTGCTTTGGAGGCATTCCAAGCCCCTCCAAAGTTCAGTGTGACATCAGAACCAAGAAATGGCATTAAAAAGGCCAGCCAACATTTACGGACCTCTAATAAAAGTTCAAGAGACGTTTACTCACAGGTTTATAGAAACAGAAAACTAATCACTGGTTATCTGAGAGGCTTTCTTCACAACAAAAATGTTTACATTTTTAAAAAAATTACCTTCACAACAAAAATGTACTACATATGCACTGAAAATACAAATATCAGAAAACAGGAGGGGGGCATTTTGTCTCCCTGCTCTTCATCTGGACTCCAGTAAAAATAAGCATTCCTATAAGCCTCATTACCTTATTAATAGAGTTTGGTGTCGGAGGAATCTCATCCTTCATCATGGGCAAACTGTTTCCTTCCATATCCTTCCCTGAAACAAAATGACAGAAGTAAAACACTGAGGAGCTCTGTGGCAAACCACGACTGCTGAAACAGCGATCCTGAGAAAGGACTTCATTTCTAAAGGAAACAAAAAAGGCCACACACGCCCTGCCCCCAAAAGGAGCTGCTGTAGGATTAATTGCAGGAATATGTATAATATTTTAATATGACCAAGATCCAGCCCAATAGCAGGATATAGAAAAGCTACCCCACAGCGAAGAATGAAATCCAAACTCCACCTACCTGGGAGTAAGCCCCGCTGAATTCAGTAGGGCTTACTTCTGAGTAGGCATAGTTAGGAGACTGTGCTGTAAGCTGCCAATATCTGTTCAAAATAGCAACAAAGGTCAAATGCAATTTCTATACATGATTTGGAACATGATTTTTGGCCAAGGCCTAGTTCACACAAGCCTTTCTGTCCACTGTCTGCACTAGCTGACTATGAGAGCAGGCACCAATGAAAAGTGCGACATTTGAGACAACTGGAACAGACAGGGAAGTTCTACCTGTGAAATTAATGTCCATTCACACATGCATTTTATCACTTAATTTGCAGTCAGGGGATGAACAGGCGTGTGTGTGTAAAACTGCTCCAATCCTATGAAGACTTACTTCTGCAGCAGGAGTCACATTTTATTTACCCTTCCTTGGCATTCCTCGAAGGACATAATGCTCTCTGTCTCTCTCACTGATCTGCCTAGCTTCATGCCTAGAATAAAAATCAGCTCTGACTTTCAGGCTACCTTTATTAAAGAGGAAAGTCTAATCTGCCTTGTTTCGTGATTTGAAAGTCCTGTTATGAGAAAGACTTTACATTCTCTGCCTTAGGCTGAGATCCTGGGCAAACACGGTTAAGTTCCACTGAGGTCAATGGAGCTACTGGCAAGCAAATATTAGGATTAGGGCTACCCTTGCACTGCCACACTCATACATGTCTTGATTCTAGGTATTTGTACAATGGTGTTTACATGGGTGAACTATTATTGAATGAATTTCTCATCCTTGCCTTGCATATTCATTTTGCTGAGAGAGAACATATGGCCCAGGCTGCCAATTAATTTTAATGGGAATCACAAGACTGATTCATGGCTCACAGATATGCAGATTTACTCCTTTGACAGTTTAAAATAAGTCACACCGTGCCCTGATTATTGATTCACACCTTAAGAAGAGAAAGTACTGACATCTCACACATACACACAAATTCTTCCCCCAGCTTTGTGAATCAGTTCTCCCACAACACTTGGCATTTCAACAATATTTTCCCTGTGCCTTTTCATTTTCCCTACAGACACTCTAATCCAAAATTTTTCATATAGGATTTACAGTCAAGGGTGTATGCACTGGACTGCAGCCTAAACATCACTTAGCAGCACATGTCTTAATACCTTTGTGGATCTGCATTTAACCTAAAGGTTATACAATTGCCATGTGCTCTGTATTGATTGCACTGGCTTTGGTTATGCTTCCAGTTTAAATGCTTCTGTAGCTCCCTCAAAACTCACCCTTTGTTATCTCAGAAGAAAAGGAATGCCTGCTTAAACAAATGCAAAAGAAAATGGTTTCCATTTTCCTTAATGCTGCTGTGGCTTAGAAAAACCAACGGCAAATTAAGCCCAAGAATCCACCACAAAATCACACCTGTACCACATGTGCTGATATGCAACACAAAAGGGAAAACCCAAGCTACCTTGAACAAGGCAAAACAGAAGCTCTCAATAGTTGCCTTCAGAGCCTCAGTTCATCCCGAATGGAATTTAAAGGGGCAGATACAAAGGGTGTGTGTGAATACGCTAGACAGACAGAGAACTGCAGCTCTCAAACCACTTGGTTTTTATATAGAGGAGACATTTTGGGACTTCATTAAAATCACAGATGTGTTCCAGTGTTCTTCTGTGTGATAATACATTGCCAGTGCTACGTCAATAGCAGCTACGTCTTTTACTTGCTGTCGGTCACTGAATTTTCTCCTTCCTTTTGCTTCTTGCTTAATGCTTGATCTTTTTATTATGTTTTTAGACATGCTGTTAGCAGTCCAGAGTAGCTGGGGAAACCCAGCCAGATGGGTGGGGTATAAATAAAAAAAACCATTACTATTAAATACAGTCCTACCTTGGGAGTCGAATGGAATCCGTTCCAAAAGTCTGTTCGACTTCCAAAACGTTTGGAAACCAAAGTGCGGCATCTGATTGGCTGCAGGAAGCTCATGTAGCCAATCGGAAGCTGCAGAACCCGTGTCGGATGTTTGGGTTCCAAAATAATGTTCGAAAACCGGAACATTCACTTCCAGGTTTCGATCGTTCGGGAGACAGTTTGTTCAGGAGTCAATTTGTTCAGAAGCCAAGGTGTTTGAGATCCAAGATACAACTGTATTATTTATTTATTTGTTTGTTTGTTTGTTTGTTTGTTTGTTCAGTTTACTTCTTTGCTGCTAAGCAATAATCTTGGCTGATCACTGGTGAAGCATTTTTTTCCTTAGAATGTTGGTTTACATTTGCTTTATTTTCACAAAATGAATTGGTTGTCTCCCTGCTCTCAATATTCTATTAGCTATAATACCTAGAACAACTAAGGGAAGGGGATCAGAAAGAGGATACTGAGCCCATGATTATCAGTGAATCTACTATTCAGTTTTAATGTGCAAGCCTAATCATGTCTACTCAGAGGTAAGTCCCACTGAAGCCAATGTGGCTTACTACCAAGTAAGTGGAGTGAGGATTGGAGCCTCACTGCCTTTTACTCCCTCAATATAGACTTATGGCTGCAGACTTATTCTGGAAGGAAGGCTGACCCAGTAGGTTAAGTGTGAGAATGGCCAATAAAACTGCTGCAAGAAATGAAGATGGAATGGAATAAAAGAGCATAACTTTCAGCACCACATCTCTGTTCCAGGCAAACCAATGCCTGTTGACTTTCTGTGTATCATATAACTAAGAAGCAAAGAGAACTTATGTCAGAGGAAAAAAGGAGGGCTACTATACTTGCTCGCTATGGTGTGGATGAGCTTGCATCAAAGAAAATATTGCCCACACTTTCCAGTGTATTTCTTTGTTGCTTTCCTTACTGCAAAAAGTCCAGTTTGGGGGGTAGGGTGGGGGAGTGAGTTTGTTGGGCAAAACCTTCCAATCAGTTTTTATTGTGCAACATGAATTTGCGGGCATGTGACTGAATTCCACCCCCAAATAACGACAGTCTGGAAAGGCCCTGAGTGAGATACGTGATACTGCTCCTTCAATTAAATGTGTTGCCTTTTAAGGATTTCTATGTTTTGCTCTGACACTATCCTGCTGCCGCTTGCTATATATTTGAGACTGCTGTCACTTTATTGTTTATTTTTTAATGCTTTTAAGTTCATACAGTGCAACACTTTGCACGGTCTTCTCTCAGAAAAGAAGTAAATCAATCATCACTTTAATAGCAAATGCAGCTGGGTTGAGCCTTTATCGGTTTGGAAATGAAACAGGATCACTGAGAAAAGAAGACAACAGCTTCAAAAGGCCCTGAAGGCTCCCTAAGTACATAGCAGTATGTAAGTTTGTAAATTAAAATAAAAGTATTTTTTTTAATGGGCTGCCAATGAAGGGCTTGTGAGTTTCTAAAATGTGTGGAATGTTTAGGCAATCAGTTGGCAGGTGAGGAAACTGAAGTTGTAGAGAGGAGAAAGAAATTGTTCTGCTCATGTCTCTTAACAATATAAAGTATAGTTAATACCCTGGAATGAGAGGTGGGGAGGGGGATATGTGTGGTGATTTTTATTTATTTTTTAAAAAAACCTTTCACTATTAAATGATGTTTTAGGAAGGAAAGAAAGATGCACCCATATTCTACAGAACTCTCCTGCACATACTGCTTGCATTCTAACGCTACCTAGCTATAAAATGCTCAGCAGGAGTAGAGGCCAGGATGAAAACTGAGTGATAAAGCACAGTGGGGGAAGACTTTGGTTGGGAATAGGAGAAGATAAAAAGTGTCAATTGCCTTCTCCACTACCCCTTCCCCAAGCTAAACAGCATTGTAAGGT
Organism: Podarcis melisellensis; assembly: GCF_964234715.1. Taxonomy (NCBI): domain Eukaryota; kingdom Metazoa; phylum Chordata; class Lepidosauria; order Squamata; family Lacertidae; genus Podarcis; species Podarcis melisellensis. Next base: position 72,285,060 of record NC_138528.1, on the reverse strand, counting down.
TTCTGTTCCAGACTGGCTGAAAGTCCTGGACAACAGGAGGGGTATGTGTGTGTGTGTGTGTGTGTGTGTGTGTGTGTGTAGATGCAGCGAAACTCTGTGTATCTGGCATGCTTTTTAAAAACTGAATTTCACAATGATAACAAAGCATGTATCCCAAATATAAAATAGCCAAACACACACACACTATTCTGAGCTAATATGATACAATATTCTGAACTAAACCTAGAAAATATATGAAATCAGTTACAGTGAGCCTGTTGTGGACTGTCAATAACATCATTATTAGGGGCATGGTACTAAACTTTGATGCTTTTCTTTCCCTTCTCATAGAACTCAAATACCTTGAAAAGGAATAAAATTGTGCCACACTGCCAGAAGTGAATTATTTCTACCCTAGCTCCACATCATCTTGAGAAATTGCTTGCCAGTTTCTCAACTAATGTTATCTCCCACATCTTTGGGTACCAGGAGTCAATAGCTACTCCTTACCAGGCCACTAACACTCTGGCTGCTGATTCACCAAGAGCTTATCAGATCCCTACTTTCAGATCTCCTGCCCTAGAAATAAATTCAAAAGAGGAAAGGGCAGAGAGGGTTGCATAGTATATTTTCAAAATATTATTATTATTTCTACCCTACCCATCTGGCTAGGCTTATTATGTTAAAAACCCAATTCCAAAACTCCTGAACTCTGTGGTACCCCACCAAATAGGAAGATAACTTTTGAAGAACCCAACACCCCCTCCAACACATTGGAGAGGATCTAAGGCTGTTATAAGATAGCTGCCATGGAGTAAGATATGGTTTGCGAAAGGGCTTTAATGAAATTGATTTGAAAGGAGTTTTCGCCCAAAGTTAAGTTCCACTGTCCATCATCAACCCAAAGAGGATCTCTGGGGTGGGTCCTCTGAGGGGTGTGTATTCTGGCACCATTTTGTCGGGGGGGGGGGAATAATTGCATACAGCATGTTATAAATCCCACTGAGCAAACACTGACCTGGGCTGATTGGGTAGATCTCATTATCGGTCCCAAAAAACAGGTTCCGGGTCAACTTGTGAGGATCTATTTTCTGAGGAGTGGATGAGGCAGGACAGAGCGAGAACCTGCGCCGAAGAAAATTCTCTTCCTTCATGGCATGAGCAGTAGGGGTTTTCTGAAAGGAACACCAAAATAACAACAGCGTCAAGTCACAGAATATTTAAACAGTACACTCAGATTAAAAAATTAAAAGGCCCTTGTTTGCTATTTTGAATCTGCCTAATCTTAAACTGTATACTGGTTATCTGTCCCCCCCCCACACACAAACACCCCACCCCCAATTTTACATGTTATTGCTGGAAGCTTGCTAGCTCTGGCAAGTGAAGAAAAAAATTAAAATGTTATTTTTCTAAATTGTGGTGGTGTAATATTTATTCTTCAATATAGTCGTACCTTGGTTTTTGAATTTAATCCATTCTGGGAGTTGGTTCGACTCCTGGAACAGTTCAAAAACCAATCGGAAGCTGTGCCGGATGTTCAGCTTCCAAAAATCATTTGAAAACTGGAATAATCACTTCTGGGAACCAAAAGTTTAAAGGCATTCGGCTTCCGAGGTTCTACTGTAATGCATTATGAAATTACTTTTGGTCAGGCTTTGCTAAATGAAAATATATTACCTGAACAATATCTGATATCCACATCAGGGGGTAGCAAAGGATACCTGGTGTCCACCCTTCTCCCCACCTTTCAGTTAAAAAAAAATCTTGCTGAAATTTTAATGTTTTTGTTCAGTGATTGCAGCTCAGCGTCAGGGCTGATGGTCAGAGCTCTGCAGGCCAGGGCCCCCAAAATGAACACGCAAACAGCACTAGAGGGTGGCCCAGCATCAGGCAGGCCCAGTGTGATATCCTCGGTTCACATAGGAGTTTCAAAACATAGGAAGCTTTAAAGCTAGCAATTCTGACACACCTCTAAAACGGATGGGATTTGCCATCATTCCAGGATCCCCATCACCTGCCATATTCAGTCTTCAAACCAATGCCACAATCAAGAGAGAGTTAGTTGCCCCAGAGAAATTCCACCCACACAAGTAACTCATTGCCTAACCATAGTTGTTATCCATAGAACACAGCAGATAATGACATAGCCAACATGTTTATGCTTACAAAAAAGTAGAAACAGGGATGTTTCGGTCACATGTAAGACCTCGGTTAGTGTAGCTAACTAGAGAAACCACAACATAAGCCCAAGCGTAATATGGTAAGGACATAGCACACCTTATGAAAGGAAAAATGTGTTTTTCATCAGAAGGCAGCCTTTTCCTTTTTTAAAAATGGTGCATTTTATTGGGGGGGGGGGCTTATTACAAACAAACATTACATAAAGCAACTGAAAGAAATTTGATGCAAACAAAGCAAAACCAACCCAAAGCAGGCCAAGAATTATAACCTCTGCAGGCCGACTTGTAACACTTGACTCTCCCGCTCATATCATGCCAAATGTCAGCTGGGGAATGTGGCATCGCTTTAGCCACAATGTTTGCAACCAGGCTCAAATTCTTAAAAGCCCCTTTTTGGCAGCCGTTGTTCACAAACAGCTTATTGGTCCAACTAGTATGCGCCTGAATTAGCAGAGAGAGGCCTGGCAGAGCTATTCTTTCCTCTTCTGTACTGCCAAAAGCAATACCTATTGAAACAGAGCTATTACCACAGTGTTTAGCATCTCATAGTCGGCCGGGATAAGTGCACTTCACATATGCATGAGATAAGCATGGCATCAGCTATGCAGCATTAATCTCAATCAGGGCACTATTCTTTGAAAATAGCAAGCTGCCGGTCCTTACAATTTCGAGGAACTGCTTGAAAAATCTGCAGAGCGGTGGAATGGATGCAACTTCCAGTGGAAACGCCATGGGGCTTCCTAGCGATGGGTGAACTGCTCATCTCACTGCTTCTATAGGGCATGCAGTCAAAGTCACAGCAAATAACTATTTGGGACAACACACAGGTCTTGCATGGTGCTCCTTGCCATTCAGGTGTTGGCTGCCTCCCACATGCCACTTCCAAACCCTGGAACCAGCACTGGGAAAAGAAAAGCTACACCTCAGAGAAACCCTTTAAAAGCAATAGGCAATAATGACTAATTATTCCAGGCTGCAGAGAAGTTGGAGGACAAGGTCTGCCTGTGCTCTTGTTTCCCAGTCTATTCGGCACCATTTCCAGCTGCATTGATGGCATGTTCTACTCTTATAGATTAAAAAGTAACAAAAAGGGACGATGCTGAACATGAGGTTGGTTTCCCAAAGAAGAGGGAAGGGGTGATGTTTCAGCATGGATCGTGTGTGCTCCAAGAGTAAATTCACACACATGAGGATGGAGCAAGTTACAGAGCTGAGTTGCCTGCTGGGTTGTATTAGAGTGAACAAGAAGAATCAACCACTCTGATCTCAAAGGCACATGCTGCTGCGACAAGGTTAGTATGTGACAAATGAGGGGCACTGTTTGCAGAAAATTACCCATTTGAGGGGAGAGACTACTGGTACACAGCTCTGTCTTCTAAGTAATCTGTCTTCATTCAGATGGACAACTTCAGATGTCCAACAGCCACTTCTCTCATATGTTCCACGTTTGTGGAGATCACACACTGAGGTACAAAGTGACTGTCTGCTCTTTAAGACCATCAGTACAGACCTGCCTTTCCCAAATCTTGGGTCCCTAGCTGTTGTTGGACTACAACTCCCATCTTCCCTGACCGCTGACCTGCTAGCTGTGGATGATGGGAGTTGTAGTCCAACAACATCTGGGGGCCTAAGTTTGAGAAAGGCTGGTACAGACAGAGACTCCGTGGGTGTTCTTTCCCCAACTCTAACCCGACAACAGTCTACTCCCCTACTGCAAGGAAGACCACAACCGTGAAAAATGTATGCGCCCAATCTCAAGCTTATTAAGATCAGTTAAGAAGGCTTGCATCAGAATCCATCCATTTGTATGGCAAACTTAAACCAGGAGGTTTTTTTTTCCCTGAGGTGACCCTGTCATTATGCAATTCCTTTCCCAAAGAGGCCCATCTGATCTTCCCCATGTAAACCACCACTTCTGCTTTTTTTAAAAATGATGTTTTTAAATGTTCAGAAGTTGCTGGTAGTTTATCATTCTTAGAAACTGCGATCCTCGCGAACTTGAAAAAAACCAACAACAAAGTTTCCACATGCGGAAAGGCAGGACACATCTTAAATTATAAACATAGGGTTTATAATCCGCTAAAACGACTTGCTCTGAGTTGGCAACACAAAGAACTGCTATATGTACTGTATGTAAGTGGGCTACATTATTTCTGATGGTTGAAGTATTTATCTTTTTCCCTGCTTTAAGTGCTTTATTGTATTTACTCCTGGTGTTTTATTGTGTTTAAAAGGGTTAAAGCTACTGCCTTTTAAACATTTGTTGTTAACTGTCTAGGGCTTGTCATAAAAAAGCCAACAGGGTACAAATGGTATAAATGAACAAACAACACTCAACAGAAACAGGCTTGTGTGTTTGTTTTGGTCCAGGTGTGCTAATGCAATGAGACAAAGAAATATCAAAATGTATTTTCTCCAGGCAGTTAATGGTACCGAATAAGAGCACTAAGGCAGATAGCTGAAGGAATAAAATGTGTTGATTTATCTGGGGAAGGGCTTTCGCTCCATGGCAAAGCATCTGCTTTGGGTGCAGAAGGTCCCAATCCCTGACATCTCCCAACTGGAGAACCACTACCAGTCTGTGTAGGCCATAATGAATTAGATGGACCAATGGCCTGACTCAGTACAAGGTAGCTTCCTATGTTCGCATTCCCCGGGCAGCTTACAACAAAACAGAGAGAATGGGATGGGCTCAGATGTAAGAAAATGATGGGGAAGACAGCAAAGTTCCTTAAACAAGTGCAATGTTTTTGACAAGGGAAGATGCATTGCTAAGCTACACTTGTTTCCTAAAATACAGATTCCATCTTCCAGACACAAAATACGAGAAACGCACCTTTAAATCACAACCAAAGAACAATGAAATAGAGGGTGTTTAGAAAAGTTTCAGCATCTAGAGGGCGAAAAACCTTTAATAAATCTTTCACGGTGGTGATCTGGCAAAATAAGCTTTCACAATGTTATAGTAACAGAATCACAAAAGACAGAACAATCAAGCAACACACAACTTCTTTGTTTTATCTGCTTGCAAATACAGACCCTTATAGCATCCAAGACAAGAAATGGCAGATAAATCAAACCAGACTTGCTGAACTATTCCAAAAAGCTGGCATTAAATTCAAAATGCTCTAGACGTGGCAGATCTGCTGGAGCGATCACTGGATTTGCAAACTGATGCTGCTGAGCTAAACAGACATTGCATTTTAAAAGGAAAAGAGTGCCCTACCATGATGTAACCCTACTTTGGCATGCCTCACAGGGCCTATCTATGCCATCTTCAGGTGTTAACAGTATAAGTGAGAGATGGGAGGGAGGGGCATGCGGGGATGAGCCCCCCAATTCCATCCCATCACCACCATTCCAAAGGGAGACCTTGTGAAGCCGAGAGCCTTCTGTGATCTGCAGCTTCCACACCGAAGCAAATTTTCAGAGGGGAAAGGGGACCTGGGAGCACCTCAATCTATGAATGGACCTTTGCCCATTTATCTGATGTTACAGCTTCTTATTGAGTTCACAGCCAGAATCACTGCTAGTCTGGCAAGCTGCTACTTTTTAATTTTTTTAAAAATAATGACAATAGAATTTACTAGGGTGGTTTACATGGAACCAAATAGAATAAAAATAAAATAAAATGCAAAACAAATATGAGATGAATGCAATCAAAACTAGAATTAAAAAGTGCTGCCACAACTGTTCATGCTATCTATATCATCTATCATCTATCTATCATCTATCTATCTATCTATCTATCTATCTATCTATCTATCTATCTACAGTATCTATCTATCTATCATCTATCTATCTATCTATCTATCTATCTATCTATCTATCTATCTATCTATCTATCTATCTATCATCTATCTATCTATCTATCTATCTATCTATCTATCATCTATCTATCTATCTATCATCTATCTATCTATCTATCATCTATCTATCTATCTATCTATCTATCTATCTATCTATCTATCATGCAAAACTGTTCTGGGAATTGCATTAGGTTCCTTGATGACATCACTGAAGACATAGTCAATGAGCAGAGTACATACAGAGCTCAACTCTATAAGGTAAAAGAATAATGGTCAACTGAACACAATGAAGTGGCTTTCATTGAAAACTATTCATGTGCGGCAGTACTCTAGAAGAGAACTGTAAGGATCAACAATACAGGAAAGAAATATGTATCAGGAGTGGGGAACTTGTGGTCCTCCAAATGTTTTTGGACTCCAGCCCCCCTCATCCCTAGCTGGCATGGCCAATACTTAGGGATGACAGAACCTAGAGTCCAAAAACATCTGAAGGGCCACAGGTTCCCCATCCCTGTTATAGAGCATTTACTACCAACACTATCTAAAGAATTGATCCTCCTCAAATGGCGGGACCTGGGTTTGTCTCTTTCCAGCATTTCTCAAGAAATATTGTTTCCTTTTGAGCTAATACATTTCTTTTACCAGTGCTTTGCTTTGAAATTTCTGCAGTTTCACATTAGAAGATTAGATCACGTCTACCTTGAGAGAAAATATTGGGCGGATATTCATAGAAATTAACTTGGCTTTACATTTATTTCTTTCATTTCCTCTGACCTTTTAGCATTTAAACTGATTGCTGCGCAGAAGGCAATTAGTATGACAAAGAACAGTCAATTTGCCGTTGCACAGGGGAACTCTTGTCTTGATAAAGATAATTTATTAGCCTTTCTCTTGATACGGAATGATATTGTGCTTCAGTTTCTTCTTTGATTAGATCAGGGGGAACCAATGTGGCGTCCCCCACGTGCTGCAAGGCTGTGGACATTAACTCATGAATGTTAATGTGCACATGGGGCACACAGACTTGTTTTCCTCCTCAGGTGTGCTTCTGAGCACCCTTGTCCACACCCGACCATTTTCAATGGAACTCTGCCTCACTGCATTCTGTCCACACAGTGGGCAGTGCTTGATACATTGTGCATTGTTGTCGCCTTCCCACAATTAGTACTTCCCCTGAGTTTTGGAAACCTGAGATTCCTAAATCTCATTGTGCACCGCCCCACAATGTGCACATCCACCACTTTGCAATGACAGTTTCTGATAATGCCCTGTCACAAAGCACTCCCATGCAAAGCCTGGCCTGTACCTGACTCCCCTGTAAACAACAATATTTATTAAGGAAAGACCATCACAATCTAGCAGTACAGTGATACCCCTGGTTACAAACTTAATTCATTCCGGAGGTCCGTTCTTAACCTGAAACTGTTCTTAGCCTGAAGTACCACTTTAGCTAATGGGGCCTCCCGCTGCAGTCGCACCACTGCTGCATGATTTCTGTTCTCATCCTGAGGTAAAGTTCTTAACCTGAGGTACTACTTCTGGGTTAGTGGAGTCCGTAACCCAAGGTGTTTGTAACCCAAGGTGTTTGTAACCCAAGGTACCACTGTATTGGGTTAGTGCTTCCATTAAAATCAATAGCTACAGGCCATAAGATGCTTGTGTCACTTATGCATTGATAGCAGTCAAGGACATTGTTGGCTACAAGGTGACATAAATGATACAGAGGTACTGAGGAAATAGACCTGCAAGTACACAAGATTTCATAAACAATTATAATGTTCCATTATAACTCTGGGCAACTTTTTTAAAAAAGTTAATCGCATTTTGACCTTGGCCATGTCATGAACGGGTGTGATCATTGTACTTGGCAATTACTATTAGTTTAAAGTGTCCAGAGCAGCTAATGATACCCAATATTTATCAGCAATCTCTTGGCCTTCTCTTGGGATGGAATAATTTAGTGCCTTTCCAGTGCTGATTAACAATATTAATTAGTTCTGGGGTTGCTAGCAAGCTACATAAACTCCTGGCTTGTTGACCCGCCAAACAATTTTCTGGCAACTAATACGCAGAGTGATTATAAGTGGCCTCTTGAAGAGAGTCCCCTGACAGACAGAAAACAACCTCCTTAACGAGGAGAAGCAGGAATAAACAGTATCTGTTGTTCTAAAGGCAATCGTTCCTAGAGCATTTAACCGAGAAGAAAAATGTGTCTCAGGCAAGGGACAGTGCAAACAGACCCGCACACAAAGGGCTCATCCACACTTCAATTTCTCCTGTGATTTCTTCCATTTGTCCCCTGATTTGTAGGCATGGGTCTAAGAGTGTGTTTTTTTTGTCCCACTACTTATCCCAGGAGAACCCACTGTTTACTGCTGAACATAAATCTGCAGAAAAGCCAATTGGCATTTGTTCCAATTCAGCAGTAAACAGCGGGTTTTCTAGGGGACAGCAGCAGAAAAACCTATCAGACCTGTGCCTAGAAATCATGGGGCAAAGTACAGAGGAGCCCTGAGAGACAGCCCTTGCCCAATGTTTGAAAAACCCTCAATCTCCATATTGTTCTGATATATATACAGCTGCACGTAGTGTTAAATAGTGACTGCATTCACATGGCAGTATATTCCATTTCCATGATGTTTCCTTAACTGTTAATTTTCACATAATATCTGAGCTTTCATACCATGTAAAAGCCACTTCTGGAACTATAGTGGAATGTAGCACAAGTTTAGCACTCATTTCTGTATTATTTCCAAGCATGTCCCCCCCCCCCCGGCAGCAAATAGCACAGAAATGAGCACTAAATATGCCCTATATTCCACCATAGTTCCAGTAGTGGCTTTTGCATGGTATGAAAGCTCAAATATAACGTGGACCTTAACAGTTAGGACAAAAATAAGGAAAGAATAATCTGCCATGTGAATGCAGCCACTGTCATTGACTGGTGGGTTTTCGGCTTCAAGTCTTCATAACTCATAAATCCACACACTGGGCCTCTCAAGTTCTAGGACCACGCCTAACCTCAAATTACATGCTGTCTACTAAGCTTTAGAATGGTTGAGAAGAGACAGGAAGCTCACCAGTCTCATAAGGCTGAAAGTCATTGTAGAAACCAAGCTTCAATTGCTCTTAGCAACAATCCTGGACCTGAAATCTTATAAACGGGGTCACATTCCAGAGAACACACGGCAGGAAAAACAATGTGGTGTAGTGAAAAGTCCTGTGCTCAATTGAGCAATGAAGCTCACTGGGTGAACTTGGCACAATGGGTGAACTTGGCACCTCACAGGGGTGCTGTGAAGTTAAAGTATTTCTTAGGCAGGAATGGTTTGTTCCTGGCCAGGAGTCCTGATGCAGCCCCCCATCAATTTTTTCTGGCCTCTACAAGATTCCATTGATTTTGGAGGAAGTCTTGTGCATCTGGCTCTAGTTGGTGCACCTTGTAGTTAAAAACAAAACAAAAACCTTGAGCAAATCCTGAAGTTTGGTCACACCTACCTAGTTTAGTGTTATATCAAAATGCAGGCACCTTGTTACTGCCACATCAAGCCTAGCCCACCAAATTTTTACAATCTACCTAAATGAGATAAAACAGCATTGTATTAAAACCAACATCATCTTAATCCTTCTGCCCTTATTTGGGATATAGCTGAATGGTGTTTTGCAGATAACACTTGGTTTAATGCTAGGAGGCAATGTAAGCATGTAACTCAGAGGTCAATTATAGCATGGAGGCCTGGACCTGCTGTTCAGTCTCATCCAAATTTAATTACATAAAACCAGAGGTAGATTTCGGCCAAAACAATAGCTAATTCTTGGGATAATCCGATTTTAAAATAAATAATTAAAGCATGGCAGAGAGTCCTTACAGTAAGAGGAGTTTAATTATATATCTGAAAACAATGATCTAATGAGCCTTTTTTTCAAAGGTTTTTTGTGGGGGGGGGAAGGGAATACCTCTTTAAAGGTTTGCCTTTTTTCAATTTAAGGAGTCTGGAGTCTGTCCATAGAAGCAATTTTTGTTGTTGGATAAACATTCTAGAAACATATGCCACATTAATGTTGGTAATTAACTCTTGGGGTTTTCAAAATAAGGTCTCCGTGCCAGTATTTGGCCTACAATATGTGTAAGTTGTCCAATTCACTGAATTCAAACAGAATGGGGGTTTGGGAAATACTAGGCAGGCAGACAATGCACAGGTATATGACAACCCTGGCTTGTCATACAGAAGTTCTGTCTTTAGCATCTGTAAGAACAAAGGTGGCCCAAAGTCCAGGTGGGATCACCTGTGGCCCTCCAGGTGTTGCTGGACTCCAGCCCCAGGCATCATGGTCAATGGTCAGAAATGATGGAAGTTGCAGTCCATCAACACCTGGAGTTGAAGTCCAGCAATAAATTTCTCACCTCTGCTGTAAACTAAGAGTCAGACGTGGTTGTTGCTGGTTTTTTTTTAAAAAATACAAATGATGCTTAGTTATGTGTTCACATTTCCATCAGCTAAAATTACAATATAAAGAATATATATTTTAAATGGCTCCATTGTAATTTTATTCAGCTTTCATGTTCTTAAGCAACGCATTCCCAGCTAAACGTCACACTTTAAGCATCAATCCTTAAAAATGCCCAGAGACTCATTTCTTCCCTTGGGGGGACGGACTAAATGCTTCTTTGAATCCAGCCCCAAACTGGAATTTGGGGTTACAGTTAAGACAGTTTAAAATTATTTCCCTCTCCAAAATAGATAGCAGAAATGTTCACTTCCACTGCATGTGTCTGACTGCACGCTGCTCGCAAGACTGTAATCACTATATGGGATTTCTAATTAGTATCAGCTGAAATCAACAGTAAAAATAGAACTGTGCTGTCTGCACACAGCTGGAATTGAAAATGCAAATGGGAAAGTGTAAAAGCAGTGGAAGTAAGCAAAAAAAAAAAAAAAGAGTGGGCAAAGAATGGTTCTTAAAATGTGGGTAATTGAAAGGAAAAATGCTGGCTAAGGCCATGGAAAGGCGTATTTTTCTAACTGGAGGAAGTGCAATGAAAGGGCTGCAAATTGAAAATGCACCATTTAGCCATGACCTTGCAACGCACGCAGCGTACTTGATCTTGGCCTCTTAGAAAAATGCAGTCAGGCAAGTCCAGAATCACTGATACCCATGTTAAATAAATGCACTAATTAAATTAAATAGAGGTGTCACTCATGGGTGGAACCCATTAGGCTCTGTAAACATTGTTTTTGCAAGCCTTTGAATACACATGTGTTAAAAGCTGGCCTCCTAATGCCAACTTGGTAGCTAATGAAAGCAATAAAGCACCACTTGCAGTGTTTTTGCCTCCATGATGCGTATTCCTAAGGTAGAATACGACTGCACTCTTTAGAGGAGAAGTGAACTACAGTACATGATCCCCAATCTCCTTTGGCACCCTTAGATGGGACCCAAGCTTTTATTAACAGCCAGAGGGCTTGGGTTTTCTTTTGAGCATGTTTACATCTCTCCTCATTGCCATCGACATGTTGAAAAGCAGGAAGGTACTATTTCAAAAGCCACCTGCACCAAACCAAACAAAATCAAACAAATCCAAAACAGAAGTATTGGCAGAGGTGGCACAGATTGCATCAGTGAACTGACCAAACAGAAGAGTGCTAGAATCATCTTTGAAAACTTAGAAACTGTTGCTCTGCCTCTCAGTAGTGCATTTAGCCAAAAGGTTTCAGGATCTGTTTGTAGCAACCGATATATAAAGCAACCCATCTTGTTCCTCCACTTGTTTTGCACAGAGTTTGTTTATTTTTCCATCACATCAGACTTCCATTGAAAGACTATTATGTAATCAGACATAAATATTGAAACTCCTCTCTAGCCTGTGTCAGGAATGCTTTATGACTGCCTGTGCTAAGATGTGCTAAGAGATGGGGTGTCCTGGAATAGACTACATATTGTCTTTCAGTATTTCATTTCAAGATCCTGGTTTTGACCAGTGAATGCCTAAATGGTGTTGTCAAAATGACTAAAGATTTCCTCCTTCCATATGTCTTACTAAGGTCTCCAAGTCTGGCTAAGTGAGCCCTGAGTAACACCATCCATACACCACTAATTCGAGTTCTAAAAACACAGAGCCCTATTCTTGGGTGGGTGGCCTGACAGTGACACCAGCTGTGCAACTCTCTCCCTCAGTGACTCAAGCAGCATTTGAAAGTGCTTTCTATCTCAGGAGGATTTTTTGTTTTGTTTTGTTTTTGGAGAGCCAAAGCTAAGCCAGGTAAAGATAGGTGGGTAATATCTGTATTGCTTTCATCTGCTGTATTGGACCTTAACCTGTTAGTGTAGTGAGATTTTACATTTGCTTGTTGGACACATGAAGGAAGTTTCTTTGTGTAGTAGTCATTGCCTATCAGGATTGTTGCCTGTTCTGATTAGGGATGTGAAGGCCGGGGGGGGGGCCCTGAAAAAAATGGGAGAAAACACAGCCCCCATAATACCCCTCTCCCTATTTTTCTGCTTTTTTCTGGGCCCTCATATCTCTGATAACCCTGAAAGACGTAAGAGGACTTTTCCAGTTCTGTTGCTGGAGATCTTTTTCACTGGAGATTCCAGGGTAGACTTTTGCAATGTGGTGTCCTCTAGATGTTTTGAACTATAATTCCCAACAGCCCCAGCAATGCCATAACAGTCCAACACCTCTCAGGGGCACCAGCTTGGGGAAGGCTGTCCTTGGGATCAAAGATGCATATTATGGATGCACTCTCCTGCTGACATATGGGTGCTCTATGACACCCACTTTTACTGCTCTCAGTTCAGAAAGAGTCAGGCTGCAAACTCAAGATTAATAAATACAACTTTTTGTCTTCAAGACACAGTCAGTTAGGAACAGAAAAATGAGTTCAGGCAGACATCACCACATTCACTTGACAACATCAGTCTGATGAAACCCTAAACACCTGTTGGGACATGAACTGTTTTCATGAGAGCCAATGATTTCAACAGTCATAGAGACTCTTGCCTGAAAGACACTCTTGAAATTCATGTGGGAGGATTTAAGCACATGGCAAGTGACTCTCTCTAGCCACACAGAATATCGGAGGCTATTCTGTAGGCCATACAAGAGGGAGAAACCCTAAGGAGCTTGCCTGCATGATCCAAAGGTGTTTAGGTTATTGAGCTGGAGCGTAAAGTATGCTGTTATATGCAACTCTTTTGCTACACCGAAGGCACGTTCCTACAAGGCTGCATCTGTTGGCAGCTAAAGTTGCAATCCAAACGCCACTTATTTGGCTGCAAGCCCTACTGAACTCATGGCAAACACCATTGCCAATCAGGGTGATACCTTATGAGGAATCAGGTATCAACATGTCTTTCTATCAGTTCCAAGTTTCTCTTCCTTGATCAATGCATAATAAGCCACTGCCAGACCTCTATTTTCCTTGAGAAAATAATAACCAAGGATAATTTTCCACACATGCTTACAGTGACTTTTGTTTATTTTGCTGGGATCTAAAAAAGCCAGAGGACCTAGGGGGAAAAGCAGCTGCCAAAACAGGTAGTTCTTTAAAACCCATGACCTTTCTATGAGAGGTGACCATGACATAACTAACTGCTTGTAGCATCTGACTGCACCCTGCTTCCTTCCAGCCCACCTGCCACTAGCTCTGGTGATGTTGAATTGGGAGCAGTGCTCAATGAGATGTCCTACTTCTTCATGTAACACAAAGGTGGATTACTTCTTCAAGTGACCTCACGATGGAGACCTTCACCAAATTCACCGGTGGGATTCTACTATCTTTCTCTTAAGGAAGTCAAAACAACATCTCCTCAATTCATTAAACAAAACTAAAAACCTACCCTATATTCCCAATCAATATACATATAGGAATATATTTGTTGTTAACATCTATGGGAACCACTAGATGAAGGAAGGTTTAGAAGCTTAATGAAATAAACAAACTAGCAAATAGCTCCTTTGTCGTTTGAAAGCTGCTAATGTGATTTCATCTAAACCAACTGACTGTCTAATGCAAGGGTGGGGCTCACTGTTGGAGAAGATAGGATTCTGGGGACATGAGGGCACACCAAGAAATCCAAACAATCTTAGGCAAGTTGGTATATTGCAAGGGTGGGCGCAGTTCAAGTCTGCAGGATCTACTTTTTTTTTTAAGGAAAGAACCCAGAGATCTACCAGAGTCAAATGCAAAAAAGACATGCCTAGAATTAAATTTTGTGTGTGTGTGTGAAAAATGTGTGTGGAGGGGAGCTGCAAAGCAGGTAGGAATGGAGCTTACAGTCATTCCACACACAAAAATCCGCTCTTGGTTATCCCAAGGTTTCTTCATTTCAGCTGTATAATTTTGGGCAGTGAGGCATCCCTTTGTCATTGCTATTGATAAACAACTAGGAATCAGAAATCCCCGCAGTCCTGCTGCACATCACTCAGAGGTAGGAACACAGGAAGCTGCTTTATATTGAATCTGACCTTCAGCCTGCCCTATGCTGATTGGCAGCAGCTTTCTAGAGTTTCAGGCAGCAAATCTTTCCCAGCCCTACCTGGAGATGCCAGGGATTGAACCTGGAGCCCTCTGCCACTGGGCTACGCCCTTGCCCGACAGATCCCTCTGCCCACCTCTGCTGCAAGGGCTATGTCTTGACCATAAGTCTCCCAGTTATCGAGATAACTTCGAATGGGCTGGTTGCCAAATTTGTTGGGATCTCTCGTACTACTTTTGTTCCCTCACCGTGGCACAAACCCTTGTCGCTCAGCAAAGACAGCTAGTAGGATTGGATTGGAACCACAGGAATCAATGAGTAGCTTCAGATCCCTAGCTTCAGCTTAATATATTCTAAACAAGCAGGAGAGAAGTAAGGTTGGTTACAACAAGAGAGAAAAGGCCAGAACTGTAGGTGTGTCAGGTGGGGAAGATCAGAAGCAGTGAATGCAGCCAAAGAAACAGGACTAGCCTTAATGCAGACATATTTTTTAAAAACAAGAACAGCAAATATGGTTTCTTTTCCTGACTTATTCACATTTTTCTTGGAGGGCACACAGGAGGTGAGTGTAAACGTTCTGCTTTAAAGCACTCTATCTCTATTAAAATTCAGGTGTTCGGAATCTCTCTCAGTGCAGATTTAGAGGCAATTCATAATAATTCTGTTGCAAAAACATCTCGAAGGCAACAACTACAGTGCTGCCACAACATGAGAGAAAGCCAGAACTCTGTTGGCACGGAAGGCAAGATTTTCTGGTATAGTAGAAAAGAACTAATTACTGTAATATTTCTTCCCACAGCCTTGTCTTTCCCCTGCAGACATATTGCCTTTACAGTGTGAGAACTGATCTACCTGTTTTCAAAGCCTCACAGACTCCGCTTAACAAAATGAAGGCTTTTCGTGCTTGACATTTGTGAAAGCCAGTCTATCGTTTGTATAGCTTAGGAAATATTTGTTGTTCTTTCAGTCAAAGGCAATACGATAAAAATACAGAATGTGTGCAATTACTTACATCATGTGAAAGAATAATAGTCTTTTGTGGGGGGTTTTGTCTTGGTAAAATTTTAGTGGCATCTCTAGTCTCTCAACTAAAAGCCATCAATCAAACTCAATCCATTCAAACTGGGATAATATTTTGTTGCTCTCGTAAAGGACGGCCACTAGTTGGATCTCCACTTTTCTACATTGTCAAGTTTGATGGGACTTTCAGGACAGGAACCCCCCCCCCTCCTTCTAATAACAAACTCAGATAATGAGTGCTGCTACTGAGGTTGAAGCCAAAATGGGTCCGCTAAGAAACAAGAGGAAAGCATCAGCATGCTTTGAAGAACTCTGAGGTTTGCAAAAGCAGATTTTTAAAAATTGCTCAAGGGGGGGGGGGAATGCCAACCAATGAGGAGAGAGGAGAGAGCTGCCATGGAATATAATATGTCAGGTTGGAAAAGAAAAACAGAACACATTTGGGTAGGGGGTAGTGGACTGCCCTACTTAGAGCAAATGGCTGACTAGAAACATGAAGGGGAGCAGTCCTTTTGGGAGGGTGGATATGTGACAACATTTGCAACAGACCCAACTTGTTTATCTCTTATTTGAAAACCCAGAGCACAAACAGATTCTAATGCAGAGCAATGGATTCCCCATGCCTACCATTTCAAAGTATAATATAAAGGCAACCTAATCTGCTTTTGGTTGTCTTTTGATGTTTAGATATTGAAATACTGGGCCCATTAGCTCTTGCTGCCCATTACTAGCAGCCTCAAACCTGTCATTGCTTGGGAATTCCAAAAAACCCAAGGTGAGCGTAGTTTTGAAATCAGAGCAATTTTGAAAAGTTCAGTCCACCATCTTGATTCAAAATGGCATCTAATTGTATCCAAACATAGTTGGAAACCTGCTCCGTGATCTCAGGACCTGCCATGCCAAAATGTGATGTCCAAATGCATAGTTAACAAACAACTTCTCCCCACCCCCGCAAAAGTGTAGATGTGAATAGTACACATTCAGGAGATAATTGCACCAAATAGATATGCCACCAACTTTGTCCCTAATGCTAAAAAGTAGCATTATGTTCAAAGTCCACACTCTGATGTTCTGTTTCTAATGAGAGACAGTTGTCATTCTATGAAGTATTTATAAAAACCTATGGAGAGCTAACATTCTATTACAATCTTCTATCATCTTATGTTTTTTACTTACGCCCTGGGAGTGTTTCCACAAATAATTCCCATGTCTAAACAAGATTTTACATGGGAAATACCTCTGTGAAAGGCACAACTTACCAAGAATTCCAGTATTCTTACATAATTCTTTCTCAAAAGTAAAAAAAGAAAGCAAAGCACTCATCTAAAAAAAATTCTAGGCATTTGGAAGCCTAGGAATTTCAAAATCTATTTCCAGGTCTTCATGTATACACAATACTATTTCAATCCTTTCATTTTAGTGGGAGTGGCTTATGTGAGGCACTGCTTTTACAAACTATCTTTAATAAATAAGAAAGGAAACTATCTTTCCTTTGAATTCAGACGTGCGTAATTCCCTCTATAAAACGATTTAATTGTGTTTTTAAGAGCAACCATTTATTTAAGAGTGTTGCCTACCCAAAAGTCAAAGTAATGTATATTATAGGTCTATAAAAACACTTATAAGCGTAAAATGATGGGTTTAAAAAGAAAGAAAGAAATTCAGCAAGTCAAACTCTGGCTGTCAAAAATCAACCTGTACTGGGGAAGAAAAAAACAGTTCAGATTTGATAAGATGAGACTGCTGGCTCAGGCCAATGGCTCGTCTAGTCCAGCATCCTCTTTTCACAGTGTCACCCAGATGCCAGTGTGGTGCCTGCAAACTGGGCATGGGCACAACAGCCGTCTCCCCACCTGTAATTCCAAGCAACTGGCATTCAGAGGCCTTATAGTGGAGGCAGTGGCTAGCAGCTGCTGATAGCATTGCCCTCTGTGAATTGGCTCCCAGTACGTTTACGAGCACAATTCAAAGTGTTGGTGCTGAGCTTTAAAGCCCCAAACAACCTCAGTCCTGTATACCTGAAGTCTCCACCCCCATCGTTCAGCCTGGACACTGAAGTCCAGTGCCGAGGGCCTTCTGGCAGTTTCCTCACTGCGAGAAGCCACGTTACAGGGAACCAGGCAGAGGGCCTTCTCAGCAGTGCCACCCACCCTGTGGAACGCCCTCCCTCCAGATGTCAAAGAGAAAAACAACTACCAGACTTTTAGAAGATATCTGAAGGCAGCCCTGTTTAGGGAAGGTTTTAATGTTTAACAGACTATTGTATTTTAATTATTTTGTTGGAAGCCGCCCAGAGTGGCTGGGGAAACCCAGCCAGATGAGTGGGGTATGTATGTATGTATGTATGTATGTAAGTAAGTATGTATGTATGTATGTATGTATGTATGTATAAATAAATAAATAAATAAATAAATAAAGATGCCATCCAACTTGGCAGCCATTACTGCCACCTGTGGGAATGAGTTCCTTCATTTAACTATTATACTGCATGGGGCACACAGTAAGAGACTATTCTGCTGCTGTTTTGCTCAGCTTTAATTCACACCAGCATAACATCTTCTGTCACATCTACCTCAACATTACCCACCCAATAAACCCTTTCTCTGCCCCTTATCCTTTACTTTATCAATCCCAGTTTTTGCATATGATCACCAAAAAAAGTCTCATGGTGCTGTTTCCACAAGTCCACCTGAATCAAAAAGTGATGCCAATGGCATGGAAAGATGCACAGACTTAGAATGTGAGGGCTGGAGTTCCACTGGCATTGAGGACTCCTTTTATCCTCCAGGGATGCCTATCTGGTGCCCCTGCAGATGTTGCCCATCATCCCTGGCCATGATGCCTGGGGCTTGTGGGAGCTGTAGTCAACGTACACGGGCAGAACTGGCTGTAGACCTCTTCCTATGTTCCTTTCATAGAGTGGGGTACTGCTACACTGTGGATCACTTCTGCATCATTCAGGTAAAAATCAGAATGGTATACCACATAAGAGAAGGCCTCTTGGAAACATCATCCCAAGTGGAACGCGTCTTCTGGTGCTACCTAAATAATACCAGTAGCAAAACAAGTAACTCTGAGAAAGGTGTCTTGACCAAATTAGTGTATGAGGAGTAGGCAGCTTCTTAGCTGGATCACACACTTTTGTGTCCTGGAGCCACAAACTTTCCTCCAGGATTTAACCAGCTGTGGTTTGAGAGAGAAACAATTTTAAAATAGCACTTTCATTTGCAATTATCATGTCACTTTGCCACTTAACAGCAAGAGCTGTGCCGCAGGTCTCCGAGAAAGCCTGTTTAAGCACAATTGCAAGTTCAGCACGGCTCTCTCTAACTGACACACAACACTTCGAGTTAGCTAATGTGTTATTGTCTATTATATAACACTGTCATTTCCCCCCACGATCTATTAATGCACAGAGCTCATTTCCATTTCATTACAGCACTTGTACATCAGATGTGTCCTCTCTTTTCAGCCTCGTGTGCTACAATCTACTGTATTTAACATGGAGGGGAGGGAAGACTGTTGCAACAGGCAAGAAAAGCAAGCTGGCCGTTAAAAATGGACGGGGTTCCATATAATGATTTGGCAAGTTGTGCAGTAAAAGGGCACATAGGGCATTATTAAGGGATTACATCCAACAAGAGACACAGTTTCCTGGAATGAGGAAACAGGAAGCCTAAAGCCATGAAAATGTAGGTATCAGTATGAAGGAAGAAACTTGGTTAAATTTCCATTTTAATGCAAACCTACCCAGCTTAAAACTCACACTTCTCTGATTTTTGTGATGCAATTCTCCAAACAAACAATGTGCTCAACTAATCATATATTAGGAGAAAGTGTGCAAAAATGTATATGTAAGTGGAAACAACATACAAAAACACATTATATCTGGGGAAACTGCTAACTGTCCGTTCACAGCTCAGGCTAAGACGTGCAAATTGGGTCAATTTGCACTGGAATTCATAGAAATCAAGCACACCTAACCAGTGTTCCGAAAGATGAATTTGGGGAACTCTGGTTTCTTTAAATTACGGTTAGTAAACAAGCCAGGAACAGACCATGGTTTCAGATGCTGGTGTGTTCTCAAATGGTAGTTTAAACAAACAACAGTTCCCCATGTTGACACACCACAAAACACTATGGTTTGTTTAAAAAATGGGAATGTAAACTTTTTATCTCTTCCTCTGGTGCAAGAAGGAGGAGAAGGAGAAGGAGAAGGAGAAGGAGAAGGAGAAGGAGAAGGAGAAGGAGAAGGAGAAGAAGGGAATGGCCCCAAGCTTTGCACAGCTCATTCACGTAACAGGAAACCATGGTTTGCATTATGTCTGACTGGGCAATAGTGAACTAAGATGCTGACAAATTAAACACTGACGAATTAAATGCTGACAAATTAAAAATAAAAAATAATTTAGAAGACTAGCACCAGATATTTGTGATAAGAGATGGATGAGTGCTGGTTGAGGGGGGGGGGACGTCTCTAGAAATCACATGCTAGGCAGTGCTATTGGTATTGCCCTAATGTTTATGATATTTTACTGAGTTAGAACAAGAAGATGGATCCCTGCCCCAAGGAGATTGCAACCTATTGTACACTTTGAGACAGTACAGGCAATACAAGAAGGGGAGGGTAAGAAAAGGCAGGCAAAGGTTAACAAGGGATGAATATGCTTGTGTACTTGGGATTAAGCAGAGTAGAGGATGGGGGATTGGGCCAAAGGCTGCATAGGAAGGAGTGGGTTTTATACCATTCTTTCCCACCGTAACACTCTAGCGACAGGCAAGATAAGTGATGTGGGCGCTTATATCTTGTGCTGTTGTCCAGAGCCTGCCACAGTCTTTATAAACATAGGAGAAAGCATAGCCAGTGTAGCTTCATATTCTGCTTTCCCAAACAGAGCAGGACAATTCATCCAGGGCAAATTTCTGTCATGCTCAGGGTCTCTGATCTAGGAGAAAAGCCTCGGCAAGGAGCTCATCAGGAGAACAGGATCCAAGGCTTCACACACCCCACATACACAAGGGTTTGTCATGACAAAATTTAACTACTGGATTTTTGGCTGGCCAGGAGTCCAATGAGGTTTGGCAGTTCTGCTTCTGTTTCCTTTGCTGTGCTATGGCTCCTTTCCCCCTTTCCCTATCTCCTTCTTCCCCAACCAGATGTCCTCCAGGTAATTTGGTCTACAGCTCTCATCCACCCTAGCCAGTGCAGACAAGGATCAGGGATTATGGGACCTGCAGTCCAGAACACCTGGGAGTGCAGAGAGGGGAAAGGATGCCCTATCCAGTTTTGTCCTTGTCCATTAACTCCTAAGAGTTTCCACCTTATGTAGCTCAGCTGGACACTCCTGTCCACAAGGGAAGGCAAAGGCAGATGGTAGTGAGAAGTAGGGAGGACAGAAAGGAAGGAACTCTGCCCAAGCTTCTATTGCTGAATGGATTGCTGAAGAGCTGTTGAGAATCAGTACTGTGCTCGATGGGCCAATGGTGTGAGGCAGCTTCCCATGTTCCAAAGCTCTTTGCTTGTAGCTCTTTCTAAGAAGGTAGCCACTAGCACAAAGACCAAATGCCAACTCTCTAATATAAAAAACCCCTCCAGTTTCAAGCCACAGTGAGTAAATTAAGTTGGCCACTCCTCTGTTTACTCTAAGTCAGTAACATCCACCCACGTATTTCCGTAATGAAACACACACACAGCTACAGAACTAAAGCCAAACACGAAGAAAAAAGAGGTCCCAGTCCCTAAGACATTTATTATCAAAATCACTGATAAAGCCATGCAGGCATGCTTTTTGTCAGGATCACAGTCTCTCTCGGCACACACACACACACACACACACACACACACACACACCAAATCCTCAAAATATATCAAAGCAAATTTCTTGCCTGTTCCTGCCTTGGTTCTTCTGCCCGCTGCAACCATGTACATGTGTAAAGCCTAAGGTGTGGCTGGTGACAAGACTGCTATCACCCTTTCCCTTCCTATTGCAATGTTGTTTCAAAACCCCTGTGCCCAAGATCGCAAGTCATACACAATTGTCCTCCTCCTCCTTAAACATACTATTACAAATCAGATGGGTGTGGGAAGAACAAGGAGAACACCACTTTGCAGAACGTCTGCCTACCATATTATTATTATTATTATTATTATTATTATTATTATTATTATTATTATTATTATTATTTTATTATACATCTGTATTCTTAAAGAGGGACGTGAGACAGAAAGAACAACACTCCAGCTGTCAATAAAAGGGTTTCCATTCTTATACTAAAGAGTAACATGTTGGGTGTGATTGTTAGTAATCTCATCATTTTTAACATTCATTACAAATGCCTTTTTTCTGCCACTCTCAATTTTCCTCATAGTTGCCAAAGTGGAAACTATTTCAACTTGCTCTTTAAAGGGGGAAACACAACTCTATGCCTAACGACAGCTTTACTCTCATGTAGCACTAATACCGAGTCTGACTCCAAGCTAATAATAAAAATTTGTTTGGGTTTCTGGCTTAATATGCTGCTTCTGTTTGTTTGCCAGTTTGGCAGTGGACTGCACATCAGCCTCCTTCACCTTCACATATGAATGGCACCAGTTTTTGATCACACTAGAGCACTGATAGTCAACATGGGATACTTCAGATGTTGTTGGGGTTCCCAATTCTCACCACCCCAACCAGTATGCCTACTGCTTAAGCATGACTGGAGCTGGAGTCCAGCAATGCCTAGAATGCAGCACATTGGCAACCCTTGCAGTAGGGAATTCAGGTGTTTTAGAAAGTGACCTTTCCCAATATGGACTCTGGCTTGGAGCAAATATGCTCGGATCTTGTCAACCAAGTAAACTTCCCTCTGAGCCTGTGAAGAAAAGCAGGCATTCCCACCCACCCAAAATTTGACAGCTTCAAAAAGAAGAAAAGGACAGTGGAATTATCTGGAAGGTACAGGGACCGCAGTTGCGCTCTTTAATTACTGCTTCTATTATTAGCACGCAAAGGCAATATATCAGGCATTTTAAGGTAGGGATTATGTAAGAGAATAGAAGACTTTTAAAAGAACATCACTTTTATGTTTTCAGTGACGTTGGTAAGAAATGAGGACCTGCAGTTCTAACAGCGTCAAACTGACAAGAAAGAAAACAGGACATTTCCCTGGGAAATAGATCCACTCTGGGCAAGAGTGGGCAGATTTTATACTGGCAGTTGGCTAAGTTCTCCTCTGGCTCATCATCTTGGCAGACCGTGCAGGGGAAAGGAAGTGGTTGTTTCTCTCCTAAGGGAAAGATTCCAAATTTCAACCTTTGGTCCTATGTTGGAGGAACACACACAGTATGAGCCAATGAGGAAGTCTACTTGACTGCAGGGTAAAATGTTATGAGAGCCCATCCAATGCCAACAGTTTCTGGAATTAAATAAGGCATTCCCATACTTTTTTCACATCAGTTTCTCTACAAGAAATCTCCCATCACGTGCTGTACTTCATAATGACATTCAAAGCCATATTTTTACCATCTAACAGTGCAATTCTATGCATCCCTGCTCAGAAGTATGACCGGTTGAAGTTAATGGGCATAGGGTTGCAGTATTAAAACAGCATGTATGAAAAGGATTTGAGTTTTACAGCCTGATTTACTTTCTAGTAAACATGTTGAGGATCATAAAAGAAACCTGCAATGCTAGACATATATTTATTTGAAAGTAAGTTCCATAGAAACCGGTGGGTTCTATTTCTGCGTAAACATGGAAAGGGTTAGGCTGTCAAGTGTCCTTTTTCATAGGAAAAGAAAGCAATTGAAATGAAACCAGGTAGATTATAGAAAAAACATTTAAAATCAATTGAAAATTCTTTAACAGTGAATCTGACTGCAATTATTTTCCTAACTGTTTACAATTTTCCTTCTTACATACAAGCAATATCAAATACACAAACCAGAGTTTTCACACTAAATAGATTTCTGAGGTTTTGCAAAAAGAAGAAGTCTTGAAACCTTGGTGGTGATGAATGATGAATAAATTGACCTACCTCTCTACTGACTCATCTTATAAAGAATGTGTCAGAAAGTTAGTAATCAACATAAGATTACTAAGGGCAAATAAGCTTCCCCGAAAGACAACTAGTTCACCATTATAACTCTTCTCCTGAAATGCAGAGGTGTAAGAGGGAGGGTTGGGAAGGTTCTAAGGTGCAGACTCATTTTGCAATGGGCAGTGACAAGCCCCAACTGTCCCAGGTGTTATCCTTTGTGATCTGACTGACCTAGAATGCCAACTCAAGGCTTATGTAACATGCCGAATTCCCATCAGATACAGAAGGGTGTGGAAAGAGCTCCCAAAGAACGTATATTTGAAAGCCACTGCTTTAGAACCTGACAGCTATAGTGTGATAAGTAGTGTGCAGGATAGTTATTATATTCTAAACTTCTCAGCTTGTAGGCCTCAAATATTAACTGAGCTAGACATAAATTCCCTTCTCCTGCCTTATTCTTGGCATTTGGGAAAGTGGGGTTGTGCCTTATACAAAATCAGAGCATCAATTTGTCCAGTTTAGTATTGTCCACAGTGACAGGATGCAGCTCTCAGATGGGAATCTTCTGCAGCCCTTTTTGGAGATGCCCAGAATTGAACATAGGACTTTCTACACACAAATCATGTGCCCTATCACTGAGCTACGGCCCATCTTCTTTGCAATAAACCTGACCCTTTGAATTCAGAATAACCGGCCTCTGATCCTGAGATAGGATATGCTGAGCTTAAGACATGGCAGGGTCAACATAGGAACCAATACTCCAAGATGCAGTAATGTTCCAAGATTTCCAACACTAGTTTCCCCAAACTAGATCTCCCCACTAGTGTCTCGCTTAGCGAAGGGCCAAACAAGGACCAAGAGACGCATCTAAGCTCTGCAAGGGCTATCCATGCTAAGCAAAACAGTACAGTTCAGGAGCAAACAGAAAGGAAACCTTCCCTTCTCTTACGTTTCAGAGGTTGAGCTCTTTTTGACATATAATATCCAAAAAGGAATTAGAAATTGCTTCTTTGGACTCCAAGGGTGGGGCACTGATTAGATGGAGCTGGCTGCTTCCCGTCAATGATGAACTTTTGAATGTGAGAGGAAAGGCAGACAAAGGAGGCGGACTTTCCACGAAGTGCTTATTAAATCATGTTTTCGGCTCGGCTCAGTAATATTTACAGTTTATACAGAGCATGTTTCATTCCACAACCTTTCAAAATATCCCAAACTGCAAGCTCCCAAGCACCACCCAGCATTAGTAAGATAATAGCTTGGTGAAAAGATAGAGGTTTTCTTGTTTGCTTAAAGGACTGTGCCCATTTCAAATTCTGACAAGCATGACTCCAAATATGAAAGGTAACTAAAGGAAGCTACAGTGTCTGACTCAACGGGGATTAAACACTGATTTGTGCTAGTCCTAGTTACCGAATTATTTCCTGCAGGAATTCAGTAGTAAGAGAGAGTGTTGCTATTGTTCTGTTGAGTTTCCAGTTAGGGAAGTATTTTGCTTACTGTTTCTTTCCTGTTATTATATTATGGATCTGTCTGAGAACAGGAGAAGATAAAGCACAGCGGAGAACAGCCACAGTAGATATTCTTCTTTAAAGGAAGCCCCCCCCCCCTCTTTTTTGGCAACAACAACTGAGACTTGTGTCACCTAAATTGACTGTGGCATAAACTTTCACAGACTACTAGAAACCACACCACTACAGGCACCTGACAATTGCCCATCCAAAGTGGCTTACAATAATAAGAACAACAGCAACAAAATGCAAACAGTGCTTCAAACAGCCCAGCCCATCTCGAAAACAAGAGCCAGTAAAGCATAATTAAAAATAGCCACAGTCCATCCAATAAGCATCATTGCCGGAAGGCTAATTGAAAAAGAAAGTCTTCAAGGGCTTCTAAAAACCACACAATGGAAGTATGCATTCCAAAACTGATGGGAGGCATGGGGCCACCAAATGAAAGGCCCTCTCCTTTTAGTGATAGATTCTAGTGGTGGACAAAAATCCCCCCCCCCATCTCTCTATTTGCCCTAGGAAATAAGCTGGTAGTGATGCAAACAGCAGCTTCTGGACAAAAAGCAGCTGGGGGAAGCTATTTTCATCCACTCTCCCTACCTCTGTGCTACACTGCCCATCTGGACTGCACCTCTCACAGCTCCTTTTTTAAAAAAAACAATGACAGCAAAAACACCCAACAGGCAAATGTGAAGACATGTTTAATGCCAATGAACATTGGTGTGATATGCCTCTGACACCCAGTTGTTGAGGAGCACAGGCAGGGAGAGTGTCATGGCACCAATATCCTGCTTGTGGGCTACCCCAAAGCATTATTTTATTGTCCATGCAGTTTGACCCTCAGGTTCATGCCATGAAGCCCTGACAGTAAGTTCAGAGCAGGAAAAAGGAAATGCTTCTTCACACAACACCAAATTAACTGATGGAATTTACTCTCCTCGGCATCCTAGGCTTGAACACAAGCTGAAATGGCCTTTAAAAAAAAAGAACAGGCAAAGTCAGACACAGTAACTTGTGGGCTCTTCATTCAGTTATGTAGTTTGGGCAGCCTGGGTGGTGACTTGAGGATTTCACAGTAATACACAAACCATTACACAATGTGAGCTGTCACTAGCCATAACACATAATGCTAAGCATCTCAGTGAAGTTTGGCAGCATAATTGTTTGCAGAAGAACCTAAGAACGGACCAGATAACTCTGGTCAAATTGTAACGCGGCATAGATGCCTGCTATGTCTCCCTTCCTCCCTATTTCTTATGTAGATTAATATGAGCAAGTCGCTCTTTAAAATCACAGCTTCACCAACCAAAAGGTTCACCTGCCTTCAAGCCAAAGGACGCACCATGATGGGAAGCTGACAACCTTATCCATCACAATGGCTGCTTTTTAACAGAATGCTCCTCTCAGAACAAGCCAGGACAGACCAAAGAGTAGAAAGGCCGTGAATGTACCATTCCTCACGTCCAACCTCTTGGAGAAAAAGGCAAAGCAATATTGTCAAGCATCAAGCATCTTATTTATCTTTTTTCTAATTGGGATTGTGGAAGCCTAGACTGCTTTAGAAATTGCTATATCATGCTGGGGATGATAATCTTATGTAGGTGTATATTGTTTTGCCACCTTTTCAGATAAGTGACTGACAGAAAAATCAGGCCCAATTATAATTCATCCTATTATATTGAAACTCTCTCATGGGCATTCGGGGTTTTTGGCCACAAACCAGAGACTCACCCACACCTTTTTTGTGGATATACCCTGATTTCTTTCAGTTTCCTTTTAGAATATCTCCTCAATGAACCCTTAAACCCTTTCTTAAACCTCCCTGAGTTTCTTTTTAAAAGGGGTTGGGGTGCAAACATTAAAATGGGGCAGCCAAGGAGGTGTGCTCAGGTAAATCAGGGGTCAGCAAGGTTTAGTGCAGCATGCAAGTGGGCAGCTCGATTCGGGGGAGGCTCAAATGACCTCCGCGGGCTGCTTCTGGCCCATGGGCCTTAGGTTGCTGACCTCTGAGGTAAATGGAAAATTTCCCATTTTAAAAGCTTCTGCACCAAATTCTTTGGACTATGACCTTTGGGGTTCATGAGAAAGGCATCACTAATTATACGAATAACTCCAGTAAGCTCTGTCAAAATTGGTGAGTGTACTTTGAGTGTACATTTTCTCAATAGCAGCATTTCAGAGTCACAGTTCTAGTTTCTCCCAACATCAGAAGTCTGGAACTCTGAAGCCTGGCTCTTGAGCTGTAACACTCTTTTATTTTGCTTGCTGTGTTTCCTTGTCCAAAGGCATTTACTGCAAGGAAGCTTTTCTGGAAGGAAAAGGGGTTTCCTCCTCCTCTCCTTCCCTTATCTCTGCCCTTATATGACATCTGCACAGATCTGTTTTCTGCCTTCAAAGCCATTTTGCCTCCGTGGCATTTGGCTGAGACAGTGCATGGTGGAGTAAGATTTCACAGCAATGGGGTCCATTTTTACGTGGACATTCAAGATCAAAATATGCAGCTTAGTTGAGACTGGTGGCAGCTGTTTAACTGGGATCTTTTATTAAAAGCAAGCTTTCTGCAATAGTCATTCTGCACTTCAAACAAGCCAAAGGTCATGATGACATGCTTCCTTGGGAGCTCAGCTAAAACCATCCTACAAAACTTTCAGCCTGGTCATGTGAATGTTTACTCAGAAGTGTGGGTGGACAGATCAGTCTATTTCCAGTCTTTGTCCATTTTGCATGTGTTCATTCATAAGTGCATTCTGTCCTCTTACCACACCAGTCTGCATTTCATAGAATCATAGAATTGTAGAATTGGAAGGGACCCTGAGGATCATCTAGTCCAACCCCCCTGTAATTTATTAAACTTTCGAATGCATTTTCTCCTAAAATGCACATTTTATATGTATTTTGGTATTTTTTAGAAGAGAAGTACGCAGCGGGTGGCGCTGTGATCTAAATCACGGAGCCTCTTGGACCTGCCAATCAGATGGTCGGCAGTTTGAATCCCCGCAACGGGGTGAGCTCCCGTTGCTCTGCCCCAGCTCCCGCCAACCTAGCAGTTCGAAAGCATACCAGAGCAAGTAAATAAATAGGTACCGCTGCTGCAGGAAGGTAAATGGCTTTTCTGTGCACTCTGGCTTTCGTCACAGTGTCCCATAGCACCACAAGCGGTTCAGTTATGCTGGCCACATGACCTGGAAAAACTATCTGTGGAAAAACGCCAGCTCCCTCAGCCTGAAAGTGTAGATGAGCACCGCAACGCCATAGTCAAATTTGTCTGGACTTAACCACCCAGCAGTCCTTCACCTTTTTACCTTTATTAGTTCAGGAGGTCCAAAAAATGCACACCAAACAAAATCCTCACACATTCCTACCTAGAAGAAAACCGCACTGATTTTGGTGAAACGTAATGATAGGGAAGTACATAGACGGTTGCAAACAATGTTTATCATCAAATGTTAAAGGAACCTTGTGATTATCAAGAAATCTATAAATGGCTTGCATATTACTCTTTCAGTTTCCATCATGAAGACAAAGAGGAGCAAATAATGTAGTAATGAATGAGGCATTTCCATGAAAGGTGCTGTCATGTCTCTCCAAATGACACTGTTAAGCTTTCTGAGCCCAGGATGATTTTATGTATAAAAATATGGATTTTGTTTATGTTATATACTGGAATGCTAGGTTTTAAGCCAGGCTAATGTAAATCCATTCATTCCATTTCCATGTTGTGATATATTTCATATTTATTTATTACATGTGCCCTGTTCTTCCTCTAAGGATGTCAAGCAGTTTATCAAAGAGGTTCCAGAAAGCCTGGCGGCTTACAGAGCCAGATCTGTTCAACCTCAGCAGCAGACCTGGATCCTGTCTTTGCAAACGATTCTCCAGAGCCAAGTAATAAATAGTAATGCTTATATACTGATTTCAACATTTCAGAATGTTTTGACACCCTCTCACTCTCAAAAGAGTAACGTTTTCAGAACCTGAAAACTTCTACTGCGAAATCCTATTCTGAGGCAAAATGGACAGTACTATACTTGTCAAAGAGATATAGTGGAATAGATAGGTGGCAAGAGCGCATGGTGACATGTGCAGGTCTTAGGTTTCAGATTCTCTTCCACCAGGCTGAAATCCTACACACAGTTTCCTGGGAGCAAGTATCATTGAATTCAGTGGGGTTGGCTTCCAAGTAAAGATGCACAGGGGTGCACTGTAGAATCATAGAATCATAGAGTTGGAAGAGACCACAAGGGCCATCGAGTCCAACCCCCTGCCAAGCAGGAAACACCATCAGAGCACTCCTGACATATGGTTGTCAAGCCTCTGCTTAAAGACCTCCAAAAAAGGAGACTCCACCACACTCCTTGGCAGCAAATTCCACTGTCGAACAGCTCTTACTGTCAGGAAGTTCTTCCTAATGTTTAGGTGGAATCTTCTTTCTTGTAGTTTGGATCCATTGCTCCGTGTCCGCTTCTCTGGAGCAGCAGAAAACAACCTTTCTCCCTCCTCTATGTGACATCCTTTTATATATTTGAACATGGCTATCATATCACCCCTTAACCTCCTCTTCTCCAGGCTAAACATGCCCAGCTCCCTTAGCCGTTCCTCATAAGGCATTGTTTCCAGGCCTTTGACCATTTTGGTTGCCCTCCTCTGGTCACGTTCCAGTTTGTCAGTGTCCTTCTTGAACTGTGGTGCCCAGAACGGGACACAGTACTCCGGTGAGGTCTGACCAGAGCAGAATACAGTGGCACTATTACTTCCCTTGATCTAGATGCTACACTCCTATTGATGCAGCCCAGAATTGCATTGGCTTTTTTAGCTGCCACGTCACACTGTTGGCTCATGTCAAGTTTGTGGTCAACCAAGACTCCTAGATCCTTTTCACATGTACTGCTCTCAAGCCAGGTGTCACCCATCTTGTATTTGTGCCTCTCATTTTTTTTGCCCAAGTGCAATACTTTACATTTCTCCCTGTTAAAATTCATCTTGTTTGTTTTGGCCCAGTTCTCTAATCTGTCAAGGTCATTTTGAAGTGTGATCCTGTCCTCTGGGGTGTTAGCCACCCCTCCCAGTTTGGTGTCATCTGAAAATTTGATCAGGATGCCCTTGAGTCCATCATCCAAGTCGTTGATAAAGATGTTGAATAAGACCGGGCCCAAGACAGAACCCTGTGGCACCCCACTAGTCACTCTTCTCCAGGATGAAGAGGAACCATTGATGAGCACCCTTTGGGTTCAGTCAGTCAGCCAGTTACAAATCCACTGAGTGGTAGCATAGTCAAGACCACATTTTACCAGCTTCTTTACAAGAATATCATGGGGCACCTTGTCAAATGCCTTGCTGAAATCAAGGTAGGCTACATCCACTGCGTTCCCTTCATCTACCAGGGTTGTAATTCTGTCAAAAAATGAGATCAGGTTAGTCTGACATGACTTATTTTTCAGAAATCCATGCTGACTATTGGTGATCACAGCATTCCTTTCTAGGTGCTCACAGACTGTTTGCTTAATGATCTGCTCCAGAATCTTCCCTGGTATTGATGTCAGACTGACTGGGCGGTAATTATTTGGGTCCTCTCTTTTCCCCTTTTTGAAAATAGGGACAACATTTGCCCTCCTCCAGTCTGCCGGGACTTCGCCTGTTCTCCAGGAATTCTCAAAGATGACTGCCAGTGGTTCTGAGATCACATCTGCCAGTTCTTTTAATACTCTTGGATGCAGTTCATCTGGCCCTGGGGACTTGAATACATCTAGACTAGCCAAGTATTCTTGTACTATCTCCTTAGTTATTCTGGGCTGTGTTTCCTCTGCTGAATCATTTGCTCCAAATTCTTCAGGTTGGGCATTGTTTTCTTTATTGGAGAAGACTGAGGCAAAGAAGGCATTGAGGAGTTCAGCCCTTTCTGTGCCCCCTGTTTGCATTTCACCATCTTCTCCTCTGAGTGACCCCACTGTTTCTTTGTTCTTCCTTTTGCTACGAACATACCCATAAAAGCCTTTTTTGTTGCTTTTAACCTCTCTAGCAAGCCTGAGTTCATTCTGCGCTTTAGCTTTTCTGACTTTGTGTCTGCACGTGCTGGCTATTTGTTTGAATTCCTCTTTGGTGGTTTCCCCCCTTTTCCATTTTTTGTACACATCCTTTTTTAATCTTAACTCAGTTAAAAGTTCTTTAGATAGCCATCCTGGCTTCTTTAGGCACCTTCCATGTTTCCGTCTCATTGGTATTGCCTGAAGTTGTGCTGTTACTATCTCCCTCTTAACAAACTCCCAGCCATCATGAACTCCCTTTCCTTTTAGTATTACTGTTCATGGGATCTCACCCAGCACTTCCCTAAGTTTTATGAAGTCGGCTTTCTTAAAGTCAAGAAATTGAGTCCTAGTATGCTTGGCTGCTCCTTTCCGCTGTATAGTAAACTTCAGAAGAGCATGATCACTCGCGCCTAATGATCCTTCCACTTCTACCCCACTAACCAGGTCATCAACATTGGTTAGGACAAGATCTAAAATGGCTGTTCCTCTTGTTGCTTCTCCCACTTTCTGGACAATGAAGTTGTCTGCAAGGCCAGTGTAGAATCTGTTTGACCTTATGCTCTTGGCTGAGTTTGACATCCAACAAATATCCGGGTAATTGAAGTCCCCCATTACTACTATCTCCCTTCCTTTTGCATGCTTGGCCATCTGTTCCAGGAAGGCATCATCTATGTCCTCCGTTTGGCTTGGGGATCTATAGTAAACTCCCACAATGAGGTCACTGTTATTCTTCTCTCCCTTAATTTTGACCCAAATGCTCTCACTTTGGCTTTGAGGTTCTAAATTTTGGATCTCTTCACAGGTATACACATCCCTGACATATAACGTCACTCCTCCTCCTTTCTTGTCTGGTCTGTTTCTCTGAAATAGATTGTATCCCTCCATTATTACATTCCAATCGTGGGACTTATCCCACCAGGTTTCAGTGAAGCCTATTATGTCATATTTAGTTTGCTGTACCAAGAGCTCAAGCTCATCTTGTTTATTTCCCATGCTTTGCACATTAGTGTACAGACACTGAAGTCCATTAATCATTCCCCCATGTCTCTTATTTAAGGATTTTTTCCTCCCACCACTAGGTCTGTGTGCTGTTTGCTCCATTTGGTCCATGACATTTGGATGATCATCTTCATCAATTGATAGACTCCTACCTTCAGGAGCACTGTCTCCCTCCCCCACATTAGTCAGTTTAAAGCGGGGGAGGGAGACAGTGCTCCTGAAGGTAGGTGCAAAATAAATCAGGTGCAAAATATCAAGAAGTTTCACCAAACATTGGCTGATAAAGGTATAGCAAATCAGATGCTCTGGCTTACAACTGGCCCACGAGCTGGGGATAAGAGATGGTACGGGCAAATTTTCAGTAACCATGAAAAAACGTTACTGAAAGCACCACCAATCTGCTTGGAGCTTTTCAAAAACAAAAGGGCAGGTCCATGGCAGAGGAGCTTACAAACTAAAATTTGAGACTGGGGAGTCAACAGAGGAAAAGAAAGGAAAGATTTGCCAGAGGCTGATGAACACTGTATGAGGCTTTGTTGGTTACAGCAGATCCCCAGTGAAAACAGTGAGATGTCTTTGAATAAACACACATAGACTTCCTCTCCCTTACAGAATTGTCCATACATCTGAGGAAGCTTGGGCTGTGTGTGCACTATACCTTTAAAGCACATTCGAAGCACTTCCCCCCTCAAAGAATTCTGGGTACCGTAGTTGACTCCTCACAGAGTTGCAACTCCCAGAATCCCTTAACAAACTACAGTGACCATAATTCTTTGAGGAGGGGAGAAAAATGTGCTTCAAATGTGCTTTAAAGGTATAGTGAGCAGCATTGGAGAGGAAGGGAGTGGGAGAGGAGAAAACCAGTGAAGATGAGCCGAGTACCGCAGACGGCCTTTCCTTTTTTTGACTGCATGCCACGGTGTTTTTCTCAAACGAAGCACAACTAGCAGCCAATTATTCTGCAGACTTAATGCTCACAGCACCAAGTCCCAGCTGATAGGAGCATGGCAAGCCTGTCTCCACCGCCGAGCAATATGTTTGTGCACTCAAGAAGTCCCTTGAAACCGTGCAATCAGGGCTCCGTTACGCAGCTGCCGCTATCAGACAAACAGATGCCGAGTAGTGAGCTTCACATATAACCAAGTCTATTTTGTTCTTCCCTATAATTGTACCCGTTCTCCTCCTCACAATAATTAATGCCTCTCCCCCCTCCCTACACCATCACGCCCGCTACTATACTTAACTGGCTCTGCCAGCCTATGGTATCTGAAAGAATGGCACATTTTCCTCTAAAAATAATCAGCTCCTTTCAGCTGTAGCACAAAACAAATTAGAATTTAAGCAGCACAGACTGTTGCCAACCACAATGGGCTGCACAAAGAAAGGCATACATAATCTGCTTGGTGCCTTTCCTGCAATAGTACTACTTCGGCGTGTACCGTAATGAAAGATAAACGCCTTTTATCTTCATGAATGAATGAATGTACACACACTCAAGGTCAGAAAGGACAAGATGACTCTCTCCAGCACAACCCACGGAACTCAAATGCATATGTTGGAAGTCTTCGCCTCTCACTCTGTTGCTTGATCTGTAATGGGTCTGCAGTGCCTTAATAACAGTTGCCATGCCTCTCTTACATCTAAAGGGATATGGCGGGAAACTCCACCCGTACTGGAACACTGCTAACAGGTTACAGCAGGCTTCCTCAACCTGGTGCCCTCTAGAGGCTTAAGGGCTACAACTCCCATCATTCCTAATCATGCTAGCTGGGAGTTGTAGGCCAAAGCATTTGGAAGGTCCCAAGGTTGGGGAAGGATGAACTAGCTCAGTGATCGTCAAACTTCGCTCTCCAGCTGTTTTGGGACTACAATTCTCATCACCCTGACCACTGGTCCTGTCAGCTAAGGATGATGGGAGTTGTAGTCCCAAAACAGCTGGAGGGCCAAGTTTGGCCATCACTGAACTAGCTCAACCCCTTTCTGTAACACCCGAGGGGATACTACCAACACCTTTTGAGTCTGCGGTAGTGGGAGGTTGGCTCACTCGCTGGATCATCACCTTGCCGTGATGAGTGGGCTTGCATGTTCCTATGATCCTTTTGAGCAAAGCCGTTGGGAGTCTCGTACTCCCAGTAGGGTCACCCAAGGTGGCAAGGTCAAGGGGGAGAAGCTAGACAAAGAATGATCCAAGAAGTCCTCAATGGCAGAACAGGTGGAAGATAACAAAAAGAAAAGAAAAGAAAAAAGAAAAGTGCTGCACCAACAAGCACAAAACAACCCCTCTGCAGTGCCACAAATCCAACTTAATGGTGTAATGTTGGAAAGTGTTGATTACTTCTCCTACCTGGGCAGTTATCTTTCCACATGGGCCGACATTAATGCCAAAATGTAGCATCACCTGAGCTATGCAAATACAGCTTTCTTAAAGTGCAGAGTGTTCGAGGACTGGGACATTTGTGGGGAAACCAAAGTGCTTGTTTACAAAGCTATTGCACTACCAACCTTACTGTACGCTTGTGAAACACAGACCACTTATAAACGCCATCTGCAACTCCATGAAAGATTCCATCAACGGTGTCTTCAAAAATGTTTACATATCACTTAGGAAGACAGGCAAACTAATGCCAGTGTACTGGAAGAAGCAAAAATCAACAGTGTTGAAGCAATGATTCTTCAACAACAGCTTTGTTGGTCATGTTGTTCGGGTGCCTGATTATCGTCTTCCAAAACAACAACGCTATTCCAAACTTAAAAATGGCAAGTGTAATGCTGGTGGTCAACAAAAGAGGTTCAAAGACTCTCTCAAGGCAAATCTTTAAAAATGTAGTATAAACACTGACAATTGGGAAACATTGGCCTGCGAGCACTCCAATGGGAGAACAGCCTTTACCAAAGGTGTCATGGACTTTGAACTCAGGGCAAAAAGGAGAAACGAGCTAAGGGGAAGGCACACTTGGCAAACCCTCACCATGAACAACTCCCACCCGGAAACCAATGTCCCCACTGTGGAAGGATGTATGGATCCAGAATTGGCCTCCACAGTCACTTATGGACTCACCATTAAGACCATGTTCATGGAAGACCATCTTACTTGGCTATGAGTGATCACCAAAGAAGAAAGAAGCGGGAGGCTGGGTTAGATGACTCTTGATGTCCCTTCCAACCTACAATTATATGCTTCTATGAGTTCCATGATGGAAGAAAGGTGGGAAATAAAGAAGCATGCAACAGCTAATCAAGGGGTGTAGTTGGACTCTATCAGCACCAACCAGCAGAGATGATGAGTGTTGCAGTCCAGTAACTGCCAGCAGGCTTCAGGTCCCTAATTCTTGGCCTAGTCTGATGCCCTGAAGCTATTATTGTCTTGGGCACCATCCAGCTTTAGCTTGGCCCTGTGGCTGGCTTGCAAACTCATCTGTGGTGAGTATGGATTGCTTCCAAGTGAATGAGCAGGAAATTGTGTATGGTCTTGTGTGTGTTTTTGTAAACTGGGAGAAGGTTGATCTTCCTCCCATTGCCTCCTTCCCCTACCTCTCAAGTTATTGATGACTTATACTGGTTTGTGTTGGCAGGCTGAATAGTTAAGATGTATGAGCACTTTTTGTAGGCTTATTTAGAGGCTGATTTTAAAAGAAAAGTCTCTCTCTATTGTTTTGACCTTTAGAAAATGAAAAATAGAATGACAGATTTCAGATGAATAAGCCCTCCAGTCCAGAAACCCAGTGGATGCTCCCACTGCCTTGCTTGTACCGAATCTCCAATATAAACAAACAGTTTCTGAGTGCTGCTCCAAAGTGGAAAATCACTGAGAATGTTATAGTGGCTTTGCACATAAGGGATATCCTGGAATCGTAACGGGCTCCCTATTGAAAGAGGTTAAGCTGCTGTTTTTATAGATTTGGACCTGGCCCTGACAGATGAAAAGGACAATGAGAGGTTAGAGGGAGCAGCTATGCATTTATTATCTCTATTATATTAGTGCTGACCTACTCCATGCCCTTGAATCTGTGGATCACTGTCCGCAGATCACCTTCCTAACTGGTGCTGACACAACAGCTTAGTGCTAATTTATTATGGGGGAAAAATTGCCTAGTTGTTCTTCACTCTAGATTTAAAAAACAAAACTTGTGCAATCTTGGAAAAGTATAACTGAAATGGATGAAGTACACATGACACTGGGTGACTGGAGTCCAAATCCCAGCCCAGTCCAACTCATTTGTTGTGTATCCTATTACTGTGCTCATATCCAAGCCTCATTCACCCATCTGTAAAATGGAAAGAACAGTGCTCAACTTCCATAGGGCTGTAAGACAGGAAATCACCCTGTGCACTAACAGTAACATCATGGTATCTCATTATTTTTACTATTTATGCAAAATCCTGGGCGCTTTTGAAAATCTGACTGTTGATTTTCTGTGTGTCAGCAGCTCAAAGCTTTTCAATTAGGTCAACGGCAGGGGGGAGGGGCATAATAATAATAATAATAATAATAATAATAATAATAATGCCCTACCCATCTGCCTAAGGTTGCTCCAGCCACCATGGGTGGCTTCCAACACGTATAAAAATAGAATAAAACATCAAACATTTGAAACTTCCTGAAATAAATACTAATATTATTTATGATACAGTGGCAGCTGGGCAGCATGCTGCCAAACAATAATATCTATTTTGAGATCCCAAAAATATTTCAGATTGGCTGCCATGTGTTGTTAAACCATCATTCAGCCCGGACACTGAGATCCAGCGCAGAGGGCCTTCTGGAGGTTCCCTCACTGCGAGAAGTGAGATTACAGGGAACCAGATAGAGGGCCTTCTTGGTAGTGGCACCCGCCCTGTGGAACGCCCTCCGATCAGATGTCAAGGAAATAAGCAGCTACCCTATTTTTAAAAGACATCTGAAGGCAGCCCTGTTTAGGGAAGTTTTAAATATTTAATGCTGTATTGTTTTGAATACTCGATTATTGGGAGCCGCCCAGAGTGGCTGGGGAAACCCAGCCAGATGGGCAGGGTATAAACAATATATTATTATTATTATTATTATTATTATTATTATTATTATTATGTAATTTATTAAAGAAAAAGCTGGATTTGTCTCTTCATCTCAAGCCCTGTAGTGGTATCTGTAATGTCTGCACTAAACATGGCCCTGCTGAAATAAGTGGAAAAACCAAACCAACAAACCAAAGTCCCTGTGTAAATCATATTGCAGGCTGAAATTAAATATTCTGAAAATGAAACGTCAGTATATCACTAGAATGGGGTTTCTTTGCCCAGAGAGTCTTTTCCAGCATTTACATTCTCCTTGCTTGAATGAGCCAGTTTCATTTACAGCTATCTGGATTGTGAAACCACCCTATGAGCTCACTGCTTAGATTTTGTGAACATTCATTCTTTATGACCAAAGTGCGTAGAGATGATGTTTTTATGTTGATCTCATATTTTAAAACAATAGCATTCCATTGAATGGTTGAATTTTGTGATTATATTGCAGACAGGGAGAGAGAGAGGGGGGGGGGGGAGAGAGTAGGGGAAGGGAATTATAGAATTGGGTGGGGGGTTATTAAGTCTTTGTGTTAGGATTTCAATCCAAATTATAATGTGGTATCTCACCAAACTGCCACCTTTTTTGTTTTTTGTTCTCTCCATGATAATCTACTATCTGGCTACTCTCAAAGATAACTATTACTATGGAGAGAACAAAAAGAGAAAGGGGGTTGGAGAGATACTAATGACATTATAACTTATTAGAACTTTTCTTTTGTTTTATTTTTTAAAAAATCCAGAAAAATAGGCAAAGAACATACAAAGAACTCTGCTGCATCAGAATGCAGAATGCCCACCTTGTCCAGCATTGTCCAGTTCTCACAGAGGCCAATCAGATGCCTGTGGGAAGCCCACAAGTAGGATCTGAGCACAAGAGCCCTCTCCCCACTAGTGCTCCCCATCAGCTGGTACCCAGAGGCATGTTGACTCTGACTGTGGAGGTACAGCATAGCCATCATGGCTAATAGCAACTGACAGCTTCATCCTCCAAGTTGGTGGCCATTGCTACCTCTTGTGGAAGCAAATTCCATATGGGCTGGGTGAAGAAGCACTTTCCTTTTTCTATTCTCAATCTTCCAACATTCAGGTTCTTCGGGTGGCCCTGGGTATTATGTTCAAAGGGGGAAAGTGTCAGGAGCTCAGCTTGAGTAGGACCCTGGCAGAGACACATGCCCGACTGGCATGTTCTCTCCCTCCTGGTCAATCGTTCAAAAGCCTTCTTCAGCCCGAACATCACAGCGACCGATGCCAACAGACATCGGCACACTTAGGGATGCGCAGTTGACGTGACAGACCTCAGCAACTCAGCATTTTGGCTAATCTACTTTATTTACATATAAACACACACGGAGCACTGCAACACAGCTCCCTCTCTCTCTAGCATCAGACAGCAAAGAGAAAGAACAAAGGACAATAGTCCCACTTCACGGAACAAAGTAACATAAACATCCTGTCTCTGTCACTTCCCACTTTACACCGTCATGTGATAAACAAAAATCCCATGACTGCAATCATGGAGCAGGAATTCTAACAGAAAGTTCCCTCCACCTCCTCTCTGTGCATCATACATAATCTTGTACATCTGTATCATGTCCTCTCTTACTCATTCCCTACTCCCAAAAAAACTGTAAAGGTATAAGCCCTTGACCATTTGAGTTGCCGCTTTCTGAACCTTTTCCAGCTCTACAACATCCTGTTTGAGGCAAGGTGACCCTCGCGGAACACAGCACTCCAAGTGGGGCTGCATCATACATTTGCATAATGACATTATAACATTGGCCTTTTTAAATTCTCAATCCCTTTCCTAGCATGGAAGTCATTTTTTTTCACAGCTGCAGCACACTTGGATGGCATCTTCATCCCATTTTAAATCCATGTGATCAATCAAATCCTTTCCACATCAAGAGCAGTACTTTCACAGCCGCGTTCATTTTCATTTCTTCTCCCCCAAATAAGAATGCCATCTTGTTACAAATGTATTTCTCTGCATTCTTCCTTATTAAAATTTCCATAACAGCAAGCTCCTGGCCATGATGTGATTATATCAGCAGGCACATTCTGAACTTTCTGTTCTCGCCGCAACCCAAAGATGTAAAATCAAATTACAGGTGGTTGTAGCATTCCCTACCCAGATCATTTTTGCTTTCAGAGACCACCTGCACCCTATGAAAACCTGAACTGCGTACAAATTTTGCAGCCAAATTCGGACTTTCCCATAAAACTTCCCCCAAGGGTCTCTTATTCTCAACATATTAACATGCCACAGATAATGTAAGAATTGTAATTACGCATGTAAGTGTGGGCATCTAGCCTAAGTCAAAGGGAAGCTACTAACACATACATTGTTTCAAATTACTCATTTTGGGCAGAGCAGGTATTACATATGGGCAGAGAAGGCACTAAGCTGTGGACAAGCTGCTCTAATCCAACAATTCTGTTACAATATTTTTAAATGCGTATTCTTAGCTGCAGAAGAAACATTGGGTTAAAGCACCTGTAAAAGCTGTGGGGAGCAGGTGGGGTTTTGTTTTCTTGGAGATATCCAGGTCATGCAAAGATTCTGATAAGAGCTGCAACGTGGCCCAAGAGCCATATTGCCTTTCTCTCTACAGCACATACATTCCTCATGTGTTCAGTGGGGGGTTCTGCACTTGTGTCAGCCTCCTGGCAGCAGCATAGCTATTGCTCAGCAGGAGAGGGGAAAGCTGGTGAGGCTTTCCCACCTGTGATTCCACACTGTCGCCCCACCCCTGTATCATCCAGGTAAATGGCAAGCAGGTAGCAGGCGGGAGGCCCACTGCACAGCCCAGCCCACCAGCTGCTCCTGTGGGCACTGAAAAGTTCTACGCGGGTGTGAGATTTGGGGACACATGCATCATCCCCACCCACTCCATCTCAACTTTGTCACACTGAGCATCAAGAGCTGAAGGGGGAGCTCCAAGAAGATGAGAAAGAAGCCTTGAAAAACAGCTTGTTCCCAGCAAATGAAACGTCTTTAGAGTGCAAGTGGAAGAGGGATTCGTGCGTCAGGGGGCCAACAGCTACTGGGGGTGGGGGGTGGGAGAGCAAAACAGGTTGACTTGGCTGGTGGCATAAGTTGAAAGTGAAACTTGCAACGATCCACGTTGCACCCTGCAGGCAAAATGGGCAGGACCCGAGGAAGGCTGTGTGGGTGATGAGCAGCCAAACTTAACAAATGCCTATTGTTGGTAGATAGCAAGAGAAGGGACAAAGTCCACAGAGCTGTACTGCTGATGAGCAAATACTCAGACCACAGAAATACAACTGGTAGAGAGGGCTCTGTGTGATGTCATTTCCCCTCCTCTCCTGGAAAGGGAGGAGCATACAATACTTCCTGTCCCCCCCCTCTCTCTCTCTTTGAGCAATCATGGAGGTAGACATTTCCTCCACTTGCTCCAGTTTTGGGTACATGCCTGAAGCTGGTTATATTTACAGTACAGTCATACCTCATGTTATGACAGCTTCATGTTACGTTCTTTCAGGTTACGTCCCATGATGACCCGGAAGTACCGGAAAGGGTTACTTCCGGGTTTTTCTGCTTGCGCATGCACAGATGCACAAAATGACATCACGCATATGCGCAGAAGCAGCGAATCACAACCCGCGCATGCGCAGAAGCACCGCTGCAGGTTGCCTTCTTTTCACGTTGCGAACGGGCCTCCAGAATGGATCCTGTTTGCAACCAATGGTACCACTGTATATAAAGTATTTTGTCTGCATAGTTTTTATGGCTAACATTGCTGTGAACCAATACATGATTATACGCACTTAAATCATACTTTATGCTTACTTTCCAGTTTGTTGCTTGATTAAGAGGGGTAAGAAAAGGGAGCCAGCTTACTTCACAGCTGAACTTGCTCAAAACAAGGTTTTATAGCCTGATTGCTATGTTTTTGAAACTCAGTTCAACCCACACATGTGGGCACCTGGAGGGATAAATTGCCATGAATATATCCTCTCCTGTCTGTTAAAACCAATCCCACAGGTTGCACACAGCATAAGGAAGGGACACAGTAAATATTCGGTGAAATAAGGCATGCTCAGTGTTCTGTTTTGGATACAGTATGCGCTCACTCTTCAAGTGGGGCACAAACAGCAGAAGAAATATAGCTGATACAAACACTACCAAGATTTCCCAAGGGCAAGAAGCACAGGATATTTGGCCTTGAATGTGCTACAGCAACTCCTTGTGATCTGTGTAAAGCCTTTCATTCCACTGGTATGAATCTGGGTATCATAAGAAAGGCTTCAGCTGACTTTGAACAACTCTTGATCTTTATGCCCATGTTTGATTATTGCCAGCACAGAGCATAAACTAGAGGATAGGTATCTGCAGAGAAAAGTGGCTATCCTGGCTAGGGCTGGGTTCACATTTGCATTCCTAACTGACTGAAACATGACTCGCCTTTAAGCTTCATGCATGAAAACATCCAGTACAGTTGACAGAGCAAGGGCAGAAACAGGGGTGCTTCATATTTTACAAAGCAAACACTTAAAAATGTGAGCAATGAGCACAAGTTCTTTCAAACTGACGTGCACAGGGTGGAGGCCATGCTCCAATCAATGCTGCCCGCCATGCACACATAGGTGTTTTAAGGCTGTGCATCCATCGTTCACATCATTGCTGTATGATAACGTTACCAGATTTTTTTCAGTGAATCCGGGGACACTTCATTGAAATGAGTCGGAATGATAGGATTTTGTCAGGGGACTGATTTGTAAATCTGGGGACTGTCGCTGGGAAATGGGAATATCTGGTAACCTTACTGAATGAAGCACAGGGGAATCCACAGCAAGTACAATGACTGTGTGAAGTGGACCTCAGGCTTGCCATCTCCTAACTGGCATATGCATTGAACCAAAAGACTCTGCAGAGAATGTCAGCCACAAAACCGCACATGTGGTCCACAAGCATCCCAGAATAACTGACTGGTTGGGGCTTTCCTTCCACCCCCAGCTTCCTTCCTCCTCCTATCATGCCCAAAGGCCCTGGGGGGAAAAATCCGAAGTTCATTTACTCCAATCCTCGTGTTCCACCCCAGAGTATACCAAATACTCCTGGTAAAGAGGTTTTCAGTTTACTCAACTTGTAATGAACCACTCTGTGTCAAGGGAATTGCTGAAGCTTTTCTTTGATGCACAGTCATGTGGGGCAGTACATTTTTGTGTATTTTTCACTCTGTGTGTGTATTAAATGAGATACTTAGCTTCAAATCTTTGTTCAGATCCTGCTTGGGCATTAACAGCTCTGATAATTTCCCCTTATTCTAAATTAAGCTGTCAAATTATTTTCCTTTCCTTCGTTTAGATTTGGGTGGAATTCAGCCTGTAGGACAAGCAGTAAGTTCAGAATGCCACATGCGAGCAAGTGAGCCGCACCAAAAACGCAGAGGAAGACGACACTGATTCTGAATGAAACAACTGATAGAACCAAGCAGTTACGTTGACTCAGAAAGCCATGCTTTACCTTACAAAAATGTGGCAAACATATACTAATATATTTACAATAAGCTATCATTACCCTGCACGGGAAAAGGAAATGGAGATTAATGCTCAGAAAATTCTCCCTATCATGGTAAGGTGAAAAACAGACCCGCTTATATGCACAGCATGATTCCAAACGTACTTACTCAGAAGCAAGCCCTGCTGAGTTCAGTAGAAGTTACTCTCCAGTAAGTGCTTTTAGGACTCCACTCATAGGCGTGACTAATGGGCTTCCCTAGAACCAGTCATCTTTGTCAGTTTTGAAATATGAAGTATGCTTTATGCTCCCGGAACAACATAACCCACGGAATTGCTATACATAGAACATATGATCAAAAACAGCATGCACCAAACCCCACACATATTTTCTGGCATTTAGCTCTAATAGCAGTTCCCTATCCCCTTCTTTTCATTCTCCCCCACCTATAATGTGAAAGATTTTTGCCCCAGTGACATTCATACTAGCTTAAGTTTTTAAACACGCAAGAAAACCAAGTGTGGTTTTTCTACTGTTTACTGCAATAAAAATAGACAGTACAGACATGGTTAAAATTAGCTGAAGATATTCTGGACCTATTCAGGGCTATAAAAGGTTTAATTTAAATGTCACTATTTCCTAATATAAAAATCATGGTTTGAAGATAGAGAATTTGTTGCTGGCTCCTTACACATGGATCTCCCCTTTCATTTTATGATTGGTTATAATAACCAGAGTTCACAATAATCAGAGTTAGCACCAGTCAATTTAGAAAACAACAACATGTTTCGCAAGCCAACTTCAAACCATGGTTCAGAGACAATCCTAGCTGGTGCCACCTATATATCAGATTCAGGAAAACTAGGATCACATGGAACAGGGGTGGGAAATGGGTGAGATGAGAAGAGGGACGGGGTGATGAGAACAGAAAAACCTGAACCACATTTCTAATCTTCAAAACTATGACTGGGGAGATCAGGAAGCATGATGTCTGAAATAGCCTTTCTGGAAGAGGGATTGACTGTTAAACCACTCTGAGAATTGTAGTTCTCTTTTTAAGTGGATACTTTTATCCTGATCTGTATTGGAGTTGAAATTGTTCTTATATATGAAATTGTTTTACTAGTGTTTTTACTGTTACTTCATTTCTCAGTGTTATTGTTATTTTATTTCACAGTGAGTGGTTGGTAAGTGGGATGGAAACAAACAAACAAAAAACAACAACGATGTTTTTCAAGATAGTTTCTAGAGAAACCTTTTTCCTAACCACATTTAATGGCTAAACTCTTGATAATGTTTTGCCACCTAGTATCCTTCCATCAAGCAACTCCACCCACACCAATGCCTTTATATTCTCAATCCTTCCTCGGCTCCCATTCATGCTTTCCAAAATCTCAGCTGCTGAAACATGTCAGTCCCCTATGATGTTAATGGAGGACATGGACATTTTGTTGATCTATACTGTCAAGAATTCAATATACGACGACGGCTGGTGGCTCGCTGAGTGCTCGCATCCTGGATTTCAGTTTTCCACTGCAGCTTATAATTACACTCCATAAACGTTCTGCGCACACTTTGACAAATATAAGCTCACCTCAGGAGGCTGCTTTCAT
Organism: Podarcis melisellensis; assembly: GCF_964234715.1. Lineage (NCBI taxonomy): Eukaryota > Metazoa > Chordata > Lepidosauria > Squamata > Lacertidae > Podarcis > Podarcis melisellensis. The sequence continues at coordinate 72,240,898 of NC_138528.1, read as the reverse complement.
CCAAGAAGTAATAGACATAACTCAGCAGCTCAAACCACATTTCTGACCCCCAGAGTGAAATGAATTAGCATTACACATAAATTACTTTTAAAAGCCATCAGGTTTTTGGAAATGTATATGTAATTTGTTAATACGCTACTTACTTAAGCAATTGAAGGGAAATTGCATCAGGGTCACTTCCCAAGCCCACTCTGAAATCAATGGGCCTACCTGAGCAATATTCAACAGTCTCAGAGAAGGCTTTTGCAGAGAGTGATTTCTTTAAATTGCATGTCTTAAGGTAACATTTCTGAAAGCCTGTCTTGGTTGCATTTTTCGGAACTCGGTGAATTACCATTTAATTGTTGAGAGCAAACCAGATGCTCTTTCCGTTTTCATCTTGTCAGTTGCCTTCTCCCAGAGGTGCATAGCTGCTTACACAACAAGGCTTCCTGAGAGGGAAACCAAATGCTCTCAGTAGAGCCAGTCTGGTGTAGTGGTTAGAGGTGTGGACTACGGGTCTAGTAGGCCATGAAGCTCACAGGGTGACCTTAGGCCAATCACTGCCTCTCAGGCTATCCTACCCCATAGGGCTGTTGTGGGGATTAATTGCCAGCCGGGGGGGGGGGGACAGGAAGCACCATGTATGAGCTCTTTAGAGAAAAAGGTGGGATATAAATGCAATAAATAAACAAAAAATAAAAGCAGGTGGCACATACCCTTAGCCACTGCAGCAAGTCTTCGCAGCAGAAACTGTAGCTCAGGAACCTGCCAGTGCTTATCAGAGATCAGGGACTACAAATTGTGTAAATGTGCACCACGACCCATTGCTACCATCCTCCTTTCCTTATATTGGAGGAAAGATCCATTACGGTACCATGTGCCTTCCAAAAGTTCCTTTTGAGCCGCTGAGGTTACAAGCAAAGGGTGCCGCAAACTTCCTTTGTAGCAGGATTAGAGAGGAGGATCTGCTATAGAATGACAATGCTTGCGTTATTGGTAACTAACACAATACGGGACGAAAAGAAAATAACCCAATACACCTCAGCCTATCCGTGCACGTAGATCAATCTGTTCAATCCAAACTAGAGGCAGAAGGCAGGTGCTTACAGACACAGCATGTGCACCGAACCCAGAAAGTTTATTTGCATCCACAAGAATTCAAAGGTTTTCTCCTGAACCTAACTTTGCTAATAACCTGCTTGCAGCCATTGGCATTTTACCCATTGCCTTTTTTAATCTAAATAGTAAGGTCCTTTTTCTGTATTTCCGACTCTATGTCAACAGAACGTGAGCATATCCCCTCCCTGTCTCTTGTTCTTTAAGCTAAGCAGGTGCAGCTATTTAAATCTCTGCTTGTACAATAAATTCTACACTCAAGGGATGTTTGAGAAACTCCATGTCTGTGCAAAGAGACCCAATCCAAACCTCCCAGATTAACACATGAATTCCATTATCCTTTGGATTTTGCATGCTACTGAATTTTGCAACACAGTTCTCAACTATAAATATTATAAATATTAAGAAAGAAACTATAAATATTAAGAAGAAATCAAAATGTGTTAAAATATGCATTTTAGGATAAATGGGTGCAGTGAGATACAACGGTATTTAAAGATGTATCTTAATAGGATTTTACCTGTGGATTAAAAAAATTCAATTTGCAGATTGAGGTGGAAGTGGGACAAAATGGACATATACAAAACAGGAACTAGAAATAGACTCAACCATCTATCCCTAATTCATACCTCCTAGAACTGAATTTCTCCCCCTTAAGCCCATGTCACAAGGCATTCATAGCAACCTGGAGATCAGCCAGCCCCTCATATCCCCATGCCTCTTGGATCTATGTCTTTTAATGCAGCAGGGAATCTGATCAGGAATTGGTTTAACTCAGGGGTAGCCAGTGTGGTGCCCTCCAGATGTTGTGCCCTCCACAATGTTAAAATTTTGATGCTGAATGTCTTCTAAACCCTTCACCCACAGGCTCAGATAGCACACATAATGGGAATAAGCTGCAATGTTTGCTTGTTATTTGACCCACTGGTCAAATAACAATTGCCATTTCCCCATATAGTGGTTGGAACTGCACCAGAGAATGTCAGGAAGCACAAATTTCCAGGTCAAACACCTGGCTAATGAGGACACCACCGTGTTGCCCTTAACTGTGCTGATCTCATGGAGGTCTCAGTGATACAGATCACATTTCTCTTGCTGAATACAGACAGAGAAGGAGCAAAGAACAGCATGAACTCATGCAAGTTTCAGCAATTATTTTGAGGTGTATGCTTGAATGTAACCAATGAAACATACCAAAGAAAATACAATGGAAGTGGGAAATTAGTGAGAATCTGCATAAGCTGTAACTCAGCAACAGAATGAGCAGTTGCATTTGCTGTCAAAATGCAAATTATCATATACCAGGCTTTCTGAGGCAAAGGGGAAGATGGCACATCCATTTCCCACACAAAAGCTGACTGGCTTGGCAGTTGAGTCTTATTTTGACACTAGTAATGGGGCCTCTTCCACCTGAGAGCAAAAGGATAGCTTAGGGGGCCACAGACAAACCGCCTTCCAGCACCTTACCAACACTTGCTGTTGCCCCCAAATCTGCCACCTTAGGGTTTCCGTCTCACTCTGCCCAACGATAGGGCTGTCCCTGCTAGTCCTCTCCAACCTGGAGATCTCTGTTTTGTACTGCAATTTCCATCATCCTTGACCATTGGCCATGGTTATCACATTCGCTAAGCTGTTTATTATTGTTAGCAATCGTAAGATCATACCGCCAAGCACACATGGTGCTTTACTGAAGTAACATAAAAGAAGGAAAGAAAGATAGCTCCCGAAAGGAGCTTGCAACCTAAATTTTGAGGTGGAGGAGCTAATAAAGAGAGAGAGAGAAGGGCCGGTGTAATAACAGACAACTATGACCACAGGCAGTAACACGCACTCAGACTTCATTCCAGCCTACTCAGAGTGATCGCTACAGAGATTAAATGCAATAACGAAATCCGCTGAGGAAAATCTTTAATCATTGCTCAGTGTTATGGATATTATATTGCTTGCTGTGTTAATATTGTAACCTAGCAGGCAATATAATACCCACCAATCTCAGTGGAAATATTAAGGAGTGCAGGAGAAGCATCAGCAGCAGAGACTGCACCAACCCACAACTCTGGCGGACAATTGAGCTGCTTTGTTGATGAGGGTGGGGCTGAGAAGCAAGGATGATCCCGTGGTTTCCACCCAGACAAAGCTGCAGAACTTCTGCTGTCCACAGCTCCATGACTAGCCATGTTGGTAGATGCAGCATCCATGATCAGGCAGAACGTTTGCTACTTTCTTATCCCCATTAATCCCTGTCACCCAGTAAGAACTGCAGACACATTTTTTGATGGTGCCTGAGTCTAGGGTTGTACAAGCCTCTATTGTTACTTTATATGTAGGAAGCTGCATTCTACTGACCACTGGTACATCTAAGCTCAGTATTGTCCACATCAGGGCTACTCTAAGTGGTGGTCCACAGACTGCTACCAGTCTGTTAGCCATCAGCTGCCACTCCCTGGTGAATCCACCACAGCCAAGGTTGGGTGGGATGCTTCAAGGTCCAAATACGGTACCAGTCCCTGGCGCATTGAGGGGGCAGAGAATTGTGGGTTCCCCACATTATCAGATCACTTGAGAAGTGCCAGTCCACACCATCAGATTGTTGATCCATCTAATACAAAGAACTGGGGGGGGGGGGAATCAGAAACCGAAATTGACAGATTTGTCTATCCCTAGTCCTAGGGATGCAATGGCAATTTTAATCTATTTATTTACTTGAAGCATTTACATCCAGCCCTTCAAAACTTGTTTTTTCTTAGTTACATGTTTGTAATACAGTGCCTTGACTTTCTGCTGTGGCTATCATTGTTCTGCTAGTTCAGTTGTCCAATCTGTTCCCTTCTGCTAATATAAAAGCATTCCAGGATTAATAGAAACTTGGATGCCTTTGAAAATGCTTTGATGATATTTAAATCCACCCAGAGGATTACTAGAAAAAGTGTATGCTTTGCTGCTGGAGGAGGAAGGAAAAATTCAGAAACAAAGGAATAAAGCAAACACTGACAGTAGTGAGATATTATCAGAACAAGCTTCTGATCTCTACTTAAGAACATAGAAAGCTTCCTTAAAAAGAGTCACGACCATTGGTCCAACTCTCACAGTACTGTCTACAGTGACTGGCAATGGCTCCCATGGGCTTTCAGGAAGTGGGGAGGGGGGCAGGAGGTGCTCCAAGCCCTGCCTGGAGATGCTGGAGACTGAAGCTGGGGCCTTCTGTAGGCAAAGCAGATTCTCTTTGGGGCAACTATGCTGGAGATGAGAGGAGAGGGGAGCACACGAGCCTGCTCCTTATTCATGTAACACTAAACCATGGCTTAGCATTACATCTGAACACTCTCTTTGCTGCAGATCTACATTTCGCTTGCCCACCTGTGCTGCACAGATTCCAGCAAGCATACTGTATGTGGCATGTATGTGTTGGAGGAACTGGACATGGAGGAAGGGGTTCATTTCTCCTTGGGCACAAATCATCCCATGTACGAGATAAGCCAACAGGTGCAAATTCAGCCAAGCCAGTTGCTGTGGCAATGACCCCTTCGTCAATGAGTCTGTCCGTGAATCAGAGGCCGGGTTACATCTTGAATCGCTGGAGCAACAGAAATACTTTCTACCTGTATATATCTGTATCTGCAAAGCCAACAAGCTGTATGCCTGTGTCAGCATCCAGAACTGTATTACTGAAGCCTGATCTTGTGTGGCAGCAAACCATTTTGGACCTTAAGCTGTCTCTGTGTGTGATGACTGGAACTGGAGACAACTTCTGCTATGTGGGTATCTCACTTCAGATTCCCCACAGTATGTATGCATTAATTAAATGTACATCACACCCTTCCTCACAAAAGAGTAAACTTGGCTAGGCAAAAAGAAAGGTGTGCATTAGATCCAGCCAGATGCTGGCGGAGTTTAATCACTGCATTTGTGAATAGTCTGGTCCTGCAAGAAAAAATGACTACAAATCACAGATCGTGATGATCAGTTTGATTGCGAGATGTGCAAAGTATCAGCAGCAGCTTTGGCTCAAATTGCTTCCATTTGTGTTTCCCAAGGCACTTCTGGTCTCGTCCTCTTCCTTGCCGCACTGCAGCCACAGAAAACAGTTTATCATATTGAGAGGCTCGACGGTGTTAAGGATCCCCCCCTTCCCCATCACAGAACTGGAGTGACGGATATTAGGGGACACAACAGGCACAGCAGCTCAAACACGACACCGTTTCTAAAGCTACTTGCATTTGCAACTAAGATCGAAGGGAGGGGGGGAAATAATTTGGAACACGAATCAAAATGAGTCAGGAAAATACTAAGAGTGTTTACAAAGGAGAGTACTCTGTGTTCCCTACTGAACTGAGCAACGTCTCTATCCTCTGATTTAGAATTCAAAGATGTTTGGCAGCCTCCAGCCCCTATGCTGGAAAGTCCCGATCCTGGAAGTTTTTTGTTTTCTTTTTTAATGCCAGTTTAGTTTGTATACCCAATTTTATGTTTCCATGACACACTGTGCCTGAACAATGGGACTACATTAGAGCCAAGGAATTGTGTAAATACTAGTAGACCCAGGGCTTCCCCAGGGGTACTCAAGGGTACGCAGTACTGGTACCTCTTTTTTGTTGTTAAAAAGTGTGGCACTTTACTGTACCAACTTCATGATGAATACTGGGACCTACTTTTCTAGAAAAAAAGCACTGAGTTGACCTGTGGTTGTTCATAAATCTATTGAGAGCAGGGGAGTGGCGCAAAACTGATGCAATGAATTGCTCTCTCTCTCTCTCTCGGGCTCCTAGAAGAAAAAGGTTGATGTGCTTCCTGCCTCTTTTAAGTGCAAAGTATCAGTCTGTTTTTACACTTCATTGGCTATAAGAAATGCCTTGTAATATTAATCCTAACAATCATTAATATCACAAGGCACTCTGGGCGGCTTTCAACCAATATAAAAACATAGTAAAACATCAAACATTAAAACTCCTCCATACAGGACTGCCTTCAGGTGTTTTCTAAAAGTTGTACAGTGGTACCTCGGGTTACATACGCTTCAGGTTACAGACTCTGCTAACCCAGAAATAGTACCTTTGCTTCAGGATGAGAACAGAAATTGTGCTCCGGCAGCAGCAGGAGGCCCCATTAGCTAAAGTGGTGCTTCAGGTTAAGAACAGTTTCAGGTTAAGAACAGACCTCCGGAACGAATTAAGTACTTAACCCGAGGTACCACTATTGTATTCTAATAATCCTAACACAAAGTGGAAGCAATTGAATCTTTTATTTCCCTTTTTCTTGTGGCTATGAAATTCTGCAAACTGCTCAAGCAACTGATACCGCTGTCTAGTTCTTGACACCTGATAAGAGGCAGCTGGTGCTGTCAACAGTGGAATGAGGAGGAGGGGCCCTGCTAAGCCACACCCACAACAACTCCACCTGCACAAAGCTCCCTCTACCTGCCAATTGCACCCAAGGAAAGCCCCCCTCCTATCAACTGGAACTGCAGAACGAAACCTCCAAGTCCCAACCTACCAGCTGAAGACAAGTGATTTAAACAGATCAGGTTTCAAGAGAGGATAGGGAGAAAGCTGGGCGTAGATCAATTTTCTCAGCTTGTCTGCCCAGTTATAGATCCCTGGGCACCTGCAACAAGAGTTTATGTAACTAATGCAGGTGCTCAGAATTGGACTCCTTCAACAAATGGGAGGAATTGCTTTCAGCCAAGAACCAGGAAACATTTCAAATAAGCCAATTGAGAAGAAAGAGAAGATAAAAGCAGTACTTAGGTGCTCCTAGAAAAGCAGAAGGTTATGTATTTACCTACTCAACGTACATAACTGTCATTGTAATATCTGGCAGAGCTGGTCATTAACTGTGATGAGTCATGGATCTGACCCATCTGCTACCTATGGCTGTTGGCTACATCCAGAAATGTTTCTGGTGGGAAAATATTTATCGGGTACATTTTTTAAAAAAATATGCAGATAATGGGGAGAAAAAAAATACAACACTCTCAAAAAAAGGGAGTTTCATTGCCAGTTTTCTACAGGCAACTTCTTTTATTTATTTATTTAAAAATAATAATTTATTATCTGTACCCCACCCATCTGACTGGGTTAATAATAATAATAATGAATTATTTATATAGTGCAATAACATTAAAAATATCAATGAAGTTTACAACAATATCTATATACATTTTTTTAAAAAACACATAGAAATCTGAGAGAAAACTGACTTTCAAAGGATAACTGTGTTTTGGTTCATATAATGGTTCTGAGAGTGCAAATTAGGTAGTTTCTCATTAAAATGCAAACCAAATTTCTCCCTTATCCCCTACCTGCGCATAGGTCTCTAGGCATAGGCAAGTCATTTGCGATATGGCTGGATTTCCTGTTCAAGGGTCAAACAGAAGGGAGCAAACCAAATCAGACCCTCTGCTCCCTACTACATTCTTCAAGCTTCGGAAACATCTTCAGCAGGAAATGAAGTATCAAAATTGTAGGGAGCGTATTTGTCACATTGCACTTTCAATATGACAAAAGACGACAGCACACAGTTTTTTAAAAAGAAAGCCAAATAAGACGAGTGTCTCAGAATCAGTCCTAAGGCCTCTCTGGAAAAATCTGCCTGGGCGATTCAGAATATTGGTCCATCTAGCTCAGTGCTGTCTACACAGACTGGCAGCTGCTCTCTCCAGTTTCAGAGAGAGGACCTTTCTAGTCCTACCTGGAAATGCCTGATATTGAGCCCAAGCTCTACTGCACACCAAGCAGAAGCCCTTGAGCGTATTAATACTGGCCTGACTTACAGGGAACTTGAGATGATTATTGAGACAACGTATTTGACGGGCTTTGAACAGTCAAGAAAAAATGCTAAGTGTTGTTATTAAAAATCCAAGGAAGTGGCAAGTTTACCCAGGGCCTAAAAGAGCAAAGTGTGACCGCTTTGGATTTTGGCGTTACAGCCACTGACTCCATTTCTAGGTGGGCATGATTTTTTTCCTCTTTAAAAACAACAACAACATTTTTAGAGCAGAGCCTAAGGCTTGAGGGCTGAGGCTATATTGATGACACTAAAAATAAAAGTGCTCCTTTCCGAGGAACCAAGTGCAACGCATTTGCTAGTCAATAAGGCTTGGCATTTAGAAAATGTTACACAGTGGGTCTCCAAAAGGCTAGTTTCCAATAACTTGGGCACTCCGCTTCAACAGCAGAGGCTGATATTTCTCTTTGTCTACTCCTAAGCCTTGTGCATTCTCGAAATAAATGCTCAACAACATCAGGAACAATAACAGCTACTCATGGGTGCCAGATGAATGAGTAAATACCAGACAGGGAGTCCCACGCTGGCCCAGAGTTCGCTCTTGGGGCAATTGGGAGGACACGATGTTACAGCAAAGCTGTGTAGTCTTTACACACCTCCCATCGGATCACAGTTGAACGTCTGTGCCAGAGCTGAGCGTTTCAGAAGAGCTTAAGGGAATTACTCAAAGCTCGCATAATTTCTTGCACTTAAGCCCTTTATCTTTTCTCCCTTTTTGCTCCTACACTCCCCAAAACACTCTTCCTTGGTTTGGGTTTTGCAAGGGACCTCCTTTTGTTTTATTAGAGAAAATGCGTTCTCTCCTCAACAAGTGAAGTTCAGCGCCGAGGGCCTTCTGGTGGTTCCCTCACTGCGAGAAGTGAGGTTACAGGGAACCAGGCCGAGGGCCTTCTTGGTAGTGGCGCCCGCCCTGTGGAACGCCCTCACATCAGATGTCAAGGAAATAAACAATTATCTGACATTTAGAAGACATCTGAAGGCAGCCCTGTTTAGGGAAGCTTTTAATGTTTGATGTTTTGTCACTTTTTAAATATTATTAATAATATTCTGTTGGGAGCCACCCAGAGTGGCTGGGGAAACCCAGCCGATGGGCAGAGTATATTATTATTATTATTATTATTATTATTATTATTATTTCAAAATACTGGCATGAAAGGCAATAATAAGCTTGACATTATTGTTTATGTCACCTTCTTTGTAATGAGTTTTACAATTGCTGTCTCATTCCATTCCTGTGTCCTGTATAGTCCTCTTTTGCATCCAGGTCACAGGAAAACACTGACAACATTGACATCACGGAAGTTACCGCTGGTTACATATCTGACACTGACAACATTGACATCACGGAAGTTACCGCTGGTTACATATCTGACCACTTACCACTGCTTTCTTTCAAGGAATGAGAAAGAAAACTGATCTAAGTTGGAAGCTTTGGGGCTAGGTTCCGCTTCCCTCCATTCTAAAGAAAGAACTTGAGACTAGATTCCCTAAGAGAGCACCTCACCCCAGATATTCCTGTCCAAAGGTGTGCTTAGTTTGTACTAAAAACTGGGCTTTTAGTGTTGCAGCCCAAGCACCCTAGAATCCATTACCAGGCAAAGTCAGACTGGTACTCAATCATGCTGTTTAGGTGACGCTAGATGGTTTCTTTTTGTTTTGCTTTCCCTGACGTGTGACCCAGTTGTGTATGAATTACTTGTCTGTGGAAATGCTTTTATTGTTTTTAGAGCTTGTAGAAATGGTTTTGATTGTGGAATTTGTACTTTTTGTATTTTATCTTATTTTTAGATTGTTGTACACTGCTTTAATGGCCTCTGACTATAAAGCGCTTTATAAATTTATAGAATAATATAAATTTTTATTACTATATTACTATATGTATTCTCCTTTCTCAGTACAGATTAAACATTTGAATTAATGTTTCTAGACAAGTGGTACCCATTCACAAGACAAACAGTCAACCACTGCTCTGAGAAGGCAGACAAATGCAACATTTGTTTTCATATACTGAGCTTTACTGTCAAAATGTTTAATTCTGGAGCCCCACTAAATGTCTATGGACAGCCTATGTAGGAGGAGTGAAGGAGTCAATTATCACGTTGGTGGTATTTGAGATACAATTTATATTTATTTATTTATTTTCTTTCAAATGCCAAGCTTGGATTAGAGCCAGGCAATAACTTGAATTGTATACTCATAAACACAATCTATGCAACTGAAATAATCTGTTCATTGTTTACATGTTTATATCTGGACAATATTTTTTAAAGTGTTTTTAAAAGAACTGCATTGCTGCTATTTAACTAGCCTTGAGTTTTAAAAGGAAGGTCATTCTGACCTTGAGATGGGCTTGTCGGGAAACGCACTTCTTTTTGTCCCACTCTCTGCCTTTGATTTAATCTTTTCCAAGATGGCTAAATGGCTGACCTCTAGATTTCCATTTAAAATGCTGATTTCTCCTGAGCTGATCTATACTAGTTATGCAACTGTCTCCAACAATCAGATGTGAGAGCGTGTGGTTTTGTGTCTATCTTATACTTTTGATATTTTCCTGAAGACAGTGTACACTATACAGAAAACAATCTGGCATGTGTTGGAACAGGAGACAACTGCCAAAACATCAGAATTCTTTCCAGGCACTTTTAAGTGGAAAGGAAGGTGAAGTGGGAGTGGCTTAGCAGGGTGGGCGGGACTTTTAACTTTCCACTTATTGGATACACCAGCTGCCCCAGATGATTCTCTATCCTTATGTAATAGATGGACAAGGAGAATATCCTTGCCAGAATGGACCACCTGTACTCCTGTCCCCACTTTTGAGTCCAGCTATTATTAATCATTCATTTTCAAGGAAAGCACTCCAAACACCATTTCTTTAATTCTAAAAGGGCAAAAACGGGCAGAGTGTTTTTTGAGGTCATTATTAATAGCGAGAAAATATTTTCAGAACCAGAAAGTTTGTTTTAAAATGTGAAAAGCCCTTAAACGAAGATGCAGGGGAGAGCATGAAACAAATTGCTGAGCGCCCAGTGACTTGTCAGCTTTCCTAGAGTGTCCTTGATTTTTTTCACAACTGCATTTTAATGAGAAGTACCTTTGTTTACAGAATATGGCAGAAGCAATGACAGCAACTTGGTCCTTTAAAGCTTATTGGAAGGGCCTCGTTGACAGCAGGCATTTAATGTCACATCATCCTCTGGCTTCACACGCCCCATAATTTTAGACACTCCAGGTTCATATTCATCATTTCCCCATATGTGTCCCATCGTACAGATGATTTTATGACCATGCAGCCATGTAGAAATAGATCTCCATGCAGAAGCTGCACTCCCTGAGACAAACATTGTGCCAGCTGCTAATTAACTCGAGTGTTGCTTGCGCCAAAGTCATGGTTTAGAACGGCTTTGAAGATCAGGACAAAGGTTGTGTCTATATTAAAGCAACATGGCCCCATTTCCAGAACAAAGGCTGGAATCCGGAGAGCAACAAGCCATACAAGAGGTGCCTCAGCAGCAAGAACTTCTCCTTTATTCCTATTACTGAATAACTGACAAGGGCAGATCACACAAACAATCGTCCCCTTGCCACATGGCACGGCTGTCCAAGTGTTTCACCATGCCATCAATCCTTATTTATGTAGAGACTTCCGGGATAGCGCGAACGGGTAATGGCGGATTCCCTCCGAGCTCCGGAGGGAATCGGCTCCGCTAAGGACGGGTCTTGCCGTGCCGGCGACACGGGGACCCTTAGAAACCGCAGGCGCGGAAGCCTGCGGACATGGTGACTCGGTGGGCACCTTAAGCGCCCTCCCTGACCCGCGAAGAGCCTTTTTAAAGGCTACGGAGTGGACCGGAGAGTGGTGTGGTGCTGAGAGTCGATCGCTGCCTTGGCGGAGCGGAGCCGCGAGCCATGACCGGAGAGCGCTATCTTTTTTCCTGAAATCCGGACTGAAACAAAGAACCCGTGAGTAGAAGGAAATTTCGGCACTAAAAGCTTTATACCTAAAATTGAGTACGATCGGGGGGGTGTTAAAAGGAAGTCCGCACTCCCCCCCCCCACAGAAAGACTCAAAGTAAGGAGAGGATCACTAAGGCGGAAAAGACTTTGGTGCTTAAATAAATAGCTCTCATGAATTGGATTACAAAGTTATCGTGCTGGAGTGGAAAAGAGTAGAATCTCGGAAAATTTTCTTTTTCTTGGCAATCCCCCCCCCCTGGACCCGGGAGTGCCCTGTATATGAGCCCGAGGAAAAAGAATCAAGAGTTTGACAGCTGTCAAAAGAGCTGTCAAACGAGCGGTAAAGCGGAACTGTGTTGCCAGTATTTCTTTGGATTAAAAGAGCTACATTAAAATTGAACTTTTAGAAACAAAGTGATTGGGAATAACAAAGTGGCTGGAAACAACAGTAACGAATTGTTGGAATAGGACTATGATGGAAATCCCCCTGGAGGGAATTAAAGATATTGCAATGGCTGCAGAAGAGAAACTATGGGCAGAGATTGAAAGGATGTTTTTTCTCGTGGGAACTTTACAAAAGCAAAGTACCACAATGAGTAAACAATTGGAGACTTTCGGTTTGGAACTGAGCAACTCTGCTAATGATACAAAGTTGATGGAAAAAAACTCTGCAGCTGCAGAGGATGAGATAACTTTGAAATTGGGGGAAAAGGAAGAGGAAGAAGGAGAGGAATCTCTGATGGAAAAAACCAATCAAAAGCCGACAACCTCTGGGAACAAAGGAAACAAAGAAAATGACAAGTGGACCACAAATCTGCAAAAGGAGGGAAAGAGAAAAGAAGAAGTCCCTGGAATAACTGGAATATGGGACTATATAAGAGCAAACAAATATGATAGGGACTTCTTCATTTGGCTGGAGCATGGGAGAATGAGTGGTCCCGAACAGAAACTGATATTGATTGACTCAGAAGGAGAAAAACATGAGGGGCTGATGACAAAACCTCCCCAAGAAGAGAGGGCCAACAAAATGGACTATCAACAAAACTGGTGGAGAAAGACTAACTGGGGCTTAAGAGCCTCTGACGTAAGAAACCCGGGCTAAAGCAGCCAATCTATTGGGACATCGGTTTGGGAAGGGACAGAAACCGGGGCAGGGGGGGAGGGGAGAGTAGAATAGTTAATATCTGAGATTTTAGAATTGTTATAATATGATTTTTGGTGTAATATGGGAAGGGAGGAATTCATGGGAGAAAACCTAGGCCGCCCTTAGGGAAATGATTTATTGTGCAAAATTGGATAGGTTAAACTGGGTTAAGTAAAGGAGACAAATATTAAGAAAAGATAAGAAATATTTAAGGGATGAGAGGAAATAACTTGCTGAGATAATTTATGAAATTGGAATGTGGGAGGGAGGGTGCGGGGAAGTCAATGAAAGAAGGTAATGAAAGTAAGGCTATGAAATCATGCATGTTTTGTTTTGTTTTTATATGTTTGTCTGTCTGTTAAAAAAGTTAAAAACCCAATAAAAATTTTATTATAAAAAAAAAAAAAACAATCCTTATTTATGTAATCCCCCACCCCACAAAATTAAGTCTTTTCGGTAGCGGATTATATTGAACACAGTGATCTGTGCAGAGTGGACACAAGTTAAGTGTTACACTGCAGGCATTTGACTAAATAGAGGAAGCCACCAATAATCAAAGAGAGGAAGGATGGAATATAACCTCTCCAAATTATGAGAATCAACCATTTTCAGATGTTGTTGTTACCTTTAAGCCTTGTTAGCAGTGCAGCCTTATCTACGGTGTAGGATTAAAAATTAGGAAGACAATGCATGATACTTTTGGGCCAAACTCTCAAGCATATTAACAGGTCCTTGAGAATCTGTCATCAGCTCTCAGACTTCAGGCTTACTTTGAGAGTGTGTGAGAATAACAGAAAAGCCCACTCTGCTGTGTTTCTGCAGGTCACTGAGCTGGCCAAGTCTCCTGATTGAAAAGAGACAAGCCCAGAGCAGTGACTCACACAGAGATGCAACAGGCAGCTCCTTTGAGAAGAAGAAATTCTGTTCTCTGCATTGGCAGTGACTAAGTGACTCAAACACATCTGATGTACATAACACATCCCCAGTGAATACTGACTGGAAGGAGGAAAAATTAGAGCAGGGAATCCTATGGTGGAACAGTGGGCAGCCTCCTCTGCTGGTTTCCTATGGAATCATAAGAAACTTTATCTATTTAGCTCAAGCTGTGTACCTGGGAACATTAGTATTTTGGAATTTACAGGTGCATCAAGATCCTTTAAGGAAGTGCCTCTGTGGCCTGATTGCACTATACTTTTTCTTCTGCATTTAAAGCCTTCTTTGTCCACATCAGTGGAAATGTGATCTTGGCCTTCATCTAGCCCTTCAATATGAAGGGCTAGATGAAAGAACTATTTCCTTGTCCATCTTGTCCATTTTCTGCAGCACTATGAATGTCCTAAATAATAATAAAAATGTCTGCAGTATGTATGGGAAAGAAGACAAAAAGCCTATTCTAAGCATTGCAGGCTTGACATTTCAAAGTGATAGATCTGTGGTCCTTTGTACAGGCAATTTTCAGCCCACAACATACAAAAATATGTGGTTATTCATCCAAATTCTCTAAGTGCAGTATTTTATTTCAGTGCCTGACAGCTATGGAATGTTCCAGAATTTCTGTAGAGCTCAGCAAACACATTCTCAACCAGGAGATGGCATTTGGAGGAGGAGGAGGAAGAAGAAGAAGAAGAAAAGAAAGAAAAGAAAAAGGTATTCCTTAGTGGCAAGGAGGCTATCTCCTTCATGCTTTTGAGGGCCACAAGTGATTGTTTCTAAAAACAGGAAGTTAACCAATATTGTAGAAACATTTGTTTAGGAATTTTGAAAGTCTATTCTCTTCCTTGAGCCACACCCGTGATGAAAGTGAAAAAGCCACGGCCTGGTATTTATAAAGAATTTGACATTTCCACAATGCTTTTGCCTGCGAAAACATAAAAGCCAACTTGTCTGAAGACAGGCTCACTCAATTTGCTTTGCCCTTTCCAAAATGCTAATCAATTGGTTTCCTCAGACAGTACCGTATATATTCCTGGACTCATACAACTTAAAAAGATTTCATACTATTGCAAAGTCATGTCTTGGAATGGTTCTGCTTCAGGTTCACATCTGTGGGCTGCCCTCTTCCTATGTTTACCATCACATAAGTGAAACAGCAAGACAGGCTTCCTCAACTCCCTTATCCCAGAAGAGTTCCATAGTGTCCAAGGTGACTTCAATGAAACTCTAGCAACTCTCACCCACTGTACATGGAACCTCAAAGTATTAATTTAGGAAATAAAACAACAAGATATAAACATTTAATTTATTTTACAGTGAGATACCTCAGCTTCCAATGGATAGAGCTCATATTTCTTTAAAATGATTATGAATTCTTTAGGACTATAATCATATATACCTAAGTGCTTTTCAACAGAATAAAATGGATCATTACTATCATTTTAACTATCATTTAAAAAACAAAAAACCAGCCAAAAAAGACAACTAAAAGCAACTAAATAAAGACCAAAACGGTCATTCATTAAAAACGTTAAAAGCCTGAGTAAACAGATACATGTTCACTGAAATGGCAACAATGGCAGCGCATGACATACCTGTAATGGGAGACATTTCGGCAAAGGAAGGGGCCACCACAAAGAAGGCTTTTTTTTAAAAAAAAAAACAGATGTAACTTTCAAAAGCAGTTTTTAATATGGCTTTGAGCAGTGCTGTTTTGCTAGAAAAAGAGGGGCCAAACTCACCATGAACA
The DNA here is from genome assembly GCF_964234715.1 of Podarcis melisellensis. Lineage (NCBI taxonomy): Eukaryota > Metazoa > Chordata > Lepidosauria > Squamata > Lacertidae > Podarcis > Podarcis melisellensis. The sequence continues at coordinate 72,225,236 of NC_138528.1, read as the reverse complement.
AGTCCCTCATTCTCTTAGAATCGCAATGGCGCCACCTGAAAGGTGCTGGAACTAAGTTTCCCCTGAAAAAAAAGCCCTGGCTTTGAGAGAGGGTCTTTTGTTGAAAGAAACAGATATTTGGGTCAAAAACCATGTGCCACAGAGAGGATCCTTCCTTCCCTGGTTCACATACAGTCGCCAAAAGTATCCCAAATCGAAGGGTGAAAATACTGTAACCATTATTCTTTAAATAAAAATGTAAAGTTTCCTTTGCCAAAACCTTTTTTAAAAAAGAAATAAATAAATCAAAGATTAGTGTGACTATTAATATCTGTCCAGAAGATGCAATCTTTTATTCACAGTGCAGGCCCCACAGACAAAAAGGCATTTGGATATCCCACCCCACCCCGTCACAAAACATCTGCTTTTAATTAAATGGAGCCAAAAGAATCTTTTTTTAAAAAGAAAGAAAAAAACCCTGTGCCTAGAAATAATTCTTAGCTTTACAGTGACAAAGGAAAGTATATGTGGGTTTTAAGGAATCAAACCCAATAGATGGAGCATGGTGCTGTCTTTAATTTACAGAAGAAGAAACTGCATATTAAGTGACACACCCAAAACTGTACATAAACTTCTGCGGCTAGGTTAAGACTGCTAAAGACGGAGGATTCACATGAGCTACTGTCCTCCTGAAGATGACATGTGAGTCATTCTATGTATGGCTCTAATTATTGAAATATATCCACCCCCCAAAAAAAGAGAGAGACCCTCCAAAACATCATCATACTTAACAAAATGGAAGTGATCCAGCACCATCTCCTACAATCACCATTGAATTCAATGGGATTTAAGTGGCTAAAATGCAGCTGTGATGATGGATAACAGAGGCCATTTCTCCAGGACTGATTTTAGTCTCTTTACTGTTTAAATGTAATGAGATTTTATCACTGTATTAACTGTTCTGACGTATTTTATTGATTGTTCCCTGATTTGTGAGACGACTGTCCTAAAAAGCAGTATAGAGTCTCTTAAAACAAACAAGAATGTTTCCAAGAAGGAAGACTAACCAGAAGAAAAAAATAACAACCAGTTTTATTTTATTTTTTTGAAGGGTTTAATTCATAAGGGGGTAAAATGGTCACCCTTGCATGGTCAATGATATTTAGAAGCATGATCATGCACGTGCAAAAGGCATTTCCCCCTGCAGAATCTGAAATCAATAACGATGCCTCAACCGGCCACAACCCAACCCTGACAATTTTAGGAGTATAAAACCAGGAAATTGATTTTCAATATGCCCAACAGCCCAACAACACCAGAAACGAATAACCTAAATATGAAGTGAACTGAGAATGATTTCAGGAATTGAATGAAATGCCAGGGGGAAATGATGTCTGGGTAGATATAGAGAAGGCCGGAGACACAAAGCAAGACGACCTTGTTCTAAGCACAACAGAGTAATTCGCATGGATAAATCAGATTTTCCCAAATTACTGTCTAGCTGGCAAAAAGAATTATTGGGGAAGCAGCTGCACTTTCCACTATCACAGGTGCTGAGTCAATGCTATCTGTAATAAGGGCAGGAATGAACCATATGAGCCTTTTAAAACCGATTTCCCCCGTGCAGAAAATAATTCCAACAGCAAGTACTTCAAGTGAATCCTAATTCAATTGATTTGACACAAAGAACATTTTGTAGTAGCTTTCGTAAGCTTCGGCTTTCCTCTTCCCCTTGCTAGTTTTTTTCATTCTACGAAATGAACCCATTTGGCGTTATTAGTATGTAGTCGCAGGTGGTATTCCTCTACTGTAGAAAACTGCTAGTAATGTTTCCTTCCCTCCCAAGGAAAAACGGTTGCAGTCTAGCATAGGAGAAAGGGCTTCAACTGCAGGTGCCTTTCAGCACCACAGTAAACTCATGCCACGCACACACCAAAACCAGGCATGTGAAGCTATAGCTCCTTTCAAATTTACTTATTCCATCCTGATCTAGGATTCTTCCTCATGCATAGAAATCCAGAATTTGGCAATCGCCTTTCCCTGCTGAGATTATGAACACTCATTTAGCCCAAGTGCTCTAACAAGGCATACATCTACTAGGCAGTTAGTCTCATTCAATTCAGTGGGACTTACTCTCAAGTAAGCAAGTTGCGAGATGTACCAATACAGTTCACCTTTTTATCAGTGGCACACTGTACCACTGTCTTATGGCAGCCGTTTGTTGCACACCATTCTCTAACACGGACGTCATCAACAGTGATGACATGGAACCATTTCCTCCTCCTCAGAAGCTTATTGTGCCAAAACTAACAACACTGGCTCATAAGAGCCTTTTAAGACCACGCTGAGATACAAGATCAATTACCAACCGTCTCCCAAGACTTACTTTGTAGTGGAAAATAGCAAGACCTTAGAACACCTGGCTTCTCTTAACAGCAGGGCAAGGCAAAGCAAACAGAGCAGGGGTAGAAGCCAACAGAGGTTCCATACATTTAAAGTACAATTCTCCACTCCCTCCCCACACCAAAGACTCATGGGGACTGTGGTTTGTTAAGGGTGCTGGGAATGTAGCTCCATCAGGGCAAACGAAAGTTCCCAGGATTTTTTGGCTGGGAGGGGAATGTGGTTTAAATGGTGTCTATGCAACAAGACTCTCCATTTTTTTCAGACTAAAGGTGTGTGCCAGTCCAACCCAGAAGCATTTGCAGGTGGCCAGAGCGTATTACTTGACCCACTCAGGAATATTTAGTGTCACAAGGCTTCCTGCTAACTGGCAGGCTCAGCTAACTGACAATGCAAGTGTGTACACTTAGAGCCAAAGGAGAGAGCCCTGAATCATGAATAATGGCCTACGGCAAGGATGTCCAACAGGTAGATCGTGATCTACTAGTAGATTGTGGGGTGTCTATGGTAGATCGTGGGGCCCCCCAACCTAAAAGAAGTTCAACAACTTTGGTCACTGCTAGTTTGTTTATACTGTAGTGGGAGTAGATCTCAGTCTCTTGAAAGTTGGACATGCCTGGCCTATGGATACAGCTGGAGTCATCCACACAAGGCAGATGGGAAATGCTGGTATTGTAATGATTGTGTGAACTAAAAAACAAAAGCACCAGAGGTGAAATGCACAGGCAATTTCTGACCCCAAATCTCTTCCCTCTGAATGTCAGATGTGTGTTGTGCTGTGGTTGCACAGTAATAAGGGGAAAACTCTCTTCACGTGAATAGAGGCAAACTCTTATTTGTGTAACCCCAAACTGGTTCTGGAGCTAAAGGCAAGACAACTGTTATTGTTATTATTTGGTGGTCCAAAGAGAATTCATTAACTTCCATTTGTCCAGTCTGACTATTATTTAGACACATGAAATGGGTGGCGGTTGCATATGTTATGATAGTCATTTTGTACAAAACATTGGATAAAGGATGCAGAACAGAGATGGGACAGACAGGGAATAAAGTCTCTTAAAATGTAGCTGTGACAGTTACTGGTAAAGTGTAGTTATAATTATTGGTAGCAGCATACCACTGAAGCCTTCGTATTATATTATGCACCAGATGATCAGTGTCCCCTGTTATTAAAACTTGGCTGAGGGCTTGAAGAAGAGGTGCTCTTTGTTTGTAAATTAGCTAAGTATGTATTAGAGAGTTATTCAAAAGCCCCATTGTAAGCCAACAGCTCCTGTACACAATTAGCATTTTAATGAAGCTGCTTCACCTGTACTCTGTTGGTAGATTTTATGCTCTTTGAACAACCCTTTAAGGTTGCTCTTAGTACATTTACAATGCCATGTTAATTTTAACTCTACATCTGCATCAGATTCCCCCATCCCAAAACACCAAGACAAACCGGAATAACCTGTATAAGCTCCCCAGTAAGTGTGTTTAGGACTGGAATAATTAATCAAGCTCCACAATTTTAAGCTCAAATGAATTGCACAATACAGAAGATCCTGGTAAAACTTTTGTCCGCCTCTGGAAATCAAAGTAGAAGAGCCATGGTTGCAAATGGCAGATAACAAGCAGCTTAGGCTTAGGCACCTCTACCCTTTGGGACAGTTATTCTTCAGCAATGCATGTGAAACAATGAGGTCTGGGCTGAGCAACTCCAGGTTGATTTATTATTTTTACCCCAATTTAAGAATAGCACCAGGGCCAAGCCAAACAAGAGGATAGCATACAAGGCTAATTTTAGAACCAGCCAGGTAGCAACCATGTGAAGTATTCTCCCATTCAAGCCACAACAGAAACTCAGCATATGTATAGTATTCCACTTATTTTAACAGGCTTTAAGCTTGTTTCATGGGAATACTCAATCGTACCCAGCATCTTTGGCAAAAGGGCCTGGTCTCAAACTATCACTTCTGCTGCTGTTAGCTTCAGGCAGACCTGCTGCATGCTGTAGAATACAAATGCATTTGTTAGACTTTCAAGACTTTTCCCACCAAGGAAGTATAGAGGACAAGTTTTACCAGCTGAGCTAGTTCCAGGCTGCACTCAAAAAGATGAACAGCCTGGAACTGGAGATAATAATACTGGTCCTTACGCCTCATTTGGCCATTTTAAAGACTAATTGTTTCAATAAGTAGTCTGTACAGTGCTTTGAAAATGTATGTATAATTAGCTAACAGCTGTGTTATTTCACTGAAGTCCATAGTTTGCTAGACAGTTAAAATGAATTAGTAGCATCCCATTCCAGGGAACATTTTAACCACAACTGAAGTCATCGGGATGATTTCCAGTAAGGGCAATGAAAACTAGACAGCAGTTCAAATGAGGCTGAAATTACGCTGGACTTCAATTTTCTTCACTGTAAATTAGTGGCTTGATGATTAAAACAATGAAGGTGTACCTAGGGTTTATTTTAAAGCAGAAGTTAAAAGGCTTAGGTGGGTAAAAAGATCTTCACCTGGTGCTGAAAAGAGCATAAAGAAGGCACCAATCAAGTCTTTTTTTGGGAGGCGGTTCCATAATTGGGGTACTACCACTGAGAAGGCCCTGTCCTTTGTAGCCAACTGCCTCCCCTCACTTGGTGGTGGCATATGAAGCAGGGCATCCTAAGATGAACCTACCCGTGTGACCCCAAACCATAACTGCCCTGGAGCCAAACAGTCTCCTTCCAGAACCACCTTCTTGGAACGGCCACCCAAGTAGCCCTGAAATTTTAATCAGTGTGTAATACAATCTTGCACGGTATTAACAAGGAATATTGTTTTTCGAATACTGCTTGAGAAATTAAAGTGGGAAGCCTTGCATCGGACTGAACATTCATCCAGCATGCTGTTACAACAGTGTCGAGCCAAATGCCTTTGGAAAGTCAACAAGTGGGGCATGAGGGCAGTAGCTGTCTCCCACTGTTGTTCCACAGAATCTTCTATTCAGTGGTGCAAACGGGACCTGCAACAAAAAGTGTGGACTCCTGTTCAGGGTTCCAACCAGCCAGCCAGCCATGATGATATTCCATTCCATTTTCTCTTCCATCTGGCTATCTGTTTTCTGCCCACAACCACTGAATTCGCTTAGCGCTCACTGGGTTATCTCCCCCAACCACCCAATTTTGTTCTCCCTCTCTCTCTCTCTTTATAAAAACTTCATAAACCTGGGAGTTTCTCTGAGCCTGTTGATGCCTCCCTCCTTTGGATGGATGATGCCACTGTAGCTATGTAAGCAACAACACTCACCTCTGAACGCTGGAAATAGGGGAAATGATTTGTCTGTGCCACTGTCACATCCCTCCATCCCTTTATATTCCAACTTTGATTTATCTACTTCACAATTAGAACTGAAACTGCCTAGCTAGCACTGTTCTCTTATACCTGGAGATCACAGAGGTTACAAGAGCAGTCATTAAATTCAGATCTTCAGTTTTATTAGTTTTTATCCTCCCCAGGCCACCAGGATAGGAAGGGGAATGAATCTCAAGATAAATCAAAAGAACTTGGATATGCTCTCCAAAAGCAAAACATTTACATCAACTTCCGAATCAGCAGAAGTGCCCTATATTCTAAAAACAAACACTTTTAGCATAGTGCTTGTAAATGCACACACATTTCCCACATATCTAAGAGTCTAACAGCTTTCAACTCTTCTGTTTAGGAATGATGAGTTCCAGATATACACAGATCATAATGCAGCAGGGACAAGACGGATTTGAAAGCTTTTTATTTATGTCACCAGGAGAGGCTGGGAAAAGCAGCCGAGAATTTGACTTCCAATCCCCTTGGGGTGGCGAGAGGTTTGGGGCTGCTTTTGCAAACCTGCTGCGGTTGGCAAAGTGCCTCGGCAACAGTATATTTCAGAATTTGGTACCGGTAACTCATAAATGAATGCCAGAAGTGGCGGGTGCAGAATCCCAACACTCCAGATGCAAAAAGGGGGAACGGGGAATGGGGTAATTTAAAATAAAACAGTATGGAAAAACTACACAGATCTGTCAAGGAATGATTTAAGTAACGAAAGGAAGAAGCATAAGTGGAACAACATACTGATACATTTCATCAAGCAATCTGCTTTCAGTATATTTGGCTAGATTTCAGAACCAATTAACACCAATATGGAATCCTCAGTTGGTTAACACAGAGCTTCTCCTTGTTGCATTTCCCCCTTAAAGGCGCCTTAACAGCATTCAATCTCTAAAGCATTGTGGGGAATGTTTCATTCCCCCTGTGGAGTTACACATCTACACAACAACGTCTTGTGGGATATTCCCCCCCACCCATTCCAATATCAATCTTGGTGAAAATTCAATTACCCCCAAAGCGTATCCAGAACAGAAGACATTCCACTGGCCCTTCAATCACACTGGACCAACGGGGTGTTCCTGCTTGCATTGAATGCATCATGTAGCCAAATGGCAATGAAGGGCTGTAGCCAATGTCAGTCCTACTCAGAGTAGGCCCACTGAAATTAATGGACCTTAGTGACTCATGTTCATTAATTTCAGTGATTCTTCTCTAACCAAGACTAGCACTGGATACAAAGAGCTCTACAAGAGGTGATGCCATTTTGGTTTTGAAAGGTTCACAGTGAAATGGGAGACGTTTTCATTCATATTGCCAATCCTACTGAAGACTCAAATGAGAAATGTTTAAGGAAAAGGGAAATGTTTTATGATGAAGCTGAAGACAATGAAACTGCATTCTTAGAAGGATACTGATGAGGTGGAGAAAGACAACAGCATCCAAAAATCACTGGATATGTACTCAGAAGACATTGCTTCTATTGTCTTTGAAAGTGAACTGCAACACTTCCTGTATTTTGTCAGGTACTACGTCTCCAAATGTAGAAACAATTCTTAAAATGTTGTTAGCATTACTCACATCAAACGCACCTAGTGAAAAAGAATTAAAAGAGTCAAAAATGACATGTGTTCTACTAGATATAAGCATATTTAACAAGTTCAGCAACTTTAGCAATCAAAAGTTCCGCACTGCGAGATGTAAATTGTTGATGTCTTTGTGTGAAAGAAATGTTGATTTTTTTAAAAAAAATAATAATCTTTGAATGTTTATTCATTTTGTTCCTTTAAATAAAGGTCATTTTTCGGATAACATGAAGTGCTTTCTTTTTAACTCTCTATATAAGAATATCATTAACTGAAAAAAAGTAATACTGTTTAATAGTAAGGAAAGATAGCCCTTGTTATCAACAAACTCATTCTTAAGTACCGGTAGTTAGCTCTGTCATAATTTTGGGCATAGTCATGTTTATTTATTTAGGTAAATGAACAGGGTCCCCGCAAAGGGTTGTGTACAGAGCCCTAAAAACAGAAATTCACCCTGGTAACCACCTTTCCCCTTTCAGTGGTGGCAGTGTTTTTAAATCCAGGTCCTGTTCATGGGCTTTTCATGGGTATCCAGCTGTCCCCTGTGAGAACTAGTGGTCTACTAGCCATTCTAAGATGGAAGATCAGAAGCAAAGGAAGAAAGGGTTAGAATCAGGCAACTCAGTGTCTTGACCCTTGAGCTGCCTCAGCCTCCTCTCATATTTGGCCAGAGAAGCTGCTGATTCTAAGAAGCTGTAGGCCCTATTAACAAAAGACAAGAGTTCCACAGGTCTGCACAAGAATACTCTTAAAAATGCATTCCCCCACCAAACACTTTAACCCAGATGAACATTTTAAGAAATGGCCCAGGGCTGAGGCTGGTGCAAATAGGCATATAAATCCATATTAACAATGATGGGATTTTGAAGGAGGGGGGGGAGGATTTCCCAATCCTTGGTTGACAAACCTATTGTACAAGGAGTGTTTGAGCCATGAATTTGGTACTTTTCAGCTGACACAATGCGACGCTGCTCATTCATACTCTTATCACGAGAGCCTGGGAGCTGTCTGCTCAGTCAAATGTCCTTTCCTGACTCCCAGACAGAAATGGCTGAGCAACTTCCATTTCTGACCACTTGTAGCTGGGTCAATACTGCTGGAGATGTAACTGTAGCACTATATGATCTCCAATGACAAATTAATGATAATAATGATAATAATGTCTGCATCACTAAAGCTTGCATGGCCCACCAAGGAAAACATTGATTTATGTTTTAGATTTAGATTCTACTGTCTGCCAACATTTCAGTGTTTTTACATAAGGAAGAGTTGTGCGACACATGGAAATACTTATGCATGGAGGCGGTAAATCAGAGGTCACCAACATGGTGCCTGTGAAAGGTCTTAAGAAATATCCTCTCAAAACTCCACAGTGCCTCAGAGACTGTTTGGTCTTCCAGCTCAGTACCTGTTTGAATTGGCTTAACCTCGCCTGCAATGAATACCCCCTTCCAAACATTCCCACATGTCACTGAGTGCCAGAACTAAATACCCTTCCACCCTTCCGTTCTGAACACAAGAAAGGTGCAAAGAGTTTCTCTCTCTCAGCAAGCATGGAGGTGGCTGGTGGAGGTTTCTTTTCCTTTTCTTCATTGGGAGCCTCAAAGGCTGAAAAGCTGCAAAAAGCAATGCACAAAAGATGAAACGCCTGAAAAGATGCAATGGCAACACCTAGTCTCCCCCAAGCCTCATTGTTCCATATTCTCTTCTTGGAAGATTAACACCTACCTCCAAAAATTAAAAATAATACTATCTGACAGCTCCCATGAAGTTAGCCATCATTTTGTGTCACAGTGTAAATGTGGAGCAGGAATCACATTGCGTGGGTTCCCTTTAAGAGCAGCTTAGCAGAGAGCACGGACATTCCTCTCATGAAAGGAAAATCTATTCTCTGCACAGCTGTGCCAGCTGCTTATCAAAATCAACCTGCTGGCCCACTATTAATCCCAGCAGCCCTTTCCAATGGCCCTTCCAGGGAAGTGGTGCGACATCACCCAGCACCCTCAGTGAGTCATACATCTGATAAGGGTCACATCACACTTCCTCCCTTGTGATTAAATCAACAACAACACCACAAAGTAACCATACAGGATATGAAGCTCAGGGGTAGCTGAGCGGGCAGTTTTCAAGATGCAGAGAAAGGGCTGGTTTTCTCCTGCCACGTTGTCTGGGGTAATGAATAGCCTCCAGCTCCATGCGGCTTCTAATCTCTAGTGAAGGAAATGTGCAACTGTTTACCACACCTCCGCAGAGTCCAGGAGTCTGCAGCATCATATTCAGAGATAACGGCAAATGAACTGCACTGACATGATATTAAATCCATGAATCAACCACCCCTTTCCTCGTGACTTCAAAGCAACGAGAGAGAAAGGAGCCCTGGCGTAAATGAATGCAATATGCAGATAGGCATTTGTTATTAGCATTGGGATGGCATCGGTGCTGACGGCAGATAAGCAAATGGCAACTTTCATGCACCACCGAGGCCATCTATCAGGAGGCAGAGTGAGGCGATAAGACAGATGCTTCATGGGTGTGTGGGGAACACACCATGGCGGTGAGGTATTGGAGAACAGAGCTGGGTGAGCTATGTGGTCTGCCATACATTACTTAAGTCAGGTGTGTGGGGAACCTTTGGCTCTCCAGATGTTGCCAAACAACAAGTCCCACCATCCCTTGCCACTGTCCATGCTTGCAGTGGCATTGTAGAGGCACGATGGACATTGTAGTTCAACAACGGGGTGGGGACAAAGGTTCCCCTCTCCTGTCATAAGCTAGTTTGCTGCGCTCAGGTTGGATGGAGGACGCTATGCCATCACCAGTGTTGAAGCAAATTAAACTCTCAGTCTAGTTGGCGTCTGTTTGTGGAAGAGGGGAGAGTACCACCTTGTCCTTTGCCTCAGGTAGCAAAATACCTTGGACCAGCCTTGTCATCTGTCCACAGGGAGCCAGAGCCAAACAATGTAGAGAGTAAGATGCCTGCTGCTCATATGGTCTCTCAGAGTTAATATACAAATGCAGGAAACGGATTTATTAATCCATCCCAAGCTTTTTCACCCCTCTGCACTAACTGCTATAATAAAGCCAACAAAACAAATAAGTCAATGATACATAAATATTCACACATATATTCATGTTGCAATAAATTACAAATGGGGGAACATAAAAGCAGAAGGGTATAATAATCCCATTGAGATTAATGCTATCGTTTTTTCCTAGCAGCATAGCCATGTAAAACCAGAGAGGCTTTGCCATTCTTAAAGGAATAGGCTTTTTTGGGGTGGGGAATCACACCCCAGCACTGCTGAGGATCAAGCACAGAGCCCCACCTAACAATCTCTCCTGCTGACAATTTGGGTTTCCTCTTTCACAGCAAGGCAGTAGACAGCTCATTTGATTCCTAGTGCAAAAAACAAACAAACCCATATTTCACCTGTGCTAACATGCCTTTTGTTAGTTCATGTTGGATAAGTACATTAATCTTGGTTCTTTGAATGGTTCGACACATGGTCATCTTTTTAAAAATGACTGCAATCTGACACATGGATGCATGAATGTATCCAACAAAAGCGGGCTAGAAGAGTAAGGTTATACTGCAGGAAATAGCTGGGTAGGTCTACTCCAGCAATCCCCTCTCACCTGTCTAAAAAGCAAATCTGCGGTCTTCAGGGATATGAATGGAAAATAATCACTTTCAAGGGCACATATTGCAGCCATGACACCAGCTCATATACACACCTAAGAAACCTGCAGAACCTTCATCCAGGTGAAGGCAAGTCAGAACTAGGCTTATTATATGAACACAAAGCAGTTAATAAGCAAGGAAAAGCCACCTAGATAACATTATTGATCTTGGCCTCCATACAGGTCCCTGTTGTAAGAGATTTGGTAATCTTAGATAAGACAAAGTGCCTCTGAACACCCAGAACTTTGAAGATGTTGCACCACCCACTGAACCCTTCACTTCCTTTAGCAATTCTGATAAGAAAGGAAAACCTTGTCCATTGAACAGGCCAGCTGCTTTCAGTCAAGAGCAAACCAAAGAAGTGTGAAATGTTGACACAAGCTCATGTCTAGCTAGTCTAATGCAACACAAGTAATCTGAGGTCTCAGAGTACTCCACAGGAAAACTCTCTTTCTGACAACCAGCAGTTTCAGCTCTCACTTTCCTCCAAGCTGTTAATTAAATAAGTGTCTTAGTAATTCACGGGTGGGAAAATCCTCTTATTTCAGCCTTTCACTTGAACAGTCGAATATCAGTGCAATATCAAACAGGTTGGTCAGCTTTTTACAAATATGCACAGAGCATGAAGAATTTAATCTGCTACAATGAAAGACAGAAATGGTTTAAGGCAAAGGCTCAGAGAGATTATTTGCTCCTGCCCCCATCAATGATGCTCTGGAACTGAAAATATTATTGTGCCAATTTTGTATGCCTGGGTCCTGGAAGAAAGGAAGCAGGCAGCATCACTGCAAAGGAAAAATGTGGGATTCAGTGCTGCCAAACATCTGCAATCTTATTTTGAGTCCCATGATTATAGGAGTCTTGGAGGCTGTTACCCTCCAATAAAATCAGAGAAGTGTAGTTAGCAACTTATATTTTATTGGGTCAACTTCCAAGAAGTTGTGCATTCCCATCAACTGAATACACTGGACAAGCAAGAGAGAGAGAGAAAGATTCCCTTGCTTTATCTCCCCATCGTTCTTAACTTTTAAAAAAATGCAATTTATTGAAGGCCTCATGTATATTGTTGCAAACTGCTATGGAGGCTCTTTAGAAGCCAAAAAAAGGCAAGACAGAAATGTTTCTATACCTAAATAACTTCTCTGTGTTTGTAGTATTGTGGATCTATCACCCTCCTCTTCCATCTCTAAGCCTTAAAAAAAATAATCACAGGTGGTAAAAGTATTTGAAACTGTATTGTTAGGGCCTGTTACACGGCAAGTAATGAGGCAGTTCATGTACCAAGAATGACACCTTAGTTATGCTGTCTGTAGGGTTGTCATCCCTTTGCTTGCTCATTTTCTTGGTTAATTTCAGATCACAGCAAAGCTGACTGTTAATTACAAATGCCGCTTATCTTCCTGAGGTGCCAATGCCAGTCTGGTTCATACCCAAGGTGAAAGAGAAAGCACAACAAACGGCCAGCTATCCAGGAGCCTTTCCTTGACTCACTTTAATCCTGTAAATAAATCCAAGTCTGAGGTGGCTTGTTCTCTCTGAGAAGGGTGTGTGCGTGTCATGTTTTAATAATAATAATAATTTATTATTTATACCCCGCCCATCTGGCTGGACTTCCCCAGCTTCCAACAAAATATTAAAATACAGTAATCCATCAAACATTAAAAGCTTCCCTAAACAGGGCTGCCTTCAGATGTCTTCTAAAAGTCTGGTAGTTCTTGTTCTCTTTGACATCCGGAGGGAGGGCGTTCCACAGGGCGGGTGCCACTACTAAGAAGGCCCTCTGCCTGGTTCCCTGTAACTTGGCTTCCCGCAGCGAGGGAACTGCCAAAAGGCCCTCAGCGCTAGACCTCAGTGTCCGGGTAGAATGATGGGGGTGGAGACGCTCCTTCAGTTATGGATGTTATGGATGGCAGACGACCAGCTCAAAAGTATCAGGGTGCCCAAGGCAGATGATGAAAGCGGATTCCAAATGCAGGGCTTCATCTTCCTCGTTCTTTACTGCTGTCAACCAGCAGTCCAGACAAAGACTCAACAAGGCATCTTACCTTTCAAATGAATTCTGCTGAATTCAGGGAGTGATGCATGGTGGGCCACAAACAATCTTTGCCCAAGGTTATGCACACTGGTAATATATATATGAGCCCTGACCTAGACACCCGTAATCCATGTGGATGTCAGGCTCTCATCACAGATCTGGTCCAAAACTTTTCTTTCCATGCACCACCCTCAGAACACCGTTGCTCCTCTACTGCATTGCTATAGTTGACAGACATGCCACTAGAGCAGTTGTTTCCAGAGCCTCATTTTTGGGGTACCGAATTCCGAACCCCTTCTGTACAGAAGATGGCAGAACATGGAGAGCAGAAGGCCTTGCTTGAGCACTCCTCTCTTTCACAGGCAATTACTGATTTCGGCAAGGTGCTTTAAGATAAGATCAGCCAAGAGCATTTGAGAAAGTGTAACTGCATTGCCACAGTTGCTATACAAGAGAGGCAAAGAACCCTTTTTTCTATCATATTCCCTTGAGGAATCTGTCAGTGGTCACATGCTGGCAAGGGGCCAAGCCAAGTCAGAGCTGGGCAGGGACCCACCCCTTCTCTCTCTCTCTCTCTCTCTCTCTCTCTCTCTCTCTCTCTCTCTCTCTCTCTCTAATTTCATAACCTTTTTATTGGGAGGTATCCAAGTACCAAGGATGAGCAGTCTGTGAAGCATACAGTTGGATCCCCTCCCCCGGTAAATGCCACACTGAAACTTGGTTCACCTGCCAGACTGCTTAAATCATGTCCTAAAAAAGCACAACTGCCAACAACCATTAGGTCTGGCTAAGTCTACCACTGGCTCGGTTATGAATCTTAATTGCTCAGTTGTTAGGCAAAGACCTGACTTCTTCTGACATTCCATCACTCCCCCGGTAAATCCCAAACTGTAACAAAATGCGCTTAAAAATAGCAACATGCTCTGCCTATGTTGGCCCCAAACAGCCCACATATAAAGCATTAGTAACATTTGGCCTCAGATCTGAAAGATGTTTTCATTATTTTCCTCGGGTTGCATTCCAAGATCTCCCAATTTATATTCACTCTGTATTTCAAGGCACCGAGGAGGTTTATTTTTACTGCACCATGACATGAAATAACTAGAGGGGAGGAAGGGGGAGAAACTTGTATTTTAAAAATAACCAAAAGGCTCACCACTTTCCAAAGACAGAGCCCAACAATACATGTAACAAATTCACTTTAAATACAAAGGTATTAGAACAACAAACAGGCCTCTCCGGCTGCTTTCTCAATATAAGCCACCACTGGACAATAACTTCAAGAAAATCAAATTTGCTGTGACGGCACAGAAAACAAAAGAAGGATGCAAAAGCATAGCAAAGAAAATTAAAACTAAATCCCTTGTTGCTGTGTAATTATGTTTTTTAAAAAATATATATGCTAGCATTTAGTTTATTTTTAACCCACTGAATAAACTAATAGGCCTTATGTAGTTGAATTGCCTTCAGCATTTTACAAACTGTAATTCTGCAAGACCTCAGATACAATAAGTACCTGACAGATTTGCAAACATGCTGCTGAAGAATCTTTCAAACACAAACAAACAAACCTGTTATTGCCATTACCTTTAGCTACATAGGCAGCTGACAAGGCTACTTGATGCAGGAATGGGCGTCGGGGATGCAGCATTTTAAGCATCTGAAAACCATGAGATTCCATGCACTTTAAGAATGGGACTCTTCTTGTTCCATTCAATGAGGACAGAACACATGGTGGCTGCTACACAGTGAGTGTCTCCCGGTTCTTGCTTACATGGCCACCGTTGTACTCTTAGGGATTTTTGTGAACGGAAACATTTTTGGTGCACTTTGTCTCCCCCACTTTATTTTTTAATCAAATCTCCTAAAATGATCTGAACATCCGTGTCCGTTTTCTAATTTGAGAGACCCTTTTAGTAAATCGCACTAATAAGGGGGGGTTCGGGTCTCACCTCTTTAAAACGGGGAATCCCCGTATGTAACGCCTAAATACGGGCTGAAACCTTCGCTCTATTAAGGGCGATGTTGTTGTTTTGAGGAGGAAAATAAATCCATCCCTCATCTGTCGTCCCACGAGCGATGCAAAACGCTGTGTTGCGCCCGTCTCCCCACCACCCAGCCCAGCCATTGTGCGCCAGGAGAGGGCTCGATTCCTCCGCCGGGAGAGGCTGAAGACGCGCCACCTTCCCCCCGCACACATCCACACACTCGGGCGCGCACGTTGCTGGGCAAACCGAAAACATGTCGTCGTGCTGCTTCTCCGCCTTACCTCCTCCTCAGCGCGCAGACAGCAGCAGCCCGAGAGCCCCCTCGCCCCAATTCCTGCCGGCGAGCCGAACAGCAGCGCGCGCCCCGCGTCGCCAAGCAGCGGCTCCTCCTCACCATAGTCAAAAGTTCCCCGGGAAGCATCGCCCCGGCGCGTCGCTCATGGTCGCCTTCTGCCACAACGCGACCGCGTCCCCGAAGCTGCCGTGGGCTCGAGGCCGCCGCCTCCTCCTCCTCCACCCGCGCCGCCAAGTGTCACTTTCCCCAAACCGCTGCCATGCGCCGCGCTGCCCGGGGAGGAGGTGGTGCCCCTGGCGCGCCCCCGCCGCGCCCGCCTCTCTCTTGCTCCGCTGCTTTCTGGCGCCCTCGCAGCCAAGAGCCCTCGAGGGCCCGGAGCGCGGCAGCCAGCCTCGCCAAGCGTCCCTCCTGGGTCCCGGTTTCCAGGGCCGGCAGGCAGAGGCAGGCAACAAAGCAACAGATCCGGGGAGGGCGGGGGAAGAAAGAAAAGCTTTGCCACTCCAAAGCAGGACAGCTGTTTCACCGAGTCTCTGCAGCAGGAAATGCCACAAGACTTATATCCAACCACATCAGGAAGAGAGAGCGAGAGAGACAGAGAGAGACACAGAGAGAAAGAGGGGTGGGGTGGCGTATAAAATCCGGGAAGGATTAATTCAGTTCGGGATCGGATTTGGTTGGTAGTTTGTGTGTGCGAGCGCCCGCGCGTGTTCGACGTCTTCCTGGTTTTGCTGGCTAATACAAGAGGCAACAGGGGAGAACACAGTGCCAAAGTGAAGCAACGTTTAGCCAGGAGTAGCACAGAACGTCTCCATATACTGAAGGATTGTGATTATGATTGTTGTTGTTATTATTATTATTATTACTACCACCAGGGATTGCCCCTCCCCCTGAATTTGTGGCTCTCTTTCTGTTTCTCTTTCAGATGCTTTCAACAGAGCAGAAAATAGGAGAGCAGGCTTGGGCAGCCAAAGAGCCTGCTACCCCCTGCTGGACGGCCAGCGTCCAAATACTGGCCTTCAATTAAAATGATGAAACCACGGAGGGGAAATGAAGGCGGCATAAGCAGAAAGCTCAATCACAAGGGGAAGGAGCAGGGGAGAGAATAATCCTGTTGATGGTGATATATCACCGTCTTCTTCTTTTTAAGTGTTTTCAAAGGTGGCACAAGATGAAGCTGTTCTCAGATCTAGTCCTGGACAGTGCTTGGATGGAAAGTTAATTGAAGACCATATTTAATCCACTCTGAGCAATGTGCAAGAAGAGTGGGACAGAAATGCAACATATTGCATATCTGTGCAAATCCCTTTGCTAGATTTGTGTAGTTGTCACTTTTTGTGTGTGTCATCTCATGGTTTTCTGGATGCCTTAACAGCAGTTTAAATGGAACAAACTAACCAACATAGCTTCACAGTACAGTGGTACCTCAGGTTAAGTACTTAATTTGTTCCGGAGGTCTGTACTTAACCTGAAACTGTTCTTAACCTGAAGCACCACTTTAGCTAATGGGGCCTCCTGCTGCTGCCGCTCCGCCGGAACACGATTTCTGTTCTGATCCTGAAGCAAAGTTCTTAACCTGAAGCACTATTTCTGGGTTAGTGGAGTCTGTAACCTGAAGCATATGTAACCTGAAGTGTATGTAACCTGAAGCTTATGTAACATGAAGCGTATGTAACCTGAGATACCACTGTATTGATTGGAGCATTATGCCCGGCCAACACTCAGGTATAATTTCTCTGGGAAAAGGACATTTGTAATGAGCTTCTCCCAATGAAAAGGTCCGTCTGCTTTGAGACCCTGGAGGACGAGTTGGTGTCCAGATTAATTTTCTTTAGGCCCCTTTGTTTAAGCTTCATTATAGCTAGATATGGCTATATATACATGACAAATGTATATTAGTTATTTAAAAAGTGACAAATGCCTGCTTCCAGTTCTTGGGATCTGATGTCAGAACTTTAATGCACTCTTGCAGACCAAAGGCATCGCACCTGTATTCACGTATTTTCTGCCACCTGTAAATCATAACAGCAGTGCTGGCATCCACTACGTGGACGGGGTGTGGGGATGTGTGCATTGGCTTTGTGGCAGTCCACTAATCTGTAGGCTAAGATGCAAATCAATTAGTCACAGTCGTTTTTACTCTATCTCTGGAATTGGCGCCGATTTAGCAACATCCTGTCTAGTGAAGCAACCAGGAGCAGGGTGGGCAGATAGATGGAATGGACTTTCCCCCTGCCCCAGGGCCCATCACCAGTAGCAATAGTCAAGCAAGACCAAATAGTAAAGTTCTCTGCACAAAACCCGCTGGATGGATCTGCCTGAAATTTGGCAGACTTAATCTACTGTGGCAATCCTAGACAGCACCTTAAAAAGCAGAGACATCACCTTGCCGACAAAGATCTGTATAGTAAAAGCTATGGTTTTCCCAGTAGTGATGTATGGAAGTGAGAGCTGGACCATAAAGAAGGCTGATCGCAAGACTGCAAGAAGATCAAACCTAGCTATTCTTAAGGAAATCAGCCCTGAGTGCTCACTGGAAGGACAGATCCTGAAGCTGAGGCTCCAATACTTTGGCCACCTCATGAGAAGAGAAGACTCCCTGGAAAAGACCCTGTTGTTGGGAAAGATGGAGGGCACATGGAGAAGGGGACGACAGAGGGCGAGATGGTTGGACAGTGTTCTCGAAGCTACCAGCATGAGTTTGACCAAACTGTGGGAGGCAGTGGAAGACAGAAGTGCCTGGCATGCCAGAAGTGCTCTGGTCCATGGGGTCATGAAGACTAGGACACGACTAAACAACAACAATCTACTGTGGAGGGACTCGTTTGCCTACAAATTTCATACACTTGTACTAAAAGGAGAAAGAAGTTATAGCTGTTTTTAGATCCCCCACTATAGGGAATGGGGATAAAACAGAGCTTCAAATTTAACATATCAGATTTGGACCTCAATAAAAAGTTACAATGAAATGACAAAGAACAGATCTGAAACAGATTAGGCTGCTTCCAGACGCCAGAGATAAAAATACAAGGTGAGTCTTGTGGCTGCTACAGACCCATAGCACTCTCTCTCTCGCTGGGATTTTGTTCTCTTGGTGCTTGTCCCTCTCTCCTACACCCTGTCAGATAATATACTCTGTTGGCTGCACACCCTGCCTCCCCCTCTTCCCCCTGGTCTGTTGTTTTTTTCTGTTGTCCCTCCCCCCCTTCTCATTGCCTCCATTCAACCCTGCAAGATCAGGAAATGAGGTAGCCCAGAAATTCTCAGACTCAATCTATTAATTTACATATGTATTTTCCCCATCCTTCAACTATAAAAGATTTCCCACAGCAGCTAACAATTAAAGCCATAAATGTAAAACCACATTCACCTCCCTAAAACAATTCACCAACAGAACATTATATAAAAAGGTAAAGGGACCCCTGACCATTAGGTCCAGTAGTGACCGACTCTGGGGTTGCACGCTCATCTTGCTCTATAGGCTGAGGGAGCCGGCGTTTGTCCACAGACAGCTTCCGGGTCATGTGGCCAGCATGACTAAGCCGCTTCTGGCGAAACCAGAGCAGTGTACGGAAACGCCGTTTACCTTCCAGCCGGAGCGGTACCTATTTATCTACTTGCACTTTGACGTGCTTTCGAACTGCTAGGTTGGCAGGAGCAGGGACTGAGCAATGGGAGCTCACCCCGTCACGGGGATTCGAACGGCTAACCTTCTGATCAGCAAGTCCTAGGCTCCGTGGTTTAACCCACAGCGCCACCTGCGTCCCTAGAACATTATATACCTGGTACCAAAAAGATAACAGAGTGGGTAGCTGATGAGCCTCTCTGGGGAAGGAATTCCAACAAAGGGCCACTGCTTCCAAAATAATCCCAAACTAGGGTCACCCCTTACCTAGAGATGGGCCTCAAAAGATGGTCCAGGCAGGTTCATGTGCAAAGAAGTCAAACAGGAGGTTCCCTGGTCCTAAGCCTTGATTCCCCCACCTGCTACATGATAATGGGCTTGCAGACGAGGCAGGGGTCTCCCAGACCTCCAGACAAATTGTCCCTTTACATCCACACATGCTTGGGCCCTATCCCATGCTAAAGTAAATATAATTTTCTGGGAGGCAGTTATAAAAATAAACTGCCTTATAAAAATAAACCATTGTTTTACTTTTTGATCATTTATGGACAGAAGAACCAACGTTCTTAAGCAATCGCCACTCAGAAATAAATATCTTCTTTCTATTACTTTTTAAATCCCATTATATATGTGGATCATATTGGTCACACTATTCCCAAATGGTCAGGAGTAAATGCATACTTTAAAAATGCAGTTTGTTTTCAACACTATTATTAACACCATCAAAAAATACTAACAGGATTCCCATAAGTTATAACCTGACACTAACAGGCCAATCTTATACATGCTTACTCAGGAGTACAAAGGAGGAAAAACTTGGTAGGTTCAGATTGTGAACAATCCACAATCCGAAGCACAGCTATCCTTCTAAATTTGCACTCATCTGAATTTTGTGTGGAAGTTTTCCAACCAAACAATGAGCGCAAAAATACATAAATTGCGGGAAAGCATGCACATAATGCATGTATTAGTGCGGGGGGGGGATCGGCTTGTAAAAGTGTGCATATCAGGCAAAATTGCATGCACAATGTGTATATTAGGAGAAATGCACACTTAAGTGCTAATGAACTTTCATGAGGATTTTAAAAACAAATTGCAAACTGATGAAGAAATGTGCAGAAGTCAATTTAAGACTGGGTAAAAAATAGAAATTGAGAGACACTAAAATTGACAGATGTATTGATCTGCTTCCAGACTGTTGCTATTTTTGATTGGAATTTAATCACAAACCTGCTTCTTCAAAATATGAGATTTTTTTTATGATTAGGAAAGTAACAGGAAAAGTGTGGTATAACACTTGGTGTGGTGCAGTGTCTCTTAACCTACCCACAAACAAATTGGAAAGAATGCTCAGTAATAAACATGTCATCTGCAAGTACCCTAAGTTTAATTGAGCTCAATGGGGCTTACTCCCAACTAGGTTATTGGGTGTAGGATTGCAACATAAGGCAGCCCCATAAGGTAGTCTAACTTGACTAAGTTGTTTTGCCTTCTGCAAATTTTAAATTTTAGCTCTGCAATTTCAGTCTAAGCACTGGGCAAACGTATTTGAAGGAAATCACTGTTGTAAATTAGCTTTGACTTTCCCCTCTCCTGGAATAAGCAGCAATCATATATGTCATATTAAAGGATGAAGAGAAAAGCCAGGTATGATTGCAGAAAATAATGAAACTGTAAAAGTAATAAAATGATGAATCATGTGAAAAAGGGATCAAAGGACTTCAATGCCACACTTGTATCAGTATAACTGACATGAAGAGATCTCTGCAACCACAACTCTATTGATTAAACAATATATTGGTAGTCAGTTAATTAAAATACTTTGCAATAGGTTTTGCGGCTGTTCATGCAGTGAAAAGTATAATAGTTCAATAAATCAAGTGGATTACAAATACAGCAGCCTCCCAGCTCCCCACATGCAATACAGTTCTTAATGGAACAAAACCTTGTATTTCTACCTTTAAATGTTTTCGGATGAACTTATTGGCTAAAACGCTTAAAGGCATCATTCAAGCAAAGTGGATGTTTTGTAAAAGGTATGGATACGTGCCTCTTCTGAGCTCACAAGCCAAGTGAAATCTGACCTTCCTTGTTGGTTTATTTTAGCGTTCAGAAAACATATAGTGGTATCTTGGTCTCTTAATTGCGAACTTGCTGCAGCTCTCAGGTGTCAAGGGAAGGAGGAAAAAAGCCACAAACAACCTTCCAGTGTCCCCAGAGAGAGCAGTTGACATAAGCCAGCACCCTAAGGAGATGTAGCAGTTTTTGTCTGCTTAAGACAAAGGCAGCAGTTAAAAAGTATGGCTTAAAATAGGTCATACAAGCCACACAGAATTGAACAAACAAGTAGAAGCCAAGGCTTCAAACACACCCACACACCCACCATATATTTAAAGCACAGGGCTTCCCCCACGGATTCCTGTGGACTGTAGTTTACCCCTCACAGTGTTATGGTTCCTAGCACACTTGACAATGGTTCCCGGGATTCTTTTGGGGAAGTGTATGGTCTGCACACAGCCTTACAGGGGATACAACATCAAAGAACAGCAAAGCTGCCCATCTCCAATCTTGAAAATAAACACAATGCTTTTCTACCCAACTTCAGGTGTTATGTGCAAGTTTTTATTCAACATGTGGGAGTCAGTGATGACAAGTGTGCCGGCTCTGCCGCCATCACTATTCCTGCGATCTTCCAACTTATAGAAGAAGGTCTTTAGTGGAGAACCTTTTATATCCATGACGGTTCACCACAGCTTTTAGAACCTTCTAGAACACACAGGGAGCCGCCACGGATACAAAAGACTCCTTTGCTGCAGAACTTTGCCTTCCTGCATTGAACCAAAGGCGAACTGTTGCAGGAGCTTTGCTAATGCCATCTTGATAGTCAAGATAACCTCAGAAGTAATTATTGTAGTAATGAGCTCATATATGTTTACATCCATTTGCTTTGATAAAAGCTAATTGGCCTGCTTTGATGCTATCCTTATCTGTGGGCTTGGGGGGTTGGAGGGTTGGGCTCTGAGCCCAGAAAAGGGAGCTAACTATCTAAGATTTGGGTATTTGCCACCAATGATGCCCTCATCTCGTCAGGTGGAGTGATGGGAAGTCCTGGCCAAACTGACATATGCTGCTTTGTGTATAAAGAATGTATGAATGTTTGCTTGCGGGTGGACAAGCCATCTCCTTGCTGCGGTGTCCGTCCCATGTCTGCAAAAGCTAGGAGACCTGGCAGGTTGCTTTGCTGTAAGTTCACACCCATCTTTAATACAACACAAGAACCCATCACTCTGGTGTGATGGAACAGACACAGGAAGAACCACCTCTGAAACAGTCCAGAAACAGACTGAGCCATCCATCCCTACTCGAGGGTGTCTTTCCCTAGCAGGAACCAAAGTAGATGATAAAGGTTCAACATGGTACACTTACCCCTAGTATTTGGTATCTTATTGAAATGAAACTAAGGTCTAATTACATTTGGCAGTACCTTTATACTGAATTACTAATCAAATTATGCCTTGTGTTCCTTCCTTTCCTAAATCTCCTGAATAGCAACACCCTTTATGCAGGTAAGCATATTCATTCTGATTTTCCATGCACATCATAACTTTTTGATTTATGAACTTGGAACTGTCACCCAGGAGATGTGTGGCATGCACACACACACACACACACACACACACACACACACACAACCCTGGCGAAAGAATGAGATAGGAGATGGCATGCCAATAGCACTATAATAACAATGAATCATACAATACAGGGTGGAAGTGCTTCCAAATCATTATTAGATATATTTGTTCATATATATATTACAACTTACTTTATTATTATTTAGGCACAAAGCCAAATCATCCATAGTAGAGTATGACACCTTTCGCATCTTTTATGCTCAGCCCATAAATCTTCTGCCTTCTTTTGGGATCAAGTTAAGTATCTGCTTGACTATTATAATTAATCTTCAGCCTGCCAGAATACTGCTGTCCTGGCTCATGAGCAGAACAGTTGCCAATGGGAATTGGAAGCACTCAAGAAGACAAAACTTTAAATATTAGTCATTCCTGCCTAGGCTGAAGGGTAATGGTGGCCCATCTGTGCAGGAGAAGGGGGATTTCTGTGTTATTATTCATTTTGACTCCCCCCCCCCCCGACAAACAGCTGTGCAAATGACTGAGCAAAGCCTCTGCCACAATTTATATAAATAAACTTATATATGCAGGTTTTGGTGTCCTCGGGTGTCTTCCCGTGTAAAAGTTGGGGTGTCTAGGCGACGTTTCGACGAGGTCTCACTCGTCATCTTCAGGCTGGTGCTTTCGGCTTCTTGTTACTGGAACAGAGCGGTGGAAGGTTTCCTCCCCGTAGAGGTGAGATATTTGCTTTCGTAGATTTTCACGGGTACAGGAATGCAGGTTTTGGTGTCCTCGGGTGTCTTCCCGTGTAAAAGTTGGGGTGTCTAGGCGACGTTTCGACGAGGTCTCACTCGTCATCTTCAGGCTGGTGCTTTCGGCTTCTTGTTACTGGAACAGAAACGTCGCCTAGACACCCCAACTTTTACACGGGAAGACACCCGAGGACACCAAAACCTGCATTCCTGTACCCGTGAAAATCTACGAAAGCAAACTTATATATATATATATAACCCCTTCATGTGCATTGTCACCAGCATAGCAAGAATTAATATATTCCAATCCACTTCTTTACTTATTTTGGAGGAAGATCCCATTCTCCCATTTTCTAAGACCTGGTGTGGTGAAGTGGCTGCGAACAGAGAAATCCTCAACCCAAATCTCACATCTGCCATGAACTCAGTTTCATCTGAGGTGCTCTTTCATAATATGGGAATAACACTACTGACTGAAGTATTAGGCCAAGGATTAATACAAAAATGATGTTGCAAGGATTATTGAGGCAACGCACGTGAAGTGCCAAGCACACACTCCAATGTGTTATAATCAAATCCAGCATTTTGTGTGGCATATGCCATGAACCTCCCCCTTAATACTCAAATGTACAGCATTAACTTCAGTAGGATTGCATTATATTTCTTATTAGTGCATTTGTTTTGGAAACATGCTTTTTTAAAGAAACAAGTTGGCTTGTGGGCTGCGAGTACTTGGGAACAAAAAAATACTTTGTATGAAGCAAAGTAAATACATAATAAATACAGGGGCAACAGGGTTTCTTTAAGCAGGATTGACTTAGCAACACATCTTTTCTTAGAGTTGCCATATTTCAAAAAGTGAAAATCCAGGAAGAAAAGTTATTGAGCTTCTTCGGGCAAAGTTGCTGAGCTTTTAAAACAACTTAAAACAAGACATAACAAAATTACATTTGCAAACTGGGATTTTCATCAGGAGCTATATTTTTCACCCCACAAGGCAAAATTTGTGCATACTTTGGAAAATTGCTTCTTTGAAGTGCAAGCCGCTTTATTTATGAAGTGCAGGCTGCTTTATTCTATTTCAGCTCAGTATTTGTTTTTTTCCTTTGTAAGATTGCATGTTTCCTTTAGTAGAACTTGAACGCAGAGAAGATGTATCAATAATGCTTGAAGAATAGGGCCTGAGAGCAGCTATTTTCTTTTATGATTATGTGTGTTAGTAGGGTTCTGCACCAAATGGCCATCTTATTTGTGAGTGATTTCAAAAAACTTTTTAAAAAGGTTTTGAAGGTTCAGCCACAAGAACCGCTGGAGCAAAAAATAGGAAAAAATGGATGAACTTTTGAATCTGGTGCACATAACCTAAGAATAGTGACTGGTGTCTTTTGAACTACAGTGTTACACAATGGAAAATCATCATCATCACCATCTTTATGGTGGAGTGGGGATTTGAACATGGTTCACTCCAGCCTTAGCGCAGCACTAAATACTATCCCACCCTGGCTATCTCCAGGCACTTGATTCAGTGTCCTTAATATGAGACAATTTAAACTCTAAATGAGACAAAAGAGATAGGCAAGCAATCAAAGTTCACCGACTCAGAGATTTTTGATTTGGATCCAGAACTCTATATCCAAACCCGTATTTCCTTACATTATTCAGAGTTCATTATTTGTTGCTGCTGCTGCTGTTAGAACCAGTTTGGTCTAAGAATCATCACAGAGCATACAGCAATTCTCTGAGGATGGTTAGCTCTGGTTATTTTTGGCATGCATGAATACATAGGAGCAGAATAATAAGTGCTGCTCTTCTCTTGGGGACTAGGGTGGCCAGTGTAAACACTTTTGTCCATTCCTTAGTAAACAGGCATTAATAAAGTCCCAGCTGCTGGACCCCTGCTGACCTTCACTGAATTTTAAGATGGCCATGGATCCTACTTTACAAAGGACGTTCCTCTGTTTGAACAGCTGTCAGGAGGCAGACCTTCCTCTGAAGGCACCCTCTGTTTGATCAGCATTCCAGTCTAAGCCTGGTTAAAAGGTAAAGAACTGAAATAAGTTTTAAGCTTCTTGGCTTGGAACTGAGAAGAGATGTTTTATAGGCTTTGAAACATACGAGTTGTGTGTTTGTGTTGAAGAATAATCAAACAGTTGAATGGTAGAGTGGAAGCAACCGCAAGAAGTGTCCCAGGATGGAATACTCAACTCCAGCCCAAAATAGTACAGTGGTACCTCAGGTTACATACGCTTCAGGTTACAGACTCCGCTAATCCAGAAATATTACCTCAGGTTAAGAACTTTGCTTCAGGATGAGAACAGAAATTGTGCTCCGGCGGCGTGGCAACAGCAGGAGGCCCCATTAGCTAAAGTGGTGCTTCAGGTTAAGAACAGTTTCAGGTTAAGAACGGACCTCCGAACGAATTAAGTACTTAACCTGAGGTACCACTGTAAAGCCTTAGGCTGTACTATACTGTACTTACCCATTTGTAACAAAAGGAGTAGGTTTTTTTCTCAATACAGAACTGTGCATGCTGATCCTCAACATACTGTTTTAAGTCTGGATTCATTCTAGATACTTCCCGTTGTATTCAGAAGTTGTATTAGAAACATGTTGTATTAGAAACAAGAAACAAGGCTCTACTTGTTAGATCATGGATAGGCAAACTAAGGCCCATGGGCTGGATCCGGCCCAATCACCTTCTAAATCCGGCTCACGGGTGGTCCGGGAATCAGCGTGTTTTTACATGAGTAGAATGTGTGCTTTTATTTAAAATGCATCTCTGGGTTATTTGTAGGGCATAGGAATTTGTTCATTTCCTCCCCAAAATATAGTCCGGCCCCCCACAAGGTCTCAGGGACAGTGGACTGGCCCCCTGCTGAAAAAGTTTGCTGACCCCTGTGTTAGATGAAACAGTTTATTTTAGAGTGCTTTCCTTGCTCAGAGTTACATGTGGTGTTCTTCTTTCCATAATTGTCTCTAAACCTTGGGATGGACTAATCTACGCTTAGGCCAGTGCATTCTGGAATCCTGGTCTGAATCAATGAATGAATGCATGTGCCATAGACAGTACTCTGCTACCCACAAAGGAGGGTGTGGTTACATGATATGCATTTGAAAATCCTTCCCTTGATGAGGAGGCGGCAGAAATTTTTGCTTGAGGTGCTCAATCAAGCCCCCCCCCCCCGGGGGGGGGAATTAGCCACTCCTGATTCAGTTTAACATAAATGTTTTAAATAAGCAGACAAATGATATAAAGGTTGTGGTTAAATCCACCTCAATGCAGGTTGAAGTGTAACTTTGAACTTACAACACTTTGAATTGTACATTTGAAGAAAAAAAATGAATAAACATATGGTGTCCATTTTTTTGCTTCTTCTGGGAGTAATGGTAGACCTGTTTGGAATTCAGAGTCCTATACATGTCTGCTTAAAAGTAGTAAGTCCCATGGGCTTTGAGAGAATCTTTTCCCTCAAAGGTTGCAGCCTTTACCAACTCCATTTGAAAACAGTTGCACAGCTTTTAAGGTGAGCACATTGTAAAAATAGGACTAAGGGGCATCTGTCAGAAAGTGACAACTTTGTACATACAGGAAGTGCAAAGGTGTTCCAAGGAAGTTTGTGTTTCCTTGTCAACAGTAACAGCTCTTGCTCTGTGGAGCTTAAAATGAAGCTGCAGACAAAGCAGTTTTCTAGGATATGTTCTGAATTAAACAGCCACAAAGTTTATATTCACCTGAGATAAATTGTACAGGAGACATTTTTAGGGCAGGCAAATGTTTACTTCACACAGCATGACTTCCTTGTCTTTCAAACCAAAAATAGAGAAAGGGGAAAGGAGAGAGAAATGAGAGTGAATGAACTGTTCAAATTACATGTGTTCTTTCTGGGAAGCGTAAGACAGTTTGAAAACTTAATATAAAAATTATCTCCTTACCTTTAGAAGCTATATATTTTCCCCTTTCTGATGGGTCCCAGCCCTGTGCCCTGAGAAACAGTTCTTGCTGCCCTCATCATGAGAGAGTAGCCAAAGATGGTCCTAAGGAAGGATCAACTAGCAGCACCCAGGAACATAAACATTGTCCCATAGTTACTGGGGAGGGGAAAATATGACTCAGTCAATGCTAATTTGGGGACAGTATTGCACCTCACACTGCAGAATGCCAAGAGTTGAGATCATATACTGTTCTTCCGTTTCTCTGAATTGCTTTTCACAGAATTCCCTTCGGATCTCTTGATATGCACAAAAGCTGCACCATGCTAAATTTGTTAATCTTTAAGGTGCCACAAGACTCTTTGTCATTTCTGCAGCATCAGACGAGCACGACTCCCCCTCTGGACACAGTTATGTAAGTGAGCAGAACAAAAGCCTTCCTATAGCTTTAGCAGCTGGCACAATGTACTTGAAGGGCATTCTGAAGAAACTTTTTTTCTCTTCAAAAAAGAAGAGACCTACAAAACTGTTTTTTGTGGGTTTTTTTTGTTTTTAAAGGTAGAAACTCAGTAAAGGGCTGCTTATGTAATCCTGATTTGAAGTGGTTATTTCTTTCCCACCAGGAGGTTTCTTAAGGTTCTTTGGAACATTAGTTTAAGGGCACATTCCAGCTAGGCTAAAAACACTCAAGGAGGATGTAGAAAAAGGAGGCGATGAATGTGGATAGTGATAGTCTTTGGCCTGGAGGGAAACCTGAGGACCAGGAAGTGATGCCTGGGGGTGGGGCGCTGCTTTTGCTTCCATCTTGTCGCAGGAACCCCCCCCCCCAATAATTCAGTTTGTACAAACTTGACACACACACACACACACACACACTCTCACACATGACATACACTACGCTTCTGTTATAAATTCATAGAAAATCAACCATACATCGGATCTGCACCGTTCCACTTTTATTTTAATCCATGAAGGAAGGACTACAAAATGGGGAAGGTTTAATATGGGGCAGCCATAATCCCTTGAGCATACCAGCACATACACAGGAGCCCTGCCCAGTTGCTATGCCAACCCTGATGGTCCTAGACCTAGATGGTCACAAAGAACTTGCATATAGGAGTGGATTCAGCATGGACTGGAACAAAGGACAATGGTCAGCTCTTCCCTCTGGGGGCAGGAAACTGCAAACTCCCCTCTGTCACCTGGAAAGTACTCATGGGGAGGGGGAAAGGGGGAAACAGCCAGGTGACAGGACCCTCAGATTACCACCACAACTCCTCCCTCAACCCCTCCTCTTTGTGATGTATCAATGATGTAGTTGTGATGTAGTTTTAGGGGTGTGGTTTGGGGGATTAGTAACTAATAAAAGTTGGGGTCTTCTTTTGTTCTGGACTTCCATCTTGCTTCATCTTGTTGTGGGTGGGAGTCCTGTCACGACAGTTTCCACTATAAGGCCAAACCTACAGGCTGCTGCTTTGCTCCAAATTGTCCTGGTTGGTGTCTTTGTTTTTTGTCCAAGGGAGCCTTTGGATTCCTCCGTTAACAATCCCACACTGAGGTTCCCTATGCCTGATATAAGCTTGTGTGTCAGAAATATGGAAGCGTTTACATTATCTTTCTCTGCAGTGAAACTCTCTGAATGAAACTGACCAAACTTCAGGTGAAATCTCTTTCCTTTGTCTGCCTTACATAAGAAGAGAACCCTTTGCTGCAGGAATGTACACCATCCTTTTTCAGGGCAGGAGCTTTAACTTTAAAGATTAAAATTTGGAAGGGCAACTCTCTGCTTACGATTAAAAAGCAAAGCCACTCTGATGAAGCATATTATTTCTTGTCACCATTTGGAGGGGACAGTGTGCCACTCATGATTTGGAGCACATGGGATGGCAGCTTTCTCTTGCTGTGCTTGTTGTAGCACAGCACTAACTCACAAGGCATGCGGTAATTCTGCAAACTGCTGAAAGTTGGGTGATGGTGGTGAGTGTCAGGAACATAGCTGCTGCCACAATTCTCCCTCACCTGACCTCCACACATTGGTGATGTCGTCTGTGCAGGGACCATTTGATGTAGACTTTGTACACAGGCCACGTCCTTGGAAAAAACTGAATGGTAGGGATTGCCTATTGGGAATGAGCGTCTTTTGTGCATTAGCAGGTGTGTGCAGATGCAGTTCTCCAATGAAGATGTCATCCTCCAGCACTTGGAGGTTAAGCACGGCAAGCGGCCAGCACCATTGGGCATGATCCTGAATCTCCAGCCATCTGACCTTCAAGTTTTATGAAGGATGAAATGCTGCACAGGGCTAATGTGATGTCTGAAAAGATTACCATGAAGATCCCCATCTATTTCAAATTATTTGTGATCCCCCCCCTAGCAGGAACTCACCAGAACTCAGTTCCAGCACATCTCAGGTGGGTGCCATTGCTGAGGTGTTCATGGCGAGTTCTGGCACCTCTTCTAGAAAAATAGCACTGATCTATCCTTTGTCAAATAAATCCCATAGGAAAGTGGTGGGAATCCTTCAAGTGAAACAGGAGAGCAACAGCGCTCTTTCCATTCATAGGAAGCTACTATATATAGAAATCAGCATCGTCCACACAGACTGACAGTAGTCCTTCAGGAGTTGAGGCAGGTAGTCTTTCCTAGCCCTAACTGGAGATGCTGAGGATTGAACTGAGCTATGTCCCTTCCCAGTCATGGTCCCCTCAAACTGGTATTCAAAGGCATACTGGCTCCAACAGGGAAGGTAGAACATAGCCATGATGGCTAGTAACCTGCCCTCCATGAATTTGTCTCTTATTTTTTTAAAAGCCATCCGAGTTGGTGGATATCACCACCTCTTGTGGGACCAAATTCTGTGACGTGCAAAACGGCCTAACAAATTCTATGCAGTGGCATTCTTCAGCTCTCAGAAGGCAAGTGTCCAAGAAGAACTGTATGTGAATGCTGGACCATGTAATTCAGTGGGTTTTTCGGTTGTTGTTGTTTTTTTGCTCTTTGGCCATTTTCTTCTCTTCTACAGCTGCTGCTACCACAAGCAATCACCATCTCCAATGAATATTTATAAAGGAATTTTGCTTGGCTTCCCATAAACAGGCACAAAGGAAGCAGCATCAAGAATGCAGCAAGACATATTCACCTCACAAATGCAAATGGCATGGGCTAAGGAAAAAACCAAGAAGAGCAAAATATACCTCAGACCCTTAACATGTTCTGTTTATTGGCTATGTCAAATTTATAACCTGCTCTTCCTCCCAAGGAAGGCCATCCAGGGTGACTCACCACAATAATATTACACAAAACATTTCAAAACAACATTTGAATATATCGCAGAGGGACGTTAGAAGTAAAAACTTCATCAGCCCAAAGCCTGGATTAAAAAAAAAAATAGGCCCTTCTTGGTGTGCCACCTCCATGAAAGTTCTGGAGGGTAGCAACACGAGAACAGGCCTTTTCTGCAGTGGCTCCCCATTTGTGAAATGCTCTGCCCATTTTATTATGTGTTCTTATTTTGTATTTTTATATTGTGAACTGCCCTGTGATCTTTGGATGAAGGGCAGTATACAAATAATAATAATAATAATAATAATAATAATAATAATAATAATAATAATAGTTTCACAGGGTCATAGCAAAGAGAATATCTCAAAAGAACAAAATCAAGGGGAAGTGAGAGGATGATGTGTCCATAGCCTATTGATACTTTTCTGTTGATCTCTAAAGCTGATTTTACCAGCTCAAAAGCTGATTGTATAAGCTCCTTAAGAAAAGGAATGAGCATAGGCTGTTGATTCCAATGTATCTAACACTAGAATTGCAGGGAAATTAACTGTTGCCTAGTCTATGTAAAAGCAGTTACTATTAAAGAATTCTGGCAACATATAAATAGAGTCAACAAAACAAATATAAAAGGTCCCATCTGATTTCCTAACCCTATAGAATTATGGTCAGCTCATTACTCATAACCCTATTATTAGAGCTAGGTAGAAAATGTCCCCATTTTTTGTTTGTTTGTTTCTTTACCATTCTTCATTGATTAATGAGGAAAAAATGCATTTGAAAATTATCAAGGGGGTAAGAGTTTGGTTCAAAATTCTCAAGGGTGGGGTTTTGTTGTGTTTCCTTTACTTTCAAAGTAAGCCAAAGAATATATGAGTGCCTTTTCCCCCAGTCTGGAAACCATTTACCTGACGGTCTGCACTTTGCAGCCTTCCTAGGTGCTCACCTTTCCTGAAAACCCCATTACATCTCTGCTGGGCTTTTCTTGGAAGCATAGGAAGGTAGGGAAACTGCCCACTTTATTATTTGTTTTTAAGTGAAGTCTTTTAAAATGTGGGAAAGTTGCTTTAAAAAAAGGTAAAAAGAAGAACTTTGCTTAAATACAGAGCTGTAAGTTGCCTTGGGTCACTTTCTGTGAATAATAATAAATTTATTGTTATTATTATTATTATTAAGTACCTTTCAGCTTTCCTGGCTTCCCACACATCAATTAAAGCTCAGGGGAAGGCATTGTGCCCAACTCCTCCCAAGGGGCTTTTTCAGATTAAGAAGTGTGGACAGCCAGGGACACTGTAGTGCTGGGGGAATTACTGGAAAGAAAGCACAAGAAAATTACCCACTGTCACTTCTTAACATTAAAGGAGTGTCAGTGGCATAGCGTGGGGGGTGCAGGGGGGCCGGCCGCACCGGGTGCAACGTCTGGGGATTAG
This sequence comes from Podarcis melisellensis, assembly GCF_964234715.1. Taxonomy (NCBI): domain Eukaryota; kingdom Metazoa; phylum Chordata; class Lepidosauria; order Squamata; family Lacertidae; genus Podarcis; species Podarcis melisellensis. The sequence goes on along the minus strand of NC_138528.1, from coordinate 72,193,297 downwards.
GGTTAGGGGGCGCAAATCCACGGGTTAGAGGGTGCAAATTACTTGCCTTGCCCCGGGTGCTGACAACCCACGCTACGCCACTGAGGTCAACCCACACTTTACTTTGGAAGAAAGTATAAAGAAATTGTAAAGCACCCCGAGAATGAGGCAGAAAAATTAAAGCCTCTCTTGCTGGGAAAGGGAGTCAAAGACAGGTTTTGGTGCAGCATTCCTCATTTTTGCCCTGGCTTATGACTGAAGATGGTCAGGGCAGGTTTCCCAGCAGTTAGTAATTTAGCCCTTTGCGGAGTTAAACCATAAGGCCCTGAGACATGCTTGGCAGTGGATCCATAAAGTATCAAAGCAACAAGGATCCAGAGTTCCAGCACTGGGTGATGGACAGTAATTGTTGGACCACCCACTTTCCAGCCTCTTTAAGCATCTCCACCCTGTTCCATTATTTTGATCATCCCCCCATTCTTCTGTAGTTCATTCTCAAATCCAAGTCTCCCCCTCATTTTGTAAGGCTGCCAGCTGGCTGGTGCCTGCCCTCAAAAGCCTTTGCTGACTGCAGAAGCTGATATAGATTAGCATTTGAAAATGGGAGCAAGATGGGAAGAGGAGCAGTGGCAGGTCAGGGAGAAGTTAGATGAGGTCATGCATGTCATTATTTGCATGAAGCCTTTACAACATGTCAGTGGGCTGCAATCTGAGTATTTTATTTTAACTAATCTAGAAAAGCTGTTCAGAACAGGAGCACATTATGTGCTAATGGGCATGAAAAACGCAGAATGATGAAAATATTATTTTGAAGTGCCTTTTTTCAGCCTGAGGGCCACATTGTGTTGCAGAGAACCTTCCAGGGGCCATGTTCCCTTGTGAGGAATAGATATGCTTATTACCTTTGTATAATATAAACCAGAGGTTTATATACACATCTCTCTCCATCTAAGCAAGCCAGAGGCACAATTACAGTTCAAGTGGCCTAAAGGGAGTCCCAGGGACTGCATAAAGAGCTGGGGAGGGGGGCACACTTGGTACCCAAGCTTGAAGTTATTCTAAGAAACTTGTATGTGTTTGTTCATTTGCCCTGAAAAGGTCTGATCAAATGTGGTGAGCAACGCTGCATATCGACATCATAAAGTGCAGGGAAGTATCTCTCTTGGATGGAAAACATTGCAGCCTTTAAGCCAAGGGATTGTTGACAAAATCCACTGTGTTATACTTCCAGCTTCCATTTGGCCAGAGCCCTGAAAGATGTTGATCTCACAATGCTCAGAATAAAATGTGCATTCAAACCCTTCTACCCTCCCTCCTTCTCCATTTCACACTCCATTTGTAATGATTAATGCTTGCATTCTTGGAGAATGAAAGCTGAAACAGATGTTAGCCAGCTACAATGCCATCTTGCTAACCCCCAGCCAAAGGCTGAAGTCTGCAGCAGATTAGTGGCTGAAGTCAAAATGTGGATAAATACAAAGTGAGTGGACAAGCTCTGAGGGGGGTTATTTCCATAGATCACAATAGGGGGGGGGGAGAGATTAAATGGCAGCTTTCCAGCCTTCAAACCTTGGCGGGGGGGGGGGGGGGGCGGGACCTCTCTTACTGCAAAAGCTGCTGTGACAGATTACTTAATACACCTCACAACATGTTTCAAACAAGAGACCTCCCCCAAAAAATACTATTTCAGGCATACCAATGGAATGGTTATCTCTCTCCAGCACCCCTCTGCCATTATTCTCTGTAGGCGTCAATGAAATATTGCAAACCACAGTTATCCACAATTTGAAGTGCTTTAAAGCCCTAAAGAGTTTAAGGTTATGCTGTTTGAAAGACCACCTGTCTATGAGCCTGACAGGCCCCAAAATCAGCCTCTGAGGCCCTCCTTATGGGGATACCACTAAGAAGTATTAGATTGGTAGGCACGAGAGAGAGGGTCTTTTCGGTGGTGGCCCAATGCCTATGGAAATCCTGCCCTTGACAGGTACATGTGGCCCCTGCATTGACAATTTTTTAGAACAGGCTTTGAAGGTTTCAGAAAACAAAAACACAATTCCAAACTGCTTTTTCTGCTGTTGCATTTCTTTCAAAACTGTTATTTTTGCTGTCTGCTTTTATATTTGTTCTATTTTAGTCTGCTTATATTGTTTTTAACAGCTGCTACAACAGTCTTTTTTTGTTATAGATTGTGTCTTTACATGTTGTGAGTAGGGAAATCCTGGAAGATTTCTCAGTTTTGGTTTTCTTGGTTTCTCTCCAGTCTAAAATTCATTTTTTCCATATTTCTGCAGAAATCTGTGGTTTTTATTTTTTATTTTTTAAAAAAAAATCCCGATGAAAATCCTCAACAGTTCAGTAAAAATTTCTGCCACTAAGCAATTTCTCCTAATATAATGCATCTTGTATGTTGTTTTCAATATTTCATAAGTTTTCATAAAGCTGTATGTAATACCAATTAACTAAGAGAAAACAATACATATGGTTGTATGTTCTATTGTCCTATTGTTCCTTAAAGTGGCAGATGACCTCCAAATCTACCCACTTCCCTTACACCCATTCCCCACAGTTCTCCCCACATACAAACCCCTCTCTCTCCTTTGTAACACCAGAACTATTTATCAAACAAGCACACAGGGGCTGGGAATGTCCCTTATCTGAAACCCTGGAAAAGCGGCCGCTATTCCATCTAGCTAGGTGAACCAATGATAATGATCTGTCTTGCTATAAGCAGCTTCCTGTATCCCTCTCTTCCTAATCTGCATCTTGAAAGATGCTTGTGCAATAGTGAAAATGCATTTAGGAGCATGCCTGAATCCTCTTGGGAAAGTTCACAAGGATACTCTGTGCCAACAAAAGGTTTTGACCTGCAGTGACATCTGCTGGAAGACAATGATGCAAACACTCAGCTCTGTCCCTACAAATGGTGCCCTGGAGTTTGGAGAGTTCAACAGGAAGCCTGCTTCTGAATGCATGAAAATATGCATGAAATAGGTGGCTGTGCCGACAAGTAGCAACTAGCCATTGGTACATGCGGTAATGCACGAAACAGTCTCAATAACAGCACAAGAATAAATGCAACATGCAGGCGTCCTGATCCTCAGGCCCAAAGGAAGGCCTCTGTGAGTGGTTTGATGCAGGGATACCAAAGGAGGATGACAAAAATGCCAGAATGGCCAGTTCTGGTGCTTTATTAAAGAAACGCATAAACTTACAACACACCTGCAGGGCCCTGCCGTCTTTACAGACTCGTGGCAAATGCCAAAGCAGCCAGCAGCCACCATGTCCAGGAGGTGCTAATATGTTAAGTGTCACTTATACAAAAAGCAAGATGGTTGTATTGCTTATTTCTACCATTTAAAATAAATTTAGCAGTTTCAAATTTTAAGCTTTTCATTTTTTTTCTAAAAGGCGTGCAAGTAGTTAGTCTTGCCTAGGGTGCAAAATAGCCTGGCACTGACAACGAACAAAGGGAGGTCTTCGTGTATTGATCAAGATTAAGAAAACGTTCCAAGAACTGTGCTTCCTTTAACTTTTTGTGGGCGTTTTTTTCAGCACTTGATGACTGTGACATTGAGTGGTGACTAGAACGTGTGAATCAACCACCAGAAATAGAGCTTCTGTGCCCCCCAATATTAACAGTACTTTTCAATGAGCAATAAGTCATGAATTGTTGCCTTATTTAGTGATGTGTACATCACCTCTTAAACTGGCTTGGGTTGGGAGAGATGCCTTTCATTTATCTCTGCTTTCTTTGAGGGGGCGTTCCTTTTCACAAACCTGACTTGCAACTTCTAAAATTAGACTTTGTGTTGCTAAGTGCAGTGCAAGAAGCAAAATAAACTCCTGGCAAGATCACTCAGATTATACACTCCAAAGAGGATGCTTCCTATTTGGCACAGTGCACAAAGCCATTTTCACAGTTCAGAGGACACCCATACATAAACTGGGATGGACATAGTTATCAACTTTGGTATCTCTCAGTTTCTCATACTTTCCCATTTTAAATTCTCCATATTTCTGCATTAATCTGCATTTTAAAAAATAAATGCCGTTTTAGTGTGCAATTTGAGCAAGCAAATTGTCTTAATAGAACACATATTTATAGGTTATTTTCACTAAGATGTGATTTTAAAGGCATGCTTCCCCCTAATATACACTTTTTGGTACACAATTGTCTGGATGGTGAATTGCATTGTAAAATGTTAAAGACTGTGAATTTTGCAGGATAGCTGTGTTTCACTTCACATATTCTTGTTCTGGGAACCATACACAGTTTGGGAGCAGGATACTCGAAACATAGCCTCACTCTTTATATACCCCATCAACCACTGCAGTCTGCTGGTGAGGGCCTCATGCAGATACCAGCTTATCAGGAGTTCTGTTCTGCACAATGCAGCAATTGAGTCTTCCAGGTTGTGGCACCTGCCCTTTGGACTGTCCTCCCCTTTAATATTTGACGCCGTCTCTGTTGACTTTTTGACGTCTTCTGAAAACCTTTTAAGCTGAGATCTTTCCATTCTGCAGCTGCACTGGAACCATTTTTAAAAAAATACTTGTTCTTTCTGGCCTAGGCTGACTTGGGAGGAAGGGTGAGATCTAAATTTAATAAATACATAACTGAATAAGGCAAGTAAATTTCTCTCTTGGACTTAGTCCAGCATATGCACACATATCTATAGCATAATGCTGATTCGTCTTACAGAGTTGACTGACATGACACATACAATATTAAGGACATTTAATAGTCTCTAAACGGTAAGAACAGCTGAAGATTCACCTCTTTAAGGAAGTCTCACTGTTTAAGGAAGATGCTACCAATCTGTTGCAGAGAAATACGCAAGTGAAATAAATTAAGGACATTTCTTGAATGATTCAAGAGCTTAGGATTTGCTGTTTTCACAGCAAAAGGCCAGCACACAAATCTGTCACTGTTGCAACCAGCAACACTCTCTTCACATCTTTGTACTCTTTGGAGAAATATTCTGGTTATAAAATATTTAGATGCCTTGTTGGCAGTTTTAGAGGCTAAGTGACCTCTTATGGACCACTCTGGTGGTGAAACTCAAACAGCCGTATAAAATGATTAACAAGAAAGCCTAGCAATCCCCATAAGACCACTCTCCACCACCTGCACTAAGAATGACGCTTAATCCGTGTGTGCGTCTGTGTGTGTGTGTGTGTGTGTGCCGCTCCTTAATCAGTTGACTCAGCAATCATTGTCCAAATAGCCATCAATCATTCAAATCATTCATTTATAAGTCTGCAAATTACAAAACAAAACAAAAAAACCATTCACAATACTTGGTAGTACTGTGACATCATTAGATTTTGGGAAGACTCCAGTACTGATTCAAAGAAGCTTTACAGACTTCTGCTCCTTGCAGTATGTACTCATGGACAGCATGAGAGACCTGACTTCAGCACACCTGCAGTCTGTGTTACGGTCATTGTTATGTACTGAAGTTCTCACCCTGGGCCAGCAGGGGGATACTGTAGATAGTTATGCAAATGAAGGATCAAAAGTGACATTCAGTGATTGGATAGTTTGTATGCAAATGAAGGATCAAAAGTGACGTTCAGTGATTGGATAGTTTTAGAAAGTTGCTACAGTTACGTTGTTCTGGAACTCTATATAAGCAGACTGACTGAGCTCTTCAGTTCAGTTCTGTTCTGGCCTCGGAATAAACAAGAGCTGTTTGAAGAATCTATGTGTCGTCTGATATGTTTGCCCACAGCTTAACAGTCATGATGACATGTGTGTGTCTGCTTCATGCCTTCTCCTGAGTCCTGTTGCTCCTCTTCTGATGAACCAGCAGTTACTGCACATAGCCTGTAGACAGGAGATGCTAGCAAGGCACCCCCAGGTGCCAGCATGCCGGCTAGGACCTCCAATGGCACATGCAAAAGTTATCAGTAAATGTCACCCCAACAATCCTCAAGGCACAAGAGGTTGTTTGAGCTTCCTGTTTGCACTCGCTCAGACTCTTCTACACTAAACATGTCCGTTTAAACATGCTAACATTCCAGTGGATGCCAGGATTGGACAACCATCCTGCCATCTGTTCTGAACAAAGGAGAGATGCAAAGTGCTTCTCTCTGAGTGAGCAAGGTGGTAGCTGATGTAGCTGCCTTTCCGCCCATTGATGTGGCAGCTGATGGGAGAGCATACCCACATATTTTGGTGGTTCTGTCTCTTTCTCCTACTCCTTCAGTGTGCTTTCCACTCCCTTTGCCTTATGCCACACCCCCATGGCAGCCATTTTATCGCTGGCGCTCACAGCACTTTCTCAAAATTCTAAGTGTGCCCACTGATCTAAAATGGTTGGTGACCACCTCCAAGATTCTGGGCCCTGTGGCTTAATTTGGGAGAGTAGCTCTTCAGGGAGTGTCTCTTTGTCAGTGTGGAACATGCACGTCCTTGACCCTAGCAGCTCTAGGAAACAAATGACCCTCATTCCTCCCAATGATAACAGTGGGCCCCTGAGAAGGTGTAGCTGAAAATGTAACCTGACATTTACACAAGAGCATTCCTAACTTCATGAACTGTGTAACTCTAAAAACAAATGAACAAAGAAGCACTTTTTACAGCAGAAAAGTGGCCAATCCTGTCTTGCCACAGAACAACATTAGCAAAGGCACTGTTATGTACTGAAGTTCTCACCCTGGGCCAGCAGGGGGATACTGTAGTTAGTTTTCACTCAGGTCCACATATGCAAATAAGGAATTGAAAGTGACTTTCAGTGATTGGAGAGTTACAGAAACTTGTTACTGTTGTGTTGTAGTGGAGCTCTATATAAGCAGGTTGTCTGAACCCTTCAGCCCAGTTCTGTTCTGGGCCTGTGAATAAACAAGAGCTGTTTGAAGAATCGCTGTGTCGTCTGATATGTTCACCCACAACTTAAGAGGCACCGTAGTCCGTATGTTACTTAGATACAGGAAATGGCAGTGCTGGTACCAGACTGGGGCCTTAAAGAGTGTTGAACTAATGATAAACGCAAGGCAGACCTGTTGGTCATTTAAGAAGCCACAGAGCCATTGGCATACGTGCATCATGTTTGTGATAGTAATTCCTGTAGATCAGTTTGGGGAAACCATACAATTCACTGAAACCACTATGAACTGCACACTTCCCCAGCCAAAGAATAACAATAGATCAGCTGAGCTGGGCTTCAACACTCCATTTAGGTTGCAATTCTTTTAATCAGGCAACCAAAGATGGAGATTTTCTGTCCATTAATATATAATGCTTAGCTCGCTAATGGAACAAAATCGATAGTGTGGACACCAAGTGAATATATTACTCTTGATAGCTTCAATCTAGCTATCAATTAATTCGAAGAAATCTCTTTAAACAATCTCTGATTGAAAAGAGTTCAAAGCCAAATGTCTGCATGCCAGAAGTAGTTAAAATCGCTCCATGCCTCAATAGCTCCCATTTCTATGGATTAGTCTGTTGCTACAGGAGCTGTACATGGATGCTGAAATTTATATTTTATGCTCCATATGTACCACTGCAAGGCAAAACTCTCTATGGAAGATCACCAATGCAATTTTGACTGCTTTATCTATTGACAGTATTTATAACCTGCTTTTCAATGAATATTTTCAACTCCAGAGTGGGGAACAATAGAACATGGCAATAAAGATTAAATAGAGTGGGGAGTGGGGGAGAATGCAACAATATACAAAAAGTACAAAATCTTAAAAACAGAAAAGAAGGGTAGGGGATAAAAACAGGTTCAACAAGCAACAATTCTGTCATAAGGCAAACAAGGCAAAACTACAATGAGGACAAGAATCTAAAATTTCCAATACTACCAAATACACGGTGTTAAGTTGTGGGTGAACATATCAGACAACACAGCGATTCTTCAAACAGCTCTTGTTTATTCCGAGGCCAGAACAGAACTGAACTGAAGGGTTCAGCCAGCCTGCTTATATAGAGCTCCACTAGAACGCAACAGTAACCATTTTCTGTAACTATCCAATCACTGAACGTCACTTTCGATCCCTTATTTGCATATGTGGACCTGAACTGTCTACAGTATCCCCCTGCTAGCCCAGGGTGAGAACTTCAGTACATAACACACGGGACAGTCAACAAACTGCACAGCCCATGGTATTAGCAATATATCCCACCCCCTCTGTCTTTCATACAAAGAGGGCCCCCACCTCTGCCAATGGACCCTCCCTCTGCAGCTCCAGTGCAACTACACACCATCCAGCCTCTCACCCTGAGTGGTATGAATTGCTGCGCAGAAGCATCCATGGAACAAACCTCTCGCCCCCACAGTAACAGAGCAAAAAACAAACAAAAGGAAAAGAGCCATTATTTTCAACTGCATCAAATTTATTCTATAAAACAAGGGTGGGGAACCTTTTCAGCTAGATCTTGGCATGGGCCAGCATTGATAGGGGAGTGGGGCCCACCCTCATGTCAGTCTGGCAAGTGGCCAATCTCACCCACCTGTTAAAGTTTGCCCCACAGAGGAGTTCTTTTTATTTTTATTTACAGTGGTATCTCAGGTTACAGATGCTTCAGGTTACAGACTAACCCAGAAATGGTACCTCAGGTTAAGAACTTCGCTTCAGGATGAGAACAGAAATTGTGTGGCGGCAGCGGGAGGCCCCATTACCTAAAGTGGTACCTCAGGTTAAGAACAGTTTCAGGTTAAGAACGGACCTCCAGCACGAATTAAGTTCTTAACCTGAGGTACCACTGTATTACATTTGTATAGCAACCTTATTCCAAAGATCACAGGGCAGTTCACAACACAAAAATACAGAATGAGAACATAATGGAACAAAAACAAAAACAAACCATTAACTGCCCTCCCCCAAACACATTTAAAAAGGCCTGGTTGAAGAGAAATGTTTTTGCCTAAAAATACATAATGAAGGCACCGAGAGGTGACTCTCTTTGCTGAGAGCATTCCACAAACAGGGAGCCACTGCAGAAAAGGCCCTTTCTCTGCTGTTCTCTGGAGGAATTTATTTGTTTAAAAGTATTTATATAATGCTTAATGTCAGGGGTTCAGCAGCGGAGGCACAGGGGAAGGAGGAAGCGGAGAGCGAAGGGGAACAAACCGAGGGCAGTGTAGGTGAGGAAGACAGTGGGGCAAGAGATTCCATGAGTCAGTCCAGTGATTCGGAAGATTCCCAGAAGGGGGCACCCATAGCCAGAGCAAGGGGGTTCCCGGGAGGGAGGCACCAGAAGCAAGGAACCAGCGGTGACTCCCAAAGCAGCAGCTGGAGATTGGGACCAAGTTCCCCACCAGAGCGTAGCGGGGGGGAAGAGTCCTAGGTGTCAGGACCGGTTTCCACTCCAGGGGAAAGAGAAGATGAGTCAGGGCTGACCACGCCCCTGTCGCTGAGTGAGGGAATAGAGGGGAAGTCAGATCCAGTTAGCCCCCCCGAAGGAGAGAGCAGTGAAAGGAGCAGTGTAACGGTCAGGAGGAAGGTTACCGGCTGGGCGCGCGCACCAAGTTCAAATGCACAGGCGCGCGGGACAGCCGGGAGCGCAGACTGGGAGCCAGGTCCTAAAGCACGCCGGAGGCAGGGGGAAGAATCCGGGGACTCGTCAGCATCAGCATCAGAAGAGTCCAGAAAGGGCAACACCCCAGCGGGCAGAAGGACCCAGAGGAGAAAGGAGCAAAGGAGGAGGTGGAACAAGGCTAGGGTCTTGAACTGGTGTCTGGGGGGAGGAGATTCAGACGGAGCTTCAGCGGTCTAGGGTTGAGACGTAGAGCTGCGCGCCGCGGCTTTGGAATCGAAACTGAACCTTAATAAAGACTTTTGTATATAACAAGAACTGGCGTTGGTCCTCTCTGAGCTGGGACCTTGGGCAGCTCTGACACTTAATATATACAAAAGTCTCTATGCAGTGTTCAAAAATCTATAAGTGGTATTGAGAAATCTTTGAATTTTTCTGTACAGGACTCAGGCTTTACCAAAATGAACGAGGGGCAGAGTTTCTAGTAAGATAAAGTAAACATTCAGAACCTACCTATAGTTTGTAGCTAAACTCTGAGCTAAGTATTTTTGGCTACAGACTATTCCGATATAGAGGGCATCCAGAGTGCAACCCTCAGAAGTACTGCTATGTATCATCTCCTCATCCTTTTAGAAAAAGAAGAAAACCCCAGAAGATTAGATCGTGAGTTGTTTCAAGACTTGTGTTCCTGCCGGTGGAACTATCTAAATCTTGGAGGATGAAGTGTCAAGCATGTTGACATTCAGATACATTCCCTGACATTGATGGCTTGGGTCCCTGAGCAACATAATTAAATTCACAGCGCTATCACAATGCTGGCTTCTGAAAGGCATCCCTAGCCACTTCTACCCCAGACTGTTTACCTGGAAGGAAAGATGAAATGCTTGCATGAATACCCACCTCCCTGATGGAAACCTGAAGTGTGGCTTCTGCACATACATTATGCATCCAGGAGCAGATTTAGATCCCACACATCCTCCACCCCACAATTTTAATGAAACTGAGTGTTTACTATTGCATCTTCCCTCAGGATAAGCGTACCCAGACTTTGTCTAGGGACAAAAAGGGTAAGGCTCAGTTCCAATATGCCAGGAGGAGAGATGAACCATCACTACCCCAGCACAAAATTTGTCATGTTCTAAACTTGCCCAGCTTAGTGAAGGAGAGGAAGAACACACAGTTCAAAAAAGCAAGGGACAATGACACACACACCCTAGCCTCTGGGACAATACCACCATTACACCCTCCCATCCCAAATACACCACACAACTTGCCATATATAATGAGGCCACAGCAACATCTATTGAATCCTCAGGATTTTTCCAAGGCCGTGCCCCACCCTAGCCACACATATGTTAGAGAGAAAGGTTGGGGAGAGAGATCCTTACTCTCTCGTAGCAGACTTAAGCACAGCAGTGATTGCTTCAAGCACATTAAAATGTGGTTAGATTTCCATCTGCCTTCCTCCACCTTTAAACAAACGTTCACCACAAAAATACTTAGGGTAGAATTAATCAGACACTTAGCTTTGCAAATAAATGAATATTTTACTCACAGTTTCCTGGAGTTGCAGCAAGCAAGTCTCCAACCATTGGCAGTAAAGTGAAGAAGTTTAAATCACTTGGAAAAGCGTTCCAAATGACTTTAAAAAGGAAATAACTTTGTTTCCTTTCAAAAAGGACCATGCAATCTTTGGGTTGTTAGAGATGATGCAGACTATAAAATCTCCTTTTGCAGATATTCAGTTCACTTGGTTTTATTTTCAGCTGGGAGCCATTATCTGCATGGCTCCTTGTTTGTTCCAGGAAGCACAAAAAGCAAAATAATAATAATAATAATAATAATAATAATAGAGGTGGGGATAAAAGGCTGCTAAGGAGCAACATGAGCTCAGGACTTAGGTTAAACCTTTTATGCACACAAGTAGGAGTCAGTAACTATATATTGTCTTCCCAAGTCACTCCATAGCTGTTTTGCACTAACCTTTAGAGTTTTAGTATGGATGGAATGTGTCCTTGCTCTCTGATAATGCCTCTTGCTTGCCTGGCTAGAGAACAAAGCCACATGTGTGTGAGGTATGTGCGTAGAAACTAGCCTACTGTACAAAAGTAAAATTTACGTCCATTGCTCTGCTCACTTTTTGTCTATGGCCTTCCTTCCTTCCCACACAGATATTGAAAATAGCAGCTGCCCAATCTGAACACATAGAAAAATTCTGTAGGAAAATCAACAGTGGCCATGGAAGGAGAGGTTACTGCAGGAGCAGTCTCAAAGCATATTGAAATAAGGGTGCTCATGATTTACTATTTTGGCCTGATATAGTGGCACAGATACAAACCTCCAGTAAATAGCAGTTGACCTTTCAGTTATAGTTGTGCTGCAAAGGTGCACCAGACTGCAGCAGAATGAACAGGTGCAGAAGCATTAAGATAGCTACACACAGGTGTCAAACTCCCACCAGGCCCGAGATCTCAATGGGCAGGCCTTTAATAGCTACAGGTTTGCTAATATCAATGGTGATGTGTACCACCTGAGGAACTCTGTCATTGCGGTCAAGCCGCTTGTAAATATGGAGATTCCCAAAGCCTTTAATCTGTCAGCTCTTAATACGTTGATGAACAGATGATGAAAGTTATGTGATTAGCAACGTCATGGCTTTAGATAAATTAAATATCAGGGGTAGGGTGGGTGTCCTAGCATGTGGCGAAGGAAGGTTTAAACCATCACTTCTCAGTTATAATACCCTACCTTTCCTGGTAACAGGTGATGTTAGGGGAAAGTTTCAATTTGTGCCAATGGGAGCTCTGCTCCTAATGTAAATTGTCAAGCGAGTTGGGGATTTTCATAATAATAATAATTTATTTATACCCCGCCCATCTGGTTGGGTTTCTCCAGCCACTCTGGGTGGCACCCAAAAGAATATTAAAAACACGATAAAACATCTAACATTAAAAACTTCCCTAAACAGGGCTGCCTTCAGAAGTCTTCTAAAAGTCAGGTAGTTGTTTATTTCCTTGACATCTGATGGGAGGGCGTTCCACGGGGTGGGCGCCACTACCAAGAAGGCTCTCTGCCTGGTTCCCTTTAGCCTCACTTCTCGCAGGGATAGAACCACCAGAAGGCCCTCTATGCTGGACGTCAGTGTCCGGGCTGAACAATGGGGGTGGAGACGCTCCTTCACCAGTATTGTAGCTGGGGAGGAAGGCATAAAGTTTCCCTCAGGTCTACGTTTCCCCAAAATGATTGCTATATAGCATCATTCATGTTATCTGACTTTTGTGGAATTGACTTAATGGAAACTGCTCTCACTTCATGCCATAATAATAAAGATTGGCGGTGGCAGTCTGAGGCCATATCACCTCAGTGAAAAGCCTTTGGGGGTGGGATGGTGGTGCATGCTGGGAGTGGGTGGAGCCAGTTATTAATATAATCATCACCTTTCCCACATAATCACCCTCTCACACAGGCACAAACCATACAATCGTCCACACATACAGATGCACACTTACCGGTAATACACGCACCCTTAACACACAAAGGCAGAGCTTACTTATTGTTTTCTTCTAACCATGTACTTCAAAGCCAGGCTGTTTCCACAGCCTTAGGAAACATTTTATTTAAACCATCTAAGTGAGAGTTGAATTACATGGGAATGGCAGACTGTCATTGTTGAAGTGGCGTCACTGCTGCGTTTTTTGCAAATTTACGGGTTGGAACCTTGGTAAAGAAATAGCTTTGCTTTGTATTATAAACGATGAGAAATCACCCAAACATACAGAAATGTATGTAAAATGCAGTGTGTTTAACAGAGAACAATACTGCAATTTTTAAAAGAGTAAAATAACATGGAAAAGTAGTGGGGTGGGTGGGTGTTTTACACAGTCACATTCTGCTCCAAGCAAACAGGAAATGAAATAAAAAGGAAAGTAGTAGTTCCTCTTATTCTGATCCTATGTGCTTCTAAGGCTAAGAGAGAGTGGCTGGCCCAGATCACCCAGTGAGCTTCATTGGGTTGAGTACAGATTGAATCCCACTCTCCCGGTTCCAAGACCAACACTCTAGCCTCTGCAGGACACTGACTCTCACACAGGATAGAGTGTCACCCCCCCCCATGCCAGTACTATTTTGTAACAACTTTAAAATGCTTTTAATTAGATAAAGAAGAACTCCTTTTAGGTGGGAGTTTCCATCCCTGATAACAATAGCGCACATTTTGCGATTGTTAACTCATTTTATCTACTGGATAAAATTTGTCAGAAGCTTAAGCTTTTTCTCAGTAATCATCCAGAGAATTTGATTAACCATTTATGAAAGCACTGCTTAATAATATATTGCTACCTAGGTAAATTATCATTAGTAGAATTTTAATGCACATTATGATTCAAAATCCCCACGAAAGCACCACTTTGTGTCTTTCCTTAATTCCCAGGATTCATCATTTATATTTTTGGCAGAGCAACGTTTTCACCCTGAGTCATCCAGGCAGTATATTTAGCCTAGATTTCAGTTGGACTCAATAGCACATTTGCTGCTTATTATTTTCCCTCCTCTTGGCCAATTTGATCTTGAGCAGTGTTACACGTAACACAGAATTAGACTTTGTGCAGCCATCATTAACAGACATATGCAGCAGTAAGTTATATATAAGCTCTCTCCTACTTCCAGAAACCTTCAATCACACAGTTCACAATGAGGCGGCAGCAGCCCTACTAATTTTGGCACCCAGTGAGAACAAAAACCACACTGGAAATATAAAGAGGTGGAGCATTATTGTGCATCGTTGTGACTAATTTATGTTAGCGTTGACAGTAACACACGAAGTGCCACCCTTTCTGTGTTTATATTTGCGGTGCAATAGAGGCAAGCATGCCAGCAGTGGCATTGTGAGAACCACACCAAAGCCTTGCAGTCAGTTGCCCCATCACTCTCATAGGGCCAATACCCAAGGTATGCCATCTGTTTTTCTTATATTAGCAGAGCTGTGGGCACCTTGAATGACAGTTCCAGCTCAGGCTCTCACCTGGGTGACATTCTGAGATGGGAAAGGGCCACAGTGGCACAGCTTTTGATCTGTAATGTAGAAGATCCCTAGCTCAATCTAGGCATCAACAAAACTGTACACATTGGATTCTCAAATTTCTAATCTTAAATCCAGTCTGCCCCATTTGTACATTGGTTTGTACTTAAAAAAAATAATCCACACCAAAAATTGTACTCATTTGTGTGTGCATTTCTCCTAATATATACTTTTTACCAATATACACGTTTTTGCAAGCAATTTCTCTCAATTTTAATGCATTTTTAATTCCCCTCCTCAGTAATATATATAATGTTTGTGCACACTTTCCTCCTAGCATGTGCTTTTGGGGTTCATTTTTAGTGGTTGGAGAACTGTACCGCAACATTAAAGGAACTGCAAATTTCAAAGGGACTGCATCTTTCTATTCACAGATTGGTTTGGGAAGTGAAAACTGGCTAAGCTTGCATAATTGAGGGATATATTCTCAGGACCCACTCTAGCTGCAATTGTGATTCATTTTAAACTGTTTTTAGTGCCTAGTTTCATGTTGCTGTAGCCAGCCCTGGGACCTTCTGGGGAAGGGTAGGTTATTCATCTAATCTAATCTAATCTAATCTAATCTAATCTAATCTAAAACAAACAACAACACAATTTTCTCTTTCCCTTATGTTTTTATATGTGTTGGAATCTACTCAGAATAGCTGATATAGGTGGGGTATAAATAATAAAGTTATTATTATGATTCTTTCATAGCTTAGTTCCTGGCATTTCCGGGTAGGACAGGAACAGACACCTGTCTGAAGCCCTGGAGGGTTCCAGTCACAGACAGTGTAAATGATAATGAGCTAGATGGGCCAATCCTGTCCAAAGACAAGAAAGCAGTGGTTTTATTGTTATTCCAAATTGATGGAGTAGCCTCTTGTGTGTCTGTGTGTCACTCAGAGTACGTATACACACACTTCCTTTCCTTGATCTTAACATCGCCTAATGTATTCCCATCACACCTCTGGAAGGGAGTATTGACAGTCCATGCCCTGCATTACTGTCCCACAATGTGCTCATACATATTCACAGCACACTGCCTCACAGTGTTATCCTTGCATGCATATGCATGGGCTGATATTTTTTCTTCAGATCTGATCAATGAAACTAATTGCAGAGTCCAAATTGCTATAAAACAAGGTTAACTCCTAATTGTCAGTTATGCGGTTACATGTCTTCCTTCCTGTTTTGTGTCTCTTGCTTCTTTTTGAATGATGAAATAATGTAACACTCAGTATTCTGAACAGCCGTGTTACAAAAAACTAATTTGTCTAAAGAGACAAAGCTTTTTCACAGTGATATACATCAGCCACTCCAACCGCTCTCCATAATCACAAGAGTCCGCTGAGTTTTGAAAGCCAGAAACAGAGAAGGACACCAAACCCTGTCTTCCCTAAAAAGGGAAGTCCAGTGACAGAAATGAGCAATAGACACAGATGATGTAGATTCCTGTCCCACTTCTGCAACACTTATCAGACCCCATTGGAGAAGCAGCCACTATCCTGGAGATGGGACCTCCCAACAGAAACCCCAGTGCAGGTCATCTGGACAGGGCAGGGATGTGGCAAGTTTTAGGGCTGTAAAGGTGAAGCAGAGAGAGTGCCAGATTGGCTCTATCAGTGCACCTGCACAGCACCAACCTTGCTACTGCCCTACCCACCCACCCTCACACATTTGCTCCTGGCCTATTGCATGGCCCAGATGTATCTTTTAAGATAAGAGAGGCTAGATAGGAAAGGTTAGGTAAGCAGGCACCAGGGACACAGTGGATCCAGTGGTGGACCCATATTTGTGATATTGATTTGATATTCCTGCACTGCACAGGATTGGACTAGAGGACCTTCAGGAACCCTACCAATTCTATCATTCTATGATCAGCTGACTCTCAATTTTGTTGTTGTTTAGCCGTTTAGTCGTGTCTGACTCTTCGTGACCCCACGGACCAGAGCACGCCAGGCACTCCTGCCTTCCACTGCCTCCTGCAGTTTGATCAAACATGTTCATAGCTTCGAGAACACTGTCCAACCATCTCGTCTTCTGTCGACCCCTTCTCCTTGTGCCCTCAATCTTTCCCAACATCAGGGTCTTTTCCAAATCCACCTGCATTTTGTTCTTTTTGTTCTTTTAAGCAACCACTGCATCTTATTGACATCTTTACTGCTTGTTTTAACTACATTTTTCAAATAGTTAATTTGTTGCATTTTATATGGCGGTCATGTGAGGATGCTGGTCCTGAAAGGTGGGATGGAAATATTTTTTATAAACAAATGCATTTTGCTGTGAGTGGCCATCTCTTCTTTGCAGTGCTATTTTTCTAGAAAAAGAGGTGCTGGAACTCACGATGATGCCTCCCTTGTTCTCTTGGAATAGCAATGGCACCTACCTGAGAGAGTTCAGGTGAGTTCAGGCTGAGAAAAGCCCGGCTTCTTAGAACCATTGATTGCACAAAACTGGAGCCAAAAATATCAGGCTCTTATGGGGGTGGGGGTGGGCACACAATCTTGCTCCAGTCTTGTGCAATCAATGTTTCTAATCCTGGAGCAAGATTGCTGCACTATTGTTCGCCATATTAAACAACATTTGGCTAGCAGTGCGTGCTCCTGCTTTGCAATGCATTTCAATTTGGGAAAGAATAGCCACTACAAGAATTGGGGGCAGGGGAAACTAAAGCAAAAAGTTAACGCATTGATTGATTCAAGCATGAAGTGGTAATCATGGATTGTGTGTCATTCATCACTAATTTGATGCTACAGCTTGTCTCTCTGGCGGAAACTATGCCTCCTGACCCGTTGGACAGCTCCTGAGACTCATTGAGCTTCTAGTGATAAAGGTGACACATACAGTGGGTTATGGAAAAGGTGGATTTAGGGTATCACGGCCAGTTTGGTCATCCTGGGCGCTGAGCCTTTGAGGCACTGCAGCGGGTGCTGCAGCTATGACACCCAATGGAACACGAGAGGCGGGGGGTGCCTGGTGGAATTTGGCATTTCACAGGGCACCACTGAAATATGAAAGCGCCAAGGTCCATCACTGGTTATGGGGGCCTGGAAACTCTTGCTTGCTGGGCCTACGGCATCTACCTCCCAGGAGATTGTCACTACAAGTAGGAAGGTCGGGGAAGCCTGGGAGCAGGACGCTTTCCGCAGAGGTGTCATCCCCAACTCAGCTGGGACAGATCTACACATGGCTCAGAAAGAACTGGAGTGGCACCACATGAAGGTGTGAGGGGAAATATGTAGACTATGTGCTCCACGGAGCAGCCAAGATGAATGTACTGTTTGTAGAGCCACTTTGAGGTATTTTGGGATAGGGAGAGCATGATATAAATGATATAAATAAAATGGCAGTATCAAAGAATGTGGCAACTGAGATGGAGGCTTTTATTTTAAAAAAATAAAATACCCAAGCTTCACTGGAATGGGGATATCAACAATCTGGTGACTCTTGATGGCTCCTTTATCATGGCTGTTTTTGCCACTGCTATTCAAAAATATACAGTGCTCATTTTTGCAGTACAGTGGTACCTCGGGTTACATATGCTTCAGGTTACATACACTTCAGGCTACAGACTCTACTAACCCAGAAATAGTACTTCAAACCTGCATACACAAGGACCCTCTTCCAGATGGGCAAATTTTTAGACGTAGAATCCTTCCCCACTACATGGGTTGTACTGGCAAGTCTCAAACACAATTTCACATAAATGCAATACAGTGGTACCACGGGTTAAGAACTTAATTTGTTCTGGAGGTCCGTTTTTAACCTGAAACTGTTCTTAACCTGAGGTACCACTTTAGCTAATGGGGCCTCCCACTGCCGCCGCACGATTTTTGTTCTCATCCTGAAGCAAAGTTCTTCACCCAAGGTACTATTTCTGGGTTAGCGGAGTCTGTAACCTGAAGCGTCTGTAACTCAAGGTACCACTGTATCTTTGAAAGAGGCATTCCTCAGACAACAGTGGTGGAGATAATCAAAGACATAAACTATGACCCAGAATTCCCAAATGCATATAATGATTAAAACAGAGGCAGGCTAAGAGCAATGGAATGGCCAGAAGCAGAAGGCTGTGGATAGGGTGGTTGGCTGCTGAAGAGGAGAGGGCTTCTGCAGTGTTTGTAGCTGTGTGCTATTAAAGGTGCTGAAGAGCTCTCTTCTTTTGGACCTAGCCACCCTTTATGGAGATGAGATTAGAGCCCAAAGGCCATGAGTCCCTCCTTAGGGACATCTAGACAGAGAGACCTAGAGCCTACTCAGCTCCGGACAATGAGAGTCACAGAATGGGAGAAAACCAACTCATTCTATTGGGCAACAGACAACCAAAATGAGCCAACCAGTGTCTTCAGAAGTATAATACACAAAGAAACTCCCAGTCGTCTGGAATACACAAAATAGTAATGTGCACCTCAGAAGTCCAAGTGCCCTGGTGAGCAAAAAAACACACACCCAGAAGAGTCCACAGTGATTCACCACATAGGTGTCCATTGCTAAAGGAAGGATGCTTGTCTCTCAGATACATACTCCCCCATTTCCAAAGACTATAGTCACTTGGGAAAATCTCCCCCTCCACCACATCAGGAGATAAAATATTAATGTTTCAAAAAAAAAACTACTCCAAAGTCACAGCTTCTCACATGGATAGTTTTAGCAGTGGAAGGAGCGCTTGCTCCAAACTTAAAATATTCAACAGCACTTCCGAGAAGCAGGCAGGTCCACAGGTTCAACTGCAGGTTTTGTTAGACAGCTACTGCAGTCTGAAAAAGCTGCATTCCTTCAAGCTTCTCCAGAGTTCCTTTTTTTGGGGGGGGCATATATACGGGGGTAACCCATTAAACCCCTAGGTAGCAATACTTTTTGATGTCACTTCCATAAGACTTCAGGAGGAGAACTGTTTGCAAGTAATTTAGGTGCAATGCAGTATCCTGTCCCTTTAAGCACAGCACACTCCCCAGGCTGGTAAAAGTAAAAGCTCTGTCTCTCCTCCTCCCTTTCTTATACTGCCCCATTTCTACTCCTCTGGAAATCTAATCCTTGCTATACAACTGATAGCAAAAGCACCCCCAGCCAAAAGCCCCCTCCAACTTCAAAAGAAGTTATCTCCCAAATGAATTCAAATTAAGCATCAGGGTTCCCTCCCTGCCTCCCTATAATGTAGGAGTTCCAGGGGAGGGACAGAGGAAAAGGCTACAAAATTATTCAAAACTGGCATCTTGCAGATAAGCCTTCAGATCAAGAAGGATCTTGCAGCAAAGGAATTCGCCAGAGGAAGAGCCAAATGCCACGTTCAAACTCATCCAATTGCAATAGCAATCCGATCTCAGCGACGACCAGGAACATCTTTGCAGTTAAGCAGCGATTGCTGAAGCTGCATGTTTAATTGAGGGTTTCGGCAAATCGTCCTCAGATAGCATGGCAAGCAGAGAGAGATATTCTCTTAATATACTCACTGTGCAGCAAGGCATGAGTGCCGCGTTGGTCTCCAAGCAATCCTTTCACAGCCTTAGGCAGAGTAACCTGCTTTTCCTTCCCATCTCAGGCAATCCAGCATTACTGGAAAGCTGCCAGAGAAGAACTGATTCATCAGCCAATAAAATTGTCCAAAGCTGCCATTCCACAGGAGACCGTGCCTCTCTCCTGCTCTGGCTGCGGACGAAGGCATTAGCCAATAAGGAAAATCAGCACCACAAAGTGCAAGGAGGAGCATTGCATGCTGCTTGGGTACCCTGCAAAGGTGAGAATTTGCACCTCCGCTCCATCCACCTGTGGTCTTGCACACAGCAGACCTGGGTAGAGAAATGTGAGCTCTATGTGACTTTCCAGCACAGGGCCAAGTCTTAGCTTCTGGGGATGTGGAAAGTGAAAACAGGAAGTATAGGTTCATCATGAAACAGTGTGAAGATCGGGAACAAAGATTTCACTCCAGGGGATGCTGGCGTTGAGTTGAAAATGGAGGGCCTCCCAAATTGACCTGTGTTGCTAAAAGGGGCCACAGATGTGTGGAAAATGCTTTGAGGGTCTTTCTTACATTCAAGTGGTATACAAATCTGATGAAATCTGATGAGAGTTTTCCCTGTTCAGGCAAACAAAATGCACCCCAGAAACCCCAATGAGCAAGGGAAAAGGGCAAGGTTGGCCCAAGTCATTTTGGCACCTGGGGTGACCCACAAAATGGCATCCGCCTCCCACTATAGCTCAGTCAGTAGAGCAGGCATAGGCAAACTCCGACCCTCCAGATGTTTGGGACTACAATTCCCATCATCCCTAGCTAACAGGACCAGTGGTCAGGGATGATGGGAGTTGTAGTCCCAAAACATCTGGAGGGCCGGAGTTTGCCTATGCCTGCAGTAGCGCATGAGACTTTTCATCTCAGGGTCATGAGTTTGAGCCCTTGTTAAGCTGAGTGAAGATCTCCATCAGAAAGCCCATGATGGGAGGGTGCAGATCCCAGAAGACTCCAGAAGGCGCAGTCCCTGCCATTTCTTCCCTAGAAGTGGCGATGAGCCATGCCTCCTGTTTGCTGAGAGGAGGCAGGTCCAGCCTCTGAGTGTGCCACAGCTGTTGCTGACCCCGCGGCAGCTGCACTGATTGATGCATTCCTTGGTGGCTGGATCTGCTGCCTCATAGATCCTGCCACCTAAGGCAGTCACCTCACTTTGTCTTATGGGTGGGCTGGCCCTGGCAAATGGTTATGGGGGTACAGCATCAGTTTGCATGAGGAAATAGCTATATTGGACTGGATTCAACTCATTAGTCCTGCCAGCAGAAGCCCACAGAAGAACTTAGAATCATAGAATCATAGAGTTGGAAGAGACCACAAGGGCCATCAAGTCCAACCCCCTGCCAAGCAGGAAACCCCATCAGAGCACTCTTGACATATGGGTGTCAAGCCTCTGCTTAAAGACCTCCAAAGAAGGAGACTCCACCACACTCCTTGGCAGCAAATTCCACTGTCAAACAGCTCTTACTGTCAGGAAGTTCTTCCTAATGTTTAGGTGGAATCTTCTTTCTTGTAGTTTGGAACCATTGCTCCGTATCCGCTTCTCTGGAGCAGCAGAAAACAACCTTTCTCCCTCCTCTATGTGACATCCTTTTATATATTTGAACATGGCTATCATATCACCCCTTAACCTCTTCTCCAGGTAAAACATGCCCAGCTCCCTTAGCCGTTCCTCATAAGGCATCGTTTCCAGGCTTTTGACCATTTTGGTTGCCCTCCTCTGGACACGTTCCAGTTTGTCAGTGTCCTTCTTGAACTGTGGTGCCCAGAACTGGACACAGTACTCCAGGTGAGGTCTGACCAGAGCAGAATACAGTGGCACTGTTACTTCCCTTGATCTAGATGCTACACTCCTATTGATGCAGCCCAGAATTGCATTGGCTTTTTTAGCTGCCGCGTCACACTGTTGGCTCAAGTCAAGTTTGTGGTCAACCAAGACTCCTAGCTCCTTTTCACATGTACCGCTCTCAAGCCAGGTGTCACCCATCTTGTATTTGTGCCTCTCAATACTTTACATTTCTCCCTGTTAAAATTCATCTTGTTTGTTTTGGCCCAGTTCTCTAATCTGTCAAGGTCATTTTGAAGTGTGATCCTGTCCTCTGGGGTGTTTTCCTCTCTCTTCTCTCCCTGTGCACCCCCATACCCCCCAAGTTGGCTCTGGGGGTCAGGAAAACTCCCAGAAGAGTGCACTGGGGGAAGGAGAGAGGCGATCATTCCACCAGGCAAGCAAAGATGCTTGTGCAATCTGTCTAGCGTTATGTTGAATTCTTCCTAGTGGCAGCTACATGCAAAACGTAATCTCGCACTGCTGCTAGACAGGCATTCATATGATTCCTTATACTCCCCATGGCTCTAGTTAACTACCAGCAACCAGGCTCATCCATTTGGAACTAGGGGATAAAGGCTTCCAAGGCAAACAATGCGATTCTCCAAGACAGGCTCAAGTCACAGAGGTGTTGGTTACAAAACGGAAATGCTGTTGCAATCTGTGGCATCTCTTCCCCATTTTGAATGAAGCTGTGATACCTTTCTCATCTTTATTCTCAATTACAAGCCCTGCACTCCTACTGGGCAATGAGATTCAGAGCTGTTAGCTCATCGCTTGACTGCTGGAATCTAGGCTTTATCATTTGCACACTGAAACGGCTACTTAGGATGGATGTTACACATGCCACTTGAATGCTTCTGAGCTTCTCTCCTGCTGATGATGTGAACGGCAGAAAGGAAGTTTTAAATGTGCCTGTGTACAATTTTTTAAATGTGTCAATGATATTGCAGAAGCATGTTTTTTAGAACGGCACTTCAACTTTCCTGCGGTTTTCGTGTCACCTGTGAACAGATACACTAAAAAGGATATACCAAGAGCTCTAGCCAAAAGTTTCAATACAATGAATAATTCCTACTCGAGAGTTGAAAAGAAAAACGTGTATATTCTGCTAAGAATAACAGTTTTAAACTAATAGTAGATTTAAACACAACGTATAAGTGCGACAGTTTTAAAATAATAGTAAATTTAAACACAACGTTTAAGTGCAAAGACAATGATCTCACTCCCTAATAGAAAACGCACAGAGAAACGCCAGAAAATTTGGATTCATTTATCTAAGGTGAGAAAACACTCATCTGATGTCCGTTTTTCACAAACAATTTGACTGGAAATAATAACTCTTGTAAATTCTTATTTCTAGACGTATGTAAGAAAAAGAAACATAAAAGAATTGAATGATACAGACTTCCAACAGATTTATATTCCTTAAAAAACCGAGGTATGGAACCAAATATTATGATATGTGTTAATACACTTTAGAATGTATATACTTTATTATATTTATGAATTATGGTATTGGAGAACCTTGATCTATTTTGACATATTATTTGATATTACCAGCTGAAGAAGGCGTTTACTCCGAAACAGGGCCCTGTCCTGGTCACCACTACTGAGTCGCACATCTGATTCATACTCCGGATACTTCTTTTTGGCCCTATTTGATTCTTTCTTCTGATTTTATATAATATGGACTCTTTTGACTGCCATTGAGACTTGTATAAAACAATTGTTGTGTACTGGTATTTTATGTACCTTTATACTATATTACTGCATATTTGAAACTACATTATCTTTGCACTTAAACGTTGCGTTTAAATTTACTATTATTTTAAAACTGTCACACTTATATGTTGTGTTTAAATCTACTATTAGTTTAAAACTGTTATTCTTAGCAGAATATACACATTTTTCTTTTCAACTCTCGAGTAGGAATTATTCCTTGTATTGAAACTTTTGGCCAGAGCTCTTGGTATAACCTGTGAACAGATGCCTGCCACCTGAGGTGCATATCTAGCCTTGTACTCATTTCTTCCATATGCAGATTCAGGAATGGATCCATGCACTGCTTATCCTCTCTTCTGTCCCTGCGTATATGCGTGTGTGCTTGCATGCACAGGTGAGGCAGCAAGGTGGTAAACACAGGAAATATTAGTCGGCTTCCTAAAGATAAGGATTCCTTTCACCTTGCCCACATCTGGTGAGGTGGCTGACAAGTCTCCATGCTTGCAAAGATGGTTACCTGCTGAAGACCCAATGGTTAGTCTGCCAGTCTGTTTTACTGGGTCATGATGATTATAGTTTACAGAAACTGAGTAAAACAACACATAAATAAGAGGTGGATCAAAAAGATCTTTGGCTGTTGGAACAATCCATTAACTGTGGCCAACAGTACCTAATAACATTTCAGTACAGGAGATGGGGGAAGAGGAAGAGGAGGAAGCTGTAGGCAGACAGGTGAGCTGACAACAGAGGTGTCTGTTGGCTGTAGCAATGCTGATGATCCTACATCCATGTATTACAGTGGGAGCTAACCAGATTTCTGCTGGTTGAAGGTGGCCTGGCTTTACTTGTGTTAGCATGGGTTAGGGTTATGAAGATCCGGGCCCAGAAGAGCACCTAACTATTCTAATTATACACAGACCACTTCAGTGCTGTGTATCTAGACAGCAGATGGGGGGAGGGGATGGCAGCAGGGTAGACTGCTGCAGAAGTGGGACAGGAGTCCCTTGGGATGAAGAAGACCCAACTAGGAATACAGAGTTAGCACTGAGCAGGTGATCACTGATCACTGCACCACCAGGGAAAGCTAGTGCTATAACTACTTCTCTTTGAATATCTACAGCTGGTACTTTTCATTAATTTCATGCCTGGTGGCATTCTGACTCCTTTGATTTAGCTATGCATATTGGACATTTGAACTTGGTTTCAAATGGACCGTGCAGTTCTAGTGGGACTAAAGCAAAGGTGGGGAACCTGTGGCCCTCCAGATGATGTTGCCTCCAACTCCCATCAGCAACCAGCCAAGGTGGCCAATGGTCAGGAATGATGAGAGCTGTAGTCTAAAACCATCTGAAGGCCCACCACTTCCTATGCCCTGTGACAGGGTGCAAATAAGCAGCAGCAAATGAAACAACTAAAGACATCTTTTCAGCAACCAAAATACATGCAAATAAACCACATAGCTGCTTGAACATGCATCACTCCATATAATAACATGTGGGTGTTTGTATACTTCTCTCTCTCTCTCTCTCTCTCTCTCTCTCTCACACACACACACACACACACACACACACACAAACACACACCTGAGGCCACAGATTTTTTAAAGACTGTTTAAGGATTGAGATTTAAGTCTTTGAAACTGCCCTAGAATGAGATAAATGGAAGGGGAGTTGATTAAATTACCACGGACCACAGAGGAAGAACATACACTGAAACATATTCTGTCAATGTTTTATTTAGTTACTTTGATGTCATTGAAAAGACAATCAGACAATTAAAATTAAGGACAGTATGCAGCAAACATCTGTACAATGAATGAAACACTGAACATTGTACATCATTTGAACACACAATTATAACAGCAACAGCCGATGCACAAAGAATACTCTCTTTTCAAAATCATGCCTTGCCTGGAAATTAAAAATAGAATAAAAAACAAGGAGACTGGCACGCATCCAAAGAAGGGGGGTGCATGGGGGATTTTGCTTGATGTGGGCATTACAGCAGGTTCCACTGTCCAAGAGACTAGTTGCTTTTCAAACTTAATGACAACTTCTCTCTTTTTGACAGTGGTGAAAACAGCAAACAAGCAAGCTTCTTGCCTGCATGAACTGTTCTCTCCTTCCTTTGAATCCTGACCCATAGGTTATTACTCCCAAGTTTTAAGGCTAAAAAAAAGGATGATTTGAACACTCCAAGCAACATAATTTTGCACTCTGAGGTGTTTTTATAACTTCAAAGCGTAGATCAAAAGGAAATTATATAACAAGCAGACCAGTGAGAAACTATTCCGATTCAAGCCAGTTTTGATATGTACCCTGCTGGACTCTCTCTGCAGTCAGCAAAGGAGGCAGACCAAGGCATTTTGGTGTCTGAACCCCCACCTGCAAAAAAATAACAACCCAACAGTGGTAAAAATAAGAAGCCAAATAATTGACAAGTTAACTGCCCTTCGCTGCTGCCCCAGATGAGCTTCTACACTCTGACTAAGAGGAAGATTAGGCCTGTCAGCAAAACAAATGCTTAGGATGGGCTAGCATAATACATCCACAGACCATTGTGTTATGTTCCCATTACAGGCAGGTAATCAAGTGCAAATGTTTAGGGCTAAGTTTTTACAGCATGAACTAAAACAGCACCCCCCCCTCTCTCTCTCACACAGATGGCTTATGAAAATGATGTGCACTCAGTTAAAGTTAGGCAATTTTAGGCTCTGGACTTAATAGTCCTCTTTAGATAGTCATAGGCTGAAAATGCGGCAATCCAACGCTGCTACTTTTGGGGCCCTCCCTGCTCGTTCTGCTGAGTCCTGAGCTCTAAAGTCCTGCCCTGACAGCCCCATTGATTGCAGCTAGTAATGAAGGCCAGACTGCCTCTGGCCAAACCCTATGAAGCAGGCATAGGCAAACTCGGCCCTCCAGATGTTTTGGGACTACAACTTCCATCATCTCTAGCTAACAGGACCAGTGGTCAGGGATGATGGGAGCTGTAGTCCCAAAACACCTGGAGGGCTGAGTTTGCCTATGCCTGCTATAAACTTATCACTGGGCACAGTTGTCCCCTGACGAAGATGCCTATCAGGAGCTACATTATTTTAGTAGCATCCATCAACATCTTCATGAGGTAGGGTGAATGAGCTGCAAGGGATTAACTGAAAGGAAGTAAGGGAAAGAATCTAAGTCAGGGGTGAGGAAACTTGTTGCCTTCCAGGCATTGCTTAACTGCAGCTTATGATCCCTGGCAGGGGCTGATGGGAGCTGTAATTCAGCCATATCTGAAGGGTAACACCACCTTTGATCAAGGCAAAGAGCATGCAGCTCCTATGCTTCCCCCTATTTTCTTTGGCCAAGTCCTACACCCCCATAATGAGTGGAGCCTATGTGAAATTTAATTACCTCTGAACCCTGGGCCTGTGAACCTGCAACTTTTAATTTTAACTTTTAAACTTCTAATGTTTTCAACCAGCACAAATTGTAGGCATGTAGGGCTGGATCCTGATTAGCAGAACTCTACCTGTAGGATATTCTGCTGAAGAAAGGGGAAAGATGACTTTTGATTGTTCTCGTGCTTCTATAGCTCCTCTGTGACCCCATCCCCAACTACACTGCAGGATTGGGAGACATTTCAGATCAGTGTGGAAGGTGTCACTGAAAAGTACAGGGAAAGATATTTGTAGAAAAACACTCCTCACTTC
Organism: Podarcis melisellensis; assembly: GCF_964234715.1. Classification (NCBI taxonomy): domain Eukaryota; kingdom Metazoa; phylum Chordata; class Lepidosauria; order Squamata; family Lacertidae; genus Podarcis; species Podarcis melisellensis. Next base: position 72,166,025 of record NC_138528.1, on the reverse strand, counting down.
CTTCAGTGGGAGTCTGCACTGGATCTCAGTCCATTCTGTCCACAGGAAAGGACAAGTCCAGATTCCCCTCATCATTCTTAAGAATATTTGCATTGCCTTGAAAGGATGCCATTTATTTTAACAGGAAACAACGACATACATTCTGGTAACTTTTCAGACACAGCAGTCATCTATGGTAGACAGGCACTTTGTAAAAAGAGAAAAGAAAAAACCCCAATAGGCCAGTTTTGGTCTGAGACCCCATTTTGTAAGGAGAGTTCACAAGTGCAATTATTTGCATGCTAACTGTATTTATGTCGAGATGCACAAAGACTGCTAGCATCAATTATGGCATGATTAGGATCGTTGCTTATTACATTAGACAAATCTTGTGCAAAACCTCTTCCTGGATAATGATCTACAGAGACAACAACAAGGGTTTATTGGCTCTCCCCCCAAATCAAGCAGGATTTCATTTCTACTATGTAGAAGACCCCTGCATTGGAATGTGGCACATATGAAACAGATTAATCTATATTTTAGTGGGGCCCCTCTTTCAACCTTTTAAAAATATGTATATATTTGGTCCAACCACCAACATCCAAATGTCATTCTACCTAAGGCATAGATATAAAAAGCCACCAATCATAGACTTTGGTAGGAGAAAAACTGTATTAGCAACCATTTCCCCATTTTTGAGCAATTGGTTTCCAAAAGATTTCGCCCCACTGGCAGAATTTTAAATACTCCAAAGCCATGGAGTGCGGCTTACTGTATACCCTTCAGCACCCTAATTCCCTCAAGCATATTGCCTGCTCTGCACAAGCTCAATGCAATTCAAAGGGTTTTTGCACCAAAGAAAGTTGAGGAGTGGAGCCCACAACACTCCAGTACTTTACAGATAGCTCTATAACACACTCAAGAGAGTTCCTAATGCTGCCAGCGCATTGACTAAAAGAGTGAACCACAACCCCTCCCACTTCCCACGCCACAAGTCCTTCATTAAGAATACCTTCATAATTTCACCATCAGTGTACCAACACAATTAATTTAATGGAGAACCCTTCCAATTTTCATTAATCATATCCGTTACAACTACAGCAGCATAATACAAACAAAGAAATAAACCAAAAGGTAGAGCAATTATATATCTTTGATACAACAACATTAAAAATATATACCTCAGTTTTAACTGGCTAAAACATATTCTGCAGCTGAAAGAATCAGTAGATCTTTAGAACATTTACTTTTTATAGAAACAGAGCAAAGTCAATGGACCTTCCTGGGATCACTCTGCCATAGGAGTTCTTCAGTCTTCCACAAACGACACATTTAAGAACATTAAACCACAGAACAACTAAGAAGAGATACTGAACCTGAGTAAAACTCTATGGAAATAGAGACAAGCGTTCATTCAGTAAATCAAATATTGCACTTTTAAATAAATCCTTATCACATACGAGAACATAAAAATTTCAACCTGGATAGGGTGGGTCCTTCATTCCCCCCCTCCCACCGACAAAGACACATACTACAACACCAACACACAAAGAAAACAAGTTAAAGCTCAGATTGAAACATAGCCCTCCTCTTCTGTGAATGACACCACTAAAGGCCATCCCTCAAGACCAACTGAGGAGATAAGCTATCAAGTGATAACCGCAACATTTGGATTAACTGCTAACTAGATAGCGGGCACTCAATGAGTTCCCAGTGAGATGGGTTGTAACTACACGGAGAAGCAGCTGCCTCCTTCCTATCTACACACGTTGAAGGCAGCACCACTACTCTCCTGAAACTGCTGTGAAACCTGAGGGCCTGTGTGGTAATGCTGGATTTAGTGGACCTGACACACAACTGCCTCTTCACGCAGCTCAGTCCACCCTGTCAAGTGTTTATGTAGCCAGTGTGTACTTTAACAATCCTGCTTCCACAATACATTGATGGGCTTGTATTTACATGATTAAAAGCTAGGCAAAACATCTCCTATGTTCAATATTTGCTTTGAAATTAGCATATTCCGCAAAACCAATTGGGGGGGAATACTCATATTGAAGATTTGCTATTTATTATTTTTAACGTGCTTGATGACCTTTTGTTCCACTGGCAGTTGCCACTTCATTTCTTCCCCATTTTCCTTCACTTTGCCCTCACTGACCTCAGCCACCTTTCTCCTCACTCATGCTTAGATTGGTTTAGGGAGTCACATGTTTACAGGCATGTCAGAAGTAGAATCGTGACATCAGACAATGACATCTTCAGCTCACCAGATTCATTGGCAGTGAGTGAAAATGGGACTGTGGACAGTGAGGTGAAGGAAAAGGAAGTTTCAGGCACAGGCAAAGGCACAAATGGGTTCCGAAGAGCACTGAAAGGGCGTGAATATGCTTACAACTGGTATTAAAAGATTTTAGAAGTGGGAAGTACTAATCTCGACGCATGAATACAAAGCTAAACAAGTATCAGCTAAACCATACAAGAAGGCTCCATTCCACAATTTTATACAATTTTATACAGCCAAGGTGTCACACGATTGCTCCAGTCCTCACACAATCAAGTGAATTTCCTCTAGGGAAAAGTCTCTGCAGACTGCAGTAAAATACAAAGAAAGGGTTGCCACCTCCATGAAGGAAGAATCAACAAAGCTATTCCAAATGAGAATTGATATTGATATTATTTAAATGTTATATTTCAGCCGAGAATTTCAATACAAAAATATAGGACTCTGATCATTTTGTCTATAGCAAAACAGCTAGAAAAAGGCACAATTACATAATAAAATATCGTATTTGCTAATTTTTGTGTTCCCCTTTTAAATAAAACAAAAAGAACTTGAGCAGTCACTGATAACGTAGGTTTCTGTTGGCGAAAAGCCAATATACATACAAACATTTCTGGAACAGTGACCCTCAAACCTGATTTTAAGTATCTGTGTCATTTATTATTTCTGAAGTTCAAAAAGGGATCCCGTCATTTATTCAGTGATAATACACCAATCATGTGATGCTTCTTCACCTTCTTCAAATTCATCTGTAAAATACAGTGTATTTTCCCTTTAACACTATTGTAGAAACTACAGTTCCCATTGGCATTTTAAAAAATGTGTACATCTTCAGTTATTCTTTTTTTAAAAGTGGAAAAAGTCTCTGTATAGAAAGACATATAAAAACAGTGCATATTTCCTCACTTATGTAAAAGGCAGAAGTGGGAGGCTTGTCATTCCCTTGCAGTTATGCATGGTAGCCATTTGCCTTCCCAATATGTGGCAACGGTGTGAAGTTCTCATAGATTGCCATGGCATTTGTGTTTTGATAGATAAGGTCCGTTTTCTTATCTTTCTGGGATTTGATAATGTCCAAGACACACTGGTTTAGGAAGACATACTGGTCCTAAAGGAGAGAAAGAATAACAATAACATTAATAATGAATATGTAGCATACATTTCATATGATGAATCATTTTATAGAGAGATTATGCCCATTACTGCAGTCAACAACTGCATCCATAAATCTTGGGCTTCTCCACTGCCATTTCATTATATGAAAGAAAAGGGGGGAAATCTTGCAGTTTTAAAACATCTGCCTCTTCCTGCCCATATAGAAAGTGACTGCAAGAAAGGCATTTCTTTTTCTCCAGCATTCAAAAGAAATCAACAACAGTGGCCCTCAAGGTGAGCAATAGGAACAGAAACTGAAATAACGGTGCAGAGTTGATTGTTTAGAAATTTAGGTCTAATGTCTGCAGTTGCATCTCTAGGTTGTCAAAAGAAATATTAAATCAACTGGAACAATGCTGAAAGCTGGTGACAATATTACTTGCTATGCCATGTGTAGGTCATTGATTTACGTGCTTAGAATAGCATCCTGCCCATACCTCTGTTTGCACCATTAAAGACCGATGCATTCGAAGCTCATATACAGCACCGTACACATCAACAGTGTTCTCCATCTCCATTTGATGGATCAAATGGTCAATTGCAATGAATGTCCCCGTCCTTCCGACACCAGCACTGTAAGAAAAAACAATTGCGTGTGTATTTAATGGCTTTGTGCTTGCCTTCAGTTAAGCCCTAAATCCTTGTTTATATCTCGGTTTAAGGATCACTTAACACAGCATAATTATCTTCCTTCTGTGAAAGAAAACACACACACACACTCTATTCTGCTGCTCTTAATACTCTCGGTGGATGCCTTTTCCTCCACAGAAGTGATGCACAGGTAGAGAGAAATAACCTGTCAAGTGGCCCTAGGGCCTATTGGCACCACGGTCCCAGGAGATGCAGCCACTGCAAAAGCTGCCTGCTTGTCTAAGGCAGGGATGGGGAAACCTATGTCTTTCCAGATGTTGTTGGGCTCCTACTCCCAAGAGACCCAGCCAGCAAGGCCAACAGCCAGGGGAAAGGAGAGCTGTAGTTCTGCAACATCTGGAGGACCACAGGTCTACAGTGTATATCTATTTAAAAAGAGCTGAGGAGACCTTGCCTCCTTTCTGACAACTGGGCAGAAAGCAAAATAACGGTCTGGTCCCTGCCCTCACTCCATTTAGTTGGACACCTCTACATGAAATAACTCTAAATATGCAAAGAGTGAGGTAAATTCATCTTGCTAGTGCTAAGATTGTGGACAGGAAATGGCCTGGAAGAATCAGGTGCTGTATCATTGTTCACCAATGGGACACGGGTGGTGCTGTGCTCTAAACCACTGAGCCTCTTGGGCTTGTCGATTAGGTCAGTGGTTCGAATCCCCGCGACACCCCATTGCTCTGTCCCAGCTCCTGCCAACCTAGCAATTTGAAAGCACACCAGTGAAAAGTAGATAAATAGGTACCGCTGTGGCGGAAAAGTAAACAGTGTTTCTGTGAGGTCTAGTTTCTGTCACGGTGTTCTGTTGCACCAGAAGCGGTTTAGTCATGCTGGCCACATGACCCGGAAAGCTGTCTGTGGACAAACACTGGCTCCCTCGGCCTGAAAGCTAGATGAGTGCCACAACCCCATAGTTGCTTTTGACTGGACTTAACCGTCCAGGGGTCCTTTACCTTTACCACTGTTCACCTGAAAATCAGTGACTGTAGGGAAAACTAGTATGGCAATAGAAACAAGAATACCCAACTTTGCATGTGTTAAGGCCCTGTGAGTTCACATCCCTTTATAGTTACATAAGCAGTGGCACTGAAAGATTCCCACTTCCACACAAACATAACTGTATATAGGATACCACTTAGACTTGGAGTCTCCCCTCCCCTTCCAGAAAGTAATATTTGTACCTGCAGTGCACTAAGGTAGGAGAACTTGGAGGGTTCTGCTTCATGTATTCCTGTACTAAGTGCCTGAAGTTAATAAGGAGGTTGGTTGTTTCCGGGACACCGTGATCTGGCCAGGCTGTGAAGTGGAACTGTCGCACGGGGTGACTTTCAGATGAATCACTCTTAGAAATGAAAATAGAGGAACAGGAGTATGGTGTCACGAAGTATTTTATTATAGTAAAAAAATTAAGCCTGTAAGCCGCTTCCTGCAAATTCTGTAGCGCCTGGCACAGGAAAACGTGAGCCATGAGAATGGCTTGGTGGAATTGGGGGGGGGGGACAGGCAGGTTAAAGCTAAGTGGAAGGGTTGGGCCCCAAGGACAGCTGTGGAAGAAGAGACAGTGACAAGTTGCTCAGGGCGAACAGTGTCAGGGGAGGAAGAAACAAATGTTTAAAAGTGTACGAGACTCACACCAAGTGCCAAATACATTTCACTGAGCAAACTCCTATTTCTATCCTCTGAGTGCTTGACCTAAGACTTTGGGTTCAGTACACCTTCTGGAATTGCTGCAAGCTGAGTGTATTTTTGATGGTTTCAAATAGCTTGGATAAATCAGGGAAGTGATTTTTTTATACAGTGGTACCTCGGGTTACAGACGCTTCAGGTTACAGACTCCACTAACCCAGAAATAGTACCTCGGGTTAAGAACTTTGCTTCAGGATGAGAACAGAAATCATGCTCCGACGGCGCAGCGGCAGGCGGAGGCCCCATTAGTTAAAGTGGTGCTTCAGGTTAAGAACAGTTTCAGGTTAAGAACGGACCTCCAGAATGAATTAAGTTCTTAACCCGAGGTACCACTGTATCTAGCTTGACTATTGACTGGATGACTATGGGGGAATAGCATGGTTTCAAAGAACTTATTCACATGGGAGAGGTTTGTCAAATATAGAGACTCCTAGGCTCTACTTTGCTCCTAGTGATGAATAAGGAGATTTAGGAGCCTCGTCAATCTGAAAACTATCAATTTTCCCAATTATGATGTTTCCCAATTACCCAGTGTTTAATTTCAGGGTCTCAGCAGACGTCTTCTTGCTTAATCCATTCGAATTCCTACTCTACAATTCTATGATTCTATGAAAAGTTTCAAACTTTAGTGGAGTGGATTCTGCCCATCTCTAAAATTCAGAGTTAGAAACGCTTTTATTGTGAGCTCGTTTTGTTGCCTGTTCCAAATCTGAAACAAGGTATAGATTAACCTAAAATAAATAGTGTCAGAGCTGCCTCCAGGTCCCAGCTCACAGAGGACCAACGCTGGCCGGTTGTAATGTACAAAAGTCTTTATTGAAGTTCAGTTTCCATTTACAAGCCGCAGCGTGCAGCTCTACATCTAGAACCTAGACCGGCGAAGCTCCGTCTGAGTCTCCGCCCCCTATACACCAGTTTAAGACCCTGGCCTTACTCCACCTCATCCGTTGTTCTTTCCTCCTCTGGGTCCGTCTGCCCCCCGGGGTCTCCTCCTTCCTGGACTCCTCTGACGCTGACCCCCCTGACTCTTGTCCCTCCTTTTCGGCGGGCTTTAGGACCTGGTTCCCTATCCGGGCTACCTGCTGTGCTGCTCGCCTGTACATTTGAACTTGGCGCGCGCGCCCAGTGGGCAACCTTCCTCTTGACCGTTTCTGCGCTCTCCGATGGAGGCGTGGTCAATCCTGACTCATCTCCTCTCGCTGGTGGTGAACACCCTGGTCCCGATACCTGGGACTCCTCCCCCCCACTGCGCTCTGGTGGGAAAGCTGGTCCTGATTTCCAACTGCTGCTCTCTGAGTCCCCGCTGGCCCCTTCCTTCTGGGGTGTCCCCCTTGGCACCCCCCTTGCCCTGGCCATAGGCGCCCCCTTCTGTGAATCTTCCGATTCGCTGGAGAGACTCAGGGAATCCCTCGGACCACTGTCATCGCCTACGCTCCCCTCGGATTCCTCCCCCTCGCTCTCCATTTCCTCCCTCTCCTGTGCCTCTGCTCCTGAGCCCCTGACAAATAGGTTTAACAGCAGGCAACAAAACACATTGAAAAGGTAGGTCACATATCTAATCCAGAGCCCTTGTTTCTCCTGTGAAAAATCTCTGCTGCCCATATCTAGTTGTTGTTTTTCCAAAATGAGAATAATTATAATAAGGCAAACAGAAATGTCTAAAACCAGACATACCCATGCCCCAGTCATATCAGCGCCCAAAGGTTTCTGTAGTGACAAGGAGATCAGATAAGACAGCAAAACTCCTTCTCCGAACCCCCTCTCTCTGGTGTCTCTGACAAGGAAATGTGATGTACCCTATGGCTGCTGGGACCCCATAGGATTGCAGCCTAAGTGATACGTCATCAATCCAGAGTATAAGCAAAACACAGACACACACACAGAAAGAGTGAGAGCAAACAACTCACCTTTTCCATGGAGAAATCTCTTATTGTCCACTCTGGAAGGGGAATTTCTGAAGTCATGGCTACTGTTATGTCTCCATAGCTTTTGGATTGTTTATTTGGCCAATATTCCTCACATTTTGTCTAGAAATATAAATTATTAAGTCAACTTATGTGATAGGTCCACAAAAGTAAAAGGAATGTAAGAAAGGTAAGGGAAAGGGACACTGGCTTTCAGACCAGATGGGGGTGGGGTGGGGGTGGGATAAAGTACCTGGGACCAGTAAAGATGCCCCCCCCATTGGTCTCCTCTCCTGTTGAGTTACGTAATTATTTAGATGTCAATGCTTTGCAGGCCAGTGCCCTTTTCCCGTCTAAAAGGGTTCTTGTAGGGACTTGCATAAGAGTATCAAACACAGTTCCTAACTCACAAGTCTTTTCTGTTGCAAAGTGGTTTGGGGCAGGTATTACTATTATGATTAATACCCCACCCATGTGGCTGGGTTTCCCCAGCCACTCTGGGCAGCTCCCAACAGAATATTAAAAACACCAAACACCAAACAAATCAGGAGCAAAGTAAGAGCTGGGCTGGAAGAGGGTGCTGAATCCCTCCACTTATCCCATATTATCCACTGCAGCACCATATTGCCTAGGTTGCCTGCTTCCCACTATCACCGCCAGCAAGCATCTCAGGCTTCAAAGCAACCCCAGAGGTCTTGCAGCATGCCTGCTGGGTGGAGGCCTAAGCACGGCAGTAGCCGAGAAATGTTCTTCTGTCACTCACGATGTTGCAGTCCCAAATCCAGAATAAGAAGCTGTTATCGTTCTGCTTTACTGTAGTGCTACACAAAAAACTTGGGACGCGGGTGGTGCTGTGGGTTAAACCACAGAGCCTAGGACTTGCTGATCAGAAGGTTGGCAGTTCAAATACACACGACAGGGTGAGCTCCCGTTGCTCGGTCCCTGCTCCAGCCAACCTAGCCGTTCGAAAGCACAAAAAGCGCAAGTAGATAAATAGGTACCGCTCCGGCAGGAACATAAATGGCGTTTCCGTGCACTCTGTGGTTCGCCAGAAGCAGTTTAGTCATGCTGGCCACATGACCTGTACGCCGGCTCCCTCAGCCAATAAAGCGAGATGAGCGCCGCAACCCCAGAGGCGGCCACGACTGGACCTAATGGTCAGGGGTCCCTTTACCTTTACCTTACACAAAAAACTTAGGGCAATATAAAACCAGGGCAATGTGGGGCATCTTTGTCCTCCGCATCTGGATTCAACAACTTTATTACTGATCACGGGGTACATCTGTTAAGGCATCAATCTTAGCTTCCAATTTCCCAGGTTGTGGTCTTAAACTGGTAGGGTTTTTTTTTTTAATCATTGAATTATTATTTTTTAGAATTGTTGAGCTGCAAAATTTGTGGCGGTTGTGGTGCACAGCAACATTTTGTAGCATGTTTAGGAACTTTAATGAAAACTTACCCTGCCTTGTTCAATACATTTAGTCAGCATAACAACGGTATAAATTTTCTTCTCCCAGATCATGCGCCAGAAGTCTTGCACTGTATTGGGCAAAGGGCCTTGTGCAGCGATGAACTCTTTCTTGGAGTTGTAACCCTGCAATCAAAGTATGGTCTGAATACCACTTTTCTTATTTATAAATCTGTCATTAAAACACCATGTGTGTTTTTTAATAGGCTGGGAACACTTACCGGCATATAGTTTGCATTAATGTAATCATTGGTTGGATGGTCATGGATCTGAAGTCTGACACGAGAAATATCATCTGCAAAAAAATATTATTATTATTATTATTATTATTATTATTATTATTATTATTATTATTAGGATGTATCAATATATTTTCCTTTTTCCACAGCACACACCACATAAAATGAATTAAGCCACTAAATAAAGAAAACACTATGAACCAGATGAAAGAATATAGGTGGTGTAGTAATTAGGATTAAAAGTAGCGTTAGAGTCTGATCCTAGCCCACTTATCTTTGCTGATAGGGGTAGAGGGGGAGAAGGGATTCTGGCACAGTGATGGTGCCAGGTCAGTTTTTAGTAGCAGTAGGGTTGAGGAACTTACATGGCAAGACATTGTTATATCTATTTTTTGCTTTGTTCTCTTGTAGTTCAGCTGCAAATCTGGGCTGATTTGTACCAACAGGCCTGAGCTCCTGCAGCAAATAGAGAAGGAATTTAGGATTATTTTACCTCATGGCATGCAAATGGTTCTTCAACGCTTGGCCACATGACATCCAACAGTACTGAACTTTGTGGGAAGGTAATTCCTAATTGTTAGGTTTGCTTATTGTTTCCCATTGCATATGGCTTTTTCACAGTTGAATTTTGGCTCTTTAAATAATGAAATCCACCTCAAAACATGAATTTCAGATTTCGCAGGGACTCAAGTCCTATTTGCACCTTCCTTTTCCAACCGTTTGGCGAAGACGGGACGGTCTTAATCGTTCAGCTGTGCAGGAGGAAGCATGTGGAGTCCCCTTCTTTGGAGGTCTTTGGCAGGGGGGTTGGACTCGATGGCCCTTGTGGTCTCTTCCAACTCTATGATTCTATGATTCTATTCTATGTGTTGTTGTCATCGTTTAATTTATTACCTGCCCTTCACCCTAAGGGCCCGGGGTGGGTTATAACACGAGAGCTACATAGCTGAGCTCTTATGTGGAAGAATGTAAACATTACGACGACAGAGAAAAAGCTAAGAACATTTCAGATGCATACCTCATACTCTTCTGCAAATCCACAGTTTGAGTCAGCTTTCTGTTTCTTAAAATGAGACTCAAAGTCTTCCACTTTAAATAACTTGGATCTGAAAGAAACAAAAAACAACCACCTTGTAGTAGTCGACATTATCTAGGACACACTTATTTTGCTAAAAACTCAATTTCAAGGAGCAGCTGCCAGGGAGAGGTGGCGGTGCACACATGGTCTCCTGAAGACGGTGGCAGCAGTGCTGGAATGTCCCCAGAGCCACCCAGGCACATTTAGTTCCCTTTCATAGGGACAGTACCTGAGATATGCCATCTATTGTTTTGGGCCTAGCACAGACTCTTGACATAGAAAAGGGTCATAGCCCAGTAGGGACTAGAGGTTTTATTTCAGGAATAGCTGGTGTGGAGGGGTGGCTGGGTGTACGCCTGGCCTCCTGACATCAGCGTTGCTGCCACCTACTAAGAAATAGAGGGAGGGGGGAAGGTGTGGCGGTGGGGAGGTCAGCATTGTGCAGGCACCTCAGCAGAGTCAGTTCAGCACAACTGTAAACCTTTCAGCTGCCTCTACCCTCTTTCCCCTGGTAAGTGGCAGTGATGCTGCCACCAGGAGGCCAAGGTACAAGCTGCCACCTTTCCCCGCTGGCTGCTCTCGACTTATTTGTGCCATGAATTTTCACAGGCAGCAATCTGGCCCCTACACCAAGGACATGCTGGAGTCCAACAAGGTGAGAATTAGGGACAACAGAAACTGAGAAATTCCAAATCCATATTTTGACAGCTGAAGTGCTGAGTGTACACAACATAACACGTTTGCTTAGGAAATAAAGCACTAAGCATTCTCTGAGAAGCTAAACAGAAATAAAACATAATCAAGTGAGAGGCATGAATTTAAGCACTATTTCTATTATTCATCTAGAGTATAGTAAATTATTTGCTTACTTTCTCGGTCTGCAGAGGAAGACGGAAAGGAAGAGAGAAAAATCACACACATTAGTTACAGTCTTTATTAACTGAGCAGAACAATTTTATACATAATACTCCGATCTAGTACTACTACAAATTCCCTGCTGTGATACAAGAATGCCCAATTAAATTTTGGAGCAAAAGCATAGCTTTAAAAATTGATCTTCTTTATTATCTAAGCTATTCTCCTGCCATTTCCAATTATTTAGTTGCATCTATTTCTCCTGACTCCTCACATAAATTGCTTCATCCGGAAGGATAAGAAAAAGCAACCCAGTAGTTACTACACATAGCTTGGGGGTACTCCTGGATCCTTTGCTGTTGCTTGAGGCTCGGGTGGCCCAGCTGTGCCCCTACCTGGACAGGTATAACCCTACTCCCCTGCGCACACACAATGCACAATCTATCTTAGAGCCATAGAAACTAGGTAGTGAAACAGGGCACCCCACACCTAACCACCAAGGAAGAAAGGTAGCGTTGTAGTAGAGACCTTTGCATGTTGTTTAGTATCTTTACACAGGCATTCTGACACATTATTACACCAATTAATCATAACAGAGTTTTATAACATAGGTTATTAGGCGCTCAATGACCCAAAATACTTTTAAAGCATTCTAAGTATTATCTCCCCCACCACTTTAAAACAAAGCCAATTCTGATTGATCCTCAGTATATTCTAAAGAGAAGATAGTAATAGTCAACTCACTCTAATTGGGTAAATGGCACCTGGTTGTTTTTTCCACCTTTCCTGTAGAATTGTAGATTTTGAAAAAGGGTTAGTTGCATTTTTCACTCTTGGAAAAACTGAAATAAAAAATACAAAGCTTTCCGCAACTACTGGTTTGGCTAAAATGCCAACATCAGGCCACAAACTATGCCTTCCATTAAGCAACAAATATATAGGATTGGAAAGCAGTGGTGTCCATGTGGCCCAACCCATTTGCCACAAGGCACGGCTCTCCCCAAAGATGAACTGACACACTGCAGACAGGGGGGGGGGGGGTGGAGAAAGGGGGTGTGGTGGGTGTGGGTAACCCCGGGTGTCACCACTGAGGGGTGTGACAAAATGCCAGGCGGCACTCACCGCGGGGCCTGCAGCACGCCTGAGCCATGTGTCTCTCCTGGGAGAGACACAGTAGCTTGGGTGCCCGCAGGCTCCACACTGCCCAAGCGTTCCACCCGCTGCCTCCTCCCCAGCTGTAGGGCAGCTGAGTGGGAAGAGGCAGGCAAACTCCAGAGGCCCCATAGTGTGCCCTGCCCCCATGGGCAGCTCGCCCCGCCCCTGGGTGCGCTGCCCCAGGCACCTGAGCTGCTTCCTCTGTCACTGATTGCAGATTACACAGCATTCTATGAAGAACAGTCTGCAGAGCAACAGATCCAGAGCCTTCAAGGAAGTAAACCATCCAAGCCATGAAGGCCAAAAACAGAAACCACTACCCAGGGTCACAAGCCCAATCTCATCAGGGAGGAATTTCTTCTAGACCAACTTTATGGCAATCAAGTACTGAGAGTGAACAAAATCCACCCACAGAGCCTTCCCAAGAGAAAAAAAAATAGTATCAGCAGGGCATGACTTCTGATAAAATGTCATGTCAACTCCCTTCAAGAGCACTGTATCAAGTGGGTATCCCTGGAATAGTCAGCTGTGGCCATGGGGAACTCAGAGAATAAAGACTAAGAAAAGAAGTAAAGCAACTTTAATTATTTTTAAAGACCAACCTTTGCTGACCTATCAAGTCACAGTTTGGCAGGACTTTCTGTATTTGGACTAAGCTGGTTCATTAAGGAGAACCTATTTCTTACCTGCAGAGTTATTACACCCTGATAAAAAATAATTAAGGCCCCCTGACCTTCCTAAGACAGACAGCCTGAAGATGGTTTGAATGCATGGTAGAAACAGAGCCCAAGAATTCCAAATACGTGAAAGAGAAGCAGCGGAGACCTGCATCATGAAGTGTTAGGCACAACTACATCCTTGTAAAGAATTATGCAGTAGCTAATATACCTTCTCTTTTTCCAGAAGATGAAAAAACCAATCCCTGCAGCAATAACAGCAGCAGCCAGAATGCATCCAACAACAGCTCCTGTGATGACATCTGGAAAAGAAACAAACGATTTTAACTCCTTTACAAGTCATAACGACAAGGCGAAAAACCAACAACCACAAGGTGTTAACAAGGGCCCTTCAAGTAGACTCTCAGCAATCACTAGCTTTTGTTGCCCTAGCAAGGCAGAAGCTCACAGTTTCTATTCAGCACTGAGATTTTATTGGGTAAAATTATTGGAAAGGGTAACGATTCAGTGAGATATTTGAATCTCCCATTATCCAAACAAGCTAAAATGAGCAGACATTGCTAGCAGAACTCTCAGGAAGCAAAGGGTCGTTCAGTGCAATTCAGTGGTGCCTGAACAAATCAGAGTTTAGGTCTCACCCCGTTACACGTATCAGACCTGGTTCACTTGACATAGTAAGCCAACTGTGTGGGCTCCCAGAGAGGAGCTTGCAGCTGCTTTGCTCCTTCCTCAGTCCTTTTAACTGCGGTGCTGCACTGACCTCAGCCAAGGCAGGATAGCTCAGCCTGTAAAAGCATGAGACTCTTAACCTCAGGGTCGTGGGTTCAAGCCCTATGTTGAGCAAAAGATTCCTGCATTACAGGGGGTTGGACTAGAAGTCCCTCACGGTCCCTTCCAACTCTACATAGCTATTATTCTAAGGTTCTTCTTACTGTGTCCTCTGAACCAGGACTTATGGTTAAGGCTTTGCCCCTACTGACCATGAGCTGGCAACTGGAAAATTCCCATAAGGTGAACTGGAGCCTGCTCCAGGGCACATCTGACTCAACTACAAGCCACAAAGCGGATGAAAGTCTCAAGAGCAAAGAAAATTCAATAGCTAGTACTAGGACCTTATGCCCAATCCAGTGTGTAGTTCACACAAGACATCAGATGGTAAGGGAGGTGAGGCTGTTAGATACATGCAAGATTCCATATTTAAGTGGGATTCACAAGAAAAAATGGTGCACTGTGGGATTTTTCTGTTCAGTATTCTGCGACACTCCATTCTCTCCCCCTTTTTCCTTCCAGCGCTCCACTGCAATCCCAATAGTACATTTGCATTCTACAGTTGCCAAGTATACTTGGTCCTCACTGTGGGGTTTGCATTTCTAAATTTTATTTTATTTTACAGACCTTGGAGTTCTGCTACTACAGTGGTACCTCGGGTTACATACGCTTCAGGTTACACACACTTCAGGTTACAGACTCTGCTAACCCAGAAATAGTGCTTCAGGTTAAGAAGCTTGCTTCAGGATAAGAACAGAAATCGTGCTCTGGCAGCAGGAGGCCCCATTAGCTAAAGTGGTGCTTCAGGTTAAGAACAGTTTCAGGTTAAGAACGGACCTCCAGAACGAATTAAGTACTTAACTCAAGGTACCACTGTACTAATTTTAATAAACCTACCATATAAGATTGATACCTGTCTTCTGGGTATTGAATCTACAGTAGTTCCCAATCTCTTGGTCACTTGCTACTGAGTAAGTGTTTAACCTGAGACTCTGGAAACAGAGGGTCTGGCCTTTAGTTTTTGCTTCACTAGAATTTTAGGGCTGCCCAGTAATGTCTGGGAATTCCAGGTTGTTTGGACTTAAGGAGTGGTGGCAACGTATATAAAACCAACTCACAGGGTTGGTTTTATATACCCTGCTCACAAAGGTACTCTGAAACACAAAGGTCTAAGGCTACGCTTTGGCAAGGAGGGGAACAGAACTGGGTTCTCCTTTGGGGAAGGTTTTCAGGCAGGGTGGAAGGAGAAAGAACTTGCCCATGTGAAGACCACCTGGTGGAAACCCTTACACACATGGTTCTTAATTGTAAACTATATGCTGATCTCAGTCAGCAATTTCTAGATCAACTCTGTATCCCCAAGTGGAAACCAGAGTTGGAGATCATACATTTTCTATTACTGGGGAATGATCAGGAGCTCACCAAGTTAGTGGCTAAATATCTCTATTTGTTTTTTTGTCGTCAAAATACACTGCAGATGTCTGATCTCCCTGGAGACCTAGAGATGTGACGATAGACTGCTCTGCCTCCTTTCTTTTAGCAAATGTTTTTTGCCACTGGGGAAGTGGTAATTGTGTATTGATTTGTTTTGTATGTTTGGATGTGATGCCAATAAAAGGTTTGATGATGATGAAATAAATGTACCTGGATCTTGAGGTAAGACAACAGCCTTTGAAATTTTTGAAAATGAGACATAACTCTCCTTTTCATCGATGGTGTCATTCAAATAGTCAATGCGAGTAAAACCAGCAACATATACCCTAATGCAAGGCAGAGGAGGAAAAAAAAGGGATTTGAAATCAGAGTTTGATTTTTAAAGAAAAAGTGTGTGTTACTCATTTATTATGTTTTAGTCATCAACACGACTCAGGGAAATGGAGTTAGAAATAGAATTAAAATACCTGTATGAATTAAGTGGGATTAACTTCCCACTGACATAACCATGTGTTACGGATCCGTCTCCTATTTCGATAGTATGCTGCTCACTGTTGGAGGAGGAAGAGGAACGCATTTGCACATCTTTGACATATGCAACGTAAGCATCTGCTCCCCCATTCATGAAATCACCATAGGTATATTTCAAGGCCTCTGCAGAGACTACATCTGTATGGGGGGGGGGATGAGAATACATCATCATGTACCGTAATTATCGAGAAAATATAAAGTGATAGATTTTTAGATACTCATAGAGTTCAATAGCAGTAAAATAGTCAACAGCTACTTCAATATTGTCCCAAATGAAAATATTAAGTTAAAAAAAGAAGTAAACCCATAAGTTACATGGGGGTTACATTCTGGGGATTGAGCCTAAAGCCAAAATCGTGTATAGTCAAAACACAATGCGTTCAAGTTGATATAATAGCTTTGATCAATACCATGCTGACAGGTGTTCTATAGCAATATAAACATGAAACAAAGTGGGATACAAAACTTGGTTTTGCTGAGGAATCAATACAATCTTGATTGCACCCAAAAAATATTGACATTTCCTTCACCGTTGCCAGAAACAATCAGATCTGATCATTGCAATAGTGGAGGTATCAACCCTAAATGCAGGCTCAGAATTTTACTTCTACTACTTTTTTAAAAACAAAAGAGAAAGTATGGAACAGAGCTTCTTACATAGAGACAGGTTTTTTAAAATAAATGATAAAATGGCCAGGCATTTTGTTTTTGTTTTACCTTTTGATGTGACGATTACTGCATATGCTACTAAAGGTCCATGGCTTGCATTAAAGCTACTGAACCGAACTGTCAAGGAGTTGTGAGTGGTTCCCACAATGGATGGGGCTGTAAGTGGAGATGGAGGGTCTGGAAAACAAATATTTGTTAACTGAAAACATTTATAAACTGTTTAATATTTTAAAAGTCTCAAAGCAGTGTACAACATAAAACCAGTAAACATAAAAGCAAAAATACAATGTAAAACCTGTAAACCACTAGTATAAAGCATATAAAAACAAATAAAACAAACATGGAAGGAATGTGGGGGAAACAATTTTTGTATATCACATCTCTTTCTGCAGCACTACAAAGGAACACAGCGGCCTGTTTGCAAAGAATAGCCTAGTTCTTGATTATCTGTATAGCACATTAGCTATGTTGAGATTTGCTGAAATGATTTTTGTATGGTGGCTTCTGTACTCTACAACTCTTAAAAGTGCAAGTTACCACCTGGAGTCACCCACTTCATTCAGAAGCTCCAAATGCCACTACACATTGCAACTGCATCATGCATGACGCCACCACATGGATGTTCCTTGCAGTGGTTTACAAACATAGCAAACAACAAAGGATCAAGCAGCAAACATTGGTGTTGTGAAAGCTTTAAGGCCCTCTATTCCAAGTCAAACTGTAAGATACTTTTCTTGGTGGCTGCCCCACAACTGTGCAACTTCCTTTCCATGGAGCTTCGCAAAAGCTTAATATTTTCTGAAAGCACTGTAAGATGTTCCTATTTGGACTGGCATCTTCTTGCTTAGAAATACTTTAGTTTTCACGCAATACCGACAGTCCAATATATTCTATTGAAGTGGTCCAGAGAAGCTTGTGCCATAATAAATTTGCTCATCTTGAAAGTACTACAAGGTTCTATGCTGTATATACTAATGGTATTCTGTTTTATTTTTGTTTTAGTTTTGGTATCCCACCCCAACAGACACAATTGCAATAAAAACAAGGGACAAAGGGGTTAAGGATAATAAGATATGAACTCTCCAGCTATGAGGTTTTCCTTTAGCAAAAAAATGGAAAGACTCTTTTTCTCAAATAAGTGGTCATAAAACTATTTGTAAATTTTTAAACAACCACACACCCACGTCTATCTCTGTTGACAAACACACACTTTTCCACTGGGCCTAAAATTTGTGATGTGATATAATTATTTTATGTAATGCCAATAGCTATCTATGTCAGAAACCCATTTCCATTATAGGTCAGAAACCCATTTCCTTGCCAACGACCCCAGACAAAGCAACTATATGCTTACCGCCAATACTTGTGGAACATATTTTTTCCTGAGGATGGCTATCTTTCCCACACGAATGTGTGACAATTCTAACAGTGTAGTTGGTATAGTAGTTCAAATCTGTTACTGTGGTATGGTTTTCCAATATTTTTTTACTGCCCCAAGTACTATTTAAGACGTCAACTCCAAAGTCAGCAAACCTCCCCTTTGGATTAGACCAGTTTAGAATCAATTTTGGCTGCTTGGCGACTTGCATGCAGTTCAACACCTCCACTCTTGCGGCATCTACAACAAAGAAGGCAGGCTAGTCACACAGGGTATTTAATAAACACACACAGCACTTGAATGTAAAAGGCAGCAGGGCAGAACAGAACCAAATCTCTTAATTCCTCCTACTAGGTTTGTTCCCTACTTTGTCTCTTTACAATACAGTGGTCCCATTGTTCTCAAACGGAATCCGTTCCGGAAGTCTTTTCAACATCTGAAACGTTCGAAAACCAAGGTGTGGCTTCTGATTGGCTGCAGGAGCTTCCTGCACTTAAGCGGAAGCTGCATCGGGACGTTCGGCTTCCGAAAAACGTTTGAAAACTGGAACACTTACTTCCGGGTTTTCAGCGTTCGGAAGCTGATTTGTTCGTCAACTGAGCCGTTGGAGAACCAAGGTTCCACTGTATGCATTTCAGTTTGTTCATAATAGGAGACAAGACACACCACAACAAGGAGGGCACAATGAGAAACGAAATATCAGATTTGGATTATGTATAACAGGCATGTCCAACTCCCAAGAGACTGCAATCTACTCCCACTATAAAAATAGTGCCAGTGACACTTCCATTGGATTGACC
This sequence comes from Podarcis melisellensis, assembly GCF_964234715.1. Lineage (NCBI taxonomy): Eukaryota > Metazoa > Chordata > Lepidosauria > Squamata > Lacertidae > Podarcis > Podarcis melisellensis. The sequence goes on along the minus strand of NC_138528.1, from coordinate 72,147,323 downwards.
AAAGTTGTTGAGGTTTTGTTTTGGGGAGGAGGGGCGATCAACCAGGGACACCTCACAATCGAGTGGTAGATCACAATTGACCTGCAGGACATGCCTGATATGTAACATTCATCTGGCCAGGAAAAAATGTGTTAAACAAAAAAAAAGGGGCCTAGTCTTGCAATTAACTGCTGCATAAGGGCTAACAGAAGGCACTGTGTGGGGCTTCTGTGCAAGACCACACGGCAAGAGACTGCACACACCTCGCGCAAACAGAAGCACAAGGATTGCAGTTCTTGTATCTTATGCAAGAGATAAAACACTCAATTAGAAAAGGCCTTTTTGCACACCAAAGAGGTTTTTCTGTTTGCACCTCTACATCAAATCCTTTATTTATCACCAGGAACTGAAAAGAAGATTAATTGTTTCAAACACTGCATCTAACAGCACAGTCTTAACTATGTCTTTTCAGACGCAAGTCTTGTTGAATTCAACGGGTCTTGCTGCTAAGTAAGCAGGGTTAGGGCTGGAATCTAAGAATGGTTATTCTTAGTTTGCACATACAGGTGGACGTATTTTCTTCAGGCATTCTTCACTCCATAGCCTGGCTGGATGTCACCAAGTGCTATAGACATGAAGGTGAGGATAATTTTTCCTTTGTTCATTTGCCTTGTACACATACCCAGGGCACAGAGAAGCAAAATAAGTAAGATTTAAAATATGGTAGCCTAATAAAACACTTTTCCTCAAAAAAGACATGAAGTCTGCTCTACTTTTGTTTGCTTCAGCCCCTGTCCCTTTTCTGCAGACATCACCTTATCTGCTTAAGCATATAAAGGAGAAGATTCTGCCCTTCTGCCATTTAACAGACTTACCTGTACAGTTATTTATGCTGCCTGGTCTCCCTTCAGTTTGATTATACCCTGCTACTGAATAAATGCTGAATGTATAATCGGTCCCAGGAGTTAGCTCTGAAATTTCAGCACTCGTAGTTGGGAATATCTTGTCCTCAATAGCTTCACCACCAATCTGTATCCTGTAGGTGTACTCTGAAGAAGCTGCATCAAGATTTTCCCATGTTAAGTTGACTGTTGTTATACTGACATCTGTAACTCTGATGTTGGTGACTGAGCTAGGAGCTGTTAAAGGGGGAAAAAAGGCTTTTAAATATATATATAAGCTGAACTGTGTTCCAAATTGGCATCATAACCTCCAAAATATTTTCCTTTGTTATTATAAGGCACACACACGCGCACACTAAATTATTCAACTCTCTCATGGAAACGTATTTTTAATACTTATTGTTAGCACTTTAAGGAACACTTTTCATTGCTTACCTGTGTACCTGTGTGTGGTTTGTGGGTCCCCTTTGGTGAGGTTGTCTGCTGCTTGTGGAAATACACTAAAGCGATAGAGGGTGCCTGGTAAAAGTCCTAGAATGGTAATGTTCTTTTTTCGTGATGTCGCATTCATTTCCACTTGGTTTTGTTGATACAATACTATGTAAGTGTACCCTGAAGAAGCAGCATCGTTGTCTTCCCATCTTAAGGTTACGTTCATTGTGTCAATAGCAACAACATGGAAGCCAGAGACAGGACTGGGCTCTATATGGGGGGAAAGCAAAAGGAAAGTGAGATCTGAACCATGGGAGGGACAAATAAGGGTAAGTACACTGCCTGAAATCCAGCTGTGCTGTCCTGCTTGCACAACAGGCCACCCTCTCCTCCCTCCTAAAGCTTCCTATACACTCTCAATCACTTCTGGAGGTTTGGGGGAATCTTTGCAGCAGATCGGAGGCATCAGGGGGCATCAGGGAGAAGGGGAAGGGGAAGATCCGTTGTGCCTCCTGTACAACCTCACCCAGAATATATACGTTTTTCCAGAGGGGGTGGGAAATGCCTTAAGTGTCCAAGAACAGCTTTGTACAGATTCTTCTTAAATTGGGCCAACCTCAAGCTCGTTCTGCTCAAAGACAAAATCGAATGTACGTAAAGTACCTAAATGGTATAGCAATGGATATCATTTTGGAAATCGGCCCGTTTTAATTTGCTTACTTATATAAACAGATATATTAGCTTGGTCTTCTTCGGTTGTTGTTTTTTTAAATCAGCTGCTATTGGATATATTTGAATTTGCAGGAATTTTTGGGGGTGGGGAGGGAGTAAATCATTGAAATGGGATAGCAGGCTAGTTTCTCACAAAAAAACAAGAAGAACATCGCACCTGTAAACAGTATCTAACTGTGGAAAATAAATGGTATTTAACATGAAAACTGAATTTAATTGTTTAGACACGTAGATGTCTACCACCATTTTGTCAGCTTCTGATCAAGCACATTTTGTGAATATACCTTTATGGTACAGAAAAGCAGAGACTGGGAATCTCCACCTGTTGTAATTTACTTACTGGTATAAACACTTGTAGCATTTTGTTCTCCTTCAATTGCACCATTATCAACTCGAGGGAATATTGTGAATGTATACAATGTTCCAGGTTCCAGGTCCCTAATTTCTGCACTGGTGGTGTCAGAAGTTTCACTCCTGGGAGGATCAGTTCCTTCTATTAGTATCCGATAAGTGTAGTTAGATGCATTTGGATCGCTATTGTTCCACTTCAAAGTTACTGTTGAATTACTGCGGTTTTCAAGGCTGATGTCAAAAACCGGACTTGGTTCTGTTCAAAAAGAAGAAAAGAGATCCAGCTGTGCCAATAACATAAAGTTGCATCACAATATTAAAATAGTGATATCAGAAGTTCCTTGAGAAATGTAAAAGGTTACTACAATATGATTGGTTACCATTTTGTTAGAGTACGGTATAAAACAAAAACTGAAGGATAGGCATAATGTAGAGGTCACACATTCTTTAGTAGATCATCACTTGTCAGAAGAACGTATTTCAGAATCAACTTAAAAATAGTAATTCTGCTTTCCTGGTATAAACTGGAGACTTAAGGCATGCAATTTTTTATTTTAACCACGATGACAACAACCAGTATCCTTAGCTTGTGTAACTATGCAGATGTATTAGCATAACCACCAATAGCCAGGAAACTACAAGGGCAATCATATAATACTTACTCTGCTCGAGTACGTATCATGAATATATAGAATGACCCTTAAGAGAAATCTTAAAACATACTTCTATCTACAGTTATATTATTTGAGTCTCCTTCAGTTTTACCATTATCTACTTGTCTACCTCAATCTTGTCATCTCCTGCTTGAGTAAATATTTTGAATGTACAGAATGCATCTTTATGGTAAAGAAACAGGCAGTCTGAAATGTTTACTTACTTGTATGAATTTGGACTTACTTGTATAAACACTTGTAGAATTTGGTTCTCCTTCAACTGCACCATTATCGACTTGTGGGAATATTGTGAATGTGTACAATGTTCCAGGTTTCAAGTCCCCAATTTCTGCAATGTTGGTGTCAGAAGTTTCTTTCCTGGGAGGATCAGTTCCTTCTATTAGTATCCGATAAGTGTAGTTGGAAGCATTTGGGTCACTATTTTTCCACTTCAAAGTTATCGTTGAACTACTGCGGTTTTCAAGACTGATATCAAAAACTGGGTTGGGCTCTGTTTAAAAAAGAGGAAAAGGATTTTAGCTATGCAAGCGAGGGGAAATATTATGACACTGTTAGATGTGAAAGAGATCTCTTGAACAGGTATAGAGTTTAACTATAATGTAGTAAGCTAATGTTTTGTTGGAATATTAACATTTACATTATAAAAAACAAATACAGAAGGACAGTTTTACTTTTAAGGTACAAAATTTTTAGATGTTCATTTATACAGACTTTTGCTATATCACCACCTCTGCTTTACTTGCTAAATAGAGAACTGTACTACAATCAACTCTGATTCTAAAATTCAGGTTAAAATATTAAAATAACATGATAATCACGTTCTTAATACTTGCAATCAATCTTCTAGCAACTGCTGCAAGCACATATTGAATAACAAAAAAGGGACCCTTCCTTCTGCATTGCAGCTTGTCAGGTGTAGGCTACTGTGGTGGTGATTAGAGGCCGGGACCTCTAGGCCCATCGAGTACAGTTGGTAATATTGTGATGGTTCATAATATTGTGAGAGGTTCCACAAAACCTTACGAAAGTCCATTTCCTGAGCATTTCCACCCAGACTGAGCCAGACAGGCAACACTTTTGAGTTAGGTGATGCAGCAGGGAAAAGTGAACTCTTGGGTCTTCACGTTTTGTCACTGGGTGCCTCCTTTGACTTGGGGCAGGCACAGGCAATTGGACACTGAAGCACAGGAAAGAGGGTCCCTCTTCCCATACCATCACAACAACATACAAAGAGCCTGCTGGATCGGGCCAGTGACCCATCTAGTCCAGCATCCTGTTCTCATGGTGGCCAATCAGATGCCCGTGGGGAACCCCAAAAGTAGGACCTCATCGCAAGAGCACTCTCTCCCAGAAACTGGTATTCAGAAGTATTACTGCGTCCAACTATGGAGGCAGAGAGCATAGCCATCTTGGTTAGTAGCCTTATGCTCCATGAATCTGTCCACTTCGTTATGGAGAGTTCTGGTTGATATGCCAGTCCAGTTGTTGGTGTGAGCTAATGGCCTTTGACATCTTCCTGTCCCCCCTTTCACTTCTTGCATTGTCTTTGCTTCTGCATTTGGGCAGCAGTTCCTTTTGTGGTTGGGTAGACATTGGGCCCTTCCCTCCTGTGGGAAAGGATGTGACGTGGCAGCTAAAAAAGCCAATGCAATTCTGGGCTGCATCAATAGGAGTATAGCATCTAGATCAAGGGAAGTAATAGTGCCATTGTATTCTGCTCTGGTCAGACCTCACCTGGAGTACTGTGTCCAGTTCTGGGCACCACAGTTCAAGAAGGACACTGACAAACTGGAACGTGTCCAGAGGAGGGCAACCAAAATGGTCAAAGGCCTGGAAACGATGCCTTATGAGGAACGGCTAAGGGAGCTGGGCATGTTTAGCCTGGAGAAGAGGAGGTTAAGGGGTGATATGATAGCCATGTTCAAATATATAAAAGGATGTTACATAGAGGAAAGGTTGTTTTTCTGCTGCTCCAAAGAAGCGGACACAGAGCAATGGATCCAAACTACAAGAAAGAAGATTCCACCTAAACATTAGGAAGAACTTCCTGACAGTAAGAGCTGTTCGACAGTGGAATTTGCTGCCAAGGTGTGTCTATGAATCCTGAATTATATACTGGGGCATGTCTCTGGAGGGGGTTCTGGCCAGGAAGGGGACTGACCAAGGAAAAATACATTTAGTCTAGCAAAATGATACGGAACGACTATGTTTCGGCTGGCGTTCCTCTTTAACTCTTTATGGTACAAAACAGGCAGTCTGAAATGTTTACTTACTTGTATGAATTTGGACTTACTTGTATAAACACTTGTAGCATTTGGTTCTCCTTCAATTGTACTATTATCAACTTGTGGGAATATTGTGAATGTGTACAATGTTCCAGGTTTCAAGTCCCCAATTTCTGCACTGGTGGTGTCAGAAGTTTTATTCCTGGGAGGATCAGTTCCTTCTATTAGTATCCGATAAGTGTAGTTGGAAGCATTTGGATCGCTATTTTTCCACTTCAAAGTTATTGTTGAACTACTGCGGTTTTCAAGACTGATATCAAAAACTGGGCTGGGCTCTGTTAAAAAGAGGAAAAGGGTTTTAGCCGCACTGATGAAGGGAATTTTTTTTATCACACTGCTAGATGTTACTGCTAGAAATTTTTGACCCTGATATAGGTTTATTATAGTTTAACTATACGACCTTTTTGTGGGGATTTCAATATTTTCACCACAAAAAAATAAAAATGGGAGGGCAGATGCCTAAGTTTTGCTTTCGAACTCGCAAAAATTAAAGAAGTCCGCTTGCATGTACAGTCATACCTCAGGTTGAAGTAGCTTCGGGTTAAGCATTTTCGGGTTGCGCTCTGTGGCGACCCGGAAGTAATGGAGCGTGTTACTTCCAGGTTTCGCCGCTCGCGCATGCGCAGATGCTCAAAATGACGTCACACGCATGCACAGAAGTGGCGAATCGCAACATGCGCAGACGTGGGTTGAATTCGTTTCAGGATGTGAACGGGGCTCCGGAACGGATCCCGTTCACATCCAGCAGTACCACGGTACTAATTTAAAACATTTCTATGTTACCTTCTGCATCAAGTTGCAAGACGGCATACTAAAATATGAAAATTGGGGGAAGTTATTTGGCAGAGTCAGTGCTACCTATAGGCCTTGCATTATCTTCTCCCAGTTAGCTCTCTCACAATATCAAATTTTATTTCACTCCTTCCCACCTCCCCCCCAAAACCCCTTGCAGACACTTCCATTCTGTGTCACCACTACATCTTGCTTATGAACTTGGCAAAAGGGCTCTCTCTCCCCACCCAATAAATTGGAATCAGAATTATTCCCCCATTCTCAACCCCTGTCAATTCTACAACTGAGCATAAATTTCAGAATAAGAATAAAAGAACGCCCCACAATTGCAATTTGGCATCCATTCCATTAAAATGACAAGCATATCGTATTAAACAGCTGCAACTAAGTGTGCAGAATACTAGTTCCCCAGCACATTACAGGCCTTCTGGCTATAGTTCTGTTTGACTCCATATTGAAGATGCAGGGAATGTAGCTTTATGGAACCCATGGCAGTTAGAAATCATCATAGATCTTTCTTACTTGTATAAACAGTTGTAGTATCTGGTTCTCCTTCAACTGTACCATTATCAACTTGTGAGTATATTCTGAATGTATACAATGTTCCAGGTTCCAATCCCTCAATTACTGCACTGTTGGTGTCAGAAGATTTATTCCTGGGAGGATCAGTTCCTTCTATTAGTATCCTATAAGTATAGTTGGAATCATTTGGGTTGTTCCACTTTAAAGTTACTCCTGTGTCACTGCGGTTTTCAACCTGGATGCCAAAAACTGGATTGGGCCCTGTTTAAGGAAGTGTTCTCAGATTTAGTATTGCATAAATTCCTACAGCTAATATTTCGCCAAGATTAAATATTCACTTAGGAGGCATCAGTTACTTGTCATATCTGTTTCCACCTTTACTTGCCAAGAACAAACTTGCTGTAGAATCAATTAAAAAAAAAAATCAAACTTTTTCAGTGCATAAAAATAAAGGTAAAGGACCCTTGACAGTTAAGTCCAGTTGCAAACAACTCTGGGGTTACGGCGCTCATCTCGCTTTACTGGCCAAGGGAGCTGATGTTTGTCTGCAGACAGTTTTTCCGGATGATGTGGCCAGCATGACTAAGCCGCTTCTGGCGAACCAGAGCAGCGCACGGAAACGCCGTTTACCTTCCTGCCGGAGTGAGCTCCCGTTGCTCGGCCCCTGCTCCTGCCAACCTAGCAGTTCGAAAGCACGTCAAAGTGCAAATAGACGTGCTTTCGAACTGCTAGGTTGGCAGGAGCAGGGGCCGAGGAACGGGAGCTCACCCCGTCGCGGGGATTCGAACCGCCGACCTTCAGATCGGCAAGCCCTAGGCTCAGTGGTTTAGACCACAGCGCCACCTGCGTCCTTTCAGTGCATACCCTGGTATAAATTCAGAAAACATTTTTAATAACTGCAGTCAATTTCCCACCTACTTCCTAAAGCATCTTTCATATTTGGAAAGGAATAGCCTTAATGCACATAAGCTGCACAAGGAAGCAAGGTGCAGTGGACTAGCCACTTATGTGACAGTTTGTTTCTGGGGGTCCAAGCGCAAAAAAACCAAAAGCAGGCAAAGCCAGGAACCCCAAGAACTGCCCCCACCCCTGTGAGGGGTGCTTAGTGGGCTCTGCGAAGGTCGCACAAGGGTCCTGAGGTGCTCCCAGAGCCCTCCTGCAACCTTCCTAGAGCCAGGTAAGAGAGGTGGAGGACTTAAAAAACTATTTTCACCATTGGTGGGTAGCAAACCTGCTCTCCATTTATTTTTCCCCACCCACCCACATAAGACGGCAAATGCATAAATAAAATGTGAATGTGCATGACATTTCAAATGTTTACTTACTGGTATAAACAGTTGTATGATTTGGTTCTCCTTCAATTTTACCATTATCGGCTTGTGGGAATATTGTGAATGTATACAATGTTGCAGGTTCCAGGCCCCTAATTACTGCATTGGTGGTGTTAGAAGTTTCTTTCCTGGGAGGATCAGTTCCTTCTATTAGTATCCGATAAGTGTAGTTAGATGCATTTGGATCGCGATTGCTCCACTTTAAACTTACTGTTGAATTACTGCGGTTTTCAAGGCTGATGTCAAAAACTGGGCTGGGTTCTGTTCAAGAAAAAGAAAAAGGGCTTTATCTGCACCACTGAAAGAAAATATCTCCATATGAGAATGTGCTACCCAAAATCTGTTAAGAGATACGAGGCATTACAATTTGGTTTGCAAAAACTGTGCTCATTTTGCTCCAGTTATAGATGTTTTGATAAATAACATAAAAATGGAAAGGTACCTGAATTGCACTAAACTTCTACTTTTAATTTTAATATGTTCTGGTGAAGAAACAGAGTGAGTGCAATTTAAATTTTAACATTTGTTTTCTATGTGCAATTGCATCAATCATTTGAAGGCACACTTGAATAAATGTTTGCAGCACTTGGCTCTCCTTCAGTCTTGTTACCATCTGCTTGAGGATATATGTTACAACACCGGTTGAATAATTGGGAATTTACAAGCAGGCGCTTCCTATTCATTAACAATTTACCTATGAACAGAAGGCAACAAAACTGATGGAGATGCAACACCACAAGCTCATGCACTGGTGCCACTTGAGATTTCACTCCTGGGAGGTATATCAGTTGATATGTCCTGCAAACATACCTGGAAGCCACAGGACATTTTTGTTTAAGGTTAAATATTCCCTTCTATCGATGTGTATGAAAACTGCATTCTATTGCACAAAGGTACAAGAGTCAGATGAACAATGCTCAGGTAGCTTACCATAACCTGTGGGATTATGTCAAACTACTGTTTTATTGCAAGAAAGGCAACAAATTCTGAAAATTAAAAACCCCAAATCCAAGCTCTTTCCCAGCTAAGTAATCAGACAGGTAATCAGAAGCAGTTCTTAATACTTGGCATAGACTATATAGTGGCTAAGCCAGGTATAGGAAATTTGGGACCCTCCAGATGCTGTTGGATTCAAATTCCAACAAGCTCTAGCCAGCACTGCCAATGGCTAGAGATGGTGGAGTTGGGGTACAACAACATCTGGAAGGCAACAGGTTCCCAATCCCTGGCTTAATAAAAAACTCTTTAAAGCTAAAAAGAAACAGGAAGTACAGAAAAAGTCTAACAAGAGTGTGAAGGAAGAGCTGAGCTGCACAAAATTTGACTTAGCATATCCAACGGCTGCTGGACAGATGCTGTGGTTGTGTGTCTAGTGCAGTCTTTGTGGGAACAAGTGCACAGCCTGAAGACTAAAGTAGCTGGCCTGATGGAGTACAGCAAGCTTGACAGTTGGGTGGAGTTGTCCAACTGCCAATCAGCTGGTGTCACAGCAGCATCAGGTGAGCCATTTCTGCCTACACAGTTCAAAATCGACCCATGCGAGGAAAGGCACAAGCTACAAAATGACCAACGATCAGGTGAATGCCACATCTTGGAGGTACCTCAAGATGGATTCATACAGGTCCTCTTAATGGGAGAGTCACTCTTCAAAAACAGGCATTTGAGACTAATTCCACGACGGCCTTCATTCTAGACAATTGTAGCAAGGACACCAGAGGTGTTCCTTAAAGGTGAGCAAGTGTATTGAGGTATGAGTCCTCATAAGGGAAAGTCTATAATGTTTGGAAGTTCTTGTCTACAAAGGCTTGGACACAACTGCTTTCAAAGACACTGGCATGTGCTTTAATGGTTGCATTGAAGACATGGCAACCAACTTGTCTGTCCAGAAGAAAAACTGCACATAACATGAAGCAGTCTAGCTGTGTATGCTGAGAAGGGGCTGGTGGTCATTATACATTTGGGTACCAACACTACATTGTGAAATGTGGCAGCAAGGTCCAGAAAGACAAATGTTGGCTACTCAACCCAAGGGTGAACCTACAGTTTCCAAGCAGTGATTTTAGAAATGCTTCATGTACACAGCAGCTGACCAGGCAAAGCTGTGTAGTCTCAACACACATCTAAGACAATTGTGTCAGGAGGAAAAGGTTCGGATTCATACAGTACTGACAAACATTCTGTGGCAAAGGAAATCCTGATCCCATATGTCGGATTTGAAGGACAGCAAAGCTATTCATACATTTTTAATTCTTAACATTGCTCCTGAGTGTCTTTAAAACCAAATCTCTTTTCTGTAGAACTCAATTACTATATTCATCAGTTAATTATTTAAGGCTCTTACTTGGCAGCTCTGGACTTTGTATAGTTCCATTACCTCAAAAAGCCTTCCTGCGACATTATTATTTTTTAAAAAAAGAATAGCCACATGAAACAGGGAAACAAAATGAGTGCTCTCTTTGAATTTAAACCAACTATTTTTATGTAAAGAATATTACTGTTTCAAAGCACTACACAGACCCCCCCCCAAAAAAAATTCTAAATGTGGACCAAATGAAGGAGGCTTACATTTGGACTTATTTGCTTGCAGGAACAAACATGACTCGAAAGGAAAACCTGTACAGCTCAGCAGGAAAACTTCCTGAGTGAGGCAAAGTGCACACAATGGAGCCTGAAGTGCTAATAATTGTAGGAGGAGCCATTTGCTTTCCAAGGCTAAGCATGGGAAGAAGAACCCTGGCTGTCATTTGCACTATTGATCAGATGGCTGGCTGCTGGTAGAGGCTATAGACTTCAGTTGTGCTTTGCATTAGAATGAACAGTTCAGTTCCATTAGTCAGTAGCAGCGCCTGGTCTTACTGGAATCAGCTACTAGTAGCAGAATCACACACGTGTGAGAAATCCAAGCAATCTTCTCTCTATTTAAAATGTAAGAACTGCCTCCAATGCCATTTCAGATCCGTAAACATCTCTTCCAGCCCATTACTTACTTGTTGTAATGATTTTGCAGCATGACTTATTGGTAGAAATCTCAAAAGTCACTTCATACTGCGTGCCAGGTTGAAGTCCAGATACCGTCGTATTCGATAGTTGCACTCCAGCACGTGTTCCATTTGCAAAAGTTACATTACTTATTGTATGGTTGTCATGTGGCTGGATATGTATTTCTGTTTCTGATACGGTTACATTTACAGATCCACATTCATTAATACCTATGCAGAAGGAAAAAAGAGCCAACAGCTAAATGCCTTTGCTTAGCTAGAGTTTTTTTCCACTGCTAAATGAAATATTTGTTACGAAGTATGGGGAAACACTCTCTGTCTGTTATATGAGCTCTGGACAGTATGAAACTGGTGAGCAGTGTGGGGTGGGAAGAGGTGCTTCTGCAGATCAAGAGTCAACAAGAGACCAGATCGTATGCAGAACTGATCTAATGCCAGGATACTTGTATGGCAATGGCACAAAAAAGGGGGTAGGGCCTTGGATGAGCACAATATGCAGCATTCTCAGTGACTTTCTGTTCATAGCAACAAAAGAGAGTTAGGTTTTCTGCAAGGGAGAAACTACGAAGTGTAGAAGCTGTTGCATTGGTACAAACCAAGCAGATCTACAGAAGTGGAATAATCAATCTAAAGGGAAGCAAGCCTATCAACATACCATTTAATATTCATAAACCGGATAATGTGAAAAGCTATAAAATTCAAGTAACAAGTTAACAACTCCAGGGGTGCTTTCTGGCCTAGGAACAGAGGTACAGAGGTGAAAGGTTTCAAACATCATTTACAGAGCTGCGTTAGGTAACCATAAATCAACACCAGTGACCCCTCTATCAGGGACAGAATTGAAATCTGAAGAGATAATAAGTGTGGTACTTACATTCAGCAGCAACTGCTACCTGTTAAAAGGAAAGAAAAGGTATTAGAAGATCCTGAAAACGTTATTACCCCTGTGGCATACATTTGTGCTTTTGATGCAGCAATGGTGTTTGCTAATGCGAGGGAAGTGATTTTCTCCAATTCACCCTTTCCCTGGTGGTTCCTTCCATCACCATCTAATCCTCTGGAACAGGTTTTTGGGGATGGGGGGAATTTGTGAACAAACATCCACTGGATGAAAAGCCATTCTGAGGCATCTAATCATAGCCTGCATTTTTATCCAGGCTATATTTTGATCAGGATCTGTATTTTAAAATGAGCTTAAAGATTTTCAAATGTTTCATGCCAGGCAGAAGACCAGCTGCCTAAGAACCTTGGCAAGATGTTTATTCTCCTGGACAAGGGGCCCCTTGATTTATAGCAGAAAACAATTCTCAAAGTCGTAAAAAGGGAATTACAGGCTAAGAGCAAGGTTACACCGACCCTACAAATTAAGCGTTGGTAAATAGTAAAATGAGCCATATCTTCTTCCTAAGGTTAAAAAGGTCAAGAGCAATGGAAAAGCATCTGGCTGGCAGAAAGGGAGGGAGTATTTTGGGAAATCTTTTTCTAAAGTTGTTTCTTTCTTAAACTGAGATCCTTTTAAGATTTCTTTTCCTTTTAAAAGGTTATTTATGTTATGTATGAAATATATTAGCTTAAATGTAATTATGCAAAGGATTTAGAAACTAAGAAATGTTAAAACCTTATGCTAGATTCTTATTTCATAGAATCATGGTTATAAGAGACCACAGGGGCCATTGAGTCCAGCCCCCTGCCAGACAGGAGACGCCATCGAGCACTCCTGATATATGGTTGTCAGGCTTTTTGTTTAAAGACCTCCAAAAGGAGATCTTTCATTGATGATGCATGAGAATGTGAACTCAAGATCCTTGACATCTGTTTAAGATAAAAATTTAAAACTATTAACCATCTGTTTTGGAGGGCAATAGGGCAAGGAGGGCAAGAGGTGAGCTGGTAATTAAGGTTCCTTGTTGAGATAAATGTAAGATAAATGACTACTTATTTGTCATTTATAGATAGAAGAATATATAGCTTTTGTCTCCCATAAAAGGTAATATGAAATGGGTGTATCTTTTGTGATTGGTTCTAGCAAACAGCCAATGGGAATTTCAACCAGGCTGATTGGACAGAGGCAGCCAAAGGAGGAGCAAGGAGGCTGGGCTGAGGGAATATAAGCGCTGGCCATAATGGCAGGAGCCCAGGCCAGAGCTTGGTAACATATACCACTGTGCCTCTCATTTATTTGTCTGACAAATAAATTATTATTTTAATTTCTCTATTGCTGCGTTGAATATTTCATTCCAGCTAAGCGTTAACCACAAGCAGGGTGCTACAATTCTGCAAGAAGAATGTCAGCTTTGGCTTTCACCCATAGAGATGCATAAGCAAAAAAGAAAAAGCAGAGAGATGTACATGCAGAAGAATGGGGAGAAAGGATAGCAGTTGACACACATTCTATCACTTCCCCTAAATATGGCAGCTAGAAATATTTATAAAACATGAAAAGCTGAAAAGATCAATATGTTTAACAAGACCCCTGAGGGTTTGTTATGCTATGTAGTGACTCCATTTGTGGGCATCACTTACAGTAGCTTTTTATACTGGATACATGTAGACATCATGTCATTATTTGCTGCTCACACCTACAGAAGCTCATCTAGGCCACTGTGAAGCCCCAGATCACTGGACCCTTCCATTATTCCCATTGCCTACCTCTTAACAAAAAAAATAGTCTACTAACATTATATATTTTTTAAAATTTCTTTTTTAAAAACCTGACTTTTCATACACAAAAGTCAAATGATCTTTTATATTTTAAATGAGATTTTTTAATTTAAAAAAAGTTTTACAAAATCTGTTTTTCTACACTTAAGGAAAAATTCTGCTGGCTTGATTGAGTTGATTAGCGATTATTGTCTACTGAATATCCCCAGGAGCTATAGTCCCCCCCATAGTATTAATGTAATCATTCAAGCAACTTTTTTTTATAGAAGATATAATAATATACATACATTCAAATATTTTTTGTAGTGTATTGTTTGCCTTTCACAAACCACGCATATGAAATCAATACGCTTCAAGTAAAATGCTGTTATCTAAACTACCATGTTAACTTCTTGTAATACTGAGGGCAAACCACTAGAGGCCACAACAAAACCACAAAAGTTATATGCTCACAATAACCTAAAATATGAAACATTTACATTAGATTTTGTCAGCCAAATGACCCATTATTCTGTTGGGTCGCTATCAGGGTTTGGCAGGGACAACGAGGCCAAGCACTGTACTAACTGTCCCCCTTCTTTTCCAGGCAATCCCAGTGGGCAGTTTTACTTGGGGCCATTTTACTTCTGCCGCTGAGATTTATGGTGAGTGCCACAGGGATCTGTCTTATTCCCCTACACCTATACGAACTTCCTGGAGCAGATAACCTTGGGTCTGATATGACTAGTTAGGTTTATTATGAAATTTCCACTTCAACCTGTCACTCCAAAGTGCTCAGGGCAGCAGATGATTAACAGAAATCCAAAATAAAACAATTTAAGACGTCACAGCAGCAATAAAAACCGGCAGGACAAAACCCTACATCATCCAGACAGAGAGAAAGAATCAAACGAAGGACAGGCCAAAGTCCTGCCAGATCAAAAACTCTTTCAGCTAATGGTGAAAGACCAACGAAAAGGTGGCTAGGTGGGTATTCTAGGGGAGGGATTTCTACATCCTGGGTATCACAACTGAGAAGGCCCTTTTCTTTGTTCCTGCAAACTATACAGGCAGTGACCATTTTGTGGGGAGGGGGTTCTGTTCCTGGCCGCCATGTTTCACTGAAGCGTGCCTCAGCCCGCCCCCATTCCATCCTCTTCCAGGTCCCAAATGACCCGTGCGTGGACGTGTCTAAGATGTTAGCCACCTGTACTGATCCAGCATCTTAGGCAAGTACTAGTGACCGGTTGAGGAGCTAAGCTGGTTGTTGTCTGCCCACTATTTCCCTTAAACCACCTCCGCCAGGCTCACCTGATTCAGTTGCTGTGGATAATTGGAATTTGCCTTTCCTGGGAAGCCTGTGGAACAACCCCCAAATCACTATTTAAAACTTCTTAATTAGCTGGTATCACTCCCTACTTTGTAAATGTACTTTAATGAGAACTGTTAATTTTGCTTTTCACTTGTTTTATAAAGTATGGAAGTATACTATGTTTTACAGCACGAAGTTTTGCTTTAATTAATTGTGCATCAGAACAACTTTTGATTTGAAGTAAGTATTATAAACAAAGAGAGACATGTGATTTATTTTTTTAAAATGCTATCACGGAAAACATGGGACAAAGTGTTTATCTGAAATACTACTCCACCCTGAAAAGGGTTCACGGTGCCCTAGGACAAAACAGAATGATGAAGCAAAGCCAGAAAGACCTGAAATAAAAGCAGTAATTATATGTGAGCGAAATCCCATCCTTGCACAATTATCTTAGATTTCCAGCAACTTATTTCTACAATGGTTAGGAATTTTTCTATTGTGTTCTAGAACTCAAAAGCTGAAGAGTCATATGCCAATTATTTAGGCTTGTATCCAAAGTAGCGCTAAGTCACTCATTCTTTTAGCCTAAGGATCTATGCTTGTGCAACAGAACTTCCCCGCCCCTTGCATGCACCCCCTAAATCTGTTCTGGGAATTTCTCCCAACCTTTCAGAGGAAATTATGGGAGAGTGTAGGGTGCACAAGGGTGTGGGGACAGGGAGAGTAAAAGGGGGGAGTTCTATTGCACAAGTGTAAGAGCACTGGATACCCCCCTTGATTCTTATGTACTTATTTCATTTATATCCCCACTTTCCTCCAGGCTCCAGACAGCGTACCATGGCTTTCCTCATGTCCCATTTATCTTCCTAACAACCCTTTGATGTTGGGTAGGTTGAGAGACAGTGACTGGCCCAAGGTCACCCAGTGGACTTTGTGGCTAAGTGGAGACACCCACTGCTCCAGAGTGTGATCTGAAGGCACAGAATGTGGCCACCTTGCTGAAGTTAAGCAGGTATGAATTTGGTCATACCTGGTTGGGTGGCTATCTGAGAGCCACATGTATGCAAGCCTTGGGTTCCATGATGAACAGGTGGCCCATAAGTACAAATAAAACCTGCTGCATTGTACTGGTTTGCTACTAGATTTCCTAAAAGAGTACGTTACTGGCAATATTTAATATATGCTTGCTGGAAACTTGCTAAGGTCCCCAAAGTACTGAATTCAACATGACTTCCTTCTGTCACCAGCCAAGTCCCAGGAGTTATCAAGGTCTTAAAGAAAGAGGAAAACAGCCTCCTTTATAAATATTTATGAACCTATCTTTATAAATGTGAAGAAAAACATGATAAATTAATGTCTTGGCCCAGAAAGGAAGCAGGGCCTTCATGGTGCTGATAAGATGGCTGTGTTCACAGAAAATCTGGCAAGCTTTTAGAAAACACTGGCATACTTAAAGAAACACATGTTCAATGGCAAAGGCAGGCCCTAGAGGGGCTTTTCCCTTCTGCAGGTGCTGATCAGTACAGACCCTCTGTGGATAACTGGCAGCCTAATTTATATATATTTAAAATAGGAGCAGCCCAGGGAGTGGGATTGGCTGGGCAGTAAATAAATGCCAAAAATAAGAAATCAATAAATAACTTTTATGTCAGATATATGTATGTATGTATGTACGTATGTATGTATGTATGCACGCTCTCTCTCTCTTTTTCCACATTGTAGATTGTTGTGGATATGAGACCTTGTAGTCAAATGAAAAATGAGAGGTTTAGAGGGACAAGTGAGAAGAAAATGCACTATGATAGAAGGGTAAAGAAAGTTGTTACAAGCACTGCTCAGGGGTCTGAGTGCCACAGACTTCTGCCTGCGCAACATGACTTCACCTTCCTCTTCCCCAACCCTCCAGAGCTGATTCTGAGGGCTCACAGTGGGCCGCAGGCGGGCAGAGAAGGGGTGGCGGTTCTGTTCCACTAGCAGACATCCTTTGCACTAGAAGAACAGGTGTGTTGGTTACTAGCCAGTTTGACTTTTAGAAGAGAAATGTACTGAGTTTACTGAGGCAGTTTAAACAAAACCCTGCAGTGCATTCAATCTGCTTCCTGTAGAGAGCTTTGCATAAAAGGACTCATTTTATGAGATTGGCTTCCATCACAAAGCTTCAGATAATTGTGCTGGAGTAAGCGGACATAAGAAGCGGTCAATTTCCTTCATTGGTGTGAGTCACCCTATGGATGAGCTAATCACAGGTGCAAGGTCAGCCAAGCCAGTTTCTACAGTAACTGCCCAGTGCCACGACTATATCTATGATACCTGTTCATATACTAACTGACAGACTACTGGGCTGGCATGCATTAGCTCAGTAGTCTGTCAGTTAGTATGTAAGTCGTCAGTCTGTTGGTGTTACTTGTTCAGGGTTACATCTTGAATTGCTGGAGATTATTTGGAGCAACAGAGATACTTTGTACTTCTATTTTCTGTATACAGTCATACCTTGGGTTGAATATGCTTCAGGCTGAGCATTTTCGGCTTGCGCTCCGCAGTGACCGGGAAGTAACGGAGCGCATTATTTCTGGGTTTCGCTGCTCGCACATGCGCAGACGCTCAAAATGACGTCACATGCATGTGCGGAAGCGGCAAATCGCGACCCGCGCACGCACAGGTGCGGGTTGCGTTCGCTTCAGGATATGAACGCGGCTCCGGAATGGATCCCGTTCGCATCCAGAGGTACCACTGTATATCTGTATCTGCAAAAGCCTACAAGCTGTACATACAATAACTGTTTTAGCTATCTTCTGCAACAGTAAACTATTTGGGCCTTAAGCTGATTCCATGTGGTGACTACTACCGGGAGAGACTTCCACTGCGTGTGTATCTCATATGAGATTTCCAACAAATTGGCTTCCTCAATTATGTATATATAGATTTGGCTTGTTCTTTTAAGGTAACACTTGTTCAAACCTAACCCTCTCTATACAGATTTCTACTTTAAATACAAACATGCGATGAAACAGAAAACCTAGAATTACTCTGCAAAGATAATTTCATAACACTTTATCCTAACTTTATCTTGATCAGAAACAAACTGAGGACGACCTTTCCACTTACTTTGCTAAGTTTCAGATAATTGCCTGATTATTAAATGATATTTGGGCTCAACATGATGAGCCAATTTAGACAGGTCACAAACAAGTTCTACAGAATGAAAATCTTATGCTAAGGATGCACGGTGATATTAAAATAGCACTGCACTTGAATTGTGGTAGTGGGAAATAAAAGCCAACATGAAATTTACAGTTCCTTAGTTTCACTGTGGGTTGTTCTTAACACCAAGCACATCCTACATAATGAATAGAGACTCACCTGTCTCCCTCATGATGAGACGCATGAAATAAGAAGGAAACACTTCAATTCTGCTTCCTTGACCACTGCTTGTTTTGTGGCATCCAATGCCACCTTCCAGAATACTTTTTGTATGTACACAGAAAAAAGAAGTGAAATCTAACAAGCCAGTTTCACTGGGCTGTTTTTGGAAATTGAAACTAATTGTATAGGCATAGGCTTTTTTCTATATTTTGCTACAAACAGCAAATAAAGGTTGTAATCCTATGTCTCCTTACTTGGGAATAAATGTCATTCCTCAGAGCGGCACTTACTTTTCATCAAGCATCCATACCTTGAACCTGACTATAAATTGGGGCTGGGAAACTGTTGCTGGACAAAACTTCCACCAACCCTTATTTACTAAAGACTGGAAACTCCTTATAGACTTTTTGTGTGAAAAAGAAAATGGACATGATATCTGGGTTTGAGGATTGAAGAAAATAAATCTTTTTAGAAAGTGGGATTGTTGGGTGTTATCTCAAAGTGGATGTTTCAAACATTTTTCGATATATAGATGACAGTCAAAGCACCAGACGTTATTCCCCCTTTGTTCATCCCCCTCCTTTTCTTCTTTCCTTCCCCCCTCTTTTTTTTTAATTCTCTTTCTTTTGGTTTGTGCTTTTATTTAGATTAGGGTTTTTTAAACCTTTGATAAAAGTAGATTGGATATTTGATACTAACCATTGTATGTTTTTTCAAACTTTAATAAAATCTATTACAATCAACACACACACACACACACACACACACACACACACACACACTTCATCAGCCCCAGCCAGCACAGCCAATTGTCAGGAATGATGAGAGTTACAGCTCAACATCTGAAAGGTTACAGGTTCCCTATTCCTGCTGTAAATGGATTACTGTATCAGAAATGGATGGAAACTTTTAAAGACTGCATTTCTCACAGTCTTGCATCTTAACGCCTTAAAGGGGGCTTCCGTTGGAGCAAACTGAATGAATGGGTGCAATTCATAACTGTCAACCAGTACAGGTATTTCTTGCTACAGGTGCACCTTTAATAATATGCTGCCAAAGCAAGTGATTACAGGCTTTGAATCAGACCCGTTCGTTCCCTTTTCCCTGAGGGAAGCACTTCAGAGTTATGATGAAATGGGATTGTAGTTGAAGAAAGCTTCCAGCAAAACGAATGGCAGACTTTAGGCTGCCACAAGATTCTTCGTCACTTTTAAGTAAGGTGTTGGAACGTAACAGAAACAAAAGAGTGCACTTAAAAGTATCCTCCCATTCCAATGCCTGCAATCTCTTCCTTCGGCAGAGTATTGTTCTAAGAAATACTTATCAACAGTTATGATCAGTGGCAATTGTGCATATTAAGGGGTTGTATTCAGCATAGGACAAAGGCAAATAGGAATGATATTTCCCCACGCCCTGTAGATCTAATCTAGGGTTCCTCCAACACTCCGGAGCAGATTTGGAGAAGGCATGGGACACGTGTAGTGGGAGGAGATGGGGGAAAGTCCCATTGAGTTACTGGTAATCCTTGCACCAGCACAATTATTTAGTTGAATGCCACCATATACATTTGTTGCTATTTTAGTTGTTTCCAGAATGTGTCATTCTGTCCACATTCTCTATCTATTGCAAGCGAAGCCCATCACCAAACACAGGCATAAGATAAAACAAGAATGGCGAAAGGTTGTCATGTAGTTAGTTTACAGCAAAGAAGGAGGTTTCCCCACCTACAAGCCTTTTATTGTCCATTTAGACAACTCAGAAGGAGGTAGCTGATCCAATTGTTACCCTTCTAGGAGCGCAAGGAACTTTGATTCAGTAGAGAAATCCACTTTCAGAAGAGGAAAGGAGGCAATATTTTGCTGATTCTCCGCTGCACTCCCCAGCAAACACCCCCCCCAATCTGTTCCAGGAGACAATCCCTTCCTTTTATTTCCATTAGCTAACTCTTAATTCAGGGGCTGGGATGCGAGTGGCATTGTGGGTTAAACCACAGAGCCTAGGGCTTGCTGATCAGAAGGTTGGCAGTTCGAATCCCCGCGACGGGGTGAGCTCCCGTTGCTCGGTCCCAGCTCCTGCCAACCTAGCAGTTCGAAAGCATGTCAAAGTGCAAGTAGATAAATAGGTACCACTCCGGAGGGAAGGTAAACGGCGTTTCCATGTGCTGCTCTGGTTCGCCAGAAGTGGCTTAGTCATGCTGGCCACATGACCCGGAAGCTGTACGCCGGCTCCCTTGGCCAATAAAGCAAGATGAGCGCTGCAACCCCAGAGTCAGTCACGATTGGACCTAATGGTCAGGGGTCCCTTTACCTTTACCTTAATTCAGGGGCCTGATGCAGGCTCCGAAATACGTTTTTCTCCTCCCTCCCCCCAACACCCAACTGATTTTCATGGTGGCAAAAACAAAAAAAGCTACACAGTGGGCACAGCAGAGAACCCTGATAGGCACGCAAATCAGGAAGGGATGTTGGAGAATTTCAATGGAAAGTAGAGCAGAAATTGCTGATATTTACTTATTTGTCCCATGGCTGAAACAGCGATCCACAGATGAAGTATAATGATACACAATTATCAATAGTAATCCCTCCAGGATTTGCAATGCATTTCCTTTGCAGTGAAATAAATGGTTTGGAACAATACAACAATAACACAAAGGACTATGTAATGGATTGTGAAATATTTTGCCATAGCAGGCAGCATGGATGTAGCCGGGGGGGGGCAGGGAGGGGCAGTTCCCCCTCATCAAGTAAATCAATAGAAATACTTAACTGACCAATCACACCGGTTCTGACAAAAGTCCTGCCCCCCCCCCCCAAAAACCCTGGCTATGCCCATGGTAGGCAGTAACTTAATTTTTGTCAGAAACCAAACTCAGGCCATTAGATCAATTAGATGAGCAGAGAGGGAGCAGCAAGTTCAACTGATCTATACCAATCAGATGAGGAGGTCCTGTGTGTGTGTGTGTGTGTGTGTGTGTGTGTGTACGTACAAGAGTGTAGGGCCTCACCCATCACTGAAAGAAGGCCCATGGAGGGTTGGCCAAGAGTGAATACAGCCCCTGGGAAAGAAAGGTTACCGTATTTTTTGCTCTATAAGACTCACTTTTTCCCTCCTAAAAAGTAAGGGGAAATGTGTGTGTGCCTTATGGAGCGAATGCAGGCTGTGCAGCTATCCCAGAAGCCAGAACAGCAAGAGGGATGGCTGCTTTCACTGGGCAGTGATCCCTCTTGCTGTTCTGGCTTCTGAGATTCAGAATATTTTTTTTCTTGTTTTCCTCCTCCAAAAACTAGGTGCATCTTGTGGTCTTATAGAGCGAAAAATACGGTAATCACCACTACATTTGCAGTTGCCCCCACTGGAGCCACAGTGCAAGAAGCACCAACAACATTTGATGCAAAAAATTTTAATCTGTAGCTATAATAATTCTTGCCTGGATGAAGCAATT
The DNA here is from genome assembly GCF_964234715.1 of Podarcis melisellensis. Classification (NCBI taxonomy): domain Eukaryota; kingdom Metazoa; phylum Chordata; class Lepidosauria; order Squamata; family Lacertidae; genus Podarcis; species Podarcis melisellensis. The sequence continues at coordinate 72,125,564 of NC_138528.1, read as the reverse complement.
CTAAGATATGTTCCATGCACATCACAACAGCCTGAAATTTTCATATGAGTGGCCTTTCCGCTTTCTACACATAGACCTCAGGCACAACAAAAGCATCAATTGAGCTAAATTTCCTCATTGATATGAGTAGCTGGCATCTGGAACATAGCCTGTACACCTATGTACTGAATGTGACTGAAGGAAATGCATTTTTTTAAAAAATGCCACCTATGAAGGTGCTGTAATACAGTGGTGCCTCGCTAGACGAAAAGAATTCGTTCCGTGATTCTCTTCGTCTAGCGGTTTTTTCGTCTTGTGAAGCAAGCCCATTGACAGCTTAGCGGATTAGCGCTACAGCTGTCAACCGGCTTCCAGCGATCAGCTGTTAAGCGGCTTATCAGCGGAACAGATGATAAGCAGCTTAGTGGCTTAAGAAAAGGGCGGAAAAAAACCGCGGGGGGACGCAAGATTTTTTCGTCTTGCGAAGCAACCCCATAGGGAAATTCGTTTTGCGAAGCACCTCCAAAACGGAAAACCCTTTCATCTAGCGGGTTTTCCATCTTGCGAGGCGTTCATCTTGCGGGGCACCACTGTACTCGATGTAGAACTATGGAGGAGGCACTCCTAATTACTTGCGAGTAGTGAAGCCATCTAATTAAAAAAAAAAGAAAGTGATGTAAATCTCTTCATTGCCACACTGCTATCACTGCACATAGAATTCCTGGAATGTATTAGGGAGTTGTTTAATCTCATTTTATGCTACATTCCTGAAAACAAAAGTCAGCAATACATATAAACACACTTTACAATTAGAGGCCTACTTTAAAGTGAAAATGTCTCGCCTGCTTCTACAGCATAAGGCTGAAATGCTATCAATTTACATGGAGAAATGTAAGAAAAATAGTAACCTCCTACTCCCCCCCCTCTCCATTAGTACTTCAAACTCTGCAACCTGCTTGATTTTACAGAAAGTAAAAAGGAAAGACTAACAACATCAGCAAAACAAACGACATCATGCAATGCTGTCTAAGTCGGCTTCTACCATAAATCATTGCCTGGCTGTCCCAAACAGTTAACTACATTAGTTTATGGCTGGGATTTCCCCTCCCACACACCCAACTGTTTTAAAGCACATCTATACTTGTAAGTGTGTCACATCTGGCAAACAAAGACAATCCATTACATCAGCAATTTGGGTTACAGGACTAAGGCAATTGAAAAAGAAACCTCAAAACAAGTTGTAGAGGAATGTAGAAATTTTACTTTGCGGTAGGACTAACAGAAATGCGATTTCTATTTAGGTTTGTTTTCCTACAAGAGCCTGTCACTTCATTCTGGTTACTGCCACACAGAAGCATCGTAATCACAATCACTACATGCAGCAAGCAGCAAATAAATTGGATGGATTAATAGAAGCGTAAAACGGGGTGGATGGGTGGGGGAGAACAATCCATTACAACCATAAAAATCATACAAAAATCCATAGAAGACAAAGGTAAAACAGCAGCAAAATAACAGCACCAGCAAAATCATCATAAACCATCAAATGCCTGGGAGAGTTAAGTTTTATTATGAGATAAGCCTTATGAGGCTAAAGTGATCTCTAAGATAGCCATGGGAAGCAGGCAATGGTCTGGATCCAGATTCCTAAAGGATAGACTTTTAGTCTTTCGTAATGCTCACCTAAGTCTTAAAATAAAAATCGACCGGAGCTCCTTGTTTCTTCTGTCCCTCTCCCTACAACCAGGCAAAGCGGTCGGGTGTCACATGGCGCTACCCAACTCTGTCCCACTAACACCACCTGGCCAACAAATGGAACGCCCTCAAGCGAACTGTGCACATCTCAGGCAAACTACCCAAATCTGGTTCATCCACAATATCTGGTTGCTGGTCCCCATCACCTCCATTATACTAATAAAGCCTTTATGAAATGTTATTCCCCCCCCCCCGTTGTTCTAAGGCAAGGGATGTAGAACCTATGGCCCCCTCAGATGTTGCTGGAGTCAGAGGTGATTGGAGTTGTGGTCCAGATACACCTGGAGGGGCACAGCTAAGCCTCATAACCACTGCTTCAACCCTTCCAGTAGCAGAAGCCCAGCTATTACAGGAAAGCAGCTACTCTCTTGTGTTACAGTGGATTATTTGGCTTCACATGACACGAGGTTACATGTCAAGGGTGAAACTTTGCTAGGTCTGTGGCCAAATTCTCACTGCTTTCAACCAGCCAGGCCTTGATCCAACACATTCAATGAACCTAAGTCTACAAGTGGTACTCAATGTGGCCAACACTCAGCACAGCAGTAGGGGATTTATTGCTTCCATATTCAACCTTGTCCTCTTCAATGTGGGGTGGGAGGGTTCACTTCAGGGAGGACCACCAATCCTGAACTGGAAACATTACTAAGCGGAAAAAGGGACAAACATAAGTGGGACCACATGTTTTAAATTTATTTCAGGGGGCGAAAATTGATGCAGCTGGCAGACACTATTGTGGGAAAAAGGTTTTATTACAGGCTGAATATGAGTCGTGGTATGCGCTGGATCTTTGGAATAAGTGTTCGAGAAACTTGACTCTTGTTTCCTTTCTTAACTCCTGTTGGGGTGTGTGTGTGGGTGTGGGTGTGTGTGTTTTGCTTAACAGAGGTTGGAGCACAGTGAGAAGACCATAACTCAATGCTTCCTGTGCAAAAGGTCTTAGGCTCAGCCTCTAGCATATCCAGGAACAGCTGGGAAAGACCAAATTCTGAAACCCTGAAGAGTCGCTACCAGTCAGTGTAGACAATGCCAAGCTAGGTGAATCAATAGCCTGACTCAGTAGAAGGCAGTGTCTTATGTTCCTGCAATACAATTTTAGCTGATCATTCATAGTACAGTGGAACCTCAGAAGCCGAACACTTGTAAACTTGAATGTTTTGGCTCCCAAACAATCGAAAACCAGAAGTGATTGTTCCGGTTTTCAAATTATTTTCAGAAGTTGAACGTCTGGCGCAGCTTCTGATTGGCTGCAGGACACTCCTGCAGCCAATCGGAAGCCGCGCCTTGAAAGTCGAACATTTTGGAAGTCGGACTTCCAGAATGGATTCCGTTCGACTTCCAAGGTACGTCTGTACAACAGTTTTCAAGAGGAAAGTGGGATAGCTGGATAGCAGGAAGAAATGCAAGCTTTATAGCTAAGAACCTAAAAGTAGAGCTACACGAATCAGCAGACACACAAGGCAAAGCTTCTGAAAGATTGCTGAGCCACTTCAGACTGCCTGGGAGGTGGGGATGTTAGAATAAAACAAACCTGGAACTAGCAAGTCAGGGAGGCGGGTCCTCTAGTCCAGATTTCTCCCTCCCATGTTAGTGCCCTATGTGCAGGGAGGCGTTTGCTTTTTAAAAACATGGGAAAGTACTAGATTTGTGAAGAGCAGGGGTGCTATGGATGGATACCAAAGAGGAGTTGGGTCTGTCCTGGGCCCTGGACCTCCTGCTTCTCCCCTCTTTTATAACACTTATTTTTAAAAAACCAAAACAACCAACCACCTTGTTTACAAAGTGGCTGGGAATGCTGCAAAGCGTAGTGCTGGTGAGACCCAGTCGGCCAACATCTTAACGTGCCTAGAGGCACACACAAAAGCAGGGATGGCGTGGAGATGTGTGAGAAAGAGGCACAAGCCATGTTTGATCTTGGAGAAGACTTGTTTTAGTTTTAATATGTACATAAGCAGCAGTTTCCCCGCAACAGACTGCAGGTGCCTCACCCATCACCTTTCTAAAGCTAAGCAGATCTACCTGGATGGGTGGCCACTGCTTTGGGTTACATGAAAGAAGGAAGGTGAGCTACGGCTATACAGTGGTACCTCGGGTTACAGACACTTCAGGTTACAGACTCCGCTAACCCAGAAATAGTACCTCGGGTTAAGAACTTTGCTTGAGGATGAGAACAGAAATGGCGCAGTAGCGGCACAGCGGCAGCAGGAGGCCCCATTAGCTAAAGTGGTACCTCAGGTTAATAACAGTTTCAGGTTAAGAACAGACCTCCAAAACGAATTAAGTTCTTAACCTGAGGTACCACTGTAAAAGCTCCTCCCTTCTACCCTCCCCACACTGCATCTCCTAGATCACTAGGCGTGCCTCTAGATTTACCTGGCAAAACAGCCACGGAAGTGTTTTGATCACCCTGCGGAATGGCAAGATGGAAAGTAACTGCCAAGTTCCTCTAGGCAGGCTATTCTGTTCTGCTGATTAGTCAGTCAAAAGCACTCCTGGCACAATGGTAAACAGCACTACTCATTATTTCCCTTCAGTCAAGACTGGGGTGCCACTCCCAAACAAGTCAGAATGGCAGGAGTATCTTTCGATTCTTAGAATGGTTCAATTGAATTGAAATATTGCTGTGTTTAACTTCTCACAGCACTTGTGAATGCGGAATATTTAACAACAACAAGGAAACACAATGCCAGCCAACCAGAAAGGGAGTCAAGGCTTTGGCATTCAACTGCAACAGAAAAATTAATCTCTTGAGTGGTGCTCTATGCTTTCAGTTAACTGCAACAAAGTAGAAAGCATTAGGACAAAACAGAAGTTATTTCAGGATCTGTGAGATGCATGTGCAAAAGGACACACATATGCACACAATCTCTCTCATGCAGACACTAAAAAAATTACTGGCTTGCCTTTAGGAAAGTTTTCACCTACAAGACGGAGAAGAATGTGAGCATAGGAACATAGGACACTGCCATTGGTCCATCAAGCTCAGTACTGCCTACACTGATTGGCAGTGGATCTCCAGGGTTTCCATCAGGGATCTTTTCCAGCCCTACCTGGAAATGCCAGAGATTGAACTTGGGGCTCTTTACATGCAAAACAGATGTCCCTCCACTGAGCTATGGTCCTTCATGATGAACATGTGCTTCAATTTCCCTCTCATAGCATTCAAAGGTCCTCAAAGGGGAAATACATATATACAGACAACCTGCATAGACACTGCCTTCACTTCCATGACAGAAGAAAGTCAGGATATGAATGTAAGGCAAATAAATAAATGGGCAAAGGTCTCAGTGATTCAATACAGGCCATTGGTGTGGCCTAAAGTGAAGGGGGTACTTCTGGAGATACGATCAGCTTTGGGAAACTTGTGTCACAGACCATAGACTAAGTAACTCCACAGCTCAAACTCACATATTCAAGCTTTTAAAGTCAGGGAAATGAAGTGCCTGTGTGATCAACAATATTGTACATAATTTCAATTTATCACTACAACTTCCTCAAGTCAACTTTTTTTAAAGAAGGAAGCAGTGTTCCTCAGAACCTATTTGTGCATTCAGAAGTCGTGGGTCATTAAAAAGTGCAAATAATCCACAATTCTGCATCTTCACTCTACAGATTTTTCTAAAGCTAGATGCATGTGCTTCAGAGAGCATATGGATCTCTGTCTGGGCAAATTCAGTGAGTACTGAAATTGCTTTCCCAGCACGTAAAAAAAGCTCACACATGTTTACATGGAATTAATTAGTTGAGAATAATTCCTCACCCCTGTACTAATGCATATAAAAACCACACACATAAAGAGTATTTCACATGCATGCATCCACGTGGTGTATGTGAGTGAGAAATCCTTTCACCATTATATTTAACTCACTGGATTGCCCATATTAAAGAGCTGTCAACAAATATCTTAACTGTCCTATTAAGCAGTTGGCCCTTTTCACTCAGAGGAGTAGATGCTGGAGACTGAACCTAGTATCTTCTGGATGGAAAGTAGATGCTCTACTACCAAGCTGGAAAATGAATGATATAAAGTGCAATGAGGAACAATGTTTCAGTCAAGTATTCTATATTGGGAGTTTTCAAACCCAGCACATGGCATTTCTCATTTAACAGTTTTTAAGAAGGCCCAACCTCACACAGTCTTCTTACTGGCCTGGTGCTCCCAGATTTGAGATTCTAACTCATATATTACTACCTTCCTTTCCTTCCACACTTTGTTAGTAAGCGAGTTCATTGTCTTTCTGCAGAAAGTTTACTTAAGGGCAGATTTATATCAGAGATGGCACAAAAGCGTGGTTCTGTCAGCTAAGAAGTGCTTTCCAAGTCAGGACTTACCGTACTTAGAATTTGACAACAAATAACTTAAGCTACCATTTACTCCAATAAACCACCGACGACTCTCTAAGATTCAGATCAAGGACGAAGGCAAGCAGGTATTCTCAAGTACAGTAGAAGTGTTTTGACAAACATTTGTTTTGACAAACATTCTGTGGCATTTGTGTTCAAAACCACTTGCACCAAACTTAAGAATGTATGAAAGAGAAAATCCACATAAGTCTGAAAACCTCTGGCAAAGTTTCCTCAACTTCTTTGGGGACTGAGAAGATGTGATTATCTGGGTCAGCTGCTGGGAGAAGCTCAGAAAATATTTCCCCTTTTTCTACCTTCTTTTATTTCAGACATTTATACCCCACTCTTTAGCCAAAAAGGTTCTCAGAGCAGCATACAGTAAGACAACTCTGCCCTCAGGGTCACAATCTAAAAAAGACACGACACGCAAGGAAAAAGAAATGGGACAGAGGAAGGAAAAGCAAGCTCAAGTTCTTAAAGTCACACAATTCTTGTATCACACAGCTACATTCCTAGTAGCATTAGTCTTATAGTAACCCCCCACTGAATATCTCTTAGAATCAAGGCCAAGATTGCAAGTTGAAGGGTCTTTGACAGTTTTGCATCAAACAGAACTAGGTCCCACACAATACCTGTGCAGCGTCTTCCCACTAGCTCTGATCCCATTCCACTCAAACGTGCACCTCCAGAAACCTGTGTTCTTGGCTGCCCATGCCAAAGGGCCAACACACCAAGGGATTTTATAGTTCGGGGGGGGTGTTAACAGGGGTCTGTTGAAATTGCCCGCTTTCATTGTGACTGGCATTCAGAAAAGTCAGCAAACACACAGAGAGAGGGGATCCTGATTCCACTTGCCTGTGCAGTCCCTAAACACCTGAAAAGGGCCACTTAGCAATCAACTTGATCAGTTCCCCCACAAGCAGCCAAAATGCAATGGTTAAAAAGCATCCCCAATGATTCCCATGTCATAAATATGATGGAGATGCTACACTTTGACTCTCTGTTTAAGAAAAGTTTGGCATTGTAAGAGCGTTTGGAAAGCATAAGCAACATGGGGAAATAAAAAGAAAATCCCAAATGTAAACCGAGGGTGGGGTGGGGTGGAGATCTCTCTTCCGGCAGAATTCCATGTTCTGACCTTTCCACGAACTCTAAAGAACCAGCTCATAATTTCACAAACCATTTGGAATGGAAAGCATGTTGCAGGATGCTGAGGAATCCAAGCCTCTTCAGCTTATTTTGTTTGGCAGCCAAATATCCGTTAAAGCAGACGAGTGTTTTTTAAAAAAAGTGCTTTTTGTTGGTAGTGCAGTGTGTGTTCAAGCTCAATGAATTCTGTCCCATGTTTAGGGGGGAGGGCAATGCATATACAAACTGACCCCCCCCAAGTTAATTTGGTGCATGAAGAGATCTCAAATGAAATTATGTAAGCATTTAAATATTAAAAGGTAACTCCTGAATATTCATCGCTAATCTTATCACTGGAGCTTAGAGAGCAAATACTGAGCTGTCAGTGCCAGAATACATTCAACATAGCAGACCTTTCGCCTGCCCACCCACTTCACTGCAAAACCATCGCGGCTGGATGGCTATTCCAGCCATATCCAACCCCCCTCCAATGTGAGGAGTAGTCCATGAGGATGAATGGCATCAAAGCCCTGGCAAAAAGCTGAAACAAGGCAAAGCAGGAGGTCCCATTCACAAGGCAACACTCTGGAGAGATTTTCAATGGAAAAACTCGAGGGGATCCAGAATCACAGCCTAGCGCTAGTTCCAATCCTGAGGATGGCAAACACTGTCTGTTGCTTCGTTATAAATAGGAGATTCATGTCAGCAACCACCCCAACAGAGCAAACAAACTGGTTGAAAACCTGGAGAAGTTTAGTACTATCTAGAAGCCTGCCATCGTGATAGTTGGACACTCGCAGATTTCTGTTGTGAAACAGGCTGAGCAACGCCAGCATGTGCCCAAGTACAGGTCAGGTATGGTCAACCTGTGGCCCAGCTGCTGCGCTCCAAGAGATTTTTAGCAGGCCTCTTAAGACCCCCGACAATGTGGCGGCTGCGTTTCCTTTTTAACCAAACTTCTCTTTTCTTGTGGCCTGCAATGTGCCATTTCCCCACTAGTTGGTTTTTTTTTGGGGGGGAGGCAGGAATTCAAGTGCCCTTGTAGCTGATTTCTAATGTTTCCATACCCTCCAGCATTTCCTCATAATCTCCATGTTAGCACTTCTGGAAGGGCTCGATTATTCCCATGAGTGACTGGCAGAGATTGGAGCTCAGAGGTGCTCACACGTCAAGGCCACGTGGCTGCTGAGATGTCTCACCCGAAGCTTGTAAAGCTTCTCAGCATCCAGTGCTAAGTAATCCATAAAATCTCATGTGGAAGACTTATTTAACAAAGTCCATCAATTAACTAATAATTAATCTTTTACTTTACGTCACCACTTACTTTTCCAATAGACACTTGTAAATTATGAATGAGCATCCTCTGTGTGCATCCCTCAAACTGAAAAAGTTGCCACACATTCCTATAAGTAATCATATTTAAAATGTGTTCTGATTTCCCAAAAGTTCCTCATAATTTTCACTTGTTTCCGTACACAGGTCTGTTTTATTTGTGAGCTATAGTTTTGTTTTTACTTATCCAGTTTTTAGGAACCGTTATTGAATGTTGCTATATTTTTAACTGCTTTTATGTAAACGGATTAGAGGTTTTTATTTATATTAAACAGTGCAAACATTTCATTAACAACAAACAATTCATATTTGTGAGGCAGCATTCTTTTTTTTAAAGCATGCAACATGTGCATGTTGCTATTGTTGAACAATACTACACTAATAGCCCCGTTTCATGGGACTGGATCTAGATTTACCCTTGCACAAAGGGTCCCATCTGATTTCTCATGATACACACTCCCACTGCAGTCTCTGGTACTGTATCCGAACCATTCCAAGGGGGTTTCCAACTCTCTGGGGCTGCTTTGTGTAAAGTATTTTTTTAATTAAAAAAACAAAAAAAACTGAATAGGAACATAACAGTGAGGTAAGAGAAAGCAAGATTTCTAAGAGCATTTAAAAATGAGTAACTAATTTAATATTGCAGACAACCTTATGGATATAGATACTGGGAACTGTTAACATAAATGAATATCCCAGAATATAATTTAGGTTTGAAGTGCAGCTTGGCTTAGCTACTCTATTTGCCCCATCACAATCTCTGCTTAGCTGTCCCAAACAGAGGTCCTTCTCAATACAAAATAATAAACTGTACAGTGTGCTCTCTCTCTCTCTCTGGGCGGCTTAAAGTGAAGAAAGCCATTGTGAACATTTTGGAGAAGAAAACCTGACTATTTATAGTAACTCAGAATATTTAATCCAAAGCAGTAGATGCGAATATATTTTGCAGGCACAGATGAGACTCCACTGCCCTCAGCCTTGTTTTTACACTAGGGCTCAGCTCCTAGTTTGAGTTAGGAAAAGTGTGATGCCAAAACAGAGGTCGTGACACTGTAAGATGCTAAAAATGCAATTTCCTCATTGATGGGAATTCATGGTCGATGGGTGGGAGCACCCACAAATGGCAGATGTGAAAAGCTGCAGGAGCAGCAGAAAACCGAAGTGAAGGGGGAAGTTTGGGTACAGAGTGCAGCTGCTTCAGATTGTCATTTCTTTCATCAGAAGCCCTTTCTGCACCAGAGACAGAAGTCCCAGGAGCCTAGAAAAAAAGAGAAACCCCACCTATTTAAGCTATATGTGGACTGAGATGTAGCCAAGGTTAATCTAGGTTTCTTCCACTAGGTTTGATATCTATCTCATAGTCACTATTCCCCATACTGAATGTATTAGCAGGAGAAAGCAATTACTTCTTAGTGATAAGGTTTATGGGACATTTTATTGCCCTCCGTTTATGCCAGGAGCTTTTTCTCTCTGCCCATGTGACAGGGTTCCATTCAAAGTTAATAATTACTTCTGTTACCACCAGACTTCAGCTATCTCTAAAGCAGGGGAGAAAGAAATCTTTCCAGCTAGTTTTTTGTTTGCATATTACAATAGTCAAGTTTAAAGACCTAGAACCAGTCATCGTTGGTGCGCTATCTTTGTCTTTTTAAAAATGGATTTCAAAACAACAAAAGTGAAAGCAAGTAAAACAGCAACCAAGATCAGGACTTAGTTATTTATTAACATTTCCGTTTTTGTGAATATTTAGTAAACAGAAAAGAGAGAGGGCACAGACTAGCCATCTCCCAGTAAGAACCTCTTCAGAGGAGTCAGAAACTCACCAGATATTCAAGGAATCTTCCCTCATTAAAATTAACGTACTCGCCATACCTACAGTATAACCTTCAAAAAACATTGTGTGTCTCGAGAGACGGCTTTGCACACTCTGCTAAGCTGTCCTTGTTGCGTGATTTTCATTCATGTTGCATTTCACAGAATTTACTGTGAGTAGCCCTTGCATCCTTCCTTTGACATGAATGGGAATCTACTTGCTTGCCTGCAGCCACTAAGATAAATCCTTATTAGTGGATTTTAACTGCCATTCATAGTTGCACTGTTGTGCCTGCACACGATACTAGAAAGCTCAAAAAGAGCAAGGAGAGGAGAACTGGGCAAGGAATAATTCAAGGACACAAATCCGTCTCCCTGCTTGCACAGGACTACGTCACTCACACATTGCCATGCAACCTTAAGTGTGGAAATCCCCTTTTCTGACTGGCAAAAACACTACAGGTTTTTCTGATGCAAAAAAATGGTGATCCTTTCCAAGGAAGAGGTGTCATTCTGATGCATGGCAGAACACGCTAACACCTCTCTCTCTCTCTCTCTCTCTCTCTCTCTCTCTCTCTCTCTCTCTCTCTCTCTGTGTGTGTGTGTGTGTGTGTGTGTGTGTGATGCTTAGCTCAGGGTTGTTTTCCCATTAATTTTTGCTTAAAGAGAGACTGGGAATTATTATTATTATTTTATACCCTCTCTCTGGTTTCCACTTGTTCATCTAAACCCTAAATAAAAAAAGAGATGCTTCCTCTGCTCTTTTTAAGAGGCCAAATGAATAACGATCAGCAACTAACCAAGAAATCCTGGCTTGTAATTTGGGAATGAGCAAAACAGAAAAACAGAGCAGAATTTATGTTAGCCCATTCTGGCACATGCATCGAACATGTCAGATGCCATTCAAAGTTTATACTGTCAACTTACATAAATCAGAAGTGCACTAAGAATGTCCAGCAACATCTTGGAGGACCACATATCATGTGCAAAGCTTTGTATGGAAGGCATCTATGGTCTGTTCACAGATTAAGCTGAATGAGAATAGACTGAGAGCAATGAATGCAATCCTGGCCCCCTCCCTTCAATTCACTCTACAAGTCAAACTGCCTAAAACGAAAAAGAAATCTGTGGAGCCCAGCAGCCACTGCTGACTAGAAGAGTCAAAACAAGAAGAGAGGCCTTAATCAGCCATCTTGACTTCTGTTTTGTTCAAATGCTGTTAGCAGCATTTTCTGGTGACCCAGTAAATTTAACCTACAATGGTACTTTATTGAAACCAGCAATAAAAGATTAACTGAACTAGACAACAGGGTCACTGTTACAAACCCTAAAGTGATCCACTGTCTCAGAGACAGACACAATGGGTAGAACAGCAGATCTTTAACTCCCCTTAACTAAATTCCATATCTGAATTCAAAGCAGTGTCATTATCCCAGCAAAGAGAGAGAGAAAGAAAGAGTGTGTCCCAACACAGACGTTTTTCAGCCTGGTGGTTAAAATCATTTAGTATCCAGCCATCTCCAATAATAGCCATATAAAAAACAATGGGCTCTATTGAGGATTTTCATCAGGGCAGATAGTCATTTATACGGTTTCCCCCCCTGCAACTCACTAGATGAAGCCTCACAAAGACTCAATTCAGACGCCATTCTTGTTTCTAACAGGCAAATAAAATAAAATTAAAAAATCTCAACAGCTGAAGTAATGATCATCCCTCATCAAGGAAGACTGTGAACTGGAATACTTGCAAACTTTTTATACGGGGACTTTCTTGATGACTAAGAATATTGTAAGTGTCCTGTTATTCTTGTACGTGTCCTGTGAATCAGGAAGCAATGATAAAAATAGGAATAAAAATCAAGATTTTGCTCCCACCCCCCAAAAAGATAGAGGTGATTCCAAATACCTAATTGCCACAGACTGAATCCCCGCTCCTCTCAATGAGCCTGACAAGACACAGGTCAGGGTTTCGGTTACAGCAAAATGAGCAGCACTACTATGACATTACGGCCACGGGTGAATGGATTCTGCATGAACAGAAAGGCAGGCAGACAGACCTGGCCTTTGCTGCTGAAAGCCAATCCACATTCCCCACTTTGAAAAAAGGCCAGAATATATATTGTCATGGCTCCCACTTGCTGACCTGGGACTCCTGGCTCTGGTGCTGCAACGAAGGGGGAAACCTCTCTTTAGTGTTCCACTGACGCAAGCGGCAATTCGGGTTTTCTCCAGATGGACACCTATCGCTAAAGAGTGGGTTTTCCCTCAGAAAGGAGTGGGGTAAGGGGAAAACCGCTCGGACCTGTGCTTTCTAAGCACAAGCAGAAGTGTGGATGAGCTGTAAAAGCTTTAGTTGAAAATTCAGTACAGCATCTCAACATAGGTCAGGTGACAGGTTCATAAAGCACAGCAGAGCTCTACAACGCATGGCTAGGGGCAAGCTGAGGCGTTGTTCCATCACTTGGCTCACCCCCTAGGCTTCCCTTTTGAAAAGTGGGACAGGCACGTCATTTGTGCAATCGTTTCCCCAGGTCTCAGGGCTGGCCAAGCAAGTGCTATGAGTGAGCAGAGGATGGTCCTGCCAGCACTGTCACCTCTGCATTCTTGGGAGATGGAAACAGAGATGATGGGGCCAACTTGCTCTCATATCTATCCTTTGGTGCCTCCTCTGAGAGTGATGCCTCCTCGCTGCTAAGGAGAGGCACTGGGGCCCCCTTGGATGGTGATGATGTTGCACCTGGATTACATTATGATGCTGAAGTGTGCCGCTCTTCTGACAACCCACTTGGTCCTTCCCCCGGATCTAGGTCTTTACTTCCCAAGTCACTCAGGCCCTCCTTGGAAGGACCTTCCTCACTCTCCTTCCACTCCTCCTCATCTGTTCACCCTGTCCACCATGTCTCCATGGGGCTCATGCATGTGAAAAAATAAAAACCCATTTGTGTTATCATGTGTAGACTTGTGTAGATAAAGTGGAAGTTCAGGAGGGGTTTACACAAAGCAAGCTTCCAATCTTTAATCAGCTAAATGTTCCTAAATGAACAGAACTTGGTCTTTATTAGTTCTTGCTTCATTTTGTTTGAAGATTTAAAATCACAACTGTTGTCATACGATTGTCTTGGGTAGTACTCATCTAATTGGCAAGAGGAGCTACGTCACACTGTCGTTCTCTCCCCAATCATGTGATTTCCACATCTATCACAACAGCAATACTGTCTTTGGCACAATGTAGCAGATGTAGATTAGAAGGTACTGTGTTTAAAAGAAAAAGCTAGAAAACGCTCCTGGTCCTTAACCTTTTGAAAATGGGCTTATACCCCAGCATCAACCAATACTGATCATTGCTGGGGTCCATTCTGAACCTTCCAGAGTTCTATTATTCAGACATGTTGACTTCTTCTGTCTCTATCCCAATGGATGTGGTATCACTTATAGAAGCAGAATCTCGCCCTGGTAAAACCAAAGACTTCTGCCCAAAGGTAGGCAACATCTTCGAAACAGAGGGTAAGCAGACAACTCCTCATCAAATATTCAACCAGGGAAGTTTAAATCAACATTTAACATTACATTAACCACCATTTGCAAATGCTGCAGAGAAGCTCCAGCTTTTCCCAGATATTCCCCCCCCCCAGTCACATAATTAACCTTGTTTACTCCTGCAATTTTATGCTAAAGTGGCGTCAAGCTCATCTGCACTCCTCTTTTCCCCTTTGTTTATAAATAGAGTAGTATTCTGTTTGTGCACCAAGGCTTGCAGGAATCAAACAACCGTGCATTAAACTGATGAAGTTTGGGGGGTTTTAAGAAAAGGAAACAAAAAGGAAAATGGAAAAACTTTTTTTTTTAAAGAGGAAGAGTGGATTCTTCTTTTTAATAAGGTCTTCAAGTTGCAAACCCTCTTGTGCATTCCAATCCGGCAGCAATTTTGTCAACCAAAAATTGCATGTCCTCCAGGTAACAATTTGGGTTCTCAAACAGCTATGGTTTCAATATGCATTCTTGCATGCTTGGGGTGGGGGAGAAGAGAGATTGTAACAATAACCCAAACATTCCCACTCACCCCCCACATTGTTTTCTGGCATCTGTTCTTCATCAAGTTATACAGAAACTTTAATTCCATCTGCAATTTTTAACCCTAGATGACTCTAGGACTTCCACAGGCGTATGCCAACCAGTTGTAAATTAAAAGTTATTCTTCCATTTCCTCCTTTGAGGAAACCTAACAGAATGTACTAATGCAGAGTTTCTCAGGTTTTGTCAAAGTGATGCTTCTTAAGCATGTAAAAACTGCCCAAGTTATCTCAGAACAAACCTATCAGCCCTTGTGCTCTTACGTATTCGCTTCCCAAAGTCTTACTTTTATGTACAGTGCCTAATAAATATTTTATTCTGTTGTAAATCAATTTAGAATGCCTCTTGTAAAAAGAGTCACAAATAAATAAACCAATTAATTAATTAATTAATTAAGGCAAGAGATTCCCTTCCTGAAACCAAAATATACACAATATAGTCTTTGGCATTCTGGCACAAGTTACAGTGTACATCCCAGAATCCTTTGAAATGCCACTGGAGTCATGGCTCACTCAGTTTGTGTCTCAGCTGCCATCTTCCTTACTCCTGACTTGCAAAAAAATTGTCTTCCAACAAATACTGGGTGCTTTCACTCAGCATCCTTACAGATCCATTCCTCTAAAAATACGAATTCTGCATTCACGCAAAATTTCAATTTGGTTCAGCCTGTATTCATACCTGCATTTTTTCATATGGCAAGGAACAGTAACAGTTCGTAGAGGCTCTAATGTATGGAGCCTTTGGCCCTCCAGATGTTAGTGATTTACAACCCCTGGCCATTGGCCATGCTTCCTGGGGTTGATGAGAGCTGTTGTTCAGTAACATTTGAAGGGCTAAAGGTTCCCCACGCCTGCCATTGCGTGGCATGACACAACCAAGTACAATGTGTACACACACTCTTATCCATCATGAAAAGAGGAAAAAATGGAAACGTTCTACCCTATAAACTGGGTGCCATTTTAGAAATGTTTATAGTTTTGGTATTTCAGCATAGGCAAAATATTTGCACAGCTTGCTCCTCTCAAAACAAGCTGCAAGCTGGTAACTTTTAAGTATTCAAAGATGGGAGAGCTCAATTGGGCCTTTGGAACTGCAGGGTGCGGAGAAAAAGAGAAGCTGTAAAAAGTAAAAGTGGTCACTTTTGCTGTTACAGAACCCACCCTTCCCTTAGGAAGAGAAAGTTCATTTCTGTGGCCTGGGAGACTTACATCAGTTTGCCAGGTGCCCACTAACAACTGCTTCTGAATGAGAAAGTTGCCATACCATCTCTGCCCCAGAAACCATCCCATGTAACATATGCACAAGCAAACAGCCTGTGCTGTGCTGTCATATTTTTTCTATCATCATGAATCAACCTGACATAAGTGTACAAGTACATAGGGAGAGATGTCAACCTTATCAGCCTATATACTGCTCAGTGGAAAAAAACCACTTGTTTACAAAAGTACCATATTTTTTGCTCTGTAAGACGCACCAGACCACAAGACGCATCTAGTTTTTAGAGGAGGAAAACAAGGAAAAAAATATTCTGAATCTCAGGAGCCAGAACAGCAAGAGGGATCGCTGCGCAGTGAAAGCAGCAATCCCTCTTGCTATTCTGGCTTCTGGGATAGCTGTGTAGCCTGCATTCGCTCCATAAGACGCACACACATTTCCTGTTACTTTTTAGGAGGGAAAAAGTGAGTCTTATAGAGCAAAAAATACGGTAATTTGATTGGTGCAATCCAATTCAACTGTGAACTGTGAACCAATATATTTTGGTTTTGCAAACTGGGCTTTCCACAGATGGCACATGCAGTTATGCCTATTAAAATACTGACAGCAATTTAATTGGAACAATTATTGCATTTAATCCAGGCCTCAGGGGCAATTGCATGCTGTGGAGGGGTGAGAATATACACTGTCTACTCTAGCAAAACCTCAGGCAGCTGTTCCTTGCCATGCTAGACTAGCATATTCAAATAATTTCCCGTTCCACCTTTCCATGTGTCAAAGTATTCATGATTATCAAAATGATGAAGTATGCAAATGCCAGCACACGCTACACACACACACACACAATGAATGTGCATCGAAGATTTTACAGTACCTTTGCTCTTTAATTAAGGTGTTATAAAATAGCGGTGCTATTTAATTAAGGTGTTATAAAATAGAGACAGGGGTGGCGCTGTGGGTTAAACCACAGAGCCTAGGACTTGGCCGATCAGAAGGTCAGCAGTTCAAA
Organism: Podarcis melisellensis; assembly: GCF_964234715.1. NCBI lineage: Eukaryota > Metazoa > Chordata > Lepidosauria > Squamata > Lacertidae > Podarcis > Podarcis melisellensis. The sequence goes on along the minus strand of NC_138528.1, from coordinate 72,108,916 downwards.
TCCCTGCGACGGGGTGAGCTCCCGTTGCTCAGTCCCTGCTCCTGCCAACCTAGCATTCAAAAACACGTCAAAGTGCAAGTAGATAAATAGGTACCGCTCCGGCAGGAAGGTAAACGGCGTTTCCGTGCGCTGCTCTGGTTCGCCAGAAGCGGCTTAGTCATGCTGGCCACATGACCCGGAAGCTGTAGGTCGGCTCCCTCGTCCAATAAAGCGAGATGAGCGCCGCAACCCGAGTCGGTCACGACTGGACCTAATGGTCAGGGGTCCCTTTACCTTTACCTTTTTAAAATAGCGGTAGGTTACGTGAGAGACATGAATTGGGATTCAAATACAGTAGAACGGGGTGAACCTGTAGCTCATTAGACACTCAAAACACTACCCTGTGTTCTTAACTTCTTGCAGATATCCCAAATACCTTAGCTTTCTTTTCAAATGTTTCCATAAAGGGAGGTGGTAACAAGTCTGAAACATGATGGCTCTGAGCAAGTTCTCTTTCCTACAGGACTCAAACACAAATGAAAGACACAAAGACACACACACACACACACACACACACACACTGCTATAACAGATGCCAGGATGATTAAGAGGCAACTTTTATGCATTTTATCACTTCAACCCATCCAGTGTTTCTGGCCTCAGCTACAGGGGTGGGGGGAGGGCTCTATTATGTTTCCAAGTGTGCCCATAAATGATTTCCTCCACATTAACCTATACACAGGACACACAATATAAAAAAGGGAGGAGGAGAATAATGCTAACCCATGTGACAGAATTCCAGTTCCAGCCTGGCATCAGGTGGAGGCTCGTCCATGTGGGAAAATGTGGAACTGCCCCACCAACCTCAGCCTGCCCTTCACCAGCCCCTGCCTGTCCGGCCTTCTTCCTATATGTCCACCTCAAGGGATAGCACTGCCTGCCAGTTTCCTCCTCCTGAGTCTCCATGTTGCCTTTGCAGGATTCAACAGGGAGGAGGACAGGAGCAAAACTGAAATCAGATCACACCCACAGCATGCATCTAAAGCCCTCTTATACCACTTTAACAGTCATGGCTCTGCCCAAAGTATCCTGGGAAATATAGTTTGCTAGGAAATTTAGCTATATTGCACACAAGCTACAGTTCCCAAGATTCTTTGGGGGAGGAGTCATGACTGTTAAAGTGGCCTAAGATGTATTTAAATGTATAGTGTGGATGTGACCTTAGTTGGCTCGTGCTCTGCCTACTGTTGGTCTCCCAGCCTTTTCCCCTACCAGTCCCAATGGGCACCAGCGGCCACTGCTAGTGAAAAATGAAGCAGAAGGCTCTTTATTCCAAAACATTTTTATCTCTGGCCCCACTCAATGTCAACATGCATCCCAACAGATTACCCCAAAGGAATTTAAACCCTGACAAAAGGTTGTCCCCACCTGGTTTACATCACAACCCTCCTTCTACTTCAAAAAAGCAAGCTTTCAAAGGTTGCTACAACGCTTTTGTAGCAACCTCTCCATTCTTAAGGAAATCAGCCCTGATTGCTCACTGGAAGGACAGATCGTGAAGCTGAGGCTCCAATACTTTGGCCACCTCATGAGAAGAGAAGACTCCCTGGAAAAGACCCTGATGCTGGGAAAGATGGAGGGCACATGTAGAAGGGGACGACAGAGGACGAGATGGTTGGATAGTGTTCGTGAAGCTACCAGCATGAGTTTGACCAAACTGCGAGAGGCAGTGGAAGACAGAAGTGCTTGGCGTGCTCTGGTCCATGGGGTCACGAAGAGTCGGACCCAACTAAATGACTAAACAACAACAACAACACTTTTGAGTTGTTCCTTCCTCACCGTCCTATCATGTTCACTTAGAAGTAAGACTCATTGTGTTCAATACTTCTTACTTGCTAGTGAGTGTGTTTAGGGACTGCAGCCTTAGACTACCCTTCTTCTGGGAAGATGCCTTAGATCCTTCCAGCATCTCCGCAATATTGTAGTGAGTCAAGTGAGGAAATTTTCCGCCTCTGACCAATCTGTCAGCAGCTTGAAGCTTCACCACAATGTCACCGCAAGCTTGTTCTGCTTTTCGGGGGCTTCCGTTCTTGGGAGAGCAGTGCCAGTAGCCTGTTGTCAAAACAGAGTTAACCCCCTCTTGTGCCAAGCCTTAACAAACAGAGGCACCCTGGGCCTGTAGAGGAACAGGATACATTGTCTGAAAATAGGTCATTAGCCATGACAGCTAGTTTCCCCCACACTCTCAAGTTGTTTGGTCAATTTAACAGTTATCCAATGATCAAAAAACTTGTTGGCTTAAGATCAGAGTTAAGGCCCAAATCCATATGGGGACCAGTAAAGAAGACTTGCCTTGTGCTGGTCCTGTCTTACCTTACAAAACATCTGAGCCTTACTACATTGTTAAAGATTTCCTCCTGTGAGTTCACCCATGCCTATCATGAGAAGACCACACTGTCGTAAGAGATGAAGGGGTTGCAATGGTTGGGGGGCATAGTCTCCCATAACAGTTTCTCAGGTTTCCAAATGTTGGGCTGCAAAAGCTTGACAAGCCCTTCTCCAAGTCGGCTACTTTCTCAGTTGCAAATAACTATAAGGGAATCTCTGTAAAGATGTTACCTCAGTGGCACTGGGCTCCCTGGAAGTCAGTTAAAGTTGAGGAGAAAGGGGAATGGTTAAGTGCTGGCCCTGCGACACAGATAAGGGAGACTTTTTGTGGTTATGATAAGGATGTAGCAAAGCTAAGAGGTTTTGGGATACAGTAATTGCTGTACAAAGTTCCACTGGACCCTCCTTTATGTCTGCTGAACTATGTAAAAAACTCATGTACTGTAGCACCAGAACATCAAAACCAGCACTATATATAACCACGGCAGTCAGGATTTTGTATGCAAAGTCACGGAAAAGCAACTGGAAACTCAACAAATCAGATCTTGGAAGAAAGCTATGGGAACAACTGTATATTATAAAATTAATAGTCACCTAAAGGAAAAGGAAAGATTTTGAGACATTAAATGGAGCCTGTTAAAGAGGGAACAAAGCATTTTAGGCCAAGGAGTATGTTTCAATGAAAAATTTACTGCATTTATAAATTGAATGTTTATTTATTTATTACTGGTAAACCATTTGAGGAATGAGGACTGTTGGCCTTACTCACTTCACGACATGTGATTTATTTATTTATACTTTTTAATTATTGCGTATTATGAATAAATAGACTTAATTATTAATTTTTAGATGTACAATATAACAAATACTAACACTCTTAGAGCAGATTATATATTGTACATCTAAAATTAATTATTAATTATGTCTATTTATTAATAATATGCAATAAATAAAAAGTATAAGTAAATAAATAGGTCAGTACTAATAAATGGGCATTTCAAATGGTGTATTTCAACCTGCTTCAAGATATGTGAGAAATGGTATGAAAATGTGACCTGGTATGATGGCATATGTTTTAATGATTTATTTTGCATTTTGTTGTATATTTTGTTATTAGCTACTTTGGGGATTCCACAAGGATATATACTTAAATAATAAATAGATCTGTCACAGGAAGAAGGATGTGCGGATAAAATGCAATGAGAAGCCCCAAGCAATCATCTTGCATTCAAAGAAGCACCAAGTCTCTCATTCCATTAGTGCAATAATTTACCCTTGCGCAACAGAACTTTCGACCCTCTCCTTCCCCTGTGCATCCCCTAAATCTGTTCTGGTGTTTCCCTCAATTCTCTGGCACTAAGGGAAGGGAGAGGAGAGGGGAGGAGTTCCATTGTGCAAGCGTAATTCTTTGTGTTAACAGAACAAAGCCCCTGGATACTGCCCATAAATAAATAAAATATTCATGTTGATATTGTTTGCTAAATTTGCAAGGGGCAACTACCAGTAGTTGGGAAGGCAAGCGTCTGCCACTTATTACTACAGTGGTACCTCGGGTTATGAACTTAATTCTTTCCGGAGGTCCGTTCTTAACCCAAAACCGTTCTTAACCTGAGGTACCACTTTAGCTAATGTGGCCTCCCACTGCTGCTGCGCCGCCGGCGCACAATTTCCATTCTCATCCTGGGGGAAAGTTCTCAACCTGAGGTACTACTTCCAGGTTAGCGGAGTTTGCAACCCGAAGTGTTTGTAATCCGAGGTACCACTGCAGTTGGCTTGGTAAAACATGTTAGTTTTTAGCTGGGGACAAACTGTAGCTCAAATTAATGGGCCATGTAACCCTTTCTGCTTGGATAACTTTCTGGAAAAATGCTTCCCATCTATTACGTATGCAGAATGAACGAAATCAATGCACAGAAAGCAGGGGCATCAGTGTTCAAGATTCATTCTGTAAAGCTGCAGTAGGGAACTGAGAGGGAGGAAACACAGAAACTGTTCTGGAATTGTAATATTTTGCTGATCTTGGATTTTCTGATACTGCTTGTAAGCTGAAATGTACAAGCAACATGGGTTATTGCCATTTTTTTCTCATTTCTTTTCTTTCTTAAAAAATAAAGAACCCTAAAAGGGAGTTGGGGTAGACATGAGATTTTGACTAATGTCCTTAGCTGCACAAGCCACAGATGCCATTAATTATATTATTTACTGCTATTACTAATTGGAATAGGCCCTGGTGGGAGAGAAAGCAAGGAACCCAACTGTAGGTGGAGGCTGAGCCAATGACTAACAGAGCCAACTAATGCTAGTTTTGTCCCCATTTTCCTCCTGAGTTGCAAAGGGGAACACTAAAGCCTAGGAGGAAACAGAGAGCCAGGCCGACCCTCTGAACTGGTTGTAAGTAAAGAAGCAAGTGAACTTGGAGGAATCAAGATGGAGGTTGTTAGGGCAGGTCCACACTACTACTGTTAATACAGTCGTATCTTGGAAGTTGAACAGAATCCCTTCTGGATGTTGATTAGGAGCCAAAACATTCGGCAACTAAGTCGTTCGAGATCCAAGGTACAACCATACTACTATGCCACCACTTACAACTAACAATTCAGGGGCAGAGGAGGCTACCCAAAGGCTCACAGTTGCAAAACTGCCTCATGCCCATTTTTAAACCCACCAACTAATATCTGAACTTGTGATCTTCTGCAGGGGTGATCTCCACCTTCTCATTGTGAACTGGGCTACATTCCTGCTAATTTACACTGGATTCTAAATCCAGCGGCAACCTAGGAAATCCAGTATTCTCACAACTTAATTATGCCGAATGACCCGCTTTTCTTTTTCAGGAACACAAAATCAATAGCATTTTTTACTTCATACGTGTATAAAACGTTACTCTTACAAAAGATGAGGCTTAGCTCTCCCCTCCAGAAACTTCCGTGTGATGCAATGTTTACTAAGCCTGGAGGCATCTTGTTCCTTCCAGTATTTGCATGCTCTGTTAGTTTCCAGTATACTTCGTTCTCAGTTGTAGGAAGTTCTAGTCACAGCATGGTTCCTTAAGCATTAATCACTCAAACTTAGCAACACTATACCCCAAGGACTGAAAATTCAACTTCTAATCCTGGTTACCCTTTCAAGTGATTCGTGTACATGATCTCAACAATCTACACAGTTACCCTGTAATGTAGGCCAGTTTTGTTACCCCCTTGTAACAAAGTGGTGGTAACCTGCCTTAGGCTAAGTGGTGGTAGCCTGCCTTAGGTGAGCTGAATAACCTATGGCTGAGGTGAAATTTGAACTCCGGACCTCACAGCTCATTCTCTCATCTTTTTCTCTCTTTCTTTACACCCGAGATACAAAAGCAGAAATTTGCATACGCTTGTGGGTTCTAGTTTGAGCATCTGTTGTCCATCCATACATCTACACAAACACATTTCTGAAGAACTCACCACAATTTCTAAGCAAACTTGCACTCGAAATCCTAAACTCAAAGGTCATTTGTGGCATCCAGTTCAGGAGCTCTTTCAATTCATCACAGGAAGCTATTTAGCACGTTTTAATAACAAAAAAATACAAAATTGGCTGTGGCACTATGAGTCACCTGCTTAGATACAAAGCCTGCCAGATTAAACCCATGTGCATTTTTCATAATGACCTCATAGCAAGCGATGGGTGTGGAAGGCACACTTGATCATCTGTGGATTATCAGTGAATGGAACAATGCAAACGTATTATGCACTGTAGTTGGATAGGAAGTCTCCAAAAGGGTAGTCTGTACCCATCTGGATTTCATCATTACAGAGTTGGGCAAAGAGTATTATCTGGCAAGGCCCCCCCCCCTTTATAATTTGAGGCCAGTGTTGCAGTAGTCATTTTGGCTTAGTATTAGTATTTTGCAAACTAAATTTATAGCGCAAAGCTTTTAAGCTAACATCACATCACCTCTCTCTCTCTCTCTCTCTCTGTCTGTGTGTTGCCCAAAAGTGTGATACCTCCTCTACTTTCTCAGTGGTGGTGGTGAGTTTCTTACAACCCCTAAGGAAACTTATGGAGTTCAATCCTTATAGGATAGCAGTAAGGCATCACAGTAAAACGGAATAACCAAGACATAGATAATCCATGCAAATAGTTGTACAAGGGTTTTGCCTTTTTAAAAGGTAATTTTTGGGGGGTGTACAAAAAAAATCCCTAGTGAAGCAAGCTATGAGAATGCCCTCTTTCCCTATCTCTGATGCACATCCTAGTAGCACTGGCCCTCACTGCATAAGAAACTAGCAGAGAGAACACATTCTTCCAGGTGTACTTCTCTGCTCTGTAAGTTCAATCATTGAGAACCTTTGGCTAGGGGTAGGCAACCTAGGGATGCAGGTGGCACTGTGGTCTAAACCACTGAGCCTAGGGCTTGCCGGTCAGAAGGTTGGTGGTTCGAATCCCCGCAACGGGGTGAGCTCCCGTTGCTTGGTCCCTGCTCCTGTCAACCTAACAGTTCGAAAGCACATCAAAGTGCAAGTAGATAAATAGGTACCGCTCCGGCGGGAAGGTAAACAGCATTTCCGTGCGCTGCTCTGGTTTCACCAGAAGTGGCTTAGTCATGCTGGCCACGTGACCCGGAAAAACTGTCTTCGGACAAACATCGGCTCCCTCGGCCAGTAAAGCGAGATGAGCACCGCAACCCCAAAGTCATTTGCGACTGGACTTAACTGTCAGGGGTCCTTTACCTTTACCTTTTTTTAGGCAACCTAAGGCCTGTGGGCTGGATGTGGCCCAATCGCCTCTTCAATCCGGCCCGTGGACAGTCCGGGAATCAGCGTGCTTTTACATGAGTAGAATGTGTCCTTTTATTTAAAATACATCTCTGGGTTATTTGTGAGGCATAGGAATTCATTCATTTTTTTCCCCCTTCAAAATATAGTCCGGCCCACCACATGGTTTGAGGGACGGTGGACCGGCCCATGGCTGAAAAAGGTTGCTGACCCCTGCTTTTGGCAGTCCAACCATTACGCTGGTAGCCACTACTGAACAAGTAGCAACTCCTAAGCTTTAGAAGCAGCTTTCTGTTTGACTGCAACAGGAATTTTAAGTGGGCTGCTTTATTCATTCAAGGGTTTGGGGGGTTTTCTTTGGTGTTTGGTCCCTGCTCCTTCATCTATTTTGTTTCTATTTTATTAATCTGATAGTCTTATTTTTTTAATATCCCTCACATTGAGATCCTTACATTATTACAGCTATAAATTATCTAATTTTATATTAAAATATATCTAATTCTATATATGAAGTTATATATGATAAATATAAAACATATAGGAACAAAACAGGGTCTCTAGCTCAGCGGCAGAATGCCTGCTTTGCATGCCAAACATCCTAGGTTTGATTCCTGGCAACTCCATAGCTTCCTTGGCAGAGCATCTGCTTTCCATGCAGAAGGTCACAAGTTCGACCCCATGGCATCCACGGGTGGGCCTGAAACCCACTGCCAGTCAGTGTAGACAGTACCGAGTTAGATGGACCGTACAAGGCAGTTCCTATGCTGCTGTGGGATTGTTTTAATGAGCCTTTTGTTCCAGAATCGACATAGAAGATGGTCTGTGGATAGCGGGGGGGGGGGGGAGTCACTCACACACAAAGAGCTGCATTTGCATGCAACACTAAACCACAGCTTAATACTACATGGGTGGAATGCAACAAGCTCAAGCAAACAGTTGTGTTGAGAACTCCCCGCTCCTTTCCCTCCTATGTGGCCTGGAGATAGTTTTGTTTTTTAAGAATGCTGACTTGTTTCATAAGAATTAAGTAATCTGGGTTACAACAAACTGTGGTTTCAAAGCAAGCCGGCGTCAGACAACAGGTTATGAAGCTGACCAGTTTAATTTCCCAGAATTTGTTGTAATCCAGGCTTCCTGATTTGTATTGCACAAAGTGACATCGTTATTTGAACTGAAGTCATTTCCCACCCATGTGAGAGGAAGAAAGGGAAGTGAAGAAAACCAGTACTTGATGGGCTCACTTTAGTTTGCCCACATAGTGCTAACTCATGGTTGAGTTTCTCTTTCTCTGCCCCCCGTTCTCCTGCTCCCCATATGGTGTCAAGGAGCCCCATCAAACATGGCGTATGGTTCTTCACTTACAGAGAAACCCAGAAATGGGAGTTAGAAACACACTCTGCAAAGATAAATCTATCATCTTATCTTACTGGCGATACTCAAAGAGAATTGCCTGCGTATGCAATTCACCAAAAGGAGAAGTACCTGAGGAGAAATATCATGTTTCCGTCATTCCAAGGCTCACAAGCAACATTTATGGAGATAGGGCCTATAATCAATGCTATTTCCTCAACCAACAAGTGAAATAATTGTTATACTGCTGCATGATCTCCATAAAGTCTCATTGTGTTTCCAAAGAACTTTCCATTGAAGGATCTTTGTAGGTGATGGAACACCTGGATTTCCCCCTCTGATCTGTAGCCATGCAGTACCAGCACTGCAATAGCCTTTATGTCTAACCCTTGCCACTCCAGACAGTAAGATTTAAAGAGAATACTGTAACTCTATTCAATGCCTCTTAAAGAGCCAGTAGGCTAGGACCCGAGATAGAAACTGCTACTAGTGTGACCCAAGAGGATTGTGGCCCTACTGGTTCTTCAGGACCTCCCAGCATCTTTTACTATCAGCCATCAGTTTTTACTTTGCTGCTGGGGATTTGAGAGTCCAAGGTGCTGGTACTGAAGTGGTTCACCTTGTACCACATAGGGCAGTTCCAGTAGGTGGTTGAGCATCCAAACCAGCACAGTGACTTTCTGAGACAGGCTGGTGTGTTTGCCTTCCATGTAGAAAGAGAGTGGGGGTTGTGTTTTATATTTTTAACATACGAGAGCATTCAAATCTGTAATCCTCACGTCTCCATTCTGAAGTCGCACAGAACCAGTAGTGGTGCACTGCATCTGTTTTCTGGATTTTTTAATCGGGTCATATTGGCGTGATGCCAATGGCAGAGATCACTACTTGCTTGCAATGGAAAAAGCTGTGGCCCTTGCTTTGAGCTACACTGTACTGAGGTGAGATTTTAGGACTGGAATCCTAAATATACTTTCCTAGAAGGAAGTTTCATTGAGATCAATAGGACTTATTTCTATGTAGCTTTGGTTTCACTGGGGCTACATTTTCCCAGCAGTAACTGCATAGCTTATGAGTGTCATAGTTGCCTTGGAAGAAAAGGGACTTTGACTATTTAAAACAATGTTTACTAGTTAAGGAATTTTTTCTTGCCACCAGTTAGCCAAGGGTCAGAAAGAACTGAAAAAAAACCCAGAACATGCTTCACACTGCTGATATATCCAAGATGATTAATGTTTATCAGCAAAGACTCAAAGGCTTCACTCTTACGCTGTGCCAGCAAACCAATCCTCAAATGGGTGTAAAGAATGTGAATTAATTTGAGTGTTGAAAGTAAGCACCAACCAGTTAAACCACATACTGCAGCGCATTAGAAATGATAGGGAAATAGTACTGCTTAGGGTTCTCCCAGAAAGTATATTAATCTGTTAATATCTGGGGTGGTAGATCATGTCAGTATTTACACTCATATTATGTACTGTCATCTATATAATATTAACCGTCATTTTGCACAGATGAATATTCAGGTTTTTTGTGGGGGTAGCTCTTATATAATATCCTCTCATACAAACAATTTATGGCTAACATTTTTGAGCGCCTCTTCGCGATGGTTTTCAATTGTTGTAAACTACTTTGTGAGTCAATTCTGGATGGAAAGCAGGGCCTAAGTACGCAATTCAATATATAAAGTGCTTTCTGAGCATTCAAAGCACCTCATATGCATTCTATCCACCACCTCTAATATTAGTAGGTTAATTTGCAGATTAGCTTTTAGGCCTGGAGGCAAGAGGGGATACGTGCCCCGGGCAGCAGAACAGCATCCTGCATGGGACAGAGGCACACTGCAGCCACATCACAGTCCTTATGTTCTAGCCAGATTCCACATATTCAAAGAGGTGGGTGGACACTAGGAGCGTAACCAGCAGGAATGTAAAGGTGAAGTCAGGCCCTGACAATGGATGAGGTGTGGTTGGCTATGGCCCATCTACAGTGGCCGAGAAAAGCCCTCCTCCTTATCCACCCCAAGGAGAGGAAAGTGTGAAGCTGTAGTGGCCGGCCCAGCGGCAGGACAATGACAACAATCAATGGTGAAAAAGTTTCTCCCCTTTGTCCTCCATTGACACTCCTCCTCACATTCCTTTTCCTGGAGCGGGCAAAAAGGTGGGACATTCTATGGAAGTCTGAATGGGGCACAGAAGGAATAAAGACTTGCTCCTCTTTGTTCCCTTAACCCAGCACTGCTGCTCTCAAAGAGACAGGGGGCAGGGGGAGGCTGCAGGGCAGAACCTTTGCCCCCCAGAGCAAAATCTGTAGATCTAGCAATGACAGCTTTGCAAGGTAGTTCAGTATTATTGCTCCTGTACCGCAAACGTTGACTGAGGATTGAAGGAATAGGAGTGGCTTGAGTTCATGGCTAAAGTGAAATTTTGGATCACAGCCTTATGGGTTCAGACCTTACCTCAGGTTAAGAACTTAATTTGTTCCGGAGGTCCGTTCTTAACCTGAAACTGTTCTTAACCTGAGGTACCACTTTAGCTAATGGGGCCTCCCGCTGCTGCCGCGCCACCACTGCACGATTTCTGTTCTCATCCTGAAGCAAAGTTCTTAACCCGAGGTACTGTTTCTGGGTTAGCGGAGTCTGTAACCTGAAGCATCTGTAACCAGAGGTCAGTTCATTAGTACTTCACAATTTCCTTGTGTCAATTTCCTTGTTTAAAGCTAGACTGCAAGAGAGTAAATATAAGCAAAGAATTTTCTGGGTGGTACGGTTTTCTACTTGGTTGACTGATTTACAACAAGTATGGCATACATACTTAGCATACGTACATTTTTATCTGCCAGGCATTCTTATATGTGGTAGAATACACACAAGCTTATGACCTGGAACATATGAGTAAGGTAGCCTGTTTCTTAAATATGCAATAAACTGTGGTGATGCAGACACTTCTCCCTCACTCATAATACTATAAGAGAGGGCCTTCTAATGAAGCTGAATGGAGGGATATTCGGGACAAATAAATATTTATTCACAAGGTGCATAGTTAAGGTATGAAATTTGCATCCACAGGATATGGAGGTGACCAGAAACTTGGACAGCTTCAATAGAGGGTTAGGCAAATTAATGGAGGAAAAGACTATCAGTGGCTACTGGTTATTGATAGCTATGTGCTATCTTCATGAGCAGAGGCATAAGGCCCCTGAATATCAGTTGCTGGGGAGCACAAGTGGGGAGAAAGCTGTAGCATTCATGTCTTGCTTGCAGGCTTTTCACCTGATTGACCACTGTGGGAAAAGAAAGCTGGACTAGAACGGGTGATCCAGCTGGACTCATCTTAAGTCAGCAACAGGGAACAAGATCAAGCTTCCTACTCCACGTAAACCGATTACCTGACATCACCGTATCATCAGGTAACCCAACCTCAAAAGGAAAGAATTGGGAGCCCATATTAACTATGTTCACCATTCTTTCCTTTCCTTCTTTGCAGCCCAGCTTGTCCTCCCTGTGGGACTTCCTGATAGCATCAATCAGCTGACTACATCAAGCCTAATGGCAGCTACATCAAGCCCAACTTTAGGCAGGAATCACCTGCACTAGAGGACCTCCACAGTCCAGCTAATCCCTGGAGCTTGCTGTGAGCACCAGCCAGCACTGACAGCAATCGTAACAGTTTAAGATTAGAACTGTACCTTTGTATTCACATCGTTATCTGCTATACATCTGACATCACATATGACATCAGGTGTGGCGCAGGTGGGCGTGGTTTGCAGAAAAAGGTAATTTTCTCTTCCTGGCAAGACATGTACATGCATATCTCTGGGTCTCCCCTGCCTTAATACACATGCATATATATGGGGTTTTTTAATTGGAACTTTTAGGAAACACTAAAAGCAAGATTAGAAAGGAGGCTTAATTTAATCTTAACAATGAATTATTTCATTTAAGTTACAACAATAGCTGTTAGTAAATAAATTAAGTTTGTGGTTCGAGGACCCAATCCCTGCATAGTGGAATGAAAACACAAGGACACGTGATATAAGGTTAATGGGCAAGAAAAGGCCACAACTTTATTGATTACAGCGAGTGAAAAGGTATTGGCTTAGGCATTGGATTACGTCAGCTGACTCCACCCACTCGGAGAGGGGTGAGTCTAGAGAGGGGGGTTTATTCACCAGTAGGTGGAGCCTGTTTATGCTAATCCAACTATAAGCTCTCCCCTGATGTCACCGAGGGTCGTGCCATGGCCTCCCGTCACGCAGGCATCAGACAGAATACACGACTGACGGATTCCTTTAACGGAATACCCAAAAATTGAAGGCGTAGGCGATGGCCACACCTAGCCCTTCCACACACCACAACACATTATTCCAATGCCTAACCTACCCACCAATACCACAAAAGTTGTGACGATTGCTACGAGGTAGGCGAAAAAACCAAAAAACCTAACGCCAAATGGAAAAACTCCTACCAGGCCCCCCGGACAACCAGGGCGACCAACCTAAGGTCCATAGCAAGGCCAAAAGAAAACTGAAACCCTGTTCTAAGGGAGTGGAGGGTGGGTGACTCGCGACGGGACGCCGAAAAGTGAGGTTGGCGCCGTAGCAATTTAGGCTGCTGTACACGGCCCCTTGAAGGCACCTGGTTGGGCGCCTGGCCGTGGGCACCAGCCAGGTGAGTGGGAGGCAGGGGGCAAACGCCCCTTGCTTGGGGCGGAGTCCGGCTCCCACCCACAACCACTCCCCTCTCTTGCAGGAGGAGAGTCTTTGTGTTTAAGAAGATAAACATTCTGGAACAATTATTTGCAAAGTCATGGTTTTGGTACCTCAATCTGCTGCAAAACTCCATCCCTATGACTTTACCACATTTCAGACAGCCTCTTCAGTCTAACCCTCCCTAGTCTTTTCTTTCCATGCATCTAAAGGTTGCAGGCATCCATTCTCAAATTTATGCCTACTTTATGCCCATAGGTCTCAATCCAAACATCTCACCTGTTCGATAATGACTGTGTTATCCTTGTGCATGATCTAGCCTAAGTACCATGCCCAATCCCCTATCTGATATGGCCTATCACACAGAAAATGAGCATATGCAAATCTCAACCCCATAAAAGGACAAAACCAAGCAACCTAGCTGAAGCCAGCTACATGAACAGTTAAGCAACGGCACATACTCTTGGCATCATCCTTCAACATATGCCAAGTAACTGCTGCCAGCTGAGCAATTGCTGCTTTTCATGTTTATGGAGAGACAGTTTGCGTTTGTGTGTAGAATTGTTCAGGTGAAAAATATGCCCTTCCTGGCTACATATAGCAGGGGTCAGCAAACATTTTGTGCAGGGAGCCGGTCCACTGTCCCTCAGACCTTGTGGGGGACCGGACTATATTTTTTTGGGGGGGGGTGAACGAATTCCTATGCCCCACAAATAACCCAGAGATGCATTTTAAATAAAAGGACACATTCTACTCATGTACAAACACGCTGATTCCCGGACCATCTGTGGGCTGGATTGAGAAGATGAATGGGCCGGATCCAGCCCCCAGGCCTACCCATGACATATAGGGTCAAAAATGAGGCTTCAATTAATTTCCATCAATTCATTCCCATAATGAATTCCTAAAAGATGTAAAATAGCAAAAGGTTGCTATTTTAACAAAGTGTTTGCATACATTCACCATCACTGTGGCGAAACAAAGAGACTGTTTGGAATATTGACTATACACAGCAGTTGTCTGGCAAAGAGCTTTGGTTATGGCAATTTGGAACCAGGTTCAAATCCCCACCACTTTGTTTACACCGAGGGAGGACAGGAGCGCTTGAGCAAATTGCTATCTTTCAACCTTGACCAACTGACCAAGTCCCTGTGAAGCTAAAAGTGGTGATCTGAGCAAATGTGAGAAAAAGCAAGACAGAACAAAAAATTGTCTTACGATTTAATTTGCTATAAAGAGGCTAATTCACATCGATAGCTAGAGCTAGGCGCAAGAAACAGGACTTGCCATATGCAGAAGCCACATGAAGTAATGGAACAGAACAGAAAAAATATCTCTGCTGGATCCAGCCAAAGCCTGTCAGGGCTATACATATTGTCACCTGAACCAAGGCATATTCTTGCTGCTTTCTTTTTACAGTACTGCATCTCTCTTTGTAGTCTTATTTTATATTATAGGTGCGGATTGCCACTTGAGCTAGTTTTAAAGCTAGCCAAACGAGTCTTCTGACACTTAGCAACCTCCGGTTTTTGTCTTTTGTTTCAAAGTTTTGCAGGAACAGGCAGCTAATAGTGTTCTCTTACTTTTAAGTGAATAGAAGCCAATTAGCAGATCTCAACTGAGTAGCGGAAAAAGAATGTAGAGCAGAGATGAGTCTTAAGCTTGCCATATGCAAGAGGCTCTATTTTTGGAAAAAGGAAGCGCTTGGTTGCTATATCGCAAAGCTAGCCAACTTTCATATTCTCCAGCAGCGAGCCTGTAATTAGTAGCAGTAATTAGTAATATCCATCCTCATTGTGTAATCAGAAAATTATATTATGTACCAACACACCCACATGCTTTCAAATCTCACGTTTCTCTAACAAAAGATAATTTACATGGCATGGAAATTCTCAACAGTAAGCTCCAGGTATGAAGGTTCACTGAGGGATGAGCTCTTAACTGTACACAGAATTTCCATCTCTCTCTCTCTCTCTCTCTCTCTCTCTCTCTCTCTCTCTCTCTCTCTCTCTCTCTCATTTTAAAAGTTGTGGCTAATGCTGAGCGATTAAATTTCAGCGGGACATTGTTGACATGCCTTCTCTCACTGCAGGTAATGTAGTTATTTGTCATTTTCCCCATTGCCTGAGAAGGACCGGGAGCAGCTGTCCCAAACGAATGCTTTCAGGCCAAGAGAATAGCCCTATTCAGTTGTTCTCTGCACACGCAAACACAAGTTTCCATTGCATGAGAGGGAGAGTGACCCTGCCCCTCCCATGCAGAACCCATCACCATTCCTTCGTCCTTCCCAGCTGAAGGAAGTGCCTTGTTTTATTTAAGACCCAGGAAGACCAGACTGTTAAATCATGCAGGGAGCTTGTTTGAGTTGAACCGCCTTTCTGCTGCAAAAGTTCAGCCCCCAATACATTGGGTAGGGAGGGAGGTTGCAGCAACAGAGTCATATGGGAGGGGCAGGACCATTTGCATCGTAGAATCATCTCACCATTCACACAACATTAATTGCAGAAGGGAAGGGAATGAATGATATGGGCTAGCAACTTCATTTATTCGTTTAAAGTGCACGAGAGATGGAGATAGAGAATGAATTATTGTAGTGGTGTCTGTTGATTACATATCTGCCGTCCACTAAAAATAAACACTGTATTGACTTTATTTTGTATTTGATTTAGAGTTTGTCTGCTTCATTGATATCACCTTGATTTATTCTCAGATTGCTAGCCCTTAAATCCACCCCCTTTCCACCCCCTTCGTAAAACTACATGTGATATAGCTGAGCACTGGATACATTATATTTCGCTGATACTTCCATACTCCAAGATTGATTTATGTATGCATTCTCTGATCATTACTTGCAATTCTACACTTTTACGACTCATGCACCTTTGTCTACCAGAGATTTGGAAACAGATATTTAGAGGGTACTTTCCTAGGCTGAATACTTACGCATGTTGGGAAATGTCTAAGTTCTGAATTGGTCTGGCTTCAGAGAACAAATTTGGCTGCAACTGACTCTATGATTTATTAACTCTGCAATGAACAAAAGAGAGTATGCTCATCACAGATTCAGTGTAGCAGCAACCAGAGGAGCAGAAGCATTTGCAAGCAAACGAATCCTCTGCCAGAGCTTTATAGGATGATAACAGACACTATGCTGCATTGAAAGGATAGCACTATTCTCTGGACATGTGTGAGATTTTACATCCACACGACAGGTCTTGGATGGATTCCTCTACAGGTGGAAGAACTGCTCCAATGAAGATCACTGCATCCCAACCTGGCTTTGCTTTTGCGGGGGGGGGGGGGGGGGCTCAGCAAAATAGCCTCCAGTAGACCCCACTACTGCACTCCAGTTCTTCCTCCCAGAGAGGACAAGTGATGGTGGCTACTCACTTGCACTGATGTTAGCAGTTGTGCCACTAGTGTTTCACTAGCCCCTCAGCCTGCATAACTCTGGTGTAATATTGCATCCTTGACCACTATGCTACAGCAGCACTTAGACTCACATGATGACTTAACAAAGGTAAGCCAATAAATGCCATAGGTAAACAGAAATCACAAGGGCTGATCAAATTGGTTGCTTGGATACTAACAAGCCCATGGTGGCATTTAGGAATTTGAAGTATTTCTCAGCCCTACACTGAACTGATGCCTAAAAAATTGATGTTGATGCCTCGGAATCTTGAGTATTTTCCCTGCCCTGCTGACCTCTTTTAAAACAAAGGTTTCCAAGCCCATATTCTAAAGCACCCTTTTCATGCAAAATGGAAAAGGGGGGGCTGGGGGCAGAGAGGGAGAGAGATAGAAATTAACTAGATGTATAACGTGTAAAAAATGTAAACGCATAAACTAAAGACAGATGCTCAGTCAGGGGGTTGGGGGCAAAGAGAGAAGAAGCAGCAAACTGGACTCACAATAACAAAATATTTGCTTTGAACAGAGATGCTTTGTAATGAGATAATTCACACTGAAGCTTTTTAGCAAACTGCCTTGGGGCAAATAAAGGGAGAAGCAATTGGAAAGATGCTGCCGGAATAGAGAGAATTGTCCTCTAAGAGTCCTCCCTCTTTTGCGCTTGCCACTCCCCTTCCCTCTCCATTATTCAGTGTAAAGTAGACACAAGAACTCCAGATATGCTTCTCCCAGCATTAGGGAAGTAAGAGAGATTAAATGCTGACTGTGATAAGAGCATTTGTAACTAATTAACTAGCAGCAACACAACTTAAGCTTATTATAGCGGAACTGTGACCGTCTTCCTCAAACTTTGGTCACAATACGAGTGTAAACAGCTTCTGGGAAAGGAATGCAAGTTCACCAAGGAACGAAGAGCTTATGTGCATTATCATTAAGCAGACTGTCAGAAAGAATAAGTGGTGGGAAGGAGCTTTGGGATATATCAGTAGTTTGAAGAGGTGGGAACCAGCCCATAAAAGCATATGCCAGAACAAATCTGCGACTCTTTAAACATGCTGCAAGGGTGAATAATCTGCAAGTAAAGCCACTGTAGTCAATGAAGGCACAGGGCTTCAACTAAAAAGTCAGGGCGATCAATCCCATGGTCTGAGTCACTGCCAAAGGGCCACTCCCACATTTGTCTTGCTGTTGACAACAAAAATGCCCTAATCTGAAAAGTAAACCTTGGTAAGTGGAACTAAACCACTTGTGACCAGCAGGGACAGCCCCAAAGGCTGTAGAAGCAGAGAGAACATAGGAAACTCAATCTGACCATTGGCTCATCTAGCGCAGTATTGTATCCATTCACTAGGGGCAGCTGTCCGGGGTTTTCACTCTCCCAAACCTACCTGGAGATGTCAGGGATTGAACAGGGACCTGGTGCTCAGCCGCTGAGGCTCGGCAGGCTGGCAGGTTACATGTCGAGAAACATTTATCCATTATTTTAAAGCTGTGTTAATTCAGATTCTCAAATTTAGCCATCTTATTCCTAAAAATTACATTCTGTTTCCCCCCTCATATGGGTCTTAAAGCAGTTTGCAGAGAATAAAAATATACAACATAAAGAAGTAAATCATCAGAACAGCATTCATGGTGCAAAGACCTCCTGAAATAAAAAGTTTTAACCAGACAGCTGAAACTTAGCAGCGATGCTGTGTGCCTGTTTTCTAACGGGAGGGATGTCATAGCGTAGGGCCCACTACACTGAAGGCACAACTGCTTGTTGACTGGAGCCATCCTTCTGGTCCATAGGTAAAGGTAAAGGTACCCCTGCCCATACGGGCCAGTCTTGACAGACTCTGGGGTTGTGCGCCCATCTCACTCAAGAGGCCAGGGGTCAGCGCTGTCCGGAGACTCTTCCGGGTCACGTGGCCAGCGTGACATCGCTGCTCTGGCGAGCCAGAGCTGCACACGGAAACGCCGTTTACCTTCCCGCTGGTAAGCAGTCCCTATTTATCTTCTTGCACCCGGAGGTGCTTTCGAACTGCTAGGTTGGCAGGCGCTGGGACCGAGCAGCGGGAGCGCACCCCGCAGCAGGGATTCGAACCGCCGACCTTTAGATCGGCAAGTCCTAGGCGCTGAGGCTTTAACCCACAGCGCCACCTGTGTCCATAGGGGACCACTAATAGTGCTCACCCATTTGATCTTAGTATTCAGCTGGGGGAAGGCAGTCCTTAAGATATCCTGGTCCTTAGTTGTTCAGGTCTTTGTACACTAGTACAAAAACTATGACTCTGGCCCTGCAGCAGATGGGAAACCAGTGCAGGTCTTTTAACACCAGTGTTATTGTTGGCCATAGCCTGTTCCCATCACCACTCTAGCTACAGCGTTCTGCAGTAGATGGAAATGTTGGACGTCACCACAGCCTAGCATTGCAGTAAACCAGTCCTGAAATTACAAATGTACAGACTGCCTTAGTAAAGTTACCCTTATGCAGGAATGGCTGTAGCCGATGCTGATAAAAGGCACTCCTAGCCATCAAGGCCACCTGGACCCCGTGGCAAAGATGCTCATGATGGTGTTCTGGTTCTGGGAGGGCAATTCAGATGGGTGCCCTGCTCCTCTCCTCTCCTGTCATTCTCTAAGAGTTGGTCAGTGAATGTCTGAAGCAGGCAGCCTCCTCTACTTGTGAAGGCTCCCCAAGAATTTTGTCCTCATCTCCATTATCCGTCCTCATGTGTTCACTTTACTTAGAATCACACCATCGAAAGAGGACTACTAAAGTTTTCACTTTTGTGGCTTGACATATTTGAAAGATTATTATATACCGTATATGCGACATACCTGGGCTGGGGAACTGGAGGCCCTGGGGTGTTTTTCTGGTAGAGGGGCAAATATGGCCCTCCGGACCTCTCTTACCTGGCCCTTGGAATTCTTCCCACCCCGTCTCTCCAGTCCACATCCCTTACTAGTCCTGCCAGTGTTTTTGCCTGGCTGGAATGTATACTTGAACTCTGATAATGCCTCTTGGTTGTTTAGGTGGAGGATAGAGAGGGGCACAAGTGTGTGGAAACTAGCTGCATGAAGTCAAAATTTACATGTGCTGGTCTGTAGATTTTGCCTTTGGACCCACCCATTACTGGCATGTGGTCCTTTGAAGGTTACTCAAGAGGAAATGTCAACTGGTTTCTGAAGACGCCCAAAACCACATAAATAAATTACTGGGGAAATGTTAATATGCAAGAAGCGAGCCCTTCCAACATTATACCTATATGCATTAAAGTGCATTCACCCAGAATCTTAGAAAGTGACATTAGAGGAGGCCCCAAGACACTATTGACATCAGCCTGCAGTTCAATGGTCCAACTGCAATTATTTTCTTCAAATACCTTCTACAACTTTAATTACCTTTTCCCAAATTAGGCAATAAAGTTGTTCAGGTCTCATAATTCTAGGGAACATCTGAGAACTTCACTAAAGGACTGCCACAACTATACCATTATGCAGCAGATCAGAAGCCTTTTTGCTCCAGACATGGGGTGACCTTGTCCAATCTTTGCAGTAGTTTTCTCCCACAAAACCATTCCTAATGTATTTTGGATTCTTCCATCTTTGGGGTGTCTGTTCTCCCATATCTTAACCAGGACCACCATGCGTGTGCATACACTACACACCTGTTCTCTGAAAGTTGATTCTTCTCTCATATTAAGACTCCCAGAAATACCAATATTCAGACCAAGTTAGATAAGATGATATAGCTTTTCACCCAAACTTTTAATGCAATCAGTAAAATCTGACCCAACCATCTCTTTTGCTTCAAAGGGTATATCATCTACCAATAGCAATGATGAGGGGAAAGTTGTGTACGAGAGAGAGAGAGAGAGAGAGAGAGAGAGCACGCAAGAAATAAAATGACTTCTTTTTCCACTGCTGTAAGGAAAGTGATTGGTTTTTTTTGTGTTTTTTTTTTGTTTGGCTTGCAGCATATTCAGAGTTCTTTGGGAATAATGGACGATGACGACAGCTGTGGCAATAGACCAGGCTAGCCAATACAATTAAACTACATAACCAATCTATGTTACACCAAAGAATGCAATTGCCTATTAAAATCATCGCTACACACTGCACTTTGATCTTCTTTATGATAGCACTCCTTATCTGCATTCCATCATATCCACAGTAGGGCAGAACTACATGTCACGATGGCTGTAGGAAACCCTGGGGTCATACCTGCGTCTTCGTCAGCAAATGACTCAAGCACAGTAGCAACACAGGTGCTCATACACATCTTGCAACCTGCCAGTACTCTCATCTAGGGGCCCTTGGCCCAATTGGGTTTTCCGCCGCTTAGATGGATTTAGTATAGAACATGTAGTTTGGAAACCATTAATAGGTGCATTTGCAAGATTAGTTAATGGGCAATAGGCAATAATCTCATTCCAGATCAATTATCCTGACCAAACACAACTTTCCATTTCTGTAGCCATAGCAACTAGCATGAATTAAGATCACCATTCCATGCTATCACCCAATATTACACAATTATACTCTGTGTTGGCATCCAGAATAGCTACCACCCCCTCATTTCCTAATTATAGATTAACATAATGGTTTCTTCCAAAAACTTAGATTTAAAGGGTATGTAGGGGGTGGGGAAAGTTTTTTACTTTTATCGTTCTTTAACCATGCTAATTTGAGAGCACAACAAGACGATTTAAAGGGAAATGAGTGCAAGTTATGTGATTTTGAGCAGGTGCTCCAACATGCATTATTAAGGTTGGCTACTGTTTTAAATCTGAGTCTAAATACAAGCAGCTGAGGTGTATCAAAGGTTAGATTATCTGGATTAGTGATTTTACAGGCATGATCAGAGATCACTTCAAAACACACAACATGCATGTTCAAAGTCCTCCTAAGTTCATTGCTGCTTCCTCCTTAGTAAGCATACATAGGATTGCTATGCTATGTAATAACTAGTCAACAGTTCCCTATATCTGTAATTCGAATAGAAAAACTGCATTGGCTAGACAGAGTGTACATCAAAAGCTTTCTTTCATTATTCCCTTGCAAATACATACACAGGCACATTCAGAGTCATGCGTGGACACTTCCTCCGCAGCCAGTTTGTAACAGCGCAGAGTTGGCTAAACCCATTGACTTCTAATGAGTGAGGCACAGTGGCTTGCAGGAATTCAGGGTTCAAAACAAACACACACCAGAAGTGACTAGGAACCAGAGAGGGTCATGCCCTGTTGCCGTTTGTTTTAAAAGGACCAGAGCAGTTTCTTATAGACTTCCGCCCCAATCTTATATGACTTTCCTCAGACGACCCGTTATCCTCAACGGGGGTGGGGGACAGTCCCCTAAAACAAAACCAAGCACGTATAGTAGAGATGCTGGAGAAGCTGGTGGCCCCTCCAGCTGTTGCTGGACTCCAAGTCCCATCAGCCCCGAGCAGCGAAACCCACGATCGGGGATGCTGGGAGTTGGAGTCCAGCAGCGTCTGGAGAGCTACAGGCTGCCCTACCCACGACGTATTAGGCTGCCCTAGCTTAAGCCAAGGAGGGACTTGTAAGGGAAGGGGGGGGGGAGAGAGAGAGACAGGTAGGAAGACGAAAGATGGATGGGTTTACTCAGGGGAAGCAGGTTCGCCGACCGAGACATGTAGATCCCCGGGCATGTAGGTGGACGCGAGGGAAAGCCTGGGTTGGGTGGGGTGGGGGTGGCAGTCCTCCAAACCGTCCGCGCCTTACCTCGCCCAGGCACAGCAAGAGAGGCAACGCGAGCAGCGCCAGCCTCCTCATGGTCGCGGCGGCGGCGGCGGGGGGAGAAAGGCGGCAGTTCAGGAATTCGCCCTCGCCGCGGCGGCTCATGTTCGCTCAGGCTCCCTCGGCGCAGTCATGGCAGGGAGACTCCCGCCCGCCAAAACAGAAAGGAGAAGGAGAAAGGCGGGGGACGGAGAGAGGGAGGAGGAGGAGGAGCGCCGTCCAGGTTCCTCGCGCAGCTGTCTCGGCCCCGCGCCTTGCCCCGGGCGGCGGCGGTGTCCCGGTGCCTCTTTCCTCTGTGGCGGCGGCGGCGGCAGCGCGGGCTCCGGGGGGAAAGTGCGCGGCCGTAGCGGCGGCGACGGCGACGGGGTGGAGCGAGATGCACAGGCAGGACAGGCGGCGGCGGCGGCCCGGGGAGTGCAGCGCGTCAGCCACCTCCCCTTTCTGGCCATTCATCGCTTCCTCCACGCTGCCAGGGGGCAGGAATCGGCCGGCGACGTTGGCAGCAGTTGAAAAGGTCGCTTTTGCTTTTTTTTTTTTTTACTGCCTGCCGCCGGGAGCCCAGTAGGAAGTTGTTCGAGCTGACATTCTCCGCCCGCCCCCGTCCGGGCTGGGTGAGGCGGGCAAGCGGCGCGTCTCTCCCACCCCCCACCCCCTTTTCTGGAGCGCGCGGCCAATTTGGGAGGGAAGGCACGCTCTTCCGGGGTGGGGGATCCGCTCCTGGTTGCACCGCCGTTGCATTGGGGGAGCCTGAACGAGGAAGCGGATCCTGTGCGGGGCTGCACCGAGGAAAGGCGCGCTGCGTCGAAGGTTCCTGTTGAACTCGATGGGGCTGGCGCTTAGTTCGCGGGGCCAGAGGGCAAGCCTCTCTGGTCTACTCAGAAGCAAGTTTCAGCGATGCTGAGGGAATCTCACGCCCAAGATAAGTGTGCCGGCTGTTGCAGCCTCAGGCGCAGCAATCCAACTGTAGCACATAGCTGCACTTGATGGCACGCTTAGCTTAACGTGGGAACGAGACCCAAATCAGGGACGCGGAAGCTGTGACATTTCGGGTTTTGCGGGGCTACAAATACCATCACTGCTGGCTGATGGGAGCTGGAGCCCAACAATATATGGAGGGCTACATCCTCCCCACAACCTATATGTGGAATAGAGCTACGAAAGAGGGGGAGAGAGAGAGACTAGGCTATCAGAGATCGCAAAGCTCTTGAAGCTTATTTTTAGCTGAGCTGATAACTGGTGGTATCAGGAAATCCTTAAACGTGCTCATAAACCATGCAAGCAGCTTTAAATTTCACTTCTGCTTTTTTGTGAAATAAAGGGAAGCAGGGCAAATTAAAAGGGAACTCTGCAGTGGTGGGGCATTTAAATGTCTTGCTTTAGCCCTGTTGCAAAGAGGAATTTAAAATACAGCATAGGTTTTTCCTGGCCTTTTCTTTTTTTACCACCCTGGCACATTTCATGTTTAATAAAAGTGTTCTTGGTGAAATGTGAGCAGCATTGCAGCCTAATTAATTTGTTTAAGATGAATGGACTATTTGCATTCAGCTCATACGCTGAGCACAGAATACAGATGAAGCAAGCAGGCTATTTTTAATTTATTTCTGCTTGGTTTCCAGTTTCCACTGCCAGGCCCAAATCACCCATGCATTCTCAAGCACTTTAAGAACAAGGAAAGTATTCCTTTTGTTAGCACACATGTCCATTGTTCACCAGCTTTGAAAGTCATCGCACATACTTCTAGCAGTATAGAAGACACTCCCCATCCAGGATGCTGGCCCTCATTGTTCAGCACCTAGACTCAGATGCATTTCTAGATATCCTTCTGGCCTGCCCATTATCATTTTGCACTTACACCACCTGTTGCTCCTGTCTCCAGTGAAACTGAGGGCTATGGGGCAGTCTTGACAGTTTCATCAATGCCATATTAGTTTTTACATTCAAGTATTGCTATGTACAGAAGTGATGGTATGCAAAAATGCACTTCTGAAGGAAAAAGCAAACACCCCCCCCCCCACAGCAGCAGGGAAAGTGGCCATTCTCAAATGTGTATTGGGGGAGGAATGAAGGGGAAGGACTTCTATAGAAAAGGAGCTGCCCATATTCTGCTAGGACAAGGTAGTGCTCTGACCATACCCAAGGTCAACACAGCTGACTCTAAAGCTGCGAAGGTGATTCTACTTTTGTCCTGTCCATGATGGTCAGTGCCCCTACAGATGGAGTAGCATTCCCTCAATTTATGCAGAGCCATATTCTATATTGATCAGACTAACCCCATAGACAACATATGGTAGCTTAATTTCCTTTAAGCATTCCTTCTGTGACCTGTTGGTTATAATAGTGTATTGCCCTGGCATGCACTTTCCCAGCATAAGGGAATAGTAGCTCACTGAGTCTGGCCCACTCAACCCTGTATGCTCTGATGTTCATCATCTCCAATCCGGATGAGCTTCATGCCAGCTCTCCATGGGGGTGCAAAATATGCTCAGTGACTTGTGTGTGTTGTTTATTTTGTTGACATTTTCCTCCATCTAGCCATAGCATTCACCCTAGCAGGTAGGTTTTCAGCAAATAAGGGGACAGTAGGCTGCTTTGGTTGGTTCCTGGGCTCTGTATCTTATAAGGAAGTGTGTGGGAGGTTAAAAGGGAGCTCCTGGCTCCTCTCAAGGTATCTAAGACATAGCCTCCCTTACTCAGAGGATGGAACCTCCCCCCATGTAGCTGCTGACCTTTGCTTGAGAAGGATATGCCAATACCTGTTCCCACTTCCCCCAAAATATGTCCTGGCACTTCAAACAGCATGAAAGAGCTGCCTTATTTGATTCTACAAGTGCTTTTAATTTCTGGTTCAGGTGGCCAGCCATTTAACACAAGATTTACATGCTAACAGCTTCTGTAACAATTCTAGTGCCTCCTTATCTGCATTGTAAATGGACTTTACCCACACAGGCCTAAGTACACATAATCATAAATGTGTGTGCTGTAAACGATGTAATTTACATGGATTCATAAAAGTGTTTCCTGTGGCTGCCTGGTTTTCAGGAGGAGGCTTTAACCGTGTTTTATCGATGTTGCATTTGTAATAAAACTATGTCAAGTTGATTGAAAGGTAGTGTTTTTCTTGTTTGTTTGACTCTCTCAGACATGGGTAGTCAGTTTGTCCATTGAAATTAAGTTCCAGAGTTATAAGATCCAGCTCTCAAACAAGTCTCCATTTAGAGTCTTCCAATATCTTGCAATAGTCAGCCATGCAACAGTCATCAGGTGAGTAATATCCCTGTGGGAAAGATTTTGCCAAAGAGGGTAGCTTGTTTTGTAGTAAGTCCTGCTTCATGAAAAACCATTTTTCCAAAACCAAAAAGCTTTGGGTCATTACCACCACATGTGGATAAATGAGCCAGTGACATTATAATTTCTTCAACACATAGCTGATTGGCAAAGTGTATTTGCTTCTTAACACCTGCATGACAAGCAGAAAATTAACAGGTGCATTCCTGTGTACACAAACTCATGTTTTCAACATGTGTCTTTTTCCAGTATTGAGCTCAGACTTGCAGCAAACTATACTTAAACCAAAGGGGATTATTAACTAGACAAGAGACCAAGGCCTAGTATCAAATAATTTGCAAGTTATTATTAAAAAACCAAGAGGTTTGACTCTTCAGGTAGCATTTGAGACGACTTGCAAGTTTGGGGTTAAAACCATGAGGCAGTAAAAGAGGGATACTAATATAAATTATTAGGCATTACGGTGGTTCACGGGACGCTGGTGGCACTGTGGGTTAAACCACAGAGCCTAGGACTTGCTGATTAGGAGGTTGGCGGTTTGAATCCCCGCAACGGGGTGAGCTCCCGTTGCTCGATCCCTGCTTCTGCCAACCTAGCAGTTCAAAAACACGTCAAAGTGCAAGTAGATAAATAGGGACCACTCCGGCGGGAAGGTAAATGGCGTTTCCGTGCACTGCTCTGGTTTGCCAGAAGCGGCTTAGTCATGCTGGCCACATGACCCAGAAGCTGTACGCCGGCTCCCTCGGCCAATAAAGCGAGATGAGCGCCGCAACCCCAGAGTCGGTCGCGACTAGACCTAATGGTCAGGGATACCTTTACCTTTAGGGTGGTTCACATCAAATGGATGTGTGTGGAGCTAAGTTATGTTAGAGAAGGTAGAATGGAAATAGTGCTGGGGCAGAGTGGCTGATTTGTTTGGGGAATGATAGAGATGGGAAGACAGAAGCAGAGAAGAGAGAGAGAAATTAGGAGGGCAGATATTACCTCACTTGGAGCGGAGGAGGAATGAAGTGGCTTCTTCGCGGCAGAGATGTTTCTGAATTGTCTTAGGCTGCTTGCCTGCTGCTGGTGGAGAGCAGAAGCTAAAAAAGTTCCAGTCAGTTACAAGTATGGCTGGGAGAGAACCCTGAAATCCTTTCCAAAGTCTGTGTCACAACACGTTAGTGTGTCGGCTGCAGTGTGTAGGTGTGTCACACAAACACTCCCCACACTCCTCTTGGGGCTGGAAAGGGGTTCGTTTAACCTCCAGTTTGCTAGTAAAACTGAATTACTGTGTCGCAAAATGTCCAAAAAGTGTAGACAGTACAGTGGTACCTCTGGTTAAGTACTTAATTCGTTCCGGAGGTCCGTTCTTAACCTGAAACTGTTCTTAACCTGAAGCACCACTTTAGCTAATGCGGACTCCTGCTGCTGCCACGTCGCTGCCGCGCGATTTCTGTTCTCATCCTGAAGCAAAGTTCTTAACCCGAGGTACTATTTCTGGGTTAGCGGAGTCTGTAACCTGAAGCATATGAAACCCGAGGTACCACTGTACTGAGCTAAGCAGACAGATGGCTTGACCCGCCATGAGGCTGCTTGTTCCTGTGAGGATTGGGGCCCAGCAATCTATTGACTGCTTATGGGCACGTATTAATTTAGCACAATCTACCTCAAAGGGTTATTTCAAAGATGGAAATGGAGGAGGGGTGCCTAAGTCTTGGACTCCTAGGAGAAAAAGCAAGATACAAATGCAATTTAATATTTTTGCACCATATAGAGAAAAACATGCAGAGAGCCAGGAAAACACCCCCCACCCACCTACCCAGTGGCTTTAACAGTGACATTACACAGCCCTGATATTTTACAGCTCCCCCCCAAAAGAAAGTTTGCTAAGCCTGACAAAAGAAATCCCCTGAGCATACACTGTTTCACAACTCATAAAACAGCAAAGAGAAGAAGCAAAAGGAAAATTTGGTAAAGTGGCACCCACCTGTCCTTAGAACTCTCTGTTCGTCTAGTGATTCAATAATGTTGCAACGGAAACAAAATGCAAATGGAGGCAGCGAGGGAGACCTCATCAATTACCTATAATTACGGTATTTTCAGGGTTGCCCGCCGACCAACGAGAACAAGCCTCCTCTGCTCTTGTGCCTTTAGCTGACATTTAATATGCACAAATCAATAGATGAAGTTTTATGTGACTTGGAGATAAACTGTTAATACCCCTTACTCTGTGCAGATCAAGCTCCTGTTTAATGCATAGCTACAAGACCCAGCTGAACAGTTGGCAAACCTAGGGAATTAACCGAAATAATGTAAAATGCAGAATCATTAGATTAGCAGAAATACTTTTTTTACACTTGGGAAGGGGAGATGGCCATCATATCAAGGTAAAATCTGGGGAGTAGCATGTAATGGGGTGGGGTGGGTGGGTGAAGGATTATTGAAAAGTATTCCAGTGGCAATATTCTCTAAGACTGGAATAAGGAACTTGTGGCAATCCAAATGTCCCATCACCCCTGACCATTGGCCAGGGTTGATGAGAATTAGATTCAAAGAGTGTCCAAAGAGTACCACAGTATGAAATTATTTTACCCCAAAATCTGAGGAGAGGTACACAGAAATGAAAGGCACCAAACTATTTACGCACCCTTTGCTTTGAGTGAAACCCACTCGTTCTAAACCACAAGACTTTTTAGAGAAGCTCAATATAGGGGGAAAATAGAAATTTTCCTATCCTGCGCAAGTGCTGCTGCTTTGTTCTGTTCTTTGCATATTTTGTATGAGGGGAAAGAAATTCAGGAAGTTAAATAAATGCATTATCGGAGGCGTCAGCACTATTTGTAAACACCCATGATGGGGTGCAAGGGGGGCTGTTGAGGGAGCGGGCAATTCATCTAAACTCTGGACAGAGGCAGCTTCTGGTTTGGGGAGAATCCCTCTACTCCCAGAAGCCCCTCCTGTGCCATGCACCAGCTCACAAAGTTCAGGAAGCGACTCCCCCCCCCCCCCCCGCCACAACTCTCCAGCAAGGTTTTGTAGGAGTGCAAAGAGTTGCAGAAGAGGGAAGAGAAATTTCTTCCTTCCATTGAAAGTAAAAGCAGCTGCCTTGGCCACACAAAAAACAAATCAATACTAGATATCTTTGTTAGGTCACCCAAAATTTCACAAAATCATGTTCAATTGTTTGAGTTCCCCAGAACTTGGTGGTAAATGAAAGGAGGGTTTGCCTTTTGCCAGACTGAAGCCAAAGCATTGAGTTTATTGAGCATTGTGCATTATTTTGTTAGTGTGTTGCTTGAAGCCTCAAAGGAAAGCAGATGTTTATATCAGTATCCAGAGCACCAAAAACTGTAAAGAAGAGTGCATCAAACACAGTTTCCTTTGAAACACCATATTTCCTCTCTTGGAGAATGTTATCCTGTGCATTCATCCTCCAACAATTTAATTAAAAGAACCAAGTCAGGGCTCCAATAAATTTTGGTTTTATGATGGTCCATCAGTTCTTAGTCCTCCAGAAATGCTCTCTTCGTTAGCTATATTTGTTTTCTATCTATCATCTATCTATCTATCTATCTATCTATCTATCTATCTATCTATCATCTATCTATCTATCATCTATCTATTTATTTATTTATTTTAGAGCATTGATATTCCTGCTCTTCAGCCCCAAAAGCTTCCAGAGTGGACAAACATGATGCCCAAGAGAAAAGGGACAAGGAGAAAAGAGGAAAAATGCAAACTCAGGCACCAATTCTTACATAGTAGTTTTTATAATGCCCAGCTGGCAATAAAACAGTTCAGAGGTAGTAAGTACACGGTGGAGCTTGTCTTTTGGCGAAGTTGATGGATTTCTATTTGTATAACAGGCTGGATGGGGATGGGGGGAGTTGATTGATAATATATAAGAGTCGTCAGATTATGGCTGGTTTCACTACTATAGAAGTCATGAGAAGCAGAGCCAATGAATTCTCATTTTGTCTCCATCCACCTCCATTTTTAGTGGTACAGTGGTACCTCAGGTTACATACGCTTCAGGTTACAGACTCCGCTAACCCAGAAATAGTGCTTCAGGTTAAGAACTTTGCTTCAGGATGAGAACAGAAACCGTGCTCCAGTGGCGCAGCGGCAGCAGAAGGCCCCGTTAGCTAAAGTGGTGCTTCAGGTTAAGAACAGTTTCAGGTTAAGTATGGACCTCCAGAACGAATTAAGTACTTAACCTGAGGTCCCACTGTACAAGGACAACAAGCAGCCAAAAGAGGAGGAAGGTGAGAGCAGTGCCAGCCCCCGAACTGGTTGTCAGTAAGAAAGCAGGCAGGTGGAGGGAGGCTGAGGGAGGCCTGAGGTTGGTGGGGCAGTTCCCCATGTGCCCCAACACTCCAGCCTCTGCTGATCCACCCTCATAGTGAATCCATGGCTGAGTACCAGTCCATTTTGTAAAAGCAGCAGAGGATCTCCATGAAGACCAAGATGCTTATTGTTGGCTAGCCCTTGATGGACTAGAGTCCAGTTCACGAGCTACATGAAGGATTATCCTGCTGCATCTGATGGAACGGACTCTAGTCCATGGATGCTGGTGTTTTAGCCTTCCAAGGTACCAAAGGCTTCTCCTTTTGCAGCAACAAGCTAACCCAGGCAGCTACTCCTCTGAAATTAGATCCATTTTGTAGCTAACGACACAGTCCACTTGACCCAGTAGTTCCGAGAGGGGAGCCACTCATCAGTTCCACCTCCGAAGCCACAAACAACAGCCTTGTATTGTTTGCTCCGCACGTTCATCAACATTTCACATTGGCTGCTTGCTATCATAACCACAAAACTCTTCTGGAAGGTTAAATTGACCACCACTTCCTTTTCTTCTGGTAAACACAAGGCATGCGTGTGGCAACCTATGTCCTATTGATTTCCATGGGCTAGGCATTCTTAACAGAAACTGTATTGTGACCACCACGGATTGCAATATATAGGACAGTGGAAGATTTTGAAATCTACATGTAATTTAGCCTGGTCTATAGTTAGAAGTTGAGAAACTCGAAAGCCACAGAAAGTGGTAGGTGTCAGTTAACACAGTGTGTTCAAAGTTATTATTCAGCCAACACACCATTGGTGACAGTGCAATCCTGGCCATGCCTACTCAGAAGTAAGTCCTACTGAATTCAATGAGGCTTGCTTTCAGGTAAATTAGGGTTGCCATGTGTCCTCTCTTTCCAGGACATGTCCTTTTTCCAGGATTAAAATTTCTGCAGATTTTAAAAATTTGGGAAAATGTCTAGGTTTTTTGTTTTTGTTTGTTTGTTTTTGTTTACAGTGACCCAATAAATTTCTTCTAGTGCATTAGATTCAGATCTAAGGCACCTGGCTAAGCTGGTCTGCAGCAGAGAATCACAACAGAGCAGCAACTAGCTCCATACTGTCTAAATCCCTGCTCTTGTGGCTGAACTCAAAGGCTGATGGCTCAGCTACAAGATCTTGGAGGAGGAGTCTGGGAGGGCAAGAGTTAACATCCTCCTGCCCTTCAGGAGAGTCCATATGCACATGTTAAACAGTGTAATAAATTGTTCTGTGCACACCTATGTTCACAAAGATGTGAGCATGAGCCCAAATACTTTCATATGGCAAGTGAGGGAGCAATATGTATTATTATTATTTTGTTGGTGAAAGTTAAGAACATTGCTACTAGCAATATATCGCAGCTTCTATAGCCTACAAATAGTAGGGGTATTTAAAATGAGAATCGTCGTAGCGATCTGTAGTTAAAAGTAAAAGTCGGCAAATATGTCCTCTTTTTTGCTCTTCAAAATATGGCAACCCTAGTAAACTGGGTTAGGCTAAGGTGCAATCCTATACGTGCGGGAACGTTCAACTAAGTTTTATTCAGAATAGACCCACTTAAATTAATGAACTTAATTAGTTTCACTAGATCTACTCTGAGTAAAACTTAGCTGAATACTAGTCACTAATTTTAGAACTAACAAAAATGTGCTGGAATTGTACAGCTGTAAATGCATGTAAATTCTGACACCAATACCCCCAGGGTGCCTAGGGCTATTTAAGAGGTCATCCATACCATTTTGGTAACAGTAGCCAGTGGCATAGCGTGGGTTGTCAGCACCCGGGGCAAGGCAAGTAATTTGTGCCCCCTAACCCGTGGATTTGCGCCGCCTAACCCCCAGATGTTGCACCCGGTGCGGCTGGTCCCCCTTGCACCCCCCACGCTACGCCACTGACAGTAGCAGAGATGACAAGTAACACTGCTCATTTTCTTCTCTTCTCCTATAACATTTAAATTTTTCAAAAGTAAAAAAATGTAAAAGAAAAGCAGAGCAATTGACACAAGTGATTTAGGCAGATGAAATTAATTTAATACTTTCAATTTAATACTTTTCCATTCCAGCTGGAAAAATGAGAAACCCAGAGAAGCAAAGTTGACAAATCCTACCATCCCATTCCCTACCCATCATGCACTTGATGTGCATGTAGAATGAAAGCACTTCCAATGTTCTCCACACAGACACAGCTATTTTCTCTTCTCCGCCGCCACCCTAGACACTTTTATGTCTCTCTCACTCCTTCCTGAAAGTTGTTGAGGACTTCTACTGCACGGAAGACTCTGAAAGAACTTTTTTTATTATTAACAAGAGAGGAGGCTAGTAGGTCAAAGCAGCACATAAACAAGAGGTTTTTTCTTTTAAAATCAGCATATCCTAACAAAGAGGCCCATTGAGTGTCTAAATTATAATATGGGAGACTCAGTGTTCTATATTTTGTCTACAAAAGCAGCTGTAACTTTCCAGTCTAAAAAAATAAGGGGGGGAGGGGAGGAAGCCTGGCTCCCTTTATACACAGTTCTGCAGAATTCAGATGCATTTTGCGATAAAAATAGAAATTAATGCTATTCATGCAATGCTATGAATTTTATGGATCATTTAATGGCTTATCAGTACAGAATATTTAGAGAAAGAGCTCTGGTGAATATGTAATAGATTACAGGGGTGTGGAAGTGTCCCTCTTGTACAGGCATCCCCAAACTCGGCCCTCCAGCTGTTTTGGGACTACAACTCCCATCATTCCTAGCTAACAGGACCAGTGGTCAGGGATGATGGGAACTGTAGTCCAACAACAGCTGGAGGGCCAAGTTTGGGGATGCCTGCGTCTTGTAAGACTAGTGGCAAAAACAACGTCCCAATGTTATAAGTGTTCTGCAGCATATTAAAACAGTGCAAGTTGACCTAATAACTTGAAATGCCTTCACTGTAGGAGTTCCCCATGGTTTGGATGCTCAGTCTTGTTTTCTTATCCAGTGATTTAAAAACCTTCCTGCTTCAGATCAAAGTCAATTGCATGTTGACACAAGCTCCACAAAACCTAGAAACTGCAGAACCTGCAACCAGCAACAAACTGGCATGCGTCAACTTGCAAGAGGATCTTTCTAGTAATACAGGAAGACTTAAGGTAATACAGGTCCAGGACAACATGGGGCATCTTTGATGATCCTCGGTGCTCCATCATCTCCATGTGGATTTTGGAAGACCAAGGGAAAATGTGAGTAAATTGCAAGTAAGTACAATTTGTGGCACTGCATAACCTCCTTACCGATCATGGGGCATGTCTTTCAAGGCATTTGCCTTGGCTTTCAGCTTCCTGGCATTGTTACGGATTACCGTGAAGTCTGAGGAACCACATCTACTGTCCTTGATTCCCCAGAAGCACTTTTTAAGGTGAGGATGCTGTAGGTGAAAAATTATTTTCATCTGTATTGAGCAGGGACAATCATGAGTATTACAGAATGGCAGAAGAAGTAGGAGATCATTGCCCAGGGCTCGGCCTTTTCACTGTCAACCACAGCTCTGTCTCCCTCTCCCACCTCCTTCCTCTGTGGTTAAGCTCTGCTCACAAAGAACACCAAACAAGATACTGGGCTGCAGAGTTGCACCTCTCCCTCCCTTTTGTCAATGAGCCTTGAGTACATCAAATTTCTTGGTTTCTTGCCGGATTCTCCCTGGTGCGGAAGGCACTTGGTACTCAGTCCATTCTGGCCAGTCCAAGTGGGAATCTAAATCGCTCTTCCCATTCGCCCCTTCCTGTGTTGCTATTATGGCAGGAGTCACCAGAAGGAATGCAGTAGCCGGGCTAATGTTAAACCGCTGAAGAAAATGCACAATATCGCTTATTATTTAATAACATTGTTGTGTTACTGTAAATGGTTAATTGTGTTATCTGGGAAGCAATCCATGCCAGCTTGACTATGTGGGTTGCTGTTTAACATTTTGTTGTTATTTTTACCTCGCTCCACAGCACCCTTCATTCCTTTACCATTTTTTCCTCACTAAGCCCAAAGCATTTAATGCTTTTTTTAAAAAAATTCACAGACACAACAAAGGGAAAATCAAACGTCAACAGGTATTGCAGAATGTATACAACATTTCAAGTTCCTTTTTGAATCACTTTCCCCCAATATACATTTTTGTACCCTATTGGGGGTTGTTAGAATAGCATTACAAAATTTAGAAAAGTGTGAGTTCTGAAGGCTAGCTGTGTCTTGGTTTACCTCATTTTGGAAAGTGCAAAACAGGTAGATTTGCACTGAAATGTGAGCAGAATGGAATTTATCTCCCATCCATATCTGCAAATTGAGCATCAACCTGTTTTAATAATCTCCATTTCCGCCATTAACTGATGGCTTCTCTTAATGAACGCTTCCAGCCTCACGCAAGCTATTTTTAATCGTATGTCTATGCAAGCCAAAAGTAAGTCGCAGTATATCTGTTTTTTGGTTCACTGAGCATTCCTCGCGGGCAACACTCATAAAAGGATATCAAACACACAGAGGGATGGATCCAAAATGCAAAATGACCTGTGGAGATTAGAGCAGGGAAGGCTGCAGGAAACGGAGAGATTTGGCTTTAATGAATGTTAAGCCCTACGCCCACTGAAAGGAAATGAGCAGGACTGACTTGTATAAAAGCAGAGCAAATGTAACTAGGCAGCCTCCTCAATCCCATTAAAACAGGCCTTTACATTTCAGCCATCCCGGGGGTCAGACCCTCATCACTTCACATACTTTGCGCAGAGAGCAATGGAAAGTCAGTCCCTTCGTAGAAGAAGAGCATTCCTTTTTAAATAATACAGCATATCAGTGGGCTCATGCACTTAGCAAGATGTGAATAGCATCAGAAGGTATGTTTGGACTGGAGAAATACTTCATACTATTTTCTGTCTAGCACATTAAAAAGGATTGTGATCAGGGCTAACAAACCCAAACATTTCGTGGGCTTTTTCAACCCACGTGTCTGTGCATCTTTTCTGCATAAATGGTATGTGGGCAGGGCAATTCAGTGCAGTAATCACTTTAAAATTTCATGTGGCTATTATTATTACAGATATACTAATAATGAATA
This sequence comes from Podarcis melisellensis, assembly GCF_964234715.1. Taxonomy (NCBI): domain Eukaryota; kingdom Metazoa; phylum Chordata; class Lepidosauria; order Squamata; family Lacertidae; genus Podarcis; species Podarcis melisellensis. The sequence continues at coordinate 72,073,921 of NC_138528.1, read as the reverse complement.
GGAGGTATTCAATAAATACCTTGTATTTAGATCTTGTGATTTATACAGTGGTACCTCGGGTACAGGTACGACAGAGGACGAGATGGTTGGACTGTGTTCTCGAAGCTACAAACATGAGTCTGACCAAACTACGGGAGGCAGTGGAAGACAGGAGAGCCTGGCGTGCTCTGGTCCATGGGGTCACGAAGAGTCGGACATGACTAAATGACTAAACAACAACAACCTCGGGTTACAAACACTTTGGGTTACAGACTCCTCTAACCTGGAAGTGGTACCTGGGGTTAAGAACTTTACCTCAGGATGAGAACAGAAATCGCGCGCCAGCAGCATGGTGGCAGCGGGAGGCCCCATTAGCTAAAGTGGTACCTCAGGTTAAGAACGGTTTCAAGTTAAGAACAGTCCTCCGGAACAAATTAAGTTCGTAACCAGAGGTACCACCGTATGGAAATGGTTCAGTTTCATTATATTTTCATATAATGGTTTCATATTTTTAAAAATGTTTTATTCATTGTTTATTACTACTTTTGTTACACTGTAGTTATGTATTTTTTATGTTGTAAGCCGCCTTGAGCATGGTTTGAACTGTGGAAGGGCAACACACAAATAAAATTATGTCTGTATATAAATGATCACATGACTGAAACAACTTCCACTTCACAATGGGACTTTCCCTCCCTTTCCTTCCCCACATGTGCTTTGTGCTGTCCCCAGATCTGCTCTAGAGTGTAGAGGGGAACCCGTAGAACCCCCTAGAGGAGGCAAGGGGGATAATGTTCTGTTGTGCAAGAAATTATTGTGCTGATTTTTAAGTTTGCCTTAGTGCTTAGTTAGATTCTAGCCAATGTTCTTTTTCTTGTTTGGCTGTGTCATTGTTGTTGTTGTTTTAATGTAAACTGCTGTGAGTTGCCGGGAAAGCAATGTGTAAGTGTCACAATATTTTTTTAAAAATCTGTGCCTGCTTTAGTGCACCACACACTGTATATAGCTCATGGTGATTTGTGCTTGAGGCAACCAGTGTGTATGGCAAATATACGACTCACTCTTAAAGGGGGAAAAAGTCACAGGATTTAGGTCACTGGTGCTCTCTTGATTCATATTAAACTGACAAATCTTTGGACGGCACTAAGTGATGGCTTCCTAGTCTTCTGGAGAGTCCGTCATGGACAGTATAAAGTAAGGGTGGAAAAGGAGGAGCATAAAGATTTCCTACCCAAGCCCATCAATGGGACCACAGAGCAGCAGTTTTCATTGAGCATATCCTTCAGTACTTCAAAACACATTGGCATGGCTTAGCATACTTGCCGCAGTGGCCTTGAGTGGTCCTCAATGGTAGAGCTCATGCTTTGTTTGGAAAAGGTCCCAGGTTCAGTCCCTGCCATCTCAAAGTAGGTTTCAGACTCCTGCCAGAAACCCCTGGAGAGCTATTGCTAATCTGTGCAGAAGATGTACTAGATGGACTAATGATCTGACTTGGTATAAGCCCATGTTTGTTGGCATTCCCATGTTTGTTGATTTTGTTTTGGCACAGGTAAGCTAGTAAAAACCTGTGTGTTTCTCCATCCCAGCATCCCCAGGTATAACCTGAAACCTGTATAGCACCTAGGAGAACCTAGTCTTTGAATTCTGCTGCCTCTTCCCACTCTGTGTCTCAAGACTGAAGGTGCTTGCAGAGGACCTGCTCATTCTGATTTGTTTGTGTCAGGAGTCAGCTTCACCTGCTGAACAGCAGCCTGAAGGGGGAGAAGGCAGAGTGATTCCACCTGCAGCTGATCAGCCTTCAAGGACACAGAGGAGAAGGCGATGATGAGAGCCAGCTGGCTTCAGCCTTCTTAAGCAGAACTTCCAGCAACAGGCAGATGCTGGAATCAATGCTTGTAGTTCCTGATCCTACTTTGCTGCTTCCTGCTCATCTTGACCTTTGACCCATGGATCGTCTGACCACACAGACTGCTGTTCTCCTGACCCTAGGACTGGACCTGACTTTGGACACTGACTTTGCCTCCAGGCAAATACACCTCTGAGACTCTTCCAGTTGGCTGGCCTCCAATTCCACTGTGCTCTGCACATTGTTGCTCAACAACAAGACCATGACAGTTCGCAGGGAGTTTAGATGACAGCAGCTCTTTAATGAGTATTCACTCTGATTTGTTCACAGAGAGGCTAGATGATGTTGTGTCAAAGCAAGTGTTATCCCACACTTCCCACTGCATTTCCTCATCACTTTCCTAATCACAAAATGTCCAGTCCTTTGGAGAAGCATGTTTGTTGGGCAAGACGTCCCAATCAGCTACAACTGTGTGGTCTGAATTTTCCAGTTTGAAATTATTAAATGCTTACAGTGAAGCCAAAAATCACAATGCAATATATTCAGATTGATTGGGGGAAGGTCCGTACCTCTTCAGTGAGTGGTACTGTACCTTCCTCCTTCCAACTCTTTTTCCTAATCTTAGAATTGTAGAGATGGAAGGGGCCCGGGGAATAATCCAGTGCAACCCCCTGCAATGCTGGAATATGCAGCTATCACATATGGGGGGGGGGGTCAAACCTACAACCAGGGCATTATCAGCACCACACTCTAACCAACTGAGCTATCCAGGCTGATACCATCTGCAGGTTGCCAACACAAGAGTATTCTACTTTAGGGGAAAATGCCCTTCATTCCATTTGTTCCTCCTGGCTTCTTCCATGATCACCCACATACCTTGGGGAAAACATGCAGCCAGATTAGCAGAAGGATGCGAGCTTGCTGTTTTGAGAGCTTGGACCAAAAATGTGGTGGATATATATATATCCAGTCAAACATTAAGGCAATAGCTTAGTCATACCACCATTTAGATAGGCAGCAGCCACTGGAAAAGCCTGCGCATCCTGAGATGGCTGTATGCATCTGCAGCCACAAGCAGGATGTGGCACAGCACCTGAGTCATTGTCTTATTGGAACCTGAATGCCGCACACTGCAAAGGAAACATAATTGGCCTGCTACAGGTCAGGGGCTGAGAAGCCAAGGCATTTCTGTAACTACCATGGCCCATCTGCTTTGGGATCATGACTTTTGCACTGGGCTTTTATACTGATATGCTTGACAAATCTTATGTGGAGGTTGTGTCTGGTCTTTATTGAGTTTCCCCCCCGATTTGCTTGCAGGGAAGTTACATGTCAATGAGCGTTCTGCTTCCATTTATCCTGATTAGCTTGCACAGTGGTTATATTAATTCACCTGCACTTTCAGCAGGTTTCCCTGTCATTTTCCTATCTGCAACATGTCCATTTTTAAAAGCAAACAAACAAAAGGGATTTGTTGCACCAGGGCAACAGGTTACTTTAATCCACCTTAATTGTGCAAATCCGAATTTTTGCTATATGCTCAAACCATTCTTGCAAAATACTGACAGTCTGTAGGCAACCCTGGATGACTCGCTTGAATAGAGACACAAGTTGAAATCCCATCCAGGTATTTTGCAGGGCATGTGAGGATGAGGGACAGGCACTGTGTGAGCAAGTTGAAGTGCCGTGTCAATCTTGGGGTGAGGGGGTGGATGAACAAGTAGCAGGCAGTTAATGTCAGGAAATAATAACGCCAATACTGCACTAATTATTCTTTTCCTCTGGGCTCCTTGTAAACTTCAGGAGCGTGGGGTGGGGGTGGGGTAGGGGAAGCCAGTAATTTATGTTAGAAATAAGAGGATGCATCTGTTTCCGGAATGAGGTTGATCAACTCAAGTCACAGGTTTTCTGTTCTGAAACATTACTTTCTTCAATTAGGAGTTCCCCTCTGTGTGTAACAACTGAGCTGTATATGCAAGTAAGGACATTATTACATCATTTGATGACAAGGAAGGAAGATTTCTGAATATGCAAACTCTTCTTGGTGCAATTTTTAGAGTGAAAGTAGCTGATCTGGTATGGAGATTGGGGACTGAGTGCCCCTCATTTAAACACATTTCAAAACATTAAAAAGCTTTTGTGGCTTGTGCTTGATTCTGTAAAGTCTATCTAATATTACCAAGAGGTAGGAAAAGATAAAACACAACTCCACCCACCCCCTTTTAATGCCTCTTGACACTAACTATGGATGTTTTCATATAAAAGCCCCTTGGAACCATATGTGAGTGTTCTTAATGCAGAAGAGGGAACATCTAGTCTTCTCTGCTGTGGCACCTATTGGTGCAGTGCTCTCCCTGTTGAGATCGCCAACTGTGGGGCATTTCTGCCATCAACTGAAGACCCATTGTTTAATCCATACTGTCCTTGACCACTACTACTATCCCTAGATGGCTTGGTTACTGGGCAGATATTTTACTGATGAATTGAAATGTTATTGTTTCATTTTTATGGTAATCTACGTTGGTATTTTCTCTATAAATGGGAAATGGAAATGACCGCCATCTTTATCATCACCATTAATTTAAAATGGATGTGAACCAGAGCCTACCTGCCTATGAGGCAGGGTGAGGTGGCTGCCTCCGGTGTTGCCCCCTGCCTCAGCTGCCACCCAGCTTTGCTCCTGGTGTCCCTAGCCTCTAGGGGCAGAGTGGGACCAGCGGCAAAGTTCTTAGGAACACCTCCCCTCCTGCCGATTTGTCGAGAGGGGAGGAGTTCTGCCACTCAGCTTTGCCCCTGGGCAGGGACACCTCCCCACCTACTTGTGTGGCACGGCTTGGCACCAGCTTCTCCTGAAGGGTCCTTGAGCTCCAATTATCCCAGTTCTTTCCATTCTTCCTCAGGATCTGACCACCCCCTACATGATACTTCCATGGGACTCATGGGACCATTAACTCTATATGTTTACAGAAATGCAGCACAAGCCAGAAGTAAGCCCCACTCTGTCCAATGGGGCTTACTCCCATGCAAATGTGCAGAAGATTGCAGCCTTATATGTCCCTATTTACTCATGGGTTCAGTACAGTTGTAAAAGGAGGTCTGCTGGCAGAAGGAGATTTTGCAGAGCTTTGGGTTTATCCTTCAAATGCATACGGTCTGTAGCAGAACTATCTAGGCTTCCCTAATCTTGGCAAGGCTTTGGTGCAACTTGTTGGCAGCTCTCCATCGGTGCATTCTTAGAAAGCCCTGGACATGTCTGCTCAGCCACCTTTCCATCCTTCTCCTCCCAGATCAGTCTGGTTAATTTATAGCAAGAGGTAGCGGAAGTCCCAGACCTGCAGTGCAAGTTCCTGCTGGTTTCGCTTGCTGCCTCCTCCTGCCTCTGAGGTCCTTCTTTTTTTGCCCAATTATTCTGAAGAGGCTTGTTTTGCAGTGCTCATTTAGTTCACTTACTTTGAAACACTCAAGATGGCTAATAATATACTGAATGATTAAAGTCAGTGCACAAAAAGTTCCACTGGTAGAATTCCCGCTTCTGTGATGATGATCTCTGTTGAGAGGAACAAGACAAATCTTAAATATTTATCTTGTATGTCAGATCTAGGCTTTCATTACCATGTTGTTTTAATTTTTGCTAATCATTGATATATTCTGATTATGTGATTGTTAGCTGCCAGAACAGTGGGATCTACATTTTAACATAAATATTAGATTTTGCAGCGTTATTGTGAAACTCTTTTCTTCTACGCTGGTGTTCAGTGTGTCTTGATGAAGCTGCAGCTGTTGAACATCCCACTGGTTCCTCTTAAGATCTTGTCCTGGAAGGGATAGTGTCAGTGCAATTAAACATGACAACATGAAAAAACTATTTATCTTATACGAATGATTACTCAGCTGAGTCAGCCATGATGCCTGATGGGCCCTGTATTCCTTCATACTGTGATGACAGGTGTGGCTGTCTCTTGATTTTGAAATATTACTACAGTGGTACCTCTAGTTATGAACTTACCGTATTTTTCGCACGATTGGACGCACCGGACCATAGGACGCGCCTAGTTTTTTGGGGGGGAAATAAAGGAAAAATTTTTTCCCTTTATTTCCCCCCCAAAAGCAGGTCAGGGAAACCGAACCAGGTCGAGGAACAGCGGGATAGTGGCGCTGCGCCTCCCTGCTGTCCCCCGAGCTTGTGGGGCTGGCTGATGTCTGCCTAGCGCGCGGGGCGCTCTGCTTCAGGGCGCCCCACCCGCCGGGCGGCAGGCTGCTATCCGCAGCTTGGGGAGCCTTGCGGGGAACTGCTGCAGGGCTCCCCACGCTGCGGATGTATGCCTGGCGTGAGGGGCGCTCTGCTTTAGGGCGCCCCACCCGCCGGGCGGCAGGCTGCTATCCGCAGCTTGGGGAGCCTTGCGGGGAACTCCTGCAAGGCTCTCCACGCAGCGGATGTGTTCCCGAAGCGCCAGGCGCTCTGCTTTCAGGGCGCCCAATGCTTCGGGAAGCAGGCTGCTATCCGCAGCGTGGGGAGCCCTGTGAGGAACTGCTGCAGGGCTCTGCACGCTGCAGATGTCTGCCCGGCGCGAGGGGCGCTCTGCTTTCAGGGCGCCCCTCACGCCGGGCGGCAGGCTGCTATCCGCAGCGTGGGGAGCCTTGCGGGGAACTCCTGCAAGGCTCTCCACGCAGCGGATGTGTTCCTGAAGTGCCGGGCGCTCTGCTTTCAGGGCGCCCGACGCTCCGGGAAGCAGGCTGCTATCTGCAGCTTGGGGAGCCTTGCGGGGAACTGCTGCAGGGCTCCCCAAGCTGCGGATGTATGCCTGGCGCGAGGGGCGCTCTGCTTCAGGGCGCCCCACCCGCCGGGCGGCAGGCTGCTATCCGCAGCGTGGGGAGCCTTGCGGGGAACTGCTGCAGGGCTCCCCAAGCTGCGGATGTATGCCTGGCGCGAGGGGCGCTCTGCTTCAGGGCGCCCCACCCGCCGGGCGGCAGGCTGCTATCCGCAGCGTGGGGAGCCTTGCGGGGAGCTCCTGCAAGGGTCCCCACGCTGCGGGTGTGTTCCCGAAGCGCCGGGAGCTCTGCTTTCAGGGCGCCCGACGCTCTGGGAAGCAGGCTGCTGTCCGCAGCCTAGACACGGCTAGCAGAGCGCTAATCCCAAAGCTTGGGGCGTGCGGAGCTCAGCGCGCCCCAAGCTTCTGGGCGCCGGCAAGGTCTCCGCTAGCCGTCGCGGGGCTCTCCCAGGGCTAGCGGAGACCTTGCCGGCACCCAGAAGCTTGGGGCGCGCTGAGCTCCGCACGCCCCAAGCTTCTGGATTAGCGCAGTGGTCCGCTAGCCCTGGGAGAGCCGGGTGACGTCGCGGGGCTCTCCCAGGGCTAGCGGAGACCTTGCCGGCACCCAGAAGCTTGGGGCGCGCTGAGCTCCGCACGCCCCAAGCTTCGGGATTAATGCAGCGCTCCACTAGTGGTGGGAGAGCTGGGTCTCCCACTCCTAGCGGATAGCTTCCTGAAGCCTGGAGAGCGAGAGGGGTCGGTGCGCACCGACCCCTCTCGCTCTCCAGGCTTCAGCGAAAGCCTGCATTCGCTCCATAGGACGCACACACATTTTCCCTTGCTTTTTAGGAGGGAAAAAGTGCGTCCTATGGTGTGAAAAATACGGTAATTCATTCCAGAGGTCTGTTCTCAAAGTAGCTGTTCTACTACAAAGGAATTTCAGAAATACACTGGAAAGAGAAGCTGCTGAATTGCAACTTATTACCAAACTTAAAACCATGGAGAGACCTGGTCTGAACAAAGACATTGGATTCTTATCTCATTATACATGACATAGCCATTTTTCACCTTCTCACCCCTTGCTTTTTCCTGTAAGACCTATTGCAGTCGTTAAGAGTCGTCAACAGGCTCATCACAGCTATCTGCCAATCACCCATTCCCACCACCCTTCTGAGTAATACCCCTCCCCACCTTCTCACTATATAGAAGGGTCTGGTGACTTCTGTTTCAGTGTATCTGAAGAAGTGTGCATGCACACGAAAGCTCATACCAATAACAAACTTAGTTGGTCTTTAAGGTGCTACTGGAAGGAATTTTTTTATTTTGTTTTGAGGTACCACTCTTCTTCTGTTGCTGTAAACCAGGGGTCAGCAACCTTTTTCAGCTGTGGGCCGGTCCACCGTTCCTCAGACCATGTGGTGGGCCAGACTATATTTTGAAAAAAATATATGAATGAATTCCTGTGCCCCACAAAAACCCAGAGATGCATTTTAAATAAAACGACACATTCTACTCATGTAAAAACACACTGATTCCCAGACTGTCTGCGGGCCGGATTGAGAAGGTGATTGGGCTGCATCTGGCCCCCCAGGCCTTAGGTCTCCTACCCCTGCTGTAAACTTTACTTTTGAGGACTTTTACGCAGCCAAGGGTATGGTGAATGTGAGGAGATTTCACCCCTCCCATATCCAAGAATCTCCTGATGATCTCCTGATGATCTCTGCTGACTCTCCAGAGAGGAGGAGGCGTGTTCTGCTATCTACTTATTCTGCCCCAGCACCACAAATCAAAGTGTGTGAGAGTCAGTCAGTCAGTGTGTCGGAGAGAGAGAGAGGCTGAGTGTTAGAGATTGTGTGTAGAGATAAGGTTGCTGCTAAGAGCAGCTGCAGACACTCAGTGCGGTTCAGCATTTCTTTATGCAAAGACCCATTTAGCTCTGTATATAGTTTGTATAGTTGTAGATAGAATAAAGAAGATATTCTACAGAGCTGCTCTCCGAGTTGTTTATACTCTGCAAGACTCTGCTATACTCTGCTGTGCAACGACTGTATTATTATTTTTTTTTAAATAATTTTTATTAAGGTTTTCCAAATTAAAACAAATAAAATCCAATTCATAAACTTTTTCCAATATCCAGGACTTCCCCTCCCCACCCCCTCTTGTGTTCCAAATCTTCCAAAAAAAGCAATAATATTCAACAAATTCTTATTCCCAAAATACACTCATCATCAATAACTCAATTTATCCAAATTTCCATCCCCTAAGGTCGACCTATTCCCTTCCACGAGTTCCCCCCTTTCAAATATAGTACAGATGAAAATAAAATAAAAACAAACAATAATTTTACAACCTTTGGATTCCAAATTTCCCTCCCCTCTTTCCCTGTTGCGTTCCTCCTATCCCTCCACTTCTAATGTCTTCCTGATGAACCCACATTTCACTAAACCCACATCCCTCTGGTTCTTTACCGGTCTTTTTTTTTTTTAAATTACAGATGTCCAATCATAGAAGGAGTCTATCAAAGGGGGCCCATTTCTTCTATCCAGATTTTTATATCCAGGAGTATAAACTCCAATTTTATATCCATAAGCTTGTCAAATCTGGATATCCCAAATGTTCCCACTCCAGTTCTGTCCAGTTCTTGTTGTTTCCTTGTTCTTGTCAATCACTCTCCTCCTTTTTACTTCCCTGTTCCCTCACAGAAATGTTCTTTTTCCAAAGGCTTCTAGTGTCTCTACAGAGGCTTGTTATTCAGGAGCAAAACATTACATCATGTTCCTTTCATTTTTCAACAGATTAATCCATTGTTTCCAGTAACGTGTAGGCCTCTGTAGACAAAATAATGTTCCATTTCTGCAGTTTCCCAGGAGATTAAAAGTTCTATCCAACTGTTCAAGTTTCCCGTCGAAAACACATGCAATGTCCCTCAGCTCCTCTAGGTGGATTACAATAACAAAGTTCCCTTCCAGATCACATCCGCCAGTCCAAATAACTTATAAATCCTTATTTGAAACAATTTATCTCCAATTTATAACAAATGTAACCGGCAAAGTCCTCATAACAAAGTCTCAATTTCATTCTTCCGTTTTGACAGCTCTTTGACAGCTGTCAAAACCTCCGTTATTCTTCTCCAGGCATTTTCACGAATCGCTCCAGGGATTCCGGGGGGGTTGCTTTTTAATACGAATTCCACTTTTCTCCTCCAGCTCAATCTTATAAATTTCCCTCGCGAAGTTGCTAGTTCGGCAAGATAAGGTTCCTCTCGATCTTAGTTATCCAGTCCTTTGTTTTGGCTCTTCTACAATTTGGGGGGGGCTGACTTCCTTTTTTCCACCTCCCCCGTTCGCTCCAAATTCTAAAAATTTATCCCTCTTTTTAATCCATATTCCAATTACTCACGGGTTCTTCTTTTGGGTCCAAATTTTCAATAGAAGAAGTCAGCGCTCTCCGCCGGATGGCATGCGGCTGCGCTCGGCAGGGATAGCAGAGGACTCAAAGCACCACGCTCCTCCCCGGCACCCGATCCGTAGCCTTTATAAAGGCTCCTTCACGAATCGAGAGGGCGCTGACGGTGCCAGCCGAGTCTCCATGTCCACGGCCTCCGTGGCCGTGGTTTTTAAGGGTCCCCGCATCGCCGGTGCGGTAGGACCCAGCCCCTGCCGAGCAGGCTCCCTCCGGAGCTCGGAGGGAGCCCGCCATTCGGCGATGGCGCCGACCCGGAAGTCCTCTGCAACGACTGTATTATTGAGACAGTGAATCCGGTGCTCTCAGCTCTAAGCTGTGAGTCCACAGCACTTTGACCTGTTCCTGTGAGAAAGGTGGTCTCTGGAAGTGCTACCCAGCTCGCCTAGCCCAGTCGGGCTGAAGTGGATGAGTCCAGTTGGTGACACTGGCTCAAGGGCGATGCTGACAAAACGCCCTTGTCAGGTGTTCCTGTCTACTTATAGGTGCCATATACGGGCCTATAGGAAGCTTTTACCAAGTCAGATCACTGGACCATCTAACTCAGTATTGTCTACACTGACAACACTGGCAGCAGCTCTCCAGGGTGTCAGGCAAGGGTCCCTCCCAGTCCTGGCCAAAGATTCCTGGGATTGCAAGCAGAAGGTCCCAGTTTCAAAACAGATCCTCTGCCACTGAGCTGCAGCCCTTCTGCTTGTTCACCTGAGCTTGACACGAGTGGAAATGTACTTTCCAGGTAGAAAAGCTGCAGATTTTATATAGGATAACTGAGTGGTTTGTTTTGCTTGTCGAAAACTTTGCGATTGGGCAGCACTCCATTCATTTCCCTAAGTCAGGCTAAACAGGGAGAGGCTAAGCTGCCGGAACTTAAACTTGGGGTGCAAAGATTTTCACCATGAAACGAGACTGATCAGCGCTTTCAGGGTTTTGTGGTTTCCCGCTTTTAAAAATTGAGACATTTTTGGCTTGTTTATGAGATTGCAGAATTCTAGCGATTACATTAGGTGTTAATAGTACCATTGATAGTGCTACTGTTTGGCCTCCAATGAACTCTAGATTATGGCATTGTTAAAATTAAAGGAATTCCTGTTCCAGGCTGTTATTCTTGGCTGTCTGAGTACTGTGGGTTTTCACGGCAAGCAATGTATTTTCTTTAGTACAAATTTCCTTCAATTCATCAGCAGAGATTTGGGCTGTTCCGCTTAGACTTTGTGACTGTTTCTTTGGATGGGCTTGTGAACATGCCAGTGATGAATTAGAGGGCTGTTCGGGACATTATCTTAGACATCTTGTTCTATTTTCACTGTGTACCTTTCCTTTCCCAAGGCTTTCCTCCTCTTCAGAATTGTTTTCTTCACTTCAGCCCAATGAAGTGAAGACACATCGTTGTAGGAAAGGGTAGAGCTGGGCTATTCAGTTATATAAAAGAAAGCAAAGGTGTATCATCCAGGGAAGGCACTTGTAATTCTGTGTTTAATCACACTGTGCAGTGCAGTGATTAAGGTCAGGTGGGGTGGGGAGCACTCCTGACTGCACTGGGACCAGGATGGGGCAGGCCAGGTCTGTGGTGAGGACAAGAGAAACATCAGGTTAGCAGCAGCTGACAAAGCTCTAACCCTGCTCTGTTGCAGGGAGCGGCAGCACCCCAGATGTTATTCTTTTCATAGGAGGATAGACAAGAGCATTTATTAGCTTACAAAAACATAACAGTACAGTGGTACCTCGGGTTAAGTACTTAATTCGTTCCGGAGGTCCGTATTTAACCTGAAACTGTTCTTAACCTGAAGCACCACTTTAGCTAATGGGGCCTCCTGCTGCTGCCACGCCGCCGGAGCCCAATTTCTGTTCTTATCCTGAAGCAAAGTTCTTAACCTGAAGCACTATTTGTGGGTTAGCGGAGTCTGTAACCTGAAGCATATGTAACCTGAAGCATATGTAACCCGAGGTACCACTGTAACTTGAAATTCATGACTTCACCAAGATACAGCTAAGTTCTATGCCAATTGGTGACTAGACTATCAAATGACACTGTCCATGCATATCACTTGGTCAGGAGTGGGAAACCTTTGACCTTTCAGATGTTGTTGAACTACAGCCCCCATCAACCCCAGCAAGGGTCAGGAATGATGGGAGTTGTAATTCAGCAACATATAGAGGGCCACAGATTCCCCACGCTTGCACTGGGTGCATCAACACATCTTTTTCTTATGTATACCTACATTACTGAATATCCTGCCAATTCTGAATTGCATTTCTGCCTTTTTCTAGGAGCTGTACTGTCACCCTTACTATGTTGTTCTGTCTATAACTCTTCCCAAGTACTGTATATTCCATTACTTGGGGAAAGGGGCATAGCACTATGAAAGATAGAACAAGTACTATTTTCCACAAAGGCTCTTTTATGAAGACAGATTCTTCCCTTTGAGCTCCTTCCTCTCATTTTCACACCCAACGGTAACAGTCCATAGCCAATGCAGCAACAAAAAATAGCCCAGCAGTCCAGTATTTTTATATATCACAGCACTGCCTCAGTTTAAGGGCCAATCTGGGGGAAGGGGAGTGATGCCTCCTAAGGTCAATCATGTGCTGTGCAGTGGTGGTAAACATGTGGAATGATAGTCGCTGGGTGAAGAATGGATGACTGAGCCCATTCATGCCACAGTTTCATTCAGAGTAGATTACAGTCTGTGTGATTTGCCTTGAGGACAGTTTGGAAACATCCATTCATTCAAAATGCATCTGGCAGAGTTTCCATTGAGGTCTGCAGACCAGATCACATTACTCCAAGGCTGTGTTACTTGCATGGGCTACCATTTTGTTTCAGGGCTCAATTCACCCATAAAGCCATAAATTAGCTTGATAATGGTCTGCTTGCATATGAACCTGGGAAGATTTTAATGTTTGACGGACTATTGAATTTTAATATTTTGCTGGAAGCCACCCAGAGTGGCTGGGGAAACCCAGCCATATGGGTGGGGTATAAATAATAAATTATTATTATTATTATTATTATTATTATTATTATTATTATTATTATTATTATTATATAGTAGTAGTAATACAGAAATAACTAAACAAGGCTGCAATGCTATAAAGCAGTCATGTCCAACTGGTCAATCGCTGGGCATCACCGGTCGTGTGATCCTGATTGATCTTCCAGGAACAACTTTGGTGAATCCAATGGGTAGATCACTGCCAGTTTTTTTATAGTGGGAGTAGATTGCAGTCCCTTGGGAGTTGGATATGCCTGCTATATACATATTACCTGGGAGTAAGACCCCATTGGGGTTTGCTACCCAGTGGACATGTATAGGATTGCAGCATAAGTTTGCTCCAAACTTTAGTGAACCAACCACCCACCAAACAAGATCTGAAACCAGTATTGGCACTATGTGAATTTGGACATGGCACAACAACAAAGAAGTCCAATTCTAGTTCCCCCCTAAAGCAGCCTTTGTCTGAGGCTGATGTGAATTGTGGTGCCAGGCATCAGAAGGGCACCAGGTTCACAAAAACTGCCGTAAAAGGAAATTAGGCTCACTGAAAAAATAATGAAAACTAATAGCACCACACACGCAAGGTCACTTCCTTGTCCTTTGTGTGAAGTAAATTCAGAATAACTCCCTTTTCCTGGTTTCATACTCACAGTCACTAGTACAGATTAAAAGCCACACTTTGGCTGATAACATTGATCTGGGGGGCGGGGGGGGGGAGAGAGAGAGTGATAAAATCCTACCCATAGCTCACCCTTGATTGTGATGATGGCAACAGTGGTTTTATATGGCATTCAGCTAGATTTTAGGAACTTGAAAATCTGCCGAGTCAAAAATGAACCCTAAAGAATTTTACTTTTAAAAAGTAAAATTTTGGAAGTCAGTCAGTATGCTGTCTATTTTGCCCTGATGTGCCCTTCGCAGCCAGAAAGAAGAAACCAGCTCTGTGATTCTGTGTCTCTATACTCTCTGCAATCTCTCCAAGTCCCTCAATAGCTCCAACATCTCCACCTTAGCCCACCCATAGGTGCTTTTGTCATCTGCTGTGGGATACTTAGTCTGATTGGCTATTTCGTCAGGTTAGGTGGATGAAGCACCAGGGCTGGGTGACCCTTGGGTTGCCCAGCAATAGCAAATACTCATTCCCACCAGCCTTCTCTATAGCCAGCTCATGGCCAGTAAGGAAAGAGTTTCTAGGCAATGGCCTACTTAAAAACCAGTACCAGGAACAAAGTTTAACCTGCCAATAAATGGACTTTCTCTGAACAAAGTCCAGAGATTGACAGCAAAAGGGTGGGGGCAGAGCAACTCCAACTATTACCAAGGTTCAACAAATGCAGCCTTTTAGCTGATGCTTTCAAGCATTTACAGGAAGCAGATGAGAAAAATAACTTTCATAGCAGAAGTAAAACAAACACATACTAAAGTGGTGTCTAACGTAACAACAACAGGATAGCAATCCTCATAATGCTCTCTTTATATGTTTAACCTCTGACAGAAAATAGCAACAGTTTCCCCAGCTCACATCAGGAAGTGCAGGAACTTTAATAAACCTGGAATAACCTCTTAAAGTGCCATTGTTCAGACTGTAAAATGCATTGTACATTCAATGAAAGGCATTGTATGTTTTTGTGAATTCCTATTAATTCCTGGGCATTTCAGGGTGGGGGCAGCAATGTAAGCATTGAGTGCAGGGACACCATTTCCCCTCTACCCCAGAATGCTCCAGAACTGTGTGGTGTCTGGGGCAATTAAATGGTGGTTTCCAGAAGTGGCGCCTCAAACTCTGCTGCTACCGCAACAACAACAAAAGTTCATGGGGGAAGGGCTGCACAAATGAATGTAAATAGCAAGACAAAGTGAATTTAAATAAATGATTAACACAAGTGAAAATTAAACAAACACACAATGAAAAGCAATAAAGTAATAAGATTTTAATAATGAAGTACAATCATGAGAAACATTTCTTTGTCCATACCATTCCTTAGATGAAATATTTTCTAGGGGAGGAACCCATTATTGTTTTACAACCTGTTATCAGCTAGTCAAAAAAAGCTCCTTTGTGCCCATGTGCATAAGTCGATTCCTCAAAATAAATAAATACTGTATTTTTCCATGTATAAGACGACCCCTATTTTGGGGGACTCCAAATTAAGAAAACACCCTTCAGCATTACCTGTGTATAAGACGAGCCCCAATTTTAAACCTAATTTTCTGGTAAAAACAAAAACAAAACCCTAGTCTTATAAACGAAAAAATACAGTAGTTGGAAGTGGGAGCCAGATTAGGCCCATGGCATGAGGGAGAGGGCTTTAACCCATTGACCCCACTTTTGCCCTCATCCAATTTTGGGGTCCTTCACCAACTGTTAGCTAACAGGTGTGAGGAAGCTGCCATTAAGGCATGAATAAGATTGTGCTTATTTAACTTCTATGGTACATGGGGGAAGGCTGGAATCCTTAAGAATGACAGCCTTCTAGCAACTTACAACATTTTAACAAGGCATTTTCATAATGCAAAATTGAGGGGCAGGTGCCAGAAAATGGGGAGTGTCTCTGTTAAGTGGGGAGAGTTGGGGTGCACACTGACTGAGGGTGGTCCAGTCTGTACCTGAACAAACAGTTCTGACTGACAAGTCAGGCCAGAGATGGACATTTTGAAGCTCGATGGTACTATATAAACACCTGGTGAAACTCTAAAAAGAGCAAACCACCAATGGGGGGAAGGTCAACCACAAGGCAGAGAGACGGTGACCTCATGCAGCTGATTTTGGGTGTCATGAAAGGGCAACTTTGCTAAGAAGGACCTCTTCAAGGAGGGAGGTTCTACTACACCAGGGATGGGAAACCTGTGGTCCTCCAGATGTTGCTGGACTTCAGTGGTGAGGAATTAACATCTGGAAGATCGCAGGTTAGTTGTTCCATTTATTATTATTGCATATGTACTCCCAGGAAGAGACACTTGTGGAGCTTTCTGCCTTGGGTGCCAAAATACTATATGCCTTGCCCCTTTTTGGGTTGGAGGCAGGAGCGAATTTATACCACAAGCAGCAAAATGCTTTGGCCAGCCCCACCAGCAACCTTCTCCTCTGGCAGCCTGCCATGGTGGTGCTTGGAAAGTGTGTAGGCCCTAGCCCTAGTCTGATTTGACACCCCTGGTGCTTCCTCATAGTCCGTCAGTGGCTAATCTACAGCACGTCTGCCATCATACATTGAGCCAGCTATGTATTGACCATCTTCCAAAGAGCTAAAGAACAGCGGCTTTTTATGTCACACCTGAAACTTCTGAAATGCCACACAACTCTGCTCGATGAAGTTTCAGGGGTGCTTCTGGTGGGGGGTGGGGTTTAATGCCAATTATGCTACCTTTGTACATACATATAACTGGGCATACATATAACTGGTAAACAGCTGCCATATTCAATAGTATAAAGCCATGCTGAAGAATCTCTTCTTCAGGAACTCCTGAATCAAATTAGAAAATCAATTAGAAGTTATCTGTGAGATCTCAACAAGACATCATTCATTGCGCTATCGATTCAGCTTGTGCTTCAAGTTGTGCTTGGCACAGTTGGGCTGTGTTTTAGGAGAAGACTGGAATGGTGCTTTTGTAAGCAATCTTCTTGGTCTTTGGTACCAGGATGACCCAGGCAGGATTTAGGCTTCCTTTATAAACAGGGCGAAGCAAGATAGTTGAACAGGGCTTCTTGTACTGACAACTATACGCTGCTTCTTATACACTATTCCTCTTGATGCATTAAAAAGAATTCATGTGAGCAAGAAGTGTGTAGGAGAAGCAGGCAGACATCATGCTGCCCACAAAGTTTCTTTCCTGCCCACTCTTAACCAAACATTCCTATATTGGGTGGTAAGTTGAGCTGGGCTCACTTAGGCCTTCCTGCTTCATGCGGCCAAGTTGGGAGTGGAGCAGTCATGTCCAGCATGCCCAGAACAGTGGAGGTAGGGCTTGCTTCAGCACATTTTATGCTCCCTATGTTTCTGTATATATGAGGAGTGCTTATCTCTAAAGCTAACATCCCATGCAACAAATACAGCCAGACAAGAACAAGCTAAGATATAGGTTATTCCTCACCATGCACTTGGCAGAACAGTTTGGCCTCCATTGGATTGCAAAAACTTTGCTAAAAAGGACCTCTTCAAGGAGGGAGGTTCTATTACACCAGGGATGGGAAACCTGTAGTCCTCCAGATGTTGCTGGACTTCAGTGGTGAGGAATTAACATCTGGAAGGTCACAGGTTTCTCACCGCCCCCCCTCTGTATCATGTGTCACAACAGACAAATACTCTTTTGTGCTCCCTCACTGATGCCACATCACAATACAACAAGGCCTTGGCACCAGGTTTCAAAGGACAGCTGGCTTTGTAAGACAGAAGGTATTCCACAAAGTTATTTGAGGTCCAAGGCATCTCACAGGGTGTTTGCTTTGTAATGTAATGCCATTTTCATATCTAAAAATATGACAAGTTCATAATATGCTTCAGTTTTCTAACAACCTTTGGCAGGAGCGTGTTTATTATTGAAAAGCCTGCAAAACAAAGCTTTGACAGATAATTCCTCTAAACTTTCTAAGTTGGTTGTAACCACTGCTCTTGTTAAAGAGCATTAAAAAACGACAGTGTAGACACTTAGCTCTTTGGGGGTGGGATACCCAAAAATGCAAATATTGGAGTTTTTGTGATGTTTTGTTTGTGATTTCTGTGAAGCTTAGCCTGTGTTTACTATACCAAAAGGGAATTATATAATAATCTCTCCCACCAGCTACACAAATTTGTCTGTGGACAGGCTGTATTAACCAGTAAGATATTGAGAATATGCTTGAAATGACACTACATACTCAACATCATGGTGTGTGTTTTTGTGGAGATTGTGCATTACATAAGTAGGCTTGTAGCCAGTTATTGTTCTTAACAGTTTTATTATTTAGGAAAATAATTTTTTTGCTGGAAAAAATATTCTAACTGCATCAAGGAACCGAATCCAATATGGCTGTTTGGCCTCACCATTTCGTTTAGATGCCCACAGTTGAGTACAGAGCCTAAATCTTCCATGTTACATATTACCTGGAGTTATATTTTTCATAATCACTGATGCACCACAGGTAGTCTTCATACATACAAGGAAGGGAAGCAGGTTTCCAGATGAACAGAAGTCCTCTCTCTATCCTGCCCCTTTTCAAACCTGTTGTCCTCAGACTTGGCCCTCCAGATGTTTTTGGCCTACAACTCCCATGATCCCTAGCTAGCAGGACCAGTGGTCAGGGATTATGGGAATTGCAGTCTCAAAACATCTGGAGGACCGAGGTTGAGGAAGCCTGTTCTAGACAGCATGCTGATTTACAGGCAAGGGCGCCACCTGTTGACTTAAGGACATCATTGTTAGGTGCTTTTTCCTTGAGATTTCCCCACCTGCATCCTCTTGCTCTTGAAAGCTAACAAAGATGTGTCATCATGACTGCAGGCCTCTGCACGTTTACCATGGTGATGATACTGTAGCAAAAGTGACTGGATATATCAGGGCAAATATAGTGAAGAAATCAATGTGCCATAATGAAAATTGGTAAGTTATCAGGATGAAGTTGTATATAGTATGCTACTGCCCCTTCAAATGCCCACATACACCAAGCTGCTTGTAACCATGTATTTGGGATGCTAACCTGCCACAACTGCAATGTGTGCAGGAATATTGTGGCCATGCTGAGGGGGCCGAGGGCATGTTTTCCCCCTACCAAGCCCAGCCACTATTCACACGCACATTGCAGCTGCATGGATTGGGCTAGTACTACAAGGAATCTTTGTGCTTGCGTGAAGCAGGCAACAGAGAGTTCTCTGCAAAGGGCACTTCCACAATCCCTATGTTACAAGGACCTACTTCTACCTGAAACCAGTTCATTCTGTCCGAAATGCAAGGACTATTACTCTGGCTAGGCTTTTCAAAACAGACACACAGACATTTGTGGAAATTTCACCAAGTGCATTCAGACATAGGTATTATTGCGTTAGTTTTCCTGGCTATAATACCAGCACTTCTGTCCTGGTTGCTAATGTTCCTTTGAACATTTGAACTTCATTACCTCTTGCATTACAGAAATGTGGCTTTTTGATCAATCTACCAGCATGTTGTACTAAAGTTCCTTCCCAGCAGTGGGCAGTGAGTTGAGTGACACAACAGCAGACATGTTGCCACCACCTCACCCTTTATGCACATGTGCTCTTCTGTTCCCCCATGAAAATGGTAGGAAAGTACTGTATGCATTGATACTGCACCAACTTTTGTCCTATGGTTAATGGTTATCCAAGTCAACAAGATTGCAAACAGATTTTTTTCCCCTGGAAACAATTGGCACGGAAATGTGCTAAATAACTACTTGTGGCTTTTACATCATGTGAAAGATCACATAAAGTGTGACCATTATCTGGTGAGAAAACCGAAATAAAGTGCATTCTGAATGCAGCCTATGATTCTCCTTTGACCATGTTTGCAGCAGAAATTTACATGGGTTTACACTGGAAGAAACGTATTACCACTATTGTGTGGCACCTTAAAGACAAACTCATTACTATGGACTTCTTTTCTATCGGATGAACCAACAGAGAGAGATTCACCCACGCCTCCAGCCTCTAAGTTTTGATAAAGGGAAAGGAAGGGAGGGAATGTAGAGGAGAGGAATGAATGAGGCAAGACTAACAAGGTATGTAGAAGAAAATTGCTTTATCAGTAATCGCAAATTTTTGCTAATCTGAAAGCACTTTAAAGAAAATTGAAATCTGAAGAAGGATGTCCTGCTAATAGCCACTAGATGGCAGCATCAATACAATAACAATACTAGTAAGTTTATCAACCGCACCATATCAAAAAGCAACAAGTTACTTTCCTTTGTCTGTAATACACATTTTCATGTGTAACAATGTATGCTTCCTATGGCTAATACTAAAGTATTATTTTATTTTCGCGTGGTATAGTTGAAGTTAACACACACATATGCACAGAGTCCGATTTGGGGGTCCACCTAGCAGTGTCTGCTTGAACTCGCAGTGGCTCTTGAACACTGGAGGCACCACGGAGTGAAGCTGCGCATGGATGCCCTCTACCACTGGGCCACAGGCCCTTCCCTGAAGCATGCTGTCATGGGGGACTAGTTCTGCATGGGGGGGGGAATAGCCTTGGGGCTGATTCACAACTCCTTGAAGATGCACTGAAACGTGTGCTGAGCAAAAAACGTGACTTGTACAACTCTTGATTTCCCAATCAAGGCTGATGGTCTTCTCTGATAAGGCGCAACGGTGCTCAGCATGACATGGTTTTTTCCCTTATGTGTTACGTCATTCTCCAGCTAAGGTTATTTCTCACTGCTAAAACTATATAATATATATACACTTTATATAATATGGGAAATTTGTTGTTGTTGGTTTTTTTAAAGAGGTAAATGGCAAATATCTTACTTAGAGAAGAAAAGAAAGGCCACAGAATGATGCTGAAGAATGTGAGGAGCTTGAGGAACTGTAATAAATAAGAAAATTGCCCAACCAGCTTCAGTGGGAACCTTTCTCAGGAGCATTTCTTAGACTACCAGGGCAATCCAAATTACCTGCTTTGTGCTGCCAAAGTTCTGTGAACTGGGGAGAGCCACCACCACATTCACAGCCCAGTTGATCACAATGGTAGGATCAGAAGGTAGGGTGTAGACCAGGCTTCCTCATCCTCAGCCCTCCAGATGTTTTGAGACTACAATTCCCACCATCCCTGACCACTGGTCCTGCTAGCTAGGGATCATGGGAGTTGTAGGCCAAAAACATCTGGAGGGCCGAGGTTGAGGAAGCCTGGTGTAGACAGATCGATCCAATCTCAGTGCCAGGCTGCTGCTGGGATTGGGCGCAGAACAGGCCTGATGCTGGCTGGCACTGGCTGTGGAAATGACTCAGGATCCACTGGATCCTGGGCTGGCTCAGCCCCACCCCCACCCTCTGAATGCCCCATTTCAAGGCTTTCTGCTTGGCTCTACTAGTGGGGAGACCATCAGCAGGTAAACTCCTATCAACTTCCTTCATCCATGTTTCCCAGCGTCTTTAACCATTAGTCATGCTGGCTGGGGCTGATGGGAGTCAGACAACATCCAGGTCTACAGGCTCACCAGACTCATATTAGCTGTTCCTGATAAAGTAATTCTGATCCTTGGATGGGAAGACCGAAACTGTGACCAGAAATATGGCAATTTCTTTGTCATGTTTCATCATGTTTCATTGAGTATTCATTATACTGAAATGTATCCCCATGAACCCATTTAATATTCATGCGGAGTTTCTCTCTCTGCACTTAATTAAAACAGGGTATAATTCAGAATTGGTTGTGACTAATTGTAACAATGATGCCTTGTTCAATCATGTACCGTGAATATTAGAGAGAATCTAATGGCCTTTTTGTTTGCTTCTTAATAAACCTCAGAAAAGGGGGAAATAGAAGGACTTCTGACTTTCTCTTGAAATAAAAATAGTTGGAAAACTTCTCTTTCCCCCCGTTAGCATGAACCTGAAGAGCAGTTTGGATATTGCTCTTGTGTTCATGAGGCCTCATATCCAGATATCATTGTGTCTAAAAAAAATGGAATTTCATTAACAAAAGGTCATGCCATGTAAAGTTAAGCCGGTCAGAGCATCTGTATCTTGTAAGGTCACTCAAGATTCATGGGCCAAATGTAACTGGACAAAGTACAGCCCCATCTATTTACTGTCATTGCTACATGCCTGCAAAGATGCCTGGCAAGACTCAACAGGCCATTCTCAGGTTGGTGAAGGGCCAGGAGCCAGCTGAGAACCTGAAGCAACTCAGACATTGCTCCAGCAAATACTGAAAGAAAATCACAGGTGGGCTAGGTGGTTTGTGAATATTAATTACACCAGTCCTGGCCCGATTCAAAATGCTGCCTTTGACCTTTGTATAACTTGAAATGACTCAGTACTGCAATACCTCAATGAGGCTGGAAACATGAGCACAGACTTTTTCTGAGGTGGCTCCCAGCTTGTGGAACCCTCTCCCCAGGGATGCTCATACATACCTGTAGCCACCACGCAATTTCCCCCCTCTTCTCCCAGGCCTGTCTGCAATGATGGAGGTAGAGAACTGACCAGAAGGGGTGGCACCCACAGCACTCTCAAAATTTCAGATGTTCCCATGGACCTAAAAAGGTTAGTGATCTCTGCTGTAAAGGAATTACTTTCACTTCCTTTCCAGAACAGTAGCAGCACTTAAACAAAATCCTCTGTGTACTTTCTGTTATTTGAGAGTAGCCCTTTGAAATTCAGTGGGGCTTACTTCTGAGTAGACCGCTGAGGTTCTAAACCTGCTCCAAGCTCCACCTCTTGCCCTTTACAAAAATAAAAAAGGCACCCAAAAAGTAATCTTTAACACAAGCACACCTGTGTGATTAAGGAAGTCCAGTTCCCTGACAGCTACATGCCATGACTGCCCATTATAGGAATCACACCAAAGAAGATAGTGGGTGTTGCAAATCGAGATGACTGATCTTAGAGTTATGCAGCCTGTGTAATCAGAATATTTTTAATGCTTTCTTCAGCCCACACAGGACAACTAGATTGCTCCGCACTCCCACAGTGCATTGCACTACTGTATTCTGTATTGTTAAATCTGTGTCAACAGTTTGTATAACAGCCTTACTAACATAACCTAAGTTAAAAGTAGGAAATGAGTAATCATGCAATCAAGTGCAATTTCACTGTGTTATGCTTGCGTGTCCATTGTCTTGGTGATGTGTGTGACTATTCGGAACCAAAGAGGAATATATTATTTTAACAGTTAAACACATTGGGGAAGGCCTGTACAGGACTGCTCCTCTGCACCGTGTGTTTCCTAGCTACTTAGACACAGAACCAGGGCCCAAGTCATCAGAGTTGGCTTGGAGGCTTCAGAACTCCTGGGGAGAGGCAACAATGTGTAGTCACAGCTGAACCACAAGCAAGAGGATTATGCAAATCCATGAAGGAGAGAGCTAATGTGCACTGCTAGCAATGATTATGCTGTACCTCTGCAGATGAAGGCTGTCAGGGATGTAGGAAGTGGGGTGTGGTGGGTGCAGGCCGCCCTGGGTGTCATCCCTGAAGGGGGTGACAAAATGGCTATGGGCTATGTGATGCAGTGGCTTGCGCACCGGCAGGCTCCATGCTGCCCAAAACGATAGCGTGGGGCTTGCACCCACCCGCCACATCTTCCTCAGTCACCCTATAGCTGGGGCGGGTGGCGAGGCTCGATGCAGCACACCCTGCCCCAGCTCACCCCTCCCAATGGGTGGCTTGCCCCGCCCCTGGGCAGAAGACGCATGCAACGCCCCGGGCACCTGAGCTACACCGCTGCATGTAGGGGGGGGGGCGGGAAACCAGCTACAGATTGCAAACAACAGGAGCAAAGCATAGCAAACAGGTCTGCAACCAACTACCCCTCTAAGATGGAGGGAGCTGGTGGCACTGTGGGTTAAAGCACAGAGCCTAGGACTTGCTGATCAGAAGGTCGGCGGTTCGAATTCCCACGACGGGGTGAGCTCCCGTTGCTCGGTCCCTGTTCCTGCCAACCTAGCAGTTTGAAAGCACGTCAAAGTGCAAGTAGATAAATAGGTACCGCTCCGGTGGGAAGGTAAATGGCGTTTCCGTGCGCTGCTCTGGTTCGCCAGAAGCGGCTTAGTCATGCTGGCCACATGACCCGGAAGCTATAGGCCGGCTCCCTCGGCCAATAAAGCGAGATGAGCGCCGCAACCCCAGAGTCAGTCACGACTGGACCTAATGGTCAGGGGGCCCTTTACCTTTACCTTACCCCTCTAAGAAGGCTTCAGCTGGGCAATTTGGAATTGGCAGCAAGCAGGGGGGGTGCTGTGGGTGCCGTGGTCCCAGCCCCAGCTCCTTCATTGGAGCCTGACTCCGTGGTAGAAGGAGCTGCGCTTCGACTGCGGCGCTTGTGCCTGGTGCAGCTCTGCGGGGCCCAGGTCAGGCCTCACCCAGGGAAGGAGAACAGGTGAGTGGGTGGCAGTGCTGCTGCCCACCCTCCTTGGCTGTGAGGCACCTCCTGCCTGGCTGCAGCAGCTCCACTGCCAGGTCAGACCGGAGCAGGAGGAGAGTGGGCAGCAGCTTCCTCACCCCTCTCCTAAGCCTGAACTGTGACGCGCAGAGGGCACCCTCTGTGCCCCACCCCCTTGGAGGCATGCCCCACATGCCCACCCTGGTCAGGGTGGGCATACGCTCCACTGCTGGAGGCAGTAATGCTTCTAAGCACCAGTTACAGCAAATCAAAGGGCGGGGGGGGAGTGCTCTTGTGCTCCAGTAACTGCCAGGATGCAGTACAGTGGTACCTCGGGTTAAGTACTTAATTCGTTCCGGAGGTCCGTTCTTAACCTGAAGCACCACTTTAGCTAATGGGGCCTCCTGCTGCCGCTGTGCCGCCGGAGCACAATTTCTGTTCTCATCCTGAAGCAAAGATCTTAACCCGAGGTACTATTCCTGAGTTAGCAGAGTCTGTAACCTGAAGCATATGTAACCTGAAGTGTACGTAACCCGAGGTACCACTGTAGTTGAATACTACCCTATAGGACCAGCTCACTCCTGAAGCAAGATGAGCTGACTACCTCTGGTGGCAAGCTTCATAGGGACAGCAGACCCCAATGTATTCCCCCCCCCCCCGTTCCTGATATAGGTCTTCACTCACCCCTTCTTCCCTGGCAACAGGGGTGCCAACTTGAATAAAATGTTGAGGGGAGCAGGTAAGCCCCACTTCGCAAAAACATGACATGGTGCACACACCATTTGAATGGCAATTCCCATCAACTGTGGGGTTGGGCCCCTCAAATATAATTTTTTTTGGGGGGCAAAGACCCCTAGGAGTTGGCTCCTGTGTTTGGCAGGGAGCAGGACCCTAGTTTGTGGTTTGCCTCAAGTGCCAAAATGTATTGGTCTGGTCCTACTGCCCTGTGTAAACTCCTTTTTTCCTCTTTACTTCCTGGTCATTTCACTGCCCATTCTTCCTCTCTCTTTTCTTTCACCCCTCAGACATTCCCTCCGTCCTTCCCTCATTTCTCTGAGCCAGACTTCGTTTTCTGGAGTCATCTGAAGTTTTGCTACTCTCAGTCTTCTGACTTCTCTTGCCTCTCTTCTGCCACCTTCTCTTCTCTCATAGGCTTGCTCTGCTCATTTGTAGGATCTAACTCATACACCCAATAACAACAAGTGAGGACAGCAGGCAGTTTACTGTGGAATTGGACATTAGGATTGCTCTGTTTAGTTTTGCCACTGTCATGGAGAAAGTAACAACCACCCCATAGGCACCGACTCCATGGGGCTTGAGGGGGCCCGAGCCCCCTCAAAAATTCGTTTGGGGGGGCTCCGCCCCCCCCCAATAATCTCCGGCGCCCCTCCAGCAGAGCGCCATCGCCGCCCCTCCCCCAGCCCAAAATGCACAGGGAGGGGCGGGCTGCATGCCTCCTGCCCTCCCTCCCGAGCAAAAGCTCCACCCAATTTCCTTTGGAGCTGATTAATAGGCGCAGCACGCTCTCCCCTATTCGCTCACGAGGAGGCGGCGCCACTTTATTTGCATATTCATGAGCTTATTTATTATTCATGAGCTTTCCCGGCCCCCCCCAATATTTTTTATAAGTCTGCGTCCCTGAACCACCCACCGCTACCACCACAAATGGTGGCTTGCTATGTATACAGTTCAACGGAGAGCAAGATCCAGAAAGCTTTTGAGGATGCAAGCCATAAACCCCGTGAGATACTGTGGTGGTAAGATGTCAGTATGAGGGACCTGATGCAGATCCAGAGAATTTATCAGCTGTAGAAATTTTTAACTTCACTTAAACCCGGCTTTTACTGACCTCGCATTAAACACAGGGCAATTAAGACCTGTTGATTGTGACAGTATTTATTTCAGACATTGTTTCCTTATGACTTCAGAAATGTATTTCGTTCATTTCCACATAGTCACATGTAGTTGCAGCTGTTGCCACTGAGACAGGTGTACTATACTCCTGACAGGAATTAATAACTGTTGGTATGCAGTATTACTGCTACTCGTTTTTGTTTGTTTTTAAAGAAAAGGTATGGCCACTTATAGAAAAGCTAATGCACTAACAGGAACAAGCAAGGGGGCTATTGTTTGACTTGGCATTTTCCACCTCTGCAGCCTTTGAAATTCCTTTGACTCTCCTTTGTCGCTCTGTTTTGTGTACAGTGGATTACAATAATGCTTTTGCCTTTTTGACTGCTGTAGGACAAAAGATCTCATGGCTGATAATGAAGTCACAACAAAGGTCTGAAAATGCAGACACAATGATTAAAGGTGATCTTCAAAGGGCAAGTGTGTGTGTGTGTGTGTGTGTAGACTTTTCTTCACAATGGTCTGTGTGGCAAGTATTGCCATTAGCACTTCTGTGTGATCCATTTCCAGCACACCAACAAATGCATATTTGTTTCTCATTTGCTGTGTATGCCCTCCCTAAATGAATACACAAAGCATAACATGATGTACATAGGTGTAGTGCAAAGAGATATATGCTTACTGATATCTCTGTTTAGCCTTAGCAAGGTCATTTTTACTGTCTCCCATTCCACTGCTTTGCTGTTTCAGCCAAGAGATAAATTGTCAGGCAGACAGTCTCAGTAATCTATTGATTTATCTTTGATCAGGCTTCTTCAGTCAATGGATCATTATATACACTGAAGCCACTACACCTCCCTTCTTGGGTATTTTCACGTTTTGTTTAGTTCCTTAAGTAAAACAAATCCTAATGCAGTCCAGTTCTACAAATGTCAACTCAGAAGCACATCCTATTCCATTCCAGAGGGCTTACTCCCAGGTAGGTGACTATATGAGTGTACTGTTACTAGTGGTGTGGCATACCCTGATTAAGAATCAAGAGCATTAAAGTCATACAAAAGCATAAGAGGAATTTATTTTTTTACACCCAACATTCCATAATGTATGACTTTCAAAGAATAACAGAATTTTTAAAAGCCTATTTCAAAGAGCAATGCAAGGCAACTCACACATTTAATTCAGTCAGCCATGAGTAATTTCTTTTGTACGAATGAACTATAACCACTGGGATTCTCTTTCTTTTAAAGCATATTTTTTGTACTTCTAAAACAATGCTTCCCTAAACTTTGGGGATAAAACCCTCTCTATTTTCTCTAATATTTGATACAAATGAAGATTCTGGTAACCATGGCATTTTAATGACATCACAGTAACCATGACAACAAAAGTGGAAAAGTGTCATCGGAGCCCCTCTCTCCAGCTCTGTCGTATAATATTTAATAGACCATTTCCAACATGTAGAATTGCATCGTCCTTCACTTTATGAATAACATCAAAAATGTCATTTGTGCCTTTAAAAGTCAAGTTGTTTTGTGGCCCCATTGCAGGAACATCACAGTGGAAGAGTCAGGACAGTGTTGTCACATGGAAGGAATTGCCCTTGCATTCAGAAGTTTATACATGTTGCAAGAACAGAACTGCAAGTGCAATCCAAATGAGGAACTGCCAAAAGAATCACATTAAAATACAGTGAAGTAGATTATAGACATGGGAAGCCAAGAACCAAGCTGGGGAGCAATTAGGTTTGTTTGTTTTTAAGTTACTAATAAGAATTTCTTAATACTTTAGAAGGTGGCTACAAACACAAGAACCCCTAATGATATATGTGCATATATGACACTATTTTTGGGATAGGAAAAGATATCACAGCAAAGAGATTAACTGTAAGAAAAATAACTAGCACAGAAAATGTTATTCACACGAAACTAGTGATTAGACTTGCATAGAAACCTGCTGGATGTGGTGCTTGGATATGTGAAACTATCATGAGCAAACTATTTGTCCCATTCTTTGCATCTGTGCAAAGCTGCCATATGTAGTGAGTCACTGAACTGCAGATTGCAGCATCTAGTAACCAAGTGGAATACCCTCAGACACTCGACCGACTCCACCTACTCAGGCTAGCTATTCCACTTGAGCCTTGCTCAGACAACAGTCTTCCTGGGCTGTGGTGTTTCCCTGTATCCTTTAGTTCATTCTTCAGTCCAAACGTCTGGCTTGCTTTTTGGTCCTGCCTCCTAGTTTGCTTCTTGGTATTGACTTGCTCTCCACTTTTGACTTTTGACCTTGTCCCACAACTCCAGGCTCCTGATAGGTATAAGATCACAGTTTCATTCACACCAAAAGTCATGTCTATGACATAACAAAACTGAGACCCTTGCTGGTTTTTCACACCTGGATCGTCTTGCTGGGATGATATGGCATTGGTTTCCATTTCTTTGTTGAGTAGTGTTACCTGTGAATAGGCTTGTGGAGCTGTTTTGCTTATGGAGTGTTCCTTTGAGAAAACATCAGGCAGATAGGTTGTTACAAATCACCTATGCTGATTGATTGAAAAATGCATTGTGCAATTAATGCTGCATCCCATTCAGGTAGAAGAGTGAAAATTCAGAAATAATTAACTGAGAGTAATGAAACCCACTTCCTTTTTCATGTGCAAGTCAGCTTTCATCTGCCATGTTGAGCTATGACTCAGAGTGTGCCAATACCTAATAACAATGTGTGTCCCACTGGGAAAATCACTAGGACTGGGCTCACCAGAATTCTCTGTCACAAAGTCACTTTCTGACTCAGAACAAGGGCTACAACAGCACTGGCAGTAATATGTTCTGTAGATGAGTCATGCTGACACATTAATATGAACATAAAAACTTTGAAACATGAAGGCAGGTAGCTGAAGAACTAGCCAAGTGACTCTCAAATGTCCCCCTCTCATTTGCTAAAAGCCACCCACACATAAACTGTACAGTATATATTAAGCTTTTACTATCACCTCAAGCCTTATGCAGTAGCCATGCAGCACTATTTGTTGTAAATGCCATCCCTGTACTCTAAACAATCATAGAAGGGCTGGAAGGGATCTCAGGGGTCATCTAGTCCACCTCTCTGCAATGCAGGAATCTCAACTAAAGCATACATGATAGATGGCCATCCAACCTCTTAGTAAAAACCTCCAAGGAAGGAGAATCCACCAACTTCCAAGGGAGTCCATTCCAATGTCAAATAGCTCTCACTGACAGAATTAATAAGAAGAAAACACTGCAACGTATTGTTGCAAGTCCTACTAGTAGTCTGCAAGAGTAGGACAACTTTATCAGGACCAACAAAAATGCCACAAGTTTAATGTTAAGCAAATTACACGAACAAAAATGGAGCGGGGGGCGGGGAGAATCTGAGCAGAACAGAAAACTTTGAAAACCTAGTTTCCAACAATCTCAAGATGGTGCACAGGAGGGCAATGCGGTGTTGATTAACTTAGATCACACCAGATGCAAAACATATTTCAAGTTATAGCAAAGGCTACTGGGACAAACAATGGCTTTTCCCTTATGTAGCAGCTCAAGTCCTTAAAGGACCTGAAATCATATATTACTTTGGTTTCATAATACCTTTAATAGCTCAGGAATAATAAAACAAACTTTCTTCACTAAAACAGAAATAAATCTGTCATTGGGTTTAACAAGGTACTTCTTGATGAAAGTTAACAATATAGCTTTGAAAAGATCCCAGAGTGATTATAAACCTCTGGTCAGAACATCAAGTTGATGAAAACCAAGGCGTAGAAACTGACTTCAATAAAAACTGTAGTCAGTTTATGCGTGTGGATTCATTATAACTACAGTGATCCAGCATACTATAGAAATGAATGAAAAGGCTGTGTGGCATATTGCATTATCCTTTTTGGAGGTGAATCCATGTGCTACATGCTAAATCTGTAATGTTAGCATTTGCAAAAATATGTGCTTGATATTTTAATCCCCCAGTTTCTCCACGTAGATGAGGGCAGCATTTATGCCTCCTCCACCCACACTAACAACCCTGTGATAGTGAGGCTGAGAGAGAATGGCTGGTCTAAGGACACTGAATAAGTTTCACAGATGAACAGAAATTTGAACCCCAGTCTAACTGCAACAGCTTAAAATAATAATAAAAAATTCCGTCCAGTAGCACCTTAGTGACCAACCAAGTTTGTTATTGGTATGAGCTTTTGTGTGCATGCACACTTCTTCAGATACACTGAAACAGAAGTCACCAGACCCTTATATATAGTGAGAGGGTGGGGAGGGGTATTACTCAGAAGAGTGGTGAGCCTCTACCTCACACTGGCTCTTAATGTATACAGTTCCCTTCAATTGGCTGAGGCCCTTTGCCGCAAGGATGGAAATCTATGGAGCCCAGATATTGCTGACCTCCATCACTCAGCTACCATGGATAATAGTCAGGGATAATGATACTCCTACAGGGCACAGGTTTCCCTTCATTACTCTACCTCATGCTCCTCTCCTGGAATCTATAGGGGCATTTAGTCAAAGTGCAGCAAAGTGCAGGTTAGATAGCCAAGGGCCAGGACCATGGAGAGCTCCATACCAGATACAGAGACTCACTACCAGGTATTAAGGAGTTTGTTGCATTAGCACTGCTTGGGGTAGTGTGGTGGTGACTGAAGCTTCAGATAGTTCTGCAGGGAGACATGTGTGTGAAACCCTGCTTTCATGGAGGGAGCCTGCATGGTAGCTATAGGGGCTGTGTTTGAATAAGATGCAGATAGTTCAGGGGAAGAGCCTGAATCCAAGGTAGGAAGTAAAATGACCTTTTCTCTGGCTGCTAGGGTGGCTCCTCCAATGAGGCCTCTAGAGGCATGACTGCTTAGGGGACTGCCTCCTGGCAAACTTCAGGAACCCAGTTGCCTTTATCCTTGGAGTCATGATACCATTTGGGGAAAGTGTTTTCCAGCTGTAATGTGAAAAGTACAGCTGTGATATCTGTTGATTATTCTCAGGTGTGAACAGCAAAGGACCAGGGAAATCTTCCAAAGACACCTAGGTGCAGAACATGAGCCCTTACCTGCCAACTTTGAAGAAGCCCCCAATCCTGGTGGTCTCTCATGCCAGGCTGATCATGGACAGACTCCTGCATACCCATTTACCCTTCAGACAGAGAACCAGCAAAGCCAAAGTGCTTGAGCTGAGCCAACCTCCAGGAAAACCCTCAAGGGGGAGACAACCCCAAAACAGCCCCATCAGAACTTAATGATATGAAATGTTGAGATATTTAACCAGGTGGTAGGTATGGATGGCACTGAGTGGCTTGAAAGGGAGCACTAAGAGGAACCTATATGCCATGTTCAGACTAAGAAACTGTGTTAAAATGTTCCCATGATCAGAAGATAGAACTGCCCATTGACACCAGCAGACACTTTCAAGGCTCTAATGGGGAAATTGGGTGGGGCCCAAAATGAAAAACAACACCCCCCCAAGCAGCCCAATGAGGACATAGCATGTACCGTGGACATGGAATGCTGACTGACTGGAGGAGGAAAGGGGAATGAATGGAGTAGCTGGATGCCAAATTATAAAAGCTCATTGTAATGCCACGAAGGCATGGGAAACAACATATATAAAAGCAGCTCTACAAGATTGGTACCAAGGTCCTCTAGCTCAGCATCCTGTTTTAAACAGGGGAAGCCAGATTCCTTCCAAGAAGGCCACAAGTAGAGCATGAAAGTAACAGCCTTCCCCCATTGTTCATTTTCCAAATCTGGCATTTGGAGGTACACTGCATCTGAATATGGAGCTTCTGTTCAGCTATCACGGGTGACAGCTGGCATGTTGAACTGGAAGCTAAGCAGAACAGAGCGGGGGACTCTGCATGGGCTACAGTAGTCTGATGTTATTTGTAAATAGTGCTAGTCAGAAGGAGTTTCTCTCATGGAGAAATGGCCTCCAAAAATGCATCTTTCTTCTTCTGTTCTAGTAAGTAGGGGAAAACACATATTTTGTGGCTTTTGTGACAGGATCCTCAACGTTATTGAAACTTACTAGTTATATATTGCTGCGGGGTGGGTGAGGTGTGACATCTTATGAAATCATATCTTGGCTTAACACATCTGGAAGGAACCTCATGCTCCTCTGTTTACCTTAAAATTTACCTGTGATAAAAGAGGACAGCAAAGATTTACAAGGAAGGAGACAGCAATCAATTATCAGAATGTCCCCTGCCCGAGTTACTATAATGGAGGCTCTCTTCTTGCCCCGGCAAGCCAAAAGAGAACTTCCCTTCTGAGGGACAGGCTACCATAGCAGAAGCTGGGGTACTTTGTAAGAAATATCTCATAGATTTGACATTTTCTAAGGGCCTCTCCCCCCACCCCACCCAAATCTTCTTTTGCAGGTTTCAACCAATCCTGGGGAAAAGATAAAATCAGTGTGCTGCTGCATATCATAGAATCAAAGAATCTTGGAGCTGGAAGGGACCCAAGAGTCTTCTAGTCCACCCCCCACCCAATGCAGGAATCTCAGCTAAGCACCCATGACAGGATGTAAGGATGTTTTGGTGCTGACTAAATGGTACCTATGTTCTTCTCCACAGTACTGTACACAGAAACTTGTCTTACTGAAAGGCTACAGCGCAATCCTATTCAGAAACAACCCCAGTTCAAAGGGATGTATTCCCAAGTGTGAATGCCTCCCTGAGTCAGTACTGGGTACTCTACACTGACTGGTGGTGTCTCTCCAGGGCCTCACGGAGAGGTACTTTTATGCACATGAGCCCATCTGAATGCAAATTCTGCACACAAAGCACTTGTAAAGACACCGCACCTCCTTAGCAATGCCTTCTGCACATTTCCCAGCTAGCCATTCATGTGCATGCGCTGCCTTTCTCACCAAGTCATACTTATGGCATGCTGCTGGAAGTGTCCCTCTTTTGGGCGACATGGCAAAAGTGGGACACTGCATATGGTGATGCCTCTACAGGTCTGGCTGGCAGTGGGCTGCCAGGGAACTGCAATGTGCAGATGTGTCAAGCCCAGCACACATAACTGTGTGAATAGGACCTGCAGCTGACCTCTTATGTGGGTTGGGTCTACACTATATTTGTCTTTAATGAAAAATATGATATACTGCTGTCACTGCCTGAAAGAGGAAGAGGTCCACATGTGGTTGTCCTCTGATGATCTGGTCGGTCTCTTCCCTCTGTGTCCATCTCTCCTCCCCCTGCTCCCTGGCCCTCACTTGCTTCTGGGCATTTCTGCCACTTGAGCATTTCATTCATGTTTTCCCTCTCTCCCCTCCCCTCTTCCCCATCTCTCTCTCTTTCAGAGAAATATGTATGTCTGTGTGCGAGTGTGTGCGTGGGCGGCCTTTGAAAGGCTTTCTGTCAGTCAAGCCACTGAGCTGAAAAGAGACGAGAGGTATGGGGGAGAGCGGTTTTAATGGGGGATGTGGGCGGCTGTTGTTGCTACCGCAGCCAGCCAGCCATGCAGCCCTTCCCTGTGGGGGGAGCATCTGCATACAGCATGGGGACGGAGGCTTTCCGCCACTCAAAATGACCCTCCCCAAACACATGAAGTCTCTTCACCTGCCACAGTGCCTGAAGCAACACAAAGGAGGAGGCGAGGGCATTTCTGTTACACCTTGAGGAAGGCAGGTTGCATCCTGAAAAACAGGGGAATGGTTTAGAGAGCTTTATTAGCCAGGGGTTTTGTCTTACAGCTGGAAGGACCCAGCATTGTGGAAAGCAGATGGGGACCCTTCACAGCTGTAAGGTTTTCGCTTCCTAAAATACAGGGGCAAGCAATAGCAGAATTTGGGAACATATTGTGGGGAGGTGGAGCAGGTATACTATGTGGAGAATCGAGCTGTGCATCATTATTGGGCTGGCGCTCTGCAGTGTGTGGCGGCAGCCTGTGTAGCAAGAAATAGGTGGGGGTTGAATAAAAGGGGAGGGGGCTTTTCCACAAATGAACTGAGGGTTGGAGCAGGCCAGCCCAGGGCTTAGCCCCCAAACCTATCTCCAAGTGTCACAACTCAAGCCTGGTCTGCACGAAGAAGAGAGCGCTCCTGTGCATGTGCAGAGAGCCTCCCCCCCCCGTACCGCCGAAAAAACACAGCGAACACCTCCATCCGGGAGACAGAGGCCGGCTTCCTCTGTTGAGGTGAGTCAGGTTTGAAGCTCTGCAGAGTGTGTAGGGGCGTCGGGACGGCGCGCGAAGCGTTTCTGGGAGGCTTTTACCTCACCGGCGGGGAAGAGGGAGAGAGAGAGTTGCATTGGCGTGGCCTTCCGCTTGGCGCCCTGAGGTACCTTTTTTTTGTTTTTTTGTTTTAGTGGGGGGCGGGAGACGGCTTTGAATTGTGCCGTGGGGTGGAGCTCTGCAGCGTGGAGTTGGGGTGGGTGGGTTTGCAGACCAGACTGCCTGAGCGACGAAGAGGAGGGGGCCTTTGCAGTGGGTCGAAGGAGAGGGAGAGAGCGCGCACCCACCACACGCACGCACGCGCGCGCAAACACCTCTCTCCCGGCCTTGCCTCTGGTGGTCTCTTCCGCAGCGTGAGTCTCCCGCCTCTCTTCGCTTCCTTTCCATATACCTGAGGCGCGGCGAGATTGAGCAGGTGGGGGCGTGAGGGGGGGGCAGGGAGAACGCGGGTGTGGGTGCTGCTGTTGCCGTGGGAGGGGGGAAGGAAAGGCGGCTGGGAGAGCGCGCGCAGCCCCGCCAGAGCGGTGGGCGGGAAGCCCCTGGAAGGGAAGCGGGCGCGGGGGGGGGAGGGGAAGGCGCCAAGGCAGAGAGTCCAAGGCGCCTGCTTCGCGCGCGCCGGCTGCGGCTCCTGAGGCGAGGTGAGGGCTCTTTCCCGCGCGGGGTTCTTGCGGGTGTTTTTCGCGTGCAGCTGTTGCTCCAGCTCTGCTTTTCGCTTCCGGAGGGGTCCCCCGCTGCCTCCTCCCCGCTGGTCAGCGTCGGCGTCCAGGAGAGGAGGTGGCGAGCGGGCGCCAAGCCGCGCGGATGCCGAAGTGGGTGCGCGGTGGCGCGCTCGGCGTGGGCTGAGGAGGGCGATGGATGAACACTCGCCCCTCCAGGCACACCGGCACTGCCTGGAAACGAAATAGACGCAGGCAGCCCGGCACCAAGCGGTCAATATTAGCGGGTTGTGGTTTTTTTATATATATAATTATTATTTTGGGTCTGTTTACGTCGCTCCTTAGCGCGCGCGCTCTCTCTCACACACGAGCAAAGCCCACAGTGGCGTCCTGTTGTCCTTCGTGCGTGTGGTTAATACTAAACACGAGTAATGCATATGTGTGTGTGTGTGAAAGATTCCTCCTGTGTTTGTTGGGCAATGTAGGGAGCGCGCTCCAGCTGGGGAAGCGAGGTGCTGTTTGTGTGTTTCAGTTCTAGTCACTGCACTGAGTAGCTAAAACCTGATCTCCCAATTCCGGACTGCAGTAGAATATTAACAACGGCCAACCAGGCTTCTCCCCCTTTCCCCTTCAATGTTCTCCTGGGATAACACTTGACTGAAGCTGACCTGATGAGACAACCCGGAGTCGCAGTGGTAGCCCATCACTTTCTGACCAGGCTAGATGCTGAGAAAGCCCTACTGGGTCGGTAGCGCGCAGGTAGTGGAAAGCCTACTGCTTCTGAGTGCTGTTTGCTTGCGACCTTTGTGCGGCAGCCCAGCCACATCGCGGGAAAGGCTGGATGGTTGGAGCGGGGCGGGAGGAGGCTGCTGCTGCTGCTGCTGCAAAGTGAATAGTCTTATAAGAAGGGGCTTTTTTTGTTAGCCAACAGGCAAAACTATTATTTTGTTTCTGATTAAATCGCCTAAGTTTTATATTAGAGGAAAACCAGCAACTTGATCCTATTTTCCCAACTTTTCCTTTTATGATAATCTGTCTAATTAAAACGTTCCAAAGTTAGGCACACGTTTATTTATGGCTGAAGAAGTCCTGGGTTTTTGGAATAGGTATTAGATATTAAAAGCCTGCCAGATGTTTTTTTCTTGAGGGGTTGATAACTTGCTGCTTTGGATTTTTAATTTTTAAACCTGTTATGTTTCTGCTATTCCCGTAAAGCTTTTTTTTATTGTATAAGAAGAGGTGTGTGTGTGTGCGCGCGCATGTATTAGAGTCAAATCCAGATACAAGCGTCTCATAGGTCTCTGAGGGATGCATGCAGAACTCCAGTAGAATTTCACCTTGTTAATTAAAAGTCAGCACTTAAAAAAAAAAAATGCTGCTTGTTGCTTGTCTTTGGCATCTCATGATCTAGAGAAGCGCAACTCCATTGGAAGCAATGGGGACAAAAAGCAACCTTTTTGTAATGTCCTTTGTACCTGTTATATGAAAGGTGTCAAAAAAAAGAGAGCTTCTCCCTTGTCTGGTACCTGTTGTGAGAGATCAAGGCTTGCAGTTGGTCTAAGAGGTTTTCTGTTAGACCACTAAAACAAATAACTTGCAAGTGAGAGCCTGTTTGAACCCAGATGCTTTGGAAAGGGTTACTTGCCTGCATGTCTGAAGACAGGGGTTCTATCCAAGTGAGCAGTGTATGTTATATATATGGCGAAGGGCTGCAATTCTGGGGCCACCTCAAATTGGTTGCAAGAAATATGCATCTGTGAATATGGTGGAAATGGAAGGCGAGTGAGACCTTAATTAACCTTAATTTGTTTGACTATGCTTTTCCATTATTGTCTACTTTTGTATATTATCTGCCTGTCTGTTATGTGGTATTCCAGACAATCCTTGAAGGCAGTCCCCACATCTTGAGAGATCCTGTTCGATGGGGGTGGGGAGAAGGCAGGGGAAAAGGACAGCATCTGCTGAAATATGTGCTGTGCTAGGTTTATTGGTTGATTATGGGTCTTTTTTAAAATGTGGAATTGTTTTTGGTAATTAAGATGTTTAAGCCTCATCCATTATGTTTTTGTAATAGGAGCTGCAATATGGACATAGTTCTTGATGGAACAGGGAAGTCTGGTAGCCTTTTGTTTTATACAGCAATCACATATGTTCTTGTGACAGACTAAAAATTTGGTCATTAAAAAACCCCTACTTTAGTCAGAACCATATTTACTCTGATGGCAATCCTATATTCATCTGTTATGGTTATGTTTTCAGAGCCATGTAGGCTTTTATGACACAATTGTATACTGTATAATGAGCAAATATTCTTTTAAAAAAATATCCTTGAAGTGAGACTATTTCCTGGCTTTACGTTTTGCCATACCATAGTATACTTTTCAAGCTCAGTCTAAGCATTCATGTTAATCTGTGGAAGTTGCTTGGAATATAGTCGTACCTTGGAGCTTGAACACCTTGCAAGTCAAATGTTTTGGCTCCGAACGCCGCTAACCCGGAAGTGAGTGTTCCAGTTTGCGAATGTTCTTTGGAACCTGAACGTCTGATGCGGCTTCTGCAGCTTCCGATTGGCTGCAGGAGCTTCCTGCAGCCAATCAGAAGCCATGCCTTGGTTTCTGAACATTTTGGAAGTCGAATGGATTCCGTTTGACTTCCGAGGTACCACTGCACTTCCTTTGTGGTGACGTATTCCTGCCTCCACCATACTGTGTTGCACTCCCACATTCCATGTGATTTTTCTACCTAGTCCAGGTAACTTCTGTGACAGTAGGAACATAAGAAGAGCAGGTCAGCATCACTTCTTGTCCAGCATCCCACTCTGAGTGGCTGCTTATGGGGAGCCCCCAAGTAGGGATCTAAGCACAACACCACTCTCCCCACTTGTGATTCCCAGCAATGGTCATTCAGAGGCATATACTGCCTCCAACAATAGTGGTAGAACGTAGCCATCATGTCAGCAGGGATAGGTCAGTCGGTAGAGGATGAGACTCTTAATCTCAGGGTTGTGGGTTCAAGCCCCACATTGGGCAAATGTTTCCTGCATTGCAGGGGTTTGGACTAGATGACCCTTGAGGTCACTTCCAGTTCTACAGTTCTATGATTCTATATGGCTAGTAGTCACTGTTAGCATTTTTTTTTTGGCCATAAATTTGTCTAATTTTGTTTTAAGGCCACCCAGTGTGGCTTGTTCTGGCAGTGGCTACAAAAAATAATGCGGGTGGCAGCACTACATCTTTGTGTAATAACAGGTGTAAAGCGCCACTTGAAGACATAGCCTTATGCTGAGTTCTGCTTAGATCAGTACTGATACTCTTGTTGATAGTAATAGTTGAAAATCTCAAGCACAGAAGGATTTCCCAGCCTTGCTACTTAAAAATCTTTTTGAAGATTCCAGGGATTATATGGGCCTTTGGTCTGATCCAACAGGCCTTTTCTGAACATGATAATTGTATCCCAGCAACGATATTGGCCATCCCGAGTTTGGGTGAAACTACACTGTATCTACCCCTGAGGACTATGGAACTGCAGGGACTCCACTACAGCAATACTCTCCCAGATTTGGAACGGCTGAGCCAAGTACAATGATCATTGCATAGTACACCATGTCATTTCTTTACTTTCTCACTGCTTAGACTGCCAGTGGCAGAAACTTGCTGCCTTGGACTAGTCAACCTGCTTGCTTGCCTTTCAACCCTTCCACTGCAATTTATTTTCCTCTTTCATCTTGTCCTTACCAGTGGCTGTACCCAATTCTGACACAATGCTGGCCTTGAATGCCCAAGTGTTCTATACTGCAAATAAGTACAGATTCTCTGGTGAGTCTGGCTTAGATGGCAGATTCATGTTTCTGATGTCCACTTCTAAAAAACAATCAGATATGCACCTAAAACCATTAGAAAAATCCTTATGTCCATAAAGCTGCTGAGACCAGAAGCTCCAGGATTCCATGCAGAGGAAGGAGGAGACACCAAATCTAGATTATTTCACTAAGAAGCTCAAAGGTCTGATAAGAGGTTTGCATAAAATTCCATAAAAGCACCTTATGTGAAGAACTCATAGTCTACTCTATAAAGAGACTTGGAGAACTTGGACTAACATTTTAGTAAGTAATTTTGTGCCTTACTGTTGTTTGTAATTAATGGTCATTCTTCATTTCATCATGGGGTCCCATGATGAAGTATAAATGACAAAAAATAAAGAACACTATAAATGTTAAATAAGATTAAAAACACAGCTTCCAGCCATTAAAACAGTTCGGCAGCGAGCCATAAAAATAACCATGCCTTTGCTTACACTCCTTCCAATGTCCGTGAAAAGATACTGTAAACAGTGATGCAGAGATCAAAGCATTGTACTGCATTAGCAAATGCACCCCCACACCTGGCCACTACCACATAATGCCGAAGCAGGATGTGTATTTTTAAGAAACTGGTATGCTGGTTATCTTCACTTTTCCAAACTGGGGTCAAGTAGTAGTAGTTCCATGTGCTGCCTTGTGGTATTTTCACTATTACTTCCCAAATCTGAATCCCGCCTGTGTGCAATTCCAGAAGAGTATTTCACCTTCTGCATGTTAGTGGTTGATAATTTGGCAGCCACAGTAAGATGTAGCACAATTTCCCCCCTACCATTTAGTAAGTGGGCTCTCTCTGTCACTGAGTAAAGTACATTGGCACACCATAACACTTGCCAATAAGCGCTCTAGTATTGTGCTTTCTCCTCCATATGTTTTCAGGTGGAAAGCAGGGGTGGGGGGAGGAGGGAGCAGAAAAACAATTGGTGCCAAATCTGCATCTGTGTTAGACTCAAAATTCTGCTTGCCCAAATTGCAGCAGAGTTCCTTAAATAACAAAATTAGCTTTTCTAATTCCCGTTGACTTTTTCTAACCTCCACAGACTTTTGCATAAAAGGCACAAGCGTGAGCATTTATTCTTTTTAACACAAGGGGAATCCCAGGCAATAGGAAGTCTTGATTCATATATTTAAGCAATTTTACTCCACACACTTTCAGTTCAGAACTACAGTACAGAGAAAATGCATTACATGCTATCAGCGCAGTTGATACAATACAAGCAGAGACTTATTATGTAGCAGCTACCTACTGCTTAGTATATTGGGAAATGTGTTATATAGTTGTGCTATTAAATTCTCATCTCAAGAGCTGTATGCTATACATTACTATGAAGAATGAAATTAAGGGACTAACTGCCCTCACATAGACTGACTGCATATGTCTTCCAGCCTCAACAAAGGAGTAAAATTTCTTGATACCCTAAATGACTGTGCCCTAGAGCAGTTGGTCATGTAACAAGACTAGAGAGATCGCAACTCTGGGCCCTAAACTTTAAGTA
The DNA here is from genome assembly GCF_964234715.1 of Podarcis melisellensis. NCBI lineage: Eukaryota > Metazoa > Chordata > Lepidosauria > Squamata > Lacertidae > Podarcis > Podarcis melisellensis. The sequence continues at coordinate 72,033,806 of NC_138528.1, read as the reverse complement.
GCACCCAATACCTGGTACAATATGCAAGTGTTGCTGAAACAATTGGGAGCAATGACCATAATGCTATTAAATTAAATATACAGTGGTACCTCTGGTTGGACGTGGCTGGCTCGCCAGCTGCAGCTTCGTCATGCTGGCCATGCGACCCGGAAGTGTCTTCAGACGGCGCCGGCTCAGGGCCTCTAGAGTGAGATGAGCACGCAACCCTAGAGTCAGACACGAGTGGCCCGTACGGGCAGGGGTACCTTTACCTTTACCTTTTTACCTCTGGTTACGAACCTAATTCGTTCCGGAGGTCTGTTCTTAACCTGAAACCGTGCTTAACCTGAGACTTTAGCTAATGGGGCCCTCCCACTGCCGCTGCACGATTTCTGTTCTCATCCTGGGGCAAAGTTCTTAACCTGAGGTACTACCTCCGGGTTAGTGGAGTCTGTAACCCAAAGTGTTTGTAACCCAAGGTGTTTGTAAATGTACATTTAAATGTACATTTTAATCACCAATCGCCAAGTAAATCCAACATGGTAACATGTGATATCAAAAGAGGAAACTGCCCAGAAATGAAGGGATGGGGGGTATTTAAAAAGATGAAAGGCAAAGCCAAGAGGGTCAAATCAATCCAAAACATCTTCACTGAGCTATGACTCCAAGGTCTCATTCCTTGCCAGACTTTGCCAGTTCAGACCCCATGAGTGTATATGCAACATAATTTTTTAAAAAAAATTTGCCCCAGCGTGCATCACTTTACCCTTGTTTATTTTGAATTGCATTTGCCATTTTACCACCCATTCACTCAGTTTGGAGAGGTTGTTTTGGAGCTCTTCACAACCTTTTTGTTTTAACAACCTTGAACACTTTAGTATCAGCAAACATGGCCATTTCACTGCTCAGTCCTAACTCTAGATCATTTATGAACAAGTTACAAAGCACATCCAGCAGGGACTTCACTTTCTCTATTCCTCCATTGGGAGAACTGTCCATTTATTCCAGTTCTTCCTGTTGTTAACCAGTTCCTGACCCACAAGAGTAACTCTCCTCTTATTACCTGACTGCCAAGCTTTACTCTGAAATCCCTGTTTCACCGTACGTATGGAAGCCAGACAGCTGTGGCCATTCATGCTACTAGTTTCTAAACCTAAACACACCAGTGAATAAGCGCCATTGATCATAGTAGAATTTACTTCCAAGTGAACATGTCTAGGATTAGTTATGGCTATTAATCTTTAATGTGTGATGCATTCCTAAATCTTATGAATAAATATAAGAAATGCAGAGTTTTAAAACATTTTCAACATGTTGTAGATGATTTGACGTACAATTACTTTGGGGGATTTTCCCCCTCACCATTTTTTAGTAACCCTGCTCCCATTCCAGACCTGTTTTGGAGAGAGAGGGAAGTTCTACCTTACAATGCATAGCTATGTAAGTCTACTCAGAAATAAAACCCATTTAGTTCAATCAAACATACACGTATCTAGGAGTGTAGGATTGCAGTCTGAATCCATGTCTGATAAGTGGCACTTTTAAAATATCACATGTTTCTCTACTTCTACACTGAGCTAAATATGAAGCATCTAAGGACTGACTTGTTTTTCTGTTACCTTTGCTAGCTGTGCGGGTGGCGCTGTGGGTAAAAGCCTCAGCGCCTAGGACTTGCTGATTGAAAGGTCGGCGGTTCGAATCCCCGCGGCGGGGTGTGCTCCCGTCGCTCAGTCCCAGCGCCTGCCAACCTAGCAGTTCGAAAGCACCTCCGAGTGCAAGTAGATAAATAGGGACTGCTTACCAGCGGGAAGGTAAATGGCGTTCCGTGTGCTGCGCTGGCTCGCCAGATGCAGCTTGTCATGCTGGCCACATGACCCGGAAGTGTCTGCGGACAACGCTGGCTCCCGGCCTATAGAGTGAGATGAGCGCACAACCCTAGAGTCTGGCAAGACTGGCCCGAACGGGCAGGGGTACCTTTACCTTTTAACACAAGTGATAAAGTGCTTCTCTATTGGCCAGGATTCAACTAGCCTTGCGCTGCGCTAATGGAAGCTTATGCAAGGACTACCATTGGGGGTTTTCCCCTTCCCACCCCATGGTCTCTGTACGCTTCCCCCAAATCCACGTGGGGTGGGGGTGTGGGGGTATGTCAGAAAAACCTCCAGAGCAGCACATATAGGAAGGAGAATGGGAATCACTTTGTGTGGCAAGCTGAAATCTTGTCCTGATGGACCAGTGATGTTGAATTTGAATTCCTCCATAAGGTCTCAATGGATGGCTTCTGTTCTGAAGAATAAAAATGATGAGGCAGAGTTTATGTTAATATTTGAATTTTGATAAGTCGTTAAAAATAAAAGCCTACTTTTTATAGTTTGTACAACCTGCACAACTTCTGTAAAACTTAAGGTGACCCATTCTTTCCACTGTATAATAGAAATCTACTTTTTCCAGCAAATTAACACTTTGAAAGCTTTTTAGTGGTAAAGCACCCCAGGCAAGTGCATTGCTAGGCAATTATAATATGCTACCACTGATATATAAAAGGTGCAAGGCTGCAGACCAAAATGGCTTTTAGCACCAGAGGGGGAAAAACACTGTAATAGCTTTAAAATGCAGTGCCTGGAGTGTCTAGCTTCCATTATGAACTGGAATTCATGCATTTTACATGTGTGCACATGCACACCACAGAGAGAGCTCCCTGAGAAAAAGCAATTTGTGAGTGTGTGTCATCACATAAATAAATGGCACCAATAAACCAACAGAACGTTTAAAAGTAATAGATATAATTTGCATGTATATGCTTGCAAAGCTGTGCATCTGAAATTTAGGGTGGTTCCCACCCCCACCCCCTTCCCTTTAGCATGTGAAAGTTTTTGAGAAACACTGTGGAGTCCCTAAGACAGTTGCATGGTGCCTTGCATGCCTCCTTCCGGCAACTCCTGCAGCCAAGCTGGTGCCAAACGTATTGCTCTGCTTTCATTTGGCCCATACCAGCGAGGCTGAGAGTGGGGGTCTTGTCATCTGGGCAGCCCAGGACCTTCATGCACACTGCCTAGGTTTGTGCCCTGAGGAGGTCACTTCAGTGCTGTTAATGCATCAGTTAGACTTCACCCCCAGAGGCGAATTCCATTGTCTCTCAAAGCAGATAGATGCCAGCTATCAGTGCAAGCTTTTCTACTCGCCAAGTGGAACAACCCCCCTTTCCTCCCTCTGAATGCTGTCCTGGGGGTTCTCTTGTGCCCCTCAGAGCTGATTGAGGGATACAGGGGAAGGAGGGGAGGAAATCTGGCTCTATGTGTGGGGTAGCATTTCCTTGCCACTAGTCTCCTACATCACTGGGCTTGGGGTAACATTTCAAGACCAGATACCATTTTGTTGAGACTGCGTCATGAAACACAGGCAAGCTTATGTACTGTTGGTCACCTGGAATACATTAAACATTCCCAACCCTTTGTGTGATTAGATGCAGCATGCAGGTTTCAAATATTTCTCTTGCAATCACACCTAGACCCTTGGCACTGAAAAAAACTGCAATTCTCAAGAGTGTTGCATTTTAGTAAGCCTGGAGGCGTGTAGAATGCTCAGCGACTTAGAAAGAGAACAAAAACAGTGGCCTAGCAGAATTAGGTAAATTTTTGAAAATATATTCTGTTCATATATTGGTTGCCTCTGCAGACACAAGCAACTTCTTCTTCTTTATTGAATTTATATGCCGCCCTATACCCAGAGGTCTCAGGGCAGTTCACAGAAGAAAATCAAAATATATAACTACAGAATGCACAGTCAAAACAAAAACCCACCACATTTTGAAAGGGCATAGGATATCAGTTAAATCAACCAAAGGTCTGGTTAAAAAGGAACTTTTTTGCCTGGCACCTAAAGGTGTATCATGAAGGCGCCGGGCGAACTTCCCTGGGGAGAGCATTCCACAGATGGGGAGCCACTTCAGAGAAGGCCCGTTCTCGTGTTGCTACCTTCCGGACCTCTCGAGGAGGAGGCACACGAAGAAGGGCCTCAGAAGATGATCTCAGGGACCAGGTAGGTTCATATGGAAAGAGGTGGTCCTTGAGGTATTGCGGTCCTGAGTTATTTAAGGCTTTTAGGTCAAAACCAGCACTTAGAATTAATAGTGAGCTAGTAGTTCTGGCTGAATGCACTGGACATTTTTGCCTACCTAGGTAGCAGTTGCGGAAGAATAACCCTGAGTCAGTAACCATAGGCACACTTGGCTATGTAAACAAGCTGTTTAATATATTTTTGGGGTTCCATTTGTAGATTCTCTTTAAATATTTTATGATGTGGCAGGGATCTGGTGCATAGTGTAAAATTCACTAAGTTGTGCAAAAAGATGTGGGACTCTGGCTTGGGTGCTGTGCCTTTAAAAGCTGTGCAACAGGTGAGCATTCAGCACAGATGCTACATTTCCCTAGTGTGAACATGTAGTGAAGAGGAAATCTTTACATGTTGAATTTCTGCCTATTAAGATGCTTCAAGTACAGGCAGATGCTCTGGATGCAAATAACCACCATTCCTAAGAAATGTAAAATTCTCATCTCCAGCTATGAAGTGTGTGTCTGGCCTAATTTGGACACAGGAGAACACATTGAGAGAATTCTAATTTCCTAGAGAGAGAACTTGGTGCTTTTCAAACAATAGATCATCTGATATTTTACATAGCAGCCAGACACATTCTAGGACAAGGCTGGCACACCCAGGGAACATCTAGAGTTTCTGGAAATTAGTACCCTTACTTTTTGCCTGCTGCGTCTGAAAATGTTAACTGTAATTTGGAGGAGCCAAAACTAATCCATCTTTCTCTGTTGCATACTGCCAGCCAGAGTGAGCTTTAAAACAGGAGCATTTAGGATTAAATCATACTGAGGGCCAGACTAGAAAGAACTGTTAATTGCACACGGAATGGGGAGAGGAAGCTTAACTCTTTCTCTTCCTGCTATGGTCCCAACAAGAATCCCTTCATAGAAGCTGCTATTTGCATCTCGAGGGAAGCTCCCATTGGTGCCAGTAGAGGCCTCCCTGGAAATGCAAATAGCAGCTGCAAATAGAATGAAACTTCAAATCCCCCCTGCCCTGGTCCTGAGGCTGCTGCTCTGCCTTCTCTGTGGCTGCTATCAAAAAGTACTGAATCTGCTCATTGACTGAATTCATTTGCCAGGCCCAGAGCTGCATGGGCTGCTGCAGCCTTAAGGGAAAATTCTGCAAGACTGAGCATAGCCCCCTCCCCAACAAGAGCTTAAGGTGGTTTGGAAGAGGGATTGCTGCTCATGGTGTACAGACTTCTCCCGCTAGTGACCCTGGTAAACACTGTAAGGTACCCTGATGTATTACAGCATCTTTAGAAGGATCAGACCACTGAGAGGTTAATTACATGAGAGCAGGAATGAAAGACCATGCGGTTTATCCACTGAAAGCTAACCGGGACCTTAAATTACAGTGACATTGCAAAATTCCAGTAAGGAAATCATTTTGAGAAAACATGTTGACATTTATTTTTCACCCCTGTTAGAGGCATATGTTGTTGATTTGCAAGTATGGGAAGCCTGCAAACAGGACCTAAGTACAGCAGCATCACCCTCACTCTTCATGATTCTCAGCCGCTATACACAGGTGTACAGCCTTGAATAGTAGTAGAACATGTTGCTGTATAATATTCTGTGTGGAGTCTTCGTTTTGAGTACCAAGGCTGAGGTGTGCTCAGATCCATTCCTGGTTATCCCCCAGTTTTCTTTATTTCAGCAGTCTAATTTATATTAGGGGAGTTGCTATTGTTCAACTACTTAGACGTTTGTTTGTTTTTACAATCAAACAATATATAAATATTGTTAAATAAAAAAAAATAAACAATTGACTCTTTTGTTGTGACTAGATCCCATTCCATAATTTCCATCAGTACTTGCTCATGACTGAATTTTGCCCTTTGTGCAGAACTGTTCCCTTACTAATATATTTTTATTATATTCCAAGTGGTCAGTCTTACTTTTGAAAACAGCTGAGTACAAGTTATTTTTAAAAGGTATGGAAGCTCTAATGCACATACTAGGTTCCCTCCACCAAAGAGGTTTCGCTTTTCAATGAACAGAGCCCACTTGCTTGTGTATTCCTTTGTACAGCTCCTTTCACTGAAATAATAAATCAAGATGCCCATGTATTCTGCAATTGCGTACTGTATCAACAATGCAAACTATGGGCAGTCTGGCTTGGGATAGTATGGTGGCAGAAACGATTGCAGAAAAGATCATAAAGATGCCAACGGATATTTGCATTTACTGTCTTGAGTATCTGTGAGTCTAGTGTAATATGGTGCGTGTTAATGAATTTTTAAAAATAGAAGCTGACTTTAAACTGGGAAACATTAGCCCCCACCCAAAAAAAGAAATCACAGTCACGACTTGCCAGGTAAAAAAACCCACCCTCTATTAAATAGTAAGCGACTTCTGGTGTGAATCATATCCTTTTGAAGTATGTTTTCTAGGTGATTGAAGTCATATGGGTTGATTGATAGTTGAGTTATATAAATGTAGGTTCCTGCCCCACACCCTAATTTAAGTACACAATGGATATCAATATTTTTTTAGCCTATTAAGCTCTCTTCCATACAGTAACTAACACAAGACATCAAACATCTTAAAAATAGATAGTGTTGTTATCCTGATTTTGGTGGACCACAGAGGTTGCTGATTTTGGTCGACCATCTGCCAGGTTTGTAAGACAAGCCCTCTTGAATTCTTGGTTGGAATCCAACATAGTGCTAAGTAAGCATTCCTCAGTGCAAGAATTTCTGCTCATTCAACAAAACATTCTCCCCCTGTGTACCCCCTAAATATGTTCTAGGGGTTACTCCAACCCCCCAGGGACAGATTTGGGGCAGGAGGAGAAGGGAGGAAAGACCTGTTGCGCAGGTAGAAATCCTTGTCCTGACAGGATAGGTTAGTTGAATCCTGCCCCTTCTGTTGTAATTCAGTATCTTTTCATAGTTGAAAAAACAAACAAACCCTGACCAGACAGGCAAACTCTTTGGCTAATGATTGACACTAAGGGATGCATGTGGCCACCGTAATTAGTGACCATTGGTTACATATGCACCCTCCAGGTTTAGATGCAGTATGCCTCTTGAAGGCAACTGTTGTGGAGCAACACCATATCCCATTATGTGCTGAAGTACATTTGGAATCTTTTATGTCCTCAGAGTTATGCTCAGGGTTAAGAGAGAGAATGAATGGAAATCTTTTTCCACAATTTTTATCAATGCCGATTTTCATGTTGCCTTTTATGAAACCATCACTGCCTCCCAGTGGTACAAGCTAGCATCAGATATGAAATAAAAGAGAGTTTGTGTGTGCAGGAGCTGATGAAGTATGTGTAGCCAATTTTATCTGTTATTGTGTTTGATATTGGTATGCTGAGTTTTGTTAGACTGTTAGACTGTGATGGTGTTTTGGACAGCAAAAAGCACAGTGAGATACAGCATGTATATATAACCCCAGCTGAATGATAAGATGATGCACTATTGAATACAGTTGTACCTTGGTTCTCAAACGGAATCCGTTCTGGAAGTCTGTTAGACTTCCGAAAACATTCAAAAACCAAGGTGCAGCTTCTGATTGGCTGCAGGAGCTTCCTGCAGCCAATCAGAAGCCACGGAAGCAGCATCAGACGTTCGGGTTCCAAAGAACGTTTGCAAACCGGAACACTTACTTCCGGGTTTGCAGCGTTCAGGAGCCAAAATGTTCAAGTCCCAAGGCGTTTGACAACCAAGGTACAACTGTATTCAAGCTTCTTCTTTTTTTAAATACTATGTGGAAGAGAGACTTTATAATGGAGACATCTCTCCCCCCCCCCACCCAACCCTGTTTGTGCCCATGATGGCACATTGGGCTACCACCTGGCTGAAACTAAGCAGACTTGGGTCTATATGTCACCTTGGGTTCCATGATGGAAGAATGGTGGAATACAAATGTAGGGTGGGATGGTCATCATCATCATCATGAAGCTGGAACTTCTGTGTTAAAATCAGCTAGCTTAATAAATAAGTACTTGAGAAAGTTTACGCATCTGACTATGTCTGCATTAATGTGTCAAAGCAATTCTACCCGTAGGCAAGTATGGAAGTGTTCAGATTTGTGACTCCTTTTTGTCACTGCTGCCACAGGAAACCTTTACAGGAAGAGTAGCAGGATCCCATATTAGCAGGATCCCATGATCCAAGGTAGCTACAAACTGTAATAATAATAATAATAATAATAATAATAATAATAATAATGTGATTTCAAAATTATTAGACCCGTCGGTAGCTCTTTGTGTTTGTTGAGTATATTGTTTGTATGTTGTGTTTGTAGGTAAAATATTCATAAAGAATCACTGAGAGTTAATATCTGGTTCTTTTATTTGTGGTCTTCATAATTTTGCAGGTAATTGGTAGGCAGCTACATGGTATATGCCAACTATGGACTGAGTAGTATAATAGATGAATGAAACTATCAATCCTTCTACAGCATATAGCCAGACGTTTAAATGACAGAGAAGTCTTCCAGCAGTTCCCTCTTGGAAGAAGATATGAAACTATATTTCTGTGATGTGGAATTGCTCCGTTGCTAGCTCAGCTAGACAGCTAGGTGCTTGAGCAGAATGGGACATTTCTTCTCAGGGTCTAATAATGCATGGATGACCAGCACATACACCCAAAGAGGCTTTCCCTGATGTCCTGCCCCCTGCTGAAATCAGGTTTGCACTAAACCTATTGTAGACAATAGAATGCATTTTTCAACACTAATTATGTCATGGGAATGATTTGGGAACCTCCAGGGGATGTACTCTGTCGCTTGAAATATCCCCAGATTCACCCTCCCGACTTCTTTCCCTGATCAGCACTCTGCTGCATGGCCACATTCTAACCTTTCCCTGGGTAGCATTTGCATGGTGAATATGATATGTGATGCTAATGATGTAGCTGCAGCATTCTCTATTTCCTGTTATTGTGATGTTTTTAAAAAATGTGCAGCCGGAGTCTCAGAAATCTCCTCAAGTCCATTTCTGTATCTGTGGAGGAGCTGGGTCACACATTAGGTTGTATGAGCAAATACGTTCTCAGGGATGGTAATGCGAAGAAAATTCTATAACATCTGATTCAGCCCACACTTTCCTGTCTCACACCTTAATGTGTGCCAGTTGGAAATTGATGTTAGATTGGTTCTGAGCCTTTTTTGTGAAAGAATCTATATTAATGGACTTCTTAGAAATTGGTCTACATTTTGTATTAGAAAATGATTGCAAGTGCATCCTTAAATTGTGTTTTGAAGATATAATTGATACATAATTGCATTTGATGATGAGTTTCCTTTTTATTTATTTATTTTTTGCCAGGATGATAGGCTGTTTAAGAAAATAACAGCCCTGCAGGATCAAGTGAAGAGTTCAGCTAGCCTAGCAGTCTCTTCCTAACATTGCCCAGCTGCATGCTTCTGGAAGGCCCACCAGGAGGCTAAATTTTACAAGAAAACAATGTGGTGGTGTGACCACTTTTCTGAAAGATGCTGTCTTGAATATTGCCTCTGGTCATAGTGAACTGCTGTCCCATAGAGATCCAGTTCTTGCACTTGAATAAAGTCTACACATATGATTTGAGGATAGCTGCATTATTGGGTTTAATTCTGTAGATTAGTTTTGTTATTCATGCAGATTATGCACATGTGTGACTCCTGGGATGAATCAGAGCACATAGTAATAAATATCTCTGCTTAAGATTGTTTCTTGAAATCTTAACAGTTCTCACTTCATGATACTGGATTCTTAAATGCAATTGGCGCTATCTACCCACCTTCATTTCTGTGAAAGGTTCCCCTACCCCGCAAAATTGTTGCCTCTTCTGTTAAGAAGTGTGGAGAAAGGATTCCTGGTAGCGTTGCTCTGATGTATAAAATGGCTTTTCTTTCTCCATATGTAGTATTAGTAAACATCCTCTAGTGCGAAACTTACTCTGAATGCAGTTGAAGTCCTTACAAAAGTGCAACTGGTTTCCTCATATATTCAGTCACACTTGGACTTCGGAAATATTTGATCTTTCTGTAAAGGATACATAAAAGCATGCCTTGTCCTATTTTTCATGGAGCAGCATATTTGCAGTGGATAGTTTTGTATAGTTGGAGTGGCCATGTGTTTTAGGCAATGGTTTGCAGTTGTGCCAGGGGAGCCACTGCAGCAAAAGTGAGGGACAAGTCTCTGAAGTGTGCTATGTTGATCCCTGGGGCAAGTAAGATGAGCCTTCTCTAGATTTTTGCTTCTGTCTTCGGAACCAAGTCCCTGTACACTGCAGAACAGTTTTCAGGAAACCTAATTGTTTGACCAAAGCATAATTAGAACTTCATGGTGGAAATATTGACTCAGACATAAAAATATTGATTGCATATGTTATGTGATTAATTAAGAGATTTGTGGGGAACAGACTTCACATTCATGGATTATTGTTCTAGAAGTGCACCAGCAATTTTGCAAATGGGCCATCTCTTTTCATTTTTGTCCCTTCTGTTGTCTCTATACCCACCCCTCCCACCCCATTACTGTACAGAAGCATTTTGATTCAGCTAAATGTGAGGTTCAGTTTTAACACTTACTTGCTTACTTAGTCAAAACCTTATTAGACATAAAAATATGGACCATCCATTTATAAACAACTCTCCCAGTTTGCAACTAATAATTATATCTCTAATTTCCTCCTCTTTCACCCTTGGCCACTCCTTTAGTTTATCTAGTTTGTTATTGTTGGACTCCTCTCCATTCAATTTACTATGTAGATAATTAAATATGGACATGAAATACTGAGACAATTTAGATTCTGCATTTGATGGGACAGCTGCTTGTTCGCCAGTTTTCAGACCTCCATATACTCTCAACCAAAAAACTTTGTTATTTTTGTTTTGAATTGAGTCAGTTGGGACCATTTTTGGGTGGCATCTTTTTGTTTCTTTTTGGCCAGAACTAGGTGATATTTTCTTTTTTCGTCAAAGTAGGAAGGTTCTAGTTTGGTACGGTTATCTTTGGAAATTTGGCTCAATTTTTTTTTTTTAAGTTGAAGACATTCATCGTCGAACCAGGGACTAGTTCTGTTTTTAAGTATCCTGACTTTTGGTGGAGTGTTAAGCTCTTCAAACATTTTGAAGATTTCACTATATACTTGCAGAATGTCAGTACAAGAATTGATGTTCTTTAGATTAAAGAGTAAAGGTAAAGTAAAGAGTAAAGGAACCTGACCCCAGGTTCCTAAAAGCAACTAAGTTTTTGCCCCACTGCTAGATTCATTTCCCGGGACGATTTTAGTTGGGCCATTTGCTAATGTTGACAAAAAATTGTGTTGTTACTATTAGTTATTTCCAAATCAAAGCTTAAATTTATAGACATCAGCAATGGTTGGTGATTGTTTTCGGTGTGCATCCCAATTCTAAAGTTCACTATCAGATTTACAATGTCACAAAGGACCAGCATATAGTTGTTAACACTACACCCTGGGGGGGTATGTATATTCCCTGTTTCTATCACCATCTATTGAACCATTCACAATTTGTAAGTTAAAATTATTACACAGCTCAAGCAAGCATATACCTTCCCTATTTATAACCTTGTCTCTAGAGAGTCTTCCTATTTTCATTGAATGTGCGATGCCATTGGTGGTATTCCAATTTAATACTCATCCTAGCATTAAATGAGGTGTTTGGTTATCTATCAATCAAACTTTCAATGTAAAAGTTTAGTTGTGACCAATCCTCAACAGAGATATTACTTGATGTAGCAAGGAGGGATATTGACATTTATAAGCAGCAAAATATCATTTTTGGAAGTAGAGCTTGTGCAAATGAAGAGAATTTTTTCTAACTGTTTGACTTCAAACCCTAGGTGTCTTTAAACAGACCACAAAGCATTACTTTAGGCCGGCCCTTGGAGTTAGGTTTCGATGCAGGGATCGTATCATATCGTATAACTCCCCAAATGCATTTCTCATTCATACTCCATGAAGAGCACACTTTTTCTTTCTTTCATGCTTTAGGAGAAGGTGGTAGTAACTGATGATTCAGCTGGGAAAATCCTGGAATTGTAGTACATATAGTGACTGAATACTTGGTAAGTTTATAGTATCTGCCATTTGCATGAAACTGTCCTCCAAAAATGTAACAGGAAGGTCAGCTTTGATCTTGTGTGATTTAGCAGAAGATCTAAGGGGTTTACTACAGGTTTCTATTTGTTGGTTCAGGGAAAATCCCACATATATATTGTAACATGATGATGTTGATCCTCTGTAAGCGATGTCACGTATATAAACTAATATCACACATAATCTTTACAGAGGATTTGTGTAGTTCCTTACAGAAGTAACTTTTATATGAGAATTTTATAAGTTGTGAAACAATCTTTAGTAAGTCCTGCACAGTATAGAGGCCGATTACTCATATTCCTGAATTGGGCCTTTGCTTTTTAACATCCCGGCTGCCATGTTGTTTGGATTGCCTTATGACAGCCACCTCTGTAATGACAGATGATGAAAAGAATGCTGTCTGACTTCTACGTAAAGGAAAAGTAAAAATAATACAGATGATTGTCTTCCTTAGCAAAGAATACAGCAAGGGCAGTACGCCAATAAACTACGCACACTGGATGACTAACAGGGCTCCTACAATATCAGTGTAGGCAGGGGATGTGCTATGTTGCCAAAAAAGCACACCATAGGTGCTTCCGAATGCTTTTAGCCCCTTAATGCCTTTCGCAAAAATCATTTTGAGGAGAATGGTGCTGATTCATGCTTGAGAAACAATTTCAATAATAAATCATTTTTAAACTGGTGGCCTTAGATTTAGTCCAGATGAATCTATCTGAAGTCTCAGGGCTAATTTGGCTTATATCTACACACAAGGCTGAAGACTGGACTGTACATTGTTGCTTCTTATTAGTTGAACAATTGCTTCTAAAGATAAATAGTTGGGCTTCTGAGCATGTGTTCAATTTTCTTTCACTGATAAAGTATATGTAGTGTATATGTTATTGACTTCATCAGTTGCTTCTAACAAATGCATAATAATGAAACCATTAAAAATAGCTAGGCACAAGAGGAGCATTCATAGAAAGTTACTTGTTTGATCTCAGAGTATAACTTCTTTTTTTAAAAAATATTTTTATTAGTTTTTTACACATATTAATGACAATACAAAACAAACACAAACCTCAAAAACAAACAACAAAAATTGACTTCCCCATGCCTTCCCTTCGCCACATCCTTGTTTTACCATTTTTCGAGCAACTCATCAATCAGTCTTTAGTTAAGTCCCTTTTGAATTTCCTTAAGGTTTAAGATTTACAGCTGTAGTTCTTTGTTTCCTACCCCTTAACATCTTATCAGTCCACAATTTGACAATAATTTTTTAGATATGTTTTAAATTTCCCCCAGTCCTCTTCCACTGTCTCTTTCCTCTGGTCACGGATTCTGCCGGTCATCTCTGCCAGTCCCATATATTCCATCACCTTCGATTGCCATTCTTCCAGAGTAGGTAATTCTTGCATCTTCCAATACTTTGCCAACAGGATTCTTGCTGCCGTGGTTGCATACATAAAGAATGTCTTATCCTTCTTTGATACCAATTGGCCGACCATGCCCAAGAGAAAAGCCTCCGGTTTCTTTACAAATGTCCACTTAAGGACTTTCTTAATTTCATTATAGATCATTTCCCAGTAGGCCTTAATCTTTGGGCAGGTCCACCAAAGATGGTAAAAGGTACCTTCAGCCTCATTACATTTCCAACATTTGTTATTGGGCAGATGGTAAATCTTTGCAAGTTTGACTGGGGTCATGTACCACCTATAGATCATTTTCATTATATTCTCTTTCAGGGCATTACATGCCGTAAATTTAACACCGGTGGTCCATAACTGTTCCCAGTCGTCAAACATAATGTCATGACCAATATCCTGTGCCCATTTAATCATAGCTGATTTCACTGTTTCATCCTGTGTATTCCATTTCAGCAGCAAATTATACATCTTAGATAAGTTTTTAGTATTGGATTCTAACAATTCTGTTTCTAACTTTGACCTCTCCTTCTGAAAACCAAGTTTCCTGTCCTGCTTAAACATCTCATTTATCTGACGGTAATGTAACCAGTCTCGAACTTTATGCTTTAGCTTCTCAAAACTTTGTAGCTTCAGTCTTTCGCCATCATATTCTAAAATTTCACAGTACTTAGGCCAATTAGAGTCCATGTTAATTTTTTTCACTGCTTTCGCTTCCATTGGTGACAACCACCTAGGGGTTTTACTTTCCAATAAATCCTTGTATCTATTCCAAACATTATACAATGCTTTCCTGACAATATGGTTCTTAAAACTTTTATACACCTTTACCTTGTCATACCACAAATATGCATGCCAACCAAAACTATTGTCATATCCTTCCAGATCAAGAATGTCTGTGTCTTCAAGAAGTAGCCATTGCTTCAACCAGCAAAAGGCTGCTGATTCATAATAAAGTCTTAAGTCTGGCAGGGCAAAGCCCCCTCTATCTTTTGCATCGGTTAAGATCTTAATTTTTATTCTGGGCTTTTTGCCCTGCCAGACAAATTTAGAGATATCTTTCTGCCACCTCTTGAAACAGTCCATTTTGTCTAGAATCTGTAGCGTCTGCAATAAAAACAACATTCTTGGCAATACATTCATCTTAATAACAGCAATTCGGCCTAACAAGGAAAGTTTCAGCCTAGACCATATGTCTAAATCTTTCTTAACTTCTGTCCAACATTTTTCATAGTTGTCTTTAAATAAGTTCACATTTTTTGATGTCAGATTTACCCCCAGGTACTTAACCTTTTTTTCTATTTCCAACCCAGTTTCACTTTGAAACCTATCTTTCTCCTCTTTTGTTAGATTTTTTTCCAGCACCTTTGTTTTCTGTTTATTCAGTTTAAATCCTGCGACCTGGCCGAATATCTCCATTAATTCTAAAACTCTTTTGGTACTAGCTTCTGGCTGTTGCAAAGTTAGCACTAAATCATCTGCAAATGCCCTTAACTTATATTGTTTGGATCCGACCTGTATTCCTTTTACCAGCTGGTCCTTCCTAATCATGTTTAATAAAACCTCCAGGACCGATATAAACAGTAAAGGGGATATAGGACATCCCTGTCGTGTACCTTTCTCTATTGGTATCTCATCCATTACCACATTGTTCACAATTAATTTCGCTCTTTGTTCAGAGTATATTGCACCTATACCGTTTTCAAACCCTTGACCTACCCCCATCCCATGGAGATTCTTCTTCATAAATTTCCAAGAAATGTTGTCAAAGGCCTTCTCCGCGTCCACAAAGATCAGAACTGCCTTCCTATTAATGTCCACCTCTAGCATCTCCAAAATATCTATAATGTTCCTCACATTTTCTGACATATGTCTCCCTGGGAGAAAGCCTGTTTGGTTCTTATGAATCTCCTCCATCAAAACTCTCTTAAATCTTTTTGCTAGAACATCTGCAAAAATTTTATAATCCACATTCAAGAGTGATATAGGGCGGTAGTTTTTAACTTGATGTTTCTCAGTTTCTGTCTTCGGTATAAGTGAGATAAATGCGTCTTTCCACGATTCAGGAGCCTTTTTCCCCTCTAGTATCTGGTTGCATACTTCCTTCAATGGCTGTATTAGCCATTCTTTAAGATCTTTGTAGTATTTTGCAGTCAAACCATCTGGTCCTGGTGATTTCCCCAATTTCATATTCTGGATGGCACCCTCTATTTCTTGTTCTGTAATTTTTTCATTCAAAATCCTTTTATTTTGTTCTGAAATCTTTGATAGTCCATATTTTTTGACGAATTCTTCTATTTCTTGTTCATTTGTAGGCCCTTGTGCGTAAAGTTTTTTGAAGAAACTTTGAAAACAATTGCTTATTTCATTTGGTTTATTGATAATTTTCCCATCTATTTCCAGGGATGTCACCGTATTTAACTTTTGCCTCTTTTTCAGTTGCCATGACAGCAGTTTCCCACATTTGTCTGCCGATTCAAATGTCCTTTGTCTCATTTGCTTTATCTTCCATTCTATTTCTTGATTCATCAATTCCATGTATTGCGTCTGATGGTACTTTATTTCTCTTAAAATCTCGTGAGACTTCGGCTTAGATCTCAGTTTCTTTTCTCCTTCCTTTATCTGGTTCAAAATCTTTTCCTTCTTCTCATTTTGTTTCTTCCTTTTTATAGAATTTTGCTGAATTAGGAATCCACGCACCACGGCCTTACTTGCGTCCCATACTACTCTTTTTTCCACCTCAGTTCTCAAATTTATCTCAAAGTAGTCCTTCAATATTTTTTGGGCCTTATGATAAATTTCTTCATCTCTAAATAGGGTGTCATTCATTCTCCATCTGAAGGTTCCAGTCGTTGTTAATTTCATTTCCATCTTGACTGCATTATGGTCGGAGCAGGTTTTTGTGCAGATTTCTGTTTTTTTCACTCTTGGTGCCAGACTGCTAGAAATCCAAATTTGATCAATTCTAGTCCAGGTCATTTTTGCTTCCGAGAAGAAGGTTCCCTCTCTTTCCAGAGGGTTCCTAGTTCTCCAAATGTCAATCAAGTCCATGGTGTCAGTGAGTTCGAAAAAGGTCTTTGGTAGTCTCCCATCCTTGGATATTACTTGTCTTTGTGCCTTGTCCATGTTTGTGGAGACAACTCCGTTGAAATCTCCCATCATTATAATTTTAAAGTCCATAAAGTCCATTAAGGTCTCATGCAACTTCTTGAAAAACTCTGCCTTCCCCTCATTGGGTGCATAAACTCCAACAATTAAGATCTTTTCTCCTTGAATTTGAATTTCTACTGCCAGGTATCTTCCTTCATCATCTTTAAAGATCATTTTTGGTTCCCACTTTTCCTTGGCATAAATCACCACCCCTCTTTTCTTGACTTTGTCTGAGGAAACAAATTCCAGTCCTAATCTCTTATTTATCAAAAGTTTCCTGTGTATCCTGGCAATATGGGTTTCTTGCAAGCAAATTATATCTAGCTGTTCTTTCTTTAGTATGTGAAAAACTTGATCTCTTTTTCGGGGATGGTTTAGACCATTGCAGTTCCAACTCAGAAGTTGCAGAGACATTTTTGTTATTGGGTATTTTTCCCACCCACTGCTCCAAGTTCTTGTTCCTCGTCGGTCGGTGCTGGGTTCAATCCAAACGATAGGTTTGTAATATCCAGTGTTTCCCTCTCTACAGTTCCTTTCTGAAAGTCCTCAAGGTTTCTCTCCAAAAAGTGTTCTTTGTCTTGAATTGTTTTTATTTTGATTTTTTTCCCTTTGAAGTTGAAGGACAACCCTTGTGGGAATTCCCACCTGAATTGAATGTTGTTTTGTTTTAGTAAGTCAACTAGGTCTTTAAATTGTGTTCTGACCTCCAAAAAGTATCTAGGAATATCTTTGAAGATCTGTATTTGGGAATTTTTAATAATCAGTGCCCTCTGGAAATGTAGGTTCAGTATTTTATCTCTTTCTTCCTTGGATCTGAGAGTTATTAAGCAATCCCTTGGCTTCTTACCTTGCTTTCTGCCAATCCGGAAGGCTGTAGTTATTGTAAAATCCTCTTCCTCTTCCCCCAACTCTTCACTCCAAAATTCTTGGAACTTGTCTGTAAGGAATTCCCCGAGCTTGTCCTCCTCCTCCTCAGGTACCAATCTCAATTTCAAATTCTTGCCTTTCCTCTCCAATTCCATGAGGGCCAGGGCTTCATCATGCTCATGTACCTTCTTTGCAATAGGAACAAATTTCCCTTTGGTTTCCTCGGCCGTGGTCCTCGCGCTTTCGGCTATTTTCCTCGTCTCTGTACTTTCCTGAATTAAACGGTTTATAGAATCTGTATTAGTCGATATTATTGTCGTGTTCAAATCCAATCTTGTTGTCAATTCAGTCAGTTTCTTGGAGTTCTCTGTTGATTGCCTAGTAAGTGATTCTAAAGATTCATTTATCCTGAGTAGAGCCTGTGTCATTGAATCCATTGATACCGTTGTTGTTCTTTCCTGTGTTGCTGTTGCTCCTGTCAAGGAGCCTCTTTTATTTTGAGCCTGAGCCTGTTTTGCTTTGGATCTTGTTGATATTTCATCCAGTGGGCCGCTCATATCTCAAGGTCGTTCCCACAGGAACAGTTGCAGTTGGAAAATCCCACTGTTTCTACCTCAATGCAGCAGTCTCTCTTTTAAGCCTCTAGAGGGAGTACATTGTATCCAGTACGAAGACAAAGAAACAGGGAAAGAAATAGCCATGCAAAGTTCCAAAAGCGAAAGTCCAAGTAAACTTTGTAGCAATTTAAAATGTTGCAAATTTTGTCCACTAAAGCCCTGTTATTTTATATCAGATAAATCTTACTTTGTATCCTCAGTCAAATTTGACAGCTCACTTCAGGCGCTCACTGCTCCGGCAGCCTGGCCAGGGGTATCGGCAGTGGGAGGTTTCCCGTTCAAAACTCCTTTCTTAAGCAGATAAAATTAAGTCAAATTTCTTCCCTCCCTCTCCTGCTCATTGGGGGGGGAGGTCCTCTTCCGATGTCAGGTTTAACAAAGTTAAAAAGCATAAAAACGTCCCTTTTAAGCACAGCTTACTCTTTTCGTTGCTCAGTCAATCATGCAGTTCCGGGGGGCAGACTTCCTTAATTTTTGCCTCTCCCGTTTTCAGCCAAATCTTCTTAAATTTTTAAAGTCCCGTTCCCTTTATTTGCTGTTCTTACTCACGGGTGTTGTTTCCAATCGGTAGTTTCAGGAAGGAATCGGCGCTCTCCGTCAATGGCGACGCGGCTTCGCTCCGTGAGCTGGGTTGCGATCCTCAGCACCGCGCTCACACCCGATGCCGCTCCGGAGCCTTTAAAAAGGCTCTTTCGCGATACCGGGGGGCGCAAAGGTGCCCACCGAATCTCCTTGTTCACAGGCTTCAGCGCCTGTGATTTTAGGGGTCCCCCGCTCGCCGTAGCGGGTCAGACCCGAACTCACGGAGCAGTCCTGCTTCGGAGCTCGAAGCAAGGACCGCCATTAACGCTGGCGCCGACCGGAAGTCCCAGAGTATAACTTCTTTCCCCGATGCAAGGGAGATAATTTGTTGTTCTATTATGTGCTTTGTTATACAAATGCATGTTTAGTGGTCTACACAAGTTGTGCTGTAAGTACCTCCATACTATGTAAATATGAAGTAGAGCCCATGGGTGGGAGGCAGGACACAGTACCTATCCACTGCTACATATATTCCAAGTAACTCCCCTGTGTACAGAAATCATGTGATAGAGGTGCCTGTGTGTTGAAGGTCAAAGTGTGCTAATGGAATGGGAAGTGACCATAAGCCAGGAAAAGCCTGGGACCAACCACAGTCGGAAGGGAGTAGAAAAAGATGGTGTTTTAATTTAAATATCAAATTCTGAATTTTGCACATCCACAGATTTCCAAAACAAAATTTGGCTAGATTTCATATATGGGCAAAATTATTCCAATGCATTGGACTAATGGCTGAAATCACCAATAGTTTTTGTGTTGTCTGCTACTGCTGCAGTTAATTAGGGCTTGTTTTCTATCCTCATTAATTCAATTTAGAACTTGAAATCCCAACCTCTTTCCCCACAAATGTTTTAAAAGCAGAGCAGTCTCCCTTTGCTTAATTGAACATTATGATGCTCTGTCTCTGGCTCCAAGTTCGCATGTGCGGAAAGCTAAATGAAAGTGTAGCATGAGATAATCTTCCCTGATAAAAATCAAAAGCAGGAAAAACTAAATCTCGAACAACCCATTGTCAGGAAATAGATTGTAAGAGAAACCTGAATGGGTTGTCTTGTATTTATTCCAGATATTTGGGGGTTCTTACTGGATATGTACAAGGTTTGAGCATAGGAAGTGGCCCTGCTTCCTGCTCAGCAATGCACAAACAGATGTGGCTTCCTAGTCCTGTCTAGAGATTCTGACTATTAAAACTGGAATCTTCTTCGTGCAAAGAATGTTCTCTTCCACAGACCCTTGCTACCGTTTTCTACCAAGGGAATGACTTATCTTTCCAAGAAATCTTACAGAGGAAAATATATGATAGAAATTATGGAAGACACATGGAAATAAAAGACTACACTTAGGAAAAGAGCATAAATTTTAGATGCCACCCACTGACCACTCTCCCCTTTCAGGTCCTTTGAAATGAAATAGTGGTTGCAACACAAGCAGTCATTGCAGGATACAGACCACCAATAATGTGGTCCAAAGGCCAATACTTTCCAGTTTGAGTTATCAACATTTGTCTCACTCATATCCACTGCAGTAGCTTTATGCTTTATACAGTTTTACATTATTATGATAATTTTCCTTAACCTTCGTAAAAATACTTGGTATTAGAACACACGTTTACACCATGAACTGAAATACAATCAGCATTAATTAAGCCCTCCCCCCCAAAAAAAACCCATCCATGGTGCTACTGATGATATTAAATGTTGTCTCCTTTTTCCCCTTTTCATTTCTTTCTTTCTAAAGGGTTTTTAAAGCATAAAACATTTGCAAATTCAAGATCAATTGTCCGAGAAAGTATCAGAAGTGTACCAGAGGAACCATTGGGAGAAGTAACCATGTGACTGAGAATTTTTGCTGCTTGTCAAATGGTGAGTGCACTACTGTGGACCTTGACTTTAAAAAAAGAGTGCAAACTTTTTCACTTCACCATAGCGAAAATGTTCTAGAAATATTCTCAGAACATTGCAGTGCATAAGTTAGAAGCATCCTTTACAGCCTGGACATTCTGCAAATAACCACTCCTAGTAACATGCCTCTTTTTAAAGCTCTTGGATATAAACTTTGGGCTGCAGAGATTAATTATTTTTAAAAAATACTGACAACTTAAAGAAGAAGTTAAAATATTGTTGATGAAAGTTTACTGGAAGCAGCTCTAAAACAACAGTATACTATATAATGAGTTCAGTATCTATATTCACACCTAGAAGGTTATCTCGGTGGATCAAAGTTTCAGCACCATGGACAGCATATTTTCGGCAACTGGGGAATTTTTGACTTCCATCCATAGGGGTAAACTACTTCTTTTTAAAGCAGATGGTTATGGAAGACTGGGTGGTCTGCAGGTATGAGAGATCTATGCATACCTGAGTAAAGGCTATAGTATTACACCATAAGAGCAGAAGAGTAGTTGGGAGAGAATCTGCCCAGCTACTTGGAGATTCCAAGACAAGCGTGATACTTAATTTTCTAAAATGTGGGAGAAGAGACCCATGTGAACTTGTGTTTCTTGCCTGGGCTCATCCTGAGGGAAACAGGAGTGGGAGTAATAAGAGATAGGATGCTGAGGTAGCCAGGAGAAGGTTTGGTTGGGTGATTCGTGGAAATGATCCACCAAACAGCAGATTTGGCTTATGCATCACAGTAGTATCTAGGAGACCTACCGTCTTACCTTTTCTGAAGATGTGATCTTTCTGTAAAGTATTTATGGCCTTTGATATCCACGAATCAGCAAGAACTATAATGCACAACACACAGCTGTCTTTGCTTACAGTCAACTCATTGGAGGCAGAATTTAATCTTCCTCCTAACCAGTGCCAAGCTGTAAGTAGAAGTTAGGAGTACTTCCTCTCTGATGCTATGTGCCAAATAAATACATGGAAGTATTGCAGCCCTTGAGTGCAGTGGTATACTCTCAGCTACTGTTTTCAGATCAGATTCTGAGAAAACAGCTAATGCTTTTACCTAAATGCAATGCTGGATCAGCTCTTCAGCAAAAAGAATAGATTCTCA
Organism: Podarcis melisellensis; assembly: GCF_964234715.1. Taxonomy (NCBI): domain Eukaryota; kingdom Metazoa; phylum Chordata; class Lepidosauria; order Squamata; family Lacertidae; genus Podarcis; species Podarcis melisellensis. The sequence continues at coordinate 72,012,048 of NC_138528.1, read as the reverse complement.
TAAAATCTGCTGACAGTTCTCAGCTTCTGCTTGGGTTAGGAGTCAACTGGGAGTAAATCTATCCCTAGTTTACAATCTCCATTTAATCAGCTGTTTTGCAGCAGCTCTCCACATTATGGTTTCATGCTTATACTAATGCCTTCAGGGATACAATGATTGCATTGTAAAACAGATAGTGTGATGTGGGTTTGAAATTGCCCAAGAAGGATGGTAAATTATATTTGTATGCCACAACTGCCGCTCAAATTTTACTAGCCAAGAAGTGGAAAATGCAAGAACTACCAACTGTGGAAGAATGGCAGATGAAGATGATGGACTTTATGGAGCTAGCTGACCTTCCTGGAAGAATCCGCGACCAGAAAGAAGAGGAATACTAAGAAGACGGAAGGAAATTAAAGGACGATTTGAAAAATTATTGTAATATAAAAAATTAGAAATTACTTGAAAGTATCAAATAGGCCTAGGATTAAATTAGAATTTATTTAAGTAAATGGGATTTCAAATACTAAGAAAAGTGAATAAATTTGATTATAACTGGAACATTGTTATTAATGATGATATTGGAAAGCTGTGACATTCAGACACAAGGAAACTCAGAGGGGAGGGACTAGAGGAAGTCAAGTAATATGTTTATAGGGTTGGACTTTAAAATAATTAAGTTTGTTTTTGTTGTCTATTTGTTGTTGTTTTTTATAGATGTATTTTTTATTTTTGTTTCGGTTTGTTTTTTGGTTGTGCAACGTTGCAGTATTTGTTATAATTGTAGAAAATTTAATAAAAATTATTGGAAAAGGAAAATTCTTAGCGTTTAGCTTAGCACTTATATTTCTTTCAAGTTGCTGGGAGTACATTTAACACCCATCTCTTTGTGTGGAAACATTTTTTTATTTTGCTTTGCAATATACTGGTTTCTGTTGAGCTTGGAATCTGCTCTTATTTCCTTTCCTGTCTCAGAAGAACATTTTCCTCCCATAAATCAGCCTTCTGCAGTACCAGTTGGTCGACCCTAGTGTAGAAATCTGTAAATGTGTTTATTGTATGATACTAAACCATTTTTAGACCTGTAGCCTAAATGTGTGTCTATATTCGAATGTACGGTGAGCTTATGGGAGAAATCAGTAAGGGAAATACTGTTATTGGAAAATGTCATGAGGGCAAAATATATTTCTGTTGAGGGAATTGGTTGGTCAATGGAGTAACTTCACCTGCTTTCATAAGAATGATTTGTGTGTTGTGATGGTCCTTCTCTATTACTGCATAAATACTGAGTAGGTGGAGAGAATCTTTTATCTAAACATTTTGCACCCTGTGCTAAAAACAGGCATGAGATGGAAGATGTGTTACACACATCATAGCTTAGTGAAAGTACAGGAAAGAAAGCTAAAAGCAGTTACCAGTACCCATTTGGATTTGGATATAGGCAAGAGAATTGAGAAGTTTTAGTTGAAGTTGCTGAATCTAGCATCCTTGGGGTGTCGTTTCTCTCTCTTTGGAGACCTGATGCAGGTTCAGCGGTTTTCCTTCCAATAGGCTGTATTTTTATATTCATAAATAAGCAAAATGTTATGAAGACACCATAAATCTCCAGTGTATTCTCTTCTAATGAAAACTAAATCCTGTAACACTGCCCCTGGGGAACACTTGCTATGGAATGTGATGCAGGATGCTGAAGGCAATTACAAAACCCAATGATACGTTACAGGAAAATTGGCATGGAGAATAATATCAGTGGTTCCTAGCCATAGTGTCTATGTGCTGCCTCCCCTGTCAGAGGGATTATGGCTCTAAATCCCATTGCTGAGAATGGTGGTGGAGAGTGCTGCTGCACTCAGATCCTGCTTTCCTTGGGCATCTGATTGGCTATTATGAGAACAGAATGCTGCACTAGATGAGTTTGTTGCCTGATCTAACAATGTTCTACTTACATTTGTGGGGGCACCTTTTGTCTAATTGAAATCACTTGGCATTTTAATTTTGCAAGTGATATCACAGTTGCAGTCATCATTTGCACTGTCCTTAAAAAAATGGAATATATAGCCAAGTATGTACAAATACAATTAAAATGTGGTTCATTTTGCTGAGGCAATGGAAAAATTATTATTATGGAGGCCTCCAGTGAAGTTTTAAAAAGGGGAGGGAAGAAAAAGAATATAATACATTAACATATAGAATAAAATCAAATAACATACCCCTAGGTAATGAAATCACTGATAGTAATACACATGTATCTTTTAAAATCCCACCCTGCAATGTAAAATGTGCTCAGCTTCAAAGAAATGTAAGCTACAACCTGGCTCAAGACACTTGTAAAGCAAGGTATGGACAGTAGCTTTGGGAGGGGGAATGGAAGGTGACATAATTTAGACTTCACACTGGAACGTACATCCCATTCAAAACAACATGATGCAGATGAACTGCATCCTCACTTGGATATCGCTCATCATTAAGAAAGTTATATACAATGCTGTTTGTGTATGTTAATCCCTTTCCTTGGATTGTGGTGGTGATCCATTCACATTGGAAAGATGCTTAGAAAAGAGGTTGACAAACAACCTATACAGCAGCGGAGAAGCAAAGCTTGTTTAGGATTAGGAATAACAGAATACGAGACGTACTGCTATAGATTTGTGCCTATTAACATCAACTACATTTTCAAAGGCCAAAGCTATTTACATTTTAAAATTAAATTGCTCTCTTCTTTTATTTTGAAACACAAAGAAATGCTGCAGTACTGCAGAGGAGGGAAACAATTAATTAAGTTAAATGCATTATCCACGCTCTGTTGTTGTTTGTTTCAGCAACATAAACACAGCATGACCTTCAAGCTTTAGTCCAGTGTTCTACCTACAATTAATCAATGGCTTTCTTTGAATGCTATTGTCCTGTTTGCAACAATAAGATCTCCTACCTGCATGAACTGGAGAGCTTGTTAAGAGAACATTCAATCATTATTTTTTTTAAAAGAGTCAGTAGGCAGTCGTGTTGGCATAAGTGTTGCACCTGTTTTCTTCCATCAGTCACAGAAGCCATACACCCTGCAGATTTTGAAATCAAATGACTCCTATGGCACAGTCCACAAGGTTCTACAGAGAACAAGAATTCAGGCATGCCAACATAAAGCGCACTGTCCCTTATTTATTTCATGCTTCTGGTGAGAGCTTTGGGCATGATCCACTGTAGAAAAGCTGCATCTTGACTCCGACTGGGCATTCCACAGAAGAGTTGCGAGTTGGATCAGCCTTGATGTGAGTGTTGCTTCAGATGACTGGATGCTGCAGTTTCTGGAAGGCACCAGGGCCTACCATTGCTATGCTATGGAAAGCCTATGTAACGTTGGAAAGGGTCGATCACTTGTCCTACCTGGGCAGTTACCTTTCCACAAGGGCCGACACTGATGCCGAAATCCAGCATCGCATGAGCTCTGTGAATGCAGCTTTGTCCCAATTGAAGCGCAGAGTGTTTGAGGACTGGGGCATTAGCAGGGAAACTAAAATGCTTGTTCACAAAGCTATTGTACTACCAACTTACTGTATGCTTGTGAAACATGGTCCACTTATAAACAGCATCTCCAACTCCTCGAAAGACTCCATCAACGGTGTCTCCAAAAATTTCACATGTCACTTGGGAAGACAAGCGAACTAATGGAAGAAGCAATGATCACCAGTGTCAGAGCAATAATTCTTCAACATCAGCTTCATTGGACTGGTCATGTTGTTCAGATGCCTGATTATCGTCTTCCAAAGCAACTACTCTATTCCAAACTTAAAAATGGAAAGTGTAATGCTGGTGAACAACAAAAGAGGTTCAAGGCAAGTATTTAAAAATGTAGTATAAAAACTGACAACTGGGAACCACTGGCTTCTGAGTGCTCCAATTGGAGAACAGCCTTTACTAAAGGTGTCATGGACTTTGAAGATGCTTGAACTCAGGACTAAAGGGAGAAATGTGTTAGAGGACAAACCCTCACCATGATCAACTCCTGCCCAGAAACCTATGTCCCCACTGTGGAAGGACGTGTGGATCCAGAATTGGCCTCCACAGTCACGGACTCACTGTTAAGACCATGTTCATGGGAGACAATCTTACTCAGCTACAAGTGATCGCCAGTGAGGAAGCAGCTATGGGCTGCTGCATAGATACAAACCTAGCATGGCAATCTAATCTAATTAGCTAATCTAATAATCTAATTTAGAACGTCTTAGCAAGGGAACTTACTCCACGAGCAAGAGGGGAGTCTCAGCTGACAAAACATTTTAAGTGCAAAATATTCAACTTCCTTGAAAACATTTATCTTGGAGAAACCTGCTCTAAATTAACTACCTTCCAGTTCTAGACTATTTAAAATTGAAGCTACTTGTACTTTTGCATGTTTAGATATCAAAGTTAGTTTAAAAACCAATGTCTATTTTATGGCATGATCCTAGTGATATTAATATGGAAGCAGAGAGCCGAAGCAACCACATAGCGTGGGGGGTGCAGGGGGGTCGGCTGCACCGGGCGCAACATCTGGGGGGGCGCTCGCACTCGCAGCTCTCTGCCCCTACCTGGCTCACTCAGTTAGGGGGTGCAAATTACTTGCCTTGCCCCGGGTGCTGACAACCCACGCTACGCCACTGCTATTGAGAGAGTAGATGTTTTCATAGACTAGGGAAAGAATGAAGGCATGTGAACAATTTTGGCTTAGCTACATTTCCAAAGGATGCAAGGTTTTTCACTTCTACAGATGTCATCTAAAAAATTCACGTATATTGCTAGTCGTATAGGAAGGCCATAATATTATGTAAAGTTTTAGATTGCACAAGAAAATGGAGCAAGCAGAAAATATAATCAGGAGCTCTTCCAAAGTTGTGATGTTTTAAGCAAGGTACAAGTATAGACTATGGAGTCAGCAGGAGTTGTTGCAGTGACTCATGAGAAGGCATTTTTTTGAATCAGAATTTGAAAGCTGGATTGGGTTGGATGATATCAGACAAGACCTCCAGGTGAACAGTGGCAGTGATGGATAAATTGTCCCAGAAAGGATTAGTGAAAGAAGGGTATAAGCAAGGGTGGAGGGTGGGATAATAGATTAATTATCCATTAAAATGCCATAAGACCCCAAGAACCAGAAACCTCTATGAGGACCTTTTGATTATGATAATCATAATCCCGCCTCCCAGGGGGAAAGAGTAGCAAATCAATGTATAATCCTGTTAGGATCATAAATATACTTTACTGAAAAGCAATGATGTGCTGATGATACATAAATTTGAAGTGAAAGCTTCATTGTAATGGGTATTTAAGAAGTTCACGAACTGCTTTATAAACTTCTGTTTTCAGAATAGGAATGGCTTCATGATTTTGACTGCACTCTGCAGTACTGCAAACCAACCACATGGTTTCAGTAATGATGAATAAATAATCACGCCTCTTTTCACACAGTTGCACATACACAGAGAAGTTGCATACAGGACACTTTTTTCTTCTAAAAATGTTCAAATCCCAACCTGTACAGTCCTTCATACTTATGTTGGCAAGCTCCAGAAAAATATTACAATCTTCCCATTGTTCTTTGTGGTCTGGTTGCTATGACTCTGCTCTAGCGTGCATCTGGTAACTATACCAAGGAGTGAGCTTTTGAAGCTACATTCTGCTGTCAGTGGATGACCCTAAATTAAGTTCTATAACCCAAACTGTAACCACAGGCCCAATCTGTCAACAGCTAAACAAATCACATTTTTTCTAGAAAGCCCTTGCATTTTAGTTTTGCCATTCTGTTTTGGCATCAGAATTCGGCCCTTGTGTTAAGGTTTTTATCTTTAATCTACCTCCTACTTTATCCTTGTTTCAGCTTTACTCAATCTGCATGAAGTGGGTACTTGAATGCTTACAGATGTAGTTTTTACTTTAGCTGGAGGATTACAGAGCTTTTGTGTGGCTTTGCATTTTCAGGGTTGAGAGGCTAGGCAACTGATGTGGTAAGAGCAGCTGAACTGACAACCTTTCATTGCTGGGTTTTTCTTTTGTTTTTAACAACAAAGCTCAGAAGTCCATCACCAAATTGCCTCTAAGTACTGAAAATCACTGAATGCTGCATAACAACCACACACATTTGTTTTAGCTATTGCAGAAAAACAAAAACAATCTTCATTGTTTGGCAATAATTGACCATTGTTAGCTGTCCAAAAAACCTAAGGAAATCAGCCCTGAGTGCTCACTGGAAGGACAGATCGTGAAGCTGAGGCTCCAATACTTTGGTCACCTCATGAGAAGAGAAGATTCCCTGGAAAAGACCCTGATGTTGGGAAAGATGGAGGGCACAAGGAGAAGGGGACGACAGAGGACGAGATGGTTGGACAGTGTTCTTGAAGCTACCAGCATGAGTTTGACCAAACTGCGGGAGGCAGTGGAAGACAGGAGTGCCTGGCGTGCTCTGGTCCATGGGGTCACAAAGAGTCGGACACGACTAAACAACTAAACAACAACAACAACAGCTGTCCAAAAGAGAAATGGGGGCTGCTAGGAAAGACAAAAAGGCATCCTTGAAGGAAGTCCCAACTGAAAGATAGCAAATGCTAACCATTTGTACTATAATGAAACCTAATAGTCTTCTGTGTTCTCACAAGAAGCTCATATTTCTGACATCATATTCCATACTTGTTTTTTTTTTAAGGAAAGTCGGTTTTTCAAAAGGTCTAGTTGGGGTTTGAAATGATGTATCTATTGCCAAAGATGCCCATAAGAGAAAAAAGACCAAAACAAAACAAACCTGTGTCCATAGTCTAAACATGTGTGGAGTACTTTGTAGGGTTGTTTAGTCAGTTTAAACATTTGTTTCTTTGACTAATGCTTGAATTAAAATTCCCCTTTGAGAACTTTAATAAGAAGGACTCCCTGGCTTCATTTATTTCTTCTTCTTTTCAGTGGTAAGTGCAAGCAGCCAACCATAAGCTACACTTTGTACAGGTTGCGTAACACTGATAAGTAAGCTCACACATAGTGCATTAATGGCAGGTTGCAAATTGACAAATCAAGTAACACCACCTCGTTCAAGCTTTTAACAGCTGAATTCACAACCACAATGAGAAATTTGGATCCGTGCATTGTGAATGGATGAGATTCAAATTCCATATTCATGTGTTCCACTTTCAACAATAATGGAGAAAACAGTGGTTCATGTGGAAGGAGCAACAAGATTGTAAGCCCCAAGCTAACCTCTTTGCTTGTTCATTAGGGAACCAGCTACAGCCATTTCCCTGGCATCCAAGCTATACAATTCAGTTTCTTTTTCTTAGTTTCTTTCTTCTTCTTTTTTTTTTGCATGCTTGTCCACTTCTCTCCTCAAAGAACTACAATTCTTTTTTTCATCAATTCCATGGAAGCCCAAGACTCTACCAACTAGGTCATGCTTAGATCATTGGTATTTCTTATTTTTTTCCTGATAGTTTTGCACCACCCAAAATGATTATCTTTTTTCTTTTCTTCAAAACATCCAAAACTTCTTAGACTTTGTTACCTTTTCCCCCTTCATTTTTTTTGTTATAAATAATGAAACATCTTGAATGAACTGATAATATGTACCATAAAAGAAGGACTACAAAATGACGACAGGTTCATTGGAATAAGCTACATTTTCTCACTGTTAATGCTGGTTTTGTGACCTGTCGGCCTCAGCTGGATGTGGAGAGGTTCTGTGCTGCAAAAGATGGGATCTTGCTCTAGGAAGGGGCAGCTAGCTCACTTTTCAAACTGTGACCCCTTCCTCCCATTAGCCTTGGAACAAAATCATACAGTGGTTTGAATTGTGGTGCTCCTGGTGTCCTTGTCTTTTTCTTCCTCATCGGTGACCTTTGTTTATGGCAAACAACTCAGATAAGCATATCACCTCTAGTACAATTTAGCACAATTTGTTTGTGGCAAGATTATTGTGTGCATTCAGCCTCTTTTAGAAAGCTAGGTCATTTCTCTAATATTATATTTCTCTTATATTGCAAACTTAGGACTCCCACTCAGAATTTTCAGGGATCCAAAGAGCACACACCTAAAAACTTTCTTGCTTCTTGCTAATTTTCTCTTCCCTCTCTAGCTGCTCGCAACAGGTTCCACATCGTGCTTTTCTGTTTTGTGTGTTGGGAGGGGGTTAAGGACTCTCACTGGTGGCAGCCAGCATGGCAAATGGTCAGGAATGATGGGAGTTTTAGGTCAGCCACATTTGGAGGGTCGTTTCCCTATACCTGCTGTAAAAGATTCTGGGATGTTCCAAAATTTATCTTTAGGAGATTAATAAAGATGATACGGTTACACAATGGTAGCAATTGTTATATTGCTAATGGAAGAATGGAAATGTCATTTCAGTATGCTATACAGACAGCTCTGTGCCCTCTTCTCTTACTTCTTCTGTTTTACCTTGAGAATGAGCTCCAGAACAGGGAGCCAAAATTGAAGCCACTTGAAAGAGATGAAACTATGGATCTGATGGGCTTATGCAGGTTTTCCCCCTGAAGGAGAAGCTTATTCTATTGCTGTTTCTCTTTTTTAGAGAAAACTTGTTGAATTTCTGCATGCCATTCCGCAGCTGAAGGAATAGAAACCTTTCCTTCATTTGTCTTGTATTACCTTTACAGGAAACATTTACTGCCTTCATTTTAAAGGGACTTTGCCTCAGTAGATGATTTTATAATCTCCCCCACCTCAACCTTTCAAACAAATTCTTCTCTCAGGGTTTCATAATTCCTCATTTCCTTAGAGGGGATTTTATATCAGAAGAAATTTTCTAATTTCCTTTTTCATGGATTCTTTTTTATGCTCAGAAGAGTTGTTCCTTCTTAGAGGGTTGCCCCTCGAGAGAGTTTCTTTTTAAAAGAAATTATATGTGTCCAAATAATTTTGGTGGTTGCCATTCTTCAAGAATTTTATAAAAGGGGTGTCTTCAAAGAAACTCTGGCCTATGTTTGGTTGGACTCATTCCAAGCTTTTCCACCAAACATTCCAAGTTTCCCAGCAACATAGTTTATCAAGTCCTATCTTAAGTCTGCCTCATCTAGGCTTTCTCTGCTGCTTCTGAAGTTGTGGTGGTGCTCACCTCAAAACTCCAGTAAGGAACTGAGTCAGCATCTTTGGGCTACTCTAGCAGCCATGCCTCACCTTCTCTGGCACAGCTGTGTCAGATCTAGCAAAAGTGTGGGAGTTGAAGCTGTTTCCAGCTGCCTCTCCATATATATAACAAGGCTTGAATATAACAAGGCTTGATCTTCAAGAGAAGCAATGGGAGTTGAAGATGCTTTACTTTTTACTAACACATTGCTCAAGAAAGCAGCTGCCACAATTTTGTTGTGCATGCACACACGTGTGTGTGTGTGTGAAAAGACACACAGACATGTTGTTAAGTGCATGATCACCAGTCAGTTTTTAGGTGCCTCGTCCCAAGGATGGAGACAGAACCCGCCGGAGAAAACGGAACACTGCATGGAAAAAGAGAACATTGCTTCGTTCCTTCCATCTCTCATTCCATATGAAATGACAGGTGGACTGAGTGGGAGCAATGTGAAAATTAATGTGGAGAGGATTGGTGACTCAGCAATGACTGTAAAGTCAAGCAATCTCCTCAGACGTTTTGGCACACAGCTACTCTTCAGCTTGTCCATAGATTACAATAGGCCATTTTGTGGGTGGGACCAGGTAGGAGAGGGGTCAGGAGGAAGTGGTTGTTGCTCACCATCACAGAGGAGGATTCTTAAGCAGTTTATCTGCGGTTTTGTTCGGAGGCCAACAGAGGAGAGAAGGAAAGCTATGTTTCTGTTTCAAGCACTGTGTTTGAAGAGTACTTTCATAATAAATCAGATTCCTATTTTAACAGTTACAGCCCAATTCTACAACCAACTCTCACATGCTTCAGCTATGGGAGCTTGTTTTGAGTAGAACAGAGTAGTAAGAGTCAGTGTGGTGTTGTGGTTCGAGTCCTGCTCTAGAGCCAGGGAGACCAGGGTTCATATCCCTACTTGGCCGTGAAGCTTGCTGGGTGACCTTGGACCAGCCCCTACCTCACAGGGTGGTTGTGAAGATAAAAATAGAGATGGGAGAACCTTGCACACAACCTTTGGCTCATTGAATGAACAGTGGGATGTGAATGAAAAATAATAATAATGCAGGTAATAAACAGCTTTTTTGAAACAGCTGCCACTGAGAATTATAGATCTTTGATCATTCAGGGGAAAATAAAAGAATGAACAGTGTCTGGACTTGCAGGATTAACTGCCAAATCCTATGTATATTTACCCTGCGTTCAGCTGAATTAAATGGAACTTACACCCCATATAGGATGCCTGGGAACCTGTGGTACAAATGTGCTAAATCCTTTGTGGACATTTCATTTAGGAGGTAGTATAAAATTCCATGGTGCCCTTTATAAACATACCTTGTGATTTATTAGTGTAGTATTGCACAATCAGATTTGGGCCAGAAGCTCTTTTATTGGTTCTGAGTGAGTGCTTCAAAATGGCTAGGTAAAGGTAAAGGTACCCCTGCCCGTACGGGCCAGTCTTGACAGACTCTGGGGTTGTGCGCCCATCTCACTTAAGAGGCCAGGGGCCAGCGCTGTCCGGAGACACTTCCGGGTCACGTGGCCAGCGTGACATCGCTGCTCTGGCGAGCCAGAGCCGCACACGGAAACGCCGTTTACCTTCCCGCTGGTAAGCGGTCCCTATTTATCTACTTGCACCCGGAGGTGCTTTCGAACTGCTAGGTTGGCAGGCGCTGGGACCGAGCAGCGGGAGCGCACCCCGCCGCAGGGATTCGAACCGCCGACCTTTCGATCGGCAAGTCGAAATGGCTAGTTGAGTTTATTATTGTAACAAGTATATGTAAAGATGTAAAGCAAGGCATATGATATCACACAGCCCCAAATGAAAGAACCGAAAACTGAAGTACATACAAACAACAAAATGCTGATTCTGTTGCTGGTGGGGAGCAGAGGGGGAATGGGTCATTATATATCCACCCACACTACATTTTTCCTATGAAGGTAGCATGGATTAGTATGGTGTTCATGTCTCCAGCTGCAGTTACTAACTCTGGTTGCTGGCAGGTATCCGACAGCTTTTTCTGTCCATCTGCATATGTAACTCCTGCAGCCCAAGCAAGAGCGAAAGGCTTATATTGCTGTTTTATTTCCTGACTGGTTTCATTTGCGCACTTGAAGGTCTTTCGAAGCCAGCTGTGATGGAACCACCAAATGGAGCTGATGAGCAGCAGGAACTGCAGAGCAAGGCAGAACAATCTCAGAAAGGTTCTGTGAGGAGGACTCCAGAGCATAGCTGGGTGGCTTGGTGGACCGGAGGAATTGCGTATCTGTTCGCCCTGTCACAGATATTGGTAAGGATTCGGACTTAACTCAGATGGAGATCGCTTTTTGAAAAAAAGAGAAAAGGACAACATTGTTTTGTTTTTTTTAGATTCATACATTTTAGGGGCCAGATTTCCCACATCATATATGCTGATATAGCTGAAATTATGTCAAAAGCTGTGCCATGTTACAACCAGGTAATAATCTGTTTGTCTTTTTATTCCAGTTAATGTATGCAGCCTGCAAAAATGCCTGGCTGATACAAAAACATTTTTTTGTATTTTATCTTTATTTGCACTTTCAACAAATGAAAACCAATTGGTTATGCAGGCTTGAGTTTAAAATGAAAATTTCACTTTCCTGATTATGAAAGCTCATGATGAATTATTTGATTGACTGCACAGGTTATCTCCCTTATGCTTTGGTATGGTGGCTGTGAAACAATCCCAGAGTTTCTGGAGGTTTTTGAGATATTGTCTGATCTCCTTACTTCACCTGGACAATTGTTTACAGATTCTGAAAAGGTATGTTCAGTGATATCTCTATCCTTTTAATGCAGGACATAGTGGCTCCCAAACTGTGGAATGATCTTTCATCAGATGTCAAAGAGATAAATGATTATACGACCTTCCGTAGACATCTGAAGGCATCCCTGTATCAGGAATCTTTTAATGTGTGATGTTCTGTTGTGTTTTTGTATACATATTCTGTTGGAAGCCACCCATAATGGCCAGGGCAACTATTATTACTATTATTAATTCACTCTAGACTTGCCCATTATTATCCTCCCTTTCCCATCTTTCTCTCTGCCATCTCTTGTTTTAGCTTTCCCTTGGGAGGTTGGGGGAGGAGTGTTGCCCTCTGACATGTTTCCTCTGACCTAAGTCTCATTCCCACAAGTGAGGGCACCAAGATTCAATTCCCTTCCTCCTTCAGGGCATCCCCTACTTTCAGCGTAACACAGACCTCCATGGATGATGGGGGGGGGGAATGAAGGGGAGGAGAATTAAGCTTTCCCACTTCCTTGGCTCAGTGCCACTGTTGAACTCAGGAAACTAACGTGTCTTGCTGTATTCACCACCTGAGTCCAAAAAAACACCCCTCACAATGCCTTCAGGGGAAAAGCGAAAACTTTTATATATAACATTTCAGCCCCCAAAGCCATTGTGAGGGATGGGTGGCAGCCACTGCAGTCTCTCTTAAGCCAGGAAACAGCTCCGTGGAGCCAGCTCTGGGGAAAGCCTGCAGCCAGTATGGACAGGTGCTTCCCAGCTAGGTGCTGAGGTGGCAACAGCTCAATGTGCAGCTGTGGAGCTAGCTCACGGCAGCTGAGTTGGTGAATAGATTTCACAGCCCCTCTGTTTGAACTGGGCACTTCCTGGCTTAAGTTTCATCTGTAAGCTGCCTTTGGGAGGTAGGGTTTTTAAATGCATTTATAAACCTGCAGTGTAGAGACCAGGCACACCTCTATGGGGGCAGTGTTTCACAGTCTAGAGTCCACCACAAAAAGCCTTGTCTTCACATGTGAGCAGACATAAAGGCTTCTGATGCATATATCAATGCCTGGCAGCCTTGTATGGCTGAAAGTGGACTTCCAAATAACTTGGCTCCAAAGCACTTAGAACTGAGCTGAGAAATGCAGTGATAACCAGCTCAGCAGGCACAGAACTGGTGTTGCATTCTCTTATCACCTGGCCCCCACCAGCAACAGAGCAGCAGCATTCTACCTCAGTTGGAGTTTCCAGACCATCTTCAAGGGCAGCCCCTCATAGAGTGCATCACAGTAGCCTAACCTGAATATGACTAAAGCATTGATTTACTTAGTCCAATCTTGTAGTTGGTGTACCAGCTTGAGCTGGTAAAATGCACTCCTAGCTACAGACACTACCAGTGTTGACAAAAACAGCTTGGTGTCTAGGAGGACACCTGAGCTGCAGCACTGGTCCTATCTAGCACTGGTCATACCAGTCCACCCAGATCAGCCAGCCATCCCACCCATAGCACTATCTGCATTAGACTTCAGCTTAATTCTAAAGTCATCCCCAGACACCTGTTCAGGAGTTCTACAGCCTCCCTGAGATTTGCAAATGGAAATGAGAAATAAAGCTGTGTGTCATCACCCACATATTGTTGACACCAAAGCCCAACCTTGGAATTGCTTCCACAGACAAAGCAGTGCCTTTTAAGTGCATGTTTTCTTAACGTGGGACCTTGCAGATATGGGATCAGATCTCCCGTCTCCTTAAAATAATTTAAGAACAGAAATGGGGACCCTCAGATTTGGTTGGAACTCTCACAGTAAGAGAGGGGGCAATCCTTTCTTACCGGATCCCTTTCCTGTTGTAAATTGCCCCCTTAATACTGTCAATGGGACAAATGGTTTCAGAGGAAACCCCACCTTTCCTTTTCAGAACAGTCCCATTCCAGTCTGCTCCTCCAAGCTGTTTTATTTTTCTTTAAAGGCAGATGGTCTGATCAGTGACCTTCAGTGTCTTCCCTAGTTTTGTGCTTGACTTGTGATGTCATGTGCTAGGAAGTAGTTTCAAGTCTGATTGATCCTCACGCTACACCACAAAAGAAGCACCAAGCAGAAGGAAACAATTCAGAGGCATTTGGATCAGTGGATCAATCACTCCAGTTCTAGGGATCAAGTTTATGTAAGAGATAGTAGAGTCGGCATTTCTGTCCTGTTTGATGATAGCAATTGGAAAATTTGGAATAGGGGTGGGTTGCGTTTGAGTTAAAACATTTGATTTGAATTTGAGATGTTTGCATATAATGAAGGCTCTTGATTTCTGGCCATGGACTTTTAAAAGGGATTAACTGGATAGATAATTGAACAGCAGCACTAGGAACATTTGGACCTTTAAATACCCCTAATTAACCTATATGGTTTTGTGTTGCTTTGTAGGATCCGAAAAGAGATGGGGGTATCATAGTGCCTTGCTTCCTGCTGTTTATAGTTTCCTTTGGCTTGCTACTCCTAGGAATATTGGTAAGCTAACGTCTTGAATTTATTCAATTCTGATTAAAGAATTTGCCAAACAAATTGATACCTTCCAAGTTCCCTCAGAGTGTCATGCTGATGCATTTCATGAGAAACAGTTTCTAATGCCCCAATAATCGTTAGCAATTCACATGCACATGGTTTGAGCACGTAAACATTGTTACATATATATTGTTGTTAGGCTCATTCTGGGACATGGGACAATTGCAGGATTTTCTCTGGTAACTTGGCAGGAAGTGTATTTAAAAACCGCTCACTAAGGATGGTAATTAATGTTAATACCTCTGTGAATAAGAATACTGATGTGGGTAGTGAGATTAGCTTTGCTGTTCAATTGCATTAGCGTTTTGCTCAGGCTTTTCTTTGCAAGATGTATTGTGAGATCAAATAAAAAGCTTTCAGAGAGTGGTGTAATAGTTCACATTAAAGTGCAAAAGACAGACTTCTAAATCGACACTGAACTGTATAAAATCACCAGAACTTGTACAATGAGCCACTCCAAGCCTGAAACAAGCCAAATCAGAATAAGCACAGTGTGATGTTTTTGTTATGATCGGTCCTACTGAATTTTCTGCAGTTTCCCCAAACTGTTTCTTGCCGTCAGAGTCAATTAAGCACAGCAACAAAGAAACAAAGTAGTAGAGATCATTATAGGTGTACAACAATGTTAATACATTGCTGTAAATTAATTTATGTTACATCAATTCCCTTGGTTAGCTTGGTTGGCAAAAGCCACAGAGTGGGGATTACTGAAGTGATCCCATGGTGGGACATATCTGAGATCACCATCAATGGATGAATAAAAATCCAGGTTTGACATACTGGGGAATCTGTATAATAGTTCATAATTTGAAACAAACAACATTTTAATCAAGAAAGAAGGGGGGGAATAGGGCAACAACAGGGGCGCCGACTTATAAAAAATATTGGGGGGGCCCATACCGGGGTCCTGCACCGGGAAGTTTTCTAAATTTTTAGATGAAAATTAGTGAGTTTTAAAGTTTTTTAAAAAGTATTTTAGAGTCATATGATCAACATTAGAACCCCGAAAACTCGACTCTCTATAACTCCACACTCCGGGAAACTCGACAAGCCTGAAACACTTTTTGGCTTTGAAAAAAGAAACAAAACATAAACACGCACGGTATTTTCGTAAAAAGCTAATTTAATTTACAGTAACAATTATGCTTATAGACTATTACAGAGCAGTGAATATATAGCTCTGAAGGGCTAAATAAGGTTGGCAAATATTTTGTCTTCTGTGTTGTTAGACCCCAGAGAACTGGATCAGTGTACAAAGGGGACTTCTTATGCCCCTTTCTGGCTTCCCTAATGGGAAATTACTCCCTTCTGTAGTTCCTTGCTCGGGCGTGCTATAGTTAAGGATGAGCAGATCTATCAGTTTCAGATTCTTTTCATTTCTCATTTTTCCAACCTGAAGTTCAATTCTCCACATTAGTTTGAATTCTTTTTTAAGTCCTCATGTAAATTCACCACTGTTTTAGTGCAGGTTTCTCCAAATAGGTATTGTATACACAAGTTTGCCTAATATACACTTTTTTTCAAAACCATTTCCCCTAATAGAATGCTTTTTCACCAGTTTATGTGGTTTTGTACACATTGCTTGGCCTGGGAAACTATATGGTGAACTTTGAAAGGATTGCTGTGTTTCAGTTCACGTACTGCTTTGGAGAATGTGGTAGGTTTGTCTTTTAAATGCAAACTGAATTCAAATTCCCCCCTCCCTTCTCTGAACCTAAACACTCATTCTTTTTTTAAAAAACTGTTTATTTACAAAACCCTACAAAACCTTAACAAAATGCAGTCCCCTAGATTATTCAGGAGAAGCAATGTGCTTTGAAATGTATGCTGCAGCAGGTGTGACTTCAGGGTACAAACCTGGTTAAAAAGAAAGGAGCGCTTCAGAAACACTTGTGGCTTAGCAGAAACCCCCTCCTCCTGCTGCTGCTGCTGCTGCTGCCGTAACCAGCCTGTCTGGGCGTCTCCTGCGCAGGCATCGTCCAGCGGCCGCCCATCCGCGCCGCGGCGCGCCCAGTCAGCGGGTGGGGGCAGAGCCGGCGGTGGGCGAGCGAGCGGGAGGAGGCGCGCTCGGGCCGGATCAGCGCGTCTGCTGCTCGCCTCTCGTTCGCGATGGCCACCGACGAGCTGGCCGACAAGCTGAGCTGGCGCTTGCAAGTGGAGGGATTCCAGGCGCTTCTGCTCCAGTCCAGACTTTACACGAAGTGAAGTAATAATTTTCTTAAATTATTGGGGGGGCAGAGCCCCCCCAAACGAATTTTTGAGGGGGCTCGGGCCCCCTCAGGCCCCATGGAGTCGGCGCCTTTGGGCAACAAGGACCTATGTTTAATTTATGGGATGTTGAGAGCAGCTGTGTGTGAGAGAGAGGGAATTTGCCTTCTTAAGTGTCAAAAATTATAGTACAGTCAAACCTTGGTTCCTGAACGGCTCTTTTTTGGAACATTTCAGCTCCTGAATGCTGAAAACCCAGAAGTAAATGCTCTAGTTTTCAAACGTCTTTCGGAAGCCTAACATCCAATGCGGCTTCCGCTTGAGTGCCATAAGCTCTTGCAGCCAACTGGAAGCCGCGCCTCAGTTGTCGAACATTTCGTAAGCTGAATGGGCTTCCAGAATGGATTACGTTCAACAACCGAGGTTTGACTATATCCTGGAAAGGGATAGGGACAGTCGAATAAATGTTACATGTTTATTATAGCAAAATGCTGGTTAAATACCATTGTCATACAGATCCACAAGACTTAAGTACTTCTCAGACTTCTTGTTGACAATAAACCTGAGTACTGATGTGACGATACAACAGTATTATTTTTGCATTGGTTATCACATCATTTAGCATAAACCTACAAAGTAAATATTTCCCCTTTTCACAGAGTTAGGATATATTTACACTGCAGACTTAAGCCAGTTTAACAGTAATATATTTATCCTAGAGAACTCTTGGGTTTATAATTGCTGAGAATGGAAAGATCACAAAGTTTACCTCACCAAACTACACTTCCCATGGTTATTTGGGAATGCCACTGCTAGAAAACTGATACACATTTGTAGAATAGATCACACCTTTGGGTACTGACAGAGTAACACTCCTATCACATTTTATTTCTCTTCACTTTTCTGTTGTGGCTCAGCAATATCAATTACAGTTTTTGACACATTGTGTAAAACAGCCCAGTTTTAACCTCTGCTAAAAGAAATCAGGTCAAAATTAACAAGGTGTCTTGGTAAAGTACAACTGGCACAAATTCACACAAATAATGAAAAAGAATAAAAGCTCTAAAAATGAAGGCAGAAAATGAGAGAGAGTGACCAGGAAAAGGGACAGTTGAAACTTCTCTGAGATGAAGTATTTGAAAAAAATATACATATATGTTATGAAAAATTAATTTTACATAAATAGAAGGGAGTAGAATGACAATGGTGGCAGAACATGGAATGATGTGTGAACTGAAAAGCACTTGTGCCATTCTCTTTAGCAGATCACATAAGAAAAAATCCCTGTTGGTTTGGATCAGGGGTCAGCAAACTTTTTCAGCAGGGGGCCGGTCCACTGTCCTTCAGACCTTGTGGGGGGCCAGACTATATTTTGAAGGGGAAAAAAATGAACGAATTCCTATGCCCCACAAATAACCCAGAGATGTATTTTAAATAAAAGGACACATTCTACTCATGTAAAAACACGCTGATTCCTGCACTGTTTGCGGGCCAGATTTAGAAGGCAGTTGGGCCAGATCCGGCCCCCGGGCCTTAGGTTGGCCTACCCATGGTTTGGATACTTCCTTAGAGGACAGGGAGAGGTTGAAGTCCTGGCACTTTGCCAGAGATTATAGGCAGCACACTGTTTTAAACAGTGGAGCCCTTTGAGCAAGCTGTTAAATTGTGGATATTCTGCATTTAATAAAAGCAGACTTGAACTTATCCTCACAGGTTATTAAATTAAGTTGGTTTGTGTATTTAACAGCTTAATATCTGAATTAGATTTAATGCAGTTTTCTGGAAATGCTATGTTTGCACAGAGACCAAGCAGACTGACACTGCCAACGCCCTGCCCTCCACCACATCCAATCTCTAGGTGAGGCCCCTATAAATGGAGGCTTCTCTTAACCTTCCTTGACAGCCCCCAAAGGGGTAGATTGGATTTGCATCCTTCAGCTGCTTATTTCATTGCCGACTTGCTCTAGTAGCTCGGAAATTTCTTTTCAACCTGAACTTGCCTCATTGATCCTTGTTCTGTTCTCTGTGGACAGTTGTTGTCCTTCTCTTCTCTGAGAGATGCTGAAATATTTGAAAACTGCCAGTGTGTGTGTGTGTGTGTGTGTGTGTGTGTGTGTGTTTCCATTTCAAACTTAGTGACTTAATTTGAGAATGGGGTAGCCAGTTCTGGTTATAATATATCTACTAAATAAAGTATAATGCTATGAATTGGGTAGAACCCTTCCTTACATGTCAGATTTTCTGAATTTTCAAGAAATGTGATTTTCCAAACATTTGTTGTCGTTCAATACTCTTTTTAGTTCTGTACTTGTATCACACTCGGCTTTTCTGTATACCTGGTTCCCTGCTCCAAATTTAGCTTCACATCAAGATAATGATGCTCATCTATGAGCTGTATTCCGGCTCCTGAGCTGTATTGACTGGTTCTTCTCTTTTTAAGATTATTTGAATGAACAAGGAACAATGAACTTATAAAATAACTCTCTCCGTATTTGCAGGAGACCTAGTGTCTTTTTAAAATGAATTGAGTTCCTGGTGTAGGGTGTCTCTGACCAAAGACAGCAATACTTCATTGGAGAGTTGAAAGTGATTTGATTGTAGCATTGCTTTGCAAGATGTGCGAGCACAGCTTTTTTCTCTTTCGCTCACCTGTGGTGAAACAGTTCAAAGGTCCGCCACACCACTGGGCGGAGGGAGATCTCCCCCTTCCCAGCAGCAAAGTTGGGTGGCAAAGTGCCACCCCATTTCTCTGGCTTGCCAGGAGGGGAGGTGCTCTGCAAAGCTTTGCCGCTGGACCTGCTCTGCTCCTGGAAGCTGGGGAGACTAGCAGCAAAGCTGGGTGGTGAAACAGGATGCCACCCCTTGGGGATGCCACTTGAATCAGCCACCACATGGGCAAGCCAGCTCCGAGTATGCAGACTGTGAGCAGGCAGTGATTGCTCTTTCAAACAGCCTTCCCCTTTCTGGGATGGGGGTGGGTGGGAATTATCCTATTTCTCCATGATTCTAGAGTAGTCACAGCCTGTGACCTAGGCTTACATGTGATTTTTGTGCACTCATTCACAGTTGATCACTACACAAAGGAGCAAGTGATTTCACATTTGGCATTGACACAGACTTTCCATGCATGGAATGGCTCTGCTGTAGTCAGTGGCAATGCCTAGCAGGTTCCATAAAGCCTTCTGCCTCACTGCAAACATAGAATGGACAGTCCTCTTGTGACACTTGCAAGAAAGAGTTGATTGTGTAGCATTTTCCAGCTTGCTTTAGTGCAGTTTTATTATGCAGAAGTATAATGGACCCATTGATCACTAAAAAGGCAAGTCCTTTTTCAAACATGCAGAAAGGTCCAGATACTGTATATTTCCCCATAGATTTGGTATCTGCTGAAGACACCTCCAGATCCCCCATTTCCCCTCCAAGAGGACAGGCGACAGTCTGTAAGCCGCCAGCCTTCATTCACCTATTCCGAGTGGACAGAGGACAAAACTGAAGATGAATTCCTCGATCTGGACCCCGTGCCAGAGACACCAGTATTTGACTGTGTGATGGATATGAAAGTAGAGACAGATCCAGCAACCCTAACGGTTAAATCTGTGGGACTGCAAGAAAGGTAAAGAAATGCAAAGAGCTTGGGTCCAGGAAGGTGGAAGTGTAGGCATTCTGAGTGGATTAGCCCAATAAGAATCTGATTAGTGGGCAGAGATTATTTTCATTCAGAGCAAGAGAACTGGACTCCATAGTTGCGTCATATGTGCTCTTATAGGCATCTGTGGCTCACCTAGGGCAGGAGTAGCCAGCATCTGCCCTCCAGATGTTTTCGGTGCCCTCCCTGTTAGGAAAAAGGTTATATGAGAGAATCTTTTGAAAATGTTGAATTTTAGGGGGGAAATGTAGCTCTTGAATGACAGTGATCAGTTAGTCATACATTGAGTTTATTCACCATTGTGGCTAAGGACCTAACCAGATATATCAGTCATTAGGATTTGCTTTGATTATTAATCCCAAATGTTTGAAGAATGGAGATGATCTGGGCAATGTTTAACTCTTCCTCACCAACATTAATCCCCACCCTCTGCCTTCTGGCAAGCTACTATTAGCTCCGTGGGTGTGGGGAAAGACCAGTGCAGATGTTGTTTCTGTCTCCTCCTCCTGACCACCACCACCCCTGGAAGTAGATGGGTTTATATCTGAGAAAGGACATGGATAGTGAGGGTTTGACCCCTTTCTCCAAGTGCCAAGTCTCTGTCTTCAAAGCAGAAGTCATAGTGCTATTCTATAAGAAAGCAAAAACCGAAAGGAAATCCTAAGTGTGGATCTGGTTAGGCCCTTGGACAAAATGTTGATGTAAATTATGTTGGTGATTACATTGATGACTGATATAGCTAATCAAGGGAACATCATCAATATTGTTATGATAAGGCTGACACCAGTAAATCAAGTTATTCTTTTTAAGCTAATAATTTTTGTTTGTATTCTTATTTTTTTCTATTCTGTATTTTTTAAATATATTTTTTGAATTGCTGGTGCAATTCCCTGAACTATATATTATTTCAGCATTCTCCATCTTGGAGAATATTATAATGTATGGTTTACACTCATGGTTTCAGGTACCTTTAGATTGTTTGGGCTTGGGGAACAACACATTTGTGTGTGTTGCCCAAAGTAAACAAGAAAAGTAGGCAGTCTGTGCTGACTTATTTCACAATCATGAACAAATGTGTGTTATGTCTTGCGCAGGAGGGGTTCAAATGTTTCACTCACATTGGACATGTGCACTCCAGGCTGTTCTGAGCAAGGGTTTGGCTATATTATGTCCCCAAAGGAAGAGTCAGCTCGAGAATACCTCCAGACGGCATCAAACGTTCTCACTGAGGAGGAGCTACACCAGAAAGCATTAGATTCTTTTGTAATCCAGACAGAGTTTTTTGTGAGTATCTTGATAATCTGGGTTTGTAAGAATCAAGCCAATGGCTCATCTCATCCAGCATCCTGTTCTCACAGACAGCTGGGAGAAGCCCACAATCAGGATTCAATCACAAGAGCACTCTTCCTTCCAGCAACTGGTATTCAGAAGCATTGCTGCCTCCAACCATGGAGGTAGCTCATAGCCATCATGGCTAGTTGGCCACTGATGGCCCTGTCCTCCATGAATTTGTCTAATCCTCTTTTAAAGCCATCCAAGTGGGGGACCATCGCTACCTCCTGTGGGATCAGGTTCCATAGTTTAATCATGTGCTGAATGAATGCCCACCAATGTTCAGCTTCATTGATATCCCCAAGGTCTAGTCTTATGAGAGAGGGAGAAAAGGTTTTCTCTGCCCACTTTCTCCAGGCTTGTGGTTTGTTTCACTCCAAACAAGCAACAAGCTATATTCAAGGTATGTTCTTGGCTTACCATTTGTGGTTTGTTTGGGGGTGGCTTGCCAATTCATGCTTAGCCGTCGATTGACTTAGCCTTATATGTGAACCAGGCCAATGTCAGTAATGGGTTCTGCAAAAAAGGGACAAGAATTACAGTCCAGCAAGTGCAAAGTACTGACCTATAATAAAATAAATTACATGAGAAGTCACGCTACCTCCCCAGGAAGAGCCTTTTCTGTGCTTCAGCTCATCTACTGCTTCCATATCTAAGGGAATGCTATGGCTTCAATCCTGCACATAGTTGAGCTGTTTATAACCCATTGGCTTCAGTGTATTTAAGCACCTTCACCCTCTGCAAGATTGGTGCATAAGCCTTTGGTCACAACAGAGCCCATAACATTCTCCTAAGTGTTAAAAGTAGCTCTTAATTGTGTGTTCCTTAGTGAGTATTTTCAGAAGCATTTTAATATTTTATTTTTTTAAAAAGAGACTCTCTCCCAGGAATCTAGGAATCTGATTTTGGAGTATAAAAAATAACTAGAAATGTCACATCACATCTTTGAGCTAATTTCATTGCTGCCACTACTTCACATTCAAAGGAAAGCAACAGGATTCTGCTTCTTCCTGTCCCTTCAGAATCTGTTAATGGCTCATATTGTGTGTCTTTCAACAGGAAATTCCGATGAACTTTGTTGATCCAAAGGAGTATGATATTCCAGGTTTGGTCCGAAAGAATCGCTACAAAACAATTCTCCCAAGTAAGCACCATAGCCACGTTACAGCTGTTTGTCAAGCTGAAGTTTCTTGTACTGTGTGATATTGAAGTGTGTGAAATTGCACATGACTGTGAGCTTTTAAAAAACACTTGAAAGATGATGGAATAAGCTTTGCTATCCTTGTGCTTAATATTTTTAATGCTGCTTTCATTCATTGATTCTCTTGATGTGCAGCAGGGGGTAAGTAAGACCTCTGACAAAAGCCAGCTGTATCTCTGAAGTGGCCACATCAACCAGTAAATGTAGTTTCCGATTGGCCAGGCAGAACCACTGAGTAACAAGGATCTTCCACAAAGTACTTTCTTTTACCATTAGTCTATTTACTTGGGAAGCTGCTTTATACCACCTCAGGCCTATGGGTCCAGCTAGCTCAGTATTTTCCACACTGACTGACAGGGGCTCCACAGGGTTTCAAACAGGAGTCTTTTCCTAGGGACACCAGGGATTGAACCAGTGGCATTCTGCGTGCAAAGCATTTGCGCTGCCACTGAGCTTTAGTCTAACCTTGCGTTGCCTCCTCTTGCTAGTAGCTGCTTTTCAAGGTCTTACACAAAGGTTTCTGCTGCCAGAAACCCTTTAACTAGAAACAATTGAATTGAACTGTGTGTGTCTTCTACATGCAAACAACTGGGCTGTGTGCTGTTTGCTTTTACCCCTTTTTCATACAACAGAGTCGGCCCTATAGCCTACTTAGTTATTTGCAACTTCTAAAGACCTTTTGAATAATACAGAAACTGAAAGCCGAAAGCCTCGCTGATGTTTGGTATGACCCCCCCCCCCATAACTGACACAATATAATCAGTTCATTTTTATTATTTTGTGGTTTTGTTTTTCTCGTTTCTCCCTCAGTATATACAAATGATTGAGGGATCGTGAGGAGGATGCCTGATTTTCATTTTGTTTAGTTAGGCACATGTAAGGTCTGAGTGGTTTGTAATGATTTCATTGGAACTTGGGCAGCATTGCAGCAAATCCTTGTGCCAGCGTACTGGTAAGATTGCTGGTAATGGAGAGGTCTTGGCAAGCTTTCGGATTTCTTTGGGAGAGAAGGAGATTTTGCAGAGGAAGGTCAACATTGCTAGCATCTGTAACTTTGCATGGTACTTTAACAAAAGCAAGAGGGGGAGAGGTTTTGCCCCAAGGAACGTGCAGTCTGAAATAGGATACAGAAGAGAAAGGGGAAGTATGTGTAGCAAGGGATAATGGTTACCAAAGCATGTGCCTTCCTCTTGCCATGCTCCCAGTGTTTCTTCTGCTGCAAAGCCAGCCTGCACAGTCCCACACAACCACCTGCCAATCAATCTGTTACTATATCTGTGTGAGCTGCATGTCTTGAGGAGGACAGGGAGAAGCCATGAAGGACAGCTCTAAGCCGTATGTGTGCATGTGGCTCTGAGGACTTGGTCTATGTCAGTTAAACTCGACATCCTTTTCTTATTGCAGCTTCATATTCAAGGACGGCAATCACTTGATTAGTAAAGTTGCCTGCAAAGTGGAATGTGTTGCTTTTGAGGAAGGAGAAATATTCAAGGTTGTCTAAAACAGATGTTCACTCTAGTTAAAATGAAAGGTAAACAGGCACTTAACTTAATGATCAGTTGCCTGAAATTCTACAGTTAATTGCAGTTACTGAGAGAAATGATAATAGTCTTTAATTCAGCTAATTTATATTTCTTTTGTAGGAAATATCTTTTGCAGATTTACAAATTTGTTGTGGAATTCTGAAAAACCCCCAGAAAGAATCAGCGTCTTTTGAGGAAGCTGGTTGCTTGCTTTATGTTCTTGTCTCAAAAGTGCCAGCCTAAATGGATGAAAATGGCCAATTTCAAAGAGGCCCAAATCCAAGCTCCATCCTCCAAAAGGTTCCAGAATTCTAGTGCAAAGGAACACCTCTGCCTTTGCACTGGTACTGGGACCAAGCCTGCTCACTGTAGTAGCAAGCCATCATGGCTGACACCAGTAAAAAGCCTCTGTGCAGAGCAGCAAGGAAATAAATAGCATTTTTTTAAAAACTGGAGAAAGAGGCAGTGTCACAAAGGCATTGTAATGGGTGCAGAAGTAGCCTGCTTCCCCAGCATTGGTGCAACATTGCTGTCCATATGGTCTGCTTACTGCCATAAGATGTAGTGATGCATTTTTGCCTTAGATGGCTTTATAAATCCATGGTGGATAGATCTGTCAATAGCTACTAGCCATGATATCTCAATGGAACACCTGCATTCTTCTGAGGTAGTATGCCACTGGATACCAGTTCCTCTGTGTGCATTCAAGTCATACCTGGGCTTCCCACCTGGGGGAAGCAGAGTAGACTTACCAAGGCTTTTGATCTGATCTGCCAGGGCTACTGCTACATTTTTAGGATCAAATCTTTGGATGATTTGACATTGCCACAGTGTTTCTCACCAAGGGTTCGTTGCTGATTACTTTTCTGCGGTCGCGGACAGCTGTGCAGTTCATAGAGTACAGAAGGGTATCATGCTTCCTTGTAGCACATAACTCTAGACTCTTGCTTTGGTTTTCCAGATCCTCACAGCAGAGTGTGCCTTACCTCAGACGATCAAGATGATCCCCTGAGCTCTTACATCAATGCCAACTACATCAGGGTAAGAGCTAAGCAATCCTGAAGGGTTTTCCGCGTAAGTGGGTTTCAATTATTCATGAACAGCTGCAAAATTCCATAGATCACCATTCCCACCCCAAAACACACCTTGTTGTCTTTAAAAACATTTGCAATTGTTTTGGATACCAGCTGTTGTTACTTCAGTATCAGAGAATGACACCAGTCCTCTTTTCTGTCCCTATGGCCATTTCCCTGGTTCATATAGGCCCTGCACTTGAACTTGGAGCTTATTTGGTAGCAGTTGACACAACTCAGACAGAGAACTTATATATGAGCTGTAGGCTCCATCTACTCCTGGCTCTGAGCCAGACCCTGATCTGGGCAGATGCTTACATATCCTTCCTCCTTCTTCCCACAAGTAGCCTCATGCAGCTATCTAGCTACTTCAACAGCAGCTCTGAAGCTTCTGCCTGGCCGTGTTCTTCTGCTTTGTCCCTGTGTGTCAAGGGTGGTTCTGGGAGCCAGCCAGGAACCTATGGAAACCTCTGGTGAGGATGTCTGGCTCCAGCAGTTCAGAAGGGCTGTTGGTGGAAATCTTGCTCCCCTTGCACCTTCTCCAAGGAGACCTCAGATTTCAAGGCCTGGGCAGTGCTGAACCCTGAGGGTCTAACACAACTCTTGGGCTCCAGCAAAACCAAAAAGAGCATAATCGAGCTTGGTTTAACCATGCTTCTTGCATAGCATAAATGCTTCCATTGCCATAGCAACCATTGCTGCTTGTATAAATTGAAGTTGTGCCTTCTGTCCTTGGCTTGTGTGTGGTGGGGGGAAGTGGGAGAAAGTGTGCACTAGCACATTTATTTTTGATTTGCTAAGTGTCCTTGGGTAAAAGACTGGAGAACTGAGGTCTGTGCACAGCTCAACACTAATGAACCCTTGTTGCTTTGTTGGCAGGGCTATAGAGGAGAAGAAAAGGTGTACATTGCTACTCAGGGACCCATAGTTAATACTGTCAGTGATTTCTGGAGAATGGTGTGGCAGGAGCGTTCTCCAATTATTGTCATGATTACCAATATAGAAGAGATGAATGAGGTAATGCTGAGTCTCTGCTCTTTATCCCATGTTGTAATTGATGTTTCCACAGTGGATGCCTGAGCCATGGGAAATGATTGAATAAAATATGGTTCCATTCATGAAGCTAGTTTGCTTTGTAAATTACCTCAGTAGTCATGGTTTGAAGTGCTTTAAAAAGGCGTGATGAGCAAAACATCAGCATACATGTAAGCCCCACCCCAACACTGAAGAAGGTGAATAATACATTTGTTACTTGTTTGTTGTGAGATTGAAATGACTTTCCCAAAGGCAATGGATGCTGTGTTTTCCCAGCACTTAATTATGTTATTAGGGAAGTATGATTTCTACCCTTATAGCTTTCCAGTTTCTAATGCTGATTAGAAATGGTCGCTTATCCCCGCTTCTCGGGTGGGCAGTGCTTGCAGTCCAGCCCAGCTCAGCAGGACATGGAAGGAAGAGGGTGATCCCTCCCTCCTTTGCAGCAATCCTGGCCACGGAGGATGCTGGGCTTGCCCACCAAAACCTATAATTTGAATAGGCTAGGCACAGCCTTCAGGGTGGGAAGAGCATCAGCAGTGGACCAGAGGGAGCAAAGCGTCTCTCTGGCCCACCACTGCAGCTTAAAAGGCCAGCTGCACTTTCTATAAGCGGTGCAGTCAGTGACAGATCAACCCGCTCACCCACCGAGTAATTGGGTCTGTTGATCCTGTGTTCATAAACTTGCTTTGGATACATTAGGTCACTATATTCAGGGCCAGGAAGGAATTTGCCTGGAAACAAATTTAGACCATCTGGGGTTTTGCCTTCCTCCTAGGAATCACCACAACTGTTGGTAGATAAGGCATCGGGTTGAATCCTGTAGTCTTATTTCTGGAAGGGGATGAAGTGGTTCATCACCCCCTTCCCCGCCAGCAGGTGCAATATCTCAATAAAGGAATCTAGGTGGAAGTTCTGTCCTGAAGCCTATAGGAGAGCAGATAGGCCTTAGAACTTCCAGAGGGCAGCTTAGAGGACCAGCTTAATTGACTCACATCTTGAGGTAGCCTTTAACTGAGGCACGATCCTGAAAATCTCCAGCCAACAGGCAGGAGTATTAACCAGAAAGAACACCCAATGCCTAAGCCAAACCTACCTGCATCTGTAATCAATAATGTTGTAGCCATTTTCAATCCAAGAACATTGTTGTGCCCGTTTGTCCACCAGTTCTCGCCTCGTCCCTTTCCGTGCCCTAGTTTCATCTATGACTGGGTTAGGTATTCCTCCTGCCCAGGAGAGGCAGGGAACCTTGTGATCAACATTTATGTAACATCCTGGTTGTGTTTATGTCTCTCCATTTTAGCTCTTTGCCTCATCCAGGACAGAGCTCTGACTCTGCTCTTTTTTGGTTAATTTCCTCCTACATTTCTTTAGCACATTTTTCTTTTCCATACCCAATTCTCTTTTCCTTAATTTTTTTTAAAGCTATTTCTCTCTCTTCCCTGCCATTTCCTCTTCTTCTCCTTCCTTTCCTACTCAGCTCCCTAGTGGTAATTCCATTGCACCCCATTGTTCCTGTCACATGGGATAACAATGTGACTGTTCCAGATCCTAGCCAAGCCACCTTGATAGAGTTGATACTTATCAGCAGATATGATCTACTCTGTAGGATCCTTCAATTTCTGTCGCATGGGGCTTCTGGAAGGTTCCCCTCTAGTTGGAATCCCAACCTACTTTGGAGGTTGAAATCAAATCTCTTGCTATGTGGGATTCTGTGCTAGCAAGGGTAGGGTATCAAAGCTGTTCACATGCTTATTTACCTCTCCTGGGGTAACGAGGACTTGCTCTATTCATGGGTGGGTGCCTCACTTACCCATTTGGACAAAATACTTTCACACAGTGAGTACCCAAACTTACATTTCCCTCCTCTTAAAGTGAGCTGCCTCCAAGTTCTGCTGTCACCGATGTCATTTTCTCAACATCTGTTTTGCTTCCAGGTTAGCAACTGGGCAGTTGACACCCCTTAGGAGTCTGGATTTAACCCTGTTGTTTCTAGCTGCTGCTATTTCTACTTGAGGCATTGGCATATTGCAGTATGGATTGCTATGCGAAACATAGCTGAGCAACTGTTTGACTTAATCGGTTTGATAAATTCTGTGAATCTGTGAATCAATTCTGTGGGCAAAAGAGCTTAATTGATCACGGTCAGCTACCATTTTTCTTCCAATCTATCCATCGCAACTTGTATCTGCAGTGCTACTTGGATGTTACCAAGGAGATAGGAAAGCTGTGCAACCTAACGGCACATGCACACTCACTTTTTCCAAAAGACACATTTGGTTAGAAGTCATTCATTAATCACAAAAGTCTAGTAGATGCCATCAGTCTCTGTACTAACAAAATATATGATTGAGCACAATGTTTCATTGATACCTCTTGTTTAAAGAGTAAAATCATGCCATGAGACTCTGATATAAATATAGGCTACATACCCCTTCTTGTTGGCATCCCTGTTCTGATGTTTCTCTCCCCCTACCCCCACCCTTGCCAGCTTCAAATTATTATATGAACACTATGTCTTAAAAACGTGTCGACGCAGAGCTGAAACCTTTGTTATGCCATGATGCTTGAGAAAGAGTCTTTGTGTTCCTGCTATATACGTTCAATAATGCAAGGATTAGTGGCTCACTATTCCAGCACTTTTGTCAGGTCTAATCTGAACTGACAGACAGCCCACGGAAATGTGTGGGTGTTCTTCATTTCAGCTGCTTGGAGTCTGAGCTATAGATAGTTACTAGCACATTTGTCAGTTTTTACAATGGATGAGCGCTATTGTAGCATGGAGGGACTGCGTCGAGGCGGGGGAACAGAATTCTGAAAATTTGACTCATGAAATGGTAGTGACAAATTTTCCCACTGGTGTAAACCAGTGGTGCGGCTTACATGCAAAGGTGCAGCAGCAGAAAAATGTGGATATTCTGTATTATCTCCCTTATTTAACTTTTATTTGGCCTCCGTTCATTACATTTATCCTGGAGGCCTAGACAGTGCCTTTGCAAGAAACCATGTGGGGGTCCATCACATTATGAGTTCTCCCTTGCAAATGGCACTGACTCATGAATCATGGGTAGAAATGCTCATAAGGTTATGGGCATGGCTCATATGGCACCTTTACCGAGCAGTGTGGCTGAAACATGTAAGATTTGCCATAAGAGTACAAATGTACCTTAAAGACAAGAGATGAACAAACCATACAACCCTGAAATAGAAGGTAGTTGTTGTTGTTTAGGCGTTTAGGCGTGTCCGACTCTTTGTGACCCCATGGACCAGAGTACACCAGACACTCCTGTTTTCCTGTTTGGTCAAATACATGTTGGTAGTTTCGAGAACACTGTCCAACCATCTCGTCCTCTGTCGTCCCCTTCTCCTTGTGCCCTCCATTTTTCCCAACATCAGGATCTGTTTCAGGGAGTCTTCTCTTCTCATGAGGTGGCCAAAGTATTGGAGCCTCAGCTTCAGGATCTGTCCTTCCAGTGAGTACTCAGGGCTGATTTCCTTAAGAATGGATAGGTTTGATCTTCTTGCAGTCCATGTGACTTTCAAGAGTCTCCTCCAGCACCATAATTCAAAAGCATCAATTCTTTGGCGATCAGCCTTCTATATGGTCCAACTCTCACTTCCATACATCACTACTGCGAAAACCATAGCTTTAACTATACAGACCTTTGTCGGCAAGGTGATGGCTCTGCTTTTTAAGATGTTGTCTAGTTTTGTCATCGCTTTTCTCCCAAGAAGGAGGCGTCTTTTAATTTTGTGGCTGCTGTCACCATCTGCAATGATCATGGAGCCCAAGAAGGTAAAATCTGTCACTGCCTCCATTTCTTCCCCTTCTATGGAAGCAGTGACAGATTTTACCTTCTTGGGCTCCATGATCACTGCAGATGGTGAAGGTAAAGGAACCTTTATGTCTCTTGATAACTGAGTGAGATACTGAGGGAAAGGTGGGGAATCCCCTTCTGCATAAATTCTTCCATTACTAATGAGAAAAGTGTTATTATATATCATTTATTACATTTATTAATAATCAAGGTGGAACTTTCTTTCATGCAGTTCTTTTAAATGCAGGAGCCTATTCTGGATCTGCCAACCAGAGGATTTTAAACATCCAGAGGCTGCTGTTCAAAGGGAAAGCCAACAATTCTACTTGGCATATGCAAGCTGTCGGTGCAACACACCTAAAGTAGCTCTTTGCATTTGTTAGCTGTAGAATTCATTCAAAAAGTTTAATTTTTCTAAAATCTCTGCAGTGTGCTACATGAAACCAAGAAACAACATAATTAAAACAAAAATATCGCCCTGAGACCCCCCCCTCCCCCGGGTAGAGGGCAGTATACAAAATCAATAATAATAATAATACAACATAAATCCAGTAAGACAGTAGTATAAAAGCATGTGAAAACAGGCATTCATACACATAAAACCTGGGCTGGGTCAGATCTTATGGGTCAGGAAAAGTCTGGCCAAAAAACTATGGCTTTACAAGACACGTGAAGGAACTGGTGGTTGCTGCTTCATATATGGCAGTACATAATATCACAACTGGTCTTTGGAAACAATTTGCACAACTTGCTTAAATATGTCTGGAGACAGGACTGGGTGCCAGCTGAAGTTTATGTTTTTAAAAATGGGGGGCCAACCACAGCTGTTTTATCTCAGAGTCCTCAGCATAACATGATGCCTGCAGCTCTAGGTAAAGGTAAAGGGACCCCTGACCATTAGGTCCAGTCGTGGCCAACTCTGGGGTTGTGGCGCTCATCTCGCTTTATTGGCCGAGGGAGCCGGCATACAGCTTCCGGGTCATGTGGCCAGCATGACTAAGCCACTTCTGGCGAACCAGAGCAGCACACAGAAATGCCGTTTATCTTCCCGCCAGAGCAGTACCTATTTATCTCCTTGCACTTTGACGTGCTTTCAAACTGCTAGGTTGGCAGGAGCAGGGACCTAGCAATGGGAGTTCACCCCGTCACGGGGATTCGAACCACCGACCTTCTGATCGGCAAGTCCTAGTCTCTGTGGTTTAACCCACGGTACCACCCATGTCCCTCAGTCTGCTCTAGCAGACACGAATTCAATCTGAATGAGATCAAGTTTTGGCTACAAATTCGGGCCATTTTTGGTTTGTATGCTTCTGCACACACACACACACCCCATCCCACCCTGCTTTACACAATATCTGGCCTGAAGAAGAGTCCTGCAAAACCCCAAACCTTGCCCCCTATTTTGTGACAGATTGATTGGTCCTAAAAAAAGTTGTTATTGTAGATTTTGGAGTTATGTCGCTTATTTTGCTTTTTAAGTGTACTTTTTTTAGTACACCAAAGTCACTCCTGTGCCAGCCGATAACTTATTTTATATGTATGGTTTATATTTTGTTCAGAAATGTACAGAATACTGGCCAGAAGAACAGGTTACCTATGAAGGGATTGAAATCACGGTTAAAAGAGTTATACAAGCAGACGATTACCGGTTAAGGCTTATTACCCTAAAGGTAAGATCACTCAGGTATATGTGGAGCTGCATGAAAAAGGCCTCATAAAGTTGCTGTTTTATATCCAGCCTATAAAACACAGCTGAAACACCACTTTTCATTACTGCACTGATTATGTGTCTGTCTGGTTTCCAACCATGTACGCAATATAGTAATGAAAGCAGTCAGGTATTTTAGATTGAATGTGTGCAGCTCAAAGACTTTCCAGCCACTTGTGCTCATCCAGCGGAAGAATTCTGTGAGTCATTCCACACAATTGTAGCACCGGTCATTTATTACGGCATGCTTGCTCAGTAAATGTTCCTTATGTACATTGACTAGCCTCTAAATGCAGGAATCACCAGCCTGGCACCCACAGGCATCGCATTGGTGGGCCTTACAATTGGAGGGTTTTTTTTCCGGAAACAGCAGGCCCTTCAGCCGTAGGCGAGATTTTCTGAATTATGTGGGTAATTCAGAAATTACTTGGACAGAGAGGGAGAGATGTATGTGTGGTCTGTTTGCATGTGTGGGGAATGCTCTCTGTTGGTAAACAGCAGCAGCAGCAGTATTGTGTGTCATGGAGATGTGTCAATATTGTGTGATCTCCACAATCAGGACCATCAGGACACAGGTGACTTCCCACAGCAAGCATGAGGTTGTCAGGAGGGAATAGATATGACCGCTACCACCAACACTTTCTCAAAATTGGGAATGTGTTTGCTGGTCCAATAAGGTTTGCAACTCCTGACCTAAATGTATGGCTTTAGAATAACAGCGGTGCTTGCACTATCCCATTCCAATATCTTTAGATTCCCCTTTGTCCCTTGTATTCAGTGTGCTTCGCTAGCTGCAAAAAACGGGCAGAGGATTTTTTCTTAGCAACAAAAACCAGGAGTGGCTTATCAAAATGTTTTGAGGATGGAAGTGAAGACTGAGAGTTTCAAGAGAGAGCTCTAGAACAACAACCACCTGTTTAATTTTATCTTTTTACCTCTCAAAGATCTCAGTAAGGATTTTGTTTTCAGTTGTACAGTGGTACCTCGAATTACATACGCTTCAGGTTACAGACGCTTCAGGTTACAGACTCCGCTAACCCAGAAATAGTACCTTGGGTTAAGAACTTTGCTTCAGGATGAGAACAGAAATGGCGCAGCAGCAGCGCAGCAGAAGTGGGAGGCCCCATTAGCTAAAGTGGTGCTTCAGGTTAAGAACAGTTTCAGGTTGAGAACAGACCTCCAGAACGAATTAGGTTCTTAACCTGAGGTACCACTGTATTTCAAAAAGCCATTATTATTATTATTATTATTATTATTATTATTATTATTATTATTATTATTATTATTATTACTACTACTACTACTACTACTACTACTTTATTTTATTATTAATTATTATAGCTCATTAAGCTTGGTTTCCTTCCACTGTAGCCTAAAGTTTACTGAGCCTTTTGCCGGTAAAGATTTGGGGGTCTTTTAAAGGATTTATAAAAGAGAAGTTGGATACAGTGTTGTTTTGTTGGAAGGTTTTAAGTGGTGTTAAAGACTACATTTTCAGCTGCCAACTAGAATGCTTAATTTATCTTTATGTGTTCTCTGACTGAGTAACAGACATCACAGCCTAATCTCCTGTGACCTGTTGCACTGGAAGCCAGTGGTGTACCGTGGGAGTGCAGGGGGGCCCGGCCGCACCGGGCGCAACATCTGGGGGTTAGGGTTAGGGGGCGCAAATCCACGGGTTAGGGGGCGCAAAACCACAGGTTAGGGTGCGCAAATTACTTGCCTTGCCCCGGGTGCTGACAACCCACGCTACGCCACTGCTGGAAGCAAAGTGTTCAAGGCCACTTCTATTCGTGCTTCTGTTCATAAATGTTTGTAATGTTGTTGGGCCAGTGGCATGAGCAGGTATCCAGCTGTATGACGTCTGCAGTTGGGTGTCTTCAGTGCTGTTGTGCCACAAAGGCTCCTTCCAGCACCATCTTTGGCACAAATGGAGCTACACAGGACTCTTGCCCAGGGCCATACAGAGCAACCAGGTGCAATCAAGATCCGTTCTCCCTCTTCTGCCAGCAACCATCATAAGCGTAATTTAATGACATACGGAGATTCATAAAACAGTAAATCTTCCACACCTCCCATAAGCAACATCTTCTGTCATAGTTATATGATTTATAGGGTTGGAGTATTAAGTGTTGGTGGTTTCAGTTTCTCTCTGGGTTTTGTTTATGTACTAAATCCAAACTTCACTGGTCAAAATGCTTAGTGCTATGTATTTCCTTCATGCCATTCCCACACATCAGAACGCCTAAAAATCAACTGCACTCCAATAGTTATTAATGATTTCAACTGATTTAAAGTTTAAGATCATAAGAAGATCATTTAAGCTGGTCTTGATTATTTAAGTTTTAGTACTAAATGTTGCTTTTCTTGGGCCCTTCCATAGATGCCTATATTTGAAAGTAACTGTTTAGCACAGTGTAAAATTTCCCCATCAATGCCTAAAAGGTTGAAGCAAATATTCCATTGACCTCTAGTTCCAATCGGGCACAAGATTAAGCAGCCATAAAGTGAAGCAGGCTGAATTAATTAGCATGCCTGAAAACTGAACAGCATATCTGTTGATTCAACAGGGGTATTATTATATTTTTGGAAAAGAAAGCTTTATGTCTTACGCTTTCACAGAGAGTGACATGTGGTATATGCAGTTAGAAATAGCTGTCTGTCTATTAGGTTATAAATATGATTTCTTTCAATTTATGTTCCTAATATTATTAAGAACATAATTATATTTTGAAAACAGCTCTTCAGTTTGCTGAATAGCAGCAAGAAAGTATGACCTCTGAAAAGTGTAAATTGCCTACATTGCCAACATAGTATTGCAAGCCTTAATTTTACTCTGATGTCACAAGTTAGTCCAGGAGGCCATCTCAGGATAGCAGCAGAGTCAGTGTGGCTTTGCCAGCAATTGGCGTTAATTATATATTTAAAGTTATTTATATACCATTCATGAAAGATAGCTGCAAAGATATTGTTGCAGTTTGCAGTTTTAAATAAAGCAACACATCATTAAATCTGGGCAAAAAGACATGAAAATATATAATTTTCAAAAATAATAATGATTTTGGAAGAAGACTACATAGCACAACAGATCCTTATGCATCTTTGGGGAGAATAATGTAGCTTTAAGACAGGTTAAATATTTCATCTTTATATTTAATTTTCTATCTTGTTATCAGCCCTTATTGCACAAATCCCCTTTGAGAAGGGTTAGTAAACTGCATACCCCAAGAAAATGTTTTTTAAAACTCATTAAGGAGTCTCACCTTTTGGAAAATACCTTTTCTGGTTGCCTATATAAATCTCTTTATAACTCTCTTATAGAAGGGTGAAGAAATAAGAAATCTGAAACACTACTGGTATACTTCCTGGCCAGATCAGAAGACTCCTGATCAAGCACCAGCCCTGTTGCAGCTGGTTCAGGAAGTGGAAGAGGCCACCCAGTGTGCAGAAGAACAGAATGCTCCAATCATAGTTCACTGCAGGTAGCTTAATTATGCATTGTTAAACCACCATGAAGAGAGAGGAAAGAACATGGGAAGTTTTAAGGAAGTTGTGTTGTGTTAAAGTAACCTTCTCTCGCAATGCTGATCTAGAGAGTTCAGGTATCTGACAAAGTGTGCATGCACACTAAAACTCATACCAATAACAAATTTAGTTGGTCTCTAAGGTGCTACTGGAAGGAATTTTTAAATTTTGTTTCGACTACGGCAGACCAACGCGGCTACCTACCTGTAACTAGAGAGTACAATTTCTGCATGATCCACCTGCTGTGAAAAACTGCTTTTAACTACTGTTCTGTTAGCCTATGTCAGGTAAGGTAGTGAGGAAGCATCTCTTGCTTCTAATTTGGCACTGGAACTTCAAAGAGAAGTCGTCCCCCCCAACCCCAACCCCCCAGAATTATGGCCCCAGAAGCCTTTGTGATGTGAAAACCTTATACCGACATTTTCACTTGAGTTTGTGCTGGAAGTGACCTGACTCTTTTATTGTCCCCATCTGCTGTGCAGATGGAATGGAAAAGAGCGTGGGTTGCTTAATTAACCATGCAATGTGGGGAAACAGTCAGTTTAAAGGGGGGGGTAAGAGATAGGCTCATTTAATTCTTTTTCCTAGGCTGGCAGTGACCCGGTTTCTGAGGTGAAGCTGCAGCCATTTCCCCCAACATAATTCTGCCACTCATTTTTTGTAATGACATCCAGGTGACACTGAAGGAATTTGCAGGTGAATCAACATTATACACATGTGTGTGCGCACACAGAGATATATATATATATAGGGGAAATTATGCAAATTTGACCTTCTCACATATCATTCTCTAGGTGGAGTCCTGGGGTCACATGGTACATTCAATTCATAGTGGACAGGAGTTCTCCTCCACTGTGAGAATTGCCCAGTTAGCATATGAACTGGATTCATATAAAGTGACTCATAGTCTCTGGGAAAGTCGCTGTTATGAATGATCTATGTGCGTGAGGGAGAGGGAAGGAGAGAGAGATGAAGATCATCCTTATCCTTGTAAAAATTCATAGCTTTGTTCTTGGGCTTTCCTGGGCTTGTTCACAGTAGAAAATGACAGACTTGCTTTTTAAATAAAAATAAATACTAAAATAGATTTTGATTTTTTTTTATGAATATCATAAGAGCAGCCAAGCATGCATGTAAAATGAGCAGAGATCAGCTATCATAAATTATACATTGAAATGAAAGACTAGTTAGTGTTCTCATACAAAATAAATTCAGGTTCTGATAACATAAGTTCCTTTTTTTTTATACCACTGGACTTTGGCAGGCAGCAGGGAACATTCCTATTTTAAAGCAGATATCCTTTTTGATACGGTTACAGAAAGAGTCCATAATTGACCATATATAATGACAATCATTTAATGTCATGA
Source organism: Podarcis melisellensis (assembly GCF_964234715.1). Classification (NCBI taxonomy): domain Eukaryota; kingdom Metazoa; phylum Chordata; class Lepidosauria; order Squamata; family Lacertidae; genus Podarcis; species Podarcis melisellensis. The sequence continues at coordinate 71,975,243 of NC_138528.1, read as the reverse complement.
CAGTAGATGGAGAAATTTTAAAACCAAATATGAGCATTCCTTGTACAAACTGGCCTGGGGGGGTGGGAACCAATGAGATCCTGGTGGCCTTAAATGTACTGTGATGTACGTTTATGCACAAATATCAGTATGCCAAACCTCTTAAAGTAATCTTAAAAGTATATCTGCATAATATAGCAAAATCAGTTTTCTAAAACAGCTTTTTGCCAGAATTCTCAGTTTATCCTGCGTTCACAAGTGCTGTGTCAATGTATCTTAATAGAATGCTATTTTATCCAGACTCCTACCTGTCCAATTTTGATGGTCCTCTTGTCCAATGCCCTTATCCCAGCCATTCAGATACATTTTGTAACTTGTTTAAATGAGGAAAGTACTGCTGCATAATGCATGTAGCAACTGTCCTTAAAGAATACTCCATTATACAACATGCTTTGTCGCTTTTGCTTCTCATTTTTCATTAAAATAATTTTAAAATAATAAATAGAATTTATCACTTGCTGCCACCCATAAATGCAATACAAGAACAACTCTGGTCAATAACCAAAGATTAACCTGAAGAACAATACTGTTGCAGTGTTAGAGACCAGGGGATCTTTTATTTTATTTTGGTGGTGGTTGGTGGAAACAGTGTCCTGTACACTTCTCTAAAGAGCTGGATGAAAAGACTGCCCACAAGTAGCATTTCTTTATTTCCCCCGAGGGCACAGCTGGTGGCCAAAATTATCTAAGTGACAATGAATGAAAATCCATTTGAGATGCTACCAGCACTTCTTGAGACCTGCAAAATGGGGAAAGCTCTTGGACTGAGGAGTAATTGTTATTTGCTGCTTCCATTATTTAAAGTGACATGTTGACATATCAGGCCTGACAGAAGCCAGATGGCTCACCTAACATCTGTCTGGCATTGCACCCTGTAATATTTTCCTCCAATCTGTGGTAATCTTTCACTGAATATATATATATATATGTATGGCTGATGGTTAGAACATTAGTTTCTGTCTTTTTCATTTCCTCAAATAAATGAGAACTGCTTATTCTGGACAAGGAAAACATCTTATTAAACTGTCTCTCTGCATACCAGATTCTCACAAACTCTCCTTATGGGGTACACAGAGGTTATGCCAACTGAGTTTCAATGGTGGGGGCAAAAACAAACACAGACATACCCCTTGCTTAATGGTTTAGGGCCAAATTAAATACATGTAAGACGCAAGTACACTCTGATTAACTGAGTCTTCTTATCTGTTACTGCTTTCTTCAAACCACACTTACCAAAGTAAAAAAATCAGCTACTTAAAATTTAAAAACCTATTGCAGACCTAGGTATAGTTTCTGCCCACATTCTGGGCTGGCTGGCTTGCAGCGTTAAACCACAATTTACAATAAACTATGAACGCTTTAGGGACACGGGTGGCACTGTGGGTTAAACCACAGAACCTAAGGCTTGCCGATCAGAAGGTTGGCGGTTCGAATCCCCGCAGTGGAGTGAGCTCCCATTGTTCGGTCCCTGCTCCTGCCAACCTAGCAGTTCAAAAGCACACAGTGCAAGTAGATAAATAGGCGGGAAGGTAAACGGCGTTTCCGTGTGCTGCTCTGGTTTGCCAGAAGCAGCTTAGTCATGCTGGCCACATGACCTGGAAGCTGTACGTCGGCTCCCTCAGCCAATAAAGCGAGATGAGCGCCGCAACCCCAGAGTCGGTCACAACTTGACCTAACTGTCAGGTCTTTACCTTTATGAACACTTTGTTCTTCCCTTGCTGCTGATTGTGCCATGTGGGGATGAAACATGATAGAAGGCTTGTCCACATGTTCACCCGAACACAGACAGGTTCAAGCTATCCCAACACACGTACAAGTGCAGGTGCGAAAGTGTACACTTGTTCAACTGTTTTGTACAAAGGTACACACACCACACTCGCTGTTTGAATGTTACTGGTGAACATTCATAGAGTCTGACTTGCCGTGAGGAGCGATCCTGAGCATGCAGCTTGTTTCTCTCCAAGGCTTTGTACATTTGGCAAGGGTACATCTGAAATACTAAGAGAATAATTGATGCTCTTTCTGAAAATTCCCACCTTCATTTTCTGTTCCTCTCTCTCTCTGGCCAGTGCAGGGATTGGTAGGACTGGCTGCTTTATCGCCACCAGCATTTGCTGCAAACAGTGGAAGAACGAGGGCGCAGTTGACATACTCAGAACAACCTGCCAGCTACGGCTAGACAGGTGAGAGAATCTTGTATTATTGTCTTTTTCACTTTTCCTTCAAAAACAAACACTGTAGACCCAATGCTTTCTTCTTTTTTAGCATATGAACAGAGTTTGTCTCTTTGGGAAAGTATTGCTGCTGTACAAATCATTTATAACAGGGGGGGAGACCTGTGGTCTTCCAGGTGCCATTGGGCTATAAACCCCATCACCCCTGACCACTGTCCCATGTGGACTGGGGCTGATAGGAACTCGAGTACTGCAATATCTGTAGAGCTACAGGTTGCCCATCATTGTTGTTTAAAGAAAGTATTGGGGAATAGATACAAGGACTGGGTTCATGGCTAGTGTAAACCAAGGTTTATGAATCAACAATAAGCCATGGCTTACTAATGTGGTTTGTTCATGGTTGATAAAGCATGACTGAGCCACTGGCTGGGTTTGGACAATCAAATTAAATCATAGTTTAGAAACCATGGTTTAGCATTTCATGTGAAGCAGGTCTTGTACAATGGGAAGTCTCCCCCCCTTTTTTTTTACATTCACTTTTAAGTCTTGCCTTTTGAAACATTGAAACATTTTTACCATTTGATTTTATCTTTTTTTAAAAAAATCTCTTTCTTGTTTTTATTCCATTGTAGTTAGTTAAAAAAAGAGGGTACATTACAATGACAAATTTGGATATTTCTGAGAAAAAATATTGGAAGCAGCCACACAAGATAAAAATGAAATTACAGACTATTAAGAATGTAATGAATGGTTTAATGAGAATTAATTACATTTGTATTATTTACAAGTGACAGGTGTATTCAGAATGTCAGAAATACTGATTTGATGACTTAAATATGTGATCAATTTCACTGAAATCACTGAAACATAACTTCAGAATAAACTTGAACTGTTAAATAGATGAAATTAGTTGGATTCACTGTTACCATGCAACATGTGAGCAGCGTGATGTTAGCGAAGTGGAATGTCAACTCAGACTTAGAATAAGCTTAACTGAATATGCAGGGAGAAATTTATAGCTTTTTGGGGGGATATATATTTTATACAGATGTATAGATATGAATACAGATCCCATAAGGGCATTCATATCTTCCAGTTGTAACATGGAAAGTTATTGGGGGGACGGGGGGACGGGATTAGTGCACAACAGTACTTCAGACATCACTCCTGTAGCTAGATTGCCATCTTGTGGTCATATGTAACCATTTCACCTGTACCAGGAAGGCTATAGAGCAGGCATAAGCAAACTCAGCCCTCCTGATGTTTTGGGACTACAGCTCTCATCATCCCTAGCTAACAGGACCAGTGGTCAGGGATGATGGGAACTGTAGTCCAACAACAGCTAGGGGGCCGAGTTTGCCTATGCCTGCTATAGAGAATTGCATGAAAGGAAAGTTGATACATGCCTTCAACTTCAGTAACAGCTGAGAAGTACTATAAGGACTGGGAACACAGTTGATCCAACACCAGTAGGTGGTGTATAAATAAATACTCGTCTAAATAAAAAAGCAGGCTTGGAATCTACACCATATTTATCTCTTACTTTCCATGAACATTAAAAAGCATATCTTGCTGCTACACCCAAAAGCCAGGGTGAACCTCACCTGGCTTATCTGACCTCCAAAGAATGTAAAATTGTGGGCCGGATACCATACTCTGAATTTAAATGTTGTATCACAGAGAATGCATATAGCACTGACAGCAACAGCTCTTGTGCATCATGAGGGCAAGTAGTCAGAGAGGAGCACTGATTTTCGTTGATTAGGCTTTAGTTAGCTTCCCAAACATGGCATCAGGCAGGCTGCTGGAACCTTCCATCTTACTATACCATGGCTGTCATTATTCTGACTCTATTGGCCAGGTGTAAATAGATTTGGGGAACCCGATTCAAAACCTTTTTGTTGTGCTTTGTATCAACAACTGCAGAATTAAACTCACTTTTTCCAAACAAAGTCTATGACCTAAAAGTAATTGCATGTGATCTTTGGCATCTCTGTGATACATTACCAGTGTGATTATGCCAAGCAGATACAGTGAGATTAATGTTATATTTTGATAATGTTTTTGGGAAGCATTTAGCACAGATCCTAGACCTTAAAACTCTGGTATGTTACCCCAGTGATCTTATATGCAACCCTAGGAACTCAATACCATTACCAGTAGGAAGACTATTCAAAACCAATAGACTTAGGATCAGTTTTTTTGTGTTTAGCTCCCCCCACCCCAATTTGTGCTGTATTATTTTTGTTAATAGTTTTGAGATACACAATGGATATCTGCTTCCAAATCTCCCCCCTCCCCCGTTTCTCTTCCCAGGGGAGGAATGATCCAGACCTGTGAACAGTATCAGTTTGTCCACCATGTCATGAGCTTATATGAAAAGCAGTTTTCTAGAGCAGCAGCAGAGGAATAAAGATTCGTGAAAAATTGTTATGAAACAAACCAACAGAACTCTGGCCACAAATTGTATGTATTCTAGAGCTGAGAAGACACACGTGGGAATTTCAGAATAGAAGATATTTATTTATAAATATATATATAAATATATATAATATATATAGTTTTACTTTCAAAATGCTTTATTTTGCATTTAAGAGCTAAGATACCGCTTTTCTTCAACATGTGACAGGACATCATCTTCACCCCCCAAAAAGGCCTATTTATACTGTAAATAAGATCAGTAGCTTCATTTATTACAAAATTTTAAAATATCATTGTCAGATTTGCTATTTTAAAAAACGAATTACAAAATTGCTACTAGATCCAAATACAGTGCAAAAGTCTTTGATAAATGTATTGCTTAAGTCTGTAATGTATGTTTACTAAGCTTGAAAAGTAACTTTTTTGCCTTTTTTCTGATGGATTGTTTTTACATTTTAAACTACCGGATACTGTGTATATCATAAGACCTTCTGAGTCTGTGCATTAAAGGATTCAAATGGATTCATACTGAAATTATTTATGGTTCATGCCTGGTATGTTTTGAAAGTCCCTTCAAGATAGCTGTGGTATCAAAATGATGCAGAAAGAAGCTATTTAGAATTGATTGCTTTTTCCGTCTGTATAGCATTCCTTCGTAATGGTGGGGGTGAGAGATTTGAAAGTTTCTCTTGGGGTAACTCAATGGGTAGAATTTGCTTTATGGTTCCAGTACTACACCCTCATGGTTTTGCTCTGTGAGACAAAAATAACATTAGGATAAAAGCTTCCATTGGTGCCAACTGAAGCTTTTTCTCCTATCCTAATTGCTGAATGTGAGGTCCAGTATATCTGAAGGAGCGTCTCCACCCCCATCGTTCTATCTGGACACTGAGGTCCAGCACCGAGGGACTTCTGGTAGTTCCCTCACTGCGAGAAGCCAAGTTAAAGGGAACCAGGCAGGGCCTTCTCGGTAGTGGCACCCTCCCTGTGGAACAGCCCCTCACCAGATGTCAAAGAGAACAACAACTACCAGACGTTTAGAAGACATCTGAAGGCAGCCTTGTTTAGGGAAGTTTTTAATATTTGGTGCATTATTGTATTTTAATATTTTGTTGGAAGATGCCCAGGGTGGCTGGGGAAGCCCAGCCAGATGGGTGGGGTATAAATAATAAATTATTATTATTAGGGATTTTTTTAAAAAAGCACACAACATTACTGTTAATCATGTTGTCAGCATTGTGTGTAGTTAGGTTCTAAAGTGAGGGGGAGTTGTGAATGAAGACACACATGGCCACTTTGAATGACCTCAGCCTGGATCCACAAACCATATCACAAGGAGTTAGATTTGTGGATCAGTCCTCTTAACTGATCCATATATTTGTGGTACTTGGGCGTTCAAAAAGCTTTTGACAAAGTCTCTTAGCAAAGATTCCTGGGTAAACTTAGCTGTGACAGGATGTCTCTTAATATACGTAGTTCAAGAACAGGAAGCAGGATTAATGGAAGTTCTCACAACGGAGGTAAGTAAGAACTAGGGTCCTCCAAGGGTCTGATGTGGGAGCATCACTATTTAGCTTTCTCATCAATGATCTGGTATTAGGGGTTGACAGTGAAGTCTCGCAAGTTTGGTGTCTTTAGCAAATTATTTTAAAAAATCAAAAAGATTGTGAAAAGCTTCAAGCTGTTCTCTCCAAACTGGGTGAATGAGCAATTCAACTGCATTTGCCATTTTAGATAAGTAAGTGTAAGTAATGCACATCTGAGCTAGGGGTTGGAATCTTAACATATACTCTGATGGGGTCTCAGCTTGGAAGTGGATAGTGGAGGACTGGAGGAAAGTTGCAATGTTTAGATTAGGGAAAAGGCAAGTAGGGTGAAAAACTGAATAGCAAGAGATTCAAATAGACAAAAGGAAGAATGTGGAATTTGCTTCCATAAAATGTAAGGATATGCATTAACTTAGACTGCTTTGCATTCTGTAGGGAGTGATTGCGTTAAAATGGCTTAAGCAGGCTTAAAGGTTGGTGGCTGTAGCTGAAACCACAAGAAATCTAGCAAGGGAACATGCCACTAAACACTGGATAATTTCCATTCATTTCCATGGGACCTGTGCAAGAACTGCTCTGAGCCTCACTTTCAGATGTAGCCTTTTGTTGTTCATCTGTAGGCCTTGGGCATTGTTCCTTTGGTGCCAGCTTATATACTGTAGTCAGAAAAAAATTAGCAGATGGCATTTAGACTAAAATACTTAGAGTTGCAAATTGGGCTGTTTTTGTGTGTGTTAAACTGCTCCCCTTTTTTGAAAAAACCAAAACCCTCCATATGCAATAAAAACCTAGTGTGGCAGAGAGAAGGATTTTCTTTTCACATGACATGTTCCCCCCCCCCCCTGCTGTTTCTTATAGATCCTTCCAATTCCAGAGTTCCATTCAAGGGCATCCTACAAATTTTGACTGTGTGTGTGTGTGTTGAATACAATTTGCTTCCAGGTCCTATCTTTTAAAATGAACACAGCTAAGAACATGAGGGAGAGGCAATTTCTGTAGCTGCATGTATGCCTTATATATATGAGAAGTTTCAGCGCTTGCTTGAGTCAAGGTTTTATTATTATGTTTGACCCCAGTTGAAGTCCCAGTGGCAGCTTCAAGACTTCTTCTCTACTCTTATAAGGTAACATCTTTCTGCGGCAATCTCTCCCCCAGGGATCTGATGGAGAGCCTTTGGAACAGCAGCTCTTCCTGCTTTGCATAGTCATCTGCTCTTCCCGCGAAAACAAGCATGAGGGAAATGTGCTGCAGGAGCTAAAAAAAGGCTCCAAAATAAAAGCGAGAAGCGATGAATGTTTCCAGTGGGGGGAAAAAGGGTGGTCAGATAGTTTCTTATTTGGTTATATTAGGGAAGTCTTGATGGTGTGTGGGGGGGCAATCCTTTTTTTAAAAAAAATGTAGCATCTCTAGAACTTGGGTCAGAATTACAGAGTATGAAATGGTGTCTCTGTGCCAAGTACGGTATCACTCCCTCCATAATGTGAAGCAACGTACCCCATGTTGTGATGTCATCCTGAGCATTTCTGTGCCCGCAACCCAGGCAGCCAATGAAGTACAGTGAGGCTAAGGAACTGTATAATGTCATAATGATATGGAGCTATACAATATGGAAATACAATAATAAGTTTTAAGTTATGGGTGGAGCTCTACATTGCAAGAGAAACTTATTGTTATGCCCCTAGAGGCCCTACATAACTGCTTAGAAGTAGGCAAACTACTTACATTATATCCTTTTATTAGCTGACCTTCTGGTCAGCCACCTACTGGAGTTTGGCTTTGGAAAGGGCAGACATTTTGTGATTAAGCATGACATTTTTCAGTAAGAAAATTAATTTTTCTGCCTTAGCATGGATCCATGCTAGAGCTCTTCACAGTTTGCAATGCTTTCAGTTGCTTCCGTAATGAAAACTGAGAGGGCAGAAACAATGGCCATGATAAATGACATATTGCGACATTTGTGAGAATATAAAACCCCTCAAGAAGCTGAGAAATATGTTTAAGTGAGGTGTATTGAAGCAGCTCCAAATGAGGTTACAAGTGCCTTTCATGTCTGGGTATTGTCCTGGGAACTTGAGCATAAAAGATCCGGCTACATATCCAGCCTGCTAATTTTTCCAATGCATTTTTCCCTTTGGGCATTACACGCACATTGTGATGACCAGAAGAACATGGAACATCTTTAAGATTCACTGCAGCAAGTTCCCTGCAGTTAGTTCCCTACTTTGGGATTTCACATGATGAAATCCCAAAGTAGGGAACAAACTGGAACACATTATACAAAAAAGTTTGGGTCACGTGGTATTTCCTGGTACTAAATGCATGGTTCTAAATGACGCCTGGACATACTGTAATTTATTAGTGTCCCATTTTATACAAGACCTCACATTTAATAGCTGAGCCACCCAGCATGGCAGCAGAGAGCAATAGGCATGAATCACTCTGTCACTCTTGTTTTTCCATACTTCAGTTTTCCATATTTCAGCATCAATTTGTAGGTTGGGAGGAAATCTAAGTCCCCATGAAAATTCACCAGCATTTTCAAGTGACAAGAAAGGAGATTCTGACAAAACATCAGAAAGAACTTTCTGGCAGTAAGAGCTGTTTGACAGTGGAGAAGGTGGTGGACTTTCATTCCTTGAAGGTTTTTAAGCAGAGGTTGGATGGCCATCTGCTATGAATGCTTCAGCTTAGATTTCTGCACTGCATAGGGTTGGACTAGATGACCCTTATGGTCCTTTCCAATTCTATTATTCTATTATTTTAGTGTGCATTTTTCATAACTGATACATTTTTATATGCCATTTTACTGAATAAACACAGTTTTGCAAGTAGTTTCCTTTAATAAAATTCATTTCTTATGTTACTTCCACTAAAACATGCATTTTTATGAACATTTCCCCTAATATACTATTTTTGTGCATGGAATTTGGTTGGTGAACTTTGGTTTGCATACAGTTTTTGGATAACATGAATTGGGTTCAGAATACAAACTCCATCCCTAAGGACCAGGAAAGCATCATAGAGTCTCTCCTTCTAGCCTTCATGTGAACAGTATGACTGTACTGAGCAACTTGGGATGGTATTCAGTGAAGAGTTCCTCAGAGTAGACCTGCTGAAATGAATGAACATGGCTAAGTGAGGTCCGTTAACTTGCCATGAGTAGAACTTAATAGGCTACCATCCCTGAAACCATGCACAAAAGAGCCTCTGATACAGATCACTAGCATTTCACGTGATGCTTTTCAGAACTAGATGAAGCACATTTTGATAATGCCCTGCCACCATATTACACAAAAGGAGAGGCAAAATAATCATCATGAGCCACTTTCTACAATATTTTTCTGTGTGTACAAATGTTAATATGGGACAGAACATAGGCGAAAGCCATTTTTAAATGTAAGTCCTAGTAAGGACCCCTTTTCAGTCATATATAAAGTGTTGTTTTTTAAACCACTTAAAATAATTTGCTAGGCTTCTTTCTTTGATAACATGCTATATTTAATGGTTTTGCTGTACATCCTCCCTCTTTAACCTTAAGGGCCTGTCTTCTTATTCTAACTATGTGAAACTGTTGAAGCTGCAGAAATGGATGTAACCACATAGCCCACAGGGGGCCAGTGTTTATTTAAAGTTTGAAGTACACAGAGCCATATTTGAAATATGCTGTGGGACCCAGCTGTCTTCCAGAGTCTGCCAAGACTCTTTAGCCATTTCAAATCTGCTACAGGACTCGGAAGAACTAACTGAACTAACTGATGCTCCCTTAAAGTTCTGTTTCATAATAGAGACCACCAAGAATCTTGGTCGCCAGAAGAAAAGGTACGGTTTATAAATAATTTAGTTTGCCTCTTTTATTTGTTTGGATTCTAATATGTTGTTGCTGTTGTTGCAGCTGCTGCTCTTTTGCTTGTGTTTTATTGCTAAAAAATTTGAGGAGGGAATTAAAAAAATATATATTTATTTTACTAGATGGGTCAAATTAATAATATTCTCAGGTTACTGGCATTTTGAAATTTTTATTTATTAATTTATTTCATAAGATTTATATGTCTCTTGATTGTAAAACAAACAAACCCTCAAAGAAGTTTGCAAAATGAATAAAATAATAAAATTATTGCTAAAAATGAATAGTTTAAAACATTAAAAAATCTGAGTAGGGTTGTATTTAAAAAATAGGTCTTTAGCAGGGCACTGAAAAGTATACAATGAAAGTACCTGCCTGGTATCAACAGCCAAGGAGTCCCACAGTGTAAGTGCAGCCACACCAAAAGACTGATTTATATGGAATAAGGCAACCTCAATGGTAAACTGGTCCCAAGTTGTTACGGGGCTTTAAATACTAATAGTAACGTCTTGAACTCAGCTTGGTAGCAAACCAGCAACATGTGCAGATCTCTGAGCACAGCTGTTATATGTTAATAAGATCTCACTCCTTTCAGTATTCTGCACTAACTGCAGCTTCTGGATCAAGTATAAGGGAAGCCCCACATAGAGAACATTGCAATAATCCATTCTTGAAGTAACCAATGCATGAACTACTGTGGCATGGTCTTCCCAGTCCAGGAATTGTAAAAGTCTAGCCACTGAGGCTAACTGGTCTTCCAGTGACAAAAGCTGGATCCAGAAGCAGCCCCAGACTGTGAACCTGCTCCCCATCCAATGTAGACAATGGCCCGATTTCTCAGGCACGGGAACTACTCACCCACAGTGCATCCATCTGGCCAGGATTCAAGCTCAGCTTGTTTTTCCTCACCCGCCTCAACGCTGCATCCAGTCACTAGCTCAGGGACTGTAAGGCCTCTCCTGGTTCAGATGTTATGGAGAAATAAAGCTGAGTGTCATCAACGTACTGATGGCACCTTGCCCTCAAACTCCTAATGACTTCTCCCAGCGTCTTCAGATAGATATTAAATAGCATTGGAGATAAAAGAGTACCTGAGGCTCCCCATAACCTAGCCATCAGGGGGCAAAGAGCACTCTCCCAGCATTACTCTCTGGGCTTGTTCCCAAAGGCAGGACAGCCTGATCTAAGGAAAGTCACAGCAGCAGCAAGTAGCACAATACAAATATATGGCAAACCACATGAGGAAATGGGGCCTCAACTGAATGTTTAGGTTGAAGATGAGTCCTGGATCTGAAAAGATGTGGACTATCTTCACACTAGTGGCAGGCTCTATCAGTAATGTGCAGTGTTGTCATGGAAACTCTCTCCATGATCTGAGTGACAGATATGTTTGGTGGGTGGCTCTCAGTAGAAATGTGATTTAGAGGTTTGAGATAAAACAAGCCAGCCAGCCTGTTGTCTGAAAACCATATGACACCAAACCTCATTGCTGTTGTCAGTTCCACCCGATGATCCCCCATCCCCATGTACCAACCTATTATCCAAGCAACGAGGGCCAGGCTGTCCTGCATCAAGATGCCATGCCAAACCAGGTGGTGAGGGCATATCTGACCAGTCTCTAAAAAGCTTCAGTGGTTTTCCTGAGCTCCTAAACTCCTAGTCCTAAGGATTAGGATGCAGTTGCTTACTGGACCATCTTGTCTTTCCCCACAGTCCGCACGATCACTGTGATTATCTGAAGCTTCCCTCATGGTTGACCCCCACCTTCTTGGGTACTGATGGTGACCAGAAACAGGCTGCCGGGGTTGTGGTTCCTGGCTTTGGAATGCCCTCCATGGGGAGGCTGACTAGGTCCTTATTGCTATTATCTTTTGGGCCCCACCTGGACCTTTCTCCTAAGCTTATCAATCTTTTTGATCCTTTAAGAAGCAGTACAAAAATATGGCTCTTCCATCTTTATTATATATTGTTAGATAGAGTTGGCTTTGGGTTAAAGGTTGTGGAAGGTGCATCTAGTTATTAATAAATAAGTAAAATGCCAGGGTGTGGCATTTCCCTCTGCTTGTGGGAAAGGCTGTTTTTAATCCCATGGATTCCTCAGCTAATAAAAGAGAACTGAAAGAGGTTTTCACTTATTCTCCGGAATGAATTAAGTACTTAACTTGAGGTACCACTGTACGGGATCACAAGCCCTTTCCACAAGCAGAAACACACAGTTGGATGTTACCTGGTTTCCCCAGATGTGGAACATTACTAATCTTGACAAGAGCGGATGACAATAATTTAGTGGGAGAAAATCAATAGGAGTTCTTGGGGGCTGAGGGCCAACCCTTCTCCCTGTTCCTGCTCACTCCAGCCATTGAGACCAGACTGGCTCCTCTCTGCTTTTCCCAACTGCTATATCACCTTACCCCAATCCTGCATGCTGTTTCATGGTCATGAGATGTGGGAGTGAACACTAGACTTGCTTTGACTGAGTAAAATGATCAAGCTTTTTATTCTTACAGCCCCTGAAAATACTGTAATCTGCAGAACGCCATTATGGCAACCGCCGTCATGCATATGGAATCTCACTCCATGGTCTCCAGCTCTAGCTCCAGCTCAGTGCAGCACATGTCTCAGACTACCACAATTGTGGGAGGCAAGTATTGTGACAATCTCCAGAAGCTCAGAGCATCAAATAATGTTGTTGGTCAATAAGGAACTAAATCTGTTGGACTCAATCCAGCTAAAGTCAGCTGTGAGAAAGGCTACTATCTCTAACCCTATTAGTTATAAATTTTTATTGAGTTTATGTTGGCTGTAATTTTTACCCTGTAGTTTTTACCCCGAGAATTTTTTACAAGAAAGGATGATTTCAGAAATAATGACTGAATTAATGAATAATTCTGTCCACAGTTATCTAGCTGTTAAGTCCCAATGAACTAAATGGGACATAGCGTCTGAATAGACATGCTTAGGCTGGCATTATGTGTCCCACAGAAGGAAACAGAATTTGTTCTTCGTCACCATCGCCATTACCATCACCAGTTATTTACTATTTTAAGTAAAGGAACCTCAGTTAGTTATGACTAACTCTAGCTGGTTAGAGCAATCTTGTGCTGATGTTAATATTTTGTTACATGTTTTCTACTTTTGTGTTTGCATTTCAATTTCCTTACATTTCTGAACAAATTGGTTAACCCTTTCTCAGTGTGTGGTATGGGAATGGGGAACCTCCGACCCACAGGCCAAATTTAACCCACCAGGCCTCCCCACGAGGCATTGTTGTTTCCCTGCCCTTCTACCCAAAATGGGCCACATTTAAAACACAACATTAAAAACCGTTTCAAACAGCATACAAGCACAAAAAATAATGTGGGTCCTAAAAATATACATCATAGGTGTCAACCCTGCCCGCCTGTCAAAATTTGTCCCAGCAGGGATGGGCAGATAGGGAAGTAGCAACATGTAGTGCAACTCACCTTGTGTCCTGACTCCCATCATGCTGAGCTCTTCCCATCTTGCAGACAACTTATACCAGAAATATGCAGCTGGTAGATTGCAGAGCATTATTTTAAGTCTTAGCTGGAACTAACCTCCTGTGTTATTACCAAGAATTAGAGAATGGCTGAGACATTGGTGGGTGTGAAGGGTGTGATGCTCCCCTCAAATCCCTGACATAGTTTCCCATTCTCTTCTGCATCCAGCATTAATTCCTTGCCCTTCTATTTAGAGTTCTCTGCAACCTTATCCATCCATTATCTCTCTTTATATCTCAATATATCATTGCCTGCAACTGCCACTTCTTATTTTACCACCCTCAACTTCCTTGAGGTCTCTTGCTCCATTATTTATTATATTTATTGTTTATCTATTAAATTTATATACCTCCCTTCATCCAGGACAGTTCATAACATAAAAATACCAGATAAAAACACAAAATACAGAATAAACATTTAGTTTGTCCATCCTTCCTGGTTATTCTTATGCATAGCACTTCCTCCTTTATGAATACCTAGATAGCCCCTCCCCTTTCTATCTTCTTCCACACTGCAGCCCCAAATCAACCTCTTCCATAAAGCTTTTGTATTAACCCCTCTATTGCCACTCAACGCTTATTACCCTTCCTTTCCACTCCCACCCATCACTGACTAAATTTACTGTATCTTGTAACCTCCTTGGTGTAGAGAACTACCCTTGTTTTCATTACTCTGTACAGCACTGGGTGCACTGATAAAGACAGATTAATCAATTAACCTGAAGAGTCTGTCACATTTGATATTACTTAGCTGCTTATATTCATTACTGTAATGGTTCTAGGGGTTGCTCGTGCATAAATCAGTGCCACACCTGGCTGGGTTACCTGGGTGAACTCTTTCTGTCCGGACAGCCACTCACCCGCGGCTGTCTCAATCGCTGGCAGAATCCGTCAGTGGGTGTTTCTTGAACTTCTTCCAGCAAAGAAGCTCTTTGACACCTAGTCTCCGCCTACTCTCCCTGCGCGGAAGCCTTCTGCGCAGGGAGGGTGTGGGCAGCGGAGGACCCGTGCTCTCCCCGCTGGTCTCCGGTGAGGAGTCATGGAGCCACCTCGCCAATTCCCCCATCTGCCCCCCTTCTCCACTGGTGCTACGCTGATTTCCTTCCCCAGAAGATGGGCTGCTTCTCTCCCTCCCGGGATGCTCTCCGGAATCTCTCTGGAGCCCTCCCTCTCCCTCTGGCTCCGATGGCAGTTCCCTGACAATCACAGTTCACACGTTACATCAGATCTTTTCAAATGTCTATATAAACTAGGAGCATCCTCAAAGTGAACACAGGAGAGAAGCAGATCAATGAAACACATTCCGTCCATTGCTCATCCCTCTGCTGCCATTGCTTATGTCAGAGGAGGGCAACCTGCGATCTGGGGACCAAATCTGTTTTCCTGAAACCATATCTGACATCAGGTGTGAGGCAGGTAGAGATGTGTCTACTTTCACAACAAAAAGCATGATTGAGCCCCCATGCATCAGCTGATTCTGCTTAGTTTGGGTGTGTAACTCTCATGTGCACCCAACATCCCCACCCCCAGAAAGCAGCATTTCTCTTTAGGAAGACACTAAAATGGCACAAGTCATTATTTTCCATGACTTGCTATGTGGACCCTCAGAGACAAAAATGGGGATTTAATTCTCAAAATAAGTTAATGAAATAACTGTCCATATACTACGTTCTTTTGGGAGGGGGAGTTGAAAACTGGGGAACCATTTTATATGAATAATTGTAAGTTTCTGCCTGGCAGAGGAGACCATTTCAACTAGCAAGAGCTCCTCTTCTTCTGCTGTGGAGTCTTTCAGCATGATCACTCGCTCCGTCGAGATACCTGCAGGGGAAAGCATCCCAGAATTTGTGGAGAAACCTCATCCGCTAACAGCCCCTGAAGGTGAGCAGAAGTAGCATTCATCTAGTCTATAAGCCACTTCACCTTCAAGGCATCACAGGCACTATCCGAAGACACAGAAACCAGAGCTAGCCACACAGAAACTCTGCATGCAGCTGCTCTTCCTCTAGCATTAGTTTGAGGAGGAGCAGATGGAATGGTTAATTTTGACACAGAAAAGGTAGGTTGTTGCAAAATAGAATATCACTCGAATTTCACTTGATGCTGCTTTGCATTTACCTGCAGGAGACAAAGCTGTATTTCGAGCCAAAGTGAAAGGGAACCCAAAACCCAGTGTAGTCTGGAAAAGAGAAAGTGGGATACCAATCAAAGAAGGATCAAAGATGTTTTACGACAGCATCAATAAGGAATATGTCCTTAAGGTAATATGAGTTGCTTTGAAAACCCATTTTCTTACTATAACCTACTTCTCTGAAGTGTAGAGAGGGAAGAAACTTTTGGATTTCGATTTCTCATATTTTGCTTTTCCAGTCTTCAGTTCCAATCTTTCCATTTCTGCATCAGCTTGCAATTTCTTAAAAGAATGAAAATTTGTATGCATTGTTCATGCACGTTTCCCCAAATATTTCCATTTTGTACACAAAGCTGCATTTTTGCAAACCATTTCCTCCTTATATAATGCATTTTTGCACCATATGTTTATCTGCACACTTTCCCCAATATATGCATTTTTGTACTTAGTTTTTTGCTGGTGAGCTACATCACAAAATTTAGAGAGGTGCAACTTTTGAAGGTTAGCTGTGTTTTGTTTCACATATTGGCCCAGGAAGTGTGAATTAGGCGGGTTCGCATTAAAAAGTGAACTGAAATGAATTTCTGCTCTACATCAAGCTGAATGCAGTATTTTTCAACAGCGATATTCAGTGTTGCAATTTGAAATACTCACACTCTTGTTGGGCCATCAGCTGTGGTAACAGAGAGTTGCATTTATCAAGCTGTTCTTCTATGAAGGAAAAACATGCACAGAGCCTTTGAAATGACTTATTGGCTCATGTGATGTCATTATAGGGAGAGGAAGTCAAAGAGAAGAGATAAAATCTCTCCAATGAGCTCTCTTCAGTCTTCTTGCTAGTTCAACCCTGAGAAGTGGCTCCAGACAAGTATGGAGCCAAGGCCAGGAATGAGAAATCTGTGGTTCTCTATATATTGTTGGATTGCAACTCCCATCTGCCTCAGCCAGCATGGCCAATCACCAGAGATGATGGGAGTTACAGTTCAACAACATCTGGAGAGCCATGTGTGAGAATAGCCCTATCTGGAGAAGCCCTATCTTTAGCAAGAGGCAATTGATTCAAATAAGCATGAAATTGACTCCAGATGCCTCAGTGTTTAAGGGGAGGGTTCTGCTAGTTGTGTAAAGTCTGCAAGTGCCCCTCACTGCCTGTTTTGTCTGGGTGCCGTGTCCTCTTTGCAGATGGAAAACCTCCATGCAGATGATGCAGACAATTACAAGTGTGTTGTTTCCAATGACCATGCTGACCTCATCTGTACTGTGTCCTTGACTATCAGTGAAAGTAAGTACCAAACACATACCTAATCTGAGTTCATGGGGGAAAGAAAAGCCTTTGGAACTTTTACCAAAGTGGAATATGGAATAAGGATAAGGAAGCCCTTTGATAAATGTGTAATAAGATATACAGGTGGGTCTCCTAAGCTACGCTGTAAACAGGTTCCTTGTTCCTAATTTATTTATTTATATTTATTAAATTTATATACCACCCTGTACCTGCAGGTCTGAGAGCGATACATAGGAAAAAAATCAGAATATAAAACCACAAAATATATGATCAAAATAAAAGCAAAAGCAACCCAATAACCCCCCCCCACACACACACACACATTTTAATAGGGTATAGGATGTCAGTCAACCAAAGGCCTGGTTAAAGAGGAATGTTTTTGCCTGGCGCCTAAAGGTGTATAATGAAGGTGCCAGGTGAACCTCCCAGGGGAGAGCATTCCACAGATGGGGAGCCACTGCAGAAAATGCCCGTTCTCGTGTTGCCACCCTCCAGACCTCTCAAGGAGGAGGCACACAAAGAAGAGCCTCAGAAGATGATCTCAGGGTCTGGGTAGGTTCCTATGGAAAGAGGCGGTCCTTGAGGTATTGTGGTCCTGAGTCATTTAAAGCTTTATAGGTCAAAACCAGCACTTTGAATTAGGCCCAGAAACTAATTGGTAGCCAGTGCATTCGAACCAGGATGTGTGTAATATGCTCAAATTGTATTGACCTGGTGAGCAACCAGGCTGAATTCTGCACCAGCTGAAATTTCTGAACCATCTTCAGAGGCAGCTCTATGTATAACTCATTGCAGTAACCTAACCTTGAGGTTACCAGAGCATCGACAACAGTAGTTAGGCTATCCCTGTCCAGATAGGGGCGTAGCTGGGCCACCAGCCAAAGCTGGTGGAAGGCACTCCACGCCACTGAGACCACCTGAGCCTCAAGTGACAACAAAGGATCCAGGAGTACCCTGAAGCTATGCATCTGGTCCTTCAGAGGAAGTGTAACCCTATCAAGACCAGGCAATCTCCTACCCGTCTGGTCTAGGAAACCACCTGCTAACAGTGCCTCAGTCTTATCTGGATTGAGCTTCAGTTTGTTGGCCCTCATCTAGTCCATTATTGAGGCAAGAAACCAGTCCAGCATTTCCACTGCCTCACCTGCAGATGTAAAGGAGAAATAAAGCTGAGTGTCATTGGCATACTACTGACAACATACTCCAAACCTCCAGATAACCCCATCCAGCGGTTTCATGTAGATGTTAAACAGCATAGGGGTTAGGATCGAGCTCTGCAGAACCCCACATTGAAGGCTCCATGGGGCTGAAAAACATACCCCAAGAAACACCCTCTGTGAACAACTATCCAAGTACGACTGGAACCACCACAAAGCGGTCTCTCCCCCCCAGTTTGGACAGCCGCTGCAGAAGGATACCATGGTCGATGGTATCAAAAACTGCTGGGAGGTTGAGGAAAATTAACAGGGACATGTTTCCCTTGTTTCTCGACAGAGGTCATCATACAGGGTGACCAAAGCAGTTTCTGTGCCAAAACCAGGCCTAAACCCCAATTGAAATAGATCTAGAAAATCAGTTTCTTCCAAAAGCACTTGGATCTGGTCCATGACCACTCACTCCAGAACCTTAGCTGTCTGCATTAACTCTCTTCTTTTAATTTTCTTTCACTTTTTTTGAACCAAAAGGTGAAGAAAAGCTGGATTTCAAAAAAATGTTGAAGAAAAGGTGAGATGCTCTCCCCCCGCCCCTCCCCCCAATGCACCTGTGGTCAGTTTCCAGATCTTTCCCCTGCATGGGTTACAAAGAGGACCAGCCCAAGGAGTTTTGCTGCCTGAAGCAAAGGGCAAGAAGTTTCCTCCTCCCACTCCTGTTCCATGTACAAAAGCCCAGCAGACTGCTAAATCTTATCTCAACATCCTCCATTGCATCCCAAGGGCAGTGGCCTAGATTAGTGGATGCAGGATAGGCTGCATAGCACATGCACATCCACTCTCTGCCTCAATATTTGCCTTCTGAGGCAGCTGCCTCACTTTGCCTCATGGTAGGGCTGGCCCAGGTTACAACATCATTGTGGGTTGGTTGGTTGGTTGGTTGGTTGGTTGGTTAGTTGGTTGCTGGGCTGGTGGCCAAGCAAGAAGCAGTATGAGCACTGCTCTTGCGTGAGTGAACGGCCATGGCAATGAGAGAGGCCAGAGCATGGCTGTCCCTGTGGATTGCAAACCATGTAGGGGTCATTTTTTTTCTGTTAGCTTGTTCGCTTTAAACTTTTTATGCCACTTCTCTAACATACCCCTGTCTTCCACTGCCTCCCACAGTTTTTTTACCAAACTGTGGGAGGCAGTGGAAGACAGGAGTGCCTGGCGTGCTCTGCTCCATGGGGTCATGAAGAGTCGGACACGACTAAACGACTAAACAACAACAACAATTATGAGTGGTTCAGGGAGGGAGAAGGAGTCCCAAAGTAGCTGTTCCATTGCCTCTGTCTCAGGCCATGGGTGGGGAGTGGCCTGTCAGCCAGAAAACACAGTGAGCAGCCAAATCTGAGCCAAGAAACAATCTGTTACATTTCCTCAGGGAGATCAGTGAGGAAGTAGCCCAACCACATAGATCAGAATGTTCTCTGGCAAGAAGAAAAATATACCCATAGATAAAGGAAAATAGTTTGGGAAGGATTTGTCTTAAGACCTCCAAGCTGGTTTAATTATCCTGGTTTCCCTCTCAAGAGCCCTGGAAATTATAGTTTTGCAAAGACCCTGACGATTTTCTGTTAGAAGTAGATGAATAAATGCCACATGACTGCCACATGACCTGTTTTGTGTGTGTACACACAGGGGGCCTCCGGCACAAAAGAAAAAAGAGAAGAGGGTAGTTAATGAGAAAGAAATGCTGGAGATTCTCTCCAAGGTGCCCAAGAAGGACTTTGAGAAGGTCTGCATGGAATATGGCTTCACAGATTTCCGAGGACTTCTTAAAAAACTGAAGGAGATGAAGAAAAAAGTTGAAGTTGAGGTTAGTGATGCTTTTGGACACTGAAATGACATTCTATCTCTGCTCCCATGTATACCATAAAGAAGTCTTCTGTTTCAATTCGGCTGCAGTTATTTTATTCAGGTTCATGTTGTCTTATCTATATGTCATGGGGGAAAATATTGGATCCAAGAAAAGTGGAATTCAGACTCTGGGCATTAAAAAAAAGAAAAATAGTAACAACAACAACAACAACAACAACAGTGTGTGTGTGTGTGTGTTTTAATCCTGCCTCTTGAAAAATATTACCATGATACACTTGTATGCAAAGTTTGTTGATGCAAAAACAAAAGATTGGATCCAATGGTGCCCTTCCATGATCAGAAAAATCTTTGAGTCACTGAAGCCTTCTGCAACAGAAGTTGGGATGAGGGTGCCAATCTTGACTTATTTCCACTTCCACCCCACACTGTTCCAGAGGGTGGACCAAACCTCCAGAGCAGATTTCAGAGGGCGGAGTGGGGGGAAAGAGCCAAAAGTACCCTCACAGAACTATGTATCCAGAGTCCTATTCCATTTAATGACTAACCACTTTTGGGTGGCATAAGCCTTGGTATATTTGTGATACTTTATGATGCCACAGAACTCTTGGCTCTACTTCCTAAACATGCAAACACAAACCTCCACACTGTTGGTATATGTGAAACTGAAACTAGTAGTCATTCCTTATCTATGCAGTGTAACGTAAACAGTCTAGAACAAGGGTCAGCAAACTTTTTCAGCAGGGGCCAGTCCACTGTCCCTCAGACCTTGTGCAGGGCCGGACTATATGGGGGGGGGGATGAATGAATTCCTATGCCCCACAAATAACCTAGAGATGCATTTTAAATAAAACACACATTCTACTCATGTAAAAACACCAGGCAGGCCCCACAAATAACCCAGAGGTGCATTTTAAATAAAAGGACACATTCTACTCATGTAAAAACACACTGATTCCCGGACCATCCGTGGGCCGGATTTAGAAGGCGATTGGGCAGGATCTGGCCCCCAGGCCTTAGTTTGCCTACCCATGGTCTAGAAGAAAGTGGCTTCAAAGTCAGGAGCATGAGGTAATGTTCATGCGCAGAGACTGGGAGAAAGATATGTGTTTGTTCATTTTCTGTAGGAATATTCAGGGAGGCAGGAGAGGATATATTGTTTATTAATATCCTTCCTAACTTGTATTAACAAGTTCCTTTACTTAGCAGAGTTTACATTCCCCTTTTACAGGCACAGCAGGCCTGGTTGCAGGCTTGTGTAAGCCTCTCACTATCATACAATTCAGTATTGAATTGTATGTTCCTCTTAAAAGAATGAAGATACGCAATGTAATTTAAAGTCAATAAAAGACGTTTACTCACATCAGTTCACAGTTGGATCGCTGAAGGCAGACTTAGTTACAAATATGTACATGTGGATCTACCCCATATGGGGGAATAATCCCAGTGACTGCAAGCCAGCAGTCACTGCAGTTCACACAACGGAAGGAAGATGGAAAAGAGAGAGTGTAGCAGCATGTCTTGTCCTTTTGTTACCTGGACAGGTAAGGTCACGCCCACCTCTAGTCACTTGCAAAAAGAAGTATGCTCCAGCCCAGGAGGAACAAAGACGTTTCAACTGGCTGGGCCAAACATCCC
This sequence comes from Podarcis melisellensis, assembly GCF_964234715.1. Classification (NCBI taxonomy): domain Eukaryota; kingdom Metazoa; phylum Chordata; class Lepidosauria; order Squamata; family Lacertidae; genus Podarcis; species Podarcis melisellensis. The sequence continues at coordinate 71,953,636 of NC_138528.1, read as the reverse complement.
CTTGCATGTCCACTCTAGGAAAACAAGGAATGTTGTACTTGACTGCTCTCAGTCGATTGCATCCCACATTTTCTCTCTCTGCTCTTCTCCCTGCTGGGAGGGGGAGAACCATATCCAGATCCGAACTGTCCTAGCAGCATGCTAGTGATTGATTTATGGGCTACTGATGTACAGAACCATTAAGCTGTAAACCAGCAATAAACCTTACTGCCTGAACTGTGGGTGTGAAGTGAGTTTATTGCATCAGTGATTGTCTCCACAAAAGGCTTGACAACATTGCGCAGAGTGGTGTACGCAGAGGAACATGCTGGACACGTGAGTTGGAAAAGATACAAATATTCAACACACACAAACAAAATGAATAATAGGCCACAACAAGAGAGCATTGTAATGAACAGAATTCAAAGTTGAGTTAAACAGTGGCTAAAGGATAGAAGCAGAAGGTATCAGCAATCCTATTTACTAATGAAATTGGACTTTTAAGGAGAATGCCTGAAGGTTAGGACAGTTACAGCATAAAAACATAGAATCTTTAATGATAAAAAAATAAGGTTAGGGCATAGGAAATCATTTGGTATTGTGATTCATTCTCCTTTTTTAAAAAGAAATTATTAAAGATTTTCTTTGGTTAATTTCTATTCAGGCCGTAAAAATTCTGAAGCCTCTGGAGGATGTTTCTGCTAAGGTGGACTCTACAGCAGTATTTGATTGTATTTTAGAACTGAGGGATGCCAATACAAAGAGGACGTGGATCAAGGTAGGTAAACATCTTTCTTTATGTTGGCTGAAACAAAGGAAGGTGGTGTGTGAGATTTTCAGACTAATGAATGGAGGGGTATATGTCATAGGTTTTCCTCTAAAGCTGCCTTTTTGGCTAGCTACTTCTATAAGCCCATTTAATTCAATGCAATACATTTTATATTCCAAGAGAGAAAAGAAGGATTGTTAATTTAGCCACACTGTAATGTGTGCCAAAAGGAAATTGCATACATTTCTTTTCCTAATCCTCATTTACCTACCAATATGCCAGCTATGGCATACTTCCAATAATTTTATAACATCACTATGATGTTCAATTGAATCCATGCATTCATGAATATCATGCTGACTGCTTTGTAGCATTGTTTTCCCATTGTTACAGTTGCAGCCAGTTCATGAATGTGTAGTTATCACTTAATGACTGGCATGTGTATATAAATGTCACAAATAGTAGGCCCCTCCATATATCTTTAATTGTGCATTCATGATGATGTGTTCCTATGATACTATTGACACTGTCACATATGATTCCATTAGTAGTAGTAGTAGTAGTTTCATTTATATACCGCTTTATATTTTTAAGGAAAAAAATCTCAAAGCGATTTACAACCAACATTAAAACATCAAATAAAACAATCCAGAATAAAACATAGAATAATATCAAATATAAAGTACTAAAAATAGTCCAGTAGCACCTTAAAGGTAAAGTTAAAGGGACCCCTGACGGTTTGGTCCAGTCGTGGCCGACTCTGGGGTTGTGGTGCTCAACTCACTTTACTGGCTGAGGGAGCCAGCGTACAGCTTCCGGATCATGTGGCCAGCATGACTAAGTTGCTTTCTGGCAAACCAGAGCAGCGCACGGAAACACTGTTTACCTTCCTGCCGGAGCAGTACCTGTTTATCTACTTGCATTCTGACATGTTTTCAAACTGCTAGGTTGGCAAGAGCAGGGACCAAGCAACGGGAGCTCACCCCATTGCGTGGATTCAAACCGCCGACCTTCTGAGGGCCAGTGTGGTGTAGTGGTTAAGAGCAGTGGACTCGTAATCTGGTGAACCGGGTTTGGTCCCCGTTCCTCCACATGCAGCTGCTGGGTGACGTTGGGCTAGTCATACTTCTTTGATGTCTCTCAGCCTCACTCACCTCACAGAGTTTTAGTTGTGGGGGAAGAAGGGAAAGGAGATTGTTAGCAGCTTTGAGACTCCTTAGGGTAGTGATAAAGCGGGATAGCAAATCCAAACTCTTCTTCTTCTCCTTCTGATTGGTTTAACCCACAGCGCCACCACCTTAGAGACCAACTAAGTTTGTTCTGGGTATAAGCTTTCGTGTGCATGCACATTTCTTCAGATATTTTTCAAATATAAAGTATACATTCAAAGCAACATAATTGATAGGAAACTAATATACTATCTTAAAAAATTTAAAATAAAATATTACCAAAGGAGGCCAAGTACAGAATGCACATTTAATACAGTGCCCAACCCATATTTGCATTATGGGTGCATGTAGCTTTTCACTTCATCATTCAAAGCTTTCCATATTTCCTTTTTCCAGGGTGATGAACCTTTGCGTCTTCAGTATTCCCTAGGAAAATACGAAGCAAAGCAGATGGGCACTAAGTATATGCTGTGCATCAGTAATGTGACTGAAGCCGACATGGGCACATACAGTTTTCAGGTGGGAGATAAGCATCTCTCTGCACGATTGAAAGTAATAGGTAAATATGATCTTTAATTGCATAAGTTAAATCATATGCTTATGGTGTGTACAAGTCACAGTAGTCTTTGTTATTTGTGTAGAGTTGCACTGATGAACTCAGGCTGAGAATCTGGCCTGTACTGTGGAGACATCTCTGTGGTTGAGCACACATATAAGCAAACAGTGAAGCCTCGTCATGTTTTTTAACAGATGAACCCCTGAAGTTTTTGGCAGACCTGAAACCTTTGACAGTAACTGAGCGGCAGACTGCTGTGTTTGAGATCCGTCTTTCCAAAAAGGTGCCCAACTTTGCTTGGAAGTTCAATGGGAGAGAGCTGAAGCGCGATGACAAGTATGAGATCATCTCGTCAGAGGATGGCTTAACTCACACACTGAAAATTAAGGATGTCCGTCCAAGTGATGTGGGTGCTGTCACTTTTGAAGCTGGAGATCTCGCTACTAAGGCTGATCTTTCCATTCAGAGTAAGTGATGCTGAAACTGTATGTTAACTATTGCCCAAGGTATCCAATTTTTTTTTTTTAAAAAAAGAACTGGAGTCAGTGCCTAAGTGCATCACATTTTTTTATTGCTGCAAAAAATTATTGTGCTTTCCTCTGCTGCCATCGTCTTGGATTCCTATTCTAGTATTATGTCTAAAATACTAAATAGCCTATTGGCTTTAATCTTAATTAAATTCAATCTAAAATGTGAAAGCAAGGACTTGAAGGGATTTTTGCTATGGAAAAGAAGAATGTTCTGTTAATAGTGGTTTGAAGAAAAATGGCCGGGGGGGGGGGGAGGCAAAATCATTTGTACAACCCAGATTTGATTTGTTCTAACATATGATGGAATTGTCACCGTGTTGGCTGGGCTGGTTCCCACATCACTTTAATCCACACTTTAGCTTAACTGTAGTTTAAAGGTCAATGTGTAACATGTTGGTGCATGGAACTAAAACCATGGCTGCTTCATTCCCTCAACCCATCCTCCTCCTGTTGCTGCCATGCTGCTGGGGACAAAGCCATGGTCCGGCTTAGTGCTGCATCCAAGTCTGGGCTCATGGTTTGAGTCCCCCAAGCAAAGAGCAAATGGTAAGCCAAGAAAAAAGCTCGGTTACAGCTCCTGGTTTGTTTGGAGCCCAGGCTTTGTAAATATCCTACAGTTAGAAATATGGGTATTTTTATTTTTTTTTTTTTTTTTTTTTTTTTTATAATAATGTTTTTATTTGCTTTTTTCCAAGGTCAGATACATCGTCAGTTATTCAACAAAGGCAGTTTTACAGAAAGAAAGGGAAAAAGGTTATAAGCAAAAAAGAGATCTTACTTTACAAAACAATTTTTCATGATCTACTGGACTTCCCCACATCTTCCATCCCCTGCATCTTTTTCAATAAAATAAAGTTACAGCAAATTAATACCTTGTTTCCTGTGTTTTGTACTTTCCTCAATTGTATATTAGGTTTAGGGGAAATATTGTTAGTTCACAATTCCAACAGTCCTCAATATAGAAACTTTACCCTAGACTTTAGTCATTTCATCATCAGAACTTAAATTCAGCAATATCAAAAATTTGAAATCTGAAGCTTGTTGTCTAAAAACTTAACAAATTCTCAACATTCACATAACTTATAATGTTTTTGTAAATAGTCCTTAAATTTTTTCCAGTCCTCTTCCACTGCCTCTTCTCCCAGGTCTCGGATTCTGCCAGTCATTTCGGCCAGTTCCATATAGTCCATCAGCTGCGTATGCCACTCTTCCAGCGTGGGTAGCTCCTGTACCTTCCAATATTTAGCCAATAGAATTCTTGCTGCTGTAGTTGCATATAAAAAGAAAGTTCTATCCTTCTTTGTCACTCTCTGGCCCACAATGCCCAGGAGAAAGGCCTCTGGTTTCTTAGTAAAGGTATACTTAAATACCTTTTTCAACTCATTATAAACCATTTCCCAGAATGCCTTCACCTTCGGGCATGTCCACCAGAGGTGAAAGAACGTTCCTTCAGCTTCCTTACACTTCCAACACCTTTTATCAGAGAAATGGTAAATCTTTGCAAGTTTGACTGGGGTCATGTACCACCTATATATCATTTTCATAATGTTTTCTTTCAAGGCACTACATGCCGTGAATTTCATATCGGTGTTCCATAACCTTTCCCAGTCTTCAAACATGATGTTGTAACCAATGTCTTGAGCCCATTTAATCATAGCTGATTTAACTAACTCATCTTGTGTATTCCATTTAAGCAGCAAGTTATACATTCTTGAGAGCACTTTCGTCTTAGGTTCAAGTAGTTCTGTCTCTAATTTTGATTTTTCCACCTGGAAACCAATCTTTTTATCTTTTTTAAACATCTCTTGAATTTGGGCATAGAGAAACCAGTCTCGCACCTTGTCCTTTATTTCTTCTAAACTCTGCAGCCTCCAATTATCTCCAACTTTTTCTATTATCTCACAATATTTAGCCCAACCACTCTCCATGTTAAGTACTTTGGTGGTCTTCGCCTCCGTTGGTGACAACCACCTCGGTGTCTTATTTTCAAATAAGTCCTTGTATCTAGTCCAGACATTAAACAAAGCTTTCCTGACAATATGGCTCTTGAACAATTTATGTACCTTTACCTTGTCGTACCACAAATATGCATGCCATCCAAAAGCATTGTTAAACCCTTCCAGATCTAGGACATCAGTGTTTTCTAGTAGAAACCAATCCTTCAGCCAGCAGAAGGATGCTGCCTCATAGTATAACCTTAAGTCCGGCAGGGCAAACCCCCCTCTTTCTTTAGCATCTGTTAGTATTTTAAGTTTTATCCGGGGCCTTTTGCCCTGCCAGACAAATTTCGTAATGTCCCTCTGCCACTTTCCAAAACATTCCACTCTATCCACGATCTGCAGGGTTTGAAACAAGAATAACATCTTTGGCAATACATTCATCTTTACAGCTGCAATTCTTCCCGACAAGGTAAGTTTTAGTCTTGACCAGATTTCTAAATCCTTTTTAATTTCAATCCAGCATTTTTCATAATTATCTTTGAATAAGTTCAAATTTTTCCCGGTCAAATTCACCCCCAGGTATTTCACTTTTTTAGCCACATTTAACTCCGTTTCTTTCTGAAACTCATCTATTTCTAAAGAAGTCAGATTTTTCGCCAAAACCTTTGTTTTTTGTTTGTTCAACTTGAATCCTGCCACCTGACCAAACTCATAAATTAATTCTAAAGCTCTTTTAGTACTAGATTCTGGCTCCTGTAGTGTTAAAACCAAATCATCTGCAAAGGCCTTCAACTTATATTGTTTACCTCCGACCTGTATTCCTTGTACCTCCCGATCCTTTCTAATCAAGTTCAGCAGTACCTCCAGGACCGAGATAAATAGCAGGGGTGATAGGGGGCACCCCTGTCGTGTTCCTTTTTCAATTCTGAACTCTTCTGTCACCACATTATTCACTATCAGTTTAGCTTTTTGCTCTGAATAGATTGCTTCTATACCATTTTGAAACGCCCCTCCCACTCCCATCCCTTCCAAATTTCTCTTCATAAATTTCCAAGATATATTGTCAAAGGCCTTCTCTGCATCTATAAAAATTAATACAGCTCTTGTGTTCAAATTTGTCTGTAGTAGCTCCAGAACATCTATAATGTTCCTAGTGTTGTCAGACAGATGTCTACCAGGGAGAAAGCCTGCTTGGTCTTTATGAATTACTTCATTCAGAACTTTTTTAAATCTACTTGCCAGAATGTCAGCAAAAATTTTGTAATCCACATTCAGGAGTGAAATAGGACGATAATTCTTGAGTTGAGTCTTTTCAGATTCCAATTTTGGTATCAAAGTGATGAATGCTTCTTTCCACGATTCCGGAGCCCCCTTCCCCTCCATAATTTGGTTACACACCTCCACCAATGGTTGAATCAAATAATCTTTTAAAACCTTGTAATATTTGGAGGTGAGTCCATCTGGGCCTGGGGATTTCCCCAATTGCATGTTCTGAATGGCACTTTCTATTTCCTGCTGTGTTATTCTGTAATTCAGGGTTGTTTGTTTATCTTGGGATAATTTTTTCAATCCGTTACTTTTTAAAAATTGAATAATCTCCTCCTCCGCCTGTGGACCTTGAGTAAACAGTTTTTTGAAATATCTCTGGAAACACTTTCTAATTTCTTCTGGTTTCTGAATACTTTCTCCATCAACCTCCAAGTTGGTAATAGAATTCAATTTGTGTCTCTTTTTCAGCTGCCATGCTAATAATTTTCCACATTTGTTTGCTGATTCAAAAGATCTTTGTTTCATTTGTTTAATTTTCCATTCTACTTCTTGGTTTATCAATTTGGCATATTGTGCTTGATGGAACTTAATTTCTCTTAACACTTCTTTTGACTTTGGGTTAAGTCTAAGTCTTTTTTCACCCTCTCGTATCTTCTCTAAAATCTTATCTCTTTTCCCATTCCAGAGTTTTTTCTTAATAGAATTTTGTTGAATCAGAAACCCCCTCATTACAGCTTTGCTTGCGTCCCAGATTGTTCTCTTGTCCACCGGGGTATTCATATTGATTTCAAAATAATCCTTCAACGTTTTTTGGGCCTTCTTCACAATCTCCTGATCTCTGAACAAAGTGTCATTCATTCTCCATCTGAAGGATCCAGCTGGCACAAGTCTCAGATCCATTTTCAATGCGTTATGGTCGGAGCAGGTTTTAGGGCAGATCTCTATTTTTTTTGTCTTAGGGGCCAGCCCTCTAGTTATCCAAATTTGGTCAATTCTTGTCCATGATAGGTGAGCCTCAGAAAAGAAAGTCCCTTCTTTACCTAGTGGGTTTTTGGTCCTCCAAATGTCGATCAAGTCCATATTGTCTGTCAGTTCAAAAAAAGATTTAGGTAGTCTGCCATCTTTAGTCAAATTTTGGTTTTGTGACTTATCCATATGTGTAGAGACGACTCCATTCATATCTCCCATCAAAATGATGTTAGTGTAGTCTATATGATCCAACATTATCTCATGCAGCTTTTTGTAAAATTCCGCTTTCCCCTCATTTGGTGCATATACTCCTACTATCAAAAATTTTTCTCCTTGTGTTTGGATTTCAATCGCCAAAATTCTTCCTTGTTCATCTTTAAATATCAACTTTGGTGCTAGGTTCTCTTTTGCATAAATCACTACTCCTCTTTTCTTAACTTTGTCTGAGGAAACAAATTCTTGGCCTAATTTTTTGTTAATTAAAACTCTCCTATGGAGCCTAGTCACATGTGTTTCTTGTAGGCATATGATGTCCAATTGTTCCTTTCTCAATATGTGAAAAATCTTTTTCCTTTTCTCAGGGGAATTTGCACCATGAATGTTCCAACTAAATAGCTGCAGAGACATCTTGAATCAAATTGTTAGCCAGTAGGAGTGTCTTTCTTGCTGTCAAGATCTGGAGGTATTGCACCAGGCGGAGGTGGTGGCCAGGCACCTGCTACTCCTTTCCGAAGGTCCTCCCCGTAGTCGTTCAAAAATTTTTCTTGGTCTTCTGCTGATCTAATTCTCACTTTTTTCCCTTTAATGCTGAAGGATAGTCCTTGAGGGAATTCCCACCTATAAGGGATTGTGTTGTTTCTCAGTAGGCTTGCGAGGTCTTTATATGCAATTCTTAAATCCAACAGCTGTTTCGGAATGTCTCTGAAGATTTCTGCAGTTCTTCCCTGAATCACCAATGTATTTTTAAAATGAAGGCCGAGTATGTTATCTTTTTCTTGCTTAGATCTCAAAATGACCAAGCAATCTCTTGGTTTGTCCTTCTTTGCTACTCTTCCCAGCCTGAAGGCGGTGACAATTTTAAAGTCCTTGTCTTCTGCGATACCCCAGAACTTTGATATTTCTGCCGTCAGGTAGCTGATCAAATCTTCTTTCTCAAGTTCTGGTATATTCCTAATCCTAAGGTTGCTTTCCCGGTTTTTCAATTCTGCCATGGACAGGTAGGCTTGCTGTTCATTAAGCTGTCTGCTCAGTGGTCTTACTTCTCCTCTTACTTCCTCTATCCTCTTTTTATTTTGGTCTGCCTTTAAATTTGCTTCTTCGGCTAATTTACGATTTTCTGCTGTTGTTGCCTGCAAATTTCCAATGGCCTCTAAATTTTTAGAAACTTGGTCAGTCAATTTGTTGATTGTGGCTGTCACCTGATCAAACTTAGAGGCCTGCTCATCTGCCTTTTTATTTAACGCTGCCAGCTGTTCCAAAATTTCCTTAGATACAGGATCTAGTCCTCCTGCAGCCATGTCCCGAAAAGCTGGCTGTTTAATTTCTCCTTCTTGCAGACCTGTAACTATTGGAACTGATGATCTGCGAGGCTGCACCGGCAAGGTTGTTTGTATTAGCTCAGATTGTTTTGCTTTTTTGGCAGCTCTTGTTTTTGCGGCTCCACTCATTCCACAGCTGTCCATGTAGCAAGGTCAAATTGTAAATCCCATGGGAAAGACAAACCGAAAGGTAAACATCCAGGCAGAAGCTTTACAAAAAACCCTGCAGTTCCCAGAGACTATATATTCCACAATCCAGTAGGGGGAGCTCCCCAAAAGTTAAGAGAAAAAAAAAGGTGAAAAGTTTCCACCATTAAATTCCCCTCTTTAAAAGTTCCAAAAAGTTCCAAAAGTTAAAGAAAAACCGAAAACCAAGGGGTAGAACCTTCAAAAGTTCATTTAAACTAGCAGAGAGTACGTGTTCTTTACAGTGGTGCATGCACAGTTCCTTATTTGTAACCACAAAAGTAGCCCCAAAGTAACTTTAAAGTCTTATATACAGTTACCGCAGTCTGATGATTTTTGTATCCAGACAGCCCGAGAGCTGTTTTGAAACTTTGTAATCCACACAAAAAAGAAAGGAAGAGGTTGCTGCCTATATCCTCTTGTAAAAAAGAAATTCTCAACTTTTCTTAACTTTCCATGCACTTTAATTCGAATTTGCAAGGTGTACTCCAACTTCTTAAAAGTCCCTCTCAGCGCTTCAGATTTATAGCTCTTTGCTTGGTGTTTAAACAGAGCCGGAAGACGGACTTCCTTTTTAACGTCTCCCGCTTTCAGCCAAATTTCAGAAATTTAGAGTCCCAAATCTCAAAAACCTTACTCACGAGTAAGTTGATTCCAATCGAATGTTCAAGGAAGAAAGGTCAGCGCTCATCAGCAGCAGCCGCGCGGCTTCACTCCCGCGGAAAGAGCGATGAACTCACAGCACCGCTACCCCCTCCACGTTCCGGAGCCCCTTACGGGGTCCCTTCTTCGTTTCCGAGGTCGCTCTTGGTGCCCGCCGAGTCCCACGACCACAGGCTCACTCTACCTGTGGTTTTTCTTAACGGGTCTCCGCTTTGCCGTAGCGGACGACCCTTTTCCGCGGAGCCCCTCTTCACAGCGCGAAGAGGACCGCCATTGCTGTTTCGCGCCGCCTCCGGAAGTCCAGAAATATGGGTATTTTTAGACTACAAATCAATTTGAGTTTTCATCCTCTTTTTTTGGTGAGAATGATACCTCCACAGAGTACATTCACAAAATTCCAGGCTTTGGTTATCTCTCCTTTAGCTTACTTAGCCCCCTATCAACACACTGTTGTTGGCCTTGACTTCCCGAAATCTGGTTTGCTTCCTGTCAAACTCCATACAGTCCAATTTCTATCTCCTCTTTCCTCTCAAGGAACACCAATTAAGTTCGTCAGAAACTTGAAGAATGTTCGAGTCAAGGAGAAGGGCAAAGCTTGCTTGGAATGTGAGCTGACCACTAAAGATGTTACCTTGAAGTGGCTGAGGAATGGACAGGTGATTGCGAGGACTAACAAGCATAACATGACCCATGAAGGGAAGACAGCAGAGCTGATCATTGATGATTGTCAGTTTGGTGACTCGGGAGACTACATGGTGGTTGCCACGCAAGAAAATGACCCCACAGAGTACTACAGCACTTGTGTTGTTACTGTAGAAGGTAAGGGTGGCCAGGTTTCAGCAGCATTGTCAGAGGGCATTACATGGTTTTTGAACTCAAGCCACACATGACTTCCATGTGATCAGGGGTGCAAATCTGCACCTTGTATTTTTCAGTTTGTGGACTTGAATTTAAAATGCTGCTGCACATGAGGAGCCCAAGTTGTCACCCCCTGGATGTTAATAAGGACATGCTGTGCTTTTATCTCCCTTTATAACCTGTTCTGAATCGGCCTTATTGTAATGTTGCTTTACTCTTTTATTGCAAGTTTGCAGCCTGCCCTGAGATCATATGGTGAAGGGAAGGACATAAATTCTCATGTAGTTAAAATAAAATGAACGGGGAAGTGAGCAACTGTTGAAGAAAACCTGGAGGAGCAGCTGCAGCAGCAGCAGGGGCTGCCCCTTCTGGCTTTAAAGACCCATGAGAATGGAACTTTGCATCTCTGGGTGAGGAAGCACAGAAGCACACACACTTGGCAGCTCACAGATTCTAGACAAAAGTTTCCAGGCTGATCTGATGTGGTGGGGGGTGCAAGTGCCCCTACTGCAAGAAGGGGAGAGTGCTTTATATTAGCAGTAAAGCAAAGCATCTGCTTTGCATGCAGGAGGTCTCATGCTCAACCCCCAGCATCTCCAGGTAGGGCTGGGAATACCCCCTGCCTGAAACTTTGGAGGGCTGCTGCCAGCCAGTGTAGAGAATACTGGGTTAGATGGACCAAGGGTCCGACTTCGTATTAGGCAGCTTCCTATATTTGTTTGTTCCTACAAAATCTGCAACAAGTGTTCTTGCTTATCTTGTTTGGCATTATCTGCTCAGCATTGTTCCCTGCTTGCTGTAACTGAGGGTGTTTCCTCTCCCTTCAGAGAGATTTGCCACAGTAAAGAGTGGCTTATCGGATGTCCAGGCTCCAACAGGGGATCCAGTAGAGCTTTCTGTTGTCCTGAATGATGAGAAGGTGGAAGGCGTTTGGCTGAAGGATGGTAAAGAGGTATGTTTCTATGGTGTAAGCAGAGGGACTTGCACATCTACCCCTGCACATCTACGCCAGTTAATTGATGTGACCGTTTGTAGAGCCACAGAAGAATTAGCAGCCATTTTCTCATTAACATATCAGTCATAGGAAGATGGGAGTATGGAAGAGACCAAGGAAGCTAATCACAGGAAGCTAGTCACTTCATCATTTTGTCCACAGGAAGCTAGTCACTTCATCATTTTGTCCACAGGAAGCTAGTCACTTCATCATTTTGTCCTTGGCCAGTGAACAAACTAAGGCTGGCCTTGGCAGTTGCAGACAATTGTGTTTTGTAGTCCCAACTGTCTTTCCTTCTGATATTTCTCATGCAGGGATATTGCATTTTGTCAATAGTAGATGTGGTATGTTTTGTAAATAAAGTGACTGCAGGCGGGATTCAACTACTGAGTCTTGCCAGTGGAAGTCCTGCAGAAAGCGCATTGGGGAGGAGAGAGGGGACGCCCCATTGTGAAAGCAACTTGCTTATGCAATGGGGCGTCCCCTCTCTCCTCCCCAATGCGCCCCTCTTGAAACTGACCCCGAGTGGTTGGGAGAAAACTTGGGGAGGGAGTATTCTGTCTGGCAAGCCGAAATGCTTGTACTGATGGAATGATCAGAAGAATGCAATGCTGGATCCCTCCCTGTGACTACCTAGGAAAATGTGATTCTCCATCTTTGATGTCATTGCTTTATAGAATGTGATTGTGCAGGGGTCAATGCACCGACTGCCTATTCCCTCCCCTCCCGATGCCACAGCATATTGTGGCTCAAGGGAATTTTGAAAAATACGCTCTTGAGTCCCCTTCTGCTATGTCACACCCATACTTATTTTACTTTCTTTAAAAGTGGCAGACACTTGCAATGCTTTCCTCTATAGCTGTGATAAACATTTGAATCTTCCGTTGTTGTTAGGTTTTATTTGGTTATTTGAAGGCTGTGCACTCTCCTCCTACCATGCTGGAGTACAGGTGTGTCCCTTTAAAAAAAAAGAAATTAAATGAAGACAACAATGGTAGAACAGCTATTGCAGCACAGCAAATCCATGTGCATGCATACAGACACAAAAGCACATCCCTTATATGTCATAGCATAATAGAAGTGTAAAGGTCAAGCATCCATGACAGATGGCCATCCAATCTCTGCTTAAAAGGGAAAAGGCTTCCTTTAGAAGCTTTAGAACTTGACTCTTACCTATTAAACTAGCATGCGAGTTCCTGTTTGCCGTTTGAACTTTTAACAGGACCTTTCTTTTTAACCTTTCCTTTAGATTACAGATATGAGAGGAATCCAAATTGTCAAGCAAGGGGCTGTCCACAAGCTGATCATTGACAAGTTGGGAGAGGACACTGAAGGAAAGTACACCTTCAGAGCAAAAGGGGCAGAGAGTGAGGCCACTGTCAGTATTGCAGGTACAGTACTCCTGTCCCCCCCACCCCCACCCATGTAATTTCAGCTTGTCCGTTTCCTTTGACCACTCCCTCTTCCTGCCCTAGGCCTTAATTTCAGTAACACACAGGGCATCCAGACATCAACCTGATGTTATGACCAGGGCTGTGAGTGTATTGCAGTTCTGCAAGTGTGTAGAAAGACACCAAATGTAGTGGTTGGCTTCCTGAGAATCTAGACTTGCATTTCTGAATCCAAGGGTTCAGGCACAGTTAACTCCCCAAACCTTGATTAATTCTAACTTTTATTGGACCCAGGAATTTAGGGTGTTTCACACCCAAATCATATGGCTGTGTGTCTGTGTATGTATATGTACATGTATCACATCTCTGCTGAGGCCACCTTAAACTTGGAATTCTATGGCTAATGGAATGTATGGCTGCAGGGACTTAAACTGTCATTGGTGAAGACCATACAATGAGGCATAAAAGTGTATGAATGTTGCTAACGTGTCTTTTTGACTGCAGTTTTCAGACCTATTCTTCCATTCTCTCCCCACTCCAGATCCCCCTTTTATTGATCCATCTGTGCTGGAAGCTTTAGCTGCTCACCCAGTGACGGTGAAAGCAGGGCAGACAGCCAACATCAAAGTACCATTCAGGGCCAAGCCCCTGCCCAAAGTCACCTGGTTCAAGGATGGCATTGAGGTGACCGAAGAAGACAGAATAGAATTCGAAAGGACCAATGACCAAGCATTGCTCACAATCAAGAACTGTGTGAGGGAAGACAGCGGTGCAATCTTGCTGAGGCTGAAAAGTGATTGTGGAACAGCCACTGCTCAACTGCACCTCAATGTTATTGGTAGGTCCTGGGATAATCCTCTAGGGCAGTTCACAGTACAATCTGAAGCATATTTAGGCTATAATCCTAAACATATTTTCTCAGGAGGAAGTCCCATTGAGCTCAATGGGAGGTGCTTCCTAGTAAGTGTACTTAGGATTGTAGCGCTGACCATGGGGCTTAGTCCAAAGTAAGTATGTGTGTGATCACACTTTGGTATCTTAAAGGGTAGACAAAAAGTAAGGAACTGAATCTTCCTGCACTAAAAGGACAGTTGCCTGTCACATCCTGATCTTGTGTTCTTCTGCCTGGAAATAAAACCCTACTGTTTCAGAGGGGCTTAGTCTCAAGTGTGTGTAGTAGGCCTTAACTCTGCTTTTGCTGAGTTTCATTTTTGTCCATTATTTTAGAGTTAACCACACTCACTGTACCCATGCTTACTCTTCAGGAATTGGAGGTCCAGTTTCAGAAATTTGCTACAGTGTCATAGAACAGGTGACGGGACCTTGATATGCGTTCCTGATTCCTAGTTTTTCAAGGATCATCAGGTGGCTGTTTTTGAGGACCATAGAGTAGCAGGGTTCTTTAGTTTCTGCTGGTAGATGAAATTAGTAAAGTGACTTAGGCTGCTTTGAATATGAGGCCAGGCTTGTCAAACACCTCTCAAAAAGGCTTGATGAGTTCCAAACTTATCACTTTGCCACTCTCTTTGTAATTTCTCTGTGTGCTTCAGACAAACCAAAACCACCACAAGGGAAAGTTGAATTCCTGGAGAAGACTGGGAAGTGTGTCAAAATGAAGTGGAAAGCACCCAAGGACAATGGGGGCAAGCAGGTGACCCACTTCATTATTGAGCGGAAGATGGTTGGGAAGAAATCCTGGACCAAGATTGGAGAGATTGACAGCAAACACACCACTTTTGCCACAGATAAAGTAGAAGAGGGGAAACCCTATCAGTTTCGGATCCTGGCTGTCAACTCTGAGGGTGTGAGTGAGCCACTAGAGTCGGAAGAAATCTTCGCTGGGGATCCTATTGGTAAGTAAGCCTGATTCTGTTAGATAAGATTGCCATCTGGTTGCATTCTTAGAGCATTGAATGATGACGTTTGCCATTGTCCAGTGGGTTTTTTTTTTTTTAGACTGCTGCTGGCCTTATCTTAAGATAAGGTAGCACATGAAGAGAACTAGTAAAACATTCTCTTATGAAGGCTCAATTCGCAGGTTTCGGTTTTGGTCAAAATCCAAGTCATTGCATTGGTCAGGAAGGAATGTTTACCTGGGGCAGAAATCATGTTGAGTTTTAGCATCTTAGTCAATTCATGGAGTTGATTTAACTTCAATCACGTCCCCTTTATCTACTTAATGCTGTATCTGGTCTGTATATCATGGGATAGTATGTTCAGACTTACTGGGTAGAGATGGTCTTGCCTGAGTCACTTCAATTTCTAGAACTCCCCTTGGTGGGGTAAGAACCCTTTTTTCAGCCTGAAAGCCTTATTGACAACTTTCTGGGGACTGTGTACCAGTGGTCGCCATGGCCAGAAGTAATGGGCGGGTATAGGCACAGAGGCAAAATTGGCGGGAACAGAAGTGACTCTTGCCTTGATTATAATTTCATAGAAAAGCAGCTAAGAAAGAAAAGGCTTCCACTGTAGTTCTGATTTCCTCTGTCCTCAAATTCTTTTCAGATCCCCCGGGTCAGGCATCTCAGCCTCAAGTTACTGATGTTACCAAAGACGCGATTACTATTACCTGGAGTCCTCCAGTTAAAGATGGTGGCTCTCCAGTAATGGGGTATGTTGTGGAAAGGAGGAAGAAAGGCAGCAACCTTTGGGTCCCAGTGTCCAAAGAACTCATTCAAGGTCAGAAATTTATCCCAACTGACACACACACACACACACACACACACACTGCTAAATATAATTACACACACACACACATTGCAACTTTCAAGAATGTAAAGCAAGATGTGGTATATTAGTCTCTAGAGAACAAAGTGTAAAAAAAATGGCCTTGCTCAGTCAGACCAAGATTCATGTAGTTCAGTATAAACACAACCTGGAGCACAATCCAGGGACTCAGAATACCTGTCTATTATGTTTTTACTAAGTGCAAAGCACCTGCCAGTAGATACCACCTTCACCAAATACAGGCAGCGGCCATTGTAGGCATGTCCAAATGATGTGTCATTGTCAACATGCAGGTCTTTTTGGACCAGGAAGAGGGGTAAATGGGGGCATAATGGGGGGCACACTTATGCATGCCCCACTGAAGCACATGGGGGTCGGGAACATAACCCCTCGTGCAAAATGGTCATCTCCTGTATATACATTTACTCTGTCCAATCACACTTCCATTTTTACAGATGGCTCACAGTTAACCATTTCATCTTAACTTTCGAATGGTAACTGAGCCACACAATTGGTCTTGGAAACCACCTGACTGTTGATCTCACTACCTGATTTGTCCTCTGTTCCCAAAAGAGGGCATGGCCTTGGTTAGCTGAAGTTCTTTTCTTCTTCTGTTACCCATTTGGAAATCCAGAATGTGTCTAAGCTAAATACAGATATGCAAACTAACTTAACGGCACTTGGGATGTTACTGAAGTGAAGAGGGCATTGTTCATTTGCCAATGATGTTGTTCTGCTTAATAATCTGTCTTGGAGGTCCCTTGAAACCAAACGGCAGCATTAAAATAGTTGGGCGAATAAATACAGTGTACAATTACTGTGTTCCTGAATTTGCTCCTGTTTTGTTTATAATATGACTCTTATGTGCACAACTGCTCTGTATTTGCTGCTTTTGTTACCATTGCATTTGCTTGGAAGTCTGTGGTGCGGAAGTGCTCCAAGTATGAAACTACTGCAGACTTCTCTTTGTCGGCTGGAAGCTGTGTTCGTGGCCAGAAGGTGGCAGCAAAAAGCTGCAAGATGCCCCAGTTATATAAAATGAGAAACATCGTGTCCCCCTTGAGTCCTAAAGGGCGATGATCACTTGAACATTCTTCTGTCTGGAAAACACCTCCTCTCTAGTAATTATGATACCTGTGTTCTTCTGCATTCTCTTTAGATACGAAATGCAAAGTGGATGGCTTATTGGAAGATACAGAATATGAATTCCGTGTCATAGCTGTGAACCGAGCGGGGCCTGGGCAACCTAGCAGTGCTTCAAACTCAGTTGTGGCAAGAGATCCCATCAGTATGTCCCTAACATTGATCTGTTTCTAGTGTTCCATAAATATGTTTAAAAAACAAGAGGTTTGCTGTGTATGCAGTGAAACAGGGTAGACTCCTGCAACAACCGTTCCCTATCTGGCTATTTGTTTCCATAACCAGTTTCAATAACAATTTCAGCAGGTAGCAAGGTGGCCCTTTTTCAAATAATACTGAGCAGGCACAGCTGCTGCTATTTGTTTATGTATTATTAGACCAACATATATCATGGATTAGGACCATGATCTTCCATGTACTATCTATTAAACCTAATTTCTGCCCGCTTGAAATGGCTGGTCATTATTGAAGCCTATGCATTTCAAAATGGTGGTTCACGGGCAGTCAGTCACAAAATGGTGGCAGACAGAGGAAGAGTTTGGTATATAATCAGCTGGCAATTACTGATATCTGATCCATCTTTGAAAATTGCTAAATTCTTCGCCATGGCTTTTCATTGTGACAAGGAGTGTCACAGCCCAGGTTTCGGCAAGCTAAGTACAAACATTTGCTCTGGTGGTATTGTGACTCAGTCTCAGTATTTTGGGCAGAATTTGCTGATTCAGAGGCTGTAAGTGAAGACTTCTTGTTTTATGGTTTCCCTTCCCAACCTCGCATGTCTCAAAGTAATTTTTACCCATCTCCTGCAATTTCGTCTTCCATGTTCCTTTCACCCACCACAACCTACTGCCAGTTTCTTTCATCCCTCCTCCCTGGTCCTTTTACATTCAGTTCTGTCTTCTAAACAGGACTTCTTTTTCCTCCCTTTCCTTTCTTTCCCCTGATTATTATTATCAACCTTCTGTGTCACTTTCCCATTTCCTTTAACACCTCCTCTGGTGCTTTTGTATCAGAGTAAGGAGGTTGACCACCTTACCCCCAAACTTTTCTGTCTCCTGGCCACCTTTATTTAGCATCAAAGGCCTAACCAGAGCTTGCCCTGGTCCAACCCAAAGGCTATGGAACAGCTATGGGATGGGATAGGAAAGTGAGAAGGCATGGGGCAAGCCGGTTTTGGCACTGAGGCCCACCCAAAAGTGGCCCAAGGCCCACTGGTGGATCCCAACCCACTGTTTAAAAAACACCGATCTGTTCCATAAAATTGTGCACACATGTGCTCAGACATGTTCTCTCTTTTCCACAGTCACACATTCAGTCTAATCTAAGCTGCCCCACCAGTGCAATTTGGCTTGGGGAAAAAAGACTTCTCTTGGAGCCAATAGCCCATGCGCATGCACGCACCCACATGGATAGCCTTCATCAGATGTCCTATAACTAAAGAAGATGATCCAATTGAGCTATATCTGAATTTTAGAAAAGAAGAATCCAGAATTGTAAGGATGCACAAAGTCTCAGGAATCACCAGCATCGAAAAACATTGTGGGAAGGGGAGGGTATTGTTTTTGCGTTTTTGTCTTAACTTCTTTCTTGTGTTTTACCTTGTATTATATCCTGTGAACCACCCTGAGATCTTGTGATGAAAGGTGGTATATAAATCTAATAAATAATTGTTAAATAAATGCAGGCAGCAACACATGATTAGTCTTTAAGGTGCCAAAGCATCCATTGCTCACAGTTGGAAGGCTGGGACTGAATGTTGCAACCAGGGCAGAGCAAATGTGTTTAAAATGGTATATGCAGCGGTGCCTTTAAAGTGGATGTTTTGCTATTTGTCCCAGAGCCTCCTGGACTGGTGAGAGGTTTGCATGTAGCCGATTCTTCCAACTCCAGCATTTCCTTGGCCTGGCAGCAGCCGGAGGAAGGTGATCCGCCGTCAGGATACATCCTGGAGATGCGAGCTGAAGACACCAAGGAATGGTCCAAGTGCACCAAGATCCCAATTTCTGGCACCAACTATACAGTGGGAGGACTGCAGGAGAGGCAGAAATACTTCTTCCGGATTCGAGCCGTGAATGAAGCTGGAGTGGGAGAGCCAATTGAGTTAAAGGATGGAGTTCTGGCCATGCCCCCTCCAGGTAAGTCAGTGTGCATAGACTCCAATTTCATGGGGACTGTGTTTGCCTTGTGCTCCCTTTCCCCAAAGTGGAAGGAATGCTAGCAAGATCATCTGGTGTATGTTTTGTGGGTTGAGAACTTTGCGGGTTGAGAACTTTGCCCCCCCCCCCAGGATGAGAACGGCGGCACGGCGGCAGCGGGAGGCCCCATTAGTGGTTAAAAACAGTTTCGGGTTAAGAACGGATCTCTGGAACAAATTAAGTTCGTAACCCGAGGTCCCACTGTAAATTTAACTGTACAGAGCCAAAGTGACAATATAGGTAACAGGGAAATGTGTGTTTTCTGATTAATAGTTTTAACTACTCGCCCCCACCCATCTTTCTCTGTTGTTGTCCCGGTGTGTCTTATAGCTGCTCCGAAGTTTGATCTGAGTGCCAGGCTGAAGAGTCACATGGTTGTTCGCGCTGGGACTGCCCTCTGCATTCATGCCTCTTTCACTGTAAGCTGCTCTTGCTATTCCATCAGGGAACTCGTGCCTTAAAATTGCAATGAATGCTTTTTATATCCCACTTGCAATGGCCCTTTCACTGGTAGAGCTTTCCAGCACCCATAACAAACCGCAGATCCCAGGATGCTCTGGGGGAAAGCCATGTGCTTTAAATGTATGGTGTGGGTGTGACTCACTCTATCTATGTCTGTATTATAAGATTTCAAGAGCAAGGACCTGTGTTTTGATTAGATTGCAAGTTTAGTTTATTGATTCTATTTAATAAACTCATATGCCGTAGTACTCAGGGCACCTTGACCTAAGTAAACAGCAACATTAGGCAACTTTACCCAGTGCCAAGTTTGCTGGAGCAATAATCATAATGACATTGATATTCCTTCCTTGTTATCTCTTAGGTGCTAGGTAAAGTATGCCACACTTTTGGCATTTAATTTGATTGCTTAATTTTATTTTCATTACAGGTAGGTAGCCGTGTTGGTCTGCCACAGTCAAAACAATGTTTTAAAATTCCTTCCAGTAGCACCTTAGAGACCAACTAAGTTTGTTATTAGTATGAGCTTTTGTGTGCATGCACACTTTTTCAGATACACTGAAACAAAAACAGTGAATCTGAAGAAGTGTGCATGCGCACGAAAGCTCATACCAATAACAAACTTAGTTGGTCTCTAAAGTGCTACTGGAAGGAATTTGTTTATTTTCATTGTTTGGCTTAAGTTTCTGATGTGCTTGTGTTTTTGTTTGGGTATTCTGTTTATGTGCTGTAGTTTCTGTATGTAATCTGTAATCATACATAATCAGTAATAATAATCTATTTCCTTGCCAGATCAGTTATGTTTGCTCTAGACTTCCAGTAACAGGAAGTTATGGCCCCAAGAATTTCCTTATTTCTTTAATTGCACTTCCTCTTTGCTCACCAATCTTGTTCATCTCATTGATGTCTGAACAGTGTCTAAAACATTAATATAATTCTTATTAAATCTTTTATAACCTTCTAAAAGGGCCTCCAGTTTTTCATGGAGAAAAAGGTTTTAAAACAAAGCAAATATCAGATACATAAAACACGATCAGAAGTATACTTTGCCCCTAAGAGATCACATAGGCAACCTTCCCAGACTAGGAATAATTAGGTAGGACTAGGAGAGAGGTAGCATTTGAAACATGTATGCTTCTCTGTTAAAGTACTCACAGTAATGCAGAATAATACTGATTGGGATGCCAGACTAATCAGGGCTTTGCAAACCCTATAATCTCCTCCTCTCTGCTCAAATCTGTGCCATGAAGCTTTATCAAGGGGGATCAGGCAGTGCTGCTAAGAAGAGTGGCTTATTGAATGCGGGTTCATTAAGATTCTCAGGTTTAATTCTGGGTGATTTTATGTCTAGTTGTCCGGGTTTGTGTGCATGCATGCACATCTTTCAGCTGTTGCCAGTGCTTACAGAATCACGGGACTGGAATAAATAACTTAGCAAAAAAAGCTATCTCCTTCCATTGCTTCCCATGCCCATTTTTTTGCCACTGTCTCAAGAGTTCCCACCTTCCTACAGCTTTTAGGGTTGACTGCTTGCAACCGAGAGAGTTGCCTTGTTCCCTTGAAGTCTGGGGTAGCCCTTCATGGTGCCCTCCGTGTGTTGTCAGACTCCATCTTCCATCATCCCTGCCCACAGGTCATGTTGGTTGGGACTGATGGGAGTTGGAGTCCTACAACATCTGGAGAACCTAAAGCTAACCATTACTTGAGAGACGAAGCATCAGCCATGGTTTCTCCTGCCCATTTCTTCCCCATTCCTTTAATCTGCTCCTTGCCTTAGCAGCTACAGTAGTAATTAATTAATTAAGTAAGTAAGTAAGTAGTAAAAATCAAATGCACCACCCACAACAGGTGAAACAGAGTCAGATTAAAGGCCAGGGTGAAGAGCAAATGGCAAAAGCTATGTCTCCTGCTTAGGTTTGACATATTCAGCAAGTTTTGCTTCTGGCAGGGTTCCCCTCCACCAAGTGTGGTGTGGCAAAAGGATGGTAATACCACAAGGGGAAGAGAGAGCATCACGAAAGGCAAGAACCACTCCCAGTTCCTCATCAGCAGCACCAAACGCATGGATACTGGACTCTACCGTATTGTACTCCACAATGACTATGGAGAAGCCCACTACGACATTCATGTGCGAGTGACAGGTACAAGAGTGTGCGGTAAGGGCTTGGGGTGGGGCGAGCCTGTGAAACTAGATGAGGAATGAATGCCAGCCTCTTGACAATTGCTGAGCGAACAACAATTTGAGAAGAGGTTCTAATGCAGGCAGTTGATTTGCCAGATCACAGAGTACAGGCAATGTTTGCCATTCTTAGTTTAGCTTTTCAAGCTTAAGACCATCATGGGTATGCTGAAATAGCATGACACTATCATTCCAGAGGGATATGCTGCCCTCCAAATAAATGATAGAAGACCGTAAACGGAGAAAGATGAAACACTGGTTCATACTCAGTATTTCTGCCTTAGATTTCCCAAGGCCTCCTACTAACCTGAACCTGTATGAAGAGGTGCCAAACACTGTGTCACTGAAATGGGATCACTCTCCAGACATAAAAGAGGATGGAGGTGCCCATTACGTCATCTTGAAACGCGACACTAGCACAGCCACCTGGTTCACGGCCGCAGAGAAAGTTTACAGCAACAAGTACACTGTCACGGGCCTGCTTCCTGGCAGGAAATATTTCTTCCGGGTTATTGCCCGCAATGAAGTTGGTGACAGTGATCCTCTAGATTCAAAGGATTCCTGGCATATCAACAAAGACAAAGGTAAGCATCTATGTCTGCATAAGTAGCCAAATAGTGTTTTTGTTGTGTCTCAGCAGATTGAGGCTCAGTTTGCAATTTTGCCCTGCTTTCTGAAGCTGGAAATGGACAGAGAGTTGAAAGTAGAAGTGTTGCCACGAGGGTTATTTTTCCCCAGGAAGTTCTCCTCCATTTCAGTATGTAGAATAAGATTCTACATAGGTGCTGTCATGCATTCCAGGTAGCCACAGCACCTTATAGGTGCAAGCACAAAAGTTTTTCCATGGAAACCCTCCCTGGGCACTGAAAATAAGTGAACTGCAGAGCTAGCTGCTATATAGGCACATGAGCAAAAGTCCTTAAAGTTGCCCCATTCCTCTTAAGTCATAGACAGCTATGACCCAGCCAAGCAGCCTTTTGTCTGGAGAGCAACTTCCCTATTTTAAATAGCACTTCCAGCTCTTTCTTGCATATGTCTCATGCAGAGCTACAGCATCTCTGTAGACCCATCTAGTCCAGCATTCTTTCCCCCACAAGGGCTGGACAGATGTTTCCAAGAAGCCCATTTGTAGTACATGAACATGACACCTCTTACCCACTTTACTCCCTATCAACTGAGGTTCACAGACACTGTCCCTAAACCTGAAAGCTCCACACAGCTATTATAGCTAACAACATTCATAGGCCTACCCTCCATTTGTTTGCCTAATCTTTTAAAACCATCTAAGCCAGCAGCTTAGCAAATTCCATTAATATATTAATTATATCTTGTGTGCCTCCCATGTCACTGAACCACACTAGTTAATCTATCTTAATGATAGCTGTTAGCTGTGTTCAGGAAAACCTCCTTCCAAAAGAGCTATATATAATGTATATGCTGACAACTCAAGCGCATTGCAGGTCAGCAAATACCCAAGCAAACGACATCATGCCTCCCATTTCTGTTGTACAAATGCTGCAAGAATGAGGCCTAGGACCACTTAAAAATACTGTGACATAGTCACATCAATGTACAAATGAAGAAAAACTTCTTCCACTTAATCCCATGCAAAATTAAGTTTACCAGAACTACCTTGGAGAAAGTTAGCCATTGAATTCAATGGCCTTCCAAAAAAATAGGGGGGTGCATTCAGGGATAAATAGGCATTGGAGAATAGGGTTAGAACAACAGAAGACAGTTTGATTCATACCCAAATGTCCACATGTCTATGGAGTTTTGGAACTATTGTTTTCTGGCCCAAGTATCTCAGTTGCTAAAAGTGAGACTGAGTTGAGTTGTCTTCAGTTGTTCCAACCCCTCTTTCCAATGTCATTTATTATTTCAGCAAGCCTTTTAGGTAGAGATCTTTTTCCACTCTGCATCTGTATTGGAATTGATTTCAGATCCATCCATTGCTTAATTGTTTGTATGTTTGCTGCCCTGAGTTCCTTTGGCAGGAAGGACAGTATAGAAATTTATTAAATGAGTAAATAAAAGAGATCAGTAAGAAATGAATAGTTGTGACAAATAAATGCCCTGCAGCTTTTGAGGAAGTCCATAGCCTGAAAGCAAAGTCATAAGGCCATGTCAAGTATTTGAGGTTTGTATCACCATACCATGGAGGCACAGACAGCCAAACATGGCTATCTGAATAGGAGGAAACCCCTTTGGAACCAGTATTGATTATGCCATTCCTTCAACAGAACTTTTCCATGCCAAGATAAAAGAATATCATGAGCGAGACTGGCGCCATGCCCCCCGTTTCATTACTCCACTGAAGAATCATGCCGTGCGCCGGGGCCATGATTGCACCATGAGCTGCGCTTTCCTGGGAAACCCCCGCCCTGTGGTTACGTTGTACAAGGGTCAAATCAACATCACGGCCAATTCCAAGTTCTGGTACAACTCAACTAGTGGTGTCTGCACCCTAATGATCCCCACTTGCACTGCCAAGGACACGGGAGAGTACACCATAGAGATTGAGAATGAGCTTGGGCGGGAAAAATGCAGTTGTACACTGACGGTGTATGGTAAGTTGAATTCCTTCCTTGGTGAAGGTTGGCGTAGTTAACAGAACCAGCTTATTAGTGTAACTATATTGAGCGTGAGAAAGCCAAACAGGACAGGCCCCCTCCAGAATGATGTTCTATTGCAAGTGTGCTCTGCAACATGTTCTTCATACAATAATAGTGAATTTGTGGTGGATTTTTTCATTGTTCAGCAATGTTTCTATGCTGCTATGGCATTCTTGCTGTCCAGAAAGGCTATGATGCAACAGAAGGAGGGTGGAGGGAGAACATTTGTGGTACGAAAAGTTATGAGATTTCACCTAGGATGTGATTGGACATGAAGCAGAATGGCCACCCCAAAACTTTGGCTGGAGCAATTAGCATTGAAAGGAAAATTGCATGTGATGGTTCTGATAGCATCATTAGCACGAATCATCATGAATGTGCAATAAAAAGGATATCTGGAGGAGCCCAACATGTGTCTAAAAGAATTAATTCTGCCCAGGCTGGTATTTTCTCGTACTAGCCCTGATCTAGCCTGGGCCAGATCATCATGCTGGGAATAAAAACTTGAATAACATCGCCCTCCAGTTTTCCTTTTGGGGATTATTAAGTCAAAATTTCACAGAGCAGGTTGAAGGGAGAGAGGGGGAGATAAGTGGCACACAGGACGGGTGATCTATGTTGGGAGTCCTTGCTACCTATCTCCTGCCCTTGCCTATTCTGCCTTCTGCCCCTTTGCTTTGCTCCTCTCCTCCCCATGTGTCAGGATCCCTGGCTTGTTCTTTTTAAGTGAAAGCTGAGAGTGATGTTCAGAAAGAAACTGATACAGCACCAATAGAAGGGATCTATATTTGGCTGATACTGCTCAGCTTTATTTTTGTATCTGTGGCTACTACTTCAGCAAAACAGGCTGATGAGAGTCAGTAACAGCCTGCAGTTTCAGTTCAGTATCATCTGGAGAATGGAGAAGTCATCCAGCTTCAGCCTGCAGTCTGCATCATTACTTCAGCAAAAACAATGGTTCATTGGAAGTCACCCTGTGAAACTGCCTCCAACCAACCTTTTAAACCTCTGGAACTTAGGGGTGAACAGATTTCTCATTTGTCCTATCTTCAGTTCTTCACATCAGTTTCAATTCATCTGCATTTCCATGTGCATTTCTCTAAATACACACATTGTGTGTACAATTTTGACTGATGCACACATTTTTTGCAAGGAATTTCTTCTAACATAATGACTCTTTGTATGCTTTTTTCTATAAGTTTTCCTAATATGCATTTTTGGCACACATTTTTTGGTTAAAGAACCGCACTGCAAAATTTGGGGAAGTGCCAATTTTGAAGGATAGCTGTTTTTTTGGCTCATGTATTATATTTGGGAAGTGTGAATTTCTCACCATCTGGAAGAAACAGGAATATATTTTCAGACTAAAAAGTAAAATTACCTATCTGCATGATGATACTTACCATGCTACTTGAAACTTACTGTGGAAGTAGGCATGAATGGAATTCAGAAAGTTTAATAGACAGCCTGCCTGATGGTGAGTCACTAGGTAATAAGTTTCAGACAGATAAGATTGTGTGATAGCATCAGTCACAAGCACATGCTGAAATATGGGAGTAATTGATTTTGATTTGCTTCAGCTCACAAATGTGCATGACTTCACCTTCCAAAATCTGTGCATACTGACACCAGCTGATACGTGTCAATTTAAATGGTGTTAAAATTATAAGAGGCCGAGTTCCCCTTAACTTTTGTCAAAGTCTCTTTAGCTATTGATTTTAGAAGGTTATTGGGGGGGGGGGAATTATTTGCCTAAAACAGAAGAAAGCCATGTTGAGGGGCTTGTGGCTCTCACTAAGCCCCCCCACCCACCCTCCAGTACAAGCACTGTTCTTAAATAAACTTTCAGGAGGAGTACACACCTGCCACAAGCTCGTGACCTCACAACCCTGAACAGAATTTTCCATGAGCTCAGTAACAAAAAATCCACTAGTTGTTAATATCTGACGGCCTTTCTCTTTTAGATAAAGATGATAGAAGCCTCCTGGAATCAGTGGCTGAGAGCCTGCAGAAGTCAAAACACCTCATGTGAGCAACACACAAAAACCAATTTTGAAGTCGGCTGAATGTTCAGAATAATTATAGTTGCTGTGCATGGCTTTAAGTATCACAACTGTGTTACCACTTGTAGTCATTAGCCTGAAGATGATGCTGCAGGATTCATTAAAGGCTTCATGATGGCAGATATAGTTGCCAGTACCTTTCAGAGAACTTGGAAATAAAGAAGATCCCAATAGAACTGCTTGTTTTTCTTTATTCCCACCCCACCCATCTCACAAACAAATCAGGATGAACACTCATTAAAGACCAGGTGTAATCTAACCTCTGTGTAAGCTTTGTGCAAGCAAATCTGAATAATTAAGTGTCTGTATCATTTTTTTAAAAAAAATTAAGCTTAAGCAATTGGAGCCACTTTAGTACCAAATACTTCTTCCTGATACCAAACCAATTTATCTGGTTTGTGGACCAAGCTAAATGAAATTCTTGACATCGTTAACTTATAGTATGGGGGTCTGGGCATATTGATTTAAATTATGTTTGAAGCGGATTCTTTAAGAACTTGAATGGCCTTGCCTTTTAAGCACATCAAGCTGCAGTTATAACCTTTTCTCACATAGCAATACTACTGATAGCCCACTAGTGATGACTAGGCACTTACCAGCCAGTGAATTGATTGAGAAAAGTTTAATAGTGGTCCAAAGGAAGATCAGGGACTGAATGTTAATCTCCTGAGTCCTATTCACTTCATTGTGCATTATACCACACACACAAAATGCAGAGCATTGAGTGTTGCCATGGAGACATAGGAGCTGGCAAATCAGAGCAAATGTGCACATTTTGTTAGCATACACTTCACATGCTTTCCATAAATCAGAATGGACATCAGACCATGCCTGTGAACTGGTAGAGTACTGCTGAGAGGAGCATTTGTATGCTTTAAAGTCTTGAGGCTGGTTCACACACTCACCCACACACCCCAAATGGGCTGGGCATATATGTGCGACAGAGTGCAGGGTACAGATCTCCCCTCATTGACTGTATATGAAACTCTCCTTGGAGGAGCAACTATGAGGCAGCTTTGGGAGCAGCAGAAGCCAAATGGCAGTAAATCCCAGCTGAGCTGATGGACGGGGACTTGCAGCTTTGCCTCTTTCCCTCTGAGGTGAAGATAGTTCTGGGAGGGCAAGAGCCCAGTCAGATGGGCAACAGATCAATAATAAAATTGTTGTTGGTGGTTTTTAAGCTGCAGTGGATAAGGTCACCGAGGAGAATAATTCCACTTGAGGAGCAAATTTTGTAGCTTCCTGATATTGGGAAAATGTGACACCAGTCTGACTCCTGCAGGCACACAGAACAGAGAAGTCAGGCACGAAGCTTTTACTTGCCAGTGTAGGCTGCTTGTGTCCCCAGCAATCGCTATCTCCATCTCTTGGTGACCAGAGAGATTAGCTTTTAATCAGGAGCCATGTAAACAAATATCCCGACGGGCAGTGACTTTGTGCAGTTCTCTCAGTTTTCCTTCCAACCCTATACTTGCTCTTGGGAATCGCAGATAAAAGCAGGTGAAACCTTTATACCAGGGGTGAGAAAAAACTTTCAGAGAGTTATATTTCCCTTCTGGACAACCCTGGGGTGGGGAAACATGACAGTGGTTGATGGGGCAAGAGAGAAAAATGCGTGGAGTAATGAATTTACATTTCACCTTTGCATAGAAGGCTAGTTTTACACACACACACAGGCAAAACCTGCTCTGATAATGCAAGAGGCATTATCAGAGTTCAGCGACAAATGCCAGCCTGGCAAAGCACTCAAGGGGGGTCCAGAATTGGGCTGGTGAGGGCTATGGCCCGGGAAGGAATCTTGAGGGCCACATAGAGAAGACTGGAGGGCCAGAATTGGCTTCCAGGCTTGAGGTTCTCCAGCCCCACTTTACAGTTTTACAGCACCGCATTTGTGAGCAGCACTTATGCCTAGCATTTTGCTGCCTGAGGCAGAAGAGCAAATTACACCTCCTCAAGTCAAGGTAGATAAAGCCCTTGTTATCTTGGCACCTGAGGAAGGAGAGCCACTCCCCAAAAGGAAATATACAATAGGAATGCAATAAACGAAGTAACAATTTGCTGCTCTTTCATGACACTCAAAATAGACAGAGGTGGCTGCATCACCCTGCCAACCATAACTATGAGCTGTTTTTCATTAAAGTAGGACTTCCTCTGCCTCTATGGTTTTAGCAGGAGCATAGCAATTAACAAAAAAAAACCAACACAAATATATTAGCCTTTCGGGCCAGTGAGGTTTTTTTATTTTACTTTTAGTACATCTATATGCGCAGAGCGTTTTACATTAAAGGGGGGGGATGCACACAATAGAACACAATGGAACAAACTGAAAATAAAATAAATTTGAACATGAAAAGAAAAACACCAGTGTTTGCATTGTATCTGCTTCTGAGTTCAGATCAATTTAGGTTTCATTGCAGCTATTTGGAACCTATGCTCTATTTTTATGTTGTTTTTTTGCATAAACAGTTGAAGCTAGTATAAAATGATTTGCGTTGTGTTTGCATAATGGTGAAAACATTGTTAGCATGTGGGGAAAACAATAATTTGCAACTCACCAGATGAGGTTTGATGTATATCAAGCCCAACTTGATCAATACTGGGAAGTAGTAACCCTCTGAAGCCAAAATTCTATTGGGGAGGGTTTCTGTGAGTAAAATAGTACAAATGCACCTTATGCAACCTCTGTTACATTACCACACATAAATGCTAAAGAATGTACAATTTCTGTTATCTAAAACCTCTAATTATTCACTATGCATCCACCCTCAGTCGCATGCCACTCCATATCATTCTGTGGAGGCTTTTCATTCAAACCTGGGCCTACTTTACAATGCCCTTGAGAGTACACAGGTGTAAAGCCATTACCAAAGGCCCTGCACGATGTCACAAGGCAATGCTGCTCCGTCTGTTGGACTCTGGCCCTTTCCTAAACCTACTCTGCACTTCCAGTCCAGCAACAGCCATCTCTTTCACAGCCAGGTGCACACACACACACACAGTCCGCTGCCACGTGCATGGGAGTGTTGCTAATCAAACACTGTCATTAAAAATAGACCAGAATTAGAGTGTCTCCCGCCTGCAACCAGATGGGAAATCAGGAAAGGGAGACGCTACTATATGGAGAAGCTCCCTTATGTCCCTGCTTCTCAGCAGCTTTGATAGTCGACATGGCCGTTTTGGTCTGCTGCTGTAAGGGCTGTAAGGAAAGAGCCCCTGGTTCTTCTGGCTTTTGTGCCCTACCTTTGAGAGGATTGTCTCAAAGTTGGAGAAATGCTGTCATAAGAATATTTCATCTTAATTATACAGTGGACCTCGGGTTAAGTACTTAATTCGTTCCGGAGGTCCGTTCTTAACCTGAAACTGTTCTTAACCTGGAGCACCACTTTAGCTAATGGGGTCTCCTGCTGCTGCCGTGCCGCCAGAGCACAATTTCTGTTCTCATCCTGAAGCAAAGTTCTTAACCTGAGGCAGTGGCGTAGCGTGGGTTGTCAGCACCCGGGGCAAGGCAAGTAATTTGCACCCCCTAACCCATGGATTTGCACCCCTAACCCTAACCCCCAGATGTTGCGCCCGGTGCGGCCGGCCCCCCCTGCACCCCCACGCTACGCCACTGACCTGAGGTACTATTTCTGGGTTAGCGGTAACCTGAAGCGTATGTAACCCATGGTACCACTGTATAGCTTCGTGGAGCGTTATCCATTGCAACTTCCTTTTCTAGATAACACGTTTGTGTAACAGATAAATTCAATGCAACCCTACTTCTTTCCCCAAAGTTTTCAACAGCGTAATTCTGAACACGCTGTTCAGGGTTTGCTGCTGTAGGTCAATGCTGGTTTGAAATTCAATTTGATGGGTGTCCAATTTGCAGGGTCTACACAGCCAAATCTGGGCGGGGGTGGAAGTGCTGCTATTACTCACCTGCTTGAGATGATTGTAATTGTAAATATTGTATTACAAATATTACAATTACTGCAGTGTAATTGTAAATATTGTAATTGTAAATATTCCTACTAAAATGCACCGAAAAATTAAAATGGCATGAGATAGAACTCCTATGGTATTTGGTCATTGTGGTATAGTGTTCTGGGTGTAGTAGTGTTGCAGCTCTGACCAGAGGCACTGAATTATATATTCAAGGGCCTATTCACACATTGTATTTTTATATACTGATCATTACATTCATTTAGAACAAAAGCAAAACAAAAAACACCACTCTAAAACAAAGTGGTATTCACTGATGCTGGTTTTAAAAACAATTGTGCAAGCTCCTAAAAGTGGCTTTTAAGTAACACTGTGGTTTCATATATAATAATAATAGTACTTATGAAAATGTGTCCCATTTGAGAGGGATTCAAAAACATTAAATTTTCCTCACACCACCCTGGTGAGGTAGGTAGAGAAGCATTGCAATTAATTCAGTGTTTGCTAACCGAGGAAAGGGCGCAGAACCCAGGTCTTCCACTGATGCAAGCCACTACAGCTCCTTTAACTTTAAAGGCATGAATGAAGCTTTCCTGAAGCAGCACTCCAGTCACAGTAATCAATAAGCAGAAGCAGCCTTCCCCACGCCTAACAAGTGCAAATGTTGGTACAAATCTGCCCATTCCCATTGCAATATTCAAGCCCCATCAAACCAGCTAAATGTGTCTTCTCATGCTCCAGGGAACACAGAAGTCATTGTGTACAACTAGAGTAGGGCTGGGCGATGTCACAATGTCTGCAGTAAGGCTGGAACTAGATAGAGGCAAACTAGAGCCCAAGCCAACAACAGCAATAAAAGCCAGCTTTGGAGATTTCAGGCAATGAAGATTAGATCTGATCATTCTAGAGATTAGATCAGCCTAGATCTGAGCACACTTTTCACATTGTGCCTTTCCACAATGGAAATAATTCTCTTTCTCCTTAGATGCCAGCGGTCACTTTACAAATGGCCATGATGCCCAGGACACATAACCACTTAAGAGCTTAACAGTGCTCATATAAATGGCAGGAGGAGTAATGAAAGAGGAGAAAGCCTGCTACTTTCCTGAGGGTTTAAAAGTATCTACATTTTTAGGCATGATTTATTTAGCTGGCATGCACCCACCACCCCACATTCACTTCCTAACCTATCAATAACAGTAAAAACAGATCTTAAGCTGAGAGATTTGTGTCTCCAGGATGAGGTTATATACGTTCAGATGGGGGAAAGCATCTATGATGCTGAAGAGTCTTAGCTCTGCCTGTTCTAATCGTTTTGTTGATGAGGAAGGGGAATGGGAAGCATGCATGGAAGTAGTTTCCTGCACAGCCTAAACACAGGACAAGCAATGTCTGGTGCACAGCGCACAAACACACACATTCCTTTCCTCACCTACCCAGCCCACCCTTTTGAACATATAGGATTCAATCCAAGAGGGTGCTTTGCAAGCAGAAACAAGTTTGTGGAATGTTAATTTCTGACAATTCAATCGTAAGACAAAACAGGTGTTGGTGAGTGACTGTTTTTACACCAGATTTCTCCTTGAATCCCAAATCCAAGACTGTCATTAAAGAGTAATCTTGGGGGAAGGGCTTCAAATTCCATCAACTAAATAGAGCTTGGGGAGTTTTGCCTGAGGACTTTTTTCTCATGTTTATTTCAACTCCACGACAAGAGAAATGGCTGAATGGCCAGAAATGATTGCCTACCTCATCTTACGCTCCTAACAGTCTGATATATATATATATATATATATATATGCAGGTTTTGGTGTCCTCGGGTGTCTTCCCGTGTAAAAGTTGGGGTGTCTAGGCGACGTTTCGACGAGGTCTCACTCGTCATCTTCAAGTTTCTCGTAGGTTCTTGTCAGCTGGAAGGTTTCCTCCCCGTAGAGGTGAGATATTTGCTTTCGTAGATTTTCACGGGTACAGGAATGCAGGTTTTGGTGTCCTCGGGTGTCTTCCCGTGTAAAAGTTGGGGTGTCTAGGCGACGTTTCGATGAGGTCTCACTCGTCATCTTCAAGTTTCTCGTAGGTTCTTGTCAGCTGGAAGGTTTCCTCCCCGTAGAGGTGAGATATTTGCTTTCGTAGATTTTCACGGGTACAGGAATGCAGGTTTTGGTGTCCTCGGGTGTCTTCCCGTGTAAAAGTTGGGGTGTCTAGGCGACGTTTCGACGAGGTCTCACTCGTCATCTTCAAGTTTCTCGTAGGTTCTTGTCAGCTGGAAGGTTTCCTCCCCGTAGCTGGAAGGTTTCCTCCCCGCTGGAAGGTTTCTCACCTCTACGGGGAGGAAACCTTCCAGCTGACAAGAACCTACGAGAAACTTGAAGATGACGAGTGAGACCTCGTCGAAACGTCGCCTAGACACCCCAACTTTTACACGGGAAGACACCCGAGGACACCAAAACCTGCATTCCTGTACCCGTGAAAATCTACGAAAGCAAATATCTCACCTCTACGGGGAGGAAACCTTCCAGCTGACAAGAACCTACGAGAAACTTGAAGATGACGAGTGAGACCTCGTCGAAACGTCGCCTAGACACCCCAACTTTTACACGGGAAGACACCCGAGGACACCAAAACCTGCATTCCTGTACCCGTGAAAATCTACGAAAGCATATATATATATATATATATATGCGCTAAAACAGGCAAGCTATGCATAATAATATCTGTAAAGATGCAAGAAACTACCGTAATCTGTAATCTGCCTCAAAGGAGGTTGGGGACCATAGAGAGGGTTCTGGACATAGAGTAATGTACAAAAGCAAATCTTTTACTGAGGATTGCTTTCTTTTAAAGAAATACTTTTTTTAAAAAAGTAGCTAACTCTTTTACTCAAGAGCAACTGACAAGCACATTTATCAAGACTGCCTGCACTTTTAAGAGAGCCATGATAACACTACTGCCGAATTAAATTGCCACAATCTAAAAATGGATGGTGGTAATGCTTCTCATTAAATTGGTTCTTCCCTAATGACCAGGGTGCAAACAAAGCACTATCTTGCTCACTTTCTCCACAGTATCCCTCCATGATACAAACAAAATGAAAACACAAACAAGAAACAATCAAGGAAACATATATCTGTGCACAAAAGGGAAAGTGTAATTGTACAATACACAGAGCCAACCCATTTGAACTCACCATCTGCTAGCAGCAAATTGCTTTTCTGAACTCTGTTCAGGGAAGAAGAAATAATACTATTCGGTGAAGAAGAAATAATACTA
Source organism: Podarcis melisellensis (assembly GCF_964234715.1). Lineage (NCBI taxonomy): Eukaryota > Metazoa > Chordata > Lepidosauria > Squamata > Lacertidae > Podarcis > Podarcis melisellensis. Next base: position 71,920,259 of record NC_138528.1, on the reverse strand, counting down.
TATTCCAAAGAATTTTTAAATAATGTGATTTTGGTTCCACTCTGCCTTAATATAGGCAGCCCCCACGACAGCGGGAGATCGTTGGCAAAGGAAATACAAGGATGACAGAGGATAAGTCATCCTTGCAAATTCCCCCCAGGGAAGGAGGAATGGGCTTCACTCACAGTTTGTCTCAGTACCTGGCTCTCGCTCCAGCATGGAATGTGGGAGACAGGGAGGCTTTGAGTGCAAAACCACTTCACCTGGCGAAAACCTTCCTATGCTGCCGTTAAGAAGCAGAGATTCTCCTGTTAATTAGAGCTTAATTGAACTAAAGTACAGCCACATCCTAGAAGAGATGAGATTGTAAACTGCGGAACAAACCAACTGCAAGGACTTTGAGGTTTGAACTTGAGATAAGATTTCATTTGGTGCAAAAGACGGGGGAGGGGAGCCTACAGCTTTGTTATTTAAAGTTTTCTTCTCTACATTTATGATTCGGCAACCCTCCTCTGAATGTTAGTTCAAATTATATTTGTACAAACGAGTACAGAAGAAATAGGATTATAAATATGGAATATAACATCAAACGGAACTGTGTGTGTAATAAAAGGAAAAAGGTTAGGGAAGCTCTATTTTGCAAAAGGTTTATGATGGATGGTTAGATCTGACTCTTCCCCATCCTTTATTATTTACGAAGTAAACTGAATAATACTAAGAGGACTTGGAATTTAATTTAATTAGAAGTATATCTTCAGCTGGAAGGGAGGATGAAAGGAGTCTGTGAACTGCCAAGGAACTGATAAGGTTCTTTACTGAGTCATCTGCAGTTCGACAGACCACTCTTCTTCCCAGGTTGAGAAGAAAAATGATGACAACAGTTTATTTACTGAGACAAAGCGACTTCTGCAGCTGATGTTAAAGTTCTGGATGCAAAACAACAAAGCGCGAGACGAAGCAATGCAGAAATTTCTGGAACAACAATGGGATATCAGCTCTGCCCAAGGCATGACAGATAACAGCAACAATTGGGGGAAAGAAAGACATCTTACAAGGACAAGAAGAAACACCATAGACAGAATGATTGCCACAGAGGAAGGAGGATATAGTTTGAGTTCCTCACCTGCAGTTTTATAAATCATTTAATGTGTCGACACAAATAGGTCACTAATATTGCAGTTGTTGTATAAGGGATTATTATTATGACAGGAATGCAATTGAAACTAAGGTGATTTTGGAACGCAGAAATAAAAAAAAACCATCAAACCATCAAATCTAGCATGCAGGGGGCCACATTAACAAAATTACATAATTCAGTATTTGAATGATTGGTATTAATAATTGTATTATAAATCAGTATTGTTATAATGAGGCTGTTATTGGACTGTGATTGAAAACTAATAAAAACTTATTACCATTACATTTTTTTAAAAAATAATGTTTTAGTGATCTTCCTACATCCCTCCCTACCCTGCAAAACAGCACATGTTAATATATCTTCCAAACTAGATTTTGCAAAGTAGGGGAAAGTTTGCAAAAAGTGCAGGCACAGAATTGCAGGTCACACCCTGCAATTCTCTAGGGCAGCAGGTTCATGGTGGGAATAGCAGTTAAGCAGGCTGAATGAATGAAGATGCCAACTGATTAAATCCCCTTACTGCCCTTTCACCGTAACCAGACACAATTTCCCTCATGAATGAAATGCTGATAATATTATGCAACAGCATTAAAGGCAAGAGATTATACCTCCTGTGTTATTTTAAACCAGATCTTTCTTTCAAGACCACCAGAGCTTCCCAATACCACTGCCCAAGTTTCCCCAAGTGTTTTGATGTTGGTTTTTTGGATCACTCCCTTTTTTCTGCCCTCTCAGGGCTCCTGGTGCCTTTTGACAGCAACACAACAGGCAAAAATTCAACAGATAGTAAAGTCACAGGAGTTATAACATCACAAAAAATATAATTCTGCTCCTAGACATATCCTTTCTCTAATTAAAAGTTCGGTACATTTTTTAATATTCTGCATATATTTTTTAATGTTTAATTTAATGAAATAGAATGCATTGCAAATGCCTGTCTAGACTTTTAGCAGATTGTAGGAAATATTAAGAGAAGCTTAATGGTTTGAGCTGTTTAAGAATGGAACAATCTAGCTTGGAAGGAGTATTTAAGTATCCAGAATCTGGATAGCCATCTGTCAGTGACACTGTAGTTGTGCCCTACCCTGCAGATCTTGCAATCAGTGGTGTCCAAACTTTTTTCAAAGAGGGCCAGATTTAATGAAGTGAAGGGCCGACCAAAGGGCAAACCAAATTTGCTGAGCTTTTTTTAGGATTGAAGTTGTTGAGGTGTTTTTTTTTAGGATTTTACCCCAGGAAATAAACTGCCACAGGGGATTAAACCGGCCAGCGGGCCGAATTAGGCCCCCGAAGCGGACTTTGGACATGTGATCTCCAATGCCTCCTCTAGCTCTAGGACTCAAGAGCAGCTGTTTCCAATAAGGATACATTTAAGTTTTCTGCACATATCATTCTGTATCCCATTTTAATGTAGCATACCTAAAAATGCTATCCATGTTTTCCTGTTTTACCATTATTTCTTCCCAGGCTTGCTTTCTTTTCTTTCTTTCTTTTTAACCAAAGCTTCAAGGAATGTAAACAATCATAAATGCAAACAGAAATAAAACAAATTCTTTCTGATTGTGGTCTTAACAGCAGCAGGACATTCCTAAAGACTGGAGGCAGTATTTATATATACACAGTGACTATTTAAAGCCAACATGTGTGTACAGTGGTACCTCTGGTTACAAACTTAATTCATTCCGGAGGCCCGTTCTTAACCTGAAACTGTTTTTAACCTGAGGTACCACTGTAGCTAATGGGGCCTTCTGCTGCCACCGCACCTTTACCTCATCCTGAGGTAAAATTCTTAACCCGAGGTACTACTTGTGGGATAGCGGAGTCTAACCTGAAGCATCTGTAACCTGAGGTCTTTGTAACCTGAAGTACCACTGTATATATATGGCATACACACACATCTATCACAAGGATCCTTTCTGGCTGCCATTTCAGATTGTGAAGAGGAGGTGGTGGAGGCACTTTTCAAGGCCTGTGAAATTGTGGTGTCCTGAAATGAAGAGGGAAAAAAGAGGCCATCTGTTCTATTCTGGTTCTTCTCTAAACAAAAGACACCCATCAAAGTGAAGTTAAGGGTGTCTGGCTGCTCTAAGGGGAGGAAAAGCCTCTTCACCAGTGAATGCAAGGAAAGCGGCGGGTATGAAATCTGCTTAGCGTCTGGATAAAGAAGCGGATGGCGCTAGCCAGCAAACCGCCAAGGGGCTTTTAACAATGACTTTAAGGCTCATTGGTTGCCCATTTACAATGGGCACCCTGAAAAGTCCTCAGCCTGAATAGAATGGAATGGAATGAGGCTGAGAACTTTCCAGCCATCCCTTGTCTCAAGAGCCTTCCTCACAGGGCCGCTCCACCAGTTAGCCACTCTGAGACTTCTGCCTCAGGTGGCAAAATGCGAAGGGTGAGAGAATTGTGCACTCTTGCCCACCTGCCCACCCTCCTCCTTTGTCCGCTTGAAGTGCCCCTGCCACTCGGTTGCTTCAGCAAAATGCTCAGTGCTGCTCCTCCAGTGTTGCCCATGCTAGAATGCCTCACTCTGCGGAAGCCGCCTTCCTTAGATCAAGGCATTCAAGGTGAGGTGATTTGGGGGATTGTCAGCCCAAGACATTTTCTCACTTGAAGCAAAACAGAAAATGGCGGCTCCCGTCTCCTCTGCCACCCACAACCCCCACCGCCTCAGGTGACTGGAGGTGGCCCAGGGAAACCTTGGTGCACTGAAGGCAGCAGGAAAGACTAAAGGAGGCTGGAGAGGAGCAGGTGGCAGCAGCAGTGCCCCCCCTCTCTTCCCAGGCGGCAGCCACAGACAAGAAGTGCAGGCGGCAGCAGGTGGCATGCTCCTTGGGGGCCTCCCAGCTGTTCCCAGCTTGCCACCTGAGGTGACTGCCTCACTGAGGCTGATGGGCAGGCTAGTCCTGCTGCAGCTCCTTTGCCACAGCAGATATTGTCTAAAGCTTAAAAGGAGTATACTGCTCAAGTCTGAAACTGGATGCTGCAACAAAGCAGTAGTGGTGTGGGCCCTTTTCAAAGGCACCTTTCCCACAATGCCTCACTCTGGAAAGACCCTGTGTTCCTTGGGGTCCTTCATCAGAATGTAGCAGCACATGGGGCAGGAGCAAAGCAGAGTGTTTACACTCAGAATCTTCTTTCTTGCCTCTGTGGTTTCAGAGCCAGTCTGAAACAAGCCGCTGTTTCTCGAGTCCTGTCGATTAAGGCTAGAGAGGATCGCTGTTATTCATACTGTTTAGAAGAATTCTTTTAACTTTATGTCTTCCATTTGTTACTTCTGGAAGTCTCCACATACCATGCCATGCCCACCTGAATAGCTCAACCGGTAGAACATGAGTCTCTTAACATCTGGGTTGTGGGTTTGGGCCTCACGTTGGGCAAAAAGAATCCCGTATTGCAGGGGGTTGGACTAGATGACCCTTGTGGTCCCTTCCAACTCTACGACTCTAAGTTACATAAAATAAGCATGGTGCTGAATTGAAGAGAGGCATAGTGGATTCCAGACGACCAACATTGTGGAGAATGCATCTCGTTGTGGAGAATGCATCAGACTCAAATTGCCTACCCAGATGTTTTATTCACGCATGTGGCGTAATGTTCTCCTTGTTTCATTCATAAAAGCAATTCCTGCATTTGGTCAGAATGCACATTCACATTTCCAATGTTCTCCTCCTCTTTCATATCTGCCTTAACAATAAGTAGCTGTTCACATAAATAGCACAAGGGAAGTCAAAATTCATAGGCCATATATGAAAAAGTTAATTCAAACTATGTGCCTTACCAGGCTCAGACAGCAGAATCCCAATTCCAAATGGAATTGGTCAGCCAAGTAATCCTCCTTGGGTCTGATCCGTCGTCATCATCCTCCTCCTCCTCCCATGAACAGAGTTACGGTTTTATAATATGTACAAGATTGCAAAGTAGCCTCCCGATGAAACTTGCCCCAACATGCTGCCCTAAAACAAAATATTCCACGTGTTAGCCTGCATCCACACATAAAACTTAATCAACTAAATCATAGATGTAATCAGTGCAGGGTGCAATCCAACAGCTGGCATACAGCCAGCATTCAGTTGGCTGAGGCGCCATAAGTAGCAACCCAGCTGCCATTCTGCTCCCTGGGAGGGTTGTCCAGAGGGCAGGACTCTCTTCACTGGGGCTCTGCAGGTGTAACTGCCCTGCCAGCATTGTTTTGCTGCTTCTGCTTCCGCTTCTGGGCTGAAAAGTGGGGATTCTGTGGGTATGTTGATTCATGGGACCCCAAACCCCCTGTGTACATTTCTGGTCACCTCACCTCACCTGAGTGCTGAAGAAGGTTCAGAAAGGGGCAACCAAAAGGATCAAAGAGTTGGAGCAAGGAAAGGTTGCAACATTTGGGGCTTTTTAGGCGAGTAAGGGAGTGGTGGGGGAGACACATGATAAAGGTGTATAAGATTACGCAACATATGGTGAAGGTGGCATTTGTTGGGAGAAGCCACAATGGTTCAAGTGCTATAAGACCAACAATACTTTTGTAACACAGAGTTTCCTCCACTGATTGGATGTTGCCAGAACTATTACAGAAAGTCACATGAGCAGCTTCTACCTTAATGACTGAGCCAGTAGCAAACAATTCAACGTGTTGGAAGGATCCCTGGGGAAAGGTAGGTACTTTATAATAATTATCACTTTGTAATAATAATGCTTGTAATAAGGAAATGCCCATTACAAGATGTCAGCCACAGGAGCAGAGGAAGAGGCCTCATCCTGAGTCAGACCAGTTTGCCCATCCAGCTCAGTACTGTCTGCATTGACAAGGAGCAGCATCTCTCTCCAGGGTTTCAAACAAGGGTCCTTCCCAGCCCCACCTGAAGATGTGTCAGGGATTAAGCCTGATACCACATAGCTATGGCCCTTTCTCCAGCAATTGTAGGAATCATCAGAGGCCGAAGTGCCCAGCACAGTGGGATTATGGGAATTGAGAGAGCACCCCAGAGCTAGACTCTGAGGAACAGCGTACGCTGTAGTTCATTTCTGAATGACAGAATGTGTGTGTGGAAGTTTTATCCTGGGATATTAACTGGGTGTAGGTGTGTGCGGTCTATCTGGAATATGTGGTACACCTCTGGCAAGATGCCACTGTTTAAGAATTACTAAGGATGCTCTTTTCATAGTTTTTTTTTAAAAAAACAACAACACATAAGCAAAGTAAGGGAGAAGGTACTTATCAGAACAGGTAATTTTGCAAGCAAGGGCAGAATTCTACTGAAAGAACACAGTAGAGGGAACCTAAAGGAATGCTGTATGTTCTAACTGTAAAGACTCAAAGTAAATCAACACTTAAGCTCCTGGGAAAGGCAGCTGAGAAGCTGCAAACCTCCCTCTTCACAGGAGAAAAGGAAATGGGCCAGGAAAAAGAATATAGGTAAGAACCCAGCAGGGCTTTGAAAGTGGTGGCTCCTTTGACACAGATTCTCCTCCAACCTCTGCAGGATTGCTCTACCCATGACCTCCACTTACTAGCTTGTACGAAGAAAAATACATTGTGGTCAGTAAGTACGATGTATCCCTCAAAGTCCCCACAAACAATTAGGTGGGCACACACAACCAGGGGTCTTCACACCAATCGCTGCAGTGCGGGCCAAGCTAACCCATTTTGCAACTTGACACCGAAACAAAACAGCAAAGAAGCTGCTGACACATAACTTTTCCCCACTGCACTTCCCTGCCAATTGGATCTACTCAGTTCTGTCCAGTGAAGATGGATGAGAGGAGAGTGGCGCATTGATTGGTCTCTCAGCACTTTGGTGATAGGCTGTACCTCTCGGCAAGACCCGCAACTGCAGCTGTTGGTCTGAAGGCACCTACAGATTCTACAGTCCTGGTGACAGTTGGTGGGAAAGTAACACAATTCTTATTGTGCAACATGTACACGGAAACAGGCACATTACACATGCGCAAATACACGGAAGCCCATTGGCTTAGTTTCAAATAAATATTGTTCCCTGATCGTCCACTGTATAGAAACAATGACTTGCTAATGTTTGTCAGGGATCCACCACACAGCGCTTGTTCACAGTGACCAGACCACCTGCATGTGCAGGATATAACCCTGCCGATTCTTCCTCTTTCAATACATGGGATTTTGTCTGGACTCAAAAGTGGAGGCTGGGAGGAGAAGCTGGCTCCACGCATCGTCACTATTCCAAGTCTTTCCCAGACCCGTCGTGTAGCTATGACAGCAGGTCTGACGAGCCGGTGGTTTCCTTGGCCAAAATATTCAGCCAACGAAGCAGCTGGTGAGTTAGATTTTGAGAGCGCTCACAATGTTCTCCTGTTTGGTGCTCTAATCTGAGATTATGCAAGCTAGAAATTGCTAGAAAAACTGACGAACCATATACCGTTAACTGCGTTTCACACGCACACGTACAGCAATCTTTTCATTTCCCATGTTCCCTACCACCCACCCACCCAAGCCTGAGAAAATTGTTGCATTTTGTTGTTGCTTTTAAGCCTGCAGAACAACATGGGCTCTGCAGGATTCACATTCAGAAGAAAGGCTTTGAATGGCCCATAAATAAAATGGTTGCAGTGAATCTGGACTTCAGACTGGTTTCTCCCAGGGGCAGCCCAAGCTTTACGACCGACATAAACTCCCACAAAGTGCTCCCGTGTCCTGTTGTAGCGTTTGGGCCCTGGGGGTTCCTTGTGTAGACACACAATTGTTTCACAGTTGTACTGTAATGCACGCAAAACGGGGCTTGGTCAGGCAGCACCAAGGGTCATTTTCACATGACTTTTGCACATTCAGAGTGTTGAAGGCAAGGCTCTTAAACGCCAGTGCACTGCCTGCCCTTTCCTTCTTTTGAAACGTCGTCCTGAAACGAGTCTTCTCCTTCTGGAATGTTCAGCCTCAGCTCCAGTATTATACAAACACAATGAAGTAGTTAGAGAGGCTCTCCCTCTCATGAAACTTCCAAGATGCAAAGAGAAAGAGAGAGAGAGAGGAAAAGGTCAGATAGTTGGTTCTGTGTGAACTAAACTTCCAGTGTGGCTTCTAGGCTCCGGCAAACTGGACTGGAGAAGAGCCAGCTAAACACTAAAGATAATGCTTCGATGAAGCAAGATCTGCAATCACCGGTTCACCTAGAGTCAAAACTCTCCTCCGGGATGAATTGCAGTTACAGCACTCCCAGCAGAGTTTGAGCGCCAGCAGGCACCCCCATCTACTTCCTCTTCCTGAAGATGTCTTCCTCCCTGCTTTCCACCGCAGAAAGTGCAATGAGCATCTGAGCTGCATAGTACGTGGCCATGATGATGACCCGCGAGTAGGGCACAGGGAAGCAGAACTTGTTGACGGCGATGGTCAAGTCGGACACCATGAAGAGCACCGAGCCAATGCAAGCCGAGAGCTTGGTCCAAGTCCACAGGTCGTTGCACAGCTGCACGCCGGCCATGGCCCGCCAGCCCATGAAGCCAATCAAGGCAGTGTAGACGGCTACTAGGTAGGTGAAGGGGCCCGAGAGGTAGGAGTACAGGAAAGTGTAGGAGAAACTGGACACCAAAGTCATCACCAGGCCAGCTTTCAGATCTAGAGGCTTCATCCCAAATGCGGAGGAATACAAGATGTGCGTGATGGCAAACATCAGCAAACCTACAGAGAGGGGGAGAGAGACAAAATGTGAAGGAATGTCAACACTGGCATACACAGAGACAAGCAACGGATAGACTTTCTGGGAGAATACGTGCAGGGTGAAAAAGCTTTCACTTCTGACAGGAAAAGGCCATCTGCTCTCCCTACATTTTCTGGTGTGAGCTGCTTCTGCAGCAGCAGCTATCTGCAAATCATTTTAAGATCATCAGATCAGAGAGAACTGGTTACAGAAAACTCAGGGCCATGTGAAATAAATGCCCAAAGCATGGACACAAGGCCCTGAAGCTGATGGGAGCCATATACCTTTTAAAAAAAAAAGCTTAATTGGCAGGAAGATTTCTTCCCTCTGCAAATTAAGCCACAGATGATGGCTCCCTTTAGACAGCAGCATGTGACCTCTTAGGACTTGTGCTCCCTTCCCAGCCTCGGCACAACTTGCCAAACCACTCTCTCTTCCCACGACAGTCAACCCTGTGCTCTGTGTCAGCACATCTATGGCAGCCAAAGCCCCAGAGACCACCTCTGCTTATCTCATCTCGCTCCTCTGCCTACAAGGTGAAGAAGTGTGCCTCTGTCAAGAGTACAGAAAGGATCTCCTTCCCTTGTTCTCTGAATCATGCTGTGCCTCAGGCTACATGTCACAATCCATCTCCTTTCAAAGGAAGATTGCAGGAGGAAACATCAGGGCTCCAACGAGAGTCAGACAGAAGGTAGCTCCTGCTTCTTCAGGGGCACAAAGGAACCTATGTGGCTTTTTGATTTTTCTGGCAATAAATTTCTCCCCGTCCAATACATCCACACTGTCAAAGTTTCACTAATGCTGCTTTTAAAGGTGTGGTTCCTCCATTTGCAAAAAGCTAAATGTGCTAATCTAGATTTAGAGGCATGGGTTTATACACTAGGCTGGAGGCAGGCAATGGCTTTGATTTTAAAAAATATAGTATGATTGAACTATCATCACCGCTGTTGTCTCTGGACAGAATGAGATAATCTACTTCTTTGTAGCTCTTCTTCTCTCCCCCATAATCTCTAGTGAAACTCACCAGAGATTATCACCAGACTAAGAATTTCCTGGTTTAGTGATTAGAATGTTGGACTAGAACCGGGAAGAAACAGGTTCAAATCCTCACTAAGTCACGAAACTCACAGGGTGACCCCGTCACCATCTCTCAGCTTCACCAACCTCACAGAGATGAGAACAGAATGGGAGGGGAAATCAAGCATAGCACCTTGAGCTTCCTGGAGAAAATGTGGTATTAAATTGTAATAAACACACAAATAAATAAATTCCCCTCCAGCATCAGAGCATGTGGCAAAACTCACTGTGATGATGTTGCATCGGCAATGACTTATATTAGACAGTATAAGGAGAGGGGGAGAACGAGACCTGAGGAATGTCATTTTTAGGGGCTGCCCTGGAACTTCAGCAATGTCTAGACTGGCCCTCTGTACATCTGTTGTATGACCTTCTCTAAACTGTTGCTCAGCCTAAGGCATGTTGCCATTATTCAGAGTAATGGGTTGTATGAGAGAATCAAATAAAACAGGCTAAAAGTGATATCTAAGAAGTGTGGAACATATTGACGCATGACAGAGCCTTCTTGGTGGTGGCTTGCCATTTGTGCAATGCGCTTCCTGATGAGGTGCATCTGTCACCTCATTAACAACATTCAGGGGGAAATTAAAACATTCCAGGCATTAGATAGCTAAAAGACGATGATCCTAGCAACCTTGAAATAATTAGTTGTGAGGGTGTGCAATTACCTTTAGATGTTCTTAATGTTTTTAGATAGTTTTAAATATTCTACAGTACATGTGCTTTTATTTTATTTTTAATTGTTTTGTGTTTATATTTTGGTGTTTGCCATCCTGGGCTCCTTTGAGAGGAAGGGCCGGAGAGAAATTTAAATCAGCATATTAATAATATTCATGAAAAGAAATAATTATTGTACACTAAGGTATTTAAATATAGTCAGATAGCCAGCCAGCCCTATATGTGTGTTAAAATATCTATTAAAATTTATTTTTATTATTATTATTCCCCGCCCATCTGACTGGGTTGCGCCAGCAAAGATGTGTAAATTTGCCTCATAGTGTATGAAGATCATGGCTACATTACTTCAGCCACCTAACCCCAACAAGAGAAATGACAGACTTTTCTGGCTCTGATTCCTGATTTCCAGTTATGTGCTAAAGCTCCAGTGCAGGAGCACACATGGGCAGACATCTGTCTTACTTCCACGCTTCATCATTGACAGTACATGACACGTGCTCCAGAAGCTTAGTTGCCCAGGCCCACACACTGGTGCCCCACTGACCGTGAACGAAGTAGCCTTGCTCTTGCCAGATGAGGAAAGCATCTCCTATAGATGAGAATATCAAACCAGCAAGGATTCTGCAGGCGCTGCGATGGGCCGTCAGGAAATTGATCCCGTGCGCCAGCAGGAAAACCCACAAGCAGAAGATGGGCAGACACTTGATGAGGGCACTGAACCAGGAGGGGCTGGAGGTGGGCAGCCAGAGGACGAAATAGACGCAAGTGGCTTTGAAGAAGGGGACAAGTTTCGGGCCTTCACTCTTCACCTGGGGTGGGGAAAGACATACACACATACAAGATGATGAGCTGTGAGTTTGTTTGCTGAAAAAACCCCCAACCACCTGAAATCCATAAAATCATTCCGCAGAGACTACACAGAGCCTGTAAAATTACCAAATTGCTCCCTCGTTGCTTCCCTTTCATTCAAGATTCCTGCTGACCAGCAGCAATTCCAAGAACAAAGGCTTCTTGAACTTTACCATAGTTCTTTTTCCCCCATTGTCATCAGCTGCACAGTCTCGAAACCGCTCCATGCCAAAAATAAGGGCTTAAGAGATTTCGTTCATTCCCCGTAAAGTACAAAAGCCCTGGAAATCAATCTTATTCATTAAAGTGACCTTAAAGAATAATGCTGCTTAGGGCCGTTTCTAATGTTGCCCCACCCCTACCCTTGTGGAAGATCCAGTGTAATTTTTGAAGATTTCACACACGCATTCTGTTGTGTGCATATGTTGGGAGCTGCTGCCATTTGCGCTTTCCCAGTGGTGGTGCATGCCGTCGAGGGGCCACAGGTGATTCTCAGAGCACGCAATGCACATTCAAAGAATCATAGAATTGTAGAGTTGGAAGGGACCATGACAGCCATTCTAGTCCAACCCCTTACAATGCAGGAATCTTTTCCCCAGCATGGTGCTCAAAACTATGACCCTGAGATTTAAAATCTCATGCCCTATTGACGGAGCTATGCTCATTCAAAAGATTCCAGGCGAAGTTCAAGGTTGAGTGCTAGTTTTTAGCTTGGCCTCAATCTTAGTCAATAAACATAAGTCTGCATACATTTAAATGACTCAAAACACTCAAATAAGGTTTTGGCTTTCAGGTGGCAACTATATCACTGTAACATGCTGTGGCAATCACCGGACATTTGACAGTCTATTGATCCCTGTGCCACCACTGTGATTGCTTCTCCACTGCCACCAACCTGTTTCTCTTCGGTACACACAGAGTCCAGACAGTTGTTAACATTAAATCAAATAAGCAAGTTTATTTTATAAGCATTAACAAGGTTATGGTTTCAGATAATTTTTCTTGTCAGTTTCTTAATCTTAGTTTCTTTACCGGCCTACACCTTCCTAATAACTTCTGACTGATAATCCCAACTGTCTATCTGTTTCCTCCTAACAGTTTCTTTCACTCTCTCACATCAAAACTAGACCAACCCACAGACTTATCCTCTCTCTTCCTTCTCCAACTCCCAACTGACTCCCAACAACTCCTCCCCTTGGGTTCCCACTGGCCAATCACTTCACACTCATTTAACCCTTTCCTTATGACCCACCTAGGAGGGCAAACGCCACACATGCTATTCAAATCCTGGGATCATTCTGTCCAAGTCCCAACGCAACAAATGAAGGCTGCAGACCACAGGAGCTTGGCAGATGCCATCCCAAAGCTTTCAGAAATAACATTAAACATGCTGCCCAGGACCATATTTAATCTCATATTGTATTAGCCCATTATATTTTGCTTCTTAGCTGTCAGCCTCACTACCAACTTCAACTCCAACCTTCTGTACCTAGTGAGTGGGATTAATTTCTGAGAAAGCACACAGAGAATCAGACTTAATTTGCTTACATGGGGCACACCCACAAAATGGTTTTTCTATCAGCCCCACACTGGGCAGGAGCCAATTCAATGTTGAGAGAAAGCATGTGGCCCAGGCTTTATGGACTGAAAACAATTGCTTTCCAGGAAAAGCTGCCATAAATATCACATGGAGGAAAAAGTTTGAACTGGACAAAGCTCCCTGTGAAAAACAACAGAGCTCTGGGAATTTCTCACCTTTCCCATGCATCTGCTTAAATAAGCACAATCTTGACATGACAAAAGCAATATATTTCATTTCATTTATTTATTATATGTATATATCTTCCCCCCTTCATCCAAGGATCATATGTCCTGGTGAGCAACCTGGCTGCCAAATTCTTTACCAGCCGAAGTTTCCGAAACATCTTCAGAGGCAGCCCCACATATTTACAGCAATCTAACCTATATTTTAAATGGCACTTAAATACCCGCTAAAATTCAGTGCTGGACACCCACACCCACCCCAGCAGTGGTAACTATTGTCATTCAAGGGTGGGTTATTGGCAAAGGTTTAACTGACCAGCTCTTTTCAGTGTAGTGGGAGATCCTTGGGTTCAATGAAACAACACAGCTATTGAGATGAAAGACAATGCAGTTTTTTGTCTCATGTTTGAGCTGCAGGTGCAAATTGGCAATGTCTCATTGGCACAAGATCCAGTTCAGAGACAATGGCCTCAGTTCCCGTGTCACTCTATGGTCTTTTAAATGTGTTAGTAGGAGGGAGTTAACGGTTTGTCCACAGACAGCTTTCTGGGTCATGTGGCCAGCATGACTGAACCGCTTCTGGCGCAACGGAACACCATGACAGAAACCAGAGCGCATGGAAATGGCGTTTACCTGCCTGCTGCAGCGGTACCTATCTACTTTATCTACTGGCATTGGCATGCTTTCGAACTGCTAGGTTGGCAGGAGCTGGGACAGAGCAACGGGAGCTCACCCCGTCGCGGGGATTCGAACCACCAACCTTCTGATCGGCAAGCCCAAGAGGCTCAGTGGTTTAGACCATGGTGCCACCTGCACCCCACTATTCAGAAGAATACTACCTCTGACAATGGAAGCAGAGCACTGGCCAGCAGCCACGTATAGCCTTATTCTCCATAATTTTGTCTAATCCTCTTCTAAACCATCCAAGTTGTTGCCATTACTGCCTCCTCTGAGTACAAATTCCACAGTTTAACTAGGCCCTGTGTGAAGAAATATTCCTTTTGTCTGCTCTGACTCTTCAGACATTCAGCTTCATCAGATATCCCTGAGCTAAAACTACTCTCTGCCCACTTTCTCAATAATATGCATGCATAACTTTACACACTTCACTGCTCTTCTGTAAACCTTGAATCCCCCCCCCCCCCGCAAGCATGCCTTGGCCTCTCTCTTGTTTCTTAATGGCCCCATTTTGGCTGCAAAACCCCAGCGGCATGCACCATCAAAGTTTGCTGTTAGAAGGAGGAATACAGTGGTACCTCTGGTTGTGAACGGGATCTGTTCCAGAGGCCTGTTCGCAACATGAATAGAACACAAACTGCCTCAGTGCGTCTGTGGACGTGTGGGTCGCGATTTGCTGCTTCTGCGCATGTGAGTGACATCATTTTGCACTTCTGCGCATGTGCGAGTGGCGAAACCCAGAAGTAACCCTTTCCAGTATTTCTGGGCCACTGCGGGATGCAACCTGAAAAAAAGTATCATGAAGCAAACATAACATGAGGTATGACTGTACAGTGGTACCTCAGGTTACATGCACTTCCGGTTACATTCTCCGCTAACCCAGAAATAGTGCTTCAGGTTAAGTACTTTGCTTCAGGATGAGAACAGAAATCGTGCTCCGGTGGCGCAGTGGCAGCAGCAGGAGGCCCCATTAGCTAAAGTGGTGTTTCAGGTTAAGAACAGTTTCAGGTTAAGAACAGACCTCCAGAACGAATTAAGTACTTAACCCGAGGTACCACTGTACTCCTCTCCAAAGAGCAATCTGTAACATCCTCCCTTTAACTTCTCTGTCACTGAGAACAAGGACAGACATCAAAACTTGCAGAGGATTTGATAATCTGAGGTAACTTTCCCCAGAACAACATTGCCCAAAGACGGGTGGGTTTTTTGGTTGTTGTTTTTTTAATGTCCTGTTGGACTGTGTACAAATTTCATTTGAAGTCTTCCAGTCAGTTAGATGAGGTCACAAGTCATCCCTCCCTTACCTCCGAGATCTGTTCATGCTCACAGCCTACAACTAGCTCTATGATTACCTCCTGGTTCTGCAAAAATAAAAGACTTTTGCAACACTTCAAAGCCTCCCTCCTCAGCTGACTGGAGCGGCAGAGTTGGCAGCCAGTAAGGCTTGACTTTTTAAAGAGCAAACAATGGTCATTTGCCAGAAGAATATAATTAAACCCTTGGCAATTGGCCTTGAGATTCTGGACTTGAATGTATTAGTGCTTTAGTTTATTTGGCACTGGCCGGGGAGGGGGGGCTGGTACTGCAGTGGAGGTGCAGAGAAAGGGGAAGGGAATTAATCAAAGTGGCATTAAAAAAGGGTGGCTGCCTATCAAAGGGAGAGAGAAATTCCTTTGTAGCTGTGCACTGCAATAAGTCTTTGCACCCAGATGCTTTAATGAAAAGACTATTGAAAAAATATTATGAAGCAGGGCATTATTTAAATAGCTGGATATCATTATTAGAGGATTCTGCGGTTTAAAGAGTCACTTGTTTAGAAAAGGTGGGAGCTTTTATTGCTCTTGGAACTTAGTCCCTATGGAGGACTAGAAGATAAGTGAACGATCAGTAGTGATGCAATGGGTGGGATGCAGCCACCCAGTGGCGTAGCATGGGGGTGCAGGGGGGCCGGCCGCATCGGGCGCAACATCTGGGGGGTAGGGGGCGCAAATCCACAGGTTAGGGGGCGCAAATTACTTGCCTTGCCCCGGGTGCTAACAACCCACGCTACGCCACTGCAGCCACCCCACCCCTAGTGCCAGGATTGCTGCTGCTTATCTGAGTGGGGCTGTGGCAGAGCAGCAGTGAGTCCTATATTGGCTCCCAGTACGTTTCTGAGCACAATTCAAAGTGTTGGTGCTGACCTTTAAAGCCCTAAACGGCCTCGGCCCAGTATACCTGAAGGAGCATCTCCACCCCCATCATTCAGCCTGGACACTGAGGTCGAGCGCTGGGGGCTTTCTGGCGGTTCCCTCACTGCAAGAAGTGAAGCTACAGGGAACCAGGCAGAGGGCCTTCTTGGTAGTGGCACCCGCCCTGTGGAATGCCCTCCCATCAGATGCGAAGGAAATAAACAAGTATCTGACTTTTAGAAGACATCTGACATCCCTGTTTAGGGATGTTTTTAATGACTGATGTTTTATTGTGTTTTTAATATTTTGTTGGGAGCCGCCCAGAGCAACTGGGGTACCCCGGCCAGATGGGCGGGATATACATAATATATTGTTATTATAATTGTGAGGTCAGCACTGCTGTTAATGCAATTTGTGTAAAACTGGCGATCTGGATACTGCCTTAACTGCATGGTGCTATCTACTCAGAAATAAGTTCAATGAGATTTATTTCCAGGTAAGTCACTGTAAAGCAAATATGAACTGTGCAAAATCATACACACAATTCAATTAACTGTCAACGCTATTATTCAAAATCTCCAGCATTTTCCTACTAAGAATAGTCATTGTCTGTCATAAGAAGGTAGAGAAAATTCTAATGCTCTAACACGGAACTTGTTATAACCTACTCCTTAGCAAGTTGTGCAGGTTAAGGATATCCCTGCAACGAGCCTTATTTTTTTATATATTGCTGTATAGCAGCAACAACCAAATGCTGTCTCTGTCTAGCTGTCCATCTGGATTCTAAAAAAAGATTTGCATTGATTGAGGAAACTGCTTAAAATGCAGGAAAGATCATGACCACAATTGCAGAGGACCTTTATGCAACAATAAAGGCAGATTTCAACTCATCATACAACTTAGATATAATTAGGAACAAGGGAGAAATTTGATGTTGTTTGCATTTTAATGAGAAACTACTCAATTTACACTTTGCGAACCAAGTGACAAATCAAAACACAACCATCCTTCAAAGTTTGCAGGCCTCCAAATTTCACAATGAAGTTTTCCAACCAGAAAATGTGTTCAAAACTGTATATATTAGGGGATTTGTGCATAAAAAGTGAAAATAACTCAAAATTTGAGGGGAAATTGCTTGCAAAAATGTATATATAAGAAGAAATTGGAATAAATACTGATGGATTTTTATGAGTTTTTAGTGTTGTTGTTTTTATTTTTAAAAAAGCAAATTGCTGCAGAACTGCATTAAGACTTGAAAAAAATAGAAACTGGGGGGAAGCCCAAATTGACTGATTCATCTATCCCTACTCCCTACATATCATCTCAAAATATTTAACAACCGAGATAACAAAATTATGCCCTGCCACTTGTTTAGTCACTGTGTCACAGATGCAACTATGGATGGATGGGCTTCAGGTGTTGCTTAGCTTGAATTAACATTAAAACCCTGATTTCATGGCTGGTGATGATGTAGGAAGCAACATGAAAAGAGACAAAAACCTAACTCATTCTCTTCCTGAGATCCAATTTCCCTGCACTAAATGTGGGCATGTTCTAGTTATTAATCTGATCATGTACTGTTATGCAAGCAAAAGTGTTTCTCACAGGAAGTTAATCACACCAGTGAGATATGAACAGGATGAGGGATAAATGCCTTTGCTGCCTAGCATTCCTTAGGGCATCATCAGGATGGAAGATAATATGGTATCAATATAACTATATCTGCGCTTAGCAATACCTTTTGAAATTATTACGAGGCAAGGAGAGTACCATAACAAGTTAGCATACTATCATTTCCTATTTGTGCACAGTCTGTTCTGCTCAGACCCAGCCCTACCAATTAAGCAAGCCAAGTAGGGTAGACTGTTTTGCATTGCCAAAAAAGAGGGTTTGCATCACCCAAAAACAAGACAAAAGAGGGTCTAATTTGTATGAAGTTTGCAGATGGGCAGGGTACAAATAATAAATTGTTGTTGTTGTTGTTGTAATTTTGGACATGCTTTTAGACATGTAGGGAAAATAGCATAATTAAATTAAATGTAGAAATAATTAGCATAATTAAACACACCTCACCATGGCGTGGAAGGCACCACCAGGATATTTGTGTGGATGCCCAGACTGCTGACTGAGTGCTGCCAGATGTTGATGGGCAACAAATACCACTGTTGCCTCATTACATGAAGCATCGTTTGAACACCACAACACACAGTGCACAGTTCCTGTTGGCAATGCCATTTCAGGCTGATATCTTCCTTCTGCATCGTCCTACATCTTAAATGTGCAACAAGCGAAACTACCTTCTGCATCGTCCTATGTCTGAAAGTGTGACAAACAAACTAATTAGTAACAAAAGGCAGCCAATGGTAGAATAGTTCTCAGGATACACCCTTGTGTACAACTGTGCATTGTAATCTTTGGACTTGGCAATCCTTGGACTTTACAATACCAATACATATAGAAGATATGATATGTTGCCATCAGGAACTGTGCTTTTTGATATAACGATTAAAATTACAGTTTTATTACATATCATGTTATGTTACTTTGCAGCTAGTTACGTGTGTGTTGTGGTGTTCAAAAGCTGTTGATGGGCAGCTTCAAGGCCCTCCATCTTGGTTTTTTTATGGTTCCTTATCTTTGAAACTTTTATATGCCTGTTGTTTTAGTCCATGGAGTTTTCTTGGCTGGGATACTGGAGTGGCTTGCCAGTTCCTGCTCCAGGTGGATCACATTTAGTCAAAGCGTGCTGGAGGAGACTCTTGAGAGTCTCATGGACTGCAAGAAGATCAAACCTATCCATTCTGAAGGAAATCAGCCCTGAGTGCTCACTGGAAGGACAGATCCTGAAGCTGAGGCTCCAATACTTTGGCCACCTCATGAGAAGAGAAGACTCCCTGGAAAAGACCCTGATGTTGGGAAAGATGGAGGGCACAAGGAGAAGGGGACGACAGAGGACGAGATGGTTGGACAGTGTTCTCGAAGCTACCTACATGAGTTTGACCAAACTGCGGGAGGCAGTGGAAGACAGGAGTGCCTGGCGTGCTCTGGTCCATGGGGTCACGAAGTGTTGGACACAACTAAAAGGCTAAACAACAACAACAAATCTTTGAAACAGATTGAGCAGTTAGCCCTTCAAATAGAGGACTATCCTCTGTAAAGTAGGCCACACACCATCACCTCAAAGCTGAGGCAGCCCATCAACAGCAGCTTGTTCATTATTTACCACAACATTATTATATCTTTGCCACATTTTGATTTTCTGCCCCAGGCACCAAAACTTATTGAACCACCTCCGGTGTCCTTTTTCCCAGAAAACCAAGCTAGCACAGAAAAGTTCTAATGCTAAAGGAAGACTCTGGGACTGAGACCTAATGAAGACTTTCAAGCTTCACAGCACATATTCTCCAGAGACGGTTCATTATTTATATCACAATCTCCCGTGAAAAGAACACAGTTTGTACATTACCAAAGGAAAAAAGGAAAAGGCACTGTTTTATCAGGTTTCATGACATTCTAAATTTTGCCTTGCTGAGACTAGCAGGCTGAAGGAATGGGTAATGAGATACAGAGATTCAAGGCCACAGCTTCAATTAGTCTGATATTGAACTTTTGTGGTGGGGAGCAACCGGAGGGGTAATGAGGTGGAGGACCAATATGATCTCTATGCCCTTGAAGAGCACAGGCCATGTCAAAACCGCAATATATATCAGGTTGACTGTTTCTTGCACCAGTTTATAATATGACACATGATCAAATTTGGCATCCAAAGAATCTCAGAGTTGCCATTAAGTTATGCCTAAAGCCAAATTAAAGCAGAGTGGTGCTGCGGGCGCAGCTCAGGAGTAACAGCAGGCAGTGGTGTGATAAGGCCTCTGCAGAAAGCTCTGACTCAGCCTTTGAACAAGCTCCAACACCAAGAGGTGTCGGTCTTAAAATATATGTAACAAATAGATATATTTAACAGTGCATCGGCAATCCTCGCGTGAAGGGTTCATTGGCAGACTTTATGCCAAACCGAATAATGCAGAAGACGGGCTGAATAGAAGCACAACTTTTTTGGCACAGTATATTATATAAATATAGTCAGCTGGATACAAAAACACCCTAAGTATGGCATCTCTCGGAACTACTAAAAATTCAAGAACATTTTGCATTGGATGAGCAGGAAAACGAGTTGTGGAAAAGTGACCATGATTCTTGTCTGTGTGGAGATACCAGGATTGTGTACAGACCATTATTATAGAGGAGGGACAATCAATGCACAGAGGCAGTGCATCCCGTTTCACCGCCTAAGGCAAAATGGAAAATGCCTGCCCTGCCACTCCTGCCGCTGGTGCCATACCTGCTACTGCCAACACTGCTTTCCACTCCCCCTGCTGCCTCTGACATGGGCAGAGAAGCAGCGGCAGTATCAACGACAATTTCAGGCAAGAACTCACCCAGTTTGTTTGAGATCTCACCCAAATCGCATGAGATCTCTCGTGCTTGAGCAATTTCGGGCACGGTTTAAACCAATACCGGCACCCCTTCTGCAGAGGTGTCAGGGTGCCCACGAAGCTGCCATATCGGGGGTTGCCACTGCTGAGGCAGCCACCTCAAATCTGCCTACTGGATGAGCTGACTCTGCCAATGTGATGTTCTTCAGATGTTGCTGAATGACATATCCCATCGGTTCCAGCCAGCTACATGCCCTTCATGATACAGCAGCAGCTCTATGAGAAAACCGGCTCTGCAGGAAAACCAGAAAGGTGAAGCGGCAAATTCAATATTAAAGGGAACATGTTGGTTGTTCCTTCTCCAACTATTTTCATTAGGCCGAAACTTATATCTGTGGGTCAGTTTCCTCACAACAGAATGGTTGACCCAGTAAATATGACTTTAAATAATTTCATTAAGCAAAATGATCCACAGCCTTCGTTCTACTGGGTGTAGAAACATGTCAAAATGTACCAATTATCTTATTAACCTGCCTACACACTGCGAACATAAAAACAACCACCTTCTTAGTCTCCTTGTGTCCCTGGGTTTCGTATCACACTCTGGAGCATCAACAACTGGGCCGAGAAATGTTTCGGGGAAGAGCTACTTATGCAACAAGGGTACCAGCTTTGCCTTTGCATAATTTTCTTCTACCTGCCTGTGAAGTAGAGAGGCAAGTGAGGGCTTGATAACTGGGTGGATCCAACTGCTGGGTCAAGACCCACTAGTAGGATGTGGCCTAATCCAAGTTGAGTTGCAAAAGGAGCACCACCACCACACAAATGTGTGTTAAACAATTAAGAAATGGATCCCCAGGTGCACATTTAGGTTAAATGTGGATCCTGGGTCTGAAGAGGTTGAAGGTACCTACCCTGTATAATGGTGTCCACACCATATAAAGTGTTAGTGAGACAAGTGATTCCTTGAGATGTTAAAAACAAGAGGTTGTCCTCAAACTTCCTTATTCTCTCTCGCATCTCTCTTGATTAACTCTTACATCATGAAACTCCAAGACGCCTGGAATTAATTAGTGGTAGATAAATCAGACACCTATTTCCTTGAACAAGCTACAGCTAACCCAAGAAAAATGTCTTGTGAGCTGATCACTCCATCCTGAGCTGATCACTCTTCTTAATAGGTCAGCTGCCAGATCTGTCACAGCAGGTGATCAAGATGAGAAATTAGTCCATCAACAAATTATCCACTTCACTAGCCACAGCCCAGTCTGTCCCAGATTCATTCCCAAACATCACATCCCCTCTCAAATTTCAGTAACAGTGAACCCTTAGTCATGGGTTGTGTTGGATGGTTTTTGAATGCTTATTCTCACACAGAGTATGTACCTGGGTCCTTTGCAAATATTATGTCCTCCAAGAAGTCCCAAATACACATGAGAAGTGCTTCTATTTGCACACTGCTGATCAGGAGGTTCTCCTATCACGCATCACAAGCTACTCTTAGAAGATCTCCTGAAATTAAAAAGCACTTTTGTCCAGAAATATGGAGGTCTAGAGAAGATCCTGATTCTGGCTTATTATTATTAACAACATAGTGTTCTATAGGCTATCGGTAAAAAACCCAGCACCTTGCCCCCAAAGCTCTTGCCCTCTAAATTTTGATGAGGGAGAAGGGCAACAAGGTGGGAGGAGAGAGGACAACAACAGACAGATGTGAAACAAAAGCAATCCCATGTGTTATTTCAGCTGGAGATCAGGAGTGACTCCAGACAGACAGCTTTCTATATGGTAAAGATGCCAAAATTCACCAGGCGTGAGAATGATCAGTAAAGAACATTTACACCATATGGGTAGTAATACAGATAAGTGAGCAACCATACCTTACCACACAATAAAACTGCTTGTGTGCATTCACCGAAGGAGTGAAGGTTAACATCAGGATCAATGGGGGTTTCCAAGGTGATCTAGGATAGCCATTATTAACAGACTGCAAATTGATTTTTGCTTCCGATAGCTCCAGCATGCATGAAAACTGCATAAGACCATAAAAACTAAAAATAGCAACCCTATTCTGTTGCAAACAGGAAATGATGGTTCTGTTTAAGATTCTAGCCAGGCTCCTTTCCCTTGGAGAAGACATGAGTCTATTATCTCTGTGAATTGCCTGGAGGGGCTTCTGCAAACCTGCTCAAATAGCTCTTTCAGACTACTGCTACAGGCAAAATGAAAAGTGGTATAGAAATTTATCTAATAAATAAACTCTCAAGCCATGTGTACACTTGTCAACAAGCAAAAATTAGTAATGACCAAGGCTTCAGTCCTTGGAGAAGACATGAGTCTATTATCTCTGCCAGTTGCCTGGAGGGGCTTCTATGGAATTCAACAGAAGTCAGTTCTAAGTAAACATTAACATTCCACTGAAAACAGAGAGGATTCAGTTCGGTGCAACTATCTTTTGGCAATGGGTTCAATGGGACTTAGCTAAGGTGACTTCCTCTGTGGATTGAAGCATTTCAGTATAAACAAACAAATGAACCATTTTATTATTTGTACCCCGCCCATTTGACTGTGTTGCGCCAACCACTCTAGGATGCTTCCTACAAATATAAAATAATGATAAAACATAAAGAAATACTAATAAGTAATACAGTGGTGCCTCGCTAGACAAAAAGAATCCGTTCCGCGATTCTCTTCGTCTCACGGTTTTTTCGTCTTGCGAAGCAAGCCCATTGACAGCTTAGCGGATTAGCGCTACAGCTGTCTAGCGGCTTCTAGCGATCAGCTGTTAAGCGGCTTATCAGCGGAACAGCTGATAAGCGGCTTAGCAGCTTAGGAAAAGGGCAAAAAAAGCAAAAAAAACCCATGGGGGGCGCAAGATTTTTTTCGTCTTGCGAAGCAACCCCATAGGGAAATTCGTTTTGCGAAGCACCTCCAAAACGGAAAACCCTTTCGTCTAGTGGGTTTTCCGTCTTGCGAGGCGTTCGTCTTGCGGGGCACCACTGTAAATGCATTATTGCCCTTGACATCATTTTGCATGTTATGCTACTAGAACACATAAAGTAGCATAAGTTCTTATGCCAGCCTGCATGCATTCTCAGTTTCCTTTCCACTATGCTCAGTGCCAGCAGCTGGGCACTAGTAGAAGTCCACAAGGGCTCAAAAAGGCCCCTCACCAGAATGACCCAGTCAAACCCCAAGTCATTACCCTTCCCACTGTCTTAGCAGAGGGCGGGTGCAGGTGCTGTTTTTGAATGAGAGCAAAACTCAACTCTCGTCCATGGTGGCTCCCCAGTATTGTAATTTGCCCCAAATGCAATGTGCCTACTTACACATCAGTAACACCTAGCCTACAGATTTATGCCCATGACTAAATAGCTGTCTGGAGACTCACCAGGTAGGGTGGTGAGTAGTGTTATAGTGATTGCAGTTGAATAAATTTTTTAAAAATATGGTATCATCGTGGCTATTGGGGACATGGGTGCTGGGCCCACTGACAGCCCCATGCTGAGGGCTGCTGGAAGGTTGGTGATATCCTTGCTTTTCTCCACAGTTTGACCCATAATGCTATTTGTTTCCTAAGTATAGATTTGTACTGAGGATCTTGATCCTCAGTTTTTAATCCACAAAGCAGAAATTGTTAACTACTCGCTAACAGCAGCGTTGTGAGAATGAATTATCAAACACATTTGAGATTCAAATCCTCCTATTCAGCTCTAATATGCATAGTAATAACTTCACACTAGAAGAGTATGACAGACATTTTTGGCATGGATGATATTCTCACAACACTCCCATAGGAAATACAGCCTAGGAGCCAAAGGAAAGAGATATTGGGGTCACGGTGAATAGTTCAACATGGTGGATAGCTCAGTGAAAACCTTAGTGGTGTGTGTGAAAACGGCTGATTTTGAGGAACACAGGATGGGGTGGAAATTGTTGCCTCCCTATATCCCTACTTCAGAATAAACTTGTGCATGACTGCACTGTAGCTAACCCAACACTCCTACTTCAGCTACTTTGATGTCTTGAAACGTCTCACATTCTCCTCAAAACGGTTCTGCAGACCCCAGCCAAGGAGGTGGGCTCCTAGACATTACAGAGGAACATTTCAGTGATGGCCCTGCATTTTCCAGTGATGTTTAGTTGTATCTTCAGTGGTGAGAAAAAGCATGACTCAGAGACACTCTCTATGCACCATAGCTGGGTCCTGGCATCAGACCATGCCCTTGCCAATATCTGCTTATTCTCCATGTTCAGAGCAAGCAGCACCTAAAATAAACGCATGACCCTCACATGCTCCATGTTCCAGATATGGAACTGAGACCACAGGGACTCAGTAAAGATTAGACCAAGAAAAATGGAGAAGGGAAACTATAGCAGAGAAGAAAACGGAATGCTGAAAAAATAACCAGGTAAAACATTCCTTCTGCCTTTCCACATTCATAAGGCAAACACAAGGTAATGAATTCATTTAGGCTCTGATACATTCTTCCAAGAAAATATCAGAGTTTAATGATACAGGAAGCTGAAAGAAAAGACTATGGAGTACTTCATCTGATTGTGTTTTTCAGTTTAGGAAGATCCCAGTCACTCTCCCTCCTGCCCTGTGCTATGTTATTTATTCTCTCCCCTTCCCTTCTGTCCTGCATGCTCACAAAAGCACAGCAAAAGCAAACAGAATGTTTCAGCTGCAAGGCTACATCGCTCCCAACCATATAGCAATGACGTTCCCATAAAAGATTTACAAGGCACTTCCAATGATACTTCCTTGATTGCTTAACTCCTATGAGGAAGGGAAACTCGGGACTCAGCCATCTGCTTAAAAAACTTAGTTATTGTTTATGGAGAAAATGTTTGTTTGGGGAGGGGGAATTCTCCCCCCCCCCCGCCGCCCAATACTGTATCTTTCAAGACATAAGCAATGAAGAAAAGAAAAGGAATATTGTGCCTCTTGTATTTTCATCTCAATGCTGGATAAGTTTGCATCATCTGACAGGTGTTTCTTCTTCAAAAGAACCATCAGTTATGGACCACCACCAATCTCCAAGGTGACTCGTAGCAAGCAAGGTAGACAAAAACGCGATCATCATGCCTACTTCCCCCAGGCCATTTACAATCTTCTTTTATGTCATTTATTACTTTGATTCATATTCTGCCCTTCTTCATTTCCCCTATCCCAGAGTGAGGCACAGATTAAAAAACCGAAGCAACCTCATAAAATGATCTGCAGCAATTAAAGCCATCATGAAAACATCATGCAACAGGATAGTGCTACTATTTCAACCCATTGCATTCCAGTGTTTTCCATGTTTCCCTCCCATTACTGCTATATTCATCCCTGATTTTACTTAAAAATAAAGTTGTAGTGCCAGCCTTCCTAGGATGGACTGAAGGTTATCCTTGCAACTGCCCTTTTAATTAGACGTTTCCCCTCTGTCCAGTTCTTTTGAAGTGGGTTCTGCTTCTTAGATTTTTCCCTCCTAAATTGATTTCTTCCTCTTCACCCTCCTGACCAAGGCATTCAGTCAGTTCTTGTCTTCTGCTTTGGGTGACTTTAATTACTGGTTTCTTCTTTGGAGTCAATGCAGTGGTTAATTTGTTTTATTTCTAATTTATATTTAATTGTTTCAAACATGTAAGATGTTAAACAGTTTCCTTAGGGAATTTATTTTATTTTATTGGGGGGAAATCTTATCCAGTTGAAACTTTTTATTAGAATTGGAAACCTAAAACAGAGCCATGGGTTTGGTTTGGGTTTTATAAAAGCAGCTTCAGGCAGGAAAAATCTGAAGCAGAAAGGCAGCAGGATTAGGTAGCTTAACTGCCATGGGGTTCAGTGTTAGCAAAGTCACTTAAATAATACAGAAGAAGTCCAAAGAAAAAAGAAATTCTTATAATACTTTACTGAAGAAACAGAACAAAATGGTATATAGTGGTACCTCCGGTTACGAACTTAATTTGCTCTGGAGGTCCATTCTCAACCCGAAACCGCTCATAAAATGAGATGCACTTTTGCTAATGGCACCTCCCGCTGCTGCTGGCACGCGACTTCCACTCGCATCCTGGAGCAAAGGTCGCAACCGGGAGCATCTACTTCCGGGTTAGCAGAGCTCGTAACCCACAGCGTTCACAAGGGGGATGGTACGTAACATGAGCTTCCACTGTATCATTGGGGAAGGGGGGCAGATAAACAAAGAGATTTGTTTTTCTTACTTTAGGCCTTGTACATAGGAGGGAGACATACAACCAAGCATACAGAGGAAAAACTTCCTCAGAACTACACAGCCAACCAGAGCATGTGCTAGCTCAATGAACATCATGTCACTCTGCCTGGTTACTAAGCAAGTCCTCCTCCACCACCCTCTTGGTTAGTTGGCTTACTGATTGTTACTTATTCTGTTAGACAGGTTTGTTAAAGTGAGGTTTTCAAGTAGAGTTCATATACTGTTAGTGAGATATAAGAATTATATATCAGAATTAACCCTGAAGTCACACACTGAATGATATTCCAATATCCTAAACATGTGTTTGAGCTCACTTAGAACCCAACTGTTTCACTACTCCAAATTCCCTCCTCTCAAAGTTGTTTTTCATTAAAATTAAAAGAAAACAAAAAGTGCTGAGGCTCTAATATACAGTTGCACCGGATATGCAGTTGGCATGCAAAACCTGAATGACTCCAAGAACCCTTAAGATGTTATAGGGTTCCAAGACTATGGTTGACCTGTATCACAAATATCTCTTGTGTCAATTAACTTATAACATACTTTCTGCTTTGGTCAATTCCAGGAAGAAAAACAAAGTTCTGTGATTCTGACAAAGGCAATGATGGATCATCTGCGCTTAAGCAGTTTTGCAGGGCCAAATTAGGTGTGACACAGAAGAGCCATGATTAAGATTTCCTGTGAGCTTGCTTTGTTTGTTTTCTTACTGAATTGCAAACCCATGTGGCTGCTTTGAGGATCAGCAAAGTAGCACTCTCTGGGAGAGGAAGTTTAACTTTTATTTCCCTTGTCCCCTTCCCCAGGCCAAAGGCTATGTGCACACTATAACACACATTTGAAGTGCATTCTCTCCCCAAGAATTCAGGGCACTGCCGTTTGTTAACCAGCGCTGGCCCAAAACATTTTGGCACCTGAGGCGAACCACAAAATGGCACTCCCCTTCCTCCCAGGGAAGGAGGGAGGAGTGAAGATCACCAGGAACAAGGGGTGGGGGATAAATATCTACATCAGGATCTGCCCTGTGGATCCTGCCATCCAAACCTCAGCTCGCCTCATGGGTGGGCCGGCCCAATTGTTAAGGATCGCTGGGAGTTGTAACTCTGTGAGGGGTAAACTACATTACCCAGAATTCTCTGAGGGGAAGAATGTGCACTTGAATGTGCTTTAATGATTTAGTGTGTAAACAGCCTTAGCAACAGCATGAAACCGCCATTAGTTCTGCTGAGGCAGGGAAGGTACAAATGCCATAGCTGTCTCCCCCTAGATCAGCACATGTTTTATATGTGCAAGATCCCAGGCTCCACAACCTTGGGTGCTCCAGGTGAAGAGGCTCAGATAGCAGGAGCCAATGTGGTGTAGTGGTTAGTGTGTCTTGACTAGGACCCGGGAGACCAGGGTTCAAATCCCCCCTCAGTCATGAAACTCACTGGATGACCTTAAGCCACCACTGCCTAACCTACCTCTCAGGTTTGTTGTGAGGATGAAATGGGGGAGGAAGAGAACCATGTATGCCATCACCTTGAGCTCCTTGGAGAAGGTGGGATGTAAAGGAAATAGAATAAATTAAATTAAATAAGGCTGGGGAAGATCTCTGCCTGAAACCACCGAGAGCTGCTGTGGGTTGGAGTAGCTGGGAGTAAAAAAACCAACATTTTTGGCCATGATGAATGGCCTATGTTCTCACTCAACTCCCTTTACTTAGGGACATCACGTACATGCTCCCATATTCTTCAGAGTATTTCCCCCCTCTTAAGTTAAACTAAGAACCATGGGAGAAGCAGTGTGCTTTGTAACAGGTAGATAAACATCACAAGATGACCTAAACAAGATCACACCTCCTCTCTCAGGCCAACAAACTAGCCATTCCTGTGTGCCAACTATTCCACCACCTTTAGCCATGGAATAACTGGTAGGAATGCCAGCTCTTTGGTGTCAACACACTGTTGCCCTACTGCAGCAGCAGCAGTGCAGCACTGATACTCTCGTTGCTCTCATGTATTTTTGCAAACAAAAAATAAATCTGCCCTAGTTACAATCAGCTAAAGCCATGTCCCCTGAATTAGCAGCAGGACAATATGAAGGGACAGTTGTTTTCAGCAAAAGTTCCTTTCACAAAGCGGTTACGCCGGCAGGGTAATCCCCTTTCAGTGCCACTCAGCTGGTGATGAAACCTTAAGGCAGTGCCTACTGAGAAAGGATAGAATTAAGCATCAAATATTCACTAAAAAGATGTTCTCTGGTGTCCTTTGAGTGGTGATGCCTTGCTTTCTGCTTCCTAGCAGAGGGGCCTTTGGGCAGCTTTGTTCCCAATCTGTGTCCCAAGGAATTTCTGAAACCCTCTCTCAAAGGAAATCTACTTTCCTTCCATTTTTTTCACTGAAAGGAAATAATCTAAAAAGCAAGCAGCATAATGCACCAAAAACAGATATGGATTTAGTGTCAACACCAATAAAGGCTAGTTGATGGTTTTGAAATCTCTGGGTAGTGATCAATGCCTGATACTTGCAGGGTGCTATGACACCAAAACTCCTCTCACATTTCATCTTCTGTTTGTCACTCAGTGGCCTCATTTGCACATCACATTAAACCTTCGGTCAAATTAACTGTGGTTAAATGTGAATTTGCAGTATTCTGGTGCATTCTGAAACTGAGGGTGCTTTGCTCCTGCCTTGAAGCACTGCTGGGAAACACAGAATCATAGAATTGTGGAGATGGAGGGTCCCCAAAGGGGCATCTAGTCCAACCCAATGCAGTGGTCTGGCACCGTGTGATATCTGAACCCGGCTCATTATTTCTTTCCCCCAACAAATCATGAGCAGCAAGTCAAGAACAAGGCTTGGTTACTCTTCAGGGTTTGCTTGCAGAGAAACAAGCCCAAATCCCCCCACCCCTGTGGAAGGAAAGTTATGGAGACAAATTACAGTATCTGTTTGTGCTTTAACTTGCACACCTGCCAGAAATAGCCTGCAGATTTTTGTAGCATAAATGAGAGCTCCTGAGAGCAGGGATGGGGAACCTGTGGTCTTCCAGATGTTGTCCGACTCCCAACTTCTATCCATCCCAGCTGCCATAGTCACTGGTGAGGGATGATGGGGGCTGCAGGTCAACAACATTCAGAGTGCCTTGGGTTCTCCATCCCAGCTATAAACAGTTAGAAAGAATATATAGGTTACACTGCAGGATGTGTCTTTAGTTATTAATGCCAGGGAGCAATGATCCACATATCCTTCAATTTTGACTGAGTATAGCACAGAAGTAATTAGACTCCATGCTAATCTAATCCTATTTGTAACTGCTATTGCAACAAACCACATGCTTAACAGTGCAATCCAACGCATGCTGACTCAGAAGTATTGAGTCCAGTGTGACTTATTCCCAAGTAGGTATGCAGGATGAGTGGGATGAGTCTCATGACTGGAATGTAGAAATTGAGGAGTATACAACCTGCTCAAAAGGAATAGACCAAACAGAAAGAGAAGAGGAGTAGCATTATATGTAAAGAATGTATACACTTGTGAAAAGATCTATGACCCAGAGCATGGAAGGCAGATTTGAGAGTATATAGGCAAAAATTGTAAGAGAAGGAACAGATTCCATTCTGCTTCCAAAGTACGACTGTACATGCAAAAAGGACCTAGGGGTCTTAGTAGACCACAAGCTTAAAATGAGTCAACAGTGTGATGAAGCAACACAAAAAATCTAATGCTACTCTAGGCTGCATCAACAGAGATCTATTGTCCAGATCAAGTGAAGAAATAGTACCGCTCTATTCTGCCTGGACTCCTGTGTTCTGGGTGCCACAATTTAAGATGGATATTGACAAGCTAGAACATGTGCAAAGGAGAGTTATCAATATGTTAATGTGTCTGGAAATTGTGCCTTACGAGAAACAGTTCAGGGACTTGGATATATTTAGCCTAGGAAAGAGAAGACTGAGAGGAGATATTACAGCCATCTTCAAACAGCTAAAGGTTTGTCACATGGAAGAAGGAGCAAGCTTGTTTTCTCTTGCTCCAGAGGGGAGAACCAGAACCAGTGGATTCTAGTTAAACAAGGTTCCAACTAAACATGAGGAAGAACTTTCTGGTAGTAAGAGCTGTTTGTCAGTAGAACAGACTCCCTTGGAAGGTGGTAGACTGATTCCCGGGGGGGGGGGGGTTAAGCAGAGGTTGGATGGCCATCTGTCATGGATGCTTTAGCTGAGATTCATGCGTTGCAGGGGGCTGGACTAGATGACCCTTGGGATCCCTTCCAATTCTACAACTCTGTGATTTGAATTGCTTCTGGAAAAATCTCTCCCATTGAAATTAGTGGGAACTTAAAGTGTTTAGCTTTTCTGCATTATTAGAAGAATTAAAACATATGTTATTAAAGGATAAATAAAGGAAATGACATAAATATGCATAAACATCTTATTTTTACAAAATGCAATTCTTCTAATAGTAGAATTGGGCATTTCAAATGCACTGCTAGTCATAAACTGCACAGCCTACGATAATAATAGCCTTTCATGTTATTGTTGTTTTAAAAAATACTATAAAGGTACATTCACCTTCACATCAATTGTATAAGTAACAAGCATGGTGATTTAGGCTCCAAACCCTGCAGTGCTGCTGAATGCTCTGACTGGCTCCTCTAGCCTCTCATGAAAGGAGATACTCTGAGCCAGAAGAATCAGTCTAAGATCTGACTGCAGCATTTAGTGTACAGGGAACCCTCACTAGCGTCTGCTGGGGAAGGAAGGGAACTGTCAGCTTACTGAGAATTAGAGAACATGGAGAACTGAAACTACAGACTCCAAATGTGCAAACACAAACACACACACACACACACACTTCATTTTAAATAAAATAAAGCTAACTCTTCTCAAAGGACCTTGAAGCTTACTACTTCCTCAGGCATTTTCTGAAACTCCTGCAGTAGAGCAAAGGTTTCCATTAAGTGTGCAGCAGAATAGGTGGGAAGGCATGGACATCTCTGAAATTTCTCTAACAATGTAGGAACCCATCAGACAAAGGTTTCTATGATCCTCAGAATGAACAAAATCTGTTTACTTTCATTTGTATGGAGAATCCTATTGACAAACTCTTGCATTCCAGTACTTTCCAATGTGTCTACGTGCATTTTTCCTGACTCAACTTGTGAATATTTTGTTGTCTTAAAATATAGTTGTATTGTCCAGTGTGGATTAGCAAAGAAGCATTATGGCTTTTGGGGGCCACTGCCCCTTTAGTTGAAAGCTCCCTCTTTTCCCATTTCTTATATAGCTACATCTGCCCCTGAAATTAGTTGTTCCTGTTCACCAGTATGATGGTGGCATTCCTGCTCTGTACAGGACACACTTTGTAGCTGGTGCTGGATCTTCCATTACATTCTGTTCTGCAGCCGGGAGTTACGATTGATCTGTAATTTTTGTGGGGGGTGTTATGAGTGCATTTGTGAAATTGTGAACAGCCAGAAACTTATTGCAGCAGAAGAAATTGCTTTGAAAGAAAGGGGGTGAGGACAACCATGGAGAGCAGCAGAAATAAGCAGGAACTTTGCTGTAACAGAACTTACTTCTGAGTAAACCTATACTAAGAGGGGGAAGGTATTGCCAGGGTTTTATTTATTTAGCTGGTTTCAAACATTTCTATACACCTAATCATGAACAGCATCATCAACATTTATTACTTATACCCCACCCGTCTGGCCAGGCCTCCCCAGCTGCTCTGGGCTGCTCCCAACAGAATATTGAAAACACAGTAAAACATCAAACATTAAAAGCTTCCCTAAACAGGGCTGCCTTCAGATGTCTTCTAAAAGTCAGATAGTTGTTTATTTCCTTGACATCTGGTGGGAGGGCGTTCCACAGGGCAGGTGCCACTACCAAGAAGATCCTCTGCCTGGTTCCCTGTAGCCTCACTTCTCGCAGTGAGGGAACCGCCAGAAGGCCCTCAGCGCTGGACCTCAGTGTTTGGGCTGAACGATGGGGGTGGAGACGCTCCTTCAGGTATACTGGACTGAGGCCATTTAGGGCTTTAAGGGTCAGCACCAACTGTGCTCGGAAACATATTGGGAGCCAATGTAGGTCTTTCAGGATCAGTGTTATATGGTCTACGCAGCCACTCCCAGTCACCAGTCTAGCTACCACATTCTGGATTAATTGTAGTTTCCGGGCCACCTTCAAAGGTAGCCCCAATGTAGAGTGCATTGTAGTAGTCCATGTGGGAGATAACCAGAGCATGCACCACTCTGGTGAGACAGACTGGTAGGTAGGGTCTCAGCCTGTGTACTAGATAGAGCTGGTAGACAGCTGCCCTGGACACAGAATTGACCTCCAGAATGATTCCCAGGCTGTGCACCTGGTCCTTCAGGGGCACAGTTCCCCAATTCAGGACCAGGGAGTCCTCCACACCTGCCCGCCCCCTGTCCCCCAAAAACAGTACTTCTGTCTTGCCAGGATTCAACCTCAATCTGTTAGCTGCATCCATCCTCCAACTGCCTCCAGATACTCACAAATAAACTCAACAAGAAAATTACATCCATAAAAAAACACAATGTATATCACAAATCAGCATGGCTGGATCATCTCTCAGGGAAAGCCAGGCTTAACAGGTGAGTTTTAAGCAGGTATCTAAATGTCAGTGGTGTAGGTACCTGCCTGGTGTGCATTGGAAGGGCAGGTGCCAGCACACTAAAGCCCAAGGTCTGAGATATAAAGAACTATGGCAGGATACAGCACTATCAAGAGTATTTTTATACTATAAAAATAGTATCTCTCCCAAGACTCAAAGTGTGGAAGCAGCCCTGGTCTTCATAAAATGGTACAAGGTCTATCTATCCTTTTTCAAAGTGCCAGAGGTAAGTCCCATTACATTTCAAAGTATCTTAGTTTGGCTAGATTGTTCCAGCAGGGCTTTTCTAAATAGCTATTTTAACTATCTACTGTCCCTATAGATATTTGGGGTACTGAGCACAGTTTTCAGAGACCTAATAAAAATGAACGATTAAATAAGCCTTCAAGGACTTTGGGACATTACAGTTGCCAAATCTGTTTTACCAGAAAATATGCAGTGCAGTCCTCTGTATGCTTTATTCGAAAATAAGTCATACTTTTATGCTCAGTGATGCCAGCTCTGTAGCTAGTAAATGTCTTTGTGGTCTAAAAGTTGGTCAGTAAAAGGAGGAAGAGATCTAACAGAAGAAAAAATTAGGGACAAGAATAGATTCCTAAGATGGCCACAAAAATCTACCTGCAAAAAAACTCCAGTTCCAGCCTACATAAATCATGTTCAGAGAATAGAATGTTTTATAACCAGGTGTTTCATGTCCAGAGGAAAAGAGAAAAAAGAATTCAAGCTGCTTCGGGCAGATGAAAGGTCAAATAGAGATAATCTGTACCTTTCCTTTATCAGACAGTATTTTTTTGGCACAATCTTCTATTGGTTCTAAAAGAAGATTGGCAATGAGGTAAAGATACAGAAAAGGCTTTTCAGGCTCACAAGGGCCAAATCTTGGCCTGAAGCTTCACTAGTAAAATAGGCTACATTTCACTTCATTCCCACATTAAAAATCATCACCGTGTATTCAGTTAAAGAAAAAGTATTATCTCCTAATACACAGACAGAATAGAGGGCATTAAACTAACTTGTAATTGACAGGCTAAGAAGAATCTGGTTAGGGTTCCCAATTTTCATAATACAGGACGGGTGCTGTCTATTTATCTTTCCCTTTAAAACAAACCCAATTAAAGGGGCCAGTCAGCAGTCTGGCCCATGATTTTCATAATACAGCACTGGTTTTGGCAGTGCTGAACAGGGGGAAAACGTTAAAGTATGAGCTACGTATGTGCTTCAGTTTGTACAACAACAAAAGATCAGCTCTTCAATACATAAAGTAATAGAAATAAAGTCTCTTTTCACACACAGAGAACATTTCCCTGCTGACCTCCAAACCACTCATCTGGAATTAAAGAGCATCAAGATCAGAAAGTGAGGCACGTAACTTTGATAAAGGTATTAATCACAATTTTATTTCATTCCTATCCTACTTTTCCTCCAAGAACCTCAAGGAAGTGTACATGGTTCTCCTGCCCTCATTTTATCGTCAGAGCAACCCTGTGAGGTAGGATGGTCTGAAGGGCAGTGACTGGCCCAATATCAAGCCAGTGAACTTCGTGGCTAAGCAGAGAATTGAACCCTGGTCTCCCAAGGCCCAACACTCTAGCTCAGCCTTTCTCAAACTTGCACTCCCAGATGTTGTTGGACTACCATTTCCATCATTCCCCTGCTGGTCA
This sequence comes from Podarcis melisellensis, assembly GCF_964234715.1. NCBI lineage: Eukaryota > Metazoa > Chordata > Lepidosauria > Squamata > Lacertidae > Podarcis > Podarcis melisellensis. The sequence continues at coordinate 71,885,335 of NC_138528.1, read as the reverse complement.
TGGATGATGGGAGTTGTAGTCCCACAACATCTGGTAATCCAGGGTTGAGAAAGTCTGCTCTCGCCACAACAGCACATATCCTCAAGTGCCCAATGAGTGAAGTCACTACAATACCTGTTCTAATTTCATTTGGAATGAAACGCCTGTTGTACTGCGGTTAGGTAAAGGTAAAGGGACCCCTGACCATTAGGTCCAGTCGTGGACGACTCTGGGGTTGCGGCGCTTATCTCGCTTTATTGGCTGAGGGAGCCGGTGTACAGCTTCCGGGTCATGTGGCCAGCATGACTAAGTCGCTTTTGGCGAACCAGAGCAGTGCACGGAAACGCCATTTACCTTCCCGCCTTTATCTACTTGCACTTTGGCGTGCTTTCGAACTGCTAGGTTGGCAGGAGCAGGGACCGAGCAACAGGAGCTCACCCCGTCGTGGGGATTCGAACCGCCGACCTTCTGATCGGCAAGTCCTAGGCTCTGTAGTTTAACCCACAGCGCCACGTCCCGTATTGCGGTTAGGACAGACAAACTAGATACATGCATGCAGAAGGTCCCAGGTAAGGCTGGGAGAGGCTCTTGCCTGACACCTTGGAGAGATGCTGGTGGTCAGTGTAGGCAATACTGCTCTTGATGCTTCCTATGTTCCTACACAGGATCAGGGGTTTTTCAGATGGAACTCAACAGAACTCTGCTCCAGGTGGGTACCATGGGTGTAGCCAGGATTTGGGGGGGGGCAGAATCTCAATTTGCTATGTATTTTTTTCCTATTGATTTGAGGGGAGCAGCTGCCTTCCCCCCCCCTTGGCTATACCCATGGTGGGCACTATTGCCATTATAAGAGAACAAGGGAGGCGTTCATGGTGAGCTCCGGCACCGTTTTTCCTAAAATAATAGCGCTGCAAAGGATTATCCTATTTTATCCTCACAACAGCTCTGTGTACTAGAAATCCAGTAAGCATCATGGGTAGCAATGGATTTGAACCCAGGTCTCCTGTGTCCTTGTAGCATGCTTTTGACTACATCACTCTGCTTCAGCAACCTATCTATCAATCGGTCCTAGCTGCGTTCATTCCAGATTAATATATATATATATGTAGAGAGGGAAAGAGAGAGAGAGGTTTAGATATACCTTTAGATTTGCCTATTTTTATTTTCAAAACATCTTCACCAGTCTGAATGGCATTCGGACAAAGATGTTTATTAGCTGCGGAGTGGGGAGGGGGCGGGGAGAAGCAAAAATAAAGCTTGCTGATTTCTCTGCACTGTTGTTCCTCGATCCCAGAGGGCACCCACCCGGGGATCAGAAATCCGTAATGGCACATGCCTTACACACGCGCATATATATGGGCCATGCAAGCACACACAGGCAGGCAGATTGGCAGCATGGTGCCATCCTCCAGCAATTCCGGAGCAAGGCGAGTCGGGGGGGGGGGGCGGCGAGGGGGGAAAGCGCCAGAGAAAGGGGGAGGTGAACTGGAATCCCTCCCACCCGCAATCTTCTCCATCAATCAGACGGTGCCTTGCCGGCAAGCCCCAAGGAGCGAAATCAACAAAGTCACGCTTCCTAGTCACATGCCCAATGTTTTCATCCTATTGACTTTTGGCAGGGTTCCCTCCTCTTCCCCACGCCCCCACACCGCTTGCTATGTAAAGCAACGACCGATCCGGTCGTGATGTCTCTCTTCCCCCTTTCCAATCTCTATCCCCCCCCTCTTCTTCCACCGCCATCACAGCCACATTTTGCTACCAGCAACGGAGGGAGGCGGGAGGAGAGAGTAAAAAAGGGAAAGGGCAAGGAGATGGAAGTACTACGGGGTGGCGGGGGACTACTCTAGTAACCGGCACAGATGATGGGGACAGGATTCCCTGCGTAGGTCAGATGCTCTCTGGCAGCGGCTACCTGTCCAAATAAAAACCCTTAAGCGATTGTGAAGTCGTGAGCCGCGAATCTGCAGGCAGCAATTCTCCCGAGGCAGCAATTATTGCAATCTTGACACTTGATTTTATACTTGCTGGTGTGTGTGTGTGTGTGTGTGTGTGTATGTGTCGTCCCCCTTTGCTCTCCCCACCCGCCTTGCAGTTACTAAAAAACTGGCTGTTGGAACTCACCACTGTCACCGGCGACACCATATTTGCTGAGGAGGCTTCTCCCGCAATCCTTCCTTCGCCTTTGTTTATAAAGCTGGATCTGACTCCGGGGTGCCCAGAGCTTCCCCTTTAAATAGGACCCGGACTGTATCTATTTCTCTCAATGCAGATTGTTTTCTCGGTTCTTTTTTAGAACGCAGTGACGTCACAATAGCTGGAGCGAATGCGCGGAGAGAAGGGAGCTGGGGGCGGCACCTCAGCGTGCGCGTTCCCTCCCCTCCTCCGGAGAGATAACTTGCTGGGGAGCAGACCCCGGGCAGGGGGCTGTCCCTATGTGAAACCCGCCTCTCTCTCTCTCTCTCTCTCTCTCTCTCTCTCTCTCTCTCTCTCTCTCTCTCTCTCTCTCTCTCTCTCTCTCACACACACACACACACACACACACACACACACAGAGCAATATCGACTTTCTTTTTCACTGGCTCCAAATTTCTCCCATCGTCCCTTCAGCGGCAGTGTATGTCCTAAATTTATCCAAAGTTGGCGAGTACCATGACAAAATCAGCAACAGATCAAGCAGGTGACAGGCTGTGGGAAAGAAAAGTCAATCTACTAGTTTGGAAAATGCAACAGTCACTGAGGACTGATCCACGAGTGAGGGTCACGACGCCACGGCGCCTATCTGTATGCTGATTTAGTACGTATCCGTTTCCGAAGAATCCTAGCATAAACTTGGGGGCAGAGAGAGAATAATATTTTGTCTCCCCATCTTTATTTCCCGGCTCAGCATGTTTACTCACGCTCCTCTGAGATCGAGGAGCTCGCTCCCAAATTAAATTTCAGAAAGTTGGCGTTACAATTGCACATTCCCCCTGACAATTTCCATAATCTACTAATTGTTTGCTTTTTATGCTTTCATCTGACCCAGTACTGGAAATACATTTAGGAATGGTGCAAGATATCACATAGCAAGTCCTGTATTAAAGCTGTAATGTATGCGTTCTGAAGAGTTTGTCCTATTGAACTCAGAATTGCTTCCAATAAATCATAATCGTACATGTGCTGTGGTGCTGTACTGAGTTGCAGTATCCAGATTGTTATAGCTGTGCTTTGTTTGCATTATGTCCTGATAGGAATTCATACCTGGCATCTTCAAGACTCACAGATTCATTGTGGCATTAGGTTTCAGCAACTCTGTTGTGATTGATATCTCTAAGTTTCTGGCATTGGTTACAACAGAGGGTGCTTCCAGGTGGAGGTTTATTGTGAAATCAGTGCACACAAGTTTTTTGCACTGTCAGCATCAGAAGGCCATCTTTTACTTTTTCTTCTTCTTCTTTTTTTACATTTCATACAGATTTACTTTGGAAAATTAGCTAAGTAATAACCCTTTATACACCCACAATTATTAGTTTGTTGAAGCTCATTATCACATTTTTGCAGAGTGGTGGTGACATTTTGATGTGCAGTACCTAGCGACATTATCCCTACTTCCATTCATGGGCGTAGCCAGGAATTTTTTGTGGGGGGGGCAGGCCTTTTGTTGGGAGGGCAGGTCTTTTGTTGGCTGGTGGCAGAACCTCAGTTAGCTATGTATTTTTATTTATTTTTATTGATGGGGGGCCCGCTGCCCCTCCCTGCCCCCCCCCTTTGGCTATGCCCATGCATCCATTTACTCCTCACGTGAACACACAACTTAGCCATTGTGCTTCTGGCAACCTAAACAACATGAGTCTGCCTATTCCCAGCAAATGCCATATGCTGAAGGCACACCAATATTATTATTATTATTATTATTATTATTATTATTATTATTATTATTATTAAAATTTGTATACCACCCTTCACCTCTAGATCTCAGGGTGGTTCACAACATAAAAATACAATATAAAAAACACAAAATTAAGAAGAAGAAGAAGAAGAAGAAGAAGAAGAAGAAGAAGTAATTCACACACACACACACTTAAAAGGGTGTCAGCTGCTAATCAGCCAAAGGCCTGGTTGAATAGGAACATTTTCACCTGGTACCTAAAGGTGCATCTGCACTATACAGTTAAACCACGTTTATACAATTTTAATAGTCATAGTTTCACCTCCCAAGTAATCATGTGAACTGTAGTTTACTCAATGAGCTACAATTCCCAGGACCCTAAGCAAGTTACAGGTCCTGGGGTTCTTTGCAGGAAGGCGTTTGCTTTAAACATGCTTTTAATGCATGTTGTGGATGCTGCCCAAGTTCAGAGGACCTACTCTTGCAATATCTCAGCACACAGGGAGGATTAGCTTAGAGGCTGTAAAAGCAGCACATAGAGACTTAGAAAAAAATAATATAGAGGTCTTGTGCAAGGCACTTTGATCAGGATTTCAGTATAGGTCAACATCAGTCTTGTGTAAGACTTCTGTATTATTACAATGGAAATGGGCGTTACCTCCATCCCACAAAAGTACAATATTCCATTTTGCCCATTGTGAAGCATGGTAGATAAGGGGCTTGAAATATTTGCTCTTGTGGGAAATAAATGTCTATGTGCACAGATACAGAATTACCTGCATGCATGCCTGCCCAGACCAGGAAGAGGTAGTGGAGGGTGGAAGAGTAATGACTGGGGGGAAGGGCCAGAAAATTGAGCACAGAAAGAAAAGGACCTCCCACTAGTATGGGAGGGAAACAGTGGAATACCTATGGAGAAAAATAATAATCTAAGGCTGAAAAAACAAAGTGGAAGGATGATTGTGTGCCAGTCATGCTCACAGAAGAACTGGACCTGAATTTTCCATTTGTGGCAAAAAAAGCCCTGTCTAGAAGCACCCACTAAACCTTATGAAATAATATGTGATATTCCTTAATGTACCACAAGACTCTGTCTTGCTTTTGTTGCAACTAACAGGGCTACCTCTCTAGAACTTATCTGGGTGTTTGACATTTACATCATATTCAATGTATTTGGTGCAAGATGCAAAATGTATTAACCATGAACGTTGTGAAGTTAGTAGAAAATACAAGTGACAAATGTAAAATCAGCCCTTGAATGTTAAATCACATATTTACTCTTTTGGACACATATTCCTTCTTCTGAAGCTCTTGAGTGAGGAGAACTTAATTGGCCAATTGAGGGACAGCCTTTTAACTTCCTCCATGACTGACAGATCTAGGAGTCACCCAAGCAAATATGTTCACCTGTCCTCCAATCTAAAAACATGAGACCCTGCTGGATCAGGCCAGTGAATCCTGTTCTCATAGTGTCCCAACAGTTGTCTGTGGGAAACACAGATGAAGGATCCAAGCACAAGAACACGCCCCCTTCTGGAAGTTTCCAGCAACTGGCATTCAGAAGCATTGCTGCTTCCAGCTGTGGAGGCAGAGCTTGGCCATAATGGCCAACAGTCAACGACAGCCTGATCCTTCATGTATTTGTCTTATCATCCTCCTACGTCATGTAAATGGTTAATTGTGGATGTAATTATTCCCTTTTCTAGAGCCAAAGGTGGCAGCCCTTTGTGATGCAATTAGATTTCATCATCATAATCACAAAAGTATGCTGTGTTCAAAATGATCACCCTTCCAAAACTAACCTATTTATTCCAAACTCCCAACCCCAATCTGGATTCCCCCAACCTAACTCCATACTTGTTTATTTGCTCACACAAAAAGCCAAGAATAAGCCCCAAATACCTGCTCCCCCCCTCCTCAGAAGGATGGGGAGTCCTCAACACAGAATCATATGACATCGCCAACCAAGTACGCCAAATAATTCCGTATGCGCGAGAGGATGAGATGAAACAATGGTCCACTGGGAGAGAGAAACCATCAAAAACATCCCCTCAACAGCACACCCATTTCTCCAAAACAAACTAAAGTAAATCCCCATGACACTGAACAGGTTCACACAGAAGGGAAAAGTAGGCAAACTATCCCCCTCCCCGCTAACCCTCCTGGCCTATTGCCCACTATTCCAACATGCAGCACAAAATCTCCAGATAAAAACCTGGCAAGCCAAAGGCCTACACTGTCTAAAAGACTTCTACAAAAACAACAAACCCATACTATACCAAAACAAGAAATACAAGAGAAACTAGGGGACACCCAAATACCTTGGATAACACACCATTCAACTACATGCCTTCTTAAACAATCCAGCAGTAAAATCAGCAGCCACTAGGCCCTTGTCCACCTTGAAAACCTTTTCCTGACAGCAAAGGGACAAGGTAAAGGGATGGTATCCACAATATACAAAATACTGTTCCAAAATCCCACAAACCCCTTTGACACAATCAAAGAGCAATGGGAGCACGACATGGGCTTTGCAATTAACCCCACTCAGTGGACTAGAATGTGTTCTAAACCTCCTTTTAAGTCCGTATTAGCCAAAAGAAGAGAACTCACTCCGAAACTCACCTACAGGTGGTACTTAACACCATGGAAACTGGCGCTGATGCACCCAGGAACGTCACCAAGATGTTAGAGAGTCTGCACCTCCACAGGCACATACCTCCACATGTGGTGGGAATGCCCTAAAATTCAACCCTTCTGGACAGCAGTCCTATAAGAGATATGCAAAATAACTAAATAAGTACCAGGACTCACCCCAGAACTGGCCCTATGATCTTCCAAGATCATAATGCCCACTCCCATTATACAGTGGTACCTCAGGTTAAAAACTGAATTCGTTCCGGAGGTTTGTTCTTAACCTGAAACTGTTCTTAACCTGAGGTACCACTTCAGCTAACGGGGCCTCCCGCTACCGCCGCACCAGCTCAGCCCTCACTTTCAGTGTAATGTTAAAATGCCATATACTTTGTGGGATGAGAGGAGGGAGAGAACAGGGGTACCAACTGGCTCCTTCTGTGAAGAAGAAAAAGAAGAAGAGTTTGGATTTGATATCCCGCTTTATCACTACCCGAAGGAGTCTCAAAGCGGCTAACATTCTCCTTTCCCCTCCTCCCCCACAACAAACACTCTGTGAGGTGAGTGGGGCTGAGAGACTTCAAAGAAGTGTGACTAGCCCAAGGTCACCCAGCAGCTGCATGTGGAGGAGCGGAGACGCGAACCCGGTTCCCCAGATTACGCTCTTAACCACTACACCACACTGGCCCTCTGTGAATGTCAGAAGAGCCCAGTTGCATCAAGCCAAAGGCCCATCTAGTCCGGAATCCTGTTCTCAGTGTGCCCAACCAGATGCACATGGGAAATCCACAAGCAAAGACCTGAGTGCCAGCAGTGCTCTCCCCTTCCTGCAGTTTCCCCCAACCGGCATTCAGAAGCATATATTACCTCCGACAGGAGCCTTGGCCTCCATGAATTTGTCTGATCTTCTTTCGAAACTGCCCGAGTTGACATCTTTATGTGGCCTTCCAGAGCCACGGGGACTGGTATATAACTCTGCCTCAGTCACTGGGCTGCAGGGTGCAGCGAGCAAGCCCTACTTTTTGAGGGGAAAGGAAATATCGGGGAGGAGCACTTCTTAGAAAAGAGTGGCGATAGAAAATGAGCTTCAGGCTCTTTGCCAGAGTCTGTGCTCAGCATCAAAATCCTTTCAGCTGTGCAGGGATAGGGGTGTTTTTGAGACAGAGAGAAACAGAGCCGTTTTGAAGAGGGCCTTTTACTGCCATGCAGTCAAGAGGAAAAGACTCTTTTGATTTCTTTAGCTTTGGCTGGATTTGAAATGACCTTTCAAGGTCTGCTCAAAGCACATGTACATGAATATAGGTCTCCAGGAGCAGCTCACCTAGGCTTTCTAAAAGAGCGATCATTAATTATTATCATTATTATTTACTATTTCCATTTCTTTGGCTTGAAATCTAATCTGCCCTTCCTTTGTGTCTGTCCCTTGGCACTCCACGATGGCACAGTACAAAACAAGCCTAACAGAGCTACCTACTTCCTTTGCATTTCTTCTAACTTAATGCTGCTCCAGCAACATCCCAGGAACCAGCCATAAATCTGCTAAGATCAGGACTTCTTGCCAGATATGATAATTGATGCGGGAACAAACTGCACCAAGCTCCTTTAGTGCTATGGTGAAGCTAGTCTTATTAGAAGCCATTCTGTCGTTATTAGTATCATTTCGGCACGCAGAGTCTGTCCCGCCTGACTTAATGGCTTTTGTGTGACACTTCTCTCCCCCCCCCCCCGTCATCAAAGAATACTGCTGATTGTTCAGCTGTGGGTGACTGACAAAGAGATCCGAGACTTGCTCTTTTCCGTGGAGCCTTGCTAGACTTTTCTCATGGTTATACATCCATGAGGCTTTCAGCAGTCCCCATGGGAACATCACATGAAAAAGAGAAAGAAGAAGAGGAGAGCTGATGCTTTGGGTCTCCATTTATTATTTTATTTTTTTGTCTTCCCACAGCTTGGTTTCCATAGCAACAGAGAACTGTGGCACCATTGTGGAGCTGTAATAAAGTCTGTCTCCAACCACTTCACATTAATTTAGCAGACTTCGCCAGCTGAGATACCTAGGGTGGATCAATACCTGAGATACCTTGGGTGGAAGCGCTTTACTGAGGCTCTTGCAACACCAGAACAAGTCGGATTATGGAATCTGCTATCTGTAAGAGAACATTCCATGCTCTTTAATATCTATATGAAGCCACTGGAAGTAGTCATTAGGAGCTTTAGGGCAAGGTGCCAATAGTCTGCTTCTTCACAACATCTGAATCAGGAGAGGACACAGTGGTGAAATGGATGAGGAAAGACAAGCTGAGCTTGAATCCTGGCAAGTCAGAGGCTCTGTGGGCGAGTGGCTCCCGTGTCTGAAAAAAGGTCAAGTGCTTGGAGGTGCCCCCAAAAGTTTTGGGGTGCTTCTGAATCCAGTTTTGTCTCTGGAGGCCCAGGTCACTTCAATGGCTAGAAGTGCCTTTTACCAGCTGCGACTTGTACAACAGCTACGATGGTTCCTGGACTGAGAAAACTTGGCTACAGTAGTTGATGTGTTGTTTACTTCAAGATTGTATTACTGCAATGTGCTCCATGTGGGGATTCCTTTGCGCTTGATCCAGAATGGAGGGCCCAGTCAAGTTAAAGCTTTGTGGCAGAGCCACCTAAAATGTGATCATGCTACAAAGGCATAATTAATTAATTTGGCAAAAAAAATAACTAGAGCCCTTGACTTAAAGGTTCAGATGTGAAACTGCTGCAGTTGCTCCCTATAGAAAATGTCTCACATACCAATAATTAAGCTAATCCTAAGTCACCTGTGTTAACCATGATATGTGAGAATTACCTACAATAAAAGACTCATTTTCTGTGCAATTACACTACCATTAAATCAAGCATAGTGCTAAGGTGAACATTGCATCAGCACATGAGTTTCTGCTTTCACAGTGGAACATTCTTCTCCTCTGCTGTCCCACCTAGAGATCCCTATATTTGTAATGCTTAACATCTTTGGGGTAATATTGATCATTTTGGATAGAGTTTTAGAGTCCGCTTTTTTTCTGTTCATAAGCATAGGGAAAAGAGCAGATTACATCAGCATAGAACAGGGGTCTGCAACCCACGCTCCAGAGCCGCATGTGGCTCTTTTACACCTTTGCCGCGGCTCCGGGGTGGTGACTAGCAAGGGAAGGAGGCGCATTGTGCGCCCCAACACTCCCCACTGTGGCGGGCGCTGTACTGGCTGTGACATCGCATGGGGGCGGTGCGTGCGTTAGTCACGCACCATCCCGACGTCACCTTCCCGCCCGCCCGCTACACTGTAAGGGGCATGTACGCTGGTCACTGCATTGAAAGGGGGCATGTACGCTGATCACTGTTTTGAAGGGGAGTGAAGAACACACACACACACACACACAAAAAGGTAACTTGTTAATTTAATGTTTATTTCTATGAGGAGGAGTAATTCTGAGGGGTCAAACAAAGAAATAATAAAAAAGTGACAAAAAAGTTATTTTTATAATGACGAGTTTTACGGCTCCCAGTTTTTTTTCCTTCGGAAACGGGTCCAAGTGGCTCTTTTTGTCTTAAAGGTTGCAGACCCCTGGCATAGAAGATGTTTTATCACAAACACAGAACACAACATCTATGCTAATAGCATTGCTGAAAATATACAAGCCAAAACAACAATTACAGAAAGTGAATCAATAATCAATCTGCTTTCATCCTCCTTTGGTTATGAAATTATTGCTGTGGATGCAATTAATTACGCCGAAGGGGATTGCCTCCTATTTATATTCAGCTGTCCAGTCTGATCAGGGCCAAAGGGCTGAACATGAAGAGGTATAAATATCAGCCTGCTACTCACAATTTCAGGTGTTTTAACTCCTTGGTGAACTGATGTGAGAATGTCCACATATCAGGGCTTTCAACTGATCCAGAGAGTGGGAGGACTCCACAGGGTGTCTCAAAGAGGAGGAAGGGCAAGTTGGCCCTTCAGATATTCCATAACTACAACTCCCATCATCCCTGACCATTGGCCATGGTTGCTGGGGCTGATGGGAGTTGTACAACACCTAGCATCATCTAGAGGGCCAAAGATTCCTCCATCCCTAATGTAGGAGAACCATGCAGTGCTCTAACACTAGCATTGGCAGTGAGGATGTAGCTGTACTAAATGTCATGACAGTTTACCATCTGGATCACATGAACTCAGGCCATGAAATAATACTGGAAGGACACTGACACAGTGTCAAACAGGAAGGGGGATGTTGTGGCTCTGCAACTCTCAGCATCCCGGACCATTGGCCATGCTGGGGTGGGTGGGAATTGGAAGTCAAACTCCTGGAGGGCCAGAGGTTTCCCTTCATTGGTGCGGAATATTTTCTGTCCTATAAAGTTGCCTGACTTATCTATGGAGTGCATGTTCCTTGATGCGGTAAAAGGGGGGGATCCTACATTGAAGCTTTCAAGAGCTGAACTTAAGCCAAAAGTACCAGTTAAATGGACCTGTGCCTGCCAACCTAGCAGTTCGAAAGCACCCCCGGGTGCAAGTAGATAAATAGGGACCGCTTACTAGCGGTAAGGTAAACAGCGTTTCCGTGTGCAGCTCTGGCTCGCCAGAGCAGCAATGTCACGCTGGCCACGTGACCCGGAAGTGTCTTCGGACAGCGCTGGCCCCTGGCCTCTTGAGTGAGATGGGCGCACAACCCCAGAGTCTGGCAAGACTGGCTGTACGGGCAGGGGTACCTTTACCTTTACCTACCTGAAGAAGGAGCACTTCATTTTTAAAAATAATAAATGGTTTTTAAAATTATATTCATATATGTAATCATTGTAGAAAGGCCACTGTGATAATGGCATGATGGGGTGGTTTGCAGTAGTTTTGAAAACCTCCATTTACCATTCCATAAGAAATGCACACTCATTTATAGAATACTAACAATGATAAAAGCTATTAATAGATTTGCGCTACATATGTTAATCATGCAATGCATAGTGGCCTGGTTCACATGTCATGGGGAGGAGACAGCAGCCACTTCACTCCTTCCTGCTCATAATGCTGCCACGCTATTAGCATTACTGGGGAAATGGGGTGGGTCAAATGAAGAATGCTTGGATAACAAATCTGTATTTATTGTAAGCTACCAGGATGGCTACTGTAAAAAAAATGGAAATAGAGGAATTAAATAAGGATTTGTGGTATAGTCAAACCTGGTCCATAGCTACTGTTGAAAAATTAACTCAAAAATTAAGCATAGGTAAAGGGACCCCTGACCATTAGGTCCAGTTGTGGCCGACTCTGGGGTTGTAGCACTCATCTCGCTTTATTGGCCGAGGGAGCCAGGGTACAGCTTCCGGGCCATGTGGCCAGCATGACTAAGCCGCTTCTGGAGAACCAGAGCAGTGCACGGAAATGCCGTTTACCTTCCTGCCGGAGCAGTACCTATTTATCTACTTGCACTTTGATGTGCTTTCGAACTGCTAGGTTGGCAGGAGCAGGGACTGAACAAAGGGAGCTCACCCCATCGCGGGGATTCAAACCGTTGACCTTCTGATCGGCAAGCCCTAGGCTCTGTGGTTTAGACCACAGCGCCACCCGCGTCCCTAAAATTAAGCATACAGTACTAGAGGATAAATTTTTAAAAGATTTATTTAAAACTATGTTGCAAAAGTTTATTTTACAGATACATATGATGAAAACAATGTTTAATTGCCTCCTGTAAAATACGCTACTATTTGGAATTCTTAGTAAATTTTCAGCTTCAAGTGAGAATATCACCTCAAGGACAAGATCCTGATATTTTTGAATAAAGCATATCTATATCTATATCCATCTGTCTATCTATCATCTAATATGTTACTACCTTAATAATTATTGTTCTTTATCTCAGAGATTGTGAATGAAATAACCCAAATTTGTGTTTGTTTCTCTCTGTGTGTGCGCGCACTTACTTTTCATTTTTATTCTATTCATTTTTCTTCTTTATTCTCATATTAAATTATATGTTATTAATTAAATAAAAAGTTTTTTTTTAAAAAAAGAAGAAGACTGGGAATCGTAGAATTGTAGAGTTGGAAGCGACCCCAAGGGTCATCTAGTCCAACTACATGCAGCACAGGAATCTCAACTAAAGCATCCATGACAGGTAGCTATCCAACCTCTGCTTAAAAACCTCCAAGGAAGGAGAGTCCACCACCTCTCATAGGAATCTGCTCCACTGTTGAAATAGCTCTTGCTGTCAGAAAGTTCTTCCTGATGTTTAATCGCAATCTTCTTTTTTGTAACCTGAAGCCATTGATTTAGGTCCTAGTCTCCTCTCTTACCATAGCTAATTTCAGATGCAGGTGGGGGAATTGAGAGGACTGTCTCTGATGACAAACAAAGTGGTCAGCCAGGCTGATGTGACCAAAGGTGGTCCTTAGGTACCCAGATCCCAAGCAGCTTAGGCTTTTCTGTTGTAAGTTGGCTTCCATGGAAAGCACCATCACTCTGGATTGTTCCCAGAAACAGATGAGAGGCCAGTGAGGGTTTATTTGTTTCATACAGCTGGCCCAGTTAGTAACCTAGCTGCTGAATTTTGAACTAACGGAAGTTCCCAATAAGTCTTCCAAAGGCACTGTAGTACTCTTAATGTAGAGGTTATGAGAGCAAAGAGCACAGACAAGAGCGGCCCATGAACTCTGTCCAGGAAGGACTGCAACTGGTGAAAGTCCTGCGATGCCACAGAAGCCGTCAAATAAGTGGCATACTTGTTGAAACAGTCTTGGAATGAAAAACCTGCAGGGCAGTAGGTTACATTACAGTGGTACCTCAGGTTACAGATGCTTCAGGTTACAGACTCTTCAGGTTATAGACTCCACTAACCCAGAAATAGTACCTTGGGTTAAGAACTTTGCTTCAGGATGAGAACAGAAATCGTGCCCCAGCAGCGAGGCAGCAGCAGGAGGCCCCATTAGCTAAAGTGGTGCTTCATTTTAAGAACAGTTTCAGGTTAAGAACGGACCTCCAGAACAAATTAAGTTCTTAACCCGAGGTACCACTGTATACCCTAATCTGCCCCATAGAGTCCTATACACAAGCAAAGTTCTTTGAGTTCCTTTCAGAAAGGTGGTATGAATAAAGGTCCTGAATAATAGAGGAGGAATATACAAAAGGAATAACGGTACCCTTTATTCAGCACCTCATAGCCTGGTAATGGGAACGAAAGAAAGGGGATCAGATTTCTGGACAGATGTAGCCAAATTCACCCTCAGGGTCTGATGGTGAAAAGCAGAACACAGCAGCCATCTTTATGGCCTCTGTAATGTATTTCATACTATACCTCTGCCTGCAGCCTCCTTCCTACATTGGTTTTTGAATTCTACAGTTCTAATTAAACATGGACACCTCTGAAGCTCATGTCTTTATCTGCAGAAGCAGACCTTATTTGTGGAGCATAAGGCTGTCAATAGCTTCCAGCCATGATGGCTGTGTACTACCTCCACTATCAGAGTATGCAAGTCTCTAAATACCAATTGCTGGAGCACACAAGTGGGTTGAGTGCTCTTGGGCTCAGATCCTGCTTGTGGGATTCCCAGAGGAAGCTGGTTGGTCCCTTTGAGAACTGGATGCTGGATTAGATGGGCATTTGGTCTGATCCAACAGGGCTTACGTTGCCAGTAAAGCTTACTGAGGGCTGTTCCCACTTCCTTGGGAGCAAACCCTGCTGAAATGCAAGGTGGCTTGCTTCCGAGATGGCATATATAGATGTATAGCTCATATATAGATCTAAGTTAGTGTGGGGATCATCTGATACTTTTGTACAAACTCAAATGAAAAGGAGTGGAGTGAAAAACAAGCAGCAGGTGGAACCAACAGAAGGCCAGTGCAGTAAACTGGGAAAACACATAGTGAGTCATCACAGTCACGTCCTCTGAATTTGCAGCCCTGAAGGAACTCGTGCATAGGAGCCTTCCAGCTCTCCTTTCTGGCCAATGTCAGGTTGACATTGTCAGCCATCTAGAGCTTGGAACACCATCAGTATGGAGCTGAGTACCTGCTTCCTTAGCAAGTGCCATTAGGCACTGGTGGGCTCTCAATTCCCTGAAGCAGCACACGGATGTAGCCTGCCCACCTCTGAACTGTGAAGACGCTTCATACACATCTCAGTTTTTAAGTCTGCTATTGCTTCTCTATGAGTACCCTTATAAAATGCTGCAGGAGAGGTTTCTGGTTAAGGTGGAAACTTGATATTATTATTTAAAAATTTAGACTGCCCTTCATTCATAGCTCTCAGGGTGGTTCACAACATGAAGATACAAGATAAAGAAAACACAAAATACACAATAAAAACAAGAAGAAAAACAAAACAATAGCCCTGTTTATTTAAGGAGAATTGCTTAAATATGAAATCATTTTTTTTCTCATTTTCAGTTAGCTAAACATACACATGAATACATGTTGACTCACACACAGAGCGCTCTGAATCTGAACTGAATATTTTTGTTCTTTTCAGAATTCTGCTGCAGGTTCTTAGGCAGTGCAGGGGTCTAAAACACAACTGAGTGAGGGGTGGAATGGCAAGAGGATTACGGAGCCAGGTTCTAAATAAAGCTTGAGTGCTTAATCTTTACTGAAGGTCTTCTTAGCAGAGGTATTGCACAAAAGCTTTATTTCCCACAACAATCCAATGTAAGCCAGTGTGGTCAAGCAGATACAGTATTGGGCTTTCACTTGAGAGAGACCTGGGTTCCAATTCCTGCTGACACATTAAACTCTCTGGGTCACTATTTCAGCCTGACCTATATCACAAGTATTCTTATAAAAAGGATAGGATAGGATAAAAACGAAACAAATACAAGGGTTGAGTTATATATTTCACCTGGGCTAACAAGATAGGGCCAGCCAAAGACATTTTGTTTTTTGTTTTTATTTTGTTTTGTTTGTTTTTTTGGCACCTGAGGCAGACTACAAAATGCCTCCCCGCCCCCCGCTCTACCAGGGAGGAAGAGGTGAATTAAGATCTACATTGGGAACAAACAGGAGCAGAATAAAGATCTATATTGGATTCTGCTGCTTAAGGCAGATCTCCTCACCTTACTTTATGAGTAGGCCAGCTCTGCTGACAGGCAACTCCATCTGTAAAAAGGGGGCTATAACTCGGAGGGGTTGGGGGGGGGAAGAAGCATTGATGTGCAGGTGAAGAAGATGTGAGGCTGAAATATAGCTGCGTTCATAGTAATAAAAAGTTTGTCTTCCTGCTAAATCATCGGAGTCAATTGCTTTGTCTTGCTACTGTTCCTGTCTTGATTTCTCCTTTTCCACTGACCTACAGGCACCTGACCAAACTTGACCAAATTGCAGGAGGCAGTGGAAGACAGGAGTGCCTGGCGTGGTCTGGTCCACGGGGTCATGAAGAGTCAGACACGACTAAACAACAACATAGGCACCTGACCAATTGCTGGGGCTCCAGATGGTTTTTCTGCAGTGCCACCTAGTAGCACAGGCAGTGCTCCTCAGCAGCCAGGTGGGCAGTGGCAGTGTTAACCACAGCAGGTAGGTAGTAGGCTGGCATCTGGCACCATTGCATACTCAAGATGTCCAAGACTGAGCTGCTTGTTTTTCATCCCACACCTCCCACTCCTTGATCCCCCACCATACTGGTCAGCATCACAGCCACTGATGCCTCCTTGCTGTTATCAAATCATGCCATTTCACTTTGTAAAACCCTGCAGCAGCAACACTACCCATTCCTCTTTGTCCCCTCAAGCAAACCTTGGTTTGTGATCTGATCTTCTGTCCGGACTACTCAATCTTTCCCCTTCACGCTCCATTCCTTTCATCTCTATCCAAAACTCTGTTGCCACAATTCTCAACCTCTTGTTGTCCACACCTATTCACAACTCTCCTCTGGAGTCACATCCCTTTTCATAACCAGCGCAAGTTCTCTCTCCCAGTAAATGGCAGTAATGCTGCCACCAGAGGGCTCCATCCCCACAGAGCAAACTGCTCCTGTCGCTCTCTCTTTCTTCTGAGTCCTTCTCAAAACTCACCTGTTCTTTGTTACCTTTGGCAGCTTCCCCCTTTATCATTCCCAGCTGCAACCAAGCAGCTGCATTGGCCCATCAGTCTTCCTTCCTCCTCCTCCTCCGCCTTGACTCTTCCTCCCTCACTATATTCGTTCCCCCATTGCCCAGACTGTAAGCTCCTCGGGGGCGAAGAACTCTCTTTTTCCCACATAACTCAGAAAGATGATATATACACTGATGGTTCTGTGTGCATGCATATTTAAAGAATGAATAAATAAAGCAAAGTATAACAATAAAATAACAAAAAGTAATACATGCAATAATACTAAATGCATGGAGCTCAGAGCTCTCAGGAGTATGGGAGAAAGTGTTTTGACACTTTCTAAATTTTTGACATTAAAGTACTATGCTTATTATAAATCTGGGGTCCCAGTGTGGCACCCATATATCCTCAGACACTTACCTCGGTGCCTGCTAAGACTCCCTGACCCTTCCAAGTTTTATCTATTTAAAAATTAAATGGTGGTTGTTATTTTTGCTTTTGCTTTTGAGGAGGTTATTTGCTTGGTGTTTGTTTACTCTTGTGCAGAAAGGTGCTGCCTGCTTTCTTTGTCTGTTTTATTTTGTTTGAGGACATTTGTAGGTATTTTCCCCATTTGGGGTAGGGATAGAGTTATTAGCATCATCAGTTTTTTGTCTGTGAAATGGATATTTTGTGGTGTTCAAGATAGCTTCTTAGTTTGCCAAACAGGCACAGATTGGGGACCCCATAGGTGACGGGACAAATACCCATTCATATGTCATGAACAAGCTGTCATTTAAATCCATCCACTCCTGCTACAAATTCCTCTGGTATTAGTTATTTCTATGCAACTCTTTCCAATCTGCAGCAGTGGAATGTAAAGTTCTTTCTTTCTTTTTGTTGCCAGCTTGAAGGAGATTCATCCCAAGGCTACGGGTTGCTTTTCAAAAGAGGAAGTGATGTAACTCCTCATCTTACACAAACCTCCTTTGTCAGCTTTGTCCTCTGATGTCTATAAATCTAGGGACTCTTTGTATGTATGTATGGTTTCTTTGATGCATTGTTGTCCTTCATTCCCATTTCAGATTGTCTTTGCTTTAATGAGTGTTTTTCTAAATGTTTCCCATAAACCTTCTGTGACTGGTTCAACTGCAAGAGACAAATGCTTCATTGTATGCCTTGAATGAACTTTCCCAAAGATTTAGTTGAATGAAGAATATTTAAATATCTCTTATGAGGTGTAATAATGTCATGTTATGGCTCACAGCCTGTCATCATTTGTATGGGGGTTCTCAATTTCCAGTGTTTGGCTGGTATTTCCTTTAAAAAAGTTCTACTGCTGAAAAAAACAGATAACCATTTTTTAAGGATGGGCAATGCAACTTTATATGTGGCAACTCAGAAGTTCTCTTCCACTGAGTTCAAGTGGGTTTGCTCCCAGGGAAGCTGGCATAAAACTGCAGCCTAAGACCACACTGACTTTGGAACAAACCCTACTGAATTCAGCAAGACTTACTTCTGCATAAGGCTGGGTTGACAGGAAAGCTCAGTGCCTGCTCAGTTGGCCCTCCCTACTCCAATTCACAGAGCCAACTTACAGCAACCACCCTGTGCAAAGGCTCTATTATAAGAAAGAGTAAATGGGTGCCCTCGGGATTTCATCAAGGTTTGGACTAAATTTATCTGGTCCTTGGATGACTCCATCAGAATATTACTACTACTACTACTACTACTACATTTGTATACCACCCTATACCTGCAGGCCTTGGGCAGTTCACAACATAAAATCACTAAATGCATAATAAAAATAATACCAACAACCCAATAACCCCCCCCCAAAAAAATAGCTTTGCCCTATGTCTTAATTATTCTCAGGTGTGGCTGTATAGGAAGAGCAGTAGCTCAGTGGCAGAGCATCTACTTTGCATGACGAAGGTCCCAATTTCCAATTCTGGCATCTCCAGGTAGAGATGGTCATGTCCCCTGTCTGAAACCCTGCAGTGCCCTTGCCAGTCAGTAGAGAAGATGCTGTGCTAGGTGGCCTCCCTTGATTTGATTCTGAATTGATTTTAGAATGTATTTTAATTAACTGTGTGATTTTATGTACACTGTGCTATTTTTACTTATTGTTAGCCGCTCTGAGCCCGGCTTTGGCCGGGGAGGGCGGGATACAAATATTATATTATTATTATTATTATTATTATTATTATTATTATTATTATTATTATTATAGCAGCATCCTATGCTCCTGTGTGTTCAGAGCGTGCCCTGCCCATTTATCAAACACATAAGGGAAGAGCAGGATGCCACCTGCTGGTCATGCCCAGGTATATGCCTTCAGCATTGATGGACAGGAGCCCTGTGTACAAACAGGTGCATGGACATCGGGACTCTTCCACATGAGTGAGAACCCAGATCAGCCAGGGTTCCTGCTGGCATGGAGAAGCACATCTGGAACAGTGGACAGATCCTGCCTGCTGATGCCAAAGCAGCATGGCTGCCCGAGTGTGTGTGGCCAGTAGGGGCTTCAGCATTTGGAGTAAAAACTAAGAATCACACGGGGCATAGTGTGAACACCACCAGAATGGTGGAAGAATAGAACGACGCTTCAGAAACTGAAAGATAGAAAGTACAACACTCCAAAGAGAGCCGGCCCAAAGCTACACAAATATGTCTATGCCGATTCTACTGCTGTTGCTGGTTTATATTTTAAAAAAGCCAAACTGTGTTCTGTGAGTGAAATGAGACATATGACATTAATCATGTGCACATGTCCTTTGCTTGGTCCCCTTCCTTCTTTATTAATTGTAGCGACAGGGAAGGGGACAATCTGGATGGGGAGTGGATTAGGACAATTTTGGATTGAACCCTTTGCCCCACCATAGCCTCGATCCAGACTGGCAGAGGGGATGGGACATAGCTGCTATTTTCTTGGGCTGAACAGCAGCCATGTCCCCCTGCACCCCAGCCCAAATCAGGACCGTAGTGGGAGCTAATGATCTTTCCACACCTGGCATGCTGCAGTCCTGATCTCCTTCTAGATCAGCCTCCCCCATGTGACTGCTTTTTGGTACAGAAGGAACAACAATGCAACGAGTCACATCTCATTTTGTGCTATCTGTAAGCATCACACAACTCCGAACCATCCCTAAACCCTCTCGGTGGATGCCAACACACAAAAGGCAGCACACAGACAAAACAATTTTACTTTTTTTAATTGGGTGGCTGCAAATAAGAAAAAGCTCTGTAACCAAAAATGTCATTTTTTAAAAAAAGCTGTGCAAAATTAGTATAAGCTTTACCTGTTGCAGTCTGCATTGCCACTATGGTGGTGGTGCAGGCAGATGCAGATGTTTTCCTGGGTGTATTATTCTGTTCCCATACCTCCCCCTAGTGTAATAGTCAAGCAACTGTAGGCTAAAGAAGGTGGCTTTCCTCCAGTTTTCGAACTGTCAGCAAAATATTCTACACTGTCAGCTCTCTTTGATGCGACCCAGGAGCGAAAACAGAGAAAGTCACACTCTGTTAAGACTATTACGCTTCTCTCATAGTGCAGCTGTTGACCCATCAGTCTCACCTGTCGCTGTGCAGTTTTATTGTAGGACATTTGTTTTGTCCCTCTCCTTTCATTCCCCATCTCACATTTCTGTAGACCAGCTTTCCAGGCAAGATCTTGGATTTGTTACCTGTAGGCATTATCAGGTTGTTTGCTGATATACAAGCAAGCTGAAGATTTGCTCTGGTTCAGACACAGGCTAAGCATTTGCCACTGAGGCTACACCGAGACTACACACATAGCCTGCAGCAAACAGAGGAAGAAGAAAGACCTGTCTATCACTTATCACTTATCGCTCCCACCTGTGCATGTACACAAACAGTTGTGGCTAGGGATAGGAGAGAAATCTACTTCTGTTCACATTTTAATGCTAATTTGCCTAATTTGCCCTTCCCAAACCAATAAACTTAAGGGGGGCTATTGGGTTGTTTTTATTTTTATTAAGTATTTTGTAGTTTTATATCTTGATTTTATTCTGTGAACTGCTCTGGGTATAGGGTGGTATATAAATTCAATAAATAATAATAATTAATGATGTCAGCTATCCATCAATAAAGGGACGTGGGTGGCGCTGTGGGTTAAACCACAGAGCCTAAGACTTGCCAATCGGAAGGTCGGCGGTTCAAATCCCCACAACGGGGTTAGCTCCTATTGCTTGGTCCCTGCTCCTGCCAACCTAGCAGTTCGAAAGCACGTCAAAGTGCAAGTAGATAAATGGGTACCGCTCTGGCAGGAAAGTAAACGGCATTTCCGTGTGCTGCTCTGGTTCACCAGAAGCGGCTTAGTCATGCTGGTCACATAATCCGGAAGCTGTACACTGGCTCCCTCGGCCAATAAAGCAAGATGAGCGCTGCAACCCCAGAGTCGGTCACGACTGAACCTAGTGGTCAGGGGTCCCTTTACCTTTATCCATCAATAGCCACACTTCTCCAAATTTTGTGAAGCAATTCTTCAATCAAAAAAATGTGTACATACAGAAAAAGTCATAACTGAGTGAAAATAACTTAGAAATCTGTTTATTAGGAACAAATGCATTATAATGTATGTATATCAGGAGAAATGCACACAAGTATGCTGACAAATTTTCATGAGGAGTTTGAAAAATGGCAAACCAGTGGCCAAAATGTGGTGAACAAAACTGACTGGAACTTTGAGAAGCCACCATGACAGATTCGTCCATAACACATTACAGCCTCGGCTGTCTCCAGGCAGGTTAAGGTAGCCCAGTGCACTGAACAATCATGCCCTGTAGGGCAATTGATGGTTTGTGATTCCTGCATCAGCATATGGTGATGAATTTGATTGGTGCTGCAGGTCATAACATGTGGTGAAACACTTGATTTTCATACAAAGCACCTTGTGTGAGCCTTTCCTCCATTTCCTCCAGTAAAAAAGGATGCTATTCCCCCCCCCAACCTGTCATTTGACTGTCCCCTATTGTGTCCCCAACGGAAAAGACAAAGAACTTCTTTTCTGATGCATGCAGTGTTCAGAAAGTGCTGTGTCAGCTAGCTAGTTCAGCAGAACATGACTGACATGCAGAGGGAGAAAAAGCCACTGTAGAGTATCTATAGAATTAAAACATCTATACCTTTCCAGCACTGCAGCAGTAGCGTCATGGCCATTCCTGTAAAAAAACAGAAATCCTTGTTTTTCCTGTCCGCGGTCACTGCATCTGTGGAGTTTTCCTGAAGCCTATTTATTTCAGTTTAATTAACTAATTTCTAAAACAACTACTGTTATAGGAATTCAAAGGTCTTATATATATAGAATAAATGTTCATAAATGTACAAGGCAAACACACATGCATAAGTGTAATGTCTGAAACAGTACAGGACAGCAATCCTAAAGCCATTTTTGACTCCCCCAAATTGACCTCAAATATTTCACTGCAAGGAGGAAGGAAACGGGGAAAGCTTTCCAGTTGTCTTTGGACTGTAGGGGCTTACACCTCCCTTTGCAAAGTCTGGCCAGTATCTGTTAAGCTGAGCAAACTATCAATATATGTAAGAGATTCCGGAACTAAAGTATTTACCATCACAAAAGAATGGCCAGACTATCCTGACAGACAGGTTTTCTGCTGTAGACCGCCCCCCTGTGATGTATATATGTTGTTTTGGGGGGTGGTCTTGAGCTACAGGGGAGGCAATTTCAAAAGTCTATATAAGAGCTTGCGCACCATTGTTCAGGGTTCCTCTCCTCCCTCCCTGCATGGGGGGAGTGGGGGACCCTGTTGCAACAGTTTAATAAAGATTAAGCTTACTAGCTGCTTTGCTTCTCAATATTCTCTGATTGGCCTGTGTTATTTTCTCCTACCGATAGAGAACCTACATAAGGACTCTGTACGGGCTCTTGGATACCCCATAAGGGATAAAGGAGCAGTATTTTTCTTATAACACAGTACTCTGTACAATCAATTATTTTTTCAGCTTATTTTGGGTCAGTACAAAAATGATTTGGTTTGTGGTCATAACTTCACAACAAAGCTATTTTTCAGCACTAGTGCAGAAATGGATCGTGCCAGCATCGTTCTTGCAGCAATAGCAGTTGGCAGTAAACTTTGTAAAGGCACACAATGGTAAATTGACATTGGCATATGGAAACTTTGGTTCTGGTTAGCTTGACCTTGTTGGCAGCCTGGTACTTGTTAAACCTGACTGTTCCACATGGCCTTATGCTCATCTAAGCCAACCGGTAGTTTATGCTACTCTTGCAAAGACCTGTGAGACCCCTACAGAATCATAAGGGATAAAGGAGTAGTATTTTTCCTATAACAGCTACTTTTGCTCATACAAATCTCTGCATAACTGTACTCTTTTGGCTCCCCCAAATAAATCTTTCTGAGTTTAGATGCAAAGGTGAATCCTATAAAGCTACATTATCTTGAAGTAGCGTGCATGGCCCTGGCACAGTAATCTTTCCTGGTGGAGAAAGGCAGAGGTCTACTTTCACATTTTCCACCTTTCCCCCCACCAATGGGCAATGGCGAGGCCCCTGTTCTTCCTTCTTATGGTCCTCTATCTTGGGCTAAGACAGGCATGTCCAAAGTCCATTTTGGGGGTCTAATCCGGCCCGCTGGTTGGGTTGAGGTTTAATCCGGCCCCTGTGGGTAAAATCCTAAAAAAACCTCAACTTCAATCCTAAAAAAGGGTTAACTTTGGTTGGCCCTTCACTTCATCAAATCTGGCCCTCTTTGAAAAAAGTTTGGACACCACTGGGATAAGAGATCCCTTGAAATAGAGGACACTTGGTAGCCCTGGAAATAAGAAGACTATCTACTTGAAAGCAGGACATCTTTTCATGAATACAGTTGGTGGTGAATAATCCAGCCATGGGAACAATTAAGACAGAAAAAGCCTTTCCTTTGCTTGTGCCCTTTGCAATACAAATTAAGCACAACAGTTGCTTCACTAGAAATGAAACAGCTACTGTTGAATTCTGCGAGGGAAAACACACATTAAAAGAAAAATCCAACCATGCAAGTTGGCTGCTTTCCCTTATCCTGCACTTTCTCACTAATCTAGTTCTGTCTCGCTAATCTCTAAAAACGCAGTACGGGTTTATTTATTTGTTTATTTTCAAAATACCCTCAAGCAGAACATGGGGCAAGTTTTGCCCAGGTTTGTTTCATCGGTTTCCAGGGCTTTCTAGGGGAAATGACCTGCAGAGTTCTTCCTGGCCTCATTTCAGTTCATGTTTTGCACCATATTTGTCACTGATCGCCAGGGCTGTAGAATGAAGTAGCCAAAAATTGTTTTAGCAGAGCTAAAAAGAAAAAAAAGAAAAAATCTGGATAAAAAGCAGAAGACATTGTTGGCAGACAGACCTATTACTATGGTAGTTAATCCAGATTTTTGATGGCCCTGCTCATTAGATATCTGACTTGCGTATTTTCTTGGGCTTTATCGGCAGAGCTGGGCCTGGTCCAAATTCACTAAAAATGAATTCGTCCTAGTTGGGACTGGAACCTTTGTATGGACTTCTTGCATAAATGAGAAAATTAACTTGTAATGTTAGGATTTGAAAATTGAATAAAATACTGGTTTACAGAAGAGAGAATGGTTGGATTTTAACAAGTTTGAATACTATATTTAGCTGCAGGACAGAGAACCAGAAGTCTTCCTATCTTTCTTTAATCCTTTCTCTCTCTTCATATTTTGCTTTCTCTCTCTTTCAGTCTTTTCATTTTCTTCTTTCTGCCCTTGTTCTTTTTTAGATTAAGTAGCTGTTATATTTCAGTGCATTATAAAAAAGATACTTTGTAATGGGCATGAACTTCTGTATATTTTTGAATAAGTATCAATGGATAATTTTAAAACTGCATTAGCACACTGCAGAGGCCAAATAAATGTCATTCACTTAGGGATCATTTCATTTTCACTGTTAACAAGTTTGAATTTCTGTAAGCAGCTGTATGTGATTACACCCTTCTTTTGGTGCTTTTTATATTTTGCAGAATCTTCAGGCTGTTCAATAGGATCTGGAAGGGACTTGAGAATTAATATTCTCCTTCCCTCTGCTGGGAACAACCTGTTCTCTCTGATGAGTTTTGCTCCTTGCATTGAGATCCTTAACCATTGCATTGAGATCCTTGCAATGAGATCCTTAACCAATAAGGGCACAACTCACCCTGTTCCTTGAAGCCATTAGCCAAGACCCCAGAGGCTATAACACTCACTTCCACCCTTCTCATGAGAACGGGGCAGGGAAATCTCTGAAAGCATGCTTAACTTCAGAAAAGTTCAGACAGCAGCAAGATTATTTTCCAAAAAGACATCCCACAGTCTGGGAAATTCATCCAGACTTCTTCCAAGCCTGGAGAAAAGTGGGGATGGAATTCCTTGACCTCAGGGAGGCTTGGAAGATGTCTTGTAGGTTTTCAAACTTCTCTGAAGTTTTTTGCAGGCTTAGAAATGGGGAGCTCCCCCTGACATCATACTGAACCTCAGAGACCTCATCCTTACCCTTCAAGGAGTCAAATGTGAGCCAAAATTTGTGGACCATTGTGTGTGTTTGAATATTAATATTTGTAACTTGTAAGATGTCATGGCCAGACTGACTCAGGCAAAAATTGAAATTAATTAGATAAACAATGCCTTGTAACATATAGCAGAAAGCCAGAAGCAGTGCTTTTTTTCTATTAAAAAATGTTTAGGCATACTCAAGAAAATCACCATTTTATAGTTCAAATCAGGGAAAATAAATACAGCAAATGGACAAAAGTACAAAGATTCACAAAATGTTAAGGGGTATGCTTACCCCTGCATCCCCCCAGAAAAAAGCACTGGCCAGAAGCATCCTGAAGGGACAAACCAAGGCTACAATCCAATGGAGGACTCCCTGGTCCTGAATGGGGTAACTGTGCCCCAGAAGGACCAGGTGTGCAGCCTGGGAGTCATTCTGGACTCACAGCTGTCCATGGAGGCACAGGTCAATTCTGTGTCCAGGGCAGCTGTTTATCAGCTCCATCTGGTACGCAGGCTGAGACCCTACCTGGCCGCAGACTGTCTCGCCAGAGTGGTGCATGCTCTAGTTATCTCTCGCTTGGACTACTGCAATGCGCTCTATGTGGGGCTACTTTTGAAGGTGACCCGGAAACTACAACTAATCCAGAATGCGGCAGCTAGACTGGTGACCGCTAAGCGGCTGCCGAGACCATATAACACCGGTCTTGAAAGATGTACACTGGCTCCTAGTACATTTCTGAGCACAATTCAAAGTGTTGGTGCTGACCTTTAAAGCCCTAAACGACCTCGGTCCAGTGTACCTGAAGGTGCATCTCCACCTCCATCGTTCTGCCCGGATACTGAGGTCCAGCGCCAAGGGTCTTCTGGCGGTTCCCTTGCTGCAAGAAACCAAGTTACAGGGAACCAGGCAGAGGGCCTTCTCGGTAGTGGCACCCACCCTGTGGAACGCCCTCCTACCAGATGTCAAAGAGAAAAATAACTACCAAAGTTTTAGAAGACATCTGAAGGCAGCCCTGTTTAGGGAAGCTTTTAATGTTTAATAGGTTATTGTATTTTAGTGTTTTGTTAGAAGCAGCCCAGAGTGGCTGGGGAAACCACGTGGGGTATAAATAAATTATTATTATTATTATTATTATTATTATTATTATTATTATTATTATTAAACTCAATTACCTGGGAGGAGTAAGACACATTCAATTCAATGGGACTTTCTTCTTAGTAATAATTGTTAGGATTCAACCCTAAACCATATAAATATAGAAATCATGGTTTTGTAGACAGGTAAGATAAAAGACCACTGGATGGTTAAGTCCAGTCAAATTTGACTATGGGGTGCAGTGCTCATCTCCACTTTCAGGCCGAGGAAGTCGCTGTTTGTCCAGACAGCTTTTCCAGATCATGTGGCCAGCATCACTAAACCGCTTCTGGTGCAACAGAAACACCATTTACCTTCCTGCCGCAGTGGTACCTATTTATCTACTTGCACTGGCAGGCTTTTGAACTACTAGGCTGGCAGGAGCTGGGACAAAGCAATGGGAGCTCAACCCGCCGCACAGATTCAAATTGCCAACCTTATGTCAGCAAGCCCAAGAGGCTTGGTGGTTTAGAACACAATGCTACTATGATTGAAGCGATCACTAAAATCCAGTTCTATTCATTCATATATATAAGCATTGAATATTTTTATCTAGAGGTATCTGAGCATTGGATCGAACTAGCCAAAGTTCAGCTCATTGATTTCAAGGGGAAAGGGGGGGGGAAGCTTACATTTAATCCTCCCATTAAAACCAACAAGACTCACGAATGCTTAGTTTGGCTTAGTTTACAACCCTTGTTTTAATTTTTGCTCTGTTAGACAACTGTCTCGCTGCTAGAGGTAGGAAATGTATAATATTACCACTCCAATGAGTAAGGGACAAAGCATCTGAAATCAAAATTTAATTCCTATCACTGAAGCTTTGAAAAAATAATGCCCTTTTGTAGCACCCTGCTTGTGGTTAACGCTTAGCTGGAATGAAATATTCAACGCAGCAACAGAGAAATTAAAATAATAATTTATTTGTCAGACAAATAAATGAGAGGCTCAGTGGTATATGGTTACCAAGCTCTGGCCTGCCTCCTGCCATTCTGGCCAGCACTTATATTCCCTTAATCCAGCCCCCTTTGCTCCTCCTTGGGCTGCCTCTGTTCAATCAGCCTGGTTGGATTTCCTATTGGCTGATTGCTATAACTAATCACAAAAAGATACACCCATATCCTCCTGTCCTTATAAGGGAGACAAAGAGCTATATATAAATGACAAATAAGTAATAATATATCTTACATGGAATCTTAATTACCAGCTCACCTCTTGCCCTCCTTGCCCTATTGCCTTCTAAAACAAATGGTTAATCTTACATTTTTATCTTCAAGGATCTTGAGTTAATCATCATTGAAAGATCTCCTTCATTTGAGGGTCTTTTAAACAAATGCCTGACAACTATATATCAGAAGTGTTCGATGGCGTCTCCTGTCTGGCAAGGGGGGCTAGGCTCATTTGCCCCTCTGGTCTCCTATTGCAATATGACTCTATGAATCTAGCATTTCTTAAATCCTTTGCATAATTACATTTAAGCCAATATATTTAAGCTAATATATTTCATACATTATCATAGGTAGCCTTTTAAAAAAATAAAACCTTTGTAAAATAAAAAGGAAGGAACTCAGTAAAAAACAGCTTTTAAAGATTTCCCAAAAATGCTCTCATTCTTCCAGCCAGTTGCCTTTTTCACTGCTCTAATGAAAGGCCCATGGTATCATTTTACTATTTGCCCATTCCTAATTGTGTTTTCTCAGCCTTTTTTATGTTCTGTAACATGCAGGATCAGTGTCCTTGCTCTCAGTCTGTAATTTCCTCTTTTTTTAAACGACTTTGAGAATTGTTTTTCCTGCTATAAATCAGGGGGGGGGCCCTTGTTCAGGAGGAAAACATTGCCAAGGTTCCTCTGCCTGGCATGAAACATTTGAAAATCTAAGCCCATTTAATTTAGGAACCTGATCAAGATATAAGCCAATATAAGTCTTGATTAAAAATGCAGTCTATATTCAGATGCCACATTCCCCCCTTTCAAGCTCAAGGACCTTGCTTACCAAGCGTCCTTGATAGCTTGATCTTCATCATATTCCTGAGGTAAAGCTCTGTATAGGGCCATGATATGAGGTAGAGTTTCATTCGAAATCATCTTGCTAATTGTACTTCTAAAACATGAGATGATACATGGCACCATACATAAAACCATTATTACTACCGTCAAGAAAAACAAGCAAGACAATAATATCCCTTTGAGTCCCGCAACATTAGGTAACCAATTGGTGAGCCATCCCATATCCCATCCTTCCCATGTTTGTACTTGGACATGTGCTATATTCTCCATCTTTGTAGCCAACACACGGATTGCCTCACCATTATCAGAAATGTTAAAGCAACAGGCATTCCCTGTCAAGTTCAAGACTCCACATAGGCCTCCCTGCCTGGCAAGTACATAATCCATTCCCATTTTCAGCTGCAAAATGGCGGCTCTACTTTCATCCAACTGTTGTGCAATAAGTCTCAAACTCTGGGCCGTTGCATTGGTTACAAGTTCCACTACTGCTTGCAATCGAATTATTCTGTTTAGATTATAAATAGGATCCCGTGCCCCTTGTATGAGCTCACCAGGATTCCAGGAGGCAGGATCATAATAGGCTATAATGCGCTCTGGTGGCCAATCATCAGTACCGCTCCAACTTTGGGTACTTCCTCCTGCTATACGAGAAATATCAGCATTCCTTCGTGTTCGCTTAGCTGAACTAGTGGGCATAATCCACATTGGTGGTAATACCCATCCCAGGAAACAAGTCCCACTCCATTTGGAAGGGAGTTTCTTGTATGCCCATTCTCCACATATCCACCACAACCATCGGGTCTGAGGTTTTTGGTACGTGGAGTACAGAAGGCGAAAATATCAAAAGAGGTAGAGAGTTCACAGTGCAGTATGTTAGATTGCCTTTTTCTGTCACAGTTATGTTCCACACCACTTTCCATGCATGAATAAAAGGAGGTGCACAGGGCAAGGTATTCCGAGTTCGATACGTAGTACCGTTTGCCCAGGTTTGACTATTCTTAATATAATCCCAAGTATAGTGGCAATGAGAAGAGCCTATCATGGTAGGATCAGCTGCATCTGATGATTTATGCACACAGATTTCCCCTTGCACAGGTATAACTCGTATTGGTTTAGTTGAGTTCCAACCGGGGAAATTCTGTACTTCTGTTTGGTGTGGCATTTCGCTTACCATACCAATGGCACTTAATGGTATTGGTAATAAGGGCATACCTCCCTCTGAATCATCTGGCCCAAGAGAGCAAACAAGGCAATTAGTCCTATTTGCAACATTGGCTATCATCTCAGCTAAGCCTACCCACATATTGTGGTCATGGCGGAATCCATATTTAGCAAATTTGGTCAGATTCATGGACCCTTCCCCTTCCCAAGGGATCAGGATTAATAATAAAATCATGTTGATGTCTAGCATATGCATTCCTTCCACAAAAGATTACCTTATTATGATAGCAAATAATTATTAGTCCCAATATAATTCCCCCAGTGACAGAAATGGGGAACCACCAAGACCAAAACATATATCCCGAGGATCCCCAATGAGTAATATCACTTATAATTGTTCCACAAGGGGGCAGTCAATCGATTGTATAAGAGAATCTTCCCGTTCACAGTCGCTGGTTCAGACGCTCCTCAAGCTTCAGGCGTGCGCAGGTCAGCCAGCTTCCAGGTTGTGGCTGCAGCAGGCCGGTCGTCAAATGTTGCCCGTGACCTAACCCGTTCCCGGTAGGGCTAGATACAGGGGTTTTTGGAGAGAGTCAGTTTTAAAGGATTAGAGGGGTCACCTTTGCATGTCCAACTGCCTTCAGACTTCTTCAAACGAGAGTGATGAATCCAGGGGGTCACCTCAGCTACCTTCACCGCTGTTAGAATAGAGAGCAGGACGGTGTAAGGTCCACGCCACTTAGGTGCAAGTGGATCACGTTTCCACTCTTTCACCCACATGCTATGCCAGCCTGGAGCTGATGAATCGGCTTGGCAATGCTGCACGGCGTGTGCTTGAGGGCCCACCTGTTAAGATAAAAAACAAACAAACACGGGAGAGAGACAAAAACACGGGAGAGATTGCACTTGTCCCTGTGTCACATGGTCTCCTATTTGTTTGAGGTCAGTTGGAATATCCTGAACAAAGGAGGGCGGCCTCCCATACAGGAGCTCAAAAGGTGACAACTTAAGTCTTTTTGTGGGTGCGCACCGAACACGAAACAGTGTTATGGGTCAGCAAGCACATGGGGATATTAAAGCAGCCTGTGCTTTTCCTTTGCAGGCTTGGCACAGCCCGGCCTGGTCCCTGGGGTGCAGGGCCGTAAGAGATGGAGGCAGGCTGGGCCCTCTCCCTCCTGGGTGAAGCACCTGCCGGAAGCCTCGTGGCAATCATCCCCCCCCCCCGGGGGCACACGCAACAGACACTGGGGCCAACGGAGCGTGGTGGGTTAGGGTGGCAAATGCCTCTCTGAGCTCCGCAGAAAAGCTGAACTTGCACCAGAGCCGCCTCTGACCCACATAATGGGCTATTGCCAGCTTGTATTTTAGGGAGCTGGTTTCTTGTTTTCAGCCTTGCAGCAGCAGTACCCGACTGCACACACTTAATGTGATCTCACAACAATCCTAGGAGGTAGGCCATGGTTATTCCCATTGTAGAAGAGAGGAGAAACGGAGTGATATAATGCCAGCAGTAGTATAAATATGTCCCCATACATGCACCATACAAATAAAGAGTGGACACATAGTCCTACAGATACAACCGGCCCTTTGAGGGTGACCAAACTGTTGATGCGGCCCCCGATGAATTTGAGTTTGACACCCCTGCTTTAGACATATTAGTGGGCTTCTGGCATGCCCTGCAGATGCCTTGCACAAGCGTCTGGCGGTAGGTAGTAAGCCTGGCCAGGTGAATTGCATTGTTTGGATCCCAATTAGGATCTTCCAAGGGAAAGTTGTCCTGGAGATGATGGTCAATATTATAAATATTTCCCACTCTGGCCTGCTCACGCAAATATATCTGTGCCTTTTCAATTATGTCTCTCCTTTCCTCAGTGGTGAAAAGAGTATTCAGGAGCTGGCGACAATCTGTCCAAATAGGACTATTACTATTGAGGTCACCAAGTCCATCATAGCCTGAGGTTTTTCTGCGAAAGATGGGGTGTTTTCCAATTCATCAGATCTGTAGTTGTGAATGGAATACATTGCAGGGTCGAAGTTCGAGGTGGCCGTGGTCCAGGTTGCCCATTAACCAGCACAGGCTCCTCAAGTGCATCAAATACTCTTCTAAGAGGGGCTACTACGTGACCTTTTTCTTCACTTTGCTCTAGGGGCCTCAAATCATAGGGGATGGTATTTGTCCCAAGGCGTTCTTTTAGCAGCTTTATACGCCTGGCTGTATTGCTTGCTGACCGATTAAGGTCTCCCTGTAACTTCTGTAATAATTCTCTAGGACTTGGATGTACAGGGGTTTGGGGTAGGCAATCAGTTGTTCCACTAAAAGAGACTGTAGATGGAGTTCTACTGGGACTCACAGGTGGAATAACCACTTCTGCTTGGGCTTCATTATAGGACTCCAATGCCTCCTGAAGATATTTATCATAATCTATCAAGGAATCAAGCTCTGTGACTCCACCCCCATTATTCGTTCCACTTTCTTGCCTTGGGGTTACAACTGGTGGAGGGTTTGAATTAGGCTCCCTTCGATGTGGAGCATAGGGTGGAGGTGGAAGCACCTCTTCCTCTGGTCCCTCAAAAATGGGTTTGAGTTTATTTGGCAAGATTCCTTTCCTAACTTCGGCTTTTACAGCCAATAATTTGCATCGTTGGACTTTGCATTCCCTTATCCATGGAGGATTTTTTATTTAATGTGCTCAGCCAGGAATCTATATATGAAAATTGTTCTGGGCACCCTCCAGTTTCTTTGGTGATGTTAGACCAAAGTTTGCTTACTAAATTTATATCAAAGGTTCCCTGGGATGGCCATCCAGTACTTTGTTTTGGCTACCCTAATTCACATAACGTTCTCAAGCGCTCTGGCGTCATTTTGACTCCATATGCCCCTGAGAAGGCTTTCTTAAAATTATTTAACATACATTCAAGAGGTGTATTTTCCCCCTTTGAACCCCCAACTCCCATTGTATGGCCCTGTGAAGTATCCACTCAGTCACTCACACACACGCCTTACTGGGAAACGAAGTAGTACTCACTCCACACTTAGGTCAGCTACACATTGTACTTTCTCACGCATGCAATGCGCTAGATACTTCAACCACACTCTACCTCCCAATCTTCCCTTTTCCCTACACCAGATCACCATCTGATGTACCCAGCCACCTAGCGTACTCAGTTCCCCTTTACTGAGACGCAGAAGTTTGATCAGGACTTCTCTTCCTCCCAATTAATTGGAGGGCCAAAACCCCTTAGTGCACTTACCCTTAGCTGGTTGCCTGTTTATTTCTCTGGTCCCCCCCGGTCCGTCGCCGTCAGTGGGCAGGGTATCAGACAGACGAGACTTCTGCATTCCCCCTGGAAAAATTTACCAGTGCGCGCTGGGAAGCAGTTTAGAGATCCTCTCTCTTGTACCCTGTCCAATAGGGCGAAGGGGCTGCGTTCCAGCAGACCACTTATCCGAGTCGCAGGCACCATAAAATGTAGCACCCTGCTTGTGGTTAACGCTTAGCTGGAATGAAATATTCAACGCAGCAACAGAGAAATTAAAATAATAATTTATTTGTCAGACAAATAAATGAGAGGCTCAGTGGTATATGGTTACCAAGCTCTGGCCTGCCTCCTGCCATTCTGGCCAGCACTTATATTCCCTTAATCCAGCCCCCTTTGCTCCTCCTTGGGCTGCCTCTGTTCAATCAGCCTGGTTGGATTTCCTATTGGCTGATTGCTATAACTAATCACAAAAAGATACACCCATATCCTCCTGTCCTTATAAGGGAGACAAAGAGCTATATATAAATGACAAATAAGTAATAATATATCTTACATGGAATCTTAATTACCAGCTCACCTCTTGCCCTCCTTGCCCTATTGCCTTCTAAAACAAATGGTTAATCTTACATTTTTATCTTCAAGGATCTTGAGTTAATCATCATTGAAAGATCTCCTTCATTTGAGGGTCTTTTAAACAAATGCCTGACAACTATATATCAGAAGTGTTCGATGGCGTCTCCTGTCTGGCAAGGGGGGCTAGGCTCATTTGCCCCTCTGGTCTCCTATTGCAATATGACTCTATGAATCTAGCATTTCTTAAATCCTTTGCATAATTACATTTAAGCCAATATATTTAAGCTAATATATTTCATACATTATCATAGGTAGCCTTTTAAAAAAATAAAACCTTTGTAAAATAAAAAGGAAGGAACTCAGTAAAAAACAGCTTTTAAAGATTTCCCAAAAATGCTCTCATTCTTCCAGCCAGTTGCCTTTTTCACTGCTCTAATGAAAGGCCCATGGTATCATTTTACTATTTGCCCATTCCTAATTGTGTTTTCTCAGCCTTTTTTATGTTCTGTAACATGCAGGATCAGTGTCCTTGCTCTCAGTCTGTAATTTCCTCTTTTTTTAAACGACTTTGAGAATTGTTTTTCCTGCTATAAATCAGGGGGGGGGCCCTTGTTCAGGAGGAAAACATTGCCAAGGTTCCTCTGCCTGGCATGAAACATTTGAAAATCTAAGCCCATTTAATTTAGGAACCTGATCAAGATATAAGCCAATATAAGTCTTGATTAAAAATGCAGTCTATATTCAGATGCCACACTTTTACAATTTGGTTAGAATTTACAGAACGCTAAAGTAAAGATGAGCTTTGTTTGCCTGTGCAGCTGGTAAGAAGCAAGAGAAATAATTGGATTTTATTCTTGTTTATCCATATATATCCTAAGGCAGCTTTCATGTTTTGCTTCTAGTTCAGGAGCAATGGATCATGCTGACTCACATCTGCCAATAAAATACTGGAAGTCAGGAGAGCTTACTGTAAGAAAAGTTTCCATTGCCAGGGGTGTAATTCTCAAAATACATTCATTCACATGCAGAGGCAGAAACTGGAATCCCATTTATTAGAACCGCAGACCAACTCAGACAGTGTGGCAAGCTATTTAAAAATCAGTGCTCTCAACTATATTCATGCCATCAAAAACATGGGACTAAGATTTCTTTGAGGGGTTTTTGGGAGACATCTCATCATTTATCCAGTATGAGAAAGGCATGTTTCTATTATTTGAGCAAACCAAGCTGCTCACCACCAGCTGGAAGAGCTCCTTACTGGTTTACTTCCACCAGGGTTGGGGAACCTTCATATGTTGTTGGAGTCTCAACTCTCATGGCCAATGGTCAGGGAAGCCCTGCCTCATCACATCTTCTGACTGTGACACACAGTAAGGTAAAGGGACCCCAACCATTATGTCCAGTCGCGGACGACTCTGGGGTTGCGGTGCTCATCTCGCTCTATAGGCCGAGGGAGCTGGCGTTTGTCTGCAGACAGCTTCCGGGTCATGTGGCCAGCATGACTAAGCTGCTTCTGACAAAACCAGAGCAGCGCATGGAAACGCCATTTACCTTCCTGCCGGAGCGGTACCTATCTATCTACTTGCACTTTGACGTGCTTTCGAACTGCTAGGTTGGCAGGAGCTAACCCTGTCACAGGGATTCGAACCGCCGACCTTCTGATTGGCAAGCCCTAGGCTCAGTGGTTTAACCCACAGCGCCACCTGTGTCCCTGTAGTGACATGAAAATATGAAACCCTGCCTAAGAGATATAATTCATCAAAGTAATCTTGACACCTCAGACCAGAAATTTAGAAGCTAATCTCCCTGTATTAAGATGTTTTCTCTCTTTACCTTCTCCTGCTGCCATGAGATACGGAAACATTTTAAAAACTGAATTGTTTCACAACAATTCCCTGATTTGACTTTGAAAGCTGCCCAAGTATCACACCATTTGATGATTAAAGCATATGGGGTTGCATGCAAAGTAGCATGCCCTGACAACACAAGGATTTCCACTTGCACAACGCGACATCCCCCATCTCCTCTCCCTATGCACCCCCTAAAATATGTTCTAGAGGTTCCCCCCACTCTCCAGAGCAGGTTTGGGGAATGAATGGCAGGAGCAGGGGAAATTCCTAGTGCATCAGCAGAAATCCTTGTATTGACAGGAAGTTTTTAATGACTGATGTTTTAATGAATTTAATCTTTGTTGGAAGCCACCCAGAGTGTCTGGGGAAACCCAGCCAGATGGATGGAGTATAAATAATAAATTATTGTTATTAAATGATTATATGTTAATTGGATACCTCCCATTTTTTAAATATTTTAAAAATAAAATCAGTGCTCTCAACTATATTGATGCCATCAAAAACATGGGACGAAGAGAGGCTTTTGAGAGCCATTTCACCATTTATTCAGTACAAGAATAAAAAACCCATCATTTGGCAGTATTTGGTCAGTTAAATGCTACATACCAATAAAGTGATTTTATTGTGCATTGCTTTGCACTGACTTACATTGAACCTCACTTGTTCACTCAGTTTGGAGAGATCCTTTTGGAGCTCTTCTGTTTTCTTGGGTTCTCTTAATTCCAAATAATTGGATGCCATTTGCCACTTCAGTGCTCACCCCTAAATCCAGAACATTTATTAATTAAATAAATAGTATGAACTATCCCAATTGCTATTTTGTACATCCCTCCCTTGTGAAAAACACTCATTTATTCCAACTTAATCAGGTATTGGTCTGTAAAAGAGCACAGGGGCGCCGACTTATAAAAAATATTGGGGGGGCCCATACCGACTTATAAAAAATATTGGGGGGGCCCAAAACCTCCAAACCGCTGCTGCTGGGGGAACGAAAGGGGCGAGCCCCGGGCTGCCCCATCCTTAAGTGAACCTGTGAGGGCCCGCCCTTTGCGGCAGCCGATTGGCTGCCGCCGTGGGCAGTGAATATTAATGATGTATCATTTTTGTGCTTCATGCTGTGGCCACAGACATGTGATCTGATGGTGAATTTGGGGTGACCCAATGCAAAGATCCTGAGGATCCCTGAGGATCCCTGTTTTGTAACCACGTTTTTGCACCATTGCAGCCCCAGGCAACAGTGGGTGTGTGATTTGGGGGGGCAGGCTGTAGCCATGGACATGCTATGTGCTCTGATGGTGAATTTGGGGTGACCCAATGCAAAGATCCTGAGGATCCCTGTGGATCCATGTTTTGTAACCACGTTTTTGCACCATTGCAGCCCCAGGCAACAGTGGGTGTGTGATTTTTGGGGGGCAGGCTGTAGCCATGGACATGCTATGTGATCTGATGGTGAATTTGGGGTGACCCAATGCAAAGATCCTGAGGATCCATGTGGATCCATGCTTTTAAACCACATTTTAAGTGGGGAGGGAAGGAAAAACACAGAACGGACAAGGAGCACGAGAGGGGTGTGCAGAGAAGCAGCTGGCTAAGAATGCAGGGGAGGGGTATAACGGCAGGGAGGAAAGGAAGGCAAAAATTTTCCCTCACCTACCCACCCAAGCCAGCCAGCTCGCACTCTCTCTCTCTCTCTCTCTCTCTCCCTCCTGCCTGCTTGCCTGGAGCGGAGGGGCTTTCCCTGCTCTTTGTTCCGTTTGAGCAAACACAGCAAGGAAACAGAGGAGGGTGGGCAGTAAGACCCTGAGGCAGAATGCAGGAAAGCAGCCGCTTCCTCTTTTTGAGGGGAAAATACGGTAATAATTTTCTTAAATTATTGGGGGGGCAGAGCCCCCCCAAACAAATTTTTGAGGGGGCTCGGGCCCCCTCAGGCCCAATGGAGTCGGCGCCTATGAAAGAGCATCCCCTTTTGTCCCATGGCTGGTAAATTTACTCTAGGGAGGTCGAAAGTCCTAAAACATACATGGACCAGAGAAGATGGTCCAGTTCTATGGGGGTAGAGGTAACAGAACACTGAAGCCATTCTACAGGCTATAA
The DNA here is from genome assembly GCF_964234715.1 of Podarcis melisellensis. Classification (NCBI taxonomy): domain Eukaryota; kingdom Metazoa; phylum Chordata; class Lepidosauria; order Squamata; family Lacertidae; genus Podarcis; species Podarcis melisellensis. The sequence goes on along the minus strand of NC_138528.1, from coordinate 71,848,243 downwards.
AGAATGAGATGATAGTGAAATCCTAAATTACGAGGAGCAGTTCAGCCCGTAGAGGTTGAGGGGTCATGGGTTATTTTCAGCCCTCCACTCCTGCCACAATAAAAATATTTCTCCACGTGGTAAGGTGGTTCATCAGAGAGTGGGCTCTAATTGACATGAAGACGCCAGGTTTTCCTTCCCCAATGCAATTCCCCCACCTGAAGTAAAACAGACCAGAATTCTGCCATTTCATCCTGTGTATTTTGTGAAACAGCTAGCCATATTCTGTGGAGATGGCGTCCCATACCGAGTTGAAAGAACTGAGTTCATCTAGTATGGCAGTTCTTAGTTTGGCAGGATTTTGTCAGAACATCCTAAACCTCCTATGACTCTTTAAATAATAATAATAATAAAAAAACATTTGCCATCACAACTGTGGTATCAGAAAGCTAGAGAAGACTTGTTGATTGCTGTTCCTGCTGGAACACCAAGTCTGGTTTGAGATGACAGAGTGCCATCTAGTGATCAGATTAGCTGTTTTTTTAAAAAAAAGCCAGTACATAGTAGGAGTGTGCCGACTCAATCCTAAATTCCACAAATCCTAATTTATAAAACCAACTCCCTCATCCCCAAACTCTTGAGTTGCACTTCCTGGAACTGTGCAAATCAGTAATTTACCAAAAGGGGCAGACATGCACTCAGAATTAAGGATCTTTGCATCCATCTTGGCCCAGGGAACTGAGCTCATAGTTCTTTCAAACACATTCCTCCCCTCCACCCTAATTTGGGGGTGGGGAAGTACTTGCCATTACACAGGGGGAAATGACCCTGCAGGCCTCTAGGTACCGTTTGGCTACAACTCCTACCATTCCTGACCTTTGCTCATGCTGGCTCAGGCAAGTGGGAATTGGGACTCCAGCACCTGGAAGGTCAGAGGCTCCTGACCCCTTTATCAAACCATTGTGAAGTCAGAAATCTTTTTTGGTGACTGCAAAACATCTAGAGATCCATTTTCTACCCACCTCTAGCATAAAAAATCGCAACCTTCTCTCACTTCCACGGGAGTGCATGTGTGTACTCATCTCCTCATCCCAGTGGGAAACAAAGCTTTTCTCCCATGTCAGTACAGGAAAGAAACAAGAAAGCCTCTCTCCCTCTCTCTCTCACACACACACACACAAACACACACACACACACACACACACAGTGTGTTGGAAGTTTGGGTGCAACTCAGCTTGCAGAAGAGGGGTTTGCATAAAGACAAAGAAGTCAGCATAAAGGTACAGTGATAGTCTAGGAATATAATAAATAATTAAAAAATAATAATATATTACTTATACCCCGGCCATCTGGCCAGGCCTGCCCAGCCACAATATACAACAGTATATTAAGAACACAATAAAACACCAAACATTTAAAACTTCCCTAAACAGGGAAAAATGAAGGCTCCTCGCTCTTTCTCTGTTTAGACTGAGAAGTCTTAGGTTGTACCTCCCTCACACTGACAGACTTCAAGAGGTCAGCTGGGAACTATCCTGAGTAAAAGGAGCAAGGATGGCTGCCTTTCTTTAGTTTGTTAGGTTAGAGAACTAGAAAACTACTTTGTTATTTTTCTTATTCTACAAGCATCTCTGTGTGCGCTTGTTTATTTGCCTAGCTGGAGTACCAGCAATGATTTTTCAGAAAGAGCTAATGAAGTGTGGGGCAGTGGGGTTAAGAAATAAAGAGGGACTCTCCCAGAAGCAAGAATGAGGTCTGGAGTCATACAGAGGCAAGGAGGCAAGAGGGACGTGGTATTCACCAAACTAGGTTAGTGAAAACCTGGGGTGTCTCCTGGTGCCACCATAACATTTTCTTAAGAGCATTTGGTTAGTGAAAAGGCATATTGTAAGCTAAAAGAAAATTGAAATGTCACCCTTTCATTAGAACATTAAAGGTTTCCTGAGAATAATGATGGAACAAGTGGGAAACAAAAGTAATTAAGCAATTAGTTTTGCTTCCCAATTGATTTAAGCAACGGTGCAGATGGACCTATAGTCTCAGTTTTCAACTCAGGACTTGCAAGAACTGTAATGATCTGATACTGTACACATTCTCACATAAGTCTTGCTGTTATAGGGGTTTTTGGAAATCATGTGGGGGGAGTAAATATACAAACAGCTCTTCTTAAACGTTTTATTCATCATTCAAAAAGAAAACATTCCATAATCTTTTTACAAAAAAAAGGCTTTGGAAAGAAGGGGGGGAACAATTCCTGCCCCTATTTTTCCAAGTTTTTTCCCCAGACCTTTGCACCTCTAGTTTCATAGCCCTTTGCTCCATGAAAAACTATAGTTAATGCAGTAGCAACGGGTTTATTTTAAAGTGATGCATTCCTTTAATTAGCTACAATTATGTTACATCAATTATTTCAAAAAAATTAAAGTGATAGTAAGAAGTTTTTGAGGTCCCCCTTATTACTTTTCTTATTTTCTTCAAGATGAAGCAGTCTTTTCAGCTGTGCGAAGTGGTCTTTGATGTTTCTCTGAGTCCTGGAGGAAGAACGAGGTGTTGATTGGCCAGATGATGTTCTGGAATTGGGTGTCCCTCTGTTGGATCCAGAATGATGGTGGCTGACAGGTGTGGTTTTGTTTGAAGACTTCCCGGCTGATGCCTTTCTGCCCAAACCTTCTCTACTCTTCCCAGAATGCCTTGTTGTTTTCCCACATGCATTGCAGGTAACCAGCAGGACATTCTTTGCTTCCTTGTACTTCTTCAAAAGCTTTGTTTGTTTTAAATTGAGTTTGTAGCCCTTTGCTTCCCGATTAAGTAGTTTTTGTATCTGTGGAGTCAACCTTTTTTTAGGCATTAGACGTACCCTAACATTACCTGGAAGGAGAAACTGGAAACAGTAATGACACACTCGGTTCACAGAATCTTGGGTTTTGTCTTCTCTGTTGCTGAGTGTCCACAGTAAAAACCGTGCTTGGGCAGGGCACGTGTCTGCCAGCTGCCGTGCTGCATCTTCCAAGTACTGCGGCCTGCCCATCGTCTTGAACAGATCCAAATGTCTGTGGCAAATGGATGAGCTTCAAAGCGAGCGATGATGGAATTGGCCAGGACTCCAGCAGCCTACTCTCTGACACCAATTATGTGACTGCCTGCAGAAGGAAAGTTAAAATAAAATAAATAAAATGTAAGAAACAGATTATTGCAGTTGGATTAATAGCTTGCAATGCAATACATGTAAGCCCATTTAACAGATGCAATTAATATTATTTTCAACTGCAGAGTAAACACACATTAGGTTTCATTGGTGTGTTGTGCCCGTCCCTGGTACTCTGGATCAGTCATCACTTGCCATCAAGGACAAGTGTCTTCACCATTTGCTCTCTTTCAGTGTTGTTAACTGTGAAGGATAAACGAATATTCCCCAAAATTATGACTGGCTGACAAAGCAATTATTATTTGAGGACATTTAAACAATGTCCAGCCGAGGACTTCCGGAGGCGGCGCAAAACGGCAATGGCGGTCCTCTTTACCGTGTGAAGAGGGGCTCCGCGAAAAAGGGTCGTCCGCTGCGGCAAAGCGGAGACCCATTAAGACAAACCGTAGGCAGAGCGAGCCTGCGGCCGTGGGACTCGGCGGGTGCCAGAAGCCCCCCCAGAAACGAGGAAGGGACCTCGTAAGAGGCTCCGGAACGTGAAAGGGGGAGCGGCGCTGTGAGTTCATCGCTCTTTTCGCGGAAGTGAAGCCGCGCTGCTGTTGCTGATGAGCGTCGACCTTTCTTCTTGAAAATCATCGGAATTGGCTGCAATTTACCCGTGAGTAAGGGGTACTAAAGATTGACTCAAATTTATTTAATTCGGCTGAAAACGGGAGGCGAGTAACAGGAAGTCCGTCTCCCGGTCCTGCTAATCAGAGCAAAGCAAAGAACCCGATGTGGGCTGAAGCGCTCAAAAGAGACTTTGAAATTAGTATGAAGGGGCATTAACAGACTGTGTTCTTTTAGAAATCAAAAAGATTGAAGGATTAAATCTTTTGGTTTACTGCGCTAAGGAATCTTCCTCCTATTGTGAAGTGACGTGGAATTGAAGGGATAACCGAGCTATCGGACTGCCAGTGTTGCAAAGGAGTACTGTCAGGCTGCTGAAACTTTTTCTTAAGTACAAATTGTTGCATTGATGGATACACTATCGCTTTAATACTGATATTGGAACCTTTCTGCTACCTTGTGGCACTATTTTGAAACAGAACTATCTGAAAGCCTCCTTTTCGAACTTGGGGACTATAAAAGTTGAAATAGGAACTTTGATGGTGGAAAAGAAACTTTCTTTCTTTTGAAAACCCCCCCTAGTGGATTTGCGGAGGCATAGAGGTCTGGGAACTGTACCTTATTGGGATTTTTTGTGGTTTAATTGTTTACATTCTGGACTTGCCTTTCTCATGGATTGAAAGACTATTTGACCTTGAACAGAGGCAGCTGGGGAATGAGTGGCCCAGGGAAAACAAGAGCATCTAAAGCTAAGGAAGCCTTGGCTGAGGAAGCTAAAGAAAAGAAAAAAGATAAGAGAGCTGGGCAGCTTGTTCAAACAACGTTGACTCATCAACGCAGATCCTCGGTACCAACTGTGCTGACGGCGCAGGAGGAAGAAGTTGAAACGCTTGCAACAGAAGATATGGCAACTGGAGGAACTGATCCAGTCTTGAAACAAATTTTGGAACAACTGGCACTTTTGAATAAGAAGGTGGACGATCAGTCATCTAAAATTGACAGAGCTACATCTACTATCAGTAAGTTAACAGATCAGGTTTCCCAGCATACTCAGGCTATTGAGAAATTGCAAGGAGCTACGGCGGAGAACTACAAATTAGCTGCGGAAGCCAATCAAAAAGCTGAGCAAGCGTGCAAAAAGGTGGAGGAGATCAAAGGGGAAGTAAGACCTCTGAAAAGACAGGTAGGAGAACAGCAAGCCTACCTGTCAATGGTGGAACTGAAAAGTAAGGAATGTAATCTTAGGCTGAGGGCCGTCCCAGAGCTGGAGCAGGGCAACCTAGAGGAATTTTTGACACAGTTGTTTTCTAAATTTTGGGGGGTTGAGGAAGATAAAGACTTCAAAATTGTGACGGCCTTCAGATTGGGAAGATCGGTTAAGAAAGACAAGTCCAGAGACTGTTTGGTTTGTTTGAGAACAAGAGAGGAAAGAGACAAGATACTAGGCCAACATTTTAAAAAATCTCTGGAAGTTGAAGGCAAAAGGGCAGAAATTTATAGAGACATTCCTAAATATCTGTTGGACCTTAGAGCTTCATATACAGACTTGGCTAAATTGTTAAGGTACAACGCAATCCCTTACAGGTGGGAATTTCCTCAAGGTTTATCATTCACCTATAAAGGAAAGAAGGTAAGAATTAAAACACCAGAGGACCACCAGAAGTTCCTACACGACAACGAGGAGGACCTCCAAAAGAGAGCTGTAGATTCTTGGCCTCCACCACCGGGATCACCACCAAGACCCGTACCATCTGGAGGCGGACCGGCACCACAGCCTTCGGGAACGGAGGACAAATTAGATACCCAACTGTGATACTTAAGAAGTAGACCAGGATGTCTCTACAGCTTCTTAGTTGGAACATAAATGGCGGGAATTCTCCAGAAAAACGGAGAAAAGTATTTCATATTTTGAAAAAAGAACAATTGGACATTATTTGCCTGCAAGAAACACATGTGACAAGACTCCACAGAAAAGTGTTAATTAACAAAAGGCTAGGCCAAGAATTTATCTCATCGGACAAAGTTAAGAAAAGAGGAGTGGTGATATATGCAAAGGAGAACTTGTCACCAAAATTCGTATTTAAAGATGAACAGGGTAGAATTTTGGCAATTGAAATTCAGACACAAGGAGAAAAGTTTTTAATTCTAGGAATATACGCCCCAAATGATGGAAAATCGGAATTTTTCAAGAAGCTGCATGAGACTATGCTGGACTATTTGGATTACAACAACATTATCATGTTGGGAGATATGAACGGAGTCACCTCAGTGAATATGGATAAGTCGCAAAGTGCTAATATAACGAAAGACGGCAGACTACCAAAAACCTTTTTCGAAATGACTGACAATTTGGATTTGATTGACATATGGAGGATCAAGAACCCTCTAGGGAAGGAAGGAACTTTCTTTTCTGAGGCCCACATGACATGGACGCGAATCGACCAAATATGGATAACTAGAGGGCTGGCACCTAAGACCAGAAAAGTGGAAATCTGCCCAAAAACCTGCTCCGACCACAACGCTTTGAGAATGGAGTTGAGATTAAATACAACCGGATCTTTCAGATGGAGAATGAATGACGCTTTGTTAAGAGATCAGGAGATTGTTAAGAAGGCCCAAAAAGTTTTAAAGGACTATTTTGAAATAAACTTAAAGACAAATGTGGAAAAAAGAACAATCTGGGACGCAAGTAAAGCAGTTATGAGAGGGTTTCTAATACAGCAGAACACGATTAAAAAAAGGCTCTGGAATGAAAAGGAGGAGAAGATTTTGGAGAAAATAAGAGAAGGAGAGAAAAAACTGAGATCCAGGCCTAAATCAAAGGAAGTATTGAGAGAAGTGAAGTTTTTCCAGGCACAATATTCGAAACTGATAAATCAAGAGGTGGAATGGAAAATTAAACAAATGAAACAAAGATCCTTTGAATCTGCTAATAAGTGTGGGAAGTTGTTGGCTTGGCAGTTGAAAAAGAGACAAAAGCTTAATACAGTTACAAATCTAGAGATTGAAGGGAGAATGGTTCAGAAACCCGAGGAAATTAGAAAGTGTTTCCAGAGATATTTCAAAGAACTTTATTCACAAAGGCCACAAAAAGGCTCGGAGGTGGACCAATTTGTCACAACTAATGGATTACAAAAAATACCCCAGGAAATGAGAGCAACCCTGAACTGTAATATTACAATCCAAGAAATTGAATGCTCCATTCAGAACCTCCAACTGGGCAAGTCTCCGGGACCTGATGGACTTACTTCCAAATATTATAAGGCATTGAAGGATTCATTGATACAACCATTGTTGGAAGTTTGTAACCAGATTATGGAGGGGAGGAAGGCACCGGAAACGTGGAAAGAAGCTTTCATCACGTTGATACCAAAATCAGAAACTGAAAAAACTCAACTCAAAAACTACCGTCCTATCTCACTCCTAAATGTGGATTACAAAATCTTTGCAGACATTCTGGCAAGCAGGTTTAAGAAAGTATTAAATGAAGTGATTCATAAGGACCAAGCAGGCTTTCTCCCTGGCAGACATTTATTTGACAACACAAGAAACATCATTGACATTTTGGAATTTTTACAGATTAACTCAAATACAAGAGCGGTGTTGATCTTTATTGATGCGGAGAAAGCCTTTGACAACATTTCTTGGATGTTTATGAAGAAAAATTTGGAAAGGATGGGAGTAGGGCGGGGGTTTGAAAATGGAATAGAAGCAATTTATTCAGAACAAAAAGCTAAATTGATAGTAAACAACGTGGTGACAGAGGAGTTCAAAATTGAAAAAGGGACACGACAGGGGTGCCCTCTATCTCCTCTGTTGTTTATTTCAGTCCTGGAGGTGCTATTGAACATGATTAGAAATGACCGGTTGACACAGGGAATTGTGGTCGGAGAGAAACAATATAAACTGAAAGCTTTTGCAGATGACTTGGTATTAACATTACAGGAGCCAGCCTCTAGTACTAAAAGAGCGTTAGAATTAATTTCTGATTTTGGTCGGGTGGCGGGATTCAAGCTGAATAAACAAAAAACTAAAGTTTTAGCAAAAAACTTGACAACTACTGATATAGAGGAGTTCAGAAAAGAAACAGAACTAAATGTGGTTAAAAAAGTAAAGTACTTAGGGGTGCACCTGACCTCCAAAAATTTGAATTTGTTTAAGGACAATTATGAGAAATGTTGGTCAGAGATCAAAAGAGACTTGGAAACATGGTCAAGACTGAAACTTTCCTTGTTGGGCAGAATAGCTGCTATAAAGATGAATGTTTTGCCGAAAATGCTATTTTTGTTTCAGGCCCTCCAGATCGTGGATAAGGTGGAATGTTTTGGAAAATGGCAGAGGGATATGTCTAAATTTGTCTGGCAGGGCAAAAAGCCCCGAATAAAGTTTAAAATACTAACAGATGCGAAAGAAAGAGGGGGGTTTGCCCTGCTGGACTTGAAGTTATATTATGAATCTGCAGCCCTCTGCTGGTTGAAGGATTGGATTTTGTTGGAGAACACCGATGTCCTCGACCTGGAGGGATTTGATAATGCTTTTGGGTGGCATGCATATTTGTGGTACGACAAGGTTAAAGTTCATAAATCGTTCAAAAACCATATTGTCAGAAGGGCAATTTTTATGGTCTGGTCAAAATATAAAGACTTATTGGAGAGTAAAACTCCGAGGTGGCTCTCACCGATGGAGGCCAAAGCACGTAAAAGACTCAATATGGAGGCCCATTGGCCTAAATATTGGGAAATAATTGAAAAAATTGGAGATAAATGGAGGTTGCAGAGTATGGAAAAGTTAAAAAACAAGGTGCGAGATTGGTTGCATTATGCTCAAATCCAGGAAGTTTTTAAAGCGGACAAAAAAGTGGGTTTCCAGGAGGAAAAATCGAAACTAGAGACAGAGTTGCTTGAGCCAAAATCTAAGTTAATTTCGAGAATGTACAACTTGCTGCTTAAATGGAATACACAGGATGAGATTGTTAAATCCTCCATGATAAAGTGGGCGCAGGACTTGGGGCACAACATTATGTTTGAAGACTGGGAAAGGTTATGGAACACCGGAATGAAATTCACGGCATGTAGTGCCTTGAAGGAAAATATTATGAAAATGACATACCGGTGGTACATGACCCCAGTCAAGCTTGCAAAGATATATCACCTGTCTGATAATAAATGTTGGAAATGTAAAGAGGAGGAAGGGACATTTCTACACCTCTGGTGGACCTGCCCGAAGGTGAAGGCCTTCTGGGAGATGATACATAATGAACTAAAAAAGGTGCTTAGACTCACCTTACCCAAGAAACCGGAGGCCTTCCTCCTGGGCATGGTAGACCAGAGGGTGGCTAAGAAAGATAGAACTTTCTTTATGTACGCTACTACAGCAGCAAGGATCTTGATGGCAAAGCACTGGAAGACACAAAATCTACCCACACTGGAAGAATGGCAGACGCAGCTGATGGATTATGTGGAACTGGCTGAAATGACTGGCAGAATTCGAGACTCGGGAGAAGAAGAAACGGAGGAAGTTTGGGAAAAATTTAAGGACTATTTGAAAAAGCATTATAAGTTGTATGAATGTTAAAAAATGCTTCTCTCTAGGAAATTATAGCTTCAGTATCGGTAAATCTTTGAATTGGTAAATAAGGCACAACAAGACAGAAGTGGTGTAATGAAATAATTTTATTGTGTTGAAATTAAAAATTAATGGATTCGGATTGAAATGTTTAGAGACCAGATATCACGATAAAATGGAAGATATATTATTATGTTTAAAATAAGTCAACAAATTGCTGAGGTTTTGGCTTTACAGAGAATGCAGTGTCCGGAAGATGGGGGGAGTCCACTAGATTTATGGAAACATGTATTTGGAATTTGAATTTTGTATATTATAAACCTAATAAAAATTATATATAAAAAAAATAAACAACGTCCAGCCGAACACACATTGTTCTTATGTTATGTATTTTAATGTTCTTTATATTCTAAATCACCTGTGATCCCCAGATGAAGGCCAGAATATACCATACATTTAATAAATACATAATAAATCATATGGGACCCATTCTCTTGCTGTTCAAAAGGGTTGATCAATGAAGGCTGAGGCAACAGAAAAAACAACTTACGGTACTATCTGTCTGAACCTCAGCTGGGGAGTTGCCTCTGCATCTGTCACCCCACACTTGCAATCAAGATGTGGTCATACTGTACAGCAGAAGATTAAAAAGATGATTCTGTAGGGGTCTCACAGGCCCTTGCAAGAGTAGCATAAACTAGTTAGCTTAGGTGAGCATAAGGCCATGAGTTTAACAAGGACAGGCTGCCAACAAGGTCAAGCTAACCTGAATCAAAGTTTCCATATGCCAATGTCAATTTACCATTGTGTGCCTTTACAAAGTTTACTGCCAACTGCTATTGCTGCAAGAACGATGCTGGCATGATCCATTACTGCACTAGCGCTTTGTTGTGAAGCTATGACCACAAACCAAATCATTTTTGTACTGACCCAAAATAAGCTGAAAAAATAATTGATTGTACAGAGTACTGTGTTATAAGAAAAATACTGTTCCTTTATCCCTTATGGGGTATCCAAGAGCCCGTATAGAGTCCTTATGTAGGTTCTCTATCGGTAGGAGAAAATAACACAGGCCAACCAGAGAATACTGAGAAGCAAAGAAGCTAGTAAGCATGATCTTTATTAAACTGTTGCAACAGGGTCCCCCACTCACCCCACGCAGGGAGGGAGGAGAGGAACCCTGAACAATGGTGTGCAAACTCTTATATAGACTTTTAAAATTGCCTCCCCTATAGCTCAAGACCACCCCCCAAAACATCATACATACATCATAGGGGGGGGTGGTCTACAGCAGAAAACCTGTCCGTCAGGATGCCTGATAATGGTCAATCATTGCTTAACCTGGACGGCCTGGCCATTCTTTTGTGATAGTAAATACTTTAGTTCCTGAATCATAACTTATGTATATTGATAGTTTGTGCAGCTTAACAGATACTGTATTTGCAAAGGGAGGTGTAAGCCCCTACAGTCCAAAGACAACTGGAAAGCTTTTCCTATTTCCTTCCTCCTTGCAGCGAAATATTTGAGGTCAATTTGGGAGAGTCAAAATGGCTTCAGGATTGCTCTCCTGTGCTGTTTCAGACACTGCACTTCTGCATGTGTGTTTGCCTTGTACATTTATGAACATTTTTTCTATATATATAAGACCTTATAATTCCTGTAACAACTGGGAAGACTACAATCTTGCAGATCTCTCCTTTGGAAGTAAACCCAAACAATGAAATGGGATTTACTTCTGAGTAAACGCACACCAAGAATGTAGGCAGTGGCCTTAATCAGAGTCAAACCCTTTGGTTTATCTAGCATTCTAGCTCATAGCTATCAACTTCTCTCCAGGGTTTCAGACACCTGTCTTTCCCAGCCGTACCTAAAGATGCCAGGGCTCTTCCACTATGGGGTACACATGGCAAACAGACGCCACACTTGCCACGCGCAGCCCAGCCAATTTGTAGCACTTTACCAGCTAGAATGATTGGCGGTGGTGAAAGCAAAAGCCGCAGCGAACGAATGAGTGAATAAATGCAAGAAAAGCAGCAGGATCCACCCCAAGCAATAACAATCAATGAAGTACAGATGCAAAATGAGAGGGCCACTCAAAGAAACTCACCTTGTCAGCCCAGCAAGTACCCCCATTCCCCACCCCACCCCAAAAAAAAACCACTCTCGGGAGAAAAACAACAAAAATAAAACCCGAATCCTTCTCCGGCAGAAGACCGAACTAACACAGCATTTTAAACCCGAGATGAAAACCCCACCGCTCTGTTGCACAGACACGTGGCGAGCAACCCCCTACCTGCGCTGTTCATGTCACGTGGCGCGTCGGAACACGTCCTCTCCGGAAGAAGAAGGGCGCCTGCGTGCTTCCGCATGGAGCGGAGTGGCGGAAGTGACCTCACGCACATTTTTTAAAAAAATGGTTGACGATTACGAGGTGATATAAGAGGTGGGAAGAGGAGCTTCGGGGCCGGAAGTGAGGAAGGAGGGAGGCAGGGAAGGAGGGGGAGGGAGGCGTCCGTGAGGAACTTTTTCCGTCAGCTGGGCGAGGGAAGGAGGGAGGGAGAAGGTCCTCTCGAGGGGCGGCAGGAGCAGCAGCGAGGCTGAGCGGCGGCGCCCCTTTCCGGGGGCGAAAGGGCCACGGAGCCCAGGATGGAGTTCCGCGATATCCTGATGGTGGCGTCGGAGCAGCAGGGGCTGAGCGCAGTGCCGGTGAGGGCTGGCGGGGGCGCGGGGGAGGGAGGGAGGCGAAAGGACGGTTGGCGGCGGGGAAGAGGCGACGGCGACCGCCTCCGGCCCGTCGCTTCCCTTCTGGGTCCCTCTCTCTTTGCTCTCCCCGAAGCGGACTTTCTTCCGAGTCGAGTCTTCTCGGGCTCTTCTTTCCGTCTCTCTCGCTCCCGGGGTTTCCGTGCGCGCTACTTGCTCTGCTTTTGTGTTGCTAATCTGTTGCTCGCTCAGCTGCCGGCGCCCGGCGAGAGGAGCCTGTTCGGCGAGGTGTCACGGGGGGGGGGATGCTTTTATCAAATGCATTTCTCGCTTGAGTCACAGAAAGATGCCTTTGTTCAAAAGCTGCTGCTGCTGCTTTTTTCTTTTCTTTTTCTTTCCGGATAGCGAACACTTGACTTCAAATCCCTACCCTTTCCTCTTTTTTTTAATCGCAAAAAAATAACTTTAAAACTTTAGAAAACGAGACCAAAAAGTTGGTTTTCAGTTACCTCTACATATGCTGGGTTGCTAACCTTAAAATCGTTCTCCAGTTGATCTGAAGCTTGGCCTAAAAACGTAGGGCTAATGTTTGCATTGAGGTTGTACAATGTCCAAGCAGATTGTGAGGGTTCAGGGAACTTTTTGGGTCACTTCTTTTTCTTTTTTAAAATTATTTTGTCAAAGTAATAATCATAAATAAAAATGTGCATCCCATCACCGAGACCATTCCATTGTAGCTATCCAACCTCCCAAAATTTCAACACCTCTTGCGATGGTTTGACCCCTTTCTGTTTTAACAGTACAAATTCTACAAACACCCTCCATATCTCCTCAAAATCCTTTCTCCTGCATATTTCCCATCTTACCTTAATGGCACATGTTAATTTATCACTAACAGCTCTATCCCACACCTCTTTATACCAAGTTGAATTCTTAAAGGGATTTATCTGGCTTATACTGTACTTTTTAAGAGAGCTTCTCCGGGCTTTGAAGATGTGCAGCAGGGTTCTCTGGGTGTAACAACAGCAGCACAAGCCAGCCTTAGACTTTAGGCGGATGCTTATTTAAAAAATAGCAGCTGTAGTTTATTTGTGAAACTCAAATGTTGCAGACAGCACATATAATCAAATTGTGAGTTTTATAGTTATCTGGCTTACCTGAATTTGGCTTATGGATGTGGGATATTTTAAAGAATCAGAATACAAATGGATATCTAGATTTGTTGTATCATTGAATGGCTGTATGAGAATTACAGTTAGCAAGGAAGTACTAAATGAAAGAGTTCTTAGGATCATGGTGATCATTGCATGTTCTTCTGGTAAAAGGTGTAAGATATTTGATAAAGCAAAGTTTATTTTAAAAAAAGCTTCAGGTGTTACAAAAACTGGCAACATAATATTAGTATTATGTAGCATTAGTTAAGGGTAGGTTACAAAGGAGCTTACAATGATACTTCTGGTTATGAACGCTTCTGGTTACGCATGCTTCAGGTTACGAGCTCCGCTAACCTGGAAGCAGTTGCTCCTGGTTGTGAACTTTGCCCCAGGATGTGAGCGGAAGTCACAGATAAGAATGGTTTCAGCTTAAGAATGGACCTCCAGAACCACTGTATTGACATTTTCTTTCTTCCTTTTCCTGAAGAAGCATGTTGGGAAGAATATCCTGAGATTTATTCCACCTTTTTTAGTATCTTAAAATTTGGTATCAAATTTTTCTCAAATACTGGGTCATGATCTTTTGGAAACTGTTGGTAAAATTCTGGTAAGAGACAGTGCCTTTAATTTTTTCTTTCTCTCTCCTCCTACCCATATAATTAATTCAATACAGCATTAAATAGAATAGCTTAAGCTTGGTCCAGTGCACCATGGGTGTAGAAGTGTGCATGAAGGATTTCCTGTTTGTCAGAGGTTCTCAGGCTTTTTATCCTCAGGGCCCTCTGGAGATGGCTTCAAATTACCCTGAGATCCATCAGTCACAAAATGGTGGTTCAGATGTAGTCACACAGTAGTGGCAGACAGAGGCAGAGTTTGGCATAATCAGCTTGCGGTTACTGACATCACTTTCTACTGATATCTGATCCACCTTCAGAAATTGCTAAATTATTTGCCACAGTATTTTCCTTGTGGCAGGGAGTTCCATAGCTCAGCTTTCCTCAAGCTAAGTACATACATTTGCTCAGCCTCCCTATTTTAGGGAAAGTGTGCTTATCCAGAGGCTGTAAGTAGAGAAGGCCTGTTCATTTATATTTTTTCCTTCCAGCCCCCCACCAATGCCTCTCAAAGTGTTTTTACCCATCTGCTGTATTCCCCTCCCCCAATTCTCTTTCCATACTCAACTTAATTCCCTCCATGCCAAACTCCCAATATTTTTTATCCCAGCTTCCTGATCCTTTTATATCAGCTTCTCTCATCCTCTTCCTTTCTTTTCCTAGTTTATTTATTATTGGTTCATTTATTTATTACCATAAAAATGAATCTTTTATTTCAGTTTCTAATTTCCATAAACACTTACTCTGGTCCTTTCCTCTCAGAGAAGGGAGGGATTACCTCGCTTCTCTTCTCTTCTCTTCTCTTCTCTCTCTCTCTCTCTCTCTCTCTCTCTCTCTCAACTTGTTTCCTGGACACTAGAGTGCAAGAAGTTGCTGATACAGGCATTGGCCCAATCTAAAGTCTATCACATGGTTAGGAGACTGGGCAGGTAATTGAGGAGGCTCTGGACAGGCTGTGGCACTGAGGCCAACCTCAGAGTGGCCCAAGACCCACTGGTATGCACCCAGCCTTCTGTTTGAGGGAGCCTGCCCTAGACTAGAGCATAACAGAGCTCTATTCTCCCTGTGGAGTTAGAGGGAGCAGACCATTGTCCCTTCATTACACTTCCTTGGTCAAGTGGAGTGGGACAGAGAGGACTGGCTAGAGATTTTGGAGTTAATGGACTGGCATAGCTGGCAAGTGTCCCTTATTTGAAGGGACAGTCCCTTATTCCAGCGCCATGTCCCGCTGCTGTCCCTTATTGATGGATGTCCCTTAAATGATGTCCCTTAAATTTCAAAGGAAGCAGCTCCTCTCCCTCCCTCCCTGCCGGCCAAGGAGGAGGGAGCCTCCAACTGTGTTGCTTGGCTGTGTTGCTCACCCAATAAGAAGTCTAAGAACGACTGGGGGGTGGAGCTTGCATGCCTTGTGTGTGGCTAGTTAATGGAAGCTGAGGGGTTTTTTGAATGCTGGATGCCATTTTGTTGCACGTGCTGCTGCAAACTTTGCAGTGCAAAGCCAGGCCGGGGAGCCATCTTAAGTTGAGGCTGCATAGGCCTTGTGGTGCATGTGATTCAGATTCTATTCAGTTGAACCTCTGGTTACAAAGTTGGTTAGACAGTGTTCTCGAAGCTACCAGCATGAGTTTGACCAGACTGCAGGAGGACAGGAAGACTGGAGTGCCTGGAACAGGTGAGGCTGCAGGTCCCTTATTTTGACTGCTGGTCCCTTATTTTCAAGGCTGCTGGTCCCTTATTTTCAAATCTGTAAGTTGACAGCTATGGTATGGTGATGGCCCTATTATATTCTGTGGAGGATGGAGGAAACAGGGCTTTGTTATAACCTTTGGAGACTTTTATGTGATGCCACATCCTATGGGGATGGATCAAGCCCAAGATATATTTTCTATGAGTAGACAGCATGAAGATTTAAATGCCTATTGCAGGTATTTTTATTTAGTCCATGTCTTGATTTTAATTCTCCAGAAAAGCACGCAAGTCTCAGTCTAACGAGAAAATGTTCTTCTCTTTGTATCTCATTCATAGTGTCAGTTGAAATATTTATTCTAATGTCCCAAACCTGGGTTGCTGTGGTTTCCTCAAACAGTGTGCAGCTATAATCTTTGCTGACGTAGGAAAGATGATGTATTAGCAATTCTATTTTAAATGCCTTGCAGGCAAATCAATGCATGCTTACTTTGAACTAAATTCCACTTAAATCAGTGGGGCCTACTGTCAAGTAAGTGCTCATAGGATTGCAGTCTTAGACAAAAACTGGATACAGAAAAAAGGCCGGGCAGCAAATATATCCTGGACACCCTTAGCACAGTTGCACCAAATAGCTGTTCAATATGCATGTCTGCTACACATGTAAAAAAAATGTTTCTTTTAACTTCTCCATACAACCAAAAAAACCACCATTCCAATTCTTATACTTGACCTTCAGTTTTCAAAGTAGGTTGTATAAGGTGACTATATTTTTTTAGCCATAACATTTCCACACACACACACCCCCAGCTGGAGACTGCTCTTCTAGATCAGAGGTGGATAACCTGTGGCCTTTCAAGTCTTGTTGGGCTACAACTTCCATCATTAACCAGGCTGATGGGAGTGGGGAGTCCCATTGCTTGGAGAGTCACAGGTTTGACAACCCTGTCACAGATGCTTTCAGGTCTCTTTTCACATAAATCTTTTATGAATAGTTCATTTTCAGCAATGCCTTCTTCTGTTTTAGTAATCTGAAAGTTTGGGCCGCTCTTCAATTTAAAATAGATTAAATAGAAATTTGAGTCTTGTAAGTGCTCCTGAATACAATACAGATTTCAACATTTACTAGATGAAAGGACAGCTGCAAGTGCGAAGGGTTGGTTGTCAGAGAAAGAGAGAAATTGGTGTTCTTCTTGGGAACCCTCACACAAAACAAAGAAATAGATGCCCCTCAGGGTCCCTTCTGACTCTACAGTTCTATGCAAAATAGGCTTCAGGTGAAACTAGGCATGGGGACAGTCCCCTAGAAATCAAGGAATGACTGCAACTTGATACAGAAAGTATTCATATATACTTCTGTGCTACACGTTTGATTACTATTAGCCAATCATGTGGCTGCAATAAAACTTTCTATAATCGTTACATCCCACTGTTGTCTAAACTGGTCAGAAATCTCTTAGATACTTTGAGCCCTCCCCAACCTTCTCATTATAACAATATTCATCAATGTCCATCTATATTAATTACCTTATTTATTAGCTGTCCACCAACATCTGCTTTCATTTATTTTGTGATTAATACATCCATTCTTATATATTGATATAATATTAGTGGGAATCGTTCTGCCTAGCCAGTCTCCCTTCAGCATTGCTATGGCAATTGACCTCCTTGAATTCTTTCAGTGTCAGGACACTGGCTGCTGCTTGTTCCTTCCTAAAAGCAAGTGAGTTTTTTTTCTAAGGAGAAGGGTTAGTAAAAGTTCATGCAGCTTTTGCTAGGCTACAATATATCAGGAAAATGGAGTCTAAGCTACTAAAAGGGATTTAATGAAAGCAAGAAACTACTGTATAGAGTCCAAATAGGACAAGTAAATGGAGTTTTCGCTTTCAAGAGAACATATTACATGTTTTGAAGAAGCTATCAGTAAAGTTCATGTTTTATTAAATGTGTATTGCCAGTGTGTGTGGATCATGATCTCTTCATGGGAAAAGTGATTTAATCAATGAAAAGGAATTACAATTCAGAACAGGGGTGGGGCACCTGTGACTTTCCAGGTGTTATTTGACTCATCCTCCTATCTGACCCAGCCAACATAACCAGTGTTCGAGATGGTAGGAATTGTATTCCATGAATATGTGGAGGGCCACAGGTTCCCCACATCTGATTTAGAAATATAATTCCTGAAAGTGTATTTCTCTTAAAGAGCTTGTGCTGAATGAAACCTCAGAAATGATTAATAAAATCTTGAGCATTTACTACAATTTTATCTTTATTGTTGACTTTGGGAAGTTCATCTCTTCCTGTAAGCTAGCAGAGTTACCGGTAGTTAACATTTGCTTTCCTGTGGTTGCGGTCCTAGGCAACATTGAACAGCATTCAGAGGTTCCTTTCCTCTGACAGGAAGTCTGTTCCTCCAGCAGAAATAATCTTTCTGTTCAAATTATCTTCCATTGGAAGAGAAGCATTGGATCCAGCCCATTAACTTTGAAAGTCTTATTTTACATCTGAGTAAACATGACTAGGATTGGACTATTAAAATGTATGTATTAAGTTTTCCTGAAGGTAATTTCAGATTTGAGGCACTTTAAAAACCATTATCAAGTAGTAAGCAGTTACTGAAATGTTACTGCTAAGAAGGATTTTAGGCTGAAACTATTCTTTGCTAGATAGTGAATAAGCACATTCATGATCATTTACATGAGAAATAGAAACAATAATGTATTGCATCATGTCTCGCTAAAATTATAGAGCTGTTAGTTCATCTCCCTTAGGGAAAACCATGCTAAGCAATAATTAGCTGTTTTCAAAATGAAGTGACTATTGGGCTTAGTAATGCGTCCACTGATAGCTCAGTTGTTGCTATAGATAACTCAAGATCTGACCCAAGTATGTAAATATCTATTAACTTGATTTAAAAAGTAGTCCTTGTTATTGTTCAACAGTAACACATAGGGTCTGTGTAGCGTAGGGAATGAATCTGGCCAAAGGCAATGTGATAGTAAAGAGTTAAAGTTTGAATTATAACATTTAGAATTTCTATATGATTTTGTCTTCTTGTTCTTGTTAAGCTGTAGTTTCAGAAATAGCATTGGGATCTTCAAATAAAGGGCTACTACATTCTTGTTATTTTATTTTATTTTTTAGCTTCACAGCAACTCTGTGGAGTGGGTCATAGTTCAATATCTGGCTCAGTCAGGGTTGTGAGATTTCTTCATTGTACTTATGACAACTGTCTACTTCTATCAAAGTAAAGCCAGGTGGTGGTTTCACTCTTAGTTTGGAGAGGGCAGGGTTTTAAAAGACACCTGCTCTCTTTTAAAGATGGGATAAATGCTAATTTTGGAGCTAACATGGTTTTGAATGATTTTCACCAATATTTCAAGGCATGGAGGGTGTAATCAAGTTTTACAAAATGAACTTTTAAAGGCCTTTGTGGTTTTCAATTTCAATTATTGCTTAAATGCTGTGTAACAACAGCCATCTGCAGTTTGCATATTGCTACAGCTTTCAACCCTACAGTTGCCATCTGGAGGTGCTCAGAAAAGGATAATCAGTGTTTTAAAAAGCACACCAGGAGAGTTTGACCTGTGCTTTTCGCCACTGCGGACAAGTCTTTGTATAAAGCTGGTACTTTTATCAAATAAAGAGAATGGAATGTTACTGCCTGTCTAGCTTGTTCACTGAGTTGTTGAAGGAGAGAACTTGTAGCTGCAGTAGACTTTTATACCTCATACAAGCTACGTGTTGTATAAAGTCTTGTATTAAAGTATTTGTTTTAGTGTTCCTTATTTCATTGAGAAGGAAAATCAATATATTCTAAATTGGTAATTATAAACATACCACTCTCTCACACACACATATAGTTACAGGTAGGTAGTCGTGTTGGTCTGGCGTAGTTGAAACAAAATTAAAATAATCCTTCCAGTAGCACCTTAGAGACCAACTTGGTATGTTATTGGTATGAGTTTTCGTGTGCATGCACGCTTCTTCAAATACAAAGAAGATTGGTATCTGAAGAAGTGTGCATGCACATAAAAGCTCATACCAATAACAAACTTGTTTGGTCTCTAAGGTGCTACTTACTGGAAGGAATATATATATATATATATATATATATATATATATATATATATATATATATATATATCCTGAGTGGTACTCAGGATATCACTCAAGAAATCACTCAAGATATCCCTCAAGTAATTAAGGAACAAAAGAAGAAAAGGCACACTAGCCTGGGAACTTCCTCTCTGCCCAGAACATTGGAGGCTATACACCACACCCCCTCAACAGTATTTATAGGAACTCAAACACTGAGATCCTGCTCTGTTCCAGTAACAAGAAGCCGAAAGCACCAGCCTGAAGATGACGAGTGAGACCTCGTCGAAACGTCGCCTAGACACCCCAACTTTTACACGGGAAGACACCCGAGGACACCAAAACCTGCATTCCTGTACCCGTGAAAATCTACGAAAGCATATATATATATATATATATATATATATATATATATATATATATAACATAAAACAGCTTTTTTTTCTTATACAGTTAAAGAAGTAATTACAATTAAATCTGACCATGTTTAAACACTCCCCCCCCCAAATAAATCACAAATTAAGTACAAAAATTCTTACTTGCATAAGCACTGGGACAGCTTTTTGAATAATATATAGCCTGTATTGTGTTATATCTATGCTCTTCTGATATTGTTATACTTCAATTTCCATTAGCTCCAACCAACATAGCCAGTAGTCTGAGATGATGTCATTCAAAATGTTGTGATAAGATGGTTTATGACGTATTGTGGCATGTGGTTGTGGCCAGTGCTAAGCACCTTAAACACCACTGAAATCAATTGCTGAAAAGGTTTTTATTGTTAAATTGCCCAAAGCCCCCAACCTGTTGTGTACAGTAGCTAGAAACCTAGAGCCTTCAAGATTGGTGTGTGGTTCTGACATTTTGTCTCTTTTCAGAAAAGATACAGTTTGGCAGTAGGCCCTCCCAAGAAGGATCCAAAAGTGAAAGGTGTTCAATCAGCAGCTGTGAGAGCTTTCCTCAAGCGGCAAGAAGAGGAACAAAGGAAAAAAGGTATATTTTTAAATTATCTTTCTCCTCCCAAGAGCCACTGTCACTTATTTTTGGTGATAACTGTCTTCTGTTTCCTTTTTGAATATTGTTGCCATAGTTCCCTCATTTTTGGATGTGTATTGGCTTCTAGAATCCTCTGGAAGCAGTGGCAAAACTTAAAAAGTTGGTTCATTTCCTCCCCTCTGTTCTGCATTTAGAGCTGGATTCAGATTACTGAAGCCCATGCAAGGACTTCTGCGAGCACAACAAGGCTTCCCACCTTCCCTATATCAATGTCTCTGGGGTAGTACAGCATGCAGCGAGCAGGGAGAGGGGGAGATCATTCCATCAGGCAAGCAGGAATTCCATCAATGCTGCTGGGTTGTTTGGAACATCAGAGTGTTGAATTCCTCTCAGTTTGTACAATAGCTAGAAACTACAACATCACAGAGACTGATGCATAGTTTTGACACCTTGTTCTTTCAAAGCAAGTTTTATTTAACAGGCTTTTTGACAAATTCCAGAAGATACTGGACAGAACTGCTCTTTGAAAGTCCTCCTCAGTTTTGCAAGCAGTTGCCCATGTTCAATGGGGAGCTGCTGCCTGAGAAACCCAAGCCCACAGCCTCCTGGGTGTGCTGAATTAATTGTGCAGTTCTTTAGATCTCAGTCAGCCCTTGTGTTTAAAGTGGAGCTCTTAATTAAAATTCTGCTGTGTTATTTCGAAGGGTAGCTTTTATGTTCCATGTCTGCTATTTGATTGCTTAGATAGTTTGTAGCCAGAATGTAAACTCTGAGCATGACCTTTACAATGCACACTAGCCATTGCAGTTTTTCAAGCTATCCCAAGATTTTTCAAGCGCAAAAAATATTTTACATAGGAACTTTCCTTCTTTTACAGCCATTGAAGAAAAAAGAAGAAAAGAAGAACTTCTCGCTAAACGTGTAGAACTGAAACATGACCGAAAAGCAAGAGCTATGGCTTCACGGACGAAGGACAATTTCCGTGGCTATAATGGCATTCCTGTTGAAGAGAAGCCTAAAAAGAGGCAAGGCCGTGAAAACAGTTCTGAAGGGAACACAGAAGGAGGTGAATGCATGACAGGTGATGAAACGGAGCAGTTTGAATATGATCAGACAGAATCGGAGCACGAATTGGAAGAATATGAAGAAAAGCCTTCCAAGGCACCAGTGAAACCAAAGGCGCCTCCCAAAAGTGCACCTCCAACATTGAACTTTAGGGACCTTTTAAAGCTGGCTGAAAAGAAACAGTATGAACCAGTTGAAATAAAAGTTCCTCTGAAAAAGACAGAGGAAAGACCCATGACAGCGGAAGAACTGAGAGAGCGAGAATACTTAGAGCGGAAACACAAAAAGGGGGTTATACTAAAAGAGAAAAAAGTTGGGAAAGAAATAAAACAGGTCGCTATATCAAATTCTTCCAAGAAGGAATTTTCACAGAAGGAGGTCATAAATGCTAAACCCAGTAAGCATTCAGCGGACAAACATTCCTTGCCGAAAGGAAGCCTTTCCTCTCAAAGTAGTACCGACAAGAAATCCAAGGGACCAGCTTTAAATGAAAAGCATTTGAAGTTGTCATCTGCCTCCAAACCCAACCCTTCTGAGAAAGCAAAACCTGCACATAAGGTCCCTTTGAAAAGCCCATCGAACAGCAGTCAAATTAAACCAGCATCTAATGGAGGTGGGAAATCTGGACCTAACTCCCATACCCCAACTTTGAAAACTGCTGCAAATGGAATTATCAGGCATCCATCTGCTAAAGAAATTGGTCTGAAAAAAACTACTAGCCAAACAAAACCATCTGGTGTGGCTCCTTCCCAGCCTGAAGGTGTTAAAAATGTCAGCTCCAAGCAAGCAAGCCGCAATTCAGGCGCAGGAGGACCTCTTCCACGAGCAAAGAGCAGCTTGAGTACAGGTCCAGGTCGGCCAAGCAGCAGTTTGATTGTTGGACGTGGACCACAGGGCAGTAGTTCGGGCATGGGACCTGGACGATTAGGTAGCGGCTCGGGATCAGGGCAACGAAGCAGCAGCTCAAGTGCGGGACTTGTACGGCCAGGCAGTAACTTAGGTGTGGGACCTAGCAGACCAGGCAACAGTTCAGGACCAGTGCGTTCTGGAAGTAGTCAAAGCATAGGACCCGGGCGGCCAAATAGTCTAAATGCAGGACCGGCAAGAGGTAGTAACTCAGGATTGGGACCAGGCCGGCCAAACACCACTCCAGTTGGGACTCTGAAACCAAAGTGTACGGTTGTATCAGAAACGATCTCTTCTAAAAATCTGGTACCACGACAAGGTAGCGGACAAATGAATGGAATGAGGCCATTTCCACAGCAAAGACCCAGGATCCCCCCACAAGGTATCTTTAAAGTTTGAGTTTATGCCTAATTTGATCTGTACTCTTTGTTTCATTCATACATTTGTTGTCTCACTGTAGCTGTTTGGACTTGGAGTTGCATATCTTCCAATCTAGTGCATGTTAGTTCAATGTGAGTTCCATTGAGTTCAGTGGTAGTACAGTACTCCGAGAATTTGTATAGGATCTCATTCTACCATAAACTTTGTAAACAAAAAAGCAAAGCAAAACATGGACTGTTTTTCAAACTACTTTGCAGATTTGATCGCTCCTCACAAACATACGTATGGTAGAATGTAGGAAACCTTCGATAAATTTTATGATCTTGTTAACGTCGGGTACATTTATGTGATTTCTGGCTTCCACAAGTTCATGCAAATTCAGTGTGAGCAGGAAAGGCTGTAACAGAGATATTGTGGCTGATATTAATTCCATGATTGATTTAAGGGTAAGAAGCTCCCTTGATCCGAAGCATAGGAATCACTCCAGTTGGGGGAGGGCAGAGTTGAGCTTTATTTTTCTTGGAGCAATCCTTTGCCAAGGCAGACAGGATTTCAACTTAATCTTTGCAGCAGTCAGTAGCCCTTACTCTCCCATAACAAAGGTTCTCTTATTCTAGATTAGCTTGCTGCAACTCCAGTGCTTGTACTGTATGAAGAAGCGATGTCAACCATTTTGGAGAGGGAGACGGTGCTGGAATGCTGTAGATGTACACAGATAACGCTTTGCTGCTAAGCACAAATCATCCTTCGCCTTGCCCTGCTTTTCCAAATCTGGGCCTAACATGTCAAGCAGATGGAATTAAGTGCAGAGTTTGTGTTCTAGTGTAGAGAAACTGCATGGGAGTTATCCCCTCCCCCCAAATAATCCTGGAACCCAGGGCAATTCAGCTAACCTGAATGTTGGAAGATTCAGGACAGATAAAAGAGAACTACTGCATACAGCACATACCGGTAGTTCAACTATGAAATTCATTTCTATAAGATGTGATGGCCACCATCTTAGATATGTTGAAAAGTGAATTGGAAGCATTAATGGATAGGGCTTGCCATGATGTTCTACTGCCACTGTTGGAAGTCTGAATCCCAGTTGCTGAGAATCACAAGTGAGGAGAGTTCTTTTTCACTCAGGTCCTACTTGCAAACTTTCTATAAGCATCTGGTTGGTCACTGTGAGAACAGGATGTTGGACCAGTTGGGCCTTTAGCCTGGTCCAGCTGGACTCTGTGTCCTTGCGTCTGGTACATAATAATCTGTCTGGGTACATAATAAGCTACCCAATAATGCTTGAAGCAAAAGGCCTAGTAAGCACACACCATTTAGTATTCTTATTATGAGGAAGATTTCAGATTTGTATTCCAAGAGTAGATTTGTTGTGTTGATGCAATACACCTCTGCATTCGAAAAGAACATTTCTTTTTGCCAAGCCGTTTACAGTGATCCAACCAAATTTGTTACTTAAATGCTGGGTAGCAGGGATGACTAACTTGTGTGCCTTCAGACAATGATGAACTCACATCAGCCCCCATCAGCCATGGCCAGCAATCAGAAATGATGGAACTTGTAGTCCAGCAACATTTGGAGGGCCGAAAGTTAATCTGCCTCTGCATTACACCAATAGCTGCCCAGAATGTAACCCGTGTAAAGCCTCATGAAGTGACTGTATTAGCTAGTGAAAAACCAATGCAGCACAAAAATAAATGTTGCAGCAGGTTTGCAAGTGTGTATTACATGTCTGAATTTCACCCCTTAGGTTTTCCAAGACCATTTCTTCCACCTATTACTAGTAAAAGGCAATATGAAGACGATGAAGATGAATACGATTCTGAAATGGAGGACTTCATAGATGATGAAGGAGAGTCCCAGGAAGAAATCTCTAGACATATTAAAGAGATATTTGGTTATGATCGGGCTAGGTGAGAAAAAGAATTTTGCATCATTTTATACCATTGTGTAGTTATGACAATCTCTATAACATTCATGTAAGGTGCATAAATAAAGTTTTCCCCGATACAGTTTCATAATTTAGTCTGCTTGAGTACTTTTGAAATTAATCAGGAGCTCCTTAAGAAAACAGAGTTTGAGCAAAAGTTCTCAGTGGTTTCTGTCAACTATAATCGAGGATAAAAAATATGAATGTGCATGTACTCAAAAAATGCAAGAAAGGGGCTGATATACTACTATGTGCAGCCTATTTATTTACTAGTATTTGCCAAAGCCATATGATTACTGAGACTAAAGGTCCCCACCCCTGCACTGAGAGGAACTGACTTGGTCCAGCCATATAATTATAAGGTTACTTGAAACATATTTCTGTTTTATTTAAATGCATATACAGTTCTGGTTCTGAAACACATGCATTTATGTATTATAGCAAAAGTGAACATATTGCATTTCATTTTGCCTATTACTCTCAGATATAAAGATGAAAGTGATTATGCCTTACGTTACATGGAAAGCAGC
This sequence comes from Podarcis melisellensis, assembly GCF_964234715.1. NCBI lineage: Eukaryota > Metazoa > Chordata > Lepidosauria > Squamata > Lacertidae > Podarcis > Podarcis melisellensis. Next base: position 71,822,885 of record NC_138528.1, on the reverse strand, counting down.
TGGAAAGAGCAACAGAAGGAGGAAGCCAAAAGGTAAGCAGAGTTGAAGCTATCCACTTCACTCGCCCAGATTTTGGTCATTCATCAAAAAGAAACAGTCCATTAATGTGATTCCAAATAATGATGAGTTTGGAATCATTGTGAGCCATGGCAAGCAATGTAAGCAAAATGGTTGAAGTCTCTGTGAAGTGACCTCAAGTGAAGGGGAGGTTTTTGGCGAGAGAAGCTGTGGAAATGATTCAAAGTCAGCCATGAATATATTGGCATACTGTGGAGATCTGCACGTTTTCATCACAGTGCTGTTAACCTGAAACCAAAAGCCCTCCATAAATTTGAAATAAGTGAGGACAATGTGACCAACTTGGTGGAGAGATCAACTGGGATAATATTCCTGATGGCTTCTTCCCCATCTTTGTTAGTGTATAGAGCCTCAGCATCCATGCTTGCTTGAATGATGGTCCCTGGGAAGAATGTCAAAGACTGTAACTTTCTCAGAAAGTCAGCAATCTCCTGAAAACAATTTTAAATATTGGGCCCAAATGGAGACAATGTTGTTTTTTTTGTCCCATTACAAATGTTCTACTCAGTGAAGCACAGATGATTATATAGACCAATTACTGGTATTGTGAGTTTTTTTGCATACTTATTTAGCATATATTGAAGCTAAGACTGTAATTCTTGTATTTCATTTCAATACTTAATACATTTTTCACCTAACCAGCTGTCGGCAGAAGCCCTGCACAAGGACCTCTGCTTGTGCAACAGTGCTTTCCCCTGCCTCTCCCCACAGGCCTCTCAAAATTGGCTCTGGGGAAGGGTCAGAAGAACCCCTAGAACAGAATGGGGGGTATTGTTCCATCTGGCAAGCTGGGATGATTGCACAGGAAGAATGATTGGAAGAATGGAACATTTAATTCAAGCAGGTCTTTAAGCTGCTGCAAAACAGTCCATGGCAGGGGTTGCCAACCTGGCACTAATTGGTTTTTGTTGGTGCCCCTGGGAACACCACCGCCCCCACTCTGAGTTTTCATTTAAAATAAGCAAGTGTCTAGCTCTTCTAAAATGAAAGTTATGGGGCAAAATGTACAGATACCTTCTCTGTGAGGGGAGTGTGATATGGCAACCTTGTATATTTTTCCTAGTACAGAGGAATGCCCTCTGTTGTTATTGCATAGCAATTCTGTGTATTGCATGATCTCCACAATCAGCTGGCTCCCCATAGTGAGCATAAGGTTGTCGGGGGTAGTTTTCTCTCTAATTTTGTGTTACACCGCACTGTCCATGTGCACTATTTTGTGACTAGTGCCCTCAGGACTCGTCTGAAATTTGTAAAATGCACACTGCTCCAAAAAGATTGGTGGTCCCTGTTCTGTGGTTTCACTGCAACAAGCTTACATGCCTAAGCCTCTGGAAGTGTACTGTGCAAAAATAGAATATAAATGCAATCAGTTTGGTTTCCTGTCTGGTCATATATAGGATTGTCTGGAGGTATTATTGATCCTTGTAGCATCTTCAAAGCAACATGTGAATACAAATTTCAGCTGCTCTAACTCTCTATATTTATATTCTTAATTGGGGGATATCATTATTGTTCAGGCCAATTGCAGCAGCAATTACAATTAGCCAGCCTTTCTTTATATTGCATGTTTTTAGTATTGGGTAGGCTTGTAACCTTGTGCCGTCTCAATATGTTATGGGAGCCATTTATTTTTATTTTTCTATTTCCAATCTAATTGTAGCATATTCCAGTGCTGTTGCATCCCTGGAAATGTAAGGCAGATTCTAATATGGCTTCTCTAGGGGATATCCTAAACCTAGCTAAGATTTCTGCAAGCTGTCTAGTGATGGGTAATGGTAAGAGGGTTATGTTGATTTCCTCCTGGCTAGGGATTTTTTGTGCTCCTACATTTTGGGTTTAATTATCTTCAGATTTTAGTGTAACTAAATCTTTATTCCGCAGCTTGAGGCTTGGAATGCAGGAAGATCTAGAAGAGCTAAGACGTGAAGAAGAGGAATTGAAACGAAAGAAGCAGGCAAAGAAGCTGAGAACACGTTAATCAATTTGCCATTGCTATGGTTTTCTTGTTATTCTTCCATTTCTCTCCCCCCCCCCCATTCTGCTGCTTGTTCCAAATTTCAGCTTTAGTTTTACTTTGCATATGAAAGGGTAAAAACTTGAGTAGAAAATGGAAATATAGAAATATGGTTCTTTAATTTGACCCACAAATTCATATTTTTAATATTTGCCAATGCTTCCTTTTTATAAAATAAATGCACTAATTGAGAATATAGACGGAATTAAAGTTGAAATGAATGTTACTACTGCCTAAATTAGTTCAAGGATGCCAGCAGACTACTGACTGACTATGCACTGGCTTGCAAAATGTGGGCCCTCACACCAGTATGACAGCCTGCATTCTTCATTTTACTTTAAAAAGGAATAATGTTGTTTGTGTCCTGAGTCAAGATGCTTAAATATCATTCTTCCCATTCAGATAAAGCACAGATTAAAAAATTGTCGCTGCTGTTCTTGATGTTGAAAGCAATATTGACCTGTATTGGAGAAGATTATTTGAAAAAGCAATGTTATCATGAAAGGTCATGAGCATTGTCTTTGCAAACTAATAGACTGAACCTATCCCCTAGATGTAGCTGTTGTGGAATAAACAGACAGCAGTGCCTGGCATGAAGAAAAGAAAACGGCATCATACATACCAACAGAAATCTCATCCTGCCCCCCCCCCCCCGGCAAAGCTAAATTGCTGGTTCTAGTAATATAAGGTTGTTTCTCTGGCTTCTTGAATTCAGTAGAGTGGGGCCTTGGGAAACCCTGTATCTGTTCCCATGGGTTTGAAGTCTTCCTTGAGCTGATAAGAGTCAGTCCACTGCCTGATGTTTTCCTATCCTGCTGTGCAGAAGATAGAATTGAGCTGCTTCGTATCATTTAGAAATTATTTCAATAAGAAATGGGACCAAATGATGAGTTTGCCTTGTAGGTCTGGGATTTCATTGCCAAAAATAAAAATAAAATTATCTTGGGAAATGCAAACTTACATTTTATATAGATATATAATTTCTATGACTTTGGCTTAACTACATTTTAGGAATATTTTTAGAATATACCCCATTGTTTTCAGTCTCCATTTCTAGATTAAGTGCATATTGCATAACAACCCCAAAGCCTGCTGGTATATATTGCCAACTAGTTTATTCCAGAATATACACCAGTTCAATCTACATCCTTCTCATTGTAGCCATCTTTATAGTTATTCTTAACAGTTGTTCAATAAAGCAGCTGAATAAATTCCCCACAAGGAAACAGTTTGTCAGAAGGTCATTTTTGTTGGTTTTTGAACATTTGGTTACACACCAATTTAAATCTACTACAAAAGTAACACAGTAGTTGTATGTTACAAGAAGTTCTAGGTTTTCCCCCATTTAAAAGAACTGTGCTTTGGGATTTCAGTCATGTTTCATGTACCGGTATTTTATTACTCTGGTGTCCATGATATGCTGTCAAATAAATAAAAAAAGATTATGCTTACTAAAAATTGCATCGTCAGGCCAATAATGAAGAATATGATATTCTTCTAAAAACTAAAACTATGGTTGGACAGTGTATCCTGATTAGTGTTCTAGCGGAGAGGTATTCTAGCAAAGATTGACTACATTTTAAAGAATAATTGGAGGTGAAATTGTAATAAGTAACAGGAATGAATGAATTCAGCCTTCAAAATGGGAAGTGGAGTTTAATCAAGAGAAATAATGTAAAGAAAATAAAGAACCTTTGCTTATAAAATCCTTCAGCCACCCCTTTTTGTTGTTGGCTGGTGTTTGCTGAAATGAAACTATTGGACAGTTGCTACAGTTAGCATGCAGCTGAACTGGAACTCTTAACTTAAAAGTTACTGTTATCACTAGTGCTATTTCCCCCCATTTGTCTGCGTTCCATCTTGCTGTGATTAATATATTCACACATGAATCTGGCAAATGCTCTCATTTGTCTTTTTAATTCATTCAAGGCAATGACTGTTGGAAACATGACCAGGCTGCTGTTCATTTTATAATTATTCTAATGAAGGAAGTATCTTAATCATCAGCCCAGGTACGGTCCTCAGCAAGCTGAAGAATTTGTAGCACCAGAAATCTTAACGGAAATCTTCATTTTTCACATGCATGTTTTAACCATGTCTTGTAAGTTCTGTTCAAGACTGTATTCTGAAACATTTCAGTGTTACTTGTCTTGTAGAAGATAACATAATCAATATTGCCAATCTTTATCACTTTAGAACTTCCAAAATAGAAGCTTGCCCTGAACATGAGAATGATCATGCATTCTAGAGAATAATTGTATTCTCTTTTGAGATGATGAGCTGATTAACATGTCTGTTTGCATTATTTGTGTGTGGCAGGAAAATGTTTTTCCCATCATTTTTCTTGGTTCTTCCCCTTAAATAAATATATCAGTTATTTAATGGTTCATTAATCAACTAGAATATTCATTTCTTCCAAGGCATATACAACACTGAAGCATAAGAAACAAATTGAATATTTTCCTTTTGGAGGTGTCAGGCTTCTATAGAGACATCATAGATTGCATTAGCTGAACTCTACTCGTAAGTTGCTGATTCTGTTCAGTGAAAGATGTGCCTTTTTTTACATACATTAATATTTACAGGAATGTAGGATGAAGAGTTAATTCTGCTGTCAAAGATGCTTTGTTGATGCTTGATCATGTGAAATAGCATAGTTTTTTTATAAAGTCCTTCCAGGTCTTGTATTGCACAACTACAGTAGTTAGTATTTATTGATATTACTAAGTAAAACTGAAGGGCACTTTGTATTTAATTAAAACTTAATTTTGCAATTGCCTTATATGTATTTTATTAAGGCTGTACTTACACTTTTTACAGCAGTATCTGACAGAGGCCAGGGCAGCAAGTTTCATGGAAAATCCTAGCAAACAACTCTGATTTATTCTTTAATGGAGAACTCTTTCAAAATGTATAAAATCTTATTTTTTTATAAGCCCCTGATTTTTATCCAGCATAACTAATTTTTATTTGGCTTTGGCTTTCTGTAGATTTAATTACCCCAAAGTGTATTCCTACATATATAGCAGGAGACCAAAACACTGGAAAGAAAATACAGTCTTGAAGAGACTAGTAAATTAATTGTGATGACTATGTTGGATTTCTATTTATTTTGTTGAGTCAGAGTACTACAATCAAGTGTTAGCATATAACTGAGGATGCTTCTAGATTCCATGTTCTGTTTTTTTGTGAAGGTCATTGTGTTTAACACAATGTGACAAATCAGGTAAAAACTGTTAACCTTATTGTTTTTTTCTGGTGCTGTCAGAGTGTATGCTTTTGCACATTTGAAGTGCAGTCTGAAAGCGAATTATGTATATAATAAATTACAGACATTAAAACATTTTATTGAATTTTTCACTGGTTTGCATTAATTTGTAGGAGACTTTAAAATACCACAGTGTTCCTTCCACAGGACTCCTTGCAGAATAGTCTTTGATCCTTAAAGTTTGCTCTTTCACTCTGTTATTAAGTGTCTGAGCCATGCAGAAGCTGCTGGAATTTATTAGATCATATTACAGAATATCAAAATAGCTGAGTTATTAAATAGCGGATCAAATATTAAAAGTTTTAATTGGATGATGCCGTTTCTGACTGCTTTGTCATAGTCACTAATGTTAGGGAATAATATTGACTGAGTTCAGTACGAATACTGTGCTATAGTTCAGTAACATATAAGATTGTATCTTAGTGGAAAATTAAAAACTGGAAAAGCAGTTTTCCATTGAGCTATAACACAGCATATATCTGTTGAATTTCATCTTTATGGCTTTAGCCCAGTTAATACAAAAATCAAAAACTTCACGCCATGCTTGCCATCAAGAATCTTAGATGGTAAAGTGAAATAATTTTGCAAGCCCTCAGCATGACCCTATGGCCTCTTCCCCTTCATCCACACTTTTAGCAGCTTCATTTTGGTACTCAAAGCCACCTGCTACCCCAGATACCTTCTGCACAAAACTGAGTTGAATTTCTTTGGGGGGGGGGAGCAAAGTGGTGATGACAAAACTGTAGCTAAGCCACAAAGCTAATTTTAAAGAGCCAGATGCATGTATTGTGTTGCGAGTACTGTTTTGCTTTAAGATGAGGAACAAGTTAGACATTCACAGTGTCTGCAGAAATTCTCAGAGGTTGAGGAGTTGTCCAGCTAAGAATAGCAAACAAAGGAAACATAAAAGGCATCTGCAAAGACACTCTGGAATTCCAGATAACTAGATACTTTGATGAAATTCACACCCCAAAGGATGGCTATGGAAGATGTGCAAGATGTTCCCAAAGAAGATAACAGAATAGACACTGTCAGGACTGCCTCCAGGTCCCAGCTCACAGAGGACCAACGCCCAGTTGATTTAATGTACAAAAGTCTTTATTGAAGTTTAGTTTCCATTTCAAACCCTAGAGCGTGCAGCCCTACGTCTTGACTTCAGATCGGCGAAGTCCCCTCTGAATCACTACCCCTTCCGCACCAGTTTAAGATCCTGGCCCGGCTCCACCTCCTCCGCTGTTCTTTCCTCCTCTGGGTCCTTCTGCCCCCTGGGGTTTCCTCCCTTCTGGACTCTTCTGACGCTGACCCTCCTGAGTCTTGCCCTTCCTTCCGGCGGGCTTTAGGACCTGGCTCCCCCTCCGGGCTACCTGCTGTGCCGCTCGCCTGTACATTTGAACTTGGTGCGCGCGCCCAGCCGGTAACCTTCCTCCTGACCGTTCCCCCGCTCTCCGATGTGGGCGTGGTCAACCCTGACTCATCTCCTCTCGCTGGTGGCGAGAACACTGTTCCCGATTCCTGGGACTCCTCCCCCCTACTGTGCTCTGGTGGGGAAGCTGGTCCTGATTTCCAGCTGCTGCTCAAGGAGTCCCCGCTGGCCCCTTCCTTCTGGGGCTTCCCCTTTGGCACCCCCCTCGCCCTGGCCATGGGCGCTCCCTTCTGTGAGTCTTCCGATTCGCTGGTGAGACTCGTGGAATCTCTCTGACCACTGTCACTGCCTACTCCCCCCTCGGATTCCTCCTCCTCGCTCTCCATTTGCTCCCTCTCCTGTGTCTCTGCTCCTGAACCCCTGACAGACACGTTTTATTGAAGAGAAACAAAAATACTTGAAATGACATTTTCAAGTATGAAATGACGTTTTCATTAAATGAGAAAACTTCTTAAAGGTTTTGTCATGGACACCTCACCATAGAATCATAGATAGTAATAATGAATCCAGTTCTCCAAGTATTTGATATTATGTACCAAAATGGCACCATCTATACATAATGGGGTATTTGGGTTCCAGGTTACACCAATATTTGCCCAAAAAAAAGGGAAACGAACCAAACACCCTTGCCCAGTGAGGACTGAGTATGCTCAGGAGGCATGGAATGCAAAGTCTAGGTGGTGTGGATTGAATGAAGTGTCTGAAATGCTGAACAGAAGCACTCGGCTCTGCAACATTTTCCCCAATATAAATTAGCACTACCTCTGGTGGTGTAGATGCAATAATCTTGACTGTTCTCTGCTAACACCTTAAGCTCTGGAATTAGTTAAGTATTTATTTAAGTCCATCTCCCTATAGGCTTTGACAGTCTATAGGCTATAATATCACAGGTAGGCAACTAAGGTCTGGGGGTCGGATCTGGCCCAATCGCCTTCTAAATCCAGCTTGCGGACGGTCTGGGAATCAGTGTTTTTTTACTTGAGTAGAATGTGTCCTTTTATTTAAAATGCATCTCTGGGTTATTTGTAGGGCCTGCCTGTTGTTTTTACATGAGTAGAATGTGTGCTTTTCTTTAAAATACATCTCTAGGTTGTTTGTGGGGCATAGGAATTAATTCATTCCCCCCCCCGAAAAAAATCTAGTAGTCCGGCCCCCCACAAGGTCTGAGGGACAGTGGACCGCCCCCTGCTGAAAAAGTTTGCTGACCCCTGGGCTATATACTCCTTTATAAGTGGCTTATTTACATGGGAAGAATAGGATAATTGTGCTATAGTTCATTATACAATGCAGAAAATAAATAGGCATGCTTTTTAAAAAATTTAAACTTTAAAATTAAGAAGTTTGTTGCTTTCTATTACAGTATTTAACTTTCACATTTTTGTGAAATGCCTTCAAATCTTCATGGGAAAGGCGGCACCTGCATTAAAAGACTAAATAAATCATTCCGCAGACATTAACCTTTATGTCTTTTTCCACCCATTATATTTTCAGAATAGTGAACACCAAGTGAATTTTGCTACTGCAGGTAGTAGGCAATTTTAAAAGTACATAGTCCATCAGAAATCGTATCGGATACGAAACGTTCTATGTGATTGTCCCTTAAATAGAAGCATAGTCTATTTCAAATATGCTCTTATAGGTAATGCTTGAGATCCACTTTGCCCTGCGCATCGTGGAACGTGGTAACATATTGGAAGGTCCAGGTAACTTGGTCATAAACATATAACATGATGCTGTGCAATCAATTTATGTGTTACCAACAAGAGAAACAATATGCTTCATTGCCTTCAGTACCGCAGTAAGCATTAGCTCCTGAAACTCCTTTCTTGCTGATGTATTAAATAGCACTTCTGAACTGGAACATCTTTGTCGCTCTTAAAGAAGATGGGAAGTCTGCCCTGGGTTGCATTCCTCGAAAGGACAATGCCAGTTAATGCTTATCACCTTCGTTCTTTGCCGGTTCAGCCTGTAACCAAACACACAGAATATTACTGAAAAGTTTGGAGGGAAAAAGAGCCATATAGAAAAAGAGCCATATGTTGAGGCTTGACTCAGAGGCTGAGTTTAAGGTGCGCAGGTGCAAACTGGTCTAGGAATAACACCTTCAGCTTTCCTTTTGTTCCTCTTTACTAGGCGATTCTGCATGAGAAGCAAATCAATTACCGGGATGTGTTGGGTCAAGTATGCATAAGACCTTATTTGCATAACTTTTTCATGCCATTCTTACTATTTTGCATTGTTTATTATGGTTTATGGGGAAGAGGCTTAGATGCTCAGCAGATCACCTCTATCTCACCAGGCACTGACCACTACCTTTCAAGCATAACAACTTTGTAACCATTGGGGCTAGAAACACTTTTAAAAAATAATCAAAACTATGGTCAGGAATCTGATCTGTGCCCTGTGCCATTTGTAGGCTGAAACCTGAGAAGAGCAAGTAGAATTTCACTAATGCACCAGTGCTTATCTGGCTGCCCCCCCAAGCCCCTGTGGCCTCACAAAGGACACTCTGGAGCAACATATGGGATGAACGAAGCAGGATGGGAGTGACAGAACAATGTTTAATCTGCCTGTGAGTTGTCATTAAATCAATTTTGTTGTAAAAGTGATGAATTGGAAGCTTTCTGGGGCATGAATAACTAAAAAGTAGATTTAACCTATTTTGTGGGTGTGGGTGTGCACAAATGCGAAATATCATACAGTATTTGAAATATTTTTCAAGTCTTTTTATACTATGCACTTTCTCCCCTTCATCTAAAGTTTACTCAGTAATTAGAGTTAACTATGATGTTGAGTTTCAAAGAGGCTGCTGAACTTCTCGAGGACAGGCACATCTTTCCCAAACCATATCTCTGTTTCTTTTGACTGGGCTGAACGTTGGAGCTCATTTGATCTGATGGTTGGTGCAGAAGGTTAATGGGACTTACAGTGAGCCAAACACCTCAAGCAGCAAATGCTAGTGGATAGAGACTAGGGGCAAAGTGTGTGTGTGTGTGTGGTGTGGCAGTGTTCAAGTAAGCTGTGAAGATATCCCTGTGCTTTTGCACCACCAGACAAACAATTCTCATCAAGTTTACAAATCCCCAGGTTAATGATTGAGTCAATTCCACAGGACATGTGACATACAGTATGCTGTTCTATTGTATAAAGAAAGTGTGCATCTTTGCTTGGGTGCAGACAGTCCATCATCTTCTTGCCTGGTGGTGTCCGTTGCGCACGAGATGCAAGGAGAACTGGCAGGCTGCTTTTTGCTCTAAGTCTATACCTTTCTTTAATAAAGCATCAGCACTGGGCAATTTTCATGTCTTTTGATTCCTTCCTCAGAATTCCCACATATCTCGAACCCCCCTGAGTTCTCCTCCAGCTCTGGGATGGTAAGGTAAAGGGACCCCTGACCATTAGGTCCAGTCGTGGCTGACTCTGGGGTTGCAACACACATCTCGCTTTATTGACCGAGGGAGTCGGCGTACAGCTTCTGGGTCATGTGGCCAGCATGATCGAGCCACTTCTGGCGAACCAGAGCAGCGCACGGAAACGCCGTTTACCTTTCCGCCGGACCGGTACCTATTTATCTACTTGCACTTTGATGTGCTTTCAAACTGCTAGGTTGGCAGGAACAGGGACCGTGCAACAGGAGCTCACCCCGTCACGGGGATTTGAAACGCTGATCGGCAAGTCCTAGGCTCTGTGGTTTAACCCACAGCGCCACCTGCGTCCCATCTGGGACTGTAATGCACAACAAATAAATATTGTATGGAAGTTTTATAGCTTCAGCCAAAAAGACTTCTACACAATCACACGGCCACAGACAACCACATTGAGCTAAGGTAGTTTCCTTTCTCCGTGTGGCATGCCCACTCTTCTAGCAGCGCTGAGCAAGGAGTACGATGAAAGCTCACAAGGAAATATTAAGTAGAAGTGGAAACTTGTCACCCACAGGCCCTGTAATCTATCTCAAGCTGTTGGAACTTGAGTACACCTTAGCAACAAAGAACACTGTACTTTAGGCTGAGGTGTTATGCTTCTTTTTCATTTCATTTCACTTTTAATTTGTATACCGTCTTTCTGTAATACTATACACAAGGCAGCTTAAAAGCTGAAGAAACAACAAAACAGCAAGGATCACACATGTAATAACAATCTGATGCAATACAAAAAAGTCACAAAAACTTTCAAATAAACAACTTAAATAAAGCAATATTCAATAATTATTAAAATATAATAGTAAACAGTAAAATTAAATAACAGTAAATAATAATTAAACAGTTTACACTTATCAGTGACAATAAAGAATTACTGAACTATAATCAATATAAAAAATTGATTGTTTTTATTATTCTTCTAAATTATAAGGGCTGTCTCACCTAGATTTCTGGAAATAGAAAAAGACTTAATAGTTAATAGTTATTTTGGAACCACTGCAATAAAGTTGTAGTTTTAAAAAACTTCAATAGTCTCCATCAACACCTGTAATATGCTTTTATCAGTATTAGCGGAACATGTAGGACACATCTAGTATTGCATAAAGGTTGGGACTCATGCATATCTCCTTCCTTCATGCTTAGGGTAATGCTACACCTGGTTTATTTTGGGCACTTCTTCACTTACTACAGCACCCCATGTATTCTCATTGCCACAATTCCTCAGATGGTTTACTGTGGGGTCATGTGGCTTATATGGGTTTGCACACATGTTCTAAAGGCATTCAAGTCTCAGCTCTATTGAAAGGGTGAGGCTATTTGTCGAGATGGTGACAGATAAGTACCTTGGCATGATGAGGATGCTTTCCTATTGTCTGGGTAAAAAACCACATAAAACAGTGGACTGAACACATCCTAAGTTTGTAAGAATCAAATTCTTTGGTTTTGCATCAAACAGCAAACTAGGGTGACATAGGGCAGCATTTCCAACTGGTATTTCAAAGTTTACTCACCTTAGCGTTTGGAACTCTATGCATCAGATGCAAAGCCAAAAGGAAAATCAGCCAACCAACAACAATCATTGTACAATTTCTCAGAGTTTTCACACTTACGAAATGTGACTTGATATGGCTAATTTTTAAGGACAAAAGAAAATCACCTTTCAGCTGATTTTAGGCAGCTCAGTACTTTGGCTTTCTTGGTGGCTATTTGTGATGAGCCAGACTGTGCAGTGAACTAGATTGTGACATCATTTGTTATGTAACAATTGACTCAACTAGCATGACATCAGCAAAATAGTTTCTCTGATAGAACCAAAGGCATTTCAGATAGATACAGAAGTTACAAAAGTTTTTGTTTAAATAAACTATTTCATTTTGGTTTGGAGTTTTTATAAACTACATTTACAGGGAGGGAGGGAATAGTTACAAATCAGATACAAAATTTAAAAGCTTAAGTTTCCTTAAGTTAGTGGTTCCCAACGTTTTCCCCTCTTGGGAGTGCTCAGCCAATCAACTTCAGTTTTCTCTCCTATTGGCCACCAGGTCCACGCAGAGGGGAGGGGCAGCAAGGTACACTTGCCCCGGGCCTTGAAGGCCTAAGCCAACCAAGGAGACCTCACCAGGGACTAGCTGGTGCAATGGGCATAACAAGTGGAGCAGCTAGCTATTGGGGCTGCTGTCATTGTGCTGTTTTGTGAAGCATTTTCTCTCTTCTTACCAACTATTCATGCTGTGGAAGTGGAATGTATGGGTCTGGGGTCTGCAAGACCCAAGCCTATTTGTATCTTAACACAACATCTCCCACTGGAGTGTAAAAAAGCAGAGTCAGCATGAAGGAGGGTGAGACATTGAAAAGTGAAAAGGTGAAGTGTTGCGTTCGCAAAGTAAAGGAAGGATTGGACCCTGATTAAAAACAAGACACGAGGCTTTGACCAGCAAGGCTCTCCGAGAAAAGTGCGTAAACCACACCCCTCACCAGGCCATTTTATTAGCAAAAGAATCTTTTACACAGTGCTCGTAAGAACCAATCATATTTCCTCTGAGCATTTCATCAAACCCCACATGGGGAAAAAGTTAAACCACTAAAACTAATTAAGCACAAATATTTCTGAGGTAAACAAAGAACAGAACTACAAAGAGGTGGTAAATAAGCTGAGAACTACAAAGGGGTAGTAAATAACTTGAGAACTACAAAGGGGTGCATCTGGCAACCCCAGAGCTGAGAAATAAACATGATAAGAAGGATGGCCAGAAAGACCAGATCACTACCACCTTCATGTGAGATCTGTTTCCTGGCTCCAAGATTAACATTTTAAGATTATATATAAGAAAACTACATCAAAGTAACTTGCCCACTGTCTTTATGGCACAGGATGCCTGCCTGGCCAAGCAACTGCTGTGTACTGCTGTGTACATGACATGAGGAGAGAGAAATGGGCAGTAGAGGCAAAAGGGCATGAAAAGGGCATGAATGTAGAATCTTATGGGATTTGATCAGAAATTATCATCAATATATCAAACCCAGTCAACACAATGTCTTCATCGTGGACACGATGGCTTGATGTATATTCTATAATTCCTGTGATGGTTCAGAATTTATCTGGTTAAATTCCCCTGGTGTGTGTCACCTGCTAACGTCAGCTTACAGAAGCTGGGCGGAGACAGAAGCTTTTAGAAGCTCAGGAGGAGGAGTTTTTCCCTGTACTTTCACTTCTTCCCTCTGTGTATCTGTGAGGGAGACATGGCTGAAAGAAGCCCTGGACTTTGTTTGCTGTAATGTTTTAATAAAGAGCTGTAAATAGACGGAGCTGTCTATGTGTGCTTACAAGAAGCAAGACTGCTTTACACGCTGTGTTCAACTCTGCTAAAAAAAGCCGTGACTGAAAGGAGAGACAGCAGGAGTTATTGCGCAGCCAGAGAGGAAGCCTGCCGGACCGCTGTAGGTGATTGATGCGGATCGTAAAGCTGTCTGACGTCGCGGCTCTATCGATAAGGCAAGATCGATAGATATCTCCACAGGTTATGGAGTGTCAGAAAACGCTCGTAAAGCAGTCGGTGTGAGCCTCAGGAACGCTTTGAAGTCAGCGTGGGTGCCGGAGAGCAGATGATTAATTGCCTGCTTCCGAGAGGCAGTGAGAGCTTCTGATACACAGAGAGCTGGAGCTGAAAAAGCAGCTAAAAGCTGGGAGCTGAGACACAGCTGAAATATCGTTTCTCCACGGAAGGGAAGGCCGGAGGAAGCTGGTACGGAGTAAGTACAGCTTGGGGCACCTTGGGAGAACGGGAGAAGATGGCTGAAAGCCAGGATATACCGCTGGAGCCTCTAACTCTAAAGAGTTGGGCAACGTGGTCCAGACAAATAAGGGGATGGTTCTTGGTTGAAGGCATCTGGGAAGCAAGTCAATGGGAGCCAAAATCACCCCTTAGCTGGCCAGCAGCTGGAACAGGCGTTGCAAGCTGTGGGGCTGCGTGGGCTGAAAATAGCCAGAGGCTGCTGCAAGAGCTAGAGATGCTCAGAGCATGCGTTGATGCATCACTGAGGCCTCATTTGGAGGGCGTAACGACAGCGTGGGCTGCCTGGAATTTGCTGAAGGGCTTGTGTGAGGCGTCAGCGAAAGGCCAGAGTCCTGGAGGAAGCCCTGGAGAGGCTGAAGGATGCCCAGAAAGCCCAATGGGGGCTGGGACAGTGTTGGGGAGCTGTTGTAATGCTTCTACACGTCTGTGTGATGGACTGAGTCCTGGAGAGGCTGGACTGGCAGGCCCTGTTCCCGATGTCTTAGCCTCTAGGAGCGCTAGTGAGCAGATCGGGGGGGCGAAGAGTTCCAAAGGCAAGTTTAAAGAACTTTCCCTTTGTGCTGAAGCAGAGAGGAGCTTCAGGGGGGGCCAAGCTGGTGGAAGGCACCGTTCCAGAAGGAGGAAGGCCAGGCCAGCTGGGAGGAGCCCCGGGCAGTGTTTTTCCACTGGAGTTCAACGTCGGCGTGGCAGTTGCCCCCACCGGAGCAGAGAGCCGATGCAGGATGTTTTCAAGGACTTTTCCCATGGGAATCAGGCAGGTTTCCATGGCAACAGGCCTGGGAAGATAGGCAGGCGTGGAACTGAGCCAGGTGGTCGGGGTAAACAGCAGGGAGAAGAGTCTTATCAAGTTTCTGCGAGTATGGCAGTGTTTGAAGACGGCCGAGTGGAAGATTTCCAGCTCAGCCTTGTAATTGACTCTGCAGCTAACCACAACATGGTTCCAGAGATCCCTGCAGTCGAGAGGTGGAATTGCACAGCAGTTCCGAAGGGGCAAACTATTAAGTTCGCGAATGGACAGAAAACTAGAGTTCGCAAATGCACTAATGTCTATCTTTCTATTTTACAGGAGACGGTGGATTTTTGTATTGTTCCAGAGATTCATCACTGTTTGCTATCTGTGCCTTATTTGTTAAATAAGGGGTTCAAAGTTTGTTTTGAAAATGATGTCTGCACAATCTCCAGAGAGGGGAGGTTACTGGCCAAAGTGCGGAAGGGACAGAATGACCTTTTCATTCTTAAAACGTCTCTTGGGGGTGAGGGGAAGGTTGAGAAAGCACAAGCGTTGCGTGCTACAGTTCCCAACCAACGTGCTACAATTCCCGCTCATAATGTTACATGTGCATGCGTATGGCATCAGAGAACAATTCATGGGTCGGTGGAGGACTTGCAGACTCTGCCCGAGGTTGCCACGGGGTGTAGGATTCAAAATTGTGGAAGTGCCATTGATTGTGACACTTGCAAGCAAGCAAAGGTGAGAGGGTGCAGTTACCCAAAGGTGGAACGTGTGGCCACTAAACCTTTTGAGTTGGTACACATAGATTTGGCCGGTCCTGTCAAGGAACCAAGTCTAGGGGGGGCCAGGTTTCTCCTAACTTTTTTGGATAATTTTTCGCAGAGTTCATGGGCTCATGGTCTCAAATCCAGGGAGGATGCAGCACAGCTGATCAAGAGCTGGATTGAGGGGGTGGAACAGAGGTTCTCCACCAGGGTTCAAGCGATCATCAGTGACAGAAATGCTGAGTACACTGGTTCTGCGTTGCAGAAGTTCTTGCAGAAGAGAGGGATACGCCACACAGTTAATTCACCCCAGCAAGGGGGGGTGGCAGAGCTGAGGAGTGGAGCTCTGGTTAAGGCTGCACAGGTGATGCTGAAAGAAGCCAGGTTGCCTCCTGAGTTTTGGGTGGAGGCTACTAGGGCTGTGTCATTCACCTGGAATCGGGTCTACAACTCACTGGTAGGCGACACACCGTTTTCTTTGTTAAATGGCCGCAAACCCCAGGTTCACTTTCTGCGGACTTTTGGGACTCCTGCGCTTGTCGCTTTGCCTAAGGCTTTGCAAGGGCCAGATGGAGCCAAAGTCCAGAAAATGATCTTCTGTGGGTATGAGCCAGATGCCCGTGCATGGCGGTTTGCTTACCCATCAGGTGATCAGAGTAAGGTGCTGATCAGTAAACACGCTGAGTTCTTAGAGGAGGAGGTAAGGTCAAAGACTCCTGTCAGGCGTGATGTTCTCTCAGATTGTCTCTCTGACCCAGAAGACAGTTCTGATGAGGCAGAGGAAGAAGGGGCTGAGGCTGCTGATGACGACCAGGTCACTGACCAGGGTCAAGAACAGGATGTGGCATCTCCACAAGCTGTTAAGAGACAGCCCAAAAGTGAACCTAGTTCTCCTGTGAGTGTAATGGAGAGGATTCGAAGACGCTTTAAGTCAGAGGGTGAGTTCCATGATGCAGAGGATACACCTGCTGATCAAAGTGAGTCAGAGGAAACACCTGAGTTTGTGCCTAGGAGGTCCAGTCGCACAACGAAAGGTATCCCACCAGAGAGGTATCAGGCCACAGGTGCGTGGGTAGGTTTCGCACAGTGCGATTCTGAGAGTTGTGAGGTGGTTCCACAAATGCCAAACAGGTTTGCCAAGGGAGGGCACAAGGCATTGGGGAAGGAATTGATCTCACAAGGTGTTACTGAAGATGTTGCGCAGGTATCACGCAGGGACACAAGGGGGGGTGTGATGGTTCAGAATTTATCTGGTTAAATTCCCCTGGTGTGTGTCACCTGCTAACGTCAGCTTACAGAAGCTGGGCGGAGACAGAAGCTTTTAGAAGCTCAGGAGGAGGAGTTTTTCCCTGTACTTTCACTTCTTCCCTCTGTGTATCTGTGAGGGAGACATGGCTGAAAGAAGCCCTGGACTTTGTTTGCTGTAATGTTTTAATAAAGAGCTGTAAATAGACGGAGCTGTCTATGTGTGCTTACAAGAAGCAAGACTGCTTTACACGCTGTGTTCAACTCTGCTAAAAAAAGCCGTGACTGAAAGGAGAGACAGCAGGAGTTATTGCGCAGCCAGAGAGGAAGCCTGCCGGACCGCTGTAGGTGATTGATGCGGATCGTAAAGCTGTCTGACGTCGCGGCTCTATCGATAAGGCAAGATCGATAGATATCTCCACAATTCCTCATGGTAATCCCATCTGATCCCTACAGTGAAGGGAGTATGGAATGATTATGGGGTTTTGACCAGAACTGCGGTTTCTGGTGTTCCTTTCAAAGCTAATCTCTTGTGGTCTCTCATGAACTAAGTTGTGGCAACATTGCCATGCCTATAGAAGCTGTTACGTTCCAGATCATCTGAGCAGAACACCAATCAGGACAGAAGAGAATCTGGCTGATGGGGTCTTCCCCAATGCAACTGTCTTGCTTCAATAAGTAGAATCTTGAATTAACTTTTACCCTAATCACAACATTATGGCTTGATTTTTCTCCCACAGAGCTTCACAAAAGAACAAGCCACAGTGCCGCCCCAAAAGTTGCCCTATGTCATTTCTGGGAATATGGACCTAAGAAGAGCCTGCTGGATCAAGCCACTGACCCATATACTGCAGCATCCTCTTGTCATCGTGGCCAACCAGGTGCCTGTGGGAAACAGGAAAGCAGGATTCGAGCATGAGCAACTCTTCCCTCATGTGGCTTTGCTGCCTCCCAACTGCAGAGGCAAAGCATAGCCATCATGGCTCATTGCCATCGATGGTAAGAGCTGTTTGACAGCTGACCTGTCTCCCTTGGGAGGTTGTGGGTTCTCCTTCCTTGGAGGTTTTTAAGCAGAGCCATCTGTCATGGATACTTTAGCTAAGATTCCTGCATTGCAGGGGGTTGCACTAGATGGCCCTTGGGGTCCCCTCCAACTCTACGATTCTGTGATAGCCCTCTCCTCCATGAATTGGTCCAGTCCTCTCTGAAAGCCATCTAGGTTGGTGGCCATGACTGCCTCCTGTGGCCAATGAAAAAAACACCTTTTGAAATGACATATAATGAATTGAAAAGGATGTTAAAAATAACATTTTTTAAAAAAAGCAAAACCCATCAGCTTTTCTTTTGGGAGTTATAGGGACAAAACTGTACAGAACTGTACAGAAACTACAACAGCAAGAATGTTACTTGCCCAAACATGGAAAGAAGCAGAAGTCCCAGCAAAGGAAGAATGGATACAAAACTTATGAAATATGCAGAAATGAAGAAACTTTCTAGAAGAATAAGAAATCAAGATAACAAACTTTTTATAAAAGAATGGAAATGGTTTATTGAATATTTACAGATAAATTGTAAACAGATAAGAACATTGGCAGGATTATTGTAATAACCTGCAGTTTTATAAGAGTATATATTTAAAGTAGATGAATAAATGAGCAAATTAAGTTAATTTGGATATGCAGAAGATATTAAAAATAAATTTAAGAAACCGCAGAAAGAGGGAGAAGGAAGTCAAGTTTTGAAATGGTAAAATGATGGTAAAATTAGTGAAATGTATAAACCTGAAAAGCATAAAGAAAATTAAAAAGAAAAGAAAAAGGCCTCTGGATCCTTTCCAAGGGAGAGACCCCCTTCCAGTCTCTTCAGTGTACAGCAGATGTTGCAGGACTGCAACTCCCACCATCCCTGGCTATGCTGGCTCAGATATTTTGGAGCCCAACGACGCCTGGAGCATCACGGTTTCCCCATCTGTTTTCTGCAAAATCCCTTGAGCCGGTCAGGTCGCAACTCTGAGCCTAAACGCTGTGCTGCCTCTGCCGCCGCAAGGTTCAAGCAGTGCTGGATTTACGTATAAGCTAAACAAGCTATAGCTATAGCTTAGGGCCCCACTCTCTTGGGGGGCCCCAAAAAAAAAATCAAGGAAAAAAACCTGGATGTACATTTCCTAAGATAAAAAAAATAAAAAATTAAAACCTGCATACAGCAACAGTGTTTTGTGTTGTGTAGGCACCTATGATGTAAGTAATGGGCCCTGCCCGCTCCCTAAAATATCACTGGTTTGCTCATGTCTATATATAGGGTGCCTACATTCTGCATGGACTGGTTGCAATGGCAACATGTGCAAATGGCTTTAGATGCCTATTAGGTCCATAAATTACCATATAGCATATAGAAAACAGCGACAATTGTTGTTGACAAAGGCCAGCTGGACATCTAAAGTGCTCCATTACCTTCAGTAGCTTAGGGCCTCATCAAACCTAAATCCGGCCCTGGGTTCAAGCGCAGGCCTCGCGCCTCGCCGGGAGAAGCAACCCGCTTCCCCACAAGGCGCGGCGCCGCCACTTCCTTGGCTTAAAACCTAGGCAGTTTACCTAAGCAAGGGGCGGGCCTGGGGAAAAGGAGGAACTGGGAGAGGCCGCGCGGCCGGCCGGCTCGCCTTTCCAAGCAGGAAGCGGCGCTTGTTCCTCCTCGCGCGGGCCGCCGGCGATGGAGTTCTCCGAGGAGCAGCTGAGGAAGTGGCTGAGCAAGGCAAGGCGGGCGGCGGCGGGATGGGCGGGCGCGGGCGCTCCTCTCCGCGCGCCGGGTGGGCGGCCCGAGGGAGCGACTCCCCCCGGCTTCCCATGGGCGCAGCTTTGCCGTCGAGTCACTCGGGATGTCCCCGGTTAAGACGCTGTTGCAAGCTGCCTGCCTGCTGACCACAAGTTATGTGGGGTTGCAACATGGCCGTGGCTGAGGGTGGCTCTTTAGACTGCCGAAATATGTGTGCCAACGCTGCCGGCAGGGATGTAAGCAAGGCCTCATCGTAGGGTGCATTTAGGGCACAGGCTTCTGCATGCAGCGCTCCTAGAAATGCAGAACTTGCTCCTTGACGCAGGATGTAGGGATCTCTCTAGAAACCTACCGCACATCAGCCCTAGTTGTCATTCAGGAGAGTCACAGGTTCCCTATCTCTGCCCTAGCAGCAGAATCCTGCGTATGTTGGCTCGGAAGGCAGCCCAGTCTTCCGTGTGTTAAATACGTGTAATCTGTGTTGCAATTATGATGGCAAGAATGTTTGGAAGGTGAGTTCAAGCCATTGCTGCCAACGAAGAAGTGGGAGTGCGCTTAGAGTCATCTGACATCAAGTGGTCTGACAGCTCTTCCTACCTGTTCAACTAGCCCTGTTGGTTACCAGATTTTTTTTCAATGAATCTGGGGACACTTTTCAACTTCAGTCAAATTTAGTGGATTTTGTCAGGGGACTGATTTGTAAATCCAGGGACTGTCCCCAGGAAACAGGGACGTCTGGTAACCTTACTGTGGAGGGTTTGCCAATTCTGGATCTGACCCAATTCGATTCCCCACCTCTGCTTTACATACTTAAAAGTGTTGTGTGTGTGTGTGTGTTTTAAAGAACAAATGTGAGTAGAATTTTATCTCTAGTGCTTTAACTCAATGCACATCCGAAAAGGTACTGCTGACAAAGGTGTAATTAAAGAAAGGTGCAGTCTTTCTAATAAGTGCAGATCTACACAGCATGACTTTCACATGGCAATGGGCTGTATTGATACTGAAGCAAATTACAGTAGGTTTCTGGTTCAGAAGAATCAGTGGTTTAGACTTCCAATTTCAGCTGTGAAGCTAAATTGCTTCATAACAATGACAAATTTTAAAGGCAGGGTGCTGCTTAAAAAAATAAAATTATCCTTGTTTTCTCTGCAGTATAAATTCCGAGATCTGACCATAGAAGAACTGAAGAGCGTACATGAGTTGTACCCTAACACCACGTTTTCCATGAATACCTACAGTAAGTGTAATGTCTATTATTTTGGACCATTGGAAAAATGTTTATGTGAGAATGTTGTTGTTTTGTATAGTGATTAATATAAAAGTTTGAATAGTAGTCAATGCAAATAATTTCAAGTAAGGAATTCAACTCTAGTTACTTATGTTTGTTATTGACAATATTACCTGCAGCACAATCCTATGTATGTTTACTAGAAAGTAAGCCAGCAGTATTCAGTAGGGCTTACTCCCAAGCGAGTGTGCTTTCACCTTGTGTAAATTTTTTACCTTCAACAATTAAGTCAGGCACCCCCAAACTTGGCCCTCCAGCTGTTTTTGGAACTACAACTCCCATCATCCCTAGCTAACAGGACAAGTGGTCAGGGATGATGGGAACTGTAGTCCCAAAACACCTGGAGGGCCAAGTTTGGAGGTTCCTGAGTTAAGTAATCACTTTACTGTTGCTTCTTTATGAAGTTTGGGGTGGTGGAGTGAGCTTTGTATTGGTTTGCTGCTATTTGCTGCCAGAAAGGAAAATAAAGCAAATAGCAGCAAACCAATGAAGTTGTTTTATTTTCCTTTCTGGCTGTATTGTATTTTACATGCTCTTTTTATTTTGCTGTCATGATTACTTTGTTCTTTTAAAAAGTCTGGTGATGTATAAACGTTTAAAATAATGAGTTATCTGGCTCTGATATCAGATGTTAATAAAGCAGTATTATCGGTAACAAAATAATTGCAAAAATTTAAAGATGGTGGGGATGTCCACTTACATGAGCTCCCTCTGGCTGTGTCCTTCTGCATACCGAGATGGAGAGGGGGAGGGCAGAGATCTCCACAGTACCAACTTGCTGGCAGGAATGCCGGATACACTCCGCCAGTGCATTTGCACCGGGCCAACCTTAGCAGTGCCTTGCCTGCCCCTCCCCCTCTGTCACAGTGCACAGCAGCTGTGCAAACAGAGAGTGCTCAAGTGAGAAGGGCAGTCTCACTGTGCTGCCTGCTACTGAAAAATGTAATCTATATGCGCATACAAATTAATGTTCTGAACTTTAGCTTTTAAGGATGGTTCCCAGAAAGACCTTTTGAATTGTAGTGGCACTGTTCCAGTGAAATACCAGGGTAAGTTGTCCACTATGTTTTTGTTTGCTACCTAATAATACATTGGGACTTGCAAGTGGAATGGGATGTTTGGGGTGGGGTAGTACCTCTGGTGGATGACACATCAGGCTCCCTCTGGGGAAGTTTGTCCACCTTTGGTTCCCACCCTTTACTTATCTTTCATCTGTGGCTCCTACAAGCTGTCAGCATGCGACAGCAACCACTCCTCAGGAAACAGCTTTGACTGGCCGGCTAAACCATGTGAGGACATGCGAAGCCAGGCTGCAGTGGATTGAGCAGACAAGATCAATAGTGGCTCTTAAAACCACAACAGAATAGGCTAAAACAACTTAAAACTCATACAAACTTTCTAAACATCTTGTTTAAATAAGAACGTCTTCAGCAGGCACTGAGAAGAATACCGTGACGACGCCTGTTTGATATCAATAGTATATCTTTTGTAAGCTGCTCTGGAAATATTTATATTGATGGGCTGCATAAGCATTCTTTAAATAAGTAAATATATCTTTCTAATAGAGTGTCCAATAACAACTCTTGTTCAAGATCAGGTGCAAAAGGTCTACCCACTTCCATTATTCAGGCTGCTGAAACAAGAAGTGATTGTGCAAAAACCAGGAGTGGATTTTTCCCATGTGAAAAATAAATTCCTGGACTGTATATGTTTGCATAAGGGACGCGGGTGGCGCTTGCCGATTGCATGGTCGGCGGTTCGAATCCCCGCGGCAGGGTGAGCTCCCGTCTTTCGGTCCCAGCGCCTGCCCACCTAGCACCCCTAAGTGCAAGTAGATAAATAGGTACTGCTTTATAGCGGGAAGGTAAACGGCATTTCCGTGTGCTGCGCTGGTGCTGGCTCGCCAGAGCAGCTTCGCCACGCTGGCCATGTGACCCGGAAGTGTCTCTGGACAGCGCTGGCCCCTGGCCTCTTAAGTGAGATGGTCGCACAACCCTAGAGTCGGACACGACTGGCCCGTACGGGCAGGGGTACCTTTACCTTTACCTTTTATATGTTTGCCTTCTTAGCCTATGGCTCCAGATCATGGACTTTGGGGTTTTAGTGAAAAACAAAGTACAATAGATCCTACAGTACACCCACCCATGGGTTAAATATCAAGTGTAAAATTTAAGTATACATGACCAGTCAAGGAGCAGTGGTTGTTGATAGTTGCTTATGTTTTGTATTTTGACAGGTAATTCGTACAACATTCCAATTTTCCTATGGATTTTAGATTCTCATCCTTTTACTCCTCCAATCTGCTTCTTAAAGCCCACTGCAAACATGGGGATTTCTGTAGGAAAGCATGTTGATGCCCGGGGAAGGATATACTTGCCCTATCTACAAAACTGGAGTCATGTAAGGGATGTCTGTGCATGTCATGTAAAATAGTATTATTGCTTTACTAAAACCGGTTTACAGTGTTTGTCTTAGTCTTAATTTTATGTCATCCATATTGTGTACCTTAACTGTATAAAAACGTGCCTTTTAACATGAGCTGTCATGCCAGATAGGCTACACAGGCAATGTGAGAGAAAGTAGAGGCTATTTTATTGGACTAGCAAAAGTAGTGTGTATTTGTAGTTCTCGGGTTCTCTGTCGGCAGAGGCATGGCCAACCAGCGTTATTGCAGGGGGCAGTGTTTTGTCTAACAGTGCCCCCAAACATAGTGCTTTACATTTTCATTTCTATGAATGAATGGCAAAAATCTCACTTGCAAAGGAAAAGGCACTTGGAATTCCCCACTGGGATGGGTCATGATCCTCTTACGCCTCTATCCCTGTAAGAAAGGCCTGCTCCTTTCTGTGTAGCTCCTATCTTGATTCTGCTTCTCTGGGAAAAAGTTGATAGCTGGTTTATGTAGCTATGAAGGGGAAAATTTGATAAGCCCTATACACAATAATTGTACATAAAGTGCTTCAGATTCTCAGTCCATTTAGGCATGTGGAGAGCTGCCCTTTTTTTCCCTTTTAAGACATTTTTGTTCATAGAATGTTTGTTATCTAAAATTGCAGTACCAGACCACGTTAAAGGCTCTGGTACTGACATATAACCTCTACAGGGTTCCATGAAAGACCACATTGCCATATACATATGCAGTGGATGGCTGTGTTTTATGGGAGAGTCTCTCCTTGAAGTCTCTAAAATATCAGAAGCCCACAGTAATTGAGAGCAGACATTTCAATGTGGCTGCCCCTGTTTTGTGGAACTAGACAGAAGGCCTTCTCAGTAGTGGCGCCCGCCCTGTGGAACGTCCTCCCATCAGATGTCAAGGAAATAAGCAGTTAACCTATTTCTAAAAGACATCTGAAGGCAGCCCTATTTGGTAAAGTTTTTAATATTTAATACTGTATTGTTTTTAATACTCGATTGGGAGCCACCCAGAGTGGCTGAGGAAACTCAGCCAGATGGGTGGGGTATAAATAAATTATATTATATTATATTATATTATATTATATTATATTATATTATATTATATTATATTATATTATATTATATTATATTATATTATATTATATTATTTTATATTATATTATATTATATATTAATTATTATTATTATTATTATTATTATTATTATTTTATTTTGAGATACAACAGGTGCCTGCTGCCTGTAGTTTCCAGAAACTACTGAATATATTTTGTTTCAAGAAGCTTTTCCAGCTGGATTTTTCGTTCTGTTTTGTTTTAAGTCTCTGCCTTGCATGTTTTGTTAGTGATGTTTAGGAACCTATTTTTAGTTGCTCTTGTTGGAGGCTTGTAAATGGCTTTAAGACTTATGTGAAAGGATATCATAATAAGATGAGGAGGAGGCTAATTGTTGTTATATATGTTTCAGCCGCAATCCATGATCATAGGGTTATTAAAGGAAATGAGCGCAAAATTTGAAGAGGAGCTCCCTCTGTTCTCATTATCATCTTCAGATGCAGCCAGACAGTCAGAACTACTCTCTTACATTGCAAAAATCACTGAAGGTATACATCATCTTTGGGAATTTGTTTGGGGTTTTTGTTTGGGAGCCAAGTTCTGTACTGTATGCAGGATTCAGTCATTGATAAACAGCCGTCATTGAGGAACAATAGCAAGAGATGGCTATCATCCTCCCATTATCCCTGAAGCATCTGGCTGGCTATTGTGAGAAATGGCTGAACTTTTGGTCTGATGCAACAGGGCTCTTCTTCGGTTTGAAGTTAGCATTCATATGAAGAAGGCTGTACAATATGTCTTTGTCCTCCACAGACCACCATAGTTTCCAGTTAAACCTTTTTTGGTTAGTTTGTTCCATTAGATCCAGTCATTTTCCATGCAACTTCCCAAGTTGAGCGCATTTGTTTATATTAATGACTATCTGTTATTTTAGGTGAAGACAACATTCAGTCCAAGGGAGAGGGAAAGAAAAATGATGGAGGATTTAACAAAGTTACAGTGATTGGAGCAGGCGATCTGGGCCTTGCTTGTGCACTGGCTATTACAGCAAAGGTATATATATAGTTTACGTGAAATGACCACTGTGATTGCTTCTGTAGTGATTCCAAACTGAGATAAAATAATTATTATTGAAAATAACTAGGAACAAACAACTAGTGCTCTCTTCCCCATGAAGTAGGTTTAAATTAGGATTGGAACCGATGGATTGCCTAAGCAATTACATGGTGCTATCTTGTGTGTCTTTATTCTGAAGTAGGTGCCATACGCATTTACTTTAGAGCAGGCCTGTTGAACAGAGTGGGATGCATTTCTGAGTAAGCTTGCAAAGGACTGTGCATTGAGGGTCTATTTGCATAACTTCTCAGCACATGGTAACCATAGCTTTTAGTTGGCACATGCTGTCTTAAACTGTGTATTTTCCAATAGCACCAACAGAATGCAGCCTGTATGGATTTTTAGCAGGCTAATATAAGCAGCTGGAAAGCTACTAGCACAGTTGCTTTCAGCATGGATCTGCCACTCACCGGCTGCCCTGGTGAGGTTTAGATCGCTCTGTGAATCTCCAGGTATTTTGTCATGATCCTGGCATCCTACTGATTTCTATGGAAGGGATTTCAGTGCATGTTTAATGCCTGCCGAATTATGCCTGACCATCTTCAGGAGAGTCTGGCTGCTGGATAAAGCCAAAGGCCCATGACTATGGGAAACCTGAAAGCAGGATCGAAGCGGAGCAGCACTCTTCCCACTTTTGATTCCCAGCAATTGGGATTCAGAGGCACATTGTCTCTAGTGGTGGCAGCTTGATTCAAACAGATGACTGGTGTGATGGGAGAGAATAGCTGTTGTCTCACATTTAACAGCAGCTTATGTAGAAAATAGGATTGTATGTCAGCATTTAAAGAAATAAATCAGAGTTGTATTAAACCCTTTCAGAATGCCATACTATCTTCTCTCCACTGAATAATTACTTCTTTGCTTTCAATTTGTACCAGGGTGTTGCTGACAGAGTGGTTGTCTTGGACTGCTCAGAAGGTACAATGAAAGGAGCAGCTATGGACCTGGAAATCTTTGCCTTGCCTAATGTGGAAATCAGCAGAGGTATTGTGTTGGCTTCTGAGATGTGTGTGGTGGTCGTCCCCCCCCCCCCCCAATATACTTCAAGTGAATTTTCTAAGTAATTCTTGGAATCGTTGGTAAGGGCATTTCACCCGTAGCAATAACCTCTGAAAGCACATGAAGGCACCATGTGATGAAGCTAAGGAAGTTTGAGTGTAGCCAGAGCCTGGATGGGGAGACCATGTGTACAGATGGGTTCCATGATGAAAGAAAGGCAGGAGATGTACATGTGTGTATATATGTAGGTGTGTGTGTATACACACACTATATGCCTGAGAAAGTTGTGGCACAGTGCTTAATTAGCGACACCTTTTACACTCGTATGGGTCGTATCCAACGCTTCTGTTCTGCTAACACAGCAGACTTCTGCTTGCACACTAGAACTTTCCTGTCTTCTCCTCTGCAGCACCTCTTGCATCCTCTGGGTCGGAAGAACCTTTGGAGCAGGTTCTGAGGGCATGTGAGGAGAGGAGAGGAGAGGAGAGGAAAGGAAAGGAAAGGAAAGGAAAGGAAAAGGAAGGGGGAGTCCCATTGCACAAGTTGAACTCCACATGCACAGCGTTGGATACGACCCTGTATCTTTAAATAAAACAAAAGTTTACCTGTCCAGTTCATGGACTTACAAAATAATAATGAAATAGGTCTTATACTCTCACCTTGACGTGTGCAGAAATTCTTTCTTTGTGTTCTTAGATTTTTCCGCCTCAGCAGGCTCAAAGCTGGTGGTGCTAACAGTGAATTCTTTAGGCAACGCTCAATCCTATCTGGATGTTGTACAGAGCAATGTTGAACTGTTCAGAGGCATCATTCCTTCAGTAGCACATTATAGCCAACAAAGTGTACTGCTTGTGGCTTCTCAACCAGGTATGGCAGCGCTTACCTTTTTATGATTTATTGCTCCCTGGATATAACATGCTTTGTCAGGAATATTCTCATACTTAATAAACCTATTTCTTTGCAGAGACTTCAGGGTGTTCTCTGTTTGCTCTCTTGTGGTCAAGTATTGTGACAATGTAGAAAACTGGGCCAGAAAGTTTCCTTTTGTGTGTTGTGTATATCTTGACACACATATGGAATAAGTCTTTTGACATTTTCCTTTAGAGAAGTGAGTAACAGGAAAACTAGTACTTCCATGATTCAAGCTTCAAGAAATGAGATTCTGACTGAACATCAGGAAGACCTTTATGACAGTAAACGCTGTCCGACAGTGGAACACACTCCTATGAGAGGTGGTCAACTCTCCTTCCTTGGAGGTTTTTAAGCAGAGGTTGGGTGGCCACCTGTAATGTATGATCTAGTTGAGATTTGCAGGGGGGTGTCGACTAGATGACCCTCAGGGTCACTTCCAACTCTACAGTTCTATGGTTTTGTGATTGCAAATATTTGTATACAAGCATGTTTTGATGCGGCATAGTTAATCTCATTACTTAACCCCAAAGCACCAGGAAAAGTCTCACAAAATCAGTAGGTCTTCCTTTTGAGCAAACATGCTTCTTGGGACATAAATTCTGAGAGGTGCCGGTGAAGAAACCAGTGATTCTGAAAGATCAAAGTGTAGCCTTATTGGAGTTCACCGATTGGGTCTGCGTTGCTCCAGGACAGGAGGAAGGAACTCAAAATGAGTTGGTTCAAAGAAAGAGTTTATTCTGCTCTCCGGATAGCAGAAGGCACTTGCGTGATCAAGTCCACAGCAAGTCCAAAGAAATGACAAGTTTCATGCAGTATTTATATCCTCCAGGCACCCTCTCCCTCCTCCCCTCAGAGCCCAACCACATCAGCCTATGTACGCGGGTTGACATCACATATGTTCCTGCTCTGGCACTCTTAACCTTAAAAGGGATTTCCTTCCTGCACTCCTGACCATAAAAGGATATTCCTGTTCCTACTCCTATCTTGGAACAAGAGGTCACTACTTCCGAGAACATGCTCTGGCGTTAGTCCCAGACTTGGGTCTCTGCATCATTTGTGGTCAGAACATAAGATATGTCTGTGTCTGTTCTACTGGTAGAGTCAAGGCCAGTCTTGCCGTCAAACTGATAAGAGAGAGAGCTGTGTTCTTGTTTTGCATTTGCTCAATGGCTGAAGTTTATGCATTTTAGCTAAGGAGAAATGGGGATTTTGGTGCAGTTTAAAAACTGCCTGCACAGTCAGTTTTTGGGTTTTGGAAACCCATTCCTTCAAAAGCTTCTCATCATGTTTTGTTGGAAACGAATAATAACCAGCAGAAATTCACTTTACCAGAACCAAATGTTGTAGAGTGTGATTCTGTTAACCAAGTTTAGTGATATATTTAATTATATTTAAGCTGTGCAAAATAATGCACAGTCAAAACCATGTCTCCTCAGAAATAAGTACTGTTATATTAAATGGGCTTACTTCCAGGAAAGTGGGGTTAAGATTACAAATTTACTAAAACATCCTTCATGATATTTGTCGGAGATGTTGCTGTTGTTTTTAAAATGAATAATTTACTGATATCCAATCAACCCCACTGCCAAAGAGATGAATGATAACTTGATTGGAAACATGTCTTTTTGACCTGAATACAAATTAATTTGCCCTTTTCAATGTGTTTTTGTCAAATGTACAGTGGAAATAATGACCTATGTATCATGGAAGATGAGTGGATTTCCTAAAAGTCGGGTTATCGGGATTGGTTGTAATCTAGACTCTGCAAGATTCCAATACATTATTGCAAACCTATTAAAAGCTCAAATCAGAGGCAAAGATAATTGGATTATTGGTGAACAAGGGGAAAACAAAGGTAAAATGATGACTTACTACTTAGCTTACTATGCAGTTTAGGGTACCACATGTGTACTTTATATCAGGAGATAATTTCAGAAAACATTGTGATTATTTTTTAATAGAAGTACTGTATATGGAGATATTTCAGTTTAAATTACTGTTACTTATTTAATGGATAGCCATGACAAGAAGTTTGTGGTTCTGTTCCAGAGACAGCTTCTCCAATTCTATATTTTATGCTTACACTACATTGCGGTGGTGGTTGCTTTGTCACTGACTTCTCATGCAGTTTCTTTGTCTGACGGGTTATTGCGTATTCTGTGTTTTCTGTACATCTGTGAGTTATGTATTCCTCTGAATAGAATTCCTACAATTGGTCTCTTAAAAAGCAAAATGGAAAGCACACACTCTACAGAGAAATTATTCCTGAGATAAAAATGCAAATGTTTTTTAAAAAACTTGGATTGTAATTTTATCCTATTCAGTGGCAGCATGGAGTGCTTCTAATTCAGTGACAAGTCATCAGGATGAAGATATAGCAAATCAAAATGCCCAGCATCTCTTAGCTAACAGGTAAAGCACTTAGACATGTGGCAGCGCAATCAGAAGTAAGTCCCACTGAGTTAACTGGGACATATTCCAATATAGATTGATATAGGAGTGCAGCCTAATTCTTAATTTTAATTTACACCCTAGTAACATGATATGAAAGGGAAACCTTCATGACGTACCTATTAAACCCCATTTTTACTTGAACACGTTTTGATCAGGCTACGTATAAAAGGCCTCAAATTCTAGTTGAAGTCTTATCTGTCAGCAGTGCTATTCTTAAAATACGTATACTTTACTCAGGGTCTTGTACCTAAGAAAGTAGCCCACTCTAGACAGCTAACACCTCATAAACCTTGAAGTAATGAATAAGGGAGGGGGCAGACACAAGAGTGGCAAATTCCTTACACACGCTTTGCTGCTAGTCATAAAATTAGCAACAAGTAATGTAGTCAGCCTCTGCTTGGCTCAAGACCTGTTGACATGAAAATGTAATCTATACGTAACCATTTTGCTGTAACCTTTTGATTGGTCGAAAGCCATCACATGCATTCTGATGGTTTGTTCTTGGCTTACCATTTGTGTTTTGTCTGAGGCAGACAAACCATGAGTCTGGGTTCAGATGCAGTATGAAGCCAAACAAACCATGGTTTTGCATGGCATAGCTAGTGTGGAAGTAGGGCAATCATGGGAGGAGAAAAGCAGCTGCATTTTTTTACTACAAGTACCCTCACGCTTGCTTGTTCACATTTAGACAGTTTGGGTAGCACAACATGTGAACAAGGCTACTACAAAAATGTGTACCACGCTTGTTGATATACAAGCGTGACGTATGGAGATTATAAAGGGGGCATATTGCTTGCTAAAAAAGTGCATTGTAAATCCTGATTCTTTTGCTATTATATAGAGCCATGGAAGTTCTGAAAGGAAGAGGCCAAAAATCCTGGTCTGTTGGTCTGTCAATAGCTGATCTGGCAGACAGTATATTGAATGATAAAAGGAAAGTACATTCCATATCAACGATGGTGAAGGTAAGCACAGGATCTGATCTGATTTTGCTTTTTTAGAATAGAGGAAACATTAACCTGTGGGCCCCAGGAATTCTAATATACCCAATACTATGTTTTGCCTTTTCTAGGGATGTTACAATATAAACTCTGAAGTATTTTTAAGTGTGCCTTGTGTGCTTGGAATCAGTGGAGTAACTGAAGTCATCAAACTGTTGGATAAAGGTACTGTGGCACAGGAGCTTCAGTCCACGGCTGCCTCGATTCATGATCTTCAACAGCAGCTGAAACTCTGAATACCAGCTAGGCATAACTTGGCCTCTAAGGTATTTGAGAGTTGCAGAAAAGACACTATTGCCTAGGTGGCTACTAAAAAAAGAATACCTCAAAATGTTGAAGCTTTGCTAAATTTGGTGTATATTTAATTATAGGGCATGCTAAAGACCATCTGTCAATGACATTCTTATAATAAAAATGATTAGGCAAAATAGGATGGAAATATGTAACATGAAACTTACCGTAATTTCCCAAACTTTCTAGATCATGGGTTGCCTTTTTGCTGGATTTTGTACTCTTGGTTATTTAATTACTATCTGTATTAATAAGAAAAAATAGGATCTCTTCTTTTTCCTATATTGAATGCACAACACTATATCAGAGCCATCACTATAATCACCACCAGCCCACTTCCTTTTCTAGGTTGCTGTAAATTTGTTGACAAGAGGTATCTTTTCAATCAGAGTGACTATTGTTTTGCCATAGGTGATACAGCATTGCCATCGTGTATTTACTATAGAGAACCAGTCTTGTATATATATTACACATTGCTAAAGTCTAAACATAGATGGCCTGGCAGCAAGGTATTGCCTAAAATTAAGGGTCCATGTTTCAGCCAATGATTCAGACAATTTATAACAAAATGTTTCCACCAGCAAATCATTGCAGTAATTCATTTGAAGCTGAATTTTTTGGCATTGCAGATGAATTCTATTTGCTTATCCTTAATGTGCCTGAAAATATTTTTCTGAACTTTTTGTATGAATCACCCAAAGATTTAGATATTGCTGGGGGTGGGGATATAAAAAAAAACAACCCAGCGCTGTTACATTGCGGCAGTATATAAAATGTGCATAGTTGTATTGTCTTCTTAAAGGCACTTGGCCAAAATCCAAGAGGCCTTGAGGTTCTGTGTGTTCACATCCTTCCTGCTTAAGGTTCTCGTAGCCCCTGTAAAGCCACCCTGAATGTTGGAGTACCCTCCAGTGCAGCTTGTGAATGAAGCAGCTGGGTGGAGCAGGAAATGTTTTGTTTCCCATGTGCACACATTAGTGCTTTTGGCTCACATGGGAGGGCATACTGGATTCTGTACAAGATTTATAAATTGAATTATATAGGCACTTTGTATGGGGAGGACATTATAGAATACAGTAAGGCACAGCTAGTCACCATGGTTTAAATGAAATGCTTCCTTTATTCAGAATATATTTTTTAAAAGGTGATTCTTCTCCCTTTCCACTCTACCATGCTTTAAAATATAATAGATGAGAAAATAGTTATTGGATAGTGTTAGCCAATACTATTCCCAGGATCTAAATGATGATTTATGAACTTAGGGTAAAGAGGAGGTAAATTTTTATTTCTATCTAATGAAGTAATCTGTTTTTATTTGGTCTTTTGTTAAAATAATTGTGACTTGGCCTGAGTCTTTAGGACAGGATGGGAAGAAAAACTGAATGAATGCACTGCTCAATGTTATGCACTGATAAGGCTTAGTATGTTTGGTGTCATCAGTTGTAACACTGCAACAAGCTTTAAGCACTACCAAATATATAAACAGTCTAATGATAGTATATATAGATTTTGTACTCAGGTATGATTGCAATGAATTTTTGTCTTTTTCTTTGCATTATATATTTAAGCAAGTGCTATATGGAAAAACACTGTGATGTGTAATGTTAATAAAACATTTATTAGCTTTTAAAAGCTTGATGTGTTTTTTTATTACTGTTTTATTGGTTTTAGGTTGTGTTTATGTGCTAATGCTTTAACAATATATTATGGGTGTGGGGGTTAGACCATACATGGCTTAGAGGTTTTTGAAATATTTAGCAGTACATAAATGCAACAGATTAATGAAAGAATTTGCTAATATATACTAATATATGAAGCACATCTATTGGTAGGTCAGATGAGGAATTCATGAGTTGGTGTGGTGCACTATCTAGCTGGTACAAAATATTATCTTGAATCATGACAGCAAAACTTAAATTATTATTTATTAGATTTGTTGGTTGTTACCAAAAGGTCTCCAAATCTAAATTTAAAAGGATGTACAGGACTTTTGGCTGCATGGTTGATGGTTGTTTTACAGACAATTTTATTTAGTAGTTTGATGGATTTTAATATGCATGTATTTTGTGAACTATTTTATTGTTTGACCCTATTGTACACCACTTCAGAATAAAGTAGTTTACAGAATGCATGCACATTCAAATCCTTCAAACCATTAAATAACCTCTCTATATTTTATGCATTAATCTGCTCCATCTATACACAATCCTTTCCATTGTACGTAGGCTTTTTAAAATAACACTGACAATTTCAGTGACTGTAGCCAGGATTCCTGGGTACCATTTAGTTTTGTCTCCAATGTATACATTTTGTAGGAGTGAAATCCAGAGTGTTGCTATGTGCTGTGTGAAGATTTCATTTTGTCTGTCTCAAACCCTTGGTCCATCAAACCTGAAGTGTTGTCTACACCAAGGGAGGGTGAACCTTTGGCCCTCCAGGTATTCTTGGACTACAGTACCCATCTTCCTTGACTATTAGCCATGCAGTCTGGGGTTGATGGGATATGTTGTTGGCATACATCTGTCTCGAGAGACAATGAAGTGGACCTCTGTTGGTGAAGTTGAACTGCTGCATTTGCAGCACCAAAGTGACCTCCCCGGGGTGCAAGCTTTGCAGTGTGCATGGAGGTCCTGGGCTGCCCAGATGACAAGACCCTCCTCTCAGCTTTGCTGACGTGGTCCAAATGAAAGCGGAGCAATACATTTGGCACCAGCTTGGCTGCAGGAGTTGCCAGGAGGAGGCATACAAGGAGCCATGCAACCGTCTCAGGGACTCCACTCCAGATTTGTGTAGGGTTTACTCTTTAGCCTTTTCTTTTCCTGAAAATATCCCGCAAGACAGCGGAGGCTTAGGACCAGAGTTTTTCTTCTCCTAGACGGGCTACCTTCCCAAGTCGACAAGCCCCATCTGCCCCTCACTTCCGTGTACAGCATGTGCAAAAAACAGCTTCTTGACTATCAGACCCACCATTGGTCTCATGTTCAGCAACATCTGGAGGGGCAAACGATCCTGACCCCTGGTCTATGGTGACTGGCAGCAACCCTGCAGAGTTCTTTGCCAGCCTTACATAGAGGTGCTGGGGATTGGCTTGGGACCTTTTGCATGCAAAACATTTGCTCTCCCAATGAACTACCCTCCTTTCCATATAGCAGTCAGTGGTCCCAATGTTATATTGAATGGAGCAGATGTTACAATCAACCACTATCATTTCCTGTACAGAGGACTTACCATACTTTCCCGTGCATAAGACGAGGATTTTTTACTTGAAAATAATGTTTTAAAATTGGGATCGTCTTATAAACGGGTATTTTCTTAATTTTGAGCCCTTAAAATAGAGGGCGTGTTATACACAGAAAAATGCAGTACTTCCTTTTCTCTCTGCACAAAACAAACCATATAGACAAAACGCTCCCAGTTGTGTAGAAAAACAAGAAAAAGGAAAAGGTGAAAGTCTAATTAAATTACCCCCCCCCCCGCCATCCCAACCCAGCGCTCAACCGAATGGTTACATTTTATGCTCCATTCACTTTCGGTGCTTTTATAGAACTGAGATTCCATATGGGAATAAAGAAAAACTAGGCGGCGCCTCTCCACGTTGCTATCTCTATGGGCCCGTCAGTGACCGCAGTCTACGCTCACGCGCATGCGGCACCTGGCCGCCGGAAGTGAGGTCGCGCCGCCGAGCGGAAACGGGTGGAAAGGAAGCACCGGAAGGGAGGCCGGGGCAGGTTTCCTCGTTCGCGCGGGGAGTCGGAGGAGCGGCAGGAGGGGCGCGGAACGACGACCACCGGCGGCCGGCAGGGCCCGCTGCCGCTGCCGCCGCCGCCATGGCCGTGTCGGAGAGCCAGCTGAAGAAGATGCTTGGCAAGGTAACGGCGAGGCCGGCCGGGGAGCCCCTCCCAGCGGGCTTCTGCCGGGGGAACAGCCTCGGGGCTTCCTCCGCGCTCGCCCACCCGGCGGGGCCTCCAGGCCGCCCCTCTCCCCTCACCTCACGCCGCTTCCCGAGCGAAACTTCCTCCTGAGTCATTATCTTTCCCTTCTTCCTGCTGCCAGAGGGGAAAAAACCCCACAAAAATATCCTAGCCAGACGCGAATAAACGAGGCCGGCTTTCTGGCAGCAGGAATGGGAAGGGTCTCTAATTTCGTGGGTGGCGAGAATGATCCTCCTGGGAGTCCGCAAAGGGAAAGAGCGAGCCGAAATAGTCCCTGGTCTGCCCAGTCCAAAAAGGGATCACCCTTAGCGCCCAACGCCTTTTGCTAACTCTTTGAGGCCTCCCTAGTTATTACAGGAAAATAATGGGCGTGTTGCGATCTCTCCCAAGTTTTCAGTTGGGTGTTTTGTTTTTGTGGGTTTCCAGAGTCATTTGCTGCCCTTTGTGGCCTATTTAAAGCTAAGTTCCGTTCTGAAATGAGGGACATGGGTACGACTAAGCTTTTAGTCGCTAAAGGAATCATGGAAACTAGTAAGCAAGTTCTTTAGGAGTTTTTAAAGTCTAAATAAACACAAATTTGATTATGGTGTTGTTACTACTACTACTACATTTTAAAAATACGTATGTAACTCAGCAAGTGAGCAGAGATCATTCAGGTTGGTGAAGGAGTTGGTTAGTTACCATCAAAGAATCTCAGTGATCAAGGTTGAGTATAAAGGTACTTTGGGCCCAAATTGTGAATTAACACAAGTTGACCTAGTGTGGCATCTGTTAACAGCAGCTGGGTACAGTTACTTGGGAGCTTTAATGACTCTAAGGTACTTTGTGTTAAAACATTTAATTTTAAAACACTAAAAAGTAAGAAATTTACTATAGGGTTAAATTTACCAGGTTATAGGAATACCGGTCTGTCAATTACAAAGAAAAGGATGCCACCCAGCAGCTTATTTCACTAATTCCTTGTATAAGCAACATTTTTGTGCTGGGAATTTCATTTGGAGAAGGTTGTTAATGTTCTTTATTCTTCTGCTGAAATCAGTAGAACATAAAGGCTCTGAACATTGATGAAAGGTGACTAGATTCATGATAAAACCTGGATGAGAATGCCAAACTGGTATCAGTATCAAACCAAAGTTCAGTTGAATTGCAAAGTTCAGTGTAGGTTTGTTGTTAAATTGTTAATAAATGAAGCTGTTTGTACTGTATTTTTATTTGCTGTGCTACAGTGGAATTAAGTTTATTGAAAACACAAACTCTTATTCCTTCTTTAATAATTATTAATGCATAGTACTTAAAGAATAACCTAAATAGTGAGTGCCATTTAATTTTAATTTATTCTTGATTGTGAGTAAGCTTCATTGAATTCAGTAGTAGTAATTATTATTATTATTTATTATTTATACCCCGCCCATCTGACTGGGCGCTCTGGGCAGCTCCCAACAGAATATTAAACAGAGTAAAACGTCAGACATTAAAAGCTTCCCTACACAGGGCTGTCTTCAGATGTATTCTAACAATCAGATAGTTGTTTATTTCCTTGACATCTGATGGGAGGGCGTTCCACAGGGCAGGCACCACCACTGAGAAGGCTATCTGCCTGGTTTTGACTTCTGAGTAAACATATAGGAATTGAGCTGTAAGCGTGCTTAAATTTGCAGCCTTACATCTCATGTTCAGTTGAGTTCAGTGGGACTTACTCCCAAGTAAATGTGTGTAGGACAGCAGCCTTACTCATCCAGCTGATCCTTTAGTTGGATGAAGCTAATTTAAGTAGTCAGCAGGTTTA
Source organism: Podarcis melisellensis (assembly GCF_964234715.1). Taxonomy (NCBI): domain Eukaryota; kingdom Metazoa; phylum Chordata; class Lepidosauria; order Squamata; family Lacertidae; genus Podarcis; species Podarcis melisellensis. The sequence continues at coordinate 71,786,129 of NC_138528.1, read as the reverse complement.
ATGTGCATATTCTCCCCTGAGTCATTTTCTGATCCATTCTATACTTAATTGGCAAGTAAGTTGCAAAACCACCTTATTACTTTGTAACAAGTTGAATGAAGAGGAGGAAGTAGAATGTAAGAATGCATCATTGCCTGATTAGACACCTGTGATTTTAACCTTTAACATACATTTCTAACAGGGTGGGGACAGTATTTTGTCAGCTTTTTGTTGTTAAAGATTATGAGTAGAAATTTGCATATCATCTTTGCTTCTTAGCTAGCACTATGCTATTTTGGGCCAGATTCAACTAAGTGGGTGCATTAGCGGGAGCTAGCACAAGGGCTTCCACTAGTGCAATGGGATTTTCTCTCTCCTATCCTGCTGGGGGATCAGGAGAACCCCCAGAACTGGGAGGGGGGAGGGGAGATTATTCTGTAGAAATGCTTGCACTGATGTTTGTGCTAGTGCGACACTGAATTAGACTGGTTTTATCAAATTAGTGATAAACCATAGGATTGAATATTTGAAACTTGTTCAAGAGCATTCTAAATGTTGAGCTAGTGTGGTATAGAACATGGATACTATTCATAATTCTTAAAATATTAATTCTTGCATTATTCCCTTTTTTCGTGGCTGCATAACTCTCATTGTCTTCAGATAAACAAATATATTGGTAATTAATTGGACGTGAATGTTGGTGACTGTCTTAAAGGTAGAAAGTCACTAGTACATTGCTAGCTGGCTCTGCACAGCTGATTTTACTTGGTCATGTTAGCAGATCAGAGTAAATCTGTATTATAATGCATAAAGGCAGGTGGTGGCAGCAGTGCAAACTCTGGTACTGCTTTCTGAGCAGTGTGGCCACAGAAGTTGACTGCTGTTGGTCTTAAAACCAAAGGCAAGGTGGTTCTTTTAAAATGAGATTCAGAAGCAATACAAAAAACACAAGTGAACGAGAAGATTACAGATTTTATTCTCAAACAGCAAGCAATGTATACATACCAAGCAAGCACTTCAACCTGCCATTTGGAAGCCCTCAAGAAGTGGCAAAGCAACTCCCCCAGGTAGCCTCACTTTGCACAGCCCTGCAGCCGATCAGTCTGTGCAGGAGCTTCAAAGAAACTCTGCCCAAACCATAGGTAGCAGGTATGGTTTTCCAGACTGGCTATGTGCAGATCATCCATTAGCCACCCTCTCCCAGTGCTTCACCTTCTCAAAACAATGTCCAATGTCAAAGAAGGTTCCCAGTACTATGCTTCCAACTGATTAATGCAGCTGATTAAAGCAGACCGTTCTCACACCATCAAAAAACTTAACAAGAGCAAGGGAGGGGCGAAGGAACAGATCACTAATTCCTTGATACATTTTTGTCTTCTGGATGCATTTCCCATAGAAGGAGACCTTAAGACCAGGGAGTTGTGAACTGAGATTGCTCAAGTAGATGAGCAAAGTTGATAGAGGAGCTTGAAGGGATCAGTTTTCTTGCTGTCCAGTGGAGAGTGGGAGGCTACAGAGATAAGAGTGGGGCATGAGAGTGCTCTGGATCAGTTGGCGCTGTGTGTGGATGGCTGAGGTAGAGAAAGATGGCTTTTGCAGAGATGTTGGACTAAATATGTGCCTCTGTCATAGAGACACAATCCTCTACTTATTTCATTGCCATCAACAATTTTAAAAATCTGTTCAGTGGTCTACATTAATTCATAAGTGTGTTCATTTTCTTTGTAGAACTGTGTCGGCTTACCACAAGACAAAGAACATGTTGGATTGTGGACAGTCTCATTTCACTAGAGCATCCTAATTGTAGAATTGAGTTTGATTCACTTTGCATCATCACATACCACTTATACTTGATCCTGGCAGGTCAGGTTTACTCTATAATCTCTGGCTGTAATTCAGCAAAGTGGTTCTATATACAAAAGTAGTTACAGTGGTACCTCTGGTTGCGAACGGGATCCGTTCCAGAGGCCCATTTGCAATATGAAAGGAACGCAACCTGCAGCGGTGCGTCTTCGCATGCGTGGGTTGCGATTCACTGCTTCTGTGCATGTGCGTGACGTCATTTTGCGTGTCTGTGCATGCACACATGGCTAAACCTGGAAGTAACCATTTCCGGTACTTCCGGGTTGCCATGGGACGCAACCTGAAACAATGTTACATGAAGCAAACGTAACAGGTATGACTGTGTAGTATCTTACCTGCTGTGGAAGACTGTGCAGATCTTGTTCTCTAGTCACTATAGTTGTGTTGAAAGAAGTCTAAATGTTTTCAGTGGAAGTTGTCTTTAGTGGAGCTTTAAGATTTTCAAAATCTATTTCCCCCTAGTACAAGTACAGAGACTTGACTGTTCAGGAAACTGTCAGTGTTATTACCCAGTACAAAGACCTCAAGCCTGTAATGGATGGATATGGTGAGTTTTATGTTATGCTTTTCTTTTTTGTACAGTATTTTTTGTTAGCTAGCCTATGTCAGTTCCCTATCAGTATATCATATTTTGTGTAATAAATTTTATGACAAAGAAGAAATAAGATAAGTTAATAGACCAGGGTAGCTAACCTGGTGTTCTCCAGATCTTGTTAGACTGCAGTCAGCCTTAGCTAGCAAACCCAACAGTCAGAGAAGATTTGAATTATAGTTAAGGATCATAGGGAGGACCAAAGGTTGGCCACCCCTGTACTGTGCTAATTATTTGAGACATGCTTTTTGGCAAAATGGTAATAGGGAAACCTTTTCTTCCATCAGGGGTGATGGGATTGTAGTCCAGCAACATCTGAAGTACCACTGCCCACTTGACTTGAAAATAGTATTGCTCATTTTTAGGCTTTGCTTTGAAGGCTACAATAGCAATTTTATTTTTTATAGATGCTAGAATTGTATGGAGCAGATCTGCCTATGTCACACAATAATTTGCTCGCCATTTCTAATATTGTGTGGTGTTATTAGTTCATTTTCCTAGAAGATGCTTGCTTGTATATAGAGAAGTGTTTGAAGAAAAGTAGTCTCTGTTTTGTTAAGCATGCATGCAACTTTTGTTATCTGACTATAAAATGAACAGGTTGCATAACACTTTTTTTTCTTCTTTTCAGTTTTTAATGATGGTTCATCAAGAGAACTGATGAGCCTCACAGGAACCATTCCTGTAAATTACAAAGGTATGTATTTGTCTTGGGTAGATTGCCAGTACATTACTTGAAAGCTTACATCATTTACTTTGATCAGCTTGGTCACTAACTTGTTCTGAATGCTTTGTTCTTAGTTTTGGACCTTTGTACAACTGTCTTGTGTTGCCACATACAGGAGATTTTCCTATTCTTTGTGCAGTGTCCAGCAAAGTTTTTTCATTAGCACAATGTGTCCAATGGAATTTCCCCTTCCCTGCATGTACCCTGGGAGAGGGGCTCAAGGAGACTTCTAGAACAGTGGACTGGAGGGCAGCCTGCTTCTGTTAGTGGAGGTTAGATGGCCTTCCATCACTACAAGGGCAGCTTTTGTAATCATTCCTATTTCACAGCATTAAAATATATTGTCAGAAGGAGAAAATAATAATGCATTCATCTTTTTTTTTAAATAACTTCTTCAGGTAACACATACAATATCCCAATATGTCTGTGGCTGTTGGATACATATCCATACAATCCACCAATCTGTTTTGTTAAGCCAACTAGTTCAATGACAATTAAAACTGGGAAGCACGTGGATGCAAATGGCAAGATATACCTTCCATATCTACATGAATGGAAACATGTAAGTACAATTATAAAATTCTTAATCATTAGTCCTAAATTATTTCACCATTTAAGTAGCAGTTTTGTTTAATATTCTTCTTTCTCCTTTGGTCATTTGTTATAGCAGAAAGATGTGACACTGGGAAACTGGGGTCTCTATTGAGTAAAATCTTAGCACTCTTACATAGTACTAATTGTGTTACTGCTTTTGTCATATTTGATCTCCATTCATGAGACCTGCAATTGAAATGTGGCCTGCCATAAAATGTCTTAATTGCTGCCGATAATTAATATGGGGTTAGGGTTCATATTCTCATCAGTACTTTCTCAGTGATATGCTACACTTTAATTTTTATCAGTTAGTCATTGAACCTGAATTGGAATATACTTGACCAAAACCTACAAATAGAGTAACCAAATGACCACCTATAACTGACAAGGTGATAGATGCATTGTCATTGTTTATCTTTGTGGGATTAAAAAAGCAAAGAGATTTTTATATGCTTTCCCCTTAGCCACAATCAGATTTGATTGGCTTGATTCAAGTGATGATTGTGGTGTTTGGAGAAGAACCTCCAGTCTTCTCTCGGCCTACCATTTCAGCAGCCTACCCACCTTACCAGGCAACAGGACCACCAAACTGTAAGTACCTTGTACCCCATATACTTGCAAATTGCAATGAAAACAAGTAGAATAATGGCACGGTGTATTGTTGAAAGGATCTAGTTATTGTAGTATTGGTTTCTAAATATGTAGTTATGTTGTTGGTTTAAACATAAAGTATCCCTGCTGCCAATTGCCCAATCCAGAGCACAAGTTGTATAGCCAATATTCATTCTGTGTAATCTTTTTCAGCTACCAGCAGCTCAGAGTTTGGTTTATTTAAATGTAGAGAATTAGGCTAGATATTTTGAACATGCTGCCTAATAACTGTTTTGATTATAAATAAATTTCCATGAAAGATGTTGTTTTTTAGCATCAACAACATTGCTACAATTCATTTGATCCTTGATCTATTTTCAAACATTATTCATGCTAATATTTTGCCATTATCAGTACCTTTATCCTCTTATGACATTGTTTTTGAAACTTATTTATTTTATAATGCTAGCAGAGTTATACTATTTATACTATTTTTCTTTTAATTGCAAATCAAATTAAAAACTCACTTTGGTATCTTTTATGTTCCATTGCTCTCAACTTCTGAGAAAAACATGTTCCTACAACTGTTAATTATTTTACAAGAATTTACTGTGCTATTTTACAAGATGTGTAGGGCATTTATTTGAAATGTATACTTATACCAGTTTGAAAACAGGTATTATTGTAGGGAAATTCATTTTATAGAACAAAAACCTGCCATTGTTAGATGTACCAATGCTGAACACTCGAGGAAAGTTAAATTTGCTTTCTTTTCTGCCATTTTAGCATTGCAAAAAGCCTTCTCATTGTACAGTACTTTTTACCACCAGAGAATATCATCTCTGCCAGTAGGTGTCAGCCAAATATAGAATAGCCAGGAGTTCGACTTCAGAACTAGTAAAGCTATATATTGCCAGCTTGAAAGTAACACTAATGCTTTGACACCATCACTTTAAAAATCATAGGTAGCTGTCCTGGTCTTCAGTGGGGGTGGAGGTGTGCAAAACCACAGTTGGGAAATAGCTTCATTAGGACCCTTGGAAATGTAATATTAATAGTGAGCAAGTTTTCAGATTCTCCAGAACACTTCATTGCACTGCATGTAGAGTTGGTGCAGTGAGAGATATAACATAATGGAGAAAGCCCCAAAGTGCAGTCTAAGTTGTCTTAAATTGGAGTGTGGGATGTGTTACTTATACTTAATGAATGCAAAGCACACATCACATCTAATTGATTTCTTCCTCATGTCCCATCTTGGACCACTGCAGAAACTCCCCAAATTTCAAGTGATTTTTTGGAAGGGGTGTCGTGAGCTGCAGCAGGGAGGAAGGGGCAAGTGGACCTTTCCCCTCACAATTCTGGAACCAACTCTATAGATCCAGCTCTTAGTATGAACATTGTAATCTTTATTATTAGATTAATTGCTTCATTTTAATAATGACTTGTTTGTAAGGACTCCCTGGTTATATAGGACTGGATTCAATTAAAGTACTAAACAATTGTACTAGCAGGAGCCAGTGGAAGGACTCCCAGTAGCACGGCGGGGTCTCCCCACACTATCCACTTTGGGAGGAAAAATCCCCAGACTGCAGGAGGAGAAGAGGGGAGATTGTTCTGCCAAGCAAGCAAAAACACTTGCACCAAGGGAACAATTGAAATAATGTGATGTTGAATTCCACCTATGGATTTGAATATGTGTAAGGAAAAATTGGGATAATTGAACACTCTGAATTGGCTTATGCAGCAAGAGTAAAGTAACTGAAATGCATAATAAGTGCAAGCACAACAGGGAAGACTAGGAACAGGAATGGTTTCCTGGGCTGCTGTTTGCTTATTCTGAAGGTGGGGCAGGGGTCAAGAAGACTTCTTTTTTCTTTTCTTTCCTTCTGCATTTTCTTCAATTGGGCTATTAAAAAATAACTTTTACAACTGTAGAAATTACAAATGGGCTGCATCAATAGTTGTCATTCTATTAATAAAACAGTTGCTTCTGTTCCAAAAGTGGACTGAGGTTCAGTGGAGACTGGGGAAAGTGATTGTTGCCTCTTGTCTCAGCACCAACTTCCATGGTCTTCCATAGAATGCCCCTCTCCCCTTGTCCTCCAGAACAACTTTCAGGGGTTAGAAATATCAGGAAGGAATAGGGAAACATTGCATCTTCCTTTCCCCCCAGAAGGTTTCTGCTCACAGGAAGTCTGGATCGAACCTAGTGCGATGTATTCAACTAAGTTCTACTCAACCCATTGAAAGAAATAGACCTAAGTTCATTATTTCCATTCATTTGGTGGATTTACCTTGAGTAGAGGCAACCCAATTAATTTTTAACTACTTATTTGTAAAGATAATTTTATATAATTGAACAACACTATCCTAAATTGTTAAAATGTTTGACGTTGTTGTGCACAGCTTCCTATATGCCAGGAATGCCAAGTGGAATGCCTCATTTCCCTCCTGGACCACCACCTAACCCAAGGTAAGCTATAGTTTTTCTGAATCTGCTGATCCAATAGACTACACTGGCAATATTGGACAATGTGATGTTGTGCCCATTTCTGAAGTTGAGAGTGATGGACTTTAAAAGCATTAGATTTGTATTCCATTCATCTTGAGTTCAGTTTTGTCTAGGTGTTGTCAGGGTCTTTTATATGTTGTTATTTAAATACAGTCATCAAAAACCCTGGTTGCATTTAAGGCCCCTTCATTTGGGTAAAGCAATGATTAAGTGTATAGTGAGCAAAATTGGTGTCATTGTAAACCTATACTTCTAAAATGACTTACGTTCTTGCCTTTTTATAAAACTTTTCAGCTTGTTTCTTGCATTCTTAACATTATTTGGCTGCATCCTCTCCTTATGAGAGGACTTTTATATATAAAAAACCTAGGCCTCCCATGTTAAAAGAACACATGTAGGGGGGTGCACAGCTATGCATGTTTTTTTTCTGTCTCTGATGTCTCTGTTCCCTCCAGCTCATCCCCCAGACCTTTGTGCACTGGGCAGAAGATCTGTTGGGAGAATGTATGTAAGTTCAGCTTCATGCACACAGGCTCCTCCACAAAATTTGCATCCACACATCCACAGGACTCCTAGTTACATGGAGGAGCCTGTGTACCTTCTGCTGAACGTGTGTAAGTTTCCCCTTCAGACTTTCTGCCCAATACGTATAAGTCTGAGGGTGGAGCCAGCAATAGACAGTGTGGGCACTGGTGGTGGAGCAACTCCAAAACAGACCCAGGATTAGAACCCAACGTACTGGAGCAACTGCTACAGCCCATGTGTTCTGGCAGGGCCCCATTGGAGCTGATGCCAGTCTTGCTATCACCCCCATTGACACCCTGCCTGGCATTTCCACCACTGTTGGGATCTCTGTCCAATGCACCAATCACTACCCTCCACCAGCAGGTGCCATTTTCATATGGGAGCCAAACCACCACTCAAACTCCAGTCCGTGGTGGGTGGCCACCATCTCAGGACCCCCAAAATGCAGTGCTCACAAACGGGCATTGCATTTGGGGTCTCTGAGATGGCAGCCATCTGCTGCTGAAGATCGGAGCTGAGTTTTCCATCAAAAACACCGCTGCCATCTGCTGGATAAGCACAACCGGAGGGAGTGAGAAATGACTGGTGGCAGCAGAATTGGTGGGCAGAGTGCCCAAGGGAAGACACATTGTTGGGCAGGGGAACTGAGAGAGGCCCAGTCTGAGAGTCTACTAAAGTCTAACACCAACCTTGATATAACACACTGCTACCTTTTGCACATGTTCTTTTAATGTATGGAGACAGAAGAGGACTGAGGACTGCTTTATTTCTACACATCGGCTCATTTTCTCCCTTTAGTTGTTGGCTAGTGTTAGTACAATGAATTAAACAGTAAGGCTTGTTCACAATAGACACAGTTCTGAGTGTAGAAATCCCACATGTACTGTATTGTATCTCCCTTTTTCATATCCTGTGGTATTATTGTCTCTAGTTTCCTACTATTGATGGCTTATTAGCTCTGCCATCACTATATGCATTATATAACTGATTCTGAAAATGGAGTGTATGACACCAACTGAGTGGAAATAGAGGGCACTAACTTTTGAGGAAAGTAACGTAGCATGCAGAAACTCTAAAATGTGTACATGCTCTGGCAGTTGGAGAAGCCTGCTCAGTCTCCCCTCTGTAAATGAAACCACCAAGGCAACATAGACCTTTTCAAATGAAAATAATGCAACAAAGTACAAACCTGTTAACTGCTAACAGAATGAACCATGAATAATTACAGTTACAGATAGGTAGCCGTGTTGGTCTGCCATAGTCAAAACAAAACAAAAAATTCCTTCCAGTAGCACCTTAAAGACCAACTAAGTTAGTTCTTGTGAATAATTAGTCTGAGTGCCTCTACCTGTCTTCAGCTTTAATCCACAAATGTGAAGAAACTTTGATCAGGGAACTTGAAATTTATTTATACATATCTGAATAACATTGATTAAAACATTGATACCTCTGAAATCTATGGATGACGACAAATTTCTCATGGTCTTGAATATTACTCTGACCGTTTATATCTGCATCAGTGGCTCTTTTTAAAATTCTGTTTGTCTATTATAAATTTTTTAAACGTAAAAAAAAAAAATGCTTATGGATGGAAATATTAACTAAAGAATGCATAACACTGTGTCTTTCTCCCCCTCCCCTTTCAAGTGGTTACCCAAGCTATCCTTACCCTCCCCCTAGCGGATCATTTCCACCAACAACTAGCACACAACACTACCCTTCTCAACCTCCTGTAACTACTGTGGGTGAGTAGCTTTGAAAGTGTCTTTTTCCGAATGCAATGAGATTGCTCATTCTAAATATACAGCATAAAGCAAATCCAAATACACCTATTTCTGAGATGGGCATTAAGTGCCTCGTGGCAAAAACATCAGTTACGTTGCACTTTAACCATGCTAGATGTTCATTTTTTTCTCCATTGTTTGATTGATGGAACAATCATTAACTCTTTTCTCTGTTCAACAAACTTCTTTTTTATTGAACTGTTTTATGTAATGAAGTTCACATGTGTTTGAAAATATTATGTTTGCAGGTCCAAGATAAATTAAAGCCCGAAGCCTCTCTTTTTTTAAGCCTACATATTTATTATGTTCTTATTAACTGGGGGAATGATCTTGTAGTCATGAACTTTTCAATGATGAGAAAGGGGTGGGTTTCATTTGATCACACCACTGAATGTACCAGGAACTTGAACAGCAGCATCATTTGGGCACAAGAATGAAGAGGCCTGTAGCCAGTGTGGAGTAACTGCAGCCAAGATGCAGTACTACAGCCTATTTACAAGCCTTTTGCTATGTCAGCCAAGGATGGAGAACAGTACCTAAGGATGATGTGAAGAAGCCTTGATTGTTGTCGAGTCAGCACTGAAAATACAGTTGAGTTCCGTGCTTAACTGGAAGCAAGCCAAGCTATCCTTGACCCCCATCGTGTTTTCCAGTACACTCCCAAACTGCAATTTCCCCCCACTCTTTTTGTGTGTGATGCAAATGTAGAAGTGCCGTTCATGAAGTAGCCCAGCTACCATCACCAGATCTTCATCTTGTGAAGTTTGTTGATCTGTAAGCTAAAGGTGCCAATCAACAGCTTTCTTCTGTTTCACATTCAGTGTAATTCTTGGGTGCTGAAATGCTTGCTCACCTGTTTTACTGCTTAGCCCAGAACTACCAGACCTGTTCAGGAGAGAAGTCCTAAGAATCTGAACGTATTGTTGCCTCTAGTGATAAGCAAAAACTTGAAACCCTCAAAAGAGTATAATTTAGAAAGCACATTATTATTTAGCACAAAGACTGCAAGATCCCTGGCCACATCATCCACTATTTTCTTGTCCAATGTCACATAGAATATATTTGAACTCCAAAAATTATCATCACTTTTGTTGAGCTATTACTATTATCGTTATTGTTATTTTACAGGTCTATGGACTGCTTCAGAGCCATATGCTATTGAAGCTATGTACAATAAGATCAAATACAAAAGATGCAAACTCTAAAAACAATAAAACCATTTTTACAATTAGAAAATTGACTGGATTGCATGTCAGGAACAAAAACAAGTTGAAAATTGCAGGGGAAATGTAAAACTGATAATTTTCAGTAGTTTAATAATGGAGGTCTACATTGTTTAGAAGAGATCAAATTACTATTTTTTCAGGGCAGTAATAGAAAATCTATCCCTAGTGCAAGCTTTCTAGCGTTTTGTTCAGAAAATGAATTTTTAGAAATGGAGGTGTGATGTGGCAACAAAAATTAATCCTGTCAGGCAAAGCGTGGAAATGGTTACATAAATTTCTACATAAGATTTAATAGAGAAGTATAACTCTGCTCCCTGGGCTTTCTTAACAGTCGAAGCTTTCTCTTCTTGGTCTGCTTGAAAGGTATGGACTTCTGCTCCTGACCTTTTGTTAATTTTGGAAAAAAATCTGGAAGAACTTCATTCTGAGTAGAGCACATCTATCAAACCTATATACTTTATCAAGATCTAAATGGATTGTTAGCAACTTTATTTAGAAAAGATATTTTCACTTACTCTTGTAAGATTGATCAAAAGGGTACATGAGCATGCATTCCTTTCCATTGATCTTATAACTTGAATGCAGGCATTTTTACCTGTAAACTTTACACACCAATCTTCAAATAAAGAGTTGACTTTATGGATTATTATGCCATGTATTTTAAGATAGAGGTGTCTCATGTTTTGATTTTTACATGGAATAATTCAGACAACACTGAATAAAGTTTTCAGGAGGTGCTTGGGCCACAAAATTTATGAAGCATTAATGTATGTTTGTTCTCTTAATAGCAGATGGCAGAAGAAAGCAGAAACAGGTATGGATATGTGGTCATTCTTACGTTTTCTGGGCAGAAAAAAGAGCACTTGAAAGAAGCTTTGGCCCACAGTTGGGCATTCGACTGGAGGATGCCAAACTACATTGGCTAGGAAAGAGTGGCATGACGTGGGATCAGTTGATACCCAGCCTATTGCACACACGGCGGCGTCTAACAGATCCTGATATATTGGTGATCCATCTAGGAGGAAATGACCTTGGGACATACGCAGATTATGATATCATAAGACAAATGAAGAAAGATATAATACATATTAAGATAACATTCAAGAACAGCATCCTTGTCTGGTCTAATATTGTACCCCGCAAAGCATGGAACCAAGATATGTCCCATGAATTTATGGAGAAAAGCAGGAAGAGAGTAAATCGGGAAATCTGCAGTTTTATGGAACGTATTGGAGGGATTATAATCAAACACGATTCACTTGTCCCAGAGTCTCCAGGATTGTTCCATCTAGATGGTGTTCTCTTGTCTGAAAGTGGCACAGATGTCTTCAACCTGGATTTATTAAGTGTTTTGGAGACTTTGATCTAACTTTTTCTTTGGAGAAAGAATAATAGATTTCAGTTTAAGCAAGTATGGAAGGTCTCTACAGACAGAGATTATTAGAAGGTTGTGAACGCTGGTAATTTGAATTTTCAGGCAGTGGAATTGCACTGTTAATATGGTGGTGGGTATTAATTTAGTAATGTAATTGCTAGTGGCATTGTTCTGCAACCACTGCAGTAAGACATTTGCTGATATATTTAACTGTTGTTTTTTTTAAATTCTGTTTACTTCCCCACCCCACTGAATTCAGTTTGCTTCTACAGTGTGCTTAGAGACACTGCCAAGCAGTTTAGTTTCCCTGATTGATATTCCCATCCGAAAAATGCTCAGTGAATAGCATGAGGTGATAGCTACCTAAAATATGGGTGCAGTAATAGCTTACAAAGCTATTTTATGTGGGTAGATCAGGAAAAAACATCATAAAAAATATGTAACTTTGGAAAAGGTGAGTCTGACTAGAGCAGGAAAACAAACTGAAGCATTAGGGCTTCATTATACATGGACTCACATGTTACTCTAGTTATATGTTAATCACTTATGCTTAATGAGTGTTTATTAACATATGGCAGGCTCAGAGGTAAAATTCTTAATAAACCATAGTTCATTAAGCAAGAATAAGCATCAAGCTTATTCCTGCCTCCCCATGTGTGCCAGGTTCAGCCCAAGCTGCTTTTAAGTCACACTTTCCTCTGAAATGGGGAATTGAGGTTTAATACAAGTTTGCAAATCAGATTTCAGATGCTGGTTAGTAATCAACATTAAACCAGTGCTCCCAATTTCAGACATAATGGGAAACTGAGTTAAAGAGCCTGGGCTCAAAGTACTAAAACCAGCATAAACACCAGATACTTGCACCAGATGCTCCTTCATGGCTTATTCAACCAGGAATGTCAAATCCAAAATCCTATATAAGTTTTAGACGCTGAAAGTTTTAAATGTTACTCTGCAAGACATTCATTGCAAAAGATCATGACTGCTCATAGCTATTATGGCACTTGTTAAAACTGTGTGAAGGTACATTTTCTGGTTACCTTGAAGCTTGTTGAACTGTCTGAAAGTGACTGTATGGCAGTTTTGCCATCTTTTGCTTTGGCATTACTGTGTTACCTTTCCTGGAAAAAAGGCAGATCATCTGCATCAGAATTTGCTTTTAAAATATAATCTAATAGAACGACCATTTTTCACAATCACCGTTAGTATTTACTAGGAAACAAATTACAGGGAAGCATATGCTTTTTTATTTTAAAAGAACCCTGCCGTGAACTTGATTATTCTTAAGGAGAGTTGGTTGTGATTGAAGCCACATGAGACAATATCCTTCAGTGTTTCGGTAGCACATTTTATGTAAATTGCTTTTATGATGTAATGTGCCTTTCACAAACAAGAGAGAGCTTAACTTCAGTGGCTTACTTCACCTTCCCAGCTTCTCTGAAATCAGGACAATATCCAGACGAATTCTGGATTTGTTAGTATTGTGGTTTTAAATGGTCAGTACTTCCAAATATGATATCAATCTTGTAGGTTGATGTTGGGAGCTAAAAAGTAGCACAAATGTGATTCTGGAATGCAAGGGCAACAGGAATAGAATGTAGCAGACTAGAATTGAACTTTACTGCAGTTTAAGATGAATGCTTGGATTACATTTATATTTTTTTACATAACCTCTCTTTGCATACCACTCTGGAAATTTCCCACTAGATTGGGGGAGAACTATATAGCCTTTGGGAGGGACAGGAGCAGAATTCTACATGTTTATAGTGCAATCCAGCTCATTCCCTTAAGGACATGGCAGGCGCTTACTGGTGCTTACAACTGACTATAGTCTTCATTTTGAATACTTGCTTGTAGTAGGGACGTTAAGTTCCAGTATGGATCTGGGCCTATCTTTTCTACCTTTTTGATGTTGGGCAATGCTGTTTGATCCATCTAATTTGTATAACTTGGAGATTTGTGTTCTAACAATAAAATACTAGTATTTATTTCTTAGTCCTTACATTCTTTGTTAGTGAACACTTAGTACTGAATGATGTGAATTATTTTTATAAAGACGATTGAGGAAAGATGTACTTTGGGTTGCTAATTGTACTTTTTGAAACACTTCTTGATTCAGTCAAACATCCCAGAAATGGTGATACTTTCCTCAGCTATATTTAGGTTGTATAAAAATAGTGTGTTTAAGTAAGCTACTACTACTCATAATTTTATTAAAGCAAAACTTTCAAGAGCTGTTGCTACCAGTAATTGGTGACCATTATCAGCATGAGATAAAAGTAAAGCTTTGGATCCAGACTTTGTCTTACATAAGTTGAAAGGACTTCTACTTGCACAAGGCAGCTTACCGATCTCCCCCTTCAACTGCATTTCCGCACCACCCATCCCATACTGTTCTTGAGGTTCCCTCTACTCTCAAGGGTGGTTTTTTGGGAGAATGCAAGGGAAAGCTTTCAGGCAAAACAGTGTTGCTTTTTGGATCCATGGTATTCATTTTGTTGGGGCTGTTAAAATTCAGTTATCACTGCTGTTGAGTACTATATATGGTTTACTTATGGTTGGTATTAAGTATTTCAAGTATGTTGCATGTTTATGAATGAGCAACAAATATTAAGTTTGCTCTTATATTTTCATGTTAGCTCACAGCGTCTCCCTTGCTCGCACATCTGTACGAACAAGGTAGCCTTTCAGAAATCTTTGTTCTTGTTGGAATACTCCAGTTTCTTGGGAAACTGGAATATAGCAGTGAGCAGAGCAACATCTTCCACAGGGTCTCTTTGATTTGCAGACTTAATTAAGCTTTGGGGGGTAAGTAGCAGTTATATAATTAGAATGGAATCCCCTAAAAAGACTAGTAGAGATGGATATCAGGGTTCATTCTTCTAAGATTTCTTTCCGTAGATATATTAACATTCAGATGTTCAGAGCTCCCTTATGTTATCATGGAGTAGGATCCCAATGCACAAGTGAAAACCACTTCCACTGGGCAAGAGGTGGAATTTCCTTCTGCTGGAAATTCCTTGCAGCTCATGGGGGCCATTATGGAGGGCTCTCCAACCTTTTATGTTGTGCCACTAGAAGCAGGGTCTGAGAAAGAAGAGACCATAGCTCAATGAGCAGATATTTTGTCTGCTGAAGATGTGTCAGGTTAAATTCCTGGCATTGCCTGGTAAAAGGTTCAGTAAAGATTGACCCCAGGCTGATATCAATGATATATTTCCTTTCATTTTTTATTCTCAGAGAATGCATTTTTTGCTCAAGAATATAAGCTGCATATTAAGGGTTTATGTCGGTGTTAATCTTAAGGTACTTAATTTGTGGGGTGGGGGTGGGGGTTACTACCTTATCTGAAGAAATATCTTACCTGAAGTTCAACTAAACAGAGGCCTAGTAAGGCAATATTTTCTGGAAGTCATTCAAACTGGTTATAGGGCCCCCAGCTGATGGACTTCCACAATCTATTAATCCTTTTAAATGGACTGTCTACTCTGGCAGTTCTGATACAGCTAAAGCAATTTAGTCTGTTTAATCTTGCACTTCCATCTTTCAGTGTTAATATTTTGTTTGACATCATACCCCTCCTGAAAAGTCAACTGAAAAGATAATTAAAATTCTTCTCTAGTTAATAATTGAGGAATACACCATTATTACTTTGTTTATGCTACATTTCACATTGTCCTGGTGGTGGTGATATATAGTCATCATTATTAAATTAAATTAAACATCAGTTTCTTCCATTGCCAAGTTGATATTTGGCTGTTTCTTTTCTGTCTGAGTCAACTGCTAGTCTGCAGTACTGTAAGGTCAGTACCATAAGGTCAGCTCTGAAACTAGACTCTGTATAGCAAAGGTTAAATGTCTGAGTTTTCCCTTGGACGTATGGCTGCATGCCAGTAACTCTTCTCTAAGGGTGGCTAATTATGGAAGTGATTGAAAATGTTAAGGGTTCATGTTCTTGAAGGTGCTCTTTAAATCAAGTGCTCCTGGTATGAATTGGTATATGGTGGTAGCCTGTCTTATTCTCTGTACATCTAAAACCATATATTTGTACATGCAGACTTATTTCTCTGACTTTATTTAAGCTCTAGACAAAAGCTTCATAAATAAACAGCTTTGACTAAAAAGTTCTAACTGGTTCTAAGATATATTTATATGATATATGCTTATGGTGGAAAGAAACCTGGGGCAGAGAGAGATGGAAAAATGGGTCTAGCACTTGAATAGGATTTTGTTTTGCTGGCTTTTTCAAGATCATTTTCTGGATGACCATATAGGCTGATAATCCTAAATTAGCATTGAGTAGACCCACTGAAATAAGTGGGCTTAAGTCCATCTAAATGGGTCTACTTCTGAATGAGTAACTTACTCAGTTGAGCCAAGTGATTTGTTTGTTTTGTTCAGGTTTTTCTTTTTTGAGGTTTTCTCTTTTTTTTTTTCTTTTTTTTGCTGTTGCCCAATTTTAATACAGTTTCTGAAGCAGGGGATTAGCAAAATAAGGTTAAGTTACTTTTTGAAACTGCCTTCATGATTTTCTTACTCTGAATAATTCGTTTTAAACAGGACAAGTCTAGACAGTAGTAGAAGAAGATAAAACTTGGTGCGGAAAACACAGAAATGGATAGTTTCAGAACAGAACCTTCATTTATTTTGTTGAAACTGTTATCTAGATCATTCAGAAGAAAACGATGCAACATGTTGCAATTTAGGACCAGTTTCTGCAGTAAACTCTTGCATGCAGCCGTCTTCAGGTACAAGAATATGCAACACAGGGTGAATGGGAAAGACACTTAAGAGAACCTCTTTAGTGATTTGACATGGTGCTTCAAATTCAACCAAAAATAGCCCTTGCTGTTATTATTAGGAGCAAGTGTGTTTTTACTTGATGGATAAGGGGGCAAAATATGAAAAGTAGTCTTCAGGCACTTGGTGCTGTATAGTTCCCAAATAATACAAATCACCTGTCAAAAGCTTTTATTATCACTATGTTATGGAAATGGGCTCTACACATTTTCATCTGCCCAATCTACCAGGCTTCCTTGGAATTTGGCAGTGCAGACAATCACATGCTGACATCACTGCAAACCTACCTTAAGTCTGCCAGAATACTTGTTTTCATTTGTCCTGCCACATAGCTAGTCTGGTCTTAATCTTTTAAAGGCAAACTTTGATGAATTCTTAAATCAGTTGAGAGGGATTAGAGGGTCACATCTTTTGATGTACATAAACATATTTGCTTAGATCACTTAAGTTACACTCCTATGTTTGTCTAGTTAAAACGTCTGAATATTTGCAGTTCACTCAGATCATTTCAGATTATATTATAGAACGTCTACTACATACTGTTTTGCCTTGGGTCTTTTCAGTAGTTGGGACAGCACTTGATGATACAACACATTCCATGGTGCCCCTCTAAAGCTAAAAGAATATCAAACAATATCCTGGCTTCCATTTCTGTTTTAGCTTGAATTATACTTGTTTTCTTGTTGCACAAGTATTTGAATAAATGTTTTAACAACAAGCTATGTTTTTATATTTAATGAGAATATGGCTTGTTTTAAAAGCAACACAACAACAGTTTGTTCTAAGGATGTTGGCTCTGGCCTTTGCTTATTTCTTAGCTGTCATTTTGGAACCTGCGGGAATTTGTTAACATGAGTTTTGATGTCTTTATTTGGGCTCGCCTTACAAATTGTATGCATCTAGCAGCATGTATCAGCGTAACTGTCTGTATGCCTGTTCATTCTTCAGAAATATGCATATAATTCAAGTTGAAACTGTTAAAAGTTAAATACCAGTAATTATGTAAAGGTGGGAAGCATTTTTGGAGGTGTTGGTATGTGGAGATTTTCCAGGATGTTTTGGGGCCCCTTGTCCCATAAGAATGTCTTATTAAAATCTGTATTATTATTATACTTTTAATATAATATAAAATTAATAATGCCAATGTTTGGAGAGGTGTTTTTGTTTTGTTTGGGGGATAAAAGCTTCATGGGGGGAACTCAGGTGGTACGCAAATGTTTAGAATCAGCAATGTGCAGAACTCTGAGCTGTAATAATGTTTTGTGTTCAAATAATTTTTGGTTTAAATTGCTCAACATTTGTTATGCAGAAGGGTTTATTCATCTGACACCAGTTTTCAGTGTTCCTTACGTATGATACCACGCCTATCCATACTCAAGAGAAGAGCAGAAAGACTTTAGGGAGCAATGATCAACATAACGGACATTAGCGTCAGACTTTGAACTTTGTTGGACATGAACCCAAGACAAGAATGGAAATGAGAGCAAATGAAAATAATCTGGTGTTCACTGAAATTGGTAATTGGACTTTAAAAGCATTGAAGAAATGAAATTGTGATACTCATCCGTCATTAATTTTTTCCTGAAGATAAGAAGCTTATATCCATTTAACGAAAAGAAAATGAAAGCAGGAAGAATGAAATACTGAAAATGAATTAACAACGTATCCTCATAAAGTGAAATCCCAAGTCTGCAGTCGGAAACTCCAATCAGAGACTGTGATTCCATAAAGTTGTTTTGGCGTGAAGATCCCCCAGTGTGAATGAAGCAGCAGCAAGACAGAGCGGATTCAGAAAGGACAGCATGAACAGACGTTTTCCGTACTTTGCTTACTTTTGCTGAGTGGACAAAATTGCTGCAGGTGGGCTGGTCAGGAAACTGCTGGAATGGACCCATACCATACTTTCTACATACTAAGTGCTATTGGGGACAGTGGGAACACCTCAAAAGCAAAAAGAATGGACTGATAATTGTGAAAGAGACTGTAAGAAGAAGAGTTTTAATGTTAAGAGAACACATGGATGGCGGCAAATTCAAGCTGCATATGAAACCTGTGGGGCTCTTTGAGTTGGTGTGTTAAGGTAAAATACAATTTTTATACTAGAGTGCTGTTGCTAATTCTTGCTAGGTTTGATATAATTGTGATGTTTGGAACCTACACAGTTTATTGAATACTTTCTAAAATATATTTGTAGATTAGTAACGGTAGTGATTAAGACAGGGCATTCATTTTTATAAAATTTCAAGTCCTCAATGTAAGGAAACTCTTCAGACAGTGTTGTCTGTGAGGAGACAAGTGAAAAACTTGTAGATTTGAATGTGCAATGTGAATTTGTGGATGTGAGTGTTTGGAAGGAAAGGTTTTAATAAGGAAAGACCATCTTGTGCATGGCAAACATTTGGGGTTTCATGTGAACTTGGTGATAAAAAATGACTGTAGATATTTTATATGATGGTTGATGCAAAAGCAAAAGAAATATTTGTATAAAAAATAAACTAGTGTTTCATTGTTTGTAGCTCAACTCAGTGCTCCTCAAGCAATAACCAGAGCAAGTAATCTGACAGAAGCATTATGTGTTTTCATTAAAACATTTTGAATTTGGGGGTGTATCTAAAGTAAAGTTTGAGTGGCTGAGAGCTAAACCTGTGTTCAAGGACAATGTTTTTTCATTGTGATAGTTAGCTAATGTGTTAGTTAGCTAACACTTGAAAGCTCTATGGTTGCTTTTAAAATATTTGCTGGTTCAAGTTCACAGTTGCACTCTGTGAGAAGATGGGCAGAACCTCCTTAAGTTGGGAAAGTACAATAGATTATTAAGCAACTTAGAAGTTCATGGGTACACCTTTCGGAATGTTATGTCTGAAAATTAATCTGTTTTAACATACTCTAGTTTTTTTAGCCTCAAATACCTTTGCCAAACAGATTGTCATGACCTACAAATCTCCTCAGAAGTAGAAGGGGTTGATTCTGTGACTGAATCTTATTGTACAGGTCCCAGCAGAGATGGCACCATTAGCGAAGATACCATTCGAGCTTCGCTTATTTCAGCAGTCAGTGATAAGTTGAGATGGAGAATGAAAGAAGAAATGGACCGTGCCCAGGCAGAGCTCAATGCCTTGAAGCGCACAGAGGAAGACTTGAAAAAAGGTCACCAAAAGCTTGAAGAGATGGTAACTCGCCTAGACCAGGAAGTGGTAAGCAAACGAAAAGGCTTGCCATATACCTTGTTTTTTTTCCTTTTAAGCAATTAAAAGCATTGGGCTCATGACTTCCCATGTCTTTTCAAACAACAAAGCCTTTTTCGTTGCTCAAAGCAGCTGGAACATTTCCTTCCTTGCAGTAGATTCTGTTGCCTGTAGCTCTTGGCATCCATTGTGTGGTAGGTAAGGCAGTTATAGGAAATGAAAAATGTAGCCCTTTTCTTTCTAGCCATATATTCCTCACCACTGATTCATTATTTGCAGGTGAGGATAGTGGTCATAAAACTGCAGGGACATTACAATTATTTGTCCTGTGTCTATACTTATTTACAAGGTCGATAGCACAGTAATGGTGAAATTTTGAGAACATCCAAATAAGCAGTTAAATGCTGTTCTCATACATAAATACTCTTAAAGTCTTACGGAGCAATCCTACTGAGGCAAAGAAACTGCCACACCCAAAGTCCTGCCGGCCTTATGCTGGCAGGGCAAAAGGTGGTGTTGTAGCACCCATCCTGGTTTTTTTCCTTTTGCAACTACCCTGTCCTTTGCCCACTCTGCCTACCACCACGTTTTCCCGTCTAGTGCCAAAAGGACAGGAAACTGAGTACACCAGCTTCAGTACCATGTACTCCCCCCCCCCCCGTTCCAGAGGTATGTTATGGGAACAGGAGAGTTTGGGATTCAGTGGGTCCCAAGTTTCCCCAGGCAGAAACCTCTTTTGCCATTATTGCCCTCAGAGCAGTGGGGGGGGGGGCAATTTCTTCACATGCAATGGGAGGTGTTTGAAGGCAGGAGGGAAACCTCTTTCCTGTGGTACCTGGGACTCCCTTCCATGGACTTTAAAAGGGAATTTAGGGTGTTGATTAAATAGGTTTCACGGCATCTTAAAACAAACCTATAATTTTTTTTTATTATTTTAGGCTGAAGTTGACAAGAACATTGACCTCCTGAAAAAGAAAGATGAAGAGCTGAGTTCTGCCTTGGAAAAAATGGAGAGTCAGTCAGAAAATAATGACATAGACGAAGTTATTGTTCCTACAGCGCCACTTTACAAACAAATTCTGAACTTGTATGCTGAGGAAAATGCCATTGAAGATACCATCTTTTACCTGGGTGAAGCATTGAGGCGTGGAGTTATTGATCTTGATATCTTTCTAAAGGTAGGTTTGAGTAAATATTCAAAGGTACGTTCATGTACAGTTTTTCTGGTCCACTGAAACCAATAGTTGTGTTCCTAGTTCTTATCTCTAATGCCTCTTCAAATGTAGGGAAGAGGGGAGGGTTTTTCAAGTGCATTGGATGGTACCAGAGTGTTGTTATCTCTCACACACATCATCAAAACTGTAGTTTAGAACCTTACACACTGGACAGCCAGGAAGATATAAGCCTGTAGAACAGAATAACTTGTCTTCCCATGATGAGTTGGACCACTGTGTATATATTCTTGTTGTAACAGGTCTGAGTGAGGCATTTAATGCACTGTCTGGTCAGGTTTTGTGGGATCAGTTTCAGCTTTTGGGTCTTGAGGATGTGCTTGTAGCTGTATGGCCAACCAAATGCCCTCTTTACCTTTTCCCATTTTGGCTGATTCAGGTTATTGTGTGGGTGACTGCACGTGTCTAGAAAACGGTTTCTGAAGCTTTGGTCTTCAGCTGTTGTTGGACTACAATTCCCATCATCCCTAGCTAGCAGTACCAGTTATCAGGGATTATGGGAGTTGTAGTCCAACAACAGCTGGGGACCCAAGTTTGAGAAACACTGGTATATGTTACATGCACCATTACACAAAGTTATTTTATAAGAATCGAAAAATGTCAAAATTTACACCATTGAAATTATTGGGACATACAGTCAAAGAGAAAATGCCAATCAAAATGGTATCTTACTTTTCAAGTTGTCTTTAAATTCAAAATCTGGACCTAAATATTCATTTATTACAAAGATGTCCCATTGAAGTTGATCAAATTAAAATGTTATAACTTCTGGCGGATCATGCTCAGATGATTTACCCTGGCCTGTTTTTTCTTTTCAGCACGTCCGCCTCTTGTCTCGCAAGCAGTTTCAGCTGCGGGCACTCATGCAGAAAGCAAGAAAAACGGCAGGACTCAGTGATCTCTACTGACCCATGGCTTAGGGAAGAGTGGTGTAGTCCAAGTGGTCATATCCTCATTTATTTTTTTCCTTTTAATCAGTAAGTGGCCAGAATAAGTTATTACATCATTCAACTTGTAAAATATTTTGAATGGATAATATATTTTCTTTTTTTCTTTTAAGGACTAGCTTTATTAATGCACTTTCTATTCTCTGTAAACTTTTTGCATTTGTGGGCTGATGGCGAAATAAAATTTGTTGTGTTAACACTTTTTTGGGGGTGCTACAGACATTTGTGTAACGAATGCCACTGCTGTAGTCTCAAGTTTGTCTAATGTAGAATGTAGCTGGAAACTTCATACGTGTACTTTCAAGATTAATTTATAATAAAAGCGTAGAAGTTAGTAGCAGGTTGGGATAAAATGTGTGTTTGTTTTCTAGTCTCATCCTCTGCATACTTACACAGAAGAAATAAGGCCCATTTTGTTCAGGGGGACTATGTATGCTTAGAATTGCAGATCAGTTACCAGCCCCCCTATTCACAATAACCTTGCTAGTTTAGTCAGTTATAGGGCACATTGTCCATTTGATCAAATTTAGTCTTGGGGACCATTATGGAATTAATTACAATAATGTTCTGTTGGTTAACCTGCACCCTCTGACTTTCATTTTAGCTGTATTTGGGAGCGGGAGGGAGTCATTAATCCTTGTTGATTTACTTTAAATAACACAGATCTATTCTCTGCCCACCCTGGCTTACATGGCAATAAAGGGTGCATGTGTCTATTAACTGCTGTACAAAACCTGGAGGTTGAAGATTAGTCATGTTTACGGCCAACCATATAGACACGGAGAAGTAGCAGTTAACTGTTTATTTTGTTGCTTGGGCTGGTACTACAGTTAGACAATTGCATCAGTTGTAATTGTTGCATACAGAGGGTTTTTTACATAACATTTAAGACACTCTTCTAGAGTACACATGGTTCTCTTGAAAAGTATGCACAAAGACTAAGGAAAAAGGACATTTAGAACTGCTCAATACTGGAGATTTAAGTCATCTGTTAAGCAGAGAATATTGGTCAGTGAATCTGCCAATCCTTTTTGATCACAAAATATTCTTTGGTTTTCTACAGCTTTTGGAAGACCAATTGAGCTCTTCTCTTCTGAGTGACTAAAGTTTAGCTGAGGAAAGGCAGGAAGCTTCCATTTGGCAGTGTTGTTTCAGAGCATGCTGGATCTACTTTTACACCACTTAACAAGAGACTAGGTTCTTCCAGTTCTGGCCACAGACCGGGGTTGTGGTAAACAGGAGCTGCAAGTTTCCTACTGGATAAAATAGGCATTTCATTTGCAAATTTAGCTCTGCATTGTGTTGGTAGTTGCCACACATCGTAAAGGGAGTTGATCTATCTGAAAAGTGCAACAAGACAATCCACTAAGACCCATTAAACACTAGTTAAGCGGTGAAGTGATAGGACATCAGGCTTAAAACTGAAGTTCCTTCTGGATCCCCCAGAGTGTATCTGCACTCTTCCTCAACTTGTCTTCCTCTTCGCTCTTCAGGGTCATTTTCACCACGTCGGTAATTCCTGAGTAGCCCAGGACACAAGGAACACTAAGGAAGACGTCATCTTTAATTCCATGCATGCCCTAGAAAGAACAGTAAAAAGAAAGAATTAAGCCAATTAAATAATGTTTTGATTTGCATGTAATAAATGCTTTCCCCATTAGTGGGAAGGGGGGAGAAAGTGCCATCCTTACACAGGGAGATCTGTTCCTTATTTAAAGCAAACTCATTTACTTTGGCAGCTACTGCCTCTGTTAGCTTGACTATGCATACATCATAGTCAGAATAAGAAAACACCTTAGCATTTCACTCTGAACATGTTTTACCTTCACCATTGTAGAAACTGGATGCACTCTCCTTAAATTCTTCATGAGAGTTTCAGCTAGATCAGCCACAGAAAGACCAATTGCCCAAGATGTGTATCCCTTCAGCTTGATAACCTCATAAGCACTGTGGGAGAACATTAAAAGAATTGAATCTTTCAGCAAAAAAAACATTTCTTAAAAAGCATGTCTATTAAGCAACATCATAGCTGTCAATCTATACTTCAGGTGAAAAGTCCATCTGAGGCTACTTATCCTCTATCTCCAAACGGCATCTGTTGCAGGCATTAGATCAATTAATTTATTATTTTTACAAGCAAGCTACTAGCCCTGTAGAGATGTTGCTGCCTGCATGGAGTGGCTTTGCTTGCACATTTTTTTCAAGCCGTAGTTAATATTTAAACATTAAATACAAATGAGCAGCGATCTCAAAGTCCTTGCTTTGTTCCTTCTCCCTTCCTGGCCACACCATTTGGGGATGGGGGCAAGGGGAGAAGCTATCAGCCTTGGCTTGTCACATTGCCTAAGCAAAGTCAGACAATGGTTTGTTTGGAAATATGCAAACCAGGGTTCAGATTATATGGCACAACAAGCCACAGCTTGTGGTTGTTGCATGTAGCACAAGCAAGAATGAGGGAGAAGCAATCTGGATTTTTGAACGCCTACACTAACAAGCTGCTAATTCACATTTCATGATAGTTAAACATTAGCTATTACCTAGCATGTTACATGAACCAGGGCAGTTTGTAAATGGATCAGTCCTTCAGGAATGTGAAATGTATGCACAAATTACTTTATTTCGCTTTCAAAACACATTCAAATTCCACAGTGCAGAATATAGTGATTGCTATATAGTATCCATCAACAAAGGGAAATTAACTGCTGAACAGTGGTTTCCAATACTGGAAAAGCACTCTTCAGTAATCTGGCACTATAAACAGCACTCTAAATCAATATTTCTTAAAAACTAGACAACTGGAAATTATATTGTGGGAAAATGAAGGGGTTTGGTCCAAAGTTAAGTGCATGTCATGAGGCAAAAATGCTATATTAAGGATCAGGGGACCTTGTTGAAGCAATTTAGGCTGTGGCATCCTTGAAAATGAGACAGAGGCAATTTCTGGAAGCTCAGTGGAACCCCATTTCCTGTCTCACACAGAGACGAGATAAAGATTACCTTTCTACCACGTGCTTGTGGACTTCCTTCCAGTTCTCCTTGTCACTATCAGACCCCATGTCTGGATGCAAAGTTTTCAAAGAGACGCCAGCAACATTCACGCCACTCCAGACAGGCACTGAATAAAATGCAGAAGATTTTTCTGAGCAATCTAGAATGTTTTCCAACTCCACAGAAACTAAGATTCACAAGTGTTTTCGCACAGATCTGAGCTGGGCAGTTAATGTAGCATGATGTACCAAGTACAGTTTTATAATTACTAAGAATCTTGCTACGCACACATACCTTCCCCTTAAACTTTGGCTAACAGGCAGTGGCGATGGATCCTTGTGCTCATCCATGTTGGATTAGCCACTGACCTGATCCTTTTAACTCATAAACCCAGGAAAAAGGGTGGGTTTTCATCCTGCTGAGGCTATGCACACACATCTTCCTAAAATGGTCCATAGCCCTTGGGGCAGAAGAAAGGCTGCAAAAGTGCTGTGACCACACACACAGGGCTTGGCAACCATATACTGCATATAATCTGTCATTCAAGGATGAGTGTGGCGGCAGCAGCTGCTCACCTAAGGCAAGCAAGCAGCAAAGTACACAGCTGAGGGCCAGATTCAAGTAATGAATCCTGCTAATGGAAGCTGGTGCAAGGACTTGTGCTAGCGCACTGTGGCTTTCCCCTCTACCTCCCCCCCCCCATCAATTGACTTGGGGTGTCAGAGAGGGAGAGAAACCCCAGAACAGTGCACTCGGGAGGGGAGAGGGGATTGTGTTTATATTCACTGCTGTGAGATGGGATAGAGGAGTAGTGGAGTAGAATCTGAGTTTATGCATCAAAGCAGAATTCTAGTGGCAGTATTGGTACAGAGCTGTATAAGATCACACAACTCCCAAATATAGGATGACAGAGGGGCCAAGACAAATAACTTGTAACTGCTTTACTGAACACCAGCATGCAAGGGTCTCTGACATGAAAAAGATTTACTGTGAACTCCCCAGTTAGGAGTAAAGGGTAGAATTTAGCCTGGTAGGGTTTGGCCTACTTGGATTACAAAGCTGACCTTTTGCAACAGAACTGCTCAAGTCAAATATAGACCATCTAGTATTACTTCATGCAGTAGGGACAGCTAGATTATATTCCTAACTTCCATACAGAGGGAAGAGTATGGAAACCTCTCTGTGGGCTTGCCCAGCACCTAAGTCAGATGTGGTCAACAATTCTATAGCAGTCTTCAAATTTCCAAAAAGCTGTCATTTGTTGGATTCCAACTCCTCATCAGCCCATCATGGTCAGTCATAAGAGCTGTAGTTCAGCAACGTCCGGAGAACACTATGTTACCTAACCCAGTGTTAGGAGACGCTTCCTAATGATAATAATTCCTCAGCAATGGAACACTGCCTCCGGAGGCGTTGGGCTCTCCTTCATTGCAGGCATTTAAGTAGATAATGGATGGTTCTTTATCAGGGATGCTGTACATGCACCCTGCATTGGAGGATCCAGCATTAAGCAGGGGTCTAGCCTAAATTAACTCAAAGGTTCCTTCTAACTACGATTCTGCGTTCCAAGAGGTAGATCTGGGAAATGCTCTATTACTCTCCTTTTCACCAAGTACTGTTACCATCAGTATATTCCAATCCCACTCTCCATCTTCCAAGAAGGAAGTCAGAATGCAATAGTCTGTCTCCTTTGAGAGTTGGGCAGCAAATGGATTGCGTGTCATGCTTACCACTGGAGTCTCCGTGCTCTCCAACAATCCAGCCATGGCAGCTGAGAGGGTGGATGCCCAGCCTCTCACCCATCAGGTGGCGGAAACGGGCAGAATCCAGATTGCAACCGCTTCCAATCACGCGGTGCTTAGGGAAGCCACTGATCTTCCAGGCCACATAGGTCAGAATATCCACTGTCAACAAGCAAAGTCACTTGGTTAGAAAGTGATTGTCATATGCACTATTGAAGACAGACAAGCTTAGAAAACACTGGGAATCGGCAATCCTTCTCCACAAAGAGAGGCTGTTTAATTTCATCTCCTTTTCTACACAAGGCTACCTTCATGATGAAACCATCCTGGCTCCAGGCAGCAGTTGAAGGGCAGAGGGAATATTGAGGTGCTTCTTTACAATCCTCTCATTTTAATATGAAGTGCTCAGGCAAGAGTGATTCGTACTATGGTTCTGACTTTCCTAGTAGATGTCGCCTGTGAGTTAACAGCACCATTCCAGAATTATCTGTGTCTTACAGAGGACTCAGGGAGAGACTCAGGGCATGCAGGCAGGATTGAAGCAGGACATAGCATCTTACAAGTATCCCAACACCTCCCCAAGCTCTTACCCAGCAGAGCAACCAAAGCTCTTTCCTTTTGCCAAAGTCTCTAGTTTAACTTCCTGAACTTCTGCATCCAGACATCATGGCTTATTGGGGTCGAAGCAAGACTAGGAGAGCCTTGGGCTTGCACCTCTTCCCATCATCTCCAGCCCCGAGGATAAGTTTGGAAGCCTTCACTTCCTTATTAACTACAGTTTATTTGTTCTTCTGAACCCATCAATAGGAAACCTCATAGCCACAAAGGCTGGGTGTGGCAACATGACCCCAGGGCTCATAGGAATTCAAGAGCTGCCTTACAGAGTTGGGGCCATGGTCCATCGAGCTTAGCATTGCCAAGGAATCTTTCTTGGTTCTATCTGGAGATGTCAGGGTTTGAACCTTCAACTTTCCTATGTTAGGAACACACACTTCAACACTGAGCTATGGTCCATCCACCATGATTTACCAGGGCATCTGAATGCAGCCACTGTGTAAATAGATCAGAGAAGAGTGTGCAAGTGCGTTGGCACAGAGAGTAATATGGTGTAAATGAGCTACTAGCTAGGTACTAGGCAAAGCACCTCATTTTACATGGGGAAAAGTTAGGCGTTTCCTGTAGACTGCACCCTAACAATCAAACATGGAAGTACTGCTGTATTTCCCATGAGACAGTGTGATGTGATCTCTTAACAGACCCTAGCCATGATTGTCACCACCATAGTTCCAATCATCGTAGATACTAGATAGCAAAATCATTCTTCAAATGAAGATCCTTATATAGCCAAAACAACACCATGAGCAAGTTTATGGAACCCAGAAGTCCATGAAATCTTTAGAAAAGGGAGGGTGTGACCTGTAACAGCCCAATGAAAGACAGCGCCATCAGTGGGCATGGAATGATGATTGGCTGCTGAGTAGATAGGGTGGGGACATGGAAAAAGGTAAGAGAATGGAGTATTCTGGGAAAGGGCATGGCTGAATGGAACCCTGAGCAGGAACACTCCATGGGACGATATTTCGTTGCAGGTCCCACTTCAGAATCTAAACTTAAGTGTTAAATCATGATGTCCTGGTGGAATAGATATTTTCCTTTTCATGACCAAGGGAAAACTTGGAATGCTTTCAGGATTCCCTGATTTCCTTCATGGAAGCAAGCAATTTCTCCTTTCAAAGGACTGGAGGATGATTTATGGTCCATAAGCAGTTAAGAGCAGGACACAACCAACCTGGATTTGAAACAACAAGCAGCTTGCAGTCAGGGCTGTACTTGACAATGCTGGGAATGATGAATTTGAAGATGTTCACATTGCGCTGAACCAAGTTAAGGCGAGACTCGCCTTCTTGCTGGCGGGCTCCAGCAGTGATGATGACCAGCTTGGAGTGTGCAGTCACAGCATAGTCTGCAAAAATAAACACATTTGTTTGTTCAAGATACATTTCACAATGCATTTTACAATTCCAGACAAATTGAATGCACAAAGCATAACTGGAAGAGGGGAATAATTGGGCCCACAGGAGCAGAAGGACACCTTTGAGGGCTGGTCACTGGCAGATTTATGAGCTGAATAAAGGGAATTTGTGCCTCAGAGAACCTGGTCCTAATGATTACTCTCTAAGAAACTGGCTGTGTTCTTCCAGGTGTTAGCTTCGGAGCTAGAAACTTGTTTTTAGAGTGTTTTGGAAACTAACAGTAAAATATCTGCTTGCACTAAATCACCTTTGTTCATCTGAAGGTAAGAGCAGCTGCTATGACTTCAGACACCCCTTATTGCTATCATAATTCTACTGCTACTTCTCCCTTAAAAAGGATTAAATGTTATATATTTTGTAATTTTGCTTTCAATTAGACCCTGTTTAGAAACATCAGACAAAAAAATCAAGACACTTTTCTGCAAAGCCCAGGCCCCTTCTGGAGTTACTGTTTTCAGATGGTATTGCTTTGAAAAGAGAATGGAAGGGGAAACCATGACTAAGCTCTCCAATTTGACCATTGGGAGCAGGGGGAAAGTGCCCTTTGCCAAGCCATTAAGTGCTATTTAAAATTTTATCGAAGGACTGTGGTCAGGAAAGGACTGTGGTCGGGAAATGAAACAAAGAAGAGCTCTTGTCTGCCAGTTTTAGAGCAGCAGTTTTAGCAAAAGCAACAATACACTTCTCTACACTGTAGCTCCTCTGCTTTGTGCTTTTGATTGACAAGGATTCAATTTATTTGGTATCTGGTCTCTTACACTATGGCCAGTTGTTCAACTTGCTCTGTCATAGACCTTCCCAAGGCTGAAAAGCCTCTTCCCAGGGTTTTTTGTTCAGGCATCATCTCTAGATGACGACTTTTTAAAGGAGTGCAAAAAGACTAAGGGAAGTCAATTCACATGCCCTTCTCTACACCTCTCATCTCTTCCTGGCCTGATCCGAGAGATGCTGTCCTAGATGCCACCATCAGTGTGACAAGAGACCCTACACCAGAGTTCCCAGGTTCCCTGCCATCCTTTAGAAGCCTTCTTGACCCCAAGCAAGCACTACCAGAGGAATCAGGCTATTCATTTATCATACAAACAACATCTGGGCAATTCCAGCCTGGCTGAGCCTAACAACCCCACATACCACTGGAAGCAATGGCAGAATGGCCACAGCATGCAAGAACTGGCTTGGAATCTTGAAATACTTCGTTTTGGGCTAGGAGTGAGGACTCAACAAAAAGGAGACACCCAGTTGTTATTGCTTCTGTGTGTGGTTTTTTGTTTTTGTTTTAGTTATCAGCGTATTTGTCAAGATTCATTTGTTGCTTGTCTCAGATAACATTGATATGTTCAAACCTAAAAATATAATAAACCCAGTGTAAATTCATTTACAGTGCTATACTGAAGGCTCTTTATCCAAAGCCCTACCAGGCTCATGATCCTTTTTTGGCTTTAAATGTGTCTGTTTTAATGTTTTCACTCACACTGGAAGTAACAGAGTGCTCAAGAGTGTGACTAATTTTTTTGCCCACTTTGCAAGGCCGGGAGAATTCTGCATCCTAGCTGTTTCCAGGGGCCCTACCAACATTATAGCTCTGATATCAGTTGGGCTAGGCTTAGGAGATACTTTCAGCAGTGAGGAGGCATGCTCCAAAACTACCTACACCTCTCAAATGTTGAGGTTCTGAATCTCTGGTGTCAAATGGGTAAATCTTGCCTATTCTATGGCCCCAAGACATCCTCCCAGGAATCTTAGGACTGCACCCATAACCCATTCTCTCAACACTCCCCTATTGATAGTATTTGCTGCACCTAAAGAAGCCAAAACAGGCTTCCCTTATATTTGTTGTAAGTTCTGCCAAGCAGACCTGTCTAAGGGTGAGCATTTGTAGGGAGGGAAATGGACAGAAGAGCAGGCCACCTCAGCCAGCAGAAGGAAACAGTGATGACCAAATTCCTAGTTAATATAAATAGCTTTTTCTATCCTTGTGGTATCGTAAGTTTGATGTTCATTGCTAACTTTATCAAACCATGCTGCTTTTCAAAGTAATGCAACTTAAACCACACAAAACATCCTTTATCCACAACACCAACTCTCCAATGCGGTCTGTATAATTCTGTGCAGGTCAGCTGCTGGTTAAACCAGCTGCCTTCAAGTCATCATTGCCATAGTGAAAGCTCTTTAAAGATTGACATTCCACAACTTTCGTCTTGCCTAAGGCAAGGGAAGTCACCTCTACTTCCAGAGGCACAGAGGCTTCCCTCTCAGAGAAACTACTGGATGTTGCCTTGCTATGTAGCATCTGAAATAGATGGCCTGTACATAGAGGACAGGAAAATACTAACCTTTGCCAGAGACAATTTTTGGTGTTCTGAGAAAGAGGCTGCCATGCTGAAGGTCCAACATCTCTCCCTTCAGCTTGTCCTCCATGACATCAACGAGGGCAAGTTCATCAGCCAAATCCTACAAAAAGCCAAGAACAGATAGATCAACCCACTGGCTTTTTTAGAGACCTGAATTTTGTGGTTCTGGGAAGGCCTGCACAAGCAGACATACACCAAGACAAATTGCAGCCCACAGGCTCTGCCAAGGCCTTGATAATAATAAAAATAAACAGTCCCCAGCAGGCAGCAAAACTAGGGAACGTGTAGAGCTCCTGATAAACCACTATACATGGCTGTTGGGAGTGTTTGGTCTGGAGCAGGGGTCAGCAAGGTTTACTCCCACAGAGATCGTCCATGGGCTGTACTGGCGCAGCACGGCACTGGAAATCGCGTCTGCGCATGCCCAGACGCTGAAAATTGCACCTGCGCACAAGCAATTTCCAGTGTCTGCATGTGCACAGGCGCAATTTCAGGCGCAAGTCTAGCACAGCACATGGGGGATTCATCAAGTGGGCGGCTCGGTTTGGGGGTAGATTATGGGCCAGTAAAATGGTCTTCGTGGGCTGCACGTTGCCGACCCCTGGTCTGGAGGGTCAAAATTAATTCAGCGCATGGTTACAGTAAACCTATGCTGATATTTAGCACAGATCTGAGGTGTGCAGTGCAATCTTATATACACTGATATTGGAGTATGTCCCATTGAAGCCAATGGACTTATTTCTGAATAGGCATGCATAGGCTACACTGTTAGGATTTGTATTCACAAACTGAGTTTATTGAAACATACTTGACTGTCTATGGAAACGCCTCTACATGTGCTTTATAGAACATTTTATTTTTACAGAAAGACATAGCAATACACAAATTTAGCATTATTGTATTTGTTCATCACTTTTCTTACAAAGTAGCACGAAGTGACTTACATTACATTCAGTTAAGAACAACAACGAAAAACCTCAAAACACAGCAATGCATATAAACAGCTAAAAATATTGCTAAACGAAAAGGCAAGACTACAGATCTTGCCCCACGAAACACAGATTTTACCTACCTTCATCAAAATGCTTATGGCACAAGCCATGCCAACTGCACCAACCCCAACCACAGTGATCTTGTTGTGGGCATGAGGGTGTTCCTCTTTGTGAACATTTTCAATCAGCTTTTCCTTGAGAGACATCTTGTAGCTCTGTGGGAGGAAACATAAGAATACAATCAACTCATTTTCATCACTTGTTGAATTGTGCTGTGATGATAAGTTAACACAGTCCATTTCAAATATGGATCCCATCACTAAGATACTGTACAAACACCAAAGAGTTTGCAAATTTGCAAGAACCTTGATTTTGCTTGAATTGTTATTGCAGTATTTGAATTTTAGCAGATTCTTCTGTTTTCACAATGGGAACAAAGTCATGAGTAAATTGCCCATTGATTTACATGGGATCCAAGTTCAATCAACTAATTTTAGTGTGGATGCAACCCACTGTTGGCACATATGTATCATTTCCCCCCCAAATAGACGTTAGAAAATTTGACAGGGTCATTGCAGGTGAGAGACAGAGGTTTTCAAGAAGTGGAATGCTAATGTACACAGGCAACACAAAACCACACAGTATCTTATCAAAGGATCTTGCAAGCTCAGTGCATTGTGCAACAAAACATCTTGTCTGTTTGATCAGTATGCTTTCAGGCACAAAGTCTACCCAGGGTGTGATTGAGAACTAAAAGATGTGACTGACTGACTGACTGACTGACTGACTGACTGACTGACTGACTAACTAACTCACTCGGAAGTAGTGAAACACTTTGCTCTTGGTTCTATATGCTTGTCTTAAAGTTTTTATTTTATTTCTTAAATATGCATGTTTTGTTTTGTTTAGTTTAATGTTAAAAGCTGTCTTGGGAGAGAACAGCATATAAAAACAATAAAATATTATGCCATACTCTGATGTTGTGGCCACAACAGCTCTGGAAATGGTGTAGGTGACAAGAGACAATGAGACTTGGACTGAAAACTGGCAGCATGGCAGGTGAAAATCCCCAGGAGGACAAAGGTTGATTCTGGATATCATGTTGGGCCAGAGTCCAGAGCCAGAAGCTAGTAGCAAGTCAGGAAAATAAAAAACTTGGGTAGTACCAACAAGGGGTGGGGATGCATGCCTGCCAATGCAAGAGCACAAAAGTGAAAATAAAGGGGTCAATATAGCAGATTAGTGGTCAGTGTTGCTGGAATGAAGGGGCATTTCATGATGTTAAACTTTGGAATTAAGAGTGTCAGGCAGTTCTGAATCAAAATCAGCAACAAGCCATTGCCATCTCAATTTAAAGTTGGTGAACCAACCTGGGGGAGGGAGTATGGCGCAAGCAAGTGTGTAATGTAGAGTGGCACAAAGGCACATCTGCTTGGTGGGAGAAGGCTGGTGAAGAGGAGGAAGGATGCCCAACAGGACTGAGGAGGGAGGGCACATTGAAGGGTTATATTGGCGAGAGAAGAATGTGGAATGTAGATTCTGGACCACTGACAGCAAGGTGCTAGGATGACACATCTCAGAACCAGTCATTAAAAGATGGGCTTCCAAAGCTCATGGGATAGTCAGCCATACACCTGTAGTCCAAAATTATGACAATTCCTGCATTCAAAGCTGCCCCATGTAGAACAACTGCAAGGGGGGGAACCAAAAAGTCTGATCTCTCCTGGGTGCATCACTTCAGTGTCATCTGGTATGCAGCACTCTGCTCAGTTATGCTCTTTGCAGAAATGATGCTACTGCAAATGTGGAAATACTGAGTGTCTCTACTGAATGTATTGAATCAGAGTTACTGTAGGTCTTTTTGTTGCTACTATATGCAGCTGTTCACTTGGTGGTTAAAGAGCAAATCAAGGCAAGCACTCTCTCTCCACCGTGACCATCAGCACTCCAGTTTGGTGATCAGTAAGTATTTGGAGACATTTGTGACAATGAGCGAGTTTTGCAACAAAACAAAGCCACAACTTCTGAAGCAGTAGCAAGTGAATGACCTAGCAACTTCCCCATAGACTAAAAACAGCTGCTTATTAGTTGCCAATAATAGTGTGAATTAACAACAGTGCAGTTCAGAGTGAGGCACAAGCAAGATTCATATGCAGTACGTACATTAAGCTCCACATCGTTCCAATGAAATTGTATTTTTTTTATCTGATCAGCAATTTTGCAGCATCAGATACCTTTCCTGAAATTGAAAGACACATCTCTATAGGCAGAAATGTGTCATGCAGAGTGTAACAAAACAGGATTACTATTTTTTGCATGTCTAATTCAACAAGCAAAATGGAAACCTAATTCCACTGCCCTGTAGGGGCCAAGGTCACAAGGGCACATTCTGACATGAAAGGGCTCTGGCATGTGGGTGGTATCTGATGAAGAAGCTGAAGTCTGCATATGTGATGCTAGGAAAGCCATGGGGGGTTAACATGCACCTAGATTTACAAAATTCAAGATGTTGGAAGAAGGAAGGGGAAATCTGGTAAATCATGTTCCTGTGACCAAACACAGGACAAAAAGCGGAATATTATTAGAACTTGGTACCAGCGGCACACTTCTGGAGTCATTTAAAGAAGTATCATACCTCTTTAAGCAATCATGGCTTCCCCCAAAGAATCATAGGAACCATAATTTGAGTTCTGAGAGTCCCCTTCACTCTGGGAGTTGTGGCTGTGTGAGAATAGGGGTCTCCAAACAACTCACAGCAGCTTTAATAAACTAGTTCCCTGAGTTATTTGAGATAAGCCATGACTGCTTGAAGTGGTATGATACTGCCTTTAAAGGTGAGATGAGGCCTTGAGTCCAATTCACAAAATCAAACTCTTACACTGAACCATGTGCATTCACATAAGCTGTGTGTGTGTGTGTGTGTGTGTGTGTGTGTGTGAGAGAGAGAGAGAGAGAGAGAGAGAGAGAGAGAGAGAGAGAGAATAAATTCACAACTTGGTGCCATCACCACAATGCTGCCAAATGCATTTTCAGTAACAGCGTGGTAAATGCACACTTGTGCTACAAGCCATTTGGTTTGTGTGCTGGAGCAACTACATCAACTTCCTGTGTGAACTGAGCCACTCCACATTCAAGCCTAATTTAGCCCCAACTGCTGGGTCTGTAGACATTAAGTTCTTCTGCCAGCTCCCTGCCTGGAACTAACTGCACACAGTCATAGCCATGTACAGGATCAGCCTTGTTGTGCAGCCAAGAGTGCTGGGCTTTGACCAGGGCTCAGATCTCAGCTCCCCAATGAAGCTAATTGGCTGAGATTGCGTCTCATTTTAACCTATTTCCATTGCAAGGAGGCGGCACAACTATGCTTGCTCCCCTAAGCTCCCGGCTGAACATCTGGCAAAAACTGCATTCCACTATGCATGTGGCCCACTTGAGCATATGTAGTTTGGGCCCTATAGTTTGCATTCCTGCAGTCCTAAGAATTACCCGTAATAAATCTGCAAGAATCTGGGAAGTCACAACAAATTGAGGGAAAGGGCATTTTCCCCACAACACAATGCCTGGCTCCACCTATTCTCACTGAAGAGTGAAGTGATTCACTAACACAAGTTATCTTCTCTGGGATTCTTCCGGCATCCCTTAAACTAGGTAGCAATACTGTTTACCAGGAAGCGTATTAAGCCTTGGGAGGTAGACAGATTTCAGGCTTAGCGGATATACTTAAAACACACACACACAAATACCAAAATATAATCAGCCAAAGCCCATGCACGAACAAGTTATAATTAAAAAAAACAAGGTGTCTAGAATTTGGTTCTCTGAACCAAAACTGAACTCACAGTACTTGAACTCAGGAGTCTTCTCCTGTTTAGCACCCCCCCCCCGACAAAAAAACCCTAAGCTGTTTTAAGTGGAGAGAAGCAGTTTTGTTAGGGCAGCCTGAAACCCTCGGTGATCTAACGCAGATCCATCAGAGATCCAGCTCCTGCCGAGATGAATTGGGAGCGAGCTGGATCGCGCTCGCAGTCGGTGATCCCCTTAGGAATATAGTGCCGCTTATGTAGGGGTGGGAGGAAGGTAGATCTGGATCTGCTGATCTCTGATGGATCTGCGTTAGATCACCGAGGGTTTCAGGCTGCCCTAACAAAACTGCTTCTCTCCACTTAAAACAGCTCCCAATTAAATTTCCGGGAAGCGGGCCGTGTGAGGCACTGAGTTCAGTGCTGACCAGTTTTCCCGGTGCAAGATATCCAATGGTCGGGCAGGGGGGCGATGCAGGCGGGGAATGGAGAGAACTGTCCACACTTCCTCCTCCTCCGTGCGAGCCGAATGCAATCAGGTTGATTTAGTTGCCAGGGATAAAAGGCAAGGAGGAATCCCGGCTCAAAGGCACGAGCACTACGCGAGTCAGAGACAGAATACCACCGCGATCTTCGCCTGGGGTGCTAGTCCCGCTCCCGGGACGAAATAAAGGAGCTAAGAAGGTGCAACAGGCTGAGCAATAACTCGGCTGCGCTTGAGCTGCAAACCTCACCATGGACTAGCGACCTAGAAGTTCCAGTGGCCCCAAAGCGCAACCTTCCCCGGACACCCCCCTCCCTTTTTTAATTTCCTCCCGGCAGTGCGATGACCCAGCGGTTTTCGGAAACCACGTTTTCCCTCCTCTCTGTAGCGGATATTGCAGAACCGAGGGCGGAGGCGACAGGGAAATACGACGCGTCCACAGGTCCTCGCAAAGTAACTCCAGCACAGTCATCTCTCCACCCCAACACACCCAAAGCCTCGGGGCATTGGAAATCCATTAAAAAATTCCATACCTAAAACAGCTCGAATTTATTGAGGGTCCAGGGGTCGGCGTTTTCCGCTCCAAAGTGGACTCTCTGACCTGTACAGAGCATCCCTTTCTGCAGCCGCCTCCCTCCGCCCCTCGCGTTACATAATGACCAGTGGGCCAAAAAAAGGACCACAACAGCCTGCTTCTCTCCCCACCCCGGGCACGTCTTACAAAACCATTTCAGGGGACACACGGGGGAAGCGGGGAGAGATTCCAATTTCCTCCTCTCACACCTTCTCACGGGTAGCCAACGTGGTGCCCTCCAGACGCACAACTCTCGCATCAGCCCAAGCTGGCGTGGCCAACAGCCTGGGATGCTGGGAGATGTGGTCCCACAACGTCCGGAGTTGCTTTACCCCGACCTAGAGGGTTGCCCTCCTACCGACTCTGCCTCTCCTTCCTTGCGCGCCAAACGCCCCGTCTCTTGGATCCTCTTTGGATGGCTTGCTTTACCCCGAGGGTGCAAGTGGAGAAAGGTGGCGCGGGGCTCTTTGCACGCCTCGCCCAGCCCGCCTCGTTCCCACGAGCACTTCCTTACCTGGGTAAGTCTAGCAAAGCGTGCGCGCAATGACCGGGCCCTCCGATTGCCGCTGCAGTACCGCGAGGCGGGGGGAGGCGGCGGGCGCTTAAGTAGGAATCCCGCGCGTGACGTCGGAGGGGGCGGTCGCCGCCGCTTGTCTGGCGGGGTTGGCCACCGCGGGACGTGCCGGCCCACACGTCGAGGGGAGCCGGGCTTCGGCGGCGGCGGGGCGGTTCTGACTCAGGCCGGCGCAGTCACTCCGCAGCGCACAGGCGCGAAGAGTTAGGCTCCCTGGGGATCGAAGCACGTGGCGTCCCTACTCGCTTCCTCCCGGTCAAGTCAGAGGCCGGGAGATCCGACGGAGGAAGGAAAAACCCGGCGACGTGGTGGCCGGAGCGGAGGCGGGTGGCAGCCCCAAACAGGCTGGAGGGCACCCAGATCTCAGGAAGGCTGCGAGAGCGCACTCTGAAGGGACCTGCAAAACCATCAGTCCGATGCCCTGCGGCACAAGGCCGGAGAACCAGCGTTGCGGAGTCACTGGGGTCAACTCACAACATGGATGCCACTTGTTAGTTTTTGTAGGAAAAGCAGCCGGTCGACTAGCATTGCTGGTGTGGAGAGGCAAACCAGCAGCAAAGCCATTTTGTTTCTTCCTCTGGGCGCCTCAGTGGGGAGGACCGGGCTGGTGGTGGTGCTGCACACAGAGAAAACGCGAGCAATGGCCTCTGCCTACCGTCACTTTCTTCCTCTCTCTGGGCAGTGCAGCAAATAGGAAGCAAAGAGCATAGAAGGGGCAGCTGCCCTCGTCCTGTCACTTCCTGGTCTGAGTTGGCCCTCTGTTGGCACAGTGGTAGAGGTAGAGGTAAAGGTAAAGGGACCCCTGACCATTAGGTCCAGTCGTGACTGACTCTGGGGTTGTGGCGCTCATCTTGCTTTATTGGCCAAGGGAGCCGGTGTACAGCTTCTGGGTCATGTGGCCAGCATGACTAAGCCGTTACTGGCGAAACCAGAGCAGTTCACGGAAACGCCGTTTACCTTCCCGCCAGAGCGGTACCTATTTATCTACTTGCACTTTGATGTGCTTTCAAACTGCTAGGTTGGCAGGAGCAGGGACCGAGCAACGGGAGCTCACCCCATCTCGGGGATTCAAACCGCCGACCTTCTGATCAGCAAGTCCTAGGCTCTGTGGTTTAACCCACAGCGCCACCCGCGTCCCTTGGCACAGTGGTGGAGGCTCCCAATCCTCCCAGAGAGAGAGAATGGGGAGAAGGCAGCTGCCTCCCTCTGCATGATTGCTCACCTTCTGCTCTGCAGAAAGTTTTGAGCAAGTGATGGCTGCTGCTTCTCATTTCTGAGATGCCCTCTCCCTCTGCAGGCACTTCCTGTTCATGCAGACAGTACAGAGGGAGGAGGAGGGCCAGCAGAGCCAAGCAAGGAGGCAGGTGGCCAGTGACTGTAGGCAGCTCACAGACTGAGTCAGAAGATTAGCCTCTCTAGCCATCAGTATCCTGGCTGGGCAGCAAAGCATCTGTTTTGCAGGCAAAAGGTCCTAGGTTCAGTTCTGAGCATCTCCAGGTAGGGCTGGGAACAACCCCTGCCTGGAACCTTGGAGAGCTGTTGCCAATCATATAAGACAGTTGTGGTTTTTTGTCCCTAGCCCAGTGTTGTTAAAGACTGATCAGCAACTTTCAGATCACAGGCTTTTCCAGGCCTGCTGGGGATTGATTCTGAAACCCCCTGACTGTGGTGCTCTGCTACTAAGCTGTAGTCACTGTCCATTAGAGGAGTAAGCCACCACCTATGCCTGAGTAATATGGCACAGAGAACTAGAGCTCATTTGGCCCCAGTCCCCCACCCAGAGAGAAATACTGAATAATTACCTGTTTCTCCATTACCAGCTCTTTATCACCCAGAGATAAAATGGTGTGTGAGAGAGAGAGAGAGAAAGAGAGAGAGAGAAAATAAATGACTACTTATTGTACTTTTTCTCCTGTTCTCTGTTCACTGTCTCCATGCTAAGCAGCATATTTCAGAGCAATGATGCAGTGAAGAATGTTTCCAGGAAGGCTTACTGGTAGTCCTGGGTCTCTTCTCCCTTTTCCAGCCTCAGCTGCTGCAGGGCAGGTTACAATGCACTGTCTGATCATCTCTCTTCCCCAGCAACAGCTGCTGATCAGCTACTTTAGGCCACAAAATAAAATGAGTAATGATGCTGACACAAAACCCCACACGTACACTAAGGCAGGCATGTCCAAAGTCCATTTGGGGGGCCTAATCCAGCCCCTGTGGTAGTATATGCCATGGGGTAAAATTGTAAAAAAAAAAACTTAACAACTTTGGTCAGCTCTCACACATGTTCACTTCATAAAATCTGGCCCTCTTTGAAAAACGTTTGGGTACCCCTGCGCTAAGGAAAATAGAAGCATTGCTACTCCACCTCTTTCCCCCTTTTTTTCCTTAACGTAACACTAATGTCTCACAACAAATGAAACTGATCTGCAGAAAATGTAACTTGAAGAAGAGACATTGCACATACTTTTGTAAACCAATAAATCTTTAATAAAAATGCATTTAAAAAAATAAAGAAGTAAAATAAAAGGGGCGACCAGCATTGAGCATACCTAAAAAAAAATATGTCATTTGACTCCCAAGTTGCCATCCTGTAGACAAGACACTTATTGGCAAGTAATCCCTACTGAACAAATTTACTTTCAAGTAAACATGCTCAGGATTGGGCTGTCAAGTTAACATAAATGCATGCAGCTGGATCCTAAGAATATGTTTATCTAGAGGGACATTCCGCTGAGTTGGATGGTTGGCACTAACTCCTCAGTCCGTGTGCTTAAGGATATCACAAACAGAACATCCCTTCAACTTGCAGACATGGAGAACAAAATGTAAACAATGGGGAAAAGAACCCTATTATGTAACATCTGATCACTTATCATATGGGATGAATATCATCAGCAGGTTGAGTTTTGCTAACATCACCAATTGCTGCAGTGATTTACAGTCTAGACTCCACTCCCAAAAGATACTTTGAATGATATAAAATATAATTCCTACACATGCATAATTCTAGTATACAACATGAAGTGAAATCTATAGGAGAAAGTTATAAAGTTTATTAATGGTTAAATATCACTTCAGTTTGAATATTTACAGACAGTAGACTAGGCTATTGAAGGAAAAAATAGTCACAGTATCTGACAGCATTACGTATTGGAATAAAAATTACATATTTCCACCTATGTTAAAAAAACACACATGAATTTAATGGTGAGCAGGGTGGGTAGATTGAGAACTGCTGGTAGAGCTATAATTAAAAAGAACTCTTTAAATAATAATTTTAGAAGCATATTATTACACAAGCAGACACTGGTAAAGCAGATTTTACATATTTCATATTTTTTATCCTCTGGGGCCAATAGGTTTATTGAATGTCCCTGTTGAAAACTACCTCATTTGCTGTGCAGTTGGTACTAATTGCAGGCATAAATGTATGTTAAGTTGTGATCTCAGCGTGATCAGTGGATGCCCTACACCTATTGGAATCTACTAGTCTGTGTGCTGATCTGCTGATCTTTATTGCATTTTATTGCACCTACTCTACTGTTTGCACTCCAGATTAGTTTGTACTTTTTCCTGGTATGGATATTTTTTAATGGTGGACTTCTTGCAGAGTGCAGACGGTGTGGGGAAAGCTTCTATCATCTGATTTTGCTTCAGGATGAGATAGGCCTTAACTTTACCGCTAGAAGGATGGAACTTATCACAATAACAGGTCTATATTCTCCTTAGCCAGACAGGCTACCCCACCTGAGCCTCAGCACCATAACACTAGAGCAGGCTTCCTCAACCTTGGTCCACCAGATGTTTTGAGACTACAATTCCCATCATCCCTGACCACTGGTCCTGCTAGCTAGGGATCATGGGAGTTGTAGGCCAAACACATATGGAGGGCCAAGTTTGAGGAAGCCTTTCACTAGAGGCTTTGTTCCATTCATACTCAGAGAGACTGGCAGTGT
Organism: Podarcis melisellensis; assembly: GCF_964234715.1. NCBI lineage: Eukaryota > Metazoa > Chordata > Lepidosauria > Squamata > Lacertidae > Podarcis > Podarcis melisellensis. Next base: position 71,744,709 of record NC_138528.1, on the reverse strand, counting down.
GTGAGAGAGAGGTGGGGCAGGCAACTGCTGCACACCCCTTTTCTGTTTCTTCATATCCTTTCAACCATTTCTCCTACTTTGAAAAATACTTTTCAGCACCATTCTCAGTAAGCTTGCTTGAGGACATTTCATCTGGCTTGTAACCTCTGTAAGGGATATTGGGCATATATGAGTTTCCTAAAATAGATTTTTGGAAGGTCATGTAAGGCTCTTTCTCTGCCCCCAGTATAAAAAGCTCTGGCGTTTTAACTTACATGGAGGGTCTTTTGTGGCTACTCACTCTGCCGGAGCAATAACGTTGCAGTCCTGTACACATATATTTGAACAATGGGATTTACTTCTGCGTTTCTGAGGGCTTAGCAACAAATGGCACAAAAACCTACTTCTTTTTAAAAAGAGAGAAGAGGATGTTTTAATATTATTGCAAACAGCTTTGCATAATTACCTCCCCCACCCTATCCAGTGAATCTGTCCATCTGCTTTGCTGCTTCTTCAGTGAAAGAGAGAGAGAATTATATGGTAAGGTTATTAGGGGTGTTGGCTGGATTCTGGCACAGAGCCTTTAATGCTTAGGATGCGTCCAGAATCTCGTTGGAACTGAAAATCTGCATGCAGGTTATTCAAGGTTGCTGCTAACATCCAAGTCCCTGGGAGCAATCGCATTTCTGTTTGTCATGCTGCCATCTCTGCTTCAGTATTGACATGAACTAGATACGAGTTACGATTTGGGACACATCCCTTATTCAGAGTGAAACAAACAGACACAGACAGACAAGATATATTATGCATTGTGATAGGAATTTAGAGGTCTTAGCAACAGAATCTAGCCAGTATACACATAAAATTAACAATTGTAAGGGGCAGGTTTTTAAAAAATATTTCAGTCTGCTAAATTTGCTTTTCAGCATTTTCAGGGCAAGGGAGCACCCAGAAAGCTGTCTGTGGACAAACGCCAGCTCCCTTGGCCTGAAACGCAAGATGAGCACCACACCCCATAGTTGCCTTTGACTGGACTTAACCATCCAGGGGTTCTTTACCTTTACCTTACCCTTTATTCCACTTGGCTAACAATATTACGTGTACTCAATTTCACAAAAGGAGCACTATGTTGGCAGAAGCTGGAAAGTTAGGGCAAAATGAAGGGGGAGAAAGTGCTAAATTTGTGTAAAAATAGTGGTCACTTCCAGACCAAATAATGAAAAGCTTCCTTTTAGAAACTCCAATATAAATTTATCATAGTGTGAGGAAGGTGGACAAGAATCCAAAGACATCCATTGATGCTGAATGTTGGAAGATTCGTCCAGTGTTTCCCAAACTTGGGTCCCCAGCTGTTTTTGGACTACAACTCCCATCATCCCTAGCTAGCAGGACCAGTGGTCAGGGATGATGGGAATTGTAGTTCAAAAACAGCTGGGGACCCAAGTTTGGGAAACATTGAGATAGACAAAGGAAAGTGATGGCCACCAATCTGGATAGCTTCCCAAGAGGATGAGATAAAATATTGGATGATAGGGCTATCAGTGACTGCTAGCCAAAGTGTTGGAGGCAGTGTCTCTCTGAAGACTAGGCCCTGGAAATTAAGTTTTTTTGTTTTTGTTTTTAAACACTGCCTCAGAGTTCTGAATAAATATTTGCCTGTTGCTTTGGTTGTGAGTCATGCAGTTCAGTTGTGTGTATGTTTACTCAGAATAAAGACAAGCTAAGTTCAGTCAGATTTACCTCCAAATAAGCGTGCATGGGACTACGGCCTGACACAATTGTTGTTTGCTTTTGCCTTGCCTCCAGGTACCTATACTGGTTCATTCAGAGTTGAGAGCACTTTCTGGCTGTGGCTGCAGAGCAGAGCGCATGAGCCTGGCTTGTTTTTGTACTGCATGGCAAATATAGTTACATCACTGATGCAGTTGAAACACATGCATTATTTAGAAACTCATTTTTCAGTGTCCTGCCAGTAAAGTGAACCTCTTACAGCCTTGACAGTCAGGCGTTTCGTTTTTTTAAATATATCTTAAAACCAAATGTTAATAGCAAAAAACATTTCATGCCAGAAAATAAAATCCAGGGAAGAACTAACAGGGTTATTATAATATTGAAAGTACTCTAGCATAGATGGGTTTGTACTAAGTCATGATCTTGACAAAGTATAGCAATAGATTTAACATCCTGGTCAAATAGAAATAATGTCTGACTCCTTTCTCCCAAAAAATGTCCAAACCAGAATGAATCTCCCTTCCTCCCTTGATCTCTAGATATACTGCAACAAGATAGATGGCCTATAAGGCTTCCTCCAGCTCCCCAGTTCTCACAGGAGAAAGGGAAATTTACATGTGCAGATCTAGAAATGGCTAGCTTTGCAACTGTGTGATGTGTAACTTTACTAGGAAAGTAACTCATGTAACAGGTTCCAACGACTGCACTTGTTTGATGGCATTTTCATCCAATTATCTACTTAAATTGTTTAGGACTTCTTGCCAAAGGCCAGTTTGCAAGCTCAGAGCGAAATTCTCTCTTTGACGCATAGGTACAAACTTTTCCAACATACCTCTCAGACTGACTTGTGCTAAGTTAAATTACGGACCTGTCAGAACAATGCAGGCATTTTAGGATCTGCAAGTGATGGGGTGTGGAAACAAGTTCCCTAACTCATTTATCCTTTTCAATGTTTCCCTCCCTGCGTACACTGAACACAAAGAGGGAGCAGGAAAACTGGCCTTACCCAGAACATCATCATACCCCCATTGTCAGCAAAATCTTAAAAATAAGCTGTTCTGCAGTGTAACTTCTTCAATTAGGTAAATGCTCATATTGCTCCCTTCTAGGGCTGGCTGCTTATAAACAAAATATTAATTGTTGCTAATGAGCAATTTTGGTAGGGCCAGTGACTTTACTAATGGTTCTACGTGTAACAAGCCCACATTTCATCTTTGATTAAAAATAACAAAGACTTGGGGTGGGGGTGGGGAGAGAGAACTAATTACTATTACAGTCAACGGTCCAAATGGACATCTAGCTGCTGCCAACTTTTTAAAATGATGCCAGAGAGAAAGATTCTAGCATAGCCTTCAGGATGTTATTTAAATTTCTTTTTGCATGGAGGCTCATTCAGTCATGCACAGCCTAGGGAACACAGGATTACCATCTCTATGAGAACTAGGACTCGGACATTGGCATGGGAACCAGGCAGCCTAGTTTAGGAGAAGCTTCCCACCGCCTGTGCTAACTCAGATTAACGTTTAAAGACGTAATATGTATTTTACATTTCTCCAGTATAGTCCAGCTAGCAACTTTCAACTTTCCTTTATTGCATTTCATATAGGAATTAAGCCACACCCATTAACTAAGCATCTAAAGGAGTGAGGGGAGACAGAAGAGACCAGGATGGTTGACTTAGATGACAGCCACAGATGGCAAAGACAGTGTTTTGCTGGATGTGCCAGATGTGTACACCCAGGTAGATAACCAGGATGTTATATCCAGCTTTGGGTAAGGCACAGAGCCCGCTTCATCAGATTTCAGATTAACTAGTCAAACTCTTCAAAGGCAACTGTTATAACTGCTCAATCTGCCATTGCTCTTTTTTTATGATAGCTGGGATAGCTCGGTTAGTAAGAGCATGAGACTCTACTAACCCATGCTGGGCAAATATTCCTGCAATGCAGGGGTCTGGACTAGATGACCCTTTTGGTCCCTTCCAGCTCTACAAATTCTACAATTCTCTGTGATGAGGTAGAGAATCTAAAGGTGCTCATTGCTTCAGCAATCTCAGAATGTACTATTTCTGCTGCATTGAGCATGATGCTTAAGCCAGAGGCAAACGAAGAATATATTAGGGCAGGCATCCCCAAACTCGACCCTCTATATGTTTTGGGACTACAACTCCCATCATCCCTAGCTAACAGGACCAGTGGTCAGGGATGATGGGAATTGTAGTCCCAAAACATCTGGAGGGCCGAGCTTGGGGATGCCTGTACAGTACTGTATTAGGGAGAGGGCTTGTAGCAGCTCAGTGGCAAAATGTATACTCACTAAGCAGAAGGTTGAAAGGTTGTACAGTTCAGCTCAGACACACTGTTGCTTTGTTTCAATTGCCTCATTGTATCTGACTCAGAGTAAATGGCTTGTTAACAATGTTTGCTTAAGGTGAAGTGGTCTCTCTGCCAGAGCGAGGACCTGGTAATGACATTAATGGCCAGGAAATCATCAAGGAAGCAAATTGTGCTACAGAATTACCCAGACTGCTCTGAAAAGGAAAACACCATTCAGATTCCTGGAGCCACTACAGAAGCAGCCTCAGTCCAGAGCTGCTGAGAAAGAAAAGGGAGCAGATCAACAGGCTTACTGAGTAGTTTTACATGGAAGTTTGGGGCTGGGTAGAAGTCAAAAGTAAAATTGTCATCTCTCTTGCATGATTCATTGGGCTTCCTAGCCATAAAAATCCAGTTTGCAAAAGGGTTGTTTTCTCCTTGGGTTTTGAGGCCAGCTTACCAACCAAGAGCCCAGAAAAACAAAAGGCAACAGAGCCCCACTGAGACCAGAATTGGTGTGTGCCAATGCTAGCAATGTCACCATCTAATTCCTTTTTCCCCACTTTAGTTAAGAATGAAACAGGGAACCAGGATGAACAAAGCCTCAAAAACTCAGGTATTGTTAGGCAATTTAAGGGGCTGACATTGACAAAAGACCACTAATCTCTCTTAATGGACCATTTGCCACCTAGGATGGGGTTGGACACAAGTATGTGGCTGATTATGCAGACACAGTAAGACATTCTCCACCTTTTAAGGCCCACAGCATTTCTCTTATTGCCTAATTAACATCAGTAGGAACAAATTTCCTGCCCCAGAGGATAATCCAGTACATGTCAAGGCCAGTCCGGTCCTGCATAAAACTAGGCCTTTTCTCATGGAATGTAGATCCCCATTACAGCACCCATTCTAGAGGTACGGGTGGCACTGTGGGTTAAACCACAGAGCCTAGGACTTGCCGATCAGAAGGTCGGCGGTTCAAATCCCCGTGGTTCGAATCCCCGCGATGGGGTGAGCTCCCGTTGCTCAGTCTCTTCTCCTGCCAACCTAGCAATTTGAAAGCACGTCAAAGTGCAAGTAGTTAAATAGGTGGGAAGGTAAACATTTCTGTGCGCTGCTCTGCTTCGCCAGAATCCGCTTAGTCATGCTGGCCACATGACCCTGGCTGCCTTGGCCAATAAAACAAGATGAGTGCCGCAACCCCAGAGTCAGTCACAACCGGACCGGGGTCCGTTTACCTTTTACTAGAGATATATACTGAACCACAGGTACTGCATAACATGGAAAGAGGCAATTTCTCTTTGCCACTGATCTCGTTGATTTGTTTTTGCCAAATAACAAGCATAGGATGTGATGAAGTGGGGCAGTAACTCCTAGCCTAAGCCCTATAGTACAATGTCAGTGGTAGACTGGACAACACACAATCAGCTTACAAGTGGAGGAAGAATTTAACTCCGGAGTTACAAAACTAGAAAATTGGGGCAAGGTTTCATTACGTGCAATGCAACTTCCCCTCCCCAAACCTGAGGGTTCCACCAACCCTCTGGGGCAGATTGACTACATCCAAGGAGCACAAGGTGGCATAACATGGTTATCTTTCTCCTCACTTAGTCCCTGCAAGCCTGCAAGGTAGGTTATGTTGAGGCAGTTACCAGCTTGAGGTCATCCACTGAGTTCTATGGCCAAGTGGGGATTTGAATGCTGGTCTTCCATGTCCTATTCCAGGGCTCTAACCACTACCCCACACTCTGGCTCTGGATTAGATTAATAAAGCCCAGGAAAAAATACACTTATGGAACTCCTTATATTTAGGAAATACATAATCACCACATTTTAATGACATTATGAGCTGCATGCACACTTTTGCATTTCTTTTCAAAAAATATTTGATTAAAATGCTTGGTATTCTATTTTTTGCAAGTAAAAATGTAAATGATTTTTTTAACAAAAGATTTGATCAATTGTTTCATTATATTCATCACTGAAAATGTTCTTTGTGTGCCTAACCAGAGCCTCCTGCAGCTGTACACTCTGTTCTTCTTTGATCTCCTAGACCTTTTGCTGAATGTGCAGACTGTGTGGTTGGGTGAGCATTGATGTGCATGTGTGCCATTACCCAACATGCAATGCCTGAGCAGTAGTAACACACACAGCTGAGGCTCCCATTTAAAAGATGGAAAGGATATTTTGCTTTCAACTGAAGGACAGCCGCAGCAGCCTAGAATATTTGCAAGTAAAATGTTGAAATGAATTACAGTTCAGTGTGTCAAAAACAAAAGAACCTTTAAAATACTCAGTTACACAAGCATGATTATCAGATTCTCGAGTTGATATTTCCTCTTGATTTGAGAGAAGTCACAAGATAGACACCCTAAAGCATAGAAAAACCACTTGACTACAGAATTCAGATTTATTCTACAATTTTGGATCAATGCCAGTGATACAAGTTGCATGAGTTTCCATTCAATACAAGTTCTATCTTCAGATTCCAATAACTGCATGGTTAGCAAAACATCAATTCACAGTTAATACCACTCATCTGTTTTGGACCATGCTTAAGTAGTACTGGAATCAACAAAGGTCAAACAGCAGGAGCACAAAAGAGCTATGTAAGGAAAGTAGGCATGATGTAGGCATGATAGTGCTATTGCCATCTTCTGGTAGGAGAGTCTCATGGTACTTCTCAAGTCAAAGAATTGATAAAAACCATTCACGGTGTTTAGATTCTCTATTTGGGGATATTTCTGCAATTACAGACTTTTTTGTCCCAAAGCCTGACATAACTATGGAAACTTTAAAATTAAAGGAAGAGAAGACAGAAAAAATATTTTGTTAAATTACCGTCAATCTGGTTATCTGTCTGAATAAGTTTTGATAAAGCCCACCTTTATGGTTTGTATCAGCTAATTATTGCTCAGAAATATCAGTGCAAATGTATACCTTCATGCCTTCACAGCGACAGGATCAAGTAGAATGTGTGCACATGAATCCTGCACTTGAGCCTGACCGAAGCATTTCACAATGAAAAAGCTGTTTCAGCCTGCCGCCTGTAGTACGCTCTTTGTTGCACAGATGGTACTTGAAGATATGTATGTGTCATTGGTACACTGCCGACAAGGTCGTCAGAATTACGCTTGCTTGAGGGGCTCACCCAAAAGACACAGTGACGTATTACCAGAGCCATGTTTCAGTAAGTTGACATTACCACAGCAGCAGCAGCTTTTATTATTCATGATTAATTCCAGCTTTTCACATTTCGCTGCGTCCAATCAAAGAGAAAGCTCCTTTTCATTTAGAAGCAGAATCATTTTGCAACACATAACATGCAGCCCCTCTTTAAAGGCAAGCAGTGGCAAGTTTAAGGATAATGCCTTACATCTACTTCATAGTATTTCAGTATAGATACAGTGGTCTGCTTATCAAGTCTGGGTTGTTGTAGAATATCAATTCACTGGAGAACACTGCGTTAGCATGTAAAGAATCACATACTCTTGCATGAGGAGAAATTCTTGTGGCTCTCAAACTGCTAGTTCATAGACATGGCTCAAGACATGGATCCTTCATGCCAATACACTGTAAATCAGTAATACTAATAATTCTTTCTGGGCATGAACAGTTCTGAAAATAGGATAAAGTTTCTAACTTACCAATGAATTCCAATAGTTGCCACTAAAAATAATGGTTTATGGGAGTCATAAACCACTGGTTTCTAAAATATCTCAATAGATCTCATCACACACATAATCAAAGCCATTTGCTTGGTCCTAGAATAGACTTCTAATGAGGAAGACATTAAGACAACAAAATATAAGGAGTCTGACTCCATGGACTATATAAAACAAGTTTACTTTGTTTTTATAAGTCAAGTATTTAATACATGGCAGGTACATCTTAGGTAAGAGTGAAATGCTTCCTGTTTGGACCATAACATGGAACAGATTCCACATATAGCTAAAGATACCGTATTTTCACTCTTCAATGATTATCTAGTCGCCAGATACAGCGCTAACAGTCATCAGGAGAGAACTGAAAAAAGCACATGTAAGATTGTTTTTCCCCTCAATAGTATAAAAAGTTATTACTTCTGTAAGCTTCTTAAACTCACTTTAAAAATGATTTTGTTTCACCTCCAAACAAAAGTCAGACTTTAAAAAACTGCAGCAGCACACTCTAGCAGTAAAAAGAAAACATGTAAACGATGGCTGGTAAAAATCCTGCATAAAACTTTGCACTCTTTCTGCCAAAGGTACCTCCTTTAAACACCAAACTTCATCAGTGCATTGGCTGTTGATTTGTAGCAAAACATGGCGAAAAAAACCAAAACTTGTTTATTTTAGCATCTAAGCTGCTTAGGAATTTGAGGCAAAAAAGTCTCTCAATAATATTTAAAATGTTAAACCTGTTTCTAGAAATACAAACAGAATTCAATATAATGCCAGGATACAGTGAAGAAATAACTGTTTAGCTTCTACCCTGTACCATACACTTTTAAAAAACTAGACAAACAATCTTGGATTTTATTAATACACCCTTTTTAAAGTTTTTATTTCTGAAAGCAGCTCTTTATGAAAATCAAAAGCAGTTCCTGAGTAACTGCAGTAAACAGTGTCTTTACATTTATAGATATAGATATTTGCCACTTAGCTCTTCTGGTTTGGTTCCTTTTAACTTCCTAGTTTTCAAGTTTGACCTCTTGTTTCTTTCCAGAAAGTGTGCAAGTTCAGTTAGCATCGTTTTCAGGAGTCCGTATGATGCTGACTTTCCAGCATTGTCTGTAAGATATACCCCACTGGGTAGCTGCATTCCTACAGCTATTGCAAATGCTTCCCACTCAAAAAATCTGGCATCACTGGGTCTTCACGTTTTCTTCAACATACGCCGAGACTGCCATGTGTGGAATTTATTGTAGGCTGTTTGCAGCATTTCTTCTATGTGATTTATCAGCTGAAAAAAACAAGGTTTGCAAAAATTAGTACAAAAATATTACTAAGCCAAGGGCTACATTCAATGTTAGTCCTATTAAGAGTGGACCCAATGAAGTTAATGAGAGTGACTTAAGTCTGGACTGTTAATTTTGATTGAGTCTACTCTGAGGAGAACTGAGTTGTATAGAACACCAAGTATTCATCTTCTCTGAGTGCAAAAAAAAGCAGAATCACACACAGATCAGTGACGGTAAACGAGAAGACCTCATTTCATGAGTCAGAACTTTTTTTTTACTGGTCCTCTATTGCACAACAGTACATACTGGCAATATATAGCTAGCAACTTGAAGGGAAGTTTAAACAACTCACACAAAAAAATCACCTTTAGCCTTATCTTATACAGGTTGTGGCAATGGATTCAGTAAGACCACCCATAGGAAAATAAGAGTTTGGGCGCTTGAGTCATGATCATGATAAAGCTTTGAAGCAGGATAGTGACCACAAGGTACCTTCAGTTAATGTGATGTCCCTGCTGTTAAAAAGTTGATTGAGATGCTGTGCATTTTACGACATGGGAGGAACAGGTGGGCATAGTGGTCATTTTCGAAGTTGACATTTAAGAAGGAAGGGGGCTGGGTTACAGGAAATACTTTCCCGGTGTTCACTGCCCACTCTAGAAAAAACTGAAAGTCTCCTTATTTCTGAAGCTAATGGTACCTGTTTCATATACGCCAAATCACTTTTGCCATTTTTTCTAGCAATCAGCAATTTATATGAACAATGCATTATGCTACCCTTATTATTTCATATTCGTAGGTTGCTTTTCCCTCTTACATTTATGCTTAAATACTGTCTTCGAATTTTGTCTTGGAATGGACACAGTTTAGTAACTTGAAATCTTTCCAGATTACTCCTCATTTTCACAACCTGAAAGAGAAAATATCAGAGAACAAACATTAAAGGAAGCTATTTTGCTTTTTCAAACTTATCCGTTCCACTGGTAGATTTCCACTGTTGGATTTCACCCTAATGCTTGTAGCCAATTGTGCTCCGCTGCTGAAATAACTCTAACCCACTGGAGCATTCTGCAAGTGGGGAAATGGGGGGAGGGATTAACCCCCGCAAATGTCCCTTTTTCTTTTGCAGCTCCCTATGCTACACACTACACTATTCCAAAAAAGGGCCCCCAACTCTGAAACAGATGGGGGGAGGTCACGTGTGGGTCAGACAGATGGAAGGGGGAAAATATCTGTGAAAATTATTTCCACCTCACACTTTCCATTTATAGCATCTTCCACTGGATCAAAAAACCGTGTGTTAGCAGAGACACATTTAAATAGAACCCTAAAACTTCTGATTGAATGGGAAAGCAGACTACACACTTGTTTTAGCATGTGGAAGTTTCTTTAAAGTTGTTATACTTTAAACTTTCTATAGTATGCCTGATTAAAATACAGAACACATATGCAGTGCAAAACTTTCGTTCCTGCACTTATTAATTTTCAAAGTTTCTTTTAAAGTCCCTGAAGACAAAAATCACCTCTTTCGAAATTATTTGAAAAAACCAGTGGATCAGGTAGCAAGGTCAGCTGGTACTACATTTGCTCCAATAGCGAACTTTCTTCAGGCTGACATTCCACACACTGCTGTTCATCTGGGACAGAATTGTTGCATGCAGCAGGCCATTCATTATAGAAAGCTTTCATATCAACAGATCTCAGCATGCACATTTCATTACAGAACAGACTGCTGTATATCAATAATGATAGGGATAAGCCAAGTCCTACTATAGATCCTTCCTACCTTCTCTTCTAGGAATGGTGTGTTAACCGGAAAGCAGGACCAAAAATGTCGTAACAGCTCTCCTAGTGCCACATACAAGTGTTTCAGCTCAGCCTGAACATCATTTGGCACCATCTCTGCAGTCAAAAACAATGAAGGCAAGTCAAATTTATACCACCACCTCGTCTCACAAACTGTGATAGTTGGCAGTGGGCAGAAAATTGTGTTTTTGATATTAGCATCATTAGAGGATCCCACACAGTTAAGGACTAGGCCAGGGGTCAGCAAACATTTTCAGCAGGGGGCCGGTTCACTGTCCCTCACTGAAAACTATTCAACTGGCCTGAATTGGGTGGGAAAAGAACTCTTGCCACAGCCAGGGTTGTACAACTAGTCAGATATTTTCAATCTCTTCATCTTAGCTAAAAGAATTGTCCTATAATGCTTACATGAGCATTTCACACATTTGCTAAGGCATGAGTGACGAAGACATAAAATACTTACGATTTATGGCTTGCTGTGTTCCACCCTGCATAAGTGCTCCTCCAGGTGACAGAGCTGCGATCGTACTACTTGCAGCACCACTTGAGATAACCTTGAAAAAGAGGCAAAATAAAGGTCAGACACCATTATAAAAGAACTCCTCAAAACCTATGGATATTGCTTGAGTCATAAGGGCTTAACCAAATAGTTATATGCCATATTAATTTTGTTCTAAAGTACAATTATTATTTGGTGTTATATTAAGAATGACAATTCTTGTAATACCCCAAGTGGATATTTATTATATTTATATAACTCAGCCATAACAATTCTTAAAGTGCTTTACAGTACAGTACATCGTTTAGCCTAACAGCAGAAGCAGAAAAATCAAGCTGGCTGTCAGAATAAGGGAGAAAAAACACCAAACCAACAGCAAGAACAATCTGTTCACATCTAATGTCTGAAAGTGCAGTACAAGAAGAGGCACGTTTTCACTTCCTGCTGCTCAACTGCAAGGTGTGCAGGCGGAGAGCTCAAAAAATAGCAAATGAATGAACGACCAAAGCACTATGCCGTTTCATAACTGAGCAGTTAATGTGCAAAGGCAGTTAGGTTATGCAATCATGTATCAAAATGGCCTGGTTCCTTTAAACTCAAAAGACTGTCTTCTTCATATATCCCAATACAGTATTGATTATTTGAGTGAATGAAACAATACTAAGTGTACTCCAAAGGCTTCTGAACAGAGAGTGGAATTCAGCATAGTGGTAAGTGGGGTATGTGCATGGAGAACAAAGCCACTCATGCGATGGGACTTTGCCGCCAACCCTCCAGAGTCGATTTAGGAAGTGTATGGGGTGGGGACAAAGTCCCATTTCACAAGTGAACCTTGTTCCATGCATGAAACAACCAAGTTGAATCCACCCATATATATTTTCTGTGGATGTCCCATGTTTAATCCTCTCCAACAGAGTCCTGAGTTTATCCTAGAAGTGATTTAATACCTTACATGTTACAACTCTGTAGACTTACAGTGGAGGGCTGTAGTAAACATGCAAGAACTGTTGGTGGTTGGGAAGCATTCACATGGAAGAACCACTTGCAAAAACTGATAGCTTAACAGGGTTCCATGCCAGACTGTAACTAAGTACAGCCATACTTCGGGTTGAATGTGCTTCAGGTTGAGCGCTTTCGGGTTGCGCTCTGCGGCAACCAGGAAGTAACGAGTGTATTTCTTCCGGGTTTCGCCGCTCGCGCAGACGCTCAAAATGACGTCACGCGCATGCACAGGAACAGCAAAACGCAACCTGCGTATGCGCAGTCACGTCTTACGTTCTATTCAGGATGCGAATGGGGCTCCGGAACGGATCCCATTCGCATCCGAGGTACCACTGTATATACAGCTGAAATAATCGCACATTCTCTCCCCATTTACCTCTGCTTTCTTTCTCTTCTCTTCCTCAACTGTTCTCATTTGGTTTTTTTTGATATTGTAATCTCACCACAGCAGGTACCTGACCAATTGTTTTCTGTAAAGTACCATGCACAATAATGGTGCAATATGAATAAAAAAAAGGGGTTACACATGTCGCTTTCACTATTTGCAAGACTGCAGTAGACTTAATTATAGCTGCTGCAATTATGCAAATCATGACAACTATCAGTTAAAAAACATAACACATTGAAGCTGAATATTCTGTGCTTGTTAAAAATAGTTCTCAAACTATTTTACAATATGCAAAGGAAACATAACATTTGCTCCCCCAAGATTAAGTATGCTGGGCAGCATCAATCAATATCCAATCTTCTAATCATATGGGCAATCAGAATCCAGTTTTGGTGTTTTGTTTTATTTAATAAAGCAACATGCATATCCTACCTGAGTTAGTTTGGGTACATAAGTGTCCATTTCTTCTCTAATACTATACAAAGAATTAATAATATCTTGGCTAGTTGCATATTGCTGTGATTGAATTGGTGTTGGACCATGATAATACCTGTTGACCAAAGGAGAAATTATAATTAAAAAACTGGAAACAAAAATCCAATTTCTCAGTGTTCAACCCCACTCTGTAGGTGCCTTTGTAGCACCTTTCGTTCTGCTCGAAATGAAAAATTTGTTTTCTTAAAATGCATATTGATTTTCCAGAAAATGAAATCTTCCACTGCAAGGGAACCCAAGTGATTGTGTCCGATTAAGCTGGATAACCAATGAAGTCAATTTTTCAGAAAATGCAAAACAAAAACAACAGCCAGAAAAGTGGTGAAGTGAGGAACACATGGGCCAATAAAATATTGCAACCACTTCTAATCCACCTAGTTATCTTAACAAGTGAAAAAGATTATAGCCTAAAACCAACAGAGACTTAGACTTTGTTTAAACCCCCGTGTTTCCCAAAACGTGGGTCTCCAACTGTTTTTGGACTACAATTCCCATCATCCCTGACCACAGGTCCTGCTAGCGAGGGATGGTGGGAGTTGCAGATGAAAAACAGTTGGAGACCAAAGCTTGGGAAAGATTGCTTAAGCCCACTGAAATCAATGTGTGAAAAAATGCTTCTCTATGTTGGATTTAGGCCTAAGTGCTAGATTCAGCAATAACTCCTAAGTTGAAAGAAAACAGTGGTAAGTATTTTGCAAATGCATGTACAAGAGCATATACAAGGGTTTCTGCAGAGCTGTGTGGTAACATTTTACAGCTACTATTTCACTTCTGCTTATATAAAGCTCTTGCAAAAGCAGAATGTAATATTTGGAATTATTTTCATGTTTCTCAGTGTTCTGGGGTATCTTCAGATTTGCCAGCCCTTCCTTCCCCTTTTTCTGCTGCTGTCTGTTAAACTGTAAGCCCGAGGGCAAGATTCTCATTTATTTCTTTTTATAAAAAACATAATTGAAGGTAATGTATATATAAGCATGCTTCTTTCTCGTTGAAAGCATGATGTACAGAAAAGAGGCGAACAGGGTCAATGATTTTTTTGTATTGAACCAAAAGAACCAAACTACTTTATTTGGCCTGCAAATCATACCTATCTGATTTCTTTAGGTTTAGTGCAATAGTTCTAACGCTGTTGTTGTTTTCTAAATCTTCATATTCAATGGACTCTTGCAGCTTTACCTGTAAGACAAGGCATAGTCATGGTACTGTAGAACTAGACACAAGAAGCAGAACTTGGCATAGTCCCATAAGGGAGAAAATTGGTATTCTTTTAGAATCACAAAGGAAGCCTTACTTTTTTTACCGGTGGCTGAAAGAAATCTGAATCTCTGGAATTTCCATCCATACTGCTGGCCTCATTGTAGTGGTCATTCTGTGTGTCTCTGAAAAGCAAGAATTAGGCATTATACTGTGTTCTCTCAAACTACTCAAGTTTAGATAGATCTGTACAATGGTCAGGATTCAATCCCTCATCTCTATGCACAAGCAAAAAGCATTTATGCAAGTGCACTGTGTCAGGGGTAAGGAGAAGACAGTTTCCTTTGGGCAGCAGCCTCTAGCCACATGTACACTTCCTTTGATAGAAGACAGTTTTAGTGATGTGCCCATCCTGGGACTTTTGGTTCGATGGACAATACATGCACCCAAAAAGTAAGTTAATAAAAACTGCCTGAGAGAGTCCCAACGTCAGAGCCAATCTGAGCAGACCTACAAAGGGCATGGTTTGACTGTTCCATTTTGATTTCAATTATTAAACATCAACACAAATAGAGCTAGGCTATTTGACAGTATAGACTTGGCTGATTTTCAGTCTAGTTGAAGATCTGTTCATAGCTGAAACTTACTGTTTTCTGAGCCCAGCTGCAAGGACCATGGCACTGTGATGGTTAAACCGTTTTATAATGGCAGCATTGCTACTCTCCTTTATTGATTTTGTAGCGTTGGATGTGGAAGCCGCCAAGGAAACACCATAACCCTGCAATGGAAGAGATGATAAAATGTTTGAACAAGACATCCCACATTTTAAAATATGAAGATCTGAAATCAGATGCTGAACTATTGGCATTGCAGCGTGGTCCAGTGCAGGTTGTGACACTGGAAGAGTTGGTATCCCAATCTTTAAATCTCTTACCCGGATCTGAACAAGAACATAATTAAGACAGTTACAGATAGGTAGCCGTGTTGGTCTGCCATAGTCAAAACAAAACAAAAAATCCTTCCAGTAGCACCTTAAAGACCAACTAAGTTAGTTCTTGGTATGAGCTTTCGTGTGCATGCACAGTGTATCTGAAGAAGTGTGCATGCACACGAAAGCTCATACCAAGAACTAACTTAGTTGGTCTTTAAGGTGCTACTGGAAGGAATTTTTTTTGTTATAATTAAGACAGCTTTTGCAAGAGAAGCACCATGCTACTAGTGCTCAAATCATTATTGCCCAATGGCAAATGGGCTTTCTGAAACTAGGTAATTGATTTCTTGGCAAGAGCCAATAAGGCAATGATCCCCACTGAGAGGGAAGGCAGGTCTGTCATACTTGCCAGATGGCAGCAGTACACTTGTCATGGCAACCTATGGAACCTGGCAATGCACTAGTAGTGTCCTTCAGGCAAGCAAGAGGCATTATCAGAATTCAAGGACACACTCCAGCCACATAAGTACACGAATGGATGGTGTGAAGAAGGGCTGGTGAGGGACATGGCTACGGAAGCGGTATAGCCCAAACAGAGTCCTGAGAGCCAATACCCTATGCTTACTTGGCATACATATTATACAATTCATAGTTTTAAATTACTCATACTTACTTCATCCAACGTTTTATCTTCCAAGGCTGTTAAATCTAATAAAGGATTTTTCACACCTTGAGACACCATTGTTTTTAATCCTAGGAGAAAGAGGGAAAATTCATATATACTTGGAGGATGGTATGCCGTATTGAGATAGGTCTTTCAGCCTAACAGTGCAATCTAAGCTTAGCAAGTGGGGCAAGCAGCCTACAAAAAGAAACACAATTTAGCACTTAACAGATGTGTGTGATTTACCCACTCCCAAACAGCTGGGAAGGCTTGAGCTTTTAGTTTGCATATAGGCCAGGCAACCAGCATTTGTTAACGTGAGCCACCTTCATAAGTCACGGTCTGAAGCTAGCTCATTTAGCAATGAAACATTGTTATAAACCAGGTTCCCCAATTCATATGCAATGTGAAACCATTTTTTTTAAAAAATCTAAACTCAGCAACAGTTCTCCTAACTGCATAGCTGTGAGAAGGGAGAGAGAACGTGCAAGCCAGATGCTTTGCTTGAATCACACCTTAGCATTACATGTGAACCAAACAAATCTGTTTTTCCCATGTTATACATATACAGTCGTACCTTGGATCCCAAAAGCCCTGGAACTCTGACATTTTGGCTCCTGAATGCCGCAAACCCGAAAGTGAATGTTCTTTTGGAACCTGAACGTCCGATGGGGCTTCCACGGCTTCTGATTGGCTGCAGGAGTTTCCTGCAGCCAATCAGAAGCCACAATTACGACTGTAGTGACTTTATAGGATAGATACTTACATACTACTTTTCAATAAGCACCCACTTTTCTTTAAGATGTGGTGGTCCCTCACTGCTGTCCCACTTGTGCAACAGACTGCAGCTTGCTCAATGAAACTTCCCTCTCCTCTCCTATGCACCCTCAAAATACACTCAAGGACTCAGTTATGAGAATTTAAAATACAGGATGCCATATCAGAACCAACTATTGAAAAATTTAATCAATGTGCTCCAGGGAGCTGGATACAACCCTCTGTGAGCAAATTACTGATGTGTTTTCAATTAGCTTTGCAAGTATTGTGGCAGAGTCATTTCCACTCATTTCCATCCCTTCCTTCGTAGACAAAATCATCAAAGGGAAAAATAAAAGAAGAAAAGTGTCTACCTTACTAACTTGTGGATCACTTAGTAAGAACTTGTTTTACATATGCATACTGTTATAAGTCTTAGTGTATGGATGAGAATACAGGCTTTCATAGTGTACTTTTGGGGATCTCCAAAGAAAATTTTGTTGGATTTGCTGGGTATGGGTTACCTTTGTTTCTAGAATATATGTGCAATAATTCTAAAAATAATACGAATAAAACATGAAAGGTAAGCAAAGAAGTGTCCACCTTTCACACATGGTGGTGGAATCCTACCATCTTGGAATGTTAGTCAATAGGACATTGCTGAGTGAACTGCCTTAAAAGTTCAATATCACAAGCTGAAAATTTTTAAAATATTATAATAGTTAAGTACAGTACTCTAGTTTGCTACTCTTGAGTATAGTATTTACCAGATGTGATTTCTATGTTATTTGGTATAATTACTGAAGCTGACAAACCTGGCTAGAAACTGCAGTGTATTGTCTACAGGTGAAGAAATAAGAACATACCCTTTTCATCCATTTTGGCACATTCTGCAAAAAGGTCTTTTGATCCTGCATTCAGCCTATCCCTGTGGAAATAGTGAGACTGGAAGAATCGTGTCCAGAATTCTTTCTCTGTCATATTGTGAGGAACATTTTCTGCGTATTTCAGTTTTACTGTAAGCACGACAAACATAAAACAGAAACAATACTTTATTTTCAAATCAAATAATTTACAATGTATTTATATTGCTCATCGTATCAGATTTCAGGATGATTTACAGTGTATCACAACCGCAAAAATATAGTTCAACATGCAATGAAAAAGTAACATTGAACAGGAATGGAAGAAGATTCATTCAATTGTTTCCAAACATTCTGTTAACAGGACACACAAACAGGATTTTATTTTTGTTCAGAACTTGCCTGATCCTTGACCAGGAGGTGGGGGGGGGGGGAGAGAAACCACTCCAAACTCTTTGCATGCTCCCACCCCATATCTGCCATTGATGGCAAGCTTGTAACCAACTGCAAGGTTCAAGACACCAACTGGTGGACTCAAGCCACCTTTTGGGAACTACTACATCATGCTGTTTATATATGTGCTTAAATATGTGTAATTTAAATTGACATTGGCCTTGTTTACAACACATACAAATAAATGGAATTTAACTGCTGATCTGTCATCAGGAAGTGTTCTCAGGAAAAACGAGTCGTCTATTAATCTTTCTAGCAATATGGATACACAAATGGTTGGTGTATGCTATTTTATGTGAGCCATTTTCAAATGGCAGGTGAAGGGCCAGATCTCTCTTCTACATTCCAAAGCAAGTGGCCTGCCTGAGGCCAGGTCTAGATATCTTCCTCTTAGCTGTTTCAGATAACTAACATTTAAGTAGAGTGGGAGGGAGGAACTTTCATTCAGGAGGAGGAACAGGAGGGGGAACAGGAGGAGGAACTTTCATTCTGTTTTCATTCAATTCTCTGGCTCCTTTCAAGAAATTTCCAAATGGAAATTCTCCCCGTGTACTCCTGTGCCACCAATTCCCTTCCCCTCTAAGTCTTTCCAAGTCACTTCCAGTCTGGGAAATACAAGAGGAAGAAGTGATCACAATAAATAAAATACTTTTGCAACCCATCAACTAATCTCTTCTGCCCCTTAGGGGGGAATTAAAGACAGTATAGCGTGGAGAGAAACAAAGACCATTCATGTGAATCAGATATAACCATTAATTTAGGCTATGCATATAATTTATAAAGTTCACACAATGGGGAATCCTAGGTTACCTTGGAGAAGCAGAGGTTCCATAAGGACAGATCATTACAGTTTAAACGTAAAATCAATTAATATCATTTAACATCCCACAGGACAAAGATGCAAGGCTGAAAACACCAACTTTTTATGGTTTAAAAGTTTAAAATGAAGGAGAAAATATATGGAAGTCGATATGTGAATTGAAGAGAAAAGTCAGAAAAAAACTGCATAGATACCAGGGATGCTACATATGTATATATAAGCTCAGTTTTGAATATATTATTTACCTGCAGGATATGTTCTAAATATAGATTCAATGATATCTGAAGTCAAATTATATCTGAGACCATTGCATCCATCTGTCTGAGGTCGAACATCAGCCTACAAGAAGATAAATACTGACAATAATTTATTTGAACTCTTGCAAATCACTGTTAAATGGCACCAATGAACTATGTCAATACTATGTGTCAAAATGGCTTGTACACATCCTTATGTCCAATACTTAACCTATACTGAGAAACAGCTAGTTAGTACCCTACGTGTGTAAGCCTCAGTCCTGATTACAGATTCGAGCATAATGAGAGAGGGGGCATGAGCCCAAGGCTTATTTCTATACTCCCATGCAGATAACATACACACCTGGACTCAATTGTGGCGTTTAATACTTCCTAGATCAGCATATATGAAAAAAGAGGGTTCAAGGAATATGAGTGGCTATACATCATGGTAGCTTGTTTGGCGGAAACAAACCACAGGCCTGGGTTCAGGCAACATGACAAGTGAGACTCTGGCTTGTTTCATTTATGGTTCAGCAGGAGTGCTCTGGAAACTGTTGAGCAGCATGCACTATTGTTTGTTTTAAACTATGGTTTAACATATGTGGACAGGATCACTGAATTGTCAAAAGCCCAAGAGAACAGGACAGACTTAGCCCGGTGCCTGAAAGTTTCCAAAAATGTGCTAAGCTAACATGCCTTTAGAAGTTCCAAAGCTTAGGTGGAACCAGAACAAAGACCCTCTCCTTGATGACCCATTTGCCTAATCTATGAAGGCAGGTATACTGGAAAAGGGTCTTCAGAGAACATTTTAATTAATGGGTATGTTCATGCCAAAGAAGGCAGACCTTCAAGCACTCCAGTTCCAGGCTCTTCAAGGCTTTAAAGAACAAGCCCAGCATCTTGAATTGAGCCTGGAAAAAATGGCACTGTGACTTAAAAAAACCCAGCCCTTGTGACCTTAAAAGAACAGTCCAGGTTACTTGAAGAATGGCCTGCATCCATATCAGCTTGCTTGCACAATGCAGGCTGTTTTTACCTGCCCAACTGTGAGAGCAGTTAAGACTGGCAACCACTAGACAGCAGATTTGAGAATACCATATCATCTGGATTCCAGCAGTCCTAGTTGTGACAGGTCTATTGGAAAGCTCTGAAAACACACCGGTTTCCTTTGGTCTTCCCTTGAACTGCTCTTGTTGAGGTACTGATGGTTTTATTTCTATGTTATTCTTTTAATTTTTTTTTAATGGGCTCTTTTCTCGCTTACTTCATTTTATTAATTGTGTTTTGTTGTATGCTTTCATATTGTAAATCACCCTGAGAGAACTTTTACCCTTAAAAGAAGGCTAAAAATATTTTTAGATTAAGAAACCCTCAATAAACATACCAGAAAAGCTGCAGAAATGCCCACATCCTGCTTATTAGATGCAGTAGAACTGTCCACAGAATTTATGCTTAAACGGTTGGCCCAGAACTCCTCAGCACTGATCACCTGACTCACAACAAGGTCTTTATAAAGTTGAAATAAAACAGGATCTTCTTGCAGCATTCTGGCAAGAGAAGATTAAAAATTGTTCAAAGTGTTTAATTCCAAAGATAACTTACTGGATTCTAGAAACTAGTGTTTATATGCAAGCTACATACAAGCAAATGGCACCTATGCTGTTTTGATACTCAAATTTTGATTTACAAAAGTGGTAAGCTCATGAAATATGAAAATTACTACACATACAATTAAATTTTTTTAATTGAGGTATATCAATTCAAAACCAACTGTACTATATGAAATAATTATATAAAAATTATCTAATAGAACAGGAAGTGAAGCAGTTTTTTTGTGATCCTACTGTCTCATGCAGTGTCCTGCACCCGTCTTCCAACTTCGTGACAGAGGACTGGAAGACCCAACAGGACAGACTGGGGAGGTGTGGATCACTGAAAACTGATTCCTTATCTGTTTTACTAAAGCTTCCTTTCATCATCAGATTACCACCCCATCATTTTTTTCAATTGTAATTGCATTTTTAGAAACATTAAACAACATGTTTTTTTCCTTTTAGAGGTAAGCCCTACGCATGAAAAATATATCAAGAATGTTAACAGTTACTTTTACAAAGAAAGTATTTTTATGCTACACAGGAAACCTAAATGTGCAGAGCAATCCTCACATGTGCTCAGGAGCATGTGTGTGTTCAATGGGGCTCCCTCTTTAGTAAGTTTGCTTAGGATTCTTGGGATTGAAGCCTTAGATTCTGGAGAACTGAAAGTTCTGAAGGGACACACACAATCTTTTTCAAAAGTATTGTTTTCCCCATCTTAACCAGCTACTTTTTATAGAATTACTGCAAAGTTCTGTGCATGTTTACGTAACAGCTGCTTTTTACCACTTGGGATTGTGGAGCTTCCATTTTTGGGGAGAACAAGTTAGAGCAGTTAAAGTGATTCAAGACTTCCATCTGCACCATGGGACTTCTTTCCCCTCTCCTTGTGAGCCCCTCTCAATCGGCTCGGGAGAGTTGGGGAACCCCCAGTCGAGATTTAGGAGTGGGTAAGAGAGGAGGTCCTGCTGTGCAGACAGAAAATCTTGTTCTAATTGGGAACGTTTCAATGGAAGCAATTCCATGACATCTAATACTTTATTAAATCAGTAAAACATAGCCCAATGAAGGCTACTGCAATTCATTTTATGCCAGTTTCAGCATACATACCCTTAATACAGAATTTACTATTTACTAATATGGCAACAGCTCAACAACTATGAAGAAAAGCTGCACTTCTATCAAGTTAGAGGAGTACGCCTCACTCCACTCGCACAACATCTATGCCTCTGGAAATCAAGCCAGGCTACTGTTACAATTAGGGACAGGAGCTCCCAATAACTTAGCCATAATGGATCTGGCACAATTACAAGACAGTTTAACAAATTACCAAAACTATTTTACACTGTAAGTAAAAGACACAGGGACATTCTTCACCTGTTTTTTTCCTCAAGTTCTTTATTAGCTTTCCTCTTGAACTTGGGCAGTAACTGCTGAAGGAGATCCTTTACTGCATCTCTCTCTTTCACTGCTGTGCTCTCATTAGAGAAATGGAAGTTGGTTGTGTCCCCTGCATGGAGTACCAACTGAAGCTGAATCTTAGCTTTTCCTTCAGGACTGATTTTCTGGCCTAAAGAATAAAAATTACATAACAGAAGTGCTCCCCAAATAATTTCTATGTGCACAACAATAAATTTTCAGCTTGTATGACTTTTCTAATGCCACCTGGAACACTGATTAAAACAGAAGAGTGGCACATACAATTCAATTCAATATCTATTTACAGCAACTATTCACATAAAGAGCAATGAGGCCTGACTGACACTCAATGGACAGATGTCTCTCACTGCACCGTTATCCTAATCCCTTTAGAGGACAGCCTGGGGCTCATGCTCTAATCCAGAGGTTTTCAACCTTTTTGAGTCCACGGCTCCTTTAACCAACTACAGTCTTTCTGTGGGGCTCAGGAGTCCAGTTATGTCAGGCCTTTCACAGAGCTGGCAGCCTCTCATCCTTTTTCAAACACCCTCCCTTGTGGAGTGTTCCCTCAGCCTCCTTTCCCCTCTCCTTGGGAGTCCTCCGGTAAGTTGCCGTCCCTGGTCTCTGAGCTCTCCCCCCTGCCTCGCTGCTCCAGAGAGGTGTCTCGCAGAGGCACCACTTGCCTCCAGAGCTTATAGCCAGGGCTGCTGCAACAAACAGCTGTGCAAGCCTTTGGGAGGCAGAGACACAAGAGGGCATCAGAGGAGGGAGGGAAGGAAAGAGGGAGAGAGGCCGGTGTTGCCTGCAACACGCCTGACCATCATTCAAGGCACCCCAGGGTGCCATGGCACACCGGTTGAAAACCACTGCTCAAATCCTTCCTATGTACGTACAAGCCATGAACTCTTCTTAATAAATCATCACAGCATCTCCCCATATTTATGTTATTCCACTTATCACTGGGAAGACCCACAGGTTTTCTCCCAATAAAGACAATTCATTTCTGAAAGCAAAAGAATCGCAAACAGTAAGGAGCAGTTATGTAAGACAGTAATGCTAGCCAGTGCAGCGAAAGTTGGCAGGTTCCAAGAAAATAATATCTCTACATAAGGTTGCTGTGGAGAAACAGCTAGAGTTCTGCAAGTCTTATTTTTTCAAAACTAAAACAACAATGCAATATCCAATGAGCGTGATGACTCAAACATGTTTAGGGAGGTTTGTTTATTTAGCCCCCATCCCGAACTCTTCAAACAGAACAGCTAAGCATTTAACATTTATATTCAACCAAACGTTATATGATGAAACAAGTGTTAGGCATTTCACTTACATTTTATATCTGCATACATATGGCTGATTGTGAATCGGTCTTTGCCCTCAGGTGCCCAGGCTATTCTTTCAGCCATGAGGTAAAGAGCTCCGTCCTGCTTCTTTTGACGCACCTTCTTTACTATTAGTAACACTTCTTCAGATGATGTTGCCATAATGGCTACAGAGGACTGCATTTTAAAAAGAAAAACTTATTTCAGCATTATTTGTTTTCCATAGTTTCACACTTGCTTTAACAATTTAGAAGCTTCCACCAGTGGGGCAGCTAGCAGCTCCTGCACCCGGGACAAGCCACCCATGGGGGTGGGGTGAGCAAGGGCAGGGTGCGCTGCACGGAGCCTCCAAGGAGTCCACCCACCATCTTCCCCTCGGCTGTAAGACGGCTGCCGTTTTGGGTAGCACAGAGCCTGCAGGCGCCTGAGCCACCATGTCACTCCTAGGAGAGATGTGTGGCTCAGGCCTCACACTAAGTGCCGCCCCCATGGTGTGGCTCCAGTGTGCCCTGCCCCACCCCGCCCCCCGCTACGCCTCTGGCTTGCACTGGAAATAGGAGATTCATTGCTGGTTGCTGTTAATGCACTTAACTGGCTTGCAGCCATTCATCAGGCAATATTTTGGGGGGGGGAGACTAATAGCTCATTGTCAAATGAGCAGTGAATTGTTTATTGTTTCTACCAATGAATATAATGACCCAGGAATTAAACAAAAATACTGATTATAGGCACATACTGTACTTTTCCGTGTATAAGACTAGGTTTTTTTTTTTAAACTAAGGTTAAAAATCATGTCCATTTTCTAAATTTGGGGTCCCCAAAAGTAGGGGGCATCTTATACACAAAAAAATACGGTAAGACTTCTGACACCAGCATCTTCCACCTCCCTTTGTTTTGTTTGTTTGTTTTGTTTTCCCTGCCAGAAGGCAGAACAAGACAAGCCCAAGCTCTCTCCAGTATGAATTATATTTGAAAATTCAAGGAACAGGCTATCACATAGAGACAGGTTGTAAGGTGGTCAAAGAGTTTACATTTTATTGTTATTTGTGCATTTTGTTTTCTGAATCATGAAAAATGAAAGATAACCTTCTATTCTCCAGACTGGAAGTGGAGCAGACCAAGTTAAGATTTTGGATGCAAAAAAACCAGATTGCATTTGATGATGTCTGAATGGAATTCTACTCACACAATAGCACTTTCCTTCCCTTCCCCCCTCTGCTGCCCACCAAATAAGGCTCCTCCAAGATTTTAAGTGTATGCATGCATTGCTGGTGGAAAGAACAGTAAGGAAAAGTCCTGTTGGGCATCAGGAATTCTCTTCCACTATAGCAAATTGGTCTGCTATAGTAGCATGTAGGTCTTCCTGTTACTGAATCACATTAAAAGCTGCACTCTCAATTGCTATAGTGGGCTAACATCATAAGAGCTATGTTGATTAAAAACTACCTAAAAACATGAAATATTAATGTTGATGGTGAAATTCAACATTATGCTATTACAATTATTTCATTTCCGCTTGCCAGATGGAGCAATCTTCCCTCTCCTCCCCTGCACACTGTTCTGGGGGCTCTCTCAACCCCCTAGAGCCAATCTGAGTGGGTGCATGGAGAGAAGAGAGAAGCCCCTTTGCACCTGGAAGGCTCCTGTGGGCTTCTGTTAGTGCAACTGTTTACTGAATCTGGCCCAAAATGTATGGAAATACAGCTATGACCAATAGTCCAAAGACATAATTCTGTCTGATCTGAAAATGAGGGGAATCAAGTAAAGTCCAATGTCAATTGATCTCCCTAAGCCTTTATATTGTCCAACAGATTATGAAACTTGCCAAAAAGTGCTGGGAGAGTGCCATCTAATAACCTTTTAAAATACACTCTTCCTTGCTGAATGATCATTTAAAAATTTGACTGTTTCAGTTGGTGGTTCCATTTGCTGAATAAGCCCTTTATCTATCCCAAACCACTTTGCAATGTATACTGCAAAATATACTGTATAATATCCAATGGCTGTGAAAGTGGAATGCTTTTTCCCTTCCTCCTCCCTGCAAACCCATAAATTCTCTCCGGCGGGTCCAGGGTCCTTGCACAGACTTCCCTGAGGAGACCTGCAGGGAGGATGCAATTATTTGAAAACTGATTCTAACTCAATTTCACTGGGTCCTGCTTATTCCAGATACTAGTCTTCAAAAAAAGAGATAGGGATTAGCAATTCTGCCACCCCTCAAATAAAAGCATCAAGCTTTAACTGATTAGTTGGTAAGTGCTGCAGATTAAAATCTGCCCTGAATGGGGCTGAGTAGGTTAGGTTACAATAAACACAAGTCTGAGTGTGGCAACCACATGTCAAGTTCCCATCTCCAATTGCCTGGTGTAATCACACCTTGCATTTCCCCATGCCTCCTTCACACTGTTGATTGCTTCTGGTGGGATGCGGGCAGGGAAATAAACAATGTGAAGATATGGAAACACAGCTATGTTTCACTACACACTATAGAGAAGTGGAAACACGTAATTAATAAGTGGCAAATTTGACAGGGTTGTTGGTTTTAAAGATATTTCAGAAATCTTAAAAGAGAGCTCACAGGTGTAGGCAGTTCCTGAAATAACCAACAATTAAACTTTCTTTGTTACATTTACTTATTTTAAAAAGTTCTTAATTGTTTTAAATTGTTTTTTTACTGATAATTTTAATATTTCTTGTAAGCCACTTAGAGGTTTTACTATAATCAAGTGGTATATAAATTTTGTTTTAAAAAAACAAAAAAACTAGGTCCCAGCAAATCATTTGGTTAAAGGCTAGAACCAGCACTTTAAACTGAACCCAGAAGCAAATAGGCAGCCCCTTCAGTTAACATAAGATCATAGTAATATGCTCCAATCTCTGGGCTCCACTTAATGAGTACAGTATTGCATATATTCATAATGCAATTTTCAGCCAAACACTTCACAAGCAAATGCTGTTAGAACTATGATAGAACACCAGAGAAGACTAATTCTTCCTAAATTAAATGAACACCAATAGCACAAAAAGCAAATACTACTTTTAATAACTAGCCTAGCTTATATTTCAATAAAAGGTTTCTGAAGGTTGGTTTGGCCAAGTTCAATATCTTGCATGGATATCCTTTTTGTGCTGGACTAGTATGGCTTTTTATACTGCCCTAGGAAAAAGGTCAGTCAGTTTAAGGTTTATTGCTTGAACAGGAAATACTTCCAACTTTATAACTGCTCTATTAATCCATACAACATTAGCATATTAGTTAATATACTCATATTATGACTGCTTAGAACAGCTGGCAATAGACAATGAAGTAGTTCTGTTAGTTCAAGGATTTCTGTTTCTGCAGTGGAACACTCACACTGCCCCTATTATTCAAGGTCTAAAGTGGGCTTGAATTCTTCTGTTTGCTTTGGATGCAGAACACATGAGCCAGTCTTATTTTCAATCTTCTAAGCTATGGTTTTGAAAGACAAAACACTATACTTCAACTAACCAAAGGTAAGAAACTGAATGCATCTCATTTATATTGCCACACGATGAACATGTCTATCCTGCTTTGTGTATAGACTCCAAAGAACCATCACAGACACAACGAAATATACACAGTGTCATTGTTTTGCCTGTGGTAAAATTATTTTTAGATGATGTAAACTGGATAGAGATGTAAACAGAAGTCCTACTAAGGGGAAAAAACCAACCCTCACATTGGACCAAATCATTATTGCCCATCCTTCTTCTGCTAATGTTAGAATGGCACAAGCTTTTTGCCTATCTGGTTGTAAAAGAGTGCTTAGCTCAAGTTGTCACTCAGTATTAAAAAACTACCAGTTATCAAACACTCAGAAATTTTGTATAGATGGGTAAATGTAATTAATTTTATTTTGTAAAGCATTCACAGAGCTGGGGGAAAGGCGATTGCAGCTGTGTGTATTCTTTCAACAGGAAGATAATAAAGGACTATCAAACTCATTCTTAACTTTCATCAGAGATTTGTTCCCACCATCTCCAATGTGTGTTCAGAGAACCATGCATATACAGTACTGACTTTTGCATAAAACACTATCTAATTGACTAACGTGGTAACATACACCCAGCTTCCAAATCGAAGTTTTCTCCTCCAGTCCATTAAGTTTTCTTTCACATTATTGAAGGAACTCACAACTGAAGGAATAATCACATCAGTGTTATCTCACCAATTCCCTACACAGCCTACCTACTAAAGCTTGGTAAATCAAAGTACTACCCATTGACAAATAGGATATATGTAATAATTTAGAAGAGAGCTGTGTGCCTCTCTCAAATTGTGTTAAAACGTCAAAGGCTTTGTTTCAGGCACTCAGCTGTAATGCACTAAAGCAGGCATCCCCAACCTTTGGCCCTCCAGATGTTTTTGCCTACAACTCCCATGATCCCTAGCGAACAGGACCAGTGGTCAAGGATGATGGGAATTGTAGTCCAAAACATCTGGAGGGCCAAAGGTTGGAGATGCCTGCACTAAAGAACCCTGTACTAGAAACACCAAGCACTTTCTTTACTCTGCATTTTAAAAGTGTGCCTGCACATGATTTCTTGTGCCATCGAGAACTTAGCAATATAATATTATAGGAAACAGTAATGTAGGTTTTTAAAGGTTATTTGTATTGTACTATCAGCAAAGCAGAACTCATGCACGTGCATCTTCCAACATCTAAACAATACTTCTATTCATTCAGAAGACTCTGCCTTCCACATTTCTAGGCCCTAGTTTCTGGAAGAAAACCTTCAGCATTCCAAAACTGCACTAGCCCTCTCCCACACCACCCCTTCCAAGTTATTAGCCAATCCTTCCACTGCACTTATAGCACAGTTTTAGAATAAAAGATTAAAAAGCACGAAAAGCAAACATAGACTCAAAACAAAACTTTGCTGCTCTGTAAAGATATACCACAGTACTTCCTAAAGTAGAGGTAAAAACAAATATTAATTGGAAGGACTGACAGGTACGAAAGAGGGGGGGGGCAACCCATGCTTCCTCGCCATGCGCAACTATATCCACATCCTATGGCCTTGTAATAAGCAGGCTTTCATGAAGAGAGGAAACCCAGACCAGTATTAAAGATTCATTACCCGATTCCGAAGAAGCAAAAACTAGTGAGACGGGCCTCCGAACCCGGAACCGTTGAATCCGTCAGGCCCCCTACCGTGAGGGGTAACTACCGAGGCCCTGGACTTTCACTCCTCGCTCCTCCTGATCTTGGCAGCATACACTGAAGCCCTCAAGCCCTCACTTCCAAAGGCGGACAGCACGGAGCGCCAACGACGCCTCGCTCCCGGCTTGAAGGTCTCGCAACGCCGCCGCCTCCTCCTGGGCCATGGGGCGGCCAAGGAGCTCGGCAGAGAAGGCACACGTGACCGGAAACAGTTAGCTCACGCACGGCAGAAGCCAGACCGCATCACGTGACAAAAGGAGACTACTACTCCCGCCGCCGCGCCACTTACCCACGTCATGTGACGGTGCCCGTCAGCCACCTGGACGCTTCCCTGGTCACGTGAAGGCCTGCCCGCCCCGCCGCGGCCATGACACTGTCCTGAAGGGTGGGGGGGAAAGGGGGAGGATGACGACGAAACAATAACAAGGCAGTTACTCTCGTCTCATTCCTTACGAGTCCGCCACCGGGTCTTGCAGATGTGAGGAACCCGTTCCTTGCCCCGCCCGTCCTCCATTCCGTACGTGCCGCGGGTGCGTTCTAGGTCGCCGGCGCCGCCGCGCTGAGGGGGGAGGGGGCTCTTGCCTCAGCAATGGTCCGAAGGGGGGGAGGAAGGGGAGGGCCGAGCGAGCGTGGCCGTCACGTGACGCGGAGGGAGCGAGACGGCGTGACGCAACTGCCAGCCGCATTTGGATGACGCCTGCTAAGGGGCGGGCAGGGGGGGGAAAAGGGGCGGTGAAGTCACGCGCGCTGCGTTGTGTTTGGAGGCGGGCCAGGCCAGGCAGGAGAGCCGAGCAGCTGACAGGCGGGTGGGGCTGGCGGGGAAAGCCGACCTGTAGCCGGGAGCTGAGGCGAACCGCGCTCCCAAAGCCGACTTCCAGGCTGCGGCATTATTGTCCCTCAGGTGGGCGCTTATTATCCCGCCCCCTCCTTTCCCCGGGGGAGGGTTGGAAGGGGAGAGGGCTCCGCAGGTGCCCCGCGTGCTTCTCTGCTGCCAGGTGTGCCGAGGCGGCTGAGGGGTTTCGGTTTGGGGCCTTCCGCTGAAGCTCAGTCTCGCTTCCTTATTTCTTCCCTCTGACGTTATTTGCCTTGCGATCTTTTGGCCTTGGGCGCCATCCCCAAATCTTGTCCCTAGCAAATGGCTTTACATGGTGTTCTTAGGCTCTCATAAGGTTGGACCAAAGTGTGTTTTGGGTGCAGAGTCCGCTTCCTTATCCATACGTGACTGATCTCTCTTTTGGGGGTGGGGAGGCAATCCTTTCAGAAGTGCTTTGGGTCAACAGGGCACATCATAGGAGATGAATTTTCCCTGGCACGGAGTTGGAGCGTCCATCAATAGGAGTATAGCATCTAGATCAAGGGAAGTAATAGTGCCACTGCATTCTGCTCTGGTCAGACCTCACCTGGAGTACTGTGTCCAGTTCTAGGCACCACAGTTCAAGAATGACACTGACAAACTGGAACGTGTCCAGAGGGGGGCAACCAAAATGGTCAAAGGCCTGGAAACGATGCCTTATGAGGAACAGCTAAGGGAGCTGGGCATGTTTAGCCCGGAGAAGAGGAGGTTAAGGGGTGATATGATAGCCATGTTCAAATATATAAAAGGATGTCACATAGAGGAGGGAGAAAGGTTGTTTTCTGCTGCTCCAGAGAAGCGGACACAGAGCAATGGATCCAAACTACAAGAAAGAAGATTCCACCTAAACATTGGGAAGAACTTCCTGACAGTAAGAGCTGTTCGACAGTGGAATTTGCTGCCAAGGAGTGTGGTGGAGTCTCCTTCTTTGGAGGTCTTTAAGCAGAGGCTTGACAACCATATGTCAGGAGTGCTCTGATGGTGTTTCTTGCTTGGCAGGGGGTTGGACTCGATGGCCCTTGTGGTCTCTTCCAACTCTATTATTCTATGCTTCAAATCCCAGTTGCTTTTTAGGACCGCAGGTCTGGTACAAAAGTAATGACTTGTATGCAGTGCTTTTTCCCTAGAAAAATAGGCGCCGGTACTCACCATGAAGTTGTTACAGTAAGTGCCACACTTTTTAACAACAACAAAAGAGGTGCGGGTACTTCTTAACCTTGAGTACCCCCTGAAAAAAAGCATTACTTGTATGGAATTGGCAACAACCACCCACATTTCTGTTGTGCTATGATTTGCATTTGGTTCATATATGGTGACAATAGAAGGTTCCTTTTTCTATCGCTTATTGAATTTATGTGGGTTGGAGAAGAGCTTGGAAGAAAAAAGTGTGTTCTTTGTTATGATCGAGTCTTTCCTATTTAAAGACCAAAAATGAACACATTAAACTGTTCTGCTTTCAAGTATGTGAGCATATTTTGGATTTCATCTTTGAACTGGGTTTGTGGGTGGATGCTGATATCTGTTGGTTATGCCAATGTACTGGGCCATTTTTCTCATAGAAAGTGCACCCCAAATTCTTATGAGATGATTTGCAAGTACTGTACATTATTGTGTTGTATTTGGCATGTGCAGTCCAGCCATTTCTATGTGAATGTTTGAAGTGAGTTCCCCTGAATTCAGTTCCCCTGATTCAGTTCAATCTGGAATTGAAGCTACAGAAAGCTGAAGGATTCAATATGCTTACCAGTTGTGTAACTGATATCCATCTGTCTATGGTTCAGTTTATTTGCCCTATCATAGAGGTATTAGCAATGTTAAATTATGTACCTTCACAGAAGAAATAAATGTATAGGAATCCAAATGTTTAACAAGTGAAGACGTTGTATTTCACATTTTTATATTTCATTTTGATAGGTGGAGCTGGAAAATGAAACAATAACAAACTTTTGAGAGACTGTTGTATCTTTCATGCCAGTGATGTCTATGCCTGTGGTACCTGAATCTTGCAGCCATGTATTGGCAGAGTTTGAGTGCCTCAGTCCACTCCTTTCTGCTCTCAGGCTGGATTCTAATCGTCTGAAGGTGCGTTCAAGTCATAATTGCTATAATGTTGATATTTGCTTAACAGCATTTAGAAATACCATGTACTTGTAGTTCATAGCATACATTCCAAGGTGGAAACTGTAGACATCCACTGGCAGAAAATTTTACAAGAAGCTTTGAGGCTAAAGCAGGAGTTCTCAATCATAAAGACAATTAAAAGACAAATGTTAAGAAGATAATATTCTGAATGTGGGGAGAACCTGATGGTAAAACTTTCTGCTTATTTTTGAAGAGAAGATTTTACCTGTTTAATGGATTTCACAAATTATTTTATTAAGGAGAAGGAAAATATGCAAGAGTTGGTACTGTACCATTTATTGGAGAGTATAATTTAGGGCACTGTTAGCTATACTCTGTAATTCTAAGGGCGCAAGGAGAGGCCTCTTTCATTTAGTTAGATACCACTACAAATTTCAACAGAAATTTGTAAGTGGTTTATATTTCTTTACAGGAGAGACAACACCTTGTTGCTGTCATGCTAAGCAGTTCATAGCAAGACATTTTTTGACCCATTTGCTATTATAATGGATCAGTAGTAAGAGTGAAATAGAGTCCCCATTCCATGATAATTTTTTTCCCTTCCTCAGTAGAACTGAAAATAAAACAAGTATCATTAATGTATTTTCTTACAGCAACCAGCTGGTTTTTAACGCTATCCTTTTTCTCTTTTCTAAGTGCACATGTATAGCAGTTTCTCAAAAATGGTTGGCGCTAGGTAGCTCTGGTGGAGGCCTGAATCTAATCCAGAAAGATAGCCGGAAACAGAGACTTTTTCTCACTCATAAGGTAAGATTGAAGGAATGCTTCTAAGAAACCTCAGGCTAAGAATGAAATGTTATTTGCAGACACTGAGAAAGTTGTTTCATTAAAGCATACCACAATAAAAAATAAAGTTTTTTTAATTTTAGATACAATTTTGTATCTCATTTACAAAATTTAGAATGATACTTAGCCACGTCATACTTGGAGCAGAGCCACTGCAATTAATGGCCTTAAGTGCCTTGATTTCAGTGATCTTTTCTTGAGTGTGAGCTAGTTGGATATCGCCCCAAGTCTTTTCAGCTGCTCTTTCAGGCCTTAGATGACTAAGAAAATCTTCTAAAATGTGAATTGTAGCTAATGCTGAAATCAGATCAAGAAGACCAATAAGACATCAAAGCTAAATTATTATTTTTTACCATTCTTCACCCAAAGATCACAGAGCGGTTTACAATATATAAACACAAAAGGACATACCATAATAACAAAAAAAACCCTCCTCAGTTCTAAAGGCCATTAGCTAAATGCTTGGAAGAACAGGAATGTTTTTGCCCAGTGTTTAAGGATATATAATGAAGACGCCAGGTGCGCATCCCTGTGGAGAGCATTCCACAAACTAGAAGTCACTGCAGAAACGGCCTGTTTTCAGTTTGCCACCATCCAGACCTCTTATATTCAGCCTAATAAGGTAGCTTATAAGTAACAAAAGTGAAAATGCATTAATACAATCATACTATCAATCTCAATCTCAAAGCATTAAGTCACCGGAATCCTTCCCACAGGGCAGTTGGTGAGATAAAGGGATAGCCCACCTAGAACAGACTCTGATTTTTATTTATGTCAAAAATCAGGTAGGGAGTGGACAATGAATATGAAAAAAATGTATAACAGCTACAAATCAGGCTTTGCTGGGGCACTAAATATTAATAGGACAAATCTGCTTTATCTCCTGGTAGGAAGGTG
The DNA here is from genome assembly GCF_964234715.1 of Podarcis melisellensis. Taxonomy (NCBI): domain Eukaryota; kingdom Metazoa; phylum Chordata; class Lepidosauria; order Squamata; family Lacertidae; genus Podarcis; species Podarcis melisellensis. The sequence continues at coordinate 71,711,435 of NC_138528.1, read as the reverse complement.
CCATTTCCCGCATTGCCTTTTGTTTACATGATGAGGACTATGTTGCTGTAGCTACAAGGTGAGAACAGTTATTTATGTATTTGAAACAAGTTGGATTACTGTTTTGGCGCTACAGTACTGGGTTATTTTTTTGGAAATGGTAGAGGCATTTCAGTAATGCAAATAAGGGAATCCATTCCGATGATGAAAATAATGTAAACATTTAGAGGCTAACCATTTTAAAGTATAGCATATTTATAGGAGCACATGTACTCCATCTTCCTCTTCCCTTCATTTGTGGAAGGCTAGGCTCTTCCACTTCTGCTTTGCTCTTGCTACCAAAAGCAACCAGCTGTGATTTGTTTAGACCTCAGACCTGGATCTGAAATAGAGCAAACACAAGCCAGCATTCGCTGCATTCAACACAATACCAAACTGGTTTGCAGCAAACTATAAGTGGAAGGGGTATATCTGTTCCATTTTATTCATTGTTGTAGTTAGATTTTAATGTATTTTACTGTTTGGATATTGATCTGTTGTTTGCAGTTTAAACAGTCTGGGATTTTTTTAATGGAGAGTGGCCTATAAACCATATTAATAATAAATTAATAAAAGTTTCTTTTCTCACATGCAAATGAATGGGAAGAGGAGGTGGGAGGCTGAGGCTCACTGTGGCTTATTGTTCAAATGACAATCCATTATTTGTCATTATGTCTGAACCAGGCCAGTGTCTCTTAAGCTGAGAGAGATGCAGTAAGTTCATGAGCTGACAAATCAGAAGAACTTGGATTTATTTCAGTTTTCTACATTTTCAAGTACTGTACAGTATTTGTTGTATAAATTTATTATAAGCTGCTCGAGTGGCATACAAAGGTTGTATAAAATAAATATTTGTATGTAGGTTCTGAACACTGTTAAATATGTGAGAGTTTGTGAGAAGATGACAGATTTTTATTTTAGTAATTTAGTTATTATATTTTACAGCCAAGGCCTTGTTGTTGTCTGGGAATTGAATCAGGAACGTCGTGGGAAACCAGAAAGGATTTATGTGTCCTCTGAGCACAAAGGCAGAAAAGTAACAGCTCTTTGTTGGGATACTAGTGCATTTCGTGTTTTTGTTGGTGATCATGTGGGCAAAGTGTCTGCCATCAAGATTAATACATCCAAACAAGGAAAGGTAAATTTTAAGTGAGATTTTGAACATAAGAGCAGGCTTCTACACATTTTGGCTGGTCTAAGCCAGATTTTGAGGTTACTAGGATCTTCCAAGGCTGCGAGGAAGATGGAGGCTAATGCATCATATAGTTCATCACAGTACTTCTGATGTGTTGGAGAATCACCAAAGGGGAGAATAATGTACCGTATTATTCGTCCCATAGGACGCTCCGTCCCATAGGACGCACCTGGTTTTTTTTGGGGGGAAATAAAGGAAAAAATTCCCCCCTTTATTTCCCCCCCCAAACCAGGTCGGGGAAACCGAACCAGGTTGAGGAACAGCAGGATGGCGGCGCTGCACCTCCCTGCTGTCCCCCGAGCTTGTGGGGCTGGCCGATGTCTGCCTGGCGCGCGGGGCGCTCTGCTTCAGGGTGCCTCGTGCGCCGGGCGGCAGGCTGCTATCCGCAGCGTGGGGAGCCCTGCGGGGAACTCCTGCAGGGTTCCCCACGCTGCGGATGTCTGTCCGGCGTGAGGGGCACTCTGCTTCAGGGTGCCCATCGCGCCGGGCGGGAGGCTGCTGTTCGCAGCCTAGACAGCCCTGCAGGAACTCCTGCAGGGCTGCCTAGGCTGCGGATGCGTTCCCGAAGCGTCGGGCGCTCTGCTTTCAGCGCGCCCGGCGCTCCGGGAAACAGGCTGCTATCCGCAGCCTAGACAGCTCTGCGGGACCTCCCGCAGGGCTGCCTAGGCTGCAGATGCGTTCCAGAAGCGTCGAGCGCTCTGCTTTCAGCGCGCCCGGCGTTCTGGGAAGCAGGCTGATATCCGCGGATGTCTTCCTGAAGCCTGGAGAGCGAGAGGGGTCGGTGCGCACCGACCCCTCTCGCTCTCCAGGCTTCAGCGAATGCCTGCATTCGCTCCATAGGACACACCCCTTCATTTTTGGAGGGGAAAAAGTGTGTCCTATAGGGCGAAAAATACGGTACACAAGCCCCTGTTGTCATCCTAATCTTCGTTGGCCTGGCATTTCTGAGATTTTCCAAAGACATCCAAAGTGCAGCTTGGATGTGGGAATTGTTATCTTCTACACTCCCCAATTCCAACCTTAGGAAGGAACATAGGCCTTACCACATTTACTGCAATGGTGATGAATACTTACCATGACAGAGGAGTACTTACCATGAAAGTAGCTAGAGTATATGCAAACTCGTGCATAAAGGGAAACACTCAACTGTGTGTGCCCAAATTTACAGAATTAAGCAGGTGGTCACATGTAGATCTTGATAATCTTATTTGCATTACATGATCTGTAAAAATTGTAATGTCTGAATTCTGACATAATTCTGATACAAACATTTTGTTGCAAAAAGACAAAATATGAGGACAAAATTCTGGAAGCTGCTTTGCAGTTCATGTTTTATTTCTTCATGCCTGGGTCTTATTGATCCTTAGATACTGATGAGCATTTACAACTCCAGAGAGGGTATCCAGGCATTTTTAAAACAAAATGAAGTGCAACCTGAACAATTTGAATTTTATTTGTGTATTTTTCCAGTTTCATGTAATCAATTTTGCAAGTCGATTTTTCCTTCAGTGCTGAAATAATTCACTGTACATTTCTCCTTTACCTTTTTTTAGGCTACCACTGCGTTTGTGATGTTTCCAGTTCAGATTATAACCACTGTTGATTCTCGTGTGGTTCAGCTTGATTATTTGGATGGAAGGTTGCTTATCTCTTCTCTTACCCGATCTTACTTATGTGACACTGAGAGGTAATTAATGTATTCTAAAGTAATGCTGGTGCCATTCTGGGTTTGATTCTCTACAGATCATCTGCAACTCTACTTTTAACATTAATTTGCACCTAGGAATAAGTAGTAATCATTTTGTCACATTTCTGAAGAAATAGAGCAGAATCCACCTACCGGTAACTCCAGGGCTTCTGCAACAGAGCTCCCCCTGCCTGCTGAAATTGGTTCTGGGAGGTTGGGCGAACCCCCTAGAACAGTGCAGGAGAGGAAACTCTTCAATCTGGCAGGCTGATATGCTGGTGCAGACAGAAAATTTGCAGTTGCATGATGTTGAATTCCACCCACAATTTAGTTTATTCGTATTTTAATTTTTGTTTTTTGTTATCAAGTCATCTAGAGCTGCTAGCAACGTGTAAAAAACACAATGCTAACTGCTCACTACATCTCCTCCTCTGAGGCATCACTACAAATACGGTTTTGCCAGAGGCCTCTCCATTGTTTGACTGTTTCTCCTTCACCATGAATCGATTAGAGGCCCATGCCGTTAGCTTCTCCACTCCAAGGCACAATTGCCAAACATATGCCCAATTACTCGATGCCACCTCCATTGTCCTTTGGAAGGGAATACTCTTTTCTGCAGATGTTCTTGAATGGATAAATGCCAGTTCAATTTCAGTTGCATGCTCCTCGGTTGCCAACTTTAATCTGAATAAAATATGTGTCAACTGTGAAGATATGCATGTCACTTCATTCCGCAATGATTAAAACTGGATTTTCTCCCTCCCTGAAATGTTTTTGGTTTATATAGGGAGAAATTTTGGAAAATTGGAAACAAGGAAAGAGATGGTGAATATGGATCTTGTTTTTCCCCTGCCGGAAAGAGTTGTGGCAGCCAACAGCCTTTGATATATTGTGCACGTCCTGGTTCACGGATGTGGGAAGTGAACTTTGAAGGGGAGGTGCTAAGTACACATCAATTCAAACAGCTCTTGTCATCACCACCTCTGCCTGTTGTGACTCTAAGGTATTGGTCATAGCAATATAATCTTTACGTGTTTGTGTTCATCTTCATTGTGGTTTTCCTATAGTGGAGAAACAGTGCTGTAATGTTTGTGACTAAGGTCATGGGGTGGGTGAAGGTAACGTTGGCTGATGTCAGTTGAGAGTTTTCTTAGAGTTTTCTTTCTGCCCTGCTTTCCATTGAGTGTGGTGTGGTGCTTGTGGTACAGAGATACACAGCAGGTGTTGGTGGAGTGTAAGATTGAATTAGGGCTTAGGGAGCCCAAAATCTCAGCACATATGAAAGCCTAGAGGCTGGGGCTCAATTCACATGTTTTGCAGAGCTACCACTTTGTGGGTACCAGTCCTCACATTTATGGAAGTGGTGCATGTAGCCTGGGCAAATTTTAACAATGCAGTCATCTTTTTGAACAAACTGCTAACTGCACAGATATGTACCGGGTTTCTGAAAGCAGCCCAGCTGTAAAGACACTGTTTGTGGTGGATTTATATGTTGCTTAATCTAACGCCAAGCTTTTCAGATGATTACATCTGATTTTTGTGGGGTTCGCCAGTCCTTAAGAGAGGTTGCCAGGGAATCACCTTCCACTGAGCTAGCTCTTCTTTGAACATTTTTCTGGATCCAACCTGATAATTTATTAATTGGGAACAAATATATATATTGGTGGTGGGTTTTTTTTAATGCAGTAGAAGAAATAAAGTTCAGGGAAAGATATCTTCTCTAAACCAAACAAATATAAAAGGGTTCAACAACAAAAAAGAACAGCCATACATAACTGGGCAATGCCAAATAATTCAGAATTATACTTCGATTCTTGAAACAAAAATTTAAGTAGTGCTTGATCCAACAATTAAAACTGAATAAACCTAATTGATTAAACTTTATTTCTTTTTAAAGGGATGATCTGGAATATAAAGTTTCAGCCTGTTCCCCTCAGTCTTTGGCTTTTCCTAGGCTGCTTTATTTGAGGTAAATATGAAGCCATTTCTTCTTGTAGCCCTGCAGCTAAAACAATTCAGATCAGCAAAAAAATTTAGTTGACAAATGGTACATTTAGGTTAAGTGATCTCTTTCGGCTTTCTTTTTTTTAAATGTAATTTTTATTAACCGACCAATCAAAGCAAATCAAGTCACATCACATAAATTCCGAATTACAAAGCCAAATTTTAAATTTTTGTTGAGGGGACCCATATTTCAAGTTTCAAAGGGGGATTCCGATTATCTTCTTGCTACTGCGTTCATATCCAAATCAGTCCAGATAAAGTTCATAATTCTATCCGGTCTTATCTTGCTGTTTCCATGTCTCATCTTGTTCGTACATTTTTCTTTTTCCTTTATGCTCTCTTCTGATAATCTCCGTAAGCAGATAAACACCAATTATATCCTGTGTGGATTTTTCCGTTCGACCAATCCTCATATCGTGATGGCTTCCATCATGATGGCTTCACTTTCATAAATAACATTGCTCTTTCCATCATTAATCTCAGGGTCTGTCATTTTTAAGTCCCACTGAGGAGTCTCACCCACAGTATAAAAACAGCTCTTTCCTCCTCCCAGACTCAAGTCCTCCGACAGAGCTTACCAATATGGCGACGGTATTTTTAACTGCGTCATTCCAGAGCTTTTCTTAAAGCATGCTTTGGTTAGAAACTTTATCTCCACACAGTCGTAAATCCACAGCTTAAGTCATTAAAGCGGCATTTCTGACTTGTGGGGGGTGGTGGTGGTTTCTTGTTTAATCACATAGAGGAAAGAAATAAAGGTTTTTTTCCCCCTCCCCCATCCAGTCCTTTTGCCATACCGAGTCTTGGCTGTCTTCTCAAAATTGATTCTTGTTCTTCCGACTCGTCTTGTTTATCAGATAACTCTTCAATTAGCAATCTTTACTCCCCCTCCTTCCTTGAAATATGTGCATTCGCTTCTTCCTAATTGTTGCTTTTGAAGTTCTTGCAGCTAGTGGCGCGGATCAGAGACGGCGTCCAGGAGTGCCGAAATCCACAGGAGGGCATTCTGCCTAGTGCCCCCATCCCCTCAAATTCGGGGGTGGTATAGGGCACAGCAGGCAAGGGCAGCCCCCCCCCAATCCTGGGGGGGGGTAGGGAGGCTATTTACTCCCATCACAGCCTCCTAATTACCCCCTGTGGGTCGGAGAGATGTTATTGTCAGCCATCTTCCGATGCGCCCCTAGTGGCCCCTGTCTTTCAGCTTTCTATTATTGCATTTCTATTATTGCATTTATATCTCACCTGCCTTCCATGTTGCTCAAGATAGAAACATGTATTTTGTCCCTGCACCAACCTTGTGCAGTAGGTTACGCTGAGTGAGACCACATTCACACCATACATTTAAAGCACTTTGATATAGTCATGGCTTTCTCCAAAGAATTTTAGTAGCTGGAGTTTGTTAAGGAAGCGGAGAGTTGTTAGGAGAATGCTTTCCCCCTTACAGAGCTACAATTAATAATAGTAATAACAAAATTTTATTTATATCCCGCCCTCCCCGGCTGAAGCTGGGCTCAGAGCGACTAACAAACAGTAAATATTACTATAAAGGTAAAGGGATCCCTGACCATTAGGTCCAGTCGTGGCCGACTCTGGGATTGCGGCGCTCATCTCGCTTTATTGGCCGAGGGAGCCGGCGTGCAGCTTCCGGGTCATGTGGCCAGCATGACTAAGCCGCTTCTGGCGAACCAGAGCAGCGCACGGAAACGCCATTTACCTTCCCACCGGAGCGGTACCTATTTATCTACTTGCACTTTGAGGTGCTTTCGAACTGCTAGGTTGGCAGGAGCAGGGACCGAGCAACGGGAGCTCACCCCGTCGCGGGGATTCAAACCACCGACCTTCTGATCGGCAAGTCCTAGGCTCTGTGGTTTAACCCACAGCGCCACCCGCGTCCCAGTAAAATAATACAACATTCTAAAATCATTTCATTATAAAATTCCCAGAGTTCCCTGTGAAGAGGGATTGATTGTTAAACCACTTTGGGGATGGTTGTTCTAGGAGGGGAATAGGGGTCTCCAAACAGCTTTCTGCACTCTTTGCTACCAGAATTCTTTGGGGGAGCCCATTACTGATTAAGGGGGTATCATAGGGCTTTAAATGTATGTTGTGAATGCTGCATCATGGAAGGTGTTAGAATGTTGTCATTCAAACTTTTTTGTGTTGTGATCACAACAAATTCTGGATACCCACATCTTTTTTCTTTACAGTGAGCACTGTGTAATGACATGGACAGAAAGAGGCATTTATATTTTCATTCCACAAAATGTTCAAGTTTTGCTCTGGAGCGAAGTGAAAGGTAAATTACATTATTTGTAGTGAACTTGGATCTCTTTTATGTGCTCTTGAAACTGTACATACGTCAGTATAAAGTTCACCATGCTTTTGTGAGAAGTGAGGTTGATACCTGTTTCGCCATGAATTGGAAGCTGGTGCACGCAATGTGTTGCATCAGGCAAAATGGGTAATGCTAACAAGACTTTTCTACATGAGCATGTACTTTATTTCTTAATAGCCACAAGTGCTTGAAACAGTCCCCTGTTTTAGATAAAGAATGGCATAAAGACTGAAAATCAGGCTTGCATTTCTTACAAGCACTGGGACAGGCAAATTGCTCTTGTTTGTGGTGGTGATTATTAGTTGTGCCTGAAGAAGAAAGCATTCTCCTATCTAGTTTTCATATGTTTAGAAACATGAAAATCTTGAAAGGTGCAATCAGACTGTTTTAGTTAATATGAAGTATAGTATTAAACATTGGGGAGCTCTGCACTGACTCTTGTAATCTTCTGTTTTGCCTAGATATTCATGATGTTGCAGTATATAAAAACGAGCTCTTCTGTTTGCACACCAGTGGAAAAGTCTCTCACCTTTCCCTTCTACCCGTGGAAAAATGTATAGAACGTTTACTTAGAAGAAGCTTTTGGACGCTTGCAGCCAGGGTCTGCTGCCTCTTCCAGAATTCTATTGTCTTATGTCGGGTAATCAAAGCTTAATATATCATTTTTTAAAAATGTCTTTTTAAAAGCAGTTCTGACAAATAGGAAGTCTTGCGATGCAAATAAAAGATAATCTATTACCTTAGGATCCAGGCCAACGTGGTAATCAAGGAACTTCAGGGTTTTTTACACCTTGCTTCTCCCCCCCCCCCGCAGCAGCACCCCAATGCTTTGAGGGTTTTGTGTTTGTTTGTTACAGTCAAGCGGTGTATAAAGTTATGATATAAATAAAATAGTAGATTTTAACCTGTTTAATAAAACTTTATGCATTATTAGGCAAGAAAAGCTCTTCCCATAGATAAGCTAGAGCATTTGAAATCTCAGTTGGATCTTTCAACACAAAGTGATATCATTACTCAACTTGAAGAACTGATCTCAAAGCTGGAGCCTTTAGATTCTGCATGCAGCAGCAGGAGGAGCAGTATTTCTTCACATGTAAGCGTATTCCTATAAATGCGATCCATATTATAGCTATATTTTCATTCCCTTAAAATTATATTTTATCAGTGCTTCATTATAGTTAGCTTTTTTAAAAAAGTGGGTACATTTTGTGCACTTGATATTTATAATAGGAGCTATAGTTAGGGCTGTATTTTCTGTTCCAAGATTCATCTATTATGCATCTTGAAGTCACAATGCTAAGGTATAGAGAGAGCTTTCATAATACAATAAATATGCATATAATCAAAATAGTCTAGGAATAAATGTAATCTTGCTTGGAGGCTTTTTCTATCTGCAAAACCAACCTTTTTAAAAATAAGCAACACAAATGTTACATTTATTGGAATACAAATGGCGATTGTGTTTTCCTATCACACATGTATTATATTTTGCATGTAACACATATCACATATGCATTATATTTGAGTAATGTTGCTTGGGCTTCTTTGTTTTATTAGTTGCATGTGTCCCAGTGTTTTATTTTTATTGTATCGTTGCTGTTTTGTGAGTTGTATCTAATGGTGTCACTCACCTCACAGCAAGACTTTTGTCAGTGGAAGGAAGTAGTTTTTAGCCACTGAATCACTCACGCCCCCCTAAATCTGCTTCAGAGGCTTGCGAAATCCTTTAGAGCAGATTTTAGTAGGTGCAGACACCTATGGGGGGAAAAGGTGAATCACTCCAAATCATTTCCCTCCCTGTTCTGCTAATGGAAGCCTTACTGCCAGCTGAACAACACCTTTTGGATACAACCCTTTGTATTATTTATTGCATCTTAGTTCCATTGTTCTGTGTTATGTTGATAAGCTGCCCTTAGAGCATTTACTCTCAAAGGAGGTATAAAACTATTTTAAATAAATAATTTGGAGTTTTATAATATCGATGAACTCTAGAAATAGCAAGGGCATGTTCCTGCTCTGACTTCATATGCATTTCCCATTTATTTCATTAGGAGAGTTAAATGTGTGCTCTTCTGTACTAAAATCAGTGGCTTGTCTTTTGGCTGGATCAAGGTTATAAAGGCAGACTTTAAAAGCTTACATTATGATTTCTCAATAGGAAAGTTTCAGCGTATTAGATTCTGGCATTTATCGTGTTATTAGCCGAAGAGGCAGCCAATCTGATGAGGATTCTTGCTCCTTACATAGCCAAACTCTATCAGAAGATGAAAGATTGAGAGAATTTCACACACACCAGGAAGAAGAGCACCAGGAATTTGGTAATACAAACATTTATTAAATACTCATGTGTGTATCCTGTAAATAGATGGGGATTTGCTGCAGGCTCTGAAAACAAGGTTGTTGCTAATTCCAGCTCCCCTACAAATTATCATTTAACTTGTTTATGCAGCGACAGTTTTGAATGCTGGTGTCATGTTTTCCTCCAAAGTAATTTATTAAAATTAAAAGGTTGTACCTCATCATTTAAGTAACAGGTGATGTAATTCTTAGGTGGAAGTCTGATAGTTTGTGTGAGAGAGACATCACTGCTTCATGTCATCTACTCTTGATGTTGCTGCCCTGTCATGTAAATGAAGGTTGCTATCCTGTTCGATTCATAAAAATTGATTCATAAATTCACTCAAGTAGAAAATCATAATCACCTCTGCTGCTTTCATGGCTCTCCTTTAAGATTTTGTGTTCAGAAACCTGTTAGCCTCTTCTGCTACAGTCAAGCTATTGTGAAACTCTGTAAGCACCTGAGTTCCGTATCTCAGAGTGACACCAGCTTTTGGCTGACAAGGTGATTCAGTGTTTTATAGGAACTAAGCAATTCTGTGTGTAATGGTGGGGATTCAAAACTTGGAGCTGTTTCACTTTTATGGCTGAAATTGTATTCCTTCTGTAAAATGGAAGGAGGTTCATTGGACCTCAGGAGGATAGTTTAGTCTTGTACATGAAAAGTAATGTTTTGAGTCATTACCACATTATCAATGGTTGGCAAGAGAGCTTTGTTTATTGTATGCGGTGTTTTAAGGGAGAAATGTCCTGGTGATAAATACTCCATTCTTTCAATGAATATTCCCCTAGAACAACAGTAGTTTGAATATAGATGACCGGAATATGGGGGTTTACCAAATTTGCTGGTAACGTCAAGCTGTAGATTTTGCATGTTTTGGATTATACATGTATGCTTTGCTTGGTGCTGTTTCCTGATAGCATTTGTAATGAATAGTCCCTTCTGTTCTTTGAAGGGATTCCTTTGTTCTCACTCATATACAAAATTAAGATTTTTAAACTGCTGTAATTTTCTCTTGGGCAAAATATAGTCCCTTTTAAATCTTAGCTTTGGCCTTGAACAAGCTGCATGTTTGAGGGTTTATTTGCAAGAATGCTTCTAATTCCATAAATTAAGATGAAGAAGGAATTTAGACATTCAGGTTTCTTGAAACAGCGGTAATAGCAGCAAGGTTGCTTTTCTTGTGTGTTCCCTATGCTCTTTATTCTGTAAACCCCTTGCTCTTCCCTTTGGAGGTTTTACACTGTAAGCTCCATTTGCCGCTTGTCACTTTGCTTAATACATTGTGGAAATGATCTGTTGCTCACTCTAAAATATCAGTGATATTGAGGCTATTCTCTAATCTCTAAATTAAGTGTTGCATAATTGATTCCAGGAGACACTGATATAGATATAGGTATAGATTAGATATAGATATAGATATGTTTGTGTGTGTGTTATATACACACCACACACACACACATTTGAAAAGTCCTCAGGTTCTGTAGATTCTAAATTGCTGCCCGAACCTCAAATGCATATTAGCAGTGTGTTTTAGGACTCTTATTTCAAGCTGCATTTTACTACAGATGCTTTGAAACTAGGCCCAAAGTTATCTGACAAATTGAGGAGCTTTCTTAAAAAAGTATAACTGCTAGATCACCTGGTGGTTCAGATTGTGTTGTTATTTCCCATATGATTTGGCAAAAGGTGGCAGTTATGGCTGAATGGCTTTTGGCATTGATACCTACTTGAAGGAGGTGAAAAAAAATCTGTTGTGAAGCACAGCATCTGATCAGTCCTAAGCATATGTTGTCAAATCACTCCATTTTATGACTTTTAAATTTTAATTTTGTTTGTTAGACACTGTATCTCATGCTTCTGTGATGGTCGACACTGATCGGAATGAGACTTTTCTTCCATTCAGTATTCCATTGTCATTCCGTTCCCCATCTCCCCTCGTCTCTCTTCAAGCTGTCAAGGACAGGTAAAATCACATGCGAATTCCTCACCCATTACATACTTTTTGTTTTGTCCAATCATTAAACATTACTTGTAACTCATGCCACATTTTTCCATGCTAGCCTTTGACTCCTTGAAACTAGCTAGCTGAAGGTGGGCTGGGGTTAAAAGTCTTTACTTAATCATTAAAGGACATAAGAGTGTGGTGGGAAAGTTTACCTTATCCTAGGTGGCTCATGAATCTTCAGCTGTTTACCACTAATTTTAACATGTGGGTCATGCTTCTGCAACTGTGAATGTTTTTCATTATCCTTCTTAACCTAGCTCTTCATTACAAGTATAACACTATACCATCCCAAGTAGTGCCAGTTTGGAATGCTTTGAGTGCTTAAAGGCAGCTGTAGGGTATACAGAGCTATCTAGTAAGGATCCAGTGACTGACCCATGGTCAATAATATCCTCAATGGTGAGTTTTAAAACCAATAGGAGCAAACAATTAGCATTAAAGTCAAATAAGTTCTCTCATGATTGGAACCAGATGCAGGGCACAATCAAGGAGTTCTCAGACCATGGATTCAGGATCGGGAGAGGAGATTTGAAATGGGATTGATGCCATTCATAGATATATAAGAAATATATAGTTAAAAGATCCCACCTCTATAGGTACCCAGCACTTACTACTGTTTCAAACTTCATATCTGATTAACTGTGAGGTCCTAAAGTTATCAGGCTGTGTCCTGCTTGGAGGCCTCCGCAGAAGACTCTTCTGATTATTAATTTCAGCACAAGACAGAGAAAGCATTACTTTCAGGTGATATGTGGATGTCTCTTCATTCCTGCATTGAAAAATTGGCCATAGAACGGTCAAATAAAATACTGAAATTTAAAAGATATTTTTAGGCCTTTCTATTGAATTGGCAATGAAGAATCAACCAAAATGGCAAAGTAAATGAATAGGTCTTTAGGGGGGAAAGCAGATTGCTTGCCTTTGGGCCATATAGTGATGCTGCATTTTAACATTTTAGAGGCTGGAAACCACCACAATGGAATTGATAATGATTATTTTGAGGGTTGCTGTAAGACAGCCTTCCCCATGACTTTGATGGGAGTTATACTCTAAAATAACAGGAGGGCACCAGGTTGGTGAATACTGTTCTAACACCACCTCACTCTCCATCTTCCACTTGTTTGAGAAGAGAGTGTCTGAAAAGGGCTATAGTATGAGATGTGAATTCTAACCTTCTTGAGATTATGAGCTCAAAAAGTTCAGTATAATGTACCCACAATGCTCGTAACTGTTGTTCTGGTTTAAAGTGGCTACAAAGGATAATGGAACAAAGAAATAGAAATTAACTTCTTGCTTTACAGTTTTCCAAGGACCATATAGTTTTAGTAGTCCTTGGTATAACCTAAAACATAATTTGCACCCAGCACAATCCTCCAGTTAGATTAACACAGTGTGTTCAGCATGGCATTTGCATACTTTGTAGACTTTGGGGTTTCTCATCATGCCCAGATGTTTCCTCTCTCCCACTTCCTTTTTTTTCAAAAAATTGGTCAACACTGAGCCTAATGAAGAATTCTGTACACTTGAAAGCTTTGTGATATTGCTTTGTGATCGTAATAAAGGTGTTGGTCTACTGCTATTCCTATTTTCTAATGATTGAATATCTGTATCCACCAGCAATTTTTGCATACGTGGGAGAAAACAAATGTAATAGTGTTGATTACTCTCTTCTATTTAAAAGAAACAATTCTACAATCTAACATGCTAAAAATTGTATGAACATTATAGAAACAATGCATCTAATCTTGGCTACACCAGCTCCCTGATTTCACTTACCTTTGTTCATTTATACATAGCCTAAGGCCCCAAAGGGACAGAGGTGGCGCTGTGGGTTAAACCACATTGCCTAGGACTTGCTGATCAGAAGGTTGGCGGTTCGAATCCCTGCGACAGGGTGAGCTCCCATTGCTGGGTCCCTGCTCCTGCCAACCTAGCAGTTCAAAAGCATGTCAAAGTGCAAGTAGATAAATAGGTACCGCTCCAGCGGGAAGGTAAACGGTGTTTCCGTGCGCTGCTCTGGTTCGCCAGAAGCAGCTTGGTCATGCTGGCCACATGACCCAGAAGCTGTATGCCGGCTCCCTCGGCCAATAAAGCGAGATGAGCGCCGCAACCTCAGAGTCGTCTGCAACTGGACCTAATGGTCAGGGGTCCCTTTACCTTTAAAGCCCCAAAACATGAAATAAATAAAACTGGAATGAATGGTGTACTTTCAAGTATTATGTTCAATATAGGAGTGCTATTCCATCAACAGTGTTAAGTGGGTAGATCATCATAGAAGCAAGGATTTGTATTTGAATTTTCCACTTTTTAGGTTCAGCGTTTCCCTGAACACATATCTTAATCCCAGCAATCGGCTGATTTGGGGTACTAGTCCTTTTAACCATATTTTCTTTAACCTTGCTTTAACAATCCTAGATCAACATTGTTTAATGTTCTAAAATCTCTGCTTATGCTGACCAAAATAATTTTGCCTTGTACGCACAGAGCAGCAACATATATCATCCATCCTCTTGATCTGCTTTATATATCTGAAGAAGATCTGTGCAAGCTCTTGCTATGATAAATTCTGAGGTGCCACACGACTGCCTTAATCTATGGTTTTTTCCTTTTTGGTGCTCACACAATGTTTACACTTAACTTACAGTGTTTCTAGCTTTGTACGTAAGACGACAGAAAAGATTGGTACTCTTCATGGGAGTCCTGATAGAATCAGACAGGACATTAAAGATGAAGAACAGCTTCCAGAAATGACTGCTAGACTAGCCCAACCCCAAGAGGAAGGAGAAGAAGACGAAGAGTAAGTAAAAGCTCCTTTAGCCTGTGCAGCAACCCTTTCCTTTCAACAGGGTGATGAGGCAGGAAGAACAACTGCATTTTCGGTTGGCTCTTTAACTTGTCATCATGCAAATGTATTTCTGAATCACCCATTTCTAGTAACATACCGCAATACTACCAAAAAGCAACCTTTGGCTATTGGAAGTGGCACTGGAATCCAGCTATGCATTTGACTTTGTGACATGGAATACCAAGCTTACGAAGAAAGATGTGCTTGGGGTAGGGTTTGGTAACAGAAATATAGTAATAAACCCATGCCCAGAAACACGCCTGGGAATGCATGGTCATCATTTTTAGATGAAGAGAACATAATTCTGTATTTGTAGCGCTGAAAAATATGTGAGCAGAGCCACCAAAGTGAAAAGAAAATGGAAAGGCTTTGGTGCTTTTATACTGACCTGTCTTCTAGGTGGTATAGAGTTTTACTGAAACAAACTTAGGAGTAAGACAGGGAAATGTTTTTCATTCCTCCCACTGGCTATTAAAATTAACTTTTTCTTTCAAGGCTTGAGCTGCAGAGCCAGCCTCATGAAGAGGACCCCCTTAAAGACCTTGGGGCAGAAACTATGGAGACCCTGTAAGTAAGGCATCTAGTGTTCTGAGGATACAATATGCAGAGAGGAGAACCTTGAGCTCTTTATCAAGCAGGGGCAGGATCGAAAAATATTAAAAACATTAGTAGAATATTTTGTATAATTTATATTTATAAAAAAGATTTATATACCGCTGTATTGTAAAGATATATCACAGTAGTATACAACAATACAAAAACCATAAAACCAAACAGGCAAATAATTAAAAAGTTAAAAGCAAAAAGAAATAAAAAACAAACCCCAGTATATTCCTGATCCTTAATTTCCCCATCCCTGATGGTTGCTCAGCTCTCATTCACCTGATGCTGCCATGATGTCAGGTGGCTTAACTTCAAAAGGAAGTATCAGGAGGACACTCGCAGGGGTGGTTTGGATTCATGCTGTGCCTGAAAATGAAGATGGATCTGTTCCCCTTGGAAGCTTTAGCTGAAATTTTCAGAGTAGAGCCAATCTGGTTGTAAGTCACTTTGGGTTGCCTTGGGCAAGATAAAGCGACCAACAAATTTACTAAATCATCATCACAATCACCATCACCATGCCAGGGAGCTTAGTACCCAGTTTGAAAGGTCCTGCTTGCAGAGTGTACTCTTAATACTCCTGATTGTTCCTTTGCAGCCATGCCTTTCTCTGCTACACATGTCATGTTTGGTGTGATGCAGGTGGGCATGGTTGGGGTTAGCCTCACAGCCTAAATTAACATACCTGCTGGGCCTAATTTAGCTTGTGAGCTACAGATTCCCCATGCCTGTTCTACGCAGATGAAAGTTGACTGTTTTTAAAACTGTGCACGAGGTAACGCTATGATAATATTTCTCCATACACTGTAATACTAGTTCTTAGAAAAGTAGCTTACTGTTACATTTAAGATTTATCTGGAAGTTTAGGAGCCATGGTTATTAACTCTGGAACATCAAAGCTGGCTAAGATGGGGCTATGAAAGTCCACACAAACCTTCCATTCTCCAGAATGACTCACTGTGTTGTTTTTGCACATATGTGGAACAAATTTTCCATATAGCTGTATTGTTGGAAAGGTGGACTGAACTGTGCCCAAAGTATTAATTGTGGGTTGCAATCCTAAAAACGCATATAAGAGATTCTTTACGAAAACTACAATGTTGGCAGTATAATTTGCTTTCTTTTTCTTGTGGGTATAAAATCAAATTGTAAGTTTGCATATTTCCTTTTTGCAGAACCAGACTTCAGGATCCACTAGTTTTGTTACAACCACAGTACTTGAGAGCAGTTTTGCTAAACTGGATTCCATTTCTGGAAAAAACATTTAGATTCGAGGCATCTGCCGTTTTGGATGAGAGCTCATCTAAGATAGACAATGAGATGCCTTTGCAGCCGGAAGACCAGCAAGTTTTCAAAGAAAATGTGGAAATGCCTCAACATGATGAATGTGCAGATATGGAACAGTTGCCTGTCTTGAGAACAAACTATGAAAATGATGATGTAAATAAAGAACAAGAAGACACCTGGGAAGAAAATACCAGGCCAAATAGTAGCAGTCATATTGATAAAATACTGAGCAAACATCCGAAGTCGGAAACCACCTTTAACCATTCTTTTCAGATTCATTCCCCATGTTTCATACCAGAGAATATTCAGAAAGATCTGGTAGAGCTGGCAACTTTATGTTTTGAATTAAATGTATATGAATACTCACAAATTAATGGTGAACAGTATGTGGAGCCAGAAGATTCAGAAGCCTTGGCTTGTAGTTTCATAAAAGACTACTTTTTTCTTCTGGATCTGGAAAGGCTGAAGCAATGTATTATAACCTGTCATAGCAATCATCCTAGAGTTTGGGAGACCTATGTGGAAGGATTAAAAGGTAAGCATGGCCATCAGTCATGGATGCTTTAGCTGAGATCCCTGCATTGCAGGGGGTTGGACTAGATGTCCCTTGGGGTCCCTTCCCACCCTGCAGTTCTATGATTCTCAAGTTGTATGAATTCACAGTGCAGTTCTAGACACACTTAACTTGAAGTAAGTCGTATTGAACTCATTGGGGCTGATTCCAGGCAGATCTATGTAAGATTGAACTGTTGGAGGATCTTGTGTCTGTCATTGTGCCGAAGCTTTATATAGAATTTGTTCAAAACGAAATTTGTTGAAAATACTTGCAAGCTGAAATATGGGGCATGCTGTCTTCGGTTTTCCATGGCAATTGGCTATGCTCTGCCTCCGCAGTTGGAATTACAGTTGGAGGCAGTAGTGCTTCTGAAAACTAGTTGCTGGAAGCACAGAAGGGGAGAGCGCTCTTGTGCTCAAATCCCACAGGCATCTGCCTGGCCACTGTAAGAGCAGGATGCTGGACTAGTTGAGCTGTTGGCATCATACAGTGGGCTTTTTATATGTTTACTCCTAATTAACATTAATGCAGTTGAAAGCTTTATCTAACTCCCATTCATAAAAATAAAAGTAAAATCCAATTAAAATATTTCCTGAATTACATTGACTGATTTTTTTCTTGTTACCATTTATCTCTTAAGTGTTCCCCCCCCCCATTTAATGTTTATGTGAAAATTAGCACGTTTCCTGTTCTTAATGTTACTTTTCAATATGGTTGTTGTTACATGTAAAATTATTGGTTTCAGAACTGACTCGGACTAGTCCAGTCACTATGGCCCTGGAGAATGGAGATATGTTTAGAATACTGAAATTGCTAGTGGATCTGGGTCCCTGGGATGCTCCTGTGTTGCTAGCACATGTCCTAAGGTATTCACCATTTGACTACATCTCATTTAATACTAGGCTTGCGTACGTAGTCACTCTTCAGAGCAGTCTTCTTGCATTTTTATTAATGGGAGGCAGTTTCATACTTCCATTTTCTCGGGCTGGCCCATAATATTTCATTACCTGAGGTGAAGGGCAAGATGGCACCCCTTCCCATTATATATACAGAAGCTGACTTAATTCATCACTGATGATGTGACTGTCCTTCACAACACCTGAGGCAGTATGGTGGCAAAAACATGTCTTATAGCATCCATAGCTCTAGAGTCCAGCAGAGTGGAAGGGTCAGAGGCCTTTTGAGGAACAGCCCTGGAGCTGATGGTGCTGCTCACTTTGCTCAGTGCAAGTGTGAGGAACCTCCCCCCCCCCATGTTGTTGAACTACAACTCCCATCAATTCCAGTAATCGTGGTCAGCAGCCAGGAATAGTGGGAGTTGTAGTTCAGCAACAGCCAGAGGTCCAAAGGTTTCCCACATTTGGCCTAATGTTAAGACTGACCCTTGTTTCCACAATCTAGTTTCAGGCAAGCCTCACTAGTATTGTGATAAACCTTGCAGTTATACAGGGTGAGTCCTTTAAAAGAGGCCCCATGGATACAGAGTACACATGTTCCATGGGGCATCTTTTAAAAGACTCACCCTGCATTTGCAGTGTTAGCTATGTTTAAATGTGTGGATCGATACCATGCTAGTAAATAATAATTCTGAGAATTGTTTTCTTAAATAAGTGTGACTTTTGTGTCCTCTCCTGTTCTTGTATAGGCTTTATGAAAAATTTGGAGAAACTTCGCTAAGGCCCCTGATCAAGTTTTGTCCCTCGATTTTGCCTTCAGATATCAAGCAAATTTGTAAAAGCAATCCTCAGCATTTCCTGGCATATTTAGACAGTCTAATCAAATCAAGGGCTGAAGATGAACGGTATATATTGTACTCTCTTACTCTGTGGAACAAAAGTTAAGGAATGGGATGCATGGAAGTAATAATTAGGGTAGCGGTGAAAGGGTAGCGGTAAAAATCCTCATTAGAGGATTTTTAATGGGAGGTTGGACTAGATGACCGTTGTGGTCCCTTCCAATTCCACAATTCTATGATTTTAAAAGATTTGTTGCTTCTTAATGACATTAGGTCTCTGAGAAGGGAAATAATATCTTGAGTGGGTAGTAACTTAGCAAAAAAAAACCTGCATACATCAAATTTATGACATGGTTATTTGAGAACTTTTTAATACAGTATGGTTGTATACAATAAGGCATTAAACATTTATTTTGGCTCCTTGTAATTGGATGATAATTTCTTTTTAAAAGGCAGCACTACTTAAATGACATTCAAGTATGCCATGTTGTGAAACTAGTCCTAGTTGCTTATATGTTGTAAATCCTTTTTATTGCCAGAATACACATATAATTAGCAGTGTACAATCTCTTTCTAGGCTGTCCTTCCTGGGATCTCTTCTTCATCCTGAGTCATTACGATTAGATTGGTTATCTTTGGCAGTTTCTCAAGATGCCCCACATACAGCAAGTACAATGGATGCCCAAGGAAATCCACGGTATGAATAGCGTTTGACTCAAGCTTGCTGTTTGTCCACACTTCATAATTGTATTCACATTCCTAAAGGCATTGTCTTTTGACAGTCACAAGGACAGTCACAAGATCACCCAGCAGTCTTTTAGCTTCAGGAGAGAGAACTAAGACAGAATGCATGATATATAATTGATTTGGATAACCTTGCTCTGTGTGGGGGTGGGGAATTCTATTAAAAGATACATCTTTGCTTAGGACATGGAAGGGATGGGAAACCCTTGGCCCTCTATATGTTGTTGGACTCCAACTCGTATTAGTCCCAGACAGCATGGCCAGTGATCAAGGATTATGTTATTAGTTGTTTATTAAATTTAAGTTCTGTCCTTCCAGAGAAGCCCAGGGTGATAAGCGCACAGCTAAAAAACGTAATTCCAGTACAAATGAAGATTGGTAAAGATCTCTACTTAAAAGGTACAGTCATACCTTGGATCTCGAAAGCCTTGGCTCCCAAACAAATTGGCTCCTGAACGATCGAAAGCCGAAAGCAAGTGTTCCGGTTTTCAAATGTTCTTTTGGAAGCTGAACGTCTGACGGGGCTTCCGCGGCTTCTGATTGGCTGCAGGAAGCTCCTGCAGCCAATCAGAAGCCGCGTTTTGGTTTCCGAACATTTTGGAAGTCAAACGGACTTCCGGAATGGATTCTGTTCAACTTCCAAGGTACGACTGTATATTTAAAAGTGGGGAATTTGTTGGGAGTAGTCCAACCTCATGTTCCCCTCCCTAATTTAAAGCAGCATGCATGAATCTCCCCTTAATATTGGCAGTGTTTTGATTCAAATTGAAACAAACTTGCGTTATCTATCATTTTTTAAAAAGTCTTATGTAATTTCCCTAACTTTTTTTTTTTTTAATACTTTCAGGCCACGTTCACATTTATTTACTTGGGGCTATAACCAACTTATCTTACTATTGCTTAAACTCCCAGCTGACACTGTAATGAAAGAGAAGATGTCTGACATTTGCAAAAGCTATGGGTAATGTAGAAGTCCTTGATAAAATTAATGTCTTTGAAACTTTGTTACCTAAGAGGGCATGTTTCTCTCCCTTGGTTTCACTGCACAACGTAATAGTCTAGTCTGTTCAGCTTTAGTTATCCAGGGTATGTGTTATGCCCTTACTCAGTCATGTAAGAGAATATACAAATGAATATACAATTTGCAGCAGTATTTTGCCTTTGTCAAAATTCTTTATAAACCCCAGCTAGAGGTTAAGTAGCTGACAACTTTGTGGAATGAATAAATTTTACCCCAGAAGTACAGAATTCTGAAAATGTTAATGTAAATCTGTTGGATTTGGGTTCTCGGCTGTGAATTTAGGTTCCCTTCATTTCATTTGACCCCAGGGCTCTTGGTTGCAGCTCATGGTTAGTAAAGAGAGAGATTAACCACAAACCCCTGTTCAGATCAGATGACACACTAAGCCAAATGTTGACTTGGCTTGATGCGGCAGCAAAAAGGACCAGGCAGAAGTGAATTTGGATGTGAGCTCCGCTGTCTTGCTAAGTCAAGATTTGTTATGCTCCCAGAAACCAACTAACTAGATTTATTTATTTTAATTGAAGAGGGCCTCCCAGCTGGATTTGATTTCATAACTTTTTTTATTTAAGATATTGGTTAACTTGGAGGTATATGTGTTCTGTGTTAAGGGGGAAATTGGTGCTGTTGCTATTAATAGATACTGAGAGGTGTGTATTGGGTCATTATTCTCCTGAAGATAGGCATGGAATATGGATTTATACGTATGCTGTTGGGGCATCAAAAATGACAATATAATACTGCATATTATGCTGCGCTCTAAACCTCCGTAATATTATTACAGCTTCTGGCCTGGATATCTTTCTCTCTGTTTGGAGCTGGATAGAAGACCTGAAGCCCTTACCCATATTGTTTGTTTGGATGATATGAACCTGTTGGATAGAGAACATGGTTTGTAAAACTTAATTTGATTCTTGAGTGAATTCCACATTCTCTACTCGTACTAACTAGTTTTGACATCTTTTTATTTATCAATTTTTTAATCAATGTCAGTATAAAACAATTTAACAACAAGAACAAACGCAAGCTATGGAAGTAATCACCCCAAATGCATTTCTGGCAGGAAAAGAAAAAGAAAAAATAAACCACATCGTTACCATGCATCCTTTTTTTCAGTGCAATTACACCTAGAAGTACTGTAGAACACCAGTATTGTGCACACAATAAAATGCAACATTTCTGCTACATTGTTTTGCTCTCTTCTACATTGGCAGCTTGTGAATTTTGAAAAACCTTTTATTTATTATTTTTGCTCATTTAAATTTAATCAGACTCTCTCTTGAATTTGTGTTTTGTGTTCCAGTATAATGGAGATAGTGTTGCCGTGACAATTTAATGTCCCATTCTATCCTGCAGCAAATGCAGTTAAGTGTCCATTGTTGGAAACTTCCATCCTTCTTCCTGTCCCTTGCGTATATGCTCTCAGTGTCACCTGCTATCTACTCTATTATTCTGTCCATGAATCTCCCCACCTCACCCCAACCATGGGTCATCTAGTATTGTGGGGTTACAATTTCCATCATCCCCAGGCCCATTGGTCAAGGATTATGGGAGTTGCAGGCCAACATCATCTAGGGACCTAAATTGGCCTGGGCTGGCCTGCTTAATTTAACTCACACCATTGAGTCCTACAAAGCAATCTGGTTTGGATCTCTAAATGATTTCCTTTTGCATTTAGGGGCAATTCCAGAAACAATGGAAGAATGGAAATTCCTTCTTTGCCTTGTGAAGAGTCATTGCAGTAGTGTTCCTCATCCAGCTATGCAAAATGGCGGTGCTGTTAGTAATGGTGATCCGAATTGGCCAAATAGTATAACAGTTGAAAATGTGGCTCTGCTGTTGGCCAGAGTAATTGGTCCCGATCGGGCTTTGCAGCTGTTGCAGGAATGTGGCCTGATGGTTGAATTATCTGAAAGATTTGCCAAGGTCTGTGAGATACTAAGAATTGCTGAAAAAAGACAAAGGTAAGTCTTCTGATAATGGTCTGAAATTGGTTGTGTCAAAAGGTACTGTGTCATGATTAAATGTTGCATGTGCAAGTAGCTATAAGCCTTCAGGCTTGCACACACTCCATATGCCAAGATTGGAAGCTTCATACTTCAGCTAATGGCAAACTAAAGTATTGCATCCAAATGTGGTACAAGCTATATTTTACTGAAACTAGAAGCAAGGATGGTTAGAAAATCTTTCACAAAATTCATAGAATAGCCTTTACTGGCATGGGATGGCCCACTTCTGTATAAATGAAATGAACAGTATGAAATGAACAGACAGAATAATAGAATTGTAGAATTGGAAAGGGACCACAAGGGTCATCTAGTGCAGGCCCCTGCAATGCATAAATCTTTTGACTGATGTGGCAGGTTCAACTTCTTTAAACAACCAGAAGTTGCGGTAGTAGCAACCTGCAGTGCAGACAAGTGCAAAGTCACATTTATGAGTTAATGAACTTGATGAAATTTGCTGTGTAAAGTTAGTTCCCAATTTCTTTATAATATCTCTTTTCTCCTATGTGTTCACTTTTGTTGCAGAGCCCTGATTCAGTCCATGTTGGAAAGATGTGACCGATTTTTGTGGTCTCAACAAGCATAGCAAACAAGTGACGGAAAATGATAGTAGTAAGAAGCATGTTCCTCTTGTGCTGTGCCATTTTTCCAGCAATGTTTTCCTGTCAAAGTGAAGATGCATTTAGTCAGATTGGCAGAAAAAGTGATAACGAAACTCCTTTTTCCACTGGATTTCCGTCAGTCAGTATTTGAATGCATGTTTACCCAATACTTCTAACGGACAATTGTAATGCTGCTGCTTGCTCAGCAAGAATGCTTGTGCATGGTAACCCCTTTGAGCTACTAGCATTAAGTTTAGATGTGAAAATTGGATTCTTTATGTAGGAAGCAGTGCTTCACATTCAGCATATAAATTTCAAATGAATAACTTCCATCACATTTCTAGCAGATTGCCATTTTCAGAAAGCTGCATATAAATGAATGTAATTGCAGGGACTAAGTGTATAATAATTGAGTTGAGTTAAAACACTTTTAATATTACTCTTGATTCATTGGCTGAAATAAAAGGGTGTTAAAACAAGTATATAATCTCCAAATATTTATAACTCTAGCACTGTGGAATTTTACAAGTTTTATTCCGAATTTGAAGTGATAATCAACAGAACTGAGATTCCAGTAGTTAAATGTAAACACTGGCAGAACTTGCATATATTAAAAATGGTGTTTAAGATAATATTTTGGCGTTTTAAAAGTTTATATAATCCTGTACACCTTGGCATAGTGCTCTCTCATTGCACACATCCTAAAGAAAATATTTTGCACTTTTTTTTGTTTACATCCTTGCACAATGCATCCTGTGCATGCATGCTTGGAAACAGTTCCCACTGTTCAGTACAGCTTATGCCCAAGTATGTGCACACAGGATCCTGTTCATCAAATCGGTATAATAATATACCTTTCCTTCTAAATCTAGGTGTTGGGTTGTTGTTTTTTGTAATGCTTGAGTGTTTCAGAAATGATGTATAAGAAAATGTGCTCCACATTTCTGTTAATACTACCATTGGATATTTGATCAAGATATATGCACGTAATTTGGTTTCCATTTGTATGTTAAGATTATTTAATATTGGATGCTTCATTTTTGAGAAGGCTTGGATCCAAAGCAGTTTGCAGTTATTTCTCCTGGTGCAAAGGCTTCTCCATCTGGCAGTAGCTCCCCACATCTTTTGAAAAAAGATCTGCTGAAAGTTGGGGGGATCCTCTAGAGTAGCCTTTTGGGGAATGGAAAGCACTGCAGTATTTGTTGGGGGTGGTGATGGTGGAATCGGCAACTTTCCCACACCATGCACATAAAATAGTGCCTTTTTTTCTAATGCACTGAGGTGGTTTGACTCAAAGTCCATGTAAATTGTGCCTATTAGACATTTGGGTTATATCTAACATTAGTCATACTCAAGGGAGACACCGAGTATGACTTCATTGAATGTTGTCCATTTTTCTGGTATTAAATATGTTAGAACTATGCAGTTTTCATACATTACTAGTGATTTATTGAAGCTTGGTAATCAGGGCAAGAGAAAGGTTACAGAATTGTGTAATATTATTATAGTCCTTCAGCTGAAAACCGAAATGTCACAATTGCATCATCTTGTATACTCAGGTTTACTGTACAGCTTGTAAGGACTTACATGTAATTTAATACTACTGAGTTCTTATTTCTTAACTTACATGCTTGAGGGCCTTATATATATTTTTAGGACACAGTTCAAAGAATCTTGTTGGCCATGTGCAAAAGTTTGATTCTCCACAGTATCTTCTTAGACCTGTGCTGTTCCCCTGAGTTTTCTGGCAGGTTTCATTAGTCCTGTGGAGGCTACTTCCAGAAGCCCAGATGTGTGTAGAGTTCACCCTCCAGCTCTTTGAATCTGGGCCTTATTTTTAAATTAATGTTTACTACCTCACGTTGGGGGTGGGGGGAATAGCCAGTGTGTTAATTGTGCTCAGAGTAGACTTAAGTCCATTGATTTTGACAGGTCTATTCTGAATATAACCTGGTTGGATTTCACTTATTGGTTTTGCGATATTTTTTATTAAAAAGAAGCACAAAATCATGAAATGGTACTTTTCACACAGATTTTTTTGAAGAGAATGTGATGTGGAACAACTAAAAGTTTATGAAACATTGTTTTGCATTTTGTTACGGCTTAACAATTTGTATTTTTAAAAATGATTTACTTGCAAGCATACTTTATTTTGTAGTCACTGTTCATGTTTAAACAACAGCTTTAAAACATTGCTTGTAACCAAACAGCTTTGTTTGTGCCTTGTTCATGTTTTTGTTAATCCAGATTTTAATAAAAATTAATATATCTTACTCAACATGTTGTTCATTTTTCAGTAACATTGGGGATGTAAAAAGTCGATTGGCCATAAAAGAATAGTTTACATGCTGGAAAATAAAGGACATACAAGCAGTTCATTTTATAATTCTCATGAGTACTATGTTGAATTTTTTTTTTGCTTGCATGTGACAGGTCATCCTGTTGAGTAGGAGCGAATGGTCAGCTTTCTCTATGCTAGGTTTGAATTTAAATCTAGGGATTTATGAAACTGAAATCATTGCATTTTAGGGTCTCATTTCCACAAAAGAGTAGAGAGCCACGTTTGCTGCCAGACTTTCCTTCTTACTGCTTTTACTACAGAAGTGCTTGCACCTAAGAACATAGCAAAGCATCAGCTCTTGAAATCTTGAACCACAGTTGTTTTGAAAACCCTTCTTTCAGTGTGACATGTAGAAAATTACCAAAGGGCCAACATTTGTGCCATTCTAATAATGTAACTTTATAAAATAGCCCTAGGCTAGCTATTGATCCTCCATTGTTTAAGCATAATAGATTTTTGAGGAATCAAAATAAAGATGGAGTAGCATACATTTCTTTTTTCTTTCACCTATGTATGATATTTTCAGTTTCTGCATGCTGGCAGGAGACAATATTGCTGAATACAAAAGGGAAATATGTCTTCCAAAAAGTTGAAGTTATTTCTCCATGACACTGAAACAAAGTTGCCAGTGTCCCGTCCCCCCCAAGTTTGAACACAACCTATTTCCTGGGGGGTAGGGGAACAGAATCCTTGCAAAGTTGGTGGAAGTTCCTTCCTTTCCCTGCAATAAACCAGCTCCTTGTAGAAAGGACCTCCTTGCCCAGATGGCATAAATTGGGCAGTCATTTCCCAGAGCCATCCACTCTTGGCTTGAGCCAGTTGCGCATTGTCTTCAGGGCCAGATTTAAGTGTGATGAGGCCCTAAGCTACTGAAGGTAATGGGGCCCTTTATATGTCCAGCTGTCCTTTGTCAACAAGAAATAGTTGCTGTTTTTGGTGTTGAATATATGCTATATGGTCATTTATGGACCTAATAGGTATCTAAAGCCATTTGCACATAACAAAATATGTATTTTATCAAAGTAATTGTTGAACTGAAATACAATTAAGAAGTACAGTCATACCTCGGGTTGAAGTAGCTTCGGGATAAGTATTTTCGGGTTGCGTGCTGCGGCGACCCGGAAGTAACGGAGTGCGTTACTTCTGGGTTTTGCCACATGCGCAGATGGTAAAAATGACATCGCGCATGCGGCGAATCACGACGCACGGACGTGGGTTGCATTCGCTTCTGGATGCGAACGGGGCTCCGGAACGGATCCCATTCGCATCCAGAGGTACCACTGTATATTAATAGTGAAATTTGGAGGGGGGGGGCAAGAGAGTGGGGCCCTAAGCTATAGCTTGTTTAGCTTATAGGTAAAAACGACACTGATTGTCTTCCAGGCACTCTTTCATTTCCACCCACTTTTGACAAAAGCAACAACTGGCAAATGAGACCCGGCTCTTCAAATCCTCATTTTAGGATTTCCTAGTCATGTTGGATCTTTGAAAAAGTTCCAGTCAAATTTTGTGGGCGATTTTTTTTTTCTTTTTCTTGGAAAGTCTGCTTTTGATGAAGGCGGAGAATCAACCAGGAAACTCCTTTCTCGACCCGACAGTTCCATTCGCACGAGGACGTGCACCATCATTGCGTGAATTTTTTTTAAAAAAAGCCTTTGCGGGGAAAGGGAATTTTTATTACAGTATTAAAAAGGGACGCCGAGGCCACCCGTTGCCGGGCGTTTCGAGAGGCCGCCGCCCGGGGGCGCTTCGCTTCGTGAGGGCGAGGCTGTGTGGCTGCTCTCCATTCCGGGCGGAGGGAGAGGCAAGGCCTCCGGCGCCTCCAGGGCCTGGCGGAAGCCGCCTCAGTTTCCGAGGGCCTACGAAGGTTTGCCGCCGTCCTCCTCCTCCTCCTCCCATCCTTGGAGCTGCTTCATTGGCCGAGAGAGAGAGAGAGAAGGCGGGAAAGGACGGGGAGGCCTGTAAACAACGGCGGCGGCGGCGGCCGCGCGTCTCCCACGGACGGCCTGAACTTGTCGGGGCTGAAGCAGAAGACGCGGCGGCGGCGACGAGCCAAGGTTCCTCCTGTCGCCGCTCGGGATACATCGCGGCTCCTGTGGGAATCATTGCTGAGGGGGCGGATTCTGCCCTGGTTTTCGGTCTAGCGGGGGCGAGGGCGTCTTGCCAGGGCTTAATCTGATCCCCGGAATGTGTTTTCAGTGTTAGGGCTCAAGCGAGGAAGCACGTGAGGTGATTTAAAAAGAGAGAAAGCTCTCATCTTGATTGCTTGGGTTTAAATAGTTTTCCTCGCGCTTTGAGGGAGAGAGAAGGATGAATAAGGTTCAGGGTGGGCGCCAGCCCTTGGAGCCGCCTGGTTTAATGGTTAGAGCTGACGCTCATCATCTTAGTGGTGCCCCCTTGTTCTTCTCCGTTCTTTTTTACTTGCACCTTGAGATGCCCTATCCAAGGGATTGTTTGGAAATGTTATTTAATTTCTAGGTAGTCCTCTCAATAGATTATAGATGTTGCGAGCTTCAGATCCAATGGGGCAGATCAGGACCGTCATTTATTTACAAATACAGTATTTATATGCTGCTGTTTCATTAAAAAGTAGCAAAGCGGTTTGCAACAGAAATACATAAAATTCCACAGTAAAAACCATATTTAAAAGTTAAAAACGGAGCAAACTTCTGTAAAACGCAGGGTTAGGTCAGGCATAGGCAAACCCAGCCCTCCAGATGTTTTCGGACCACAGCTCCCATCATCCCTGACCACTGGTCCTGTTAGCTAGGGATGATGGGAGTTGTAGTCCCAAAACATCTGGCGGGCCAAGTTTGCTTATGCCTGGTTTAGGTACACTGCCTTTCATTCAAAGAGCTGTTGAAGAACCGGGAAGGATAGGTGAATACATGTCTTCTGTGTCCGTGTTTTGTGTGCTTTTCATATTAAGTCCTATGGGAAAGAGTGTGCTGGTGGGAGGCCCAGCACCACATCCCACAAGATGTACCGTATTTACTTGAGTCTAATGCACCATCGAATCTAATGGGCACCTCAGTTTTCAGAACCTTGAAACCAAAAAAAGTATTTCCTGGCAAAGGTACAGTAAACGTGCCATTGAATCTAATGCACACCTTGATTTTCGCAGCATAATTTGGCCAAAAAAGATGGGCATTAGATTTGAGTAAACGCAGTAGGTTTGTCAGCAGGTGTGTCAGCATTTGAATTGGCCTTGTTTCTTTTTTAATTGAAGGGCTTCCTAGGTTCCAAAGGACCACCTCCCCACTTCATGTGCCCAGTACTTAATTTTTACAAACCCACAGTGTGATTGCCGTGCACATTAACAAAACATTTTTTAAGGCTTTAATTGAGAGGAAGCGATTGCAAGGCTTTGCTTTTGGATGAAAGGAGGCACATGTGCATGTATCTTTTGGATATAAAGCATATTGGTCTTATCCGTGGACAGCTGTTAAGGAATAATAAGTGCTGGGACGAGCCTTTGTGGTTTTAAAATATTTTGCTGTTGTTTATGCTCACTTCTAGAAATCTTTGGATCTGGCAGTTGGATTGTGTTACTCAAATATGGACAGGAATCCATCACCCCCTTCCAGCAATGACGACGAGGAAGATGTCGTTCCTGGGGATTCTATTAGAAATACAGTTTACAGCAAACACTGGTTTTTCAGCATCCTTACAAAACTTATTGAGGTATGCTGCATACATATGAAACCACTCATGGCCAAACTGGATATGAGGGCAACAAACAATATGTTTGAATTGTACAATGTCTAGTTTTAGAAGCTTTTAAAATGAATGTGTATATATGTGAAAAATATGTAGTCTATAAAACATATAATGTATAAAACAGCAGGTAAAAATAGATGGGAAGAAGCCCTGTCTAAGTAAATGCTTGATCTCTTGCATCTGCAGGGAATTGAACTAGATGATATTCGAGGTCCATTCCAACCAGTGGTGGCTGATATCAATTGGAAATGTGAAATGTGTATTCTAAGGCTTCAGTCCTATTTGTATTTGCTTGGAATTAAGTCATGTTGACATCAGTGAGACTTGTCTTTGAGTAAAGATGGGTGGACTGAGGTGGGCAGGTGATAATTTAAAATTTGCCATGCTGGTGCAAATGCAAAGTGAAATTAAATTAAAATCTTATTGGAGTTATGCTTTATTTGTGCTATAATGAATAACATAATTTCTGATTTCTAGTGATAAACTTATTGCTCACACTCAGGCCACTGAAACAGTAGTGTATTGAGGTAATACTTCATATTTGGGTAGAAGTTGCTCCTTATGGGTCAAACAGGAGAAAAGTTGTGCAGTGCAGACCAATGTGTGTTTCAGCAGACCAATGGCTTATTGTTCTACTTTGGTTCCTTTGTCAGTATGTTCTTCTTTTCTTTGGAAGGTTGTTAGCTCTAAGGAAGATGAATCTGAGTTGAACAATGTTGAAGAACAATTGGAGCTAGATGAAGAACTGGAAAATGACATTTGCAAAGTATGGGACATGTCAATGGATAAGGTATGTTTTTAGCGATTTGGATATTTTTAGTGGTTGTTATCTGTAGATATTTGCAGATATGTATTTTGTTTTATTCTATGTTTAAGGTTTGCCTTATTGTAAACAACTTCAGTTTTTTTAGAGTAAGATATCTATAAATTAATAAAATAAAATAAGTATATTCTGTAAAGGTTTGCAATTATCTGGGAGACGTTTGGTTTCTGTTCCTTAGATATTTTAGTGTCCAGTAAGCTTGTCAAAGAAGAATCATGCATAGCTATTGTTGGCTAGGAACAGCGCTGCTAAAATGTGTAAGTTGTGAGACTGTGTTGTTTTGTGCTATCTGTTAGCACTCTCTTTGAGCAAAATCCAGTGTTAGTCAAGCTCAGAGTAGGGCCAATTAAAATCTGTAGACCTATTCTGAGTGTGACTAACACTGGATATTCACTCATTGTATATTGTCTTGGAAGTTTTTTTCCTGCCCTAATTTTTTAAAAAAATGTGAGATGAATGATGAGTACCTTCTGAAATATCAATTTACTGTAGCTGGTCAAGTTGCGTATCATGTGTGTGGAAAAACTGCTGTCCATCACAGAGTTGTTAGGAATTGTGGGAATAATCTGGGCCAGCTCAGCAAAATACATAGGACCTTATTGGCTTTCTTACCAATTTCTTAATATCTTGTATTAATTTAAGAAGCAATTGGATATATGTCTATTAATGGATATATCATTATAGATAATCATTAACTTCAGTGTAGGAGGGACTAAAATGACAAGTGTTAATGCACTGGATAAATAAGAACTGACAAGATAGCTACTTATAGTTGGGTATGTGTAGTGATCATCTGAATCTGAATGAAAGACTGCCTTACTTTTCAAAGTGAACTGAATTTCATTTCTCATGTAATCGTCCACTGATACATAACCATTCTTGTTTTCAGGATGTTGCTTTATTTCTACAAGAGTTTAATGCCCCTGATATATTTTTGGGTGTCTTTGCCAAGTCCAAGAGTCCTCGGCTTACTGTAAGTCATCTCTTGACTCTGTACCCTGTTTATTAATAATGCATTGTGCTTTTTTGATGCGATCCATATGCCTTATGTAGGCAGGTGTAGATGAAAGGCAAAATAGAAAAGAATTGGTATTCAGCTCTACCAGTAGACAAGCCAATATAGAATCAAGGCCTATTTCTCAATTTACAGCAGGTTTTGTTCTTAGTCACAGTTCTGCATAATATTATTATAAAGCCTGATTCCTCTTAACTTGATAATGTGGCAGTCGGCCTAATGTAGCTCCCAATAAAATTAAAAGTATCTCTTCATAAGACAGTGCTGCCAAATCCTTGGGGAGGGGGATTACATTGGCTTTTGGCTTCTTAAATTAGGGGAGCCCAGTGCTTGAAAAGCTAGGATAATTAGAAGATTCCTTTAGTCATAGGACTGTGGGGTTGTAAGGGTCACAATGGATCATCTAGTCTGGTTTACCTCCTAGATTGGCTCTTTGATTCATATACTCATTCCTCCAAAATTATTTTTAAAAACTTCTAAGTAAGGAGTTCAACAGGCTGCATTGGCAACTTGTGTCACTGCTGAATTGTTCTAGTAATTCAGCTGCACTTTCTGCTGGAAGGTAAGAGATCTGGCTATTTTTATTCATGTGTCAGGGTGCAGTCATATCACAGGCAGTATCACACTTATGGGGGAAAGGATGAACTACTGTTGACTCCTTTTTCTGTAACCATCTTCTAAGCACTTTCAAATTTGACAGTATAATTTTTCACCCGTGTTGGCCAGAATGAAACACAATTCTTCAAGGCAAAAGACTTGCGGGCAATTCCCCCTCTCTTTTTTTACACTTATAAGTCTGTTTCTCAGCAATGATTGGCTTATAGTTAAAATCCACAGAGCAGTACGTTATAATTTGAGAAATGTGAAGGCAGTCTCTTTTGGCCTCTGGGAGTTGATGATGCAGTGCAGCTTCTTGCCTCCAGGAGGAAGGTAATAGGAAGATGAGGTGCAGATGGATTTGGGAGTTTGCTGATGACAAAGATGCTGGCTCACAAAAGCAGAACTTCCATTGATCTGCTGTGTTCTGGCCCTGACAGTATACATTTCTCTCTCACACACACCAAGTAACACACAGTGTTACTCTGCAAATAACTTTCTTCTTATTTGGGAATACTTAATTGGTTCATGTTCTTCCAAAATATCTTGGAGCACCTGAATTTAGCCACTGCCAAAGAAGAAGACATGGCTAAATGTTGCTCTGCTCTGAGCCTGTATGGCTGCTGAAGACCAAGCAAGGGTCAAAAGCACATCTGTCCTATTCCTTGAAACTATTTTTCTTTCTGCTACAATCTTTTCCT
The DNA here is from genome assembly GCF_964234715.1 of Podarcis melisellensis. NCBI lineage: Eukaryota > Metazoa > Chordata > Lepidosauria > Squamata > Lacertidae > Podarcis > Podarcis melisellensis. The sequence continues at coordinate 71,679,257 of NC_138528.1, read as the reverse complement.
CTATTCTTTTTCTCCTTAAGTACTTTATTCTGACTGTAGGTAAGCTCTACTTTATATTGGCATTTCAGGAAATCTGTGTGGGAATACTGGGCAATATGGCCTGTTGCCAAGACATATGCCTGTCCATTAGTAAACATGAGAACCTTGGGTAAGTAGTATGCTTTGTTCTTGGTTTCTCGGTGTTTTTGAAACTGTAAATGTTTCAACTCTTAATTGTTGTTAAAGTACTAGACAGGCACGTGTACTAGACATGCTCTTTATAGAGTGGGGGAAAACAGATTCAAGATATTAACATTTGTAAGACTGGACAAGAGGGTGATTGGTAATAAGGGCACGCAGGAGTCTGATGTCTCTGTAAGTTTTTTACTTCATTATAGAAAAGGTTTTAGTGAGAGGAATGTCATTGATGTGGCAGGAGTCAGAGTCAAAGCACAAGAGTTATGGAGCAAATGTAAGAAAAGGAACTGATAGACTGAGACCTGGTTTTCTATGCATTTGTGTGGGGAGGGCAGAAGTATGGTGAGGGAGAGCTTGGAGGTATTGAAAGTGTGTCTGAAAGATTGGAGAAAGAATTGAATGTCTGAAATATAACAGTTTGAAGGAGAACAGGAGGGAGTGTGGAAAAGAGCATAACATTTGTACAATTCAGATTGTACTATGCACAGTCCTTTTCCAATAGAGGTTTTTCAGCAGCTTCTAACTTCTCCGTAGTTACACTTCCTCTTTTTGTACTTAATGACACAGATTTAAAGGAGTGAATGGTTCACCAACTGCAATTTGAGTGATATGTCGCTTGGAGAAGCATGTGCTTTGCTTACAGAAGGTCCTAGGTTTGACCCTTGGCACCTCAAAATGGAACTACCCCATTCTGAAACCCTGGAGAGCCACTACCTATCAGTCTAGACTGTACTGAGCTAGACAGATGAATGGTCTGATCCTGCATAAGGCAGTGCCCTTCATTTCTTCCAAACTCTCTGGCAATGACCTTATCACTGCTGTTCTACAATTAGCAGATTGCTGGTACTACAGACTTGTGAGGTAGTAGCAAGGCTATTCCTGTCTATGTACAATTTTTCTCTTTTAATTAGTTAGTGAATACCAGTCTAAATGCCGTTGAGAAAGAATCAAGAATCAAGAACTTGAATACAGAGTTGTAGGCTAGTGCCCTTTGTGACTGATTGTCCCACTTCATCTTATACTTGGATAAAGAAATTCCTCCCAGCTTACTTGTTCTTTATTCTTGCAGCTATAAATATTAGAGATGTATATTTAGGAGATGGTGGCATGTGGTGGCGTACGTCTGGACAAAATTTCAGAAAAATGTATGGGAAATTAATCCTCGCTCTCTCCTCATTTTCAATCTGTTGACATTTTTTCAGACAGATGGTGCTGCAGCGTTTATGTGATTCTGATTCCCCTACTCTCCTCGAAACAAGCAGGTAAGCTATTTTGTCAGTAACTAAAATAGCATAAGCTACCCCTAAGTATTGAGTTGTAGTGCATGTAAATGAAATATTAGCAGGTGTGCTTAATTTCATGAATGAAGGCTTCAATCCTACATATACTTACTTGGAAGCTATTGAATACAATAGGCCTTACTTTCAGGCTTCCAAATTCTTTCTTTTCTACCTAAAATCACATTTGAACTGATACCAGTATCCCAGATTCTCATTTTTATTGTAACTCTGATAGACATTCCTCATTTACACATATGGAGTTAAAATCAATGGTACAACCCTATTACTATCTACTGAGAAGCAAGTGCCATTGACTTCAAGTGGACTTACTTCCAAGATTGCAGCCTAAATGTTGGTTTTCTTTTTTAAGTGTGATTAAGTGTGATTTTTCCCCTTTAGGTTGTTGCTAACTTGCCTCTGCCACTCTGAGGTGGCCAATATTTGGGTGGAAAGAATTCGACAAAGTCCATCAGTGTATGACTGTGTATGTTTCATCATGTCTAGTTCAACAAATGGTATGTTATAAATTAATCTGAATATTGCTCCTGTCAGGCCACTTTTTGTTTCCTTATGAAAAGGCTAGCATGTTTCAAATAACTCTTTTATCAATTGAATGTTTTTATATTTCTTAAGAAAAATGTTCCAGGCATTTTAACTGAGGTATATCAATAACTATTTAACTCTTTTTGGTGAATTCTTCTGAATGCATTGTTATCATAACCAGCACAGCTGTCTCCTTCCCACTCATGATTGTAAGAGGGGACCCAATTCCGTCTGGCAAGCTGCAGTGCGTATGTGGATGAAACTATCTTTGTGCTACTTTGAATACAGCCTTTGGGTGGAATTCCATGTTGCGCTATGACAAAAGTTCCATTCCACTCAAGCATTGCAGGTTTTCCAGATGGAACGACCCCCTCACCCCATTGTGTTGTTCTGGGTGGTTTTTTGCACAAGTGGAAGTGGTTATAGGTATGTACTTTACAACTGTATTGAGACAGATGTGGGGGGCTATATAGAAATGTTTGAACTAATAAATAATAAATAAGATCTCAAGGAGCTTACACTAAAAGTAAGTCACAATAACAGATATCACCAAAAGAAGCCAGACAAAAAATAAATAAATTGAAACTGTTTTCTTTGTGTTGTTTTCTAAGAAGTGAGCAAGAGTAAATTTTATTTCATTAGTTCATCAATATATAAATGAGATTTGATCTTTGTTACAGTGGAGTTGCTAGTGAAAATAGGTGAGGTGGTCGACAAGTTGTTTGACTTGGATGAAGAATTAATGTTAAACTGGATTAAGAAAGGTTCTTGTCAGTCAGTGGAGCAGCCTGCAGATGATTCTCCAGATGAGCTTCCAAATTTCAAAATTGTACCTTGCCTGCTTGAAGCTGTAAAACAAATCTGGTATGTATATGCCCATATCTGAATGCATGTGATATTGGAGCTACTTACCATATTTTTCGCTCTATAAGACGCACCAGACCACAAGACGCACCTACTTTTTGGAGGAGGAAAACAAGAAAAAAAATATTCTGAATCTCAGAAGCCAGAACAGCAAGAGGGATCGCTGCACAGTGAAAGCAGCAATCCCTCTTGCTGTTCTGGCTTCTGGGATAGCTGCGCAGCCTGCATTCGCTCCATAAGACGCACACACATTTCCCCTTACTTTTTATTAGGGAAAAAGTGAGTCTTATAGAGCAAAAAATATGGTATTTACATTTTTATCCCACACTTGGCAGCATACATAGTTTCCCTTCTCCCCATTTTATCCTACTAGACCAATGTTACCCAATGAGACTCATTGATTAGGGGATTTGAACCCAGATCTCACATGTTTTAGTCTGTGTTATGCATAGTAGCTTTTGGGTATACGTGTACCATTTCATGGGTGCCCAAAATGTTATTTTTTAAAAAGTCCACACTTGAACTACCTGCCAAAGCGTTAGGAAGACTGTACCAAGGGTATTCATATTTATAAGAGGACTGTGCCTCTGTCTGCCTGCACATAGGCTTTTTCCCTATGGAGAAAAGGAGAAAGTCTGTTCATGTAAGAAGGGAACAAGTGTACACACCTGAACAAAAATAGCTTGTTCAAACTATTACTGGAAATGAAAACTCAAGAACTACTTGAGTTTAGCCGCCCTAAGAGTAATTGACTGAGAACTGAGGTAGAAATATTGTAAAAAATATTCACTTTACATAGACATACAGATTTCTTGGTGGTAATAGTTCTAAACATAATTTGTGATTCTTTTCTGCAGCACAGATAAAAGTTCAGAAGGGCTTGATGTTTATATGCATATCCTACAGCTGCTCACCACAGTGGATGAAGGCGTTCAAGCTATTGGTAGGATGCTTCAGTTGCACTTTATTGTAACAAATTCTTTGTTAGACGTTTTCTTCAAGTTGCATGAGATATTTCTTTTTTCCATTCTGAAGTACAGACTCCTGGTAATGGAAAAGAAACTTGGACCTTGCTGTATGATCTGTTTTGTCATGAACTCTGCCAGCCCGATGATCCACCAATTGTTGTTCATGAACAGAAGACAGTTTTGGCTTCTACTTTGTCTGTGTTATCAGCCATCTTCGCTTCACAGACTATATATGGACACAGACATGAATATATCAAGATGGAGAAAAGCAAGTGTATTTTCTTACTTACCACAAGAGCTAATATTTTAGGGATGCTAAGGTTTTTATAGAAAACAGTGGCAGTCTGGAGTTGTGGTATAGGTCACGGGTGATGGGAAATGAGAAAAAGTATATGTTCATCTAGGAAAATGTCTGTGTAGACCACAGTTGTGTGACTCCCCAGTACGGGCAAATTTGCTTCGGTGGCTGGACCCCTTTTAGTGTCTTATATTCCTTAGTTGGGGAATAATTATTTCAATCCTTGGAATGTTCATTGTTTTCATTATAATAAAGTATGTAGAGACACATTCCATTTTTCATCAAAGCTTTCACATCTCAAAACCTTTAATTACTCTGTTACTTAGGGCAGATTACCAAAAATGGTAGTTCATACGTCCATAAAGTTTTTTCTTGTTTTACCTGTCAGATATGCCTCTGATTGATAGCCTGATTAGAGTCTTGCAGAACATGGATGAATGTGGGAAGAGATCTGTAGAAAGCTCCAACAAACTCAAGTCAGAGGAGGCCGAGAAGTTGGGAACAGCTGAGGAGGATTTTCATTTTAAAATCTTGAAGGACATCTGTTGTGAACTACTGTCCAATGTGCTTCAGGAACTTTCTAAGGTAACAGGCATATGAACCTGTAGATTCACATGCTTTTTGTCTCTGCTCTGGTTTTATCACTAGTGCAGTGATGCCCACGATCATCTTTTATATGGGTTACAGCGTTCATTTTGAAATGTTTTCCAGGGTATGGTAAATAACCTCTTGATCACCTGGGCTCCATGTGTGCATTGTCATCATGTGGAGCTTTTCATGGGAGCATGTTAATTTGTTGTCATCTTGCATTTGAACTGCATTGTCAGCATTTTATTATTATTTTATACAGTACTATATGAGCATGTTCATTCAGCTGGATAACAACAAAATACACACACACACAGTGTATTATATGAACTAATAATATTTTGGTGTTTCTAGGAAAACATACTGGAGGCGCTCAAGCAAAGCCATCTAAATGAACAGAAATGTTCCTGTGCGTTTAAAAACCTTCTCCCGTTGTATTCTTCTCCGGTATGTATGATCTCTAAAAATAAGCAAAAATCTGTTGCCCCCAGTAGGTAAATGCAACCCTCAGGCCAAAGAAGGTTAGCCACACCTGATTTAAATAATCCATTTGAGTTGTTCATTAATCTTATTCAAGATGCATGCTAAATAGCCTGGCAATTCCTGTGGTTCACCTGACTCAACTTGTTGACACTTGTATTTTATTTTACACAGGTAGAGAATTTTCTTGAAGTGCTGAATGAAGCCGATCAGGGCCTTGCTGACAACTTAAGAAAAGCATTCCCAAGCTTGAGACTTCAGTCATAGGAGCATATTAATTTTTTTACAGGAAGATTTGGAATCTATTCATTCCTGTTTTAAGAAAGCAACATGAAGAATAAAAAAGCGTGCATTATTTCTGAAACATCTTTGCAAGGAAACTCAGATGAACACCTTCTTAAAGCAAGAATGGAAGCAGTGGAGAATGGCATACAACACAGACTTTAGGAGTACTTGTTTTCCAGCTGCAGTTCTAAGTACTGTACTTGAGGGGGAGTGCTAGCGTAGTTTTATTTGTTAGTAGCCATTGAGGTTATTTGTCTCAACTTAATTGACAAAATAATTGAAGATGCTTCGTTTATTTTGAAACAGTTTGTATGTAGTTTTTAAAAGTTAACTGTTGGGTCTGCGTTTTCTGCAGCAGAAGCTTGAAAGGCGGAAAACATGGCTGCCTTGGCAATAGCCACCAAGGGGTGAGGGCAGGTTTTCTGCCTCTTTGCTGGCGTAAGGAAGGGCGCTGTTTTCTCTGGTGTAGTTGCATCATGGAGATGGGGGTGTCGTTCATACAGTGAACAGTTGTCCAGTAAGGCAGGTATGCCTGTGTCAATGGACAATCTCTGTAAGGACCCTCCAAAAAGTGTGTCTTGTGTGGGGTGACTGTTGACGACAAAAATGTACAGCTTTTATCAGTTTATTTTGCCACACACTGGTCACATCTTTGGAAGGCATATAACAGGCTTATGTGTGAAGAAACTGTGAGAGGTTAAGAGCCCACAAATGGGATTTATGCCGGTTATATTTAAGGACCTAACATTCCTCAGCGACCCTAAAGTATGTAGTATCAAATATCCAGAATGAATTAACTGTACCTAATAAAACTGATTTTGTAACTGATTAGTACTCATTATTGGTACATCCTTAAAAAACAAACCGCTGGCACCTCAGATATGATCCTAATGTTAATTCTGCTGTATAGAGAGTACAAAGGTTTGCCATGTGAATAGCAGAATGCTTCTCTCCTGCACTAATAATCATGATGTCATTCTTCAAATGGCTGTCATTTTGTATGCAAGGTGGAAAACATGCTATCATAAAGTGATTTTTTTTTAAAAAAAACCCTTAACTGTTAATGGTAATATCAATTACAAAAGAATTAATGAATAACTGGATTCCTATATGGTTGCCATGCTCTGTTTTCTCCTTGCTACAACGCCTGTTTTATTCATCATTGCATTTTGCTATCATAATAGTAGTAAAGCAGTGCATTGCTTTTGAGCAGGTCAGACACTGAACAATTAATTAGATGCCATTATTGATACATAACATGCTGTTTTTATAGCAATGGTGGTGATGAAATAATAAATTGTCACTATTGTAGTTGTGGCTTTCTTGTGCAATTGTAGCACTCCAAATTGCACATTTGAGATGTACACATGTTCTGAACAACATGCTCCTGCCTTGCATGTTGTGGATTTCAGGGGGTACATGGTAATTTTTTCAGATGTGCCTGTTATGTGCAGCTGTCATGTATTCTAACTGAAGATGCTGTAGATTGAAGCTAGAGGTTCATACAGGAAAAGCATGCAGTTATCATTGGGCTGCAGCCCAGACCATGCTTCAGAGTTCAGTTTGTTGTAGTTACTACAAACAAAACATGCTGACAATATTTAGGGTAGGTATCCTTACATCCTTCAGTGCACATAAGATGCAATCTATAGAATCCAAAGGCAGTAGCACACTGATTTCAACAAAGCAAGACCAGTAGTAATTTAATTGTGAAGCTTGAAGTTTGTATTTTATCTATTTACCTTAAAGATTTCTAAAGAATTTTATCCTGTGTATTCTACCGATCATGATTTTAAAATCATGTGAAAATCAAGACTTGGCTGGGAAGGAATGTTGCTTTCTTTACCTGAGGTCAGAATCATTTCTCCATGATAGATGCAATTTCTCAGATAACTTTGACATACCATGGAAGCAATAGGAAGATGAGAGAAGAAAAATCCTTTTGGTTGCAGGTTTATAATTCTGCATACTGGTCATGTCAGAAAGAATTTTCACTGGTTCCGATCTGACAGGGTGTATGCTAAGTAAATCTGACATGGTATAATTTTGTTTGGAATAATATTTGGAATAATATTGGTCTTTAGAAAGAGGATGCCCTTTAGAGAAATGGAGTTACTTTGCTCTACCAAAGTTAGCAATATGTTGTTATCTGCATAGAAACATTCTAAACTAAATAATAATTAGATATTTAAACTAGCTTTTATATATAACCTACAGAAGCAATAAATCACATGGAGTGCTCTGTATTAGAAGAAACAAGGCCTGCTCGAGGGAGCCAGGCCTAATGAGCACAGCAACTCTTGGTAGAACTTGCCCTTATGAGGCAGTTGTGGAGGCTGGAAACCCCCAGCTTCCTACAGCTGCCTAAATCTCCCCCTGGTCCTTCCCAAGCAATCTGAGACTAAACCCACACATCTCTCTGCTCTGTCCTCTTCATGTCTCTTCTGATCCAGGGAGGCGGGGAGCTTCTTGCAGCAGCAGCAGGAGATAGCATGGCTTCTTCACCTGACCTCTGCCTCTTGGCCTCCCTTCTCTCATTCAGATTCTGATTCACAGACTTTCCCTGCTCTCTAAACCTTGTTACCTCTTCAGCTTCCTACATCTCCTCTTCCCAGTCTTCTCCCTTGGATCACTCATCACCATACCGCCACCAATCCCCTGGATCTGAGCTTTCTTTTCTTTCCTTGGGGGTTCACCAGCTGGTGCCTATCACAATTTCTCTGTGTCCAACTGGTCCATGACATTGCTTCACTTGCTGGCTACCCTTGACTGGCAGCATGATGTAGAGCAGTGTTTCTCAAAAATGCACCCCAGCTGTTGTTGGACAACAACTCCCATCAGCCCTAGCTAGCAGGACCAGTGGTCAGGGATGATGGGAGTTGTAGTTCAACAACAGCCAGGGACCCAAGTATCTCAGGTGAAAATGTATATTCAGACCCAACTCTAAAGCATCTTTTCCTTTCCTTTCAGATGGAATTGGATCTGGCCCTGGTGGGTAGGTTAATGTCAAGACATTTTTTTCACCTTCGTTGGGGGCAAGGCACAGACATCCTGAAGCACACTTAAATGTTCTCCAACCCTGTGGAGGTATTGAGGAAAGTTGAGTGCACTTTAATTCATGCAGAGAAAGAGCATTGAGGGTGGAGAGAGAGGAAGGCCTATGTGACAGTTTGATGGTGCCACAGAGAAGACTACTAGGCATAACATCAAGGTGCTGAGAGCTGTTTTTAATTTTTTCACCCTGCTGTTCTCTTAAGGCGGGGATGGAACCTCTGACCCACAGGCTAAACTTGGCCTGCCAGTTTTTCCCATTTGGCCCAACCCACCTGCCAAATTTGCCCCCTGGACCTGAAAAAGTTCCCCACTCCTTGGAATTTTAAATTTTTAGTTGGTTTCTTAAGAATCCCAAGATAGAGAAAATCTCTCTTTCTTGCAGCGAAGTGGAGTGTAACATGATACAGACTGCCTTTTAATTTGGGCCCTGAGCTTGTATCAATATTATTTTGGTTGTCATGCAGGGTATTTTCAACAGCATGTGTAGAGGAGAAGTTGTACGTTTTAAAGGCCATCTGCTGTCCCTCCTCAAAGGGGAAATATTTCTCAATTAATTAATTCATAAAAAATATATTTCCTGGTCTGCTGTCCAAACACAATTTCCCTATCTACCGTCAATAGGGTGGTAATGAAAATCACAAGAAAGTCTGTACATACATTTTATGTTGCTCTACATCATGGATGCAGCCTTGTGTGAAATCTTCAATAGGCAGTGACGTCAAAGACGGCGATGATGATAAAGTCTCTTTATCTTTTAAAATCATGCTTATTTTAAGAACTTTCCATATTGCATTTCATTTATCACCATGGAATCATTCAGGAGCAACTTTGTGATAAATTGTAAAGAGTCATTGTCTCTTGACAGCAGGATGGAAACACTGGTCTAGGAATTTTTGATCCATTGCTCAAGGATGTTTCACGTATGCAAATCAATGGCAAGTCATGGTGTAGTTAGGCAGTCAGAGTCTGTGTGTACATCAGGGGTCAGCAAACTTTTTCAGCAGGGGGTGAGTCCACTGTCCCTTGGACCTTGTGGGGGCCTGGACTATATTTTTTTGGGGAAAAACATGATGCAAGAGCACCATGAGCCCCGGTGGCTGCTTACCTGTGTCTTGTGAGTGGCAGGGGTTGGCGGTGGAGGGACAATGAGCGGCGCACGACAGGGCTCCAGAGAGGGGCTGCTTAAAATGGCGGCCACCCGAGCGCTGCTGCTGCTGGCACCAACAAAGCCTAGCTCCCTTCCAATTCTAGGCAGGGTGGGGAGAAGCCAGGAAGAGGAGCGAGGAGGCGCCGTGTGAGGGAGGGAGAGGGAAAGAATGCGCACACTGGTGGTCCATGTACCGTCCGCGGGCCAGATCCAGAAGGCAATCGGGCCTGATCCGGCCCGCAGACCTTAGTTTGCCTACCCATGGGGTACATTATATTCATGCATTGAGAAGCTGTTTCTCTAGTTGTGGAAGCACATGGCATTGGGCCTGTGTTGTTTACATGTCTTGACCTTGGCTGCTGCTTTTCGGATCACCATATCCATCATTTTGCCGCTAGAGAAAACCAGCACCAATGGCCGGGAGGCCAGTTGTTCCCTCTCAAAGGTTTAATGTCAGTCTTCTTGGAAACAGTTACAAGTGTCATTTATGGAAACCTGGTGCAGTGCTGATGCAACCCTCAATGCACCCTCGAAGTGATTGAACTTTTGTTTAGACTCAGAAAGTAGACGTCCAGAGAAACATGTCAGATGCTACGTAGCCCAATGTTGATTTCCCTTCGATGGGGGGAAAAGCTGCAGAGAGCTTTCATAATATTATTAGCTTGGCTGCTCTGGTTCTGGGGTTTACTCAGATTTGAAAGAAGTGGAGTTAATTAAAATTAAACAAAGACCTTCTGTCCCTGCCTGGTTGGGTTCCTTTCCTCTTTCTCTGAGATGACAAAGAAGCTATAAATATAGGGAGCCCTGCTTTGTGTTGTCCTGTCAGGCAAGAGTAATTAAGGAAGCATGACGTCCAGGTGCAGTGTGCTCAATGCATGGCTGGGGAGGAAATGGGACATGTTAAAATTGGCTCAGTGAATCTCCAAGCACACATGATATAGTGATAGGTTATAAAGATGGGGAAGACAGTACTGGTTTAGGTAGCATCCACTTGGCAGTGTCATACTGCTTTGGACAATACCCTCCCCCAAGTGGCCTACTGTAACAAAAAGCTCAAATCTGTTTCACTTGAGATCTATTGGTACGTTATTTTTTTTTCTTTGTGTGTGCACGTACAAAACATAAAACAGAATGGAAACTAACAAGTTACTAACACATTCCCCATGGGCACCTCCCAAGCTGGGAGAAACCATGAACCAGAAACTCAAAAAATGGTTTTTCAACACCTTTTGCACTCCACAAGTGACTTCCTCCATGGTCATCGGGGTCGGATCTGCTCTGCTCCTCTTTTTTTGTCATTCTGTCAATCTTCCTTCCTTCCTTCCTTCCTTCCTTCCTTCCTTCCTTCCTTCCTTCCTTCCTTCCTTCCTTCCTTCCCTCCTTCTGTTCACTGCTTTCCCTTCTCCCTCCTCCTTCCCTTTTTCCTCCTGCAAATCTCACCTGCTTTCTCCAACTTTCTTCTTTCTAAGCCTCACTGGGCCATCTGCTCACACTTCTGTAGGGCTGCTGCGATGGCCCACACCAGGAGCCAAATTCCTCCACTGAGGTGCCCACAGGAGCCTGAGTGCTGTGCCCAGTCACCCAGAGCAGCAGAGGAGTGGCCCAGGAACGTGTAGATGGGCAGCTGAGCTCCTAGCCACTCAGCCAGAGTAGAGACATGTGATTTTAGCACACCCACCCACGCCTGTGTCCTTGGCAGGGGCCAACTCATGATGTCGTCTTTGATCTCTAGGTTGCCTCCATGTTATCATTTGCCAATACAGTAATGCACAGGGTCTACCTGACATCAGATTTTGCTCACGCTAGGCTGAAAGGAAAAGCAGAATCCCCCTAATTAGCTGCATGGATTATATTACGTGTCACATTTGAGAAAGCTTTGCTTTGATGCTGTCTAATGGTTTGTCCCATTTCAAAGCTCGCTTAACTCTTATGACAAGTTAAACAAAACAAGTGAACATCTGTTGCGAGAAGGCTGCAAGATAAATGGAAGAAACCTGAGACATCACAAAATTGCAAAATGACAGTTTGTAAAAAAAAAGCAACAGCCCTCAATCTGAGCTTTGTCAGTGTAGCATGAGACTAACTTCCTTTTTCTCTAATGCTGATGTATAAAGCTGCATCTGAGTATCAGTGGTAAAAACATTTTCTCATCCTAGAAGTAGTATTTGGCTTTATATACAAATGAGCTGTGCCTAGATATTACAGTCCACAGAATAATAATGTAAGGCCGCAATCCTAACCATGTTTACTCAGAAGTAAGTACAATTCAGTTCTATTGGGCTGCCTCCCAGGTAGGTGGGGTTAGGAGTACAGCAGTTTTTAAAAAAAAAGAAAAAAAATGAAAAACAAAACAAGAAAAAAGAAAAGGTTCAATATTATCAGAATATTTATATTCTCAATATATGATGAAGCGAGTCTATCCACAAATCTCTTTCTAAAATATAATCATGAAAAAATGTCAGTTTAGGTCATTAATGCTATATCTCAAATGCTAAAACAATTCAGAAGGAGCAGAAAGGAGTTTTATGTCCACAGCCCTCAGCCCTATTTGCTAGAATACTGACCTGAAAATTTACTCAAAGCTAACATATTGTGTAAGTCAGTTACATAGCTACATAATTTTGTGAACAATAGAGGAATATGGTTTTTTTTTGGCTCCATTTGATGTCCCATTACATCTTTAATGGCTCTTAATTCTTCTCTCCAAAATGTAGTACTAATAGGTCTAATCCTGAAGATATAAAAGCAGTCCATGTGCACAACAGAACATCTCCAGAGGACAGCTGATTTTATGTGATACAAAAAGAGGTTCATCTCTAAAATAATATGGGAAGAGTTCTATTAGAAATGAGTTCACATTATTGTTTGTATAATATTGTTGAATATACCACTCACCATTCAACAAAGTGGTTTACAGTACAAGTATAAAGCTAATAGACACACATAGTTAAAATACACAACAAAACAATTTCACCCAAATGTTAAACATCCACAATTAAAATGTGCAATGAAACAGCACAACAAATTGGTTCTAGAGCAGGCAGTGACTTTCTTTCTGGTTCTGCTTGAGTTAATATTTTTTTCTGTATCTTCTAGATGTGTGGAATTCTGGGGAAAGAATCATTTCTGAAATTTGACCCAAGGTAAGAAGAGAAATATTCTGCTCTGGAAGACAGTGGTGGCAAGACCTCACCTTGGGGGTTGTTTGGTCATCTTTGTGGGCGCTTTATTGCAGCTGGCTGAATAGAAACGAGGAAGATCATACATAGATTATTTTAAAAAATAGCCAGAAAAGAACTTCCTGCTTTGTTAGAACTGGCAGGGCTTTGAACTGTAATTAACCAGATCATTTAAACTACAAAGGCTGGTCAGTCTCTTTCCCTTGATGTGAACATGTTGCTTATAAGCTTTTCCCACTCAGCTTATTATAGTGAAATATTCAATAGGAGCACCTACTATTTACGGTAATTATGGCTTTGATTATTTTGAGTCCACGTAAAAGAACTGAATATATTACTGCCATGCTCTGTGCAATCACAGGGCTTTTTGTTCCGAATTGCATCTACTTACATTTAGTAAGATTTTCTCCTGAGTTAGTGTGATTAGCAGTGCTTTGTTTTGTTTTTAAGAAAAACAGTGCTGCCACTCACCATGAAGTTGTTACAGGAAGTGCCACACTTTTAGCATTTGAGAAAGAAAAAAGGTGCTGGTATTGCATACCATTGAGTACCCCCAGAAAAAAAGCACCAGATTAGGCCTGCAGCCTTAAATGCACAGTCCTAGGTCTTACAGTTGCAATTAACTGCTTTGCTCTGTGCTGTGCTGTGCTGTGCTGTTTTATGATATTTCTATTGTTTTATTGATCTCTTATTGTTACCCACTCTAAGATTGCTTTTTGGTGATGGACAGGATGTAAATGTTTTCAGCAAATGAACAAAAATAAGAAGTTACTCTTCTGGAAGCATTTCAAGTTGCTTCCTATGGTTCCAGCCGAGCACAGAGCAGAAAGCTGAGAACACAGCGAGAATTGGGCATCTGGGTGCACTTGAAGTCCTAAATCTAGATGTTGACTTCTTCAGGCACTGCCAAGTTGTCTTGCAAACATATCAAATGGTTAACTACGGTTTGAGTTTTACCCCTACTCTTTGCTGCATTTTAGAAAACTTTGAATAAACCTGGCCAATGCAATAACTGGACAATATGTTTGCTCAGTCCAGTCATTCATCACAGCCCAAGTACTGTTTGACTTGCATTCAAATGATTGCTTAACTCCACATGAACAGAATTACTTCTCCAAACAGATGCAAAGGCAAACATGTAAAGTGAGATCAGGCTATGGATGGATGTGTTTTGCCAGATTTACACAGCGTTTCATGAATAGATGTTACTCAGCTTCATTATTAACCATACATTGTACTGATCTTCATTATTTTGGGATATTTAACATAAGAGGACCACTCATGGATCACATCCAAAGGCCCGTCTAGTCCAGCAGCCTGTAGTCACGATGAATAACCTTGGGATGAATTTACGATGAATTTACCTATGGGAAAATCACATCCAGAACATGACCATAACAGCACTTTCCTCAATTATGCTGCCCAGCATCTGGTATTCAAAGGCATACTGCATCACTAGTAACCACAGATACCTTAAACTCAATGAATTTGTCTAAGCCCATTTTAAAGCCATCCAAGTTGGTGGCCATTCCAAATTTTGCTGTATTTCTCTTCCTTTGCCAGGTCACCTTATATATTTATTTATTTTTATAATTTTGTATTAAATTTTTCCTTTACAAATAAATCCGTACAACCATGTTTACAAATTTCCTGTTTTTGAACTTCCACCAGCACCTCCCTCAATCATCCATTTTTCTTATCTTCACGCATTTTCTATATAATATTGCCAATTTAATATTATCCTTCCATCTCTAGCCAGGTCACCTTATACAATGACCCCCCCCCAATTCCTTCTCCACCTGCCATTTTGCAGTTATGTGACCCTTTCCAGTGTATATGTCATCTGCCTTCTCTAGAACCACACCTAACCTTAGCCCCAGAAGGAGGCTATCATTTAGTACATCTCCAGTAGATGTGCTGGTTTAGCCACTGGTTTCCTGCATCTCCATCATTCATCATCTGGCAAAAGACCTAACTGTTTGAAGGTCAGTGGTATCCAGTATGACAGAAATGCACAGTTTCTGGTTTAGAACCACAGTGCTGCATTTTGAAGATGCTAATCATGTCCTAATTGGAATTGGAGGTATTATGCTTCCTCCAACCTGTTTTTGCAAAAGGCTTAGGACTTCACCTGCTTTTGCCCCAGAACCTTGAGGATTTTGTCCTAATTTACCTCCATGTGGCACTCAGCTCACATGAAAAGGTCGGACATGTGCAGACTAGGGAATCAAGATGACTGGAGGGACCTCTTCTGTCAAGAGAAATGATGCCGTAAATTTGCTCAGACCTTTGGAGCACCTTTTATTTCTAAAACAGAATAAAGCTTACTCAACAACACAGATGACCTTGAGAGGTTTGGAAAGATTTTACACCTGCCTGATTATCTCCCTTCATTACAGTAGCCCTGAGGTAATTAATCTTGCCTTCCAGTGACTAAAAGATTAATTTCAAAGTAGACTCTGCAGCAATACAGGTTAGGGGGTTTGAGTTGCACTGAGGGTGTTCCCAGGATACCAAAAAGGCTGCCCTTGCCCTTATTTTTTAAACCAAATAAAGGGAGAAGTAGAAAAGAACGTCACATTCAAAACTTATTGTTTGCAATACTCCTGAGGTGTACCTTTAAAAAATAAGATACAAAGAAATTTAGTTTAGAGGCAGAGCACATATTTTGTAATCAGGTGGTTTTTCGTTTCACCACTGCCATCTCCAGTTAAAATAATGAAGTAGAATAATAGAATCATAGAGTTAGAAGGGACGCCAAGGGTCATCTAGCCCACCCTCTGCAATGCAGGGATCCTGCGCACATCTGGGAGGGCTCAAGTCTAGAATGTAGAAGACTCTGTGTGAGATATTGGAGCTCTGCTGCTAGTTAAAATAGACCTGGGATTGCCAACCATTTAGGTCTACTGGCCCAGTTGGCTTCCTGAGCAGTTGATATGGGCACCACCCTCTCTGGCCACTTTTCTCCCCCAGGTCAGCTTCCCTACCAGAGACAGAGAGAGACTGTGTGTGTGTGTGTGTGTGTCTGCACATTCTGCTTTCCCAATAAATCTGGGCAAAAGTCCAATCTAGTAGAATTAATATGAGCCTTGAAAAACCCATAGAAATGAAAGAGGAAGTGGGAAAGAGTGTCATTCTTCCAACTTCCTCCCTCATAACTACTGAAGGCAGAAGAAGGTAACCGCCCTCACCGCCTCATGAGACCAAGCTGGCAGGGAGTGGAGAGGCTCAGAAGTTTCACAGATACTAGACGATTGTCACTGTGTTCGCAGGAGCCATGCTGCCGACCCCTGTAGTGGAGTTTTGAACTAGATGGACAAATCATCCGACCTGCTTAAATGCAGCTTCCTATGATCTTAAGCTGGCAACTCACCCTTTCATTTACTGACAGAAAGTACAAGTGGTGAAAGAATAAGTGATACAAAGTACAGAAATCTATACTACTTGAATGCATGGAAAACTAAATAGTCCACTGGTGTAAGGTTGTTTTGCTCCTTAAATTCTCAGGGGCTAACCCAGCCAGATGGGTGGGGTATAAACAATAAAATTATTATTATTACCAACTGCACTTCTGTGAATCAGCATCTTTCTCTGCATATAAATACTGACTGAAGAGGGCTGAGAAGGTTTATTTAATGAGACTAATTGCAGGGGGATAATGTAATTGGAAGCCGAGCTTCTCAGAAAAGGTGTTAGCTGTGGCCTGTGGCCAAAGGATATGCATCCAAGCTGGCACACATGACAAAATTCAACCTGGAGTCCGTTTGCTGACCCACTTTCCAGAAGGATCAGAGTTGCTCCAGATTCATCATTATCTAAAGCTGTGAGGTGGCCTTTTCAGCAGTACAGGGGGAAATGCATCCAAATGAGGAATGAAATTAAAATTAGAGCTCTGATCATTTTTAGGCCCTGAAGAAAGATTCCAAATGTGGGAGGCCAGTTAGATCAGAAAATGTCTGCCATGAGATACACATCATGAGGTGAAGCACAAATGTAATGTCACAAGAGACGAAGCCTAGACATGGATGGTCTTGCTCTTTTTCTCTGTTTTTGTTTTCTATATTTTGGTGTCTTTCCCTGTATTTGCCATTTCTACACTTATGTTGCCAGATTCAAGCTGGGCATCTGATGAAGGAGGGCAGCAGGGAGTATGAGAGGAATGGAGAAGAGAAACAAAGAAGAGAAACACATTGGAGACACTATAAAGCAGTAAACAAAACAAAAAGGGGCAGGAGTAGAACTGACATACAGAGTGTGATGGAAATGGAATTTGCCATATTTTCTGGAGCAATTCTTTGTAGCTGTAATATAAAGGCATCGTTCAACTTCTTCTCACATATTGGCCAGCATCCAATAATGTCTGTCCTCTTGCACAGTGGAAATTTGCTTGAGCAACAGAACTCTTGGTTTTTCTTTCCCACCTATGCCAGACACCCAAAGGCCCCTTCCCAATCTACTCCAGAGTCCTCCAATCTCTGGGGTTTTGAGGGGCATGCAGAAGGATGCAGGTGGGAAGGGGAGGAAGAAAAAGCCCTGCTGGGTGAGTGGGCATCTCCTCTCGCTATGTTGGACCTCTCACATTGTGTCATACTGTGCAGAATGAACATTTACATCAATTCCTGCTTTGTGTATGCCTAGAGAATTGTGTGAGCAGATGGTGGTTATGAAACCCCCTTTGAATCCCTGGATTTTTCTTGTAGAAACAAGGTAAAATAGTGACATGCTAATTTTGAATTAATCCCTTTGAGAGCATGTGATGAAGGGATGTGACAGGCACATCTCTGCATCTTTGTGAAGAACATTCACAAAGATCTTGGGATGTATATTTTGACACAGCACGTTTTGAGAAAAGAAGCAAAAAGGCACACACAGCTTTACATCGTAGGTGGAATTCACCTAGTACAAATTCTGGAATTACCAGCATAAGCTGGTTTTTAATGTGTTTTAAACGTGGTAGGTTTTGAGACAAGAAAGTGTTTTCTCACTGTGAACCATTGCCATTCTCAGAGAAAAAGGGAGGCGTTCATGGTGAATTCTGGCACTTCTTTTGCTATGCTCCTGGGGTCTGTGTGCAGTCACTAAGGACCCCTGATGTCCTTTGAAGGGAAAATATGAGTGGTAGATCTGTAGACTACTTAGCCCTGATTCAGGCAGAACAAGCACTTAGGCACTCTTTAGAAGCAGGACAACAAAACAGGCAGTGCTTAATACTGAATGGCACTAGGATCCCAAACACTTTGTGTCATGATCAAAAGGTGAGGCGTGACGAAATAGTCAGACATTTCCCCCCTTGTAAAACAGCGTTGCGCCTTTAGTCATATGATTCTTTGTCAACAGTACAAAGCTTAGAAATGTTCCTTGACATTGGAGTCAAACTTCCGTTATTCAAACAGGCGAGAGGAAGGCAATTGGCCCTAAACATGACTCTCTTTATTTCCCAGTGACGTCAGTTCTGTATTCAGACCATGCCTTTTATTAGTTCCTTGTAAAAGGTCTCTTCAAATACATGGGGCCATGAATTCCATCGAGAGGAGTGAGGGAAAATAGGATAGGGCAGCAGTAAGTATCCAGTGAATCAAAAACCCAAGCTTGATCCTAATTTGATTAATTCATGCTTTATGACTCTTCTCAAACCAGACTACAGGTCACTGGCTGCCATCTGTCTTTTTTAAAATTTTAAATGCTCAGTGACCACATACTTGAGGTGATTTCATCTACCTTTACTCTTTCTTATCTGTAGACAAGTGCTCCGTTTTCATTTGTTGTGGTGGTTTTATAGCTCTGTGTTGGCCTTCTGAATCCCAATAATGGTTGTGTTGGCTAGGGCTGAAGAGAGTTGTAGCCCCAGACATCTGAGGGGCCCCAGGCTGGGTAAGCAAACCAAAATTAAAAGCTCACCATCTTTAGGTTTGATAAGGGACAGTCCTCAATACAAAGGACCTTCACAGAATCAACAGCTTCTCAACACCAGCCTGGCTAGGCTTTTGCTCTCTAGAATATTAGAACTGTAATTCCCATCAACTCCAGCCATGATGACTGGGGCAGATGGGGGCTGTGGTCCATGAACTGGACTACATCTGGGAAAGGCTGTTTTGGGCTGACCTCTTGCGCTACGACAGAATATCACATCAGGCAATAGCTCAGTGGCAAAGTGCATACTTTGCTTGTCAAAGGTCCCAGGTTCAAATCTCTAGAGAACTGGAAAAATTCCTCCCCAAATCCGTGGAGAGCTGCTGCCAGTCTGTGTGGATATGGATAATACTGAGCTAGAGGGACCAATGATATGACTTGAGGGCCCTCCAGAATGGCAAGGTTTACTTTGTGGTTTTATTCTGCAACATCTCATTGATGTAATAAAGGTGCATTAGTGGTGGTGGATTTATACTGGACCGTCCACACATGATTCCATTTTATTAATAGTTCTGCAATGCTTCTCCAATACAGTTGTACCTTGGGTTACAGATGCTTCAGGTACAGGCACTTCAGGTTACATACTCCGCTAACCTGGAAATAGTACCTTGGGTTAAGAACTTTGCTTCAGGATGAGAATGGAAATCGCACAGCGGCTGCGCAGTGGCAGCGGGAGGCCCCATTAGCTAAAGTGGTATCTCAGGTTAAGAACAGTTTCAGGTTAAGAACGGACCTCCAGAACGAATTAAGTTCTTAACCCGAGGTACCACTCTATTGCCACGTTACTGCAATGTGGAGAGAAACATTTGTGTTACAAAACATTATAGGAGTTCAGCAACAAGCTATGGGACATGCGCTGAATGGAAATGAAACAATATGTCTGTCCCAAAGCTTTTGCAGATGCAAACAACATGGAAAGCAGGATCGTGAGGAACCGCCCCAGTACAATCATGAATTCGCATCCTCGTGAAGGTGCCATAAAAAACACATTGGGGCGACATAATATAACTTCCATGTTTCTGAATACCTTTTTGGATTTTTCTTGTACAACACAGAATTGTTCCATTTCAGGACCCAACTTTCCCTGACATGAATTTTGTGGCCTGCAGTCATAATGTAATCCAAGGCAAGGGGCTTAGTTTGCAGCATGTCAAGAAGTGAGATTTAAGTTTTCTCTACTCAGTCATGATCCCCACAGAACTGCCCCTGTGCTGTGATTAGTGATAGAAAATAAAACCTCCCATTGTGGTCCCTGTGACCCTTTTTTGTATCACTATTTGCAGTGGGGGAGCATTTCAATCAGGATCACTGCTGGGGAGGAATAGTAGAACCTCTGCTCTGCGCCAAGCATTGTGGCACTGCTCAAAATCAGCTTCCCCTGCCAATAACAGCATTAAAAAAATAAAAATAAATTCCTGATGTGGCTATACTTTACCCATTAGCACATATCGCACACTCCATTTCAAAAACAATTTCCTAGGTGGAATAAGGTGGCCCGGCTGTTCAAGAAATACAGGTCTGACTCTTTACTCCAGCTCCAGCATGCTTTCCATTGCTGGTTTCTGAAGCTGAGAACACATGATGTTAACCACAATCTATGTGAATCTGGTAGTTTCTTGAGAAATAACTGCTGTTTTATGTCTTTTCCGTCAATCCTGCTTCCATCCATTTAAGCTGTAAAGGTAAAGAGACTCCTGACCATTGGGTCCAGTTGTGGATGACTCTGGGGTTGTGGCACTCATCTCGCTTTACGGGCTGAGGGAGCCGGCGTACAGCTTCTGGGTCATGTGGCCAGCATGACTAAGCCACTTCTGGCGAACCAGAGCAGCGCACGGAAACGCCGTTTACCTTCCCGCCAGAGTGGTACCTATTTATCTACTTGCACTTTGACGTGCTTTCCAACTGCTAGATTGGCAGGAGTTTAAGCTGAGGTGTACACATTTCAGACATCTCTTGCACATTGCACAGATAATGGTCTCATTGAATAGAAGCTGGATGGGCTGCAGGCATGGGGAAAAACTCAGGCAAGGCACATCAGGTGAAGCCATCTCCACCTCTGGTGTGTACAGCAATGTAAAAATGGGACTTGAAATGCACCGGGGCAACAACAATCTTGTTGCATTTTAAGTGGCTAATATTTACATACTTCAATTCTGATGCACTTACTTGCAAGTAAAAAAAGATAAAGGTAAAGGACCCCTGGATGGTTAAGTCTAGTCAAAGGTGACTATGGAGTGTGGCACTCAGCTTGCTTCAGGCTGAGAGAGCTGGTGTTTGTCCACAGACAGCTTTCCGGGTCATGTGGCCAGCATGATTAAATTGCTTCTGGTGCAACGGAAACACTGTTTCCTTCCTGCTGCAGTGGTACCTATTTATCTGCTTGCACCGGTATGCTTTTGAACTGCTAGGTTGGCAGAAGCTGGGAAAGAGCAACAGGAGCTCACCCCGTTGTGTGAATTTGAACAGCTGGCCTTCTGATCGGCAAGCCCAAGAGGATCAGTGGTTTAAACCACAGCGCCACCCGTGTCCCTGCAAGTATGCCACATGGAAGATAGTGGGATGTACTTATGGGTAAAGCTATATAGCACCTTGGTCACATATCCACACCATACATTTAAAGCACATGGCTTATGCAAAGAACCCTGGGAACTGTAGTTCACCCCTCACAGAGCTACTATGGTTCCCAGGATTCTTTGAAGAAAGCCATGTGCTTTAAATGTCTGGTGTGGGTGTGGCCATAGGTTGTGTGGTTCTTTGTATCCTGGCCAAAATCTTTCGACTAGCAGCTTTGAACTTTGCAAGACTGAAATACTGCAGTCTTTTGTTTAGAAAAATAAATAAATCTTAGAACTGCCACTGAATGAGATAAACCTCTGGATATCAAACTGAGTCACTAGATGTCCTCACAGTGAATAACCATTCATAAAAGATTTGAGGTAAGTGATTCAGAGCTTAGGTAATGTCTGGGAAAGTGTTTTGTGTTTGTGTGATATATGATTTTTCAGTAATTTAGTGAAACAGAGAGTGTCTTGAACAAATGCCACTGTCTTGGTAGAAAAACACACACACTCCTGGTAGAAACACAAAGGGTAGGCTTTATGTTTCCAACACAACTGTTGGTCAAATGGAAGAAGCATTCATAGGGTCAAACTCCATCCTTCTAGCTGACAGAGTAAACACCAGCAGCTCTTTTTCTGCCCATGTAGAACCTGATGTGAATTAGAATTGCCGTGAGGCACCTACCATTCAGGAAGTTCTCCCTTGCTGTATTTTTAAACGCCTGATCATTCTTCAAATGGACCTGTGAATTACCGGTAGGTAAGGGGACGCAGGTGGCGCTGTGGGTTAAAGCCTCAGTGCCTAGGACTTGCCGATCTCGGCGGTTCGAATCCCTGCGGTGGGGTGCGCTCCCGCTGCTCGGTCCCAGCGCCTGCCAACCTAGCAGTTCGAAAGCACCTCCGGGTGCAAGTAGATAAATAGGGACCGCTTACCAGCGGGAAGGTAAACGGCGTTTCCTTGTGCGGCTCTGGCTCGCCAGAGCAGCGATGTCACGCTGGCCACGTGACCCGGAAGTGTCTCCGGACAGCGCTGGCCCCTGGCCTCTTAAGTGAGATGGGCGCACAACCCCAGAGTCTGTCAAGACTGGCCCGTACGGGCAGGGGTACCTTTACCTTTACCTTTAAGCATGCCAGGGACACAGATCTCTTTGCTTCGGAAGAATGTGTTTGTCCTGCATTGATTATAAAATATATATACTCATAGCTTTTGATCTTATTCAAAATCATGTTTATAGTTGCATAAAGTTAGCCTGGGCTTAATTTGGGATTTCTAATGCCAAATACCTTTAAAGGTGTCCATTGCAAGGCATTGGATGAATGAGGCAAGGTGGAGAGGTTTGAAGGCACAAGCTAAGCAGGTCCAGGTCTCGTCAGTGTCTGGATGGGCGACCCCTTGGGAGCCTAGTGTCCACCACCTTGGGTTCTGCGATAGAAGAAAGGTGGGATATAAATGCAATTAAATAAACATAAAATATCCCACACCCTGTACCAGCTGTAGCCGATGTGATACTCTCCAGATGCTGTTGGATTACAGCTCCCATCATCCCTGATCACCAGCCATGATAGCTGAAGCTGATGAAAGTCGTAGTACAACAACATCCAGAGGGCACCAGCTTGGCTACCCCTCCAACTAGCCAAGCCATCTTGGCTACCCCTCCAACTAGCCAAGCCATCACAGAGTGAAAACAGCTGCAAAGAAATTGGAGGGCTCTGTGCAGTAGGATGGGGCCCTTTGCATTACTATTATTTGTCGTAATGTGTAATGAGTTTGCACTTCGTTTTCATATCAAAGAGCAAACATGAGATTTGGCCGAACTCTGTTTCCTTGATGCTGACAAGAGCGTGTTTATAGGGAAGGCAAGCAAAATTAATATGTAAAGAAAAGCAAGCAAAGTATGTGAGAACAGGAATCCATGGTAATGACTTGCATACACATGATACATCTAGTGATAATATCATTTTCCACAAATTTATTACCCCATGTTATCAACACAGTGACCTCATAATATATAAACTAAAGTTTGAACAGCAGCACTGATTATATTGGTAGCAACTAGCAAGAGCTGAGAATCATGTTCAGAACCAAAAGGAGAACAGCTCCTCCATGTTCATAATATACCGTATTTTTTGCACCATAACACTCACTTTTTTCCTCCTAGAAAGTAAGGGGAAATGTCTGTGCGTGTTATGGACGAAATGCCTACGGGTGGCATGCCTACGGATTTTCCTCCTCTAAAAACTACGTGTGTGTTATGGTCGGGTGCGTGTTATAGAGCGAAAAATACGGTACCTTTAGATTAGAAAGAGCTGAAGTCATGTTGTCTTTTCAGCACCACTGATGGAATAGCTACAATGCCCTAGCCTACGAAGAGGATCGTAATAGTATTAAGTACAGCAGCGTTTCATAACCAAGCAAAGCACCATTTTGTTACCCCAAGTTTTCACTTCCAGGCAGGACCTTTTGGGGTCTGTGCGCACACTGGTCTGATGAAGGATTGTGGATGTCCATCAAAAAAATGGCTGCTGTATAAATGGGGCCACTCGCATTTGCATGATTTCTACATGGGTTTTCTCCTAATCTACCATCTAATCACAGATCCCATCTGCTTCTAGGTAAAAATAAGAGCTCCAGCACAAACTACTGGGTCCACCATGGCAGATTCTTTGCTCTGGTGCTCTGGCAAGAACTGTGGAGGTGTTTTTTTTTTTAAGTACAATCCATAGAAGCCACTGTCATCTTCCATTTCTTTTATTTAAAAGCATTAACTAACTGCTTAATGTTTTAAAAAATGGAGTGTTGAGAGGAGGCAGAGGGAGAAATAGATCAGAGGGGCTGGAACGGGAGGACAGAGAAATATGTATCTAGTGCAGAAAGAAGCATCTCATTCTCTGGATAAGTCACTTCCTGGTTCACACTCAGATGCTGTTTTGAAATGTCATGGGCATGGAAGAGAGAGCTGGTCATGGATAGTAATGGGGAAGTTAAAGAACTGAATGTAGCTGAGACTCGAGACAAGTGTATCCATCCCACCCAAAATCCTGTAAAACCAACATGGAGAAAACAAACCAAAGCAGCTCAACCAAGGCTGAGGCATTTGTGAGTTGGGGAGAACATGGATGGAATGCGATGACTGGGATGACTGGATTGAATGGGATGACTGAAGCACTTTATGCTACAACGTTTTGTGCAAGCGCCCTTCATGGTTATCCCCAAGCCTATTTCCCCCCCTACTTGACAAAAATAATAGGATAAATGCCTTCCTTCATAGGATTGCTGTTAATATGAGTGAAATAATGGCTACCTTTTGAGTTTAAGTGGCATAAATGAGCTCCCCTTTAAAGCAGGGTTTGGGGAAGGGGCAGGTCTCCATCCACATTTACAAGTGGGGAGGCTGTAAATGTGGACCAAGGTTTCAAGCCTCAAAAAATTGCTCATGCATACAGAACAGCACACGCGTATTGGTACATTCCACTCCAGATAACGTCAGTATTTCCAAAGAGCTTTTGTACCTCTGAATCATGCTGGGGGAGAGGATATAGATTTTGCTCAAGGGCCAGTTGTGTTCCATTTCATTGGGTGTATTTTTCCTATGCTAAGACACAGAAGCATGTTCAAACATTCAAGCCAAAATGTCATTTGTGTTGTGAACTTAACAGCAACAGCTTGGAGACTTCCAAAGTCTATGCCACCACAAGGAGCTCTTCCCTTCATACTACAACAAAAGCTCCTGGATAATATCCCTAACGTCTCTGCTGCTTTATGGATCCTTCTCACACTTCAAGCATCAGTGGCAAGTGGTGAACATGGTGTCTCAAAGCTCAAACTTATAAAAACTTGACTACACTCAACAATGACTAGCTGGCTTGGCAGCTGCTATATCAGTTGAACATGTCCAAGCAGGGGCACTTGACCCAAGGGAACTGGTGACAAAATTTGTAAAGGAAAGGGTACACAAAATGAGATTTTGATGTGCTTGATGAAATCAAAACGACATCAATTTTTGGTGCCAAATCATTCCGAACAAACTTTTGCATTTGAGACAGATAATCAAAGGTGGTTGTACTACTTATTCTTGCAATTAATAATGATAAATTTAGCAGTTTCAACTTTTGAGCTTGTCTTTTTTTCCCTACAAGACACCTGTTTTTCAGCAGTGAAGTTTGCTTTTATTTTCTTTTTTGAGGGGGTGCAAGTAATTAGCCTCGCCTAGGGTCAAAATAGCCTGGTGCCGGCACTGCCTGAATACTGCTGTGCAGTGTGTCGAATTTGAGTGTGCGCCCCAGAGCTCCGGAGCATAGAAAACCATTACGAAGACGAAGGCTATTGCCTTTACCTCCCGACGCCTGCGGCCCTGCAGCGCTGCATCCACGTGAAGCGTGGGGAGGGGCTCTTCCCGCACCCCCCTCTTTGCTAGAGATTAGGCGTGTCTCTTCCTGGGACCCCCCCCCCTCCTGTCCATAAATAGCCAAGCCCCAGGAGGCGCGCAGACCAGAGCAGCCACAGAGCCACCGACTGCAGCCTGTTCTGCCAGCGGCGTCACAGCATGTACACCAGCAGAATGGAGGTTCCCAGGAGGGGGCGATCCTTCGACTCCATGAACACCAGCTTCGGCGAGAACCAGCTCAACAACGTGGTAGGAAACCTCTCCTCTTTGGCCATCCTCAACGAGGTAGGTGTGCGCAGCAGGAGAGGCGCTTCTTGACTTTCATTCCACTTCTTTTAGATTCCTCCCTGATCCAGGAGATCTCCCGTGGTTGGTCTACTATCTGGTCATGCAGAGAGAGCCACGGTGACATTTGTTTTTTTGCTTTTGATGAGTTTGTGTCTGTTTGAAAAAGAATCGTCTAGTAGTCAGATCACAACTGCATTTTAAAATATATGAACGATGATATTTTAGGATATTGCACCGCAAAAAGTTTTTGAGCTGCTGGGAGAACATCGTTCGTGTGCGGCTTTATATTATAAATATACTAAAAATACATCAAGTACTTTGGGACTTAAAACCTCCACAAGAAATGACACCTCCTTTTCAGAAGTGGAAGAACCCTCTGGTGGGTCCACAGGAAACCTTACACAATATATTCAAATTCGCTCCAACTTATACAAAATGATAGGTATATGTTATTGCTTAGTGCATATTCTGCAGCAAATTCGGCCAGCTGTGCGGTTCTGTTTGCCCTGCTCTCCCCCACTGGCAGTCCCAGTAACAAGTGATGCAATTCCACACTGAAAGGTGCATTTTACAGCATCACTTGTTTAAACACCCTCAGACAGGTCAGCTATCGGATCTAAGCTAGCTGCAAACAGGGAGACTTTGTGGAGAATGAAGAGCAAGTGAGAGTCAGTGTGGTGTAGTGGTTAAGAGTGGTAGACTCGCAATCTGGGGAACCGGGTTTGCATCCCTGCTCCTCCACATGCAGCTGCTGGGTGACCTTGGGCCAGTCACACTTCTTGAAGTCTCTCAGCCCCACTCACCCCACAGAGTGTTTGTTGTGGGGAAGGAAGGGAAAGGAGAATGTGAGCCACTTTGAGACTCCTTAGGGTAGTGATAAAGCGGGATATCAAATCCAAACTCTTCTTCCTCTCTCTCTGGGACTGGCAACTATCACAATGGCTAAAAAGCACCCAGTCCTTCAAAAGACTAGATGAGGATTAAGCTGGGCAAGTTTCCATCTCATCTCTGCAATTTGAAAACTCACTGCCCAATTGTCCTACCACAATTGATAATATAATCTGGATAAATTTGGGGCATTAATCTAATTAAGGGCACCAACATCTCAGGAAGGCACTGTAGCCATGTAACTGAGAAAAGGTGGGCACCCATTCTTATTCTGAATAGCCCTCTGTAAAGTCAACTGTATAGATTGATCCTTGCAGATGTGAACTTCCAGGGAATAAGAGATTCCCTGCCTGTGTGTACTTTGGGGTGTCCACCTTGTCCCCTTGCCCATCTGGTGTACAAGAGGTCATGACATACTGAGGAATATCTCAGTATGAGAAATACCCTGAATATTTGCAGGGTAGTGCAGATGGACACCCTTTCATCAGAGAGTGTTAAAAAGGGACCTGCAGACTGAGCGTGATGTTGCACTCAGATTCCATCCAATGTCTTACTTGCATCTTATTTATCTTCCTCTTTGCAAATGCTCATTTTCCTATCCTAGACTCCTTTCGGCTAGCCCCTGTCTTTGTAAGTGCTAAATGACATACAAGTGCCTTTGAACTTCTGCATCCTGTCTACAAAAAATAGGGAGATGCATGAGCAAGGCATGTGTGCTATGCTCATCACCTGATGTTACCCTTCAGCATATGACGATGAAATGCTATTTCTGTAGGCTGCACTTTTGGGGGGCTCACATCGCTTGCAGCCACTGATAGACCAGTCCTCAGCGTTAACAATGAAACTTTTAAAAAGTGATTGATGCTGGTGGCCATTGTAGCTTCTAGTGACAAGATGTTCTGTACATGAGCCGTGTGTTTTGTGACGGAGTCCTTCATTTGGCTTACCATCTTTAATCCACTGCCTACCAATGATGACTTGATAGTTTGTTTGTTTTGCATGCAGGTGTGAATAACCTCTCCCTTTCTAATCTCCCGACTTCGCTAATCATATTATAATATAAGCCCATCATCTAAGTCATCTGAGTTAACCTTCCCAATGGTTTAAGTCTGTCTTCATAAGGATGATCTCACTTTCCTGATAATTCCCTCTGACTATCTTTTGCTATCTAGCCAGCTTTGCTATATTGTCACCATTTTACCCAATCCTGCTACCCCATCTAAGGTATTCAAGATACCAGGTCAAATAAATATATATTATATTGGTCAGCAACTAGCTTCCCCAGAGGGCTAGTTGGAGCAGGAGTGAATGGTGGAAGAACAGCCCCTGCCAGCAAGTTATTTTACTACAAATGCCACTTTCCCTACCCTACATTTGCTGGTGCCAGACAGCTGATTTATAGGAACCAGATTTGTCCCACAGGCTTCCAGTTGCTGCTACTGAATTTAATATATTTGTACCCCATCACGCCAATCATTCAAAGCAGGCGTTTAAAAACCACCCATGTAACAGAGAGCTTTGCAAGCTGTAAGAGCCGTATTTATAGCCACCAACAGCTAGTGGTCCAGGAGTACATGGCAAACTGAGGCTGCTGCAGTGCCCTGGGGGTCTTGCAAGAGACAGTGCCGGGGAAACTAGCTTAGAAGGTAAGAGGAGATTTACCTCTTCTGAACCTGCCATTGATGTCAGCAGTTTGAAGATCCTGTTCTTGAGATCTGGAGCAGATTAAGGAAGAGGCAAGTCTACATAAGCAAACTAAGCCCATTCTTGTAATGAGAGTTTTCTGTAGATAGCTTTGTTGGAACCAATCAACCCTATGCTGGCTGGCTGTCAAGATAGGCAAACCCAAGAGCAGGGTTCAATCTCCACTTGGTTATGAAGCTCACAGGGTGACCTTGGGCTAGGAACTGCCTCTTAGCCTAACCTACCTCACAGGGTTGCTGTGGGGATTAAATGAGGAGGGGGGAAACCATGTTTTCTCTTTAGAGAAAAAGGTGGGATTGAAATACAACAAATAAATAATCAATAAATTGAACCCTAAGGGGAGGTTTGCTACTGATTTTAGACCCATGTAGGTTGTACTAGACATGATGCAAGCAGGGTTGTTTCAAAATTATAAAAACTAATCCATGTTGACTATTTCCTTCCTTCCTGAGCATAAAGCCACAATTTTCTGGATCTACTCAGAGCTAGCTAAGCGTCAGACAGAAAGGTCGTAAAAGCCATTGTAAAAAGTTAAAATCATTAGTAGGATCGGAATTACACGTAGTTTAATGGTGAATTTTGGACACAATGGATTATTGAATTATTATAAAAGATGCAGGAGGAAATGATCAACAATAGGACCCACAAAGGGGAGGAGGGAAGTTCAGGTGATTCTCTGAAATCCCATTTCTATGCTGCATGTTGGATATGGGACTGTAAAATTTTAATCTGAAAAACCAAATAAATAAATTTTTATTATATATATATATATATATATATATATATATATATATATATATATATATATATATATATGTATGTATATCGGAGCATCAGATGTCCTGAAAAAGAGTCACATTCAGCTCTTGTTCAGGAAGAGAACACTTATAAGCAGATTCTCTGCCACCTGAAAAAAGTTTAATAGGAGACTTAAGAATGTTTTCTTCCATGTGAGGCTTAGATCTAATTTTTGCTTGGAGCATAAGCTTTTATGGATTCCTACCACAATAAAGCTGCCATGAGACTCTTCCTTGTCACATCTTATCTGTGGAAGGGCAGTTTGGCAATCTAATGAATTAGTGGTGTAGGTGCAGCAGGAACAAAGGGACCTGTTTACTGTAGTTCTTCTTCAAGAGAATTAGGCTTGGTGTAAAGTTGTGCCACCAAAAGTGGATGTGGCTTGCAGTAGATTCTTAGAGAATGTCATTGTCACTCAGTACCGCTTAAGTAGGGTGCATAAGAAGATCCTTGTTTGGATCAGACCAATTTAGTCCTGCATCCTGTTCTCACAGTCGCCCACAGGATGTCTGTGGGAAGTTTAACACAGTGGTTCATCCCGCCCCATAGATGTCTTTCAGCAACTCCACATTCAAAACACCCACATTTCTGCGCAAAGAGAATCCAATTTCTGCTTGTTGAACCAACTGTATGCCTCAAGCAAACTTGGATAGCTTTTATTTCTTAGTTTAATTTCTAATGCTGCTAAAAGTTAGCTTGTCATAGAAAGAGATTACAATGACGGGAGGGAGGGAGGGAGGGAGGGAAGATAAGTGTGGACAGAAGAAATGCTCTAAGATTGGTGATTGGGAGGAAGGATGACAAAGACGCAGAGCTGAATACAGCATTTAAATTTTGCCTACTGAATGCTGGGGGTCCACTGTGGGCTGCTTCTCTGCCTTTGGGGCCTTCAGATGTTTCCAAGCTCATTTCTGAAACAATAAATAAGAAATCGTCTTTCATTTTATTGATATTTTTTAAAAACCAGTATTTAAAGATGCCCATTTCTAGGCAAGAACTTAGACGTGACATTTCTCAAGGGAGGTGATGGAATACACATAGCATTGTAATGTAGCTTGGAAGGTAAGGTGTGCTAATATGAGAAGGAAGTGCACTGTGGGAACTTGCCCTTAGTGATATTATTATTATTATTATTATTATTATTATTATTATTATTATTATTATCCTGCCCATCTGGCTGGGCTTCCCCAGCCACCCTGGGTGGCTCCCAACAGAATATTAAAAACACGATAAAACATCAAAGATTAAAAACTTCCCTAAACAGGGCTGGCTTCAGATATCTTCTAAAAGTCAGATAGTTGTTTATTTCCCTGACATCTGCTGGGAGGGCGTTCCACAGGGCAGGTGCCACTACCAAGAAGGCCCTCTGTCTGGTTCCCTGTAACCTCAATTCTCGCAGTAAGAGAACTGCCAGAAGGCCCTTGGAGCTGGACGTCAGTGTCCGGGCTGAACGATGGGGGTGGAGACACAGGTATAGTGGATATTTAATGCAGGTTAAGATATTCAGCTTGCCACCTCTTCTCTTTCTCTTCCTATAATCCCTTCCTAGGTATGGAATTGCTTTGAGGTGGGGAACTTGTGGTTCTCCAGATGTCATGGGACTACAACCCCCATCACCACTGATTATTGGCCAAACTGGCTGGGACTGATGGGAGTTGGAGTCCAGCAACACCTGGAGGGCTGCAGGTCCCCCATCACTGGTTCAAGGTACATAAACCTTGTGTTTATTTCAACTATTAGATGTGCTCATGAAACACAAGTCTTTCCTTCAGTGCATACGGGGGGGGGGGAGGGAGGTGATTTAGGACATGCTGGTCTTCTACTTGCCTCTATGAGTGTGGTCTGCACAGTCTGTAGGGCTGGCTTTCCACTCTGGACAGGGGTGGGAGGATGTCTGTAGTTTGGGAGAAGGGTGTTTTCCATTTTAATGGTCACTTCCTGTGCTTCCAGCTCTTCGCTACATCACTGAAAGCACAGCGGCCGGAGGCTGCTATGCAGACTTCTTGTTAGTATAGTTGAAATAAAGCGATAGCTAGGGTTGCTGAATGAGTGGGCAGGGAAAAAACAGCACAGCCTGCCTTTGAAAGTAGCTTGCTTTGTAGAAATCAACAGATGAAGCTCTTCTCAGCATGGATGTAAGCCTTTATCACCTGCTAAGAAGGCCAGCCCATCTCATTTTGATTCCTGGGGTGTGACAGCAAATGGTGTCCTCTCATCCCACCATGTTAAAGGACTAGCTAAGGCCAGCCATGTAATTTTTTAGCACCTGAGGCAGAAAATCACACAAGCGCCTTTTCTCCTCCCTGGCAGTTAAAATACAATATCAGTACATTAAATAAAGAATTTGCTGCCCTTTCATGGCACCCCATTATGCTGCCTAAGGCAGACAACTTTGAACCTAAAAAAATAGGTTTGTTTTGAAACTTTGACTTAACTCTTAACTCTGCTTGCCATCTGCATCATTTTTAGATCCACAAGTCCAACTACACGATGAATGATGACAACAAAGAGAATGAAGACAATGCATCTGAAAGGGGGAGAGCTGCCGTCATTTTTTCTTTAAAAAATGAAGTTGGAGGGCTTGTGAAAGCCCTGAAGCTCTTTCAGGTAAGCAGTCCAGTCCCTGTTGTGTACAGCTGGTACAGAGTAAAGATAGCAACAACCTCTGTAACGGCATGATGAGTTTTGCTGCTGTATTAAGATTTTAGATTTTATAAACAAACAAATGCTAAACCTAAAATAGTACGACCATACAACTGTGCGCTCCAAATCGAGGATGAGATGAAATCCCAGAATCTGATCTGAAGGACTGAACCTTAAGGGTATTGGAGAAGAATTTATTTGTTTGTTTTGCGTTTCAGACACCTCTGAAAATTTGTAACTTACTCAAGGCAGATTTGCACATTATGTGGAAGTGCTGATTCCACATTTCAAGGGTCATGTCCCAAGGGGGCAAGTTGTAGGTTCCCTCCTCCCTGGGAGAGATGCTTTAACTGTTATTCCAGGTGTCCCTGTAACTCACTATTACACATGATGTGTAAAGAAGGCATTAGAAGGGCCACTTTTGTGGCATCTTCTTATTAAATAGTGCACTGCTTATTAGTATATGACTAGTAATTTAATGTTGAAGTCAATCAACCACTTCTCTGGGGGAAAGGAAAGAAACTGTGCCTATTCACTTTCTAGAGGAGGGGTGAGACCTGGGGCAAATGTAGTCCTCCAGGTCTCTCTGTAGGCTGCATCCCTCACTGGCCTTGTTCTGTGCCCTCCTGAAGTACACATGGGCAACTGTGGATTTAAGCCAGAAGTAGGTGCTTCAGTTCTCCTACTCTGGTACACAAAAGGGAAGGAGATATGATTGGTGCCCTGCACAAGCTTGAGGCTAATGCAGGCACCCCCAACCTTCGGCCCTCTAGATGTTTTGGACTACAATTCCCATCATCCCTGACCACTGATCCTGTTATCTAGGGATCATGGGAGATGTAGGCGAAAACATCTAGAGGGTCACAGGTTGGGGATGCCTGGGCTAATGCATACATTCTCTTACTTTACTCTTTGCCTTTATACGTGAATTATCATGCTGAAAATGAGAAGTATTATCATAAGGTTATTCACTATGGCAGGGAGTGTATTCAAAGTGTAGATTATTTTGTGTTAATTACCGGTAGTATGTTTGATGAACTATATCAGAGGAAGGGGCGATTGGTCCTCGGGTGCTATTGACCAACGAAAAAAATGTCTTTCTTATCCATCAGGAGAAACATGTGAACCTGGTGCACATAGAATCTCGAAAATCCAGGAGACGAAATTCAGAGTTTGAGATCTTTGTAGATTGTGACAGTAACAGGGAACAGCTTGAGGAGATCTTCCATCTCTTGAAATCCCATGCCAATGTGGTATCTGTGAACCAGACAGACAATTTCCTTGTACAGGAAGATGGTAAGGAGGAAAATAAGAATGATTTATTAGAAGTGCACGCCCTTTGAAAGGTGTGATCACGTGCCAGTGTTTGTGGTGCTAAATTTTAAAAACAATGTCTTGTTTTTTTCTTCAGAGAGGCTTCTTCTTTTTCTTTTCTTTTCATCTAATGCACTTTCAAAGAATGGTTTACAATCGTTTAAAACAGATTTCCTTCTACTATGAGATGTTTAAAAAGAAAGATACATACATTGGTTGGATATGGGAATGCTGGGCAAAGTGAAGCTGTGCTTAGGAAGGGAGCAGCATAATTTTAAATATAAATTCCACTGAATCCATCTCATAAGGCTGTGATCCCATGAAAAATTAGACATGCCCAATTTTTTTTTGTTTTGTTTTTTTTTGGTCACAGATACCTCTAATTCGGCATCAGATTGGGCTTCCCATGTGGTTGGGAGTTTCAACCTAAGTGCATGGGGCTTGATTCACAACTAGGGTCCATTTGATCACCATAGGAGGAATTTGATGGCACGCTAAGGCAGTCATTCCATCACGGCAATTATTTTGGCTTTCCAGAGGGAATAATCCCCCCCACATGCTGTTATGTTATGGGGGTTCTCCTGAAATTCCCTCCTGAGCCAATGTTGAAGGCGCAAGGGGAAGAGAGACGGAAAGCCTTATTGCACAAGTGGAAGTCCTTGCGCATTAGCTAATGCTGCTCTATATTTAGAAATTAAGGTTACCCTATTACAAATTTTCTATTGGTTTCAAATGTTTTCTACCTTCATCCTGTAGCCTGTGCATTCCCTTACTTGCTTGAGCCATCATTCAAGATGTTCCATAGAAGTCAGATATGATTTGATGAATGGGGTTTTCAGGAACAGAGGACCCTGCCTTAGGAAAAGGGAGCTGGGCCACAGGAGCTGTAGGTCTGTTCTGTGACCTATGCAATTCTGAATACTATTTCACTTTTTTTTTTGTCTCCGGCGCTTGCAGCAGTACAAATGGCCATAACAATATCCATTTCTCAATAGAGGGCCTGCAAAATTATGTAGTGAGCAAACCAAGGATATCTGCCTCTTTTTCCTGGGTCTCCCCCAATACGTGGGGTTTCTGGTTATTTGGGTTTACATTCGGAACTTGTGACTTTGGTTTCTTCTCCTTTAAAACCTTTTCGTTTTTAACTACAACTCCCTGAGGATTGGCCATCCCGGCTGGGACTGATGGGAATTGGAGTCCAACAGCACCTGGAGGGGCACAGTTTCCACAGTCTTGAAATTTAAAGCCTTTTCCTGTAAACAACACCTGAGTCTCCCCTTTTTTGCCTTATTTGGCAGCAGAGGGTTGAAGGTGTGAGAGCAACAGCTAAGCTGAATCCCTGATGCAAGCAGTAAGAGCTAAACTTACTTTCTTCCCCTGTTTTTAGTATCATTGTTCCTTTTGCCATATCTACCACAGGAGGAAGTGCCCAATGTTGTGTGAAGGTCAGATAGGAAGATGTTCTCTTTTCCTCTTGACATTAATTCCTCAGAAACTAGATTTCATTTTCTAGCTGTCATAGCTCGCCATAAGCACAGTTTCCTTTTCGTAGCAAGCTTAATTTTATTAATAGCTATGTGGGTTTTATTCATTCTGTAGAGTTTTATTAATAGCTATATGGGTTTTATTCATTCCATAGATATGGAAAATATCCCCTGGTTCCCTAAGAAGATCTCGGATTTGGATAAATGTGCAAATCGTGTTCTAATGTATGGTTCTGATCTGGATGCAGACCATCCAGTGAGTAGATTCATATTTCTCTCACAACATTTCTGTTGCCTTTAAAGAGCTCCTCAAAACACTTACTTTGAATATCTGGATATCTGATACTTTAGACTTATATTCCAATATCGGAGTTTGATGCACATTGAACATACTAACATATCAAACATGATAATCCTGAGCTATAACTGTACAACCTGACAGTATGTGATTCAATCCTATCCGAAAACAGCAATGGTCAAGAAGCATGCAGATTGAAGAAAAATTTCCCCTCAATTTGCCGGGGGGGGGGGTTGGTTTAGGAGTAGAAACATGTTAATCACAAAGACTGACTGGGGCTTACGGTAATTTTTGTGTTTCACTTTTAGGGTTTCAAAGACAATGTTTATCGCAAGAGACGGAAGTATTTTGCAGACCTGGCTATGAACTACAAACAGTATGTGTCAATCTTTGTTAAATGCTCTTGCTAAAGATGGGACAGGAACCTTTCAGGGCCAGGGACAAAGCCTTGGAGACTTGTGTATTGGTAATCTGACTGACAAATGTGGAGGTTGAGAATATATCGTGGATCACAGAGTATGCCAGTCAGCCAGTTTTGCTTAGCTCCTTTGCCAATCCAAGCTAGAGTTCAGCACAGCAAAATAAAGCTTTCCTCCCAAATCATTGCAGTGACCCTACAAGACCAGGCAAAACCAGTTTATGTTGTTATTATTGGCTAATCCAAATTCCCAAGCAGTGATGCACAGAACTGAAGGTAGCACTAGGACTCTGAAGTGTTATTTGAAAACAAATGTTTCATTTCTGACAAACGTTTCTGAAAGTCAACGCTTGATTCTGCTTTCTCATCATAGTGGCGACCCAATTCCAAAAGTTGAATTCACCGAGGAGGAGATCAGGACATGGGGCACAGTATTCCGAGAACTGCATAAGCTCTACCCAACCCATGCTTGCAGAGAATATCTTAAAAACCTGCCTTTGCTAGCCAAGTACTGTGGGTACAGAGAAGACAACATACCCCAGCTGGAAGATGTGTCACGTTTTCTAAAAGGTAATGTGCAGGCGTCTATCTGACCAGATGTTTTTGCTGAGGCAATGCTACCATTTTGATAGGACAGACATAGCCAACGTGGTGCCCTACAAATGTTGTTGGGCTACAACTCCCATCAGCCCCAGCCTGCACCACCAGTGGTCGGGGGTCATGGGAGTTGCAGTCAAATTTATTTTTCTTGGCTCCCTCTGCAATATGGCTTTGATGAAGAACAAGATGCTAGAGATCTCCATGTGTTTGAACTTCTGCAACATGGGTGTTTGGTGAGGGGACTTGGCTGGATGTTTATCTTCTAAATTTGCCACCATCTTGGTTTTTGCAGAGCGCACTGGATTTACCATCCGCCCAGTTGCCGGATACCTCTCGCCCAGAGATTTCTTGGCAGGTTTAGCCTTCAGAGTGTTCCACTGCACTCAGTATGTTCGACACAGTTCTGACCCGCTTTACACACCAGAACCGTAAGCAGCTATTTTTTTTTAACCCTTATTCCGAATAACATGTACATTTATACTTATTCCAGGAAAGTGTACCCATTTTGAGAGCTTGGTGTCAATCAATGAAATCCTTCTCCTGTCTACTCAGAAGTCCCACTGCGCTCAGTGGGGCCCACTCCTAAGTAACTGGGCATAGAATTGCAGCCCAAAGCTAGACTTTATGACCATTTTACAAATCAATGCAGAGTAATGCTCTCCTTTTCAAACATGTAGATCAAATCTGGTTTATGTTAGCTCTTGTAAGTTGGAGGTGGGGGGCAGGAAACGGTGTTGAGAGCAGAGAACTTGTAACTGAGGGCTGTCAAACATATTTAACACAAGCCTAGCTCTCACAATGTGAATTACTTCCACTTATTTTAGTACAACTGAAGAATCAAAATAAGTTTAAGATTTCTTTTCTCTGAGATCCTTAATCTAAGAACCTAGGATCTTAGCCATTTCATCACCATGCATCATATTGAATTAAATAAGACTGAGTGCCTACAGACCAATTAACTCATCTATATTTTGGGCTTACTAAGCCTATCTTAACACTCTCATCTTCATTATCATGCACATTTTTGCTACTCCATGAGTTTGACCAGCCTAATAATCCTACCTTCTGCACCTATTGCCATCCCCACAACTCCATTTCATATACATTACACAATTTGCAATAATGTAGGCGCTCCTTGGGAAGGCCCATTTCATGACATCTTTCTCCTCATTTTTTGTCAAGAAGTAGTAGTTCAAACTGGGCATGCAGGCTTCTAACATAGAGTACCCATGCCACTTCAGTAAATAAGTAATGATTACATTGGCAACCACCTCCTTCCTCTCAGGAGCTCAAGCTGGGGGTATGAAGTTTTCCACTTCCCCATTTTGTCCTCACAACAATCTTGTGTAGTAGGTAAGGCCTGGCAGATTGTGACTGGCCGAAGATCAGTCGAGTTTCATAACTGAGTGGGTTATGAACTGAACTGAACCCTGATCTCCCAGATCCTAGTCTGACACTCTTAATCACTGCACCAAATTGGCTATGTTCATGTATCATCATTTCCACCGCAGAGAAGAGATTGTCAGGCTGGGTATGCATGTGTGTTGGCCCCATGCTTCCCCACTCTCTGTGCTCTTGTAATTGCACATGCCTACCAAGTTTCGATAGGGACGTAGGTGGTGCTGTGGGTTAAACCACAGAGCCTAGGGCTTGCCGATCAGAAGGTCGGAGGTTCGAATCCCCGCGACGGGGTGAGCTCCCGTTGCTCGGTCCCTGCTCCTGCCAACCTAGCAGTTTGAAAGCACATCAAAGTGCAAGTAGATGAATAGGTACCGCTCCGGCGGGAAGGTAAACAGTGTTTCTGTGCGCTGCTCTGGTTTGCCAGAAGCGGCTTAGTCATGCTGGCCACATGACCTGGAAGCTGTACGCCGGCTCCCTCGGCCAATAAAGCGAGATGAGCGCCGCAACCCCAGAGTCGGCCACGACTGGACCTAATGGTCAGGGGTCCCTTTACCTTTACCTTTACCAAGTTTCTAAACCACTTTGTTTACCTGACATATAGCTCATGTGCGCTTATGCCCCACCAAGCGTGCTGATCAATCTGTTGTGCTATGGGATACTTGGAGGTTTTCCTCCAAAATTGTTATATATTATTGGCAGTTATTACCTAATATTAGATGAGCTTGCTTTTACACATCAACTGTAAGGGACAAACTACCTGGATCAATATTAGCTTGCTTTTCCTGTTTTCCAGTGATACCTGCCATGAGCTTTTGGGCCACGTACCTCTTCTCGCTGAACCTAGTTTTGCCCAATTCTCTCAGGAAATTGGCTTGGCTTCCCTTGGGGCATCTGATGAAGCTGTTCAAAAGCTGGCAACTGTAAGTAAAGGATACGGGCCACTCTGTGCAACATGTTCCTCATTTCCTACCTCAGTGATTCCATCTTGTGTGTGCCACCATGGAAGAGGCCCTTTCTGTAGTTGCCACCTCACTCAGTGAAGTTACCCAGAGGAGGGCCTCTAATGCACCCCTTTTTTTCTCATGGCCAAAGTAGAGAAGCTGTCTTCATACTGAACAGTGTTGAAATTATATTCCATTTCCTGGCTATACAAAGGGCCTTGGCTCCTGAGTGCCATCATTTCTTAGGGATGAACTGGGGGTTTAGGGGTTTTCTGAATCCGAAGTCTGGGTTGTTTTAAATTGCAATTAATGGATGATGGTGTCAGGGGTATGAGGGATTCCACATTGAAGGAGAAATAACATTCATGTCTACTCTTCATCTAGGAAAGGGAGCATGAAAACACTTGTTGCTTTTGTTTTATCAAGTTGCATCTCTGTCAAAGGCTCACTGTGTTGCCTTCCTTTTTCCTCAGTGCTACTTCTTCACAGTAGAGTTTGGCTTATGTAAGCAAGAAGGCCGGTTAAGAGCCTATGGAGCCGGATTACTCTCTTCTATCAGTGAACTGAAGGTAAGCCTTAAAAGTCTCTTCCAACTACAGTCAATGGGTCTTCAGAGCAAATTGTTCAAAATTGTCCTTCTACATTCAGGGAATGCTTTTCACATTAACCTGTCTGCCAAGATGGTCAAATTATTGACTTGAACTGACTGGTCAGAACATAACTTGCCAGTCTTAAGAAACAAACAAAACACACTTCATGGGTTTCCAGTCAGCTTGCAGACACACTGTAAGGTGAGAGGTTTTGGTCTAGGCCCTAGAGAGTAGTATACAGCTTAGGACCAGGGTCTCTGAAGGACACTCTGCTTTCAAGTATATCTGCCAATTCTGTAACGTTTTCCTGAGAACATAAATTCATGACATCCATACACTTGACACCTTTGAGGTCCCAAATATATGCAAAACCCAAACTTTGTCATTTTGTTCCGTCTGACCACCAGCATGCACTGTCTGGAAATGCCAGAGTCAAGCCCTTTGACCCTAGTGTCACCTGCAAGCAAGAATGCATGATTACAACGTTCCAAGAAGTTTACTTTATTTCTGAAAGCTTTGAAGATGCAAAAGAAAAGATGAGGTAATTTTGCCTGGGAGATTGAAAGGTGTCTTTCTTTATCCACCTTTGTGGGGGAGGGCATACACACGTTAGTTATTATTCTCCACCACTACCCCTTTGCGGTCGAGAGCTTGGCTAAACAGTTCTGTGTGGTGGCTAAGAGACCCAAGGCTCAGCCATGAATCAGAAAGTGCCCTGATCAAGTTTTACCTCTGTGGAGACTTGCTAAGTGGTCTTAAACAAGCCACTATCTCTCAAACCCCACTCTGCCTCCCTGTCCCCAACATGGGAGTAAAATAATACATTTCCATGCTGTTATAAGAATTATAAGATGAGGTATGTCAAGAACTTAAAAACAGTTGTGTCACATCAAGGCTTGTGTGAAACAGGTTTAACACCAGGCAGTTCCATTATCTTATCCCAGTTCATTTGTTTCCCTCCTCTTTCCTGAGCTGTTGTCCTTGGATCTGACCATTCTCAGCATCACATCTGACAGCAGTTTTTCCTTGGAGTATCATTTCTGATGAGTTAATGCAATTCTCTTTTTGGTTTTTATGAACCAGTTATAGCGGTACTTGAGATATTGTAGCACACACATACAGGGAATGGTTACAGATAGGTAGCCGTGTTGGCCTGCCATAGTCAAAACAAAAAAAATTCCTTCCAGTAGCACCTTAAAGAACTAACTTAGTTGGTCTTTAAGGTGCTACTGGAAGGATTTTTTTTTGTTTTGAATACAGGGAATGGTCCTTGGCTGCCAGCTACATTGAGAAGGTGTAAGTGGGCTTTCATTGGAAATTTACTTTCCCTTTTCTTCCATCTGAACAGAGAGTTTGCAAAGACAATCAGGCGCCCCTTTGGAGTGAATTACAACCCATATACACAAAGCATTCAGATCCTGAAAGACACAAGGAGCATTGCTATTGTGGTGAATGAGCTACGCCATGAACTGGACATTGTCAGTGATGCCCTGACCAAGATGGGCAAGCAGCTGGGAATCTAACCTCTCCAGCGATCATCAACCATTCCACACTTGGCACCTATGGATTGTGTCCCATTTTAGATATGGAAATACTCTTTGTGTGCTCTACTGCTCTGTGATCTTTGGATGAAGGGTGGTATACTCAATAAATGAATTAATGATTAAATAAATAAATAAAGTAGGATGCCATTTTCCTAAAACCAAAGCTGAATCACGGGGAAATACTTTGTTTTTGAACTATGACCCCCAGAAACATTCATACCAATATTTGCATACTATTTCCCCGTTTCTCTTTTATGGCTCACCCACACACTCAGCAAGTTGGAAGGAGAGCAGATGCAACTTACTTGTGGACATAGGAATAGTTACAATGAAATAGGCAAGTGGTTCCATGTAGTCCAATGAGGGCTAATTCTAGCTGCTTACTGAAGAATGGATAGAACTAGACACCAAGATCTAATGAGGGCCTATTGCCACCCAGTCCAGGGATGACTCCAGCTCCCATCATCCCTGACCATTGGCTATTCTGCTGGGGCTGATGGGGGCTAGAGTCCATCAACACCTGGAGGTCCACA
The DNA here is from genome assembly GCF_964234715.1 of Podarcis melisellensis. NCBI lineage: Eukaryota > Metazoa > Chordata > Lepidosauria > Squamata > Lacertidae > Podarcis > Podarcis melisellensis. The sequence goes on along the minus strand of NC_138528.1, from coordinate 71,638,097 downwards.
GCTTCCCCATCCCTGCCTCCAACCAGGTACAGCATGCGCCATCATGTTTCAAGAAGGATTCAATAGTTATTTCAGTTGAAGGATGAAGATTCAATGCACACTTGCGTAGGAATCAATCCAAATGAATACAGGGGGGTTTATTTCTTGAGTTGCTCTGCACCTGCCCTTTCTCATATTAGGTTTCCCAATATATTTGCATGTGGATACACTTTTACTTGGAGAACAGGGATCTCCTGCAGGAAGCTGTATCAGTGTCATTTCATCCCATTGTATTCACATTGGGCTCCCATGAGCGCCATCCAGCATGGCCAATGGCCAAGGATGAGGGAAGCTGCAATCCAGCAACATTTGAGGGACACCAGGCTACTTACCCCTGCTCTAGAGACTACACAGTGATGAATTTGTAGCAAAATGAATAGCAAAATGAGCACAAATTAGGAGAAACCAGCTTTGAAGAGAATTTTAGGCCTTATGCATCCTATAGCCCGCTCCAACCTACACCTCAAAAACCCCGTGTTTTTGTACTATGTGAAGGGGTAGAGGGTGGTGTAGTTGCAGAACGATGGGAGGGACAATGGCTTGCTACAGAAGAATCTGCTCATTGTTCCAATTTGTTCTCAGGAGACAGAGGCTCATTGGAATTACTTCTGAACTGGATATGCCTTCATATTTAGATAAACCTTACTTTTGTCTTAACTTAGAATTGGTTTTTAGGAATCTGAAACTTAAAAAAATCATTGCAGTTGAAACAACTGGAAGTAACAGATTAGATTTTCTGGGCTTCTACAAAGAGTAGCATTTCTTGAAATGAACTGGATTATGCTATGTCTGTGCTTTTTTATTAGGCATTTTTGGGTCTGTGTTATGCTGTAATGCAAGAGAAAACGTTGTAATGTTAAATGAGTATTTGCACCTTAAACTCTAAGACTTGGATTTTTAAAAAATCTTTGAAGCCAGTTGTAGCTTTGCAATTGACCTTGATGGATCCAAGAATTCACTTAAAATCTAAGTAGATATATTTTCAGGATACTTAAATATTTATATTCAATTTTTAGGATGTGTAAACTTCGTCATCTATGTCAGTAATTTCAGTGAATTTACTGTGGTGCTAGAACTGTTAAGTAGCCAGAGTGCTTAGCTAAATGATATTTCCCATTTTTTTTTCTATTTTCAAATTAAAAAATGAACTTCAAGCAACACACTGCTTTGTGTTATTTGTTAGTTGGGGCCTGGAAAAATCTTGAAGCTAGGTGGCAATAAAATTTTGACTGGGATAATGTTGTTATAACACAACCCAAATCTCTGAGCAGTGTGAGATTGCAGGGGTGCCAGGAGCTCACCCAGGGTTTGTGTTTCCTTCAGAATGAGTTACAGCAAAAATGTGTAGTCTTTATGAGATATGGTTTATTTACACATATATACAACATGAGCCTACGATGGAGGGGTTCACAGCATTAACACCTCAAGAGGGCATTGGTTCCCCCATAGGCACATCCTTGGATTCAAACAGAAATCAAACATCACTCTTTTAACCAGAACTCTCAACTCTGGCAACTCTGAATTGCAACTTATTACCAAACTTAAAACCATGGAGAGACCTGGTCTGAACAAAGACATTGGATTCTTATCTCATTATACATGACAAAGCCATTTTTCACCTTCTCACCCCTTGCTTTTTCCTGTAAGACCTATTGCAGTCGTTAAGAGTCGTCAACAGGCTCATCACAGCTATCTGCCAATCACCCATTCCCACCACCCTTCTGAGTAATACCCCTCCCCACCTTCTCACTATATAGAAGGGTCTGGTAACTTCTGTTTCAGTGTATCTGAAGAAGTGTGCATGCACACAAAAGCTCATACCAAGAACTAACTTAGTTGGTCTTTAAGGTGCTACTGAAAGGAATTTTTTTTGTTTTGACTCTGGCCTTTGACTTTTTAACTATCAGTGATTTGAGGGAGGGGGCCCACTCATTTGCTGTCTGGCACAGACCCACTTCCTTTGTTCCCTTAATGACCCATCATCTCACCACAAAGTCAGGTATGGTTATTTTGGAAATTTGAATCCTTGATTAGATTTTAATGCTTGCTGGATTCAGAAATTACCCCTTCATGCTTTAACCAGTCCCAAGTTTACTAGATAGATTTGACTGCAATTTCCCACAATATGTTTTTGTATGCACATGTTTTACGCAAATTTCAGTACAGCAGTGCTTCTCTAGTGGAAGGGACTTCCTCTGAAGGTGGTGGACTCTCCTTCCCTGCGAGCTTTTTCAACAGAGGTCGGATGGTCATCTGCCAGGGATTCTTTAGTTGTGATTCCTTCCGTTAGGGGTCGGGCTAGATGATCCTTGAAGGGACCTCCCAATTCTACCATTCTGTGATCCCCCCCCCCCCCAAGTAAGAAGAGGGAAGGCTGGGTGTAGATAACAGGCAAGACCGAACAACTCTTCCCCAGTTCAAGCCACTGAGCAGCTGCAGAGAGAGCAGGGCAAACCAAAAAGGCGCGCGGTATTTCCGCTCCCACCAATCAGAGCCCGACTGCAAAGGTGCGGGGAAACGCCGATCACGCCCACTTCTGACGTCAGTGCGGGCGGCCTGAGGCGAGATCCATGGCTGCTTCCGGGAGTGGCTCCTCCCCTTTTGCGACGTTATGGACGCTGTGCGCGAGGAGCCGACCCAGGCGCTGTTCGCTTGGGTAAGTTCCTGTGGCGGCGCCAGGAAAAGGGCGGAAGCAGCCGCCCTACGGGCATATGTGGAGGGCGGGCGGGGAGGTAGGAAGAACGGAGCGAGGCCGCTCTTTGCACTTTACTGCTGGTCGGGTGGGATGATAATGCGCCGGTCCTCTGCAAATAAGTTTCACGGGCTCCGGCGACGCTACTTTGAGCTCGAATCGAGCTGTTGACATGGTTTCCCCACACACATCGCACCAGCCTCGCTCTCCCCTTCCACCGCCCTGACGGATGTTATTGGCAAACCCCCGTCTCTGAAAGGACCCGTCGAAATATGCAAGGCGCTAGTCGGATTTGCTGTTTGGTGTTTCCCCCCTCCCACTTTAATAAAACTAAAATGGGAGCAGGCTCTGTGACAGGGTCGCGTGACAGGCAGCAAACCAACAGGCGAAGCTCCATGGCTTCAGCTCTGCCGTTTTAGGCGCACGTGCAGTGCCGCATTTACGTATAAGCTGAACAAGCTATAGCTTAGGGCCCCACTCTTTGCCCCCCCCCAAAAAGGAAAAAAACCTGGATGCACATTTCCAAAATATAAGATAAAAAAACAAAGTAAAACCTACCTACAGCAACAGTGTTTTGAGTTGTGTAGGCTCCTATGGTGTAAGTAATGGGCCCCGCCTGCTAGTCTGCTCCCTAAAATATCACTGGTTTTAGATACCTATTAGGTCCATAAATTACCATATAGCATATATTCAACACAAAAAACAGTGACAATTTGTTGTTGACAAAGGACAGATGGACATATAAAGGGCCCCATTCCCTTCAGTAGCTTAGGGCTTTGTCAAACCTAACTGTGGTCCTGCACATAAGGCACCCCAGATTCTCTCGCTTGGAACAGCTAAGCCTCTTGTTGAGTCATCCTGTTTCGAAAGGCATAAGCTTCTGCTTGCAGGGAAGACAGCAGAGCCCACTGCTCACAAGCGTGAACTAGGAACTCTTTGTTTATGTTTTAAATCCACTTTAGACACCCCTCAAGCACCAAGAAGAACACACCTGCTGAGAGGAGGACCCTTCAGATAACTGAAGTGAATCTTGAGTCCCCGTAAGGTGTTTAAGCCAATGCTGCTCCCTGTTGCCCAGGGATGGAAGTGTCTTCAGATTTTCATGGCCCTCCCATCCTGGTTCTTTTGCCCACGGCTTGTGGGGAGTGATTAAAATGTTTTGCTAGGCCTTGGTGTCTGTCCATCTGCCACAGTAGAGGCCATTTTTATTTGCCCTTAGAAATTCGAGGTATAAACAGCAGCATGTCTCTGGGAATGTGAGTCCCCTAACCCTAGCTAATATCCGTGCGTTGTGGAGAACGGAGCTTCTAAGTCATCGGAGGTGGATTTATGGATAAATTCTCCAATTTAATAATTAAGCACGGCTGTCTGTCCCTACCCACTTGGTATAGTTGTTAGGCGAGTATTCCAATAAGATCTGGGAGAGTAAGTTTTGAATCTCCATGAATCTTAGCCATGAATCTAGCCACCATTTCACAGCCTAATCTACAGGGTTGCTGTTAAAATAAAATGGTGAAGGGGAAGACCATGTGCCACCTTGATCTTGTCAGACAGATGAAATATAAACAGATGGCAATGTGTATTACCTCACTTAAAAATGTGGCTAGCCAGCCTTGTGTTTCAGAGTCCTCATTCTGCTGAGTGGGTGTCTGCCCTAAAGTCTTCTCCCCATGCCATTACTGTACTATAAGTAATGCATGTGACATGCCTAGGTATAATTCTGGTGGAGCTGAGCAAACTGAATTGAAATGGTAAAGAATTTTGAGCATTGCCTCCTTAGCTTTAACTTCATGTTTGCACACATGCCACAGCTGTCCAATAAGGCTAAATATTACAGGATATAATGCCTTCTATTCTACTCTTTGAGCAGCTAGTCTGTTTCAGAGAGCATAAATATTTCTCAATGTGCAAAAAAGCCAGGATTATAACCACATGTCAAAGCAAGCTGTTAAGACTTGTGGTTCTTATTAAACAGTTTTTCTGTATCAGATATGAAACTTTGCAGACAGGCTTAAATCAGCTTTTAAAAAAAAGTTGGCCCTGAAGACATATGCAAAACCTGAGATGGCTGGGATGTGCATATGTTTCCCCCACTTCCAAATTATATCTCATTAGCAGCATTTATATGACTTCAGAAATACTTCTTAGGATGACATATGGAAATGCCCTAAGGTGGCCAAGATTTGTCTTGCTGGATAACACATAATGACATTTCATTGTAAAAGTAATGGATGGATGTTGTAAAATATATGTGTATTGGATCCTGAAATTATTTTTCAGAAGTACCCTTCAATGAAATTGATGTGACTTGCTTCCAAGTAACAGCCGGATCGAACAGATGCCTGCCAGTTTTATGCTTCCAACTGGGGGGGGGGGTAGTTGAATATGAAATTCACATATACTTAGCCATTCAAAAGTGCCATTGGCAAGAATTTTAAAAGATAGAGCTCTCTCCCGGGGGAGAAAGCCCAAGGGCTAGTGGTTCTAATGAGACTTATGTTACAATAAGGTCTAGACTGATTTGCACCATTGACTTCCTGAGTCCAGGAGACTGTAAAATCCTCCGCTGCAAAGGACAGAAGTGTACAGGACTGCTGTAAAAAAAAAATATCTTTCTGATGCTACACTTGGAATGATTATGTCAAACCCTTTGCAGGATAGTGCAACAGTTAGAATTGCTTCAGGCAAGTCTCCTTCCATGTATAATTTCAATTAATTACGGTACTTTTTCATCCTTATTATTGATTTATTTTTTTAAAAAAAGAGTGGTTGGGTCTCAGTACTGCCACTGCTCATACCATTAAACTTTGAAGGATTTCCTTTCAATGCAACAACGTGCAGACCAGAATCTGCATGATGTGGAGAGAGTAGATAGGGAGATTTTTTTTTCTCCTTCTCTCATACTAGAACTCAAGGCCATCTAATGAAGCTGAATGTTAGAAGATTCAGGACAGACAAAATGAAGTATTTTATCACGCAGTACATAGCTAAACTATGGATGTAGCAATGATCACCAACCTGGATGGCTTTAAAAGATGTTTAGACAAACTGATGGGGGACAAAGCTATCATGCCATCATGGCTATGTTCTACCTCTACTGTTGGGGACAGGATGCCTCCATACCAATTGCTGGGAATCAGGAGTGTGGAGACTGCTACTGTCCTCAGGTCCTGCTTCTGGGCTTCCTATAGGAAACTAGTTGGCCCCTCTGAGAAGAGGATGCTGGGTTAGATGGGCCTTTGTTCTGATCCAGCAGGGCTTTTCTTATATGTCTTTAGGGAGCAAACAGCTATGGACAACTGGGTCTTGGTCATAAAGAAGATGTACTCCTGCCCCAGGCCCTTAAAGAATTGCCCTGCAGTCAGAAGAACATCACAAGTATTACTGGAGGAGGAGGGCATTCTGTAATTGTTACTGGTAAGAAACTGGCATTTCTGTTTCCTGCCCATAGTATACTTGCAAGACTTATTTTTTTAACTCTGTTGTTGATACCCATATACGACTTCATGGTTGCTTAAATTTCTCTTTCCATCTTTCTTTAAAATGAGATGATGAAATGCTCTTTATGTCATCAAATGGTGGATAAGGTTTTTGGATTTTTGCTGCTTTGCTGTTCTTCATCATTTCTTTTGTGTGTGTGTGTGTGTGTGGAGGGTGCTGATGAGCTACTCAGTGACTCAAATAATGGTAATGAGCTAATTTAGGACAAATCTGCATGAGACTTATTTTGGGAACAGATTTTGCATGTGCTGGGGCTGCATCTGTGATGGTCTCCTAGCTGTTCAGCACGGAGCTTGTGCTGTTTAAGTTGTAAAGTGAAAGGCCCCAGTTGAAGCCTTGGAGACGTAACTAGCGTTCAGTGTTGTTCCCCAATGTGATTCATTTTGTCTTCGGACTGCCTAGTGTCGGGATGAGGGACCTGTGCCCCTCCAGATGCTGTTGGACTCCTATAAGCTCCATTCACCATGTGAATGGATGGTGTGACTTGGAGCCTGACAACATCTGGAGCATCACAGGTTCCCCATCACTAGCCTAGTGCTTCAGTCATTTCTGGAGTACAGTTCTTTAAGTGAGAAAGAGAGGACTGTGCATTGTTAGTATGAACACTCCCTCAAGTTTTCTGGACAAATAATTATTGGGTCTTAAAGTGCCAGTGAATATTGGGTCAAAATATGCATATGTTTTTATTTTGCATATGTTCCTGATAGTATTTGTTCATTTTGCAGACACTGGAGAACTCTTTTTATGTGGCCAAAATAAAGATGGGCAGTTGGGACTTGGTCATACTGAAGATGTGGAACATTTTACATTATGCCTTTCCCTGTCTGGTTGTCCTGTTGTACAGGTTGCCTGTGGCTGGGATTTTACCATCATACTTACAGGTAAATCTAGCAACTAAGCGGAAACAAGTGTTACGTGATGTGAAAGCTCCAAGCTTTATCCAGGTCTCCATAACTGTTCAAAAGCTTTACAGTGAGCTATAAGTAAAATCACAATGCTATAAATTGTTGACTTTTTGGAAATGGAAGACTGTGCATTCAGTCGAGTGCTGCTGTAGCATAATGGTTAAGAAAATGAGCTGTTAGCCAAGACAGTTAGCCTTGACCTTGCACTTGCCCCATGGCCTTAGTTTCATAGGGCACTGTGTAGTAAAGATCAGATCCAGTAAAGTTTGGAAGTAAATGGGTCTTAAGTTAGTAGTAGTCTTATTCCATCACCATCAATGAGGCGTAGATGTGACTTTTAATAAAAATGAACCTGTTTCTTACTAGTGGGGAAATGGACTACAGTGCCCTAGGTATCTCCTTGAGGTAAACAATAGAAATGTGAAGATTTCCAGTGCTGTTCTATCTTGCAGGAAATGGTCAGGTGTTATCTTGTGGGTCTCATTCTTTTGGACAACTCGGAGTTCCTGATGCCTCAGGAGGAAATGCTGTCCCACAGAAAATTAAGGTGAGGTGCCATCAGCACAAACATTTAAATTCACCATTATGCCCAGTTGCATGATGATTCCTTCCATATGCCACTTCATTGTGGATCAGCAGCTTTTGATGTTTTCTTTGTATCATACATGCTGGACTACACGTTCATTAATCGGTTCTGAAAATTTCAATAGCATGGCTAAAAAATATTGTTCTGTATTGTAGAGTTGTCAAAGAGAATGTAAATATGTTTTTTCTTCCTTGTTCCATAGACTATACAGGACAAAGTAGTGAATGTTGCTGCTGGGCTCAGACACGCAGTAGCTGTAACTGGTGAGTTATTAATACAGTACATAGTTCCTTACTGAAAGTTGCAACCATGTAACAACATAAAAACTGTTACACTGTCTCAGATGATGGGTCTGTATCCGCAGCTTTAATTGTTATGTGATTTAGAGGAAGTTGTGAAGCAATTAAAAATACTTCATCCCCAGTTATTCACTGACAGGCTAATACCTCAGTCTCATATACCTTAGAAGCCTGCTTATAATCACATGCTGTTACCCTACTGTTCCTCATCAGGGTGGGTTGATATTTCATGGTAGTTAGTAAATTAATTAGGAAGGCCTGATAGCGACATAGTTTCTGACACCATGCAAGCCCTAGTAGAGTGTCTGAGGTAGTGGTGCATATTTGGCTGTGGGTTTTCCCCCAAGAGCCAGACAGAGAGGCCTAGAGGACCACATCTGGTCCCCAGGCCTGAGGTTCCCCACCTCTGCATTAGGAGGGCCCCTTGGGTTTGCAGGTCACCTTGGTATACATAGCTTCAATAAGTGTCATAAGTGTACATGGGCTTGTCATCATCACTTAAGGAGTGATTGATAAGGCACAGTCACAGAGAGAATCTTCAACTGGCAGAGCTTTGTCATAATTACCAAATAAGTGCAAATGGCCGGTCAGCAAATTCCATGCAAGTTTCTCCTGTGGTTTATGACATTATTTCCTGGACTCTTGAGAAGCTTACAACCGTTTCACAAATTACAGAGGGGCAAACCTGAATCTATGGAAGTGAGAGCTGGACCATAAAGAAGGCTGATCGCCGAAGAATTGATGCTTTTGAATTATGGTGCTGGAGAAGACTCTTGAGAGTCCCATGGACTGCAAGAAGATCAAACGCATCCATTCTTAAGGAAATCAGCCCTGAGTGCTCACTGGAAGGACAGATCGTGAAGCTGAGGCTCCAGTACTTTGGCCACCTCATGAGAAGAGAAGACTCCCTGGAAAAGACCCTGATGTTGGGAAAGATGGAGGGCACAAGGAGAAGGGGGTGACAGAGGACGAGATGGTTGGATAGTGTTTTCGAGGTTACCAGCATGAGTTTGACCAAACTGCGGGAGGTAGTGGAGGACAGAGGTGCCTGGTGTGCTCTGGTCCATGGGGTCACGAAGAGTCGGACACGACCAAACGACTAAACAACAACAAACCTGAATCTGCCACCAAATCTCCAGGAAGCTGCAGCTAATTGCAGCTCCGTCTATGTGTGTAATAAACATTGGCCTTATTCATTTATTACATGAGGTATCTGCTTAATATATTAATGTACACCTTAAAAACTAGATGCGTGACGTTGTTTTGAACCTAGCGTACTGTTATTTGGGGCGTTGAGAATTTCTCCTGCTAGATTGTTTTGTTATTCTATAATTTATGTGTTAACGTTTTCCAGGTTAATATTTGCATTAGTAAAAATAGTAACACCCCCCCACCCAATGTCTTTTAGCAGGGGAATAGCCTTTAACATGAATATTTCATTTTTCTTTTGCATGTACATGCTGAAAAGAAAATGGTTCAGTCTTCCAGTGGGGAGTTGGCATGGCATCTCAGGCGAAGCGGGCATGCCAAGGACAGATGGTTCCATCTTTTTGGAGGGCTAAAGAGCCTTGCAAAGTAACAGGTTTGTTATCTAAATATTTAAGGTATGGATCAAGCATGTCATGTGCAAGCAAGGGGCCCACAAATTTTGGCTTGCCTTAGTAGCCAGCCATTATTTGTGGCTATACCCAATGATACTGATCACTCCACTCCTAAGTCCTCAGATGCTGCTTTGTTGTTGCTGTAATAGCATGTATCGCATTCCCTTAGCACTCTCTAATTCCATTCCCAATCAGCCCAAACACAAACCCCAGCCATATACTTGGCACATGAGACTCTGTCTTTTTGCAGAACACATTACTCAGCCCAGAGAATGCCCAGCCACAGAGAGAGTCAGATGTAGTGTTTTAATGGTGAACTTTTGGATGTTGATCTTGAACTGTCTTTATTATTATTGTTGTAATGCTTCTCGCCATATAAGCTTTTATCAGTAAGCACCAGCACCTTGAATTGGTCCTGGAAACTAACTGGAACCTACTGTCGTTGACATAAAACTTGTGCAACATGATCTAAGAAGAATCCACTAGGAAACAAATTTTGAATCTCAATTTATTTGCTTTCTTTTCTGAAGAAGAGAAGTATGTTGCAATCTGTATAAGTACAGTCCCTTCCCAGTTGGATTTTTCAGAAGTTTTCCCCCGGAGGGCCTCAGTCAGAGGGAGAAAGGAGAGGAATGGAGGGAAAAGAGAAACCGTGGGAAACAAATGGTGAATGAAGAAATAGATAGTTTGCACCCTATCCTGGCCTTCAGGTTCCTCTTTGTCAGGAACAAGATACAAAACACATATTTGTCTTTGTCTCAAGAAGAGAAAACTGGAAATATGGATTTATTCTTACAGCAGTTAAAATAAAATAAAATAAAATAAAATAAAAATAAAATAAAAAAAAATAAAATAAAAAAAAATAAGACCAAGGAATTGGTGGTGGATTACAGGAAAAAAAAGGCGGACATTCAGCCCTTGTATATCAACGGGGAACGGGTGGAGAGGGTGGCGGAATTCAGGTTTTTGGGAGTGACTATCGATCAGGGCATGACTTGGAGCGCAAATACCACTGCTCTGGTGAAGAAGGCCCAGCAGAGAATTTATTTCCTCAGACTTTTAAAGAAGAACAATCTGAGTGAGAGACTGCTGGTTTCCTTCTATCGAGGCTCCATAGAGAGCATTCTCACATACTGTATTTGTGCTTGGTTCTCCAGTTGTACAGCTAGGGAGAGGAAGGTGCTCCAGAAGGTCATAACCACAGCCCAAAGGATTATTGGTCATCCTCTCCCATCTTTGGAAGAACTGTACGGTTCCCGTTGTCTTAGGAAAGCAAACAACATCCTGCAGGATTCATCTCACCCGGGATACAGTCTGTTTGCACTACTGCCTTCTGGCAGGAGATATAGAAACATCAAGTCAAGGACAAATAGACTGAAAAATAGTTTCTATCCAAGAGCTGTGGCCTTTTTGAATGCTGTAACTCGATAGTGTGACCTGGGAGTTTGATGGGTGTGGGTGTGGGTGTGGCTGGAATGTGGTTTGTTTGGTTGTTGTTGTTGTTTTGCTTTTGTTGTTTTTTAAGGGATGGCATCCAATTTCGTTGCACTTGTGCAATGTTGCACTTGTGTAATGACAATAAAGAATCTATCTATCTATCTATCTATCTATCTATCTATCTATCTATTAACGCTGGGAATTGGTCTGACAGTTTCTCATGTACTTTGAGGTTATGTTAAGATGTTTACATCACAAATCTCTTTTGTCAAATAACATTGTTTGAAAACTCTTGTTATCAGGCGGAGCTGGTGAAATAGATATACAGTGGTACCTCTGGTTATGAACTGAATCCCTTCCGGAAATCTGTTTGTAACTGGAAACCGTTCTTATCCTGAGGCACACTTTCGCTAATGGTGGCTCTCGCGCACATGCTTCTAGTGCGCAATTTCTGCTCGCATCCCGCGGCAAAGTTTGTAACCAGGAGCAGCTACTTCCAGGTTAGCAGAGCTTGTAACCTGCAGTGTGCGTAACCAGAAGCATTCGTAACCAGAGGTACCACTGTAATAAACACACAGATGGCACTTCGAGACATTATTCCTTGTGCCCAGGAACGGGAGTTCTGGTCATTTGACCAAGCTGGCAATGGGAGCCAGTTGTATGCTCGGGAACAATATACCTTCTGTTGGGAATGTTTTAAGCATTACGATCCCTTCCCTGCTTCCTCGACACTGATTGCTGTTAGCCCATTGAACTATCCACTGTCCATTGTGGCTTGCAGCTGCTGAATGCACCAGTTAAGAGCCAGTACCCAAAAAACTTGCAACCCTTTCCCCTTTCCCGTTTTGTGGAGTGCAGAATAATAAGCCAAATCAAAATGTATTTTAGGTCTGTTTACATTATTAGGCTCTGCACAGTAACAATATGTTCCTTAGCTCATCCACACCTCTCTCTCTCTCTCTCTCCTCTTGGCAGTGTTGTTCTCTCCCTGTGGCCTTGTACTCTTCTCTGATAGCCTAATTAACCACCCCATGGTTGTTGAAAGTTCTTCCATTTGTTAGTGGTCCCCCTTCTCTTTTCTTTAATATCTTAGATGCATATAGATGAGCTCTGATCTATAAAATTAGTTGGGGAGGTAGTAACCTGACATGGCCCAAGTAGCTTCCCAAAGAGCCTGCACAAACAGCTTTCGTTAGCTTTCTTATGCAGCTGTGTGTTGTGTTGTGGCATTCTGTATTGCAAAGGGCCTTTCTAAAAGGAAGTATCCCTCTCCAGCTAACAGAAAATAATGGGTTATTGTCCTAGGTCTAGAAAACATCAAAGTAAAGAGCATCACTTCTGGGTCGCATCATGTCACATCACTCACAGGTGAGTTTCTTTTGTTTGGTTGGCTGTAGCTTTGGACAAAGTGAAGTCTGTCTGTTGAACCATGAAAAATATTTTGTCTCTGAGACTAGTTCATCCCCTTTCCTGTAAGATGTGTGTCCCCGTTTTTGTTCAGATTTAATCTAGCTGCCCTCATAACATGCTTCCTGCTCATGTATTGCATAGAGAATTAAGTTGAAGCTCTAGTTGTATACACAGAAATACAGTGGTGCCCCGCAAGACGAACGCCTCGCAAGACGAAAAACCCGCTAGACGAAAGGGTTTTCCGTTTTGGAGGCGCTTCGCAAAATGAATTTCCCTATGGGGTTGCTTCGCAAGACGAAAAAAATCTTGCATCCCCCCGTGGGTTGTTTTTGCTTTTTTTGCCCTTTTCTTAAGCCGCTAAGCCGCTTATCAGCTGTTCCGCTGATAAACCGCTTAACAGCTGATCGCTGGAAGCCGCTTGACAGCTGTAGCGCTAATCCGCTAAGCTGTCAATGGGCTTGCTTCGCAAGACGAAAAAACCGCTAGACGAAGAGAATCGCGGAACGGATTATTTTCGTCTTGCGAGGCACCGCTGTATATGCTTTTTGTGCTTGTAGAGTCTGTTGCCACTTTAAAAAACTGAGTGCATTACTTTTCTTATAATGTTTGTTCATCTGTTTCAAAGACTAGACAGAGAACAGATGTGCAACTGTAAAATGACATTTAGTCAACATTTTTGTGTCCTTTAACTTCCTTTTTTTTAATATGTTCCTTTTCTTCTTTAAGATGAAGGAGAGTTATATGTTTGGGGGAGCAACAGACACAAGCAGTTAGTGAGCAAAGATGATTTTCTTTTGAAACCCCAGAAGATAGAAACCCACTATTTTGGGGGCGAAAAGGTCAGAAGAGTCTGGAATGGATGGACGCACATGGTGGCACAGACAGGTAGGACATCAACTGCGGATGCTGCATATAAAAATACTTTGTATTTAAAAAAGTGCTTTCAGGTTGAGTTGTTTGGATAGTATGGCAAAACCCTGCATCTAGAAATGTGGGAAATGTGTGATTTAGGCTTTAGGGCTGAACTGTGTTGGTTCCCCCTCCCCAAAATTGCTGAAGTTCCCAATTTGATGGTTGTTCTGCCAGTGCAAGCATTTCTGCTTGTTCTGTTTGACAGACAGGGCGATTTCCCTCTTCCCCATGCATTGTTCTGGGAGTTCTCCCGACCCTCCAGTGCAGATTTGTGAGAGGAAGGAGTGGTCTTGTTGAGCTGGCAGGAGTCCTTATGCTGGCTTCCACTAGTGCACTGGGCTAGGTGAATCCAGCTCCAATTCAGAAGAAGTACCTGGGATATGAAAGGAAGAAGATGGCAGGTGTGTTGCACGAGTTGCTGTTTGAATAGCTTTGCATCCTTCTGAGGACCAGTAACCAGTTGCCCAGGGAAACTCCCTCCCCAACATAGTAGCCTGTTTCAGTCAAAACACCCCCACCAGCAAAAAAATACACCCCTAATTTAAATTTTAAAAAAATAAAATTGAGAGGGGGTCTTGATGAGTGCCAAGGAGAAGAAGAAGAAGAGTTTGGATTTGATATCCCGCATTTCACTCCCTGTAATGGTTATAGGGGTTGCTCGTGCGTAAGTTGCCGCCACTCCTGGCTAGGTTGCCTGGTTAAACCTTTTCTGTCTGGACAGCCCTTCACTTCGTGGCTGTTTCAGTCGCTAGCAAAATCCGTCAGTGGGCGTTTCTTGAACCTCTTCCAGGAAAGAAGTTCTTTGACGCCAAGTCTCTGCCTACTCTCCCTGCGCGGAAGTCTTCTGCGCAGGGTGGGTATGGGCAGCGGAGGACCTGTGCTCTCCCCGCTGGTCTCCGGCGAGGAGTCCTGGAGCCCCCTCGCCGATTCCCCCATCTGCTGAGATGAGCTGCCTCTCTCCCTGCTGGGCCCTTCTCCAGCATCGCTTTGGAGCCTTGCCTCCGCCTCTAGCTCCAATGGCAGTTCCCTGACACTTCCCTTCAGGAGTCTTAAAGCAGCTAACAATCTCCTTTCCCTTCCTCCCCCACAACAAACACTCTGTGAGGTGAGTGGGGCTGAGAGACTTCAAAGAAGTGTGACTGGCCCAAGGTCACCCAGCAGCTGCATGTGGAGGAGCCGAGACGCGAACCCGGTTCCCCAGATTACGTAACTACCGCTCTTAACCACTACAACACACTGGCTCTCAAGGAGGGTATATGAGGGTGCCATGGTGCCATCTCTTCGCATGTGCTCTGTGCTTGCAGGCTGCAGTTCAAAAGGACTCCAGAAGTGCGCAATCAAAGCTGAAACTTGCTGCTTATCGTTTATATTTCTCATGATGATGAGGCTGGGCTCTGTAATGCTCCCGATGTAAATTAGGTTACATAAGGATAACATAGAAGTTGTTTGACTGAAGGCAGTCCTAAATATAGCAGAAGGGTGGTGAAGAACAGGAGAGAGAATGATAGTCTTAAGCCTTACAAAAGGTGAGTCATCCTCAGTTCAGAACAAGTGCTTTCCCCAAACTGGTATGGCTGATAACGAAGACAGCTTTAATTAAGGAAGTTTATTTATCTCGGTGTTCTCTCGAATAAATCCATTAATCCGTTTGTCATGTACTATCAAATCAAATTACTGTAAAATTGGGTAAAGAAATTCTTGGTACAACCAAAGTCTTACAAGCTCCTTCCCTAGAAGGGTTATTTTTTAACACACACACACACACACACACACACACACACACACACAGAGAGAGAGAGAGAGAGAGAGAGAGAGAGAGAACGAGAACACTCTATCTTACATTGTTGCCTCCTGTAAAAATCCAATGGGAGCTGTAAAGAGTCTCAGAGGAACGATGCACCAGCATGCCTCTGGGGAAACAGCACAATAAAAATCTTATATTATTTATTTTAAATATTTTTATCCTGCTATTCAGCTGAAAAAGACTCTCAGAGTGGCATACAACGATCAACAACAACAACAGTTTTCTTATTTGTACCCTGCCTATCTGACTGGGTTGCCCCAGCTGCTCTGGGTGGCTCCCAGCATATACAGAAGCCCCATAGGCTTCCAGTCTAAAATGTATGTAGAAAAGGAAAATGGATGGGGAGGGGGAAGAAAGTATACTCAGGCATTACCTCTTATTAGTTGGGAAGGGCTGAAGCAAGCTCTCTGCAGCTGCTCCTCCTCCAGCTCCTTCAGGCCAGGTTGGGCTCCAAAATTGCTCCGGCCTCCATGTCAGGGAAGAAGGGGTAAGGGGAAGATTGACATCAGGAGGAAGAATGGGGAGGAGGATGATCTACATTGGTATTTGCTGCTCTGGTGAGCCCAGCCCCTGAGGCAGTCACCTCTCCTTGCCTCATGGGTGGGCTGGTCCTGAATAAAGATCTACACCACACCTGCTGCCCCTGTGGATCCTGCTGCCCGAGGCAGCTGCTTTACCTTTACTTTTAGGTGGGCTGGCCCTGGTCGGTATATTGGCCTTTTGTACTAAAAACAGCAAGACAATACCATCTGTATACTTGCTTGAGAGTAACCCCACCAAACCCAGAAGGCCTTACTTCTGTGTAGGGTTGAGAATTTTCCTCTGAGGTAGCCATGGTGAAAACTGAGAAAGGAGGATCTTTCTTCCCCTTAATTGTTCATCTAGAATGTATTTGTCTTTGCCCAACATCAACATGAGGCCTCCAACAGATTACTTGCTTTGGGGGAAAGGATTGTGTAGAAATTTAATAAACAAACAAACAAACAAAGCAGAAGGAATTTGGTCCTTAACAGAAAAAAAGTTGCTCACACTTGCTATAGACTGAAATTAAACTACTTGGTGTAAATCACCAGCATTCTTTTTGGAAATTAGCACTATATATTTCCTTTCTTCCCTACTGCTCATCTTCTCAATGTTAAATTGTAGTGTTTAAGTCCTTGAGGGACAATGTGGTGCAGTGGGTACATTACTGGGGTTTGTACATG
Organism: Podarcis melisellensis; assembly: GCF_964234715.1. Classification (NCBI taxonomy): domain Eukaryota; kingdom Metazoa; phylum Chordata; class Lepidosauria; order Squamata; family Lacertidae; genus Podarcis; species Podarcis melisellensis. The sequence goes on along the minus strand of NC_138528.1, from coordinate 71,621,706 downwards.
GCAGATCTAGGTTCAAATTGCTGCTAGTCTGTCATTAAGTGATATTGGCAGAGGTATGGTATCTTCTCAGGAAGGCTTTCTTTATATCTCTTTCAACATCTTTTCAATGCGAGGAAAAGTCTTTAAAAAAACAAATTCCAGGCATTTACCATCCGAGGAACTTTACCATATGTTTGTGTCATTGCCACTTTGACTATGCTCTTTTTAAAGAACTGTTTGACACTTTATTACTGTATTTTTAGGATTCTGTAGTCCTCCTCAGGTGTTGTAAAGGTCAAACCATGTTGGAAGTATGGGGTCATACACAGGAGTTCACCGCCTCTACCTCTGCCTGTGCTGCGTTTAGTAGCAAGGTCTGAAGGAGGCTTGCAAGCACGTTCACTTGAGCAAATCGGGGATACCGATCGCCCAGGGTTCCTGATCCTGGCGGGGCTTGTAAGAGTGCTCAAGCGAACATACTTCCAAGCTCCCCCCCCCCCACATTACTGCTGAATGCAGCAAGGTTCGGCCTCAAGGGAAGGGGGCTAGTGCCATGCCTCCGACACAGTTTGACTTGCATAATGCCTGAAAAGGGCTTGTGCTTTTCTTTATAAACTACCCTAGTAATTTGCATTGAAAGGTACTGGGTACCTAAGCCTACCTTCTAAGGCAGTTTGCCGACCCCTCCACCCCATTCCCCAAAGGGAAAAGAACATGGCTGTGGTAGTGATCTTGATAGTGTTTCATTAGGTCCTACTGACTTTCCTTAGACAATGGGATGATGTGAGAGATGGAAATTAGTGACTAAGATGGAAAAAGATAAGCCATCAAACACTTTCCTTTCAGAGAATTGCGCCACAATAGATAGCACAGGTTGTGTGAGCAAGCTGGGGAGAGCTAGAGAGTTCTGGAAATGAAATGGCAGTGACCACTCCCTATTTTATTAAGGAGAGAGCTCCATAAACCTTTAGTAAAACCTCCCTGGAACCGCTGTATAATTTTATTATTATTATTTGTTAAAGATTTCTTAGTTTACCAAAATATGTGCATTGTCTCTTTTTTGGAATTGTGCTTTCTACAGATCAATTTCATTTGTTGTGAGACATTAGTGTTGCATGCAGTATTAGGTTGGGAGGAAAAGAGGGGGACATGGTGAGGGCGGTGGGGTTGGGTGGTTATGCTTCTATTCTTCTATGTGTGGGGTTTTGTGTCAGCGTCACTTGTACGGATTCTCTTACTATTCGCTTGTTATATTTCATTGGTGGTGAGAGAGGGTAGGGGTGGCCTCGGGTGTGGTTATCGGGGTACGGGTGGCACTGTGGTCTAAACCACAGAGCCTAGGGCAGGGGTCAGCAGACTTTTTCAGGAGGGGGGCCGGTTCATTGTCCCTCAGACCTTGTGGGGGGCCAGACCCACCACTTCCTGAAAGCACCCCCTTCCCGAAAGGTCCCCGCCAGCCAATGCCACTCACGCCACAGCTGCTGCAGCCGCCTCCTCTTTGGCAGCGTCGGCGTCCTCCGTCTTGGCGGGGTGCAGAGTCCATGCCGCTGGCCTGGGCGGCGAAGGCAGCCTCCGTGCCGCTGCTGCTTCCTTCCCACTTGCCTGCTTCCTCCCGCTTTGCCGCCTCAGTGGGAAGGAAGGGGTGGCACCCAGAGTCACCTGCAGCTTTTGATTGGCTGCAGGAGCTTTCTGCAGCCAATCAGAAGCTGTGCCACATCACAGAAGTCAGTCTCCGCGTGGTGATGCCTCCGAGCCGCGCCTGTTTAGCGTGGGGACTGACTGAGCGGGTGGCAGGGTCTGCAAGGTTTGCGGGCCGGATTAATGAGCCCGGTGGGCCATATCCGACCCGCGGGCCTTAGTTTGCCAACCTCTGGCCTAGGGGCTTGCCGATCAGAAGGTTAGCAGTTCGAATCCCCGTGACGGGTTGAGCTCCTGTTGCTCAGTCCCTGCTTTTGCCAACCTAGAAGTTTGAAAGCACATCAAAGTGCAAGTAGATAAATAGGTACTGCTCTGGCGGGAAGGTAAACGGCGTTTCCGTGCGCTACTCTGGTTCGCCAGAAGCGGCTTAGTCATGCTGGCCACATGACCTGGAAGCTGTCTGTGGAAAAACACCGGCTCCCTCAGCCAGTAAAGCAAGATGAGCGCCACAACCCCAGAGTCGCCTGCAACTGGACCTAACGGTCAGGGGTCCCTTTACCCTTTACCTTTAGGGTATGGTTGGTTGTCTTTGGTTGGCGTAGTGAGATTTGTTTATGTGTGTGAGTGTGGGGTGGGTGGGTGGATTTTTGGATCAGGTTAGCCAGATTTATTCGTATGCTGCCGGCAGATTCTTGTTGTTTTGTTGGGTTATGTATGTGATAAAGGGGAACCATACCGGGATGAAGGCATCTTCTATTGGTCCCCATATCAGTTTCAGTTTATTGGTTAGTTTTTCTGGTAAGGCTATTTCCCATACTATTTGATACCATTGGCCCATGCTTACTCCTGACAGGTCTCTTTAGTGTCTGGCTATAATGTTTCTGGCTGCTGAGAGTAGGTGGGTTATGGGCTCTTTATAATGTGAGTGGGCATTATGATCTTGGAAGATGTTCAGTAGGTCCAGTTCTGGGCGGAACCGCTGTATAATTGACATTACCTGACACACTGGGAAACGAGCTGTACAAAAGCCTTGTGAGCATCCATTAAGTATGATTCATCCGAAGAGCAGTAAAAGATGGCACAATGTTCTTCCTGCTATATTAACAACCTCATCCTTGGCTAGGCTCTTAGGAATATTAATGATTTCATATATTGGATTTTAACATATTCTCTTTCCATCCCCTCTAGTGTACCCTTGGAATCCCCTGTCAAAATCAGAATATTAAAGGGGCATGGAGATTCACCTACTTTTCCCATAAGTCTCTAATTCTTGCCATAAAAAGAGACAGTAGAACAGGGGTTTAGTTGGGAGCTATGTAGATGTTCCTTTTTAAGAGAGTCATGTCTCACATGATACGGTGAGAATCACAAATGCAAATGAGCCATTATCTATTTGTTCATTGTTTGGAATCCAATAGAAACCAATGTTGCTGATCTGATGAAAAATGCCCCCTATATTTAATAATGTTTTATGCATTTACAGATATAGTTAAACCTTGGAATTTGTATATAATCTAGGGTGACTATCCCCAAATTGTTAAAATGTAGAGGGCTCTGTGTTGAAAAACATGTTCTCCTGCCTTCATTTTAATTGAGGACAGGGTCACTCCGTGATTCTAAACACACTTAATTGAGAAATGAACTCACTGATATTAACAAATATCAAATATCCAAACAAATGTGCTGAAAAACAAAATATTGGGACTACCTCAGATGTAGTTAATGCTCTTAGGACATCTGTCTAGGGCAAAGTCTTCCAACTGTGTGGTGGAGAACATAACAACCGAGTGTTTAGAATATGGAGTTGGTTTAGAGAATCATAGATTCATAGAACTGTAGAGTTGGAAGTGATCCCAAGGGTCTTCTAGTCCAACCCACTGCAATGCATACATACACATACATAGATATACACTGTCCATAGCAACTGGCATCCCCATACAGTAGCGAGTTTCCAGCCCCCAGATGTATTATCTATTACCACTTAGCCATATGAATAAGCACTAGGGTTGCCAGCTAACTGAGGGGAAAGACCCAGACTGGGCAAAGTTGTTAAGCTGGTGTGTTTTTTTTAGTTTTGGATAAAAAAATTATGTTTTGCTGATTTCTACCTGGACATTGCTACCAACTATGGTATTACAGATATGTTTGAGACGTATGGCAACCATTGCTATTTCCCATGTCTTTTTGTGGGCTTTTCAGAGGCATATGGTTGGCTGTTGTTGGAAACAGGATTCTGACCTGAGCCAGCAGGGTTTTTATTATGTTCTTTATTTGAAGGGCAGGCAGACCTAATCAGAATCATTAGGAGGTTACTGCACAATGGCTTTGATTCATGCAACGACTCTAACTAGATTAGCCTTGCTAAATTTGTGCCTTCCATGCTGACTGGGACTGATGGAAGCTGTAGTCCACAATATCAGGACACAGGGTTGGCAAAGGCCGTCACAGTTTCCCACCCCTCTGATACAAGCCGAAATCTCATAAGATTGTATTCTTTATTTTGTCCATTCTTATTTTACTTAATTTCTTTACAGGCCACATTAATCCCGCCAGTAACCCTGTAAAGCTCAGAGGTGGGGAACATTTAGGGTTGCCAGATGTCACCATACTACAACTTCCATCGTCCCTGACTATTGACCACTTTGACCTGGGCTGATGGGAGTTGGCATCTGATAATATTTGAAGGCCCATAAGTTCCCAAGCCCTGCTATAAACAAGTTGCATTTATGGCACATTTTCCCACAGCTGGTGAACAAAGAGAAAATGCCTTACCCATTGACACCCTGTAATTTCCCACCTCTGAGTGGTAATTTAAATCCTGGTCTCTCAGATTCAAGTGCAGAACTCTAAACAGGAGGCCAGACGGCCAAGATGCCTCATCCCCACCCTTCATGTTTATATATCTCTTTGAAACAGAACGTGAAAATGATTGTGGTGTGTGTGTGTGTGTGTGTGTGTGTGTGTGTATATATATATATATATATGAGAGAGAGAGAGATGTGTGTGTGATATTATGCTTTATAGAATTGTACATTCATTTCTTTTGTGGATTTGAACTTGTTCTGCCTTGGCCAATGCTTTCTTGCTCACACAACTGAGCCACACCAGGTAGTGATCTATGGGTTTTCCACTTCTCATTCCGTCCCAAACACAGTGGCTGAGAGGTACTATTTCAGTAGAGACTGAGGCAGCTATGAGAACAAAGGCTTCCACAGAGAGATAAGTTGAAAAATGATATTTTTCAGCTTGGTTTTCTAGATAATGCTTAATAGATTGTCCAAAGAAATTCACTGAGGAGATTGAAATTTTCTGTTTATGACAATCACTTCAGACCCAATGGGCCTTGTCAAACCTAGTTACGCTGAATCAGGAATTTATAGTATATTATTCATTTTGATTGTCATTTGGCTCCCTCAGGGAAAAACCCACAAATTAAATTGTAAATGTTACATCGTATTACATCACATTAAACCTTGGTACATACTTGAAGTGCCATGAGATTGACAAATTAAAATTATGGCAGTGAAAAACTTTAGCAGTAGGAAAGTACCGACTTTAAACAGCCTGGAGGCAAAGCTTCTTTGCTTGCTTCAAAATATGTATAATATTCCTGTTCTCCATCAAATGAGCAACAAGATGGCATGGTCTGATATGGTCTGATGTGTGTTTTAGGCAAGGCAGAGGTGAGATATCAAACTTGAGTGTCGTGGTTCACAGCTTACCCACTACACTATTATTCTTCTACAGTAAAAGCTTTCCTTAATAATAATAAATAGCACCCCTAACATGCTTGGTGTTTTATAAAGTAGCACCAAAGACAAGCCATGTCCTATGGAACTTGCGATCTAAAATTCAACACAGGGTAGGTCTCAAGGCAGGGAGGCGGGTGGCGCTGTGGGTTAAACCACAGAGCCTAGGACTTGCCGATCAGAAGGTCAGCAGTTCAAATCCCCGTGACGGGGTGAGCTCCTGTTGTTCAGTCCCTGCTCCTGCCAACCTAGCAGTTCAAAAGCACGTCAAAGTGCAAGTAGATAAATAGGTACCACTCTGGCAGGAAGGTAAACGACATTTCTGTGTGCTGGTTTGGTTCACCAGAAGCGGCTTAGTCATGCTGGCCACATGACCTGGAAGCTGTACGCCGGCTCCCTCGGCCAATAAAGCGAGATTAGCGCCACAACCGCAGAGTCGGCCACGATTGGGCCTAATGGTCAGGGGTCCCTTTACCTTTGGTCTCAAGGCAGGTGTCAAGGAAGACTTAGACAATTGTCTGACTAGGAAGTTAGGCAATAATCTTACATATTTTTCTCTCCCTAAGACAAGAACAGCAAAAGGGAACCTCTCACCGCCCAGATACAGCCAAGCCCAGTGCCATCTGGTGCCTAAACTGTGTAATGTCGCAATCTGTGTGTGGATGTGAAAATAGAAGGAGGAAAATTGTGTGTTCAGTTCAATCACATACAAACCTTTCTGGCACATCTCTTATCTGTATATTTTATTCTATTTTAGTTGTACCAGTAGATAAAAATTGGAATGGCTATGGAAAAACTGTACAAATCATTGACAGGTAGGAAGAGGTCCAACTGAATCACAGAACTCTAGGGCATGATGAATTCTTTGCCATCCTTTGGAGACATTCAGCTGCACACAGACATGAACATCGACATCTGATGAAAGGAGAAGAACCAGGGCTACGGATTACAGGGAGAAGAGCTTGTTGGGAGAGCATTGAGGACAGGAATGAATTCACAGAATCATAGAATAATAGAGTTGGAAGAGACCACAAGGGCCATCGAGTCCAACCCCCTGCCAAGCAGGAAACACCATCAGAGCACTCCTGACATATGGTTGTCAAGCCTCTGCTTAAAGACTTAAATTGCTTAAATTGAAGATGGAAACTTCAGAGTGTAAGGAGGGGGCTTCTCTTGACTTTCTGGTCCTTAGAGAGCAATAGGGGATTGCTAACTACATAACTTCTTTAGATAAAGCAGTGCTGGTAAATGGTCTAATTGCTTGTTGGAATTTGGCCAAGTTTGGAACAAAGAAAATCTGGTTTGTGCTGCTGCAACTACCCTCTAGAGGGCAACATTGATGTCTACATATTTTTATTTCCCTACCACCTTACTGTTGTCAGCTTAGAGCAGACATTAGATCTGTCTTGATCTGCGGTATTTGGACAATGGTGGATTGCAAAGGCAAGCAGTGCTTGGCTTTTCTCTTGCAATAGCTGAGATTTTAAGTGATGGTAAATTCTTGCAGTGCTGCTTTAAAAACTAGCTCTAGGGGATGGTGAAAGTCACAGAACAATTAATCTAAGTGTATTAATATTATTTGTAAAAACTGTCCACAAATTAAATTAGTAAGTGGGTCTGATAAACTTCATCGATTTTAAATTTTATGAAACTTGCTTATTAACCTTAATGTCTTTTTAAAGATATTGAAGGATGCTTGAGATAACCTACAATTTAATAAACAAATGCTACCACTTATTCCTGTGCTCAAATACACAGAAAGGGATAGAGTGTGGCTGTTGGCTCCACCAGTGCATGTGTCCAGTGTAATGTCTTAAGGAGTTGTGTGTGTATGAATTGTGTGTATTACTCTGTCCATACAATTAAGCTGAGATCATGTGGGCAGAGCATAGGCATAAATTCTCTCATATGCTATTCTGAATTTGTTTAGGGCAGAGGCCTGTGGCCACAATCCTATACCCCTTCACCTGCATGTTGAGACAAACATCTGAATAGTGTAAAATAAACTATACTGTAGGTACTGTAGCACACTATAAAATAAACCTTTGGTCACCCTGTGATGCATTTCCAAATACAGTAATGGCTAATGTTTTGGCATCCTTGCCTTCTGAAAGAGATGAGCAGGTTCATCATTTCCTTGTCCTTTATATGGTTTTTTGTTATTAATATGAGAAACCAATGTCTTTCTTGAACCTTCAGAGCAACAGTTAAACTTGCAAGGATAATGAGGAGCTACATTTGTTTTTAATTGCATAACTATAATTAGACTGCTATCTGCATTTAGATATTGCTATTAAAAGTTTAAAAGTGAGAGGCGCACCATAGCTTGAATTTTAAACAAGCTCAAGCCTTGGTTGGCGGTGATAAATAACAAGGGTTCTTTGTTTTGGCAGCCTGTCTTGCAACTGAACTGTCCACATGGTCAAATAGCTGCAAGATCTCCTGGTGCGGGCTCTCGCCTCTTTCTGTAGTGAAGGAAGCAGGGGGAATTAGGAGAAGGGAGTTCACTGTTTTGAGGCTTGCTCATAAGCTTTTCTGAGGAAAGTCCTTGTGTGAGGGCTGAGGCAGAAGGAGCAACAGCCAGTCTGCCTCAGTGCACGGGTTTCAGGGCCAGCCCCAGTGCTTTTCTTCGGGGGGGGGACGCAGGGGTACGCATACCCCTAATGATTTTGTGAATCAAAGTTTGGCCTCATTGAGGGGCACTATTTCAATATGAGTAGTTAAATGAGAGTACCCCTAAACATTTTTTAAGGAAAAAAGCAGTGGCCAGCCCTATCATTAGGCAGAGTGAAGCAGGCACCTTTGGCGGAATATGCTGGGGGACAGGAAGTAGACAGAACTCTGTGTGCCATTCAACTCACCTCGCATCCTCTAAGATAGCTTCTGCCCACAAGTGCAATGGAGGATACTGAACTCAGCTTCTAGTCTGGACAGCTTCTGTGTTTGGAATGGGATAGGCACCATCTTTTCCTTTGCCCACAGGCAGCAAAAATATTTAGGAGAGAATATTTATTTGATATTTATGTGCAGTTTTTTCATACAAGCATTCTCAAAGTAGCTTACACAGAAGCAGATTAAACTAATTTAAAGAATCATAAAAAACACGACAGCTTCAAAAAAAACCCTAAATAAAGGCATGAAGAGCAGCATAAGGCAACAATTTAAGAACTTAACTTGCCCGAGCTTGAGGGAATAAAAATGCTTTTTCCTGTCTCTGAAAGGAAGACAAATGGAGTAAAGAAATGGACCACCTAGGGCATGTTTGGCATGAAAGTCTGAAAGGGGTGTTTGCTTAGATGTACTTACAAGCTTCCTTATTGAAGAGAGCTTCAGAATGGGTGTTATATGTCCTCCTAGGTGGAGTTTCCAGATCACTTTTATTTTTTTATTATTTTTTAAAAAATTTATATCCTATCTTTCTTTTGTTGTGTAACCCAAGACGATAAACACATGGTTTCCGGGCACTCACCTCCATTCAGACACTGACCTAACCCAGGCATGCTTAGCTTCAGCAAGATGGTAGCCTCATGTGCCTTCAGCCCATGGGACTTTCATTGTCAGGCCCCTGTTGCCACCAAGGCATGAATGACAGTAGCAGGCATCTCTTTTCCAGTAGGGGGTGCAACTAAAGTTGGTAAAATGCTACTACAGGACTATTGTTACCTGATCATTTTGGAGAATTGCTGGATGGACAAGTATTTTCAGACTATGAACCTCCAACTCAACAAGGAGTAGGAGCCCATCTGGGTAGAACTAATATTTTATGACCAACTGGTCCACTGAGTCTTTCTCCCCAGCATGGCAAATCATCAGCTCCCTCTTGCCTGGGTTACCTTTTATCTATCCAGTTCATTACTAATCTCAGGTGATTGTACAGAAAAGCCTCTACCACTACCTTGAGATAGACTGGAACTCGTAGGGAAAATGTAAGGAGAGGGGAATTTGAGAAATATGAACTGGGGAAGTAGGAAAAAAAGCTGAGTGTTAATTAACCCTTGAAGTCAGAAGAGGTTGGAGTGCATTTTTTTAAAAATAAAAAGCCTAGTTTCTTGTTATTTTTCTTACATTGCTGAGTTGCTGCTGTTTTCACAGTGATTAAGTTTTGTCTGGAGGACTAATGCTGAACAACTGCATGTGTTCTATTCAGAAACAGGGAAAGTCTTTACATGGGGTAGAGGAGACTATGGTCAACTTGGATGGAGCGGGATGCTGAATGAAGGAGAGAGCGAGGATGGAAAGAAATCGACTGAACACTGTTTGAAAAAGCAAATCAGTGCACCTGTTGCAGTGCCCAGCCTCACTGGAGCATCTGAGGTAAGGAGAAACCATGAATTTTGTTAAGGTCAGACCTCTAATTATTTGTTTGTCTTGTGTTACTAATTTACCTTTTGAGCAAGGGCTATCTGTAGCCCTCAGACATCATACACTGGGAAAGAACATCCAAGCTGTGGTGGTAACAACAGATGACTGCCATCTTGTACCTCTGTGGTGGTATCTATTGAAGCAGTCTCTGAGAAGATGGGACTCTTTTACATGGAAAATAGAAGTCCAGTTTTATGGTAGCAGCAATATAGAGAGAGTCAAACTTCCCAGATTAATTTGTGCATCTAAAAGTATATATTGGGTGGAATTCAAAATAGCGCCAAGGAGATTGTTCATCAGTGCAAGTATTTCTGTTTGTGAGATGGAACAATTGCCCCTCTTCTCCCCGTGTATTTTCTTCTGGGGGTTTGGGAAAGACTTAGGGAATGGGGTGGGGGAAAGCCCTGCTGCATTAACAGGGGTCCTTGTGGTGGCTTCTGCTAGAGTAATAGGTTAGTTGAATCCAGACGATGATGATGATGATGATGGTTCCTTCTCTGTTCTTCCCCATGAGATCCCAGCATGGATTGCAATAATTTAAAAAATACAGTACTAAAACCAGTTAAATTGCAGTCAGGAGACTAGGGTGGGCTCTAAAATTTATATCTTGGTCATCAAAAGCCAGGGCAAGGTGGTGTGTTTTCAGCATACCATGGAAACTATATTATGAAGGTGTCAGATGCACCTGAAAGGAATTTCACTGTTTAGGGGTTGCCACTCCCTCTTCACTCCAAATCTGAGCTTGGTGAAATTTCCAGAGGGCCTCCTCTGCCTATTTCAACACGCCAGACAGTCCGTAGGAAGGGAGTTGGTCTTTCAGATATATTACTTTTAAGAGCGATCCTAAGTGTTGAGTTTTGTTTGATATAATCTGGATATGTCTGGCTATGTTTTCCCCCCACCCCTACTTAGTAACAGCATATTATATTTTAATGCATCTGTAGTTCAGTTTTTCCATGTACATGTTCTGATGTACCATCTTTTGTGGAGCTGAGAGTTTCAAAGGACTATGGACCTATGTTGTTGTTGTTTAGTCGTATCCGACTCTTTGTGACCCCATGGACCAGAGCACGCCAGGCACTCCTGTCTTCCACTGCCTCCTGCAGTTTGGTCAAACTCATGTTCATAGCTTCGAGAACACTGTCCAACCACCTCGTTCTCTGTCATCCCCTTCTCCTTGTGCCCTCAATCTTTCCCAGCATCAGGGTCTTTTCTAGGGAGTCTTCTCTTCTCATGAGGTGGCCAATGTAATGGACTTATACCTAAATGAAAAAATAAGTTGCCTAGAGTTCGGCCAATTAAAAAGAGCAACATTAGAAACATTGAATACTGTGAACTCACGGGTGGGAGGAAGTGAGAGTTTGTTTTATTAATAAACATCTTAGTAAGATCAGCAGTGTTTAAGCTGCTACTGATATAGAATGAAAGAGCTTACAGGGCTGAATTGGATAGCTAAAACCTTGAGATCTCAGATATAATCAGATCATGAAGAACCTAAGTGTAACTGATTTTTTAAAATATATATCTATATAAAAACAATATTGACATTTTGGCACTAGCTGGTGGCAGTCACAATCTTGGAATGTAGCTAAAAATGGGACTGTCCCTTATGGAGAATGTCAGAAGTAAAACACCTGAATACTTGGGTGTCAAAGTCTTCTGCCCACATCAGCTTGAACTATGCCAAGGGGCATTTCACAGCACAGAGACCCCATCACTGACCACTGGTGACATCAACTGCAAATGCAACACTAAATCAAGGAAGCATTTTGCACATCAAATGCTTCTAGATTGGGTGTTCCCCCTGCCCTTAAAATAAAGGCTGTTTCTGAGCAGGGAAAAAAAATTCTGGTTAATTAACATATGCATTAAAATTTCACATTCCAAAACAAGAAACATATATATATAGAGAGAGAGAGGGAGAAAGAGTTTTTGAATAAGTTAATCTAATTAGTTTTTCTTTAAAAAGTTGATGGAACATGAAATTTTGTAGGTAGGAGTATTCTTCATCAAGAGCATTGTCTTCATGCTTCCTTCTACAGAAGGATTATCCCCTTTCCCTTGTGTACACCTATTAATGATGCTGGCATATAGGAACACAGCAAGAAATCCCCGTAGAAACATTTTAATGCTCCTTTTTGCAGTTTATCAAGTCTTCCAGCAATGTGATAGCAAGGATGATACAGCAGAAAATAATAATACGAGGCATGGCAACATTCATGCATACTTGCCTTTATAAAACTGTCTTTTTTCCACATTAGTGTTAAGTTGCCTGTCCTGGAATAGTTCTGGTTATCTTATTTTAAATATTTGTAAGCTGCCTTTAAGGGTAGAAGCACTTTCAAGTTACAAGATAAAAGTATAATATAATCAAAATAAATACGCATAATGAAAGCCACTTGCATTAAAAACAACAACACCCAGCCAGCCAGCTGTAAGCTAAACACAATCAGCAATGCAATAAAGCAAAACATACCTTCAAGGAAAAGGCAGTGAAAACAGATGGGTTATAAGGACTCTCCTAAATGACTGTACGGAATGAGGATGACTTGCCCCCATCAGCAGTACATTTCAGAAGGATAAAATCACTACAGTGGAAAAAACACACACACACTTCTGCCCAACCTGATTATTCTGAGAGGCAGAAGGCCTCAACTGATGAGCTTAATGTACAGAGCGGTTGATATGGGGGAAGGTGCCCTTCAAATAACTTGGACCTAAGAGGTGGGTGGCTTTAAAAGGTTAAAACATGTACTTTAAGATGGACTCGAAATAGACTGCTAACTAGTGCAACTGCTGCCAGCTACTTGCCATCTTTTTGTCTGGGCCCAGAGGCATTCTGGGAAATGAGGTTGGTGGGCAGCTGGAGCCTTGGCTGGCGCAGTGCTGTCACTGCCTCGCCATGTGCCATTCCTCTGTGGTATCGTCTGGGGAACCTCAGTGTCTGGTTGCAGGGTCCCATGAAAGTGCAAAGTGTACTTATTCAACTTATCAACTTATTCCAAGTTGATCAGCACAGGCACACTTTGGAAATCATTGAAGAGCTGTCACTGTGCCCGAAGTAACATATATTTTCTCTTTATACATATGATTGCTTCCAACCTTGAGGTCTAATATTATTACCGGAATTCTAAACATATAAGGAGAAAATGCAAATATAGTAACAAAGTGGAGAAGTGTTCTGTTGCATTGAACTATATTCCACTGTAAATGGCTGTGTTTGGTGAGGCAGATAAAATAAACAACACCAATATGAAACCTGAATAAGCATCAGATCTTCAATTCTGAACAGCCAGTATGGTTAGAGCACTGGACTAGGATCAAGCAGACACATGTTCAAATCCTCGCCCAAAAATGAAGCTGATAGGATGAACTTGCATGATGCCTTGTGTCAGGGAACTGACATCTAAAGCGCCGCAGGTGCAAAGGCTCCCTGAGGTTGAGAGAGCAGTAGCAGCGGAAGAGGGAACCAGTAGAGGGCGAGCAAGAACTCCAAGGGAAAGTGAGTCGGAGGGATGGCTCAGAGACGCTTCAAGCGAAACCAGTGGGGAGGTCTCAGGACCTCCTATAGGGACACCCACACCTCGACGGAAACTGTCACGCCGAGAGGCCAGACGACGTGTTTCCGTTAAGGAGCTTTTATGTTGGAAACGTTTCCGAAAGCAGCCACTTTCGGATTCTACTAGTGATTGACGCAGCCATGCTGGAGGGGCTCCGTCACAGGCAGAGGTTTGAAAACCTGATCAAACTCTGAGGGACTTGCATTTTACGCACAAGCAGCTCATCGTCCCATCACAGCAATCCGAAAGTCACCGAAAGCCAGCTTGTGCAGAGAGAAGCATCATGAGCAACCCAGCCGGAACCGGGGGTGCAGGAGCAGCTGGAGGGGGTCCAAGCCTGGAAGAAAGGTACAGAGCGTTGGAGATCCAGTTGGCGCTGCAAACGGCGAGGCTTGAGGAGAGGAGGGCTCAGGATGCAGAAAAGGGAAAGGAGAAAACCACCCCGCTCGCCAGAAAGGTACCAGGATTGGTGCAGAAATTCGGGGGGGATCCCAGGAACTATCATGCCTTTAGAACAGAGATGCAATACGCTCTAAACTGGCAGTTTGATGACTTCCCCGACGAGGAATCGCGAGTGGCGTATGTGATTGGCCATCTCGAATCCGGGGCGAAAGATTGGGTTAGACCCCTGATGGCAGCGAATAATGAGATCTTAAAAGACACGAGGAAGTTTTTTCGTGCCATGGACCTGATGTTTTCCAGCGATATTGAGCAGGGGGTGGTGCGAAGGCAGTTAATGGCTTGCCAGCAAGGAAGCAGATCTGTCCGTGAGTACTGGACTGAATTTACTATGCTGATTCATAAATTGGGGTGGGACCTATCGGCGGAGCCCATCCAAATGCTTTTCGAAGAGGGGCTTTCTTCAACCGTCAAAGATGAGCTTTCCCGGGGGCCCAGGGCGGAGTCTATGGACCAATTAACCAAATCTGCGCTGGCCATAGGAGCGCGCCAGGAGGCGAGGGCTTTGGAAAGGCGGGAAGGGAAAGGAGACCGTTGGAGGGAGTTCCGCATTCCAGACATTCCAGAGCCATCTTTCCCGCCGGCAGAGCCGATGGAAGTTGGAACAGCGCGGGCGCGCGCAGTTTCAAATCCCAGTGAAGGGCGGAAGAAGGAGGGAAAGAGCGCCAAGAGATGTTATCTCTGCCAACAGCCAGGGCACTTTGCCAGAGTCTGCCCACAAAGAAAGGAATGGCAAGGGATGGCAGGAGCTGTTGGGGGAAAGGAAGAGGAAAGCAAGGAGCAAGTAAAAGCCAACGCCTGGCTGCCACCGTCGGGGCACAGCAGCCAGGCCAAAGAGCAATGAAAGTGCCCATGCCAGAACCTCCCAGACCTGCTTTAGTGATAGAGGTGTTACTAGAACTGCCAAACGGACACCCACTAAAGGTCAAGGCGCTTTTGGATTCAGGCAGCTCCTGTAATTTCATGAGTAAGGAGTTTGCAGCTGAGCACCAGATACAGACCATCCCTTTAAGTAACCCCTTGCAGGTGACTACGATTGACGGCAGAGAGCTGTTGGGGGGAGAAGTTAGCCAACAGACTGTCCCGATGATAATGAGAGTGGCAAGGCACACCGAACAGATAGCGTTTAATGTGGCCATCCTGGGAGGAGCGCCCATCATTTTGGGGATGAGCTGGCTGGCGCTACACGATCCGCTAGTGGGCTGGCATCAGAGGGTGGTCTCCTTTGGGTCAGCGCATTGCCTAGAACACTGCAAGGAGGGGAAGGTCTCGGGAGGAGACAGAGTCACCCTAGCGGGGATGGAAGTGATGGGCAAAGGGAAGGTGCCCCCGCAATACGCAGATCTGAGCAACGTATTCAGCGAAAGGGAAGCAGACAAACTGCCACCGCATAGACCCTTTGACTGTCAAATCAACCTACTCCCAGGGGCCCAACTCCCAGTAGGCAAGCTGTACGCCATGTCAGACAGGGAGATGCAGGAGCTGAGGGAGTTCATTGACAAAAACTTGAAGCGAGGTTTCATCAGAGAGTCCCGAGCGGTGGGGGGCAGCCCAGTGTTCTTTGTGGACAAAAAGAACACAGACAAACCGAGATTGGTGTGTGACTTCAGGGCCCTCAATGCAGTGTCGGAGCCCCTGGCTTTCCCTATGCCCCGAATTGACGACATTTTGACCAGAGTAAGGAAGGGAAAGATTTTTACAAAACTGGACCTGCGGGGGGCGTACAATCTGATACGCATAAGGAAGGGAGATGAATGGAAGACCACCATGTTTACCCCTTTGGGAGCCTTTGAATACCTCGTTATGCCCTTCGGTCTACAAGGGGGCTCCGCCTGTTTTCAAGCTTTTATAAACCACGTTCTGGGACCTTTGCTCTACAAGAACTGTGTGGCCTTTTTAGACGACGTGTTGGTGTATTCGGAAGATGAGGAACAGCATGTGAGGGACGTTCGAGAAGTGTTGGGCAGGCTGCAAGCCAACCAGCTGTGGGTGAAACTGGAGAAGTGCCAGTTTCATACCAAGGAGGTGGAATTCCTGGGGTACCGCTTGTCAGACAAGGGATTGGCCATGGATCCAGGCAAGGTTCAAGCGGTACTGGAATGGAAGACACCGAAGACCAAGAAGGACGTGCAAAGATTCTTGGGGTTTGGGAACTTTTATCGGAAGTTCATCAAGAACTTTGCCCACTTGACGGCGCCCATCACCGACTGCCTCAGCAGCAAGAAGAAATTTGTTTGGACGGTGGAGGCGGATCGAGCCTTTGAAGAACTGAAAAGGGCTTTCGCCTCGGAAGAACAACTTCTGCATGTGGATTTACAAAAACCCATGAGAGTGGAAACAGATGCATCCGACCGGGCTATAGGGGCGGTCCTTCTTCAACCGGGGAGGAGTGCGTCGGAGTGGAGACCGTGTGCATTCTTCTCGCGGAAACTGAATAAGTCCGAGAGGAATTACACGGTGTATGACAGGGAACTACTTGCCATTCACGAAGCATTCCGGAGGTGGAGACATTTATTAATTGGGGCACAACACAAGGTGCAAGTGTGCACCGACCACAAAAATTTAGAGTATTGGAGAACAGCTCGAGTGCTCAACCAACGACAAGTGAGATGGGCACAGGAATTCTCCAAATTTAACTTTGAGATTTGTTATGTGCCAGGCCCAGAAAACGTCAGGGCGGATGCGCTCTCACGCAAACCAGAATATTGGGAAGGGGAGGAGGTGATCGAAGAGAGACATGTCATCCCGGAGGACCGCTGGGTGTGTGGGGCGGCGCTGGTGGGGCAACGGGAACTGGTGGAGGAAACGGAAAATGATGAATATGCCCAGGATAAGCTCAGAGGTCTCAGGGGGGAGGGCGAGAGCCCCGGAGGTTTTGAGGAAAGAAATGGGGCATTGTATTACAAAGGGGCACTGTATATACCCGAAGGTGAATTGAGGGGGAGAGTACTCAAGCAGTTGCATGATAGCCCCACGGCGGGACATTTTGGGCAACACAAAACCATGTGGTTGGTTACCAGGGAATTTTGGTGGCCTAAGGTGAGGGAAGATGTAAGGGAGTATGTAAGAGGGTGTGACCAATGTCAGCGAGCCAAAGGGGAAAGAAGGGCGCCGGCAGGGTTATTAGAACCTTTACCCACACCAGAACGGCCTTGGGAAGCGATATCAATAGATTTTATGACGGATCTGCCAAGGTCCAAGGGGAAAACAGCCATCATGGTAGTAGTAGACCTGTTAACTAAGATGTGCCATTTTGTAGCATGCTCACATGCAGTCACAGCGGAAGAAACGGCGAAGTTGTTTGTGGAACATATCTTTAGGTTGCACGGGGCTCCCTCGAGGGTGATCTCAGATCGAGGCAAACAATTTACTTCCAGGTTCTGGAGGAAGCTCATGAGCTTGCTACACGTGGAAGTTAATTTTTCAACTGCCCGGCACCCTGAAACCAACGGGCAGGCGGAAAGGGCAAATGGCATTCTTCAACAATATCTTAGGTGTTATGTCAATGACAGAGAGAACGATTGGGTCGAAAAGTTGGCGTTGGCAGAATTTGCCTACAATAATGCGGAGAATGTGTCCACAGGGATGAGTCCCTTTTTGGCTAATTACGGGTGTCACCCCAGGGCATTTCCAGGGGAAGGAGGGGAGAGATGGAGCGTTCCAGCGGCTGAACATTTTGTAGAAGAGATGGAAGCCATCCATCAGCAGCTCCAGCTCAACTTAGAAAGGGCCAAGGCACAATATAAGAAGCAGGCAGACAAGAACAGAAGGGAAGGTGAAACCATAAGGGTGGGGAATCAAGTGTGGTTGTCAACCCAAGGGTTGCCGTTCAAAGGGGGTTGTAAGAAACTGAGGCCCAGAAGATTGGGACCCTTTGAGGTGATTCAGCAGGTCAACCCGGTAGCTTTCAAACTCCGATTACCCAACCACATGAAATTGCACCCAGTGTTCCACAGGTCGTTACTGTCACCATACAGGGGGGGGACGTGAAGGGGAGCACGTCAGGGGACCAGCCTTGGAAGAGAGGGAACGCCGCAACCATGTAGCGGAAATCCTCGATTCCAGGTGGAAGGGTAATCAGGTGGAGTATTTGGTGGCGTGGGAAGGGGAACCGGAGTCAGAAAACACCTGGGTAAGTGCAGAGGAAGTCAATGACGAGGTTTTAACAGAAACGTTCCACCAAAGGTTCCCGAGGAAACCTCAGCCTATAGCAAGGTTTAGGAGGGAGTATTTCGGCACCACCGATGAGGAAGAGGAAATGGAAGGGTTCGCGGAGTCGGAGTTGGAAGATGGAGTGGACTCTGATGACGAAGAGTACCTGGAGAGTAGGAACAGCAACAAGTGGAAGGAAGTGTTCGCGACGTCGGAAGATGAGGGAGGTTCTTTCAGGGGTTTTACCTCCTCACCGCCAGTAGGAGAGGAGACGGGAGGGGGTGAAGGGGGCCCTGGAGGGGAGGTGGATGTCAGGGAACTGACATCTAAAGCGCCGCAGGTGCAAAGGCTCCCTGAGGTTGAGAGAGCAGTAGCAGCGGAAGAGGGAACCAGTAGAGGGCGAGCAAGAACTCCAAGGGAAAGTGAGTCGGAGGGATGGCTCAGAGACGCTTCAAGCGAAACCAGTGGGGAGGTCTCAGGACCTCCTATAGGGACACCCACACCTCGACGGAAACTGTCACGCCGAGAGGCCAGACGACGTGTTTCCGTTAAGGAGCTTTTATGTTGGAAACGTTTCCGAAAGCAGCCACTTTCGGATTCTACTAGTGATTGACGCAGCCATGCTGGAGGGGCTCCGTCACAGGCAGAGGTTTGCAAACCTGATCAAACTCTGAGGGACTTGCATTTTACGCACAAGCAGCTCATCGTCCCATCACACCTTGTCTCTCTGCTTAGCCTGTTATTAGGTCAATAATACTAATAATCTATAATAATCTATAATAATAACAATAATAATGGGATTATGGGTTTGTTTTGGTTTTGCTCGTTTTGATTATGCATATTGTTTTACCGTATTTTGTATTTTTATACTGTGAACCTTCCTGAGATCTTTGGATGAAGGGTGGTATACAAATTTAATTAATAAATAAATGAAATCAATACAATATTAATAGCAACTTTTATCCAAATCTAGTCTATTGAATTCTGTTTGTGTTTATAGATTTTTGCATTTTTTGGGGGGGAATATGGGTATCAGGAGTTTAACACATTTTGCTGTAAAAATGTGGACTACAAAGGCTTTCAGGGAATATAATAAGCCTTTGAAGCTAGATTTGCTATTCAGCTGCCTAGAGCATGTCTTCAGTACATTAGATGTATCACTAAGCTGATTACCAAAACCGTAGGTCTTAAGGAAATAGATAATGCAATAAGTGCATTTTTAATTGTCTGCTCTTTCCTGGTGCCCTGAAAAGTTAATTTTGTTTTAAAAACAGCTGATTAAAATAGCAGGAGGAAGATGATGATCTTTTCCCTTGCCTTAATATCAGCAAACTGAAGAGAAGAAAGGGAAAAAAGAGCAATTTACAACACAGCATCATTATCCATTGGATTGGCCAACTGGTGGCTTCTGGACTAGAGTAGCCTCTGAATTATCTGATCTCTGATGGCCCTATGAAAAATTTAGACAAACCATGGTAAAATGTTTGTTTGCGATTTTACCTGTTAGGGAAGGGGAAGAAACTTTTTCAGGTGGTAAGAAATAAGAGAGCTGATAACCTTAAGCTTACAGAAGCTGGCCATCCTTGCTGCTTATCATGTTTATGTTTCAGAGACTAGGGTCCTGTTCTATTTTTAATAAGCTCAGTGTAAAAGGAGAATAATCACACGGAAAATTTTGCATTGTAAAGATAGATCTTTAGGTGTGAGGTGATTTGGGTGCAGAATCATTATTGCCTCCCCTTGTTTTTGTACACTATTGTGCTTTTTCTGGAACTTTCCTCCTTAATCTCTGTCACTTATAGTAGGGACAGAGAACATGTGGCCCTCCAGTTGTCGGACTACAGATCCCATAATCTCAGACCACTGGCCATGCTGGCTATGGCTGATGGAAATTAAGCTTCTGAAGGGGCACAGATTCCCCATCCCTAATTTACAAGCCCGTTTGTCCCAGCCTGTCTGTGACTATATACAGATGTGGCTGCTGCCTCATATCTAGTTTGGACCTAAAAAAGCATGGCATTTTCTGTTTATTTGTGTGTCAATTCTCCTCAGTTCTGGTTTAGGTTTGTACTCATACTGAACAAGTGCTTTATCTTTGGAGGTGACTTTTGGCTTGTGTACAGTGTCAGTGTGGAGGCAGATTGGCTGCGAGCCAGTGAGGAAATAGGCTATTAACTCACACTGATTCCATGCTTAGAAAGCCGTACTGAAAATAATTAGAACAAAGTCACTTTATTTAAAAACATTCCCCAAGTTTTTTGAAATTTTCTTTCATGTTTGCGGTTTAGACTTTTACATAAGAAGGGTGTGCTTTCTGCTATGTTAAGTAAGATAATGTTAACAACAAGTAACTTCCACTATTACATTCAGTCTCTCATTAGTAACCTTACAAGTTGTTTTAAGTTCGGTGGGAGATGTAGGAAAATGTAAAGCAAGGTAGATTGAATAATATAAGCTGTGAGCAGCTTGCTCAAGAGTCCTTACACTGGTTTGGGGAAAAGCCAGATAGAAATTAGTTCTGATCTTCCACAGAACACAAAAAAGGGGGGGGGGGGGAGGAAAAATCTGACTAGTGTCAGACCTCTTAAGAACCGGCGGTCTCCATCCCCCTCTCACACAGCAAGTTGCTCATGTGCAGTGGCTCTCCATGCCAGCACAAACATTTAAGGCTGGGGAGGAGAGAAATGTCCAGGTTCACACTCTGAGTCCAATTGGCTCGTTGGCTTGCTGAGGTCACCAGAAGCAATTAGAAGTATGAGCATCTGTGGGGTGGGTCTTTCATGTTCATAGGCCTTTGTGTGAAGTTGCCGTCTTGAGTGGATACCTATCTGATGTCTAACCAATTTATTCAAATCGCTTCAGTAATGTCTTGGTTTTCTGTCTGAGATACTGATAAACATTTCAATAGCTATTTCTCATTATGACAGTGGTTAAACCTAACTGTACTTTTAATACTAATTTTAATGGTTTTAGAATAAGCTTGGAGGAAACCGATATAATCATATACAGTCATACCTCGGGTTGAAGTACCTTCGGGTTGAGTGTTTTCGGGTTGCGCTCCGTGGACACCCAGAAGTAATGGAACGTGTTACTTCCGGGTTTCGCCACTCACGCATGTGCAGACGCTCAAAATGATGTCACACGCATGTGTGGAAGCAGCGAATCGTGACACACACACACACACAGATGCGGGTTGCGTTCGCTTCAGGATGTGAACAGGGCTCCGGAACGGATCCCGTTCACATCCAGAGGTAGCACTGTAATGAGTAACTTAAAAGATTGGTACAGGAAAATCTTCAGTATAAAATCCTTGTCCCTAAAACTATGTTTTTTAATCAGTGAAAGTGAGAATTCACATACAAAAAATAAAAGTAATTGTAGAACACCAAAAGCTGAATATTACTTACATACAAGTTGCTGAAAACCGTAAAAGTAGAAATAATATCACAGAAGGTGTTTTGCATAATATGAGGTTAATTCATAATAAAACAGACAAAAGGATATCACATAGTATGAAAATCTTCAGTTTTAGACTTTCTTTTGAATAGGTGAATTTGTGGGGTGAACTTTTGGAACTTTCCTACCCAGCTTGTAGGAAAGTGCCTTATATCAATACATGGTCCATCTATCTTGGTGCTGTCCATACTAACTAGCAGAGCCTCTCCAGAGATTCAGGACAGGAGATTTTTCCAGCTCTACCTGCAGATAGGAGAGACTGAGCCTGGGACCATTTACATTCAAAGCCTGTGCTCTGCTGCTGATCTCTCGCCTTTTCCTTGCAAATGCCAAACAGCTATGGTTGCATCCAGTGTTGAATATTGAATATGCAGCACTAACTAGAGAAATAGCTAAATCTTTATTTAACAGGCACTGTAAGAAGTCAAGAACGAGACAGAGAGTGTGATCTGTGGTATAGGATCAATAAGCTGAATTGTGATGTTTTCCTTTTTCCTTGAAAACAAGATCCCAGAATATTGAGTACAAATCATTGCATTATCTTGCACTGTTGTGTTCCCTAAGCCCTTCAGAATGCTTCTCTTTTGGGTGAGGCCTGTGAAGGTGCTTTTAAGAAGAGTGAATTATTTAAACAGTCAGCCAAAAGAAGCAGTGCTTTAGAACACTGCTGTACCTGAAAATTAGGACAGTGTACAGTTTCCACCATTGCCCATTTTGGAGGAAAAGCATAACACTAAAAACTATTTTGTTTTCCAGCTGCACAGTGTAAAATTTATGGGAACAACCCACCAGGAATAGAATAGAAGAACTTGCTAGGAAATTAAGCTCTGTGTATTTAAGTATTTAGCTAATGCTATCCCAAATGTCCATGAGAGGTAAAAAGCTAAAAATAAGAAACTTCTATTTGATACCTCCCTCCCTGGAATATATATAACATATCAAAAGTAGAACATCACTCTTAATTTAGCTGCTAGAATAAAGCCAGATGATAGCACCTTAATGGGGGTTGTGAAATGACACATGACTGAAATACGTTCACTGTTGGGGAGAGTTGAGGACTATCAACTTGCTGGTCCAGTCTTGGAGCAAAGTGGTTATGTACCAAAAGGTGTCCTTGTTTAGTGTTAAGTGATTGTGATGGATGTCTTAATGGACAGTGGTCTGTTCATATCTGTTTTAACCCTTAGCTTCCGTGAGTACATTATACTTGGAATAGTAATGAGATGAATGAAATGACCCAAATTGTATTGCTTGAGCCATAGATTGAATTCTGGTTTGGTGGGCAAACAGTGGTTTGGCCAATCCATAGTTTACTGTGTTTGGATGCACTAGCAAGACAAGATAGGAAGCTCCTAATTTCCTCCCTTTTTGTGTGTCTGAAGTTTGTTATCACTTCTGAACAAAATGAAAAAAAAAATGGTTTGCTCTCATATTGGAAAGTGTCCATTGTATCTCTCTTTAAGTGCTCGAGTGTTTGACTGTACAGTAAAGTATACCCTGAGACTTGGGCACAGCAGAATCCTTCTCATGTAGTAACTATCTGGCCCAGGGCTAGCCCAATACATTTTGGCACTTCAAAATGGCATCTTGCCTCTCCGGAAGGTAAGGAGTGAGGGAAGATCTACATCAGGAACAAGGATAGAAGAAAGATCAACATCAGGATATGCTGCTCCAGTGGATCCTGCTGCCTGAGGCGGTTGCCTTACCATGCCTCATGTGTGGGCCGGCCCTGATCTGGCAGACTGAAGATAAACTCTAACTTCCTTTCAAAGTGTGCCAGTAATCAGAGATCAATTCTGTCCATTTTATTTTCACTGATGAAATCCTGATATGTGGTTACTCTCAGAGAAGTACCGTATTTTTCTGTGTATAAGACTAAGTTTTTTCCTAAAAAATAATGTCAAAAATTAGGGGGCGTCTTATACACAGATACATCTCCCCCCCCCATTTAATTAAATCTGAGTCCTCCCAAATAGGGGGTGTCTTATACATGGGGGTGTCTTATAGACGGAAATATACGGTCTATTTTGCCTCCATTCATTTCCACAAAGGAATGACATGACTGAACAGGGATTTTGGTATGCATGTTTGTGAATGAACTGTTCTGGAATGATATTTTAGGTTCAAAGTGCACTAACAAAAACCACTTAGAAAAAACACAGTATTGGTATCTAAAAGTGGATGTGGCAAGATAAAAGCAAGCTAATAATATTCACAGGTCCCTGGAGAAGAGAGGAGGATAAAAAGGAGAGAGTACCTTTATCTGCAACAATATCTGACTGGGAGAGGCTGGTCCATGGGGTTGTATGCAGTGCTGCAGCTTCACTCTCTTAACAAATTCCTGTGTCCGCACCAGTGCCTCCTCTTTCTCTCCTGTTCCCTCCAACCTCCCATGTGCCCTCCAAATTAGCTCCAGCTGGTTTGGGGGCCCACTGTAGCAGATTATGGGGACATAAAGAGTATTTGAATAGAACAAGTGGTATGGGGACAAGTCTCTGACAATGAGGTTTCCTGCTTGAAGCCCTGCAGTCTTTGACAGAACATAGTTAAGAAGCAATTGATATTGTCCTGTGACCTTACAATGTTCTGTTGCTCAACAACGGGTGGGCTATTAAGGTATATATACATGGACCCACCCTATTCTTCTGACAGTACTTTGTTTTAAATTGTTGTAACCTGCTCTGGGATCGTATGGTGAAGGGTGGATAATAAACTGAAAGAACAACAATAAACAAGCATCACCATCAACAGGTATTTGCTAACATTCTGGTTTTGCATTAGGCAAAAAAAGGTAAAAGTGGTAAATGAGGGAAACTATTTAAAGATAACATGTCTGCCTTTGGAGGAGCGGTGTCATTAATGTGTTCCTTGGAAGTGTCTATCAGGATTTGGGGAAGTTATATTATTATTGATCCTATCTCAGCAAGCCAATCTGTAGCTGTATTTAAGAATCATTGGAACATAAAAAAAATCTCTAAGATGGGTTTTTAAAATAAATAATACTAGTAATAATAGTTTTGACATACGGCATCTTTAAATCCAAAGGTAATTTTTCATTTCATTTAGTTCTGATGCACTAGTTCAGCTTGCACTAAAAATAGATGAAATGAAATCCATACCTCTCTTTTTCTCATCCTCAAAAACAACATAGATCCCCTCTTCCAATCACGCTTTGTTCCTGAGAGATAAAGAAATGAATATTTAGCAAATATTATTTTCTACCAACACGATAAACTAAAATGAATGGATTTAGCCCCTTTCCCCAATATGGTTGATTGCTTAAAATTCATGCCCTGGAGTTCAATAGTGATGATCAGAATGTGGTTATATGTATGTCAAAGCAATGTTAACAACATGTTGTTCATTGAAATTGCGGAACTGGTGTTTGCAAGCTGGCTGTACGTTTCCAACTTGCACGTTGCTAACTCAGTGACACTAGAAAGAAAATGGAGAAAAAAGAATTAATATGAAGATTTTTGAGCACAATATGCTCCTACTTTTGAACACTCTTTACTATCCATTTCTCTAGTGTGACTCGTTTTAACACAGAGCCACTTGGATCTTCTTTTAAAACCATTTTTTTAAAAAAAAAACATTTAAGATTCCATAAACACTACAGAGAGATGGTACAAGTTCTACAGCTGATAAGCAAGGTGCCAACAGAAGAATGCGGATGTGCTTTGCACATAGAGTTGCCAACATAACAAGTTGTGGAATGTAAATAAAGCTGGTCAGGAGGGAATTCAGGTTGAACTTGGAGATCATCATGAAATAAAGGGAATAATACATGTTAGCATCAAAGCTTTTTTTAGGTGTTGAAAGTCAAAACTAACACTGTCTGCTGTGCCTGAAAGATTGCAGGGTGCCAGGTGGGACGACTAGTATAACATGCTGTTGCTGTCCAACCCTCATGATCAAGGAAAGCTGTTGCATTCTGTATCAGCTGTAGCTTTCAAATATTGATTCATCTTTTCATTTTTTTCTGCTGCCTTTCAGCCCCAGCTGGGGCCCCCAAAGTAGCTAAAATTAAAAGCACATTGAAACCACATATAGTGGTACCTCGGGTTACATACGCTTCAGGTTACAGATGCTTCAGGTTACAGACTCTGCTAACCCAGAAATAGTACCTCGGGTTAAGAACTTTGCTTCAGGATGAGAACAGAATTCATGCTTTGGCGGCACGGCAGCAGCAGGAGGCCCCATTAGCTAAAGTGGTGCTTCAGGTTAAGAACAGTTTCAGGTTAAGAATGGACCTCCGGAACGAATTAAGTTCTTAACCTGAGGTACCATTGTAGTTAAAACAACACATTTAACAACCATCCATACATTTATAACAGCAGACAAAACAGCATTGTTATTGGCTTAATATAAATATAAATATAAATATAAATATAAATATAAATATAAATATAAATAAATGGTGGACACATTTTCTTGTTTGATCTCTGAAAACGGAAGTGTTAAGAGCAGGATGCCATGAATGTACTACGGGACAATCTTGTCCGAATTCTGTACAACCAAAAAACAGTTGAATTTTTAAAAGTAGTTCTAAAACTTTACAGTATTTCAAAAGTACAAAATTTCAAATAACAAAGTAAACTTGCAATAAACCGAAAACAGCTCATGGTTGTGCTTCAGTGTTATATTTACTATTCCAATACATCAAGAAAAATACCATTTCCCCATGAATTTATTACATTGATTTGCTTGCATCCCTTTATAAGAGGCTAATTCAATCATTCTCACAAGAGCTGCATTTTTCCCCTTATCAGGCAAGGCTTTCACTTTTCTTATTGAAGCTATTGTTGGTGTATCTATTTTATCCAGATGGCAGAAGTGCTGTTTCTCAGCAAAAGACCTTTCTTTTGTTTATCGGGCCACTTTCTTGGCACTGCCTTTATTTTAGTCATGCCAGATGGCTCAGAATTGGCCATTTGCCAATTGGCCATTTCCACAATTGCTGTCCACTTTGCCTGAGGAGGTGACACCATCTGCCGAGTGGATTCCTTCCCAGTGTACTAGAAATCATTCGGGGGAATTGGATCACATTGTCGAATTCCTCAAGATGTTTGGAAATGTAATCCAGGGTATGAATTGGGTATGCTGTGGGCAGAGCTGCAGCTGTAGTGTCTCAGTGCATCTCTTCATCACTCTTTCCCTGTATTCCTGGACATGGAAGTGAAGGGAGGATTCAGGGTGCAATGTAAGGTCATTGTTGGCCCCTTGATGTACGGTGAGCATGTTCTGCTGTAAGGGAATGGAGAACCATTTGAAATGCATACTCGTGGCACCATCTAGGGATGCAACCATATTTCTCACTGGTTCCTGGTAGTCCCGAACACGGCCCTGTGGGTTTGTGGCATTGCCTAATGGAAGCCTTGCTACTTCTAGAGCCCTTCTCTTACTGCACTTTACCTTTTGGTAAGTTTGGGAAAAGAGTGTTGGGAAGTCACACTTGTCTGGAGTCCATTTCATCAAAATGCTGAAGAAGTGGTCTTAAGCCTACAGAAGCTTATACCATAACGAATGTACTGGCTTTTATGGGGCTGTAAGACACATAGAAGTGGGACGCGGGTGGCACTGTGGGTTAAACCACAGAGCCTAGGACTTGCTGATCAGAAGGTTGGCGGTTCGAATCCCCACGACAGGGTGAGCTCCCGTTGCTCGGTCCCTGCTTCTGCCAACCTAGCAGTTTGAAAGCACCTCAAAGTGCAAGTAGATAATAGGTACCGCTCCGGCGGGAAGGTTCGCCAGAAGCGGCTTAGTCATGCTGGCCACATGACCCGGAAGCTGTACACCGGCTCCCTCGGCCAATAAAGCGAGATGAGCGCCGCAACCCCATGGTAAGGGGTCCCTTTACCTTTACCTTTAAGATACATAGTGGTTTGACTCTAGCCACTGATGGTCATCCTAATTAAAAAGTGCTTGCATCAAAAATAATGGGGGCACTTCTAATGTAACATTTCGTTCTCATAGACAGATTTTAAAGCTCTCCTGGAGGCAAAAGTACAGAAACCCTAGTTCCTTATATAGAGTCAGAATGTTACTCTTTCTAGCTAGGTATACCCAGGCTGACTTGGAAACATCAGGGATTGAACCTGGAACCTTCAGCATGCAAAGAAGATGCTCTTTCACTAAACTATGGCCCTTCCCAAGATGGCTAGATAAAACTACAGTGGTACCTCGGGTTACAGACGCTCTAGGTTACAGACGCTTCAGGTTACAGACTCCGCTAACCCAGAAATAGTACCTCAGGCTAAGAACTTTGCTTCAGGATGAGAACAGAAATCGCGCAGTGGTGGCGTGGCGGCAGAGGAAGTCCTCATTAGCTAAAGTGCTGTCTCAGGTTAATAACAATTTCAGGTTAAGAACAGACCTCCGGAACGAATTAAGGTAACATCACATTATTATTAGTGTTCTTGTCATTGGAAGAATCCTGGGAGGCAACTGGAAAATAACTTCAGGCCCATGTTTGGAATGTGTGTCTACTCTGATATGAGACCCTAAGAACAACAGATGAGTTTCATCTGAAACTTTGTCTACATGCATACCTTTGATTCACATCTGATCAGTCGCACATTAGAGTAGGGAAACCCCAAACTCGGCCCTCCAGCTGTTTTGGGACTACAATTCAAATCATCCCTGACCACTGGTCCTGTTAGCTAGGGATGATGGGAGTTGTAGTCCCAAAACAGCTAGAGGGCCGAGTTTGAGGATGCCTGCATTAGAGAAATGTGTATCCATGGTGACTTTCTGATGACTTTTTTCTACAACTTTTTAAAGGATGCAGTTAGGGGATGTTTGAGTAACTTAGGGAAATGATTCTTACCATTTGAGATAATTTCAATTCCTGAGCATAATTTATTTAGTCTGTTACCTGAAGTTAAAAGGACTGTGATAGAATATATGTTGTTCACACATTCGGCTTTGACTTTGAATGGAAACTCTAAAACTCAGTGAGTCATAAGAGTCGGAACTATTCTTTATGGAAGAGCTGTTGCAGAAGAGAAAATTTATTTTGCCCAACATGTTGAAAAACACCACATCTTATTTTAAACAAAGCATGTGAAATGTATCATTTGTTCAGGCATAAGGCATGCTGCACTGGATTATCTTTCCTTCTGAAGATGAGGTTTACTGTTGGGTCAGATCAGTGTCTGATAGTTGTATATAATAATAATGATTCACTTACTGTTTGTGTTTCTACTATAAATGTAAATGTGTTTGCCATTCTTATGGATATGCAGTTTTATTATCCTGTTTTACTGTGTGGAGTCTTCTCTGAATAATTTATTTTATATTAACCTTTTAAATAAGCTCACAAAGGCTGTTTAGCTTGAAAATAAATTTCTAGACTCTTAGGGGCTAGGAGAGATGGGGTATTCTCTCTCTCCAACAGCAACTGCCTCCATGGAACCTGTCTTCCGTGAAGTGTTGGTTGCAACAATTTCTAATGCTACTTTTGTAAAATTCCACTACCAACTATCATAAGAAGAAACAGCCAAATTTCCACATGGGTTCTCCTTCTGCATGACCTGAAGTTTGCACTTCAACTACTTTCCCTGTACCCACACTCCTTATTTAACCCAAAGAAGGTTTTACCCCTTCCAAACTATTAGGAAGCAGGCTCTTTGATGCTCATGAAAATGAATACATTCATGTAAAGCTTCTCCCTTAAAATTGTCTATGACAGATACTGTTTCTCCTACCCATTTGTTTTCTGGTTCCAAGCAATAATCTGAGGGTGCACGTTTCTTCAGGGTGTGATCCTGAAAATTTTGAACACCCCGCTTTCTAGGTTTACCCAGAAATTGCCAAGGTGTGTGTTTTTAGAGAATAATGGAGCTGGGAGCAGAGAAAGGAAAAGAGAGAAGTTGCCTTGTGTTGCACTTCCACAGCAACCAGTTCATTTGCTGTCTCCAGCCTGACCAGAATAAAAGGTGAGAAATGAACTTAATCTCCCAGTAGCCCCTGATGCAGTTGAGGCTGTCATCGTAAGAAGATTACTCTGAGAGGATGTTCCATGAGGATCCATGGGACTGGGTTATTGGGAAGCAAATCTTGTAAAGGGCTTACTGAAATATATCCTCTTCCAAAACATGTATTTACCACCAGATTCCTTGCTGCTGTATTCTCTTCTCTACCTCTTGGTAAGCAGCAGCAACATGACTGACCAAAAGTCACGTGAGGATCAGTGGCCCATGACACCATCCACTACTGTTTTATATCAAGTGTTGTTCAAACGAATCTTAATGTCTTGATCCTCCAAAGATTGTGTCTGCTTGGCCCGGATTCAAGATGATATATTCTCAGCATGGCAGCTGACAACTTTTGAATAGTTAATTTCCAGTAGTTACTATATTTTAGCATAGCATGCTGAGGAGTAAGTGTCAGAATAGCCTCATGAGTTGGACATTAGCCCAAATCTGCTGGCCAAAGCTGTGGCAAAGCCTCAATTATGTGTGCGTATTATAGTCATACCTCGGTTCCGGAATGCCTCTGTTTTGGAACGTTTTGGTTCCCAAGCGTTGAAAACCCAGAAGTAACTGCTCCAGTTTTTGAATGATTTTTGGAAGCTGAACATGCTACGCGGCTTCCATTTTGAGTTTGTGGTTGTGGAATGTTTCGGAAGTTGAACAGTCTTCAGGAACGGATTACATTCCACAACTGAGGTTTGACTGTACATGTGTTTGTGCTTCCACTGTATTATTGTACCTGATTTTACAGACTGCTTGTTTGTAGTGCTGGATAAATGAAAGTAAGACAAATTGAGCAAGGTCTCTCATGTAGTGAGTTCTGTATCTCAGTATCTGATAAAAAGACATGCTTAAGCTAATAGTTTTATGAGCTTTCTTTCCCAAACCATGACCGTACAAGAAAATTGGAATTCTCTCCCTCCCTTTCTGACACACACACACACACAGCTAAAAAATGTATTTTATCTGCTTGTTGAGGATACACAAGCATTCACAAATTAGCATATGTAAGTGTGCCAGGCACATATATGAAAGTGGCTTCAGTTTAATTAGGCTTAGTTGATAACGGTACTTTTCCACTGTTGTTGTTTTTTAAGTAGGAACTGTGAACGTGCTGTAACAAACTGCACTGCAGGCTGCAGTATCTGGTTGGCATGCCAGGAGCGTCACTAACAGTGTACAGCTAAGTAGAGATTGGTGAGGAAACTGGGTCAGAAAACATGCCTACTGTACCTGCAGAGACTGCAGAGCAAAACAGCAACGAAATGGGACTGTCCACAGTATGGCACTGTCTTACAAAGTATAGAAGGAGAAAGCTGCCAAGAGCAGACCAAAACATACACCTCGTAGCTCATCATACTGGTTTTATTGCCAGTGATTGTAGTAATGTCTGTTGAGCATATGAATTTGTTTACCAATGAAAAATTTGCATGTAGAACCATGAAGACCAAGATTAATGAAGCCCATGCAAATACATAAATACTTTGAAAAGAAGAATATTTTATACTGGTAATTAGGGCTGTGCAACCACCACCATCTCTGCTTTGGTTTGGATCTGATTCAGTGATTCAAGCCCTGATTTGGATTGGATCAATTTGGACCTCAGGACATCTGAAATTTTGGTCCTCCCATTGACTTGCACTGGGAAACCAAAATGGCCATATTTTTATATGGAGTTGCATGAAATTTGGAAACATGGTAGCCCCTCAGGAAGAGATGAACCCCAACAAATTTCAGACATGTAGATCTTCCTTGACTGCATGAAGAGAGACCTCCATTCCACCCAGACTCCCTTCAGCATAGTGGTTTGGTAGTTTGGATTACTTTGCTTATCTCCAATTGCTACATGAATATATCATGAGAAGTTTAATCCAGATGTCCATCTAGGAAAATGTGAATTACGCAGAGAATGCAACTTGTACCCTTCTGTATGGATTCAGTAGACAATAATCAGTTGAATACATTTCCAGAGGCAGGCAACAGGATACACAAGAGAGGAAGAACACTTTAACTAAGAATTTTTTTGGACACTTTTTATACCCCCCACACTCAAGGTTTTTCTGTCCAGTTTTGGATGATTCTTCCTTCCCATTGTAGCCCTCTGTGACACAATCCATGTAGTCCAGATAATTCTTGACCTCTGAAGCTCTAAGACGGTAGAATACAAATGTTGTGGCATTTGGACTGATTTATCATTCCAGTATATTATCATAATATATAGCTGTTCTCTCTGTAATGAGAAATCAGATTTGTAATTGTATACTTTTAAACCTTTTTTTAAAAAAAAATGATTCCATTTGTAAGAAAGGCTATGATAGCTCTACTGAATTTTAAATCTAAAACTATTGTTCACAGTCCTTTTAAAAAAAAGTAAAGGAAAACTGGGGAGGCTATTACTTTTTCCTTAACCGAAGCAAATTAAAGAAAATATCTTTGGCGGGGGGTTGTGATAGCTATTTTGCATTGAAGTTGAAAGCTTTAGCAGTTTTCTGTTCTGATGTGCTGTGTCAGTGCTTAGCTTCTTTCCATTAAGTTGTGCCATTCTCTCTTCCTGGAAAGAAATGCTTATTTCATGCTCTTCAGCATTAATTTTCAATGTATTGAAATCCCCCCCCAATTTCCTGTCCCTTCCCAGCATACTGCATTCTTCAGTACAGATTGGGGTCGCAGTGGTCTCACGGCTTGTACTATTGGAAGCATAGAAGCCAGATATGAAATGGCATGGCCATGGCGGGATTAAATAGATGAAAGTAAATGTACTTCCCATCTGTTTATCTACTTGTCTTGCTCAAGTACTGGTTATAGGGAAAGGAAGTGTTTTTAAGTGATCAGCTTTTTCTTGCTATTTCTGCCTTGACGCACACATATATTCTGAATATACTTTTCAGCACAAAATAGGCACAATAGTTATTTCTGCTTGGATTCAAAAACTACCGTCAAGTCTCCTGTTCTGAAGTAGCTAAATATAAGTGACTTATGCCATGTTACAGTAACAGGAAACTGAATCCATGTCTGCTTTTGTTGTGATTCCTACATTGCAGAGGGTCAGACTAGATGATCCATGGTGCCCCTTCCAACTCTACAATTTTATGATTCTATGAAACAAATGTAATTGCTAGGGTTCAGGCAAGTCGCTTAACCATTTTCTCATACTTTCTCTGGGGGCACAGTAGAGTAGAGGGCACCATGTCATAAATGATGGTGCTCTCTACTCTTTCTGTGAGGCACTTGCTCACTAGCGCCACACCAGCAGCATGAGGCAGCTGCTCTCACAGTGTGGAAATGGCATGAGAGGCCCCCAGGCTCTGCCACTGCTGCCCCTTTTCCATGGAGCCTGTGCTGAGGAACTATCATGAAGGAAAGGTACGGAGGAGGAGTGGCAGTGCCTCCAGCAAACCTGGTTTGAGGTGAGCTTCCAGCTCTGTCCTCAGCCCCTGCCTCCCCCCACCCCCACTTGTGTCTAGTATTCCCTCCTCCATTGTGTTAATTGTCAGGTGTGTGTGCAGGAGCCAGGCCCTGTGACCAATAGGACTTTGCAGGACTGGGGCCTTCCTAAGTTTGTTCTGAAGAAGCAAGGCACGACCTCACAGGTGAGGCCGATTGGTAACTCACAGCACCTGGTGGCAAGAGCTGGGAAGGGTTATAAGGTCAGCATTTCCCTTCAGCTCTTTGCCACAGTAACACGCTTCTTGCCTTGCTGTGTTTGGCTTCTTGCTTCCTGATCCTTGAACCTTGGCTTCTTGACTCCCTGCTTCTTGATCCTTAGACCCTTGACTCCTTGCTTCTTGATCCTCGGACCCCTGGCTTTGTGACTCTTGCTTCCTGACCCTCGGACCCTCGGCTTCCTGAATCCTGGCTTCTGGACCCCTGTTCCTGCTCCCACCCCACCATCTTGCCCCTGGTCCTGACGTCCCCTGCCAGGACTTCAATCGCTGGTGAACCAGACCGTGACATTAATGCATGCAGCTGAAGTCTTCAGAAGGGTAAAAGGTAAAGGACCCCTGGACAGTTAAGTGCAGTCAAAGGTGGCTATGGAATTGTGGCTCTCATCTCGCTTTCAGGCCAAGGGAGCTGGCGTTTGTCCACAGACAGCATTCCAGGCAGGGCCGGATTTAGGTTTGATGAAGTCCTAAGCTACTGAAGGTAATGGGGCCCTGTATATGGGATATTTTAGGGTGCTGGCTAGCAGGTAGGGCCCATTACTTACATCATAGGAGCCTAGACAACACAAAACACTGCTGCTGTATGTAGGTTTTATTTTATTTGTTTTTTTATCTTACATTTTGGAAATGTACATCCAGTCCCCCCCTTTAATTTTTTTGGGTCCCCCAAGAGAGTGGGGCCCTAAGCTATAGTTTGTTTAGCTTATATGTAAATCCGGCACTGATTCCAGGTCATGTGGCCAGCATGACTAAACTGCATCTGGTGCAACGAAACACCGTGACGGAAACCAGAGTGTAAGGAAACTCTGTTTACTTTCCCGCCGCGTGGTACCTATTTATCTACTTGCACTGGCATGCTTCTGAGCTGCTAGGCTGGCAGAGCAATGGAAACTCACCCCATCACGGGGATTTGAACTGCCGATCTTCTGATCAGCAAGCCCAAGAGGCTCAGTGGTTTAGACCACAGTGCCACCTGTGTCCCTACAAAAGAAGGATTGGTGCCTCCAACAAGCCTGTTCTGAGGCACAACTCCGAGTATACTCAGCTCCCTCACCCTAGCATCACTCTGTCTATGACACCTCCTCCTCCCAACATCTTGGCACCATTGGCCGAAGTCAGAAACATGGAAGCTTTTGATCCAATGGAGGTATCTCACTGGTGGAGAGGATGGAAAGTGGCTCTTGCCAATTCCCCCTTTCCCCGCTTGCGGAACTCAGCATCACCTCCTACACTGGATTTGCAGGGAGCACAAGGGGATGCAGGCAAAATCCAGCCCCTCCTTCCATCAACAGAACTCTGTGCAGGGGATGCTGTTCTAGCAGGGATGAAAGCTGAATGCCAGCCCCAGGATAGTACCATTTTTTTCAAAACAAACATGGCTGCAAAGTACTTCAGCATATGTTGACGTAGCATCCGTTGCTTCTAGAATGTTTGTTATAGTTTCATTATCTTTCTTTCATTTTCAACCTATTTTTAAATAAATTTTACCCGACTAGAAGTGAAAATGAAGGAATGGTATTTGCTGCTTTTAGAAATGGATGGCAGTGGTGTGTGGGTGCGTGGGTGAGAGAGAGTGTTAATGATTATTAGTATATGTCATCCTGAAAGAAGAAAATATTCTAATTGCCTGCTACAGTGTGCCTAGGAAATGGTTTCATGCGGCAGCATTCAGACCAGACACTAGGTGTCAGCTGATCCATACAATGTTA
This sequence comes from Podarcis melisellensis, assembly GCF_964234715.1. NCBI lineage: Eukaryota > Metazoa > Chordata > Lepidosauria > Squamata > Lacertidae > Podarcis > Podarcis melisellensis. The sequence goes on along the minus strand of NC_138528.1, from coordinate 71,587,004 downwards.
TCCAATAATATGTAGAGGGTGAGGAGCTGTCCTGATAAATTTCACTGCGGCTTGGTTGCTAGGGAAACTGCTTCTTTTGTGCGTGTACTGTGTGTGCAGGAAAAAAACCCACCCTCTTCTGCATCATATGGGTTGTGCTTCACAGATACTGCAGCTTATGCAAAGCATTGCCATAACATAGCAGCAGATACTCCCATCTTTGTTTAGCAGAATGAAGAAGCTTCTTTCATATTGTGGTCCATTCCTCTCTTTCCCTTTTCCTTATATTTGGACACAACACTGAACATTAATTATTCTATTAAATAAGAACAGAAAACATTGTATTGTAGGTCAAGGTATTCACTGGTAAGCCGTGAGTATTGTCAGAAGAAGTCAGGTAAGTTAACACAAAAGCACACATGTTGATTTGGAACCAGACCTGGTCATGATAAGAGACTCAATGAAATCAGTGAGGCAATTTAGTCCTGACTAGCTTAATTGATTTTATTGCCTGAGTTTGAATCCAAGCCATTGCTACATTCTTTGTAGAGTGGGAGGAATTTCTTGCAATGGGAGGAGTAAGTAATATTTCTGCTGTAGAGGCATATATCAAGGTTAGCCAATGTGGTACCTTACAATGCTCTTGGACTCTAGGTGCCTTCACCCCATGCCATTTGTCATACTCCTGCGGCTGAGGGAAGTTGATATAATTCAACGGCTTCTAGAATACGCTGTGTGGACTACCCCTGACATTATAGGATGAAGAGAACTTGAGGAAGTTTATATGGCAGACTGCCCCCACAGCTCAGCTCTCATGCATCCAAATGTTCAGCGGGGCTTTGAAACATGAAGCCTCTCCTTTTAAACCTTTACATTCCCCACATGTATTGATTGATTGATTTAACTCTGTTTGAATACATGTTGTATGGGTAGCTCACACCATCTTTAATCTTTTAAGTAGGTACCAATTTTGGCATTCAGATTTTGGCATCCTGCTGGTTGATACCCCTGGTCGATATTTTTACCCCCAGGGAAGAAAAAAAAAACTTATGCTGAGCCGTTAAAAAGCCCCATGAGTTACTTGGAATATTTTTATTTTTGGACAGGGGCACACACATTCTGACCAGGTGGAGTTCAAAATGGGATGGCGTATTTTGAGGCATTCTAATTTTTCCTCTGCAGTTCTGCATATTTAACTGGCATTCTTTTAACTGCATTTCTGTGCTTGCAATAATAAGTCCAGCTTTGTCTAAGAGTAGTTATGTTTTCTCCAAAACTGCCAGATTTTTTGCATAACATGGGTGTCTTAAGAGGAGGGAGACAACTTTTGAGAACTAGTAAAGGAAACATTTTAACCACAGATTTGGAGTGAATGTAGCTATGGTTACATACCTACTTGCATCTAAAGACACTGACCACAAGATAAATATTGTTATTTTTGTCACCTTCTTTATTAACAGCAAATATATTTGTGAGAACATTTATGAAGCTATGCAGTGAAGCAACACTAACTTCTGTCTATCATTACATATCATAGCAATATCTTTGTATGTGGTGGGATCACATCAGCAGCCTCTGTTGGTTTTAATAGGGCTTTTGCTAGAGTCCCATTGAAGTGAGTGAAGTTAGGTAGCAGCACAGATTGAATGTTAAGACATTTTGCCATGCTTGCAGTCTATAGAAATCCTGCAGTGTTAAATTCATTTCTTATATTTAAGCCATTAAATATGTTTATGTCAAGCAAGCCTGAACTTGCTGTAAGGTAAGGATGGGGGACCTGTGGCCTTCCAGGTTTTGCTTAACTACAACTCCCATAATCCTCCATCATGCACCATGCTGGCTGAAGCTGATGGGAGTTGGAATCCAACGGTATCTGAAGGGCCACAGATATTTTCCATCCCTGATGTGCTGGGTAATCTGCAGAGTAATGTGAGCAGTAAACTCTATTGCTTTTTCAGTGTAGAACCATTGAAATTATTGAACATGACTAAGTTAGGTCTATTAATTTCAATGGGTCTATTTTAGTAAAACATAGTTGTATACAGCCCGCTATCTAAATCCTATTGGTCCACACCTAGAAGCATAAATGTATTAAGCTCTTACATGAGCTTCTCATATAAGACATGTTTAAGTGAATTAGCCACTCTACAGCAGAATAAATATTATGTTTTAAAATGTCTATATTAGATGCTCCTAATACATACCTCCTGTGGTTTTTGTGAGGTGTCTCTGTGTGTATGAATTGTAGGTGATGCATATGCATTTCTTAATGATATTTACTGATGTTTGTTTTTAAATGTGTTGCAAGTCACTTGGAGACCATTGGGTAACAAGTGACTAAGAAGTCTAGATGATGATGATGATGATAAAGTGTTGTTTCACAACCAAGTACTGTCTTTCTTGATTATTGGCTTGTACTGCACCTCTCATGCAAAAATGGTACTATTATTGGCGAGTTTGTTTGGGATGCTTTGTTATGTGACCGTACTATCATTAGTGATCCATGGTGATGACTAATGAAGGAATAATCATATCTTCTCCACTGGCACACACAAATAGCAGCATGTGGAAAATTGAGGAAATGTTGTGAAGGTGGTCTCTCTTCCAAGATAATGGTCACTGACAACTGAAAATGAATTTGAGATTTATTTCGATTCCTACTGCTGAAATAATAAAACCCTTTGCCTACTTTTTGAGAGAAAGTCAGTTGATTTATATCAGGCCTGTTTAACCGGTTTATCACGTGATCACGCGATTAAAGAAGAAGAAAAGCTCAACAATTCTTGTTGAGTGGGAGTAGATCGCAGTCTCTTGGATGTTGGACACCCCTGATTTATATGAACAAAAGTTCAGTCTCCCTGCATAAGTAGTTACCCTACAAGGCTTACAGTCTAAAATGGACATAGGGAAACAATGGAAGAATGGTGGTGGCGGCATCAACAGTAGAAAGAGAAGAATATTACCCTTAAAATCTGAAGAGAGAGGAGTCATTTTTGTACAGCAGCCACAGTTTATGCTACAGAAGTGATAAGTTTGTATCAATGAAATACAATAAAATCAGAATATTGTGCATGACTGTTGGAACATGATTGCCCAAATGAATATTTGGAGAATCCCAGAATGTTGCTCAGCTTGGTGCCAGTTTATGTGCTGTTATAGTTCAGTGCACTTCATGCTTAATGGCCTTAGTTTGACCAGCTGCTTTATATCACTGGAAGGCGGGGCAGGCTGGTTATTGTTATGTTTACAGGTCTAGTACAACAGAGAAAACAGCTGGGGTAAACACAAGCACCTGCCATAGGTCCTTTTTATTGCTTTAGAAAGACAGACAGGAAACAGGAAGTAGTAAACTGCTAAAAAGAAAAGCAACGTTTGGAAAGATTTAAAGTTGTCATAGGTGGCAATGAGTATAGTTACTGTATGTCTGGGGTGGCCAGCTCCCAAGAGACTGTGATCTGCTTACAGAGTTAAAAACTGGCAGTGATCTACCCCCTTTTGGGGGGTTCAGGTCAAAATTATTGAGATTTTTTGGGGAGGAGGAAGGCCTGTTTTTTAGGCATTCAGATCAAAGTTGTTGTTGAGCTTTTTTTAGGGAGAAGAAAAGCCCCATTTTTGGGGGGTGCAGGGCAAAAAATGAGCTTTTTTAGGGCAGCCAAAGTTGTTGAGCTTCTTTGGAGGGAGCCAGTGATCTACCACAGACGTCCAGTGATCTAACGATAGATCATGATCTACCTGTTGGGCGTGCCTGCTGTATGTATTCCAGTTCATATTTAAAAACAAATAGATTATTTAAAGGTAATAAATATTAAGAGCTGTCTTTGTTTGACTGTTACATCAGAGTAAGCAAGTAAACATAAAGGGCACTGTGTATAAATGCATAAAAGGTGTTACAAATGAATGTTTAAAGGGTGCTATAGGTATTACTAAGAGTATAAATGTATAAAGATCACGATAAGACATTGAAAGAATTTGTAAATATTGGCCTCAGAAGATTTTCTGATGTGGAGCCTGTAATTGTGTAGGAACTTTAAACCATATTTGAGCAGGGTAGGAGGCCATTTTTACATTCTACACGTATGTTTTACACAGAACACAAAACTATTCTTACTTACTGGTTATTAAAAAAAAAGAGAGATGGTGGTGGGGAAATGACGTTTGATTTCCCCCCCTTCATTTTCACCATTTTTTGTATCTGTCAGTAGCTCTGATCACTTCACATGTGGTTAATATAATGGGGACTGCTTGTTTTTAATTGTACACATATCTGAAAGTCCATATAGCATTTGGAATCATGCATTGGAGAGCCAGTGTTGGCTACAGCTCTTGGTCAAGTATGCGCTTAAGAACAAACATGGGTTTACTGGCCCATAATTTGTAGAATGGCCTTTAATATTCTGGAATGGCCTTTAATATTGCCTCAGTTCTGGATCTCTGTGGGACCTTAATTCAGTTTACCCTGAATACCTTTGAGAATCACATGCTAATAGTTGTCAGCTTTCGTTTGTTCTATTTTTGGGCATTTTTGTGCCACAAACACGAGCTGTCTCTTTTGTAGTTTGTTAGGTCCCCCCTCCCTCCTGGACTAGCATATCTTTAAAAACAGAGATTTTTGTGTCTCATGTACCGTTGCTTATTGATTTATGGAACTGTCTTCCTGAGTATTAAAGAGATGTAGTCTGAGGCAGCTGACGTGTGAAGAAAAAACAAAGTTTGAACTGAAATGTTCAGCTTAGAGCACAGAGAGAAATTGTTTTCACATTTTCTTTATCTTACATATTGGGGATGATGAAAGTCAGGAGATTTGGAGATGGGGCTTTTTTTGATGTGGTTTTCACACAATATACATCCCCCACCCCACCAAAGTGTCAATTGTTCTTAAAATTGTAAATTCTGACTCAGTGAAATCTTATTAGTTTTCTCTGCCACGCACATCTGTATGTAGGATACAGTAATATTGTCATCCCTTTGTTGTAAACAATTTGTTTTTAGGATCATGCAGTGAGAAGCAAACATTGCAAGGATGTCACATCCCATCATCATGGCTTGGTGCTTATGAAAAGGGAAAAACAATAGCCCTCAGGCTCTTAAGTCTGTTCAGGACAATCTATTTATAATTTATCAAATGTTCACTGCAAGTTCCTTTGCATGTGGATACATGTGCTTTCCAAAATACAAGGCTTCATTTGGGTTAATATCACACTTCCCCAATATTTTACTGTTGGGGACATGTGAGTAACAGAGTTAATAAACGGCCTCTCAGGGATAATAGGTTTTCCTGGGGATCCATGCTCTTTTCTCCTAACCCACCGCCCCCATTCCTGTTGTACTTATCCCCAAAGATTAAAGTTTGCCCTTACAGGAGAGCCACAGCAGCTAGCATTCTGAAATTGGGCAAGCATCACCTCCACAGAAGGGGTGACTGTGCCTGAAAAATCACATCTAATTATGGCAGAGAATGAAAAAGTTATAGTTAAAAAAACCCAAGCCTTTAAATGGGCCATGCTTGTAAACTCCTGTCTACAATTTGGCAGAATTTATCCTCTCTGGTAGGGCTTTTGTGCCTGCAAATTTCATCCACTTTGGTCAAAAGAGGGGGAGTTAGAGCTGTTTTCGGATTCTCTTTATAGCGAATGGAGTACTCACAGCTTTATTTTATAGAAAGTGGCATTGAACTTGAAGCACAAATGGAAGCAGACAGTACAGAGCAACTCAGAAGCAGATCAGAATTTTTATTTTAACCTCCACCTCCCAAGAGAATCTGGAATATCATAAGTAGGACTGAAGGCAAGGCTGAAGACCTGGCTTTGAGATGAATGTCCTTATATAAAGGTGATGGCCTGGAACACTATATCTAATTAAATGATAAGGACTAAGTGTAGTGATGGGTCATAGGTAGCTACAGACTGAAAACACAAGTTTTTTTGAGATATGAAGCTACGGTGTAATAATACAATGTAAATTAATTAATAATCAATAGCACTATTAAAAATTATGCACAGAAATTTGAAACAGCAACAACAGCAACATTTTAAAGTAGTTTACCTTGATACATGGTCCAGTTTGTGGTATCTATGTTTTTGCCATCCAACTTGTATATGTTGCTAATTCAGCCTTCTGGAGTGTACTGGAGGATGGCAGTCTTGCACAGAGTTCTTGAATACATTTGACTTTGCATTTCTTCTGTGAACAGAGGCTTTCTATTTCCTGTGTGTTCAAGTTGCAGAATGTACTTTTGCTGGTTTCCCCCTGAGCTTTGGATTTTAGATCTATCAGATGAATACTTTCTTAAAGCATGGCTCTGAAATAGTCTAGACCAAGGTGCTGATTCAGGTTCAGGATCATGACTGGAAGTCTTGTCGTCTCAACATTGTCCTGGAACAACTATCAGAGCTTTTTAGCCCTGGCTGGCTAAGGGAGGGGTTGTGAGCGGGAGATGATTCCCGCGTCATGCAGGGGGCCCCTGCTTCAACTCCATGGCTGGCACGCCATGCCCCTACCCGGTTGGGCACCCAATAGAGAAGCTCGCGGGGGCATGGCTTGCCGCTCAAATGCGGCCGCGCCAGCCATCCCCGCCATTGCATACACATTTTCTTCGAGTCACCCACCCACCACTCCCTTTTAGAGTTCAGCTTTTCCTGAGACTTTGCTATGGACCTCTGGTTGGTCGCCCTGTTTGACTAGGGGGCCTGGTAGGAGTTTTTTTCCAATTGGCTAAATTGGCCCGGCCTCTTGGTTTTTTTCGCCTACCTCATAGCAACTGTCACAACTTTTGTGGTATTTGGTGGTTAGGCATTGGAATGTGTTGTTGGTGTTTCGGGGGGCAAGGTGTGGCCATCGCCTACCCTTTCAATTTTGGGTATTCCGCTAAAGGGATCTGGCGGTCGTGGATCCTGTCTGATGCCCGTGTGGCGGGGGGCCATGGCACGACCCTCGGTGACATCAGGAGAAAGCCTATAGTTGTATTAGCATCAACAGGCTCCCCCTACTGGTGGTTAACCCCTCCTCAGACTCACCCCTCTCTGAGTGGGTGGAGTCTAATGTTCCGTGGTCCAATGCCTAAGCCAATACCTTCTCACATGCTGTAATCAATAAAGTTGTGGCCTTTTCCTTGCCCATTAACCTTATATACTGTGTCCATGTGTCTTTATTCCCCAAGCGGGGGTCGGGTCCTCGAATCAGAAGCTGAATTTGTTCTCTGCCCCGAGTATCAAATAGAACAGCAACTCTGAATACAGGTTACAGTTTCACTTCATGAAAACTATGAACAAACTCCTGATTACAATCTTTTCGCCACAGTGTGGTACAGTACTTGACAGCATCAGGTTGATTCCTTAAGGGTCTGTTTCTTACTCAGAAAACCCAGCAAACAAATGTGCTTTGGGATTCTGGAAGCAGCAACAACAACTATCAGTGGACGTAATGTTTCTGGAAGATGGTCATTATTCTCACATCCCTGGAAAATTAATGAAGCATCTTTGCCAGCACTTGAGATAGCTTCATCACAGCTGGTTGCAGCCTGCATGTTCATAGGTTCTTTGTGCTGAAAAAGCAGCTTGAGCAATTTAATTGTCTGTGGGAACAGCGCATACAGTTTGTCGATAGGTTCTTTAACAATCTTTGCTAGTATCCTGTCTCTGGTTCCAAATACATCACCTCTGGCACGATCCAGTTTGTGGCACTTTGAATTGAACTGATTTGCTGCTGCCATCCTGTTTGCAAAATGAAATAGCAGTGGACTCTCTCCAACATATGTAATATTGAATTATGTATTCAAGGCTTCCCTTGATGGCCTTATTACTAAAACAAACGCAGAAGACGCTCTTAGTAGTTCATTTTTTAAATTTTCTTCATTCAGTTTTATTATAAATTCTTTCCTTCCTTCCAGCACAGGGCAATGAAATAGGTTGGATTGGGGACTAGGCTCAAAGTCACCATATAAACTTTATGGCTAGGTGGCAATTTGAACCTTGAACACGGCAGTTCTAGTGGGATCCTCTGACCATTGAACCAGTTTGAAAAATGCCGGTATCTTCTAGAAAGTATTGGGAATGACAGGAGAGCACAGTAGCCTCTTCACCTACCACAGAATGTGCTAGATAACAAGCACAGTCCACTCTGTAATTTTTCTTTCTACTTTTTCCTGGAGAAGTATGAGAACTCCCCTGTGCTTGCCAGTCATTACTGATGCTTTTTCTTACACAAAGCCACAGTTCTTGAAACTAGGTCTTGAAACCAGAAATGCATTTTTGTGCAGTTTCTGCAGTATGGGAGTCCATAAATGGTCTCCAGGAGAGTTCACGCATCTATGGCTCATTATTAAGGTGTGGTTCTGAAATGGCTTAATGGAACAGCATAGTATATGGCGAAGAGGAAATGTGGCATGTGCGTAAAAGGAGTATGATATACACATCATTTGGACAAGAAGATATATAATTTGCTAAATATTGATGTATAATCTGATTCCATAGGTTCTATCCAGTAAAGTAGTTCTGTAAGTGCAAGGAATTCCATTTGCTCCATGGAACTTCCCTTCTCTCTCCTCTCCCTTCCCCACCCCCCACAAAAAGCTGCTCCTGAGAGTTGGGGGAAACCCAGAACTATTTTAGGGATGTGTGGGGAGAGGAGAGCAAGGGGTAATTCTATCGCACAGCCGAGGTCCTTGTACTAATGGAACTGCTTTTCTGGATACCATGTGATTATTTAAATAGCATATTTTGTTTACCTTATAGATATTTTCCAATTCCCTAATTTCCCGGTAAACTGAATAAATTATATTAGCTTTTGTAACCACTTGCAAACCTTTTCAGCATCCCTCTGTCCTGAAATACCCTATTAGTTTATGAATCTTGAAACATATACTAACATCATTAAAAATATGTTCTTGGCAACGTGCATTTGATCTGTTGCTAGCTTGCAGGTGACTTGGGTTTTTGGTGAGTTGTCTTCTGCTTATCAAGACTGATGTGATCCAGAAAGTTTTAAATCTTTGATTCTTTAAAACTGACAGTTTTTCTAATTAAACTCTCACTTCTTTTTCTTTATCTGTGGAATTATGCATACAAAATGTAGCTGGGATATGTCAAACAGTGCAAATCAATGGTACAATACATTAATCAAATGCATGAGGGAGCAGCAGGAGAAAATGATTATGCAGTGTTACATAAGCGTTGATTTTTACTGATTTGCAAGTCTCTGTTACTACTTATCATTCCCTTTTGACTTCTAAACCCAGAGAGAATATAATCTTTTTCTGGGCTGTCTGGTTATGTTGCCAAAAAAAGAACTGGCAGTGGGATTTTAAGATACCTGTGACTAAACGTAAATTGGAAACTTTGATAAAAGGTTCCAGCCTTTAGATAATATATCATTAGATAATCTTTTAATTTCTCTTTTCTCTTATTGGTACTATAGCCATGTATTAAAATAAGAGTGGTCATTCATCTTTACGTTTGTAATACATTCTGATCTACTCATCAGACTGCGATTTATTTATTTTTTTAAGCTATGCACTAGAGAAGAATAGAATGGACAGGACTGCTTTCTCTTGCACATTGTGATTTAGTATAACAAAATTATTAAGGAATATCTTCATTGCATATAGATGCCCAGGGGCATTACATATATCTTTAGGGCATGCTATTCATTTTGTGAAACTGTGCCATTCCTCCCTCTAAAAGTCAGTTTGCAAAAGGTTTACCCATCTGTTTCTCCAGGCAGTAAAATCTTCAGTAGAGGCTCTACCAAGCTGTGGTGGGTGGTAACAGAGGAAAATACCTTCTTAGGTGTTTAAATACCAACACTGTGATTACCAAATGCTCTCCCCAGAATCACGCCTGCTTTGTTTTTTTTTTATATATAAATTTTTATTAGGTTTTCAGCTTTTTTATACACATAGAAAACAAACACAATCACAAAACAAAACATCTATAATTTCATAGCCTTATTTTCATAATCTTCTTTCCGTGACCTCCCCACACTCCCCTACCCACCTTCCACTTTCATTAAATATCTCAGCAGATTATTTGTTCATATCTCTTAAATGTTATTCATATCTTTTCTTAAAACTTATCATTTTTCCATTTTTACTTATCATAATTTTACATGTCCCATTTTACACATTAAATCCTTTCTCTGAGGTCGGCCTAATTTCTCTCCCACAAATTCTTCCCTCATTATATTAAATCAATAATCATAATATTTCATTTCTAAATCCCAGATTTCTACCATCCTATACTCCCCTCCCCCCCTGTCCCGGTTTTTGCCCCTTCCCAAATCAGTGTCCTCAAAAAACAAAAAACAAATTTAACCCGGATTTCTCACATCAGAGGCTCTTAGGCCCCGGTTAGTCTCTCTCCACCAGTTTTGTTTGTAGTCCTTTTTGTTGGTCTTCTCTTCTCGAAGGAGTTCTATCACCAGCTCCTCATATTTTCCTCCTTCCACATCAAGCAAAAACAGTTTCTGTCCAGGATCAACAAATCTCCCATGCTCCAACTTGAAGAAAGAGTCCCCATCGTACTTGTTCATTCTTTTATAGCTCAATATTCTAGTTATTCCAGGGACTACCATCTTTCTCTCCTTTTGCAGATTTGTAATCCATTGGTTGTCTTCTTTATTTCTTTTGTTCCCAAAAGTTGCAGGCTTTTGATTACTCTTTTCCACCTGAACTTCCTCTTCTCCTTCTTCTTTTTCCCCCAATTCTAAAGTTATCTCTTCTTCTACAGCTGCTGATTTTTTTCCCACCTGCTTAATTCCATCAACAGAGTTGCTTAGTTTGAGATTGAAGGTCACCAGTTGTTTATTCATGACCTGGCTCTGTTCTTGTAAAGTTCCCACAAGAAAAAACATTTTTTCTATCTCTGCCAGTAATTTTCCTTCAGCAGCCATTGCAATGTCTTTAGTTCCCTCTAGGGGGGTTTCCATCATGGTTCTTTTCCAACAATCTGTTACTTTGTTGTTCAGAATTAGTTTGTTTCCAATCAGTTCAATTTTTAAAGTAGCACTTTTAATCCAGAAAAATGTTTGTAACACAGTTCCAAGTTTTGGCTACCCGTTTGACAACTCTTTTGACAGCTGTCAAACTCCTTGTTCTTTTTCTCGGGCTCACACACAGGGCGCTTCCCAGGTCCGGGGGGGGGGGGTCAGCCAAGAAAGAAAAACCTCTGAAATTCCTCTCTCTTCCTCTCCAGCACAAATAACTTCTTGATCCAATTTATGAAAGTTATCAATTTAAACACAAGAGTCTTTTCCGACCTAGTGCTCCTCTCTTTGCTTTAAGTCTTTAGGTGGGGGGGGGGGAGTGTGGACTTCCTTTTTAACACGTCCCCCATTCGTACTTAAATTCAGGGATAAAAACTTTTAGTGCCGAAATTTCCTTCTACTCACGGGTTACTTTTTTCAGTCCAATTTCAGGAAGAAAGACAGCGCTCTCCGGTCATGGCTCGCGGCTTCGCTCCGCCGAGGTAGCGATGGACTCTCAGCACCGCGCCGCTCCCCAGTCCACTCCGCAGCCTTTAAAAAGGCTCTTCGCGGGTCGGGGAGGGCGTTTAAGGTGCCCACCGAGTCACCAGGTCCGCAGGCTTCCGCGCCTGCGGTTTTTAAGGGTCCCCGTGTCGCCGGCACGGCAAGACCCGTCCTCAACGGAGCCGATTCCCTCCGGAGCTCGGAGGGAATCCGCCATTACCCGTTCGCGCTATCCCGGAAGTCTCAGAATCACGCCTGCTTTGAGAATATTATTTTTAGTATGCTGTTTTTATTTGGTTGGCCCGTCTTAATGCATTTTGAATTTGTTGTGCGTCATGCTAGGGATTTCTTTGAAGGGTGGTGCAAATACGCCGACGAATAAATATACCTTAGTCCATACATTACCTGGGATGGCATAGTTACCACTACTGTGTGCCCAGATTCCACTCCAGTAGCATTTAGCTAGTTGAACCATGTTGTGAAACAATACTTGGTGGGTTGTATCTAATGCGCTGTGAGTGGCATTCTGCTCATACAATGGGACTTCATCACCCTCTCCCTGCTTGTCTCCAAAATATGTTAGAGAGGGTCCTAGAACCCTCTGGAGCAGATCTTGAGGGTATGCTGGGCTCAGGGAAAGAGAGGGAAGTTCTGTTATATGACTGGAATGGCAGGGGTGGATGAAACCCTATATTACTTAATGTAAAGTTAGTGGGTTGTTTTTTTTAAAGAAGTGGTATACAAATCTTGTTAGATAAACAAATGATGGGATCTCACATATTACCAGTGCCAGCGCTGGTGGGGACGCTGGCATGTGGGGTGGTACATGATCCCATATGGTTTCATCATCTGTTTGCTTATTGCTAATGAAGCCTGTAGGATCCAGCCCCAGAGAAGTGGGATTACCACTCTGGTAACTTTCAAACTGTACATGTGTTCTCTTGATACTGAAATGGTCATACTCTCCATTCCAATGACTTCCGTTCCTTTGGCTCCTGAATTTGGTGCCGACTTTTAATGAGGGAGACAAACACAATGCACTTATTTCTATTAGATCCACAAAACATATATGGTACTACTAGATAATGTCCGGGCAGGACTGCAGGGTGGTAGTGTATTTTAATGAGGAACAAGAGGAGTGTCAGATTTCTTCCTCTTGCCCTGACAGATTATAACAAAGGAAACATCATTAGCTGCTGTTTGTAAAGTGCTTTGGTGAGGTTGTGGTGAAAGAGCCACAATAAAGGTGGAAATATTTCGTCTTTGAAATATGAATTTATGTTTATTATGTGATTTAGAGTTACTGAGATGCCCCTAAGTATTCTTTGAAGGAAAAGAAAATGTAAATGAAAAAATAAATGGTGGTGCCCAATGAAGTAGTTCCATTAGTGTCAATGAATTTTGGGTGTGCAACAGAACGTCTCCTCCCTCACCTCTCTCCTTGCACCCCTGCACATCCCTTACATTTGTTAACGGGGGCCCCAATCACCCAGAGCAGATTTGGGAAGGGTGCAGAGGGTGTGCAGGGAGAAGAGAAGGAGGGTAAGTCCATTTGCACAATCAGAAAATCCTTGCACCAACACAACTAGTTTGTCAGAATCCACTCAAAGAGTTCTGCACCACCAAATATTCCAGGGGATTTATAAATTGTGGATCCTTTCTGAACTCCTGTTAACTCTAATTAAATGTGGCACTAATGTGCAGAAATTTGTGCCTTAGGTAACAAAATGGTGTACTTTGGCTGCAGCCTTTCACACATTTGCTTGGGAAGTAAACACCATTGAATGCTTTGATCTTACTTCCAGGTGACCATCCATTTGAATGAGCGGCCACTTTGGGCTTTTGCTCATAGCTTGCTGGCTCTTGAGCCTCAGACGTAAATGCGCACTCAAAGCACAAATTGAAATAAGCACCCAAGCTTTGATGCTGTTTAACTACATTGCATTGCTTTCCACATGGTCCACATTTGATTGCACATCCCGATCCATGTACTTGTGCAACTACTACTCCTGCATAAGCATCATTTTAAAGCACTGGAAGAATTTAATTGGTGTGATTACCAACCGTGGACATGATCCAAATCTCTCTCACAGATAACTTACATACAGACAAAAGTTGTGGAGGACATGAAGCTTAGTAATGAAGACGTGGCCTGGGGTAGAAAATAATGGCTAAAATGGAGATCGTTCATATGGCAAGATACCTCATAGGAAGCTGCCTTAGACTGAGCTGAACACTACATTCTTCTAGCTCACTGTTGTCTACACTTTTACAGAATACTGACTGGCAGTGATTCTCTGGGGTTTTAGACAGGAGTCCTGTTCCCAGCTGGGGATTGAACCTGAGATGCACCCTTTCCCCTTTGCCAGGTGGTAGTCGGATGGTAGCAGAGAGCAACTCTGTGCCCAACGGTGTGATAGTGAGGTAGAGCCCAAGACAGAGGGGAAAAACATAATTTCCTGCACTGCAAATCCTTTCCCTTTGTCCTTTGCTCCCATTAATCCACGTAAAGAAAAAATATTCACGCTTGACCACTAGCAATTCTTCCCCTTTGCTTTCTGATCTTTTAGTACACATATTATGAAAGGGGGTTGTCATAGTTATATAACTATGAGAACTAGCAACTTGCATCTCCACTCCCAAGTTGAGATCTTCAAGTTCTACTCCTCATTCAAAAGATCCTGCAGCATACAGTCTGCAGGGAAACATCTAAAATTTATGATGCTAGTAATAACCCTTCTGGTACCTAAGTCCCTGAAGAGACATAAATAACTCAGGAGTTCCATTTAAAAAATTGAATTCTTATTTATTACTCTAACACTTCCCTAATGACACACATGCGCCCTGAAGGTGCTTCTAAAGATAACTGGTCCATGGGGCATGTACAAAGGGGTTGAAAAGGGGGTGACAGGGCAAAAAGGGAAAGCACCTCTGTTTCTGTGGAAATGTAAAGAATCCTTTTTAAGATTGGCCATCGCAAGTGGACAGCACAGATTCCAAAATGGTTAGGTGCCTTCTGAAGCTTTGCCAAATGCCATGGTTAAGATACGGTTTCTTGCACTGTTAGTCAAGCCTTTGCTTGAAATCAATCCTGCAGGCCAGTATGTGCAAGTGAAGACTTGCATCTGAGTAGACATGTATAGGCTTCTACTGTTAAGGTACCTGAATTGCTGTGCCTTCTTTGGGGAGCGTGATTCTTTGGGTTACAGTTCCTCGTTTTAATGAAAATACAATTGCTTCTGATTAAGCAAGCTGATGAATAAGTATGCGCTTCAGAAAGATTACTTTGACTGTGTGGAAGATGATGGCAGCAATAAAAACAGTATGCTTTTGGACAGAAAAGGAGAAGAAGGGACAGAAACAGAGGAGGCTATTTTTACTCCTTCTGCCCTAAGTCAGCTGCCCAGTGCTCAACTTTTTCTAGCCTTTTGCTTCAAAAGCCAACATGGGTCTTACCTTTGGCTCAGAGGATGAACGCAGTGATATTGTACCAGGCACAAGTGGTAAAAGGTACTTCTAGTTACTGAAGCTGCCTGGGCTTCTGGTGACAGAACTGTTTCCAGAAGCACCCCCAGACTATATATCTGCTCCTTCAGGGAGAGTACAGCCTCATCTAGTGCAGATGATCTCTTGAATTACCCACCCACAGAGACTCTGTTTTACCAGGATTCAAGCCACACAATTCATATGTTGTGAAAAAACAGATCTGAGTAACATCAGTGTTTGAATGGCAACTTGCCCCAAAACTCCTAATGAGCATGCCCAGCAGCTTCATATAGACATTAGCATATTTTTCGCTCTATAAGACACACCTTTTCCCTCCTAAAAAGTAAGGGGAAATGTGTATGAGTCTTATGGAGCGAATGCAGGCTGTGCACCTATCCCAGAAGCCAGAAGAGCAAGAGGGATTGCTGTGCACTCTTGCTCCCTCTTGCTCTTCTGGCTTCAGGGATAGCCACACAAAGCCTCTTGAGCGCAGCCTTCATTCCGCTGCCCTGATAAGGCTTTGCGCTCCTATCCCAGAAGCCAGAACAGTGAGAGAGATCACTGCGCAGCGCTCTCTCTTGCTGTTCTAGCTTCTGGCTTAGCCCCTCAGTCCCTTCCCTCACCTCCCAGAAAAGCCCCCAAGAGCCGCACTCCCTTTAAAGAGCGTGCGGCTCCTGCTGTCTTTTCCGGGAGGTGAGGGAAGGGACAGAGGGCAGCCCATCAGTCCCTCCCCCCACCTCCCAGAAAAGCCCCCCAAAGCTCCCTTTAAAGAGCCTCACGGAGCCAGTGTGGTGCAGTGGTTAAGAGCGGAGGACTCATAATCTGGGGAACCGGGTTCGCGTCTCCGCTCCTCCACATGCAGCTGCTGGGTGACCTTGGGCCAGTCACACTTCTCTGAAGTCTCTCAGCCCCACTCACCTCACAGAGTGTTTGTTGTGGGGGAGGAAGGGAAAGGAGAATGTTAGCCGCTTTGAGACTCCTGAAGGGGAGTGAAAGGCGGGATATCAAATCCAAACTCCTCCTCCTCCTCCTCCCAGAAAAGCCCCCCAAAGCTCCCTTTAAAGAGCCTCACTGAGCGTGTCTGCAGCTCTTGGGGGCTTTCCCCCTAGGAGGGAATCACTGACGGGTTGCCCTTCTCCCTCCTCGGGGAAAAGCCTGCAAGCACTGCACACACGCTCCACGAGGCTCGTGAAAGGGAGCGCTGAGCAGAGCCTGGGATGCATACAGGCTCTGCTCAGCGCTCCCTTTAAAGAATATATATTTTTCTTGCATTCCCCCTCTAATTACTAGGTGCGTCTTATGGTCAGGTGCATCTTATGGAGTGAAAAATACAGTAAATAGCATTGGAGATAAAATAGTGCCCTGCAACATGGCACCCCATAACACAACTGCCATGGGACTGAAAAGCACTCTCCCAAGTGCTAATTTCTGGACTTGGTCCCGAGGTACTACCGGAACCACTGAAACCCCAATTCCCATTTGGGCCCTCTCCAGGTGCTGCCATTAAATGTGTGTGTGTGTGTGTGTATATATATACGTACTTCTGTGTTTTTGAACTAGAGATGCATCTGTTCCATTTGAGATGTCAGCATTGCACTATATAAGTAGGAAATCTCATCTCCTTGTTCGATATTTATATTTATCAATAGTCTTGATTGTGGCACTTATTGCTTGATTGCTTGGGGGTAATTATTGCTTATCAATACTCTTGATTGTGGCACTCAAACTAGTTAAAGAGCCACTTTTTACAATCACAGATTGCAATTTAATTCTACTTGTTTCTGATTAGTTCAGGTTTTCCATCTCCCTAGCTAGCAGAAGGTTGCTGGAATTCTTCTGAGCTAAGCAGCTTTATGAGCATTGCACCCCAGTGCTTGACTTTAGGAGGCTGGCTTCTGCTGTTTCTCTGACTCTGTACAGTGTTTTCCCTATTTCTGTGTAGATGCAAACCTGTGCATCTGCCCCACAGAGAGATACATAATACTTGAATCCTGCCATGGAAGGAACTGACCAATGGTGAATGGCTTTAAAAAGGAAATTGGAGGAGTGCCTCCCTTCTGATCTAGATCGTATCACTGGCTTTAAAATTTTGTCTCCTGCCGTAGTCCTGATACAGATCATCCCCCTTGTGTTGTTGTTCAAGAGTTAAAGCAACAATTTGCTTACAAGATGAGATCAAAATCAGTTGTAATTTGGATTTCTGTAGAGCCCTGGACCAAAGTACAGTTGTACCTTGGACCCCAAACACCTTGCAAGTTGAACGTTTTGGCTCCCGAATGCTGCAAACCCAGAAGTGAGTGTTCCAGTTTGCGAATGTTCTTTGGAACCGGAACATCCGACGTGGCTTCCGCAGCTTCCAGTTGGCTGCAGAAACTTATTGCAGCCGATCAGAAGCAGCACCTTGGTTTCTGAATGCTTTGGAAGTCGAACGGACTTCTGGAACAGATTCTGTTTGACTTCCGAGGTACCACTTTATTCAATAAGCAATTTACTTGTATCAGCTTGGGTGAGAGGTTGTCCCTCTAGCAAGTCCTAATACATGTCCCTAGCAGCCCTCCTTTGTACAGAATACATTGGTGGTTTTTCTGGGCTTGAATATGAAGGGAATGTTTGCAACCTGCTCTTTTTCTTAATTAGTAATGATAGGCTCATCATTTGCAGAAGTTGGAATTTTGTTTCACGACTTGGATCTTGTAGAGGTGGGACCTTTTCATGAGAGGGAAATGGGAGGCTCCCTTTATCTGCTCTGATGTTGTATGGGTATGTTGTTATTTTAATGTTGTCCTTATCTGGAGTGATCAAAGTGAGAGGGGAAAAATAAAGTGGAATCGTCTCATTTCAAATCAGGTCAGACTCAGTTATATCTTACTATATAATTAGTGGGTTACACTTTTGTTTTCCCCTGGTGAGCTCTCTGACCTTTGAAGGAGCAGAATTTTTATTACTAATAAAATGAATGGCAGCTATAATGGTCTTTGGGGGAGAAGAGTAGTGCCATATTGCTTCTAAGAAACAAGATATACAATCTGGCAGGTTGCCGTCCCACCCCATCCCTGTGTTGCAGATCACATGTAATTATTCCTCAGGAACATCTGTACCTCTGGCCAGCTCAAAAATTAAATGGGCCTTTGTACTAGAAAGGCATGCCAAAAGCACAAATTTATTTTTGGGTGGTTTTTTTTTTTGAAGCGTTTGCCTTGCATTGAGAAGATCACTATAATTATTATGAAGGATAATAACAAAAATAATTAAAGCATACTTTTAAAATACACCACTTCCTTCCAGTTTCACTTGGAATACATCCAAAAGTCGGACTTTGAATCTTGCTGAATTGCCACTCCTTTGGAAACTGTTTGTCTCTGTTAAAACCTGAAGTGATGCCCCTGATTACAATGAGGCACGTTGAAACCTCCTTGTTAGGACTCTGAAGACTATAAATGATGCATATCAAATGACGGAAGCAATCTGTTATCCTCAAAATATAATGACACAGATTTTCTTTTCATCACCATTTTATTTGGATTTAGAATCGGACAGTGCAAATTACACTGATAGCAGTAAACTTTGTTGCCTGGCTCATCTCTTTACCATTATGTTCCCATTTCTTTTGCAGATTGCATGTGGCTCAGAGCACAATCTAGCAATAGTTGGTAAGTAGCTTCCATTATCAAATGCTTTGAACAATTCGTTTCCAGTTAGAGCAGAACCAAGAATGTATCGTGTGTCAAACTTACCATTTACAGTATACTGTGATCAACGTGGAAATTGTGGCAGAGGACATAAACATTGTACATAATGTACATAACCTGAAATGGGGAAAATGTGAATTGTTGGTGAAATGCTGACTCGAGTGAAGTTTGCATCAAAATTCTCATTGACCTTCAGTCAAGGATTTCTTTAAAAAGAGGCTGCAGATTCTGCTGCTGCCTCTTAACTCCCCATAAACTTATCGATTGCAGATGTAACCTTCAAGAAGCTGCTTGGCAAACTGAAAATGCTAGGGGCGGGAGAAATTTGAAGTGGGAGGGGATTTAGAGGCAAAGTCGTTTTTTAAAAAAAAGTGTAAGCAGTTTCAAGACTTCCATTTGGTTGTTTTTTCTATTAATGCTTTGAAAGTTTGGAAAATTACAAACAAGATGAATTATGTTAACTGCATGGATCTCAAATACGAAAGTTAGCATTATTATTTTTTTATGGCATATTTTTGTGCAACCCTCAATACTGAACAAGCTGGCTGCTCCTCATCTATTCTGTGCCACAGTCATGTGGAACCTCCGGCCCCTGGGGCTAATTAGGCCTGGCAGGGGTCCTAATCTGGTCTGCCAGGCCATTTCCCCCAAACCATGCCCAGCTGCCCAGCACCTGACATCAAAAATCTGGCAAATATCTTTTATTTTGACAGGGGAACATTCACTGTCAAGCAGATAATAAGAAATCTAACTTTATGAACTAATCTGCATTTTAGTATAAGGAGGAAAATTCTATGCATTTACATTTTTTTTGGCCTACAGCCAAAAATGTGACTTGTTTTCTTCAAAAAATAAATTTAAAAAATGCTTTCTCATCTCTGCAGCTCCTGGCCTTGTGTAGCTTTCCTCTGCCCTCTTTCAGTTTTCCTGATCTTGCTTTTCCTCAATTGCTCTCATTCCTCTGCATCACTTCCCATTGTTGAATCCTCATTTGCTAAGCTGCTCCAACCAGTTTCCCTTGCCTTGCTGTTTTTATAAGCCTGCCACTCCTACTTCCTAAGCCAATACTCCTTTTGCCTCCTAGTCCCCTTTTCATGCACTGCCTCTCCCTAAGAACAGAGCAGTTCAACAAATGGAAGACCAAAGCCCTTCTTCCTGCCTTGGCTCTCTGATGTCAGGGCAGTTCAGCCAATCATTGCCAAAGGCATTACAAATATCAGCTCCTACTAAACTCCTACTGCACCACAATACAGATCATATATCATAGGTTTAGGAATGTAGTGCATTATTTCTTTGTACTATGCAAAATCTTAAATCATGCAATGGGTGAACATCTTCCAGTTACTAGAATCTAGTACACAGCCAGCTTGACCTGGTGGCTAGAATAGTAGGCTTAGGACCTGGAAGACATAGAATCATAGAATAGTGGAGTCTTCTAGTCCAACCCCCTGTGACGCAGGAATCTCAACTAAAGCATCCATGACAAATGGGCATCCTACTTAAAAACCTCCAAGGAAAGAGAGTCCATCACTTCCTGAGGGAGTCTGTTCCACTGTCGAACAGCTCTTACTATCAGAAAGTTCTTCCTTACAAGAATCTTCATTCTTTTAATGAAGCCATTGGTTTGGGCCCTATCCTCTGGAGCAGGAGAAAACAGGCTTGCTCCATCTTCTGTGTGACAGCCCTTTAGAAATTTGAAGATGACTATCATATCTCCTCTCAGTCTCCTCTTTACAAGGCTAAACATACTCAACTCTCTCAACAATTCCTCATAAGATTTGGTTTCCATGTTATTGTGTGGCCAACTTTTCTACCTTTCTTCCATCCCTCATCCCACTGGGAAATTGCTTTTAAGGGATGAGGGGACTTCCCAGAGTGGCTTTATGATACCCCCATGAGCAGAAGTGTCTTCTATTTGCACAGTGGTGCAAGCAATTGCATATGAAATATTATTATTAGTATCAGTTGTTACATTGTTGTTGTTAAAAACAATTATAAGAAGAGAAAATGCCGCTCCAACACAGCAAATCTTTGTTTTCTTTCTTTAAAGGAAGGTAAAGGAATCTTTGGCCCATTTATCCCACAAGGTCAATTTCTTCTCAATTAAGTTCTAGAGTTCTAGCTATGTTATGGTAAAAAGCATCAGCCCAAAAAACACTCCTAACAGATTATGAAAGGCATATTTCCATGGCAGAGTGAGCACCAATTGGGATGCAAGGCTGGAACTGCCTGATGGACAGACCTCTCTGCGATCCTGACAGTGTTATTTAGATGTTCGTGGCAGCCTTGTAAAGCAAGGGACGTGATCATGTGTCTGACGTGCAAACCCTGGGGACTTGGAAGACTGTCACTAGGAGATAATCATAAATTCTCTGTTTCTTTTTCATACTGCTCTAATAGTTGTGGGGATCTTTTAGCATAGCACAGAGCATTAGTGTACAGCAAGAAAGCACAGCATGCCATTCTATTACTTTTATCTATTATACATGATAAATTCTGCTTCAACTGGGTCTGCATTGTAAGAGCTTCCTGGAAGACCAGCATGGAGGCATGTTAACAGAACTCTCTCTTTTCTCAATGCACTCCTAATCACATCCATAGGTTGTTAAAGGGCACCTAGCAGGGATTCTTCCTAACAACCATCGATTATTTATTCATTCTAGCATTTATGTGAGTTGGCCGTAGAAATTTGTCTCTAATCACTGTGTATTATTTCCTTGCTAATGTGAGTTTTTAAACAGGGGCAGGGACAGCCATTCAAGATCCAGGGTTCAGAAGTCCTTCTACAATTATACAGTGTTAACTAGGATGTAAGCTGATTGAGACAACAGTAGAGCTGTTAAAAGCTACAATGAGCACAGGCAAATGTAAACTGATCAAAAAGCAAGAGCTAATAGGTGGAATATCTAAATGGTGAGTAAATTAACAGAATGCAACTAGCTGAGCATGAATCAGTACATATATAAGAGGTGTCAGGCTGATCTGATCACAGCACAATTTAGACAAATATGACAAATGTGAAATGAGCAACATTTATGCTGGCTAACTCCAAGGTGCGAAATGAAAAATGTCCTGGCGGAAAGGCTTGGATTCATCCTCATTTCCAGGCTAGTTTTGCAGTTAATGATCCTCTCTCCACCCCAGATACCATAGGTGCCCTCATTTAATTGTACGCTTATTTTCTCAGTATATAACTAAAAAAAAAGTAGGAGAAATCATTTAGCCTAGAGGTGGAGAATCTTTGGCCTTCTAGAGACACAGTTGGGTTTCAACTCCCATCTGCCTCAGCAAGCATAGCCATTGATCTGGTGTTTTTAAACTCCTCTGTTGAGTCAGTCTTATTTTTATGGGATTCCCAGGTAAAATGCAAACATGGAACCCAATTATATATTGGCTCCTCTGCTTTGGAAATAAAATGCTGAGATGAACCAAAAACATCCCTCTCTTGAAAAAAGCCAAGGGGAAAACACACAATAGCATAAATGCATGGTGTGTACAGGGTTGTTGCTATTTTTGTTCCCTATAGGAAACCCATCATTTTTGAAGGGCCTTTGTATTGGAAGCCATCTAGATTTTCAATGGGAAGCTAACGGGAGCTAGTAGTTGAGGGAAACTCAGTAACAAGATTAGCCTTGGTGGTTTCCGCCTTCCTAAATGCCTGTAAGTCCTGCCAATACAGCAACCACCAGCAGTACAAATCTGTGCATTTCAGTGAATCATAGAATAAGCCTGGGAGCAGACCATCAGAGTAATTTAATCTGAAGTTTTATATAGGTTAAGTCAGAGACACTTATTTAATGAGTCTTTCAGGATGCTTGGAACATGCTGTCCTCTTCCCATCACATTGCTGTTTGCTGGTGTTGGAAGCTATATTACCCACGGTATCTTTCGGCTAGGGGAAATGGGCCTGTCCCTTAGAGGTGAGAGAGTGAAGGACACAGGTCTATCCAGTGACTCAGACCCAGAGAATGGAGTTTGCGGGAACCTAATAAGGGGTTATGATTGGCAATCTGTTCAGGGCTTTTGGGCTGTTCCGTGAGTCATAAATCTTTGACTCGTTCTGTAGGTTTTTGAAAGATGATAGAATAAGAACATATGAGACTGCTCAGATCAGGTTGAAGGACTACCTAGCCCAGCATCCTGGTCTTTCAGTGGCCAGCCAGATGGTGGTGGGAAGCCTGCAAGCAGGACATGAGTGCAACAACACTCTCCCCTCCTGCAGTTTCCAGCAACTGGTATTCAGAAGCATACTGCCTCCAACAGTGGAGGGTAGAAAATAGTCATCACGCTTAGGAGCCATTGATAGTTTTGTGATATATAACTCGCTCAAAATTGCAGGGGACTATGTCTCATTTTGCATCTTACTAACTTTCATTAAGTGGCTGTCATTACAGCGCTGAGACAGTTCTAATAGGACCCTTATAACCATGTGCCACCCTACTTAATTTTGAAACATATACACACTTGGTAAAACAAAGAAGCAGTGTACATGGGTACACTTTTTCCTTAC
Organism: Podarcis melisellensis; assembly: GCF_964234715.1. Lineage (NCBI taxonomy): Eukaryota > Metazoa > Chordata > Lepidosauria > Squamata > Lacertidae > Podarcis > Podarcis melisellensis. The sequence continues at coordinate 71,563,880 of NC_138528.1, read as the reverse complement.
GTGAGTATGTTTGTGCAGGGAAATTTCACCTGGCATTGCCTTAAGATTGTTTTTGTTAAGGTGAGTCCTCCCTCCGCAATTTGGTCCTAATATTATTTGCCTGTTGCACTGGGCTTTCCCTCTTAGGACATGACTTTATATAAAATGCATATTTGCTTATATGTTTATGAAATACGCAGAAATATAAAATGAACTGATTTCAATGCATTCATTTTAATGAGTTGTGGTTTTTGCCTATTTCAGGCAGTTTCCCAACCATATATATGTTTTGTTCTCCATTTCTGTAATGTAATTTCCCAGCTGCAAAACAGAATTATCTATCTATTATCTATTAAATGCCAATATTTAATTTTCTGATTCACTTCAGAACTCTAAAAAATCTGCTTGATTTAGCTATTTTAAACTCATTACAGAAGTACACCTTGCAAAAATGTATCAGATAGACAATCCTCTATATTACCAGCCAATAAAATTGTTACATAGTAGTTCATACTGCAGGGGTATAGGAAACAAGAATGTGCTCGTTTGCTAAATCTGTACAGTGGTACCTCGGGTTAAGTACTTAATTTGTTCCGGAGGTCTGTTCTTAACCTGAAACTATTCTTAACCTGAGGTACTACTTTAGCTAATGGGGTCTCCCGCTGCTGCCACGCCGCTGGAGTACGATTTCTGTTCTCATCCTGAAGCAAAGTTCTTAACCCGAGGTACTATTTCTGGGTTAGCGGAGTCTGTAACCTGAAGCGTCTGTAACCTGAAGGATATGTAACCCGAGGTACCACTGTATTTATATAACTCAATGGAAAGCACACACTTTAATTTATTCACGTTATTTAATATAGTCTAAAGATGAACATCTTTATCTTTCTGCTCTACTCATATCACCTATCCTCTCGGAATAAACTTTTTTGAGCTCATGCTGCTTCAACACTTCTCAAAATATAGTTCTTTCCACCACCCCCAGACCAAGAATATAAAACCTCTACAGTAGTAGGAGAAGGGATCCCAGGAGTGTTGAGTAAAGATATATATGTAGGTGTTGGTGTAAGCATGACATCCTGTACCAGTTTTGCTATGTGGTTGAAAATTCTAGGGGAAGTTAAAATAGCTGCCTGTCATTATTTACCTTTTAAAAAAAATAAAAAATAAGAAGTGCTTTACAGTTCTGACAATGGGCAGGCATTGACTCAGCAGAAATTCTGTGTCTGGTGAAATGCCCTAGCCGCCTTTCAGATGAGGGCAGGGAATATTAAGTGCCACAACTTATGCCTTCTTTGGAGAGTCTTCTCAGTTAGCCATCACAGACCAGATACCCACAAATATATCTTTGTGGATATAAGCTGTGATAAAATAAGCCAGCAACATGCAGTTGACAAGCTTGCATTCAAAAATGTCCAGTGCCCTCTGGTTCCTCATCACTACCACACCCTATTTGTCAGTGTTTTGACAGCGGCGGGATACCATTACCAGCTAGTTATAAGAGACAGATGAGACAGATGTACCAATGTGCTTTCCCCCTGTAGCAAAATCTTGTGGTGCCTGTCATTTGTGAGTGGAATGATGGTCTTAGTGTCACTCAGACGTCAGTTCAGTTTTTCAGCTTTTGATGGAAGTTGCTGAGGAGCTGGAACATGACTGATTAAGCTTTTTGCGCGTTGGCCTATTATGTAACACTTCTCCCTAACCCACCCCCATCCTGAACCAAGTAGATTATTTGATGGAGGTTTATATAATTAGGCGTAGTGTGGAGAAGATGGGTAGTTTTTTCTCCCCCTCTTATAACACTACAGACTTACTTGCATACTTCCCTCACCTAATTACAATCATGTGATGAATCATGTGATGAAGAGGAAGAGCTGCATTCACTGGCCCTGGCCTCATTGATCTTCATGGAGAAGAAACTCTTGAGGTGGGAGCCTTCTCTATGTGTGGTGGCTCCCCATGCCATTTAAAATCCTAATTGCACAAGCTTCTAATTTACACAGGGAGCCTGCCTGCAAATTTAATCGCCTGGCAGTGCATACCTACATAGAACTCTGGCTCATCTAGTGAAGTAAGAGAAGAAATAAAAAAGTAATAAAAGTACAGTTAAGAATTAATATGAATATCTACTTCAGTTTTCATCCACAGGTAAACCGTGGATCACCTGGTGGTCCACAGACTTCAGTTTGGGAACTTTTCTCTAAAGCAGATGCTCACTACCTACTAACTCAGGATAACACTTCATGTATCTGACAAAGAGGACTCTAGTTGACAAAAGAATTAATCTTTAGGATACCACAAGACTCCCCCCCCCCACAACGAACATTGCTACCCTTCTGAAAAAAACAAAAAACAAAAAAAACCCCTAATTGGACCCTCACATGCTGTAATTGGTCTTTCATTTTATATTCGCTGGTTTCTGCGAACATTAAGTGTTCCTTTTTGTGTCCCAATTATTATTTTATTCCAGAGGGTAACTCTGATGTTAATTAACATCACTTTGATTTTCCCATCAGAGAATTAGGTTTTTATGAGCCTCTCTGCATCCTCCTTTGGTCTCCTACTTCTGTCATTACAATTTGGCACAGAAAATTCAGCTGGATTATAATGCTCTAAAAATAAAAGTCTTTTTACAGACTGCATGTCAGAGACAGGCAGGAGTCTGAGGAGGAGCGGGGGATGTTCAGGCAGGGGAGCAACAGAAAGATCCAGGGGAAGAGGCCAGCAATTTGTGGGCTTCTGAGGCAGGTGCTGAGTTGGTGGCCGAGGGCAGTCAAGGGGAAAAAAACCAGGCAGTCTGAGATGGGTGGGGTGGGGTGGAGGAGATGGGAGAAGAGTTGCAGGGAGTCTTAGAGGCAGAAGACATTGCATCAGTCCCAGAGATAGCTATGCCTCTGGAATGTCTTCTATCCACCCCTCCACTGTCTCTACACACAAGGGGGGGGGGGATTAAAGTGACAAAAGCAACTGGCACTGCCACTCAGGAGTTATAGGGTGCTTGCACATACTGTGTCACGTGAAAGGGGTCACGCTGTTGCCCCAACTGTCTGGGTCAGAGCACAGGGACTGGCGGATGAAGGTGGGGGGGCGGTATGCCCCGGGTGCCATCTGGGGGGGGGTATGACATAATGCCCACTCTGGGAACACTCGCCGCTTGCTGTGCACCCCTGACGTGCGCCACGCCCCCGCGGGTGGCGTGCCATGCCCCCAGGGATGCGTGCCAGACATGCCCCCAGATGTACGCCACTCCTGGTGCTGGAGCAGGTAGCTTCGCCACTGAGAGCAGGTAGCTGGAGCAGGTAGCTTCGCCAGTGCAGGACTGTAGAGGTGGATCACCTAGGCAGCTGGTTAGCAGAGGTGGTGTGTACAACTTTTGCACCTTCGGAGCTGATGTAGTCAAGTGCTTTGCCAGTAAAGAAATAAACTTCCAAATACTTGTCCTCATTGGGCTGGGTGTGCCCAGGACATTGCACCAAGTTTCTCTTAGGAAGTATTATTTGAAAATGGAAGTGCTGTATTCTGCTCTTTGCTCTGACATTCAAAAGTCTGAAGTCAACAGAAGTCCAAAGGAGTGGAAGTATATATGGGATTGTCTAGGCTGGTATATACAAAAGAATCAGTGGCCTGTGGATAAGTAAGGCCTTTGAACCTACAGTACGCTCCAGTTCACTGTAATCATTACTGAGTTTGTTCGGAACAACAAAGTATGATAAAAATAGAAGGAATGAAAGGGGTTACAAATGGTTACAAAACCTGGGCTGTGGTTCTGTGTTTCAAAGGAAAACAGAAAAGTACCTGGAATGCAATATAAGTGTTGGCTAGCTTGAGATAGCTCTCAAGTCTCCATGCTGCAGTGGAAAAGCAACTGCCGCAATCCCTGCTAGTCTTACCTGGAGGAAAGCTTCTTCCAGATATGGCAATCTGTCAAACCCAGCAGGACAACTCATCTGTCACGTCATCTCAAGGGCAATTGAATTGCTTACATTGCCACAACTCCCCAAGTATCTTGATCCAAGTGGTAAAAGGTCGCTTTTCAGTGACCTATACATTTATTTTGTAAATGCCAGAAGTGACTGTACTGTTGCTCAACGCAGTGGGGTAAAATATTCAATGCTACTCCATTCAGTATTTAGGCTGGAATTCTAATTCCTGACCAGCCATGGCAGAACTTGATGGAATGATACCAACTGCTCTCAGGTGGGAGCAGTTTTCATTGTGTGATGGCAGCAGGGTCTGCACAGGATCCATACACAGAGCCTTGCTCTGCACACAGAGTTGTGCTCTGTTTTGGGGTTTTCTGCTGGTTTGATGAGGCCCTAAGCTACTGAAGGTAATGAGGCCCTTTATATGTACAGCTGTCCTTTGTCAACAACATATTGTCGCTGTTTTTGGTGTTGAAGATATGCTATATGGTAATTTATGGGCCTAATAGGTATCTAAAGCCATTTGCACATAACAAAAAGGTAGCATTATTTACATTGTAGGAGTCCACGCAACACAAAACACTGTTGCTGTATGTAGGTTTTATTTTATTTGTTTTTTATCTTATATTTGGGAAATGTACATCCAGTCCCCCCCTTTAATTTTTGGGGGCCCCCCCAAGAGAGTGGGGCCCTAAGCTATAGCTTGTTTAGCTTATACGTAAATCCGGCACTGCTTCCACCCACCATTTGGGTGGGTACAATGGAGCACTCCTTTCCAGTAGAGCTTCGCTATCAGTAATGGGGATTCCCCAATGATGGAGGCTGGAGAAGCAGAACTGGGTAGATTGAGGGTGTGGATTTCTCTATGAGAGGAGTTTTTGTGTGAAACTGCATTTGTGTCTTACTTAGCACAATATCAAAAGTTGGCATTTTTAAAAGAGGAGTGGCAAAGTGACCTTACTCTTAGCAAAGTATACAACCAATCGGATGCTTAAAATACTGTCCAGTAGCTTTCAAGGATCCTGAGAGGGCTGCAGCTGAAAATGTGTCCCTTCCATGACACTTCTGAGTCTAAGAATGACAGTTTTAAGTGGAATATGTATTTATATGGGGGGGGTCTACATATTTGGTCAGATCAGTAGTTAATGTCTTAATTAGTGGCTAAGAGTGGCTGGGTGGGTATAAATGATAAAATTATTATTATTATTGCTACTGTGTTGAGTTTCAGAAATGTAGTCTTTTTTAAAGTAAGAGGAAAGAAGAGCACATAAATCTTTTGAACTGGCATGTATTACTCATAAGTAAAAGTCTGAAGCAGCCACGGTAAATATTTTATGCATTATTATTATTATACCGCCCTTCATCTGAAGATCTCAGGCCGGTTCATAGCATAATATACAGAAAAAACCCACAAAGTACATAATAAAAACAAGTACAAGAACCAAACGTACCAGCTTATTCAACCTACCCAGTATTAATGGGGATGTTGGTCACTTGTGGCACATGAGGTAAGACTGTTGTTTTCTGAGGACTGGCCAGAATTTAAAATGGTCAGGATAGAGAATAGAGATGTAGAGGCTGTGGACTGTGGGCACCAGTTTTTCACAAAGTTTGTTCATTATATATTTGGGGGGCAGGAATGTGAAGAAGATTTTTCCCCTGGAAAAAAAAAAGTTTGGATTTGATATCCTGCTTTATCACCACTCGAAGGAGTCTCAAAGTGGCTAACATATTCTCCTTTCCCTTCCTCCTCCACAACAAACACTCTGTGAGGTGAGTGGGGCTGAGAGACTTCAGAGAAGTGTGACTAGCCCAAGGTCACCCAGTAGCTGCATGTGGAGGAGCAGGGATGCAAACCCGGTTCCTCAGATTACGAGTCCTCTGCTCTTAACCACTGCACCACACTGGCTCTCACACTGGACCAAAGTTGCATTCTTTGGGCCCTGAGGGGATTCACAATAACTAGCCTTCCCTATTGGTTAAGAAAGTGAGGCCTCTGGTTTAACTTGTTTGTTGGCATTTTGTATTCATTTGTAACTCAGTATCTCTTGTCAAGATTAGTCTGGAGCCATGCTATGTTTCAGATGTTAAAACTGGCTCATTCAGGGGATGTTGGTCACCTGTGGCATGTAAGGTAAGGCTGCCGTATTCCAGGACTGAGAAGGATGGGGGAGAAATCTTATTTTTGACTTAACAGAAAATCACAGCCATTGAGATATTCAAAGAGCTTTTATCTTAATTGATTTTAACAGACAATTTAGTTATGGCTTAGTAGAGTGGGCTGTTTCATAACCCAGATGGCTACAGAGTTATTAAGTGCTTCCTGTTCAGGACTTGTGCTGTTCAAAAGAATGCTTTTAAACATATTTATGAAAGATAGACATAATCATACATACCTTGGGAAATGGGAGTACCTGTAAATTGCTGATCCACAGGTAGCAATTTTGCTAGGCCTTTCTATTTCTGTTGCTGGGATGTCAGCTATTCCACTATGTTTAAACCCCCCCCAAACCTACAGAGGTAATTATGTGGGCAACACTTGGTGATATCCCAGAAGGCAGAATGCAATAGAAAGTGGTGTTGAAGCGTCTGAGATCCTTAATCTTAACTTCTTTTTCTCTGAAAAGACTTCGTAATGTTTTCCTGGTTTTCCTGATAAAGCAGTACCTTCTCACAGTTGGATTCCTGTCTCCATAAACCACAAAGCTTAATGTACAAGCTGTGAAGAACACAGCTGACACATGGTGACCTGAGCTACCTTCCACATGGCAAGGCACTCAGTATATTGCTGGCCTAAAATCAAGAAGAGCAGATTGCTCATTTTCCCTTAAGACATCCACCATTATTATTTTTTTGCAAAATAAACAACACCACTGAAGTCTTAAGTGACCTTATTCTTACATTAAGCAATGTCTGCCCCCCAAAAACACCTTTTGACTTTGCAGCCCAGGGTCACTCTGGGTGAATCCAGATATTAATCATCTGCCAAATGGAACTTAGCTGAAGGTTAAAATATTCTTTCATACTAATATGAAGACCATTTAAAGGCATTTGCACAGGTTTGATGTGTAATGGTAGATTTATTGTGTGGTTTTCATGCCATGGGCATTCCGGCTTCATGAGGACCTTGAAACAAAGGTCAGTGACTTTGGTTTAACTTACACTTGTACTTTTCCAGCTGTTTTCACAATTAATGAACAATTTGATCCCACAGTCATTTTAAGAACAGAAGTAGGAAAATGTACACAAATGAGAGCTGGTGGGTTTTTTCAGGTGTGTGTGTGTTCCATTGGGTTGCCAACTTGGGTTGCCAACAGAAACTAGTACTGTTAAAAATCAGTCATTGGAAAGAAAATTGTACTGCAAATCCATCGTTCCCATGTTTGAACCATCTTCAGGCTGGTTCTCTTTGTTATTTCTTGTTTGATCTCATGTGTGGAGTTGTGCTGCTTTTTTCTACTCACCTGTTGTTATCTTGTCTTTCACATAGTAATCTCTTCAGGAAAGGTATAGAGTAGTGCCCCATTGTGATTGGCCCATGAATGCTGCTATAATGCAAATATGTAACATTGAATATGGCAGCTACATGAAAATATCAACTTTTTATAAGGCTGTTTCTAGAAAATTCCTGCTAGTTTTTGCAGTGTCTGATTGACAATTAAGTATCCTAAAAAAAAAAAGTTTTGGTACTCCATTTAATAACATTTCCTTGACACAATGATTCTTAAAATGGTTTGCTTTTCGACACATTGCTAAGAGAATCAGGGAGATCCACAGTCGTTTACGTCAGACCTGGAAATGTACGCACAATTCCCACCGCAATTGCATAATGAGATCTTCCCTTGTGATATTTCTGAAGTTAGTAATTAACTACTTTGAAAGGTGAATATGCTCAGCTCACAATACTCAGGTGAATGTAATTTCCCTTAGACATTTAGAATTCCCTCAGAAATTAAAATGAGGTTCTGTGCATGTGCACGATGTGCTTCTATTTTAAGGCTGCAATCCTATACTTATTTACCTGGGAATAAGCCCTGTTGAACTGAATAGGGTTTACTTCTGTGGAGACATGCATAGGATTGTACTGTCTGCCCCTGTCTGCCCCTGAATAATAATAATAATAATAATAATAATAATAATAGGTAGCCGTGTTCATCTGCCGTAGTCGAAACAAAATAAAAAAATTCCTTCCAGTAGCACCTTAGAGACCAACTAAGTTTGTTATTGGTATGAGTTTGTTATTGGTATCTGAAGAAGTATGCTGCACATGAAAGCTCATACCAATAACAAACTTAGTTGGTATATAAGGTTCTATCGGAAGGATTTTTTAAAATAATAATAATAGTAATGATAATGTGTATACCACCCTTCATCTGTTGACTTCAGGGTGGCTTACAACATAAAAGCACCTCATTGTCAGTGCTTGCCTGATATCCATAGATTGCCTGATATCCAAAATTGTTTGTACATACAAAATTGTTTGTACATAAATCAGTACATACAAATTTTATGCAAATCCGTGGCCTGTCCCCCCCCCCTTTTGAGGACATGCTTTCTTTTTTCTGAAAGAAACTGGGCAGCTTCTTCTAGCCATAGATATCCATGGGTACTCTAGGGACTCTTCTACAACATTTCAGCAAAGACTATGAACTTTCTCCAGGTGGTTTCTTTTGAGGCTCTTGCCCAGATAGTGTACCACCTTCAACGGAGCCCAAGGAGATTCTCTGAGCATGTCCTTTAAGGAGTTGTTGTCTGAAGACTCTATGGCACCTCAAAATGTTCAAAGATGGTGCTGCAGGATGGGAAGGGCAATGTGGACAATCTCAGCTTCCAGGCTGCAGGGGTTTCCATTTCTGCTCTCCCGGGCCTGGAAGGACATCATGATTTTTCCAAGAGGGATTTGGACTGATGAAGTGACAGTGAATGGATTGATGCTAACAATTCCCTCCTCTTTCCCAGCTCGCAACCTTCCCCTTGTCCTCCAGGAATTTTCATGGGCTTGCATGCAGTTCCTTGGAGTCTTAAAACCAACTTTTTGAGGATGCCTGAACTCCATTCCACTCAGTAGTGGTCCCTTCATCGTGGAATTCCTCTGCCTATTTGAGTTTTCAAAGTCTACTATTTTTAAGGGGCTTGGAGGGACATTTTTCTGTTGTAGTGACTTCATAGGGCCTGGTTAATTGCTGTTAGGGACACTTCAAAACCTTTTTCTGTTCTTTTACAGTGTGTGTTGTTTTGTTTTGACTGAAATCTGTTATTTCAGTGGTTTTAAACTAGTCATTTTTATTGTATTTTCTTAAATTGCACACACTTCTTTGACAATCCTTTCAATTTAAAATGTGGGGTGAAAATGAAATAAAGCAAGAGTCTCCAACAAGCACATCACACGCAGCCCACAATTTCACAAATATTTTAAATGCGCGTGCACACCCAAACCAAGTATATCAGGAAATGTGCTTCTAATTTCTCACCTTTCCTGAAGTACCAGACGCAGATGGCAACAGATGGGTTAACCTTCTTAATGCTGTGTGTGCGGGCAGCTCAGTGAGACTGCAGTGGGCAATGAAGCAGCAGAATTCAATTTGCAGTAGTGACCTAAGAAGGGCTATTTTTAGTAATAAAATAGGTCAGGGGATGCACGGTAGTACAGACTGATAAATGAGCAGTCTTCCCCCTCCTCTCAAGGGGCTTGTTTCCTCTTTTAACAAGGCAGTTCCAAAGTGGAGAAACCAGATTAAGTATCATCACGTGATCAGTGTTTGAATTTTTCATTGTGAAATCATCATTGGGAAAGCACTGTGGTTTCATTTTCAAACTTGGAACAACGCAGAAGCTAGGTAAATGCTTGTTTTGGGTTTTCATGAAAAGTAAAAACAATATAATCCTGGTTGATGTTGCAGCATTTCTTTTAAAGCTATGTGAAAAATGTGTGCAATGCACATAGCAGGCAGATCTTGATTCTCATTGCACTGGTTGGTTTCCTCTTCCTTCATCTTCTTTGGACCATGAAGGCTAGTTTCTTTTTTACAACATGTGAGAAATTTCATTACTGTATATAGAACCCTGCTTTTTAAATCTAATGCAAATCATATATCTTACACATTGGTTAAAGACCCGTTTTGAGCAGTGTGAGAGGCAGATGGTATAAAAGGTTTGGGTCATCAACATATTGTAAAGATGAGCTTTTAAGAGACTGCTTTGAAATTCACAAGATAGAGCAGGCTGTCTGAAAATCTGTGTTGTCACTGTTTTGCCCTATAACAGGGCTCCCATCTCTCTCCTTCCTGGCCTATAAATGTACTTTTCAAGCAGTTAATCAAGGCAGATAGACACAAGGAACAGTATTTTGGAACACAGATGAATCACTTAACAGTGAGGACTATGATATTAAGTTTTGGTCACTGGCACTTGGAATTAGCTTTCAAAATGACTTAATGTGTTTGATTTGCATTTACTTTTTCTGCACGGTGTTACAATTGTACTAGATGCAAGGAAATTGGCTGGGGCAACTGCATACAGAATTGAAACCAATGATAGCCAGCTAATTTTGGACAATCATCTAACACATTTTAAAATGTCATTTGCCCCTGGAACCCTATTTTGGGAAAGAGGAATCTGGAGGAACAGAATTGTCTTAACACGGCTTGAATCATGAGTCAGCTTATATCTGCCAAATAATTTAACACTCAGAACTTTGCTACAAGTCACTATCAAGCTAGTTTTCAAAGTACAGGAGACTTAATACATCTGACACAATCCTACTATCCAGGTCAATTGACTGGTCTGTTTAAAAACATGCCAGCTACTCTATCCTAGGGAGTTCAGGCATGTGATTTGGCTAGTATCAATTGCACCCTTGAACTCGCCACCTTTATAGATCTGATGTGTGCTGTGGTAGGCAGGTGATTTGTGCACAAATGTACTTTTTATCATTTCAACACTATATTTTAATTACTCCCCCCTTTTGTGTCTCAGCAGTTGCATAAATGTTGTTTTCTTGCAGCACTAAAAGATCTCCACCTCAAAGAGCTCTTTGCCTGGTTTGATAAAAGCAAACTGCAAGCTTGGTTTACTATAAATATAGTAATCTCAAGCACTTTCCACCCTACAAGCCTGTCCCTTCTAACTCATCATATGCACTGTGAATTCATGACAAATCATGATCCGCTCAGTGCACCCATACAAGAGCAGCCTACTCTCCTGTTAACGTGTGCTAACACACACATTCATTATCCATGTAATGAAAAGCTCCAGCAGGAATGCTCTCCTCTTACCCCCCCCCCCGACTTCTGATGCCTTAGGGCTGTAGTGCAAAACTAAAACCATAAGCATTTCTTTGGTCCATCTTTGCCTGCAACTGAAGACTCCTTGCCTATGCAAGGGAGTGGAGTTTTCATTCACAAATCGGTATTTACAGCTATAACTAAAGAGTCGCCTTTCTCTAGGCTTTGCCCCCTCCCCCATAGACACAATAAACTGCTGTGTACTCTGCATATACAGTGGTACCTCGGGTTACATATGCTTCAGGTTACATACGCTTCAGGTTACAGACTCCGCTAACCCAGAAATAGTGCTTCATGTTAAGAACTTTGCTTCAGGTTGAGAACAGAAATCGTGCTCCGGCGGCGCAGCAGCAGCAGGAGGAGGCCCCATTAGCTAAAGTGGTGCTTCAGGTTAAGAACAGTTTCAAGTTAAGTACAGACCTCCGGAATGAATTAAGTACTTAACCTGAGGTACCACTGTATGTGCATAACCCCGCCGCTGAAAGCCCTTTACAAACCATTTCCCCTAAAATTGAAAATAAAAATTGCAGGGCATTTTTGCAGGCTCAGGTGTGATTTGCCCCCAAAGTGGTACTGTCCCAGTTGAAGGTATTTGCCTCTGCTCATTTTTCCCTATGGAAGTATCTTCGTATATAATAAAATGTAGTTGTGTTATATTTTATAGTGTGGGATTCATAGCGAAAAGGTTCCACTGTTGGGAAGATTGAAAATGGACAGAATTCCCTTTCCTCCTTGGCAACTTGACTGCTTTAGTCCTTTGGTAACAGGAGAGCAGGAGTTGGCACTAAGGCAAGAAGAAGAAGAAGAGTTTGGATTTGATATCCCGCCTTTCACTCCCTTTAAGGAGTCTCAAAGCGGCTAACATTCTCCTTTCCCTTCCGACCCCACAACAAACACTCTGTGAGGTGAGTGAGGCTGAGAGACTTCAAAAAAGTGTGACTGGCCCAAGGTCACCCAGCAGCTGCATGTGGAGGAGCAGAGATGCGTACCCGGTTTCCCAGATTACGAGACTACTGCTCTTAACCACTACACCACACTACACCACCAAGGGTGTTCTTGGACTCCCAGCTCTAATGTGTACCTCCTTGGTGGCTCTACTGTCTTTCCTATAATAGTAGTGGAGTCTGCATGGTCAAGAGCTACTTAACATTGGAGTTCAGGAAGTTTCTTAGGGCCTGGTTACACCAGACCCAATTAATGTGCTTAATTCCCTAACGAATTAAAGATATAGGAGTTTAGCATCCGGAGCGAAACTGCTCTGGGTGTTTCTCTCTTCTTGCTTGCCTCACAGAAAAAAATGGTGCAGTCAGCAGATAGAAATCTAAAATGCATATAATAAGATTTCCCCCCTCCCCTTCAGACAGGGAAGAAAATCGATCCTTTCTGGCATTAAAGACCCGTGATTTATGAATTACAAATGTGTCTCTGGAGGCCTGCTCGTATATTAAAGGTAAAGGTACCCCTGCCCGTACAGGCCAGTCTTACCAGACTCTCGGGTTGTGCGCTCATCTCACTTAAGAGGCCGGGAGCCAGCGCTGTCCACAGACACTTCCGGGTCACGTGGCCAGCGTGACAAGCTGCATCTGGCGAGCCAGCGCAGCACACGGAACGCCGTTTACCTTCCCGCTGGTAAGCGGTCCCTATTTATCTACTTGCACCCAGGGGTGCTTTCGAACTGCTAGGTTGGCAGGCGCTGGGACCGAACGACGGGAGCGCACCCTGCCGCGGGGATTCGAACCGCCGACCATGCGATCGGCAAGTCCTAGGCGCTGAGGTTTTACCCACAGCGCCACCCGCTCGTATATTAAGAGAGTCCTAATGAGAGCCTTGTACCGGTAACTATATCCTTGTTGTGTAGCCTTGTAGTGTCTCCTTTTATTTTTTTATGGGCATGCTGATGTTTCCATTTTTGTACTCATTCAACCACCGTTACCAGAATGGCCATTTCTACCAACCCATAGCTCTGTATTCAGGGTGGTGCCGTGTGGGATTAGAGGGGACGAGAGCATTCCTGTCACAAGCAATGGCATTAGATTATGCACTGGCTCTCGTAAAATTCACATTGCCCATGGTTCATCCTGTGGGCTTTGATGCATCTCAGGATAGAACATCACCAACGAATTAGTGTCTCTTTTGATGAATCTCACTGCTAGGTGCATTGCTGTAAGGTGTTTGCCAGAGAATGAGGACATTTCCCAAATACAACTGATGGGCAATGTAAGCAGCAAGGACCAATCTGGACAGAATCTCTCTATTTTCTAAATGTTTATCTCCTATATTTATCTTCCATATTCAAACTCAGAATATGAATGTAATTTAGATTTAGTTGATGTCGCTTGTTTGTATCAGTACAATTGAATGTTGAATTATTGGAATGAAGTTTGATATGTATGTTCAGGTCAAGACCCCATTCTCTGTGTTGAGATAATATATCCTCTTGACCTCTGAACCAATTTTCATTGGGGAGAGGAACAAGAATGCAGAATACTTTGCAACATGCTGTATGGCTTTAAGACTGTGCTATCAGACCAAAAGGTTTATATATAAATCTTGAATTCCAGCTCAGTTGCCACCAGTGTTTATGAAGGGAACAGTAAAGATGTTAGATATCAGAAAGGGCATATGCCAATCATTGGCATATATTTTTGGATCGGAAGGATACAATTTCTGAAGGATATGTGGAGTAAGAGGGTCATATATACATATGCATTAGAGTTACCCTAAAATAATATCTTACTGAGCTTTGATTTTTAAAGAAATTGCTGTACTTTTCTCCCCACAGCTGGCAATACTTAACATCTGGGAGTAGGAAAATGAGAACTTACTGTGTTCACTAGTATCATTTTTATTCTTGACAGCAAGGCTATGGATAGCTAAAAGCTGGAAATTAGCAGAAACTTTGACGCTTGAAGCATGGCTTCATAGAATCTGGATTGTTGCCATGGCAGAAAAACTGATATGAAACTGGCCAAAGGGAAAGCAAAGCCAATGGATTTCTTCATGGTCTGACACCCTTTAATGGACTGTGGGCAAAAACTGGACATTTCACATGTGTTCTCTCAGCTCTGGAATGAAAACTGAATTCTCCCAAAATGATAATTAAAGACAATTATTGCTTAACTGGAAGAAGTAATGCACGCAATACACTTGGTTGAATTAGGTGACTGGGATTTGGATGGGGTCTTGCATATTGCTGATCTGATTTATTTGATTGATTTCCAGCTCCGTGTTTTCATATGGTGTTGTTTTCTTGTATGTGCATTGTTATCTGATAATTGATATTGGAAGCTATGTTATACTATAATTTTAATTTGCTGGGTGGGGGAATGATATCAGAATGCATTTCGGTGAGCACATTCAGAACACAGTTGTTTTTCAGTTTTGTCTCCCATATTAATTTTTTTTGGGGGGGGGCAGAAACCCATAAAACTCACCGAATACTTGAATACAGAGGAAATACAGTGTGATTGTGACATAATTCTGCATTTAGAGTTGGAATACCTGTGTGACCTCTGCACCCATTTTCAAGGGGAAGAGGAACAAGGTGAAATAGATTGTAAAGCAATCTCTGAAGTAGGCTTTTCTCATTATATTTAGATGTGCCTGAGACCAGGTTCTTGACTGCAGCTGATATGCATATCCCTTTTCTTTAAATCCATATCTATTACCTATCCACCTGTATTTTTTTAAAAAAATTAAGTGAGAACATCAGAGCATAAGGATGGATAAAAAAGATGATCCAGGTATTCAAGTCTACTCTGTTGCTATGATTGATTATGGAGTGCTATTACTAATAAGATCTCTGAAAATGAGTTCCAAAGTTAATGAGGGGAAACCATTTGTGGATTATTATTTTGCTACAGAGGACAGTTGCATAAAGGACAGAATGAAACAATGTCTCTTGCTTACCCCTATGCCTGGAACTTCTTGAAATATTTGCATGGTTCCACCTCTTCCTCCTTCCCTTCATATTACTTCTCATATCCCACTTTTTCCTTGATGCCTTTGACTTAAGACCCTAATTCTTACCCCCAACTGAAATTAAACCTAAATATGTATCTATACTTACTTATAATTGTATCCTGTTACTTTTGCTTCTATCTTTCTTATTTTCTTTGTAAACCGTCCCCCTGGCCAACATTTGGATTGTTAGCATGGTCAGGGGTACCTTTACCTTGTATGTGCTATAGATCTAGATATAACAGAGTTATACAAACTGCAAAACACTATGAACACCAATGACATTGTGCATCATCATCATCATTATCATATTGTGGCTTTAAAGAACTCCTAAGCAGTTTTGAGAGCTTTTTTGTCTTTGAAAGTCAAGAGGGTCAAATCTCTCAAAAATGCTTGGGAGTTGTCTGAAACTAAAATATTAGAAGGTATGTCACAGATCAAGGAATGTACCACCAGGGACAACACAATGACAGTATGGATAACAAGCAAAGTAAAGCTATTAGAGGCAAGAAGGCTTCCTAAAAAAAAGAAAGTCTTGTCCAAAAGACAAAAAGGAATACAAACTTCGGCAAAAAAAGAAGAAGCAAGGAGAAAATAAGGGATGCTAAAAAAGAATTTGAGGAGCACGTTGCTAAAAACCTGAAGACCAACAACAACCAGATCTTTAAATACATTAGTAGCAGAAGACCAGCTAGGGAGGCATTTGGGCATTTGGATGACAAGGGAGTTAAAAGTGCTAAGGAAGGATGAGGAGATTGTAGAGAAGCTGAATGAATTATTTGCATGTCTTCACAGCAAAAGACATGAGGCAGATCCCAGGGCCTGAACAAACAAGTGAGGAACTTAGACAAATAGGGGTGACACACAATTAAGTTCTAAACCTTATTGACAACATAAAAACCAACAAATACAGTAGTTGGGTATGAAAGGGCACCTGACAGGGCTCAAATATGAAATTGCTGGTCTTCTAACTTGTCCCTAAGATCACCCTTCATACATGAGGACTGGAAAGTGGTTGATGTAATACCAGTTTTTTTTTCTAAAGGTGGGGTTTCCTGGAAATTACAGGTAGGCTAGCTTAACATCTATTCCAGGAAAATGGGTGGAAAGCATTGTTAAAGATAGAATTGCCAAGCAGGTAGTTTCTGCCTTCTAGCTCTCCATTGAATGATTCAACCCTAAACTGGTGATTACTTGAGAATTTTGGGTTTGCTCCTATATTTGCCGTCCAGACATGTGACTGGCTTCAGGTATCTAGGTACTATATGTATATTTTTGTATGAAGTAGCCTAATATTTTTTTTTCACAGTCAGGAAATATTGGCATCTGCAAGTTGTAAGTTGTGTCTATGATTTTAGAAACTGCACAGTAAACCTTAGAAATGTCTCCCTTGAACGGCATATGGAACAATGGGGAACACCAAAATATAAACGTCATTTGGGACCTTTCTAAATAAGGGTTTTATACAGGGCTCTACTGTATAATGTGGGCATGATATGTTGACAAGTGTGGTACACAGAAAATCTTTTTCTTATTTCGATACTCTTGTCGGAAGAAAAGCATGGTGTAATTTCTAGATTTTAGAGTTGGCATAAAGGTTCAGCCCAGGCTATTGAACCTGCTGTGCAGAGAAACAGCATTTTGATTAATAGGCGGATTCAAGAATCCCAGTTACACTAGGTATATTAGAGACAGGCTTATAGATCCCTGCAGGAGATCTCCTCCCTAGGTTTCTTTGGAGAGTGAAAATCGGGAGGGAAGGTATTAATATGACCTCTCATTATTTAGTTGGCATTGGATGTTGGCATTTCTCTTCTTGAGAAAGCCTGGAGAATTGGCTCAGCTTGAATTTCCATACTGCATCAAAATTAATCCTAAAGAGAAAAGAACAACATTATTAGCAAGCCTGTTCATGCTGATACCTGGATGTCCTGTCAAGCTTTTGTCATGGGAGTCATCATTTCTTGTGATGGTTTAAAACCCAAACATTTCTGGAAAGTACTGTCTTCCAGGACGCTCAAAGCTTGCTTGGGTTCTTGGAGTCATGAGGCTACTAGAATCACACTCAACAAACCAGAAATAAGCAGCCTTTTCTTAAAATGGTTTGGGGGTGGGGGAAGAGTCCCTCTGAATATAAGAGCGACCAAACTGCATCAGGCCAAAGGTCCATCTTGTCTAGTAGCCTTCTTCCTACAATGGCAGCCAGGTGTATCAGGAAGAGTTTGAGGCTAATAACCCTTTTCTCTTCTTGGCCTCTCCTCAGTCGGCTGACTCTGAACCTGCTGAAGGAAAGGTGTCCATTCAGTGGATATTTAGCCAAGCTTGCTGTACGGATTAGAAGGTTGCTGTTTTAGTTGATGAAAGAGGGCTATAAAATCAAATAATGTCAAGACCAATACATTATTAATGAAATTAAAATTGTTCTGTAGCATTTTAGAAATCCTGTTAATTATCTCAGTGATTCTGCTGTAAAGGCAGAATGTGAGAGTAGGCTTTATTTTATTTTTAACCAAGCGCTTAGGAAAAAATACTGCATGCTTTTCCTTACGATTTTACCTGTAAAACAGAAATAGTAAATAAATAAAAAAAATCATTTAAAATATGAAAATAGATTGCTCTGCTTTCTGCAGTTTCCCACAGCCTAGTGGCCTCAAATTAATTCCTTAAGAATCAGTCCCCTGTGCACACTAACCTAGGAGTAAGCTCAATTGAACCTTAGTGGGATTTGTGCATCTAGAACATGCAATAATCAGGACAGATTAAGATGGATTGAAGCCTTGGAGTTGTATTAATTTGGGTGAGAGGGAGCAGGAAAACCTGAAACCTGAATTCTAGATTGAAGCAGGCAGATAGCATAGAGCAACTCAGAATCAAGAACAGTTTGGGTTTCTTTAAGCAGAGCTACAGATATAAGGTGAATCTTGGGGCCCACACAAACCCCTACTGTTTAATATTGAAGCTACTTGTGCTTCCAGATTTATGGTTGCAAGGTCCAGTATTTAACCAAAGGGGTTTTCTTTCCTTTGATTCCTATAGGTGAAGTAAAAAACAAAAACAAAAAGTGAATGAAGCAAACTTAGGGAAAGGTCAGGCAAAAGGCCCATTCTATTAGCCACCTACAATTCATGGATATATGTGATATCTCTGTTCATCAAAGAGCTCTAAATTAGGTTCTATTTATATGATACATTGGATATTGAGAAATATTCTGTAATGCTGAACAAAACGCACACATCACAATAAACACTCAGTTTTCCAAGTTCCCATGGATTTCACTGATTTGTGCTTTCGTGCATTCCTCCCACCCCCATGACTACTACAAGATTTAGGTTAAACAGCCTGAGCAACTTTTCAGGAGCAGCCCAGCAATGGAATAAGCTGACAGGGGAAGCCATGGAAATCTTTGGAAAGTCAAGGGGCGGGGGAAATTGAACAAGCACCTATCACAGATGATTTAGTTCTTAGCTAGTCTGTTTTAGAAAAAGAGGTGAAGTAGACGAGCTGTTGAATCCTTCTATGTTTGTGGTAGGCTGTGAAATGCCACCTGAAATTGTTCTGTTATATGGCAGTGCTGAGTGAGCTGGATCGTGATCTTCAGTGGCCAAAACCAGCACCGAGTCATGGCATTCAAATAATGCTCAGGATTGCATTGCCGGGTGATTAAAACTATCTACGAATGTACCCTTTTAAATAGAGGGGTGGAGGAAAGGGTAGAACTGCAGTTAAAGAAATGGAGTAACTTTCACAGGCATTTCACATATTCTGTCTCTGCAAGGACTCCTACTAAAAACAGTGAATGCTTTTTGCACCTATTAATTCAGCCTTTTAAAGAATTTTTTTCTGGGTGAAAAATCCATCATAAACTTAGAAATAGACAGGGCATATGAATGCATGTCCTAATTCTCTCCAAATCAAAGGCCAAGAGCAGTAATTATCTCATTCTGAGATTTTACACCCAGATATACTTTTAAATTAGGGAGGAAAATGGATACAGTTAAATGCAAAGGGCATGAGCTAATGTCCTCCTCTGATCTGAATGCGGGAATTCAGTTGAGCGGCTTGGAGTATGGTGCTCCTGTAAAAATTATACCCTTAATTATTTGATAGGCTTGTGATTACGGCCATTACCTGGAGAGCCACAAAAGCCCTCACATTGAAAATATGACAGAAACACTGGACTGAATCCAAAGTTGCCTCTGAAAAGGTGCTTACGAGGGTTGGGGCCTCTGGAGCAGCAGTGTGCTTCTGGGTGGGGGTAGGCCTTCCAGAGGAACTAGGGAAGACCACTTACCATTTCTTCCAGTAGAGAGGGAGCCCTGAACAGATCTCTGTGTGTTCCATGAATAGAAGTGCCTCTGGTCATTGAATGGCCCACCTGGATCCAACCCATTATGAGTTAAATTTCCGAGTGGCCACGTATTTCCCATTTGTACGCAGTGAACTTCATAGCCAAGAAGGGATGTGAAATTAAATCTTCCAGATTCAGCACCTCTTCCACTCCTCCGAACAGGATGGCATAAATATGGAACAGCTAATAATTTTGCTTGAAGCAAACAAACATCTGCTTGGCTATGGGTGGCAACTTTTCAGAAGTAAGTGCCCAGTCAGGGTCATGTTAGTACAATATGTTAAGGTGCCAGAGCATCTCAGGCTCTTAGCTATAATTTTAGAGCATGTTTCCTGTTGGCTGATGACCTCTTTCAAGTGCTGATCACAGCATAGCTTGAATACCACTGTGTGGCTGGCAGCTACTCTTTGCTTATTTCTAAACTGCAGAAGTTTCCATCATCTGCTCCCTGGTTTAATCCCTTTCCTGTTTCAAATCCTCTGTGTATAAAATTTCCTCTTTTGATTTATGGACACAGAATTGCAGCTGTTTCACCCCCCCTTTCCTTTTTGAGGACTTTTCTTCGTAAGTGTTTACTATCCCAAACAAGAAAACATACAACTAATTTTACAGTCAAGAGATGTGTCTTTTATCTTCCACATTTTCTGAAGTCCTAACTCAAAACTGAAGCATATAAATTACAGTATAGCTGTCTGCCTTAGAACTTGCTTATCTTCTTACACAAATAAGCACAAACGTATTAAAATAGGGTGCTCATAATGGCACCCTATTTTCTTCATTGCCCCTGGAAGCTGAAGGCAGTGGTAAGTCATCATGTTCCATAAGTTCCAATAAACATTTGGGCCTTCAATCTGCACAGTGCAACAGCTCTGCTTGCCCATTTATTAAAACACACAAACAAAGAAACAAACACACACTACCTGCCAGTCACCTCAGAACCTCCTCACGTCTGAGCCATTCAGTTTACCATAGAGGCAAAGAGGACACCATCCTGGGCTGCACTGGTAATAACCAGACTGTCCAGTATGAAAGAGGACAACTAGAACTCTAGGTTTTGGCAGCAGCCCTGTGATCTTTGAATGAAGGGCAGTGTAGAAATTTTACACACACTCATACATACAGCCATGGCTTCCTTTAACTGAGGAATGTGCATATTTACAAGGCCAGTCTTCAGCAGGTTTCATCTAATGTCTCGCTTGACAGATTGCTTGCTGTCATTTTCACTTTTCATGTTTCATTTTACTTCCATTGCATGCAGTATTTTCCTTTGGGAATGAGTTTGACTCACCTTGGCAAGTCTAAATATAGAGTTGTCTGCATTACAGGAACATAGTACACATACATTTGTACAACACAGTTTTGTTTGCCAGATATTCCTCGCAGTATATGTCTTCTGCAAAACAAGCCTTTTCTTCTCCTGGCTCTTTTATTATGAACAGAATTCAGAATAATATTTTCAGATGCCAGGCCTTTTGTTAACCCATTAAGGATCTGATTAATTATGATAGCATTTCCTGGGTGATGTGATTTATGTCCCTCTCACTTTTAATGGAAAATGTAGATTACTCCTAACCATTTTAGAGATAGTCAACATTAATTACACTCAGAGTAGACTTAAGTTGGATATCACTCAGTGTAATTTCACCAAACTAAGTTATTTCTGTTTAGTGATTATTGCTTTCAGACATTTTCCATATTGCTTTCCATTTCATTTTAAAATGACCCCTCATCTTGTACTTTACATGATTTACAGCCCATCCTAAGCACATATTTCAATGATACTTTTTCTAAATATACGTTTGTTAGGATTGCAGTTGTTTCTTGCGTCAGCTGTGTTCTATGTTTGCAACAAGGAACTGATTTTTGATGTGTTTGCATCCTTCCAGAGGCCTTAATTTATAATTATGTTTTATCATGTAGTAAAGTGGATAAATCACTAAGCTGTGGCCAAATGTTCAGTTAGTCACAGTGTTCTGATCCAGGTTATAACAGCTGGAATTAAAACAAATTTAGTTTTTGATATGACACCTCTTTTATTTGCTACCAATGGCAGCCATTTTCTGCTGGTACCCATGGCACAATATAGGAGTACCAACACCTCATATTTTTTTCTTATACGCACACCCACACATATATCTAGAGAGAACACATACAAACAGTAACACACGCGTGACTTTTACCATTCATGTAAACAATAAAGTTTCTTCCATGTAGGTGACCTAGTTCCCACCCCAAAACACACGAGAAGAGGCTGTTACTTGTAAGTAAGAAATACGTCTTCACCCAGGCAAATAATGGTACAGGTGCAGGAGTCAGAATTCAAGAGTTCAAGAGCAGGACAAGAGGCTCAAAGCTTGAAGGAAGCCATGAAGATGTCCCAACAAGTTTCCACATCCTATCCAGCCTTTAAATATGAGGCATGACTTGCAAGAATGTTTGGATTACAAATGTGCACTCTATTGGGATGGGTAGGTCTTCTCCCATCTACAGAGGCGGTACCTGGTTCTAGGTGACAAGACTGTGCCCTCTTTTTTGGGTTCCTGTTCAGTTGCTGCCACCTTCTGTTCTGCCTCTCTACTCAGCTGCTCCTTTGAGCCTCCTCTGTGGCTCTCTGCTCTGCAAGAAGATGGGAGGCGGCATCTCTTTTCTCCCTTCCAAAGTGGCTGAAGTCAGGATGGAAAGAGGCAGTCTCACAATTTGGGCCCTCCTTCTATTTCTTCATCCTCCTCTTGCACCCTTGCGTGACAAGCCAAACCTGGTCCTGATAGTGCTATGGGGCTCATGTCATCAGGGATTTGAATGAGTGTGTCAGCCCTGAAACTTTAGGAAAGTCTGGATTTTATATTTTGTTTAAAGAATTAATAAAATAGTAGAGGAGGCAATAATCTTTCCTTGAAATTGTAGGAAAATTGATGTCTCACATTTATTTGGCTATAAAACCCATTAGCTTATTTGTTGGCCTAGAGGCAGTGCTGTGGCCAATAGGGTTACCATCCTCGTAACTGGTGTAGCTCAGGCAAGGATGACTTTAGTTTTATATGTGTGTTTCAGAGTTGTTACCTTCCCTTAGTCGCCTATAAATAAAAAAGAGACGATCAAGAATCAGATTTCTAGGGTAGACCTCCTCAAAGAAGTCTTGTTCTGGCATTTAACTGATTTAGCAACTTTTATAGAGTTGTCAACCACTGCATTCCAACAAAGCATGATGGCTTTATAAATAACTTCAGAACTATAGTGTTTCCAAGGAGGTGCTGAGCTCCATGACATCTCAAAAGCTGTGTGGTGATTAAATTGGTGTAATGATCTTTAGAGGCATCAGAAACCTTGAATTGTGACACACTTTGGGAATCCTTGTGACCTTGGCATCTATCTGAACTGTAAGAGAAAGTCTTTCTAACACCTGAGATGAGCCGCGCTTCTCACAAACAACAGCAAAAACGAGTACCCAAATAGATCATTAATTTGAATTCTTGGTTTAGGGTGATTAACTGTCAGAGTATATTGCTCGAGTAGTACATATTTGCAAGGCTTAATAGATATCCCGCTTTTGAGTTAATAGATGATGAGAATTAAAGCTTCTATTAACTCTTTGTGAAAGTGTTCACAAAGCCTAGCCACCTCAGGAATTCATCCTCAACCCCAGTGCCTGGCCTCTCTGGTCAAGACCAGTTCAGGGGTCAAAAGAAAGGATTATGTGAACCAGTCTTCAAAGAGGGTGTCTCAGGCAATGTACTTGTTTTCTTCAGTCACCGAAAGGCAACATGAAAGACTCAATACTCTGAAGGGAAAATTGGAAGCCATATGGGTTACAGCCCATATGCATCATGGGTGATATCTTACAGCACTCAGAATAGATCCACTGAAATAAATGGACTTTGATTTCAGTGGGTCTGAGTATGACTAATGCTGCATACTGCAGGAATTAACTGAGGATGCCAGAATACTCTTGTATGTATACAGTAGTGTGTGTGTGTGTGTGTGTGTGTGTGTGTGTTCAGAATAAAGATTTTGGTTTTTGAAAACGTTTCTGAAAAAGGAGGGTACTAAGGGGTTTTCTTCAGCTCCTACACTCTCTGAAGAAAAATGCTGTTATAAATAAACACAAGCGCTGAAGCTTATTAAACCTTTTTTTTAAATACATTTCTTGCTATCCAGTTAGAGAACATCATGTTGCCATGGAGAGGATGCACCTTCAGATTTATTCTGTGGATATGTAAAGAAATGCCTCTTAATTGCTTCATCGTTACTCTACCTCATGGTCATCTGTTGTCTCCTATGCCTGCCTGCCAATTCTTTTTGCATGTTTATTTTCATTATTTTGGGAAATCACCTCCTCTTGCTTATGTGCTGTTATCTTACTTCGCCTCACCTTAGTCCCTTTCTCCAGTGCCATTTCTGCCCCCTCACCCCGGTTAAGCTAACTTGAAATTATCTTGCTTAATGGAACATTGTTCTTTAATCTGCATGAGATAGAGGGCTGTGTAAGATGTATTAACACATTAAGTTGCTGTTGCATTTTCTTTTCTTTTTTTAAAAAAGAAGAAGGGTAGATCTAAAAATATAGAATATTAATGGTGATTTTTATTGGAAGATAATAGGAAGCAATTAAAGTGCTGCCCTTCTGAGAGTTGTTGCTTTGATTGAAGAGAGAAGAGTTTTAGCTATCGGAATGGCCACATTTCAGCTTAGGCCTTTTCATTGCAGAAAATATAGAATGTGGTTAAGGGGAGTAAGAAGGGAGTAGTAAGTAGCTACTTGTGCTGTCACCAGGATTTCCCTTATACAGAAGTACCTGTATGCTGTCTTCAGTCTTATTTCTTTATTGACTTTGTATCCCACCCTTCTTCCCAAAGGAGATCAGGGTGGCAAACAACAAATGACAGAACACTAATACTTCCAGTACACATGCAGACTGGGAAAGATCTCAGCTTAAAAGATTTGCTGGAAGAGAAGGGTCTTCAGTTGGTAGCAGAAAGACAACAGAGAGGGCACCTGTCTAATATTTTAAGGGGAGGGAATTCTGAAGAGTAGCTGCCACAAAACTAAAGGCCTGATTCCTATGTTGTGTGAAACCGACCTCCTGATAATATGGTACCCGCAGGAGACCCTCAGCACAGTGATCAACTTGTTAAAGAGCAAAACTATCTTTTAGATATCCTGATCCCAAGCTGTATAGGGCTTTATACACCCAAAACCATAGGCGCCGACTCCATGGGGCCTGAGGGGGCTCGAGCCCCCTCAAAAATTCATTTGGGGGGGGGGCTCTGCCCCCCCAATAATTTAAGAAAATTATTAGTTATATTATGATTTGTAAAATCACAAAATTATGTTGGTATTTTTTATTTTCTTTGTTTGACGATAGTTACCTTTTAAAATACATTCAGTAATGAGTTAAAACAAAGCCACTCCCGATCTAGGGGGTGGGGTTGCGGGCTCTCGACCCATCAACAATCTCGCGGGGCTGGCGTCAGCCCTGCGAGAAGCGGGGATTCCCCCTAGCTCATTAATATTCACCGCCCACGGAAAGGGCGGGCCCTCACAGGTTCACTTAAGGTCGGGGCAGCCCGGGGCTCGCCCCTTTCGTTCCCCCAGCAGCAGCGGTTTGGAGGTCTTGGCCCCCCCAATATTTTTTTTAAGTCAGTATGGGCCCCCGCCCCCCCAATATTTTTTATAAGTCGGCGCCCCTGCCCAAAACACCACCTTGAACTTAAACCCAGCAGCTAATTGACTGCTTGTGTAATGTTTTTCAACAGCAAAGTAAAATGTTAGTAATATCTTGCCCCAGCGAGCAGCTGAACTTTGCACCAGCTACAACTTCTGGACTAACTCAAGGCCAGCCCCACATAGATGGCATTTCAGTAACCCTGGTTTCAGGGTACCAGTGCCTGGACCATGGTGGTTGGGCTATCCTGGTCCTGAAGCGCCAGTAGCCTTACTAGCCAAAGCTGGTGAAAGACATTCCAAAACACTTAGGTCATCTGGGCCTCTAGTGACAGAAATGGATCCAGGAACAGCCCCAGGCTATGAACTTGCCCTTTCCAGGGAAGTATAACACCATCCAAAGCAGGTAATTTACTAATTATCTGGACTCAGGAACTGCCCACTCACAGTGCCTTTGTCTTGCTAGGATTCAGAGAAAGATTGTTGCCCCTCATCCAGCTCACTGCCGAGTCCAGGCACTGGTCCATGGTATGAATCAATTATATACACATAAATGCTGGAGGTGCAACTTGTATAGAGCTAATATAGTCAATTCCCTCACCCCCCGCACTTGCCCTAAAATCATAAATCACTGGGTTTCCATAGCAACTGAATTTTTCTTGCTTGCTTGGACCATAAGATGAATAAGCCTTTTTAATTCTCCACGCCCCTCTCAATCTTCCAGATCTATAAAAAACTCCAGCTTGTATAATGCCATATATGCCTTCCAGTCTGCCCAATAAAAGTATGCAAGAAATATGATTATTTAGGAATCTGTGTGCTGTCTTTCAGGGCTATACGGCCCTCTCAAGGTGGTTCATATGATAAAAACATACAAATTTCTCAATAAAAATAGCAATTCAACCTAAAAACAACAATCAGCAGTACAATAGAAAATGGGAATGACTAGCAGACCAGTCCAATACTTCTGGCCGTATTGCTGCCAATGGAACCCCTCAAAATGGTTTTTTTTTGGGGGGGGGTTGCATGCTGGGCCAGCACAGGTTCTACGTCATCCTGAGCCACCCCTACTTGCATCATGTACTGTTAACAGGCCTGATCCTGGTCTCTTGGCTGCTCCAGTGGTGCTGGTGCAGTGACAAGGTCCCGCCCCCCCACCTCCCACCCTAGTCAGTATGAGTACAATATGAGTAAAGTGCTTTGTTAGCTGTTCATTATCACAAGATTTGGAAAACCTTTGGGAGTAAGCCAGACTTAGGCAGAAGCCATCATTTCAGGGAAGTAATTCAGAATTTATGAAACCAGCGGTTAGTTTTATTCTGGAACCGATTCAGGTTCCTGGTTTGTTGCCACGGTTGTTTTGAAATTGATTATCCTTTTCTAACGGTTTATTTGAGGAATGGGGGAAGGGCTGTGTAAGAAAGGACCTGCCAGCAAATTGTCTGATGAACACACATACAGTATTAACTGGTGCTCATACTTTAAACAGGGAGGGTGGAATCTTAATGCTGTGAGGAATAATCTCAAGCAGCCAAACTGGATGTTAAGATCTTCATTTGTGTTTTATTCTTTCATTTGTGTTTTAGATTACTCAAGTACATTGTTGGGGTTGGCCAACATAGAAAAAAGTGGCAATTTCTGAACTGGGACACCAGTAGTAAACAATGGATTGGAATTCTTTTTATTCTAATCAGTGATTAAAATTTTATTAGCAATCTTTAAAGATATTGACAGGGCGGCTCTTCAGGGATGAGCAATCTAAAGACTTGCCTTCTTGTTTCCATAGCAACCCAGCATCTCCATCCTTTCAAAGCAACCCAGCCTGCATCATGTACTGCAGAGGTATTAGATTCAGCAGAATTACATTAACAATCAAGTGTCTTTCCATTTCCTAAATGTTTGCTGCATGAAAATGGGCTGTGCTGGCATTTAACGAAGATAAGAGAAGCAGGGAGGGGGAGGGAAGCACACTCTTCTCCTGGAAACCTCTAAGTTTTAGACTCATGATATTTCTCTCTTAAATTTGGATTGTTCATAATTCATCAAAAAGGAGCAATTTGCCCTTTTTAGACATTGTGTGTCTCTGAAAAATCATAACAACGAGAAAATACCTTGTATTTTTGACCAGCTTACAGAATCAGTGTTTGATGTATGTTTGCGTTAACAGATTGTGCAGGTCTTACATTAACAATGTGGTCAAGGTCTCAGTTAAAGGATACATTGGCAGAACACATTCTAGAACCCCTTATGTATGCGAATCATGCTTATGCTCAGAAATGCAGCTATAGTCAGGTGCAGGACCTTTCGTCTTGCCATCCCCTGTACTCTTCTGTACATGATAATCCTTCTACTGTTAAGTAATATAAGTCACTCAGGCCCAACCGTCTTCCTCTAATCACTAACACCAACCTCTGTCAACTTTGGACACGCTCCATCTTTCTATGTGATATTATGTAAGATTGGCTAGCACACCTTTTGACAGTGAATTCTGTGTTGTGTGAAGATCGTTCTTGTAAATTTCAGAGGTATAGCTGTGTTGCAGCAAAAAACAACCAAGAGCCCTGTGGCACCTTAAAGGGCAAATCTGGGAGACAACAGTAAATTAACTACAGTCTAATGATGAAGTGGACTGCAGCCCCCACAAGTATATGCCATAATAAATATATTAGTCTTTAAAGGGCCGCAATACTTGTTGTTCTTTGAAAATGTTATATTTAGATGTAAGTACTTCTTTTATTCTTGAGGTGGTCAACATTCCAACTCAGTGGATGAGGCTAATAATCAAAAACTGATTTTAGAATATTTAGAACTTTTTTTCTACACATGCACTCAAATCTTATTGTATTGCTACCCAATATCTGTAAAATAAAAAAACCTTGCTCTCTCTAGGTATAAAGGAAGGGTATGCAGCCATGGTCCCTCCATTTAAAAATACAGGAGTTCTCTATGGGGTCATGGTGGATTCTTGCTATTGTTCCATTTTACAGCTGGGAAGGCTTGTTGGTTCAGTGTATAATTTATGTAGCAGTAAACCAGCCATTCGGAAGGAAATACAGACACTCTGCTTGTTCTAATCAGCAAAATAGGTTTGTGGAGGGAGGAGAGGAGAAATTATGGTTCTCCTGCATCACATCTAGTTTGGCTGTAACATTTAACACGTTACAGGGCATTAAGTTCCAAGATATGCAGGACCTTTTTTCAGTCCATTCAGCTCACATTTGAAGAACTGGAGTAGCAACATGGAAACTGGTTCAGACATAAAAGGACCACCCAGTGAGGTAGATGCTATTTTTAGTACGGAACACTTTCCCACATCCCCATTTATTTATTTTTTTAGTTTATTTCAGCTATACACGTGAAACCAGATTTTTTGTGTTGTGTTCCATAAAGGCTAATAGTGCCAGAAATCCAACAAGAAAACCTATTAATGCCCCATAACATGTTAAATGTTATAGCCAAATTAGATGTGATGCAGGATGAACCATAATTTTTCCTCATTGCTTTATTAAATAAGGGATTTCTATACTGTACCTTCAACAGCAAGAAGTTCCCATCTTGGTTTACGAAATGTGTCAATTTGGATCTTTTCTTTGGATCTTTCAACCCCCCTCCAAGTGAATAGCAACCATGGAAGGAGAAACCATGTATATGCGGGAGACAATCAATCAATCAATCAATCAATCAATCAATCAGATCAGATCAGAACTACAGTGATTGAGGGAGGATTTGCTTCCCTGTTTGACCCTGCAAAGGTGGTGGCAGTTGGTTATTAAGAAAATGGTGTAGACGGAGAGGCATATTCATTCCTCCTATCTTTTTTTGCATCTGCAAAGAAATCAGAAGTTTCTCCTTCTAGTTTTCAGCTAACACAGGTACTTGGAAAACCATGGTTTGTTTAACTAAGGGTCACTTGCAGGCCATGAAAGTCAGCAAATTGAGCAGGAGAAAAGTCCTTAGTGGTGGCTTACTTTCACAAGAAACAGCAGTGCATTAAAAAAAATGGCAATGAATTATTCTGCCACTGTTTGTAGCAATGGTGCTGGCAAATTGGTGTCTTGGTAGGCCACGCAGTAGATTCGTAATCTGGGGAACCGGGTTTGTGTCTCCGCTCCTCCACATGCAGCTGCTGGGTGACCTTGGGCTAGTCATACTTTTCTGAAGTCTCTCAGCCCCACTCACCTCACAGAATGTTTGTTGTGGGGGAGGAAGGGAAAGGAGAATGTTAGCCGCTTTGAGACTCCTTCGGGTAGTGATAAAGCGGAATATCAAATCCAAACTCTTGTTGTTCTTCTCTCACAAAGGGCAGGGTTCTAGTATGTTCACTCTTGAGGCTGGGTATTTTCCCAAAGAGTGGGGAAATATCCAACAAGCTAAAACATTAATTTTTAATATTAACTTGAAAGTTTTAGGTCAATGATTTGAGCGTGTAGTTTTAGATCTGACTATTAGAATACTTAGGTTACTTTTTCTGGGTCTGAATACTGAGCTAAATAGAGAACTTGTTTTCCCAGAGCAGTAGCCTACTTGATATCTCACTGTTATTGCTTAAGTGTGATTGTTACACTGGCATAAGTTTGAAAGAAAGAGTATCGCTCTATTTGTAAAGGCGTTTTTCTTTGATTGTCGGTGCCAAAAGGAGCACAGTAATACCAGAAATAGTTTCCAGAAAACTGAGCTGCCACTTTTCAGACTTTTTGGCGTCAACCCCTTTTATAAGGCTGAGAATTTTGTACTGAATTTCAGAGCCCTAAATATCACCAGCAAACGCAGTTCTTCATCTGCAAGAGGAAAAATAAACAGATAATGTAAGAGATACTTAGATAATGGAATGTTGCATGTACTAAGTTGGATCGAGACCTTAAAGTTCACACTATGATTCCCTTCTTGAATAATCCGTAATGAAAATATTAGGTCATATGCGACCCCTGACTCCTGATTTTTAATTCCCAGTCTATGCTCTTGTAGAATAAAGTGGTGGCACAACAGCCCAATTCTGTGCATGTTTACTTGGAAAGTATTTTGAGAAAAGGCTATAGCTGGGCATGCAGATGGTTTCATGTTCAATTCCCAGCATTTCCAGATGGAGCCACTGCCAGTTAGTGTAAAGAACCGTGAGCTAGTTGGGCCAGTGGTTTGATTCCACATATGGCAGCTTCTTATGTTCTTAAGCAAGTAACACTGAAACATACCCAGTGCACTGCAAGGTTGTTGCTGATTGCTAAATTGATGACCTCAGGAATATCGGTGCTGTATTAGCTGCTTTAATGCTCTGATTACAACATGTCTTCCTTTCTTGTAGGTAGCCAGTGTTTTTCCTGGGGATGGAATGAACACGGGATGTGTGGCAACGGAACAGAAGC
Organism: Podarcis melisellensis; assembly: GCF_964234715.1. NCBI lineage: Eukaryota > Metazoa > Chordata > Lepidosauria > Squamata > Lacertidae > Podarcis > Podarcis melisellensis. The sequence goes on along the minus strand of NC_138528.1, from coordinate 71,533,366 downwards.
CAATGTTTGTGTCCCTCAGCCTGTTGGGACTTTGAGTTCTGCAAAGCTGCTTTTGATTGGATGCGGAGCTGGACATTCCATGGCATATTGCCATTTGCCACGCTTCAACCTTCCACCATAGAAATGTCAGCACAATTTCAAGTACTATAATTGTTGGTGTACTAATATTTATATACAGCTAACCAAGGTTGTGAAAATTACTGGGGAAACCGGGTGCTGGTTTAAAAGCAAACAAAAGGAACTTGTCCTGTAATACTCTTTAAAAACATAATCAACAACAATGCACTGAAATATAATATTTCCTGGTGAAAGTAGGCAGAATCCAGTGAAATTAGTCGAGGAACTATACTTGGTTACTAACTCAAGTTTCATTAATTTCTATGGGAGATGGTAATGCCCAACATTTGTTAGATTGAACTCATATATATGTTTTTTGCTTGCTTCTTTTTTTAACAGCTTGAGTAATTTGTGTCATCAGCAAATCTGGCCACTTAACTGCTCACCCGCAATTCCAGAATATTCATGAAAACATTAAAAAGCACTGGTCCCTTGGTGGATTCCATTTCTTGTGTCTATTCATTGTCAGAATCATTCATTCATCCCCACTCTCTGCTTCCTGTTCATGCCTGCCTTTGAGCTCATGCCTGCTAAGCTTGCTCAGGAGCCTTTGCTGACGTTGCACAATGATCACCCAAATCTCCATGCCTATTGACACTCTCAAATAATTGTCAAAGGTTAGTGAGTCAGGACTTACCTTTGCAGAAGTCACATTGGTTCTTCTTCAGCAAGGTTTATTCTTCTATATGCTGGGTAATTTTATCTTGAATATTGCTGATGTGAAGATAATCAGATTATAGCTTCTGGGATCCAGCCAGATCCTTTTAATAAAAAATGGTATTAAATTGGCCATTTTCCAGTCCTCGGGTACAGGCATAATTTACAAATTTTCATTAGAAGCTCTGCATCTTCACATTTTTAATTCTCCGAGAGCTGTCGAGTAGATGCCATCTAGATTGAGTAACTGTGTTCATTTTTAGTTTATCAATAAGTTCTAGAACTTTGTTACCAGTTCTTTAGACTCCTTTCCTAAGAAAGTTAGTTCAGACACAGGGATATGCCTATGGAAGGCTTTGAAGTTGAGGCCAATGAGTTTTGTCCTAGATCAGGAATTTGGGAGAAGTGCCATACTGTTTAAATAATGACAATTTTGTTGGGAGAGTTTTTGGACAGAGGTGTAGGGCTTGATGTGTCAGAAGAGGCGGCCAGGGAGGTAAAAGTTGCAGTAGTCTAGACAGAGGATGCCCAAAACAAGGAAAAGAGCTTTCACCAAAGGTGTGGAGAGGCAGGGGTATATTTTTACAGAACTGTACAAGGAGAAGTGGTAAAGAGTGTAAAGAGTCTTTAGCATTCTGTGAAAACTGTATAGTGATCTCCTTTCTTTTTCTCCTTTGCACTGTTCTGGGGGTTCTTTCAACCCCCTGAGCAGATTTTGAGAGGGTGAAGCGGAGAAAGTCCTATTGTGCTAGGAGGAATCCTTGTGCTGACGTCTGCTAGTGCAACAGTTTACTTGAAGGTGATTAATGCTTTGCAATCGGGTGCACAAAGTAACTAAATCCAGTGTCAAAATTGCCATGGATCTCTCTATGAACGCTGGAGTCTACAGAAAATTGAATATTGCTGGAAGGTGAGATAACAAACTGTCAATCAGGTCTTTACCACTAAACATGATACGGCTTTCTACCATAAGAATCCTACCTCTTGTTAGGTAAATAGTATCAAGTGACAAGGATGTACTACAACGTAACAAAAGACTGAACAAGCAGTAGTGCAACTCATTATTATAAACATTAGTATTATGATTTGACAGCAAAGTGGCATCTTGTGACTTACCCAGCAGTGATGCTGGGGGAAAGAGTTCATCTAATAAAGCATCTTTCAATAAAAACAACTCTAGAGGTGACCTCTAGCCCGGAGGACTTCAAGCCATGGGGGGACGGGGACAGAGTCTCGCTTAGATTCTTTTGGACAGTTCAAAGTTGGGTTCTCTTGGTAGTATCCATGTATGCAAAGCATGCACTAAGCTGTAGCCTGCTAGAATGATTTATTGAATCAAAGTGAAAGCTGTAATATTGCATATATGTATGTATGTGTCTGTATATGTTTTCAAAGCACTCATATCTTGCCCTTTCTAGTAAAAGACATAGCATTTTTGTGCTTAGTTGCATAGATTCATACAGTTGGAAGGGATGCCCCTAAGTAATTTCCTGCAGGCTGTGCATCCTAAATATGTGGTACCCAAAATAGAGATCTCTACCCTTTTTGGGGGGGATGGAGGGGGTTGAGGGAAACTCTAAGGAAGAAAATGTCATATCCTCTTCAGACACCTTAGCTGGGTAAATTTCTGTGGTTTTTGAAATACCTTGGGTATTTATGTACCTCTCTTCATGATGCGATAATGACACCCCTTTTTATTTGAATTAATTTGTCGTCCTTTTTGCAGCACTAATATTCACACTGTGTCTGGGGAGGAGGCAGAGAGAATAAAAGCATAGTCCTAACTATTCTACTCAGTTCTGTTTAATTTAATGAGGTTTACTAGTTGGACTAGTCTGAGGTCCCTTCCGACTCTGCTTTTGGATACCAATCGTCTGTGTGACTGTTTCCCTCTCCCTGCCTCTACTGGTTACAAAAGATACTACAAAAATGCATTGCGCCTCTAGTACTTAATTCACATTAAGAACCTGACCTTATTAAAGGCTTGCTATTGCTTGGGTAAGTGCGGACTGTGAAATGGTTTCAATGAGAAAGTAGCAGGTAGGATGGTTTGTTTGAAATCAAAGAAAAACCATTGCTTTATTTGGAGCGGTGAGGAGAAAAGAAGGGCAACCATCACATGAGTGTTGCCTTGGGGCGCTTTCATCCTATATACTTCAGTGCTCAGCTCAATTCTGAGTTTTCTTGCTTTATCTCTGCTCTGTTTCCTTTGAGTCCTGGCATGCTCATTTGTCCTAACAACCATTCCTTTCAGTGATCGTATTTTCTTTGTGCCTGTGAAACTTTAAAGAGAGTGAGAGCGAGAGCAATTTATATGAAAAATCATTTTCGCCTAGATTAATGGCCATTACGCTTGACTCTTATCACAGTGTCATTAGCTAGAATCTTTTCTGGAGTGAGAGAATAAAAGAAACCACTTTCCTGACTGGCTTTTGCAGAATTATCCCACCATACATCATGTGTCACACCAGTTCATGGAAAATACAATGGGTTTGCTGCTTAAAGATGCCAAGGGTGTTAATCTGCAACATGCAGCTACCGTGTCCAATTTTATATCTTTCTAAAAATCAGTGGCTCATCTGAGCCTCATATACCAGAAGGGTGAGGCTTGGGGATCATTTAATTTAGATGGAGTAGATTCTGTTGGAAATACACCTTCCCACCTCTTAAAATAATGTGCTGTTTCTGAAATACATTAGCCTAATAATAATTCAAGATTCTTTAGAATTTGATATTCTGTTGTAGGACTTCAATTGAGAACATGATAACCACTACACAGATCGCTTGTGGATTTAAAGTTGCTGTTACTCATATTGTTATCCTCTTCCTAAACAGGGTAGAGAGAGGTTGCCACACAATCCCTTTTCTGAAGATCATGCATGGATTTCCTGAAACCTAAGCACAAATCAATATACTAGTTTTGATAAGGAAAGTCTTGTGGCTTTGGGTTGACTTCATCAAGCGATTTCCCCTGCTGCTCTATCCCATCATGATCTCTAATTTTGAAACTGGCCTCCTGACTGTACCATCTGTTATCCATAACCTTATAACAAATCCATGTTCTTCTGTGATTGATCTTGGAGCCTGTTCCAACTTAAGTTCAAACGTGTCATGCTTCTACACATACACCCGCTGTAACGTGGGACTCATGGCTATCACTCACCATAAATCATTGGGAGAGGGGGAGGCCTGTGGATCTCACAGTGGATGAGAGCTCCATTAGTTCCCATTTTGCATGTTAACATCAGAAATGAGGGGGGGGGGAGTGTGACCAATTCATGCTTTCCCCACTCTATTAAATGTTAGAACCAGGCTACTAAGATAATAACTGGAAAAACATATCTCCTATTATATTTGAATGGATTCAGAAAATTTGGTTCATAGTTAATATGATTAAGCTAACATTGCAAAGGAATACCTATAAACCAAGTTTATTCTACAACATTTCCTGTTCAAATATATACGTCTCATACCAACTAGTAGTTCCAGAAGTCTTATTTTCTTCCGGAGATGTTTGGTAGAGGTATTCAAACAGTGAATTTGTAACCCTTGAAGAAATACCTTGCATGGGATGTTCAAACTACAAGAATGATGTTGACAAGCAATCTCTATATCTTACTCTTTGAATCCCATATGAAATATTATAGCTCCCCCCCATGAGTCTCTGTTACTACCCTTAATATTTGACAGCTTTAGACATAACTCACTATTTCCTAAAATTATTTTGCTCTTGATCCCTTTTAAAGACTTACATGATGTGGGTTGCTGTTGTAAAGTGGAGAATTTAAGAGAACCACAGAAGAAAACCCAACTTCACATTATCATCTAAAAAGCCAAACTTTTATTATTAAAGGGGAAAGAAGAGAGGGAGCAAAAGAGACCTACATAACTCTACGTTATACCTTCCATTTGTTATATTTATTAGTGTCGTGAAGACTGTAGACACGAGTTGTATCAAGGATTTGGAGGAACCAGTTGATGATGCAGTCACCAATTTTGCCATTTTAGAAGCAAATTAAAATCAAGCTTCTTTTATATTTCCACTGGGAGTCTTGTATTTATTCACGATTTCAGAAGTGTATCTGGAAACCTCTGATCATTTTAGAAAAGAATTCTGATTTACACTGTACAGCAGGCATTGAAACCATGATACAAAATTTATTTCATGCTAGGATTTGTTTTGCATAACATTGTGCATGCATTTTACTCAGAAGTTCTAAATTGCATACAATGCCATCATCTTGTTTCTTAAACTCTGAGACAAGCTTACACTTGAGTAGCTTCCTGATTTGTATACTGTAAGTCCCAGATTTTCTGATTTTTCTGATTATTATTTTTTTAAAAAAACATTTTGTTGTTGTTAAATTCATCACTGATTACGTAATGTGAACAATTTGCCATGAAGGGTCTTCACATTGGATCTACACACCAATAAAATACAACATAACCAGAGCTGGAAAATAAGTCTAGACCAGCTGTTACCATCAGGTCCAAGAGTTGGTCCCATGTTTCACAAGCATGCCAACAAAAACAGACAGGAAAAGAAAGTTGTTTGTACAGTTTACACAATTCTAGTTGAATGAAAAGTTCTTGATTGTTTTTTCATGTTAATGTGATGTATTTATGAAGGCTTGGTCAATATGACCGCCCGATTCCACTTTTAAAACCATTAACTCTTTTTATCTTGTATACAAAAAGAAGCAATCCATAGCAAAGGAATGTACGGTTTTAGAACATTTTACAGTTTGGCTACAACAATGTATGTAAAAGTAAAGAGCTTTGAAAGAAAATAGATCACTTTGCCTCCCACCCCCCCTTTAAAGTTACTCATACAATTGCAGGTTTTTTTGTTTTCATGCAATTCATGCTATGGAACAACAAAAAAAAATCTATCATTTGTTACATTTTGGCCATAGAAAAAGCCTGCAAATCTACTTATATCTGTGAAACCACATAGAATCATCCTGCAAACTTGCATGGAGTGAGATTACATTTGTCCAAATGAGGAGGTCTTCTATGCCTGCACAGTTCCACCCAGACGTTTACAAGCCATCATTGTCCATCTCGTTCTCTCCATGTCAAGTCACTTTGACTGCCTCTGTTGGCATATATTTAGCAATGACAGGACTTTCTTTGCAAAGATCTGCATGTAAAGAATATAATCAATACTTGAGCTTCTCTCCTGCGCTTTTCAAATCAAGCTGGGTGTTTTAAAGGAAGGAGGACTAAGGTGGAAAGAGCTACATGCAGAGGCAGCCAGTTTTCTTCTCCGCCAGTACTTTTTCCCATGCAGTCAGCCAGCCAGCTAGAGACCTCTCTACAGTGTATCTTATTGCTTTCAACATAGAATAGGCGCCCATGCAAAGTTTCATCCTACTGCGTGTGTTTTGCTCAAACTCCTGCAGGGTTCCTATGGCTCAAAAATATCCTGAGTAAAGCAAAATCTTCAATCGTTGGCAAGTTTCAGCATTGGCCTGAATGCCTAACCCATTCCATAAGAGCCAGTGGATCCACCATTAGCCAAGAAAAAGCACATACCAGCCTGATGCAACCTTAGAGGAAACTACATGATGCATCCACCTTGTTGTCTTATGTTCCAATATCATGCAGTGTTATGGCCCGCCAAAGCTACTAATGCCCACCTAGTGTCATCTCAGCGCTACCGATCAAGGATGTTGTCAGTGTAAGCGTTACTAAAACCAGTAGTAACACCGTCCCCATGAGATGCTACCGAGAGACAGACCGCTTCAATCATCATCATTTGCATTATATTGTGACAGCTCATAGGTCAATTAGAAAGAATAGCATTTCTTTTTCTTTCTTTTTTCTTTCTTTTTTTAGTATTATGATTTAGACCATTCTCTGCTACTGATCCATGCTACAAAATGGATGGGATGGGAGACCAAGAATGTCTCGTTGGGCTAGGAGAATTGTAGGGTGCAGGCTTTGAGGATAATCCTACTGCTTTTCCACTTATGCCAGCTATGCTGTTAAGACTCCGTGACATTTCATAACCTTCATTTAAAAAGAAAAAAAAATGCAAAAATACAGCATTGGATCAACAACAGAATGGTCAACAAAGTAGCCAGATCAGTAGCATCCTCATGCTTTGACATGCTGAGAGTAGTATCCCTTGCAACATGACCATGTCAGAAGCAATCAGAAAATGGTGGAGAGGGGAAATGACCTCCTTTCCCTTGGATGGAAACCCTCTACTATAATGTAGGCAATGCCATAAAGCAGCTGGAAGAAATAAACATCCCATGTTCTGTATAGCTACATATCACATTATCTGAAGGTTGGGCCCCCTAAAAAGATGTCTTTATAACATAAAAGCCCATCCGAAAGCAAAAGCAGTTATTATGTTGCTATAGAGATACTACTCAGTTTGTTTACCAGTATTGTTGCATGCATTTGTTTTCCTTTCCCCTCTGCCAGTTTTTAGACATGCACAAAACAGCTCAGCAAATTATAGACAGTAAGACAATCTAGGAAATGAAATTTGGTTGGAACACAAAAGGTATATATACACACCCTCCCACCCCTCAAACAGGCCAACAATATGCTGACATTTTATACTTCTTTAGTTAGCTGGCTCTACTTTCAGTCAACAGGCAGAGCCTGGTTCTTGTTGAGGTGCATCATGGGACTACACTTTTTAAAAAAAATCCCCAGTGAGATGACACTTTGCAGAAGTCTCAGAATACACTGAAGCAAGAACCAAAAGAAGAAGAAGACTCCAGTTGAATGAAAGTGGCCAACACCTATCCAATACAGAATCAGATATAAAACACTTTGCTACAAAGGGAATTTTCAGCAGAGATACTTTCAAATGAAAGTACAATTATCCTACTATATCTTATCATCAATAGGCTTTGAAGTTAGAATTACAGCTGCTCTATTTCTACAACTGGCATTTATTCATAGTCTCCCCCTACCGACATGCAATACATCCTACAGTTTCTGTAGAGTACGACCCTGTGCCATGGATTTCACCCTACCATATTTGCAGTTGGTCAATATGCAGTGTTACACTCTATGGCCACAATTCATTGTTGTTGTTTTTGGTGGGGGACACCCAAAACTTGGCATGCTCTTCTATGGGAACAAGAGTATTCGGCAACCATTCACAGAAAGCTCCACAGGCACATCGGAGCCTCCGTCCACATGCTGGAGTTATCAGACCAGGGCGTATGTATACTACACTGAAATGGATTTAAATGATATGTTTTACATATCTAAGCATGATAATCTCTTAGGGTGAGTATTAATTTGTTTGCATTTTCACCATCATCAGTTCATCCGCTTAAATAAGCCATGGTCTGCTTCCCTCTCCTTATATAGATATAGATATGTATATATTTAAAATGCTCTTGTTTTTATTTCAGTAGTAGGTACAGTCGATACGGTCATAAAAGTTTCGTGAAAATATTCAGGGAGATTGGCAACAGGCCACAATAAGGAATGCTAACCGTGGTCAAGGCAAATGAACGTGGGAGCCAAAGGAGAGCATAACACTGTCTTCATGGAGTGGTGGCCATTCTTACTGAGTTATGAAAGCTGAATGGGCTAGAGTTTAATGTTATGTGTTGTATATGGATAAGAGATGGCCAAACAATTGTCTTAAGATGCCCGCACTTTCTAAATAGCTGTCATTCCTGGATTATTCAGATCAGTGAGTCTCTCACATTCCTTGGGGAAGAAACTGGAATAGATTAGGGATACTGCTAACTACTCTCTATCGGCACTTGCTGAAATAAACCAACAAGGAAGACTAAGCTGCTTGACACTGTCACAAACATTGTTTTATTTTTGCTTCCCTCCCCACTCAGTGGTTCCCAAACTGGTACCTGCACCCTTAGGGGCACATGAGCACTTGCCAGAGAAAATGTAAAACAACAAAACTTATCATGCCAAGTGATCGCTCCTTGCATGACATTTGTTAAAGGCCTCTACAAGTGACCTACAAGTGACCTTCTGGAAATTCTGCTGAGCATGTTTGAATTGCCTCCTCCCCTTCACCTGCCACACATGAAATGGGGGGGGGGTACAGAATAAAGAGAAGGTGAGAGCTTAAAGAGGTTTTGTAGCAGGTGAAAGAGTTGGAACCATGTTGTCCCACAGCAATTGCAATAGGAAGGTGGAAAGAAGATTGAGCTGTGAAGCCTTGTGTGGCAGCTAAGGTCTTGGGGGCTGGTGCAGGTGAATGCTAGATTTGCACACTAGATGAAATAATTTGCAAAGGGCACACAGATTAAAGAGTTTGGGAACCACTGTTCCTAGCCCAGATTAGTAACTTAAAATGCAGGCATCAGGCTGTTATTGTAGCACAAGAAGCCAGGATCTAAAACAAGCTCACTACTTATCAGTAAGTACTTTATCTCTTAAACTATGTTACTATCTATGTGATTACAGGACCTCATCTACATACCCTTTCTTATTCCTCCATCAGGCGGGCAGGGATATTCCCCGGTTGATAAGAGGAAGCAAGGTCCATATCTCTCCCGAGTGCCAGAACGGGTAAAGGGCAGGCCTTCCTCGGGTGACATAGCCTGGTCTATGTGGGGGCAGTCTTCATTTGCCAGCGCCGCCTTGGCCACCTCCCCATTCAGTTTCGAATCTTCAAACATATAAGCAGAAGGCTATTGAAACACTAAGAATGGTTTTATCAGAACGAAATCTGTTGGTAGGGTTCAACAGCTAAAAGGTGAGATAGAAAAAGGAAAAAAAAAGTAGCACATTTGCCCTAGGTATGTTGGAGGTGTGCAGCGCACCAAATGAAATTTCTTTTCTTTTCTTTTTTTCCGAAAAGGAAAAGAGTGAAAGGGGAAAACAGAATGTTAGCTTGTTAGAAACAGGGTAGCTTTGGCTCCTAGCTCTGTGAGCAGGTCTGCAATTAGAAACGTGATTATATTTAGCATGATGGAAGATGGCACCCAAATTTTCTGTTTCTCAATAAACTTCCTAGAACTCAACAACTTTGGAGACTGGCACTGATGATGATTCTTTTTTTGTTTTGTTTTTGTGGCATTCTAGCTTTGCTGATTTAAACCTGTTGTGGTGCATTTCTCAGGAAATAATCCTTACACAAGTTGCTTCTGATTTGTTTCCATTTTGGTTTACACAAAATGGTGGCACACATTTAAGACAGATGCACACAGAGGACACAATGGGATATGACAGCAGAACATGGATTCTTTACAATAAAAATCCATTTGCTGAAGTTGTCTTCAAAGACATACTTTTTTTTTGCCTTTTGCAACGGCAGCACAGGATGGTACCTCAAGATAATCAAGCAGCTGATGGGATTTGAAAACAAACGTACATTGCAGATGATAATAGATGGCTTTTAAATGTGTCCATTTCAATCAACATGTTTCCATGAGAACAGACTTTTTCCTCTGTGTGACTTGCTTCACAATCTCAAAGCAGTTTAAAGTGCTCTTCTAACATTTTAAAGTGCAAAGCATATATTGAATATATACTTGGAATATGGCACAGTTCAGTTGGAATGTTTTGGCCATAGAGGGATCACCAGGCATAAATGTAAACCCTTTCTTTTGAGTGGCGTAGCACAGATAGCTGCAGCATTCAAAGCCTCGGTTGCACAATGCTTATTACATAAAGATAATTGGACAGACATGGCAGGTGATTCTATAGAGTTTAAATTAAAGGGGCAGTGTATAGAACAACGATTCCCATGACAGATCAATATTCCTTGCTCACGATAGATGTCAACAATCAATATACCTTGCTCAAGACACTTCGTAGCTTTCACTAGCTCGCAGAGAGTGATTAATAAAATCAACCCAGAGGGATAAAAGAGAGCACAGAACAATCAAAGATATTTGATATGAATTAACTAGCCAACCATTGTTGCTCTTTATAATTTGAAGAGCAGGATGTACATAAACAGCATTGTAAGGTTTCTTAGTTCTATTCGTACAAACAGCTCTTTAATTTGTCAGCTTTAGAGATGAAGGGGAGTTCTGAATCCACTTATGCAAATCTGCTCCACTTCACTGTAGGGAGGAGTTGCGGTGGACCACATGGCCACCCACTCCCTCCAGGGGCGGGGGGACAAAGAACCGCATCACCAGGAGGTTCCTGGCCATGTCATCGACCAGCCAGCCAATCCACTGACTGGGGAGGCGTGGCTGGGCCCCATTTAAACCAAGGCGTGAGCTAGAGAGCTTCCTCTCGGCTCGTTTCTTCAATCTCCCTCCCTCCCTCCCTAATTTGCACATGTCAATATTGGCCTTGCTATGGACCTTGGTTGGTCGCCGTTGAGGGGCCTGGTAGGAATATTTCCACTTGGCAAATTGGCATGGGCCATTTGGTTTTCGCCTACCTTGTAGCAATTGTCACAACTTTGTAAGGGTTGGCAGTTAGGCATTGGTTGATCTTATGATGGGGGAGGGAAGGTGTGGCCATCACCTGCACCTCCAAGCTTATGGGTATTCCGTTAAAGGAATCTGGGGGGGTGGATCTTGTCCAAAGCCCGGGGCGGGGCTAGGGCCATGCCACAACCCCTTCGGGATCCCTGGGGCAGCTCGAGTTGGTTTGCATTGACGGGGCACCCCTACCAGTGGTTGACCCTTACTGGACTCCCTGCGTGATGGGCAGGAGTCAGATATAGTCGAGTCAATCCAATGCCTAAGCCAATACTGCTCACATTCTGTAACCAATAAAGTTCCGTCCTTGTGTTTTATTCACCATCGAGGGGGTGGTTTCGGGGTCTTGACACACAATAAGTGTAATGGGTAGGGAAAGGACCCGATACCTTGGGAAAATTCCTTTGCTCATTGCATTCTCATAATACTACACCTACCATACTCGCTGCATGGCCCATGCTGGGCAACAAATTGTCAGTGCTTCTGATGGGGCCTGAATGAAAGAGTTGGAGGAATTGACAAAGTGCTAACTAAATGCAACCAGGGAGTGACCATCCTGAAGATGTACCACAGCACCTGTAACTTTTCTAATGCAACTTTTCTAATGCATTTTTTTTTTTTTTAGTTTGATATCTGGAAGACAAAGATAATATGGAAACAGAAACATTGCATTGAGCAGCAATTTCATCTTTTTCTACTGAAAAGTGAGTTTGAGCTGTTGTGCATTAGCAAACACAAACAGCTGATCCATAACTATCTGAATGTAATTGGACACTGCTGCATATGAGCTCTCATCAACCTTCATGCCAGGGATAGAGAACCTGTAGCCTTCCAGATGTTGAACTTCCAACTCCCATCATTCCACTTGGCCATTCTGGCTGGAGCGGATGGGAATTGAAATCCAACAACATCTGGCTTCCCAGTCCCTGCTGCATGCCAATTTGCTTGCATCAATTGTGCCTATGGCATAAATAATGCAGATTGTGGTTACTATGTTTCTGTTAATGTCCTCAAATTGAAAAGTGACTCTTGGGTTTGGGGGAAGTTTGGGTCCTCATAAAGGTATACCTAGGAAGCACCTAGTGTGGCTTATGGCCTTATAATAACATTTAATGGACACTCCGGAATCCCCTACGAAAGCCAAACAAAGCACTCAAGGAACATAATACAGAATTCTATTACAGATGAAGCTTCCTATAGTTAAAACATAATACTACAAGAGAACAACTGAGTGGTAATTTATCAAAATGAGCAAACCAAGGAAGCATCTTATCATGTGCAACTGCCACACATGTGCTGCATTTGTGTGTATTGGAGGCTAGGGGAAAGGATTAATAGCATTCTTCTATCCCAACATACAGCATGTAACATAGCGTGTTATATATATTTCATGCAAGCCCTTCCCTTCAAAAAAGATTGGGGGGCTCACATTAAGCATTTATTTGTAAATATATATCACATGTAATGTTCTAGATATGGTAGGAGTTGTTGATTTGGGGATAATTTTGCTGAAGGGGAAGATGACAAGATCTTCTTCACCTGCCCTGAGTTGGTAACTATGAACTTTATTCCAAAATGCAAGTGAAGTATGGTACGCCAATAAACCAATTGATTCACTGAGTTTGTTGCATTCATCACTGGTTATGCTTTACTCCCTGTCTCACTGAATTGCTCATAAGCAAATTCCAACCCTGGCTGAGGGACACAATTAGCATTGGTGCAATAGCCAGGGATTAACCTGATATGCACTATCCTTGAATGGGTGGTGTTTGTCTTCTCTCCTAAAGAATTAAAGCTGGGTGAGGGGCACCTCTGTACGTGGTTGTGTTCAGAAATTCAGAAGGTTTCTGTTACATGGTCAAGCAGTAATGGTAAAGTTGTATTAAGATGAGCTTTCCCTTAACCCAGAATTTATTTCAAGGGGCCAAACAATGATAAGCAATTTATTCAGTGAAAAGTATAAAATTCTGGCGCAACATTCTGTGTCAAAGACTTGACATATTTAGGAAAACATATTCCAGGACACCCTTCTCCTCCTCCATTTCCTCCTGACATAATTCAGGCAAATGATAGGCTGATATTAAATAAAAAATTGCAAACTATGGTTGGTGCTTTCCTTCCAGATGCACAGATTGCTGACTCAGAAGTAATGTCAAACTATAGTTTGGCTAAACCAGGAAGTCAGGGAAGGAATTGAAGTGTGTAAAGCAGAGCTTTCCAAACTGTGTGTTGTGACATGTTAGTGTGCTAGCTGCACTGTGCAGGTGTGTCACACAAATGCTGTTATAAGGGTTACGTTTAACCTCTGGTTTGGTTGTAAAACTGAATTACTGTGTTGCAAAATGATGCATGTCTAAAAAGTGTGTCACCTACATGAAAAGTTTGGAAAGCTCTAGTGTAAGGGAAGTTCATGACCCTACGGCTCAGACAAATGTCAAACCATCATTTGACTGTTTTGTCCAAGCCATGATAACCTTGGAATATGTGCCACAATCAAGTTTTATTAGTGTCTTCAATTTAAATAATATGGGAAGTTGGTGGGGGAATTAAAAAATGGAGTTTAATGTAGGATTCAATTAATAAGTCCTATTAGCGGAAGCCTACACAAGGAGTTCTGCTTGTGCAACAGGGCTTCCCTTGGCCATGCCCTGTCAGAATGATCAACATAGTGCAAAGTTATGCCCGCTATGGTTCTTTGGGATGCATTCAGCTAAGTTTTATTCATAAATAAATGGACCTAACTTACTCATGTTCATTCATTTCAGTGAGGCTATTCTGAGTAAAACTTAGTTGAATACCACCCTTTGGGAGGAATTCAACATTGCACTAAGATGATCATGATGTCAGAACAACCATTTTGGCTTGACAAATGGAACAAGTCATCTTCTCTTCCCCCCATAAGCTGTTCTGGGCAGGTGGGGGGGGGGGTTTCTCCTGATCCCTCCAAGCCAATTTCTGGTTGTGGGGGTGCCCAGGGTGAGGAGATGGGGAAAGTTCCCTTGTGCAAGCAGAAGCCCTCTTGAGTTGAATCCTAACCTTTAGAAGCTTGAGGTTGAGGCTGCAATCCCACCCTCACTTGACCAGGAATAAGTCCCACTGAATTTTTGATGAGAGCTAAAAGTTCAGATTAATCAATCAATCTAAAACTGATCCTGTATCTCTTAGGCATGCTGAGTAATTACAGAGTTCTTAAGAGTATTAACCTCTGTTTTGCACCATAATAAACTGAGGGCAGGTTGCTTCCCTATCAGCTTCAAAACATAAATACTAGACCTATGATGTAAAAAGCTTATTTAAAAATAATAAAATGGTGATTCAACCAACTACTTGCCTAGCTTTTGTAAAGTGTGAGGCTACACACTTTGGTCAAATTCTCACCACTATATTACTATAAACAGTCATTGCTTCCTCTAAGGAATTCTGGGAGCTGTAGTTTTATAAGGATGCTGAGAGTTGTCGGAAGACCTCTCTTCCCCTCACAGAGCTACAGTTCCAAGGTTCCTGTAAAAAAGGATTAATTGTTAAATCACTCTGTGAATTGTAGTTTGTATATGCTGGGGAATAGGGGCCTATTAACAATTCTTCGTACCCTTAATAAATTACAGTCTTGCCTGTTTAAAGTGGTATCACAGTGCTTTAAATATTTGGTGGGAATGTGGTCTCTCTGTGTATTATTTAGGATTTATAATGCTGTCTGGCTGAACTGTAAATACTTTTTGCTCCCCCAGTCCCCGCTCTCCATTTATGTAGTTATATATAACGTATTTTCTCTTCTTCATGCAAAACAATGCTTGCAAATATACACCAAAGGAGAATGAGGACATAAACCCAAGATTTTTCTCCTGAGACTTGAACACAAAACTACCTGTAAATTGATTGTTCTCTGAAGATTTACTTTGTAGAAAATAAAATGTGTGTTTTCAGGCAGGCTCTAATTCAGCAAAATATCCCATTTGGTTTGTGCACGAGACCATGTTCAAAGATGAACACTGGATATTTATGTATGCCAGAGCTTGGGAGGGATTCAAAAGGACAAAACCCCATGTTCCGTTGTTTGCCTTTGAATGGTGATGACACATTCCAATTCTAACTATGCACACTTTCTTGCAAGTAAGTTCCATTGGAAGACAATGGGGCTCACTTCCAAGTAAACAGATTTAAGGATGGGTTACCAGCACACAAGGGCTACATCGATCATAGATTATAACACAGAAGAATTACAGAGGAAGATACAGTAAACCACAGACAGGTAATGATGAGATGATGAGATGACAGCTTGGAGAGAATATGGATGTAAGTACAGCTGGGAGAGTTAGAGTTTGACAAAAGCTATGGTGTAAGTGATTTTGAAACCAGGAGCGAGATTATTGTTCAGCCAATATGTTCTTGAAATTTTCTGCTGGAGAGCAATGCAAATTAACTTGTTTTCCATGCAGACAGTACTAAAGAGAGCAACTTAGCCAGTTAGTGCCATGTCGCATCAAGTACTTACTTTTTTTTCTTTGGGCATTAATACCTTTTGCATCAGGTTTTGTGTGTCACAACCTCAATGGAGTTTACCTAGTCTGTGACATCCCTTGTTGTTTTGATTTAATGAACTGTATTCTAATGTCCTCTGTTGCCCAACATGGAGCTCAGGTTGATAGGAATTGAAGAAAAACATCAGAATATAAAATGTGACAGTCTGTAACATATATAAGTTGCAAGCAACATACAGTAAGAAAAAAACAAATAGTGAGAAAGAGAGAGAGAGAAAAAGAGAAACATGAAGAACATGTAAAAAACTTAATTTGTTACTACACAGCAATTGCGTTGATTTTTAGCTATCCCAAAACTTTACAGTTTTAATGTAATATATACATAGAGTTTTTATCAGTGCTGTCATTTTTTTAAAGCCTTATATTTTTTTTGTATATTTTAAAATGCACTTTGATGTCATCTGCATACCATAGACTTTATGCTGGCAGAATTTAGCTTAGCATGCTAAACCCAGAGGCCCTTAAACCCAACCTACCTGTGAGTATTTACTCACCAAAGTGTTGGACTGGATCCCTCCAGGAAGTGTAGGTCTCAATAAAGGTACTTCAGGGAATAATCTCTCACAAACCTTATTGGCCAACGCTGTGACCTCCCTCCTAGACAATACCACCATTTAGAGGCACTGTTTCTTGGAGTGAGGTGACATGTTGGTTTACTGAAATCTGGAGACAAGGGGTCAAAATGTGAAGGTCAGGCAGTCTTTCTTTGACAGGTGACTCTGGAAAGGTGCAATCCTGAAAAAAATGTTGTTCCTGGAAGCACTTTCCTTCCAAAAATGTACCTCAGAACCAGAGGTGGTCTTGCAGTACTTACAGCCTCACTCACAGTAGTACTGTACCTATGAAATCAAACTAAAATTATAGTAGTTTCATAGTAGGATGCTATAGTCAAAGAACAGGTCAGGTATCTGGGGATATTTCACTGTGCTGCCTAACATAGCAGGGAGAGATAATCATTGCAGAAGCTACCTCTCCAAGCCACCACTTAAGATCTTACAGCACCACCCTCTGACTTGAGTTTCAGTCTTAGGTAATAAATAACTACAATATGATGATCTGTAGAATATGAAATGTATGCCATTCAAGGAGCAGAGATGACTGTGAAGGACCACGAGGGCAGAAATGGTTTTGTTTTATGAAAGCAACAAGTACAGAAAGACTTTGGTTGAAGTTTACATCATGTATAAAATAGTAAGAAGTACACCAAGACTTGAGTTCCACACAAAAAACCCCATTTGTTTGTTTTTGTTGCTGTATAAACAGCCAGAATTTGTTCTGTGCATAAGCAGTAATGTAGTAGTGATTTACTACAGTATCCAAAATTCAAATGATCAGGTCTTCAGCTTTTACTTTTTTAAAAGTAAAAAAAAAGCAAAGGCATTGCAAGGACTGATTTCTTTTAAAACCCTGAAAAGCTTTCAGTGAGACCACTATTTTGCAAATGATTTTCTTGGCTCTGCCTATAGCCAATAAAATTTGTCAGACCCTGCGGTGATGTCAATTTACCTCAGTGCAGAAGGTCATAGCTGTCATAGCTTGTCATAGTTGTCAATGTAATCTGTATTTGCCCCACTGTCAGTGGGCAAATGGCTTTGTGGGATGTCACACAAGGAAGAACTCCTCATTTTCCACCTGCTCATTTCATTTGGGTGACTGGCATTCATACTCATTAACACCAGCCAGTAAAATATCTTAGCTGCACTGTGCTCCTTGCAAAGCATCAAACTATGGGTAGACAATTGTCCAGTTTTGATAGTTAAGGGCTCAGAATACAATAGCTTCTGTCCCTTAACTACACATGGGGTAAATCAACTAGTAGGATATAAAACCTCATTGATGTAAAATTCCTTTAACACAAGCAGCAGATTTATGTTTCAGCCCTGGAAGCGAAGGTTCAGTATGGTCACTGAACTGTTTTGCTATTAAGTATTGAAATATGAAATATATTGAAGGAGCTCCTGGCACTTTGAGTTTAAAAACTATTTAATTTATTCCAGGTAGTCAAACTAGGTCCGGATGAGCAAAGGTTTTCAAAGGATGGTGCAGGTTCTGTGCCAGGTTTTTTGGCTGGCTGGCTGGCTGGGTGGGTGGAATAAAGGTTGAGGGTTGGGGAGGTAGAAGTGTTATTCATTTATTTATTTCATAAAATTCATACTCCCTTGATTCTAAAAAGAAACCCTCAAGATTGTTCCTACTCTTTATTGAGAGAACACAGGCAGAGTGGTAATGCTGATTCAGAGCTGTGTGTTTCTTTAACATCTCAGCACTGATTAAGTCTGAAAACCCCACAAATCTAAGTTACTAAAATCTCCATGCCTTTTTTTTTTTAATTGAAGGCCCAGAAATGAGCATACTCTTGTGTGACTTTAAGTGACCAGAAAAATAATGGAGATGCATAATCTCTCCCCCCAGTCCTGATGAGACATCAGGAAAGGTAGGGGTTCTACTACGGTCATGCTGATTTTTGTAATTCATTTTCAAATGGGAAAAAAATAATCTGACTCTATTATGCCTGTTATATTAGCATACTACAAACCTGAACACAGGAATGATTTCACCGACTATGGTGTGTTAAGTGTGGGCTAGGCCTTAGGCCTGGAACTAGTCCAGTTTCCATAAAAAGTTTAGAAATAAAATACAGATAGGTAAATGTACATACAGGAAGAGAGGCAGCTCCCTTATTCAAAGTCAGACCACTGATCCATCTAGCTCAGCATTGTCTACACAGACTAGGCAGCTTTGAAAGGTTTCTGGATGAAGGTTTTCCCCAGACCTTGGTGATGCAACCTTCTGCATGCAAATGATGCGCTTTGCCACTGAGCTAGGGCCCTTTCCACAATGTACTGCTACATTCCTTTACGTCCACTAACTTTGTGGGGTTATACTTATATGCAGCTATGGTCAGGAATCACCCTTCAATAAGGCAAAACAGTTATTTTATTCTTAAAGTAAACTATCACTTATGAGGTAGTGCAATGCAGTAGCATTACTGGTTGTTCCAATTTTAAGTGAGCCACAAAGGCACAGCGATCAAGACTGTCATACAGGAATCTGCATGCTCAGCTTAGCTGAATCAGCACAAGCAAAAAGAAGTCATTCTGTTGATTCTGAGTGCTGAATTCATTCCTGCGTGCCTTATAGACACATATACTTAGGCAATTCTGAGGTACAGAAAGCATGAAACTACAGCCTATACTTCTCTCCACCTGCAGACCTCTCTATGAGATCTGGTGGGGCCACATTACTCTCTCCAGCATTCTGCGAGTTTTAGCTGTACCACTCAAAAACTCAATAGGGGAATATATATAACTTAACATGGTAGCTCTTTCCATATAAAGGTTTGGGTGCAGAGAACCTGAGTAGGCACTTAGAAAGTGCTTCTTCACTGTAATTTCACTGGTGCTGGCAGTAAGGACAGCTGGGTGGGGTTATTTACATTTAATTCAATATGTCTATTAACACCCAGACCAAAAGAGTCCACTCTGGATTCACAGTAGACTAGAAACTACACTAAAGCTGGTCAGAGTGTTACTAATGTGCCATGTACAGGCTACTCATTAAGTTTGCATCTCCAGGAACTCTGTAATGTTTAGCAATTGGTTCTTATATGATTTACAGAACCAGATAGCAAGTGATCACTGTTGAAGTCTTTATAAAGAAAGAATGGTATCTTCCTTTGTATTGGAAGGCAAAAACCTTTTGGCTTTGTTTTTAACATTCATTGCTGGCACTATCCATCCCTGGTATTGAGCCAGATGAGATTCCCTTTGGCATCTCCTTTCCTCCAAGTGCTGTGCTGCCCAACCCCTAGGAATAACAGTCAGAAGTCTGAGTGTGGTCTACTAGTGATGACTGCAGCAGGCCACTTGCACGCAGACAATGGGTTGTGCAGTGCCAATTTGAGAAAAACAACAATGTCCCTGAATATTATAAACCCCTCACCACAATGCCTTACAACCCTCCCCCAAATAAAATATGCACGTTTTGCTTTAGGCTGCACCAAATGAATGAGTAGGTCCTGTAATCCAACCGAATTAAACAAAGTACAAATGGGCTCTGGAGCTGATGACAAGCAGATACGCATTAAGGTTCACACATGCAAGCTGGCCACATCTTTTCTCCATGTGATCCTTCTCATGTATAGGACTGAATGGCGACCCCTCCATGTGAGCTGGGCTGCACCTAAGTGCTGCTCCAGTCACACACAGACAAATGGCTCCTGGAGCAGTTCGGTTCATACTTTCCCACATACAAGAAGAATCACACCAGAGATAACAGGTGGCCATCAGGACTTTTTATGCACAGGGACTGCATGTGAGTTCAGAGCATTCATGAGAACACAGTGGTTCCACACTGCACCATGGATACACAATTTGCCACGATCTCATTGGGCAGTTGGATGCATGTGACATGCTGCTTCATGAGTGTCCTCTTATCCTCCGTACTTCGCAGAAACGTAAACCATTCCTATTTACTCATGAAGAAGGTGCTCCATTGCTTTGTGATGGCATTGTGATAAGCATTTGCAACCTGAGGAGAATGGACAGCAAAAACCACATAGGTGTGCGCGCAAAGGGTAAAATAGTAAAGAGGCAGTCATTGCATGGATTGTGGCCAGCCTGGTGCAATGGAAGTCTTTAAATCAAACTAAAGGGTTAACCAAAAACAAAACAAACAAACCCACAGCAAAATATAGTGACAAAAATGAAAGCTCTTTACCATCTGTATGGAATATTACAGAGTTCTGCAAAGGAACAAAGTTAATTTTCTGCCATCACTTTCCCATCTCTTGAAAAAAAAAATCAGCATTTGGCACTGGTGAAGCCACACACACAAAGGAAAGTCACGCTTCTTTTGTGTTCTTTCAATAGCATCCACATGCATGGCCATGAAATGGATAGAGGAGATTTTTCACCCACATGGAGTGATAAATTAGTTTTCCGCCAAAAATAAATAAACGTATAAATGATACTGCAAGACCATCATAATTATAAACTGGTTCCTTAAACGTATCCCTCACTACTAAAGTTTAGTATGAATCACTGTATAAATGACTTTTATCGCAATATATCCCAATGGGAAGTATCTTTTAAAAATAGGCTGAAGGTTGCATATGGCTGCAACCAATGCTTGTTTCACCGGCCAAAATAATTTGTGTTTATTATGTTTAAAACTACTATTTCCCCCCACAGAATTGGTCAATGATATTCCATGGGTAGAGGTAGATTATGGGGTTGAAGTGATCAGATCAAAGCCCTGTAACTTTGTGTGCTCTTTGAGGAGTCTCATAAAACTGAGATAGTCCCATAACTAACCACTAGCCATGGGATATTATAATATATTCCATGATGACTAGTATTTTTATTCCCCACCCCCAATGTTGAACTAATATGAAATATAGTTTAGTCTGACTGGGAATATTTTCTTATTGCTGTCATTTATCACTATAATTAACAAATAATCATAATAAAGTACCCTGTGAGATTATCGCTCATGGCTCTTCAGAATAAGTCTGCACAAAATGGTCAATGTTCTCCCCTTTTCAGTCAGCCTTTACTGTGAGGAGGGTTGAAGGAGCTGTAGACTGTGGACCTTTTGTGAGAAGGCATTGATGCTCCTCCTGTTCAGAGCTCTAAATGCTAAGCTTCCATGTTGATTATGTCGCTACTTGTAACAAAACTGGTCGGGTCGCGTGATGTGGAATAAACACCCTTACATTTAGCCTTGTTCCCTTCTGAATCACATTGTGTTTCTGTGGGAAGTCTAAGCTATCATTCTAATGGGTGGCTAACCATCTGAAAAAAATACATGGTTGTCTCATGAAATCTGCATGTATTGATGTAAGTTTATCCTTTAAGGAGGCACCTGGTTTCTCTAACGTAAATGGTGTTCTGCAACTCAAAAAGCATCTAGGAACAAGTGGGGGGAAAAATATCCAGGGGGTGTGGGAATTGTGTACTTGTGTGTGCTTGTTTTGCTGGGCATGACCTGCGCCCTTGGCTCCCAGTATGCCAGGAAGCATTTCGCTTATGGGAACCATCGTGATGTATTAATGCAGCCTGGCAAACATAAGCTGTAAATTCCTAAAAAATATTCTTCCACTAGCTGTATTAACTCTTAAAATCTTTTGAGTGTCCCTTTAAACAGGACCAATATTAAGGCTCCTAAAGCGTGCTCTCCTAAGTTTCACTTGTCAACTTCTCCTGTACCATTTTGTCCCTGCAACCTGTATGTCCCACACATTGCTCCATGTGTGGTGGTGGGACAGTAATGGGATAATGTGCTACCCATTGTGCTAAGAAAGCAGTCTGACTGAATCTTTCAATCTCTACAAAGGATGGAGGTTAAAGGTCAGATGGACATTCCTCTAAGAGGTTTCCTACCTGCTCTGTTAATTTCTAACATTTCTTCTTGGGCGAGTGGGCATGTGTCGCTCTGAGTACTGTGGTGTGGAGAGTTTATGACAGATTTACAATAATTGGGGGATCCCAGCTGGGGCGGCCGTGGGATATGCTTCTTTTTTTTCTTTGGTAGCTTCTGCTTAGCCATAGCTAAGGAGTAATACATTCCGAAATTGTTCACAATGACGGGTACAGGCATGGCAATGGTCAGCACGCCTGCAAGTGCACACAGGGCCCCCACCAGCATGCCTGACCAAGTCTGAGGATACATGTCTCCGTAGCCCAGGGTAGTCATGGTGACAACAGCCCACCAGAAGCCAATGGGGATATTTTTAAAGTGTGTGTGTTCGCTGGCACTAGGATCATTGGGTTTAGCACCTATTCTCTCAGCGTAGTAGATCATTGTGGCAAAGATTAAGACGCCCAATGCCAAGAAGATGATGAGCAGCAAGAATTCGTTTGTGCTGGCACGGAGGGTATGACCCAAGACCCGCAGCCCTACAAAGTGGCGGGTCAGCTTGAAAATTCGCAAGATTCGTACGAATCGGACGACTCGCAGGAAGCCCAAGACGTCCTTGGCAGCTTTGGAAGACAGGCCACTGAGTCCAACCTCCAAGTAGAAAGGCAGAATGGCCACAAAGTCAATGATGTTCAAGGTGTTTTTGATAAATTCCATCTTGTTCGGGCAGAAAATGACCCTCATTAGGAACTCAAAAGTAAACCAAACGACGCAGACCCCTTCAATGTAGGTTAGGAAGGCCTCTGTCTCCGCCTCCCGATAGATGCGCACGTGGGTATCATTCCCAACAATTTCTGTCTCCGTCTTGTTAACGATGGGATTAAATCTCTCATGGGTCTCGAGGCAAAAGGTAGTGATGGAAACCAGAATGAAGAAGAGGGAGGCAAATGCGATATACTGTAGAGAGAGAAAACAGGAGAAAGCTGTTAGACAGTAAAGTTTGTTTGTGAGGAGGGGAAAACACAAAGCATATAGAGATTTGATTGTGAGACATTAAAGAAAATAATACCAGTAGAAATGGCGCTGCCTGGCTGCAAGTGCTCAACACCCATTTGGCAAAGCAACAGGGTCCATGGCCAAGTTAGCTTATGATCATTGGAGTGGCTTATCTACAGTTTCGGAAGCTTATATTGAACTGTCTTGTTCCATTGTAAAATATTTTCTAGAGCTGCCAATACCCTGTAGTTTGGGGACTTATTTGATGCCTCATATCATGGGACAACCTGGACCTGATATAGATCCAAACTGAATCAGGGGACTTGTACAGCCCTAATTGCTTAAATAGGATTAAAAAGCCCAATTAAGCATATTGTCAGTGGCAAGGGGGTGGCAAACAAGTGAGATTCTTAGGCTGTGTCTCCTCCTCCGCCCCCTCTCTTTGTGACTCACTTCAGTGGTACCTCTGGTTACGTACTTAAATAATTCTGGAGGTCTGTTCTTAACCTGACACTGTTCTTAACCTGAAGCACCACTTTAGCTAATGGGGCCTCCTGCTGCCACCCCACAATTTCTGTTCTCATCCTGAAGCAAAATTCTTAACCCGAGGTACTATTTCTGGGTTAGCGGAGTGTGCAACCTGAAGCGTATGTAACCTGAAGTGTATGTAACCCGAGGTACCACTGTACAGGTTTAATCAGGGTTTAGAAATATGATTAAACACAGGGTCACCCGGCTGCTCTGGAGTACTCTGAGTGGACCTGACCCAGGACAATCTGGGGATGTCTTGACCTGCTCTGGGCCAAGCCCAGATTGGTTCAGGATCTGGGATTTGTCCCAAGACAGGGCACAGCCCTAGTGTTTTGTTTCACTCTGCATCTCAAAATCAAATTCTTTTCAGAAAAAGTATATGTTTAGATTCTGTACTAAAGAGGATATCTCCTGCACATTCTGAAATAATATGCAGCTGATGCAGCAAAAGGGCCTGAACAGGGCACCATGCTGTTGTGACAAGGAGGCTGGCCTAGAATCCAGTGTATCACAGATTGGATAAGTCCCACCATCTTCCCACTTTAGAAGGCCAGCTTAGTTGAGAGCTGGGGAGATGGTCATCTCCACTCATTCGATACATGCACATGCCCAGCTATGGAGGGGGAGGGGGGTTGGTTTCCTCGGTCACTCACTGAACCAAAAAATGAATCTAAAGTACATTGGCGAAGGTAACACAGGTAAATAGGACAAACCAAGGGTGGCATCAGGACCAAGCAAGCAGGTATAGTTTTGCTAAAACAAATAGTTTCAAAATAAAATAAGGAGCAGCAGGCTATCAAGGCTGGCTCAGAACAGAGCTCCCAATTGCCCTATTTTTAGAGTTGCAAAGTAGAACGAATCACTTAGGGCGGAAGAAACTTTGCTGAATATGAATTGAGGCTGACTTTGTACCACAGTCCTGTAGAGTCCTGACATTTCCCATAGGAGGCTTTATCAGGGAGTTTTCACACTAATATAGGGTTCCTTTTTCTTCTGGTTGGGAGAAGCCCATAATCCACATTTATGTATATCCCACATAAATTGCCAAATAGCTTCACTGCACACGCATGGAATGTCCTGGCTTATATGCAAGTGGTGTAGGCAACACAAAGGAAGTAGCCCTGTAGATATTAAAAAACCCTGTTTTGCATCCCAGAGGTACCTGGATGCTAAAATAGCAGCACTGGAATCCCTCCTCCCATTCATGGCTTGTTGGCTCCTCCTTGTTTCCTATGGAGGTCAGACAACCCTTTCTCCCAACTACAGGAACATAGGAAGCTGCTTAGACCACTGGTCCATCTAGCACAGTTTTGTCTATACTGGCTGGCAGTGTCTGTCCAGGGTTTCAGACAGGGCATTCCCAGTTCTACCTGGAGATGGCAGGGATTGAACCTGGGACTTTTTGTATGCAAAACAGATGCTCTACCACTCAGTTGTGGCTCTTCCCCCACTAAAGCTCCACTCGGGGAGGGGGAAGGTTGTGACCATCCAGATGTTGCCAGACTACAGTTCCCATCATCTCTGATTATTATCCATACTGGCTGGGACTGGTGGGTGGGAGTTGGAGTCCCAGCAGATCTGAAGGGTCATAGGGTTCTGAGATAGAAATTCAGTTTTAATCATTTATTTCTCCCCCTCCACACACATTCAAAACCTGACACTAATGCAGAATGGCCTGTACATATCAAGAACACATATTTACTAAGTGTCTCTTCAAATTCCTCTCTTGTATTTCTTATCTTGGGGGGGGGGGGAGAGAGAACAAAATGGTTTCAGATCGAATTCTCATGGGCTTCAATAGTTCTTCACCCAAATATGATATCTGGTCCATTACTTTATCTTCATTAATATGGCAGTATTCATTCAGAAGTAAATTAATCTTTTTTTTTAATGTTACTGCACTGTTAAAATCTCCTGAAGGTGATAACATTCTCCCAAGGACACCAAGGTTACTAAATATTGATCTTTTCTGCTTCTGCCTGTATCAATATAATCATTAGTGACAAAAGCATTACTCATATTTTACTCCAGTACTAGTACATCTTGCACGAGAACTTTCCCAATTTATCAGTTTTAAAAATAGAAATAACAAAGATAACAAAAAAAAGAAAGAGACTTATTCACACCTATTACAACACTGCCCAGAAATGGGAAGTAAAAATCCTAGAATGTGGAACTATGTATGCAGTGACACCGTGACATGTGAAACACAAATATTTTCTAGTGAAAGATCAATGCACAGTGTGGTAGAATAGGCCAAATGTTACCTCAGGGATAGGGCCAAATGGAGTCTTCCAAGTATCTCAATATGGCCCCCAAAACTCTGTCTATATCACAGCCCCTCTCCAAAGGTCAAACCTGTCACTGAGTGACTTTGACTGAACTGTGTCCTTGAACACTGATAATGCCTTTTGCTTACCTTGAGGGCGGTAGCTTACTGTACAAAGGCAAAATCCCATTTATTGCTCTCCCTGCTTTTATCTGTGGTCCCACTCACTACTGGCATGTGGCCCTCAGACATCTGCCCAAAAGGCAATGCGGCCCTTGGCCTGAAAAATCTTACCCACCTTTGTGTTAGACTGAGAAGTCCTCGTTCAAATCCTCAACTAGTCTTGAAGATCACAAGAGGGTGTTGGGCAAAGTCACAACCTACCTCTTATCAAACATCCCATACAGGTTTGTTTTGTGCATTAAAAATGGGCTGAGAGAAACAATAGACATTTTAGAGGATAGGCTAATATTTCAAACTCATCTCCAAATACTGGAAAGGGGAACAGAGGGCAATGGGAAGAAATTTAAGAAGGACAATATAAAGTGTTGCCTAGCAAAAATCTAAAAGCACAGGTATATGATATGGGCTAGCTGCCTTAGCAACTGTACTTCTGGGAAAGAGTTGGGAGTAATACAAGTTAAGAAATGCATGGCTCTTGCCACTTTAGGATTAGTAGCTGAACCCTCCTTGTTACTCTTCCAAAATCCACAGCTGGGTTTTAATACTACTACTACTATTACTAATATTAATTTGTACCCAATTTTTCTGCCTCAAAACAGGCAGAAAACAGGCTTATGGGTGACAAATAGCAACAAAGCTATCCTCCCAGCAACACCCATCTTTTGCTTCTCCCTCACCTAGTATTGCATCTATATGTCCCCTGAATGTCAGAGAAGAGCCTCTTTCCAAGTTTACCAAATAGCAACACTTTAGATTTAATAAGATTAATATAGTTCTCAAGGGCATTCAAAGAACTTTACATCCATTTCTGTTCAGCAGCTAGTTTTTGGAGGGCTATTTCATAAGTGAGGTAAATGATTGAGGGTGAAGGCCTTCGCACACATAAACACACACGGCCTACTTCAGTACCTGTCACTTCTCTTGTTTTTACAGTTCTTCAGCAAACCATTTCCCTCCATCTAGGTCCCACCCTGTGGGAACTGGTTATAACGCTGAGAGACACTAGTGGGAGGCTCATGCAAAGCATAAAAAGGCCTAAGACTGATTCTTGAAATCCCACCAACCTCTTTCTGGTCCTCTGCATTTGCCCGTGATATGTATGTGCCCAGTGGTGTACATCATACTGATATACTGTTGTGGTAGTGTCTGAAGCAGGACCAGCTTTAATGTGTGAAGCAATTCTTGTCTCTGACAGACCCTTGAAAACAATTGTTTCAACATTCAATGCAAATGCCTGCTTTGTCATGAAAAATGAAAACAACATTTTCAAAGCTGAAAGAACAACATATTCCTTCTGGGGGAGGCCAGCAGCAACCGAATCAAGACCAGTCACAGATGCATTTCCAAACTGTTGTTCATCCTCCCTTGTGAAACATATTTCCCCCTATGTTGTCATTCTCCTTTTCTAGGCTAATCTTCGCTGTTGCTCCCTTCTCTATGAAGAAAGAGAGGCTGCACGCTCACCATACATTTAAAGCATATTTTCCTCACCCCTACCCTATATGAATCCTGGGAGCTGTAGTTTGTTAAGGGTGCTGGGAATTTTAGTTCTGAGAGGGATAAACAAAGACTATGTTTGCTGCCAAGCAATGGCTGTTTCCACCTGCCTTGCCTAGGAGCATTCATAAGGGAGCTGTTCTGGAAGACCTGTGAGGGGAGACCGACTGTGTTTGCTGTCAGAGGATGGTTGCCTTGCCTCACCCTCCCGTCCTCACAGCAGCTGATTCCAGAACTCTGAGGAGGCTTTCCCACCTTTTAGGTTGAAGCATAAATGGTGGGGAAGGGGAGAGTCCTATGCACTATTGCCACCTGCTTTGTGGCTATTTTTGGATATGAAGTTATTGGACTATTTTTTCTTGACCTACTATGCTCACTGAAATGTTGATGTATTTAAAATTAATTGCTAATAGCTGCCGCCAATGCTTTCTAATGGGTACTCCTGGCAGCTGAAACCCTCAGGCATAGGCAAACTCGGCCCTCCAGATGTTTTGGGACTACAACTCACATCGTCCCTAGCTAACAGGACCAGTGGTCAGGGATGATGGGAGTTGTAGTCCTAAAACATCTGGAGGGCTGAGTTTGCCTATGCCTGCTATAGGTAGACATAGCAGCCCAACTCCCCAATGCATTACAATGTGTAGACCAGGAAAATGAAAGTCCCAAAGTGCTTGAATGAGTCAACCTAGTGTGCAAAACGCCCTATGATTTCCTGTGGGTAGACCAAATGGCAGAAAAGCTCCAGTGCTTTTTTTTATAGGACTCTGGACACCAGGTCTACTGTTCCATGCTGTGGTGGGGTTGAAGAAGTGGTGTTGAGGCATCATTGCTGGCTTTCCTTCCCCTAAATACAAGTGACAACCCTATACCTCTCAGAAATTGAAGGCTGATTCATACATGCAGGAAATTACTTAATATATCAGTGCTTCAATATGGCACATTTGATGACTCACTTAGCTGAATGCGTGAAAAGTAATGTGTCTGAGGTGATGCGAGATCTGTGGCATTAGATCAGTGTCAACTCATTCACACATGCAAATTATCACTTGGTGTCGCAGTTGTTAAGTAAAGGACATTCATGTGCATAACCAACTCTTTGTTGATACCTGTTCTACACATCTACCTCCTTATTATAGGAATAATGAACCTGCGATCAGGGCTGTCTTAAGCATTTGCGGCGTTGGGGTGCAAAGACCTGCCCAGTGCCCCCCAGGTTGCCCACTCCCAGGCGCGCAGGAAGGTGGAGCCGACCAGCCACCTCAACGTCTCGCTGGCTCAGTCGCCCCCCAAACTTGCAGCGCAGAGCCACGCGCAGCAGAAGAACCCACTGCAGCGCTCCAACCGATGGGCGGGCTCTTCCCCTGACTCAACTTTTGGGCCCTGGACTCTCGGCCTGGAGCCCCTGAGAGCCTGGTGCCTGGGTGCCCTGCACCCCTAGTGCCTATGGGTAAGACGGCCCTGCCTGTGATTTTTCTGGATATTGCTCAACCAAAACTCCCATATTTCCCTGTCATCTGTCATGCTAGCTGTAGCTCATGGGAATAGAAATCTAACGACGTTTGGAGGGCCGCAGGCTTCCCCTCTTGCTTTAGTAAATGGTCATGAACAGACTTTTTAGATCCAATTTGAATATAACATTCTTTGTAAGCTGAATGATATTTCTTCCCATATTGCTAAGTTGGATCACCTTCAATCATCCCCTTAGGTCACTGGTCAACATTTTCGTAAAGGATAGGAGGTTGCAGCAAATTATTCAACAGCAATGAGAACAGCATTAAAGCACCCAGAACATCAGGAAGCAACGAAAGCATTTGCTCTCCATTGATGTGTATGTGCCCAGGTGCCACAGCTACTGGTGGTGCTACTTGCTGTTCTTTACCCTACATTTTAAAATAAAACTCTATATAAGATTCTCCAGATCTGCAGGGAACAAGCAGGGAGGAGCAAGGAAGAGTTTTTTTAACATGAATTTGCATCCCCAGATAAATAATGCAAAAAGTGATGTTTGGAAAGGAGAGTTCATATGCATGCATAATCTCCAATTACAGCTGGCAGCAAATTGTAATGCAGATAGTTCAATTGAGCTATTTTAAGAGAAGCGGAAAGCGAGGCTCTTGCTTGTTAGCGAAGTATACCATTGCCTCTTTTATATCACCTTCTGATTAGAGGAACAAATTATTAAAAAAAACCTCATCCTCTGCTGACCTTTGTGAGGATTCTCACAAAGATCCTAGACACTTGTAGCTCATAGGTCCAGGAGGGGAGAACTTCTTCTGACTGAAGGGAAAGAGGAAAGCAGCCAGACATAGTGATTGGTATTGAGATCAATGTTCTCAAGGGCACATATCAGGTCTTGGGGGGCTCCCTCTCCCTCTCCCTCTCCCTCTCCCTCCCTCCTTCCCTCCCTCCCTCCCTCCCTCCCCCCCCCCTCTCTCTCTCTCTCTCTCTCTCCCTCCCTCCCTCCCTCCCTCCCTCTCCCTCCCATTTTTAGTTTTCTTGGGTATCTCAAATTACAAAATCCAGCAACATACACTTTTTTGCTCCCCATTTCCTCTTTCTTTGAATTCATTGTTGTCTGCTTTCTTTTCCATCCTTCCCTCTGTCAAACATACTGCTGTATTCATTCATTCATTCATTTCCTTAGGTATGCAGCATTATTATTATTCTTCCCCACCTTTTCTACTGACAGGACTTGGCAATTTACAGATAAAAACAAGAATGGCTAAAAACAGAAAAATCAATCACTAAAATACAATTAAACATTGATAGATTTAATATACCGTATTTTGCTGTGTATAAGTCTAGGTTTTCCCCCTAAAAAATAATGTCCAAAATTAGGGGTCGTCTTATACACAGAGAGTGCTGAGGGTGGATTTTCTTAAATCTGAGTCCCCCCAAATAGGGGGTGTTTTATAGGCAGAAAAATACAGTATATATATAAAATCTATTTTAAAACACTTGGTAGTGTGGGACGAGGGGTGGTTGAAGATTCTGCTGCTTGCTCAGAAACAGCTGGAACCTTTGCAAATGTTCCAGCTGACCTCATGTTAATAGAGTATTCTGAGCATTCAGTGTGACTATTTTCACAATTTCCACAAGCTGAAAGGCACTTCCAAACCACCACCTCCACCTTCCCTATGACCCCCAAATTGACTTTTGGAGCTGAGGAAGGCAGTAGTGGATGCTCTCAGGGCCGAGCCATGATAAAAGGTTTTGACAATGGTCTACAATAAGTGTAAAAAGAATATTATTTCAGATGTACACCAACTCTTGTATCAGTTACAACCAGTCAAAAATCAAAATGCCACCGATATCATGGAGCTAAGGCAGAAAGTCAGAAATTTGAGTTTGCAGGCACTAAAACAATATGCTCAGAGACAAAATTACACTCAAACTGATTGACAAAGGGCTAAAAAGGCAGATGACTTTATAGACCAGTAGATTGCTAGACATTTACAGACCTTCTAAAGTCAAAGGGGCATAAATTGAGATGATGGCTCAGTCACACACAAACCAGTTTGTGCATCAGACATCCTAGGGTACAGAGGATAGCGCTCACATGGCCATGAGCAACACAGTTGTATAAAGAGCCATTTCTCAGACTCTGACAAGTTGCCTCTGCCTAGAGCTTGTCCAGCTGTTTGAATTACATGCAGTATTCCACATGGGAAATTAAATCACTTCTGTGCACAGGATACCAGGTGCAGACAAAGCCAAAAATCCCCAGCTAAAGTAGAAATATGAAGCGCTCTCTTTACTACTGCAATGTCATTGTATGTTCAAAATGCTCTCTTCATTGAGCTATGGTATTTGTATATCCTGAAACTAGGGCTGAAGTCATAATTTCACTGGATTTCACGTAGATACAATAGCCTATTTTTCAATTGTATCATGCAGAAGAGAATCCAAAAGACAAGATGTACTACTAGAGCAGATACATTCAAACTGAAGGCTATTCTTCAGTTTTCATAAACCCAACACCTACCATGCCATTTTTAAACAAAGGTGTCTTTAAAACAAGGTGAGTTCAGAAGACCTGCTGAGTCCACTTGCTTAAGGGAAATGGTCTCAAACACAAAGGCAATACATACTGAAGCATGGTGTAGACAAGCCCATATTCAGGCTGAGAGAGCTCCGAGATTTTCTCTGTAAGAATCTGGGGTGCTGGCAGTTCCCCCAGAAAATTGATGGAGCAGAGAGAATTTCGGACATGTGCAAAAGTTAAGCTGCATTTCACCTTTGCTTAACTTGCATACATGTTTAAATAAAGCACATATTACAAAACACTTGTAAACCTCCAGTTATCTAATTTCAAAGGAAAGAGAAGCCGAGTACATGTTGCTTCCCTGGAATTATCATTGTTTGGCGAACAGGACACATGTGAGTTTGCTCTCTGTGACTGAGTGTACCGTGCAGATAGAAGTGCCAAGGAGCAGATCTCACCACCGCCTGACTCCCCGCAGTGCATAGAAACAGAGGTAAATATGTGTTTGCTGTTACATAACATATGCGACAACCTTCACCTCCTTTGGAGATTGTTATAAAGCTTCCTCAGTTGCTAGATCAGAACATGACAGATGAAGAACACTGGCGATGGAAATGCATGAACTGAAATAAGTAGCAGCCAATGAAATGGGTTATGTGTGGGAGTTCCATTTCCCACGGCTCAACACTTGTAGAGAGCTGGAGATTCCCCATCCCTTTCTTAGATGTAATGAAAATGTTAATTTTTAATTATTAGAATGTTTATAAACTGCCAGCTCATTAAAAAAAAAATCAAGGTGATGGACAATAAACTTCATTGAAACATCTTAAATTTATGAGATCATAAAATACAGAATAACCAACATTGCATCAAATTAATTCTCTAAAATTGCTTGGTGAAACAAAAAACCTTTTCAGCAAGCAATGACGTAACAGAATGGAGGAGCCTGTCTGATTTCAAAAGCAACAGCGCCCCAAATTACCGGTTGCCACTAAGCCAAAAACCTTCATTTGTGCAGAAACTAAATAGCCATGAAACATCTAGGCAGGTGTTAAACCATTGGACGATTTCACTCAGTACTGTCTGCACTCATTGGCAGTTCTTCTCCAGGCTATCAGGAAGGCGTCTTTCCCAGCCCTACTTGGGCGATGCCAGGGACTGAACTTGAAAACTTCTGCATGCAAAACAAGTGCTCTACCATAGATCAGCTCCTGGCCTGCTCTTTGTGCACCTAAATATCTCCTTGTTTTTAATCAGGATGCTGTTTGGATAATAATTTTCCCAGATGGTGCTTGTTTATTCAGGGGTTGAATTTAACGTCGTGCTATTAAGAATGTTCCATCAGCACAAGCATTTATGCTTGCCAGACAGAACAATCTCCCTCTCCTCCCCCAACATGTTGTTCTGAGGGTTATACTGACCACCCTTGGGCATTCTAAGCATGAGAGGAGGAGGAAGAGGAGGAGGAGGAAGAGGAGGAGGAGGAAGAGGAGGAGGGAATCCTATTGCACAAGTGGGACTTGTGCTGGCTTCTGCTAGCACTACTGTTTAGTCAAATCCAGCCCTCTATCTCTGCAGCTAGGTGGCCTTTATTAAGAAACAGCATGATTAGGAATGCCAACTCTCAGGATTTCACTAGCTGCATTTATAGCACAGAGCAGTCATTGCAAATCAATGCTAGCTTACTATACACACCTGGTTCCTTTGTACAGGAACTGGTATCCATTTGCTATGAATGGTAATAATTGGTTCATATACTGTGCACAATAATAGTTCACAATATGAATTTGGGTCTTTTTTGCTCTGAAACCATTGAGTCAAATCAGAGCAAAGTATTGATTTTGCTCTGATTTGACCCAATGGTTTCAGATGTCTGATGGCAACAGTAGGCATCTCGCAACTCACAGGCCAAACCTGGCCTAAGAACGATTCCCGGCTTTTGCCACAACAGAGAGGAAAACATGTGAGAAACAACACAGGATGCAGTATGTACAGGTTTCCCATAGGCGCTTTCTCACTCCTAGGACGAGCAAAATGCTATTCTGTTTCCTTGTTGCTCATATTTCAGTTTTATAATGAGTAGCACTGTTGTTTTTCTAATTGATAGTATTTTTAAAAATTAATATTTGTATGTTTTATGATTTTTGAAAGCCCATCTCATAACCTTTGAACATTTCAGGTTCGCAATACAGCAGAATCAATACAGACTCTTCCAATTGCCCTGCACACAGCACCAACTCTGAGTAGCTTTATGCTTGTAAGCTTTATGGGATTATAAACCCTGTGTGTAAAAGCCTTGCCCTCTTCACCAAAAAGATTATAAGCAAGTAGCAATCAGCCTCCTAGTTCTCTTTTCTTCTGTTTCTTGTTGCCGATGCCGTGCACTGACATTAAGGCAATCAATAGAATAGTTCACTTCAGTGAACACAGTTATTTCAGTCACAGAGCTGTTCACATTGATGTTACCCAGCTGGGAGATATAACAAAGAAGCAAGCTTAGACATAGACAAAGCTTGCTCTGGAGGATAAGAGATCGTCTACTTGCTCCCACAGAAACTAATAGACATGATTATGTAATGTTGAAAAGTAGAATCTATTGCGCTCCATGAAGTATCTTGCAGTGCCCTTGGGAACGAACATTCAGATGAGAAACTGTGTGTGAATGAATGTACAATCAACTGGAGATAATGTTTAGATTTTCTCCCTGAATTCTCTGCTTATGAAAGTAAACACCTAATCTTTCATGTGCTGACTCCGTGATGCAGCCAATGGGATGAAACACTCATCATGAGCTCTAGCAATGTGTGAAAATTTAGTCACATGTGGTCTGCAAATAGTGGTACTTAGCTCACAATAGGCACTGTTCACAACTGAAGATCACTATCACACTAGGAAGAGATGTTGTTCTTCAAACACCCCCAGTCAAGTTTTAGAGTTGCAATAAAAAGGGATTCAGAAACAAAATTGGCTGGTTTAGGGATCAAGAATTCTCCACTATTTAAAATGAATAAGGAACACTCAGGAAGGTGTAATGCTGCAGGAAATGAGGGTAGCGAACAAATAGTACAAACTAGAATCACAAAAAACAACACAAGCCTACATCTCAAAGCATGGATAATCAAAAACACTGTGGTCCAGATCAGTGCTTTATTTCTAAAATACAGTAAATATAAATGTTTAGGGGTACTCTCATTTTCCTACTCATATTGAAACACTGTCCCTCAATGAGGCCAAACTTAGATTCACAAAATGTTTAGGGGTACGCGTACCCCTGCGTCTGTCAAAAAGAAAGCACTGGTCCAGATAACAATGTATCTACCCCCACCTATAATTGATGAAAGAGAATCTGGAGAAGTAGCTTCATGCTTTGCATTGTAGTTTGGTCATAAGGTACCAAAACAGAAATCAGAAGATAGTCTTCATAGATATTTCTTGAATATAGAAACATTCATTTACACCCAGTAGACCGCAGGAACCCTTTGGATTCAACTAACTGGTCCCACTGGTGAAAACTCAATGACACACACACACACACACACACACACCCCACCGCCGCCTTGCCCTCCCAAATTGGTTCTGGAACAGCACAGAAGGGTGGGGGTGGAAGAGGGGAGATCATTTTGTCATGCAAACAGAAATGTTTGCACTGATAGAATATTTGTAACACCATGACACTGAATTCCTCCCTGAATGTCTACAGTTCATTATTATACTACCCCAGACATCTTATGAAGTCTGTGTCCATTACTCAACATAGAGAAAAAGCTGCCTACCTTTGTAGTATGAGATCCACAAATATTCTAACTGCTAAGAGAAGTATCAAATATGTTTACAGCAAACTTCTACTAAAACCCCCCCACAAAAGTAATTTTTGGAGGGAAACTTCTCACAGGGCCAAGAGCGGCAGGGGGAAGCAGGGCCAAATAGGGAAAGCTGATTGCTGTGAAGCTGTAAGGTAGATAGCAGAGTAAGGCAGGGCAAGGATGGAAGGTTACAAAGGCTGAAGGAAAGAAATCCAGGAAGGCAGTTGCTTCAGGGACCTGAAGGGCCTGTTCACAAACAGTGAGACCTTTGGAGAAAGAGGGTGGAGGAAGCGTGATGGTATGAGGGGTTAATGAGAAAGGGAGACAAACAGAAGTCCATACAACGTGGACAGACAGATGATGTGCTTCTGGCAAAAAGGGACTGACGGGATGAGAAAGTTTTACAGGTTAGAGAACAGTAGTAAAGGAAGCCAAATGACCAAGAGGTTTAAGAAAGAAGCGATGTAGAGCTGAACATCACAAATTGACTTCAACTAGACAGTCAAATGTTGGCTTCAAGTGTCTAGTTTCTATTACTACAGTGGTACCTCGGGTTAAGTACTTAATTCGTTCCAGAGGTCCGTTCTTAACCTGAAACTGTTCTTAACCTGAAGCACCATTTTAGCTAATGGGGCCTCCTGCTGCTGCCACGCCAATTTCTGTTCTTATCCTGAAGCAAAGTTCTTAACCTGAAGCACTATTTCTGGGTTAGTGGAGTGTGTAACCTGAAGCATATGTAACCTGAAGTGCATGTAACCCGAGGTACCACTGTATATGATTCTACACAAAAAAATCCCAAGGCTGGTTTTACAAATAAGAAAAGAAAGAATATAGTATGTGAGACAGTTGCAAATAAATCTAAAAAGGATATCACTATATATATATATATGCAACAAGGTCTGGACTAAAATTAGAAACATCTAAAAAGATAACAAGCAGGATTGACATTTTCAATTTAGTGTGTGAGTCATGGTTTGTGTGCCGAGTCCTCGTTGTTATTCAGGTGATACTGCTGAGACTGTGTAATAAATTAAAAGAAACAGCTTGTCACATCAGCAATAGTTGCTTTCAAATTTATTCATTTATTTATTTATTGAGGAGGGGGTGAGTGGCTGCCAGTGCTCATGCAGTATGGGAAATTTATACACGTTTACATAGTTCCACAGTTCCTAAAATGACATGGTTTAGTTTTGTTCCATATAGTTATTTACTGCAGAATCCTATGGAAATAACATCCAAAATAGCCTGATGCTGAGCAGGCTGAGTATGGTGTTGCCAAAAAACCTTTGCCTATGAACTCTATGCAACCACCCATATGAATGCAGCAGGAGATCCTTTGCTCTACTGGTCTGACACTGATGCACAAGGATGGGCATGAGATACAAGTCTTTTAAGCATGACACTGATGGAGCTCTGACATGGGCAAGAGCTCTTTGGTGAAGATGATTTTAGCCGGCATCACATTTTAAGACAGGCACTTACAAAGTTCCCACCAGCACATGCGATGCCACCTTTAACTTAACGTCTATTTTGGAGTTAAAACAACAACCAGGTCAACAATGTCTTTGTAATTTCTGATTGTGGGGTTTATAATTGTTTACTTTGTATTGTGGGTTTTTATTGATCCCTTTTATGGTTGTAAGCTGTCCTAAGAATATTTATATAGGCAGCATAATAAATGTCACATAATAAAATACATAAAAATGCATGTTGCAGCTAACCATACTCAAGACACCCCCAACAGGAATGAAACTTGTGTGCCCTGCCCCCAGATGGTGCTGGACTCTAAGTCCCATCATCCTTGACCATTGGCTATGCTGGGCATAACAAGACAATGATGGTTTTTGTGTTTGTTTAAAATTTTGCATAAATGCAAAATCAATGCATAGAAATTCATTACTAGCCTCTTTTGCTTGGTATCATAGAATCATAGAGTTGGAAGAGACCACAAGGGCCATCGAGTCCAACCCCCTGCCGGGCAGGAAACACCATCAGAGCACTCCTGACATATGGTTGAAAAGCCTCTGCTTAAAGACCTCCAAAGAAGGAGACTCCACCACACTCCTTGGCAGCAAATTCCACTATTTAGGAGCACAACCAAGAAAGGGAGTGCATGAAATTTTGATGATGCTTTTGATTATGGAGTGAGTAGAATTTATGCAGTCCTTCAAATGGTTCCAGTTTTTCTTTACCACTGATCCAGACAACAAAATTAATGTGTTGCCACTAGCTCAGTGGTTTGTAGTATGCACTTTCAGGAAGTCTTGTTCAAATTGATATGAACAACTGGCGGTAGCCATCCCCTATTATTTTAGTTATTGAAAGTAGCATTATTTCAAGTAAGACCGAGTGATGCGATAGCCTCCGCAAGAGGTTCATTAGAAAACCTGCTCTTTGGAAATGCAACCTTCCCCAACCTAGAGCCCTCCAGACTTTGTTCAGCTATAATGTCCTCCATCCCTCTCTATAGTCTTTGCTGGCTGGAGCTGATGGACACTGTAGTTCAAAATATCTGGAAGGCACCAGGTTGGGGGTGTCTGCTTTCAAGGCCAGATGCAAACACATAAAGCAATTCAAGCTATACTCAGGTAATGATGAGTCATCTAAGCCTAGGTCATGAGGATGCTGGTCCATGGGGTCACGGGGTCTAGGGCTGCTTGCATGAGCCCTAAAATGAAATTCAATTTTGTGGTAGAGATGTCTGCAATGAAACAGCCCCAGGATTAAGGGTGGGGCGGATCCAGCTTTCACTTTATGTTCACACAGGGTTTCTGATTTCATGTAAAGACAAAACAGCATAAAAAATGAATGAATGCTGCGGTTTGCCATGGAAATCTCCTTCCGCTTGCTTCTACCTTTCTCCAGGAAATTCTCTTCCTGATTCTATACTCTGCTCTTTCCATTTTCAGCAGTGACTCCGGTTAGCTCTCAAGAGTGTATTTTCTCTCCTCCTTTGTTGCCATGGGGACACATGTCTGCTTTGCTTGCAATTTTAATTTATTGTCTGTTTAGTTTTGTTGCATTCTGTGGTTTGAGAGCATTTCCTAACATACACTGCCATTACAGCTCTTTTGCAAGTGGAGTTCCCACCCCCTCCCACTCTGGATCTGCTGATCTTGACTTCCCACCCTGCTCAACAGCAAAGGCATCACTTTCTTGTTTTTCCTTTGAGACAAGTTGTACCAGTCATTTTTCAAGGAAAGAAAGGCAAGCAAGCAACTATAAACTTTTTGAATAGAGGGCACAAAAAAATGAGGGATGCAATAAAAAGATGAAGAAAGGAAGGGGGTTGCATGTTTTTTTATGGCCCTTGAGAAACCTTGTGTCCCTATATATGTAACCATTAGTAGTATCATAGCTTGTATAATGTACAGTGCAATCCAACACATCTTTACTCAGAAGTAAGTCTTATTGAGTTTACTGGATTAGCTCCTGCCCACCTAGCAGTTCGAAAGCACGCCAAAGTGCAAGTAGATAAATAGGTACCGCTCCGGCAGGAAGGTAAATGACGTTTCCGTGTGCTGCTCTGGTTTGCCAGAAGCGGCTTAGTCATGATGGCCACATGACCTGGAAGCTGTACGCCGGCTCCCTCGGCCAATAGAGCGAGATGAGCGCCGCAACCCCAGAGTCGTCTGCGACTGGACCTAGTGGTCAGGGGTCCCTTTACCTTTAAGTATATATAGGATTACAGCTGCAGTTGCACACAGTGGAAAACAATATACTGGTAAATGTGATCATGTGTTGAGTAGCAACCTGGTTAAAAATGGTCCAAACTCCCAATGTGCTAAGAAAGAAATAAGAATGCTGAAGGGGAACTCTCGTTTGTACCTCCTCATTTAGCCACCCCCAACAAGAAGTATTGTGATGATATGTATATATATGTGTGTATAAGAGGTGAATTGAAACTATAGCTTTCAAAAACAGCAAGATGGGTTGTATCCAAATACTCAGAACAGTCCCATTGAAATCGATAGGGCAGAAGTTAGTCATGACTTGAATCTAACCCAGTATAAACATTCCATGTGTGGGTAGGGGTGTAGGTTTTGGTAGCATCTTCTAGTCATTGCATCTAATGCACACAGAGCCTCTATGAGTTTAGAAGGCGCCTGTTTGAAACATATGCCTTCCAACTTGTGGAGGATGAAGACAATTACCAGAGTGAGCATGTTCATCCTTGAAGTCTCCTTCATGTGATTACATGACATCAGAATACCTGAGCAGAATACCTGAGCTTACAACCCAAAGTAATCAACCCTTACCCTTTCCAGGCTTCTATATACTGCCTACTGTATGCAGTTATTCTATAATACTTTTTTCCCAGGGCAAGTCTCTGAGGTTAGGTCTTTTTCTGCAACTAGAAGATGGGCATTATTTGATCTTTTTGTCATTTGCTGGGCTTTTGGACTTGTAGCTGATGAATACTCAACTTATGAAGCTTACAAGAAAAGCAGTTGCCCAGATAATTGCAAACTGAGTCTGACATTTAGATATGTGTCATGCCACCCATTGGATTGTGACTCTGTACAACAAAACACCCCCCTACTCCTGTCCATAGCATATAGTGATCTGAAGACCAGTGCTCCGAACCCCAGGATGTGATTTACATGGGAGCTGACACTGATTAGCCTTAAGAGTGTCATTTTCTCCCTGGCAACAAATCACCAGGACTTTGGTTTGAGTTCTCAGTTGCATTTGCAGCCTCCTGCCCTGACATGCCCAGTCACATGAGGAGTGCCAGGCATCACCTTCTATAGTTTCTAAACACTTCTGGCTAGTTGCAGACATATGAGCATGTGAAATTTCAATTTATAAAGGAGCCAATAGCTTTTCTCAGGCCTGGGTTTCAAAAGCTCTTTCCCAAACAACACAATGGACCCAAATGCCTCTCGTTTTATAACTTACTCAACACAGCTGCCCCAATCTGGGAAGAGAGATAAACATACACAAGCAGGCTACCACATACAGAACCAATGATGAGGAGGATGTGCACTCAGATTACATGGTGTGGCGTTCGCACAGAGTCCAGGTCGTTCCCCGGACTATTGACCCTGCACCACCACGGCTTATCTCTTCCACTGCCACCAACCAGGTTTCCCCCGGTAGTATATTCAGACTCAGTCAGGATGTAACAAAGATTCCAGTTTATTGTGAACGCAAACAAGTTTTAAATACTTTGGAACACTGTAATCCGATTCACTCTCTCTGTCTCCCCTCTGTCTCTAACTCACTCGGACTCCTATGCCTCCCACCCACAAGAAACCAACCGAACTAACTGCCAAAACCCCTGTGTTGAGCCTTAAACACAGTTAGGCTCCACCCCTGGGCTTTCTTATTGGTCAGCCTATTAACCCTTTCTCTCTCCTCCCCCAGTACAACATCTCCATAATGAGTGGGCAAACACCACACATGGCAATGCTCATCTGGGGTGCACTGAAATGGTTAGCTGTGATCTTTCCAGAGATCTATCTATATTTCTTAAATGCATCTAACTGCATGAGCCAGAGCTAGGTCAAGGATATTGTGTAGATGGGCTCCATCTGATCCCATTTGGATTACTGTAACATGCTCTGTGTGGGGCTGCCTCTTACCTTTATCTTTTAACCGCCTTGAATCCCATTAGGGAAAGAGGTGGGGTATCAGTCAATCAAACAGATCTGTTTTCCTTCCTCAGGTTCTATTTAGGTTGCAATCCTATATCCATTTACTTGGGAGTAAGGCCCATTGAACTGACTGAGACATGCACAGATTTGCATTTTTAACAATCCAAAACTAGTGAGCTATCATGCTGTCAAGTACTGTAGAGGAAGACTGGGAGACACACATGTACTCATTGTAGTTCACTGAAATTACAGGTTCAAATATGGCTTGCAAGTTTTCAGTGGTACCTTGGGTTACATACGCTTCAGGTTACAGACTCCGTTAACCCAGAAATATTACCTCGGGTTAAGAACTTTGCTTCAGGATGAGAACAGAAATCGCGCTCCGGTGGTGCGGTGGCAGCGGGAGGCCCTATTAGCTAAAGTGGTGCTTCAGGTTAAGAACAGTTTCAGGTTAAGTATGGACCTCCGGAACGAATTAAGTACTTAACCCGAGGTACCACTGTACTAAACATTTTCCCTGCCTCTTGCCTAACTGGCTTATGCCACTGTTTTAAAGTTAGTAGACTTTGTATGCCCTCTTGAGCAATGCAGAGAAGCACATATAGCAGTTTTACATACATAAATATAGCACTACAGAAAATAATTAGTTACTGCACAACTGTACTTAGAATGAGAATAGAGCAACCTTCCAAATTAGGTTTAAATTAGATCTAGTTTATAATGTGGGAAACTTCAGAAATATAATTAGAACTAAGGCTATGTTGACATTGCTCTTGCTATTTTGATCACCGCTCTTGATTTTTAAATATACCGTCTCCTTCTCATTTAAAAAAACAGCTTTATTTGACTCATTTTTTTAAAGGATAGCTCATTCGGTAGAGCATGAGACTCTTAATCTCAGGATTGTGGGTTCAAGCCCCACGTTAGGCAAAAGATTCCTGCATTGCAGGCAGTTGGACCATATGACCCTATTGGTTTCTTCCAGCTCTACAGCTCTATAATTATATGATTCTATATATCACAGAATAATGGATTTGTAGAGTTGGAAGGAACCCAAAGGGTCATTTAGTCCAATCCTTAATTCCATCAGATTTTAATGAGGGTGAAGTGCTACAGGAAGTATGGCACAAACATTAAGAAAAGCATGTTGTCATCCCAATCTTCCCCATCTGTTAAAGAAAAGTATAAGTAAAACAAAACCCCCACAACTAATTTATTTTACAAAACAGATACTCAGTGTGTCCAGTGGAGCCCACTCACACAAACAGTGATAGTCGTAGTAAAGAATCAAACAACAAGGCTGTTCAGGAAAGCTGGGCCCTGAGCATCCCTACTGCATAGGTGTGTTCTTCAGGGAAACAGCTTTGGCCACACATAGAACAGATGTACCAGCTCCTAGGTCTACCAGAAAATGTGTCTGGATTGCCATGATGACAACAGGAGGGATGAGAAAGCAATATGATCAGGTCTAAGAGCTAGCAGCTCCATTAACACACAAATTTACAATCCCATTATTTTTTTGCCTGGACACACAGATGGATGGGAGCCCTTGGCCAGAGTAATACTTTGAAACTGTGAAAGTGCTATCCCTGTGCCCATGCTAATGACTCTCACATTTAGTGGTTGGAGGAACACAAGGGATGTGACTACAGCTATGAAATGTTTCTTAATTTGGACACAACTTGCTATTAGTGTGGAAGGAAAAACCCTACCCTCTCCAATAACAGCGGCATGTGAGCAAAGGTGCAGACAAACAGCCACAAATTCACTCTTTAAAATGTTGGCCCCAAGACAGCTGAGTCTCACAAACACCTCTCTACCTCACACTGGTCTTTGTCCCACCTTTTCATTACCCATGGTGGTGTAGTGCACCTTTCAAACAAAACATCAAATAGATCCTTATTCGCTTTTCAAATCTGTTTCACAAACATTATTCACTAATGTGACGATATATACAAAATGCCAGAGTTCTTAAAAAAAACAAAACACCCAAATTCACAAATGAGAAAAGGAGAGTTGTTGCTAGGTTTTGCTTTTTGAGGCACCTCAAACAACAGACGGATCATGGCAAAAATCTTTGTGGACTGGAGCCGACTTTTTCAGATGCATCTGACGCAGCGGGCTCCAGTCCACAAAGATTTGTGCCATAATAAATCTGTTGAGCTCCGAAGTGCCACAAACCTCTTTGTTAGTTCTGCTGCCGCAGACTAACATGGCTACCCCTCTGGTTTTGTTTTGTTTTTGAAGACTGTAACCAAGGTAACCGAGTTTCATTCAGTTGCCAAGGCAACTGGAGGAGTAATATTGTTTGCAGTAAAGTCAGACAAACCTACTCATGTTCTGTTGATTTGAGAAGGTGTCTTAGAAATTGTTCAACTATTTTTAGCCACCTAAATCCATAAATCACAAGAGCAATTTGCAGCCTATTAAAATTGCCAATATGCCGCATGATTTGTATGCATGAATTATTCATGTTACTTTCATTTTTGGCAAAATTGGCATGAATTCGAATTCCTTGACTTTACCCTTCTCTTGCCAAAAATATTTTTTTAAAGAAAAAATCTTGTTCTTGGATTAATACAGGTTAGCATCAGAACCTGACTCTTAAAAGAAAATATATATATATATATATATATATGAAAAGAGAGTACAGTGCCAAATTCACCTGTATACTTTCGCAGAGACTTGCATTCATACATACTTTTCTATTATGGCAAAGAAGGTTTCGCAAAACATGTGTTAATGAATTAAATCAATACGAACTGGAGTGAGCTCCCTCTCAGACAATCAATACGTGCTCAATGATCTACAACAGGCAGGCTGGTAAACTGGTCAAAATAAATTTACAATTGATTTTGTGTTTTAAAACTTAATTAGTACATTTATAGCTGGACTGAATATGATTGGCCACAACATGCAAACAAGCCCTTTCTCTCACTCCCCTTGTTTGTGGTCAATAGAGCCAACACACAGAGACCATGAAGTGTGCCAGCAGTCTATACACCCATTGCTGCGATCACAACTGTGTTGACGTCACAACATGGTGGAATCCGGGGAACAAAACTCTCACTGGATCTATCAGGAATCGCATAACAATGGGGACATTCAGTGAAGCTGAATGCTGGAAGAGACAAAACAAAACACTTCTTCCCAAAACGCACAGCCCAACCCCCACAAAAGGTAATTGGGGTTGTCTGGCTTGGATGGCTTTAAAAGATGAGGCAAATTCATAGAGGATGAGGCTGTCATGACAGTTATATTCTACCTCCTCTGAACGCCAGTTGGTGGAAATTGCAGGGGGGGGGGCAGACTGCTGTTGCAGGCCCAGGAGCAGGGAAGCCACAGCTGGTGGGGCCCATGTTATGGGAAGATACAATAAACACACAGGACTAACAGCTTGGGTTGAAATATGCCATGTTATTAATTACGGTTGTAAGTAGGTTTGGGCGCAGGCACTGGGTGTGTATCCTAAATGAACCAACCAGGCTGATTGATTATTTTGCAGGGTCGATGCTGGGTTAAGGTTCTCTCTATGACATGCATTAAATAGGACCATCGT
This sequence comes from Podarcis melisellensis, assembly GCF_964234715.1. Taxonomy (NCBI): domain Eukaryota; kingdom Metazoa; phylum Chordata; class Lepidosauria; order Squamata; family Lacertidae; genus Podarcis; species Podarcis melisellensis. The sequence continues at coordinate 71,488,877 of NC_138528.1, read as the reverse complement.
TTTTGAGGGGATGCTATGGCCCATCAGCTCCCAACTAGGCATCCAGACAGAAGCACCTCCCCCTGGACTCCTTTAAAAGGGTACTCCCATTTCCCTGAAGTGGAGGTAGGTGGGCTCCCACCTCCCCCCCCCAGCCTATACTAAGGAGAAAATCTAATGCCTTATCCACCAACAAGTTGTGACAATTGCAGTGAGGTAGGCAAAGCCCTCTAGATTTGTCCACAGGCAAATTTCTCCCTGGCTCAGAATACGGTGGCCAAACATTTCTCTAGCAAGGTCATATGCAGAACCTACCTGCCCCACCCACCTCCAAGCAGGGTCATGTGCCACATAGGGTGGGGAATCTAGCTTTGACTGAACTGATGAATCCAGGTGAGGCCTCTTTATATGCCACAAAGCCCCGCCCACCCCCCGCTTGCCTGTCATAGGTCGGTTCAAATGCAGCTTGCTTGTTTGAATACAAACCTCCCAGCAACCTGTGTGGCCAAAGGAGGATGGAGTGGCATCTCCCAACAGTTGTGCAGGGCTGGAGGTTTGCTCCAGGCTCAGACCATGGTTGCAGCGGGACACAATTGCCACTTCGCCATCATATGAAGGTAAGCAGTCATTGCACTCAAGTCCTTCTTGCAGGTCTCTCAAAGGTATCCTAACTGGCCAGCATGAGAACAGAATGAAAGGCTAGATGGGCCATTGATCTCACCCAGCAGCCTCTTGTTATGTGGTGGAAAGGGAGTGCCTTTTGCCTCAGTCCAAGACTTACTGGCCAGGCTTAGACCCCATTTGAGTCTATATAATGTGAGGGGAGAGACTTCATCAGGCAAGGCCTCTTTCCACCTGCCTTGCCCACCCTCCAGTCTTTGCTTCTCAGTTTGTATTGTATTATTTTATGCTCTGTGGCTTGCCATTGTTTTATTGATTGTAGTTTAGAAATTATTTATTGTTAAGTGTGGATTTCTGTTTAATTTTTATATGCTGATATTATTATTCTATACTATTCTAATGATTGTTGAATGTTACGTTATTTGATGTAGCTTGCTTATTTTAAAGTTATGTTTTATTATCACATTTTTGTATTGCATTAGATTGTTATAAGGTGTACATTCTCTGCTTCTTCAGCTTGTAAACTGCCTTCGGTACAGTATTGTAAGATAGAAAGACAGTATACAAATTAAAAGTGGTGGTGGTGGTGATGATGATGATGATGATGATGATGATGTGTTTATAGAGTTGCAGCCTTGACCCGGACGTTTAACGGTCTATTGATCCCTGTGCCACCACTGTGCTCACTTCCCCGCTGCCACCAACCAGTTACTCTCTGGTAAAACACTGAGTCCAGTCAGTTGTTAAACTTGTTTTTTTGGTTCACTTTTATTTTACAAACATTAACAAGTTTATGGTTTCTCAGATAATATTCCTGTCAGTATCTTAACTCTAGTTTCTTTACCGGCCTATACCTTCCTAATACCTTCTGACTGATTATCTCAACTGTTTGACTGACTCCTCTTAACAAATTCTCTCACTCTCTCCCACCAGACTAGCCCAACCCACAGACTTATCTTATTTGTCTCTTTAATTCCAGACTGTCTTCTCAACAACTCTAACTCCTCTCCTTCAGAACTTTCATAAGTTGTTTCCCTCACAGGGTTTCTTATCTTTTTGGGTGGCAGTGGCGTAGCGTGGGTTGTCAGCACCCGGGGCAAGGCAAGTAATTTGCGCCCCCTAACCCGTGGATTTGCGCCCCCTAACCCTAACCCCCAGATGTTGCGCCCGGTGCGGCTGGCCCCCCCTGCACCCCCACGCTACGCCACTGTTGGGTGGCGTAATGTTTGAGTAAGAATTGTCAGTAAATTAACAAAATAAGAGAAATTTCCTCTCAGTACTGTTCCCTCTGGCTAGGCTTCTCTCAAGACTCTGGTCCCAAAGTTCTGCTATGGGTTTTCTCTCTAACCCTTCAAGCTTACTTCCTCTGACCACAAGCCACAGTGAAAGCATCCCTAACAAATGGCAGCCCAACCTCTGCTTGAACACCTTCAGTGAGGGAGAACCCACCACCCTACTAGGCAATTGGTTCTACCATCAACCTGCTCTTTCTCCTAATGTTAAACCAATCTACCTTTATGTCAGTTTAGTCCCAAATCCTGGGTGTAGTTACTGTTAAAGGATGGAGACCGTCAACTGATCATCTGTAGCTTCCTAGCTACTAAGGGCCAGGCTTTCACTATTAGGCAGGAAGGTCTGTGCAAGAGTTAACAAAAGTTAAGTGTAGACATGGACGGGGGTGTCAAAAACGGTCTTCAGATTAAAAAGAAGGTGGAAACCAATTATCTTCTATGAAAAAGCATGGGAGAAAAATATGCTTCTTCAGAGCAAAGGGAAGCAGACAATGAACATTTCCATGGCAACACCTGCTCATCCCTTAAATCTTGCAGAACACTTTTGATGCTGCAGTTTTGATGCAGCACCCTGGCCCCAGGTCTGTAAATAATGGGAGAGAGCACCCCTCTATATATTTCAAGATTTGTAAAACCTAAAAAATGACCAAAACCCCCCAAACAACAAAAATCTACCCTGGAGTTGAAGTCTCTTTCTCCCACACACACCTGGGGCAGGGAGGGAGAATTCATACTTTGTTAATTAAAAAAAGAAATAATGTTGGTATTATTCACAGGCATTTCTGTAAGCTGATAGGGTACTGTAAGGACTGCAACTTCTACATACTTTTGTTTTATTTTGTTTCAGAAATTCTAATTAGTCTGACAGTTTGTCTGCCTTCCAAACCTCCTTGATGAGCAGCCCAAGTACAAGATGTTCTTCTTTCTAGCATTTTATGAATTCTCCACACTCTTCTGTCATTCATCACCTGATATACAGCTATGGGAAGGGTGGCTTGGCTGAACTCACAGAATTACTGTACCATCTTGTACAATGGATTGCAGACAGCTGTGGCCACAGAGCAGGGCAGTGAGAGCCTCTAATTCAAAAAGGCAACTGTTTCCCAGGTGTAACTGACACACAGAGACTACAAGAGAAAGATGAGCTCCCTACACCTGACAGTTTTTTTACTCTTTTCTTCAGCTCAAAGGAATAAAGCTGAGCCACGTGCTTTATAGGCCTTGCACAGAAAAAAACCAGAAAGTTGTTCTACTGACCTTCAGCACTCTAGCTCAGTAAACACAAGGCTTCCTTTACTGCACCGACTAGAAGAGAATAAGTTAGCCACAGACTATCCCAACCTGGCACTCTCCACATGTTTTAGACCACCAGCTTCCGTCACCATGGACCACTGACTGTGCTGGATGGGACTGATGGCAGTTGGAGTACAACAACATCTGGGGAAGGTTGGTTGACCTTGCCTCTTGACCATCTCAAGATGCACACAAAGAATCCCACCTTGAAGAACTTGCATTTTCGACTAGAGAACCAGACAGACTTCCCTAAGAACAGTACTATTTTTCTAGAAAAAGAGATGCCGGAACTGAGTTCCAGTGAGTTGTGGCTGAGGAAAAGCCCTGCCTAGGAGACTTGAGAAAGGACTGAGGAAAACACAGGGAAATCATGAGCCTGTCTCATTCTGCATCCACAGTATGCAGCAGAGGATTTGCCCTGATTTCAAATGGGTATATCCCTCTATGTTCCTGATGGGTTTATAATGAGCACAGAAGGTTTTTCCTCATACCGTCCCTATTGAGAACATAATAAAAGCCCTACATGAAATGAATCTGGCCAGTGGATCAGGCATTTCCCATGGGTCAAGTCTGACAGGTGGGCAAGGAGCACAGTCCTGATTTTCAGTGTGGTTCCCCCCCTAAACTAAAATGTCCCAAATGCTGTAACCTTTCCTCACAGTGGAGCTGCTTGTTGAGCCAAAAACACCTCCAAATTCACTGGAGTTTGTGAAGTAGATCCCATTCCAGATTCCACTCAGCCAAAGAATTAAATCAATGCAGTTTACAAGAATTTTCAGTTGTGCAACACCCCTGTTTTTGGAGCTCATTCCAAAGGGAGACCTATGTAATGCTGACATTCTGGGTCTTTCAAAACAAGAATGAGAAACTCTCCATTCCAGCAAGTCTTGGGCTGCCATTCCGCAGGCATAGTTGAATTATGTGCTCTTAAAGTGATTTTCAGCATCTTTTGCTACTGCTCTTATGCATTCCATCCTAAGCATTTAGCTCAATAGAGAGCTATTGGGCCCAGTCAAAGTTCAACGTGGAGCTTTTCAATAATTTTCAGCAGTCATTGGTTCATAGCAGAAGGCAAACTGTGTGATTTCCCCCATGAGGACTCAAGCACGACAGTGCTGAAAACAACTTGAAGAATTCTGGATGGCATATCACTGTGGGCTCCCAGGGTTCTAAGAAACTAACTCTGCTTACATGTTTTAGAGCACCAGCAGCAGTCTTGAATTTTTGATACAAGAACCCATCATTTGCTTTTTGTTTATTTAACACATTGAAATGATTTTATGTCACTTTTCTATTAAACATTCCAAGAGGTTTACACAATTAAAAAGACTCACAGAGAGAACAGGAAAAACATTATTATTAGCAGCAAGCCATGGCATAAAATAGTGCAAAACAGGTAAAACAGATCAATAAAAGCTCCAGCCATCAGCCTTGGAGGATAAAAATGCCTTAACTTACCATGATAAAAGGAATTTGTGACAGCTGAAATTTGCCAGAGCAAAGGCATTCCATAACTGGGCAACACCACTGAAAAGAGCCTCTCTCTGATAACACTCATTTTATTTTTGTTTTTGCTAAATTTGCACATACACCCCATTCCACCAAATGGTGCTTAAGGCTTACAGCGGTTTCACAGTAATACTGCAAATACCATTTTAAAATTGTGGCATGAAGTAAGACAGCAACTAAACACAAAGGAAAATGTGGGGAAGATGCAGTAAACCTATAACTGTGGCTTGCTCACAAATAATGTGGTATGATAAATGCCGTGGAGTGTTTGGTGATTAATTAAATTTATATACTGCCCTTCATCTGAAGATCACAGGGTGGTTTACAAGTTTTATAAAGTTATAGGTTTATTAAATTTATTGCTTTGGATTGGAAAGGGCCTCAAGCAATTCACAACCAAAGTGAACAAATACCATAATAAAATTATGACACATAAAATTACATAAACTTTATTAAAACAGATATGACAATACAATATATCACACTGGAGCACAAGAAAAAAAAGAGGCAAGGTTAGTGTCAGGCAGGCCTCCCTGGAGACAGCATTCCTGTTGTTGCCACACTCTAGAGCAGGGATACCCAAACGTTTTTCATAGAGGGCCAGATCTGATGAAGTGAACATACATGAGGGCTGACCAACTTTTTTTGTACAATTTTACCCCAGGAAATAAACTGACTCAGGAGGGGCCAGGTTAAACCAACCAGCGGGCCAGATTAGGCCCCTGAAACGGACTTTGGACATGCCTGCTCTAGAGCCATGGGTAGGCAAACTAAGGCCTGGGGGCCGGATCAGGCCCAATCACCTTCAAAATCCAGCCTGCAGATGGTCCGGGAATCAGCAGGTTTTTACATGAGTAGAATGTGTGCTTTTATTTAAAATGCATCTCTGGGTTATTTGTGGGGCAATATAGTCCAGCCCCCCACAAGGTCTGAGGGACAGTGGACCAGCCCCCTGCTGAAAAAGTTTGCTGACCCCTGCTCTAGACTTCTCTGCAACATGGCACTCCATGAATGTTACAATAGCAGCAGGATTTCTGCGCATGCAAAAGAACACCCTCCCTCAATCCTTCCACTGTGTGCTTCCTAAATCTAAATTGGGTTTCCTCCCAACCCAAGGGGGAAGGGGCACACAAGGGGAGAGCAGAGGGGGCAAAGTCCCATTGTGTAAGTGGATGGGATGCAGTAGTTGAATACTGCCTAATAATAATAATAAATGTGCTTGAGTACATGGTGCATACCATTACATTTCACTGCATTAGTTGACATACTAGGGAGCACTGGCCATTTATGGCTCTCTGTCATGTACAGCCACTTCATACATGACAATGCATTATTTTATTTATTACATTTTTATATTCCCCTTCTCCTTCTGCCCCTGAGATAAAAGCAAAATATGCTCTTAATCCATAATGTGTGGAACAGCTGCAAACAGGGCTGATTGCCTCCTGTGTTAATGCTCCCAAATAATTCTTCATGCGTTCACTGAAAAATGCAATGGGAAAATGCACAGTATATCTATAGGATCCACTATCCCAACCTGTTAGCTGTGTGTTGCAGTATGCACTTTTAATAAAAATGAAATGCAATAAAATCCAATACAACTAAAACACTTTGCTTGGCAGCCTACAGTGAGTGCATAAATCACAGGAACGATACTCACCACCTAAAGGAGAGCAACTGAAGAGAGAGAAGCTACTGGTTTGTGGCATATTTTAAATGTGCAGATTATAATGCTGCTACATTTCAAGTTACAATGACAGCCTATCACAGTCTTTATGAATCCATCCTATTGCTCTGGTTCCACAAGGCTGCAAACCTATCCCCATCTACCAGGGAGTATGCCTCATTGAACTCAATGGGACTTATTTCCAAACAGACATACGTAGTATTACGCTGGAAGGATTACAATTCTATATCCAGTATCCTGAATTCAGTTGGGCTTCCTTTTGAATAGACATGTATGATTGCATTGTGTACCCAATTACTTAAAAGGATATATCTGTATGAAATGCCCACAAATTTTTGGTCTGGTTTGCTTTAGTAGCCTGACATTTTTTATGACCACTACCTCCTCTCACAGTTTCTCTCCCTTGCAATGAACTTTTATTTATTTATGAAAACATTTATATCCTGTGTCTCTGACCCACAAAGGTAGCGAACAACTAATTTAAAGCAGAAGGAAATAGCAAATGAAAAATGAATGAACTGGATCTAAACAGGCAAAACATTGCAAGCTTAGGAAGCAATCAAATAACACGAATCCAACTGAGACTAGAAAGTAGAAACATATGGTAGAAAGCAGCCTCTAGAAGTTATGGGCCACAACTCCCATAATTCCTGGCTACTGTTCATACTGGTTGTGGCTGGTAGGAGTTGGGGTCCAAAACACCTGGAGGGCACCTGGTTGGGGAAAGCTGGTTTAGAAGGTGAGAAAGAAAGAACCCGAGAAACAAAGAGATTAAACACAAGAAAAGTGAAAGGAAAGAAGAAAAAATATTTGGGCATGATTTCAACTAACTTTATCCAAGTTTATGTACAGTATGCACTCTCATAGTGAAAATAACTGAAGAAATACTCCTGGGAGGGGATGGCAGAAGTTTACCTTGGCAGGCTTTCAGGAATCCTGGAGATTTTTTTCAAAAACGCCAAACTTACATCTTATTGATTTTTAAGAGGAGGAAAAAGAAAACCAGCATAGGCTAAAAATCCTCTCTGCAAGTATCTCCAGTCTTTCTATGGAATTTAAAATGAAATAAAATAAAACCACTGGGAACCTCTGCCTGAGTGGCTACTGTACGGCTCCGTATGATTTGGCTGGTTGTTGGAGCGATGCTCAAGCCTGCCTTGTCTGACTTCCAGCTTAGACTCTACTCGGAGCTCTCCAGGGTGCTAGTCACATTGCTCATTTGCCTTTTCAGAAGTCTACCTCTCCTTTGTCTTACTTTGCTTATGAGGACCTATCCTCTGCCTTGCCCAATTGACATCACTGGAACCTGACCTCAACTTGCTAAGCTTTGTCTGCAGGATCCTGTCATCCTCTTTACTGGATCCTGAAGCGGAACATGTGGTATGTGGCCTATGTCCCTAAAATTGTGCACCAGCCCATCCCCAACTCACGCTAGAACATGAAAACCCAGCTGAAACCACTGCCTATGACAAAACATTTTGTGGCATTCTTCTCCTTACCTTCTATCTCAACTGAGTATTAAAAATGTAAATACTATCACAGTTATTCTCTGGAGTGCAGCTATATCCCTGGACCCCCTCCCTGCCCCATTTTTATTTTTATTTTATTATACGCAGATGAGAAATCACAACATTTTGCCTGGAGCAGGGCCAATGTGCACCACAAGAAAATTGCAGCAAGCTGCCTGGAAAGGCCTTTAGTTAAACTTTAGGAAGCCCTTTACGACAATGTCTGAGAAGTCCTGTTTCGTGCCCAATAAGCTGAGGTGCCTTAGCCTGGTGGTGCTGCAGTCCATAGATTGCAGCAAAATACTGGTCAAGAACATTGTATAAGGGTGGAAATGGCACTGGACTGGATCAACATAGTATAGGGGGAGCCCCATAAGGGGCCTGAGGGGAGGGTTGACCACGGCAAACCCAAGTGTGGGTTTTGATGTCTGCTGGGTTGGAATCTCCAGCCTGGTCCCCAAGTGAGACCTTGCTTCCTTGGCCTGCACCACTGCAAGGTTCAACACTGGCCGACTCCCGTCATATAGGTTTGGAGCAATCCAAACCCAGTGGATCCATTCTATCAACATGGAACTTGTGGAATGATGAATTGATCCTGGGACCCAATGTCATGCCAGCCCTTGCCCTGCCTGCTGCTGTCAATAAAGATTTGGCCTGATTTTATCCCATCACCATTGTAAAGTCTGGTTATTTTGCTGCTCCCATGGGTCACATAATGCACCTGCCTAAGATATGCATGTCTGTTTGCAGAGACATTGAGGGGGCCTTCATACAAACATCTGTGGTGTAGTGGTTAGGAACGGTAGATTCCTAATCTGGGGAACCGGGTTTGCGTCTCCGCTCCTCCACATGCAGCTGCTGGGTGACCTTGGGCCAGTCACACTTCTCTGAAGTCTCTCAGCCCCACTCACCTCACAGAGTGTTTGTTGTGGGGGAGGTAGGGAAAGGAGAATGTTAGCCGCTTTGAAACTCCTTTGGGGAGTGATAAAGCGGGATATCAAATCCAAACTCCTCCTCCTCTTCTTCTTCTCCTTTGTGGCCTTTTGACCATCCTAATCCAATGTTCAGAGTTCAGGAAATAACATAAATTTGTTTTAAACTGTTCTTATTGTTTAATTTACACTGCTATAACCCACTCTGGGTCCTTTTGGTGAAGGGTGGGTAAAATAAATAAATAAATAAATAAATAAATAAATAAATAAATAAATAATAGCAGAACTGTAACATTTGGGCAACGCCATGGCTAACGTCTTCAAATTGCATGATTTCCCCATGACAAACAATTATGTGCATTCAGTTAAACAGTCATTACATCTCAAACAAAGGACTTGACACAGGCTTGTGGTCCTGATCGCAGAGTCCTGACTCTCTTTCCTACTATGAATGACCACGTCTTTCTATAATTGCTGGTCTGGCTAAACTACCCAGGTAACAGTTGCCATGGAAGTTTATTGACATTTTGTCCTTTCTTGTACTGGGATCACAATATGGTGCCACACATCCACTGCATTTAAAGACATAGGGCTTCTGCTTGGATTTTCCTATAGATCTGTACCTAATGTTCAATGCACTGTTGATGGTCTACCTCGCTGTAAGCCAGGCAGACACTGGCATGGCCATAAACCTTTGTAGAACTTTCACAACAGTTTGAAGTGCCCTTTTCTCAGATACCGGTTGATACATTTGATATTGCATTGCAGTGTATGAAAAAGCAGTCCTTTCCCTGCCTTAATCAGTTTGGCAGCAACTGATTTAGTGGTACCAAAAATAGCTAAATTATTTTCAGAAGTTATTCAAAGATTCAAAGAAGTTATTCAAAGCCTATCTATCAGTGTTTAGTGCTTTGACAAGTCTGGGGCTCTGATCTAACTAAAGTTAGTCATGACAAATCCCAATCTGAAACCAGTGAGACAAGGTCCCAATGAAAGCAACAGGACTAGTCACAACTAAGTTTAGTTGGACTGGATCTTCATGTTTTGTTTGGATATGTATGAACTGATCCAACCTGTTCAAAATCCTCCATCTGCAAAGAAAAATACAGTATGAAACTTTGATTAATACATCTAAGCACAGAGCTGACTTAATCTGTTTTAAAAACTGAGAAACTCCTTTACTAGAGAGTAAAAGAGGATGTGTGAGGATGGTAAAGCATATTTAAAGGCATCTTCCTGTCAAAGCCTCCTTACATATACAAAGCTAATCTATCAGGGGAAAAGTTTAAAAAGGCAATATGATTAACAACACTTGGTAAAACTACCTAATTTGTCTTCAATTGACTCTCTACTTAAAGCACCACCTAAAACATATCTGCAGTTATACTAATATTAAGACTACCATGCTTCTATTTGTTTCTGTTCTTTTCCTCCCCAGGAGCCCATTTACCACAGAAGCCTTTGAAGCAACCTAAAATCAGTTTTTTATCTAGCACAGTCTAGACAAATTACAGATAGGTAGCCGTGTTGGTCTGCCATAGTCAAAACAAAAAAAATTCCTTCCAGTAGCACCTTAGAGACCAACTAAGTTAGTTCTTGGTATGAGCTTTTGTGTGCATGCACACTTCTTCAGATACACTGAAACAGAAGTTTCCAGACCCTTCTATATAGTGAGAAGGTGGGGAGGGGTATTACTCAGAAGGGTGGTGGAAATGGGTGATGGGCAGATAGCTGTGATGAGCCTGTTGACGACTCTTAACGACTGCAATAGGTATTACAGGAAAAAGCAATGGGTGAGAAGGTGAAAAGTGGCTTTGTCATGTATAATACCTATTGCAGTCGTTAAGAGTCGTCAGCAGGCTCATCACAGCTATCTGCCCATCACCCATTCCCACCACCCTTCTGAGTAATACCCCTCCCCACCTTCTCACTATATAGAAGGGTCTGGAAACTTCTGTTTCAGTGTATCTGAAGAAGTGTGCATGCACACGAAAGCTCATACCAAAAACTAACTTAGTTGGTCTTTAAGGTGCTACTGGAAGGAAGTCTAGACAAATGAATAGTACAATCCCATAGATGCCTGTGCAGAAGTAAGTCCCCCTGAGCTTAGTGGGGCTTACTCCCAGAAAAGTATGATAGGATTGCAGATTGCATTGAACCTTAAGACTGTTAACAAACCACAGAATTTAGGGCTTCAATATAAAGGCTAGCCTTTTTGCTTTCTCTGACCTACTTGGCTTAACATTCTGCATGAAGAATAATTCAGGAAAACTTATTCACTATTTTGTGACATTTTTGTCCTAATCAGGTTTTACTCTACTCTGATATCTGGATTGTTTCTAATGGACCAGCACAGCTGCATTTTTTAAGCACAATAGTAGAATTCCAGCAGCATATAATTTTGCACCATTGTGCCAAGAATGAGGACATTTAGTCTATAGAATTTGGACATGGAGTAGTGCCAAATTTGTTAGTCGTGCTATTGTAAAATATGGAGATCGCATTAATTCAACTTGAAATAAAAGAAGCCACATGGCCCCTTCTCTTTTTACTGACACAAAGAAATGCAGCTGTTGTCATCTATAGCTTGAGTGTACTCATATTTAATTTTGCTCCTGGTCCTCAAAAGTAAAACAATAAAGCACATAGGCTTTGTTATGTTTAGCAGCTGTAGAGGCATGATGGTAACTCTATACGTACACCTGGCAACCCACTTTAGATGCTTGACGTCATGCTTGGAAAATCCATTTGCTGTTGCCAAGCCATCAAGTGCTCAGCAGAACCAGAAGGATTCTCTGCAGGTGATAAAGCAACAGTGGAAGAAAACACAGAGAGCAACAAATAGCAAGCAGTAAACAATGGGCCAGATTCAACTAACCTGTTCAAGGACTCCTGCTAGCACAATGGGGCTTTTCCTGCTCTCCTCCCCATACCCCACACCCCATTTCCCCCAAATCTACTCTGGAGGGTTTGCAGAGCCCCTAGAGCAGCATACAGGCAGAAATACTTATGCTGATCAAACTCTCCTTAGCATTATGTTGAATTCCACCCAATATTCATAAGGAAAATTCAGTCCTATGATTAAAAACAAATGCAAATGCCGTCACTAGCACCATTTTAATGCTGCTGAGAAGTGTAGATGCAAAGAAGAAATCAAGGAAGCACTAGAATCACAAAGAAAGGATTAGGGACTACATGTTGGTTCATGATCTGCAGCATGAGTAACAATGGTCAATGCATTGCATTATATGGGCTTACTTGTCAAGTGCCCACTGAAAGAAATGCTGGGTTCTGTGAAAGCAAAAGGGACATTAGTAGAGAGCTCTGTGTTGAAAGGTCCCCAATTCAACTCCTTGCAGCTGCAATTAGAAGGATCATAAGAAGAGAATCGGGATCAGGTCAAAAGCTGATCTAGTTCAGCATCCTGTTCTTATAGTTGCTATCCATGGTCCTATAGGAAGCTCACAGGCAGAACATACAAGTCTGCCCTCCAACACTTTCTCATTGCCCTTCACTGCCTAAGGCAGCTTCCTCACTCTGACTCAGCTTTGGGTTGACACCTGCTTTTCTGCAAACCTTCTCCAGATGAATTAAGTGGCCCCAGTCCAGAGCTATAAGTGCTTCCTCTGCACTGCTGCCCCTATCTGCCTGCCTTTACCCTTTGATCAACTTTGACAGCAACAGTTGAGGTATGCAGGGTTCCCGATCTAGCAGTGTAAACCACATGCACAGATCTTGGTGCTGGATATGATAATCTATGATGGGGACCCACAGACAGAGAATCTTTTTGCTCATCTGAATCACACTCCAGTAGGAGACAGCCAGGTGTAAAACCTGTTTGCATGCCTGCACAGATAATGGATTGGACTGGACTTGACCTTGCTAAGTGATTCTCAGGCATCTTATCAAACGTTGAATAAATTATCTGTGCAAGCTACCAGACCAGCTGCCTGCTGCCTACATGTGGTTGCAGCTATAGCTGTTTGCTTCCAACTGTCGTACTTTTGCCTATGCTGTGAGTAATGTCTGCAACGTGATTAAAACATTTATTAATCTTTTGCAGAACCTTTAAAAGGTATTTCCAAAAATACTATGCTTAAAAAAAGCACTGAAATAAAATTATGACAGGAACATTTAAACATGCTGGATCTGTTTCTTTACCATATGACACATTTAAAAATAACATTGCTCCCATGAATCAGCACTTTACTTGCAGCCAAATTCAAGCTTACAGTTGATCTCCAAAGATAAATGCCACCAGTCCACCTTTGCCACATTAGTGAAGAATAGAGTCACAAAAGCATTTAAGGCCATATTTACATATAATCAGCAGTATAAAGCTAGATTTTTAAACTAACAAACTCAGTCGTAAGATCAGTCTGACCTTGCTCAACTTAACAAGGCCTCGATGAAGACTGCTATCTCAATATTCAAGGTATTCGAAACATTCAAAAGAAAAACTCCTTTTAAACTCTAATTCTAAAAACCTGAAAATTCAGAAACCCTTGTTGGTGGAGGGGGATCTGCAAGAATTTCCTTGTTTGGAAATTCTTGACTCCTTTCCTGCCACTGGAAACAGGTTTCATCCTGGAACTGGCATGGCCTCCCTCCTTCCTTGCTGAGATGCAGTATGTCACAATTGAAGGTTGGCAGTCAGTAAGGGGAATTTTCCACGGACTTTTATGGGACTTTGATTATTGCTCTTCTAGCTCTCAAAACTGGCACTTAGCTAAGGCGATTCTCTGCTGCTTCAGCACTACACTGAAAAAACATAGCTGTAGGTGTCAGATGGCTGTTGCGGTTGCTCGAGAGTAACCAGGCAGGACTCCAACTTGTGTTCTACAGGCTTTATTTTGGTGCAAACTATTTACAGTGAAGAGCCCCAAAGCTCGTGTCTGGCTCAATCACTAGTAGAATCTGGGAGTGGTCTTTCTTTGGACCTCCCCCAACATAAGAGTTTCGTTACTCCCAACCTTCTCCTCCCCTCTTTGCACCTTAGGCTACTGTGCAGGATGGGCGATGGCAAGAGCGTGTTTCCCTCCTGTCTGGCTTGCCCAGGAGCAGTGTTGAGGCTCCCACCAGCATCCTCTGGTCCTTGCACCTCTTCCCCACTGGAGGTGGGGCTTTCCTCCTCCCCAGAAGAGGAACTGCTTCGCAAGATTTTCGGAGGCTCCCTGTAACACAACTGCCCTTCTATTTCTCACCTCTGAGCCGATGGCAGTTCCCTGACAGTAGATAACAGATCTCTCACTACCAACACACACACACACACACACAAACACACACACACACACACACACAGAGAGAGAGAGAGAGAGAGAGAGAGAGAGAGAGAGAGAGAGAGAGAGAGAATAGTATAGCTCAGGGGTCAGCAAACTTTTTCAGCAGGGGGCTGGTTCACTGTCCCTCAGACCTTGTGGCAGGCCAGACTATATATTTTTTGGGGGGGGGAGATGAACGAAACCTCATGTCCCACAAATAACCCAGAGGCGCATTTAAAATAAAAGGACACATTCTACTCATGTAAAAACACGCTGATTCCCAGACCGTCTGCGGGCTGGATTTAGAAGGAGATTGGGCTGGTTCCAACCCCCAGGCCTTAGTTTGCCTACCCATGGTATAGCTCCTATTTTGACCTTGCAGAGAAAAAACAAACAAAGAATGGTATGCAAAACTCAATTCACACACACACACACATACCAGAGATACCTCATGGCTACCTCAAGAAATATGAAGGTTCAAATTGGAGTAAGATGGTCCTAGGTGGTTCAACTCTCAGCATCTCTATGTACGATGGGGAATGTCCTTTGTCTGAAACCATGGAGAGCTGCTGCCAACCAGTGTGGACAGTACTAAGCTAGATGGACCAGTAGCTTCCTGTTTTTAGTGGTCAGTGTGATAGGAATCGGAACAATTGGTAATAAATATTACTGTGCACATGTTTAAATGCCAATATAGCAAGCAGGCCATTCATTTATGTGGCTTGCCCACTCTACTTTCTTCAGCCCTGCTCAGTAATCACTATGCCATTCCTGTCCCGAAACTGTTGAACAGAGACTGCCTATGGTGCTAAATAGTGTAGTGCTTTGAAACAAGCCTCACCACCCCCACATATAAATTTAGAATCCAAGCAACTTAACTAATAGCGCTAGTAGCAGTGTTGTCCTCTGAATATGTATTTAAAAGGCCAGCTGTAACTTTTCGTGTTTCAGCGCTGTATCATCTTCCCCATTAACAAGTACCCAAAACCAAAATAACATTTTTATTGTCTGACCTAATCTCTGAGTTAAAATGAAGAAAATAAATCAAAGCAATGAAGACTAGGTAACTTTATCTGCCTTTGGTGGCACTGTTAAAAGTCAGACCAGGTTATACTTTTCTCTTTACAGTATTTGAATGCTGACATTCATACCTCTGTAATATCTCAAGTGATATATGAATGAAGAGAATGGCACAAAGATCCTTTGCCTTTACTAACTTTTGTGCTTCACCTTCTCAGCAGAAGCTTCACTGTCGTGTTCAGGTAAAGGGAGTGGATGGCTGCATATCCAAGACTGACGTCAGCCACGATGGGAAATTGTAGCAAAATCTTTGTTAAATACCCCTGTATCCCTTTCCTTGAAATGGGTAGATCAATGCCAGATAAACTCATTGGTCTGTTTTCTTCCTAGAAAAATAAACAGGGCATCCAATCGCAAACATGAGGAATTTCCTCCCTTAAGACACGTGAAAAGGTCAATCTAGCAAGGTTTAGGAAAAATGTCTCATATTGATAAGTATCTGACCCTTTGCTGGGCAGTTTTTGGAAGACTTTGCAGCCTTTGGAATGCACTGGGTAGTATAATTGCTGTTCAACAAGACCACCGGCAGCAGAAGCGCTGTGGTTGATTGAGAGTCTGCAAGGAATGGAGTATACTGTCCTTCTCCAGTGCAGGATTCCTGTTAGTTGGGTTACTGGCACTGGTGGAGAAAGAGGAGGGTGGGGGGAGCGCACCATCCCCGCCCTCCCCGCCCGCGATGGTGTGCCATCGCGCCTGCCCCTCCACGCTGGGTGCCATGTCTCCACAGGTAGCGTACAGGAAGATGCAAGGCACTGGAAGAAAGTAATTTCCAAATGATGGAAGACAGGAAGCTGCCTTCTGTATTGAATGCGCCTTTTCAGAGACAAAGCAAAAAATCTAGGCAACGGAAGCTTTCTAGGCAGTACTCTCATGGGGTTTGGCAAGTTGGTTATCTTGGTGGGCATTTAGCTTCCTCTTGCATCTCCCCCATGGTCCCAAACTATATAAAACAGCACACAACCTCAATATATATATATATAACACACTCACACAAAGAGATGAGCACCTCACTTGTTGGGTGACTTGCTTGAGAGAGACACCGTAACAGCTTTTTAGAGGGAAAGGACTTGTTGCTGTCTTAAAATTAGAACTGTTTTTTATATGAAATAAAAAACAATCACACGTTCATGGTACCCTCTAGCCCACACAGTTTATGGTAGAGAAAAATCAACATTTAGGGCCTCTCAGGATTATGTTGGCATGTTGCTAACTGTTTTAGATGCTTGCTGTCTATATTAAGCCGATCGCATGCAGTTGTTGCTACACAAAGAATGTAATGTTTAAATTATTTTTTTAAAATTATATATTTTAATTATGCTTATTATTTGTAATTGGCTTTATACTTACAAACTGCTTAGAGGCCACATTAAGCAGCGGCGATTGGCAATTAAGCGGTAAACAAATTAAATAATCCTAGTACCAACAATTTGGCTTTCAGTGCATGTTGGGGAAAGTGTCTTTTAGTGGATGGGCTAAAATGATTTGATAGGTAGGTACATATTCTACTTACTAAATTTCACTTTCCTCTTCCTAAGAGGGTGTCAGGGGAAGAAACAGCAAGTTCCAGACCAGGTCACCTAACTTGTCACAATTTTTTTCATGTGTGTTATTGTGACCTTTGAAATGTGATTTTTTGCCCTTCTGTCCTAACACCAGACCTTTTTCTTTCATGCTGAGTATAACGTACTAAATATATCTCGCCATATATTCACAGGCTGCTCTCATTGACTAAAATCCTCCTAGCTGTTCCTTTTGGCACTTTTGTGTCAATCCCCAAGAAGCAATTTGATAATCACAGTATACTTTAAAATGCTTTCCTGTCATTGTTCAAAATCATATTTATTTGCACCCATCCTTGCTGCAGCTGAGCATGGCTTCAAAGGGCATCCCTGTTGTTTAATGCCAGGTTCAGTTCTGTCTTCATCTCATCCAGCTTTCAACACCCAGCTAACAGGCAAGTAAATTCCTCAGAATGTGGAACAGAAATTCAATAGTGACAATTTCCGAAAGCCTTGCTAATTAGAACCTGGTGTTGCACTGTTGTTGTTTGTCTGAGGGAATGATAAAGCTCGTCACATATTTTTCAAAGCAGACAGCAAGTAAATATGTTAGAAAAATATATTAGATGCTACAGCAGCATAAACCAGGGTTTGTTATCTGATGTATAACTGTGAGACGTAAATATAATGCCTGGCATCCTTACAGAAGTCAAAATGAATGGAGTAGATTTGATAAATAAAGGGCTTAGGTAAACTCAAATATATTTTTTTCATTTAAAATGTATTGGATTTTAAATCTTATGCACCAATGACATAACTTTTGGCCGAAATTATATTCTCTTGAGATAATATCTTTATTTGCACCATTGTCTATTAAACATCTGTATGGAAATTGAATGAGTGACTATTTAGTTGTATCTTTTATTTATTATAGTATTATAATAAAATACTTGGTTTTATAGTGATTCAGTGGATCTGGGCCTCAGAGATATGAGATCAAGCCTGTGCTAACAGCCATGGGGTTTCTGGGCTATCTAGGGGGAAATGCAGTTTTCCAGTCCTAATCTATAAAAAGGGAATAAACAGCAGCCTACCTCAGAGAATTATTGCAAGTCGGAACAAGGTGAAGAATGTAAATAATTAAGGGTGTTAAAATAAAGAGTGCTGAAATAATCAATACACAGTGGTCTAGGTTAGGAAATGAAAGCACAAATAATATTTACAGCTATCCTACTGCAGGGGTCCAAAATCAAGTAAATTTGGTGCCTATAAATAAATGGTCAGAATTATTTATTTCTTCTGATCTATGACAACCCATAGCTGGATGGTCAAGTGTTTGATTGGATTGATAGTTTCTCACCCTTTAAACACAATGGTTGCTTAGGAGATGGGGTTGGTGGGAGACTCCAGGAACTGGGAAACTCTCACTAACCTAGCCAAAGGTATGTGAAGCAACTGAGATCATCGAAAAAGGAAGATGGCGACTGAGTAGAATGGAGTGAGGGAAGATGCAGGTCAGATAGCCAACAGAGAAGGAAAGGCTCAGGGGTAGAGGAGAGAGGGGAGATGCCATGGGCAAAGGAAAGGTGTGGTAACCAAGGGGTACTCAGATGCAGAGCTTCTTCAGAACTACATTCCTATACATATAGCCGCCACTTGCGGGCATGTCACTGACAAGACAATGGGGAGGGGCCACAGCTGAAGAGGAGAATGAAAGAAAAGGAGGAACAGCCAAACAGCATCTAAAGCAGGAAAATGTGGACTGAATCAAGCCAGGTATGGAAGTTGGGGGCTGGCAATCAACAGCCCTTATGGTTGCTGTGCATATAGCTGAGTCCTCTTTATGGCCACAGTTCCATACAGAGTACCAGTCTTTGGTGGGAATCTCACTAGTTTGTAAATGATGTTATCGGTTTCTGTATGCTTGTTGGGGGAGGGTCACACATCATTTAAATAAATTTGAGATACACTTAAATTTAGAAAAGCACCTTCTGATTATTGGGAGTAAAACAATGACACTTACAAAACGTGTTCTCCTTGAAATGAGAGCATGTGTTGCGGTTGGGGAATACAAGCCACCCTGTTTTGACTGGGCAGTTTGGATGACCCTGGCCTTAAGGGGTTAAGTGGGTTACTGGGGAATTTTATATGTTGCCAATTTCGGAGGTGGGGTTTGTGCCTTTAAATACAGGTCGCCATTGCTGGGCGTCCTCTTGGCTTTTTGCACCGGATCAAGGAGCGGTTCACTTCTGGAGACGGTTGTATACTGCCTTGCTGAATTGATTCTGATTTGAGTCACTCTTTCCCTCTTTTGCTCCCTTATTTCCCCTAATTACTTTTCCACCCCTAAATCGTCTTATAGTTACCTATCCTTATTTCATTCCCCCTTTTTTTCTTACCCTCTTTATTTTACTAGCAAGGGAGTGGGCTGAGGGCGGGCCCCCCCCCTGCCCCGGGAGGCTTTGCCTCCCCGGCCTCCCGGCTGGAGAGAGACCCGCTTTGCCGGAGTCCCCCCGGGAGCGCCAGGTCCTTAATTTGATTTAAATTCTTGGTCGCGGCTGCGAGACGCCCCGTGTTTTCCCTTCCCCACCGCTTACCTGCTCCTTCCCGGAGTGCTCGGGCTGCCTGCCTCTCCGGTGGCGAGCGGCTTAGTCGGCTCGCAGACCGCGGTTTCGGCCTCCTCCTGCGGGCCTTTGGGCAGGCCCTGGGGTGGTTGCCGCACGCCTCTCCGGCGGCGCGCGGCTTCGTCGGCTCCCGGGCCGCGGCTTCGGCGGCGAGGCCTTTCATCCTCGGGCCTTTGGGCAGGCCCTGGGGTGGTTGCCGCGCGCCCCTCCGGCGGCGCGCGGCTTCGTCGGCGGGGCCTTTCATCCTCGGGCCTTTGGGCAGGCCCTGGGGTGGTTGCCGCGCGCCTCTCCGGCGGCGCGCGGCTTCGTCGGCTCCCGGGCCGCGGCTTCGGCGGCGGGGCCTTTCATCCCCGGGCCTTTGGGCAGGCCCTGGGGTGGTTGCCGCGCGCCTCTCCGGCGGCGCGCGGTTTCGGCGGCTCCCAGGCCGTGGCTTCAGTTGCGGGGCCTTTCCTGCGGGCCTGGTAGGCCCTGGGGGGGTAGCCGCGCGACTCTTGGCGGCGCGTGGCTTCGACGGCGCCCAGGTCGCGGCTTTGTCGGCGGAGCCTTTCCCGCCTGCCCGCTTCTGACCGGTGCGTTGAAGGTTTTGAGGCCCAGCGGTCGCCTTAAATCGGCGGTTTTGACCGCGTGACTCCCTGGGGCGCGCAGCGGTTCCCGTGCGCCTCTAGCGCAGCCTGCGCTCGCCCGTAACTGGTAATTGTGCTGAGTAATAGTCCGAGGCCCTCCATTTTGTCAGTGCCGAGTGCTGATACTTGTTGCCTTACTCCCCCTGGTGGCCATTCCTTTTATTGCGCCTGGGTGGCAATTGGATCTGCCCTGTGTTAGCTGCTAGTGGGCCTTCTCCCTTATTGGGCCTAGAGCAGCCATTTGGGGGCTGTTTGGTTAGGGATCTTTGGCTGGCTGCCTAAGCGGGCACAAGTTGATTGGTTTGATTGCTGGTTGGTTATACAGTTGCTTCGGACACGTGCTGCGCCTGTCCTGATTGTTCGCTTATTATTTTAATTTATTTTGTTTATTTTTGCGATTAATTGTATTTTTTCAGTTTTATCTTTAATTTAATTTTTATCTTAATTTGATTTAATTCAATTTAATTAATTTTATTATTTTATTTTGATTTATTCTATCTGATTTAGTTTTGTTAGGCCTTATTATTTGGCTGCTGTAGTGTTCATTTCTCTATTCCTTATTGTACAAACAGGACAACAAGAGGGCCTTTTGCTGTTGAGTTCCTTCATTGGAGCTGGTGGTATTAATTTATCTGATTTCTTTCCATTTAGCAGGTATGGCGCCTAAGAAAGCCGCTGCCCGTCCGGGCCCAGCTAGTGCCCCGAAGCGGCCTATTAGAGGCCCATCCCAGGCACTCCGGTCCCCCACTCCGGTTCAGCCACTGGGACGGGTTCAATCCTTGGTGGAGAGCATGGCCGGTGACCCAGCTGCCTTATCCCGCTTTGCAACTCAAATGGATGGTTTCCTTCATCAGTGTTCCACCCAGTCGTCTACATCTGCAAGGCGCCCTTCAACCGCAGTGGCACCATCCCCGGGCTCTCCGCCTTCTAGCGAAGATGGAGGAGAGGAGTCACCATCGGGGGGGTTTGCTTCTGGATCACCAGTCAACCCAGCCTTCTAACTTACCTGCAGGACGAGGCCGGTCTCGGAGGTCCGCTGGTCCCTCCAGGAGGGCCTCGGGGAGACACGGCCCCTCAGCGGCCTCGGTTCGCCGACGCGCCACCCCGCAGTTTTCCCCTGAAGTCCCTTCGGTGTCAGACCCCTCACGTGTTGTCTCTCCGCAGTCTCTTGCAGTTACAACCCCGTTGAACCCTGATTCTGAGTCTTCCATCGAGGACAGTCTCCCAGTCCCTGCCAGGAAGTCCTCGGGGGGTAAGCGTCGCCGCAAGAGTTCGTCGCGGAGGCGCTCAAAGAGGAGGAAGGACGAATCATCTTCCTCCTATTCTGGTACGTCATCCTCTGATTCAGATGGCGAGGGCACCGCCTTGCGGCTTTACTGGGGTTTTGGCGAAACGGCTTCGGGGCTTCCCCGGTGGGCTTGGGAGCGGAGGTCCAATACACATCGGGCGAAATATGGGGCGGTACTAGAATGTAGGGATGGCGCTTTGGTTCCCGACGTTAAAGTCTCAACCAATTCTGCCAGGGATATTATCCCAGGTTCGCATTTGTCTGCTAAATTGCGTTCTAGAATTTTGGATGGTCGCTATGTCGACATATTCCAATTGCTCCCACCTTCGGATGAGCAAGAGAAATCGGGCTCTTCATCTAAAAAACTCCATGGGGCCTCAGGCGGGGATAAGTCATTCGAGCATTGGCTCGACTGTTTCCAGGTCTTCGCTGGCGTGGTTTCTGCTGCGTATCCTAGGAGATCTCTTCATCTGATAATCTATTTATCTATTGTTCGCTCTGCTTTCACCAAAGCGGGTGGTAAAGCAGCGATCAAATATGATGAGAATTTCAGGCGACGCGCCGCTAAAATTCCCACCGCTCGCTGGGATCGTAAAGATCTCGATGTGTGGACTACTCATGTGGCTCCGCTCATAGACAAAAAAGCCACGGAGCAGCAGAAGTCTAGGTTTCCTCCCGTTGGGGCGGGCCGCCGTTTTGTATGCTGGGATTTTAACAAGGGCTCCTGCCAGCGTGCGACGTGCAGATTTGCCCACTTGTGTGAGAAATGTAGCGGAACACATTCGGCAACCGCATGTTTTAGTGGTAGACGGCCCTTTCGTGGAGCGAGAGGGGGTTCTCAACAACCCCCCAAAGCGGCGCCCCTTCCCTCAACCTCAGGTACAGGAAAATAACGTGTTGTCAGCCCTGGCTTACACCCCTGTGCATTTGTCGGCCCTCCAAGCCTGGCTGCAATCTTACCCCGATAAGGTTGCGGCACGTTACTTAGTTGATGGTTTTTCTGTTGGTTTTAGGATTCCGGTAGCCACGCCTCCCGCGGCACGGAATCCCGTTAATCAGAAGTCAGTTTTTGAGCTCCCTGCAGTAGCTCGGAAGAAGATTGCAAAAGAGGTAGCCATGCATCGTATGGCTGGTCCTTTTGATATTCCCCCGTTTCCTAACTTGCACGTATCTCCGCTTGGTATAGTTCCAAAAAAGGCCCCGGGCGAATATCGCTTGATACATAATTTATCACATCCCGTGGGTACTTCAGTCAATGATGTTATTCCTCAGGAACTGTGCTCTGTGAAATACGCCTCCCTTGATCAAGCGATCAAGATGATTAGGAAATTCGGCCATGCCGCTTTATTGGCGAAATGCGACATTGAATCGGCATTCCGTTTGTTGCCAATTCATCCTGAGGATTTTTGGCTGCTAGGTTTTCAGTTTGAAGGGAAATACTATTTTGACAAAGCCATGCCTATGGGTTGCTCCATAGTGTGCGCTGCTTTTGAATCATTTAGTACATTTTTAGAGTGGGCCCTCAAAAGAAAGACTGGTTTGGGCGGAGTCACGCATTATTTGGATGATTTTTTATTGGCCTCAGCTCACGATACCGGCAATTGCTCGGTGTTGCTGCATGCATTTGCTGAGCTCGCGCAGGAACTGGGCGTTCCGCTCGCAGCCGAAAAAACGGAGGGTCCGTTGACCCAGCTCACCTATTTGGGCATCCTGCTGGATACTGTGGCCCAAACGTCCAGCTTGCCAAAGGATAAGCTGGTCGCGTTGAAAAAGGTTATAGAGGAATTGCTTCCCTTAAAAAAGGCGTCCCTTAAGCAACTCCAGTCGTTATTGGGGCACTTGAATTTCGCCTGTAGGGTAGTGGCGCCTGGGCGCCCTTTTTGTTCACGCCTGGCGCGTCTCACTGCGGGGCTGAAGGCCCCGCATCACCGGGTTCGCCTCTCCAGTGAGGTCAAGGATGATCTCCTGATTTGGCTTCAGTTTTTGCAAGATTTCAATGGCGTCTCCTTATGGCAAGACACCTTGAATCTGCATAATGATTTTCAGGTCCATTCGGACGCTGCAGGTTCCTTGGGCTTTGGTTTATACTGGAAAGGCAGATGGTGCACCAAGCGTTGGCCACCCGCCTGGCAGGGTGAAGCCATTACGCGGGATCTAACTTTTCTTGAGTTTTTTCCCATTGCAGTGGCGGTGCACTTGTGGGTCGATGATTTCAGGGATCGTCGCGTTTGCTTCTGGACTGACAACCAGGCGGTGGTGAGCGTGTTGGCTAAACTGTCGTCACGCTCTCCCAGGGTGTCGGCCCTTTTGCGGGTTTTCGTATTACATTGTTTGCGTTGTAATATAGTGTTTTCTGCACGGTTCATTCCTGGGGTGTCTAACGAAATTGCTGATGCTCTGTCCCGTTTTCAGATGGAGCGGTTCAGACTTCTAGTTCCAGAGGCCCAGGAACGTCCGGAATATTTCCCGGATCATCTTTGGAACCTTGGCAGCAATTAGTTTTTCAGGGAGTAGCGGCATCTATTTCCCCTTCTACTCTCCGGTCATACACTAAGGCTTGGGATGATTTTCGTAATTTTTCACATATGCCGGCCGATGAGGATAGGGGGGGTCCACCTTCCTCCTCCCAGGTGTTGAAATATTTGGCGCACTTGTTTCAGTTAGGGCGTGCGGCCAAGACAATTAGAATGCAAGCGGCTGCCATTGCATTTTTCTGTAAATCGTTCTTCGATGTGGATCCTTGCGCAAAGTTTGTGGTTCGCAAGGCCCTGGAAGGTTGGAGTAGAATGTGTCCTCCCCGCCCAGCTTCTCGGTGCCCCATTTCATTTAACTTGTTAACCAGGATGCGTAAAGCGCTACGGATTGTATGCTGGTCCAAATATGAGGCCCGCCTGTTTTCGGCGGCTTTCTCTATCGCCTTTTTTGGTGCCCTACGGGTGGGTGAGCTTGTGCTCGAGGTTCACAGGGATGGTACTTCTAGGGGTCTGCTCTTACAGGATATGCAGCTGTTACCTGAGGAGCTGAGAATTACTATCAGGAACTCGAAAACGGATCAGAGGGGCAAGGGAGCTCTTATTCGTCTCCCTGCTACGAAGGAAGCAGGCCCTTGCCCTGTGAAGGATGTTAGGAAGTTCCTGGCGGTTCGCTCATCAGGGGATGGCCCATTGTTGACACATGAGGATGGATTGCCCTTATCTAGGCGCCAGTTTGCAATGGTGATGCGTAAAACAATCACGGCCTGTGGGGAATCGGCTACTGGTTTTGCCCCTCATTCCTTTAGGATTGGGGCGGCCACGACTGCGGCGCACTGGGGTCTGTCTGCCAATAGAATCATGGACCTGGGTCGCTGGAAATCAAATGCGTATAGGGGCTATGTACGTTAGAGTTGTAAGTACGCTGACATTTTGTTTGCTTGTCTACCCCAGGTTTAGCGGCCGTCCGCGTCTGGATGGTGGGACACAGTATCGTGCACTGGGCTGGCATTGAAGCTCGTCAGTCCGGATTGGGAGCAGGTCTCGGCCTTCCTCCACATGTCCACGTGTCTTGGCTGTCCAGGCGAGGGATGCGCTGGTTTGAGTTCCTGCCGCTGGTTCGGAGGCAGATGCTTTTGGAAGGGCCGCCCACGGCTATTGTAGTGCAACTGGGCGAGAACGATCTAGTTGACATGGACTGTCGTTCATTATGGTTGGCAATTTTGAGCGATCTGGAAGTGCTGCGGGCAATGTTACCTACAGCAAAAATATTTTGGTCAAGGCTGTTGCAGCGGCGTGTGTGGAGGGGCAGTCGTTGCCCAGCCGCCACCGAGAAGGCCAGGAAGCGCATCAATGCTGCGGTGGCAAGAAAGATCTTGGAGCTGGGTGGTGAGGTGATTTCCCACCCCGAGATTCTTTTTCGGGTTGGATCCCTCTTTAGGGATGATGGAGTACACCTGTCGGCCTCTGGGAATGAGGTTTGGCTAGGTGCGGTGGTGGCTAAGCTGAGGTCTTGGTTGGGTCTGTGAGTGGTTTGGCGGTGAGCTTAGGGCTCTGTGGCGGTTAGGCATTGGTTAAAATTTGGTTGGTAGAGGGGTAAGTGCCTACCCCTCCAATGGTGGCGAAAAGGGAATTCCGTTAAAGGAATCCAGGGGCTTGCCATTCTTTCGTCCTTGTCCCTGGAATCGGACCTGGGCCGTGCAAGCCCCACCGGAACATGAGGGTGAAAAAATGATGGTTCGAAGCCCAGCCTCATTTTCTCACCCAATACTTGTTTCCCATGCTGGGTTCCGCTGGTATCCGGAAGTCAGCTCTGTCCCTGGGCATGGACAGATAGTCATAACCAATGCCTAAACAACCACTCACAATTTCTGTATTTAAATAAAGTTGTGGCCAAAATTATGCCAAAAACCTTAAACAAAAATTAATGTGTGAAGTGTGCTTTCTTTCTGGTGGGGGTGGCATTGTGGGACTCGACACGCAAAACGTGTTCTCCTTGAAATGAGAGCATGTGTTGCGGTTGGGGAATACAAGCCACCCTGTTTTGACTGGGCAGTTTGGATGACCCTGGCCTTAAGGGGTTAAGTGGGTTACTGGGGAATTTTATATGTTGCCAATTTCGGAGCTGGGGTTTGTGCCTTTAAATACAGGTCGCCATTGCTGGGCGTCCTCTTGGCTTTTTGCACCGGATCACCCGCCCACCCTCCCTTCAAGGGGGGGGGGTTTGGTTTGCTTGACCTTGCTATGCCTGTCATGGGGTCGCCCGCCTTGGTGCGGGGGCCTGGTAGGAATTTACCATTTGGCAAATTGGCTGGTGCCATTTGGGTTTTGCCTACTACTTAGCAAATCGTCACAACTTGTAAGGTTGGCGGTTAGGCATTGGTTAAAATTTGGTTGGTAGAGGGGTAAGTGCCTACCCCTCCAATGGTGGCGAAAAGGGAATTCCGTTAAAGGAATCCAGGGGCTTGCCATTCTTTCGTCCTTGTCCCTGGAATCGGACCTGGGCCGTGCAAGCCCCACCGGAACATGAGGGTGAAAAAATGATGGTTCGAAGCCCAGCCTCATTTTCTCACCCAATACTTGTTTCCCATGCTGGGTTCCGCTGGTATCCGGAAGTCAGCTCTGTCCCTGGGCATGGACAGATAGTCATAACCAATGCCTAAACAACCACTCACAATTTCTGTATTTAAATAAAGTTGTGGCCAAAATTATGCCAAAAACCTTAAACAAAAATTAATGTGTGAAGTGTGCTTTCTTTCTGGTGGGGGTGGCATTGTGGGACTCGACACGCAACAAGTTATCTGAACCAATGATAGGTGATAGAAAAGTAACCTGTTCTTTCTTGTCACCGATTCCTTCTCTTTTAGTAACTATGGGGGCGGGGGTTACTTGTTGGTAATCTAAATTACTTCCTTTTAGGCTTTATTTCTCTTCCTGCTTCTTTTCCAACTTCAGTCAGCTAGAATCTCCATGATGGCAATATGTGCTCAGAAAGGCTTTGTTTCCTTGGAGTAATAAACTTTAAGCATTCTTTCTCTTTCAACCAGCAGTCTTAATAGACTATTTATTTCTGTTCCCTGCTTCAGTATATTCATCAAACTACAAAACTGGTAAGAGCATGGTGCTTCTCTTTCCCCCCTCCCACCACTTTTAAACAGAAATATGTATCAAAGTATTAACCAATTATGTTTGTGCATTTCCACATTATACTATTTACAGGTGTTCTTATGGCCACGACTGACTGCTTACAACAAAACACTGATGTACTACAAGTTTCCTTATGGAAGAATATTGCCAATGCAAGCTGCTGATGGCTTCAATTCAAAAAAGAAAAGGTATTCTAGTTTACATCTTCCCTCTTCACGCATCCTGCCTGACAAGGTTAAGTATTCAGCTGTGCATCTCTTATTAAGACACATGGGGATAGCATAGACATATTGCATGTTTCTTATTCTTAGGAAACAAGGCTGCAGTCTTCTTCATCTTTTGGTTTTATGCTTAGATCACAAGTGATATGCAGTCTACTGTGTCCACTTTTACAAAACCAGCTCCAATTGTCCTTAATTTAAAAACATTCCTGTTTACCTAGGCTTGTAATGGATGAAAGATACGGGCAACCTTGACATTGTAAGCTGTGAGGCACCAGCTAAGGAGCCTGATCAAGTTCAGGATTAAGAGCAGCCAGCTGGTGATCAGGAGACCACTGCACATGAAACCTCAGGACAGAAGTCACCAGAAGAAAGTCCCACATAGGCACCTTTCCCTGAGGAACCTGCTGCTTATGGTCACACTTTATCAGTCCAGTGGCACAGAGAGTTCTCTAGAAGAAGATGGAGCCTGGATGAGGTGGGATGGAGACAGGTTTAAAAGGCCACAGTGTGCTCCCAGCAAAAGTTGCTCACTTAGAGCTATCTACGGTCCTGCAACTTCCAACCCACCTTGCCTTGCCTCTTTCTCCACAGGATCCAGCACTGGACTAGAACCTGACAGCAACATCCATGGGGTGCATATTTCCCCCATATATCCCAAAGGACACTGGAGGATGTGGCTTTCCAGTCTTTCTGAGAAAGGCAGAAGCATA
Organism: Podarcis melisellensis; assembly: GCF_964234715.1. Classification (NCBI taxonomy): domain Eukaryota; kingdom Metazoa; phylum Chordata; class Lepidosauria; order Squamata; family Lacertidae; genus Podarcis; species Podarcis melisellensis. The sequence continues at coordinate 71,461,129 of NC_138528.1, read as the reverse complement.
GTGAAACAAAATCATGTCCCTGTTGCTTCTGCTCTGCATAACATCCAAAGCCACTCACTGCCCTAGCCATTACTGAGATTAAAATACCCAAAACAAAAAAATCAGATCAATAGAAGTACTTAGAAGATCTAGCAATCTCACATACAATGGTAAAATGAAGAATACTACTTGTATTGAATCCATTCTGTTTAGTACAATTGGTCCTTGGCCAATGTTTAAACATCATCAATTCTCGTTTTCAAATATTATAGCGTCCACAATACCTTTTGGAAAATGACTTGTTTCCTATTTATCCCATGAGGACCAATAGCATCAATCAATGTATGCTAATGTTTGCAAGCATTTCCAGAGATGAAGGCCAGAAAAGAAACACATCGTTCTAAAATAGCAGGGACTGATAGCAAACCTAGTATAATAACAAGATGCCTATGGATGGTCCTGCTACCTATCCCAAAGCTTGTGATGGGACTTCCATGTGGTTTCTATATATGTGGCAATTCTTCAGTAAATATGTGTGCAAATAATAAAAGAAAATATGAAAGCTCTTGTTTTTGAAAAATTTAGAAAAAGTTCCAGCCCTGCAGAGAAAGTAGCAGCTTACAGCTTCCCTTCTTTTTCTTTTTTTCAGTGGTGGGAATTAGAAAAAGGAATATTATTTCAGCTGCCTATGTCTCAGCATAAGTATCATCACATCATCAAGGAAATGAGCTCCGCCAATGTACAGAACTTTTAAGTGCACATAAATTATAATAGGCTTGATGGATTGATTATGTCTTAATTATGTTGATTATGTCTATTAAAATAATTCGGCTTCTGATTATATTTCCCCCTTGTATACACTATAATTGCAACTCTCTAGAACTATGTTGTTACTTTTGCTGAAAAGTTATCCTTACAGAATGATCCTAAAACAACTATGGACAAGGTCCTGACAGATAATTATCCGAAAAAGGTAATGAAAAGGAACACTATGACATCACGCTTAGCAAAAATCCTTGCAAGAGTGACCTGATTTTGAATGTGAGGGTAGCATGGAAGAGAAACCAAAAACATTGTCCATTTTTACCATTAAAACACACGGTTGTTTAATCTTCCCATTTGCTTTGTCCTGCTCACCTTTCCCCTCAATTCATTGAATATAATAACATGTATATTGTTCATTATAGGCTTTCAAACTATACAAATAAGTTTCTAGCAGGTGGGTTGGGCTAGTCTTAGTAGGAGCAAAATGACTATTGAACCCTACTTGCCCCAGTCCAAAGGAAACATGTGCTTATGGAGTCTGGTCATGTTGCGATTCCAGACTGGCAATGGTGGCTGGCCGCAGAGAAGAGCGGGTGCAGAGAGCCATTTCAGATGGTAATGTTGTCCTTTCATGGAGGTCTTAACCACACTTACCTTTACTCCACTCATTCTAGGCATGGCCCGCACCTTAAAGCTCTGTCTCCAAGTTCTGCCGTTTTTTTTGCTCCAGAGATTTCCCTGCAACAGCTCGCTCTGTAAACCTCCATCAGAGCAAGCAGCAACCGGCAGAAAACCCAAACTGACGATGGCTCCGACTGAGTGCTAGTTTGGTGGGGGGAGGGGGATGCTTGGATATGGAGCTTTTAAGCACAGACCGGTGCCTAGAAAGAGCAGGGCAAGAGATAAGTGTGAATAAGCCCAAAGTCACAATGCCATAATGGAGGCACCTTTACTTGAACATTTTATTTCCCACAATCATTCAGATAGGTAAAGGGACCCCTGACCATTAGGTCCAGTCATGACCGACTCTGAGGTTGCAGCGCTCATCTCGCTTTATTGGCCGAGGGAGCTGGCGTACAGCTTCCGGGTCATGTGGCCAGCATAACTAAGCCGCTTCTGGCGAACCAGAGCAGCACATGGAAACGCCGTTTACCTTCCCGCCAGAGCGGTACCTATTTATCTACTTGCACTTTGACGTGCTTTCGAACTGCTAGGTGGGCAGGAGCCTGGACCGAGCAACGGGAGCTCACCCTGTTGCGGGGATTTGAACCGCTGACCTTCTGATCGGCAAGCTCTAGGCTCTGTGGTTTAACCCACAGTGCCACCCACATTCAGATACTGATTTATTATTCACTGTTTTATGGGTCAATCATAGGAGAGTTGGTATAAGACAAGATTTGGAACGGCGGTTACGCCAACAAGAAACCTGTTTCATCTACATGTTCAACTCTGTTCATCCGGGGGGACTGAATTCTGAGTTAGATTTCCATTGTTTTATTTAATTGCATTATCTACCATGATCCACTGACTGGATGGGGTTCTGTTTTCATCTGGTTGTCAGGCATTCTTGCATGTTGTGCTGTGTCTTTAATTTCCCTTACAGTATATTAGTTTCACCTGTGGCTAACTATATTATATTCTTTACAATTTGTTACTAGCATCAGTGACTACAGTATCATATGAGCACTGATCTAGAGCATATTTTCTACAGCGTTTATATTTGCTTACATTTAAGTTTGGGTATGTATTTTAGTTGTACATATTGTATTATGCATTTTATTTTATACAGATGCAGGTTTCGTCGCATGTATATTGTAATTTCAGCTTGTTAAGAAATTGAACTGCATCCTTATCATATTAATTCTTACAAGTCTGGCTGATGAAGAATTGCTCAAGATCGGCTGATGAAGCATTGAACAATCAGTTATTTGGAACCTCTGTTCCGGCGATATTTGGTGACAGATTATGTATATATCAAACTTTTGAATTAGTCTACCGCGACTGGTGAAGAAGATTTAGAGACTTTGGTTGTAATTTCTGATCATTTGTATTAGTCTATAAATAGTGTTTAGTGCCATTGTTATTGGCCATCGTGTTGTGTTATATTGTTCAGCTGGAGCAGCTTCAAAGCATGGCACCTTTTTTAAAAAAACGGTGCAGGAAGGGCCCACATGTCACTTCCTGTGCAATTCTATGCACAAAGTGGCTGCACCCAACAGTACAACACCAGACTCCAAATTGTATCACAAACTACAATCCATGGATACCAGTCCCTAGATATATAGTTCCAGCTGGGTTCAATTGTTTTGGCCCACTAGAGTGTGTGATGAAAGACAAAAAGTGTTATGAGAAGTTTGGAACAGCCTTTTATGAACATAACACCATATAGTGTCATGAAAATCTCTCACCTCTTATTGTTGCTGTATTCCTTGGCTGTTTATATCCTCCTGCTGAAGATGAGATTAAATAAAGCTGTATGTAAACAAAGCAGATCAGTCATAGGAGCAATCTGCTGTCATTCTGAATTAAATGCATGGGTAATCTTACAGCAATTAACTGACTTCTGCTGAGTGATGAAGAGAGCTAATGTCCTGCAAACTGCCTATATAATTCTTTTAAGAAGGAATTCCTTAGGAGGTGAAATGCTCCATGTCAGTAGTACAGACTTCCAAGATTTTGAATGTTAGTGGAATGTGGTCCTACAACTGCACTAGTGCACACTCAGAATGGACTCACAACCAATCTAAACAGTAACATGGATTAGTTGTACGCTGGATGTACAAACAGATCCCATAATTTGCAAGGCAGACCCCACAGTTTAGCAGTCTTGCTTCCTCTTATCCTCTCCACTCTTGGAGTTCTGTTGGTCAGGTTTCCTTTGCCCAATTCAGGATGCTCCTTGCAAAAAGGGATAATTTAATTGTTTTATGGTCTTCTAGCCTAACTTTTTGCATGAGTTTCAAGGCAGCAATCTACCAAGGTAGATAAAGCAAAACAACATCGTTTTAAAACAACACCATTAAACACCATAATTAAAATGGCAGCAGAAAGCTTAACAGTGGTAAAACAAACAAGAATAAGACATAAAGACATGTGGATGTGTGCCAACAACCCAAATAGCATATCGTATACCATTTGGAGAATGCTACTTGGTGCTCCAAGCATATATGTTTGGGGTAAGAGTTCCTTGATTTGAATGCCACCACCAAGAAGATTGTCTCTTCCTAATCCAAATACACCTATTGGGACATGCACCTCCATATAAATCAAAGTAGTAATTAAAATCCTCTAATAATAATAAAAACCTATAATGGAAAAACAAAAGCAGATCACTTTCACTGAAGATAAAAATTGGCCACACTTCCAAAGCAGATTGAAAGATGTCAAATGTGTGGGGTGAGTCATTTTTCATATGACTCTTCCTGAAGTCAACATGCTTTACTGATGCATTAAAGCAAAGATATTTAAAATCCCGTCATCAATTATCTGAAGTATATATTAGGCTTATTGGATTTTGTATGGCATTCAAAGTGTCTAGGGTTGGCAGGCAACTTGCCAATCAATTCTATGACAGTGCATAAAACAAGTATTTGACTTGGCGATGATTTAATGATAATAAGTATTTTGTTTTTTAGATTTATCTTCATTAGCTGCCTGGCAGTACATTGCAACAAAAGTCTGGTTGTTGTGTGATAGCAATTCCAGAACCTGTTATGCACTAAAAACAAGAAAGGAACAGCACCCACACAGTCCTAAATACTGCAGAAGACAATGACAATGACTTCTCCCATCACTGTTGCCTTCACCCGTTTACATGGATTTTACATTCAAATCAAATCAATGTCAGACTATTTTTGTCTTATCAAGAGGATACTGCTTCTGCATCTCCTGCCTCCTTTGAGACATATGTTTAAAAGTTCACAGACATGCCACAGAGAGGTCATGTTCTCCCTGTCTCTTTTTCTTAATGACAAACAAGTCAGAGAAACAACAGATGATGTCCTATTGCTTTGAGACATGTACAGTGGTGTTATCAGAACTTCTTGAGAATTTATATTCAGTGTAATTTAGACTTTCATTGCTCTGTTGATCCAAGACACACTAATCTTTTGCTTTAAAAATATTAAAATATTGTTTACCAAATGCAAACACAAGGCTCCTTGAGTTCTTAAACCAGTATAAGATTGCAATCCTATACCCATAAGAGTAAGCTCCACTGAACTCAGTGAGACTTATTTTGAGTAGATACGTACAGTATTGTGCAGTGAATCTGTAGCGTAGATCTGCTTTTGAAGTTGAAATATTGCAGGTTATCCCCCTGTTTTAATTAAGTGAGCCAAAAAGGAAATCAGATTGCTACTTCAAGGAAGGGATTTCTTACTTAAAATAGGTTCAAAAATGGAAGCTTTATATGAAGTTGAGGCATGACTTAATAATCTGTACTTCCAGCCATCTTGAAACACATTTGGAGAGATAAATAACTGCTATCAAAATATATCAGGGTTTCAATGCACAGTATCCTCAAGGATCCGTTCCCAACGTTCAGCATGACAGCATAAATGACTATATCACCTATGAATACTCCTTCTCCTACTCCTATGAATACTGTAAATATAAAAAGGAAGAGCTGTAGCCAGCTGCCACTTTTCTGGCATTTATTATTCAGGATTCACCCACTGTGTTCCCCAGAAAAATATGTTTTTGTTTGTGTGACTGCAAGTCATGGGTCTATAGAAGGGGAAAGTGGGTGTTAATCATATGATGCAATGAATGGGGTAATCTATTTTGCTAAATCAATCATAAGCAAAGGAACAACATACAGTTCTTTAATCTGGTCTGTTCTTCAGTCAACAGAAGCACTACAATTCTTCTCATAAAGTTCTGTAAGTCAACAAGTCACCTTATTAAAAGGGATATCACACGAACCCTTTCCTGATACAACAGATGTTGATACAAATGAGAGTTCCTGATACGGTTCATTTTGTAACAATCATCCATTCCCATTACTAGTACAGTGGTACCTTGGTACTTGAACGGCTTGGCTCCTGAAGAAATCAGTTCCCGAATGCTGCAAACCTGGAAGTGAGTGTTCTGGTTTGCAAACTTTTATCGGAAGCCGAACTTCCGACTTGGCTTCTGCAGCTTCCGCTTGAGTGCAGGAAGCTCCTGCAGCCAATCGGAAGCCCCGCCTTGGTTTTCGAACTGTTTCGAGAGTTGAATGGACTCCCGGAATGGATTAGGTTCAAGAGCCAAGGTACCACTGTATTTTTTCATTGTCAGAGAGTGTATAGAGAAGAATACAGAATCATATATGCAGGCTAAATAATGGCCATCCGTATATGCAATGTCCTGGGCCAGCCCTACCAGTAGGTAGAGTGAGGCAGTCACCTCAGGAGGCAGCCGCTAGAGGTGTGGGGAGGCAGAGTTGGAGAAGAGAGCAGTATGTGTACATGGCCTGCCCTCTACCTGCTAGAATAGTCTGCTGTCTTCAGGGGTAGTGTTGGTGTTCAGGGGTGTTAGTGTTCAGGGGTGCAGAAGTAAGATTCAGCTATCTTCAACACATGGGCTGGGGAGAGGTGCCAAGCTGGGCAGCAGAAAGACTCGGGCCTGCCCTGAAAACAGCTGCTAAACTATTCTACAATAAAACATGCAGATTTTAATAGTATTCCTCAAAGAAATTAACTTGTGACACGATGCTCTTGTTCTAAATATTTACTGCAGTTTTGATATAATGTCATTCTTTGGAATACCATGGCAGTATCCAAAAAACTTATTTGTTGACTCAGAAATTATTAAAGATCAGGCTGTTCTTCTATAAATACTTAATTAATAAACTCATGGACTCTTAATGAAGCAATCTGTCAAACTAATTTGTTAACGTAACTGTATTCTTGAGAGTTTATATATCAGATTCTATTTCTGTTCAAAAACTGTCCAAAGGGACATGTGAGCATCAGAGAGAAATGTGGATGTGGCCCTAGAGCAGGCACCCCCAAACTCGGCCTTCCAGATGTTTAGGGACTACAACTCCCATCATTCCTAGCTAACAGGACCAGTGGTCAGGGATGATGGGAATTGTAGTTCCAAAACATCTGGAGGGCAGAGTTTGGGGGTGCCTGCCCTGGAGCTTTGCTCAGATTTCATTTGCGATGTTCTCTTAAACCTTACCATACCTCTGCTTGCTTCAATTTTCTTTTGCGAGGCAATACTGCTGGTACTGGAAAGCTGCTCTTGCTTGTTTCTTTCTTTGTAACTGGCATTCTATACCTCATCACTATCTCTGGTCTGGACTTGGAGAGAGAGCCTGTTTGACTTAGCACTGATGAAAGGGATCTGAACAAGTGGGCAGCCCCCTTACTTGGAAGAAGATGAGGCTTCCTAACAATGTCGAAGTTGGATCTGAAGCAAAGCTGGCTGCCTGTTCAATGGTAGGTTCCTCTGAGTTTTTATTCTATATAGGATGAGTTTGAAAAGTGTTGGCAACCATCACTTCCATTACTCAGGACTGCTTTTACACCTACACACTTGGAAGCCTTGACATGTGCACAAGTGGTGCCCACTGCTACACATCTTTGAAGTAGTTGCATAAGCTCTCTGTGTAGAGTTTGATAGAATTCTGTTGCGAAAGAACATAAGGTCATCATATAGGGTGACCAAAGCTGTTACTGTGCCCAAACCAGGCCAAAACCCTGATTGAAATGGATGTAGAAAATCAGTTTCCTCCAAGAGCGCCTTGTTCTGATCCACAAGCACCTGCCCAAGAACCTTGCCCAAATAATGTCCTTGGGAAGAGAAAAATATTACAGTTAGGTATCTTGGAGCAATCCATTGAAAATGGACCATGAAACGGATTTCCTTCTTTTGATCCCCATCGCAGCATGGACTCCCGCTGCGCCCATCAAATGCCTGGGAGTAGAAGGTAGTCTTGACCTGGCAGGGAAGAGCAAAAGAAGAGGCCCTCTGTGTTGTCACCGCTCTTCAAATCTCTGTCACAGGGACACCGGGAGGAGAGCACCTAAACTACAGATGCTTTAAAACCACAACATATAACATTTCCCACAATCCCAGCATAATGAAGTCATGCAATGTTTCGTATTCCCAGGGGGCAGCTGTGGCCCAGAGTGCCTATAATCAGCTTGGGCTGAGTTGTCGTCAGCTATACCTAATACTATAAGATAGACCTTGCCCACTGCCATTCATGCTATGGTGACATCCAGACTCTGTGAGCAACTGAGCAGCTTTTTCTGTCACCAAGGATGCAATGCAGAACCCTGCAGCTGGCAGGAAGTTGTACAGATTTCATTGGCCCATATATGTTGTTAACATGCTGCAGTCTTCTTGTATGCTTGCTGGGTTGCAAATCCCACTGATCTCAGTGGGACTGGCTTCCAAGGAAATACAGGTAGGGCTGGGCTGAGTGTGTTAACTTTACTCAGAATCTTGCTTGCTATAGCATAGATAGACAGTGAGATCAGATACAAGAGATGGCCCCTGTACCTTTAAGAGTTCTGCAGAAGAAGGATTTTGTCATGTGCCTTCAGGGGTGAGAATGAAAAGTGTTCAGCCACCATGAAAATGAGGTCGTTGATATTTTAGCCAGCCAAGAATGCACAAAAGTCTATGAATTGAAAAGGAACTATTTCAATGAACCCAGGAGCAAAGGACAGCCAGTCCCTTTGGGCTCCCTTTGACTGCTGAGGCCAGTGGAAACCAGTAAGCAGATAATAGCCTGCAAAGGATGCAACTGCAGCAAGCGGAAAGCAAAATTTGGAATATAACGGAAGACAAGGAAAGTAACAAAGGACATTTTGCTGTTCTTATCTTCCAACTGCACTGCACCACAGTGCAATAATATACATGCCTATTCAGAAGTATTGAGTTTGTGAGATTTACTCCAAGGTAAGAATGTATAAGATTGCAGCCTGAATCAATTAGGGCAACCTTAGAATGCCATATGTAATTACAGTCCCACCTATAGAGAAGTAAATATTCCAAAATTGTGCCCTCATCAAATTGCCAACTAGGATGCCAACTTGGTTAAAAATGATAGTCACATCATTTCCACTCCATCATTCCCTCTAAACTGCAGGTATGGGGTGCACTAAGAAAACTACAGGTCCAGCGCTGCTAGAAGTTAGCTTATAGCTGTAGCCACTCAACAAGACCCAACCCCTCAGAACCACCCCTTTGCCTCAGAGGATGTTGGTGGGAGCAGACGCCTGGCACAACACCAGAGAAGAGAGGATGAACTTAGGGCCTTGTTTTTCCCCAAAAAATAGATTCAATCAGTGGCATAATTTGTTTGGAACGGTGCATATGGTCCCAACCCAAGGGTCTGATCCTCACACACTGTCCTTCAAGTGCTAGATGCAGCAATCAAAAGAGCTACACTCCTTTCTCCCTTCCCTCCCTTTTCTGTTGCAGAGATCTTGTCACCCTAAATCACATAACACTCTTTTGTCCCAACCAGAAAGGCATGTGAATACAGAAGGTAATCTCGATCATCCACATTACAATGGGATGACTGTGAGAAACTCAACCAGTACAGTTGAAAGGTTTGCTGAATTAATCAGAGTATGTATACAGTATTAAACAGCAGCTGTAATTATAACATGGGAGACATTTCCCCCTTTTCTGTAAGGAAATAGCCTTTCATAACCCACGTACAGTTCCTGTTAAAAGTCAACAGCTCTTCTGTGACCTGTTGCTTTGGAAGAGTTAAGGCAATCATTTTCACACAAGTTGCTGAGTCCAAATTGTTAGCTTCCCTCTAACCGTTATATATAAAACTCTTGGGATCATTTAGCAATGATTTATTTTTGCCAGAGGACAGGTCATACTACAATTTTGCTTCTTTCTTACAGTTCCTGCCAACTTACAACATATGGACCTTGTTTGGTGTAAATCAGTAATCTGATTGTCTTGTTATACTCACAAATTAATGTGTGTAATTTGAACCAGCATGCTTCCATTGCAAACAAGAGGTTCAAAGTTTATCTGGAGGCCAAGCTGTAAAAAAAAAAAAATCCATGTTCATTTTACTGTAAGCTGTAGTCCACAGCAAGGATCTGAAAAGAACAGTTACTATCTTTATAAATGATATTTGAAACAATCCTCATAAAAAGTCTGTGATAATCTTGTTTTTCTCTTTTTCCCAGCCTGGCAAATGGGTCTTTATTGCAAGTGTCTACATATTAGGGTTTTAGTCTTGTTTTAAATGTATTTGCGAGTTTTTTGTTTTGTAGAGTTGGACGGGACCACAAAGGGAATCTTGTCTAACTCCCTGCAATGCAGGAATCTTTTGCCCAATGTGGGACTCAAACCCACAACCCACGAGTCTCATGCTTCACCTACTGAACTATGCAAGCTATTTATACGTTTTAGTCAGTTTTTTTCTGGTGAAATTACTGTGGGACTCTGGCTGGGAGTCACCTAATAACACACCCCACCAGCAGAAGCCTGTGCAAAGACTTCTGCTAGGGCAATGGTGGCACATCTGAAGGCACCAGCACTAAAAGCTGTTGGGCACTAGTTAAATACCTTATCTGCTTAGGCATTAGACTTTAGGTTATTTTTGGAAATGTAGCCTTTTATAAATTTTGTTTTTGTTTTTTAAAAAACTGTCTTGTTGCATTTTGTTATATTTATTCATTGATTTTGAATTGTATTTTGTAAGTTGCATGAATTAATTTTATTCGCCCCTTTGGATACCACCCTGAAATCTTTCGATGAAGTCTGGTTATGAAATATTTTAAACAAACAAGCCGACTTTCTGCTCAGAACTTTGTGTGCAGAATCTAATCTAGAGCTCATGGACCTGCTGACTCCCTTCTGCCTACAAGCCCCTTCTCTCAGATTTAATGTGTGCTGCATAGAACATTCATATCAAAACTTGAAAGCTTTCCCATCTTAAGTGTTTGTGGTTTGTAGTATCCCCATCTCCAAGCTTTCATGGTTTTTAAAAATATCTGCAGAAAGAAAAGCGGTGCCCTACTTCTGCTGGTTAGGAAAGGATAGTTCATAACACATTTTGCCCAGGAGTCATCACCAATATAGTCCATGGAGAAAACCATTCATTGTCAACACACCCTGATAATTGGCATGGCCACACTTCCTTCCGAAAAAGGAAGGTAACTTTCTTTACACCAAAGATAGACAGGACTCATTGAGACAGTAGCCTTTGTTTTTTCTGTGCTACTCTAATAATGTTGGAAAATCTAGGCCAGGATTAATCCAAGTGCCCTCCAGTTGTTGGATTAAGGGTCAGATCACTCCTGACCATTGGTCATGTTGGCTGGGGCTGACAGGTGTTGGAGTCCAGCCACATCTGGAAGCTACCTCTGATCTAGCTTATGCTGGAAGGATCATGGTGTGGACACTTCTCACACCAGTGTCACCCATGCTGGAAACTAATGTAATGCTGCAATAAGAAGAAATCATAGTGTCAGCCTCTCCCATCTGGTTGCAGACTTGGGACTTCTTCATTCATTCTTTTATTGAAAATGCCACATGCCCTCACATGTCCTCTACAGACATATTGACAAAACAGCACATGCTTTATGTCTCCTGGCTACACCAACAAAAACCATTCAGATAAAAATTGTGGCAACTCCAGCGCAAACTGTTGATTATACCATACTACAAAACTGAAGAGTTATGATGCAGGTAGATCATTCATAACGTAGAGCTTGGACCTTTGACCAACACTGAAGCACATGAAGAAAGCTAACTCTTCTCAAAAATGAAACCCCTTTTCAACATCTTGCACTTCCGAGTGTTCCATAAATGCAAATATTTCTGCTTGCCAGACAGAACAAAGTCCCCTCTCTTTCCCCTGTGTGCAGTTTCAGGGGGTCTTAAAAAGTCCAATATCTTATTGATCACTGCAGAATTGTTCTCATCTGCAATTCTACTCCATATGATGTAGAAGGCAAGCCCTGAATACCTGAAGGAGCGTCTCTACTCCCATTGTTCAGCCCAGACATTGAGGTCCAGCTCCAAGGGCCTTCTGGCTGTTCCTTCATTGCAAGAAGTGAGGCTACAGGGAACCAGGCAGAGGGCCTTCTCAGTAGCTGTGCCCATTCTGTGGAACGCTCTCCCATCAGGTGTCAAGGAAATAAACATCTTTCTGACTTTAGAAGACATCTGAAGGCAGCCCTGTACAGGGAAGTTATTAATGTTTGACTTTTTTGTGTTTTAATATTTTGTTGGAGCTGCCCAGAGGGGCTGGGGAACCCAGTAAGATGAGTGGAATATAAATAATAAAATAGTTTTTATTATTTAGTGTGGCAGTACCTGCCTTTGGAACTCCTTCACATTATAAATAAGACAAATGCCATCTTTGCTGTTTTTACCCTGAATATATTCTCCCAGGCCTTTGGCTAATTAAGCAATCTAAAAGGCCCCCCAACTGTGTTGGGGGTATTGTATTTGTTTGCTATAAATTGTTGTGGTTTTATATTGTAAACTGCCCTGAGATCCTTGGACAAAGGGTGGTACAGAAATTTAATAAATAATAATAAATAATTTAAAGTATGAAGCTATAGCAACGGATGATGTAAAGAAATCACTTTGGCAAGCTCTGTTTTTGTCTAACAACCAAATAGACTTACAAGTTTGATAGGTCAAATCTAATCTGCTTTGCAGATGCATGTGAACTTTGTTAGCCTATTTCTATTGCTGATTCTATTTAGTCAGTCCTCTATTTAAACTCTTCACTGGATTCTTATTCTTAGCAATTTTGATCTAAGTATTCACAGTGTCTAAATCTCATTCTAATTGCACTCTTTAATTTCCTATGCTATTAATTGCATTTGCTTTGTTCAGATTATGTGTGTAATAATTACTGCCTCTCTAAGGTCCATTTCTTTAAATCAGCAATGGAAATGTTAATGCTATATGAATATTTTCCTGTTGAAGAGGGAATTTTCCTGGCTCCTTAATAAGAGAGATTTGTCCTTAAAGAAACACAAAACCAAACCCATATGATTATGATTGGCTGAGGAAGTTGGATGGGTGCCTATTTCTGGTCCATGCCAATTTTACAGGTATTCATCCATACATCAATTCATCTCTTTCCCTCATTAATCTGCAATTTAAAAAAATACAAACTTTTGTATGATGCATTTGAGAGAGGAATTCAACATTGCTATACTGTGATTATTCTATCAAAGCAAGTATTTTGGCTTGCTAGATGGAATGACCCCCTGCACTGTTCTGGGATTCTCTTAACACCCCCAGGGCAAATTTTGGGGGGCCCAGGGACATGAGGTGTGGAGAGCAGAAGTCCTTTTGCAGGGTTTCCACTAACAGGATTCATTTGTTGAATCTCGCCCTAACTATGTATTCATATTTAAATATGTGTTTTATCTCAATGTACACACTCAAACAAACTTCATCCTAAACAAACATTTTAAAACAGTTTGGGATATTTTGTGCTGAGGATTATATCACAAAAAGTGCTAAATCCAAAAGATGAATATGTTCAGATCCACATATTAAGTCCAGGAGCTTTGAATTAGGTTTGTTCTTGTAAATATGTGGAGTGAAGTGTTAGTGGGCAAGGAAACCTTGAAGATCACACAAGCTGCACTTTGTGAGTGACTGGTATTTAGGTGTAGCTAGATCCTCAAAGGTAATCAATCTGGAGGTTTGCCCAGGGTGTATCTGCCACTACCAGATCCCTCCTTTCTGATTAGACAAGTGGAATCCTTGTTACACATAGTGATTTTCCACCATTGTACAGTCCTAGGTTTTCTAGATTTTATGTTTTGGGCCCTTTTCAATCCCACACACTCTGATGTGTGATAGCAGAATAGTTTTCTGGTCTCCCTAAAAATCACTGGCACAGTGAACCTCACAGGTCAGTCTTACATCTCAAAGACTAATGCATTTTAGACAAAAAAGTATTCAAGGACTCATTAAGGAAAACTATAGATAGGCCTAGCTTTGCCTAAAATTAGAAAGCCTTTGGACTCCTTTAGACAAGAGAGAGAGAGTTCAGGATGCAGCAACTTAAAAGGCTTCCATTTTTTATGCTACTTCATCAGTCTCCTTTGGTTCCATCAGGGCCTTCTGCTCTCTATCAGCATGAAGTGTAGGCGAGGGAGGAGAATCCTTTGTTTGTGAACAGGAAATTGACCACCACACTTGGTTCTGTCCAAACACCTAGGCAATGCTTCTTTCATACTCAAATATGAAGGTATAAAAAAGGCTAGATCAATCCAGGCAAAATGCCCTGGGAGAACCAAATCATAGTGAATGTTGCTCTATGCTTTTATGACTACAATACAATGTACACTTCAGAATTAGTCTCAAACTGAATGTGGCTTTCTTCTGATCAAGACTGGGCCACAACTGGCTTCTCTGCATCAACAGTGTTAAGACTGGGGTGGCGAGATTCCAACAGGAAGATACCGAAACCCACACCTGCTTTTGCCATGGCCAATCCTCCCCTCAGGCCGCTTATGGCACCCCCCATACAATGTTGATCCTGACCAAGGCCATCTCCACAATCATTCAAACAATGTTCTTCTGCCTAACAGAGGAAAGCCCTAATTTCACTGAGGGAAAGGTGAAAAAACCCCAACCAAGTGCCAATCAGGTAGAGAGAGAAAAATAATTTCCAGCCCTGTCAACCAGTGACCCAAAATTGCTCAGTGAAGGCTCTAACCTGAGGGTGGGTGGGCGGGAAGCTCTCAGAGCAAAATGGCTGTGAGCTCCAAGGGAAGCAGCCTTATAAAGACAAGGGCTCATGGGACAGCTTTTTCATACAGAGAGGATTCTGAGCAAAACCTTGCCCAGTATTTTGCTGCAGTCTATGGACCACAGCACCTCCAGGCAAAGGCGTCCTGTGCTCATTGGGCATGGAATGGAGCTTATTAAGTTAAAGACTCTAACCAAGTCTGGTCTCTTTGCATGACTAAAGAATACAGAAACTATCAGCTTGAGATGCTTCAGGAAGGCCTTACCCCACCAATGATGTCATCCCTGAGTGTAAGAGAGCAGTAGACATGGGCCAATCTCCTCTGCTGCTGGGGAGACACAGAAACTTGACTTGCTTTATACTGAACCCAGATCTATGGCTTCAGGAACCCCTTAGACATCTAAAAGGGGAAGAAGACCTGTTGCAACATTAATGCTGCGTATGCTCAGCCTATAAATAAAACAAGTTATCACAGAGACGCCACCATCTCCAGAGGCCTTGGTTTCTAGGAAACCAAACCCAATATATGGGCTGGCACTCCTGAAATCTCACACTGCTCAAAGATTGGGGTGCACATAACAATTCAAAAAAAAAGCTCTACGCTCAAAGGTGTCTGCTCTGTAAATGTCTTCCGAATTCATTGCAAAGCTTGGCCTATCACTCAACATCCAAAACACCAAAGTACTGCACCAACAAGCAGAAATCTGCAGCGCCACAAATCCAACTCAATGTTGTAATGTTGGAAAGTGCCGGAGCTCTGTGAGTGCATCTTTCTCCCGATTGAAGGGCAAAGTGTTTCAGAACTGGGCAGGGAAACCAAAATGCTTGTTTACAAAGCTATTGCACTGCCAACCTTACTGTATGCTTGTGAAACATGGACCACTTAAATACACCATCTCTAACCCCTCGAAATATTCCATCAACGGTGTCTCCAAAAAAAATTACAAATCACTTGTCTTGGGAAGACAGGCAAACTAATGCCAGTGTACTGGAAGAAGCAAAGATCAACAGTGTTGAAGCAATGATTCTTCAACATCAACTTTGTTGGACTGGTCATGTTATTCAGATGTCTGATTATTGTCTTCCAAAGCAACTACTCTATTCTGAACTTAAAAATGGAAAGTGTAATGCTGGTGATCAACAAAGAGGTTTAAAGACTCTATCAAGGCAAATATGAAAAATGCAGTATAAACACCAACAACTGGGAAACACTGGCCTGCGAGGGCTCCAATTGGAGAACAGCCTTTACCAAAGGTGTCGTGGACTTTGAAGACACTCAAACTCAGGACGAAAGGGAGAAACATGCTAAGAGGAAGGCATGTTTGGCAAACCCTCACAATGATCAACTCCTGCCCAGAAACCTATGTCCCCACTGTGGAAGGACGTGTGGATCCAGAATTGGCCTCCACAGTCACTTACGAACTCACTGTTAAGACTGTTTTAATGGAAGACAATCTTACTTGGCTACAAGTGATTGCCAAAGAAGAGGAAGATAGTTAAAATACCACCAGATCCTTGGAAATCCAAACTTTTCATAGCCTCCTGTGTTGGAGATGGCATATGCCTTCAAACCTGAGCAACTACAATACATAAAAGTAACAGATTTTGATTTTGAAGTACACATTAAATTAGTCCCCAAATCTCCTCCTCCAATTTGAACTATACAGTGAAAATCTTCAGCGGCAAATAACCTCAAATGGAAAATATTATTTAAAAATATTCTGCCAAATATGTTAAGATGCCCCCTACATGCATAATATTGCTGTTATGCCACAACCGGGTAATCATGTAATCATTTGTTTAATCTATTGACAAGAATCTGAAAAACCAAATTCCTTCTATTATTCTGGCTTTTATTTTCCTATCAAGATATACTTAGATACTGTGGAGGCTATAATAAGCAGTTAGCAGATACAATTCTGTGCTCACACTGGGAACTTGTTTCCAAGAACGATAACCAATGATTTATCACTGAAAGCCGTAAAAAAAAAAAAAGGTTGGAGCTTCTTGTCTTTTTCAGTTGGGTTTCAAGGCACATATCTTGTGTCTCTTTGCACTTGTGGACAAAATGCAGGGCTAGTCATCCAAATGGAACACTGCTCCAGAAACACAATTTTTGTAATTATATAGAGTTGGGCAACTTCATTGGTGATACCCAAGACTAAACACAAATGATAGCAGGAAGCTAAAGTGCACCTTTGTTTTCTATGAAACTTGCATAATCTGCATATCATTGACATGGATGAGACAGGAGTCAATTCAGCGATCGCCATTTTTAATCCGTACTATTTAGATGTCAGTTGAGACCCCAAACTCGTTTTCTTTATAAAGACTCATGCTATCATCAAAACCGCTAATCCTCTTGCAACCAAGATTTTGTATTGCGACTTCTGTGAGCAACAAACTAACTCAGTGATTTTGCTTCTGGGGTATGGACTTATGATTGATTCAAGAGTATTTACAATGACTCATAAGGTCAGGGAGTGCTTATTATTTCATTAGGATGAATCTAAGCGTATAGAAAAGTCAAGAAGAACTTCATAAATCCTTGTGTTTGTGTGGTTTTATGCTAAGCTTGGCATAATCAGTTTTAAGTCCAGTAAATAGGATCAGCAGTGGACTTTTCACTCTATAGGATTAAACTGAATTACACTGGAAACAAATATAAACCATATTTCTGAAATATTGTTTCGTGCTGCTGTAACCATATACGTAAGTTTTTTTTCAAGCTTTGTAAAATAAAAAAGGCTAAGTATAATTTTAAGGAAGAATATTTGCAAAATCTTATCTCAAAAAACACCAGAGTAAGACTTCCCAAGGATTATTACTCAAGAACGTGGTAAAACAAAGAACATGAATGAACAAATACATTGGCATCATGTATCAGCAGCAAGGAGATCCCCTGGAAAAATATAAAGAAGGTATGCATAAAGGCCCTGTGAGTGGAAACAGCAAGACATAATAATGTAAAAAGAGCTCTGATGGATCAAACCAAAGGCCCATCTACTCCTATTTCCCACAGTGCCTCTGGGAAGCCCAGTGCAATAACTCTTTCCTGTCATTGTCTTCTACTGACTGCTATTCAGAGGCATGGTACTTTTGTTACTGGAGGTACAGTAGTAAATAGCCATTGATGGCTTTATCCTCCATGAATTTGTCTAATCTCCTTTTAAACATTTGTAAGCTGGTGGCCAACACCACATCTTGTAGAAACTAATTCAATTGGCTTTAGAATCATTTCCCCTTTTTTATATTTGTAGCTCACATTTCCTCCAGTTTGCTCAAGGCACTGTGTGTGGTTCTCCCATACCCCCCATTTCATCCTCACAACTCTGCTGTGAGGCAGGGTGGCAGCAGAAGACGGCGAGGGGCCAAAGATCACCCTGTTGTGATGCACTGGAGTCACAGAGCTGCCCTCTCACCACAGAGATCCAAATTAAGCTGTGTTTGTGCAACTGAAGGCAACCTTATTAGTCCTCCTGTTAAGACCTCCCTTCTGTACATTAGCTTCAGTAGCCAAATGTGCTGAGGATTCACACACTAAAAAACACACACAGATGAAACATAAAAAGAGCAAGGCAAGTGGCCCCATATCAAACCAATATTTGAGATCTCTTATTTGTTCTGTTGAACTTTATTGATTTCTTTCTGGCTTTCTTTTTTTCTGCTGTATAAATAAAACAGATTTACTTAGAAAGAAAACCTTTGCCTAGTGTATTTCTTAATCTCTGGAGTCAAGATAAATGTGTCTGCCCTGGCTTCTAAAAACAAACACAGGATCAACCCATAGAGTACTTAATTTTTGCAAGGAAGGAAGCGTCCAATGGCTAAATTGTTTACGGAAAGCTATTGGTCTACAATGTGGGTTTTGCTGTGGAATCAGTTACTTAGATAGCAAAACTTTACTATAGTTGAACTGTCCAAGTTAGCTTCATATTAGACATCACTTTTACTGACATAGAAGGATGGGCAATAAAAAGCAAGAAATACAATACTATAATATTTACAGGGGCCAATGTACAAACCTTCTAATAAACATGGTATAATCGGGCTATTCTCTATTAAACCTCTGCTTTTCTGCTAAATCAGAAGGTATTGCACTTCCAAATATCACCACATATATGGGCATGAATGTGGGTATTTTCCTTGAAGATAAAGAAATGGTTCCTGGCTGCCCAGGACATCACATCATTTTCGCCCCAGCAGTTCATAAAGCTGCTACATGTTGAAAAAGGGCTCTTGGTTTATTGACTTGTTTGTCATAAAAAATTAATCGCTTCCTCTTTGATGAACAGTGATAAATAATGACCCTCAAAGTGTGCTGTGGTCTCAAGTGTACTTAATGGGCTGCTCAATTTGGCTTTAGGAAATGAACAGGACCTAGGCAGATTGCGATTCCATGCCAGCGTCATAGAGAAGAGGGTGTTTAGGTGTACCTAGCGTAAAAAAATAATACAGTTCTTATGCTGTAACCTCAGGGTTTGTTGATGTAACTTTGGCAGTTTTCCTAAGATGGCATTCATCTCACATTGTGCCACTTAAAGATTATCTTTCAGAAATCTCATAAGATTTCTCGCCACTCATGTCCTCTCGAAACTACTATGAATTAATTTCATGGCAAATGTGTGAAGTAAATAATTGTTTATTTTCCTTGGATACAGACCAAGCCTCAAACATAAGCTTGTAATACCTGAAACAATTTCTTAGCCTAATCCTGGTCATGGCCATACAGTAGATAGAATATGGGCATGGAGGCTCAGGTTCAAATCGCATGAAGCTGACTGGGTGGCCACAGTCTATCAGCTTCTGCTCCCAACTGTAAAATGGGAATTGTTATGTATTCAGTGGTCTGTGTTTACCTGAGCTCAAGTCTGGACTAAGGATTCTGAGCTCCTGTGTTCTGATTCAATACATGATATCCAATCACAGAACATTTCAGGATTTGGGCTTCTGCCATTGGCCCTTAAACTCTGAGTCATGATTCACAGCTTGGAAGTTTAGACAGCTAATCACGTTGGGAGTGTGAGTGGCCCACGCCTTCAGAAATGTATATAAGCAGTTGCTTTGCCCCTGTTGTCCAGTTCTGTTAGTTCAATAAATGCTCTTGCTGTTATCACTGTGTCTTGCCTCGTGGGAACCCACCTACACTTCAGGAATTACTACTAAAAACATTACAAGGCTCTTCTGAAGTTAATGTTTATATACTGGAGGCCAATGGTGACATGGCACAAAACTGAGGAGGAAAATTCCAATGATCTCATGACAGTAAAACTATAACAACATAATGAAGTTGTTGTTGTTGTTGTTTAGTCGTTTAGCTGTGTCTGACTCTTTGTGACCCCATGGACCAGAGCATGCCAGGCACTCCTGTCTTCCACTGCCTCCCACAGTTTGGTCAAAATAATGACCAAATTACTTCCATGTAAATCCACATAGGATTGCATTTAAAGACTATACCTGCAATTTGTTGTCCTTTAATAGTACTCCAAAATCTGCTGCCTAAAGCATACCTCACCATGCCTAATGAGAACCCGCTTATATCTTATTGAACTAATTAATGGCATAGGCCTGCTATTGCATGCATATTTTTTGATAAATAGGTACTGCTCCGGCAGGAAGGCAAACACCGTTTCCGTGTGCTGCTCTGGTTCGCCAGAAGTGGCTTGGTCATGCTTGCCACATGACCGGAAGCTGTACGCTGGCTCCCTCAGCCAGTAAACCGAGATGAGCACCACAACCCAAGAGTCGTCCATGACTGGACCTAACAGTCAGGGGTCCCTTTACCTTTACCATCAATATAGTGGTATGACCAAACATCAATAGAAAAATGCTTCTCTTCTTGTGCCGATATTGTGCACATCTGATTTGCTGACCTTTTATACAGACCTGTTTTGCACGTCACAATAAACCATAGTTAAGAACAAACTCTGGTTTAATGTGAATGTGCAGCATGTTAGTGCATGCTGCTTTGAAAGTCTCGCTCTGATCCTCCCCCACTCCTGCTGTGCCACCAGGAAACAAGCCAGAGTCTGGCTTGTTGTGATATCCAAACCTGGACCTGTGGTTTGTTTCTCTCCAAACAACTAGGAGCAGCAACCAATGCCTGCTCTTGGCTGACTCCTCATAATTTGTTTAGGGGAAATAAACCAAGCGCCTGGGTTTGGCTATTGCAACAAGCCAGACTTTGACTTATTTTCTGTTGGTGTGGCAGCAGCAGGAGGAGTGGGAAAGGAGCAGAGTGAGAACTTTTCAGTATAATGCTCAAACACACTGCATACTCACATTAAACCAAGCTTGTGTGATGTGTGACTATTCTAGAAATGGAGCAGTGCAATGCATCAGGGGGCAATACATTGATAGAACAAAATTTAGCAAGGCAAACAGATTTAGCACAGATCTGCTAAAACCAGGAATCCAACTAACCCAATATTTATTTAGATCATTTCCATACCACCCTTTACACAGGCCACTCTGCAATTTACAATATAGACAAGTAACTAAAAAGGTAAAGGTACCCCTGCCCGTACGGGCCAGTCTTGCCAGACTCTGGGGTTGTGCGCCCATCTCACTCAAGAGGCTAGGGGCCAGCGCTGTCCGAAGACACTTCCGGGTCACGTGGCCAGCGTGACATCGCTGCTCTGGCAAGCCAGAGCTGCACACGGAAACGCCGTTTACCTTCCCGCTAGAAAGCGGTCCCTATTTATCTACTTGCACCCGGAGGTGCTTTCGAACTGCTAGGTTGGCAGGCGCTGGGACTGAACAACGGGAGCGCACCCTGCCGGGGGATTCGAACCGCCGACCATGCGATCGGCAAGTCCTAGGCGCTGAGGCTTTTACCCACAGCGCCACCCGCGTCCCATAGACAAGTAACTAGGAATACATAAAATCAATTTAAACACATACACACAATCCATTAAACCACACAGCAACAAATAACTAAATTACTGTTACTGTTACTTAGGTCTCTCTTCCTCCAAAAGCCCTTTGAATATTTTCAGGGGAATATGAATAATACCCAAATGATAAACATTCCTTCAATGGATGGTTCAATCTACATCCCTCAGATACTGTATTCATCTTAAGGAACCATCAATTGCTTCTATAATGTCCTCAAAAGATTTCCATCACCACTCCTCTTAGCAAATTGTTTCCATGCCCCAGAACTCTTTTTGGCAACTTCTTTCTAGCATTCCACTTAAATCTTTTGGATTATGGTTTGATCTTATTTGTTAATTGGCTTGTCCAGAGCTGACATTGTGGGCAATGAATGGTGATCCTCTGTAATGCAATGCTTCAGCATCATCACCAATGATCATTTCTTCATATTTTCTCTTCCAGGCTAAACAAATGCAAATCCTATAGTCTTTCCTCACATCATTTTCTCTAGACCTATGATTATTCTGCTGGATCTTTGGATTAATTCCAGTTCTCAGTGCCTTTCTTGACATGTGCTTCCAGAACTCACAGTACTTCTGCAAAGGCTGCACAAATGCTAGTTGGGAGAAATACATCCTATGTCTTACTCTTGATTTCTCTATTAATGTACTCTGGGTCATGTCACTATTTTCTAGATCCTTTTCTGCATGATCAAGTAGATAGAAATAGATAAGTCAAATGCTATCTGTGCCTTTGATTATTCTTGCAGAAGGACCTTGCACTTACCCTTATTAAATATCAGCCTATTTATTTTTTGCTTGGCTTTCCATTCTTTTGAGATAATTCTGATGGATTTTCATGTCCTCTAAAGTATTCTGCAAGTTTTAGAATAGTGCTTCCTATTCCGAATCATATGACTATATTAAATCACACTGCGGCTACAATAGAAGCTGGTTGGATTTCACTTATTATGCAGCTCATTTGAGGCAGGTGCTGAATCATTTACATCATGGGTGCAGCCGGGAGGGCAGTTGCCCCCTAAATCAATAAAATACTTAACTAACTGAGGTTCTACGCCCCTAACATAAATCCTGACTACGCCCATGATTTACACGCCCCCCTTTGCATTCGAGATTCCAGCCTACTGTGCTTTCATCAACAGTGTAAAATTACTTCCATATCGCTTAAACAGTTTCAGATCAAGTCACGTGAGAGATTGTCAAAGGCCTTATTTATCTCTACATATAACACTTGTCTTTGTACCTCTGTGTGCACTGCAAACTTTGAAAGGTGGAAAATCATTTATGCTGGATTTGTATATTTATCCTTTCCATATGGTTCCTTGAGAGGGACCGTACATAGTCCCGCAAGAAATATTTTGTATGATGCCATTTGTGCTATTTGAAAACACTCTCTTGAATCCCAGCCACATAACTATGCTGTTATTTCTCATCACAGGAAAAAAAAATCTCATTTTCTCCCCCTCTCCAATCACACAAACATATTCTTTTATCTGAGAAGGACAATGTAATTGAAAACAAAGGGCTAGATCACTATCAAGTATTGTCATAGAACCATTTTTCTTTTCCTGGGCATTTATATTCCATTCCTTGGCTCTGCTTGCAGAGATTTGTCATCCTTGGCTTCAAGTATCATGGAGAGACAGACTACCAAAGCTGGATCTTTGTAAGCATCTAAATAAGCCATTTTTTAAAAAGACAGTGTGATAGTGTGGCTTGTCCGGAATCTTTCCCAGGGCCATACTGAAGTACAGCCAACAACTCAAGCTCGCTTTGTACTGTACGGAACTGGTCCCTCCACAATGTGCTGCTTCATGCACTGCCCAGGAGCCAGAGCTCTGCAGGCCTAGAGGCTGCTCTCCAGACATGCAAAAAGCTACCGTTCAACTTCCAAGCAAAACACAATTGAGAACAAAAGAGCCAAATCAACCAGTGCTTGCTGGATAATTTGCAAGAGGCAAAACCTGTGCTTGTTGGGACATTTGCCGTATTTTTCAGTATATAAAACTAGGTTATTTTATTAAAATATTATGCTAAAAACTTGGGGTCGTTGTCTTATACATGGATAGTGGAGAGGTGGGACGGGTGATTGGTGGCTGCTGCGAGCAGGATATTGTCTGCAGTGTTTTTGCGGGTGATTGGTGGGTGCCGCAAGGTCCTCTGGCTATTGGCTGCTGCTGCAATTGGGAGGGCAATTGTTGCTTGATTGGTGGCTTCACCAATGGGCGTGTGATTGGCTGTTGCATTCCTGTGGGTGAGCGATTTTTGGCAACTCCCCTTCCCAAAAAAAGCTCAACAACTCTGGGCAATCTTCTGGCCTATTTTCTCTATTTGGAGTCCCAAAAAAGACTTATGCATGGGGGCTTCTTATACACAGAAAAATACAATATTTATTTTTAAACATCTGGACTTTGGGCAAGGGAGGCCGGAAAAGCAGGTGGGAATGTGCCTGTCTATCTGTAAAGCTTGCTTACTCAGAATCAGGGGTGGGTGACAGTTGTGGTGTAGCAGGGCTCCTTGGAGGAGAGAGAATGGACCCCACTCCTTCACAGCTGGTCACAGGTTTTGGCCTCGATGGGCCGCAGGAATTGATAGGATTGCCCAGCAACTTTTAAATTCAAACTGGCCAATAGGGGTCATAGAGGAGGGCAGAGCCTGGGAGGTGGAACAAAGTAAGCAAGTCTTCACTCTGGTCCGCCACTGGAATATTTATGCCGGTTGTGCTTGGACCTGGCAGCGCAGTCAGTGGAAGACCAACCCACTCACCCATTATACTGGTCCTTAGGCACCACTTTAGGAGGACATTGCTGTTGATCTAATTGGTCACCATATTCAGGGCTGGAAAGGAATTTGCCTGCAAACAACTTGGCCCCATCTGGTGGTATGTCTTCCTAATAGCAATCATCATGACTTTCAGTGGATAAGGCATTGGCTTGAATTCTTAGTCTAGCTTCCGGGGGGTGGGGTGAGTTGTTGCATCACTCCTGCCCTTGTGCAGGCGCAATATCTCAGGGTACCCCGGTAAAGCAATCTTTGTGGAAGTTTCTGTCCTAAAGCCATACAGAGAGAGGATGGGCCATAGACCTTCCAATGGTGGCCGAGGTGGGGAAAGCTTACTTGACCTGCATCTTGAGGTGGTCTGTAACTCAGGCATGACCTTGTTCAAAACTTCAGCCATTCAGGAGGAGGCTGGTGCAGGATACATGTTCAATGCCTAAACCAAAGCCCACCTACATCTGTAATCAATAAAGTTATGGCCAATTTCCAATTCCAGAATGTTGCTGTGTCAATTTGTTTCATCTATTCACTACCTCACCCTTCCCATCCCTGAGAGCATGCTGCACATGGGTCCACAAATGCTACCTGAAAACAATAACGCATGTCTTAGTTATATCTCAACATAAAAAAAAACCTAAGATCATGGCCACTGAGCCCATCACCTCCTGGCAAATAGAAGGGGAAGAAATGGAGGCAGTGAGAGATTTTACTTTCTTGGGCTCCATGATCACTGCAGATGGAGGCAGCAGTCAAGAAATTAAAAGACACTAGCTTCTTGGGAGAAAAGTGATGACAAACCTAGATAGCATCTTAAAAAGCAAATACATCACCTTGCCAACAAAGGTCCGAATAGTTAAAGCTATGTTTTTCCCCCAGTAGTGATGTATGGAAGTGAAAGCTGGACCATAAAGAAGGCTGATCGCCAAAGAATTGATGCTTTTGAATTACAGTGGTGCCTCGCAAGACGAAATTAATCCGTTCCGTGAGGCTTTTCGTATAGCGGTTTTATCGTCTTGCGAAGCAAGCCCATTGACAGCTTAGCGGATTAGCGCTACAGCTGTCAAGCGGCTTCCAGCGATCAGCTGTTAAGCGGCTTATCAGCGGAACAGCTGATAAGTGGCTTAGCGGCTTAAGAAAAGGGCGAAAAAAGCGGGGGAAAACCGCAGGGGGATGCAAGATTTTTTTCGTCTTGCGAAGCAACCCCATAGGGGAATTCGTTTTACGAAGCGCCTCCAAAACGGAAAACCCTTTCGTCTAGCGGGTTTTTCGTCTTGCGAGGCGTTCGTCTTGCGGGGCACCACTGTATGGTGCTGGAGGAGACTCTTGAGAGTCCCATGGACTGCAAGAAGATCAAACCTATCCATTCTTAAGGAAATCAGCCCTGAGTGCTCACTGGAAGGACAGATCGTGAAGCTGAGGCTCCAGTACTTTGGCCACCTCATGAGAAGAGAAGACTCCCTGGAAAAGACCCTGATGTTGGGAAAGATGGAGGACACAAGGAGAAGGGGATGACAGAGGACGAGATGGTTGGACAGTGTTCTCGAAGCTACCAGCATGAGTTTGACCAAGCTGTGGGAGGCAGTGGAAGACAGGAGTGCCTGGTGTGCTCTGGTCCATGGGGTCAAGAAGAGACAGACACGACTAAACAACAATAGTTATATCCAGGTTAGATAGCTGCAACATGTTCTATATAGAGCTATTCCAGATGCATCAAATGTTCCAAAATACAACTGCAGATGCTGGTGGGTGCTCACTCATGGGTTCACTTTACACCAGTCCTGAAACAGCTGCCGTTCTTACCAATTTGCTTCCAGCCACAATTCAAAATGTTGGTGATTTTCTTTAATGTCCTAAATGGCTTGGGCTGAGGATACTTTAGGGGTTACTGCCTTCTGTATAATTCTGATTATTCTCTTAAATCAGAGGGAGGGGCCCTTCTCTGTCTTGCCTAAGGCAGAAGCACAGCTGGATGGGACAAGAGAGAAGGCCTTTTCTGAGGTTACACCCAGATTATGGAACACCTTGCCTTTTGAAGTGCGGTTGGCCCCTTCACTAACAATTACAGAAGACCTGTTTATTGTAAGAGGCTTTTACTTCATGAAGCAGACAATGCTTGTATGGTTTTTCAACTGCTGACCTTGTGTCTTTCTGCTATTGTTTTATAGAAATGCAATATATATTGTAACCTGCCCTGAATAGTGTTTTTGCACTCAAAGGGCAAGGCAGAAATGTTAAATCTAAAGGCAGGAGAGTCACTTTTGAATGCTTTCCAACTGGAATTTCTTCCTTTCTCAGCTCTACCCTAAATAACTGATGACTCAACAGCTCTGTCTGCTCTCATTGCCTTTTCTTTGCTCCTGGGGACCTGCCAACTACTCTTGGATCTTAGTTTAGGCCTTAATTCATACGGATCTTAAGTCCTAGAAGACACTTGCTCTGTACTTCTAGAGTCTTTGGCTTGGGTATTACAACTTGGAATGTTGCCTGTGCTCCTGGTTTTTTATACTGGGACATTTATGCTGGAGTCTCGCCACTCTTCTGGGAAACTTGCCACACTATTGCAAGATTCTTGTTCTAGGTCTTTCCCAGGATTCAGGTTCTGGGTGTTAGCATTGTTGTTCATGGCCTTCTCTCTCTTCATAGTTTTTGCTTCTTGCATCATGGACCACATCAAAGAAATCCTGCAAGCTACTGAACTACATAATGATTTAAAGCAAAGCTGTTTTTCCCCTCAGGAGCACAAATAACATTCCTGGTTTCTGCATTCTAGTCAAGTCATCTGCTATAAAGTATGTTCATCTTACAGGAAATAAAATAATTTGAATTTTAAGAAAATTCTCAGACTCTCCTTCCTTGGAGGTTTTTAAGCAGAGGTTGGATGGCCATCTGTCATGTGTGATCCAATTGAGATTCCTGTGTTGCAAGGGGTTGGACTACTACTACTACTACTAATAATAATTAATAATAATTTATTAGTTATACCCCGCTCATCTGGCTGGGCCTCCCCAGAGACACTGGGCAGCTTCCAACAGGAGATTTAAAACACAATAAAACATCAAACATTAAAAACTTCTCTAAACAGGGCTGCCTTCAGATGTCTTCTAAAAGTCAGATACTTATTTCCTTGACATCTGATGGGAGGGCGTTGCACAGGGTGGGTGCCACTACCGAGAAGGCCCTCTGCCTGGTTCCCTGTAACCTCACTTCTTGCAGTGAGGGAACCACCAGAAGGCTGTAAGGGAACCACCAGATGGCCCTCAGTGCTGGACCTCAGTGTCCAGGCTGAACAATGGGGGTGGAGAAGCTCCTTTAGGTATACTGGGCCGAGGGCAAGACTGACTAGGTGACCTCTGGGGTCCATTCCAACCCTACAATTCTATGACCCTGAATACCCCATTCCAAAGAAACAGCAATGCTGTTCTGCCTCAAACAAAGCTGCAGTTGTGCCAGCACAGACGTTATGTTTTCCCTGCAGCATTGTCCAGAAGAACACTTTGTATAGAGGACAATTGTCCCTCATATTACTTTTCCAGCATTCTGCCCTTTTAAAAAGCATCTAAAAGCTTTTATGATTTGAGATTTATCAGACGCATCTCCTTAATTTCCAAGCAAGTCAGGTTTTTTTTGTTTTGTTTTTGTTTTAAGCGCTTAATATAATTTCAGGTACTAAAACCATAGCGGTATGAGCCAAAAAATAAGATGTGTCAGCGTGAAGTGACCCAGCATTTGTGCACACACATCCAATTCATAGGACAAAAGCTTCACTAACTCAGAAGTGTCAAGAAGAAATGGAAAGGAAGAGGGTGGAAAGTGCTGAATAAATACATAATAATGGGGATGTTGAAGTGGGTGCCAGCAATGTTGAATGATGGTCAAGGAAGGCCTTGTGTAAAACCTGGGGTTTGAAGATGACTTAGTTGCAGTGTGATGGCAGAAAGGTGCAAAGCAGCAGTCGGAGACGAGACACATGTACAAAGGTTCATCATATTCAGTCAGCGAAAGCTTAAGTGTTTTGAAAAGCCAGTGCAATTTTCTTCGTGCAACTGAACCTTACAATGGGAAAAGTAAGAGTAAGAAAGACATAGGCCTCCAAACAAAGGTTTGGTAGCATCAGGAAGAGATGAGCTTTGGTAAGGGGAGGGGCTGAACAGAAGGCGAGAGGCTTTCTGCCCCCCACAGGAGAAAACTAAGGAAGCATTCCAGTCCTGGCTGACACATAGCAGCTGTGCAATTGTAATTGCTTAGAGTAAACATCTTCCACAGGGGACATCTTTAGCATGGCCTATGGGGCATTGTTTCTTTCCAGCATTTATTTGCCAATTCTGGGCAGTGCTGGGTGGGCTGATTGCTTTTGCTCTGCTGGTTGTCAGAGTCGCTCTGGGTGATGTCACTGGAGCAGCTGCTCAGCTGCAAGTATACTACTCTTTGCCTCGCAGGGGGTATAGCCTACATTACGAGCAATGGCAGGCTGGCTGGTTGGCTGGCTCCAATACGCTCCCAGCTCTGCAGCAGTTCTGGTGGTGACATGCCTTGTCAGTGCTCACCCCAGAGCAACATGACACACAGCTCTCAAAGTGGTGGAAAGAGCACTTTCCAGATGTGAACAATAATCCCTCCCCCCTCCCCAAATAAGAAGGGAGGCCAAATCCACAGCCAACTGAGCGCAGTTCAAATACATTTAAGGTCCACACTTTCAGGCTGCAGTCATTAATCTGCTTTCATTGAGACATAGCTATTTTGCAATCAAGAGAAGCTCAGCGTGACAATTCCAAAAATCTGGGTAGATTCAGGATCACAGTCCTCCTAACCACCGTTTAAAATTATGGTGTAACAGCCAGTATTTGCACAGCTACTGTGGTTGTGTTAAACGACAACCAAGCAACCCCCCTCCCCATTGCAATACACACAGAGGTTTTTAATTTTGAGTTCCATTTGGGAACCATTAAGATGAAACCTAAAATGGTTGTGGGTGGAGGTGTCCCATGAAAACAAGTTTTCCAGCAGCTGTAGTTTCCCCCTACCTATATGCTTATTGATGATCTCAACTAACTCTAAAAAGGTGGTAACACAGAGCCCATTCGTGAAATTGCTCAGGCAAATCTTCTGGATTGTCACTTTTTGAGATGACAAGAATTCCACTTTTCAAGATTTTGCACGATACCAAAAGTATGGAAAGATCAAATATACTGATGCTCATGGGCCTCAGTTGGCCTAAGGTTGTTGGTGGTTTAAAAAATAGATACTCTATTCAGAATACTGTCTACGGGTTCGTACATATTTGGGGAGTTAGTGTTTTCACAGTGGCTGCCTGCTTCTCACCTGATTTCCCAATGTCAAATAATTCTTCTACTGCAATTAGCTGAAGAAAATTGGTATTTTAAACACATTATCCAAAAAACATACACAGCTACTCAAGAACATAACTGAAAGGAGCCAGCTATTACAAGTATTTGTGCGTCCCTGTTGTTTATAATAAAAAATGTTAGGTTGAATACGCTCTAAAGCTTTGCCTGCTGTGACTATTTCACTATGTCTAGGAAGCAAAAAGACAAACAACAAATCAAGTGAACCATTAACAAATTGTTAGAACAATGAATATGGTTTCCGCCACTAAATGCAATTTTCTTTTGTGCTATTAGGCCTCTGCAATGCACTGAGATGTCTGGAGCTGTCAAAGCCTAATAAGGGCAGCATATTTACTTCCTGTAATCCTTTCAATAATTTAGATGCAGACAATCTCTACCAATGTGCGTCTCACTCTGTGTCAAAAGGTCAGGGGTTTGAGCCCCATTTTACATTGGTTTGCAACACACTGAAGGAATGAAGTGTTTGAGCTTTTGCTCAAAAATCTATATTGTATTTATATAATGTCAACAACTGGACCATTTTGAAATGCAAGTGTCCTTTTTGGTTTTTGGTTTTCCTCCTTTTTAAAGGTCTTCATTTGCACGAGTTTAAACAAATCATGTGATGTTTTCATCGATGCAAGATTTCTTCAGTAAAAGAAACAGTCTACTAGCACATCAGTTCTATCACCAACATTCGATGACAGCAGGACTAATGCCATCACTCAGTTTTTGTGACTAATATGCACATAATATCATTATTTTCCTGGGGGTTGGGTGGGCTCGCCTGGTTGTTCTATATGAAAATATTTATAACATTGCATACTTAAGAACTGTGAACTTCCCCATGTTGTGGACACTGAAGACAGACAGTAGTCAATGAAGTCAACAGGGTCACAAGGGACCCTGAGAGAAATAAGAAGGTAGGAAAATGTTGTCTAATCCAATCATAGTGTTAGTATAGACAAGATTTATGCAAGCATGAGAAAACCCAGCAAGAATTCCCTTCCCCTGGCCCCAGGCAGTACCTTTTCCACAGAGGCTGGGGCGCCAACTTTACGGGGCCAAGTTGACTTCACCTCCCTGCATATCTGTTGCATAGTTACATAACTTTATAACCTCCAACATTTCTCTGATGCAGACAGGAACATCCTAAGGAAAAGAGGGACATTCTGGGATCAAATCAGAAACCAGGACAGCTTCTGTAAATCCAGGACTGCCCCTAGAAAATAGGGACACTTGAAGGATCTGTGAAGTGTAAGTGTAACCTAGGTTGGAGCAGTTTCATATGTTAGAGAACTACAAGGTTGGAAATAAAAATAAAAATACTATCTGGTTGTGGAACTGGAGGAGTAGCAGGTTTCCTCCAGATTTCGAAGTACATTTGTGTAGCTAGAAAGTAATAGAAAATCACTGTTACCTGCAGCATGGGTAGACTGTAGATGAGACATGAATATGCTGTCTGCCCATACTCTGAAAACCACAGTGCTGATTATGCTGTAAATTTACAGTGTAAATTTTACACCGTACAATTATTTCTTTGTGTTGTTCTCAAGGACAGCATCTGAATTCCAAGCTAGTCTCTCATTATGCAAGCACCGATAAAGCATGAGGAAGAATATTATTTCTGTAGGCTATCTAGATGTATGTCCATTGCTTTGATCCTAGACTGGCGGCAAGAAGAAAAAAAAGAATTCTGTTCTAATTTTCTTTTTAAATTTGCTGCTTTTCTGTCTGAAGATCCACGTGGGTTGAACCCAGCATCCTTTCTGTTTTCCTGGGATAATGTCTGATTTGACCCACAGAATGCCACTCCCAGGCCCAACCAGCATTTTTTAAATTGAAGCGCTGCCAGTCCTATTTATGCCAAGTAATTCTCTTTAGCGCCCTAAGCCACAGAGCTTCTCAGAAACAATTCATTCTGTGCAATGCAGTGCTCTTTGACTGAGTCAGCCACCTATTCCGAGCAGATAATGCAGTTTCTAAAAACAACCAGAACAGGGATATATTCCCAAGAAACTATGGATTGAGAGTCATGAAATATAAGCTTATTTTCCATTATCAATATATGTTCCCTAGATGGACCCAATGCAGCGATTGCCAGAACAAATTTTGAGGCATGCAGATAAAACAAGACAATATGTCAGTGTGCGGTTTGCAAAAAATCAGCTATGGAAACAGAATGCATACCACACAATTAAACTCTTGTGGCTGTTCCTTATTTGATGTGCCTGGGCTTAAAATATCCAGTGATAGCAGCAGTAAATCTCTATTTAGTTATGATGAGATAAGTGGATCTCCCTCTGTTCCTTCACCCTCTTCCCTTCTTCCCTCCTCCTGTCTCCCACTTTCCCTCTGTCAAATAATAACTTACTCATCCATGAGCATATTACGGTATTCGCCTTTCTGTTCTGTAGCATCAGAGTTTTATTTTTCATGGCGTTATCATGCCTTTAGGTACTTTTGAATGGTTGTTTTGGAAGCCTTATCAACATCATCTTATATCCTTATTTATTATGCTTTTAATTTGTAGCCAGCCTCTGAGGTGGCTTTGTATCTCTGTGTTATGAATGAGTGAAGGCTGCTTGCTAGTGATCTGCTGAATATGCTGTAACATTGATGGGTTTATTGTCTATTTTCTGCATATGAAAATGGCAAGTATGGTTTTCCAGCCCAACCCAAAGCAGAATTAATTGCAGCTAACTATTTAGCGGTTTTAAATGAACCTAACTCTGCCTAGAATTACAGCCACTTATACACCCTAAATTTATTTATTCAAAAGGCATTTCTATTGGTTAGCCATCACAGAATGTTAAGAAACAGAGCACTCCTCTTCGTATGGCTGGACATGCGGCCTCTCAGCAAGCTAAATCCATTGAAACAGATGTGGATTTCTCATAGATTTTAATGAAATATAGCTTGTACTCAGAATGACCAGTCCCTTCAGCTTGAGTTTGAACTGACATTTGTGTTCTAAATTGAAGACCTTCTAGCTGAATTTCTGCTGCTCCCCGAAGACAGATGGGTGTTATATTCCAAGGTCTAGAGAGAGAATGCAGCCCATTAAATACCATCTAGCTGTTTTTCTAAACCTGTCAGGAGGCTAAAGATCAACCACCCAGCAGCTGCAGAGCTGGAGAAAGCTGGTGTGCTTCCATTGCCCTTTGCTGGCTTCAGGCTGCAGGGAGATCAGAGAGAGATGTTGGTTTGTCCTTTACCTCATGCTGCATTTCAAACATACAGCAGAACGTTAAAACGCTCTTTGTTAGTCTCCCATCAGTCAGACAAAGCCATTCACAATAATATTTATTAACAATCAAATTTGTAATACTACACATTATTTCATTATTTCTTTTGTTTAGAGCACTGTGTAAGTATAAATAAATAAAAGGGTAAGATGTACTGGTGAATCAACCATTTGTTCAGCTAGTTGACTAGTCAGACCAGTCCCCCTCCCCATTTAAATTAATTCTTCCTGTCAAGTTTTCTGATGAGTCTCTCATCCTCAGTTCACCAGCAGTCCAGTCACAGTCATTTAGAGGGTGTTAAGACTAGCAGAGGAGTTTGAGGATGGAGAGGAAAATAGATCACCTTGTTAAGATTAAAGCAATAACTGAAGACAGATTCTCTGAAAATCTAGGCTGGGAAATAGTAATGCTGAATAATTTAGCGAATGCATGATTCAGTTCAAATTACTCAACCAGTCCAAGAGCTCAGTTATATTTATGTTGAGGCTTAATTTTTAAGATGGGCAGAGCACTATGTCTGTAATTCACTGGTGAGGATGTATTTACGGTGCTGTAGTCACTTTGGGGTGCCAAAGTTCAAGAGAGAGATTGGCAAATGGGAGGAGATTCAGGGGATAGTACAGACATTGATAAAGCATTTGGAACAGAAGGCACGTGATTAAATGCTATAGGAACTGGATAGGTTTAAGGCGGGGCGGGGGGGGGGGAGAATGAAGGACTTGATTGAGATGATGAGTTAAGAGAAAAACCTAAAAGGCATATGATGCAATTCCACTGTTAACAGTAAGTGGATCTGGCTTCTCAGGGAAACCATATGTAAGCCATTCTCCATTTTTGGAAGAATAGCAGGATATGTGTAGTTATTTATTCATAATCAGAGCATTGTTTACAAGGGCCAGTGAATTCTGGGTGGCTTTGACGGCTAGCCAAAAGTTCATAATCACCTGACAGTGTCTTGCTCCTAACCTCCTGCTGTACCTTTGAAATGCAGCATGAGGTCAAAGATAAACCAAAGTCTCTCTGCAATCTCCCTCTAAGATGAAGCCAGTGGAAGGAAGTGGAAGCACACCAGCTTTCTGTGGCTCTGCAGCTGCTGGGTGGTTGATCTCCAACCCCCTGGCAAGTTTAGAAAAAAATATTTCCATCCATGTTTAGCGGTGGGGACAGAGCAGGGGTGACCCCTCCTGCTTTTCAGCTCCACTGTTGGAAAGAAGCCTTGGGCTTGTTGCACTCTCTAGAGCCATGGTTCCCAACGTGGGGCAATTTGATTTTTAGGGGGGGGGGTAATTCGAGAATGAGTTATTAACAGTTAATGGCCTTTAGGCTTCCTCCACGTGAACAGGAGTTCACTTTTTTAATAGGTAAAAGGTAAAGGACCCTGGACAGTTAAGCCCAGTCAAAGGCGACTATTGGGGTTGCAATGCTCATCTCGCTTTCAGGCCGAGGGAGACGGCGTTTGTCCACAGACAGCTTTCTGGGTCATGTGGCCAGCATGACTAAACCACTTCTGGTGCAATGGAATACCATGATAGAAACCAGAGCACACGGAAACACCGTTTACCTTCCCACTGCAGCGGTACCTATTTATCTACTTGCATTGGCGTGCTTTCGAACTGCTAGGTTAGCAGGAGCTGGGACAGAGCAACAGGAGCTCATCCCATCATGGGGATTCAAACCGCCTACCTTCTGATCAGCAAGGCTAAGAAGCTCAGTGGTTTAGACCACAGTGCCACCCAGGTTCCCACTTTTTGAATAAAAAGAATTATATGTCATGGGGGGGTCAGGATTTTAGAGATGCTTAGGTGGGGCATGGCCAAAGAAAGGTTGTGAACCACTGTGAGTCTTGTTGATCCCTCTGCATAGTGAGGCTGGCGAACAAGACTGTTGCTCATGTATCTAAAAGTATTGCATTAAAAAGAGGGAACAACTGTATTGAGGCCTCATCCTATGGATGTCTGTGCAAGCCAAAAGTCCAGAAGATCTGGATTCAGTGTTGTGATGTGCTATTCCCTTATACTAATACATAACTTGCTGTCCTGTCTCAGACCAATGGAACTGCATTTGTGCAAGACTTGTTTGTGTCAACAGTGTTGTTTGTATTAGCCGGGTCTTTCACCCACTGTTTATGTCCATGCTCTTGGGCAACCAAATGATTATCAATATTAATTTGAAAATATCAGCATGGAGTCCCAGAGCCGCAATTACCTGTCTGGCTACACTTCTTTTATGTAGTATGCCAGCAATCTGCACTAGTTGTAGCAATGACTCCCTGCACATCAGATAAGCTGCAAAAAGCAGTAAGTCATGAAGTCTAGTCCAAAAGGTAGGTTCATCATGCACATTATCAACTCAAGGACAGGCTAAAGTCACATCAGCTCAGCAACAGAATGCCAAAAGCACAAGGTGTTTTGCACAAGGATCTTAGCAGAACAGGTAGCTTAAGCAAGTCAGAAAGATGGGAAAGGATACAGATTTAAATTGCAGCCACAGAGATTATGATCTAATAAATTTGTGAAGTATCCTTCCCTGAAGGTTTATAAAAGGATACCAAACAAGCAAGTGAAATGTTTCCAAGTATAGGATTAGACAATATGACTTTTATAATGCATTTTATTTTGTGTTTTTTATGATCAGATGGATCAGTTGGTGGTAATGTTAGAGGCTCCATTCTCTATGAAAAATACAGCATTAACTTCCACTAAAAGAAAATACTTCTTTAAATAATTTAAAAAGTGATGAATGTTTTAAGAATACTTTCATTTATGTGCAGCATCTGTGAAAGCTGACAAACCAATTGCACCAGAAGAAGGAAGGTGTCCTCATATAACAGGGCACTTTGGGTTTTGACGTGACTTACAAGCCCATCTTTGAAGCCAAATAAGGAAATGTGTTTTCCAACACTTTGCTTCATTCAGAATGCTATCTTCAAACTGTCACTAATTTTTGAGAGGGAATCTAGCGTATACTGGAACTTCAGATTTGGGCAGCTCTGTTGCCCTAGCACAAAAAAATCCACTTTAGAAAAGAATCAGATTTTTTTTGTGGTTTGGAAAGTGATGGGGAAACAAACTAAAAAGTGTGGAATGAACCACTGGGAAGTGGAATAAATACAAAATGAATGTAGGAGAAATATTCATTGTATAACCGCCCTGCAAACCAATCAGAACAGATGCTACATAAAGACCAGATACACTCTTAACCTCTGTGGAAGTAAATTGGGATGAATGCTTAATAAGCAGGTCGTATGGAGGGCCTCGTACACAAGATATTGGAATTAGGGAGCCCTGCTCAGAGGATACTCCTGTTGGTTGGAAAAGGGTGCCACTTTTGCCAACTCCCAGTCAAGACCACACACCTCCTCCCATATTGCAGGCCCTCTGGAACATGTGGTGTTGGGGGCTGTAATAATAATAATTTTTGATAATAATTTATTACTTATACCTTGCACATCTGGCCGGGTCTCCCCAGCCACTCTGGGTGGCTTCCAGCAGGAAATTAAAAAAATAAAATAAAACTTCAAACATTAAAAACTTCTCTAAGCAGGGCCGCCTTCAGATGGCTTCTGAAAGTCAGATAGTTGTTTATTTCCTTGACATCTGATGGGAGTGCATTCCACAGGGTGGGCACCACTACCGAGAAGGCCCTGTAGTGGCAGAGAGGAATTGGCAAGCATTCCCTCTCACCACTAGCAGTATCACTATGGTGGATTGCAAAATGTTTGTGGATGGAAGATGCTTGATCCAATAAAATATCTCAAACAGGCTTCAAAACAAGTGTGGCATCCATTCTACATTCATACGGTCCTGGTATTCCCTGCCCTTCTGCACCACCCACACGGAGCAGTGTTCTTGGGTCCTTCAAGGACTAGAGCAAATTCCTTGTTTTGTGCTACATCTTTAGAGAAGATGCCTTCCGCCCTGTTCTGCTGCCATTGCATGGAGCTGTACAGAAAATCATGCACAGCGATACCACCCTCTGTTTACACATGTTCTGTTTGCCATCCCAAAATGGGGATGTGCTGTTCTGCTTTCAGCTGAAG
Organism: Podarcis melisellensis; assembly: GCF_964234715.1. Classification (NCBI taxonomy): domain Eukaryota; kingdom Metazoa; phylum Chordata; class Lepidosauria; order Squamata; family Lacertidae; genus Podarcis; species Podarcis melisellensis. Next base: position 71,424,374 of record NC_138528.1, on the reverse strand, counting down.
AACATTTCTCCATACCACACAAGTAGCTGCGGGCTTCAAGCTTCTCAGATTCTTGATGGCTCCCATCCAAAGGTTTCTTATGAGAGCTAGAAATCTCTTCATGTCTCTTGGATCTTCTTGCACTCCCACAAAGAGCCACCTGCTCCATTTTGGAGCACACTGGGATTAGCTGAGTGACAAAAGCAATTATTCTGCAGTAGATGACTGGGTTTTAGTGGACAACTGGCAAACATAACAGAAGGACTTGTACTGTCACCTTAACTAGAGATGTGTGAATTCCTACTTCACGATCCCATGCATAGCCCAAATCTGTCCCTTGTCCCATTAGAGACATACAGATTTTTTATAGGATTTTATGCTCTCTGAATATTTACTGACCAGTATTATTAACATTTTCATCCATCCCCACCCCTAGGACTGGTACTAAGCTGCTAGTTGTGTTGCTCATTGCAATTCCCTCATGTCACCAGTTTCCAGAGTGATTGCCTACAAAACCCTAAGGGACATTTAGTGATTTTTGTTTTGCCCACCTCGAAATAGTAAAGTCTGCCATTGTGGGAGAACCAGCTCATGTATGGTTCTGATAGCTGGCAGGCTTCCTCCCTCTCCGAAGGGGTGACCATGCCTGCAAATTGCATCCAATTATGACAGGGAAAATGTCACAGACTTTCTTTAACAACACAACAACAACCCACCCCCAAACAAAACTTTAATGAAAACGCTGGAAAGATCTGCTAGCAATTTAGCAGGTTTAATCCCGCTGGAAGAACTCCTTTGCCTGCAAATTTCATACACTTATGTGAAAAGGAAAGAAGTTATACCCATTTTTAGATTCCGCATGGGAAGAGCGAGCTCGAGATTTAACAATGCTGATTCAGACCCTAATAACAACTCAAATTAGAATGATACAGTGCTACAGATACAAGGCAAATCCTGTGGCCAGTGCACACCCCTATCTTTTATTAAGCAGATATCTGACATATTCCCTTTTGTTTGGAGAATGGGACTTTTTACTTGGCCAAGTATAGGTGGTTTGTTGCTATAGTAGCTAATGGTTAAAGATGTCACATGGAAGCAGCTGCATCAGAATAATGTTGTTACAGTAATATATATATATATATATATATATATATATATATATATATATATATATGCAGGTTTTGGTGTCCTCGGGTGTCTTCCCGTGTAAAAGTTGGGGTGTCTAGGCGACGTTTCGACGAGGTCTCACTCGTCATCTTCAGGCTGGTGCTTTCGGCTTCTTGTTACTGGAACAGAGCAGGATCTCAGTGTTTGAGTTCCTATAAATACTGTTGAGGGGGTGTGGTGTATAGCCTCCAATGTTCTGGGCAGAGAGGAAGTTCCCAGGCTAGTGTGCCTTTTCTTCTTTTGTTCCTTAATTACTTGAGGGATATCTTGAGTGATTTCTTGAGTGATATCCTGAGTACCACTTAGGTGGGTCATTAGGTGTGGATTAGTTGCTAAAGTCTTTGTGTCTTGACCTCTTGAACTTTGTGAAGAGTTTTTCTGAGAAGATGGCTGTACTGCACTTAGTTGTGCTCTGGCTTGGCTTCGTGTATAGGGGCGAGATGTGGTTTTGTGGCCTGTGTCAGCCAGATCTGTGTAGGGATTGCAGGGGGGTGCAGCATCCGGAGGTGCCACCATGGTTTGGCTACTGGATGGCGTCTGTAATTTATCTGTGGAGAGGGTCTGGGTTTGGGTCTGGTGTGGTTGATTGGTGATAGCGTTCTGTGTGCCTCTGGATCTGGTGTCAGTTTTTGTGGGGAGGGCTAATGAAATACCCTGCAAAGTCTGCCCAGCCACGTACATTGGACAAACAAACAGACGAATAAATGCACGTATCGCAGAACACAAGAATGCCGTCAAAAAAGAAGAAAAAACTTCCTCTCTTTTCCAACACATGAAAGAAACAGGACACGAAATTAATTTTGCAGATTCCAAATTGCTCTTTAACATGGAACATCACCACAAGAGAATAATCATGGAAGCCATCGAGATAGAGAAACACCCTCACAACATGAACAAGCGTGACGACACATCCCGCTTGCCAGACATCTGGAAATTAGCCCTCCCCACAAAAACTGACACCAGATCCAGAGGCACACAGAACGCTATCACCAATCAACCACACCAGACCCAAACCCAGACCCTCTCCACAGATAAATTACAGACGCCATCCAGTAGCCAAACCATGGTGGCACCTCCGGATGCTGCACCCCCCTGCAATCCCTACACAGATCTGGCTGACACAGGCCACAAAACCACATCTCGCCCCTATACACGAAGCCAAGCCAGAGCACAACTAAGTGCAGTACAGCCATCTTCTCAGAAAAACTCTTCACAAAGTTCAAGAGGTCAAGACACAAAGACTTTAGCAACTAATCCACACCTAATGACCCACCTAAGTGGTACCCAGGATATCACTCAAGAAATCACTCAAGATATCCCTCAAGTAATTAAGGAACAAAAGAAGAAAAGGCACACTAGCCTGGGAACTTCCTCTCTGCCCAGAACATTGGAGGCTATACACCACACCCCCTCAACAGTATTTATAGGAACTCAAACACTGAGATCCTGCTCTGTTCCAGTAACAAGAAGCCGAAAGCACCAGCCTGAAGATGACGAGTGAGACCTCGTCGAAACGTCGCCTAGACACCCCAACTTTTACACGGGAAGACACCCGAGGACACCAAAACCTGCATTCCTGTACCCGTGAAAATCTACGAAAGCATATATATATTGAAGATGACGAGTGAGACCTCGTCGAAACGTCGCCTAGACACCCCAACTTTTACACGGGAAGACACCCGAGGACACCAAAACCTGCATATATATATATATATATATATATAAAATTTCTGTAGAACTCAAGACTTTTAATTAATTTGCCACGAAAACTGATGGTGCATATAAGATGGGAGGGCCAAATTTAGGATGCCAGAATATTCTGAACTCATACATAAATTAGAATTTAGATAATTTCTCTGAGATCCCGAGGGTTAACCTTAGTTATCCTCTGAAGGTATCTTTCCATATATTGCAGTGGCTTGAGCTACTTGGTATGGATTTGCAAGACTGAGAAACAACTTAAACAATTTTCATTATTTTAGCTATTTACTTGGGAGTAGAAAAGAAGAAGTGGTCTTTCCACATGAGGTTTTATCAAGAAGTTCCAGTGCACTTCTGGATATTGATTTATTGCCGCTTAGACGTAGCTAACATTTCAAGTAATCCATACTGGTTTAAATTTACATTGGGTCTTTTAATAAAACCACTCGCACCCTGGGGATTTTTCAAAGGGATAAACACCCAAGATTAATCAGCCCAGGCACACTATGTCGTTAACGTTTAAGCACTGTTCATTGCATGTATTTGTGTGTGTGTGTGTGTGTGTGTGTGTGTGTGCGCGTTTTAATAACATGAACACAACTCTTTAGCCTCCCTATTAAATAGCCATTGAACAAATACTTCATTCAGGACACAATCCTATGGTTCTATGGAGAGAATCCCGGGGATCATAGAAGTTTGTGGATCTCCTTCCCTATAGGTGGAAAGGGATATCTGTGGGTGGAGCCAGAGGTCCACTCATAAAACATTCTTTGTGCAACTTTGAACATGTGATTATGGCTGCACTGTTGGTAAATGAGAGCAGAAGGAATGGGAAAGGAGTGTGTCAGGGACATATGTGTGTGTGCGTGCATGTGTTTAGAAGGTTGTCCCTGTTCCAGAACATGACAGCCCTAAACTTGCAGAATCAGAATGAAAGACTTTCTCTGCCATTCATCTGGAAGTAGAATCACTGTGGCAAAGTGGAATAAGATGCTGAGTTTAGATTCTGGTATGCTCTTGAGCAGAACATGTATGACCTTGAAATAAATTAAAAAATTAAAAAACTGTCCAGTAGCACCACTGGGTATAAGATTTCGTGTGCATGTACACTTCTTCAGAAACAAGGATAGTATGGAGAGACCTGGTCTGAATAGAGATATTGTATTCTTGTCTCATTACATATATTAAAGCTATTTTTGGTCATCTGCATACTATCCCTTGCTTTTTCCTATAGGACTAATAGCAGTTGTTAACAGTCATCAACAGGTTTACCATACCCATTGAGTCAATCACCCATCTACTACTACCCTTTTGATAACCCCCCCCCCCCACTATATATAAGGATCTGGTGACTTCTGTTTCAGTGTATCTGAAGAAGTGTGCATGCACACCAAAGCTCATACCAATAACAAACTTAGTTGGTCTCTAAGGTGTTACTGGACTATTTATTTATTTATTTTATTCATTTCTACTGTGTCAGACCAACATGGCTACCTATCTGAATGTATCGCCTTGGTCAAACCAAATCACCATCTTCATCACAACATCTTGCAGGCTCGTTGTGAAGATGTGTATGTGAAGAGAGACAACATAATATAGTTGTTAGAATGTCAAACTAGAACTAAGGAGACCTAATAATAGATCTTAGCCAGGGCAGAATGGTTTCTTTTGCTGTTTTAAAAGAACACAACAAGCTAAGCATCCTTTTCCCCCAAGTGGATGTCTTGCATTTGTTGCGGAAGTCTGTTCCTCTAGCAAAGCCACTATGATTTTGACCTACCATTAGCTAGGCAAATCTAACAGTTCACATTAATAGCTGTGTCTGCTTGCTAAATATCAAAACAATTACATAATAGAATGCCAGTGGTGTCTCTGTACTTTATCTGCAGCAGTGACATAACTGCCTTTTATGCAGCTCACTGAAATTGGAGATTTATTGCTTCTTCTTTTTTCAAAGGTCCATTACCATGTAATTTTAACTTACTCTTATTAGAGGGCTTACATCATAAGCAATTACTGGAGAAAACCTTGGAGCATAGATTTATTCAAAATTTTATAGCATGATTAATTTGAGTGTGATGCCATACATAAATCACATCTGAAGGAAATGAGAATCCACCAAGGCCAGATCCTGTTATCCTTTGTTCTGTAGCGTGTGCCAGTGAAATTATTGGGGTTGTCTGTGGAGTAAAACAAACTCCACAAACACTTTTGTATGATGCTGCAGTCCTATACCCACTTACAGTACTTGCCTTGGAGAAAGCCACATTGAATTCAATGAGACTTACTTCTGAGTAGGCATGTATAGGACTGCACAGTAAAAGTCGCAGGACCTTCCAAAATATTCATATAATCAAGGGTGGGAATTAAATAATATTAACATAAAGTGACCTGGAAGAAGGAGAAGGGCAGTGTGTTTTGAATTAAGACAAAAAGCAATCTGTAATGTACTCACTAAATTCATGAATGTTTAGAATTTGATCTGGAATGAGCCGAGAAAAATACTTTTAAATTCATTCTGAAATTGATTGCATTCACAAACAATTCAGTGTATATTTGAGTTGATTAAGTGATTCCACAAATGCATATTGAACATCAACTGAAAAAGCATTGGAGGGGAGAGGTACATTCATACATTCTGTGGGCCTTTTGATGCAGCCATATGATATATTGGAATAAGGAGAATTCAGCATAACAAAGCTCCATCACTAGTGAAGAAGACTAAGCCTTCTGCACAAAGATATAATTTTATCATAACAAAGTACAATAAATTCTGCTTTCATTTAGCATTTCTAGCCTTGCTTACACAGCTGTCCCAGCTCATAATTGCTACTTGGTACATCTCTATATTCAACCACTTCCATTTTAGCCGCCAATCACAAAGCCAACATGTTCCACTATGACATCCATCTGCAGTGCATCTCTCTTTAAATAGTGGCTGATCTGCAGGCAGGAAGCAGTGATGAAAGCTGACAATATGGATTTAATAATTCAGCATGCAGAATAATCTGCTGTCCAGTGAAAAATTGGGATTTCAGGTGTCTCTTTTTTATTTCATGCCATGCATTGTTTCCATCTGATTTTAAATTGCATTCTATCTACTATTCCAACATATATATCCTGTCATCTGCATTTGAATGAATCACCTACTTACATAATGTAATATTCAACAGAAGAAACCAACTCAGTCTTGCAGAAATATTTCCTCCTGTATTTTCAACATGCAGAATTTGAAAGGTAATTGCACAGCCCTTAAAATGACATATTGCCATTTTATTCGAAATAAAGGAAAGGCTCGATCCTTTGAGTAAATCTACTTAACATATGTATGGAAGTGAGAGCTGGACCATCAAGAAGGCTGATCGCCGAAGAATTGATGCTTTTGAATTATGGTGCTGGAGGAGACTCTTGAGAGTCCCATGGACTGCAAGAAGATCAAACCTCTCCATACTGAAGGAAATCAACCCTGAGTGCTCACTGGAAGGACAGATTGTAAAGCTGAGGCTCCAGTACTTTGGCCACCTCATGAGAAGAGAAGACTCCCTGGAGAAGACCCTGATGTTGGGAAAGATGGAGGGCACAAGGAGAATGGGACGGCAGAGGACGAGATGGTTGGATAGTGTTTTCAAGGTTACCAGCATGAGTTTGACCAAACTGCGGGAGGCAGTGGAGGACAGAGGTGCCTGGCGTTCTCTGGTCCATGGGGTCACGAAGAGTCGGACACGACTAAATGACTAAACAACAACAACAACAAGAAGAACTTAACATAAATGAAGTATTTTAAGGGAATGATCCTTTGCGTTAAGTAGAACTTTTCAGGTTTGAACCCTATGTATTGATTTTTCTCAACACTCACCAGTTCTTGAACAAACACAGCACTCAGCAATGCTGTGGTCACAAATTTCCTGAACACTAAAATGAAATAAAGGCAGTAGAGTGAAATAGAACGCCCATATTTGGCACCAGTTCAAAACCAGATGCCTGTTGGTTGTGGCTCTTGTCAAAACATGATTTTTATATGTTCAGGTCAGAATTCTGGTGAATGTTGACCTTTGCATGCAATTCATATAAGGTGAGATTTTCTGGTAAATGTCTGATTCTGTAATGGGAAAATGTTGATAAAATTTCTCTGTTCTCAGCTGCTCTCAGTGGCAAATGTTGCTAATGTCAGTTTGCATCTAGAGACATGGCCTTCTGCAAATAGCAGGATTCCTTCCGTTTGTGGAGGAAGCTCTGATCTAGTGGAAAGTTCCACTGGAGGCGGCGGCAAGGGTGGTGATCTTTGCTGATTCCACTTTCCCGTGGCAGCCCCCACTGCCATCTATCATGCTGTTTCAAAGGGTCTCCCAATCCTCTGGCTTTTCAGGATCCACAGAAGGCTGAAGGGAGAGTCTGCAAAAATTGTCTCTCCCGCTTCCTACTGTGACACACCCTGTGAACAGAACTCCACTCATGGGAGAGCAGGATCCAACCCATGACAATTTTCTAGGATTTCTTACTTACTGGCTAAAAAGATAGTAACAACTGGTAGATGTCAACAGCCACCAAATATGTATAAATTATGCTTATTTAACTTTAACTTGTCAAGGCAGCTTTGTTTTAACTCATAATATATAAATGTCTCCATCTTTTAAGCAATGCTTTCACTTCAAGTGATCTGTTTTTCTGCTTTACACCCATGAGACCCATTTTCTCCCTCTCCCTGACATAAATGGGAATATTGGCAGCAAACTTTGTGACACAATCAGCTTGGGCCTATTATTCTCACGCTGTAAACAAAACACAACAATACATGTAAAGTTTTACGATTATTTACTGCTTGCTTCCTAGGACCATAAATATAAGATGTTGGGTAATTAATTGCTTAAAATTCTACAAGGCAGGCTCAAGCAGTATGTGGACCAAGAACTCCCAGAAGTGCAAGCGGGATTTAGAAGAGGCAGAGGAACCAGAGACCAAATTGCAAACATGCGATGGATTATGGAGAAAGCTAGAGAGTTCCAGAAAGACATCTACTTCTGCTTCATTGACTATGCAAATGCCTTTGACTGTGTCGACCACAGCAAACTATGGCAAGTTCTTAAAGAAATGGGAGTGCCTGATCACCTCATCTGTCTCCTGAGAAATCTCTATGTGGGACAAGAAGCTACAGTTAGAACTGGATATGGAACAACTGATTGGTTCAAAATTGGGAAAGGAGTACGGCAAGGCTGTATATTGTCTCCCTGCTTATTTAACTTATATGCAGAATTCATCATGCGAAAGGCTGGGCTGGATGAATCCCAAACCAGAATTAAGATTGCCGGAAGAAATATCAACAATCTCAGATATGCAGATGACACAACCTTGATGGCAGAAAGTGAGGAGGAATTAAAGAACCTTTTAATGAGGGTGAAAGAGGAGAGCGCAAAATATCGTCTGAATCTCAACATCAAAAAAACAAACATCATGGCCACTAGTCTCATCGCCTCCTGGCAAATAGAAGGGGAAGAAATGGAGGCAGTGAGAGATTTTACTTTCTTGGGCTCCATGATCACTGCAGATGGAGACAGCACCCACGAAATTAAAAGACGCCTGCTTCTTGGGAGAAAAGCAATGACAAACCTAGACAGCATCTTAAAAAGCAGAGACGTCACCTTGCCGACAAAGGTCTGTATAGTAAAAGCTATGGTTTTCCCAGTATTGATGTATGGAAGTGAGAGCTGGACCATAAAGAAGGCTGATTGCCGAAGAATTGATGCTTTTGAATTATGGTGCTGGAGGAGACTCATGAGAGTCCCATGGACTGCAAGAAGATCAAACCTATCCATTCTTAAGGAAATCAGCCCTGAGGCTCACTGGAAGGACAGATCGTGAAGCTGAGGCTCCAATACTTCGGCCACCTCATGAGAAGAGAAGACTCCCTGGAAAAGACCCTGGTGTTGGGAAAGATTGAGGGCACAAGGAGAAGGGGACAACAGAGGATGAGATGGTTGGATAGTGTTCTCGAAGCTACCAGCATGAGTTTGACCAAACTGCGGTAGGCAGTGGAAGACAGGAGTGCCTGGTTTTGGTGTCCTCGGGTGTTGCTATGCCGTCGTGTGTCGTCTGTCATTGGGACAGGGGCACGGCAGGAATTTCCCCCACTTGGCTGATTGGCTGTTGCCATTTGGGTTTTGCCTGCAGCGTAGCAAATCGTCACAACTTGTAAGGTTGCGGATAGGCTCTGGTTCAGGTGATAGGGATGGGAGAACGCTCTCGCCATCCCTAATTGAAGGGTATTCCATTAAAGGAATCCAGGGACTCAATAGTTTGGTCAACCCCTGAGAGGGGGTTGTGCCCATGCCTGAGTCCAGGAGGACATTTGGGTGGTGAAGTTAGCCCGTTCCTGGCTTTCCGCTTATCCAGGTGTTCACCCTTGGCTGACCCATGCTGGAACCCTGGGTCAGGGCTACCTGCATGGCAGGGAGCTAGTTAAACCAGAGCCTATGCAACCAGTCACTTTCTGTAATCAATAAAGTTGTGGCCTAAATTCTGCCAAAAACCAAAATTTGAGTCATGTGTGAATTTATTTAGGGGGGGAGGTTTCTGGGTCTGAACATGCAAAGGACAGACTAGAACTTCTTAAAATAATAATAAAAATACATCATAATGAATAGTCGGCAGCATAGAGTGTAAGAGGCTATCGATGGCTGCATCACACCCCCCAGAATTGTTTAGCTTTTGCACAGCTGCTCAAGCTCCTAGCATGAGGCAGCTGCATCACAAATAGGCTGGTGCCCCACTAATGCTGTAGCACCAGTGACTGTGAGGTATTGCACTGGAATGGTGTCAGATCCCATTTATGATCATTAGGTGATGAAATGTTCTCTCACTCAGGAACTGAAAGCCTAGCTCTTCATCTCTGAGCAGTTACACCGCAGGAGCTTAGGGGCTAGGTGCATTACAAAAGAATGCGAAGATCCAAATCACCTTGTCAAAAACAGGTCTTCCCAAGTGGTTTTATGAATCAAGTTGTGACATCCAGGTTTTTCAGTCTAACATTTCCAGATTGAAAAGATTATTGCATTTTTATTGTATTGTTTAAGATCCATAGAATCATAGACTTGTGGAGTTGGAACGGACTGCAAGGGACATCTTGTCCATCCCCTGCAATGCAGGAATCTCAATTAAAGCACCTATGACAGATGGCCACCCAACCTCTGATTAAATACCTCCAGTGAAGCAGAGTCCCCCACCTTCCAAGAGAGTCTGTTCCACTATCATACACCTCTTACTGTCAGAAAATAGCTCAGTTAAGTAGATTTTTCCCCCATCAAGAAAAAAGTCTTTTTTATTTTAACAAATGTTGTATGTTCAGAGTGCAGGGGGTCTCTGGATTTGGCTCCAGAAACATGCAATGATAAGAAAAGTATCTGCCCACATATATTGCCCTGTGGAAAAGTTCACAATGTAAACCGTGCAGAAATGTCTGAATGTGTAGTGAGCCAGAATGAAAACAGCTAGAGGTTCCATTGTTGCTATTAGTAGGAGTTAATCACCAGTACTGGTTAATAACAGATATTATTTGCAATAGTATAATGAGATCATACACAAGCTGCTTGAGGTTGTTGATTTACACATGTATTTAGGCTTTTAACCCACTCTGTTCTGAAAGCTTACGTATATATGTTTAGTTTTTGAATTGTTAGCATATCCTGTTGTTAAAGAGCATTATGGTGTTAGCTAGACCAAACATACCCCATGGCAGGACCATCTACATTCCAGCTTACATCCCTACACATGCATGCACACACACATACATTAAAAAGGATCAAACTACACTATAGGTCAATCTACTAAAGTGAAGCTGCACCACAAAAAAAGTTGTTGCAAACCCCAAGACAGACAGAACCATTAAAAAAAAAAGACAGGAACTAAAATTATGGATTCCTGGCCCTCCACCAAAAAGCTGGGTCAATAGAGTTCATAGTGCTACTTTATGTGTCCCTATCATTGTATGACTTGCCTCATGCTCTTTTTTCCCCACACAAAGTAACATTAGGTGTCTATACCAAGAAAGGTCTTGGTAAACTGTCCTAATCATAAACTTCAGATGTATATTTATATCCACTGCTGTTGAATCACAGCCTCTCTGACTGTCATGCTACTTGATGTAACTCAATGCTACCAAAATAATCTGGAGATTATAGCTAGAACAAAGGAATGTGAGAAAGAGTGATATGTCAAGTTCCTTTGAAGGATAAAGTGAAAATCTGATTACTTGGTGAATTTCCTATTCTCTTTTACATTTTTCTCCTCAATTTGCTCCCTGAATAAGTAAGGTATATATAGTGGGGGGTGGGGAGTATTTGATCCCCTGCCAATTTGCCCTCTGACGAAGAAATGACCAGTCCATAATTTTAATGGTAGGTTTATTGTAGCTGTGAGAGACAGAAGAACAACAGGAAAACCTCCAGAAACCCAAGAGACAAAACTCAGAGATTGATGTGCATTATAATGAGTGAAATAAGTATTTGATCCCTTTGCAAAAGATGACTGTACTTGGTGGCAAAACCCTTGTTGGCAATTACAGAGGTCAGACGTTTCTTGTAGGTGGCCACCAGGTTTGCACACATCTCAGGAGGTATTTTGTCCCACTCCTCTTTGCAAATCCTCTCCAAGTCAGTAAGATTTCGAGGCTGATGTGTAGCTACTCGAACCTTCAGCTCCCTCCACAGATTTTTGATGGGATTAAGGTCTGGAGACTGGCTGGGCTACTCCAGGACCTTAATGTGCTTCTTCTTGAGCCACTGCTTTGTTGCCTTGGCCGTGTGTTTTGGGTCATTGTCATGCTGGAATAACCATCCTCGACCCATTTTCAATGCCCTGGCTGAGGGAAGGAGGTACTCACCCAAGATTTGACAATACATGATCCCGTCCATTGTCCCTTTGATGTGGTGAAGGTTTCCTGTCCCCTTAGCAGAAAAACACCCCCAAAGCATAATATGTCCCCCTCCATGTTTGACGGTGGGGATGGTGTTCTTGGGGTCATAGGCAGCATTCCTTCTCCAAACACGGCGAGTTGAGTGGATGCCAAAGAGCTCAATTTTGGTCTCATCTGACGACAACACTTTCACCCAGTTCTCCTCTGGGTCATTCATATGTGCATTGGCAAACTGCAGACAGGGCTGTACATGTGCTGTCTTGACCTTGCAGGCTCTGCAAGGTCTCAGTCCTTCACGGCGTAGTGTGTTACCAACTGTTTTCATGGTGACTATGGTCCCAGCTGCCCTGAGATCATTGACAAGTTCCCATCATGTAGTTCTGGGCTGCTTCATCACCGTTCTCATGATAACTGCAACTCCATGAGATGAGCTCTTGCATGGAGCCCCAGACCGAGGGAGGTTGACAGTTATTTTGTGTTTCTTCCATTTGCAAATTATTGCACCAACTGTTGTCACCTTTTCACCAAGCTGCTTGGCAATAGTCTTGTAGCCCAGTCCAGCCTTGTGCAGGTCTACAATCTTGTCCCTGACATCCTTGGACAGCTCTTTGGTCCTGGTCATGGTGGCTACTTTGGAATCTGCTGGATTGATTGCTTCTGTCGACAGGTGTCTTTTGTACAGGTACTGTAACAAGCTGGGATTACAGGTAAGACATCTCCCTTACAGCAGGTGCTTCTAATCTCAGCTCATTACATACAGTGAAGATACCAGGTAGCCCAACATCTGGCTGATTGATAGGGGATAAAATACATATTTCACTCATTATAATGCACATCAATCTCTGACTTTTGTCTTTTGGGTTTCTGGGGGTTTTCCTGTTGTTCTTCTGTCTCTCACAGCTACAATAAACCTACCATTAAAATTATGGACTAGTCATTTCTTCGTCAGAGGGCAAACGGGCAAATTTATCAAGGGAACAAATACCTTCCCTCCTCACTGTAAGAGTGTCAAGCTTCTCCTAAACTTTAAGCCCACGGGGCATTCTCATGTGAGATCGATTCTGGCACAGTGGATGGCAAGAGACTCATGAAAGTTTTGTTTAAGCATAGGTAGCTATTTTGTCATGGGGCATTACATTAGGCACCATGACTGGTATTAATTTTCATAAAATATCTTACTCCATTAGAATCATGGGAGGCCATTATTTCAACAAAGAACTCTTTGTTGCAGAGGGAAAAACCCATATTTCCTTAGCTTTTAAAAAAGAAAATTTTAATATAACTCCCTAATAATTCTTACCTATGCCCTTTCCTCCATCATAAATAAATGAAAGGCTCCTTTGGAGACCCATAAAGCAATGAGGTTGCCAATTCTTTTTGCCCCTGTTCTACTCTTTTCTCTTCTGTTCATCTTCCTCTTCTTCTCTCTTTTGAATCACATCTTCCTGGTCTCCTCTCCTCACTCTTCCTGCCAGTAAAATATTTTCCTTGCATTGGAGCGGCTCTTTACATTTTTGTTACCAGTGGGAGACTTAGGAATGCCAACCTTTGAGAAATTCTTCAGTGAACAATTTGTATGCAGGTGCCCACATTGCTGTGTCTTTATAGTCTTCTTGAATGCAAGGATGACCAATCATAAACAAGGCTGGTGGACGTCAAGAGTATTGCAAACAATGAATTTAAAGAGGTTGGTTATCAATGAGTTGTCAGTTCTATTCACTATCTCATCACTATTCACTATCTCAGACTATGGTGCACTTTGCTTCAAGTTATTTGGATGGTGTTAACGTGATATGTTCACCGTACACTCAGTAGAACTTTTTGCCATTGAATTTCTTGGTGGTTTTGAAGTGTTAATAACAAATGATGCAAATAACATCCTGCCCTAGGACTGCTGTCAGTTGAGATTTCATCCCTTTTCACCCTTTTTCTATTCCCTCCACATATTTCCCTGCCCTTCATGACTGTTTGTCCCTTTGCCACTCTCTCTTCCCTCCCATCACTGTTGACCAGGAAGCTGCCTTTATAGGCTGCTTCCTATACCTTGTATAGGAAATTCTCTTTCAGACACCTCTCCCAAATCTGTTTCTTCAGCTAGCACAGAGTGGCATCAGTCAAAGTGGCTAAACACATGTAATTGGGGGAATTGGGGGCTGAAGAGGGAAACAACATTTGCTTCAGAGAGCATCTTGCAGTCAAAATAAACAGCTTCCATTTAACATTGATATAGGAAATCTAGTGACACCAACTATTCCTTTCCATACCCACTACCATTTCCTGTTTGGGTCTCATCGAGCTAAAAAGCTTTGGAAGATGGAATTTACAGAATTCACTAGCCTACAAGTAAGATCCTCTGAAATCAAACAGGAATTACGGGAGTTTATAGAAGATTCTAAATATTCAAGGTCAAACTGCTGACTCCTGCTGGGTTTCATCAGCTACTTGTTTAAACTCTACTTATGTGAAAGTTTTGCTACATATCATTGGGGTGTTATTCAAAAGATCTGTTAAATTGTTTTATAACCATACCTAGACAGGGAAGAAATCTAGGTATTTAGACACTTTCATACCTCAGATTAGCAGCTAATTCATTTCAAGGGATGGTCACCTTGGGGAAGATTTGGAGGGTAGTAGACTCTTCCCTCAAAGCAGACTGCAAGCAAGCTGTTGCAAGAGCACCACTTCCCCTTCAAGACATGCCTGACCTATCTTTACAACAGAGGGGGGGGGAGTTTTAAGATTAAGAACTAAGTTTTGTTTAACATTTATGCAAAAGACTCATGCAGTGATACAGTATTTGTGACCTCCACATTACTATGAAATAATAATACAGCAGTATGGTTGATACCACTGGGACGCGGGTGGCGCTGTGGGTAAAACCTCAGCGCCTAGGACTTGCCGATCGCATGGTCGGCGGTTCGAATCCCCGCGGCGGGGTACGCTCCCGTCGTTTGGTCCCAGTGCCTGCCAACCTAGCAGTTTGAAAGCACCTCCAGGTGCAAGTAGATAAATAGGGACCGCTTACCAGCGGGAAGGTAAACGGCATTCCGTGTGCTGCGCTGGCTCGCCAGATGCAGCTTGTCACGCTGGCCACGTGACCCGGAAGTGTCTACGGATAGCGCTGGCTCCAGGCCTCTAGAGTGAGATGAGCGCACGACCCTAGAGTCTGGCAAGACTGGCCCAAACGGGCAGGGGCACCTTTACCTTTTACCTTTATGGTTGATACCAGAAAATATCAGGCCATTCCTAAGCAGCAGTTCTTCTGCCTTTATTTCTAGGACAAGGTAAAAGATAAAGGACCCCTGGACAGTTAAGTCAGGTCAAAGGCGACTATGGGGTTATGGCGCTCATCTCGCTTTCAGGCTGAGCTGGCGTTTGCCCACAGACAGCTTTCTGGGTCATGTGACCAGCAGGACTAAACCGCTTCTAGCGCAACAGAACACCGTGACGGAAACCAGAGCACACGGAAATGCTGTTTGCCTTCCCGCCACAGAGTTACCTGTTTATCTACTTGCGCTCGTGTGCTTTCAAACTGCTAGTTTGGCAGGAGGTGGGACAGAGCAGCAGGAGCTCACTCTGTTGCGGGGATTCGAACCGCCGACCTTCTGATCTGCAGAGGCTCAGTGGTTTAGACTACAGCGCCACTCTGCTGCAACAAAACATTGCAGTGTGGAGTGCTCCTGTTCAGTATGGCAGCCAGCCATGGTACTTCCAGGTACTCCATTCTATTTCCATTGTCCCCTAGATTTTCTGTTCCCTCCACAATAGTTGGGTCAATGTTCTGTTGAGAATGTTCAATTCTTGTTAGGCTGTTTTTAGATCCACCTGGGCTTTTTCTAAAGAGCTTTTGAACTTCTGCAGATCTTAGGTTGCTTCCTGCTGAAACCTCTCTCTTGCATGTGGTTGCTTTCTGCTTTGGTTACATAAGGATTCACACTCAGAATGAGTAATCTATTAGCCTAGGAGATAATTGTTCTCAATCACAGGATTGGCTTTTATTCATTAGGCTACAATTAAGTACTTGTTTTTTTCTGGATTTTGTATCTGTACTATGTGAGAAGTATTATGTCAAGCAATATTTCATTTAAAACATCTGCCTGTGAGGCTTTAAAATTAAGATAAAATAAATTCACAGGTATCTGTAAATTTATTGATAGGAATTGGTGTTTTTTCAAGCATGGGTAGCTATACTTTATAGCAGTTTTTAGATCATTCCTTTCTTTTTTGGACATCCAATGCGAGAAAGAAAACAGACCCATATAGATGACTCTGTCATGAACAGCAAAGTTGAATTGCTGAATTGTGTCCTTCAAACACTTCCTAAGAAATATTGATGTCTGCATGTGAATATGTGGCACAGATGGGGGGCTTGCAACACACACGCGTGCATTGGGGTGGGATAAAAAAAACTTCTATTCAATATTTGAGTAATAAATACTTTACTGTATAGTTTTAGGATTCTTTCATGGACCACTTTAAGACATGAGAAAAATTAAAATGTGGGGAAGATTTGGTCACAATTGTAGCCCAGGGAAAAGGTGATTCACTGTAGGAGTTTTGTACCCCCAAAGGCTTCAGAATCCCCAAAGATTTTGTAAATGTGAGATTCACCTTCAGCTCCACAGTCACATGTTTATTACGGGACAATTGTGTTTACCTAAATATAAAACCATTTGAAAACTTGCAAGCCTAAATGTACAGTAATTTGCAAGCCTTAATTTGATGTAGACATTTTAGAACTATACAGTTCTTAATTAAAACTGTGCATGCATTTTTCCTAGATGAACACTTTATTTGGTGTAACTGACTTTTTAAAAATAGTGTGTATGTAAATGAGCCTATTGATTCTTCTTCATGGCTTCTGTAGCTAGTTTGAGGTCTTTGTGGTGTTTTCTATTAAATTACCATAGCACAGCTCTGAGTACTCCTTTATATACACAACACATCCATTAGTTTCTATTTGCATTATTAGGTGCTGAAGGTCTGCTAATGTATCCATTAATAGCTATGAACATATTAGACAAAGCTTTTTTTAAAAAATTAAATGTCTGCATGTTGTCTTACTCCTTATAGACACTGCAAAACCTGCATAGAAGGTAATGAATTAAAGGAAAATTAGCCATTTGCAATAGCTTTTGGACAATGGCAAATGCAACCCAAAGGCTTAATACACCCCACAAACCCATATCAAAAACCCAGCTAAAAAATGGACAGTAAAATAAACAAATTAAGAGAACAAAAAGTATCCAGCTATATCTTTTGACAGAGGTACTTATAAATAGAATGCATGATTGTTCATTACCAGAATTGATACAAGTCACACCAAAATCATGAATTACACCCCACAGGTGCTTTCTATGGTTCTTGCCCCATGGTCAGATGAAGCCTGAGCAAGAGGCCATTGGTACAACTAGCTCAGCAATGTGTTTTGCCCTGACTAGCAGTGGATCTCCAGGATGTCTTCCACAGCTCTGCTGCCTGAAACCATTTTAACCAGAGGTGCCACAAATTCCACTTTCAGAATGAAAAGCATGTGCTTCAGCACTAAGCTACAGCATCTCTTCAAATATAGGATCTTTGCTCTGCACAATGTCAGCTGGGATATGGCATGCCTGGTCCTAGTCTGTGTGTAATTCAGTATCTATGGGGAAGAGGGGAGACTCCATTTCAAATCCAGTTTGTGTTCATATTACTCTTTCTTAGAGAAAGCCAGCAGGATCTGTCTGAAAAAAACAACTATTTGACCTTCTCTCTACAGTTTCATGTCCCCTTGCAAAATATCACTGGGATCCAAGTGTTGCTGCTCAAGAACACCATTGTTTTATGATTTAGCAAATATTTAATTAATCTTTACTACACACACAGACTCACAGCTTTACATATTAAATTTGCTAATGTGGTACGAAATCTCTGAATAGTATATAATGGGGAGTAATCAAAAAGCCAGAGCTCTCCCTCTACACATCTCATTCATTCCTTTGCGAGCCTGGCACCATTTTCCATTTTAAGATACGTGCTGAGCTTTCTGCTTCCAGTAAGTAACAAAATTTGTTTTCTGTGCCCAGTAAGTCATCTCGTGTTTGTCATCAAATTGGCTGCTCTTCATGTATACAACCATTTTCCAAGTACCTTTTCATTTTTTGCATTCTCTACCCACACAAATATATTTTTTTGTCTTGTCTAGCCACACAAACATGCACTCAGGAATAAAACATTCATGATGCGGATGGGGGAAAACAACAGCAACCATAGTTTTAACACACATCCATACACCCGTCCACTTAAGACCTCAGAAAAGTGAAGCAACTTTTCCCACTCAATCTTCCTCTTCATTTCCCCCCACTGCTTCCAAAAAGCAGCTGCATGACATTTCACCAGCCCCCACTGACGTCAGTGTGTGTTTGGCTGGTGACATCAGAGGGAGCAGAATCTGTCCCTAGATTAGCACAGGAGCATCTTTCACCCCATCAGCAAAGAGACCAATTTTTCAACATCTATTGTCTGTCTTGTTCACATTCACATTAATAAGCCGGACACAAAACCCATTTTCTCTTGCTTCCAAATGCTGGCATGGGTAAGAAGGAATCTTCCTCCTGCTCTGCAATAAGAGATACCTTGCATGCGTGTCTTGATATGAGTCACCTCAGTTTAATAAAGAAATGCAATTGCTAAAGTGAAGGCTGAACCTGGAGCATCATATCTGGCCTTTGGGTTGGAAATCAGATAAAAGAAAATGCCATTCAGCTCAATCAAAAAAACCCATCATACAAGCCTTCAGTCAAGTGGCTGTAGTAATGAATACCTCTTCACTTTGTTGAGAAAAATGGTAGGGAACTCAGTAGAGAAATCTGACTACAAAATATTGCTCAGGCAGTTACTTGGGTGACTATCAAAAGATGTCTACTTAAAATGGATTGCAATATTGGGTCTTTGTTAGAAGGTTCAATCTCCTCCTGGTGTGTTATGCCCTTGTATCTGCCCTTGTTCTGAAGTGCTGGCTTCACTCACGTGGTGCCAGCCTTAGAAGGCAGGTGGCTTCCCTTACCTGCCCTTAAGTGGAGAGGCCCTGCACGGTTTTGCAGCACATGAAATGCAACCAGGAACTGGTGAACAGCACCAAGTTAGAAACCCTCTTAGAGTTTGTGTAAATAAGGTATTCTGAGCGCTGGTTGTTTGGCTTACCCTTGCATATCTGGAGGAATAGGGATCCTCAAATAGTGCCCAGATACGGGGCTGCCACCTCTTCCAAAAGCCCCCAGGCCTTCCATCTGGAGAATCACTGAGTGCCAGGCGTTTAGTCATCTCCAGCTCCTCCTCACCATCACCTGAGTCTCCAGTGCCATCTGCATCTCCATCATCAGCACTATTATCCAGAGGTGCCCCACCAAAACTGTCAAGGGCCTCTTCAGCATCACGGTGCTGCCTGTAGGTCATCCAGCAACAGGGCTCCACATCGGTTTCATCGATGCCCCAGAAGGCCAGCTCCTCCTCATACAGAGGTCCACAGACATCTGCTGGGCAGTGCAGCTTACCTGTGCGGTAGTAGTTCAGGATATGGGCAAAGACACCTGGGTGCCGGTCAAAGAAGAACTCATCTGTGCGGGGGTCATAGTCAAAGTGACTGTGGGCATCCGGCTCCGCAATCCAGGCCAACCGAGTGCCGGGCAAGGTGCGTAAGGTGCTGCGGTAAGTCTGATGCCTAGTCCCTCCCACATTGATCACAATGCGATCGCTCTCATCGCCCTGGCCCATCTCGTCTCTTATTAGGCATGTCGTGGACTCATCCAAACAAGCACAACACACAACAAGCACATAAGGGGGCGTCTGCTCATCTGCAATCAATAACTAACTTGATACCTCTCCTATGTGGGGAAGAGGTGCCCCTATCAAGGACATCCACTGGTCTTGGCCTCTTATACCCTTCACTCCCACAGAGGCAAAGTCAAGAGTACCAGTGAAAGTTAATGATGGCAGATTTGGGTTCTTTACTGGCACATTAAGACTCATACAAGCCTCATTTAAAATAAGAATATGCCGGATATCCAAGAACAGTGATTGTGAGATATGGTTGGGTAGGCAGGGGTGAGTGTCAGAGTGGGGAAGGGAGGTTGCTTCCTCAATTAAGATGTATTAATTAATAAATCTAGTTGGACCTAGCTGACCTACAAAGCAGGTTCAGTGGGGAAGATTGGTGGTGGCAGGGGCATGCAACAAGAGGCTGGAGGCAGTGGAGTAAGGGGTCCACAACACAACACACACATACACATACACAAATAAGGTGGGAGGAAGAAAGTGGGCAGATACCAATGCCCAGCTGCAGCAATCAAACCCAATCTCTTGAAGATGCTGATGTTTGTAAAACAAAAATCGTTCTGTACTGGCGTCCTAGGAGCAGAGGCAGGAGCAAGAGGTGGCTGTTAGGAAGAGCTCAACACGTAGCAATCCTATTATTTAGGCAGGGTTGTGAAAAACCACAACCAGCAACTAAATGGATGGTGATAACGACGAAGCAACAACAAATCAGCAATGGAATATAGAGAGAGATAGAGATAACTGACAATTCTCCAGATGTAGCTCTCCGATTCAAACAAAAGACCACCAAATCCGTAAGCGTCGCCTTCAATCTTCGCTTCCTCTTCGGCTCCCTCCTTGTTGATGCCGATCACACTTTGCAGCCGCCCGAAAGGCGCCTTCGGCCCCTGAGATTTGGCCGGATCGCCCCCCACCTTCCCCGCCACCAGCGGTGACTTAGGCACGCGACGTGGGCTCGCCTTTGCTTAGGGCAGCGTGGTGCTGAAATGGACAGCGCTCCCGCAGCCCTTGACTAGTAGCGCTTCCCTTGACGGGAGGCTGCCACTGGGAATTGATGGAAAGGCGGGGAGAGGGCTTGAAAGGGAGGTGGGCAGGCAAAAAGGGATCAGGAACGGGGGGGGTCTTTATTCCTCCTTCCCTACGTGTCGGGCTCAGGCGATCCAGGCAGCTTGGGGAAGCCTCAGGTGGATTGTGCTGAGGGAGGTGGACAATCAGCGCGTCTCTGTCTGCTCCTCCCTCCCTCGCGCCCGCCGCCCAAGAGCTCTCGCAGGTGGTGCTGAAAGAAGGCTGGGTGCCAGAGAACTCGCCGCCGCCGCCGCGCTTGCCGTTCTTCGCTGCTTCGTCCAGCCAGCCCGGTCTCCGGACACTTCAGCACCGCGCAGGCGCGCTGGGCTCTGAATAGAGCAGTTCTCCCCGGGTCCTAATGCAGCGCGGGGAGGCAGCGCCTGGCAGCTACACGCGCGCCAGTGTCACCTGGAGTGGAAAGGCAGAGGGAGAGATAGGGAGAGAGAGAGAGAGAGAGAGGGAGAGGGAGAGAGAGACGCGCACAGCAAGGTGGCCAAAGGGAGGGTGCGATTTTCTCAGCTGGGAAGGGAGGGAGAGGGCGGAGGGGACCGCACCTCTGAATGGGATGTCACACAGCTGGAGAAGATCCCCGGGAGCGGTCCGGATTCGGATCTCTCCCTCGGAATGAATGGATTCGGGGGGGGGGCACCGGAAAGACCCCGGGGTTGGGCAACCTGGTGCTTCTCTCTGGAAGCCTTAAGAGCTAGAGGCAGCGCGCTGAGCCAGAGGGAGCCTGGGATTGCCATTGTCTGTCTTGCTGCCAGCGATTAATGTGGGGACTGCAGGAAGCGACAGGGCTGGGCCTGGCGAAGGGTCTTGCTAGCTTTCCTTTGGCTATTTATTTCGAGAAAGACATAGAAAGGACTGCCTTGAGCCTCCTTTCGTCAACGTGAAAGGATGCACTCAGGCAATTTGGGGAGGGGTGTGTGAGGGAGGGGGGAAAGGCAGAGGAGCGGCCGCTCCTCTCAGCCCTTTTCCACAGAAAGCAGCATCTGACATTAACTTGGCAACCTTTGGAATGTTGCCTGTGAAAATCGCATCCCACTCCCCATCATCCCCTTTAACCAATATAGGCATTTTCAGATAGATGGGAAGGAGCGTTTTTCTCTGACATCGGCTCCCTCTCATCAGAAGTGGCGATGAAGGAGGAAGAGAGAAATGGCTGTTCCGCTAGTGGCCAAGAGAGACCAGGGATATTTCCCTGCTTAAAAGAGAAGAAGAGAAATCAGTTCAGGCCTGCTGAAAGAAAAGATCAATGTGAATATGTTACTTGATCTTCAGTGTTCAAACATTCAAACCATCTTCAAACATTTTCACTTCAAAATGAAAGAATTATTCTTGAGATGCCATGGGGAATTGGCAACCTGAGTTCCTAGGTATTATTCTTTATGACTTATGTTCCCAGGTCTAAAAACCTTTTTTAAAAAAAGCTTACTGAATTTTAATAGTGATTAAATAGAGATTTAAAACAACAAGAGAAGTTTCAAAGAGCAAGAAAAGAATGCGGAGGCTACAAATCACAGCCCAGTTATAATCTGAAAATATTGCCAATTAGGCAACCTAAGGCCAGGATCCTGAAAACAATGTGTGGAGGGTGGAAGTAAGTTCCACAGGGAAATCTGTGGGCCTTATTTCCAACAAATAGTTTAATGGCTAATGGGGCACCAGCCCACAATCTGAACAAATGCAACAGATCCATTTTCCTAACTGGGAGCATGTTTGTACCCTAGTCAACAAGATCTGTAGATGTTTTCAAAAAACAAAACACGCCCCTACTTTGCAAATGAAGTAGATCCATCCATTACGCTGCATACAAAGGAATAGAGAACCTGCAACTACAACTCCCATAATCCCTGGCCATTGGGTCAAGGTTTCCAGCATCACCTGGAGTACCAAAGGTTCCCCATTTCTTCTTCAGGCTAAGGGTGTATCACTACATTTCCCCACTTCCTTGTCAATTCACTGATGCATTCATGATCAGGTTGCCTTTATTTAATATATAAAAGGACCAGGAATCATACACTATAAGGTTTATGGAAATAATGTCCCTTGTACTCTGTCATGTAATGTCAGGTACTACTGAGACACTAGCAACTTAAGTAAAGGTCTTAATATTTCAGGTAAGGTTGCATAAAATTCAATTTCACACCCCATAGCAGTGAAATGGACACAATGCATTATAAACTCTGCTATGTTTCTTTGCTGTGTTACTTTATTATTTCTATATAGAGCTTAACTAGGACAAATAAGTGTAATCACTGAGCTTCCTAGAAAGCACTAACATTTATGATGGACGGGAGTCACAGGATACATTTCCTCTGCATGAGACCATTTGTGATGGCCTGGGAATCCAATTCAGAGGCTGAACCGGAGGATTCCCAGCCTGCACAGGAGTCCCCACTTCCAGGGCCGGCTGAGCTGGGGCAGGGGCTTGAACCTGAAGGGCCCTTACCTGTGCCGGATCCTCAGGAGCAGACACCAGCTGAATCCGCTCTGGCTCCGGAGCTGATCGAGGACCCATTGCCTGCAGGTGCTCCACTCCCAGCCCTGTCAGGGGAAGGTGAAGCTGCCCCTGGGTCCAGTAACCCTCCAGCCTCTCTGGAGCTGCAGAGGCTCAGGGCAGAGAGGCGGAGGGAACTAAGTTCTCACAGGAGGAGTGCTTGCCTTAAGGCCAGGAGAGGCGAGTCACCTGTGGGCTGGGACCACCCTATGCCTCAGAGGAGATAAAGGCCAGTCAGCCCAGTCCCAGGTTGCAGGAGCAACATCATTGGTAACCTGTTCCTGCCAGCACCCTGTCCTGCTCTTCCAGAGTTCCTGACCATGCCCGGTTCCTTGCCTTGGACCCCGCTTCGTCCTTGATGGACAGCCTCCATACCCTCGACCTAGGACAGGACTCAGACCACACTGCATGGTACCCCCCCCCCATTTCTCAATCAGGAAAAAATGGCAGAAATAATATTAGGTTATGTTAAGCTGCACATACTTTGATTAAATACAGTTTTATAACAGCCTTCCCCAACGTGGTGCCCTACATATTTTTTTGACTACCGTTCCCATCAGCCCTATCCAATATTCCAACAACATTTGGAAGACATCGGGTTGGGGAAGACTGTTATCCGATTGGGGCTGGACTAACTGACCTTGGAGTCACTTCCAAGCCTTTGATTCTACAGTTGTAAGTCTGGAGGAGGTCTGCTAAACTGCTCCGGGCACCTTTAAAACCCCCAAACACTTTGATTTTCATGCAATAATTAACATGAATGTTTGACTCATTTCTGTGATTTTAACTGATTGCAGAAAAACTGTTCACAGAATATAGCTTGTGTGCAGACTGGTACCATACCAAATTAGCTGGGGTTCCCAGAGCTCTGAAGCATGTGATGTCCTTCAGTCATTCGCTGCTTGTTCTGCTGCTGTTGGCTGCATGAACTGGCTGAAAGGTCTATCAAGAAAGAGATGAAGCTTTTTTATACTAAGCCATGGACCAGCACATCCTGCCCTGACTGGCAAAGAGCCACCATGACCTCAGACCTGCTTCTTCAGATCCTGTTCTTTTTCTTTTTTCTTTTTAAAGGTCCCTATATTCTGTACACTAGGGGTAATATGTTGTCACTGAGGCCAAATAGGTTGAGATACTTCAGAAATGTGACAGCCAACATGATGATAGAGGACGTGCTTTTCTTTCCTCCTCCCTTGGCTGGAAGTGAGGTCATTGAGGTGTCTGCAAATGAGAAAGAGAAGTTTTAGATTGACACAGAGTCAGAGAGAAACTGAGTTTTAGATTCTGGAAGCTAACAGCATTTGTGGGGTAGCTATGTTGTCGTTTAGTCGTGTCCGACTCTTCGTGACCCCATGGATCAGAGCACGCCAGGCACTCCTGTCTTCCACTGCCTCCCGCAGTTTGGTCAAACTCATGCTGGTAGCTTCAAGAACACTATCCAACCATCTCGTCCTCTGTCGTCCCCTTCTCCTTGTGACCTCCATCTTTCCCAACATCAGGGTCTTTTCCAGGGTGTCTTCTCTTCTCATGAGGTGGCCAAAGTATTGGAGCCTCAGCTTCACGATCTGTCCTTCCAGTGAGCACTCAGGGCTGATTTCCTTAAGAATGGATACATTGGATCTTCTTGCAGTCCATGGGCCTCTCAAGAGTCTCCTCCAGCACCATAATTCAAAAGCATCAATTCTTCGGCGATCAGCCTTCTTTATGGTCCAGCTCTCACTTCCATACATCACTACTGGAAAATGGGGTAGCTATATCCCTCCCCAAAACGTTGATGGAAATCTCTGATATCTGGGACATCTGTTGAAGCTAAGCGGCAACTCCACCTACATGGACCTGTGTGTGTGTGTGTCCATACATCACAAAAATGCTACAAACCTCCAGTGGCCTCATTCCAAGGAAAAGAACCTGGAAAAAATGAAGTGCTCCTAGAGTTCTTATCCAGGACACATGTAACAATATTATTTCAGGAATCCAGTAAAATGGTAGTACTCAAGTGTCCTGCCAAAGACTCAAGTCTTTAAAGATAGTGCTGTTAAAACAGATAAGGCAAATCCAATGGATGAAGTACAGTTAAATTTACAAAATGCATTTGACAATTGTCCACATCAAAGATTAATGATGCTGGTGTAGAGTTGTGGAATCTTAGCAGAAACAGCTTGCTGGACAGAAAGCTGTCTTAAGAGCAATAGAAAAAGGCAAGTTATAAATGGAAAATCAATCTGTCTCTCTCCTTCCTCCCCTCCCTTCTGCCTGCCCTGCACACTCCGAGAAGTATTAAAAAAGGCATTCTCAAAATAAAAGAATGTGCTATACACTAGCATGGTTTTTGCTTAATACAACCACTTTGTCCATCCAGATTTCAGAAGTTATCTTCCTCATGTTAAGCATCATTTTAAATGATCTGCTGAAAACACTCTCATTCCGCCTTATACTGCTCATCCAGTCACTCACTCCTGGTATGCCCCACAGAGGACCTTAAGGTCCATGAATAATCATAGTTTAGAGGTCCCGGGGCCTAAGGAAGTCAGCTTGTCCTCCACCAGAGCCAGGGCCTTCTCAGTGATGGCTCCGCACTGGTGGAATGCTCTGTCCCATGAGACCAGGGCCCTGCAGGATTTAACTTCCTTCTGCAGGGCCTGTAAGACAGAGCTATTCCACCTGGCTTTCAATTTGAACTTAGCCTGATCTTTTTATTCCCCTTCCTTCCCTCCCCCTTTTATGAAGATTACCTGCTCTGGGATCCCACAGCTAATTCTCCCCTGGTCTCCTCACTGGCCCAGATAGGACTAATTTAGCCAGCTAGCCCTGGTGATCATCTAATGTTTATTGGATGGATTTCCCCCCGAAGTTGATTTTTAAATTCTGAATTTACTGTTATTCACGTTTCATACTGTATTTTATGCTGTTTTTTGTTGCATCAGTTAAGTGTTTTAAATTTGTTGTTAGCTACCCAGAGCCCGGTTTTCTGAACCAGGAAGGGCAGGGTATAAATAATAAAAATATTATTACTTTCCCCTAAGGCTCTGTTTGCTTGGTGAAAGCACAAACGGTTTAGTTTGCTGTGTTACAGCTGTTTGCTTGCTTGAACGAGGTAGCCAACCAACTCTTGGGGTGGCTGTTGTTCTGAGGAGAGGGAGAGAGATCCTTCAAGAGGAATTTCAAGGGGTACCTTTGTCATCAAGACAAATGACCAGGAGAGATATAATAATGAATACACGTTAATATTAGCCTCATCCTGAGTATTGGCAACATTGCCTGGCGCTGGCTGTCCAAAATTTCAAACTAACCTTATATTGACATGCTGAGGGTTGAACCTGGAACTTTTTGCATGTAGATCATGTGCTCTCCTGCTTGCACTTGGGCTGCAAACTATTTTGTTTCATCCAGCTTGCATCTGTATGCTAAAGTTCTCACGGAGAGAAATCTTTTTTTTTTTTTTAAGCTAACATTCTTCCATCCCAACTACAAAACAAGCTCAATTGGAATCACTGAATCGTCCCAGAGTCATTTTCAGTAGGAAACCCTAATCGTTCTCATCAGTATAGGTCACGGCTTGTGATTAATCTCCAGCTGATTGTGAGTGGGAAGTGCTACCATCGGAGCGGTGAATTATATTTTTAAAAAAGATGTTAGTTCAGATTTATTTTTATGGCATGTCCAGATGTCTCTTATTGGTGATACTGACTGAGCGAGCAAGTGTGGTTTAATGGATAAACTTGGATGGTGAAAGTCTGCATTCATATCCCAGTTCTGGGACAAATGGAACAATCTCATACACCATTCTTCCTTGGAGGAGGAATAGAAATGCAATACTATTGTTGCTAGTCTCAACAGCAGGGGTGCAAAGATTGTTCAGACTGATGGCCATATTCCTTCATGAGCAACCTTCCAGGAGTTACACAATCTGCCAGGATCGTAGTGACATCATGTGATCCTGTTGGTCCAGAGGCATGGGAGGGAGTTAGTTTGCAGGGGCAATCACATTTTTCTAGGCATGGGTGGCAACCCTAGTGAGGGGAGAGCTTCTAGGAACTTGCCTCCCTGTAGTTTTGCGGGCAACCATTTTGGCATAGAAATGGCTGACATCACAGAGGTGCCCTTAGGAAAGTCTCATGCAATGTTTCAGGATAGGTGCAGGGGCAAGGCAGTTATGAGGAAGCAGGGAGGAAACAGCTTGAGGCTCATGTTCTGCTCAAGCACCAGGAGTCACAGAAATGAAAGGCAAAGCTGATTTTATAGGAATGGATGTGGCAGAGGACAGGAAAGTTCAGCCTTTCCAAAGCGAGCACCATTAAGTGAACAAAGAGCACAGACGAGACAACATCATTGCCTGTCTTTCAGTGCTCAGTGAAGATCTTCCTCTTCTGTCAGGCTGATGGGTGATAAGATTCTTTGACTGTAGTATTGTGTTTGTTTTGATGAGAGTATTTAGATTATTTGGTATATTGTGATGTAATATTTTGACTTATTGTCTCGTAGATCCTGTATTTTAAATCATGTAATCTTGTTTTTGATGGAGGGAATATTTAGATCAAGCCCACACCATACATTTAAAAAACATTTCTTCTCTCAAAGAATCCCAAAAACTGTAGTTTGTTAAGAGTGTTGGGAATTCTAACTCTGAAAGGTAAAATACAGTTCCCAGGATTCTTTGGGGGAAACAATGTGCCTTAAATGTGCTTTAATTGTATGGAACAGATGTAACCTTAATTGCTTCAATAAAACACTAAAAATACAAATAAATAACTAGATAATGCATTACCTCACACCTTCCCCTAAAGCACTCTGATTAGAAGCTAGATTTGTCAGTCTCCTTGGTGTTTTTGTTATACAGCAAGCTTGGGATGAGATGTTTCAATATTTGCAATCCGCCTATCTGCAGTATTTTTTCCCCAATGGTTGAATCTCTGAAGTGTCTCAAATTGCTTCAGAGGCTCCTGCTTCATTCTGGAGTGCTTTGGAGAGATCCTGCTTCAGTTCACACAAGTCCCAAATCCTTATGAAGTGACCTGCTTCAGCCTCGGAACCGTCTGAATCTGATGAGATCCCAAGTGCTCACTCTGTCAGAAATAACTCCCATTGGTAAGTTAGCAATGCTTCCATTGGATTTCAGATTCTGACAGCAAACCTATAACCACTGGGAGTATAACTCAGTGGAGCTTACTTATGAATAGACATTGCACTGCTAATCTAGTCTAGTCTAAAAATAGGGAGCTGGCAACTCATTAGCTGATTTTGCCTCCATGGAAGTTAAATGTGTGTTGACAAACATTGTGTGGTTGCTTGATTCCCTGCCTTTTGCATTGCCCTGCTTGTTTTACTGTATAATAATTCTCATCAATTGGTTGGTAAAACTTAATGCCTTGCCTGGTTTCCTGGCCTATCTCCTTGTGTTTGGACCTGCTTCAAGCCATCCTTTCCAAGGATCTCATTGAAACATCTGAGGGAATCGTGCAAGTCCTGCTTTCCTGATTTAACTGCAAGAGCCTTCATTCTCCCCATATCTGTGGATCCAGCATCTTTCATTAGAGACAAAATTGCTTTTTAAGTGGCAAGGAGTAAACTCACGGAAATGATCAATAGTCTGATACAAAAGATTACAAGAGTCGAAATAAAACTAATCAGGCGTTTAGCAAATACCAGGGAATATGTGCTGAATGGAACTATGGACAATGTGCTAAGAGTTCCAATGTGCTTAACTGGGCAATTAGTTTGAATGAATGTGTGAAACCATTGTATCTTAAGTCAATATCTAATTATGACAAATCATCAAAAACAGACCTCCTTGCATTAGCAGAAGAGACTGCAAAAGTCTGAAAGGGCTGTTTCTCCCGCCTCCACGTACAATAGCTTTAGATTCTGATCAAGCATTTAGTCTAGGTATCACACAAGGGATATAATTACTCTCTGGGAACATTGATGCACAGGGGGATAAAGGTGACAGGTGTATCTTGTATCTTGGTCTACAAAATAAGTGCTTACACATCTCGCACCATTAGAGATTTCAAGGTGAATAAAGATATTTACATTTAGGGAAGGGATTGGTCCTGTGGCTAGCGAGAGAATGAGTTGAGCTCAGATAAGGAATTCACAACACCGAGAAGCCTTTAAAGGGAGAAGTGCCTGTAGCAGCTGCAGCATATTTGATTAGGAGATTGGATACTCACTTGCACAACAGGACTTCCTGTTCCTCTCCTCTCCCCTCAATCCCCCAGAATCTACTTCAGAGGGTCCACCTCTCTAGGGAAGATTTTGAGGATACACAGGTTGGGGGCTCCAGGGGAAAAGAGAGGAGGCAAAGTTCCCCTGAGCAAACAGAAATCCATTTCATTAGTGGAATTGGTGCAGTGGGTATCATTCCAATGACCGGTTGTCATGTCATTGCTGAGCATGGGACATGCATGTTCAGCACATGAGGGCAGCACATTTTTATTAAGTTTTCCATTTTAACAATCCAATCAAATCACATTGAATGTTCCAAATTATACAGATACATATCAAATAGTCCAAAATATTCTGCCTAAATTGCAATTTTTTGTTGGGACTTCTCATGCTTCACGTTCGGGGGGGGGGGGGGCTCTGATCATCTCATATGAGGGCAGCAGTATCAGCTCACTATCTGCATGTGTAATTGAACCATAACAGATTAATCACCACAGCCCAAAATTTCATATGAACCCACGTGATCTCAAACAACATTTTCCAGTGACAATTCTCACATCCCACTGACAAGTTATCAAGTGCTGAGCAATTATGAAAAGGCAAATCAAGTGATGCCCATGTGAAAACTGGTTCCAAGCATCTGCAATACCTGATCCTAATCAAGTAGTCTCTATACCTTAATTTTTAAGTTTACATTGAAAGTAATTTGCTGACACCTTGGCAAGGCAGCATGTAAGGGATTGGCAGGGTTCCAAGGAGTGGGTAGAAGAGGCAGTGTGGCCAGAGGGTGATCTAGGGGAAGGAGGTAGTGATTTTGTGCCTCTTGCGAGCCAGGAGCCAGAGCTGGAGGATGGGTCCAATTAGCTGGGGGAGGAAAGACAGGACCATTTCTGAGGGGTATGTCTTAAATTTGCACTAAGAATGAAAGTGACACAACCCCGTTATTCAGTAGTTGTGTTGGTCTTAATGGGATTCCATCTTAAGGTCAAACATCTCCGTAACTGTTCTGCTGGATCAGGGGTTCAATATACTCAGGAAACAAAGTAGCTTGGCAGCTCTTGGCTGCCCTGACATTTTCGTCAACTCAGCTAGTTTTTGAATTAAATAGGGAAGAACTAAACCTACAGTCACAACAGAATTTCCCTTGTGAAGCAAAATCTGCTTCCAGGGTTAATTTATTTGTTCTTGAAGCAGACCTGGTTCCAGATTTGGCGGGGGGACGGGACCCTGTGCAGCTGCTGCTCTGTGCCACTGCGGTCATTCTCACTTTGCCCCCTGGTGGTGTTGCTGCAGCCATGAAGAAAAAGAGTTTGGATTTGATATCCCGCTTTATCACTCCCCTTCAGGAGTCTCAAAGCGGCTAACAATCTCCTTTCCCTTCCTCCCCCACAACAAACACTCTGTGAGGTGAGTGGGGCTGAGAGACTTCAAAGAAGTGTGACCGGCCCAAGGTCACCCAGCAGCTGCATGTGGAGGAGCGGAGACGCGAACCCGGTTCACCTCATTATGAGTCTACCACTCTTAACCACTACACCACACTGGCTCTCCAAAGAAGAAAGGGACTGCTTTTTGTCATCAAGTAACGTGACAGGTGGCCCTGCTCCCTTTTCACCAGAAGACCCACACCACCAGAAGTTGGCTGTTACATGACCTGTGTAGGGGACCATTTCATTGCCCACAATCTGACAAAAAAGGTTTCAAGTCCCTCTGACCCATGGTGTGGGTGCTAATCCTGAATAACTAGGATTGAAACCCTCTGTATTTATCGTCCCTGCAGCATCTGTGCTAGTGTTTGAAATTTATCCAGTGTGTGTAATCTAGACAATCATATACACATATCACACAATGTGCTAAAACAAACTCTTTAAAAAAAACTTTAAATTTTAAATTCATATCCAGTTCCTATTAAATGTTAGGAAACCCAATCAAGTTTATATAAAGTGTTGGAGTGAGTAGTGAAAAGTGGGGAATCCATAGGTTACTCTTTTGATCACAAAAAGTAGTCCCTATATTCTTCTAAAGGGGAATTACCAAGGGTTGTAGTGGAGTTGTAATGAGGTATGGGCTGAGCACAGTGGCATGCAGTGGTTGTTGTTTTTTGTCGGGGAATAGGTGGGCCAGAGGTGTCAGCTTGCAAGAGTGATGTCATGCTTGTGAGCATTGTAGAAGCTCCCCAGCCTTTGAGAAGGAGACGTCGGGGCTCTGACAGGATGCTGGAGTCAGGTGGGCTTTGGGAAGGTGGAGGGAGGGCTCTTGGACCCGTCAGAGCATTGCCCCTCCCTAAGCTGGGCAGAAGCTTCCTGGGCTTTGGGAAGGAGGCGCCAGGAAAACATTTAGAGAAGTAGCCTTGTTCCCCTAGTCCCCTGACCACACACCACTGGCAGAACAGCTCCACTTGCACAAGGTGGAGCAGCTGCCAGCCTCTCCTCAGGACAGGCTAGCTCAGCAGTGACACCCAAATAGCCCCATTTGGTCCTGCTGAGTTGCAAAGTCCCCAGAAAATACTTCAGTATGCTGGATGCTGACATCCGAGCCTGGTTTGCTTCCTTGTTTAGAAATATATTTTTTAGCTTGCCCTTCATTGATACAGAGGCCAGGATGGAGTACAGAACATAAAAGAACAGCCAACCAAACCATCAGATAAACAACAGCGCACGCTGAATACACAATCAAGCAAACAGGACAGCGAAAAACAACAGAGCAGGCTAAACAAGCATCAGCTTTGTTCAACACTATGATGTGACCTGGTTCCGCATTTTAGTTCTTGCAAAGAGATCACGAACTACATTTATTTCAGGGGCAAATAAATGATCATTCTACTATGACAAGAGAGTCGAGGGAAGAGGACATCATTTATGTTGCTGCCCACATTGTTTGCCAAAGCATCCCAGAGCAAAATTACGTTTTATGAAGAAGATGGTTGAGAGGATCTCATCTCTTTGAAGTTTCTTTTTCAAATAGCAGCTGGGTGGGTGAAGAATCTGAATTGGTAATGTATGTATTTGTGAGGAAGGATTAACCCTTTCCCTTTCCACTATTATCTTGACGAAGATTGCCTCTCTGAATCTATTAGTCCCATTAGGAAACACATACAAGCAATAAGTTATGCCCATCTGTTTTTGATAATGGGGCAAGTAGCAACTTCAAGGGAGTGATTTTTCACTGGGAAAATGGCACAAGGGCAAAGGATTAAGCTTCCTCCCCCTACCCCACGGTCCCAGGATAGACCAGGCCTTCCCATAGCTACTAACTGCATTTTTTAAAACCAATTTATTTTTTGCAAAATAAAGTAATATTACAAACAAGAAACAGGAGTCTTATTTTCCACATCACACCAGATTTTATAACAACTGATGTATAGGATCAATACACGTATAATTTTTGATGTATCCTTTCCATAAGCAAGTGTGGGTAGTGGGAGGGCAAGAAGGCATTATCCCCCTCAATGATGTAAGAAAAGAATGGGAATGGAATCTTTCACAACTCTTCTATGCCTTGTAGGGGATTCAGAGACAACTACATCCCACACTTAATTTACCTGGGAGTGGAAGGGCAACTCAATTTTTGCTGGCCACTACTAGGCAGGTGACTGGCAAGAGATAATATATCAAATCTCTGTGTTGGAGAGGTGGGCCTGCTCTTGTATCAAGAGATAACAAAGTTTATGTTGGAGAAGCACCCACCCACCTTCAGTGTAATGTGTAGATCAGATCAGAAGATTCTTTCTTTGCCACTAGCCATAGCAATATAATAAAATAAAATGTACTGAAGATAGTGGTAAAAACTACATTTTGGAGGTTTACATCAATAATCAAATTGTAGTGTAATGTGTAGTTTGGACATAAAGTTTGCATCTTACATGCAGGAGTAAGGAAAGCAGAAAGTACAAGGGGTGAAACTTGCAGGTGCCTGGAGGTATATGTCAAATTATGGCTAAAGCGTGCAAAGGACCAACCAGTTATTTCTGGCAGGCACCCATAGGTAACTTAAGATATGTCTGAAAGTTGCTCATCCTTCAGATCAAATCTTTTCCAAGGGTTAAAACCTGCCCCAGTGTAGGCTACAGGTGACAGAAATGTACAAGCTCAGCAGAAGACAGCAGATCAAGGCCTTGCCTTTTCAGAAGACACCAGACAGCTACTTCTCTACAAGCCACATGTTTCTGAATTCTGATCACTGAAAGCTCATTAATAAGATGTTCATTCTTGGACTACTTATGTTCCACTGTTATATAACCCTGAATAAACTCTTTCCTGGCAGGGTGCATCCCATTCAGTAAGCTGTGTGTCAAGGCTTGCTCTCAAGCAACATACAGCTGGCAAAACCCCGTGGAATCATTTGCAACGGTTGCAAAGAACTGCATTATGAAGGGTAAAATAAAAGGCTTAAGAAAGGGAGAGAGGGTCTTTTCTCAGATGTCTTCAAATAGTCACATGTAGAGGTGATAGGGACTGAGGTTTCGACTCCTTAGGAGAAAGGAATGCCACTGAATGTCGACAGATTACTCGACAAGTTACTAACTTCTGCTTCGCTTGTAACTACCTTGATCCTCATTCCCAATCAGGCTGAACTTCATACAGTTGGTTTTGCTCCCATTTATCCTTCCTCACTATTGTCTCTCTCCACTTCTTTTTCTTGTATTAAATTGTAACCTGGATCAACGTGGTCTTGTCACTGAATGCTAGGTCAGTTCATAACAACACCAGACCATTAGGCACAGCCGGGGAACTATATCAAAGGGATACTGTAGGTGGGAGGGAGATCTGAATGGGCAACAGACCCCTTTGATCCACCCACTCATCCAGCCATGCCTACCTCTCCCCCCAGGCACTGAATTGATATCCATGGGACTTCCTCACAATGTCATCCTCCCAGGCACAACTTCCAAGCAAATATAGTTGTCCAGGGTGGTGGTAGCAGCAGAGGAAGCCACTCGGGTGCCTGGGGTGGGGTGGGGCGAGCCATCTATAGGGGTGGGGCACACTGTGGGGCCTCCGGAGTCTGCCTGCCTCCTCCCACTCAGCCGCCCTACAGCTGGGGAGGAGGCAGTGGGTGGAACTCTTGGGCAGTGTGGATCCTACGGGCATCCAAGCTACTGCATCTCTCCCAGGAGAGACATATGGCTTGGGCACGCTGCAAGTCTCGTGGTGAGTGCCGCCTGGCATTTTGTCACCCCTCTCAGAGGTGACACCTGGGGTGGCCCGCACTCCCCTTCCTCCACCCCTGGGTGGTGGTGGTGATGATGATGAATAAAGCTTATTTCCAGGCACAGTGGAAAAAACCAAATGAAATCTGCCAATATTGTATGTGCAGAGGCAGTCTAATGTCATAATCCCATACATGTTTACTTTGGCATTAGTCCCATTGTACTCACTGGGTTTTCTACATGAATATGTAGTCCCTCTAGATTTACATATTGATTTTATGCTAAACAAACTATTTGCATATACAGGTGCATTACTTGCACTGAGTAAGCAATATAGCATAATGTGAATGTTTGGAAAATAAACCTATGACTGATGGGGAATTAAGAAACAGTGCAATGTTGCTGGTAGAACAGCAAGTTCAACATTACAGGCCATGTTCATTTAATTAATTCACCTCTACAGAAGCAGCTCCAGAGAAAACTGGTGTATCTGCACAGTTGCCCATAATTTAAGAGGCAAAAGTGACTTAAGATAATTTATCAAGGAGGAAGTTAATTAACATTTCCCCTCTCTATAAGAAAAAGATGGCTCACTAACTTTGACTAATTGTTTTCTGCTGTGTACTTGCGTGTCTGAAAAGGTGCTGGTACAGATTTTCTTTTTTACCAAAATAAAAAATGCTGCTTTCAATTTTTGCACAAAGGGTGCCATCTAGTGTTCCTTTTCAAAACAACAATCACTTGCACTCTAGTCACACATTTTAAGCTATTCTCTACTTCTGTTTGGTTTGTCACGCAGAGCCCATTCTTCCTCCGCACAGCTTACAACAACTTACACATGTCTCCCAGGCAGCTCCTCTCCTAAAAGCTTAATGGATAGCCCTGCTAAACTTCCAGAGGTGGAACATTGTTGTGTGCCTTCAGATCGTTCAGGACAGCACTGCTGGAGAGGCACATTCCCTGTTTGCAAATATTGAAAGCTTTTGTTGCTGTACAATTTATTGTGTGTAATCCTATGCACAGGTGCTGCTGAGGTGCTTACTTGGTTGTAAAAGTTCATAAGGACTTCCATACTGAATCAGACACAAACAGTCCAGCTTCTGACAGTGAATCAGATGGGAAGCTGTCTTGCAATGAGTCATTGACCCATGTAGGTCAGTACTGTCAGCAATGGCTCTCAAGTTTCAGAAGAATCCCCCTTAGCCCTTTCTGAATATGTTGGGGATTAAACGTAGGGCTTTCTGAATTCAAAGCACATATTCTACCACAGATCTTTGGGCTTTGCCTGTAGCATAGTATCAAACAGTGTGATGAAGCCATCCACACACCAACTGCCTTGTTCATCCCCTACATTTAGTTAAAGGTGCCATTTTTAGCTGCTGCTAAAAGCTCTTGTCAGGCTTAACTTCTATTAATTTGCCTGATCCTTTTTTAAAAAGCAGCAGCAATCAGATATTCTCCTGTTTCTCCAGATTGCTAATTTAGTGAGGAAATCCTCGCCATTTTTGTAGCATCCTGTAGATCCCATGGGATGTGGGTGGTGCTGTGGGTTAAACCACAGAGCCTAGGACTTGCCGATCAGAAGATCGGTGGTTCGAATCCCCGTGACGGGGTGAGCTCCCATTGCTCGGTCCCTGCTCCTGCCAACCTAGCAGTTTGAAAGCACGTCAAAGTGCAAGTAGATAAATAGGTACCGCTCTGGCAGGAAGGTAAACAGCATTTCCGTGCACTGCTCTGCTATGCCAGAAGCAGCTTAGTCATGCTGGCCACATGACCCGGAAGCTGTATGCTGGCTCCCTCAGCCAATAAAGCGAGATGAGCGCCGCAACCCCAGAGTTGGCCATGACTGGACCTAATGGTCGGGGGTCCCTTTACCTTTACCTTTATAGATCCCTTGCTTATCAAGAGGTTATGTTCACCCTCTTGGTTTAGGAGTAAATGGTAAAACCAAATGGTGGTAATAATGTTTAGACTCTGCCCATCTGGCGTGGTTGCCTCAGCCACTCTGGGCAGCTTCCAACACACATAAAAACATAATAAAACATTAAAAACTTCATGATAAAATCTCTCCCCAGTTGTCTGCATTCATGCTGTGCTGTCAGCCAAACATCCTGGGATACTGAATTCCGCAAAATCATGATGTGCTGCAGAAACTAGTTCTTTATTTCCTCATTCACTTCCTTTTTCAGAACAAGAACCCTCTCAAGACAGTTCACCATGAATACCATGAAAGCAAAACACTGAAAAGATTTTAAACTGAAACAGCAGCATAAAATGCATCCCTGCCCAGCACAACAATCCAAATACAGTGGTACCTCTGGTTACGTACTTAATTCATTCTGGAGGTCCGTTCTTAACCTGAGACTGTTCTTAACCTGAAGCACCACTTTAGCTAATGGGGCCTACCGCTGCTGCGCCACTGGAGCACGTTTTCTGTTTTAATCCTGAAGCAAAGTTCTTAACCCGAGGTAATATTTCTGGGTTAACGGAGTCTGTAACCTGAAGTGTATGTAACCTGAGGTACCACTGTAAAACACATTATGACTGCAATTCTAAATACCCTTGCCCATTGCATTCAGTGGGGCTAATACTTCTAATTAGACCCATAAAGGATTAAGTGCTGTGGTCTTGTCCTGAGCCACAAATGAGCAGAGCTCAGTGGAATGGGAGGCCAACCGACCAGAAGAGTCTCAGAGGTGTACTTGCCTGGAGGCAGAGTCAGTATCCAGTCAGGTCCAGTCCTGGGGTCAGGCAAACAGCAATCCACATAATCAGATGGTCCAGAGGTCAGGGAATCTGACAGTCAAGGCGAGCAGGAAGCAGCAAGGTAGGATCAGGAACTACAAGCACTGCTTCCAGCACCTGCCTGTTGCTGGAAGTTCTGCTTAAGAAGGCTGAAGCCAGCTGGCTCTCATCATCGCCTTCTCCTCTGTGTCCTTGAAGGCTGATCAGCTGCAGGTGGAGTCACTCTGCCTTCTCCCCCTTCAGGCTGTTGTTTTGCCTTAAACAACAGAGAAAAGCAACTATTAAAGCCCAGTGCAGCTTCTTTAGCTAAAAGCAAACTGAAATAAAATGGTTTTAAAGGTCTACTTAAAAATGGATAGAGAAGGAACCAAGCAGACATCTGGGAAATTGGCCAGTTTCAGTTTCTCTCGGTTTCTCATTCTTCCTGTCTTAAGTTCTGGTCTCCACATTTCCACATCAGTTTGCGATTTTATTTCATTTTTTAAATGTCCTCATAAAAGTCATCAGCTTTTCAGTCCAAAATTCTCCTAATGTACGCTTTTTTTGGCAAAGTAATTTCCCACAATATAATGCATTGCCACACATTATTTTCACAGATGTGTGCATTCTTAATGCACATTTTGTTTTTTTAAAAAAATATAATTTTTATTAACAGGCCAATCAAATCACATTATTTCCAAATCACATTAGTTCCAAATTATACAGCCAGATTTTTATTTTTTTGTTGAGGGTACCCATACTTCAAGCTCCGAAAAGGGGTCCAAACATCACTTATATTGCTGCTTTAATTAGACAGTTCTATCCAGTTCTGTCCAGATAGTCTCTTTGTTACTTTCCTCATCTTCTTCTTGTTATCATATATTCCTTTCTTTGCGATCTCTGATAATCTTCACAAGCGGGTTGAAAACAAACATCCTCTGTGTGGCTTTTACACTCTCCAAAAATCATATCACATAAGGACAGCCGCCATTTCCACACCTCCGTAAAGAGACTTTCCCTCGGTCTTTCCGTTGATTTTCCCAGGCTTGTGAAACATATCTCAGAGGGCTCTGCCAGGTCTAGATCACATTCCGATAAGCATTCGCATTCCGATGACCCTGGTCCTCCTCCTCCCGTCCTTCTTAGGCAAGCCTGTCTTAGCGAGACGCCATTTGAAACTGCGTCATAAAACTTTACTCCGTTCTCCGATGTTTACCAATCCTCTCTTTGATCAATAATTCACTCCACACAGTTCTTGAATTCCTGCTTGTTCTTCTCTCTGGTGTGGAGGGTTATTAATACTCACATAAGGCCAAAATACTTGGCTGGAGAACTGCATTGCAAAAATTTGGAAAAGTGCAAATTTTAGGGGGTAGTTTATTTTTATTGATTTATTTATCTTTTAAAAAACTAATATATTGCTCTTTCCCCCAAATTGGTTTGCATATCACTTTGGAACCCAGTTTTTTTTTTTTAATTATTATTATTATTATTATTATTATTATTATTATTATTATTATGTGAAAAACAAGTAGGTTCACCTTTAAATGTGAGGCATTGGTTTTGCCTGTATCCATTCACCCTGTGTGAAAAGGTGAGCCCAGAACAGCAATATTTGCAGTTGTCTGCTAGTCTGACGATGGACTTGTCAGGAGCTCATCCTACACTCGAGTAGGACCTTGGCAGGAATACCATCATCTATCTGGCATTTTTACTGTCTGTCTCTCCTTAGACATAAAACTACATGAAGATGCTGGTAGGTTTGTTTTTAAAAGAAACGAAACAACAACAGGTGCTTTTCTTGGTTGCAATGAAAGGTATGACACATAATGCATCTGTAAAAACATAAGACAAGTAAAGGCAATGAGAAATACCCAACAAGCGCTATCCTTCTTTCCTCATGCCCATCATTAGATGCTACTAATAACTCAAGTTCCCATTTTTTAAACACTTTGGACTACCAGGGCTATAAACTGTAATTCCAAACTAGACCCGTTGCACTTTTATCCTGCAGATGGCAGAATTGTACAGTTTTTTGCAATTCTTATTGCTAAAATGTCCAGCATGACTGTGCTGCTCTTACAACTTTTTTAGGTTTTTAAGTATTTTTTTTAAGGTATAAATGTCCTGTGTGGTGCTGCCATAACTCCTATGTGTAGTTTATTATGTGCTTTCACTGCACACATACCTATTTCAGTGCATGGACACATTTTGAGAAGCCAGTGCCTGGGCTTTAGGTCCTGCGCAGTAGGCATCATGCCTAAAACTCATTGCAAAAATTCCACATTTTGCATTTGCCATTTAACATCCATATGCACTTATTGTGCAGTAGTACTTGCAGAAAATAGCTTCCAGAGAACACGTGATCTCAGACAAACCCACCACAGGAAAGACGCATACTATATATGCTATGAAAAAAGGAAGGACATGCTACTAGAATATAAAACAGAAGCAGGGGAAGTGCCTTAAATGGGAGGGCAGCAGCTCTTTAGGAATCCAGGGATTCCTATTACCTGGTGTCACTTATATTATTTCACTCTTGGACTTATTTTTATGTTGTGATCTTCAGAGGAAGGATGGTATGCAAAGAAGAAGAAGAAGAAGAAGAAGAAGAAGAAGAAGAAGAAGAAGAAGAAGAAGAAGAAGAAGAAGAAGAAGCAGCAGCTAAAAACACTGTTTTTAGGCAGGAACAGCCAGAAATACTTGCACATCTTGCTTCATAACACTCTAGTGACTTACTTAAAAAATACAAAAAATGAAAGTTCAGTGTCTGGGGCTCCTTTCCAGGACCACCAATGAAGGCCCTTGTGATTGTAGTCACCAAGTTGGCAGCCCCTGTTCATTTGTAGGTCTGAATACCTCTGTCTTCTGTGAGTCCATCTTGTATGAGCTCATTGAATTTTGTACCTTAAACCCATAATGCTGACCAAGTTCAGGACCTGCCACTCTCTTACTCCCTTCATTCCACCAGGCCACTCACCCATACCAATATTCCTACAATTGATCCTGACATAGAAAATGTGGCAGGATTTTATGGCAGGGAGATCACTTACACCTGTATGGTTCTTCAACTCCATCCATGGGGAATCTCTGGTCCTCCAGATGTTGTTGGACAACAGCATCCATCATACCTATCCATTGGCCTTGCTGGCTGTGGCTGATGGGAGTTGGAGTCCCAACAACAAATGGAAGGCCACAGGTCTCTGTCCCACCGCTGTATGTAAATTACAGGGCTAGCTGTACTATGAAGCAAGATGAAGTGGCCGCTTCAGGCATCAGAGTCTAATGAAATTTTCCTGTGCTCAGTCTATCTCTGTGTGCCATAAAAAAGAGGGGCATCGTGTTGACATTTTTGTAAACATTGTATAAGGCTGGGAAGTGATTATGGGATGTGTAACACTGGACTAGAAATCTTCAGACAATGTTGGCCAGCCTGTGGAGCAAAGAGTGTCAAAAAATGGCACAGAGCCGATGGGAGTATAATAATAATAATAATAATAGTTTTTTATTTATACCTTTCCCATCTGGCTGAGTTTTCCCAGCCACTCTGGGTGGCTCCCAACAGATAGTAATAATATAATAAAAAAGTGATAAAACATCAAACATTAAAAACTTCCCTAAACAGAGCTGCCTTCAGATGTCTTCTAAAAGTCAGATAGTTGTTTATTTCCTTGACATCTGATGGGAGGGCATTCCACTACCAAGAAGGCCCTCTGCCTAGTTCCCTGTAACCTCACTTCTTGCAGGGAGGGAACTGCCAGAAGGCCCTCAGCGCTGGACCTCAGTTTCTGGCCTGGACCATGGGGGCGGAGACTCTCCTTCAGGTATACTGGGCTGAGGCTGTTTAGGGATTTAAAGGTCTGGCTGTGTCACCAAGTCTGGTCAATACTCTTTCCCACCTCTCCAGCATATTAGCTGTCCTTTTATTCGTTTAAATACTTTTACCCTGCTCTTCAGCTGAAAAGGTTTGATCATAATCCACAAAAAGCAACATAGTCTCTGTTCACAAGCTTAGCGTCTAAAAGACACAACACCTAAAATGAAAAGGAGATGAAGTAGAAAGAGGCAAACAGACTCCAGTTCTTAAAGTTTTATTTTAGTACTTTTATAATGGCAGTGTGAACTGGAAACAGGAGCCAAATGGGGCTGCTGTCTCAGCGAAGCCAGTGGAGTAGCTCAGATTCCCTGCTCTCCCTCTGCTCAAGCCTGGTGTTCCCTAGTTCATAGACTGGGAGCAAAACCACACCAAGGCATGGAGGTGAAGTGAGCTGTCTATTGCACTGCCTCTGGAATTCATTTCTGGAGCACTTGCCAAAATAAATGAATAAATGGTCATCACTATTTGTGGGATTGGTAGGGGATGATCCTTCTGTACTTAAAGTTTTAGGGACTTTCAGATTTTCTGATACAGCACACTCTAAATAGCACTCCGCATTAACTATGCTCATCGTTTGCTTATCTACTGACACTACATTTCAGTGACACCGACATCATCTGCTTTAGCTTACATAAATGACTACCCTGGTTTGAGCTTCAATCATACTCATACAGAATATGACAGCATTCTTGACCTTTGGGGAAAAATGTGAGGATAAACCCCGCTGCTAAATCTGTTACCAGGAAGGTTCCGAGTGTTGCCGCAGCCTCTCAAGTTGACTAATCTGCCGTACTAAGCTTAAAACACTTTATTTAGGCGATTATTAAAATATCATGGACTGAACTCAACCTGCCTGCTCTCCTTTTTTGCCAGGTGAAACTGGGAGCTACTGGTAAAGGGCACAGCTGCTTGAAAACAATTCTCAATGTGAAAAATAATAATAACAACAACAGGTTGCCAACTCTCATGGTTTAGATGGGTTTTCTGTTGGTTCCTGAAGACTCGGCGTGTGTTCACATTACCTGAGAGAACAGTGAAGTTGTTTTCCCTCCCTCCACCGCAACCAGCTCTCAAAGCAGTGGATGGCATTTAAAGTACAATAGGAGAGGATTCTTGGTTGGGTTTTGGTTCTAGGCACCTTGGAATCATTCCTTACTCTGATGTCTCATCAATGTTAGTTGGTAGCTGGGAGGAAGGAAGAGCCTGGGATGGAGTTGGAACCTAGCTGCCTGATAGAGCCATGTGGTGGTTCGACTGACCATTTGACTATCCTTATAATAATTACCTGGCATTGTAATGTGACATTGTACATACTTCTCTCTCTCTCTCTCTCTCTCTCTCTCTCTCTCTCTCTCTCTCTCTCTCTCTCTCTGTGTGTGTGTGTGTGTGTGTGTGTCACAAATGAAGCAGCCCTTGTGTATGTGTTTTAATGGGCCTATTTTGGGATGTGTTAAATGCATGCGTGGTCTCTGTTGTAACATTAGAACCAGGCTGTGGAAACTTAGGTTGCTAAAATAAATCGTTGAAATTCAATATCCGGGAATACTTGTGGAACAGGGTGTTCATTGTCGAACACAAATATTCTGACTGAGAGTTTCAGGGCTTCAGCTTCACGTGCTGCAATTTTACTTGCTTTCAGTATGCATTAGTGTAAAATTTAAAAAGCGACCAAAGGTGGTGAATCAAAATTTTGCTGCAATTTCTGTCCAATTCCTCGTAAGAAAGTACAAATATATTATAATGTCATGGCAAGGAAGATACCAACCTGGCCCCAACCGTTGGCTAGAGAAGACGAATCTGCAGAGATGTTGCATACCCTCCCTCTTAACAATGATAAGAAAGAACTCTGAACTAAGAACTAGTGCCTGTGTTTCCTTATTTTCCTCCTCCCTCCCGATTCCTTTTGTGCCGTGTCTTTTAGATTTTAGGGCAGAGACCATCTTAACCCTGATCATGGTAAGCTACACTGGGAGCCTTTTTCAGTTGA
Organism: Podarcis melisellensis; assembly: GCF_964234715.1. NCBI lineage: Eukaryota > Metazoa > Chordata > Lepidosauria > Squamata > Lacertidae > Podarcis > Podarcis melisellensis. Next base: position 71,381,346 of record NC_138528.1, on the reverse strand, counting down.
CGGAGGAGTTTAAAATACTTCATACATTTAAAGTGTTTAAAGTGATTAAAGTAACATGTAGCTATGATTAAAAAAAATAATAATCAAGAAAACAACAATAATATGTGGTGACCCTCAAACATTTATCTTACTTACAAAAAGACAGATATTTATTTACACAGAACACGCACAAACAACAATAGAAAAAGTCTCCAGAGCTTGATAATTACCCAAAACAAAACAAAAAAAGAAAGATTCTCATAGTATTGAAGAACTTTAAAAGAACCCCATCTCTATTGTATATGATCTGCTCATGAATAAGAAGCCCAATATGCTTCAAAAGATCCTCAGTGTTAACTTCTATGCCAACTCACACAAGAGAAGCACATGGGTGAAGGTGGCCCTGCAATTTGAAGTAGGGATGGGCGAGAAATTCCATTCGGTTTGCATTTAAATCAGAATTTATCAAACTTGCACTTTCCAAAACAATATGAGAACCGAAAACATAACCATCCTTTGAAATTCACATGTATCCAAATTTTGGGATGCAGTTTTCTAACTAACCTGTGTTTACAATAAAATGCATATATTTGGCAAAAGCATGCCATTGGCCAGGGATGAAGGGAACGGTAGTCCATCAATATCTGGAAGGCAACATCTGGAAGGCAACATCTGGTTAGCCCCTCCTTCTCTACAGCCATTAGCAAAACATTGTATGGATTGAAATGCAGCCTGGTTGTTACCTAGAATGTCATTAGAGAATAAGGTCTTAAATGAATTTATTAATAAATGACCACCTGTCATGGATGCTTTTGTTGAGATTCCTACATACCAGAGGGTTGGACTAGATGCTCCCAATGCTACAACTCTATGACATCATACCTTTTGACTAAATTATCTTGAAGATGGTGTACTATAGACTGTGGCCACACACAGCGAGAACTCGCAGCCTTGATTTCCTAGCCGATGGCCATCAATATCATCCACCAGAGAAGGATGGAATCAATCTACAATCTCCTACACCTTGGTGTAAGTCCCATTGAAGTCAACTGAATTTACTTCAAAGTAGACAGGTGTAAGTTTGCACTGTAATTCACGTTATTCTTATATAGGGAGAGTGAATATTCTTCACTGAATGAGAAGTGCATTTGCTAACACTGTACTGAAAGCAACGGGGAAATTCCCTAACCAAAGGCAGAATAACTCCTTTATAAATAAGGTTCTTTATTTAGATTACTGTTGAAAACATTCTCAGAATTTCAAGTTTTAAAAGGTACTAGACAAGGATGCCCCTTATCTCCGCTATTGTTTAATCTGATATTGGAAGTACTTGCAAGAAAGATAAGGGAGGAAGAGAGAATAAAGGACATATGGATAGGACAGAGAATATATACATTTAAAGCCTTTGTGGTTGATGCAGTTATAACAGTAGAGAATTATTCGGAAAGCCAACCAACAACCTTGGAAGTTATTACAACATTCAGCAACCTGGCGGGATTTTATACTAATAAAGACAGAAAGAAAATGCTAACTCAGAATATAAATAACCAAACAAAGAAAGAATTGGGAAATGGCTTAGGAATCAAAGTGGGAAAGAGAATTAAATATTTAGGAGTCTGGATTGCATCTGAAAATCTGAACTTATTTCAAGACAGCTATAACAGAGTGTGGACTGAAATGAAAAAAGGCTTTCAAAAAGGGGAGTGCCTGAACCTGTCTTTTCTGGACAGGATATCTGTAATTAAAATTAATGTCCTGCCCCAAATGATATTTTTATTTCAATCATTACCTGTAATATCCAACTCCAACTGCTTTACAAAATGGGGAAAAAAGATATATTAAACTTCCTATGGCAAAAGAAAAAACCAAGGATAAAAATAAAATATTAATAGATGAAAAGCAAAGGGGGTGGGTTTCTTTCCCGGATCCGAAACTTTACTATGAAGCAACCTGTCTAAGCTGGATGAAAGAATGGATAGAACTGAAGGATGTGAATATATTGGTTTTAGAAGGGACGAATCTGATTTATGGGTGGCACGTGTACCTATAGTATGAAAAAACTAAGGTTCACAAGGGTTTTTATGATCATGTGATTAGAAGAAGTTTATATATGGTCTGGATGAGACACAAAGATATCCTAGAAAGAAAGACTCCTGGTTGGATTTCACTGGTAGAAGCAGTTGCAGTAAAAAGGTTAAATATGGATAGGACTTGGGGAAAGTATAAAGACATCCTTGAATACAAAGACGGCAATATAAAACTAAGAGATCAGCAAGAGATATCTAACTGGATACCTGACTGGATTCAATATTTTCAAACAAAGGAGATGTTTAGAAAAGATAAAGAAAGAGGATTCGTTCAAGAGGCTTCAGAATTTGAAAAAAGTGATTTGGCCCCCCCCCCCAAAAAAAACTAATCTCAAAAATCTATAAATTATTGTTAGAATGGGATACCAAAGATGATCTCATAAAGGAGGCAAGGATAAAACTGGCCATTGATACTGGGCATAATATTGAAAATGTTGCAAGGGAAAAATTATGGAATTCAACAATGAACTTCTCTGCATGTATAGATGGTATTAGACACCGGTTAAATGGGCCAAAATGTACAAAAGAGGTTCAAAACTTTGTTGGAAATGCCTAGACGCAGAGGTTGCATTCATTTATTTATGGTAGAAATGCAACCGGGAAAAGGAATTTTGGGAAATGGTGTAAAAAGGTTAACTCACATTCCCCCCAAAACCGGAAGAATTCATTCTAGGCATACATGGGAATGAGTTATCACAAAAGCCCACAACAGCTGTGAGGATAGTATGCACAAGATATTGGAAACAAAGAGAGACTCCAGGAAAAGAACAATTGTTAAATAAATTAAGTGAATGTGCAGAGCTTGCAAGTACGACATCTAAAATAAGAAATCAAGAGACAAACAGATGATGAGTAAGTGGAGGCATCTAGGGGAGTATTTAGAAAAAATTGATCTCAAATACAGTGGTATTTTGGTTTGAAACCGCTTTGGATTACAACCACGTCAAACCCAGAAGTGTGTGTCCCCCTCCTTTTTTTTTTACAACCCTTTTTTTTATATTACAACCAATTTTGGAGGGGAGGCCCCATTGGCGAAAGCGTGCCTTGTGTTACAACCTGTTCTGGTTTACAACCAGACCTCCGGAACAGATTATGGTTGTACACCAAGGTACCACTGTATAAATTTCAGGTAAGGTGTACCTTGTGACCAACAGTTGACAATATTAAGGTTATGAAAATGTGGGAAATAAGGTGAAGGAATTAATGTATATGCAACTAAGCAAGATGTACAAAGAAATGTTATGGAATGCTGGGTGGGAAGTCTAAAAGAACTACTGTATAAGAATGGAAAATAATGTAATTGTAAAACTGAAAACCTAAAAAAATAAAAAAAGGAAATTCCCTAACCAAAGGCCGAATAACTCCAGCAGTTTTATAAATAAGGTTCTTTATTTAGAATACTGTTGAAAACATTCTCAGCATCCACATTGTATAAATATATAAAGTTAAAGTTTGGCACGACAAACCAAGCAACATTAAATACGTAAATTTTTTTGGGTTGTTTTGTTGGAATCTTTTCTCTTTTTTTTGCAAAGCAACTCTTATTTACAAGTATACAAAATAAGTATTTTAAAAAATGGTCCACAACCTTTTTTTAAAAAATATACGTGGATGTCTATGTTTCTGAGGAGAAAGGAAGGCTGCAATCCTATAGTGTGTCTACTCGGAATTAGGTCCCACTGATTCCAATGAGGCTTACTCCCAGGCAAGTGTGTATAAGAAGAGTGCAGCCTTAGGTTGCTTAACAGTGCAATCCTATGCATGCCTTCTCAGAAGTAAGTCCCACCGAGTTACTTACATGGGCCTAACCCCATGTCCGTGGGCATAGGATTGTAGGCCAAGTCAGACTGAAATCAGCGGTAGTTAAGCAACCTTTGTGCAGGATCGCCTCAAGAGTTTATTTCCTCATAGGATCTGAGAAGACCCTCAAACTTAAGGATACCCCTTTTTAAAAGCACAGATTCAACATTAGCCATTTCATGGTATGCAATTCTAAAGTTCTTCTATATACAAATAGCTTTCGTTTATAACCAATAAATAAGTGTATTTTGAAGTAATGCAAGCTTGGAATCATTAGATACAGATTAAAACTGGTAAGGAAAACCAAAAACCCACAAGTACTGTCTTTTTCGATCTTCAGAAGGCAGGCTTAAGTGTATCGGCTGAGATCCACTCCTGTTGGCAGTTTCTGTCCCCCAAGGCTTTATAGCACTTGGTAGATGGGGTTGCTGCTGCTGCTGCTGACCTTGTCCTGAGGGAGAGGGGTACAGGTAGCTGGAGAGGAGATTTGGGCTCCAGGCTCGCTCAGGCTAGCCCCCTCCTGGAGTGAGCAGGGGCTCCCCTCGGTTCCACTTTCGACTGTGGACAGGCTGGCACAGGCAGTGCTGTCTGTCGAAATCCTCTCCACGATGCTCGACAAGCAATCTAGGCTGGAAATGACCGAACTCTTCCCTTGCTTTGAATCTGAGGACAAGGAGAGCAGGGAGTCTCAGAAGCAGTACCAAGGAGAAGCTGTTTTGCCATAGGGTCCCCAATGACAACAACACACACCTATTCATATCTGAATCAACAGTTCAGTTCTGAGAGGTGTCAATGGAAATTAAAAGCCAAATGAGTTATTTCAAAGGTTTATTTATTAATAAGGGGGAGGGCTCACTTGCCACCCTGCCCACAGCTGCCACCTTGTCTGTGGCACACACACCTCCTTCCTCCACATAGATAGCATCTTCTTGTCAAAAGCTAAAAAACACTGGTTTTCCCCCAAGCCTTCTGAGAAGGGTGATTGGGGCTGCTGTTTTCAAAACTCTGAATGCTGGGACATGTATCATTGTTTTATTACAGTTTTTTAATATATGAGTGCTTTAGTGTTTTATTTTGTTATTATGTTGGATTGCCTGCATGACACTGTGGTCTCCATTTGGGAGGAAAGGTGAGGTGAAAAAGTAATAAGCAAACACAACAATAAATAAAGTATAATTTAAGATGTACAATGGCCTTTGAAGGCAAAAAAGCACCCAATAATTTTAAAGTTTCGGTCCAATTGCCATTTTTTTAAAAAAGAAGATTGTGGTCTATAATTAAAAAAAATGTAATGTACAAGTTACATTAAAAGGCATCCATCAAAATAATAATAGTAATAATGATTAGAGTAGTAAAAGTAATAATAATAATATTTGAAATTTGAAAAACGAGCTTCAGAATACCCACACATGGGTAAAAAGGAGAACAAAGTTTGTGAGTGTATCCTGTGTTTGGAGAGCATAATATAGAATACAGTAATGTATTTCTTACGAGGCAGATACTCACCATTTAGTGTTTCTGTATAGTAGCTACTGTCATAGCTATTCCTTCTGCGGGAGCTGCAAGGGGGTCCACTGTAATCCAGCTGGAAACAAAACCAAGACATTAGGTCAGAAATACGATCAGGGCTACCAGGTGTCCAAATGTGTATAGGAGTGCTTAAGGGTGCACACATGTCATTCACACTTTATGCGTTTGCTCCAGGAAACACACGTATAACAATCCAGCCCTTTAAATGAAAAGGGGAGGAAAGTCACCTTACGCAATCACGGCCAAACTTGGCCCTCCAGCTCTTTTGGGACCACAACTCCCACCATCCCTAATGAACAGGACCAGGGATGATGGGAATTGTAGTCCCAAAACAGCTGGAGGGCCAAGTTTGACCATGCCTGCCTTAAAGGGTTTTATGAGCCTTTAACCTCTATCTTTGTGGTTTTCTCATTATGTTTAAGACTCTTGACTTCTAACATACATTTGCTCTTTGCTACATTTGGCAAGAGACAAACTCAGCAACTGTATAAATTCCTATCATGACTTCTTATGGGCTGTGTGTATGTGTGACTACACTTATGTCCCCTTACGTACAACCCTTTGAATGCACTGGGACTGAAATGAACCAATAAACCTGAGGATGATTCTGTATCTATACCTGCCATGTCCAAACTCAATGCTCCAGTGACCTCAGCATGCTGGGATTTAAAGAAGAAGAAGCTTGTTCACTCAGTGTTGTAAGGAATACAATGGAACAAGAAGGCGACAGGCAATTTTTGAGTAGCAAATTCCAATTCACTTAAATCTCTCCTGCTTCCAGTACTAAGTACTGGACTATGTCTCTCTCCCTGCCTCTGTCCCTAATGCATGCTGTTGGTTACCACTCAATACCTCTCTCTCTCTCAAAGATAAACATTGCCTCTCTTTGGTGCATTCCTCCACCACCACCTAACACATGCACAGTTTGTCATGAGGCCACTAGCCACCATTAGCACAATGGTCCTCACTGCTTTGTACATCACCGCTAGCTATAGCCAGTCACTAAATATCTTGCCACAGTCCTATCCATCCCATTATAGCCCCAAACAAACTCCAACTTGCACATATCTGCTCAGAAATAAAATAACCCCTGGATTAGCAGGTGCAAGTTCCATTGAACTCATGTATAGGTTTGCATAGTAAATAACACTGGTTATGTACTAAAGCGTTTTAATGGCTGTACTCCATGGTTATAGAAGCACCTGCTTTCAACTGCCCCTTTCCTGCAGGGCCGCATGAGATCAGAGCTTGATATACGCTACCAGCCACTGTCTCAAAAACCCAACTTTATTACATAGAAGCGAGTAAGTATCTCTTTCCCAAGTGTCAAGAAATCACAGCAGAACTAAGCAAGAAGGCTATTGTTTCTTTCTCCAAGCATAAAGACATTACAGTACTCCTTGCAAGAGCACTATGCCCTGGGAGGACAAGGGGACATGAACTTCAGAAAAGTACTCATGCCATTCTGTAGCAGCAAAAAGACAGGGCAATATTTATGGTTCATTGGTTTACAGTTTGATCAGTAAACTGCATGGGTGCCGCAGTGTTTTATGTTGCCGATTGCTTTTTATTGTATTATTTTATTCATTGAACTGTATATCCCAGTGGGAGCCTATGTTCATAGAGTTCATGACTAAATGAATAAAAGTGGTGGTTTAGGTGTCCCAATCCAGTGCTTGTTTGCTGAGAATTGAATTACACAGAATTCATTTGGGTTTACTCCTAAGTATGCTTGCAGCCTAACTAGTTCATTATGACCTGAGAAATTGCTTTCACTCCTCTGCTCATCTGGTCTATCTATTCTAATAGTGCCAGAAGAGAGAGGTTTTCTCCTTGTATCCCAGATTCCCTGAGAGTATACTGGAGGAGCCATGTCACCACAATCCCCAAGAGAAAGAGAAGAAATCTCCTACACTGTGCAGAAGAGGAGCCCCTCTTTTGGAGGGCTCAGCCAGCCAAGGAAACCTCTCAGTGGGACCAGGGCACAGCAGAAAAGCAGGATGCTCAGTGTTTTAACCCACTGATCTCAATGGTGCTTCCTCCCAGAAGATGGTGTGCTTGGAGGTGAAGCCTTCATTTATTTGAAAAAGAGATGAAGGGAACTTAAGCCTTCTAGGAAGTGATGCCCCCAGTTCTCCTGGTCTATATTCCAGTGAGGGACTGTGATTACTGTACTCAGAGGTCGCAGAAAAGAACTCATTGCATGCTCAGGGTGTGTAGTGACTTGGCTTTGTCATGACACTGAAAATAAGATTCTTGGGCTTGGTTTGGCTCAAGACAAAAGAGAAAGGGGTAAGCGTCTCACCTCCGTTCCCTCCCTAGATCATGACACAGAAAGAAATCTAAGTGTTAGATCTGCCGTTCTATTTCGGGTTACAGCTCCTGCACCTTTAACACTTACATGCCCAACAGGCTTTTAAGCGATATCCGCTTTGCTATCATAAAGATAGAAATCGCCCCTGTGCGCTGCCTGCTTCTCATAGGCATGGGAGCCAAGTCAAGCACAAGGCGGCCCACCTACCCAAGGAGACGGCCTGCGTTTGCGCGGAAACCTGCAACTCACCATGCCGTCGGAGCAGTTGGATCGGGGGCTGGAGGCGTCCGAGTCGCCGCTGTAGTGCTCCAGCACCGGGTAGTAGGCGTCCTCTTGCTCGCGCAGCAGCGCCTGGAGGCTCTCGATGTAGCGGATGGCGTTGCGCAGGATCTCCACTTTGGGCAGGCGCTGGTTGGGGTTGGTGGACGTGCAGCGCTTGAGCGTCTCGAAGGCCTCGTTGACCTTGCTGAGCCGCCTCCTCTCGCGCATGGTGGCCGCCTTGCGGCGGTCGGCGTTGGTGGTCTTCCTCTTGCACGCCTTGCACGCCCACAGCAGGCAGCGGCCCGCCTGGTGGTGCCCGCTGGGCGCGCGGATGTGCTCGTCCTCGTGGCCGTGGTGGTGGCCGTGCTCGTCGGCCTTCAGCAGGCCCCCCACGTGCACCAGCCGGGGGTCCAGGTCCTCGAAGAAGTGCATGTCCGACGTGTTGAAGCAGGGGTCGTCGTAGAAGTCATCGGCGGCCGAGAAGGAGCAGAGCGAGCCGTCGGTGATCTCCATGTGGCCTAGCACGTCCATGGGCGCAGGCGGCGGAGGAATGACTCCACAGAGGCTGGACGGAGGGAGAGCGAGAGAAAGAGAGGGCGAGAAAGGGGGCCGGATTGTCCACCCCTGAGCTCAGCGCCTGGCTTTAAAGAACCCCGAGGGGGCGAGCGGGCTTCAATCCTGACGACTCCAGCAGAGCCAGACGTCGGTGCGCTTCTTTTCCCGGGTCAGACAGGAGAGGGAGGCGCTGGCTTGCTGTGAAAGGGGGCTTCATTCACTCTTGGTCCCCCTTTCCCCCTTGCTCTGCTCAGCCTGCCATGGGGAAAGCGAAATGCCCGTCGCGGATGCCATCCAAACCGCTCTATTTATCCCAGAAGCGGGGGTGGGCACTGCTCCGATGCCACCTCTGCTCCACCTGCCGGCCTATCCCTCGGCCTCGCCGAGCCAGTCGCTGGGGTCTCGCAGGGGGCGGGAGGGGAGGGAGGGGAGGGGGAGCCTCGCCCGGATTGGACGGCGGCGAAAGCCCCTGTCCGGCAAAAGGCTGGGGGAAAGTGGCTGCAAATGTCAAACAGCAGCCGTCCGAGAGAGAGCCTCGAGGGGGAGCGGGCGGGCGGGCGGGGGGATCACATGCGCTTCGCTTTAATGCAAAACTTTATTTTCTGCGTGAGATCTCCCGCTCCCACTTGCCCAGATGGCATTCTTGAAAAAAGGATCGCGCCATGGTTTTAATTCGTTTAAAAAATGCTGCACGGGCTCCTTGGGTCATTTGCGAAACGCATAAAGGCAGATATGTAATAAGGAGGGGATGTTTGCCAGTTTAATAGTTTGTGTTTTGGTTTTGTTCGAGGCTGTTCTTTTCTCTCTCCACAAGTAATCAACGATCTATATTAATCATCCGTTCAAGAAGTTACATACTGTACAATCCAAATATATAGCGAAAGGTGTGTGGGGGGGTGGAAACTTACTGTTACAAGAGTGTGTGAGAGAGGTCGTAATCTGGGGTTTTTCAGGGATCATAAAATAAATAACGCGGCAATTATGTTGATTGGTTTGTGAAGACGTTCTAGGAGAATGGTTTTCTCCTCTAAATGCTTAAATAACATTTTTCACCGTTTGGAAAGGACTTCCGCTGGACTTTCCCATCGAAGTAATCGTGTTATGGAACTATTTCGTTTTGTTTCACGTTCCTATGCTTTTTATTTTATTTTACTTTGTTGGGAGGTGGTGATCTGAATTTGTAATATCAGGTGTTAATGATATAGTGTGTGTGTGTGTTGCTTCACAAAAAATCGTTTATCTCAGAGTTCTCTGTTAATGTCCCCGATTCCGTTCATGAACCGACGTGCGCTAACGATTCCAGGGGCATGAGTGTGCCTTTCCTCCCGTAGGAGCACGACCCAGCCAAAGCGAAATAAATTTTAGAAACTCACTTGCAACAAATCAAGCCAGGGTTTTAAAACGCCTTGCATTGAAATCCGCGGGAGTACGGTTTGTGCCTTTTATTTCTTTCGATATCAGTTTCCTGTGATTTGAGAAGTGTTGTGGCTCCAACTAAACCAGGTTTACCCTCCCATCAGCTCTTTAAAAGAAAGAAAAAAAGATAAGAAAAGATGAAAGCGTTCTTGTCAACGTTCCCACTTAATGGCTTTACCTTCTGTGGGATTGTGAGGATACCTTTCGGACAAACGGCAGGCGGGAATTTGAAAAGGTGGGGATGAGAAAAGAAAAGGCATCTTCAGATAATTTCTGATTATATCTGACCGAAGCTATCTCCTTCTCCTCGCCACGCCAGTTTTCTGCGTCTCGCCCCCGCCAGCTCCCCGTCAGAATGGAGATCACCTCTCTCTTATTTGCTTCTATAGCTTCGACGCCAACACCAGCGACGGGCGTCTAATAAGAGCCGAGCAGGTCGCTAAGCCGGCGGGTCACTATTCATTCCAGTTAGAACTTTCGCACTGCAGTCGCTGTGACTGAGTCGCCTCTATTCCGAATATTCCGATGTGACCGATTCGCAGACTGGAGACATCTGGATCCTCGAGGGCAGCGATGATGTACATTTAAAATCCAATTTGCGCTAGCGCGGCATTTCTGTTTAAATTAGATATGGGCGGAGGGGGAGGGGACACACCGGTGTGCACGATCGCTAACCTGCAGCCAGCCAACCAATTCTAATCGCAGGAAGGAGTTCCACAACTGTAAAAATATCAACCACAGGTGGAGGGTGGGGGGCGCACGGGGAAACCAGGCCTCTAATGCCCCAAAGGGAGCCTAGGATCGCATTGCGCACTTTTGCCAGGGAATGGAGTCGTGTAGCAAGTCGTGTAGGAACTTTCGTTCAGGCTCCGAGTGGGAGAAAATGGACCTTTTCCAAAGCGCGTTCCTTTTTCTTCTCTAGCTACTAAGTATTACACCTACTGAGGCTGCTATTCAATGCACACTGAGCTGGCCTCAATAAAGTCAGTGGGATTTACTTGGGCACGTATCGGATCGCGCTATTGTGGGGGTAAATCTCCACCACCAAGCAGCCAGTGTGGCTCTTTCTGGCGTGGAGTGAGGAAGGTTCCTGGGAGATCCAAGAAGTAAGCCCAGTTGAACTTGACTTGACACGTGAATTAAACACGTTTTAAGTGGAGCTGGATGGCGCTGATAAAGGAACCCAGGAGCCGGCAAACTTCAGGCTTGTGGAATCGACTTTGTTTCCGGTAACCAGACCTGGGTGTGAGAGGCAGACGCTTAAACCACTCCGAGACCAGGGGTTCCTTTGAGTACCAGAACTGAACTGAGCTCACAGTCGCTCCACACACACAATCGCCCATGTGGAGCCCCGACAAATCCCAGTAGTATAAGTTGAGGAAGCGGAGAAGTTTTCTGTGATCATTGTTAAACAATTGGGAGGGGAAAAACCCCAACTGGCTTACTTCAGATTGCCCAGAAATCAAGTACTGTAACAGATTCTGATTTTTTGTTATAGCGAGAGTAGAGGAGCTTCAGGCCTGCCGTTGCACGTTGGTCACTGGCGTGGCATGTTTCATGCGCTTTCATAATGCGCAGGAAAATGCTTATTCACACTTGCCAAAGAAAGGGTCCGTTTTCCTAAATTATCTGCTTTCCCATCCAGGCTTCCCCGCAGCCTAAGCTGTCCCTTCCAGCTGCCTGCTTGAGCTTTTCAGTCACAGTTATGAAAACCCTGTCTTCAGTCAATGTCCACGGAAGACCTAACAATCTGAGATTGCAACAGTTTCTAGCAGCTGAGGATACAGGGCTGTTGTTGCTACCCAATAAAGTGGGGTTCCAATACCTCCATTGGGGAGGATCGGAAATTTAAAGGGGGTACAGAGTTCCTCTAAATAAGGATAGCAACTTTTCCAGACGTGTGGGAAGGACAGGCAATGGCAAAGTGATCAGCTGCAAAATGTTAAATGGGAGTTAAGTCTCACTGTGTTCCGTTGGATTTACCTCCATGTAAGCATGGAGGAACTGGTTGGCACTGTGGTCTAAACTGCAGAGCCTCTTGGGCTTGCCGATCAAAAGGTTGGCGGTTCGAATCCCCGTGATGGTGTGAGCTCCTGTTGCTCTGTCTCAGCTCCTGCCAACCTAGCAGTTTGAAAGCACATCAAAGTGCAAGTAGATAATAGGTACTGCTCCGGCCGGAAGGTAAACGGTGTTTCCGTGCGCTGTGCTGGCTTCGCCAGAAGTGGCTTAGTCATGCTGGCCACATGACCCGGAAAAACTGTGTGTGGAGAGGACAAATGCCGGCTCCCTCGGCCAGTAAAGCGAGATGAGCACCGCAACCCCAGAGTCATTCGCCAGTGGACTTAACTGTCAGGGGTCCATTTACCTTTACCTTTAAGCATGTGTAGAACTGCAGCCTGAGGCACTTGGTGTATTACATGCAGCAAGGTTGTTGTGATATGTAGTTGCTCTCCTAGGTCTTTGATTCTAGTGAGTCCATCTAGTTGTAAATAGGAACCAGATCTGTTGCGTTCGGCAAAGACAAGATGCTGGTTATTTATGCCCCTTAGATCAGGGATGGCTAACTTGTGGCCTGATGGATGCTGTTTGGCCTGCAACTCCCAGCAGCCCCTGCCAGCAATGGTCAGAGATGATGGGTGTTTGAGTGCTGTCCTCTCCAACATGGACAAGGTCACAGTTTAACCACCTCCCAGCTTACTGCACTATTTCAAGGTGTCTCCCAATATCAACACCAGGATAAGGAGATATAGTGGGAAGAAACCTGTTGCTGTAAAGGGCAGCAAATTTTAACCCACCTATGCTATGTCAGGGGTCCATTTACTGTGTGCAACACCCTGGTATGTATGTATTGGAAAAACAGGAGGTTATGTTGCAATATTTTATTTTTATTTTGGAAACCTTGTGCGCTGCTTAATCATAAAATTCTAAGCAGTGCACACAATAAAATTATTGATAAAACACAGCTAAAAATGCAAAACTGTTAAAAATAAAAGTTTACATAAGATAAACATCAATTAAAACACAAAAAATCTATGTTTAAAACAAACATAGATGGCTAAATTGTTATACATCTGGGTAGCCTTGCTAGTATTATTTTGATTTTATATATTATGATCTTTTCTGTGAACCGCCCTGAGACCTCCGTGTATAGGGTGGTATATAAATTCAATAAATAAACTGAAGAAAGAAAGAAGGTTTTAGCAGGCATCTAAAGCAATATAGAAAGGGTGCCTACCTAATGTCAATAGGCAGGGAGTTCCAAAGCACAATTGCCGCAGCACTAAAAGACTAATATTCATTAGTCTCCTTTACCACAGTGACCTCAAGAAAAATAGATGTATCCATTTCCTTCTCTTCATCAAATATAGCACATGTAAGGGTCAACACTTTTTATATGTAGAAGTAGCTAGTCAGTGGTATGTTGTTGCAAACTATTTTGCAGTCAGCTTTTAGATATATATGAACAAACCACATGTCCGTGATTCTTGAAATGTGTGTGCTAAACACAGGCTCAAACGGAAGCCCAAGATTAATTGCCGGACGTCTGTACAAAAGCCAACACTCAAAAGCTCAGTAACTGCTCAGGTTGGCTTCAAAATGAATGAGGTTTCGTATGGATTCCTTTTGAAAAGTGACAAAGATTGGTATCTTAGCAGACCAACACTCTTTCAATATTGCTTTATACTTATAGTCCCCACTAGGGGATGCTCCCTCTCTCTTTCTAAAATGATCCAGTAGCTAGCAGGTGAAATCTTCCTTGATTTTAAACTAATGTCTTCTTTTTGGTCTGTTACAATTGAGCTTCCGGTAGGCTATAATATGTTCTGATGGTATAAAGGATGCAGAGTCTTTTGAACTACAACCATGTGGGCTAATTCAGTATTCTCCAGTGAACTCGATGGCAGCCCTGCTGGACCACCAGAGGCCTATCTAAACCAGCATCCTTTTTTTTCTACTGAGGCCAATCAGGTGCTTCTAGGAAACCTACAAACAGAACATGAGGAGAGTCACCGTCTCCTGCTGTTGTTCACAATACTGTTAATCAGAGGCATGCTTACGTGATCCTGGAGGTAGTATATGGCCATCGTGACTAGTAGTCCTATCCTCCATGAAGGAGCTATGACTAAATGCAGCAAACTTAACAAATAAACCTGAGAGTGTAGTTTTATTTATTTCATATCCAATGATTTCTCTAAGGAGTTCAGGGCAGCATATACACAGTTTGCCTTTTCTCTCTCTCATACAACAACAAGCCTGTGTGGTAAGAGAGGTGGGTTGGGGGGGTGTAGTAATCTGCCTAAGGCTACCTAAGAAGCTTCATGGTTGTAGGGAGAGAAGATATGAACCTCAGCTTCCTCAGACTAAGACAGACATTCCGTCCACTTCATGACACTGATTTTCAGTGTGCTTAGAATGGAGAGGTTTAATCATAGACCATGCAAGGCTCACGATTTTGATGTTATTTCTCATCTATGTATGGAAACTGAGTAAAACAGAATGAATATGGGAGCTGCCTGAAATATCTTGTGGGCATGTGAGGAATAGTTTCTCCGTAGTTAATAGCATCTGGCTAATTTAAGATGCAAGAGACAAATTTAGGTCGGAAGGATAATCTGAGGAAAGCCATCAGAAATAAACTCTCAGCCTATACTTGGAAGAAAGTACAGTACCACTTAAATCAATAGGACCTGCTCCAAAACAAATAATTTGTGCCTGCCCATCTGACTGGGTTGCCACAGCCACTTGTATATTGTGAGCTAACAGGAGTTAAACTTATTACAAGATATTAAATTTTGGCCTACAATGTTGGAACAACTCATCTAAGAATTATTTGGATCAGTCTTTCTCTTAATGCTAGGTTAAGAGTTCCTTGCTCCATATGTATTGCCACTACCTATTTGTACACCAGTGCTGAAACATGAGACATCCCAGTGTGGTCTGCTATTGACCCCCTCCCTGCACTCATACATAACTGTATATTCCAGCTGCTCTGGACAGCAAAAGTAGTATATCTGCAACCATTCACATGCAGTCACTAAAATGTTTGACACCCTCAAACTTACTATTGGCAGGACTGGTCCAGTGAAGAGATAAGATTTTTTTTTGTCCTCATAAACAAGAAGGCAAAACATTGCAATTCTTTTTGAACAATTATTTACTACTTTTTGTTTTTATTTTGATTATGTATTTGGTGTTTTTATACTGAGATTTTATCCTGTGAACCACCCTGAGATCTACAGGTATACGGCGGTATACAAATTTTTAATACTACTACTACTAATAATAATACCAATTGTGTTAGAGACAAGGGAGCAATGCCAATAATTAAATCTTACAAAGGAGTTTTGATTATGATATTTTATCTTGGGCACAATCTAGACACCATCAAGCCCTTATTAAAGTGAAATGGATCTCTATGCAGAGACATACAGTGGTACCTCGGGTTACACATGCTTCAGGTTACATACGCTTCAGGTTACAGACTCCGCTAACCCAGAAATAGTACCTCAGGTTAAGAACTTTGCTTCAGGATGAGAACAGAATTCATGCTTTGGCGGCACGGCAGCAGCAGGAGGCCCCATTAGCTAAAGTGGTGCTTCAGGTTAAGAACAGTTTCAGGTTAAGAACGGACCTCTGGAACGAATTAAGTACTTAACCTGAGGTACCACTGTATTACATACGATGACAGAATTGCTACTAGTGGTAATTTGTCTGGGGTGGAGAACAGAATTTGCCCCTCTCTCCCATTAAAGCAGTATCCTAGTTCTGGATCTTCACCCATGAGAATGACAGAACTCCACATATGGGAATTAAGGTCTCTAAACCTGCTCCCTGAACACCACCCTGTGTTATGGAAATCAAGCATGGTTAAGCACTGTGACTGCAGAGGGTGTGCTCAATTCATTTATTTAAAAGCCTTATTCATATATATGGCTTCTTCCCAACAGGAGCATAACATGTGGCTGATCATGAAAAATCACAAAAGATAGATATATTTCATTTTTAAATTTTCAACATTTATTATCATTGCTATTGCAGGCGTATCAAATATGTAGTAAAATATTTCGTAGTAAAATACCACCTTAAAAATCTAAGTACAATGCACCAAGGTAAACAATTTTATTGTGCTTACATTAAGCTATGTAGCAATATATATATAGCATAAAAATGGATGTACACTAAAATAGAAGTCTCTGTAAGGTTAATAAACTTCTATCAAGGCAACCATTGAAATAGTAAAATCTAATTTATCTTGTTATTTTAAAGGAATGCATTATAAAAGACCCTTACTACATAGTAGAAAAATACAAGGTTATCATTTATGCACTTATTCAAGCTAACCTAATGCCTGACTATACTAGATACATGATTGTCTAGAGCTCAATATTGTGGGTAAGAGTTAGTATAGCTTTTATATGAAGGTAAGGAGTTCCTGCACTCATAGAAAGGACTGCAGTCCATGGTGGAATAATTGCTTTTTCAAACATAGTATCATGAACAAAATAATCAACAATGACCAAATCATGATGGTACAGTTACCCTGTTTGTGGAGACTGTTTTCACAAATCATGTCAACCTATAGACAACTATTCCGGGACAATTTAGAGATGTATGAATATCATAACACTGCTCAGCATATCCCAGCCAATCTAATGCCATTTGTGCTCCTGCCTTTGATCTCTTTCCCGCAAGCCCTTCCACCGAGGCTGAGAGAGGGAGCAACACTGGCCTTGGAATTTTGGCCTTATCCCATTCCTGGGCTGAGAGTACTCCTCTCGCAGAAACTGTAGCCCATTTGCAGCTCCTGTATGTTTCTGAAATGGTACATGGAGACTGCAGTGTGCTTCTGAATCGGTCCCAATCTTTAGTTCTTTTTGCAGACGGTCTATAAGATAGTTCTCAAGGTCACCTCTGCTATCCTGGGCATTCCTAAGCCTACGAGCATTGGTAATTAGATCTCCCATCAACTTGATCTTCTGTATCTTGGGTGCTAGAAATTGCTTCTTAATTGTGCTTGCAGTGTGAGGATCTGAGTTCTTGATACTCAGAGCATAAAGCTCTTCAAAATGGCCCGCCATCATCTTCCATTGTACTAGGGCTACTTCCAGAGCTGCAGCCACACCGTTTATTAACATACTGGGTGGTTTCTGGAATTACAAAGAGCAGAACAAAGATGGCAAATAGTAGAAGTTACAATTGTTTCCACCACATTTTCAACTGCTTGTGCTGTAATGCCCTTACCTCTGTCTTCTGAGCAACATCTTTGAGATTTGCGGAATACAGATATAGAAAATTAATATATGCACACAAGGCAGCTCACCAAGCTTATTACAGCTTTTATATGATGATATGTTAGCCAAGTGTTTGTATAATTGGTGTGGATAATATTGATCCCTAAAATATGTTCATTGCCAATAAAGTAATGAAAGCCTAGAATGGGTTGTAGCAACCCATACTGCTACGAAGCTGCATAAAATTGCATGAGTGTAACATTGATCCATGAAGATCTCCAATAAAAAGAAGAGAACCCGTGTCCTCTACCCTCAGATCCCTGGAGGAAGGATGGGATCTAAAAGCATGGAATGGTGCTGTTCATGTGGGTGCTGCTTGCTTGCATAGGGAAGGATGTCCACAAGAGGTAAGATTAAACGGATATCAAATGAAATTTGCTAGATTTTCAAAGGATATGGATTCAGGATATGGATTGTGCTGGGTCTCCCAGATTAGTTGCCTTGGAGCAGAAAAACAAAATAGTTTTCACACATATTTGCTTCGAATTGCAAGAGATGGCAGGGTGAAAGCACTTCTATACCTGCTAACATATGGACATATGTCATTCACATTCTGGAAGTGGGGGAGGAACTCAAATCATGGTTACAGTGGTGTAAAAAAAAAACCCTCTTTAATAAGTGCAATAAGACTGATGTCTAAAAAGAAAATTTGAATTTGTATGGGGGGAAAGCTAAGCTCCAAATCTGACCCTATCATTTTACTGTGAGAGGCATGAAACCCGCTAGGTGTCATGCAGAAATATGACCCCCCAAAAAAATGTCTTCTTGCTTTATGCTTCTAGGCTAACATGGAAAAAGGTGTAGCTAAATACATATGTAGCTCACACCATAAGGGATATGTGTGTGAGTTCTTTTTTGATCTGTTACATGAGACATATATCTTATGAAGTTAAACCTCTGGCATGAGGACAAACTCTGCCACATACCTGGATAACTCTGGTACAGTAGAGGCCTCCCCTGTCATGCTGGTATTGTATGAGAGCTTCTGCTGCTTCCCTCTCCTCTTTAGCCCGGTCCCAGAAGAATTTAGAAACATTTGGTAAAGCCATATCAGAATGATCAAAGATTTCACCCTATATTTTTCAAACAGACAACAAAGCAAAAGACCCACTGCAGTTCATATACAAAGTACAATAATATTGTATAATATTTTACAATACTTAGGTTTAAACTTCAAAAAGAGTAGAAGAAAAAAACATTTCTGGAAAACCGATATATTTTAGAAGTAAAATACAAACTTTTGCTTTTGCCATAGATAGAAACAATATTTCATATTAGGTACCCTGGGGTATGTGTATGTTAAGTTTAAAAAAATATTTGTACATCAGACAAAAGACCATATAACCTGTTTTAGTTGTAGTCATGGGCAATTAGTTTTCCAGAAAGTTTACTAATATTCAAAATTAGGGGTGGGACTATACTCCCCCCATGTCTTTGGGCAACAATTCCCAAAATCTCTGACCACTGCCCATTCTGGCTGGGGATAAAGGGAGCTGGAGCCCAATGACACAGGGTGAGCCGCGTACTCCTCACTCATGCCTTAATGTGAATGGGATCTGATTTAGCACAATTATATTCAAAAAAGGTAAACACTGTTAATTTTACAGAATGCAGAAATATCTGAAATATTTTTCGAAAAACTGAAAGTAGGTGAATTGGTGGTGGTGGGGAATGATACAGATGCATATTTTCATTCAAAGATGCATCTAGTCAGTATATGAGGACTCAAGTACACATGATGATGTGAATAAGGATGCTCATCCAAACGCAACATGCACACAAGACTGCTTATGCAGATATTTGTAAGGATGAGGAATGGCTGTACCATTTGTCACTTCTTTTGTTGCAGAAAGTTAGAAGCTGTTGCCTCTGGAGTAGTAGTTGGAGAGTGGAAACTATGCAGGGGGATATACAGGCAACATGATTGCCATTCTTCTCCCGTAGTTACATCCTGTGTCATGTTACTGCTTTCTTACACACCCCATCCTCCAGATCTGGCCCCTGGTGTTGTTGCTGTTCTTCCCACATGAGCTTGATTTTTCCACATGGTTTCCGAATTCTTACATTATTGAAAACAGTGTGTGGAATGGAATCATAGGGAAATCGAAACAATGTCACTTCCATAATGTAAGAATCAGGTCTTGGATCAGTGCTACTCTTCATTTTCAGTTTACTTCAGGTTACTGCCTCTTCAGTTTACTGCCTACCAAGTTTACCCTCCTTCAAACTTCAAAGGTACATAAGAAGAGCCCTGGGCAAATAAACCAATGTCCCATCCAGTCAACGATCCTGTTCTCACAGTGGCCAATCAGATAGATATATGAGATAAGAAAACACTCCCTAAGGTCTTCATCACATTAAAACATGAAGAAAATCATTAACAATATGAAAGAAACAGATCCAGATTCATACTAAGTTCCAGCAATTGCCCAAGTACATTCTGTGCCTGCAGAGAAGATGGG
Source organism: Podarcis melisellensis (assembly GCF_964234715.1). Lineage (NCBI taxonomy): Eukaryota > Metazoa > Chordata > Lepidosauria > Squamata > Lacertidae > Podarcis > Podarcis melisellensis. Next base: position 71,361,650 of record NC_138528.1, on the reverse strand, counting down.
ACTTTATGGCTATTATTCTCCCATTCCTCATTGTTTTTGCTGGAAAAATATGTTCTCATATTCTGAGAATATTGTCATCTTGAATTGTGATCCTTATATCTAATCAGGGCAGTGTTGTCAGCAGCTTCCCCTTTTCTCTTTTTAGAAGGAATGCAGTGACAGCTGAAGGATGTTGTCACAGCTTCCCACCACTAAGTTCTGAGTCAGTTTTTCTTCCCTTGCTTCATCACTTTCCCCATTCCTGCTTTTCATTCCTTGATTCTCTTACTCTACTGTATAATCAGTGTAGCTTCATTACCGTCAGTTGCCTACCAGACTCATTTAACACTCATATTTTTCGCAAGTAAAAAGGGCCTGACTTCTGCCCCCATACTTACAGGCACTGAGTCTCTTAAAGACTGATTCACTACTGTTCACATATCCAAAAGTGAGTCAGTCAGCATGTAAATTTCCTTCCTTGGTTCCGGGCCTCCTAAGATGCAGGACTTGTCCAAAATTAGGACTTCATATAAAAAGAAATCACGACAGATAGCAGCAGACAGAAGTGAGTTATACAAAGGGGAAAGATTGCACAGGAGCTTTGCATCAGTTTATGAGTGTCCGCTTGCAGTAAATGCTGAACCATTATTTTCCATGCATATTATTATTTATATGCCATGAACAACCTTAAAAGAAATATTAGACATTGTAAATACAGTGAATATAGCAATATAGTAATTTCATACAGCAGCAAAATGTACCATAATATATAAGATGTGTGGTACTGTCTGACCTGCTCATTCATGGCAGTATCAAAATTGCTAGGGTATATCCACATGTATTTGCTCACAAAAAGTACTTCTGGCATCAAAATGGGGCATACGTGAATATCTCTCCCTCAAAACAGTGGACTTGGCATACCCCCAAAATACTTACAATACTGCCTTATGAAATAGAAACCTGAAATTTGGGGGACATACATTAATAATTTAGTTTGGTGTTACAATGAATAATTCTGCATACATCCATTCAGTTGTGTGCAATCCATGTGTATACAGCCAGTTGTCACCCAGTGGACAAAACGATGTCATTTCTTTCCCATAGCCTCCCAACACATGAACATTTTAACATGACCCTACAAGAGGTTGGCTCTGCATATGAAGGATGGGTGGTTTACATAAGGAGTATCTGTGAAGGAGAGGGCATGTGAAAAGAGTGCGAGCCTGGCTCCATAGCACAATGGGGGCATGGCAGAGTGGCAAGAAGGAAGAGAATGGGCCTCCATCCTAAGTTTGAGGACAGGGCCATATGTGGCAAAGGAGTATACCAGATAGAATAGAATCATACAATCATAGAATTGTAGAGTTGGAAGGCACCCTGAGGATCATCTAGTCCAACCCCCTGCAATGCAGGAATATGCTGCTGTCCTATCTGGGGATTGAACCTGGGATCTTGGTATTATCAGCCCCATACTCTAACCAACTGAGCTATTATTCATGAACTAATGTTGTCAGGACAGATCGTGAAGCTGAGGCTCCAATACTTTGGCCACCTCATGAGAAGAGAAAACTCCCTGGAAAAGACCCTGATGCTGGGAAAGATTGAGGGCACAAGGAGAAGGGGACGACAGAGGGCGAGATGGTTGGATAGTGTTCTCGAAGCTATGAACATGAGTTTGACCAAACTGCGGGAGGCAGTGGAAGAAAGGAGTGCCTGGCGTTCTCTGGTCCATGGGGTCACGAAGTGTTGGACACAACTAAACAACAACAAATGTTGTCAGCCGAATGTATGAATGCAGGCACACACATTTGGAAAGAGTGGGGATTTAGTCACTTTATGTGCAGCAAAAGACCTCAGCAGATGTTGGTTTAATATAGAAGAAAAGCCATGCCTCAGCTGCATCCAGCAAAGGAAGAAGTATTTTAACCATGATGCAAACCAGAATCTGTTTTCACAACAGCAGTTCCAGAAGATGTACATAATAATGCTTTAAAGTGTGTCTTTGCCATGAACTAGCCACCACACACCATGATGTTACTAGAAGGCTTCCCAGGTGTGCACCTCTTCTACCCCTCTTTTTAACATGGGTATCTTATACCAGCATATCCATTGCTTGATGGCTGCCACTTAGGAAGAAGAACTCAAGCAACCGCTACCTCAGTGTTTTCTCCCCCTAGAAAAATAGGTGCCAGTAGTCATCATGAAGTTGTTGCAGTAAGTGTCACACTTTTTAACAACACAAAAAAGAAGTCCTGGTACTGTGCACCCTGAGGGGAGGGGGAGCACTAGCTATCGTGGACGTGCAAGTCAGGCCTAAACGCAGAGCAGAAATGAGAAAAGAAAGAACCCCAACTGAAGAGGCCCGAGGTGAGGAGGTGAGGCAGGATGGGAAAAGGCGAACCCAGAGCGAGCCCTCGTCGCGGCCCTGAAAAGAGGCACCTCGAACGCAGAGTAAGGAGACGCTGGCGGAGCGCCGAATGAGCCGCAGCGCCTTGCGCCAGGCCTGCCTTGGCGCGCCAAGCGGGTCTCTGCGCGGTGGCCTTACCAGCATCTGCAAGACGTAGGCGACCTCGAGCAGGGCGCCGGTGACTCCGCACAGGCCTTCCTCCACCACGGCCGGGAAGTTTTGCTTCACGAGTTTGCCCAGAGCTCTGCCATGCCGGTGGATGGCGCACAAGGGCAGGCCGCTCTTAAGCCTTTTCGGACTCGGCTCGGCCATGGCCCGTTACTACTGCTGGGCTTCCTCCTCACCGCCGGCCTAGCCTTCCGTCCAACCGCCGGCCCAAGGCGCGACGGGGAGGCCGCCGCGTCACTGAGGAGCTGCCTGAAGTTGGAACATCAAACAAGAGACGAGTGTGGGGTTTAAGAAAAAAAAAAAAGCAACCAGGAAGCAGCAGCTCGTGAAGGGAAGAAGGTGAAGAGGCACGCGCGCGCTCCCCGTCTCCTCGCGGCTTTATATACAGCTCCCGGGTCAAGGGGCAGAGGCAGGGCGGGACGCGGGCACCTGGCGCGCACCTGGCGCGGGCGGACCCGCTCCCACACGCCCTTTCCCGCCAAGACAGGGCTGCCTAACGATCCGTGACAGAACTCCTCTCAGGCTTGAAGAGGCACGTTGACCTGCATTCGCTGCGAGACTTCACACGCACACGCCCTTCCTAAGTTATATCTTTGCGTTTTGCACGCTCTTGCGCGTTTTCTAAGACTGAAGTCCCGCGCCCGTTTAACATGGGAACTAGCCTCGCCGAAAGGCTTCCCTTCCTATACACTGCATAGGATTGCGCAGTCCCGTGCTGGAAAGCAGTGCTCGTGAAGGTCGCTGTCCGAACATACAGCAGAATCGAAAATGGTGGGGAAAATGTGCACCCTAAAGTGAATGCACATTCCAGGAAATAGAGATCCAATAGCCCTAGCCGATGTCCTTTCTGTATTTAGATTACAGAAGTGAGAAATGGGAAAGGAGCAACAAACTCCGGATTCAAGCAGTGAATTTTACTACATTCAGTTGAGCACATTTTACTAAAAATCAGTCCCATTCTATCTTGCCATTGAGATGTCAAGCATTATGCTTTATGGGTTCACTTTGGAAACAGATAATCTGAATGCCTGGGTGGTCAACAATAGGGATTTTCTTGCCTTGTGTGAAGTGGACTAAATCTTGAGTTTTTAAATATATGGCAGCAAGACCTTTTTCACTAGTTCAGTCCCACTTTCTTCTTCCTCAGTCACTTGTGAGGTTAAAAGAACCCACCAATTTCTCTCCGGGCACAATCTGTGCAGATGTCTCTCCTAAGGTTGCTTCCAGTCAATGACTTAAAGTGGATGCTCTGCTACTGAGCTACAGTCCATCTTTGACCTTGGAGCACAAACAATTTCAGGCAGGGCTTGAGAGAGTGATCAATCACAAGGATACCTCCGAGCCATATAGAAACTATGTCAGTCACAGTGCTGACTGCTGCTATTTAAACATGCAGTCAGCATATGCAATCCAAGTCAGTGGCTGCTCGGCTAAACCGTCCTTATCTCTTTAGCTCCCTTCTGCTTTAGTGCTACAGTTACTGATTGAAGAGAGCACCAAGCACACAAGAGCTATCCACTCTTTCCCGTGTTCCCTTGGTGAGTCACTTGCAGATCTCTTGTCCTGTTCCAAACTATGGGAGTGCAGAAGGCGTTTTGTTTTGTTTTGTTCGTTTCTGTTGTTGCTTGTCATTTACAATTTTCCAGCTATCTTTCCCCCCTCTAATCATATACTGCAAGATTGGCTCATAGAGGATGGCTAAGGTGGATAAACCAGTTTCTTTTATTAAGTAAATAGCCCTGGAAAGATCCGTTAAGTACTGTATATCTTGGTGATGCAAACTTGCAATATATAGTATGTATATAATCATTAAAAACATCAATAAAACTTTTAAAATACCCTTAGCACCTAAACATGTATAGTCAGCTTATATAATTTGGTTCCCGCCCTTTTCTTCTTGTCTCTTTCCCCCATGCTGAGATAGAGGGTAAGCTAAAGCTTTTGGCTGCATGCTGAATATTTGCTGAGATTTGAGCAGCTTTTTAAAAGAGCAACACATGGGAGGTGCATTATGAAAAAGCTGAGCATCCATGTTTTGTGGTAGCCTATTTACTTTATCATGTGTAATAATCTGCAGTTTTGCAAACAACCATTAAGAGAGAAAAAATATTAAAGAAAAAGAACCCACAGGAATGTTCAGAATCCAGCGAACCAGAAGTGTGATTAGGTAGCTTTCAAATGTGATAAGTTTCTGTTCACTGAGTTTCTACCAGCTTATGCTTATTGAATTTCTTTTTGTTAAAAAAAGTACTACTCCCTATCAATTCATAATTACATTTGCATAAATCCCATTACATGCTCTAATTATTAGAGTAAATACCTTAAATTATCATATGAAATTTGAGAACATTCAAATGCACATGGATGGGCAATGGGATGTGTGTGTTTCTACATCAATGCCTTACATTTTAAACTAAAGTTATTCATCTTTTGAAGAATTTCATGCTAACATGTTTGCACAGGGTAGGCAGACTATTGTCTAAGACAATAGTCAAAAATTCACAGTTTAACTGGGGTGGTTGTTTTTTTGTATGTATTAAAATAAAAGACCCTTGATAAATACATTTGGAGGGAGTACCATGGTTTCCCACAAAACTTTTAAGGTTGCACACGTACGGTCACAGCCTGGCCAAGCTGCAATCCTCAAAGAGTTGTGCTGGCACAAAACACTTGAACTCCACCAAGCTTCTGCCTGCAGAGCATAGTACACATTGGGATGCTTGAGACTGAATATTTTAAATATCACTCTTAGGAAATGTTTGCACTGGCTCAGATCCCCAAGCTGCCTGCACCCTGGCCTCATGCCTGTGCACAGCCAACCTATGCAGGATCCAAGTGACACACACGAGCGATCCCTGTTGCTTTCATTCTGTCAGAGTCAGGATGAAGCCTGAAGCCCCGAAGACACCAGGTCATTCCCATGTCACACCATTCCTGTGATAATCACATTTAGGTATGGAAAAGCTCTCCATTAGAATAACATCAGGAATTTTGCTCTGCCAAATTGCGTGGGCAAAGAAAGCCATGATCGTGGTGTTAATAATATCCAAGGAGAGGAGAAATAGTTTCCATTTTTTACTCAAATACCCATGTGAACTTGTTGCCTGTTTTCAAGAAGTTCTTTATCCTGCAAGACGGTTGCTCTGTTCATTTTCTGGATTAGTTACCGCATCTCCACTTGGCAGAAAAGATATGCAGCTGCTCTCCAAAGCTCAGTTTTATGGTGCAGAGATTTCTTTTTCTTTTTAGTCAAATGCAGTGTGAAAGTCTTATGAATCACCAGATTTGTAACCACTTTAGGATGTTCAGATGTCTTTTCTGTAGTTTTTTAAAAAAAGTGAATGGGTTGATACTGGGCTCGTTGGGTGTACTACATGTGCTACAACAAGTGACTAAAAGTGACCCAGAACATAGCAATTAAAATTACTGCTGAAAACATTTCCCTCCCTTACTGCTTGCACACAGCCTCTGATTCTCCTTTTCATTATGTCACAGTTTAATAATGAATATGTCAATTATGCCAGCTCCCTAAAAATATCTGTTCCAGTATTCTCTGCTGAAGGGCAGTAGAGAGATCTGCCTGGGCAAATCTCTGCTTCCAGAGTCAATAGGCAGGCTTATGAACAAACTTCCAGAGGGACATAACCTGTTTTCAAGGGAAGAGCAGGCATGAAACCGATGTTTTGGCTGGAGAGTTAGGACTCTACTACCTAATGAAGAAAGACAGCCTGGTTGAGAATTTCCTTCACCCATTTCATTCTCTATTCAGACTGCACCCCCCAAAACCCATCAGCTTCCACCACAGGAATGTGCAAAATGGACTACACAGAAGCACCATAGCAGCATTTGCACTATTTTCAGGAGCAACTCTCTGCTGCCCCGTGGCTAGAACCTGGCATCTGCATTCATCACCATTAGAGGATTAGGATGCAGGAGAGGTCTGAGCCACAAGGCCAGATACTTACAAGGAAACCACCAGCAGCAGTAGGGACAATGAGTTCTGTCTGCCTCTCACATTCATTTTAAAGGCACTGTTCTGATTCTCACATTCATTTTTCAGGCAAAGTCATCCAACTAGCCCCATCCATTGGTTGTGGCCCTCCAGATATTGCTGAACTACAACACCCATCATTGCTTAGCCATGCACTCTGGGACTGATGGGAGTTATAGTTCAACAACTGCTGAAGGACCAAAGGTTCCCACGCCAGCTTAAAACCTCAGTGTGCGCTACATTTTCAGTCCAATCCTCTTCCCAATATAACTTTGGAAAGCCCATGGGGCTTAGGGAAATTTCCAGATTTCCTTTGTAGGCCAGGAGGTGTCATGCAGCAGGTCCCTACTTCACAGCTATGTTGCCTGTGCTTTCTTGCTATGAGAGAAGAAGTACCGGTAATTTGCTGCCTCCTGCTTCTCATGCAGTTCCTGCTTCCTCCATAGCTGGGACTTGTTCTCTGTTGCTCTGGAGGGTGAAACTAGAACTAATGGGAAGAAACTGTAGGGAAAGCAGTAAACATTAAGCTCTTAATGGCAAGAGCTATCTGACAATAGAACGAATTGCCTCAGGAGGTGGATGGACTTTGCTTTGCTGGTGGTATTTAAGCAGAGGCTAGATGGTCCTCTCTGTGTCAGGGATGCAGTAGTTGCATCTTGTATTGCAGATCCCCCAGAATCACCCCCAGATCTATGATTCTTATTAACTAAATATTCATTCAGTTTCTCTGAATGAGAGCCAGTGTGGTGTAGTGGTTAAGAGCGGTAGATTCGTAATCTGGGTAACCGGGTTCGCGTCTCTGCTCCTCCACATGCAGCTGCTGGGTGACCTTGGGCTAGTCACACGTCTCTGAAGTCTCTCAGCCCCACTCACCTCACAGAGTGTTTGTTGTGGGGGAGGAGGGGAAAGGAGAATGTTAGCCGCTTTGAGACTCCTTCGGGTAGTGATAAAGCGGGATATCAAATCCAAACTCCTCCTCCTCCTCCTCCTCCTCCTCCTCCTCCTCCTCCTCCTCCTCCTCCTCCTCCTCCTCCTCCTCCTCCTCCTCCTCCTCCTCCTCCTCCTCCTCCTCTTCTTCTTCTTCTTCTTCTTCTTCTTCTTCTTCTTCTTCTTCTTCTTCTTCTTCTCTACACATCACTTGCAGCATAGAGCAAAGGTGACTAGGATGCCACACCCCTGCCATAGGCGCAGATTACTGCATATTCTTCCTCTCCACAGTATGTTTAAGACAGTCAGAAATGCAGCATCTGACCCCAATAAGGTTTGATTACAATAAGATTATTATGAGATCTGTCCCTTTGTGGTGGCTGGAGAGTCCTTTAGATCCAAAACCAGGGAGATTTGGAACCGAATTTCCTGCCTTAAGACATGCTACTTTTTATCTCTTTCAATTGACTGTTTGCTGCCTTTAAGTGGAAAAAACACCATCCTGTCTGTCCTGTGTGTTTCTTTTCTAAAAGGTGACAGGACTGTTTTACCCATCAGCTCTGTTCTTTGCTTTGCTGGAGAATGTGGGCTGCCCCTTCTGTCTCCTTGCTCCTCCTGTGCCAGTATCTCCATTGGGACTTTTCCAGGAAGTGGTTGATTGGTTCATGTTTGAGGGCTTGTAAAATATATATTCGATGCTGATGTTTGTTGTAGCCTTTGCAATATTATCCCATTCATTCCAACATAACTTGCACAAGACGTGTTCTCAGTAGATTCTATCCAGAGTTCTCATCCAAGGCCCTTACTGCATAATCTGAAACCAGTAGTTTATATATAGAGAAACCTGTGAAACTTAAAACCATTTGATGTCCTTTCCTTCAAGCTTAGTCTGACACATTGTACAGTACACTGGCACATCCACACTGAGTGTAAACAAATGTACCTCCAAAACAGATCCATAACAGCTTGCAGAATATACAAGCTGAATTTATTTTACCAGTCTCTCTCTCTCTGTATGTGTGCATATAATTTATTTATATAAAATATCATTTATGCCAATGACATTTTACAAAAACAGGTTTGAGCCAGATTTACTGTGTCAGTGCTCTATAGTTTGGGGTTCAATCTTCAGTGTAAGGTATTTTGTCAGACTTCCCAGGCCCCACACAAAAAAGGAGATAAGGGTTTTTTTGGTGTGTGTGTGTTAAATAAAAAAAAGATGGCTATTTGTGGAGCTAAAGGCTGTGTTCTGGTTATGTAGCTAAACTTTATGCTTCTCCCATCATATTTTTTCTGTTAAAGGTTTGCTGCCACTCGATCTTACCTTACAACCCTGTCTACAGTATTCACAAAACACATGTAACAGAAGCCTAGCAAAGCCGTTTTGCAAGTATAGGGGAAAGCGGGTTTGGCGGGAGGATGTGAAGTGGAGAAGTGGGAGGAGAGGGCTGCTTAACTATTTCCATTCACACTGCTTCTCTGTTCCAAATTGCCTCCCCAAGCCACCACCAATGGTGGTGCATTTCCATTCAACGCATTGTTTTCCTTCTTTATATTCTTGCTTGGAGGTCCCCATGTGCTGGAAGGCACCCAAAGAAGCCGAAATGGAACCACCACCAGTACCTGGTGGTCCAGTATAGTAAAGAGAGTGACAAATTTTACCAAGTAGCAACTCAAAGGGACCTGACATCAAATTGTTTGCTAAGTCTTTCTCTAGAGACAAATATTCTCCAACAGCATTGTCTACATTTCAAATGTTCTCTTGATGTGCCTTTAAGATAAGTAGAAATTAGAAGCTGAAACTTTCCATAGCATGGTGATAAACATTCTCACCTGCCTAATAGTTGCAGGTTAAAATACAGTTAAGAACCAGTTGAGACATTGGCAGCCCTCCTCTCTGTGATCTATCCCCACCCTCTCTACTCCAGGAGCTTCAGTTGGTTCATCTACTAATCAGTTACCACAGAATTCTTTGTGGATGCTGTTCTTACATTTGCCAAGGTCACATTTTTCTTCTTCTAAGGGAACACTTGTTGTGCCGATATTTCATTCAGAGATTCTTTGCCACACTTATCTACTCAATGCATCATTGTGAAGCGCTGCATGGCATGGTCAGAGTATGACTTCATAGGGGAAAGGAGCCAATAATTAGAGCACACTGTGATAATGCTAACTAGAGGAGAATGGAGTCTTATTCTAGTTATATAGTGTTTTACAAAATAATGATAATTTCAAAAAAATCATTTCACAGTTAAGCTGGAGAGAAATAATATAGCAAAATGAAGAGCAATGAGCCAAGGCAGCAACTGGAGGGGAACTGGTCATATCCTCACTTATGGAAGTCACTATAATTCCCTTGAAGTAATTGGAGATCTGCTGATTAAGCCAGCTGGGGATTTGTTCTTCTTATAAAACTTGGGTTCCTCCCCAAATAGTTTTCCTTCTTCAAGGGGGCACCTGTCAGTGGTGGAGGTGGTGATGGTGCTGGATTAGTGCACATGCAGCCTGTCTGCTTGGCCCCAGCCCTTTGGACCCAAAATGAACTCCAGCTGCTGCTCTCCACAGCAGGTGCTTCATCCATCCTCTGGCAGCTGTTTTAATGTGTATTGTTATCACCAATACGAGGGGCTAGGTCCTTGTTGTAATATGTCTGTCCTCCTAACATCATGACTCGTGTCTTATTCCTCACTGAGATGGTAAGTATGTGTGTGGATGGTTCCACTTCAGATGGCAGAGACCCATCTTTATGAGAGGTGGGTACACATACAACGAAATCCAGGACCAATCCAAGTTAGAGAGTTAGAGCAAACCAGCAAGCAACCACTTATTCTAGGCAAAAGCAGACTTGTCAGATATGCCTACAGTGACGGCCATATTGCATTTTGACCACCTAGATAAAAGCACCATCAGACAACAGCTAAATACATCTGTAGTCTTGATATATTTCTTTATATGGTGCAGCCAGTTTCCTTCTACAGTTTTCAGAATGTCTCCATTTTGTTTCTAATTTGGTGTATCACCTACACTTTTGGGTTACCAAAGTTTCTTTATTCACCAGATCCTGTTCCAGTGGCTTTTACAACTTGATCTGCAGCCATTGCCAACAGGTGTCAAACTTCATAATTTCTATGCCATGAAAAACTTCCCTTGCTTACTTTTGAAGATTCTGCGCTAGGCAGGGCTGGAATCCCCCCCCCCCAAGTTGACTAGTAACTTTAATAACAAATTGGAAATGGAGAACACTGAAAATGGCAATGGATCTTGTATATTTACATTAAGGAAAACTCAACCTCATAAAACCAAATATTATGGTATTTTGGAAAAGACTGGAACAGCATAAGAAATGGCTGACAGATTGATCAGGTCCAAAACTCCAGTTATATGGGTATTTTAACAACTATATTGGGATAAATTGTGTAAGAGCAGGATTATTCCATCTCTACATGCAATTCTTGAATTCTAAAGGAGGAAAGGGCGAGAGTTTTAGTTATTCTGAGGATTAAAATATTTATTTGGAAAATCATCACCCAAGGATTACATGGCAGATAAATAAGAGTATTTTCTGTAGAAATCTGTCAGGAGCTGTTTCTGCACTGCTATGCACTGCAAGGGCAATGCTGAAAGCTTTGGTAGGCTTACCTTTGATAAAAGCCAGGATACAGCATTGGTATTACTTTGACAAAAATAACAGAATTTCCCTGAAAACCTTTGCATAAAAGAAAAATAGCTTTAAGAACAAATGGCTATGTGTGGTCATGCATTAGGAGGAGCTGACATTCAAACGAAATGCATATGTAACAATGGATGCTAGATGTGTATCAGCACTGTATTTATCCCAAATATTCAGTGCACTCTCTTGTCTATTACATATTACACAAAGAGTTGAGGGAGAGATTTTATTTGTAAATTGTAAAAGGTTGCTGTCATCCCCCTGTTTGCCAATTCCTTGCAGATACAGATTATTTTTTTACATACAGAAGAGCATTATTTGCCAATAGTGCTGATAATTTTGGAGACAAAATGTTTCAAAACCATTGTTCTTTCTGCTAGAGAACAATGGATGCAAAGCTATTCTAAGCATAAGACATTTCATTTCCTTCAGACCTCACTGTTTATAGTTCTCTAACCCCAACCATGAAAAGAAATATATATATATATACACATTTGCATTGACAACTCAGGACAGCACTTCTTGCATCTGATGAAGTAGACTATGGGCCATGAGAGCTTATGACAGAATATATTTGCTAGTCTTTAATGTGCCACAAGACTCTTTGTTGTTTAAGAACGTAAGAAAGGCACAGCTGGATCAGACCAAAGGCCTGTTAAGTCTATCATCCTGTTCCCCACAAGGGCCAGCCAGGTGCCTATGGGAATTCTGCAAGAAGAACATGCATGTAATAGCCCTTTCCCATTGTTATTCTTCTGACTGGCTTCAAGAGGCATGCCTCTTGAGTGATCATGACTAAGTAGCTACGGATAGCTTTATCCCCCATGATTTTGTCTAATATTTTAATTAGCAAGATGGTTGCTACTTAGAGAAACTTTCAGATTATTCACTTTACAATTGACTGTAAATAGTCATAGTTATCTCACAATGTATATACTGACACACTGTAAAGGTGATCAGGAAAACAGACTGTTCTAATGAAAATACCTCTTTGATCACTCTGCTTCCCAGAATTTGATCAAATCAAAGGTTTTGGAAATGTCCAAATCACAATATGAACTTCACTATCAATTCCAGAACTGTACACACACCAATTCTGTCACATGTTATGACTTATTGGTCCGAAGTCAGGAAATGAGGACTTGGAAGCAACTGGAAAGATTTTGGCAATGTCTATCAAAATTAGATTTTCTTTGTCCTCATTAATATGATGCAAGAATTCCCAGTGCAATGCCATAATATCTGAAAAGCCCTTTTTACAGTTAGCAGTTTACAATTAACTCAGCGTCTGCAGGAAAAACACTCATTAAGTGCTGAGTGAAGTAGCGTCAGCAATGGAACTCAACTAAGTGGTAACATACAATTATACCGAGTGACAGTCTTCACACCTGCTGCCGAGGATAACAGTAGCTGGCTGACTTAACCCGTGGCACTACAGGCTAAGCATTGTACTGTGACACAGCCTGGACACCGATTGAATTACACACTGATTAGCTCTTCAGCTTCTCCCTGACAGTGTGGACAATGAAGAATAAGAGAAGTGGACACAGAAGCTTTACCGGGCCTTGTGCTCTTTAACTAAGGAGGATTAGCTTATAAATGGTGGATTGTGTGAAGGCCAGTGGTTAGAAAACTTCCATGCATTCTTATGCTGTTTCAAAGCATGAGGGTTGCAGAGGAGAAAATAACAGATGGAGACCTTGTTTCTGGTAGAAGAGTGTAGAATGAAACTGTGGCTGCCCAGTCTGCTACTTGATTGCAAGCTGCCGTCCTGGAGACATTCCCTGTCCTTCCTGTATCTGAGAGGCAGCAAAACCATCACCAACCAGGGAGCCTCACACCTTATTGAGCCAAGGATTCCTTTGCCCACCTTTGCCTCTTTCCTGTCTGAAACCTGCATGCTTCACTAGCCAGGACAAAAATGTGCATGAACAGGGTATAAGTGCACCTGACTGCTATATACTAGGATTGTGCACCGACCACAAGATTCAGTTTGGATCCCAGTTTGCAGAATGACCCACCTCAGTCTGAAGTGCTTCAGAGACTGCTCAGTTTGGCTAGGGTCTGAATCCATTTTGGGGAAAAATAAGACTTTGTTTCTCTCTCATTCACTATTGGGAAATTAAATGACGAGTCTCTCTCTCTCTCTGTGTGTGTGTGTAAGCTAAACATGATAATTACAGCACGTCGTAATACAAGGTGTTGTTTTCTTTTGGACAAAATCCTGTCACTTACTCCGTTCAAAAGTTTAGCAACCCTTCAATGCAATCTAGCTCCCACAGGAAACCACATCAAGCATCTGAATCACACAAGACAATGTGGTTTGGTTTCAGTTTAACATACAGGAAGAGAGTGGCCAACTTACTTTCCACATGGGAAACCAAGCAAAGATGATGGCATTCAGTATCCACAAATGCTTTCTTTACTTGCAAATATATTCACAGAAATAACTGAATAATGGAATCAATGCATAGGGATGGGAAAACACGAAAAGCTGCAATGTCACACACACTGTTAGAGCTATATGCTGTTACAAATTTAGCAGCTGCTTGATATAAAGTCTGTCTACACCCCAAAACATTGTTGGTCAAGTGAAAAACACAAGAAAGTATTTAAAAAATATGTACCAAATTTAATTCCCAGTACTTCCAAGACATTTTCTGGTTTTAAAACCTTTAAAAACAGAAGCCCCTTATGATTTGCAGCTTCCTATGCATCACTTGACCAGAGCTAATATTATATTGCTGACATTATGTCAGAACTTAATGGGGTTGTCTTAATGATTATCAATGCCTGGTTTCTGGGAGATAGACAGTTCCAGCTGTCAGTCAGTACATAACATCTCTTCTGGCATGCCTGCATTTATGCAAGGGAGAAAGTCTCTTATTGATGCATCCAGATACTACTACGCCCAATTGCCACCTGGCTACACTGGAGAAAGGCACAGTCACATATGGCTGCCTTTGAAGAGCAGCATAACACCAGTGGCATTAAAAGCATTATGTGACTCTTTGGGAGGGGAGGCAGATTATCCCTGCTTCAGTCCTTGGCCACCTCCAGATATGGGGGGTGGGCAGGCGGGGCTTATCTGAAACCCTGGGAAGACAGCTTCCTATGTCCAAACTTAATGCTTAGGTCTGGCTAACATATAGTGTGTATAGTTTGGAAGATGAAAAGGCTAGGGAAAGTACAAGCAAATGGGTTCCATCAGGAGAACCGAAAAGCTGCCATTGGTTTCAATAAACTGGGCTCAGATAAAAGGAGATGCGACTGGGACTACTCAACAACAGCACTGCTTAGGCTTTGCCTCCAACATTGCATGTCACTGTACATAGAAGAAGTCAGAAAAGCCACACACCAAACTTTGAGACATGAAGCTGAAGGAAAGCACCTTTGCAATGGCAAGGTGATAATGACTAAGTAATTGGCTTTGACTCTATTGTATTCATTATTTATCCGGAGTTCTAGGCTGAGTGGTCCCACATGAGGATGTCTCTATTACTTTATATAATACCTTTGAATTTCCCTCACCATTTGGGGAGCAAAGCAGACACTCCAAGGTGCAATATGTCAGTGTAAAGTATCAAATGAAGAAAGACACTTCTTGGCAGGCAGTGTACAACTCAGGTTCAAGCTGTCATTAGAGTGTGTTGCTTTGAATAGAATGACAAATCTCAAAAGTGCTAAAAGCCTTTCGGTCAGTGAAAAAACAGAAACAAGTTCTCTCAGTTCTCTCCAGCAATGCCTTGATTAAATCACTACCTCTCTGAAAAAAACAAGGGTTGCTTTCCAGCCTAAACACTGGAGTGACTTCACTCAAGAGGGAGCAAATTTCTCCGTTCTTGTTTGGATGCTTGAAGCTCTGGACATGTGACTTAGGAGTTTTTTGAGGAGAAGCAATACAGTAATACTATAGATACAGAAAGTCACCCCCCCTTTTGCGTGTAGGCCTTTTAGATGGAAAAGCATCATGGGGCCCTTTAGAGAGTAAGCGTGCACAGATCTTTTTCTTTCCTTTAGGTCATTAACTTACCCTTTTGAGTTAATTCCTTCCTTTAAAACTTGTGTGATGAAAGAAAAGGAAAGGAAGAAACCAAATCCAATTTATACTATTTAATTTGCTTTTTAGAGCATGTCTGGCTCCATTTTCAACATTATAGAAACAATGAACTCCCCCAATTACTGCTTGAAGGATTCATGAAACATCGGGGTGGTCTCAGTTTTCAAGAGCAATGGGCATTTTCTCCCAAAGCCACATTACCCATTGTTAAATTCTCCGATTTGCCTAGAAAATTCTTTCAGTTGATTAAAATCACCCAAATTTGGATTTATTTAGCATCACATAGAACATAGAAGAGGTATGATTCCTGGGATCCAGAAACACCAAACAGTGTACCTGCTCCTTCAGGGGAGTGCAACTCCATCTATAGCAGGCAATTGACCAACGTCTTTGACATAATGAGTTGCTCGATTCAAGCTCAGCTTATTTTCCTTCATCCATCCCACCACTGCATTTTGGCACTGGTCCAGAGCCTGCATGACCTCTCCTGATGTAGATGCTCTACAGAAATAGAGCTGAGGTGTCATAAGAATGGTGATGGCAGCCTGCTGCAAAACTAATGATCATTCCCAGTGGCTTCATGTAGATATTAAATAGCATTGGGGATAATGTAACTGTCAGGAGCCCGAAAAGCCCTCTCCCTGTGCTACTGTCTGGACTTGGCCCCACAGATCCCATTTCTTCTAGCTCACTTTATACCTATTTGCAAATAGTCACCTGACTCAAACTTTGCTGCTAGCATTAATTTAAGCTGCTATGGTCTCAAACAGCAGCTTATTAGAGATGTTTGCTAAATAAATAAATGTATGAAGATCATAGCTGTATTTTCTCTGTTTCTCTGCCATTACATGAAGCGGCTGTCTCCATAAATCAGCCCACTCTTTTGTGTGTCCATAGGCACATCTACACAGAAGCAGATCTCTTTTTTGAATGGGCTTTGGAATCCTTCTTAGATAAACTATGTTTGACATGAAAATAACTGTTATACAGACAAGGGAAACTTGGCATTCCTGGCCACTTTTGAAAGCTGACATAAATATTTGTGCATGTGTGTTTAAAACAACATGTTGCAGGTTATTAGACTGTATTAGATGAATCATTAAAAAAAAAAAAAACCAAACCCACAAGCCAGACAGTACTTGATCCTGGCTTGTAAAAATGTAGAAGGCAATTGCTTGGATAATTTTAGCTCTATTATTTTAAGACCTTCCTATAGGAATGAAGCCCCCGTTAACCACCTTTTGACCATCAGTGTGACTCCAGACTGATCTGTTGAACTTAAAAACACATCTGATCTGCACAATGGAGATTACGACCAGGTCCTGCTGCTCCACCTGAATAACTATAATGTGCTCATAAATCAGAAGTGGGCATTCCTCTGTGACAGTATTCTGAATGGCCTACTGTGCTTAAGCCTGCGTTACCCATCAATGCTCTCTTGTACAAACACATATAGGTACTTTAAAGTACACTCTTATGAAAACACAAACAACAGGTTGGTACAGATAGGCCACACAAAGTCAAGATCTACAGAAGGCAGTACCTGGAGAGCTCTAAGAAATGAATGCAGAGGTAAAGAAATTAAAATTATTGAAACTGACTTTTGCTCAATGTGATCTGTCTCTCACATTAGATCTCTCTACATACTTCTGGCTGAGGGGTATAAATTCTTTCTTTCTTTCTTTCTTTCTTTCTTTCTTTCTTTCTTTCTTTCTTTCTTTCTTTCTTTCTTTCTTTCTTTCTCTCTCTCTCTCTCTCTCTCTCTCTCTCTCTCTTTCTTTCTTTCTTTCTTTCTTTCTTTCTTTCTTTCTTTCTTTCTTTCTTTCTTTCTTTCTTTCTTTCTAGTATACGGCATATTTAAGTCAGTCTTTCCCAACCTGGTGCCCTGCACATGTTGTTGCACTATAACTGCCCTCATTCCTGACCATTTACCATAATGGCTAAGACTTATGGGAGTTGGAAACCAACAACATCACGAGAGCACCAGGTTAGGAAAGGATGTTATAAGTAAATGAAAGAACTGTTACAGAATACATTGAACAAAGCTATTTGTGATGCATGTAACAGAGAGTTAAACACAATTTCATAATTTCATTGTACAATAACAAAAATGACACATCCTGTTTTATAAATTAAAAATTGAGTCAGGATTTCATCTCATAACTAATCAATTTTAAATGCTTTCAAAAGTTTCAGTAATGCCTGGCGGGGGGGGGGGGGCAAATAGCACCTTCCTTCTAATTACAGGCTCTTTTGCTTGTCTTAATGTGCTGAATATTATAACAATTCTTAGTGAGTCAATGTTGAAAATACCAATGTTGTACATGTATCTGATCTCCCAGCTGAGGCACTTGTAAAACTGCCCATAACTCCTTCTCCTTTGATCTGGACAAACATAGAAAACATCCAAAAGAATTTAAATACCCCACACCCACACAGAGAAAAATGACAGCAGGCCATAAACAATAGTGGTTCTTTCCTCCCTTTTCAGACATGGTACAAATCATGGAAGACTGACAACATTAACAGGTGCCTGGAGAATATAGTCCACCAGCCAAACATAGGGACACTGTGAAGGTGCCCACAGTTTGAAACAGCAGGTAGGAATAGAAACCAGCAACAACTTATGTACAGTGGGTGGTCTGCTTGTTATCTTTTTACAAATGACAGCAATTTTCCACTTGGGAGACCTAAGGCAGAACTGAGTGCAAGGTCATAAGGATTTGGACACACAAAGGTTAGGCCCACCATACGTTCTGCTACTTATAACTTTGCATTGCAATGCACCTGCAGAACAGATCATCTGTCTTATGTGCATCTACATTGTCTGGACCTCCCATCAGAGGCAGGCCATCAGGAAGTCACAGTACTTGTTGCCGTCAGTGTTCTTGAAAACATAACTTTTGCACATGACAGTTACAGAACCCTGTAACCTAGAAAATCTCAAAACCAGCCAGACACCTTTTTAAAAAGTAAGTTTTATTAAACAATTTTGGAATGTAATATCCGTGGCATGTGGTTTGTTCTAGAACAATATATATATACAATTGATAACAATACACAATTGCAAAATATATAAAATATTACAAGTTTGTTCTGCTTAACTTTACTCTCCCTTTAGTCTCCTTGCTTTATTATTGCTACCACTACAAATCAGTGCTCAGGAAAAGGGAAACAAAAGTGTTGCACCTTTCTGATGACACATAACTGTGGCTGCAAACGGAGATATGTAGCCCCTCATGATTAATGGTTTGCTCCCAGAAGAGTGGCAGGTTTAACGAATGTTGTGCGGTGGGAGTGTAAGAAGTCCCTCAGTTCAAATCTCTGCTTGTCACTCATGAAGTTACTTGGTGGTTTTAGGCTTGCCTTTGGATGAACACATGCAAAGGAGGCCATGGCTCCAGTGCATTTAACACTTAGTTGCCTAGAAGGATTTTCAGCTGACATAATTTTTTTCTCTCACACAAGCGGCACAGACTGAAATTACAGCGGTACCTCGGGTTAAGAACTTAATTCGTTCAGGAGGTCTGTTCTTAACCTGAAACTGTTCTTAACCTGAAGCACCACTTTAGCTAATGGGGCCTCCTGCTGCTGCTGCCACGCCGCTGGAGCACGATTTCTGTTCTCATCTTGAAGCAAAGTTCTTAACCTGAAGCACTATTTCTGGCTTAGCGGAGTCTGTAACCTGAAGCGTATGTAACCCGAGGTAGCTGCCTTCTGCTGCCAGAGTATTAAGTGGTACAGTCAGGAGGGATCATTTTTCACTGATTCAGTGCCTTATCTTTAAAGCCATAAACAGTTTGGGACCTGAATGCCTCTTCCATTGTCGGCCTGTCCAGGCTATAAGTTCACGTTCCACTGCCAGGGAAGTTCAGAGTGTTAAACATGATGGCACCCAGTGGTGGAGCAAGCCGACTGGGTGCCTGGGGCAGTGTGCATGCCCTGCACCCAGGGGAGGGGCCAGCTGCCCGTGGGGCAGGGCAAGCCAGGACAGGATGCTCCGCAAGGCCTCTAAGGAGTCTGCCTGCCTCCTCTCACTCAGCCGCCCTACAGCTGAGGGGGAGGAAGCGGGTGGACTATTTGGGGCAGCACGGAGCCTGCGGGCACTCAAGCCACCATGTCTCTCCCAGGAGAGGCGTGTGGCTCGGGCACACTGCAGGCCCCATGGTGAATGCCACCCGGCATTTTGTCACCCCTCTCAGTGGTGACACCCGGGGCCAGTCACACCCACCGCACTCCCCTTCCTCCACCATTGTTGGCAGCACCACATTTGTGGAATGTCCTCACCTTCCATTTCACCACCAACTAAAGATGTACCTTTATACTGGAAGTTGTATCTTTCTTGTTCTTGTCCTTTTTCATTGTTTAGCCTTTTTTGGCATGTTTAGCTATCTTCAGTTCGCTAAATACAGTTGGTATTTTTAGGAATTTGTTTAATCTTTTGATGATGGTTCTTATTATAATCTGTAGTAAGTGGGCTTAGCTTACCCACTTACTACACAATGCGATAATGAGCAGAGCTTTCTGCCATTCTTGACTTAGGGAATTTCAAAATGAAAATAGTGGGCAGATAGAGGCACAGGGGATCTGATGCATGTAAGGATGGCTAAATTTATCAATCTTGGTTTCTCTCTGCTTCTAATTTTTTTTTTCATTCTTAAGTTCAGTTTATTGCAAGTCCACATCAGCTTGCATGTTTTTGCTCATGAAAATTCATCAGCATTTTACTGTGAATTTCTGCTAATGCACACATTTTTGCCCAATATACATGTTTTTACAAGTAATTTTGCTAGATATTCTGCAGTTTTGCATGTTAATTACAGCAATGCATGCATTTTATATACACTTCACCCTACCGGGTATGTGTATTTTTGTGCACATTACTTGCCTGGAGAACTACATTGCAAAATTCAGAGAAGTGCAAATTTTGAAGAACTGGCTGCAGTTTGGTTCAAATATTATTTGGGAAAGTGCAAATTAGGTAGATATACTTTTAAATGCACATGGAGCTGAATTTCTCTCTCATCCCCAGATACATGACAGCAAACAGTCTTGCCTCATCCAGGTGTTACCCACCCAGCAAAAAAAAAAGACCACAGAAATGAGGTAGCACCACCAGCAGGCAAAAAACCAACCAACCAACCAACCAACCAACCAACCAACCAACCAACCAGGGGGAAGAAATGACTCCAGGTTCAGTGGAGCTAGCTTAGCCCAACAGTTGCATAGACCAGTGCATTGTTTGGATCCTGCAATTGCCTACAGCAGTTTGAGACTCACGGGCACTGTCTGGCTTTAAAAAAATGTGTTTGTGGGAGGGCAGCTATTGTTTTGTTGCTTTTGTTTTTATTCATTTTTTGTCTTTTTACCTTTTCTTTTATCTTGTGAACCAGCCTGAGAACTTTTGTGTAGGGTGGCATAATAGAATCATAGAATCATAGAGTTGGAAGAGACCACAAGGGCCACCGAGTCCAACCCCCTGCCAAGCAGGAAACACCATCAGAGCACTCCTGACATATGGTTGTCAAGCCTCTGCTTAAAGACCTCCAAAGAAGGAGACTCCACCACACTCCTTGGCAGCAAATTCCACTGTCGAACAGCTCTTACTGTCAGGAAGTTCTTCCTAATGTTTAGATGGAATCTTCTTTCTTGTAGTTTGGATCCATTGCTCCGTGTCCGCTTCTCTGGAGCAGCAGAAAACAACCTTTCTCCCTCCTCTATGTGACATCCTTTTATATATTTGAACATGGCTATCATATCACCCCTTAACCTCCTCTTCTCCAGGCTAAACAGGCCCAGCTCCCTTAGCCGTTCCTCATAAGGCATCGTTTCCAGGCCTTTGACCATTTTGGTTGCCCTCCTCTGGACACGTTCCAGTTTGTCAGTGTCCTTCTTGAACTGTGGTGCCCAGAACTGGACACAGTACTCCAGGTGAGGTCTGACCAGAGCAGAATACAGTGGCACTATTACTTCCCTTGATCTAGATGCTATACTCCTATTGATGCAGCCCAGAATTGCATTGGCTTTTTTAGCTGCCGCGTCACACTGTTAGCTAATGTCAAGTTTGTGGTCAACCAAGACTCCTAGATCCTTTTCACATGTACTGCTCTCAAGCCAGGTGTCACCCATCTTGTATTTGTGCCTCTCATTTTTTTTGCCCAAGTGCAATACTTTACATTTCTCCCTGTTAAAATTCATCTTGTTTGTTTTGGCCCAGTTCTCTAATCTGTCAAGGTCGTTTTGAAGTGTGATCCTGTCCTCTGGGAGCCACCCCTCCCAGTTTGGTGTTTTATTATTTTAAGAATAATAATAAGGTAAAGGTAAAGGTACCCCTGCCAGTCTTGACGGACTCTAGGGTTGTGCGCTCATCTCACTCTAGAGGCTGGGAGCCAGCGCTGTCCGCAGACACTCCCGGGTCACGTGGCCAGCGTGACAAAGCTGCTCTGGCGAACCAGCACCAGCGCAGCACACGGAAACGCCGTTTACCTTCCCGCTACAAAGCGGTACCTATTTATCTACTTGCACTTAAGGGTGCTTTTGAACTGCTAGGTGGGCAAGAGCTGGGACCGAAAGACGGGAGCTCACCCCGCCGCGGGGATTCGAACCGCCGACCATGCAATCGGCAAGTCCTAGGCGCTGAGGTTTTACCCACAGCGCCACCCGCGTTGTAATAATTAGCATTTATTGTGAACCCCAAACAATTTTGGTAAAAAAAATCATTTCTCAAGGGCATGTTTTTCCAGCAACACTTCTAACATACCACGGGCACAGCAGAAACTTTTTTTAAAAGTGCCTTTGATCAGGATGGGAAAATCTGGCCATTTTTGTTACAATTTCTCATTTTTCCTCAACTCACATTTCTGCATCGGTTTGCAAATTTTAAAGAAAAAGGTCCTTATAAAAATTCAGCATTTTAGTGTGTGTTTTTTGTAATACAGTGGTATCTCAGGTTACGAACTTAATTTGTTCCAGAGGTCCATTCTTAACCTGAAACCGTTCTTAACCTGAGGCGCGCTTTCGCTAATGGGGCTTGTCGCTGCCCCGCTGCCGATGCGCGATTTCCGTTCTCATCCTGGAACAAAGTTTTCAACCCGAGGTACTACTTCTGGGTTAGCGCAGTTTGTAACCTGAAGTGTTTGTAACCCGAAGCATTTGTAACCCGGGGTACCACTGTATACACATTTGCCTAATGTACTCATTTTTTTTTTTTTTGCAAAGATCACACATAAAAGCAAATTTAATCACATTTCTATCTCATCTCTACCCCTTGAGAAAGTCCCCCCCCAAGCACTGGATTCTCAATAAATGCTAATTTGTAGCACCTGGGGTCCCCACCTTTTGGCATACCTAGCTAGCCAGCCTTGCGGTTAAGAGCACTGCGACGCCTAAAGACACCAACCCCAATTCTACCAAGAAAGGTGGGAAACAAGGATACCAATAGCATCAGCCTATGCGGATGGCGCTGTGGTCTAAACCACTGAGCCTAGGGCTTGCCAATTGGAAGGTTGGCAGTTCAAATCCTCATGACGGGGTGAACCCCCGTTGTTCAGTCCCTGATCCTGCCAACCTAGCAGTTCGAAAGCACGTCAAAGTAGATAGATAGGTACCGCTCCAGCGGGAAGGTAAAAGGCGTTTCTGTGTGCTGCTCTGGTTTTGCCAGAAGCGGCTTAGTCATGCTGGCCATATGACCCAGAAGCCGTCTGTGGACAAACGTTGGCTCCCTCGGCCAGTAAAGCGAGATGAGCCCCGCAACCCCAGAGTCATTTGCGACTGGACTTAACTGTCAGGGGTCCTTTACCTTTACCTTTAGACACATCTATTCAAAGTAAGCCCCACTGAGCTCAGCGAGGTTTCCCCTCCGATAAGCATGTATAGGATTGTAACCTTGATATCAATAAATACATTTATTACTACTGAACTACAACTTGGTGGTAAATGTGAGAAAATGATGGTTCTAATCATAATTATTTTCCAAATGGTCATTGTAAACCAGATCATTTTCTTCTTTTGGAAAATATATTTTGGACGCTGTTTAGCTCAATTTCCCCCATAACTTCATTGTCTAAACTAAACTGACACCTGCTGTGGTTGTGACAGTAGTATGCACCTGTCTCAGTCAAGGAGCCACATGTTTTACTTTCCCCTGGAGATGGTGTCTGAACTAATCAGCAAGAAGAATGACACCCTCCCACTATGCTGGCCTGACAGATCTTGAAACTTACTACAGTTTCATGAGCCTAAATATACAGCTGGTTCTTAAATTATAACACCAAAGACCAGAGGTCAGTGCAGTAAAACAGATGCAATTATGCTTTCAGCCGTCAGGCTGGCATCAGAATGGTCACCTCTGTGACCACTTTGTTCATCCTATACATGTATCAGGTTTGATGGTAAGCATGTAAGTATTCATCTGCAATATCTCTTCATTTTTAATGCCAGTGACTGCAGTCATAGAATCATAGAATTGGAAGGACCCTGAGGGTCTTCTAGTCCAATCCCCTGCATTGCAGGAATCTCAACTAAAGCATCCATGACAGATGACCATCCAAGCTGAAAAACTTCCAACAAAGGGAAGTCCACCACCTTCCGAGAGAGTCCATTCCTCTGTCAAACAGCTCTTACCGTCAGAAAGTTATTCCTGATGTTTAGTCGGAATTTCCTTTCTTGTTACTTGAAGCCTTTGATTCAGGTCATACCCTCCAGAGCAGGAGAAAACAAGCTTGCACCATCTTTTGTGTGACAGCCCTTTAGTTATTTGAAGGTAGCTATCATATTTCCCTTCAGTTTCATCTTTTTCCATGCTAAACATACCCAACTCCCTCAACTGTTCCTCATAAGGCTTGGTTTCCAGACCCTTCTTCATCTTGGTTGCCCTCCTCTGCACACATTCCAGCTTGTCTATACCCTTCTTGAATTCCTTCTATAAATATTAAGGATTGCCATCTACTGATTTAACCAGACTTCTCCAGAGTATGTGCTGATTCATACAACGATATAGATATGTGGTGGCCTCTCAGAGTTGACCTGCAAATTGACTTTCCTCTGCACACACACCACCCCCACAAGTTCATGCTCTCAGTACATGAACATATACAGTACAGTGGTACCTCGGGTTAAGTACTTAATTTGTTCCGGAGGTCCGTTCTTAACCTGAAACGGTTCTTAACCTGAGGTATCACTTTAGCTAATGGGGCCTCCAGCTGCCACCGTGCCACCAGAGCATGATGTCTGTTCTCATCCTGAAGCAAAGTTCTTAACCCGAGGTACTATTTCTGGGTTAGCGGAGTCTGTAACCTGAAGCGTATGTAACCTGAAGTGTATGTAACCCAAGGTACCACTGTATAGTATAAGGTGATTTTGTCTGGTTTGAAGCAGTTTTTCACACCTACTCTATGTTCAACGGCCAAGAATATTGATCTAAGTTATTAAGCTCAGGGCACCACTATTAGGGCTATTAGGGCGAATGGGCACTGCCCCACCAATTTCAGACTGGCCTCTACCTGCTTGCCTTCTTATCTACAGCCTGTCAGGGGTTGGTGCTGCCTGTCAGCTTTCTCCTCTCAGCTTCCTCCTCCCTAGTCTCAGTGTTCACCTCATAAAACTTGGTAGGAAAGGAAGATAGGGAAAAAAGCAGAATTAGTTGGTTTGGCTCTGGTTGTCATTGGCTCTGGCTCCACCCACTGTTGGTTTCCCTGCCTTCGGCTGTACCAGCCCCAGGGGGCCAGCAACCACCCCTGCCTTACCCACCCTAGTTGTGGCCACTTCTTCACGCTCCCTTCGGTTTAAATCAATTCCCTTAAAATCAGAAACACAGCATTGTCAAAGTGTGTGGAGTGCAGCGGATTTGAAAAGAGCAGAAGGAACAATGGAATTTGCAGGTTGTGTGAGCACAGGAAGCTGCCCAGTCTATTTGTCCATGTTGCCCAGTTCTGTCTACACTGACTGGCAACTGCTTTCCAGGATCTGAGGCAGGAGTCTATCACATCACCTGCCCCCCCAATCTTTTTAACCAGAGATGTCAGAGATTACATGTGGGACATTTTGAAAGCAAAGCATGTCCTCTGTCTCCCAGTAATACTTTGTATTAGCAGGCAAGGGAGAAAATGTTAGGATGTGTGGTAGCCTGTGACCAGGGGGGAAGGAGACTTGAATGACAGAGAGGTTTCAGCTGGCTGGCTGGCTGGGTTGCAGTGAAGGAAAGAAGTTTTTCCCAAATGCTGCTTTCCAGATGTTTTGGACTACAACTTCCCAGTAAGCATGGCCAACAGTCAAGGATGATGAGAGTATTTCAAAGCATTTGGAGGGAACCAAGAAGGGAAAATAATATATGTGCTTGAAGTACAGGTGTTCTCACCCTTAAGAATGTGCAAGGCATGATGAACGGGAGCAGAATATGAGACCAAGAGAGAGTGGCTTGCTTAAGCACAGTGAGGTCATGGCAGAAACAAGATTTGAACTCAGAGCTTCCTGATCCATAGCAAAGGCTGTGTTCCCCAGCATCCTAGGAACTGTATTTTCTTTTTAGGGTGGGGTTATGCACTTTAAGAAGGGACGTGGGTGGTGCTGTGGGTTAAACCACAGAGCCTAGGACTTGCTGATCAGAAGGTTGGCGGTTTGAATCCCCACGATGGGGTGAGCTCCTGTTGCTCGGTCCCTGCTCCTGCCAACCTAGCAGTTTGAAAGCACGTCAAAGTGCAAGTAGATAAATAGGTACCGCTCCGGCGGGAAGGCAAACGGTGTTTCCGTGCACTGCTCTGGTTCGCCATAAGTGGCTTAGTCATGCTGGCCACATGACCCAGAAGCTGTACACCAGCTCTCTCAGCCAGTAAAGCGAGATGAGCTCCACTACCCCAGAGTCAACCACGACTGGCCCTTTACCTTTACGCGCTTTAAATATATGGTGTGTGCAGCCTCAAGCTCTTAGTTATGATGCCAGACCAGTTCTCTTTTGCCAGTTCTCTAATACCTTATTAGTATAACAAGCATGTCAATAAACCTCACATGGTAATTACCTAAGGTAGTTGCCAGGCACAATGCTTTGAAATATTACTTCCTTCTCTCTCTCTTTCATGCTCTAACTTTTAAACCACATCACGGTGAAAAAGGAGAATTATTGTTAGGTCAGGTCCTGAAGTCCTCCTTTTTGTTTATTTGCACGTGTATCCTGCCATACTCAGATTTTCATTTCTAGAAAAAGATACAGATACAGAAACTCTGGTCAGAAGCAACACTGTCTGATCTGAAAGATTTTCCTGCTAAAGATTAATGGCTAATCCCTGATGTCAGGTGCTGTCTATGGTTATTCAGTAGTAAAAGGAAATGCAGTCCAAACCTGCTTGCGAGCACTTATGTTAACCTATTTTTACTTCATGTGTTCCAGGATTGAGCACAGACATTGGATATAGGTGCCAGGGGTGAGTGCTTTTGGACAACATCACAAAGACTAAGCAGGTAGCAATCCAAGAAGCACTCAGTTAAGAGCAATTGGATGCAGGAAAATTTCCTTCTGAGTAAACATGCTTTGAATCTCACTATTACACCATTATCCCTTCAAATATTATTTGGGGCAGTTTGAAACACTTGAACCCTGTCTCAAAAATGATTTCATTTGATTAACTGAATCAGTCAGGTGACTTTGCTTGTGCCCTTCTCTCTGCTTTTACTGTAAACAAGATTTTTTTATCATTCCCATTTTTAGGTGGGCATGAAAGTCTAAAATTATCAGTGCCTTTGAAAGGTGATGAAGCAGTGTGCGATAACAGATTTAAGTGAAACTGAGTAGTAATGGGGATACACATTATATTCTCCAAGTTTCTGGTTTTGTGATTTTCTTGTTTTTGGCCATCTTTATTTTTGTCATATGTGAATTTTGCTAGCTATTTTCTTTGTTGAATTCTTTTGTTTAACCATAACTGTGACCAAACTGAGGAATGCACTTGACATGTTCAATAAAGCAACTGCTTAATGTTTATGGCAAGTGCTCTCCATTTACACTGTTAATTCAAATTGCCTGGATTGTTATAAAACTGTGAATGGGATAGAATTACCCACCTTACCAGTGTGCACTTGAAATGGATCGCACTACAAAGTGGCACAGGTTTTCCTATTAAAATGTTAAGGGGCATGTGCTTAAGGGTGGGAGCACCTGTAGCTGAATCGCACACATTCTGTTTAAGATTGTAATGCTATACTCTGATGAGAAATCGACCTACTCAGACAAGATAGAATTCCCAAATGATACAATTAACTGTACATTTCATTTTGCAGCAAGGAAAGAACAACTGCTTATACTAAAATTATTTTTTTCCAGCTATACCGTATTTTTCCGTGTATAAGATGATTTATTATTCTTATAAAATAATATTTTAAATTTGGGGTCGTCTTATACATGGATAGTGCGGAGGGAGGACAGGTGATTGGTGGCAGCCATGAGCAGGAGATTGTCAGTGGCGATTGCGCAGGCGATTGGTGGCTTTGGCGAGGCAATCCCCTCCCTCAGCTCAACAACTCTGTGCAAAGCTTAACAACTCTGGGCAATCTCCCCCAATATCCTTAATTTGGAGTCCCCTAAAATAGGGGTCGTCTTATACACGGAGAAGTATTTTAAATGAAAGCACACATTCTACTCATGTTAAAACACCAGGCAGGCCCCACAAATAACCCAGAGATGCATTTTAAATAAAAGGACACATTCTACTCACGTAAAAACACGCTGATTCCTGGACCATCCGCGGGCCGGATTGAGAAGGCAATTGGGCCAGATCTGGCCTCATAGTTTGCCTACCTATGATATAGATATATAGATATAGATATATTCACCTTACAGATGAGATTGCTCTTTCCATACAGTCTTTCTCAATCATCCTTGTGAATGTGGGGGGTAGATTTACATACCAAATTTAAAGACTCAGTTATACTTTCATTCATGTTTTTTTTGGGGGAAGAAAATCCTATCCCAAGTGTGTGTTTGTGTGTGTGTGTTTTTATAGCTTTCTTTAAACTGTTCCAAAATATGCCTTTGTCTTCTAGAGGGGTCCACATTGTCTCCACGTAAGAGCTGTGTCTAAGGCTCTGCCCAGATTCCCTTACCTCCGAATGTGCTTTTCTCCTCCCTAAGCCCATTGTAAGACCCTCTGCAGTGCACAGGAGAAGGAAGTTTATCGCAGGCTGAAAAATTATTCTGTAGCTAATGCTGGCTATAATTTCTTGCACTCCGCTCACTAATCTCTTCCCCTCATGCATTATTTCCTGATACGGCATTAGCAGGCCACATGCTGATCCGCTGTTACTTCATGGATTTGGAAATTAATCCGCGAGCCCGCAATGATGTAAAACATTAAATATTGTTTTAAGTATCGGAGGCGCCATCCTGCCTGCACGGTACTTAAGGTGGGCAGGACGCCAGCAAGTTTGCTGGCAAATGGCTGAGAAACAGAGCATGCCCACTCGTAGCGAACAAAGCAAAAAGCCCGGACAATAAGGCACGGATGATGACAGACAGGGAGGAGCTGGTGCCTTCAGTGGGCCATTTGACCGTTATATCAGCTTTGGAAATTACACCGTCTAGGAGGCTAAGAGTTTCTTTCTACACTCCTGCTGCCTCGCTGCTTGCACCTGCACATCTAAGGGGAGGCTAGAATGAAAAGAGCACTTTGTGGCCTTCCAGAATCTCTCCAGCAGTATTTATTATATACCCCCCCCTTTTTTTGGCAAAGAATTTCCCTTTTCAAAGTGCAAAAGGAAGATCGGTGGGGGAAAGGCATATGCACGCACAGTCCCAGCGCTATTCGACAAGATTAGGAAGCAACAACAGGCTAGATGGCATCGTTACTTTTCAAAATTATGCTCCACACCAGGCCAAGAGGTTAGCGTACAGAAAAAACCATCAGCTTGGTGGCTGAGAGGATCATCATAACAATAACCATTTCTGTAGCACTCTGCGAGGGTCAATGTTTCGCTCGTTTGGACTGTTATAAAGCAACAACACCTGGGAGATGTGGTCTCAGTTCTCAAGGCCACCCAGAAAGCTGTGTGCTTTAATTTGAAACTGGGTATCTAAACCTAATTCTCTTTCCACTGGGCCACACTGGCTTGTGTGCTATGCTTGGATCTCTGGTTAAATTTGTTTTGGCTCTTTCTGGAGCAAACAAATATAACCTGCTGACCTGCACTTGGGCTATTCTCTAGCCCCAATGTTATTCTGATCTGAATATGATGTCTTGACACTGGAGTTCCCTTTCCTTCCTTCTTTTGTGAATTTACTAGCTGGTGACCAATCAGGCTCCACTGAAGCCAATGTCTAACTCTTCACAATAGGAGCAGAATCTGACCTGCCATATTTAAGGGATTTGAAGAGCTGGTGTGTGGTTAAATTCAGACTCCGAGGATGAAAAGACAAGGCAGAGTAGTGTGTTGAACTTTGTGGCTCTGTAATATATTATCCCAGTTCTCCAAATAAAAATGGAAGCAGATGGAACCTCTGAAGGATGCCTCAGAGAAGGTACTGAGAAAGCCACACTTTAGGATCTCCCAGTAAGGAATGAACTGAGGTATTCAACAGTGGTCCTATGCATGCTTGATGTTGCAGGATAAAAAGGGGTTGCATGCATCCAACTAATTCATACTCAGAGTAGGTCCATTGATATCAATAGACATGATTAAGTTGTAAAAATTCAACATTTTAGTGTGAATTTCTCCAAATAAGCACATTTTTGTATGCAGTTTTGACTAATGCACACATTTTTGTAAGCCAT
The DNA here is from genome assembly GCF_964234715.1 of Podarcis melisellensis. Classification (NCBI taxonomy): domain Eukaryota; kingdom Metazoa; phylum Chordata; class Lepidosauria; order Squamata; family Lacertidae; genus Podarcis; species Podarcis melisellensis. Next base: position 71,331,695 of record NC_138528.1, on the reverse strand, counting down.
TTCTCTTAATACAATGTGTTTTTGGTATGTTATTTTCATTAGTAGTTTCAATTTTAGGCACATTCTCCCCTTTGCAGCTAATACTGCATGATGATTCTTACACAACAAGACTAGTTTTAGTATATGCTAGGGATAAAGTTATGCTTAAATAATGACTTCCACCAATTCACCTGGACCAGCTTGCAATTTCCTGGAAAATATATATATATATATATATATATATATATATATATATATATATATATATGCATGCTACATTGGTCACATCACAGTTTATGAGTTTTTATCTATTTGAGGTGATTGACCACAGTTGGTTTGTGGGTCTTAGCCATAACATTGTGGGCACTGGAGCTAGTTTATGCTCCGCAAAACTTGCCGTAATCCAAATCTCCTGATTTAGAACTTTGGAACTGTATGAAACCTAAAGAGAAAAACACCAGATTTTAGCAGGTGGAAGGGGATTGTTTGAAATGATGCAGCTTGGAACAAGAAGAATTCAGCCAAAGGTTAATCGCTGCTCATTTAAGCTGTGGTGTCAGCCAGCTGTTTTCTTCCCAAGAGGTGGTTGAGTGTTATCAGTGGGTGGCAACGTGATGCAGCCTCATCACTTTTCCAAACTGAATTAAACAATTATTCGACACAGTGCAAGATGTTGTTTTTAACTATCTTTAGAAAAAGAGATTACAGGAGAGAAGAAAAAATGAACACCCTGAAGTAATCACTTTATGGATGACATGCAGCCATGTTGCCAAGATAGATCCTTTATTTCTGTTTGGTCACTCGTGCTTACATTGCTAGGAGCATAGGAAGCTCTCTTCTACCAAGTCCAACCATTGGTCCATCTAGCTCAGTATTGTCAACACTGATTGGCAGTGACTCTCCAGGATTTCAGATGGGGGTGTCTTCCAACCCAACCTGGAGATGCCAGCAATTGAACATAGGAACTTCTGCATGCGAGGCGGTTTCTGAGCTATAATAAGAATAAGATTAATTTATTATTTATACCCCACCCATCTGGCTGGGTTTACACTCTGGGTGGCTCCCAACAGAATATTAAAAACATGATAAAACATCAAAAATTAAAAACTTCCCTAAAGTGGGCTGCCTTCAGGTGTCTTCTAAAAGTCGGATAATTGTTTATTTCCTTGACATCTGATGGGAGGGCGTTCCACGGGGCGGGCACCACTACTGAGAAGGCCCTCTGCCTGGTTCCCTGTAACCTCACTTCTCACAGGGAGGGAACTGCCAGAAGGCCCTCGGAGCTGGACCTCAGTGTCCGGGCTGAACAATCGGGGTGGAGAAGCTCCTTCAGGTATACTGGGCCAAGGCCATTTAGGGCTTTAAAGGTCAGCACCAACATTTTGAATAGTGCTTGGAAACGTACTATGAGCCAATGTAGGTCTTTAAGGACCAGTGTTATATGGTCTTGGCGGCCACACCCAGCTACTGCCTTTCCTAATGGAAAAGGAATGGAAAAGGTTGTTCTCTGCATTTGGTGATCTGACAATCCACAACTTTTTTAACCACCACCACCACCACCATCTTGGGGTAGTTTTGTCTTCTGTACAAAGACACAGAAATAACCTACTCCCATAGAGTTCCCATTTGCTCCCATATATGACAATATCAAATGATGATAAAACTTTATGAAATTATGTAGGACTATATATGCGTTTGGGACACAGGTGGCGCTGTGGTTTAAACCACAGAGCCTAAGACTTGCTGATCAGAAGGTTGGTGGTTCGAATCCCTGTGATGGGGGGAGCTCCCGTTGCTTGGTCCCAGCTCCTGGCAACCTAGTAGTTCGAAAGCACGTCAAAGTGCAAGTAGATAAATAGGTATCGCTCCAGGGGAAGGTAAACGGCGTTTCCGTGCGCTGCTCTGGTTCGCCAGAAGCGGCTAAGTCATGCTGGCCACATGACCCAGAAGCTGTAAGCCGGCTCCCTTGGCCAATAAAGCGAGATGAGCGCTGCAACCTCAGAGTCGGCACGACTGGACCTAATGGGCCCTTTACTTTATATATGTGTTTGGCATATATAAAGCAGTTTAAAATTATATGTCTGTAAAACATAATACAGATATTACATGAGTCTATATACCCTCTTTGTTATAGCTAGGCAAAATAGAATAAGTGGCAAATTGATAGACGTGTCATCCATGATGTCATCTTGCAGCCAAATCTGATTAGCTATGTAGCATAGTGATACCATCACATTCACTTTGTAATCCCAGGTTATCTGGTATCACCAGTATGACTAGGAGATATTTCCCTCATTCTCAGCTGATTTCATTTTGTCTCCTTGATAGCTTCACAGACAGAGCCAAATCCAGGTATGTACAGGTATCTGTGAAGCATCATGATGCCACATTCTCTCTCTCTCTCTCTCTGTGTGTGTGTGTGTGTGTGTGTGTGTGAGAGAGAGAGAGAGAGAGAGAGAGAGAGAGAGAGAGAGAGAGAGAGAGAGATCTGAGGGGCTGGAATTGCCTATGTGACTATCTATACAGTGATACCTCGGGTTACATAAGCTTCAGGTTACAGACTCTGCTAACCCAGAAATATCACCTCGGGTTAAGAACTTTGCTTCAGGATGAGAACAGAAATTGAGCAGCAGCGGCGTGGCAGCAGCGGGAGGCCCCATTAGCTAAAGTGGTGCTTCAGGTTAAGAACAGTTTCAGGTTAAGAACAGACCTCCAGAACGAATTAAGTTCTTAACCCGAGGTACCACTATACAATTAAAAGAAGCAGTAACCAGGGAAATGGCTGGCAAGCTGCAGTAGCAAACAAAAATGAAAATACTAAACATGATGAAAAGGTGAATATATGCACAACTGAAGCATTTTTGGGAAATATTTCTAATACCTTAAATTGTTGTTTTTGGCACAAACATTTAAACTAGAGAAAACTTAGCAGAAAAATCACACTGTTGAAACTCTTATTGTGTGCCTGCCCTTCCTTTCCCTGGTCAATAACACTAGCTTTGTCTGAAAAGAGGCATAGGTTTCCAAAGCTGTCCTCCTCTCAGGAGAGCCATTAAGCTAGTATTTTATATTATAGACATATGTAGTATGAGTAACTCCTTGGACTTCAAGAGCATATTAGAATGACTGTGCTGCATTCTAGAGTTCTTCATGGTTCATAAGAGATGCTTTTTGTCTTTCCATTAGGCATGGTCAATGGACCCAAATCTAGGAAGAGAGTCAAATGGTCAATGTGATTATAATCTTACCTTTGACTCTCAGCCAGTACTCCTTGTGTGAACACTACTTCTATGGCTCAAATCCACTGCTCCCTAAGAGACTATTTTTTCATGCACAATCCCATCTGTCATGCAACTTTCACACTCCTCAATGCTTCCAACAATAAAATCATTTTCCACTGGATTAGGACTGTTGTGACAGCTTGGAAGTCCCCTGCTGGTTGGTGGGAAACCAAGCCACATATTATTATTATTATTTATTTAAAAAAACCCAGGAAGATAGACTTGTAGAGGACCTAGAGAAATATTATGGCTGAAACAGATGTATAGGTGAAGGCTTGTGTGTTTATGTGGTGCAAAATCTCTAGCAATTTAAAACTAAAATTGAACCTTGGAATGCTAAAATTACATGTAATAATTTGTGCTTTGTGGCTTATGAGGGTCATAGTCATTTATTAGCAACCAAGCCAATACAAGAGCAAATTGGCTTGTTCAGATCTACTGTTATGAAAAATGAGTATAAAACACTTACATAGTTAAAAAAGGAAACTGAAATTGCAAGATTTTGCTATGTATACTCAGAGGAATGCCCCAGTGTGTTCAATGGGGTTCACCCAGGTAAATAGGTATAAGATTGCAGCCTTAACCCTCTTGCACTGAATTCAGCGGGATTTAAAAGTAGTTAAGTTTGCCCAGATCGTGCCTATTACTTTCAGAAACATTGTTGGCCTAATATGGATTGTGGAATTGCAAGATTTTGCTTACTTCCAATGCTACTTAAACCTGCTGTGAAATACATGTTTCACATTTAGCATTTTTGGTATTGGGGTTGTATACGCACACGAACACTGAGAAGCTACCATTCTAGTACTTTGGGCATTTGTCTGTCTACCTCAGAAGACAATGGAGGAGTGCGCCTTCGGGGCAACCTGTTGGAAGGCTGCTGTGCCTGTAGAAACTAAAACAGGAGAGACATGTTTTGTTGCAGCTGGGGAAGATGATGGTGTCTGGTTGCGCTGCTGCCGATGTGCCATGGTATTTCTTCTCTCTGCACTCCTTCCAGCAATTATCCCTTCTCTGAAGGCTAAGGATACATGACCTGTCTGTCTGTATCCAGGCACTGTCATTGTCTGCAAGGCAGGGCTTCATGTCGCCAGCCTTCATGTCACGCTTGCAGACATCTTTGTAACACAGAGTTGGTCTGCCAACGGGCATGGTGCCTGAAGCCAGCTCCCCATAGAGCATTATTTACTACACTATACTATATTCTATTTTCTATATATAGCGGAACCTCGGCTCCCGAACGCCTTGGGAGCTGAACGTTCCGGCTCTTGAGCGATCGAAAACCGGAAGTGATTGTTCCAGTTTTCAAACGTTCTTTGGAAGCCGAACATCCGGCGTGGCTTCTATGGTTTCCGATTGGCTGCAGGAAGCTCCTGTAGCCAATTGGAAGCCGTGCCTTAGTTCCCAAACTGTTTTGGGAGTTGAACAGACTCCCGGAATGGATTAAGTTTGGGAACCAAGTTTCCACTGTATATACATACAGTGTCATTCAGCAGTCTCTCTCATTTGTCATCAGCATCTATCCCTGAAAAGTTTCTTCTGAGAGTCTTATGCCACTTGACAGGTAGGCCTCAGAAAGGCTAATTCCATTTTTTTTAAAAACAAACAAACCCAAAAACCTCACTCTGAACCTGTATTTAGAATTAGCACTAGTTTAGAGTGATCTTAGCACAGTATGGGAATATAAAGCTACTAGCAGTTACTCAGATTTTTGAAGTGGCCAAATAAGAGAAACTGAAACAATTAGCTTTTACACATTTGAAGGGTTTGAAGTTACTGTCAGTATTATAAATAATTAAGTGGATTTACAGTGCAATCCTATGCATGTCTATCAAGCATAGAAGTCAATAGGACTCCATCCTAGGTGAAAGTGCATAGGATTTCAGCCTTAATTAGGCTGTGCTTTCACTCTTTCCCCGTCCCTTGTCTACCCAACATCTTTGAAACAGAAACCTATTGACCTTTATATGTGTGTGTTCTAGACTCCCATCCAACATACAACTCTTGCTATATAAATTAACCAAAGGAACAAATATACATAAAGAAGTGTTTGTGAACTTGAGAACAGAAAAGGATGATACTCATTCTTATAATTCATTCTGAATTTTAAAAGCAGTGATCTGGAGGACATCCTAATGCTAATGAGAATCTGGGAGGATCATAGAAATCAACATTTTGATTTTTGTATCAAGTACATAGTTTTTAAAAAGCTGACTCCTAAAGATTACCCATAATTATTAGCATTGTGTACAAGTGAAACCTGCATATGTAGTCAACTGACAGCTAAATTTATACTGGAAATAATTGGACATACCTAATAAGGTGCAATGGAATCATAGCATGAATGACAAATGTCTGTGCACATCAGTGTTACATTTTCCAGGATCTAATCACATCAACCGTGCATGTGAGTCATGGTGACTCATTTTAAAAATTGCTTTACATTGTATGCCCTACTAAATGGATGTGAAATGTGCACAACAGAAACCTAGGGCATACTCTATCATACTCCAGAAAGTGATTGACTAGGTCCAAAGATTTGACTTTGGGTTAATTTTATTCAATAGGTATTTTTTCTAATAAATAAACACATAGGTACATGCTTCTCTGAGTACTGTAATGGCAGTTCCCTTGTGTTTATTGTGATTTAATAGAGCTGGGCAGTCCTTAATGGAAGAGAGAGATTTTGTTGGCATTATTGATATTCATGTTTTGTACCCCACAAATGGTCACAAGCACATGTTCTGGAAACCCAACAAAGTTTTTTTGGGGGAATTTTAGAAGTCCCACAGAACCCGATTACAAATAACAGATAGAGGTTTTGTATGGAGGAAGTCCCAGACTAAGTCTCTGTGATATTATCAGATATTATTAGTTGGTTGGGCTGGAAAACACCTCTGCCTGAAACCTTGAAGAGCCGCTAAGACAGAGTAGACAATACTGGGCTGGATGAACCAGTTGGATAAAAGTTAAGGCAGCTTCAGACATTCCTTTATTGCTGTACTAATAGGAGCAACACATAGAACTATCAATCTAACCTAGTGAGGCAATGCCTTTTACTCCTGGAAACTAAAACAGCCTAGTCCTGGATTGCTGCTAAGTAGTGCACATGGCGGAGGAGGGGAGGGGATGGGGGGGTGCTATTTAACTAATGCTTTCCGTGGAACTGTTGAAAAGATGCAGCAAAAAATATCCACAGCATCAGCAACAACACGGAAGGGCAAGGGACATGAAAAGTCCCATGAATGTCCTCCACTCAAGAGCCTGCGTAAGTTGCTCCCACCTTTTAAAAGAATTTCATTATTGGGTTAATACATTTAAGCTTTCATTTACTGCCAGCAGCCTTGGAGGTCTATTGTCACACAGGAAGGTAGGGTGTATGTATCATAAATTAATCAAAATAAACATGTGTGTGTCTGTGCACACGTGCATGTATCATTATTATTATTATTATTGGAATAGGGTGAGTCCTGAAAAGACATCTCAGGTGTCACAGGCCAGGGTAAAGAGGTGTGTTTTCAGCATTTGCTGAAAGCTGTATAGTGGAGAAGTCAGACACACTACTATGGGGAGGGAAGCTCACAACTTAGGCTTTTACTGTGTGTGTATGTGTGCACATGTGTGTGTGTGTATGTGTACGCCCCATTGCCACCCGCTGGACAGAACTGAAAATGTAGCTGAAGGATTTCTAAGTCACAACCTTCCAAATTAATCTGTTCTGTATATATTAATGTCATTGAATTGTAAATCCTAGAGAGGCCTAGCATTGTAATTGATAGACTTAGTTGAAATCCTGTCTTCCGTTTAAGTTTAGATTTCCCACGCTGTTAACCATTGTGAGAATATTTTTGAATGATTTCAGACACTCAGAAATGAACAAATATGCAGTACGTCATGCCTTATGTTTCCTATTCCCCATGATTCTCTGGGTAATCAAAATTTTTGCATCTTACTTCTACCTACGCTGGGGAGATGCAAGTGTTTTGCTCCACACAGATAATTGCTATCCTCCCCCTCCAATCCAGTTTCTCTGACCATCCAAAGATACTTTCCATTAACTGCTGTTACGCTGTCTGCATTGTTTGCATTTAATCTGCCTGTCAATAGACAATTATTTCCTCTCACCTCCACCATATTTCTCTTGGAAGAAATCCACATTACAAAGTTCAGGAATGCTATTGAAGCAGCTCAGCTAACAAATGATGCGCGTTAGTAAGTATTTGATTAGGCCCGACCAGCAGTCAGCAAATGCCATATTCCTGTGGTTGAGTAGGTGTTAATTTGAAAATTTCCCCCTGAATTTGGAGTGTCAAACATCCAAATAGCTATTTATGTATTTAAAACATTTCTATACCACTCTGGATTTCAGGTTGGCATACAACAGATGTAAATAACAATACAACAAAACAACAAGAAGTACCAAAGTAAAAGACAGCAGAGAAAACTCTGAGGCATCATACATATCTTAATATCCATGCCCAGAGCTGGTTGATCCGACTTCCTTCACAGCCCCAAGTTCTCCCTTTGCTGTTTTTTTCATGCCACGAAAGGGATGGGGAACCTGTGACCCTTCAGATCTTGTTGGACTCCATCTCCCATCAGTCCTAGCTAGCACGGCCAATAGCCAGAGACAATGGGATTTGTCATCCAGAAACATCTGGACTGGAGGGGCACAACTTCACCGTCCCTGCTCTAGCAGATTTAGATTTGGGAGGCAGCGGGAAAGAGAAACAGATCTATGACTTCCCTGTGTTCACCTTTGAGTTGTGTATCTCATCAGTTAAGAGGAGCTATTTACTAGTTTTTAAAAATGGACATATTGCTTGTTAACTGATCAGAAAACCAGAAAGGCAGCACTAGCAAGAAGAAGAAAAAAGGAGGAGGAAACACCAAGCTCCAAAGAAAAGCTCAATTCAGGCACAACACATTTTAGAATAGTTTTCTGTGGCTCATGCACACATGCCCCCAAAGACGGATTAGTCCAAAATGTGTCAGGCTTGCATTAAACACCTGGAGTTTCCATCTCCTCCCTGCCTTCCAGTTTTGCTATACTTAGAAATAAGTATATATAAGTATTTATATATTGTCCCTAATTGTATTTATTTTAATATTAGAAGTTATCAGAGTGGTCTCCCTTAGTTCTTTACTACAGGGCAGGCTCTGTTAGTATGTGAGTGTGATAATAATAATAATATATTATCTATACCCTACCCATCTGGCTGGGCTTCCCCAGCCACTCTGGGCAGCTTCCAACAAAATATTAAAATACAGTAATCCATCAAACATTAAAAGCTTCCCTAAACAGGGCTGCCTTCAGATGTCTTCTAAAAGTCTGGGAGTTGTTCTCTTTGACATCTGGTGGGAGGGGATTCCACAGGCCAGGCGCCACTACCGAGAAGGCCCTCTGCCTGGTTCCCTGTAACTTGGCTTCTCACAGTGAGGGAACCGCCAGAAGGCCCTCAGCACTGGACCTCAGTGTCCAGGCTGAACGATGGGGGTGGAGACGCTCCTTCACATATGCAAGTCTTATCAAATGGCAAAGCTCTGCAAATATTCTCCTCAGTCCTAATTCATGTACACCCAAAAGGTACATTGGGTGAAATCTCAACAGCCCGTGGCAGTGAAAGGCAGGAGAACTCTTATGCATGTATTGAAGTCCTCAGGCTCATGCACAAGGTGGATGTCTGACATATTTTGTAGACACTTACCTTCCTAATTTTTATTATCCAGACACCAATATTGATTGATTGATTGATTGATTGATTACATTTATATTCCACCAGGGACGCGGACTTATAAAAAATATTGGGGGGGGCCGGGAAAGCTCATGAATAATAAATAAGCTCATGAATATGCAAATAAAGTGGCGCCGCCTCCTCGTGATCAGCTCCAAAGGAAATTGGGTGGAGCTTTTGCTCGGGAGGGAGGGCAGGAGGCATGCAGCCCGCCCCTCCCTGTGCATTTTGGGCTGGGGGAGGGGCGGCGATGGCGCTCTGCTGGAGGGGCGCCGGAGATTATTGGGGGGGCGGAGCCCCCCCAAACGAATTTTTGAGGGGGCTCGGGCCCCCTCAAGCCCCATGGAGTCGGCGCCTATGTATTCCACTTTTTCCTCCAGGGAACTCAAGGTGGCATACATGATTCTCCCCCCCCCCATTTAATTCCCACAGGATCCCTGTGAGGTAGATTAAGTTGAGAGGCAGTGACTGAGGCAAGACTAGAAATTCAGCTTCACGGTCGAATGGGGTTTTGAACCCTGGTCTCCCACTGGCTTTTGTCAGAATAAGAATGTCCATTTCCTGCATTTCTGTGTTTACAAAGGCTTTTTAGCTCATTCCATAGCAATACAGACTTTCTGGTGAAAGCTTTTACAGTGAGGGTTGAGATCTGTAGTGCAGAAATCATAGTCAGGTTTGCCAATCTTTGACTTCACACCAACAGCTGTTTCAATGTTGCAGAAATAAACTTTGCAACATTAGCTGGATCTAATTAGTTCAGCCCACTATTAATATGCTGGCAGCTTTTTGTAGCTTTTTGTAGCTTCCCATGAAACATGGCTTTAAAGAAGTCAATTGATTGGACCATTTGCAACTCATTCTCCTTAAGATCTCCTTCCTTAGGGCATGATCCAGCCAAAGTTAAGCAAAGTTCCATTAATTTTTCTTAGGAGGAATAGGAAGCACAAACTTAACTGTCCCAGTGAAACTAATAGGACATTATTAGCCTGATCTAGATCATTCATTAACGGCACCATTAGGTATTTTCTTTACTGTCTGATGCTGAAAGCTTTCCCTCCATGGTCTATCTCCACCTGTGCAAGGTCTTTCACTGACACACTTTATTATTTATTATTTATTATTTGTTGCATTAATATCTTGCCTTGCCTCTAAAGAGCTCAAGGTGGTGTATATGGTTCTACCTTCTCATATTATCTTCGCAGCAACCCTGTGGAATAGCTAAGGTTGCGGGGCAGTGACTTGTTGAAGGCAGCCAAAGAGCTTCATGGTTAAGTGCAGATCATTTCTTTGATCCTAGCCCAACACTCTTAACCATAATACTCATAGATGTAGAACTATTAAAATCAAGGGACTGAAATTACTCATGAGAAACAGGTCCAGCGATTTTAATGGGTCTCCACTTCTGGGTATGACTTAGTTGGATGCCACCCTTTGCTGTTTAGGGTGTGAGGGACTGGTTTAAATTTAACATTCTTAGTCTAATAATGTTGTGGTTCTCTCTCCCTCCTCTGCTTCCTGCTTGTTGTGTACCCCAGCTGAAAACTTTTGGGATTTGTTAACCCACAGTTTCCTGTTACTTAATCTGAACCAGGAAACTGTGATCTAGATTAAAACTAATATATCAAAGCCTCTTCCTCCTAAAAGTGCTTTGTCCTAGCTGTTCTCAATTATGGGATTAGAATTTATGCACAGGGACAGCAGAGTGTGGTGATAAATTTAGGGAAAGAGGTTTTAGCTGCTTGTTTAGGCACTGGGAATAATCTAATTTAAAAAAATAAGCACAGTGGCACCTCAGGTTACAGATGCTTCAGGTTACAGACTCTGCTAACCCAGAAATAGTACCTCAGGTTAAGAACTTTGCTTCAGGATGAGAACAGAAATCACACGACGGTGGAACAGTGGCAGCGGGAGGCCCCATTACCTAAAGTGGCACCTCAGTTTAAGAACAGTTTTAGGTTAAGAACGGACCTCCAGAACAAATTAAGTTCTTAACCCAAGGTACCACTGTATAATGTTATAAATTGTGTGTCTTTGTTTCTCAAGTTGATATATTTGCATGGTTTTGTATGTATTGTGGTATTTTATGCATTGTAAGTTGCTGCTATTTTTATTGATTATAGATTTGTAATTATTTATTGTAATTGTTAAAGAGTGAATTTCTGTTCAATTATTATTTTCTGATAGTTTGAGAGTAATTTTTATTGTGTACTCTTATATTCTAATGGATTGTTGAATATTACTTTATTTGATATGTTGTTTATTCTAAAGCTATGATTTTATTATGACTTTTTGTATTGGGATGGATAAGGTGTGTGATCTTTGTTACATATGTAGTTGTAGTTGTAGTAGTTGTTGTTGTTGTAAACCACCTTGTGTATAGTAATATAGAAAGGCAGTATACAAATTTAAAGTGAAATGAAAATGATTATGTCCTTCAAGAAAAAAAAATGACAGAAAGTGAAGAAGACATGATATATATGTTGTGCTAATTCAAAATAGGGTGTAAAGGTAAAGATAAAAGGACCCCTGACCATTAGGTCCAGTTGTGGCCGACTCTGGGGTTGCGACGCTCATTTTGCTTTATTGGCCGTGGGAGCCGGTGTACAGCTTCCATGTTATGTGGCCAGCATGATTAAGCCGCTTCTGGCGAACCAGAGCAGCGCATGGAAACGCTGTTTACCTTCCCACCAGAGCGGTACCTATTTATCTACTTGCACTTTGATGTGCTTTCGAACTGCTAGGTTGGCAGGAGCTGGGACCGAACCATGGGAGCTCACCCCGTCGCGGGGATTTGAACCGCCGACCTTCTCATCGGCAAGTTCTAGGCTCTGTGGTTTAACCCACAGCGCCACCCGTGTCCCATAAAATAGGGTGTAGACCCATGTTATTGTTAGGATATTTCCGTTCCACCTTAAGAGAGAGCAGGCTTGTGAGTCACAGAGTCTGCGCATGTCCTGTTTCTCAGGATGTTTTATGTTTGCTATTGCTTTCGTTTTCTCTCTCTGCGCCAGAACACGATAGCAGTCGGTCATGTTTTCTTTGTTCTGAGCAACACTGAATAAACATTCTAAATGATACTCTCCTGAGTGCAACTTTTGTTGTGTGAATTCTGCTGATAGAGTGTGCATCTCAGCCCAGGAATGTGGCAATCTATTTCTGAGGCTTGGTGCCGCTAATTGCTGATACTGCGTGACTACGGGACATCAACAGATCGTCCGGAGACGACGTGGAGGCAGCGATGGCCTTTGTCTCCCTGGCAGTATCCCAACAGTTATTAATTGCCTTCTGTTTTATACAAACCCACATTGATTATCCAAACCTATGTTGATCTTATGAAGAAATAAGAGCTTGCATGTTGTGGGGGGGGCGTTAATAACTAAATATTCCTGTGCCCTCTGCTTATGGACAGTAGACCCATTTAAATTTGTGGACAAAAATTAGCCTTTGTCAGTTTCATTGGGTTTACTTTCAGTGTGACAAATGTTGGCTATAGCTCAAACTCTTACTGGTCAGGGACTAGAACCATTTGCAATTTCTACCTTTGAAAGCTAGAAAGCTTTCTCAGTGCCATGCTGTTATCTTGCAGTTGCCCTAGAAAAGCATGTGCCTTAAATCACAAACAACATGAGATGAGGTGGACAAATTCCAAAAGACTTTAAACAAATGTTTTGGTTCCCTTTTTCTGTTTTGGGAAGAAAATAATGAACCAGACACAGGATTAGCTGAATAAAAGACTTACAGCAAATCACACAAACATTAGATTGGTAATGGATTAATGTCTCAGATTGTCATGTACAACATCATTATTACTTGAGGAGACTTATCTCTCCAGACTCATCTATTAAATATCACTTGAGAAACTACCTTAACATTTGTTTCTTTGATACACATGAGAAGATTTTTGTTCTTCACCAGCTATAGTTCAAATCAATATAGTCAAGGATTTTTTTTAAAGAAAATCCAATCAATTAAAAATCCCCTCTTCTACACTCTATCATTTTTGTAATGAAACAAATCATGTGCTCATGACATACAGCACGATCGTATGTTTGCTTGTTTAAAAGTAAATCCCAATGATTCAGTGGGGCTTGCTCTCAGGCAGGTGTCCATAGGATTGCAGCCTAAACACATGTCAAAAGTTGAACTTCTGATTTTAGCCTTGGGATTTGGTTATTGGTAATCAAAGATCTGGGACTACCCAGTCCTGTTGCCAGAGCACACAGTTCTGCAAACGGCTTTTTGATTTGCATATGCTTCTGTTGGCGGACTGTTGTCAAAAAGAGATACACCTTAAATGGAAGGGGTTTGCCAAGTACACACACTTGTGCAGAGATGTTTCGCCCAATAGAATGCATTTCTGTATATTGTTTTAACTAATATATGCATTGTTATGGTGACTTTACATCAGCATATGCATTTTTGTACACATTACATGGCTGGGGAATTGCACTGCAAGAATTCAGAAAAGTGTGATTCTCAGAGTGTGCCTGTGTTTCGGTATTGTTTCAGAAACTGAGAATTGGGTATGTTAGCAGTTAAATGCAAAGTGAATCAAATTTCTTCCCCATCTCTACATGCCGGTACAGTGGTACCTCGGGTTAAGTACATAATTCGTTCTGGAGGTCCGTTCTTAACCTGAAACTGTTCTTAACCTGAAGCACCACTTTAGCTAATGGGGCCTCCAACTGCCACTGCGCTGCTGGAGCACGATTTCTGTTCTTATCCTGAAGCAAAGTTCTTAACCGAAAGTGATATTTCTGGGTTAGCAGAGTCTGTAAGCTGAAGCGTATGTAACCTGAAGTGTATGTAACCCAAGGTACCACTGTATTAGATTTTGAGTTCACATCCTAAAACAGTTTGCTCACTAAGGAGCCAGTGCTCTGCTTTGCTGCATAGGATAGCATTTACAGCTCCCCTGTTAACAACAACAACAACAACAACAACAACAACAACAACAATATTTATACCCCACCCATCTGGCTGAAATAGCGAGAGAGATGTGGAGCAAAGTGGCAAAGAGGTGATGGAGGGCTGCTTCCTGCCCTGTGGAAGCAGGTTTCAGCTGCTAGCCTGGAGAGCTTCCACATGTGGAATGGTTTTGCCCTTCTGTTTAGGCAGTGAAATGTTTTGTGCCTGTCCCATGCTACTTCATCATGAGGGGCAGGGATGCCCTTGCAATGTATAGGAGCATAATGGGCCCCTTAAAGGCAAGTGCTGAGGAGACTGTACATACCTACATTCCCAAGCTTCAGGGCTACAATGTGGAAATCATTGGCTCAAACTGCTATCTAAAAGGTGTCTCATGAGACTGGATCTTTTATAAATGCAGAATGCATGATTCATAAAGAACAATTCCCCCTAAAGCTGCGTTTTTCAACAGTGTCCCGAACTTTACCTGTATGCCTCAAAATCCCAGCCATACCTTGATTTATTACCCTATATTTGTTTTGCCGAACTGAGTTCTCTCAAAGACCAGACATATGTTTAGTTGCCTGAAGTTTGCAGGATTCTACTTTGTGGCCCAAGTTCCTCACAGTTTCTAAATTACCATTTTGCTTCCTGTGCCATGACCTCAAATCTTTGACCCACAACTGCAGCATATTTTCTGTGACTAACAGCTGTAATTCCCTAATTATCATGGTGTGTCCTCCTGCTGTGCTGTACATTTTGTTACCAAGGATGCAAATCATGTTTCCTCCCCACCATTTCCCCCTGGACACAGTTCCAGCTTCTTAAAATGCACCACTTTATTCATCTGAACACTTGCCTCCAAGATCCCAGACTTTCTAATCTTAAAACTGTTTACTCCTTAGTACATCCACTAGATTCCTTAGGGAGAATGCTCAGATTATCATTTAAAATGTCTAGAAAGTGTGTGTGTATTCTTTTACTTTCCACAAGTATTGTTCAGAATTATCCATGGGCCCTTATATAATCAGAGAGATTTCACACGCCAGATTTCGCACAGATTTTATGTACATGGACACAGTCAATAGTATGTAACACATTTGTATTCTAAAAGATTGCATATTTGAGCTGTGGGCATGACATGCTGAAGAGAAATAATGATTAGTTAATGCTTGAAAATGAATAGGCTCAAACTGATCTTGCTAAATGCAGTCAATTTTCTTTAAGTACAAGAAAGAAAAAAAGGCAAATTTGAGGGAGGAGACACACAATAAACTGTGTTCTCTCATACACCCAGCTTCATTAAAATAGCAGATGGTTCACTAGATCTGTGCTTATTCTTCATTCATTCATTTTATGTGCACACTGCTATTCGACACAAAACAAAATCAAGCTCAAAGTGGCTTACAACAAAGAAAACAGCAATACGTTACAAACAAACACTACAATTTTTTCGTAATAACTGAAAAATAGCAACAGCAAATGTAATAAAATACAAAAACCCACATTTCAATAATATTATTAACATGCAGCAACATGCAGCATCCAACAGCAGAAATAGCAAGGGAGCTTCAAGTTTCACTTTAGTCCTAGAAACATCCCTCCCATGATGCAGCTTACAGTCCCTCTGCTGTATTGAACATATATTGTCTATCCTGAAAGATCTGCACTAGCTCCTCCTCCTTTCTTGCTCAGCACAGTTTGAAGTGCCATTTTGATTTGTGCAATCTAACCAAAGTACCTGAAGGTCTCTCATCCCCCCCATTTGGCCTTTCAACAACTTTTCATCATCTGGAGTGTTAGTGTTTGTAGATTCTAGTCTAGATCTCCTGTGGATTGAGCTAAAATGGGCATTGAATGGGGACAAGACCTTAGAGGGTTAAAGGTTCTCCAGCCCTTATATACACAGTGAAACAGGCACATATTCAAATGTTTTGCCTGCACTATTTATATATATATATATATATATATATATATATATATATATATATATATATATATATGCTTTCGTAGATTTTCACGGGTACAGGAATGCAGGTTTTGGTGTCCTCGGGTGTCTTCCCGTGTAAAAGTTGGGGTGTCTAGGCGACGTTTCGACGAGGTCTCACTCGTCATCTTCAGGCTGGTGCTTTCGGCTTCTTGTTACTGGAACAGAGCAGGATCTCAGTGTTTGAGTTCCTATAAATACTGTTGAGGGGGTGTGGTGTATAGCCTCCAATGTTCTGGGCAGAGAGGAAGTTCCCAGGCTAGTGTGCCTTTTCTTCTTTTGTTCCTTAATTACTTGAGGGATATCTTGAGTGATTTCTTGAGTGATATCCTGAGTACCACTTAGGTGGGTCATTAGGTGTGGATTAGTTGCTAAAGTCTTTGTGTCTTGACCTCTTGAACTTTGTGAAGAGTTTTTCTGAGAAGATGGCTGTACTGCACTTAGTTGTGCTCTGGCTTGGCTTCGTGTATAGGGGCGAGCTGTGGTTTTGTGGCCTGTGTCAGCCAGATCTGTGTAGGGATTGCAGGGGGGTGCAGCATCCGGAGGTGCCACCATGGTTTGGCTATTGGATGGTGTCTTCACAAAGTTCAAGAGGTCAAGACACAAAGACTTTAGCAACTAATCCACACCTAATGACCCACCTAAGTGGTACTCAGGATATCACTCAAGAAATCACTCAAGATATCCCTCAAGTAATTAAGGAACAAAAGAAGAAAAGGCACACTAGCCTGGGAACTTCCTCTCTGCCCAGAACATTGGAGGCTATACACCACACCCCCTCAACAGTATTTATAGGAACTCAAACACTGAGATCCTGCTCTGTTCCAGTAACAAGAAGCCGAAAGCACCAGCCTGAAGATGACGAGTGAGACCTCGTCGAAACGTCGCCTAGACACCCCAACTTTTACACGGGAAGACACCCGAGGACACCAAAACCTGCATATATATATATATATATATATATATATATATATATATATATATATATATATATGCTTTCGTAGATTTTCACGGGTACAGGAATGCAGGTTTTGGTGTCCTCGGGTGTCTTCCCGTGTAAAAGTTGGGGTGTCTAGGCGACGTTTCGACGAGGTCTCACTCGTCATCTTCAGGCTGGTGCTTTCGGCTTCTTGTTACTGGAACAGAGCAGGATCTCAGTGTTTGAGTTCCTATAAATACTGTTGAGGGGGTGTGGTGTATAGCCTCCAATGTTCTGGGCAGAGAGGAAGTTCCCAGGCTAGTGTGCCTTTTCTTCTTTTGTTCCTTAATTACTTGAGGGATATCTTGAGTGATTTCTTGAGTGATATCCTGAGTACCACTTAGGTGGGTCATTAGGTGTGGATTAGTTGCTAAAGTCTTTGTGTCTTGACCTCTTGAACTTTGTGAAGAGTTTTTCTGAGAAGATGGCTGTACTGCACTTAGTTGTGCTCTGGCTTGGCTTCGTGTATAGGGGCGAGCTGTGGTTTTGTGGCCTGTGTCAGCCAGATCTGTGTAGGGATTGCAGGGGGGTGCAGCATCCGGAGGTGCCACCATGGTTTGGCTACTGGATGGTGTCTGTAATTTATCTGTGGAGAGGGTCTGGGTTTGGGTCTGGTGTGGTTGATTGGTGATGGCGTTCTGTGTGCCTCTGGATCTGGTGTCAGTTTTTGTGGGGAGGGCTAATTTCCAGATGTCTGGCAAGCGGGATGTGTCGTCACGCTTGTTCATGTTGTGAGGGTGTTTCTCTATCTCGATGGCTTCCATGATTATTCTCTTGTGGTGATGTTCCATGTTAAAGAGCAATTTGGAATCTGCAAAATTAATTTCGTGTCCTGTTTCTTTCATGTGTTGGAAAAGAGAGGAAGTTTTTTCTTCTTTTTTGACGGCATTCTTGTGTTCTGCGATACGTGCATTTATTCGTCTGTTTGTTTGTCCAATGTACGTGGCTGGGCAGACTTTGCAGGGTATTTCATAGACCCCTTGGTTTTCCAACTGGATTTTATCCTTGGGGTTTCTGAGGATATTGGCTATTTTTTGGTTGGTGCAAAAGGCTGTTTTGATATTGTGTTTATGGAGGATTTTGCTCCATCCCGCTTGCCAGACATCTGGAAATTAGCCCTCCCCACAAAAACTGACACCAGATCCAGAGGCACACAGAACGCCATCACCAATCAACCACACCAGACCCAAACCCAGACCCTCTCCACAGATAAATTACAGACACCATCCAGTAGCCAAACCATGGTGGCACCTCCGGATGCTGCACCCCCCTGCAATCCCTACACAGATCTGGCTGACACAGGCCACAAAACCACAGCTCGCCCCTATACACGAAGCCAAGCCAGAGCACAACTAAGTGCAGTACAGCCATCTTCTCAGAAAAACTCTTCACAAAGTTCAAGAGGTCAAGACACAAAGACTTTAGCAACTAATCCACACCTAATGACCCACCTAAGTGGTACTCAGGATATCACTCAAGAAATCACTCAAGATATCCCTCAAGTAATTAAGGAACAAAAGAAGAAAAGGCACACTAGCCTGGGAACTTCCTCTCTGCCCAGAACATTGGAGGCTATACACCACACCCCCTCAACAGTATTTATAGGAACTCAAACACTGAGATCCTGCTCTGTTCCAGTAACAAGAAGCCGAAAGCACCAGCCTGAAGATGACGAGTGAGACCTCGTCAAAACGTCGCCTAGACACCCCAACTTTTACACGGGAAGACACCCGAGGACACCAAAACCTGCATATATATATATATATATACAGTATGTATGTATGTCATGTTGGAAGATACTCTCTTCCTCATGCCCTGCAAAATTGTGAAGTCTTAATTTACAATTGTTCACTTAACTTTAAAAAATTACCACATTTTATTGTTTTATTTACCAGATTTAAATAAAGGGTTTTCTTCTGTTGTTGCTCCTTAATTTTGTCCCATGTTTCTTTGCGCACATTATAAAACCCACTGTCCTTTGGGCATTTTTCTTACCCCTAAAAAACAGTTGAACGTACATGGAATTTGTAAAAAAATTCAAACCACAGGGGGTCCCCTATTTTGGTCTCCATAAATTGGACTGGGCTAGAAGCAAATATGCTTGAAAGGGCTTGTCTGGATGGGATCCAACAAGATGTAAGCCATCAGTTCCATTCACCCCTGTTTGTTGGATCTGTCTGTCTAGATAAATCCAACAGGTGCCCAGGAAAATGTGAATCTCATACAAGAGACATTATTGCTAGGATGATGAATAGGACAATAAAAATCCTTCATCCTTGCTATTGTTATTGAGATGGAAACTTAATCATGTGGTCACACACCCCTCACCCTCCTAGATGAAGCTGAGGTGAGGGGACCAAAAAGCCGTTTAAAGTGTTATAAAAACAGCTGCATGGAGAGAAGGTAAGTCCATCACAATGTGCCATCTTAACCAGAAATGTAGGACTGAAATGAAAAACCCATCTTCTACTCATAACCAACTCCCACTGAGTTCAGTAGCAGTTACTCCCAGGTAAAGTTAGCAGCCTAATAGAGCAGAAATGTGCCAGATTTTGTGAGGGCTGCATAGCTTATTCTTGGGGTCATGATACTTTCTTTGGCAGTGAATTCCCTGCAGCTCTCTGGATTCTCTGAACCTCATTGAGGAGTCCCCGCTACAATCAAGCAGTATACAAATTTCAATAACTTTTTTTTTTAAAAAAAGACTAAAGTTGTCAGATAACAGTGTTGTCATTTTCTAGCTGCAGGTGGGATTAAGACACATTTCAACCCAGTGCTATGCTTCCAAGAATGAATGAAATAGGAATTTATCTCTGGTTATCTATTTCTATTACAGTAGCTACATTTTACAGTGACAACAGCACAATTCCAGTCTGTGTGTGTGTGTGTGTGTGTGTGTGTGTGTGTGGCAACAATAATTATAACAAACAAAGAAACGAAAAATAACTACTATGATAGATGCTGTCACACAGAAATCAGAAAAATACTAAGAATGAAAACAAACAAACAAACAAATAACCCACCTAGCCGAGCCTTGGAAATAATGTTTGTTTGGAACAATTCCTATGGAATATTCCTTAATATGAGTTGTTCCAAGTGTCTTGAAACAAAGCTTAGAATACATACATATTCCTATTAAATACAGGGCAAAAAAAACCCACTTTGCATTGTCTAGACTTTCCACACTGATACTCCTTACAGAAATAGGTTTGTGATATAAGATCTCCACCTATGTAAGTACTGAGACTACAGAGAAAGAAAATGAATTAATGGCACAACAATAATAATAAATCTGCCCATCTCAGAACTGCTTAAGAACAAGACAACTTTTGCTGCCCCTTCCCATTTGAAGATGCATAATTTGCATTATTTAACTGATGAATTTCTGTTTTGGTATTATATTGTGTATGACTAACATATTAAGCAGCTAAGGGTGCAATCCTAACCCGTGGCCAGCACCAGCAAGGCTTGATGGGAATAGTGTCACTCTGGTGCTCATGCCAGTCAGCTCAGAAAGTGTGGGGGGTATGTTTCATTGCTGACCCAGGCTGGCACAACAAATAGGCCCAGATTGGGCATATTGCCATCACATGATGGCAGCAGTGTCCACTCAGGATCCAGTGATGTTCCAGCCCCTCTCCTAAGACACCCCACACCAGGGGTTCCTGCTGGCTGCCACTGGCTGTTTTTGACAGGTGCACTGGGGCTCTTCGCACTGTTGGGGTTTCTCTCCAGCAGAGGCTGGCAGAGATGGGAAGGTGTGGGTGGAAATAGACCTCCACTCTATCCAAATCCCACCCGGCACGACAGATCAGGGTGGCTGGATTCCCCTACAAGATACACTGCAATTGGATGTTTTTATTTGCAGATTATAATTTTGAGGCATGCAAGGTCCAAGTCAAGGTAAGTCTGTACAAGCAATATGTACTCAGTGACAAACATTCTTCTGCATTCAGGCCCTCTTTGTAGGCTATCATTAGCAGGAATCTGGAGGATGGAACTCATGACTAGGAAAGCTACTTTGATAGCTGAGATATCAATGCTGTGTTGAGTGGAGTCAGGTTTCATGTGGATATTTTTACTCTTCTCAGTGGATGGGCATTTGTTGCTCTCTTAAAAGAGCACATAATTAATCAAAGGCTAGAGACAGATTACACTTAAAAGATATGTGAAAGGGGTTGGCTTCCTGGAATTATCAATCTCATAGCTGATCCACAATTTTTGGGGGTAGGAGAAGCTTACCGGTATATAGAATTCTCCAGCCTTCTATCTTGCTGTGATAAGGCATGGTGATGTTGTCCTGAAGTAGCCATATGTATACACACATACAAACATCACGTCCAAGGATTCCACCACACACTATAATAACCAGGAAATGGAACCCAGGGAGATATGATGTAAACGAAGGGGCCAGACTATGCAAATACTAGGCTCCATTCTCAGTGGCTTCCACTGAGTTCTATGGGTCAAAGTAAACAGGCTGCAATTTGGAGCAAAGTTCAAAGGGGATATGACCTGCTCCCCATCTAAAAAACAGTTAGATGTATCAACAGTGGCTTTGCCTTAGAGGAAAGTCAGGACACCTGGCTCTCACAACACTCCCCTACCTACTATAACCCTCTCTGCCATGTTCCATTCTGTTCTAGGGGGTCGCCCAACTGTCAGCAAAAGTGACAAAATGGATGGTTTGACTTCCACCAATAGGATCCCATGAACAATGTGAATGAAGTGACCACACTGTACCCCCAGAGAGCCTCACCTTTGAGAAAGGTGCTTTGGGCACCAGTCACAAAATGGCTGCGGAGAAGGCATGGCATGATGGCTGCCACATCTAAATGAGCAGAAAAAGAGACAAGGCCACAAAATGCCCCCCCCCCCCGCCATCTAGCAGCAAAAAGGCCAAGCAAACCTCCCTGGGAAGGGCCATTCTATAACCAGGGGGTCATCACCAAAAAGGCCCTTCCGCTAGTTATTACCTGCCTCACCTTCTGTGGTGGAGGCAGCTGGAGCAGAAGTATGGAAGAATGGAACATAGGGATAGTTCTGCTGGGTCAGGCCTGTGGCTCACAGCAGCCAACCAGATGCTCATGGGAAGCAGCACTCTCCCCCTCCTTTTGCTTCCAGCTCACGGAATTTGCTTTTTTAAAAATCTTATATATGGGATTTATATCATAGCCCTCATCACAAGTGATCCTGGGGCAGGTGACAGCAACATAATATATAACATAACAATAAAGCAGAGTTAAAAAGGGTGGGTTCTCCACTAGTCTGCTATAATGGCTGGAACAGGCTGTTCTCTGGATAATGGTTTTCAGCTTGCAGCCTGGTCACTTTTTCTTCCCTAGCCTGGTGAGTAATGCCCATCCTTCATGATGGGAGATGAGAATGGCAAGAATCCAGGGAGCGGATCAGTGTTGTTCCAGACCTTTTGCTGGCATCCCTTTGGGGACATTGTTTCTCAATGTCTCATAAGGATAAACAGAGATTAACCCACACGTACTGCCTGGCATACCATAGTGCAGATGAGCAAGCGGCACAATTTAGTGTTAATGCTGATGTGCACACAATCTGAGGAATGCCCACATCAAAGTGAGTCAGGCAACAGTGAAACTGTGTTGCGTTCTGTGCAGGACAGAACTCAACCTGGTAAGATTTTCAGGCCTCAGATGGAACTTCTCTCAGGAAGGGGGGAAATGGCTCCTCTGAACAGCACAAAGGAGTGATAAGGATTATGACACAATTCATATGCTACTCTAGGGATGTAGTCGCTGCTGGAACACAGGATAGCATAGGTGTTAATTGGAGTGGGAAAGCTCTCTGTGTGAAGTGGTTTCCCCACACAGTTGGCTGGTATCAACTGCAACAGCGCAAAACCCTCTTTTTCGTTTTGAGCCTGTGTTTTTGTGACTGCATGGCTGAAGTAGCCAGAAAGGCACAGGAAGTCTCTTCACACTAGACCGTACCATCTCTGACCATACCATCACACCTACAGTGTGAAGGATTAATCAGGCCTCTGTTCTACCTGCAGTAACTAAGGCCAATCACCATTGTGAGTCTGCATCCCAGGAAGAACATCACAGCAAGAGAGAGACTAGCTTGTCCCCTTCAGCCAGTAATGTTCCTGCAATTGGTGGGATAGGAGTGTAGGCTGACTTACTGAGGAAGAGGGATGGCAGCCTTAGCAGCACTGGAGAGTACCAGCAAAGAGGGCCCAGGGCAGAGGCATCAGCAGTGGGGGTCTCTCAGCAGTTTCTTGAGGATTCAGCCTTCTGACACCAGGCTTACATAAAATGCTAGTACTGGAAATAGATTTTCTTTCCTTAATCTATCTGGTGAGTTTAGGCTTAGATTAAGCAAATAAACAAACACAGATACCCTCTTTCACATTGACTTGCAACCTGAGCCTATCCCATTCAGGTAGAAGGAAGCCCTATGGATTTCAGTGGAAACTTATTTCCAAATAAATGTGTTTGAAATTTTGGACACTGAGAGACACATGTAAAATGTTCTTGGTTCTAGGAGCGTGGATAGATAATCCATCTTTGGGTTCACATCTGCAGGAACACTGTCCCCTTTGTCTTGGAGATGTCATGTTCAGTAAAATGTTACATGTAAAAAATTTAAAGGATAAGGGCACTGTTGTTCCCCATGCATTGCTGTCTTGATTTTTCTATCCACCCCGAGTCAATTCAAACATAATTAAAGAGAGACAGACAGACAGATGGACAGATCAATGGGTGGATGGGTGGAGAGATAGAGAAATATGGCATCTTGTGAAACCTCCTTCATAAAATCACTATCCCAAATGTTTCATGGAGGTCTAAAGAATATGGCCATCATAGGCTAAAGTACGGCATTCCTGAGTACATCAACCACTTTAGCCTATAACTATTCATTGAAGTGAAAAATAACACTTTATAGAGGGACCACACTAAACACAGGTGGTCAAATAACTGCTCTGGGCAGGCATCGCCTTCAGTTTCTCCAACTCCTTGTTCTAGCATAACTTCACTTAGCATGTCCACTTTGGACTTGTAGTGGGAAAGTATGGCAGGGTCATTAAGGATGAAATGATACCAGGGATGAAAATGACATAACCAGATGCAGAAGGCACAGCGTGGTGGTGTGTTTGATGGATTTATTTATAGGCACCAAAGAGCTGTTAAAGGGTAGGAAACGTATTTTGTAACCAACGTGTATCTTAAGAATGCTTCTTAATAATTCCATTCATTTTTCTCGTAAGTGAAATGGAGTGGAAACACAGCAAACTTCTATCAGGATTAGGTTGTGACGTATTTCACCATTCATTTAGCCTGCCTTTCAATGCAAGATTCTCAAGGCATGGAACAATAGGTAAAACACTGTACAATATCACAATGAGGGCATAGTGAAAACGTAATCCAGTGCCAATAAAACCAGCTGAACCACAAGGGAATGACACTGCACATCAATATTCCCTCACTCAGAATTCTGCATTAAGATCATTGACACAAAATGACAGCATATAACATGCCCTCCCTAAAAGCTCATGTACTAGAATCACTGTTACAACTTTCTATACCAAAGTGCCAGAAAGATAAATCCATAGAACAGGCTGTGCACAGTTGGTTTACCTCCAAATATACTGTTCCTTCCACATGCAGTCCTACATGATACCATTGAGCTATTGGATGGGGCACCTGCATCCCACCAGATGCAGAGAGCATGATCAGCCACTGGTGAGCCTTCAAAACTTGCTAATGATCCAAAGGTTTGCATAATAGAGCTGGCACTGGAGAAAAATCACACAAATTCCTCATAACTCATTACAATGATGGCATCATGAGCATGGAGTGAGGTCATGCTTCTTATTATTTCAGGCAGAGGGAGCTAAGGCCTCTTAGGTTCATGACCTTTGAAAGCAATTCTTGAATAGGGAAAATGGGAGTTTATGATACGTCGAATAAGAAGCTGCAGTGACCACAAGCCCTGCCCCCCCAAAAGATGACAAGGTAAGTTGTAAGAGGTAAGATAATCTACTGAACTGATTTATTACCAAAGCATTCTGTCTTTGTGTGTTCTTTTGCAACAGTGTTTGCCGCTCTCTAGAATGTTTTGCCATGATCATTTCAGTCACGCTTTTGTAAATTTGGTAGTGAGTCATGAAAATGCCTTTCCATCTCATTTCGAAGTATGAAATGTAGTAAAAAAATCTAATAAATAACGGTTTACATGGTTTTCTGCCACATGAAACTTTTCTCCAAAGGGAAGCAGGAGGAGTTTGAGCATGTGGGGTGGAGTGGGGAGAGGAAAGCTGCTTCATAAAACATGGGACCCTTCAAACAATCAAAATCCAAAAATCATGTTCAAATTGCTTTCTACTTCTTTTCCAAAGGAGTATACATTTCTTTGTTCTCTGTGTATGTGTTGTAGAAGAGAGACAGGGTTGTACCTGTCAAAAAAAAGCTCAAACAGAAGAACCTGGTGCATATATTTAAGCACAAGTTTGGTTAGTTTGGTGGAAGGTTTAAAGTCTATTAACCCAGTCTGGAGATACCCTTATGGAGCTAGTTACAATCCATTTTTGTTCTTACTACCCTGAACAATTGGGTGCCATCAACAAACATGGCCACCTCAGCCATATCAGTTTGAAAAACACAAGTCCCTATTCCAATACTTGGGACATACCCAGTTCTTACTCCTCTCCATTGTGAAAACTCTTCATCTATTTCCACTCTCTACTTCCTATTATTTAACCAATTACTGATTCATAAGAAAACCTATATTATTTTCCTATGACTATTGAGCTTACTCAGGGACCTTAGGTAATGAACTTTATTGAAAGTATTTTGAAAGTTGAGGTAAACAGTGCTTACTTGATCACCCCTATCCACATGTTTATTGCCTCTCACAAATAACTGTAAATGCTTAGTTAGACAGGACTTGCTTGTTTTTCTATATGCCTGATAATTCTATATTTGATCATACTTTCAACCCAGTTTTCCTGAAACAGACATTAAGATAGCCACCTGTAATTTCAAAGATCCCCTCTGGATCCCTTGGTGTTACATTGACAACTTTCCTGTCCTCAGGTATAGAGGCTGATCGGTAAAGGTAAAGGTACCCCTGCCTGTACGGGCCAGTCTTGACAGACTCTGGGGTTGTGCGCCCATCTCACTTAAGAGGCCAGGGGCCAGCGCTGTCCGAAGACACTTCCGGGTCACGTGGCCAGCGTGACAAAGCTGCATCTGGTGAGCCAGAGCTGCACACGGAAACGCCGTTTACCTTCCCGTTGGTAAAGGTAAAGGTAAAGGTACCCCTGCCCGTACGGGCCAGTCTTGACAGACTCTGGGGTTGTGCGCCCATCTCACTTAAGAGGCCAGGGGCCAGCGCTGTCCGGAGACACTTCCGGGTCACATGGCCAGCGTGACATCGCTGCTCTGGCGAGCCAGAGCTGCACACGGAAACGCCGTTTACCTTCCCGCTGGTAAGCGGTCCCTATTTAACTACTTGCACCCGGAGGTGCTTTCGAACTGCTAGGTTGGCAGGCTCCCGTTGGTAAGCGGTCCCTATTTATCTACTTGCACCCGGAGGTGCTTTCGAACTGCTAGGTTGGCAGGCGCTGGGACCGAGCAATGGGAGCGCACCCCGCCGCAGGGATTCGAACCACCGACCTTTCGATCGGCAAGCCCTAGGCGCTGAGGCTTTAACCCACAGCGCCACCCGCGTCCCTAATAGAGGCTGAACCCAAGAACAAATTGTATATTTTTGTTAGAACTTCAATTTCATGTTTGCGTTTACTAAGAATGGTTGGGCGGGTGCCATCTGGATCTGGTATTGAACTTCCACTTGAATATATGTTGAATCTGACAACACTGTGGTCTCTGATCCCAGTCAGTTCAACAACACATTTCACACCAGGTCCTCAACACCACTTAAAATTAAGTCCAGTGTCACCTCCTCTTAGGTTTGTTCCATGATCAACAGTTCTAATGCACAGTCATTTAGGTCATCTCAATGGAACTGATTCTCAGCAGACATGTATAGGACTGTACTGTGTAAATGCATTTCTGAGACAGATATAGGATAACTGAGCTGTGCTAGGACTGGGGGAATCTAATGAACCAGTAAACAGTTTCATAATTTGGAAGCAGGGCCAAGTGGAGGGAGGCAAATTTTTATCCAATCCAATCCAGGAGGAAATGTTTTCTGTGGGAGAATAATGGTACCTTGACTGAGCACCAGAAAGGGAATCAGACCTTGGACATTAAGGACTATTGTAGCTATTCCAAGATGATTTAGAATCTCTTCTCAAATTCTGTATGCAGTGTGGCAACACTGGAATCTGTTTTTATCAGGTTACAGATGACAGAGCTGCCTTCTTTCATAGAACTGATCACATGAATATGTATTTTTTAAATGTTGCTTCACATTTGTCCCATTAAGATGTTCATGCATAGTTAACATTCTGTATCACATTGATATTTTTCTTTCGCTTGTCCCCAACAACCCAAAGGACAAAGTTCCTTGGTGAACATATTTGCAGGCCTTATGTATTTTATTTCCAGATAGCGAATGGAAAGCCAAGAGCAAATCACTCTCATCTGGGTCCAGATCCCTATGCATTGCTGGTGCACTAGGAGGCCCTGTTATAATGCAATGCAGCCTAGGGCAAAATACCTGCTGCATCAGCCATATGTTAGGATCTTGGCATTTATGTCTCACACTTGCTTTCTCTAGTATGATGGTTATTAACTTGAACTAAAACATAACAGTTATTTTCTAGCTGTATGAGATCTGCATTATAGGGAATTAAAGACAAGTGTGTACATTGCCTACCCCTCTGGCCCAACAAAACAACCATTTTAGCTGGGAAGGTGTTGAGATAAGGCAGTCTCCATGCTAGAATTCACTATAGCTGTGGCCTTTCTCTTGGTTTCACAATGTATGATATTGCTTTTATCCATCCTGTCTCCTAGACATGGCCCAACATATTTTAGTGTCTGAAGCAGAAAATCCCAATGGACTGTTTTCTGTTCCTTAATAGCACCCCAAATCTGCTGTCTGAGGGGAATTGATACACTCTGACTAGTAGTAGGATCGGCCCTGCCAATCCCTCAAAGCAGTTGCTGAGACTGAAGGTCCCTGCCTTCCCACAGCGGCCTAAGTCCTCTCCTCTCCAGGGTTTTTTCCCCCAAGCAACCATAGACTGTGTCTGCATGTCAGCAATCTCTCCTTCTCCCCTTTCATGTCTCTTCTGGTTCTGGGAGACAAGTGAGATGGGGAGTTTGTCGCAGCAGGAGGGGGAGACACCTGTGACTCTTCACCAGCCTCCACTTCTGCCTCTGATTCTGGACTGCTCTCTGCCACAGACTCTCCCAGCTCACAAAGCCCCATTACAGCTTCAGCTTCCAACACCTCCTCTTCCCAGACTTCAACCTCTGACCACTCTTCATTGTCTCCCCACCACTACTCCTTGGAATTTAAGCCTTAGCAGTTCCCCAGCTGGTTCATCCCACCATTCCTCTATGTCCAACCAGTCCATGACAGCCCTGTGTCTTCCCAGCTGAATTAGCAGCCAGTGGGGTGATGTAGGCAGGGCTGCATTGCTGACCTAACTTCTCAACACTGTGTATTGTTGATGGTTACCAAGAGGAGGAGAGGGAAGTCAGCAAGGAGCTTGATGCATTTGCAGTGGCAGAGCCAGTCCCACCACTGCCCTGATAGCAATGATTTTGGGAACTATAGTAGAAAATACATTGAAGGGCCTGTAGGTCTGGAGGTCAGAGCCACAGAAAAAATGAGAAGATATATGAGCCCTAGCACTTGTACATATCTGAACAAATTTGATTTGCATCGCCAACATTATTTCAATTAGACATATAGTAATTGACTATGAAATAATGGATGGTGGGCTTTTGGATGAGTATTTTGTAACTTTATTTATTTTCCCCTATTAAAATTAGTATATTCTGTCATTCAATCACTTAACTGCATACCAATGAATAAACTGTTCCTGCATGTGAGTTATGGATTACCACAGTGATATCAGCAAGTAATGCTGAAATGAAGTAATATGTTTGGAAGTTCAGCATAAAGAGTTAATGAGCTTTCGGAAGACAGTGAGTGAAAGTTGCTAGACCGAAATAGATACACGGTCATGCGAACTCATGTATTTACTCATCTGCTAGAGTTAAACTTAATGCTGATAGATAGGCCCCCTGAATGAACCATGTAAATGTGGATTAATGGTGTTCAAACAAGGAATCTGGGGACTCGAGAGGGCAAGCAGAAGTATGTAACCTAGCCATGAAAAATATTTATTTTTCAATTGGGATCTGAGGGAAAAGAGGAGAGAGGGCAGTGTCTGCTTTTAAAGTTCATGTTCAAGTGCTCTCTCCTCTCTCTCTCTCTCTCTCTCACACAAAGAGAGAGGGAGGGAGAGGGGGAGGGAGGGAGGGCGGTAGAGATTCTCTTGGTTGTGCAGTGAAGGTACCATGTTTTTAATTATCAGTGCTAGCATTCAAAGGAGCACCTCTGCTCTCTTTTGTTCCCCTCCCCACACCAATTGCTCACAACCTCCTACTTGCATTTATATAACTATGAAGCCCTTTATATCCCCATCATCCTTTTGGGTTGGGAAGATGACAGAGAAAGGAACTTGAAAAGGGCAATAGGTGGCCAGAGCTGCAGCCAAACCTTGCACCAATAGCAGTCTTGTGAGAATGTGCGTTCATACATATGTTGTTCCAAAGGGCCCTTTGATCCTCTAGTGCTGATTTTGGATGTGGGGGGACAGGGGGCAGGGAAAATGGGCAACAAAAGGTGTCACTCATTCTGCAGGTGAAAGCCTTTGCTAAATCAAATAATGATGTCCAGTGAGGGACATCATTGGCAGTGGCGTAGCGTGGGTTGTCAGCACCCGGGGCAAGGCAAGTAATTTGTGCCCCCTAACCCGTGGATTTGTGCCCCCTAACCCGTGGATTTGCGCCCCCTAACCCTAACCCCCAGATGTTGCGCCCGGTGCGGCCGACCCCCCTGCACCCCCCACGCTATGCCACTGATCATTGGATAATATCTATTATATTGAAGCGCTTTGAATAGCCCTTCTGAGCATTCCTAAGGTGATGGTGGGAGGAGATCCCAAGGTGAAGAAAATGCCACTTCCTAATCTTTCCCAGCTCACTCTAGTGAACGGAGGATCCCCTATACCCTAAACCTTTCCTCCAGTGGACTCCAATAGGCAAGACTCTCCAGGGTTGAACAGTACTAGGTTTCAGAGGAATGAGGAGGCTTAGGGTCCTCCTAATTCACTGCCCCCCCCCAACACATCCCAAAGATTCCCTGTTCTCAAGACCACTGCAAACAGACTGCTGCCAGCAGCACAGCAGCAGTGGCAGATATTTCCTCCATCATGCTGTGGTGGCTTCTGACAGACAGCAACCTCCACCTCCAGTTGCAGACCTCCTTCTCTGCTGGAAAAGAGGGAGATCCACAGCATCTGATATGTCCCTCAGCTGCCCCCTCCCCATAAAGCATAGGCTTGCTCACTAATGTGCTAAATTCAAAAAGGCTTACATAAAACGCCTCTGTATGCCCACTACAGGAGAATATTGATCATTTCAAAATTCTCTTTGCAGAAGTTGACTTTGCAGGCTAAGATTACTAGCATGGAAATCTGCCTTCTGAAGGGCAAAATGTCACTAGAATGAGACTACAAATATATAAAATAACACCCCCCTCATTTTCAAGGGGTTCAGCTATATTAAAAATAAAAAATAAAAATGCAACCCTGCCAAATGGCATCGCCTACTGTGGAAAGAACAGCAGATAAGACCGGATAGATAAGGAGTTTATTCTATAGTGCAAAGCTTAAGCAGCTGTGTGGGGCAATTTGTACTCAGAGCCCAGTGTTTCAAGGCATTTTGTCCAGCTATCCTTTGTAGAGTTGTGAGTCATGGATTTCTAACCAGAGTCCTCTGGGAGATTAAGCAGCTTTGCAGCCAGCTGCTATTGGCTGATATTTGGCATAAAGGAATAAGATACAATTACAGTCTTAGAAGTTTATAGAAAGCCAATAAATGCCCTCCAATAACCATGACGCAATGCTAGCAACTGAGATGATTCGGACATGCCTTTAAGAAAAGCATCCAGGGGCAGGGGGAGGGGGGGGTTATAAAAATATGCCTTGTATAATACTATTCATTCAAATGATAGAGGAGGACACCCTGTTTTTTTTACTGGCATTACACTGGCATCTGTCGTCAATCTGGAATGCCCACCATTTGCACTGCAGATCAAAGGATCTGCTTCCAACAAAGAACTGGGGGGGGATTGTCTCCCCTGAATAATCTACAGTTTAACGGCATTTAAAAGATGAAGATAACAATATGACCAATAGCAATTGGGGCATAGATAGGCAGTCAAACACCAGAAAGATGAAAGGCTGTCTTGAGTCTGGGTAGTTTATATATCCATTCCCTGCATATGAGCATAAGTATTGTGTTACTGAGGCAGATCCATGTCTATCTAGGCAAGCGTTTTGCTTCCAGCAGTGGCCAATCAGGTGCCTCCACCACAGATTACAGGCAGGTAATAGTCATCCTCTGTTGTTTGATCCATAATCTGGAAGCACCACACTCCATAGACTTTACACGTGACTTTAGCCATATTAGCTCAGAGACCATCCAAGTTCTAAATAATTAAAACTACTTTCTTAGCCTCTTTGCAATACTGTGGTAGAGCTGTCAGGTGCTCAGATATGATGTCAACAGGTCATGTGAATGAATAGTTTATGTCAGGGGAACCATGAACTCCTTTAGAATGATGACACATTTATATGCATTGAGACTTGGTGGCCAAGTAGCTATGATATCTGACTACATTCCTGAATAATGTCCTTGCTCATTTGTGTTAGTAATCTAAAAATTAATTTACTTGATTTACAATATGCACATCAAGTAAAAAAAAGGGCTGTGAACCTGATCCTTCAGGGGAAATCCAAAACAGGACAAAACCACCTTCCAAGTCAGATGAACCACCACCAATAATACCTCTTGTCTTCTTCAAGATTGAGAATTATTGGATCACATAATGCAAATGTCATTAAGGCAAGCATCTCCCAGTATTACCTTCTCTGATTGACCTTCTGGGTAGGAGCAAACCATTGAATCACATTGCTCCCAGTCCCCTATGGATACCATATGGATACCATAGCTGATGTTCTTGAAAGGAGCTGAGAGGTCTAGCATGGCAACTCTCCACCCAACCACTTTTTATAACAATTATCTGACTCTAAGAACTGCCTCCATTCAATGGTGATGGAGAAGTAACAATTGCATTACTTCCACCACTGCCACCACTTTCATCGAATAGAGTGTAACCTGAGCTCTAGCCTATGTTTGATCAGACCCATCCTTGGAGTCTCATTGCCTTCAGCTTCCAGCTGAACAGAGGGGCAGTTCAGGCTTCAGTGAATGGGAGGGGTGTAGAAGTATCTTTATCAACCTACAAGAGCAAACCATTTCAACAACTCCCTCATAGCTATATGGGCAATGGGAAGCTGAGATACAGACCCGCACCAAGGAGTGGTCAAACACTAACACAGGAGCCATTGATCTCATCCACCATGCCCTAAACAGAACTGGGGGGGGGGGATCATGTGGCAGAAACAGACCAGTGCTGGAAGCAGTAGCAATCATATATCACAGAATCAATAGGTAAAAACCATATATCTATATCTGTATCCATATCTATATATATTCAGAAGTTTACACATATAGATACTTAGACTCTAGAGCCAACAAGTCAAATGTGTCATGCCTGAATTTGAAGAAGTGGAAGTTGTATCATTAGTTCATATGTCCTAAGTAAAAAAGCAACAAAAAGACTGTACTTGAATTGCTAGACAGAGGTGACGTGGATGGGCAATCCAGCTCTACAATGTCTTAGAGAAAATGGGTACGCTTGCTTTGGGAGTGCTCTAATTGGAGAACAGCCTTTACCAAAGGTGTCATGGACTTTGAAGAAGCACAAACTCAGGGTGAAAAGGAGAAACGAGCTAAGGGGAAGGCACACTTGGCAAACCCTCACTGTGATCAACTCCCATGTGGAAATCTATGTTCCCACTGTGGAAGGCTGTGTGGATCCAGAATTGGCCTCCTCAGTCACTTACGGACTCACTGTTAAGACCATTTTCATGGAAGACACTCTTACTTGGCTACGCGTGATCACCAAAGAAGAAGCCTGAATGTTCTCCTGGAGTGACAGTGGGCAGTAGTGCTTAGTATTAGATGCACTAGTTGCACAGGTCTTGCCCCAATTTAGAGCAAACGGGTCTCTCCACACTTATGCATGCTTCTGTAATCTCAAGGATTGATTATTGTAATGCAGGGACAGATATTAAAGTAGGTTTGAAAGCAGCAGCTGGTCCAGGAAGCCACTGTTCACATCCTGATAAATATGGTCAACTGGTTTGTGGCAAATGCTTTGGCTGCCTGAATTGTTCTGTGCCCAGTTCAAATTAGAGATGCTTACCTTTAAAAACTTTCATGACTTGGAACCAACACACCCAAGAATCCCTTTCCTTCCACACCTTATAAGATCTTGAGACAGGGCCCTGGTCCATTTGTCTTCACTATGGGAAGCGAAACCATTAAGAGATAGGAGATAAGCCTTTACTGATGTCTCTGCAGGGGTAAAGAATAACCTCCCTGTTGAGGTCAGAACTTGCTCTTCACTTCTAGCCCATTTATTTACAGTGGCCTTCAGAGTCTGATAAGATGGGAAGCTGTGCTGTTTTTCCCCACCCATTTGCAGAGTTTTATTGCTTTGTGTCTAATTTTTAAATATTATTTTATTTCATTTGTAAACTGCCTTAAGCCTAGAAAAAGTCATATGCAAATATTTAAGTAAAACATGCATGTCATATGTATACTTTAAAAAGGTGAGATTCTGATTGAATTATTTATTTACTGGACTCTTTTGTCCTCATAATTGGTCACACAGTTAAGAAAATAAGAGCTATTGTAATTACATTCAGAATTTTTTTATCTCTGGATTAAGTAAGGTTTCTACGCAAAGAGGACATGTGTTTGCATTTGGTGCCTGAAGGATAAAAGGATTTTTGTAAAATATTGGTTCTATTTATAGTCTTTGTAATATAAGAGCTCAACAAATCCTGAATTATACCCATCAACAAAGTATCAGAGAAGAACTGAGCTGAACTGAACCTTTCATTGTTCAAAATGCTATACTATTCTATGTTTGCTGAGATATTGGGCTCTAAGGCATCATGCATTTACATGTCTTCTTACATTTGCAAAAAGCTATAACTATATTTCTGTTTCTTATCCTTTATCATCACTAGATCTGCCTGATTTACTAAAAAATAAAAAATAAAAATCCCCAAACTCCCAAAAATGTTCAGTCATGCACAGGGCAATCCTATACACAAAAAACTGGTGTAAAGTTAAGTTAAAATGGGGTAAAGTACACCAGATCCAAACTCAATTTTGGAGCTAGCCTAAGCATGGAAGAGGGAAAACAAAACTTTAAACAGTGTTTGAGTTAAACCACCCTTTTTGCCAGCCTAATTTATGTGCTGTTCCCAGGTCACAGACCAAGCTAAACAGGCTTAGGATCCCACATAAGTCCTCCATTTCTAGTCCCATCCCTGCCACGCCCCCTAAACACATTTTTAGGGTTCATGCTGGTTTAAGATGCACCAGGAAAAGGGATAATAATGATTAACTTCTTCAGATCTTTTGCAGACAGTTTTAGAAAAGTGTGCTGCATGTAAAAGCTCCCTACAGCCACTCAATAGAGGTAAGCAGAGTAAGATTGTATTGCATTGGCAAGTTCAAGTGCTGCCGTAACACTCCACAATAATCATTCTCACACATAGCGTTCAGTTATGTGGCAGAACAAAAACAAAATCCATTGAGCCATTGGTCTGCAGTCATATGTTGCTTTCAGTTTATGGCTACATGCAGCATTATTTGTAGCTTCTCTGATCAACCTAAATCATTTGTTTTGTGTGTGCCACCACTAGCACAAACACCTCACATCAGTCCTGGGCAAAACACGTTTTGTACTCAACCTTCAACTTGATAGTTGTTTAATAGCCCTATCATGATGACACTCATAAGCTTATTTACAGACCAAATGTGTTGGGCAAACAATGGTGACATTTTTTAATTTATGTCAATCAGCTGAAACAGAACATCATAGCATTTTCAATAACACCATATTCAAACTTTTAGCACTAGGATTTTGGGGTGGGGGATAAATTTCAAATTTGATACACTTCAAAAAAAACAAAAACAATTTGTGGATATTGTTCATTATTTTGGACATTTTGACATTATTTTTGAAACTATTTCAGTTCTGCTTTCCATGTAACATATTGAATACTTGATTAGACTTTGTACCCTGCATAGAAAGCAGACTCTCTTTTATAAATAGAGAAGATATGTGAGGGTTCATTATACCATTTATCAGCACTCATAGAATAACTGTAATTCTGTGACACAGAACACAGTGATATAGCAGCCAGTTCGTTAAAGTAATTTGTATTTGCTCACTAAAAATTATGTGAAAGTCAGGCAATGCTTTTATCATGTTGTAGCCTTGGGATAATTCTGTAGAGGTTACAGTTCACTTTAATGAGCAAAATAGCACATGTGATAATGGAGTCCTCTGGACTGCATTTGTCTAAGTGATTCGACGGCTGCATCCATAACATGTTAGTAATCTACTTTGGGAAATGGTGAGCTGTGACTCAACCACTTTTGCTGTGTTTTAATGATATGAGCTTCTTCGGGATCATTCAGTTCCTTAAAGCACAACAGCAGCAGATGATGTCATCTAATCCAGGCATGGCCAAACTTGGCCCTCCAACTGTTTTGGGACTACAATTCCCATCATCCCTGACCACTGGTCCTAACAGCTAGGGATGATGGGAGTTGTAGTCCCAAAACAGCTGGAGGGCCAAGTTTGGCCATGCCTAATCTAATCTGTTCAATGAAATGACAGCATACAAATTGCCCTGTCATCTGACTTGGGTTTGATGACAGTTCTTTGACTAGTCCATGGCTTTAAGTCTTAGGGTTGTATCAAATGTTAGTCCTACCGAGTTATACCCATTGATATTAATGGACATGCCCTCACTTAGGACCAATAATGTAATGGGTCTGCTATGGGTATAACAGTTGGATACAAGCCATAGCATGTAGTGATCTTGCCTTCCTAATGAGGCACTTCCTCTAGTTGGTTCTCAGCGCAAACCTCCCCACAAAGCTGTATCTAATCTACCAAATGTGTTTATGGCTGAAATATTGAATGGAACCCCTGTACTGTTTTGTAACTTCTTGTTACAAAATATGAACACATTCAGAATAATATTGTTTTCTAGCAACGAGTAAGTGGAATTCCACACTCTTGCAGTCATTCAAACCATATATTGACTGGTGATGAATTTGCATGCAGTTTGCAACCACATATTCCACATTTCTGAGATCATCATACAACTAGTAAAACACGATGCAACCATATTCTGGCCAAATTATCTAGCGGTCGTATTAGTCAATTCCAAAGTCTGGTTCACCCTACTTAGTAATACATTTCTGATTATATCCTAAATTCCATGTGCCGTGATTCAGCCACAATTAGATTTCATGGTAGTTCTGCCCTCCAGATATGCTACTCCAGAGGTCTAATTGCATTTACGAGGGCCGCAGGGAGGAAGGGTTGCTGACCTAGCCTGTGAGATGATCACTGAGCTATAACTCATGGAGAGCATCTATTTTATATGCAGAAGGTCCCCAGGTTCAGTCCTCAGTATCTCCAGGCAGGGCTGAGAATGTCCTCTGCCCAAAGCAGGAGACTTCAGGATAGCAGCTGATGGCTAATGCAGTCAATACTGAGCTAGATGGACTAATGGTCTCATTTAGTATAGAACAGGCATGTCCAACAGGTAGATTGCAATCTACTTGTAGATCATGGGGAGTTGCTGGTTGATCTCTGGCCCCTCAGCGATCTCCTTACAAAAAAGCAAAACACACACACACAAAAAAAAAACCACACCCAACTACGGCTTCCTAAAAAATGCTCCACAACTTTGGGTAGATCACTGCCAGTTTTATAATACTGTGAGTAGAGTACGTCTTTGGTATAGAACAACCTTCTATGTACATCCTCCATAGCCTTCTTTGTGTGATTATAAGGTACTTTATGCTGGTTCCCCTCTCTCCATTCATATTAGCAACATGCTTGGAAAAGGCTAGTGTATTTGCATACTTATTGAGGAAAAACCTCAGGGCACCTTAGGTTGTCATTTTTCTCCCTTTTAATATAGGAGAGTAACATTTTATATACATCTTTATCCTCATCAGTAAGTCACTATCAAACTATGGCATCATAGATATAGATAGATAGATGATAGATAGATGATAGATAGATAGATAGATAGATGATAGATAGATAGATAGATAGATAGATGATAGATAGATAGATAGATGATAGATAGATAGATAGATGATAGATAGATGATTGATAGATGATTGATAGATGATAGATAGATAGATAGATAGATGATAGATAGATAGATAGATAGATAGATAGATAGATAGATAGATAGATGATAGATAGATAGATGATAGATAGATAGATAGATAGATAGATAGATAGATAGATAGAGATGATAGATAGATAGATAGATAGATAGATAGATAGATAGATAGATGATAGATAGATAGATAGATAGATAGATAGATATAGATAGATGATAGATAGATAGATGATAGATAGATAGATGATAGATAGATGATAGATAGATAGATGATAGATAGATGATAGGTAGATGATAGATAGATGATAGATAGATATAGATAGATAGATAGATAGATAGATAGATAGATAGATGATAGATAGATAGATGATAGATAGATAGATATAGATAGATAGATAGATAGATAGATAGATAGATAGATAGATAGATAGATAGATATAGATAGATGATAGATAGATAGATGATAGATAGATAGATGATAGATAGATGATAGATAGATGATAGATAGATAGATGATAGATAGATGATAGATAGATGATAGATAGATGATAGATAGATATAGATAGATAGATGATAGATAGATAGATAGATAGATGATAGATAGATAGATAGATAGATAGATAGATAGATAGATAGATGATAGATAGATAGATAGATGATAGATAGATGATAGATAGATAGATAGATAGATGATAGATAGATAGATGATAGATAGATAGATAGATAGATGATAGATAGATAGATAGATAGATAGATGATAGATAGATAGATAGATAGATGATAGATAGATAGATAGATAGAGAGAGATAGATAGATGATAGATAGATAGATAGATAGATAGATAGATAGATAGATAGATAGATAGATAGATAGATGCTAGATGCTAGATAGATGCTAGATAGATAAATGCTAGGTAGATGATAGATAGATAGATAGATAGATAGATAGATAGATAGATGATAGATATAGATAGATAGATGATAGAGATAGATAGATAGATAGATAGATAGATAGATAGATAGATAGATAGATAGATGATAGAGATAGATAGATAGATAGATAGATAGATAGATAGATGATAGATAGATAGATAGATAGATAGATAGATAGATAGATAGATAGATAGATGCTAGATAGATAGATAGATGATAGATAGATAGATAGATGATAGATAGATAGATAGATAGATAGATAGATCGATAGATAGATATGAACTACAAAAAATAAAACTAAGATTGGTAATTGACCCTCTCGGGGGAAATTCAGCCTTAAAAAAAACCTCTCCTCACGGATCAACCATAATAGAACTATCCAGTGTAAATCCTCTGTCCTACACAGGAAACTAGCAGGGATATGTATGCAGCCATATTTTTTATGTGCAGATAGTGACCAATTTGTGCAGGGATTGTGTCCCCCCCCCCCTGTGTTAGCGGGACCTGCCCCATTCTATCCTGTTCTGCCCCTGCCCCATTCTGCCCCTTTTTGGGTCACTTCCAGGTTCGGCATAATGAGCACATGTGTGGTCACACATATCAGTTGCACCTAAAACAGTCACTTCCTGTATTGGGTTTTTCCCACATTTCCCTCCGCTGATAATAATTATTATTTGATAGCTGTTGTCATCATTATTATATACAATGTTTGCTGCTTGAAGACTAGGTCTGTCTGTGTGATAAAATTCAAATTATTGCTAATCCTGCCCAAACCTCCTTCCTAAGCTCTGATTCCAAGCAGCCCTTGCCATGGAAAGTCAGCTATCAGAAGACCACTGGGAAACAGGAGACATTTTTACAAGCAGGAACAATTCTCTTCAGAAACTTGCATGTTCACAGATACCACTGCTACATCACTTTTCCTTTGGGGGCTCCCTGAAAACTCAATGAAGCTAATTCAGTTCCCCTCCAGGTGAATATGCCTGCTGCCACCTCGCCATGCACACACTTGCCATAAAATTATTCATAAGCCTTTTTGCATCATGCTGCCACCCATTCAGTATTGCAATGAAAACGCAAGCTCTTGCCACTGCTGAATCCTTTCGGAGGTGTAACTCTGTAATGTGTATCTGCTTTGTTCTGGAAGCTCCGGCATAAGCTCTGCATGAATGGAGGGTGTTTCTTCTTCCCTCTTGACCCCACGGCTTCTGGAATGGTGTTTACTGTCATCGGACAGCTGGCCTCCCTGACTCTGGCATTCAAGGGCTCTGGGTGTGCTCTGACAGCTTTCAGCCAGCTCTCCCCGGACTGGCAAAGCGCGTCGTCATGCCTGCGCTGCAGCTGTCTTTGGGATGAAGAAGCTACTTTTGGGGTGCCAGCCAGTCTGACTGCTTTGCAACAAGAGACTGCCAGGATCCACAGTAACTGTTTCGGAGAGCGGAACTTCTCCCCCCATTTTTCGTTGTTGGTGTTGCTGCTGTAAAGCAAAAAGTCACTCTGAAGTTTATTGGTGCAGTGCGCTTTCTCTCAACTGGATTTTGGCAAGTGATGAGTGCTGCTTAAAAACAGCTTATAGGAACCCAAATTAGCAGAGAAGAAGAGCCAGATATTGATCCTCTGATTAAAACTTGTTTTATTTGGACAGCGAAAAAGTAGAAAGTGTTGAGCATTCCAAATTCTCTGATAGACGCACAGGAAAGTGTCTTTGTGTCGAAGGTGTGAAATACCACCTCTGAAGAGTGCATTGACACAGCTGTGGAGTAGATCAAATTGGGCTACATTGTAACCTGACACCAAAGAACGCACAGTGAATTATTTCTCTCACTTCAATTAGCAGTGCTTATCCAATGTGAGTGTGATCACAGAGAGGCACAATACGCCTAACACTATCTTCTGGGTCTTCTATCATATTAGTTCAATCAGGACCAGTCTTAACATCAGTATGTATTGCTGATTGCTTTGTTTGCCACATTGGTATCAGGGATGGTCTTCAACCCATGTATCTGACCACATCCAGACTTGCTTAGTTTTAACACTGTATCCTTGCCCAACTGAAGTCAATCTTAAGCCACTCCAAATGTATATGGACAACTCCCATGATGGTTTGGTATATGGTCATAATCAGAGATAGCTGGTCCGTTCAGGCAAATGAGGACAATGCCCTACCAACCACAGTCAGCCCTTCAACTGCCTGACTTCTTACTTACATTCAGTCCAGCGGGTTGCCCCAGCTGCCAGCTTCCTCCTCAGTCTCAGCGTTGGCATTGCAGATCTTAGCAGGACTGGAGATAGGGGCAAAATTAGCATTAGTTGGCCCCACCTAACATTGCCTCTGTCTCCAACTAGTTTGGGCTCTCTGCTTTCTGTTCGACCAATCCCAATGGCACAGCATAGAGTTCCACAAGACAAAAGGGAGCTATATGGCTGGCTAATGGGTGGGTGGGGGTTCTGTGTTGTGAGTGCCCTAAGGACACTGCGGTAGTGGATGAGCTGGCCTGGAGGAATGAAAGGCTAGGGCTCACATGACTTGGAGAGCCACCATCCATGGGAGGAGGGAGAGAGCAACTGACTAGCACACTGGAACTGGGAAGGAATGCTCACTCTGCATGTGACCAAAGAACATGCTGTGCCTTCTCTGCAACAATAATACATTTAATAACTAACACTACACTTTCACAACACTCAAAATCTGCTGGTTGAGCAACTCCTTCACCTTGCCTAATGACAGGGCCCTGTATTTAGATCACCATTCATCTAGTATATGAATAGAATATTCATTTCCAGAAGGAGAAAAAAGAGGCAGCCACTTGCAGAATGATGTGCAGAAGCAGCAAATGCACAGGAAATGAAGGTGTGTGTTGTAGAGTGTCACTTCCTGCATCAGGGGTGGATAGAGACTGAACTGTTATCTGTAGAAGCTTACACTTACCAGGCCCTAAATTTGAGGGGCTTTGCATTGTTCAAGCATTCAGCCTAAGACAAAGACTCCCTTTTTGTACAGTAAGAGTGAAATCTTTGTATTGCCTCCAAGGGCGGAGTGTCTCTGCCTTCTTTCGCTAAGGATATTTACTTTTCCTAAAGCCCCTGGCATCCATGGGGCCTTAACAGCTGGCTCTGATAATGTGCTTTAATTGAACAGGTTTACTGTCTTTTTCTCCTCCCTGCTGAAGCAATTCTCCACATTGCATGAGTTTTGCATACCAGGAAGAAGAAGAAAAGAGAACATTTAAGAGCACGGCTAACAAGAGCAACACGTCCATTGTTTAAACAAGAAGCCAGTTGTTTTGGCATTTGTGCATGGCATTTACAGAACATTAGCCCAACATTAAG
Organism: Podarcis melisellensis; assembly: GCF_964234715.1. Taxonomy (NCBI): domain Eukaryota; kingdom Metazoa; phylum Chordata; class Lepidosauria; order Squamata; family Lacertidae; genus Podarcis; species Podarcis melisellensis. The sequence goes on along the minus strand of NC_138528.1, from coordinate 71,290,016 downwards.
GGCACTGCTTTAATCCACAGCTTGCTGTCAGGTGGTTTGGAATTAATATTGCACTTCACCCACAGTATTAGTTGTGGTATTTTTAAGGGCTTGCGACCTGGGGAGGTAAGCTAGGAAAAATGTCTTCTTGTTCTTCCGCTTTGTGGCATTTGGGGGGGGGGGGATTTTGGAAGCTTGTGGGACATTTTTTCTATAAAAACAAAAAGAGCTAATGCTGTGTAGTGATAAAAACAAAATGGTTCCGTGATGTCGGTGGAATGGGCCACACATTCTTTGTAAAGCTCCACTGATTGTGGATTAGAATATGAAAGCAAAGATAGAAGAGTAATACTAACTTCTAAGAGACTACTGTCAGTTAATCCTTTGCCTCACTGAAACCGACCAGGTTTTCAGTATGAGCTGGAGCAGAAGTATGCAGCTAGCTGTATTCCAATAACATAATTGCAGGATGTTGGGACAAAGGACTAACACACAATGAATACCTCATAACTTATGGTTACCAGACATCCCCGTTTCCCGGGGACAGTCCCTGGATTTACAAATCTGTCCTCGGACAAAATCCATCCCTGGAATGTCCCCGGATTTCATTTAATGTCCCTGGATTTATATTTTAAGTGTTGTAGATTCATTAATAGGGAATGAGTGTTGTGTGATTGGTTCAATGGCACAAGACACATCATATGGGGACTTCCGGCGAGGCAAAATGGTGGGCGCCACAGCAGCGAACAACTCCTGAAGCCAGCCAGAGACAACTGTGCTACCAGGCTGAGACTGCCACCGCCACTGCCAAAGGGGAACCGGGGATGCCCCCCTGCAACCCAAATTGAGCCGGGAGTGAGAGCACCCGGCCGACTGCCCAGCGGTGCTCCAGGCCCAGGAAGACCCCGGAGCCAACACAGGGAGGAGGAGAAGAGGAGAAGGAGAAGGAAGAGGAAGAGGAAGGAGAAAAAAGAGGGGAGCCCCGACCTTGCTGCACCACTGCCGCCACCACCGCTGAGATGGAGAGGTAGGAGAGCACTGGGAGGGCAAGGACGCGTGGCCAAGCCCAGGCCCTATCTGAGCCTACTCCAAGGCGGCTAGCACTCCAAGGGAGCAGGCTGGGGCCCAGAGGAAGGCTGAGCAACAGAGGAGACCACAGAAGAGAAGATATTACTTCTTAATTTTTTTAAAAAAAACTTTTTAAAATAACTTTTTTTTCCTCTTTTCTTTGAAAAAAATCTGGTAACCTTATTATAACTCCCAGGTGAAGGTCAAGTTATATGTTCTATGAACCTACGTGTAACTTTTCCCCAATTTCATTTTCACTAAAAGCAACTGCTAGAGGCTGCTATTTGTCAGGGCTGGTTCAGCTATAGGTCAGCACAGAGACTTAGAAATGAGCAGTAAAGTTGATTCTTTATTCAAGGAAACAGAATACAATCAGATAAACTTATGGTGAAACTGGCCCTAGCAAAGCAGTTGCCAGAACTGAATATCTGGGTCTCCCACTTTCCCTTAAGTCTCCTTCCCATCCAACTGTTTTCCCTGCAATCTTCAACTCTGTCAGGGGTTGCAGGGCTGCACTCTCTGTGCTATGTGCAAAAGTCTCTGAGTCCTTGGAGAGGGGAGGGGAGCTGAATACAGTAGGACTGGCAGGCTCCTGTGAATCTGTTACAGACTCAGTCCCCACCTCCTCCTTAGCTCCCTGTCCTGCATCTGCAGTGTTTTCTGCCTCTTCTTCCTCTCTCTCACTCAAGCCTGTTGCTTGCTCAGCACCCAACCATTCTGCATGCTACTTCATCCTCTGACCTATCTTCAATGTCCCACTACCAGCCCCCTGACTCAAAACCTTCCTCTTCTGGGGAGGAAGGAAAAAGTCAGAAGGGATGGTGGCAAACGGAAGGAGGAAGGCAGGCAGGCAAACAGACCAATGGAGGAGGAGGAGGGGAGGCGGAGCAGAGCAGACCCAAAGCTGATGACCATGAAGGCAGTTTCTTGTCCATGGTCTCTCCCAGCTTCGAAGACACCAATGTAGCCAAGGGCACAAGGGACCCTAGGTATGCCTCTGTCCTCAGCTCCCAATCTTCATTTTGAAGCATCATGGGAGAGCTATACATTTGGCTCTGAATACATGAAGTAGCTTTACTTAAAATCTATCACCGCCATCCAGCTCTGGTTACACACAGTTCATGCCCTCAACTCCTGCTTGCAGGCTTCCTGTAGGATCTGGTTAGCCACAGTATGAAACAGGATGCTTTGTTGTCTGATCTAGTAAGGCTGTCCTTACGCTCTTAACTATAAGTGTCCAAAATATGTATGTACACATGCCAGAGAAGGAGATATATGGATTATGGTTAGCTTCCCTTACCACGTGGATCTCATTCTCTGCATCAGTATTTCATCCGAATACTCAAAATGGACCAGCATATTCACACATGCAAGTCATCAAGTAATCCACATGAATGTGTGAACCAACTCTATTGGGATATGCAGACTGTGTGCCTTCCTGCTCATCACGACCTCATACAATGACTGAAGACCAAGCCCATAGCATGTGCAACTTAACAGGAATACCATTTCAGCAAAGGAAGGGTAAGTGAGAAAAATGTAGAAGCCTTTAGGCACCTAACAATCCAGGTTAGATACAAATATTTGATAATTTTGGATTCTGTAGAGAGCCCTATGCAGGCCAATCAAGATTGCAAATTGCTTATAAATAAAGAAAGCATCTGACTTAATTTTATGTAGTGCCTGCCACAATTTCACCAGCAATAGTCAACTTTAAAGTATACCTTTTGAAAGAATCAACATGTGGAAATGAAAGGTGCAATTATGAAAAATGAAATGTGGAAATGAAAGGTGCAGAATCCCTGTACTCACGGGACTTGTGCAAGAAAGCGACAACTACTGCTTGTTCCTTTTTAAAGCTAAGCCTCACACTTAAACCTCAACAGGCTGGTTGGGGGAAAACCATTTGCCTGCTTTGTGGCTACAATCCCAGGATATGTAATGAGGCTGGAGCAATGTGCAAAGTCATCCGGGTTGGTACCACCTGCTTGTTTGTTTATTCAGATGATTCTCTGACCCGATGGCCAAATTACTTCTCCCCAAGGCATCCCTACTTTGCACAAGCCCAAACATATGGCCTGTAAGAATTAACAGACTTCCCTAAATAGCCACTTCATAATGGCCTTGTGACCTGCCCCCTTCCTGTCAGCATCTCAAACGGATGGATGATTAAATGTAGTATATTGTTTGTGTACATACCACTTGCATGCTCACAGCTAAGATCCCCCCCAGTAGTGTCACTTTCATTTAATTCCTTCAGGCACATCGGTTTTCACATTTCATGGCAGGAGGTGCTATTGCCACAGCAATCAGACCTTCTTCTCTAGCTGTCACCCTCCCAGGCTAGAGCTGGAACAGAGAGACAAGAGAAAGGCTGCTTGCCACTGTGCTCATCAAAATGCTGTGGGTGTTGAAGAGAAAGGAAACCCCAGCAGTGGCTGGTGCTAAACCATCTGCACCTATGTCTGCCTCTGCACTAGCACGCCAGTATGCTAGAAATCATGGTGAGTGGAGGCATTAAGGGATCATGTTATATTTGCTGCTGCATGTTTTGGGAACATCTCCAGACCTACCATTTTCATTTGGATCTGCAAAAGTTAAAACTATTCATTCCTATGTACAGCTTCCTACAACTGGGCTCCCAGTACATTTCCGAGCACAATTCAAAGTGTTGGTGCTGACCTTTAAAGCCCTAAACGGCCTTGGTCCAGTATATCTGAAGGAGTATCTCCACCCCCATCATTTTACCCGGACACTGAGGTCCAGCGCCGAGGGCCTTCTGGCGGTTCCCTCGCTGCGAGAAGCCAAGTTACAGGGAACCAGGCAGAGGGCCTTCTCGGTAGTGGCGCCCACCCTGTGGAACGCCTTCCCACCAGATGTCAAAGAGAACAACAACTACCAGACTTTTAGAAGACATCTGAAGGCAGCCCTGTTAGGGAAGTGTGATGGCCTGGGATTCCGATTCAGAGGCTGAACCAGAGGAATCCCAGCCTGCACAGGAGTCCCCGCCTCCAGGGCCGGCTGAACTGGGGCAAGGCCTAGAGTCTGAGGAGCCTGCACCTGTGTCAGATCCTCAGGAGCAGGCACCAGGTGAAACCATTCTGGCCCCAGAGGTGCTTGAGGACAGTGTCTACAGGTGAGCCTCCCCCGGGGCCCAGTAACCCTTCGGCCTCTCCTGAACTGCAGAGGCTTAGGGCAGAGAGGCGAAGGGAACTGGTTGCTCCCAGGAGGAGTGCTCGCCTTAAGGCCAGGAGAGGCAGGGCTCCTGGGGTCCGGGACCGCCCCTGGCCTTAGAGAAGATAAAGGTCAGTCAGCCCGGTCCCAGGTTGCGGGAGCAACGTCGTTGTGGAGTACCTGCTGTTACCCGGACCTAGACCTGAACTGCCAGCGTTCCTGTTCCCGCCCGGCTCCCAGCTTCGGACCTTCCAGTGTTCCTGTTCCCTGCTTGGCTCCCTGTTTTAGACCTCGCCTCACATCTTGTGAACTCTGACTACGGTAACAGTACCTTCCCCCCGGGACCAGCACAGGAAGCTTTTAATGTTTGATGTATTACAGTATTTTAATATTTATTTGGAAACCGCCCAGAGTGGCTGGGGAAGCCCAGCCAGACGGACGGGGTATAAATTATTATTATTATTATTATTATTATTATTATTATTATTTATTAATTATTATTAAATGAGTTTAATATTGTAGTCTTTCCCCTTGCAGTGTCATACCAGACCCTGGCCCAGTCTTTGATGATGAATCCTCCAGTGAGGACCTGGTTCTCTCAATGACCAAAGACCTGGGTCAGGGGTCTGCAACCTTTAAGACAAAAAGAGCCACTTGGACCCGTTTTCGAAGAAAAAACAACTGGGAGCCGCAAAACCATTCTGACATTTAAAACAAATATATCTCCGGAGCCGCGATCTGACAGCGGGCGGGAAGGTGACGTTGGGACCGTGCGTGACTAACGCACGCACTGCCCCCATGCGACGTCACAGCCAGTACAGCACCCGCCACAGTGGGGAGTGTTGGGGCGCACATTGCACCTCCTCCCCTCGCTAGTATCCGCCCCAGAGCCGCAGCAAAGGTGTAAAAGAGCCACATGCGGCTCCGGAGCCGCGGGTTGCAGACCCCTGACCTGGGTCAATCAGGAAGAAGACCCTGGTATACCAGGAGAACCTCCACAAGGCTGCCTCCAGGGAATGTCCAGGAAGGACCCTTGGGGTGTGGTCCAGATGAGCCCCCAGCTGAGTCAGGGTAGGATGTTGGGTCATCTCCTAGTCCTCAAGAAACTCAGTGCCAGAAAGTCCAAGCCAAGGTAGCTGGTTGATGACAGAGTACACAACTAACAGTCCAAGGTCACTATTTGACTCTAGGCTCACCGATAGTAATGACATTTATCAAGAGAAAGAGCTGGTCTTCAACTTGGTCTGGGAGGCCAGGATATATCAGCTTCCAGCCTTTGCTTGAACAATGTATGAGATTCAGTTCCCTACTCATGAAGGATGTCTTCCCTGCTTCCTACCAGACCTGCTTTCTTTTCCAGTCCCTAGATACCTTCTTATTTATGCTGCTTATGTTTTGACTCAAATGGGATCTCTTGTGCTTAACTTTGGTTTGACCTTGACCTTGTTTCCTGGATGCCTCTTGATACCACTTGGTGGGTAACCGTAAGCCTGCAATGAATTCCAACTGACTCGGCCAGAGCAGAACACGGAGACCCATTTAAAAACTTATCATGCTTTCAACACATCTGCTTCCGAGTCACATTAATAGAAATGAGCATCATTCTCAACATCTCTCAACTTCTTTAACATCAGTCTATCTGTATTCTTGTAATATGCTACACCTTTATGGCAAACCACCTTTATTTTCATATTAAACCCATTTATTCCAAAACAGCAGCTGCCTACTTATGAGGACTGCAGGTAAGCCCCTCATTTGGGGGACCGACTGAAAGGAGAACAAGCACACATTTGTGCCCGCCCTCTAAGAGCCTTCAGAAATACCAGCTGGTGCAATAGCATATCAATAAGACAGAAAAACAAATTCACCAAACATTTAATACACTTTAGTACAAACTCAACACGATCTTGCTGATGCCCTATAGATGGGCTAGGTGTGAAGCTATTCAGAAAAGGCATTTTCCCTGGTCTCTCTCCAGTTTTACAATTCTTTTTAGTTGGATACCAAGAAAACGCAACCTCTTAGGTAAGTAACACAAGATATTTGTTTTGAACATGGGACAGGGAAGCCTTTTACTGCAGTACACAACATTTCATCTGTTTTGGATGGGCTAGGGTAGGACAGAGCAAATAAAAAATATATAAATAAGGAAACAACACTCCCTTCAAGACTTTGAATTTCAAAAAGCCACCTGTCATGAACTCCTGCTTAGGGAGTACCCACCCAATTCTAGGACTTGTTCTAAGCAGCCTGGGAAAATGAAAGAAGCCTCATTCTTAGGTTGTCCCTGCTTCTCTCTACACTCTACATGTGCTGCGATTACTCAGCTAGGTATATCAGAACAGTACTGCCAAGAATAGTTTTATAAATATGTTTGTGTTTCTGTTATGAAAATCGTGCATCTCCACTGATCAAGGACGTCACTGGAAAAAACTTTGCAACAAATTTTAGAAATACTCTAATGGGAAACAAATTGTTTTGGAGCTGTGTTGTGCCTGGTAGAAGGGCTATTTTAGAATAGCTTTAAGATAAACAAGTGGATTTGTCCTTTTTAGAGCTCAGAAAGTAGGCACATTTTCCAACCACTCAAAAGTGTAGGCACAGTGTGTGGCCCTCCAGATGTTGTGACTCCAACTCCCATCAATCTCAGCCAGCAAGGCTACTGGATGATGGAAAGCCATGGATGATGGAAGTTGTGGTCCAACAACATATGAAGGGCACAGGTTCAACGTCTCACAAGTTCTCCTCTCCATCATGTTACTGGTTGTGCTCACAGGAGGGAGTGGAGGCAAGAGAAGGAGACAAGCAGATGGCGTCAAACAGGCCACACTGTTTGTGGATACAGCTTGCAGAAAGTAATGGCATAGATGCATGCCAATATGTCCTGACCCATATTCAGACAACCTGTTGTATGAAATGCATCAGCCAGTTCACCTGATGGGAGCGATTTCTGGAAGGAGGACAATGTAGGCCACCCCATGACTGAGCTGTTCACATGACCTACATCCTTGCCCTGACAACTTGCACACTATTCCCTGAGCTGCTGCATTACCCAAGGCCCTGATGGGGTGTCTGCCCCACTCTGTTCCTACCCAATAGCACTGGGATATATAGAGCAACATAGATTTTGGCATGAACTATTGTGGTAGCCCCCAAAGGAAAGGGAAGAATTGCTATGAGATAAGAGAAAAAGGTTGGCCCTCAGGTGGTCAGTTGGGCCCCTGGGTAAAATTATTTCTGACCTCTGTTGACTGAGAGCTAACACAAAGTCCATAGCAATGTATAATGATAGGAACAGATGTGCAATGTTGAGAGAATCAAATCTAGAGGGTGGGAAGGCAGGCAAGGAGACAACCAGCTGGCTCCCAGCCAGGTTTCCCATTAAATAAGCCATGTGCAGGCCATGAAGGAAACATTTCTCTTCTGGTTCACCCAGTTGGGTCTTATTCCCTAGCCCACCAGTGGACAGGGAGGGAGGAATAAGTCAGCATGGGCCTGGTGAAGGAGTCAGTCTTGTGTGCCACCCTGACCCAGCAACTCAGTGTTCTACTTGGTTGCCCTACTGTGAAGCACAAAAGAGGGATCTCCACAAACAAGGGTCCAGGGCTACTCAGGGTCATCCAGTGAAAGTAACTGACTGGAGACTGAGAACAGAGAAAAGGCAGAACTTCTTTATACTGCACTTCACATATTTCTGGAAACAAATTAAATAATTATATAATTACCGGTAGTTGCACAAACCATATGTTGAATATAATTTATGGAAATATCTGTGTACAGTGGTACTTTGGTTTACAAACTTAATCAGTTCCGGAAGTCCATTCTTAAACCAAGGTGTGCTTTCCCATAGCAGCAGGGGGACTCAATTTACAAATGGAACACACTCAACAGGAAGCGGAACATGGTCTGCTTCCAAGGCAAAGTTCACAAACCAAAACACCTACTTCTGGGTTTGCAGCATTCTTAATCTAAGTTGTTCGTAAATTAAGCTGATCTTAAACCAAGGTACCACGATATATGTAACTCATATATATGTTTTAATGGTTAGTTGACAGGAATAAATATTTGATATTATATTATATATATATTTGTGTTTGTGTGCATGTATGCATACATTTGTGTTTCTAGAAAACAAATGTTGCTCCCACTATTTTCTGCAATTCTTTTAAACGTTATAAAACTGTTATCTTATACACACATACTTCAGTCTTTCATAATATCATTTTGTTTTCCATATTACCAGTGATAAACATTGTAATATTTCATTCTGTATTCTCTATGCTCTTTTGGAGGATGAGACTGTTATATGCACTGGTACATTTTCAAGATGGTAAAATGAAATTGGAAGATTAACTGAGATAAACTGACATGTGGCCCATGTTTTTTCAGAAGTTCCACTGTGTCCAATGGGGCTTACTCCCAAGTAAGTGCTAAAAATTTCAGCCTAAAATGCAAATGCATTTTATTTACCTTAAGGATGTTTGCTTTAAAAAAACAACCTTAGAGCTTTATTTTATAAATGTATCCTTGAGTTTTATCCTTAAAAATGGCTTTTAAAAAAATCAGATTTGGCAAAGAAAGTGTTCTTATTTTTGTGGCAGGGATCACAATTGATCCATCATTGCAACATTCCCATGGAAAGGCATTACATCGGTTTTTGGGCAGAGTATCAAACATTTACTCCTAAATGGAAAGTAGAAGAGAGCTTATAAAATAATTCATCTTTTCCCCCAGTAGCTGTAGCAATTGTGTGTGTGTTTTCTTACATGATCCTAAAGAAGAAAAATGTACTAAGAACAAAAGTTTTAAAATTAAAACTGATTTTGATTACTTCTCCCTCTTTCTTTTCTGATTTTTTCACTACTGCTGCCTATACTTTTATTTCCTTCATCAATCTTGTACTTAGTTACAGATGGAAAATATTAGCTCTGGTTTACAAAACATGGCTGAGTTTCCTTTAACACAGCACAGGTTGGGCAAATCTGTCATTTGAGCTGGGCTTCTATTCTGCAGCCAATTTTGTAATCTACTAGCAATGTGATCCTGAGCAAGGAATCTCGGGTTAGCAGCCAAGCTTGGAAAATCCCTATTTAGCACAATTGCTGCCAAAATGATCTCACTTTATATTTGCAGTCTTCATTTCGGGTTTGATGAAACTCCTAAAGTATACATAGTGACAATACTTGTTTTTGTGTTCACCTGTAATGTTTGTAAGATAGAGTTAGAGTGTGGTTTAGAAGAGATTTTGTAATGTCCAGTTTGCTTACGATTTGAATTGATTTACAGTTTTTTCTACCACAAAAGATGCAGTTAAGACAGTGGTTCTCAAATTTTTTTCCTCTGGGCCATACTTTCAGAATAAAAATTTGCTCGCACCACACCAAAATTTTTATTGATCAAATACTTTGGCAAACAAAGAGAAACATCTCCTAGCAGTGTTTGATTTGTAACATAGAACACAACTACTTTATAATATGATCCTGGGACATCCAGAATGTATAAAACAGTACAATTACGTAAGAACACAAATCATTCCCAAAATATAATTATAAACGAGCCTCTTAAATATGCATGCAAACTCAGTGAGAGCTTTGCCAGGTGATCTCATTAAAATTAGGTCTAATTTGAAACAAACTCATCTCCTCATTAACACAAACTAGCCTTTCACTTTTCTGATCTTTCATATTTGTCAGAGTTGGAAATCCCTTGAATGCAGTGAATACTGTTACTGCATACCACACTGAATCTTTTTTTTAATTGTCATTGACTCTTCCCACATTTGCCATCCTCTCCTGCCACACCAGGATGGCACACCACACCCACTGAAAACCACTGAATTAAGATATATGAAGCTTTTTCAAACCAAATCAGACAAGTAGTCTATTACTACTATACTACTACTACTACTACTACTATTTTAAATGTTTAGTCCATTGCTATATAAAGGCACTAAGCAACTCACACTATATTTGAGAGCATAAAATAAAATCAGGAAAAAAATGCCATTCAATTAAAATTAAAAAAAAAATCCCTAGAACAGACCCAATAAAACAGAAGCAAAAATTTCATCAACAAAAATGTACCATCAATACAAAATTGTCATAATCTGTCAAATGCCTGTGAGAAAAAATTAGTTTTTACCAGACAATGCAAAGGTGTTAATGATGACACCAGGCAGACCTCTCCCTTGTTGTCATCCTGGGATTGGAAAAGTATAGGCAGCCAGTGCAGCTGTGCTAAAATCAGTGTTATATAAACAGTTTGCCTCAAGTGTGCCAGCAACCCAGTGGATGTATTCTGCACTAGTTGCTGTTCTGTACAATCTTCAAAGGCAGTCCCATGTAAAGCACTTTACAGTAATTCAGTATTGATGTTACCAGAGCATAGATTACTAGACCCAGATTATCATTGCTAGTTGGGCCTCTAGCAGTGGATCCAGGAGGAAACTATAGATGTGCTTTTTCAGAAGAAGCACAAACCCATATAGAGAAGGTTGCACACCACTCTGTCTATCTTAATATTATCTACCCAACTGGCAGAAACTCTCCAATATCTCAGACAGAGACCTTTATTAATCAAGCTATCCAGGGTCCTTTGAATGGTCCCTCCACTTGCAAACAGATATCACGAACTGGCAGGACCAGGGGTGTGGGATGTAATCCATTGGTGCAGTCAAATGCAACATTCCTTATTTCCCTAGAGTGGGCACAGGCAGGGGGACATCCTGTCAGTATAACTTCCTGTTCCACTGCTCTGGAGCTTCCTCCCCCTGCATGTGATCTGGGAGATGGGCTTGGCCCTAGCTGACTCCTTTAAAAAGCTGAGTCACACAGCTATTTTCTTCACTTGCAGTTTTGTCTTGTTCTCTCTTTTGTTGCCATGCTGCTCTCCTGCAGCCATTTTGTTCTATTGTAATTTTGCTGTCTGCTGGCTCTCAGCCAGCAGCACATGAGTTCAGTCTCCATGTAAGATTAACTCACATTCTTTATGTAACTACCAAGTAAAGTCTGCCTTTCAGGGATCAAATCGTGAACTGAAATGTGAGTAAACTTTTTGCTACTTTACTCAGAAAGACTCTCGTGTCTTTATTCTTTTAAGGGGGATCAAAGGGGACACCAGGAAATAATCTTAACTAAGAGATTCAAACGAATCTGCAAACTAGCTTCCAGGTATACTGAGGGGAATCTGCTCTGCTACATCACTCACTAGCGTGAGTGAGGGAAGGATAATACTTATTCACTATATCCTTCCCTACTATCCATAACGTTCCCACAAGGGGGAGGAGAAAGAGGATTCCTGCAAGAGGTGTAGCTGTGACTGGCGCACACCAGAGCAAGCTGGGGGTGGAGGAAGAGAGGTTAGGGGCATAGAATGTACCCACCAGACAGCAGAGGATGGTGAAAGGACGGAGGTCAGTGCCCAGGAACCAGAGGAGCAGGACCCATCTCCAGAGCCAGAGGGGCCCCCTCCACAAACACAGTGAGCTCTGAGGCATAGGGAGCAAAGAGAGGTACACTCTGGCCAGGTGGGGCTCATTAGCTTGGGGAGGAAGTGTGTGATTCCTCAGCTGGAGCAGGCTCAGAACAGGTGGGAGTCACATTCCTCATCATACCCAGATGCTGCAGTCAACATGCCAGGTATAAAAGGGAAGCAGAGCTGAGGTGCTGTGTCTTTTCCATTTCCCAAGTGGATGGACCTTGGCTTGGATTTTCCAGGAACTCTATGATACTGTGCTTTTTGAGGGACTGTATACACCAGTGGGGACTTGCCACCAGGTATGCCAGGGGTTCAGAACACCAGATGGTGATCCAACCACATGCTGACTACAAACTGTTATCTTTACATTTGAAGCTCCAGTGTGACTCTCTACTTGTTCGATACCTTTTTGCATTATTTTAAAACAAATCTTTAGAATTGTGTTGGCTATATTGTCCACCAATTCTTGGTACATTGTGGTGCAGTTTCCACTTTGGTGGGAAAGTATTTAAGAAGATCAGGTACAGCAGAACAGAAATCTGCTTGCATGCCCCGCATCTTCCAATACAGGGATCCCCACTGAGGATGCTGTGCCCAACTCCCCAAAGTCCTCAAATTCTAGAGTTAACACTGTTTTTAACACACACACACACACACACACACACACACACACACACACATATATACATATCTAAAGTTGCAGAGTTTTGGCTCAAATTTGAATTATCTAATATATACTTGTAGAGTGATATTATTCCCCCCAGCCAAATTAATTTAGGGATTGAGAATTCTGTCCAATGCGCAACTTTTGACTAAATATGCTTTGTACCAATTTGTTTCCATCCGTCTATGGTTTTTGCTAAACAAATGGACCACGGTTTTGTTTGCTTTTGGTTGCTTTGTTTGGAATTCCATATGCTCTGCAGGTGTGAAAGGGCCCCCGTGGCTTTATTTCTCTATGTGGTGTACATTTCAGTATTAAAGCTGTGCTAATTACACAGGCATAAATTACATTTTTGCCTGATTCATTTTTTTAACTGCTTTGGTTTTATGTAACATTGTTACTGCTGACATTTTAGACGTTCAGGTTTAGGGGTTGGTTGGGTGTGTGTGTTTTAAAAAAGGAAAATGTTACAAGTCCTTTCCCCTGCAATTGATTATGCAGACAATCCCACATTATATGCAATCTATTTCTCAAAGACTAGCAGGGGGTGAACTAATATGCTACAATTAGCAATCTGGGAAAACACCACAAACCAGACACCTTAAGGTTTGTTCAAAGCAGAACTTTAGCTCTAATGCATTTGTCTGACTCATGAACATAGGTACCAATTCAACTAAATATACAAAAATAAAAAATACCCTTGTCAGATTTTGTTGCTGCCCTGGCTCCTTGTACAGGTGTTAGGTTCATAATTCTGCAGCCTTTTATTTTGACCAGCAAGTGTGCTTTGATCTTTTAATTATTGTTAGTGATCGTATGCTACTTTGTATGGTTTTACACTTCTTTTTGTGCTGGTATATTTTTTAAATTAAATGTTTTAGTTTGTTACATTTGTATCCTATTGATTTTTAAATTTGTGAAAGACATAGAGGACATGGTTAATTGGGTAGTACAGATTATAAATGCAAGAACCATATTAGTTAGCTTTCCTGTCAGATTGAAGCTGCTTTGAGGGGGGAAAGCATTGAACAGCAGTATTCCTGGCAAATAGAAGGGGAAGAAATGGAGGCAGTGAGAGATTTTACTTTCTTGGGCTCCATGATCACTGCAGACGAAGAGTCGGACACGACTAAACGACTAAACAACAACAAATTTCTTAAGGAACCACAGGATCCTTGCATCCTGGGTAAATTTGTGTGTACACAGATTTAAAAGTCAGTGGCATAAATGTACTGGAGCCAGAGCAAATGGTAATGTGTACACAGTCCTAGTTCCAGCTGGTTCTGTAAAAACTCAACTTCAGTAGTACTATGCTGAATGCTTGAAACGGAGACCTGTTCACCAGTGAAGATCCCATGCTGTAGTTCCTGTTAACTGAAATAATTGATGAGTGTGCATTTCCTTCCTGGCTGAAATTACTACTAGGATGAAAGGTGTGTGAGCCACACTAGCAGATGGAGTCTTGCTTGAGCTTCCTATTGGCTGAAAGCTGCAGAGACCAAAAGGAGCTACAGGAGCCACTTTGCAGCCATCTGCTGGTTGGAATATAAATTTACTGCTTGCTACCAGTTGGCTGAAGTATTTGCAACACATCCAAACTCAAGGCTGCATCACCTCTTGAAAATGTATGTTGAAACACTCTCACGCATTGTGTAGAACCTATTTCTTCAGCCAGTGGGTCAGGACGCACAGGTGAATTGCGAGGTCATACTAGTGGGTCACAACAAAGCTGGCCAGACCAAAGGAGTACTGCATGCATGTCCTGACTAGGATGTATTCTTCTGAGAAGATGCTCATTTTATCAATGTCCACAAGTGCTGCAGGAGAAAGATGAGAGCCATATTTTAAAATACGATACATATTTTTGGCCAACCAGATGCTCTTGTCTTTCTCCTGTCACATTGCAGGACTAGTTTTCATTTAGTGGTAATGCTGAGGTAACACTGTGTATATTGCTCTGAGATCTACTATTTTGGATTAAAGTGCATAATTAGCACTATTAAGCATAAATCAAATGTAAAAATGGGTCCCACAACACGGTTTGCCAGTCAAAGGTGGGTCTCAGACCTCTACCAGTTGAAGGACTCTGGCGTAGAACATGCAAAGGACCCCTCCTCACTGATGGCATCAATGAAGTGAGGTCAGTTTTCTTTGTGCCAAGGAATCTAGACATTGTGAGGAGGTGGATACTTTTGAACTTAGAGATTTTATTTTTTAAACTTTGTATTGTCTCCTGAGAAATCTCTATGTGGGACAAGAAGCTACAGTTAGAACTGGATATGGAACAACTGATTGGTTCAAAATTGGGAAAGGAGTACCACAAGGCTGTTTATTGTCTCCCTGTTTATTTAACTTATGTGCAAAATTCATCATGCGAAAGGCTGGGCTGGATGAATCCCTAGCTGGAATCAAGATCGCCGGAAGAAATATCAACAACCTCAGGTATGCTGATGACACAAACTTGATGGTAGAAAGTGAGGAGGAATTAAAGAAACTTTTAATGAGGGTGAAAGAGGAGAGAGCAAAATATGGTATGAAGCTCAACATCAAAAAAACGAAGACCATGGCCTCTGGTCGCATCACCTCCTGGCAAATAGAAGGGGAAGAAATGGAGGCAGTGAGAGATTTTACTCTCTTGGATTCCATGATCACTGCAGATGGTGAGAGCAGTCATGAAATCAAAAGACGCCTGCTTCTTGAGAGAAAAGCAATGACAAACTTAGACAGCATCTTAAAAAGCAGAGACATCACCTTGCTGACAAAGGTCTGTATAGTTAAAGCTATGGTTTTCCCAGTAGTGATGTATGGAAGTGAGAGCTGGACCATAAAGAAGGCTGATCGCCGAAGCATTGATGCTTTTGAATTATGGTGCTGGAGGAAACTCTTGAGAGTCCCATGGACTGCAAGAAGATCAAACATATCCACTCTTAAGGAAATCAGCCCTGAGTGCTCACTGGAAGGACAGATCGTGAAGCTGAGGCTCCAATACTTTGGCCACCTCATGAGAAGAGAAGACTCCCTGGAAAAGACCCTGATGTTGGGAAAGATGGAGGGCACAAGGAGAAGGGGGGCAACAGAGGACGAGATGGTTGGACAGTGTTCTCAAAGCTACCAGCATGAGTTTGACCAAGGTGCGGGAGGCAGTGGAAGACGGGCATAGTTGCTGGCTACATGTGTGCAGCATGTCAGGGGAAGGAATATAAACGGGGGGGGGGAGGGTTGGGTGGTCCCCTGCTGTGGCAACTACTCCATAGAGCACAGACTTGGGAACCGCTGCCTAGATGCTAAATTGGTGTGCATAGGTATCCAGAGTTGTAGAAACGACTGTGTTATCTCTGACACCAAAAAGTTAATTGTGCCGTGTGCATTCCTTTGGCTGGGAAGTGCCCTTGACGGGGGAACATAGATGCTGAACCCAGCCCTGAGCGCTGATCCACTGATCAATCAGCACTTGATGATTTTCAGACAAATGGGTGAACTGATGGGTCCCCCAAAAAATTGTGTTCAAGTTGAGACTGAATCATATCAGATTGTAGAGAAAAAGTCATTAGAATTAAAATGTGAAGGGCATTACAGTATGGCTATAATGGCCCCCTCTCCTTGAGTTGCATCTGATTAATAATACTTTCAGGATTAACTAATTAACCCAATGTTTCAATCCCAAAGTTTATTTTATTTTTAGCTATGTACCAAGCACAACAGATATTATAGTATATGATTATAAACTTAGAGAGAGACTTAATTAAGTCCCTAACAGCACCATCTTCTGCATGCCTATTCAGAATTAAAGTGCACTGAGTTCAGTGGGACTTATTCTTTACCTAGTGCGCTTAGGATTGCACTCTTAGTGGCATATGTAATCCCCTGGATTGCTTAGTAGCACATTCATTAATACTTGGGCGTATGAGTTTCCAACGGAGTGTGCACCCAGCCTTCAGCATCCTATGAAGCTGTTTTAAAGGCCATGCAAATATATCTCATTTATTTCATAAAATACTACATATCCAGGAGGGAGCCTGAGTACTTAAACACCACTCTTATGCTCCCTTGCTGCAGCCGATAAAATGTCCCTTATCCTGCCAGTCAGCCCATGATTTACTGGATGTCAGCAACATACATCTAGTCCATTGGTAAACCTGAACTGATCACTTTATGGGTGAGGGGTAAATCCCAAGCTGCAAGCCATCAGCAACTGTCAACCATCTCAACAAATCATGCAGACATCTGTGGCTTATCAAACAAGAAGCATCCCCCCCCCACCCGCTACATTAATCTCTACTAGTCCAGCCCCAGCTTTCATTTCAAAAGGCTTGGCATTATATCTTCTGCAGAAAAAGTTGCCTGATTTCGTGAGCTGCAGCTGGTTCTGAGGACGGTCTTTGAAATCCGAGTATGTCACAAAAGATATTGCCATGCTTGCTGCAAGCAGCTTGCAAAGTGAGGGACGCTGCTAATTACTGGAACGGGGGGAGGGGGCGCTTCTCCCTGGGTCTTTTAGATGAGTCGGACCAGGAGGGTTTCCCACCCACCCCCATCATCATCTTCCTTTCTTTTCATTACCAACTCAAGGAAGTTGCTTTAAGTGGCCATTAAAGGGTTTGATATGGGAGCAGTGCACACGTGCCAACCACCCTTCACTCTTCCATTTGCTGTCAAGGTTGTGAATTGATGACATGATTGGGTGCTAAGGGATCCCTTGCTTTGTCTCCGAGGATGTCATATCAGCAGTGGGGCAGGCATGATGTCAAGTGGGAAGAATACCAACTGCCCAAACCTTTGCACGTTTACTTGGAAGCAGTTCTCACTGAGTTCAGTAGGACTTGCTCTCAAAGTTTGTACAGAAGTGTCTGACCCTCTTTATTTTGGAAGACTGAAGGGACACCATAGGGGTCAACTCCTAGGGGCTGAGGAGTCTTTGGCCCCCCGCCCCATAAAATATTGGAGGGCACCCCTGAGGGCACTGGAGTGCTGCAATGTATCCTCACTGTCCATGTGGAAATTCTTGACCTGCTACTACCATTGTCTATATTAAGTGAGACAAAGTTTGACTCATGAAGTTTAGGCCCTCCTTAGGAAATAAAAAGGGGGTGCAAGGCAGCAGCAATGCTAACTTAGAGACTAATTGTGAGTTGTCAGTCTTTATTTTGTCCGCAAGGATCTCGGGCCTGTTTTCTACACTGATTTCTGATGTGGCAAAGTTTCTGTGTACGTTCTACTACATCAGTTATATGTGGTGAACATTTAATTATCCAAACATATGGTATATCTCACTCTTCAGATTCCCAAAATCTAACAACAGGTTTAAGCAACAACAAAATCCAGCAGCAATTTTTCTCCCCGCTTAGAAAGACCCAGTGAAACTAACCTGGTGGGTCTCCCACGGTTGCCATTTCCCTTGCTCACACCCTTTTGAAAACAGGACTCAGAAGAATCCACTCAGTAGTAGAATCTGCTCTGTTGATGGTGAGGATTGTGATTCCAACTGCAGTGCTCAACACACCAGGGAGTTTCCCTCACTAAACACCAGATGCATAGGACTGTGCAGCATGTTGAAAGAGATGGTCAAGTTGCTGGTAGCAGGGCCAAGGAGCTGTTGCTTCCCACAAAGGCCGTCCATAAAGGCAACATGCACAGGAAGCCCACTATTGATTAATATAGATCAAGGAGCTTTTTTAAAAAAACAAAACCCAGAGGAGGTAAAGACTGAAACAAAGCATGACCCACTCCACTGTATGTGTCCCACACCTACATAGGACCTTGACACTCTTTTTCCTCTGCCTATGCCACTGCAACAGCATTCCCTATACCATCCCACCACCCAATTCTGGGATGTGGGTGGCACTGTGGTCTAAACCACTGAGCCTCTTGGACTTGCCAATCAGAAGGTCAGCAGTTCAAATCCCCGCAATCGGGTGAGCTCCCATTGCTCTGTTCCAGCTCCTGCCAACCTAGCAGTTCGAAAGCATGCCAGTGCAAGTAGATAAATAGGTACTGCTGTGGCGGGGAGGTAAACAGCATTTTCCATGTGCTCTGGTTTCTGTCACGGTGTTCTATTGTGCCAGAAGCAGTTTAGTCATGCTGGCCAGGTGACCCAGAAAGCTGTCTGTGGACAAATGCCGGCTCCCTCAGCCTGAAAGTGAGATGTGCACCACAACCCCATAGTCACCTTTGACTGGGCTTAACCATCCAGGGGTCCTTTACCTTTACCTTTACCCACCCACCACCCAAGCAACACTTTGCCATGATTTTATAAAAATGCAGATCATTGGACAAAGTATTCTAAAGCACCCTATTTTACAAAAGTTTTCTGTTTCCCTTGTTTGCTTGTTTTAATCTTCGTGCCACTACTTTGCACACAACCATCAGGATTTAATTTTAGCCATTTCCTTATGAATCAAGGTTTTTTTTTTAAAAAAATGGAGTATCAAATGGATATCATTAGAACAGGTGATGTGCTTTAATGTTAAAGGCTTCATTACAGTCATCTAGTATGGAGAAGTTTTTTTTCCTTTGAGAAGGGCATTTATGGCTATCTACTTTCAGTTAATGACATCTGCTGATTGGGTGGTGGGGGACACAAGCATGAAAAGACTCCTCTAGATTATTCAGGAACTACAGGCTATTGTCCTTTACAAAGAATAAAATTGGCAATAATCAGAAGAGATGAACAAAAAATCCTAATTGTGTTTATAGTTCAGTCCCCTCTTCCAAGCTTACTCCAGCTGTCTCAAGGCAGAATGATATAAAACACATAACTCCATTGTACTTGGTAAGAGAGTCTCCATATGCTTTCATATCACATTTTAAATGTCACAATATATTTATGTCTACTGCACACATGCCATGAATGGGTTAGAAGGTATGTTTAAGATCAGAATACATATGCAGTCCATCACAGAACTAATTCCTTTTTGTCACACTCGCAAGTTATGTCAGATACTAACTTATCAGTGTCAGCCATGGTCATTTTCCGTATGTAGTACAGTGAGACTGTAGACTAGAGAAGACTGATTCTGATATATAGTTAAGCCCCCCGCCCCCAGTGCTGGATGATGGCAGTTTTTAAAAATGGCAGTGCTGGATGATAGACAGTTTTTAAAAATTATTTTCTGGACTTCCGGCAAGGCAAGATGGTGAGCCTCTTATAAAACAACCTCAATAAAATAACCAGTAAACAGGCTATAATCTGACACACAGCATAATGGTGGCGCCAGACTGTGCCAATACCCATATCCTTATCCTAACACCCCAACAAAGCAACAATGTTGGTAACTATACTGACAACATTGTTTATAAACCTTGGACCCAACACAAGTGCCACAATGGTGCTTGACACCCTCTCACTGACCCTCCCCTATCGCAAGCAAAAGGGAGGAAGGCCTGTTTCTAAACAAGGCCCTCCATGTCAGCTGAGACCTAGGACCAACTGACTGGAAGCCAAATGGTCCAAAATATCCACAACAAACACCTATATCGCTACATATAGGCTACCTTCTGTAATCCACTCCCCAACCAAACTCCAACTCTAATCTCCCTCTTCCCCTGCCCATCATACTTTAGGTCAGCGCAACACACTAGGTTTGATAGACAATATAAGGCGAGAGAGATGGTACAACCCAGACAGGTTGACAGGAAATTGTCCTATAAAGTAGACATGCAGAATGGCTAGCTTAAAAGCAATCACACGAAACCCTATCAAAAGAAAATGCATCACATCGTACATAAACACCATAAAACCACACATAGCCTTCCTACAGGAAATACATAATCCATCCAAAGGAAGCAAACTCCTAAGAGTACCCTGCTTCAATCAACTAGGGGTTGCATCTAGCTCAGGAAAGGCTCACAGAGTTGCCATAATACTGAGCAGAGAGCTGAATTTTAAAGCTAAAGCACAAAAATTCATTTTTGCCAAAGGGATGCTAGAAGGCAAAACTAAACTAACAAGTGGCCCCAAATATGCCCCAAACTCAAAACAACTAGAGTTCATCCAGAAAATACTAAACAAATTCCTCTCCTTCTCTGAAGGGGAAGCAATCCTGGGAGGTGACCTCAACCTAAATATGAGACGCATCTCCCTGAAAGACATCCATCCCACAACCCCATGGGACACCTTCCTCCGAGGAAAACCCCAAACAATTAGAGACAAACTTACAAACTGCTAAAAATACTAAAAAACAGAGGCCTTTATGACATATGGGGTAAAAAAATGTGGGAGACACCAACCACACATTCCAATCCGAGCGCCATGGCACAATGTCCAACCCCATGGATAAGTCAACGAATACAGTGGTACCTCTGGTTACAAACTTAATTCGTTCTGGAGGGCCGTTCTTAACCTGAAACCGTTTTTAACCTGAGGTACCACTTTAGCTAATGGGGCCTCCTGCTGCCACCGCGCCACTGCGGTGCAATTTCTGTTCTCATCCTGAAGCAAAGTTCTTAACCTGAGGTACTACTTCCAGGTTAGCGGAGTCTGTAACCCGAGGTGTTTGTAACCTGAGTACCACTGTATTAGCAAGTTTCTAGGAGTGTTCTAGAGCCAGTCTATTTGTGTTAAGCCTTAAAATAGGAGAGGAAACATGAACCACCCCAACATGGTTTTTTAGTCCCATCCTAACCACAAATAAATTAATCAGGGAGAGTCTCACAAAACCTATCCAGAACTACTTCAAAGAATTTGACGTAGACAATATTACAACTCCACTCCTTGGGACACAATGAAAGCAGTTACCAGAGGAGACTGCACAAAAGAGAAACCATTCCTAAAAAACAAACCTCAAAAATTAGCAAAACAGAAAAGATATCACAGCCTTCTCATCACACTACAAACAAACAGGAGCTAAAAGACTCCCTATACTGATAGAACAAAAAAGAAAGGTAATTGACTGCATATAACCGTATACAGCATATAACACTAATGTCTCACAACAAATGTAACTGATCTGTAGAAAACACAACCTGAAGAAAGATACCACGCATGTGCTTTTGTAAAGAAGGAAAATCTTTAATATTATATATATATATATATATATATATATATATATATATATATATATATATATATATATATATTCTTACACTTATATTCTGCTTTTATTTATTTAATCCACATTTTCATGAAAATATATCAAGACAATATATAAGTATAAAATAATAAAAAAAATTCATAAAAACATCACTGAAACATCAACAAATATTGTTGGGATTAAAAGGGGAAAGTTCTTCTGAGTCTTCTCTTCCCCTCACAGAGTTAAAATGCTCAAAATAATTTAACACTCAACCCCTCTTCGTATTGTACTCTGAGAATTGTAGCCCTAAGTGGGGTAGGGAATAGGGATCTCCTAACAACCCTCAGCATGCTTAATAAACCACAGCTCTCAGAATACTCTAGGCCAGGAAGCAATGACTGATTAAAGTGGCATCATAGCACTTTTAATGTACGGCATGAATGTGGCCTAACTGTAGATAAAGTCACCCATTTTAAGAGGATTTGCATGACTGCTGTACCATATCCCCAGTCTATCTAGCTTGCCAGGGTCTCAGCAGGAAGGTCTTCCACAGAATATTCCACTTGGTTCAACTGGAGATGCCAGGGTCAGATTAGGATCTGCACATACAATACATGTGCTCTATCACTCATCTGTATTGTTTCCCTGATTACGGCTCCTAGACACAGAGCTGGTTAGTTTATTTATTGTATTAAGCAGAATGAAAGATGGTACATGTGCATTCTGACTTCATGTTTTCTGCAGAAAACTAAGATAGGAATAATTGTATTTATTGTAGAAGTAGAAAATATATATATATTGTTGGGAGCCGCCCAGAGTGGGGAAACCCAGCCAGATGAGTGGTGTATAAGTAATAAATTATTTCTATTCTATTCTATTCTATTCTATCCTTCTACAATAAATACAATAATAAATCTACTCATAAAATAAATACATAATTTATTTTATCATAAAAACACATGGATCCACAGTGGGGGGAAACAGTACTATGAAATTTAAAATGACCATTGATAGTCACTAAACCTCATAAATATCTATAACCTTCACTATTCAAAGCTTGCAACCAAATTAGTCCCACTTGTTTGTCCATATCTGGTCCACTTTTTTTTTTTATCAGTGCAACCCATTACTTTAACTGGAACTTCCTGCCTTCTTTCACTGATAATTAATGAGTTTAAGACAACTAAACACAGACAAAACATTGACTCTCCCACGACAATACAGCTGGAACTTCTGGATCTTTCCAGTGCTGGGCAATTCAAATTCTGGCTGCATAGGCAGGTAGATTATTTAACATTTGAAAGAGAGAAAGTGATTCAAACTATTTGACCAGCTAATGTTAACACTCTTAATCCTAAAGTGACAGTGGCCATGGGAGTTCCAATTCATGCCCATGCCACTACAATTGCAAGCAATTCCTGGTTCAGTGCAACGTCAGGGAATGAATTCCCATGTTTGATATGCATTTGCTGATACCATATTTCTCTTTAGGATCTCTGTTTAAAAAGCATCATGGCTGATGCTCTATTATAGAAAAGAATAGAAAGCAAGAAAGTGTTCTTCTAATATTATAACCCAACACAGTCAAGAACAGCATGGGTCAACTTCAAAGAGACCGACTATTGACATATGAATTCTATATCACCTCAGAAATTCTATGTGCCAATTTCTCACATAATTAGGCTCTGCAAGCAGAGATGTGAAATTATTGTTTTAATATTAGGCTTCCTTTTATCTTTGAACAAGGGCATTTGTTTTGGCAGAGGCAAGACAAACCTTAATAAACTGATTGGCAAACAGTATGTTTTAGCAATGAAAATGATACCCGAACAGGGATTAGAATATAAGGAATTGAGAGATTTAGGGAAGGATGTGATTTATAATGCCTTAAAGAAAGATAAGCTTCTACATCTGTGATTGCCTGATTGCCTAATATTTTTAATTGATTATCAGAGGTAATAGGTTTATTGTTTCTTGTGAAGAAAAGCTGTTTTATTTTGCTTTTTCATTTCTGTTAATTGACAGACTATATAGACGTGGCTATGTTTTGTAGATTTTGGCTTTATTATGGTGTATTAATTTTGTTAGACTCAGACTCTTAAATTAGCTTCAGAGAAGAAAATACCAGTTCACACACCTGTTACTTCAGCTAGTTCATCTATCTTGGTTCTTCTTGTCTATAATTTTTAAATTTTCTTTTGGATATTATGCTCCAAAAGAGGCCAGAGGCCACTAAGAACCAAGAGTGAATAGTTCAACAGAGTAGCTATGAAAACATGTCTTAGCAGTGGCAGGTCAACCTGAGTGCTGCTGACAAGGGAGAGGAACGCTACTGCCTTGGGAGTGCTAAGAGGCCAAGTGGCTGCCTGACCTATCTTTTGTGCAATGGAGAGTGAGGCAAAGCAAAGGTCAAAGGAGCCGGGGGGGGGGGGCAAAGTGAGGTTGGCTTGTACTCAGCAACAAATTTCCTAATTGATCTTGTGACCAAATGTGGCCTTGTATCTTTTACAGAGAATCACCTAAAAAGAGACGGGCAAATCTGACAGTTTTGGTTTTTCTCAGTTTCTCATTTTTCCAATCTTAAACTCAATTCTCCACATTTCCACATCAGCATATGAGTGCATATGAATTACTACTCTGAATGTACACATGTATGTGTTACTTTCACTGATATCTGCATTATAATGTAAACTTTACTCTTGATAACGTGCATTTTGGTACGCATGAGTTGGCTGGAGAACTGCATTTCAAAATTCAGAGAAGTGCAGATTTCAAAGGATAGCTATGTTTGCATGTTGTTGTGTTAAGTGCCAAATAGGTAGGATCCCCTTTAAAGGTGAACTGAATTGAATCTCTCCCATCCCTACATCTGACCCACTCTGGCCCGTTAATATAACGAAGTTTCCTGAAAATCTTCTCCTTGGCCAGAGCTTGGTGCCAGCACAGTTTTACTTAAACAACTTAGTTTGCATGTGTGTTTTATATTTGGAATTAAGCATCACATCTTTTCTTTTCTGCCAAAACAGTTTAAGTATTAAGGCATTAATTAGAGCTCTTTCTCAAGCTCTGTTTAATTACCTCTACAAGAGTGATAAATGGGACCCTATTATATAAGCTCATAGAACAGTTCAGCGCCAGACGGTAACTGGTCACAGATTTGCAGCTCAACTTCTAAGCTTCTGTCATAGAGACATAAAAGGGACTTTGGCATCTGTCCACTTTGAGTGAGTAGAAAGATTTTTTTTCTACTCAGGGTGAAAAAGCATATATGACATTTTTCTTCATTTCTGCTACCAAATCATATGCCCCACCACCACGCGTACAAGTGTACTTTCCATGTTAAAGTACTCTTGCAGCCCACTTGGTATGAAAAGTTGGTCCACCCTGTTCTAAGTCAAGCATTTCCCCCAGGCTCACCTGGTTTTGTTCCTGGATCTGCCACAAGTCACTAGACTACCTTTGACTTGCCAAAAAAGCTCTCTAAGCTTCTCCTCTACCCCTGCACTCTAAACCTGCTCCTTAGCTCCACCTAAGGCTTCACCCAGGCACCTGATTACTTCAGAAGTTAGCATCTTTATGAGAAGTTGCTGCAGTTATGAGGACTGCATTTTTTTACTGTGCCCCAGTTTGATTTTCTCCAAGCTCTGGGTTCAACCATAATTTATAAGAAATATAAGATAAGACATCAGATGGTGTCAAAAATGTGTCTCAGAGCAGTAACCTATCAATTCACCTATCTAGAAATCAGCTAGCCTATGCATACTTGAGACTGGATACTTTTCCTGAGTACCAGAGGTGAATGCCTGTAGGCAAATATCAACTGACTTAGTTGAACCTTTAATGATTATATTAATAGCATTTCAATGAATGAAATTAGTGAACATCTACAGAAATTATTCACCATTCTTGAATGTGTTTTCCTTTTAAATTGAAATGCTAGGAAGTATGTTGATAAACTCTGCAACTGAAACTGGAAATGTAGCACCAGATGGCGTGAGTTCAACATTAAAAATAGATTCCTTTTCTCTTGCTCTGATCCTGGCACATTTTGATTTCCCAGAAGCCAAACTGAATGTTACTGCAAGACTAAAACAAATAATGACTCATTAAGCACTCCTAGGAAGAAGAGAGACCTGGCTCCATGGAAAAGAATTTGCACTCAGAAACCTGATAATGTCAGCAACCCCAGCAACAAACATTACTAGAAGAATTTATGGAAGTACATTTTGTGATACAAACTGCTCACCCATGCCGAGAGGAGCATTTCCATGATGCGATTGTCCCGTAATCAAGCAAACTCTCTTTGAGAGGGAAAACTGCTAATCTGGAAGGATGAAAGATTGCTGCCTACAGACACTTCCTTTGACATTCACAATCCTAATTCACCTGTTTAAACTTGCTGTTAAATGCACATGATTGGATAAGAACATGGGGGTCTACTGATGGTTGTAATGAACCATTGGTTATGCCTGATGCTGCTATGTGAAACATAATTCTGCTATGAACTAAGCTAAATTACCAAATGTGATGAAGGTGGTGTTATCTTATCTTTGGGATAGCACATCGTTTGTGAATGATAAAAAACATATCTAGATGCCTGACACTCCAGGAATCCTATATCCTCCTTCTTTCAGTAAGATATCGTTAACTCAAAATGTAAGAGAAACCAGCTATACCCACAAGGGGATGGAACTATTTAAAGTAATAGTGGCTGCCACTAGAAGAACATGAAATCCAGCCTTGCCATAGCTGAAATGCCTCTCAAGCGTCAAAAACCTGCAGACTAGAGCTTGAACATGTTCTCTTTCCTTTAAATGTCTGCTATAAATATCAGTGGAGCAACTGCCCTTTTCTGAGTGAAAAGGAGAGAAAGTTAGTATCAGTTTTTCCTCATTTGTTACACCCAGCCTCACCCATGTTGTGTTCACCTGAGTCCCCTATTTCATGTTCTTTCAAGTGTAAGAGTTATCAAGTGCTAGCATGGTTATTCTTTCAAAATCATAAAACAAATCATTTGAACCTCAATAAATGTGTTGAATAACTAAATATGCAGTAGAAGACAGGAGTGCCTGGCGTGCTCTGGTCCATGGGGTCACGAAGAGTCGGACATGACTACACAACTAAACAACAACAACTAAATATGACTGAAGTGTAGGCTAACATTTGAGCCAATCTAGAATGTAAAAATAGCTCCTTGGAATGCAAAAACTAAAGTTAAAGGTTCAGCCATCTACCCCCTGCTATACTTCATTATTAGAATGTATGTAGAAAATAATCTAACCTTTTCTATAGGAGGCTCATTCCCTGTTTAACAAAATCTGATCTGTTGAATCAGGATCATTAAAACTAAACAGGGCCTGTGAATGTGGTAATCCTGAACCCATTTACCTGGGAGGTAAGTTACATTGAACTCAGTGTGTACTTACTTCTCAGTACACATGTATATGCTTACACTGTAAGACTCTGCCCAGTAGCAAAAAGTGAGATTTTGCTTTCTCATAATACCTGAGTAAATCCAAGAATAGTGGGACGTGGGTGGCGCTGTGGTCTAAACCACAAAGCCTAGGGCTTGCCAATCAGAAGGTCGGCGGTTCAAATTCCTGCGAAGGGGTGAGCTCCTGTTGTTCAGTCCCTGCTCCTGCCAACCTAGCAGTTCGAAAGCACGTCAAAGTGCAAGTAGATAAATAGGTACCACTCCGGCAGGAAGGTAAACAGTGTTTCTGTGCGCTGCTCTGGTTTCACCAGAAGTGGCTTAGTCATGCTGGCCACATGACCCGAAGCTGTCTGCTGACAAACGCCAGCTGCCTTGGCCTATAGCGCGAGATGAGTGCGCAACCCCAGAGTTGTCAGTGGCTGGACCCTAATGGTCAGGGGTACCTTTACCTTTTAAATCCAATAATTCTTGCTATTCTTCTATTGATCAAAGACTGATCCTCCATGCACCTTATTTCAATTAATGGTGCAGAAATCCAGCGGATTTCAATGGCCTGGTTACTATGGCATCCACACTCTTCTAATTATTCTGCCTCAATTTTTATGTGTCTTTCAAGGGCAAAATAAGTGTAATCAGCCCTAGTCAGCCGGGCTAGTTGTCAGAGATTATGGGAGTTGCAGACTGAGAACATGTGGGAGGCCACAATGTATTAGAGTCACTACCTCTGTATTAGAGTCACACCTGCTTGGTGACTTCTTGGCATCTAAAATATCACCACTTGAGCCACTGAAACACTACACTACGAATGGATATAAAGTCTTATAGCAATACAGAATGCATATACACAGAAAAATAAGGGGCACAAAGAGAGTTTGGTGAAGTGTACATGTACACACACACATATCAGATGACAAACAGGATTCGGATCTTGGAAACATTAAAAACCAGTGTGTGATAGAACCCAAAGATCTGCTCTCCTAGCACCCTCAAAAATATAGCAGTTGCATGTTTACAATGAAATTAAAATGAAGGTTCAGCATAGCAAGGTGCTTTGCCCAGAGTGAAATGCTGCTCCTGTAGTTTCATCAGCACAACTCCCTCTTTCAGGCTGGAATATGTTTGGTTGTGATCAAAAACAAACTTATTAAAAACCTTTCCTTTTTGTATCTTTTATGTATCCTTCCTGATACAGTCCTCCCCCACACCACTGCTTCATTATAACTTAAACAGAAATTTCAGGTGATTGGTTAAGTATAGGAGATTTCCTATGGCTGCCTTCTGCTGGTTGTTGCCTGACAAGAGTTCAAACTCATCTTCGCTCTTTAGAAAGTCAGCCATCATTGGCATAGCTACTTCCTTGGCTTCTTTCTGTCCTAGGCTGCTATGCAATTTGATAACTTTCTGCTTTTGACTTGAAAGAGAAGATCGATCTCCTCTTTTTCTCTAATCGAACAGTCAAGTAGAAAGAAAGATTGAAGCATCCACACTCCCTCCCTAAGGCTTAGACACTCCCATAAAGAGGTGAAAAAGATCTATAAAAGGTATACACGCCTTGGTCCAATATACCTGAAGGAGTGTCTCCACCCACATCGTTCAGCCTGGACACAGATCCAGCACTGGGGCTTTCTGGCAGTTCCCTTACTGTGAGAAGTGAAGCTACAGGGAACCAGACAAAAGGCCTTCTCAGTAGTGGCACCCACCCTGTGGAACACCTTTCCATTGGATGTAAAGGAGATTATAACCTTTAGAAGACATCTGAAGCCAGCCCTGTATAGGGAAGCTTTTTAATGTTTAATGTTTTATTATGTTTCTGTATATATTGGAAGCTGCCCAGAGTGGCTGGGGCAATGCAGTCGGATAGCAGGGGAACAAATAAATTATTGTTATTGTTGTTGTTGTTGTTGTTGTTATTTATTATGAACTATTGTTGCATGGAATTCCAAAGGATCTGCAAAAAGGCAGTGAGTGAGGAAAAATTTGTTATACAGGTCTGCTTTACAGTTTGGTATGGATTAATTAATTTATTTTAGTAGAAACAGATACCTGAATAGCATCACTATTGTTTTTTCAGTGTGTACAATATAATCCTGTATAATATAATAAAGCAGACGGAAGGATATTAAAATATTCAAATGAAAAATAGTGGCTGGGAGGGGGGCGTTAAAGTTATACCTCAACTCCATAATCTGTCTCATTTTTCAGCTTGCATCAGTTTGAAGAGGCCAAAATACTTGACAGTGCTCTTTTCAAAGGCAGAGACAGAAGAGTGAATTATGAGAGAGATTAAAAAGTGATCGGAATCCTCTTTACATAGAGTTAGGTTTCTTCATACCATTATTTTGCCCAAGGCCCGAGATGCAAGTGGTACAGAGACAAATTTGTTTCCTAATTTATACTGTACCACGAAACAAAGGAATGTCCAGTCAAAATAAAGAAAAGTACCTATAAGAAGTTTTTTTTTAGGCTGCAGTCTTACAATGTTTACCTGCCATTCCTATTGAATTCAACATGGTTCACTTCTGAATAGGAAGGACAGTATTGTTTATCATCTTTAACTGAGTTTGCAGCACTGTGTGGTATTCAATCAAAGCATTGCTTTCTAACCACACTTGAGGAGCCAAGCAGCCCAAAGCCAATGTTTCTTTGAATGCGGAACACACCACATTAACCAAAATTCACTTATCAGTGGATGTGCATAGGATTACAGACTAAGTCTAAGGCAGGCATTTATCACAATGCTCAGGTGGTTGTTTCATCAGGGCAAACATTTCAGCTTGCCAGAGAAAAAAGATCTCTCCACTCGGACTCGTGTTGAATCCCACCCCAAGGGTTGAAATCAATAGGTCTACTCTAACACCGGAAGCACCAACAATGTAAAAGATTCACAGTTGCTCTGGTGGAGTGTGCAAAGGTGTGACAGAAAAATCAAATGTTAAATTAAAATTGCACAACAGTCGGGACAAGCAACAAATCAGTGTTGTGAAATAAGAGAGTGACACCAGACCCTGAAGGTAGCACGATATTTTATCTTATGCTATGTAATACAATTGGTTGAACATATCAGTGGCACAGTGTCCTTGGTTGAGTGCACTTTTATGGATTCATGTATTTTTCTGTGAGATAAAGCAATTTATTTTGCCCTTTGAAGATAATCCAGAGGATATTGACTATAAAGCATCAAGTAAATATTAAAGAGGCATATTATTTATTAGCAAAGGAAAGTAGCTGAGGTATTAATTTTCTAACAATAAAATTTTGTATTAGGCCATAATTTAATTTACTAGAAGCAATAAAGTCCAGTGTACTTTATTTTTGGCAGCATGGCATGTTATGGAATAATTCAATTAAATCTGGGGGGGTTTTGGGGGGCGGGAATCAAAATCAAAGTACAGCTGTTGACCATAATGATTCTTTACTCTTTGGCATTGTATTGGACAGCTTATCTTCTAGGGATAGAAGGAGGACAGTATTTGGGAAGGCAGATCTTTAAAGTAAGTTATTTAAAAAGAACAGCCCTGTGTGCTCAGAAGGAAGCCCCACTGGGTTAATCCGAGCTATTCTTAATCCCAATTAAATCTTCATAGGATTCCATTTAAAATATGGTGCATCATTTTTGAACTGCCTTTTCAAGCCGAAAGTTATGCTTTTCATTTTCTCATTTTGATGCCTAAAAAGAAGCTGGGCCCGAGTTTGATCTTGAAGGACTATGCTCAAATTACACTGTCTGGACAGCATTACAGTTTGGTGTCAATTCCTTGTGCCAGCAGCTCCTGGAGATATGCCACTGCTAAAAAATAAAAGACAGCATAACTTCAGAATATGCCAGCATAATGTCAAGTGAACCCCACAGCTGTCATAAATCTACCACCAGAGAGACTAAAACTTCATGCAACCCAGACTCTGCCTTCATGGCAGGAGTGCCAACTTGGCCCTGCGACCATGGGTGCCTGGGGCTGTGAGTGCCGTACAGCATGCATGGCCCTGGCACTGAAATTTATGGCTGCCCAGCCCCTTCATGGGGAATTTTGTGGGTGCTCGGGCACCCAGGGAACTGGACCAATGCTCCATGCATCAGGTGAGGCCATTGACACGATTGCACCTGAGTGTTCTTTCTGAGACTATGGGGTTTGGAATATTCCCTGGGACACTGCATAGCAGGGGCAAGACTTGTCCGGAGGATGACCAAACACACGCTAGTGCACATAATCACACCTATTGCATGGCAGCACAAATTGCAACAACAGCCTATTTTGCTGCCTTCAGGTAGCCATCATGTTGTTGTTCATTGCAACTATGCCACTGTCTGGGGGCAAGGTGAATCTGACTTTACTTCTACCCTGGTAGGGCTTCAGTCTACTCCATTGCTTCCCATTCCATTACTCCATGAAGTGAGGTAAAATGAAGTATTGTAAAAGTGCAGTGGCTGTTTCGTGTGTTGTCCATCCAAGTGCCTTGCTTTCCCTGACTGATGAAAAGCAACTTCTCTGCTTTAAGTGGGTTTTGCATCACCAGAGGGCCTTTGACACTTATTTCAATGAAGTCAATATGTCATAAGCAGGTCTCTTCCAAAGTGAGCTACTAAGGTATTTTGCTCTGTTTTCTGTCCTCCCTTCTGCATGCAACTGAGCTTTTTCTATTGGCACCAAAATGGATCCTTCAGCAGTGGATATCATGATGTTTCTATATCTGATGGATGTGGCATGGCACAATGATGGATGTGGCATGAGCCCATCTGTGGTTGGCTGATGTGGGGACATTGTCACCATGCTGCTCCATAATTGGTGTGTGTCAGCAAAGTTGCCACAAAGGCTAGGAGAATGGCTGTTGAGCTTGCTATATTTTCTTGTGTTTGCCATTAAGTTGTTTACTTACTGGCTTTTCCAAGTGAGACACCATGATGTTACACCTGTGCAAACTCATAGTCAACATGGCTTTCCTCTGCCTCACCCCCGCCAAGAATTTCCTCAAATTTGACATATAAATATATATGTTCCCAGTACTCTCCACAATTAAACATGTGCACTCTGTATGCTTTTATTTCTTTCTGCACAATCCCACATGACTGCATGGAGAAATGCATTTCCTTTATAGCAGCTTTGAAACAGTCTTCACAGTTTATCTTTATACCTAATTCTTTGCAGCTGTTCCAAACTGCAGACTATCCTCTCGGAGCACAACCATACAAGGGGACCTGACTGTAGCAGTCAAACACTATAGAATCATTTTGCCATTTCTGCTTTTCTCCACTTAATCCCCTTTTGCTGGCCACGATCCGATGAGTGCCTCACAAAAAACAGATGGCAGTAACTGATATGTTTCGTAATTGTGGCCAGTTAATAGCTCAGGATAACAGTGAGATAAGGACTAGGCAAGCCAGACTCCTTGAGACCAGCTGCTGCTGTTTTAACCCTTTTAAAGAACTCAGAGACTTGTTAGATTTTTGCAGATTCTCAATTAGCAAAGTTAATTGCATTCTAATAAATTCTGCATATGTTTGTTTCTGCTTTTGTTTATGTATAACTTATAAGTCTTCTCAGACTGCTTTCCAGTCATATAATTCAAATCAACCAGCTTTCATCTCTTCCGTTTCCGTCAGTCTAGTTTTACCCTGGAGAACATTCCCCAACCCCAACGAAGATCTGTTTATTGAAAGGCCATGTATTTGAAATGAAATTGAACACTCCTCAGGAAACTATGGCTAAGCATATCTGCTCTTCTGGGTGGGGACCAAATAAAGTTTTCGAAGGAGTTGAATTATCTTTCTCCTCAAAGCAAGAACTCAAAAGCAGGCAATGTTGCCCTCCATAAGTTGTTGGACTGCAATTCCCATCATCCCTCACCATCCATCATGTTGACTGGGGTTGATGAGAGTTCGAGTCCAACAACATCTGGAGCACACCTCATTGGCTATTCCAGCTCTAAAGAATGTCTGTGTGATTCAGCACTAACTAGTTTAACAGCTACCTGGAGGAAGCCCTAGAAGTCTGTCACAGTGAGGAGAACTGTGGATTTTTAAAGCTGATGTTAATCTTTTTTAAAGTGAAAAGCTCGGTGGATCAGAGGTTCGTGTTAACATCATGTGAAAGCATATCTCCTTTTCTCATAGAATCTGTCTGTTTTCATAATAATACACTTACTTCCAAGTACATATGCCAAAAATTTGAGCAAAGACTAGCAAAAGTGATAAACACAATCCAAAACGTACATTCATTCAGTAATCATGTGTTGTGTCATATGGGAAAGATCATACTTCACCTTCCTGCTCCTTCAACAGATTGTTGGCATTATTGCAGATGATTTGAGCAGTGGCTAGATGGGCTTTGTTGAGGGTCCACAGGGGTACTTGTCCTTGCCACCCAATTCTAAATGTATTTATTTTTATGTACACAGATGTGTGCACATCCAGCCAACCAACAGGAGGTTTAGAGTGATTGCTAAAACTCCTGTTGAGAGTGGCTGCCAAGCTCAGACTTAGAACCTCTCTCCAGGAGAGCCTTCCATGACAGGCAGGCAGCTCAGATGTATGCTGCTTGTTCTAATCTAATGATGATTCTGCAAATGTTACAACAACTGGAAACGCTAGAAATACAGTGATAATATAAATGAGTGGGTTGTGCCTTTTTGTGATCTGGTGAGGAGCTTGGGGTGCTGCTGAACACAGACTACGGGCAGGTGGGGGTGGAACAAAAAACAGAAACCAAAAGTAACCCAGCAAGAATAGAAACCAAGAATGCTGACAAGGTTCAAAAGAAATGGGAAAAGACAATCCTTTTCATGGGAAACAAACTTAGTGCTACTGTTTTGAATGACTGAAGGCTGGGAGCAGGGTGGAAAGGCACAAATGTTTTCTATATAAGGTTGCTAAAGACAGAAAGCAAAGAAAAATAAGGATTTCAGTTTGTTTAGCTATGGATATGCAAAACTTACTCAAAGATCTGAAGACAGCTAGGATCATCTAGGACCCTGGCACCTGGAGGCAATTTAGAAATATGATTTCTGCAGCCTCATCCTATCGGGCGAAAGAGGCTGAGCCACTCTGTCCTCACCCATTACCCCATGAATCCAGGACAGAGGTGCCAATTTGAATAAAATATGGGAAGGGCAAGTAAGCCCTACCTGCATAATTGCAGACTCTTCAAGTGGCCCTATTTTTTTCCAAGGACAGTCCCGGTTTTACAGAAGCCATCCTGGTTTCTGATTTGATCCCTGGATGTCCCACATTTCCTTAGGACATCCCTCTTTTCATCAGAGAAATGTTGGAGGGCATGGACCCCCAAGACAAGGAGATAAGTAACTATACGACCTTCGGAAGACACATGAAGGCAGCCCTGTAAATGGAAGTTTTTGAATGTTTCATGTAATATTGTGTTTTTATATATGCTGGAAACTTCCCAGAGTGGCAGGGGCAACCCAGACAGGACATTCCAATTTTCATTGAAGAAATGTTGGAGGGTATGTAATTGATCAGCCCCGCTTAGGGAAGTTTTTAATGACTGGTGTTTAATGCATTTTTAATCTTGTTGGAAGCCACCCAGAGTGGCTGGGGAAACCCAGCCAGATGGGTGGGGTACAAATAATAAATCTGGTACATGCACACCATTTGAATGACTATGCTCATCAGCTTGGGCTTGGCCCCATCAAGTATTTAATTGGGAGGGGGGTCAAAGGGACCTCAGCCTCTTAGAATTGACTCCTATGCTCCAGGATAACCTCAGCTATGGCCCCAGACACATACTGACCCTCGGGTTCCCTTCCAGTTCTACAATTCTTTGATTCTACTGTATCATTATTCAATTCAATTTAAGCCAAAGTCTATAGTTCTCTTTCTAGCAGACAACATGCAGATGGAGCTGGTGGCGTTTAAATGAAGCAAATGCAAATATGACCTCCATATCTTACCATTAGACAGTATTGAGGGGGAATATTCATTACTTTGTTTTTGGTATATTACTATATTTGAAATTTGAAAATCTTTGATGTGAAAATTAAGACAGTATTAACTAGCAGCTATCGCCTTCAAATATTAAACTCAACCTGTATGTGAAATGTGCTAAACACACTTCCAATATAATAAAGAGGAGGCCATAAACAAGAATATAAGAATAGCCCAGTTTAAATTTGGGGTGGATGGTCTTCTGCTTCCATACCATAGAAAGTATACTAGTCCAGTCCAACATGTGTCTAGTAAGAGCATAGCCTGATGGGGTTGAGTAGTACCAACTCCCAGGTTTGTGAGTAAAGGACTACATCCTAAGGCTGTTTTCCAGTGGTTGTTTCCCTGATTTCTCTGAGCTAACCTTGTAGTGTGAGAAAAGCACTATGGCACCACCTGGTGACAGCCTAAACAACACAATTGTTACAGCACAGCTTTAAAACTCCATCTAACCAAGTGTGAGGCGAAGGGAGAGGAAGCAGTGACTAGGTTTTTAAACAGAACCATCTACACTGGCACAGGTAGATTAACACAGCTTATTGTGTATTAGTTCAGTGGAACAGCTGCTGAGAGGCTGGCGCTCAGTAGGAGAGCACGCCTTGTCTGCAGAAGGTCATTCCTTGGCATTGCCATGTAGGACTCCTACCTGAAACCCTGGAGAGCTGCTGCTAGTTGTGTTGTGAATCTCCCTGAGATCTATGGATGTAGGGCATTATACATATTTAAACACAATAACAACAACAACAATAATAGTTGGTGTTGACAATACTAAGCCAGATGGACCAAGTGAGTGCACAAAAGCTTTT
This sequence comes from Podarcis melisellensis, assembly GCF_964234715.1. Taxonomy (NCBI): domain Eukaryota; kingdom Metazoa; phylum Chordata; class Lepidosauria; order Squamata; family Lacertidae; genus Podarcis; species Podarcis melisellensis. The sequence continues at coordinate 71,254,471 of NC_138528.1, read as the reverse complement.
AAAAAGAAATGCTTTTAAAAAAATAAAAAATAAAATGAAGCACATTAAATAAATATTGCTCTAAGGATCTTAGTGCTCCATAGCGTCTTTTTCTCAATCAAAACTGACTTTCTGGAACATACATGAGGCAAGATTGCAGCACTCAAGATCAACCACATACGTTCAGGGTAAATTTTGCCCTAGTATAGGCAGAAGGATTTGGACTGTGAGGAAAATGCTCGGCATTGACTGAGCCAACTGTCACTTTGGTGCTTTATAGTGCAGGGGCTGTAATGATTATACATTCTTTAATCCCATTTCCTTCTAGAGAAACAATAGATTTACTGTGACTTTATGGCCTCTGCATGTCAATCAATGGGGTTTCCGTCACCAGCATTCTTTCCTTACCACTGACCTGTTGCTTCTACTTGGCCATAAGCCGTACAGTAAACCCTTTCGTGCTGTATAGTTTGATTCAGACAATGCCAACAGCCCTACTCACGTGCCTTTCCTGCTGGAGCTGAAGGCTGCGGTTGAACATCTTGTTTTTTCATTTGCTATAGACATTTGTTCTTGCAGCTGACCACGGGCAAAAAATTTTGCTTGTGTTCCAGGAAAGGACAGCTGCACCACAAATTACCTTAAACCTCCTTGCTTCAGGGATTAGCCGGGTACAGTGAAGTGTGTGTATCTAAGAAAGTGGGGCTTTTCTTACCATAAACACGGTTATTAACCTTTTCTTTACCAGGGACATTTCAAAACGAAAAAAGGAGACAAGTTGTTCTGTTAATTCATTATTTAAATTAGGTGCTGCTTGCTCCTGACAGTGTTCTGCTCCTTCTTCACCTCTTTTGCAGAATCTTAGAGTTGGAAGAGACTTCAAAGGCCAGACACCAGCCAATGCAGCAAACCCTAATGGGTGGTCATTCAGCCTCTGCTTTAAAAAGTAAAAAAGGAGAGACCTCCATCTTCTGAGGTCAAATAACTCATACCATCAAGAGGTTCTTGTCATTGAACTTGTTGACGCAGTCCTACCTCTGAAGCAACAAAAAACAAATTTGCTCCATTAGCTACATGGCAACCCTCTCAATATTTGAATGCGGCTACTACATTATCCCTGAAACATCATCTCTCCAGGTTAAATATTCAAAACTCTTCCAGCCTTTCCTCATAGGTTCCATGTAGGTCTCTGGGACCTTCTTCTTTAAGATGAAAAAATGGCTGGCAAGCTGGGATATGTGCAGAGAAGGGTGACTAAGATGGTGAGGCCAACTAGGGACCAAGCCCTATGGGGAAAGGTTGAAAGTGAGTAATGCACTTCCATATGAATTAGCCTTATCTTTCTTGGGTGGCCCATGGACTGCATTTAGTTCTCAGAGGCCTTAGTTTTGGGCCACAGTGGGTTCGCCTGCCACATTCTCACACTGCCACTTTTTGCTGCCTTGGTGGAGAAATAAAGTAATGGATCTATAAAGCAGTACAGGGTCAGTGTATAGAAAAAGGAACTGACAGCTGAAACTTTAAAATGTACTGCTGTGATAATGATGATTTTATATCATGTGCTATAAAATAGCGGGGTCTGGACAGCTGAAGGCTGATGAAATCAGAAGGACTGTTGAAGGTCCCTTAACAGTCAGTGGCAAAGTTGCCAAGCTGGGTCCTATGCTGACATGAGAAAAATGGGACTGTTATAAAATAATTAGCCAATTAAAATATTTGATATCTCCTTCTTTGCCATTAACTTTTACATCTTCCTGCTCCAAACCTAACCAGAACAAAGGGGAATTACAGAAGGGCTATATCTTAGCAATATTAGTATAGTGTTTTGAATGTATGTTTATACCTGACTTAAGTCCGGGGGCCGCGGGTGGCACTGTGGGTTAAACCACAGAGCCTAGGGCTTGCCAATCAGAAGGTCGGCGGTTTGAATCCCCGCAACGGGGTGAGCTCCCTTTGCTCGGTCCCTGCTTCTGCCAACCTAGCATTTCAAAAGCACTTCAAAGTGCAAGTAGATAATGACCGCTCCCCGCTAAAAACCGGGGGCGCCCTTTGCATGGATGCGTGCAGTCCCTAGACCTGGAGCGGCTCCAACAGCATAGGCTAGGCTTTGCCTTCCCTCAGGTGGGATACCTGGAGGTCTCCGCCTACCTCAGTCAGTTGTCCAATCCCACCTGGGGGAAGAGTTGCCAAGGAGACCAGGCCAGGTAGGGGTGGGATTACCTGCCCACACAAAGGAGGGAGGATCTTACCTGGGAATTCTCACTCCGGCGGGAAGGTACACAGCGTTTCCATGCACTGCTCTGGTTTGCCAGAAGCGGCTTAGTCATGCTGGCCACATGACCTGGAAGCTGTACGCTGGCTCTCTCAGCCAATAAAGCAAGATGAGCGCCGCAACCCCGGAGTCAGTCACGACTGGACCTAATGGTCAGGGGTCCCTTTACCTTTATATCTTAGCAATATCAGTATGGTGTTTTGAATGTATGTTCATCCTTGACTTAAGCATCGGTCCAGTGACAAGTAACATGACAGGTAAAGAAGATAATACACTGGCAGGGTGCTTCTACCATTTCAGGAGGCCAGAAAGCAGTTATACAGAGGCTAGACATCATATGACCAGACCAAAAAGCTTTTATATTACACAAGCAGCTTGCAACGTCTGTGTAGAGACTGTGTAGGCAACTGTGCTTCGCAAGTAGGGTCTGTAACAAAATGCTGCAGTGTGTTCTTGTCCGTGTTCCAGTCAGTCAACCATGCATTCTTCAAGATACTTCATTTCATTCTCCTTTCCACCAGTTGATCACCACTCCATAGTCATTGAGCCTGCTCAGACTTCTCTGTTCTTCTTTAGGAGTTCCCCCCCTTTAGGGTTTCCACACACGTATCAATATTATTTGTAATTCTTCAAATGTTAGGGCTCCCCCAGTTCTGCTAATACCCCTAGATAGTGCTGATTTGGTCTCATTAGAAAATACACTCGTTTCCAAACTTCATAAACAGGGAGAATGTTCTTAAGCCTTTCTCTTATTGGAGAAGAAGAGGCTACAACATGGGCAGAATTTGCTCAGAGAGCTTGCTCCAGGGGAAAGGAGTGCATCCTTCTGGGTCAACATAAATATTATGTTTATTATACATTTTTAAAAAGCATGCTTATAACTTTGAGATCAAAACTGCCTCCAGCTACATGCCAGGGGGTGGGACCCAGAGGAGAGGACAAATGCTGATCTGCTTAAATGAGCTATGGTTGACTGAAGTAAATCCTAGCACAGATTTCATTTACAGAGCAGAAGCAGAAGAATAGAGGATTCATGAGTTTAACTGTGACCATGATGCAGGATGACCAGTCATCTATTGCCAGCTCTTAGCAAGGACAGAAGAGGTATATAGTGATATTGCCTTCTGTAACATTTGGAGAAAATAGAACTGGCTGCAGAACAACATATTCCCTTGGCATCTCTGGCTCCCAGGATAATTGTTGCAACATAAAAAGCAATGCCATTACATTTGTCATGAATCAAAATAACAATGGTACGCTGCACTCTGGCATGATGGCATTCATACAATATCAGAACTATGCAATAATGTATGGTTATTCTGTTCCCTGTCCACCTTACTCTTCTAGCTCTACAAGTCTTCAATGAGCTATCTAAAGTCCATAGGCCTTATAGATTAACTTCAAAACCATTAAAGTGTCTATTTTCAGACTTGACTAATTCATGTACATGCTCCACCTCCTGTTTACAGACACATTCATATTAGGCTTCTTGAGGAAGCTGAGCAGTAGTGAAAGAGTTAAGAGTTTATTGTGCTTTAACACACTTCAGCAGATCATCTTTCAACAATGGCAGTAAAATCAGCATGTAGCTTGAATTTTCTATGGTTGAACCTTGAACGTGAATCATTATATTACAATGTAGTTATTGATTTCAACAGGAAGAGGATTAAGCCCAGAAAATCAGGTTAGGAACCTGAAACTTGACTGAGGAAAATGGAATTTTTCTGGTGCTAAAAACCTCTTATGTTATGTAAAATACATTAAAATTGCAGACAAGAGATTTGCCCATTTGGAAAATATCATTGCTTGTCATCTGAGAAAATACAGATCTGTAGTAAGGTGAACACTTTTCTTGATAAGTGTTGCATTTTTTATTTCTATAATACACAAAAGTTTCAGGCACATCTTACATAAACATCAAACTTTCATATATCTCTAAAGGTGTGGGATATCAAAATTACCTCATCTGACTGAATGAAAAAGGCCTCCGAAAGTTCTCCACCCTAATGGGGAGAGGAACAGATATAATGCCAGAAGCCTGAAGGAAACCTGAAAAAAGAAATTCTCCAAAAATTCTCTTTTGGGAAATTTCAGCTCAGTTAATAATGAAACTTTATTGCTAGATCAGACTGTTGGGTGAAGAAAGCAAAGAACTAAAGGGACTAACTGGAAAGAAGAGAGGTTAATCCCATTCCTTCCTTTAACAATATTATAATATAAATAATAGTAAAAATGGATCAAAAGTTGCACCTGAAATTCTCTCCTATGTGAGGATAGTGAAAATAGTGAGAGGGTATTTTGCCAAACGTTGTCTGTGAGGACCCTGAAATTGTCGAACTTTTGTTTAATTTTTTGTTTGGCTCAGCTCTACTTACCACATTTTATTAAGTTCAAACCTATTAATTAAAAAGCAGTAATTTCTAAGCACAATTCTGAACACGGAATTCTGTTCAAGATCAGGGCCCAATAATGTAAGACTTCATTTTTTAAAAGTGTATATACTTTTCTAAATTGGTATTTTATTTTACATGAGAACATAAGAATGGCATTGCTAGTTCAGACCAAGTGTTCATCTAATCCAGCATTCTCTTCACAACACTGTCCATCCAGTTGCTTTCCCAACCTTGGACTTCATGTGTATTGCCATAGGGGCTCTGCCCTGACCATTTCTTTAAAGCCTACATCCGATAAGTGGCTTGTGTTTCTGGGACAAATGAAATCAACTTCAGAAGCAAAGTTCAGTTTCTCCATTGGAATCATTGTACACAGTTGTCAGTAAAGCTGCCAGTCATGAGACGTGAGGGAGTGGCGCTCCAACAGTGAGTATGTCAGAGAAGAGCGATAGTATGGGAGATGAATCTCATAATGACCTGGCGATCTTAGAAACAAATGAAGCCGAGTTGAACTAAATGAAGTCAGGAACTACCGTAAGTGAATCTTCGGAAGGAGTATTTTCTATTTCAGTTCAATGTGCAATATTTCAGATGTCCACCAGGCAGCAGATTTCTTGGCCTTTTTGAAACGTGTGTATGTGTGCAAGAATAACTACAAGAGGGTTTGTTTTAAATTTAAATCTCCGCTTGATACTTTATAAATTGGTTTGGCACTTGATGATAAAGGACAGGGTCCATGAACCTGTGTTTTAAAGCAAATATATTCTAAACAGGCTTTGGCACGGGACATGCACCTGGCATCACTTCCAGTCTGTTCTCAGGCACCTCTTGCCGCAATAATAATAATCCGGGCAGGATTTGCACTAATTCCTCATATTAAAAGTACATCTTAAATGTTTGGGAGGAGGATTTTCTTAAACAGCATCTTGCACCAAACATTATGCTGCAAACGTTTGCAAGACTTTAATTTGAACTTCAAATGACATATTAACCAAAATAGACTAGATGAGCAATAAGCAAGTCTCAGACTTTGTAACTCGGCTAGGCTTTCAGTTCATTCCAAGTATCTAGATCATAATTTAATAGTTTCAGAGAAGGGGAGTGTAACAGGAGATGAGTCCTCAATGACACATTGATTAAAATAGCTACTTGAAAAAAATGCCTTGGATTTATCTATGTATTGGTAGGAAGGTGACCTTGGGTTGATGCATAAGGTTAGTAGAACTGGACAAACTAGCAAGTGAAGGGTTCTCATTAGGCAAATACTTCTGCAAACAAAAAGTTTATAATCTCACTTTTCAAGAATATCTGTGGGTATACTTTATCAGTTTGCCTTTTTAAATACAACTCCCATTTTTTTCTGACTATCAACCATGCCAGCAGGGGTTGATGGGAATTGTAATTCAAACATCTGAAGGACACCAATTTGGGGAAGGTTAGAGGCTAGCCTTGGGTCAAGACCTGACCCAATGTTGTTGTTGCTGCTGCTGTTTTAATTAGCTTAATTTACTGTTGGATTATCAAAATTGGTGTTTATATCAGGTTACGCTAGTGTGGAAGTTGTATAATGAATGTAAACATTCATGTGTTATCAGATAATGACAGTTTTACTGTATTTGGGTTTAAGGACACAGAAATAAACGGATTATTGTAGTCTGAATACTCACTGAGGATCCAGGAAGAAGAAGAAGAAGAAGAAGAAGAGTTTGGATTTGATATCCCACCTTTCACTTCCCTTCAGGAGTCTCAAAGCGGCTAACATTCTCCTTTCCCTTCCTCCAACACAACAAACACTCTGTGAGGTGAGTGGGGCTGAGAGACTTCAAGAAGTGTGACTGGCCCAAGGTCACCCAGCAGCTGCATGTGGAGGAGCGGAGACGCGAACCCGGTTACCCAGATTACGAGACTACTGCTCTTAACCACTACACCACACTGGCTCTCAAGGTTTCATGGTTAGGCACTGTGCGTAGCACATAGTAACACAGCCCAGGAGAACTATTGTACTTCAGATTGTCTTATTTAGGAGAAAGCGTTTTGGATGAAACAGCAGCACCATATTTTCTTTGATCTGCTGCTCATACACAAAACAGCAAGGACAGGCTAAATAAAAGGCAAGGAATCTCAGTAGCACTCAGAAGTTAGGTGGTGGGGTCACTCAATGAGAAGAAGCCTATACTAGGATTTGAGAGCCAGGACATGAGCTGAGGTAGGAAATTCACTGCCAAGCAGCTAGTGAGCATTTTTATGGAAGCAGAGAAAGACATGAGGCCTTTGCTGGAAGTGAAGCTGTGCAGATCCAAGTGGGATGGGTGAGAATGAGCTACCAGGTTCAGAAAGTCCAAGGAGAGGAGAAATTGCATTGTGATATTTCACTAGGAACATGAACATGCTCAAAGCTGATCCTCAAACAGGAGAGGACTTTTATGGGAACTGAATATCTAAATCAGAAATTGAGGAATTAGGGAGCAAAATGTAGTTCTTCCTATACTGGTTTGGTTTGACCCCACAGTTTGAGGCCCACAGTATACTCTGACTTAACTGTACAATGGTACCTTGGGTTACAGATGCTTCAGGTTACAGACTCCGCTAACCCAGAAATAGTACCTCAGGTTAAGAACTTTGCTGCAGGATGAGAACAGAAATCGTGCGGCGGCAGCGGGAGGCCCCATTAGCTAAAGTGGTACCTCAGGTTAAGAACAGACCTCCAGAACGAATTAAGTTCTTAACCTGAGGTACAACTGTAATGTGTTTCCTTGACCTCCACTTTCTTGATTTTTTCTTCTTCTGGAGAAGTGATTGCTCAGACTTTCAGCTTATAAAGGAGAAAATGTGTCATCTATCAAAATATGTCTGTATGCAGTCTTAACTTCTAGCAATGTGATATGCATGTAAAGCCCTCGAAAAGTTGTTCCCTTGTTTTTTAGCCTGGGCTCAAGGGTGCATTACCCCAGTTACAAGAAAGATACATTTGTACGGGCATGCAATGTGACAGCTCCTGAAAGTATCATATTCATCTCTGGAAAAGTTTGTGCCTTGGAGGAAGAACCATTCTAAAGTACTGTTACTTGCATTACACTGTTACTTACATTACTTGTATCCATATTGCAAACATAAACCCTATACCCAATAGAATGTACATTTAATTCCAATTTTGTTCTTTTCCTATCTTGTTAACAGCGTTTATATGCACATACAAATAGTTCAAGGAGAGCTTAAATTGCCCAGACGTCATTTGAGGGCAGGGTTTGAGATCTTTGTCATCTCCATTAAGTATGGTTGGTGGGGGTGAGCATGAAGGCCTTCTCATTGTGGCTCCTGAACTATGGAATGGCTCCTCTCTGGCTAGAGCTTTCAGGCTATTGGTTTTTATCTGATGTTTTCTGGTGTGTTTAAAGCCATAATTTTACGGTTGTTGCTGTGTGAGATTTCATTTTCATTTTTTGCTATCATTTTTCTGTGTGCTATGTTGAGTCCACATTGACACAGAATATAAATATTGTACTAAATACATAAAATAAAATAAGACTGGTTTAAAGAAAAGCCTGTACAAGTGCATGGGAGAATTGCTGATTTCCCACCCCCCATAAATAAAATTATATTTATATATATATACCACCTTTTCTCTAAGGAGCCCAAGCTGGTGTACACCCTTCTCCCTCTCCATTTTAACCTCACACCAACACTGTGAGGAAGGTCAGACTAAGAGATAGTGGCTGACCCAATGATACCCAGTGAGGTTCAGGACTGAGTGAGGATTCGAACCCCAATCTCCTAGATCAGGGGTCAGGAACCTTTTTCAGCGGTGGGCCAGTCCACCATCCCTCAGACCATGTGGTGGGGCAGACTATATTTTGGGGGGGATTTAGAAGATGATTGGGCCGCATCCGGCCCCTGGGCCTTAGGTTGTCTTCCCCTTTCCTAGATCCTAGTTCAGCACTCTCAACTACTACATCACATGGGCAACCCTTAATAGGCCGTAGGTGCCACTCTTGAGAGTTCCCAGACTTCACATGTGGGCTTTCAGGGAGAAATAGGGAACTGCTGCCAGAAAGAGAGGTGCCAATGTAATTTAAAATTTCTTCCCCTATACACATAAATTTGTGTACTAGGCACCAATCTGTTTTACATCATTCCAGTACAGTGGTACCTTGGTTCTTGAACTTAAACCATTCTGGGAGTTCATTCGACTCTCAAAACCGTTCAAAAACCAAGGTGCGGCTTACGATTGGCTGCAGGAGCTTCCTGCACTCAATCGGAAGCCACTTTGGATGTTCAGCTTCTAAAAAACGTTCACAAACCAGAACACTTACTTCCGGGTTTGCGGCGTTCATGAGCCGATTTGTTTGGGAGCCAAGCCATTCAGGAACCAAGGTACCACTGTATACAAATGACCTATGCAGTAACAGATATCACAGGCTGATTTTCCATTGGTTGTGCAACAGTGTAGAATAAGAAAGTCAAGGGAAGCACACCCCACTTGCCACAAAAACCCCTTAGCAATAAAAAAAACCTCCTTAATCACAGCAGTGATTTGGCTTTTGCACTCCCATTAACCTGCTTGGCTCTGGGGGTCAGGTGCTATGTCCTCTGAGCTCATCAGAACCTCATGTCCTTTACTTCAGTCAACCCAGATCCAGTGTGCCTGTTCTTTCAGAATATTGATTCAGTCATTAAGCTGAAGATAGCAAGCATAAAGTAATGTGCAGAAGTGGAGCGTTTGAAAAAAAAAAGTTGCTGTATTGTAGAATTATAAATGCATTTATTTAATATCACTGTATAAGCTTTAAACTATGTTGCTTTAAAAGCCATGGCAAATTTATGAATGAAACTGTGCAAAGAGGATTTAAAAAGGGCTCGGCAGCAAGTGTTCAGGGGTCTGGATGCAGCCTGCCACCAGGGTAGCATGAAATCATTTGATAATTACACCATAGCCAAGGTGGATTAGTGTACCATAAAAATATAGGGCTGCATTATTTTTATTTATATAACAGATGGATCCTAGAAAGAGACTTTAAAAAAACATGAATGCAACACCATGCCACTGTTGACAGAGGATTTAGAAGTGTTACAATACAGCCGGGCCAAAAAAACTGGGAAATGTCACCATTCCCTTCACTCTTTTTTCCTGTCAAGGAGAAGAAAGCTGAGAAACAAATGTTTTAATGATATGCATTCCATGCTGGGATCACTTAGGAAGCATTGTCAGAAAGGAAAGGTTGCTGGAGATAGGTGGTTTACTTCTCAGCTCCTTGCTTGAAAGGATTTAAGCTTAGAGGGAAGCACTGTAATATTTTGCTGTATGAAAAATTTAGCAGCCTAAAAGATTCTGTTTACAGCAATTGCCAAGCCTCTGCTTTATCCTGCAGGGCTTGTCAGCATTTGAACATTATTTAGCTCTTAATTTGCTCCTCACTCTTTGAATTAGACTGAAGTAGTCCACTCCCACATGTATTTGAACTGGTAGCAGACATTTTCTTTTGTGTTTGTCCCAACTTTCCTATTTCCATTATATATTATATACCGCACTTCATCCAAAGATCACAGGGTGGTTCACAACATAAAAATACAAAATGAGAACACAAAATACATAATAAAACAAAAACTAACCAATAACCTCACCCTAAACACATTTTAAAGGCCACAGAATGTTCATCAACCAAAGGCCTGGTTGTAGAGAAAGCTTTTCACCTGGTGCCTTAAGATAAGTAATGAATGCACCAGGCAAGCCTCCCAAGGGAGATAATTCAAACTGGCAATTTTATATTGTGGTTGGAATACATGACGTTTCCAGCTTACACCAAATTCCATCATTATAGGGTAAGTCATCTTCCTCCAATTCTAGGATATTTTGAAATGGGTTCTCTTCAAAGGCAACAGAATTGGTCCTAATAAAGGTATAGTGCTGTTGTTGATGTCATTTTTTTCCTAATTGACCAGCATGGCTGCCTGTGTCTTATGCAGCCCTTATTTACTAATGCTGATAATCAGGCAACAACGACAATACAAGATACACTAGTTCCCTGACTAAGCCACTCTTGTTTAAAGAATGTTAGGCATTTTAACAGGATAATATTCCTCTAAAAGAATATACTGCAGAGGCCACATTCAATTACATCTCAGAACCCCTGGAAGCACAAGTCTCCAACGTCATCATACTGTGTGTGTGTGTGTTTTCTGTGTGTGGAGATCAGACCTATTATGGCCTGATCAAAATGCTCATTTCAAAATAGAACTTGTCTGTCTTCTGTCCTCTTTAGGAACTTAGGAAGCAAGAAGTCAACAATACAGCTGCCAGGAGGGAATAGGGCTTAGATAACACAGCTGTGGGATTAGGAAAGAGAGATCAAGAGCAAGAGTGCTCTTTAAGCTTCTACTGTAATTAAAACATGAAATGTGGAACAAATTGAATTTTGGAAGATCAGGTTTATAAAATAGTCAAATTTATTTTTATTTCAGTCCCGCAACAGGAAGATAATCATGGAAACACAAAGGGACAGTGGCCCTATATGTATGTTTAACCATTCACTATCAACATTGAACAGATTTCTATCAAACAAACTTGATGATAGTCAACTATCACTGCTAGCAGTGACTGAGTCCTGTACATTAGTCAACAACTGATTAAAATCGGGGTGTTTACTGTTGCAAAAGGAGTCTTGCTTATTTGGTAACTAGAATAGAAACTTCCATGTTTAACTCCACATTCATTTATTTGTTAATTTAAAACATTGTGCTATCTTTCCAAAGGCAAAACTGACTAAAGAAACTCTATGTTAGCCTTTAAACCATGGGCAGGCAAACTAAAGCGGGACGCAGGAGGCACTGTGGTCTAAACCAATCAGAAGGTCGGTGGTTCGAATCCCTGCAACGGGGTGAGCTCCTGTTGCTCGGTCCCAGCTCCTGCCAACCTAGCAGTTTGAAAGCATGTCAAAGTGCAAGTAGATAAATAGGTACCACTCCGGTGGGAAGGTAAATGGTGTTTCCGTGCACTGCTCTGGTTTCGCCAGAAGTGGCTTAGTCATGCTGGCCACATGACCCAGAAAAACTGTCTGAGGACAAACATCAGCTCCCTCAGCAGTAAAGCAAGATGAGCGCCGCAACCCGAGTTGTCCGTGGCTGGAGTTAACCATCAGGGGTCCCTTTACCTTTACATTTTAGGCAAACTAAGGCCCGAGGGCCAGATCCGGCCCAATCGCATTCTAAATTTGGCCTGCAGACGGTCTGGGAATCAGCGTGTTTTTACATGAGTAGAATGTGTGCTTTTATTTAAAATGCATCTTTGGGTTATTTGTGGGGCATAGGAATTTGTTCATTTTTTTCCAAAATATAGTCCGGCCCCCCACAAGGTCTGAGGGACAGTGGACCGGCCCCCTGCTGAAAACGTTTGATGACCCCTTAAACACCAAAACCAAATGGATGAATGCTTTTATGCCAGGGGGCACCAATGCAAAAATGTGCCCACCACGCAAAAAGTTTCAGTAAATATCCATTTAAAAATACACAATGCACAACAGGCTCTTTTCTCTTCCTACTCAGTTCTGGCTCAAGCTTTCCTGCATCAAACATATTTGCTTAAACATGCTCACATATCATTGGATATCAAGGCTGCTCTGAACAAAGGAAAGGTACAAAGAGCTTCTTTCTGTGAATGTGACAATGGCTGATGTAGTTGCCTTTTCCTGGTTTGATTGTGGGAGCATGTCACACAATTTTGTGGTCCCTTTCTTTTAATGTTTTTAGATCTGGCAGCCATTTTGTGTGTGGCCACATCCCCCAAGGCAGCCATTTTGTGACAGGCACTCACAGCACTTTTTCAAAATTCCAAACATGCCCACTGACCTGAAAAGGTTGGCAGCCCCTGCTGTGAATGTCAAAGAAGATATTTCTGATATTTTTCCCTGTTGAAGGTAAAATTCTGAAAAGTGTCACAGGCATACTTCTAATGTCAGAACAGACATTTGTAATAATCTGACACATGAGCTGCAGTAAAAGGTCAAAGGGCTCTACAAGAAGTACCTCGCATATTCATGTCAGAAGGATCCCATGCATCCTTTGACCACTTGCTGGAGAGTATGAGCAGAAAGAGCTATTATTGCACTTACGTCACAGGCATCTGGTTAGCCACTGTGAGAACAGAATGGTAGAAGAGATTAACTTTCTGTCTGATCCAACAGGTTATAAAATTGATAGAGGACCTCTGAAAGGAATATCGCCTTATTTAAACAGCCTCTATTTAAAGTTTGGGGATAGAAACACAGTATCTTTGAAAGGCAAGAATGTTTTTGATTTTTATTATCCAGTGTAAAATGTGACCATTTATGTTGCACATTCAGTGGGAACAATTCAGAAAGATGGTTTAGAATAAAAACAGAACTCTTTTACTTGATTTTTTAAAAAAACAACCCACCACCATCATTGGTCAGCTGTGTTGCAAAAACTCACTCAAGGATTTGTAACACAATATAAATGAAATACACCAATGCAGTCTTGTTGCATCGAACACTTTAAAGCACTAGTAGCAAAAACTAACCTATAAAAGAGTGCCTGTTTATTAGATAAGTGAATATAACATGCAGAGTATTCAGAAAGTGATAGCAAAGAAACCGATGTGACTTTTGCCTTAGTATTTTTTTATTATCATTGTAATTTAATTGCTTGCAAGAGGCAAATTCTAGTACCAGGGATTCTCAAAGGCAGGGTCAAAGTACATGAGTAGATTATTCTGTCCTGTCAACCAACCTGTCTACCTTTAACAGTTCACAAGCTGTTTTGTTATTTTGCTGCAACAGACTCAACACAAGTACTTCCCTGCTCCCCTGAGCATCTGGCATGGTGGGACAGTGCTACAGAGGTGCCCTCCTGATACTGGCATGGCTGTTTAGAGGATGGGGTGGTGTAGAACAGTAGCGCGGGTGGGGCTATGAGTACAAAAGCAAGTCTGGTTCCACCAGTGCGCCTGTGTGGTCCTGACCTTGCTGCCACTTTGTCTCACCCTTGCACCATCTGGGTGAGCAGCAGCAATGCTGGTGTCAAGAGATCAGCTCTGCCTCACAATACCAGCTGCTGGAAATAGTTCAGAAGCTGAATAATACAAAGTGATTGCATATAATATTGTTTTCTTGATTTCACAACACATATTTGATCGAACTGGTCAGAGAAAGTCAGGAAGGAATATATTTGATCAGAGAGAATCATGTGTCACTTGCTGTTACAAACATCATGTAACCCATCTCTTTAGTTGATTTTGTTCTGAGAAGCCAACTTCCATAATACATCATAAACTGCTTCTGAATTTATCCTGGCAGTGGAAGAGACTCCCTCAGAAAGTGGTGGAGTCCCCTTCATTGGTGGTTCTTAAGCAGAGGTTGGGTGGCCATCAGTTGTGTATGCTTTAGCTGAGATACCAGCATTGCAGAGGATTGGATTAAATGACTCTCAGGGTCCCTTCCAACTCTACAGTTCTATGATTCTGTGAAAAGTAGCTTGAAATGCAATGTAGGGAAATTATCATTTGAGAAAAATGATCAGTCACCCCCAAACTATATAGAGAGCTAGTTGTATATTTCTCTAGATGGTGGATATTCTCCTTAAGAGACACACAAATGTCACACATACAATATGATATGCTATAGAAGGCAAAAGATTTATTTTTCATATAAAATGTGTTTAAATGAAAGGGAAACACTTTTTAAATTTGATAAACTGGTGTAAATCAGTTTGTCATAATGTTTTCAAGATGCAGCTATTGCTAATATTTAACTTGGATGCTGTCAAATGGCAGATCTATATTTCCTAGCAAATATGCTTTTACATAACACCATAAAATATTTAAAATATTGTATTTCATACCAGGGAACATGTTTATATATACAGTTCTCAATATTGAAAATATTTCCCTGATAAACATAACTATATTTATATCATTTGCCTTCTTTTGCATTATCAGTGTGATGTATACTTTCTTACAATTTACTTGCTGTGTCATCCAATGTATATACATTCATAACACAATATTGTCTAGGTATTACGACTACAATCCTATACAAACTTGCTTGGGAAGAAGTCACACTGAACTCAACAGAACATGCATAGGATTTCATAGTACACTATTTGAAGATGTGTGGGGATCTTTGGGGGGGGGGACAAGGATAGCGAACATGTAGGGATGGGGTAGGAATCTGTCTACTCTGATTCAAAAAACAAGTTTGTCTAATCCAACTTGGGTGGATCATGACCAGAATTGCCTTAATGGTCTTCAGAACCCTCAGTCTGGTAGGTTCATTTACAATGCAGCCTGATGGCTGCCATCTTTTCCCCACCTCCAGCAATTTTCATTTTAAACTTCTAAAACAGGGCATCCAATTGCCCCCAGTCTGAGCACCTAGTGCCACCAGGACTTGATGACGTTCTGTCTCCGTCAGGGAGAATTGGACAGTAAAAGCATTGCAAGTCCTGTAACACTCAGGAGAACTTGCTGCACACTGAATCAATTTGCGTGGTGGCATAGAGTACCATGCACTAACCACTCAAGCTGAAGGCAGCTGGGTGCCCTGCTTCAGGATTTTTTGTGGGGAGGGAAAGATTGGAGGCAGTGCCCAACTCTTGGACCACCTGGTATATTATTTATTTATTAAAGTGTGTTTCTAGGCAGCTTTTTAAGGATTTTCCATTTTAAAAAATCTTCCCAGAAACAGGGAAGGATAAATTTAGCCCCATAGCTTCTGGAAACCAGGATAGACTGGTCTTTAATGGGTCCATCCATCCCTCCTAACCTGGCACCTTCCAGATGTTTCAGATTACAACTCCAATCAGTCCCGCTGAGCATGCCAACTGTCAAAGACAATGACAGCTGCAGTCCAAAATATCTGTTGGTCACCCTGTTTTAAAAAGTGGTGGTGTGGTTGACACAGAATAAATCAGACATCCACAAAAACAGTTCTGTCTGTTTCATGGCCTCTTTCAAAGGCAATCCCTTTTCTTTTGAAAGTTGGCACATACCACAATTTTTAAAAAATGAAATTAACAATAGGACCAAAATCCTGCAATTTCAGATATTTTTTGCTTTTGTTTTTATTATGGACTAGTAATAGAAATCTAGCTATAAAAAATTGACCAAAAGGATCCCCTTCCTCCCCAAATCGCTAAAGAAGTACTACAAGTATCACCTTTCCATAATGCATAGTTAACTGAATGGGTGCACAGGGGAACACAGATCCATCTTCTAGAACCATCATTAGTTGGACACAACTTCTTCCTTGCAACTAGAGCTGGATCAGGGCTCTTCTCTTTTAGTGGTTCTAAGGGATGGTTCATATATCACAATCAACCAATGATTTGTAGATTTAACAGCTTACATGAATTCTATGACTTCATAAGAACAATGTAACATGAACAAGCAACAACTTCCATGAATGGGAGAATTGGAAAATGCATATTTGCCTCTTCACAGCCATTGCTACCATGAAACTGTGTTTCTCTGTTTAAATGCTACACTGCTCCTGTAAGTAGACCAGTCACACAATCAGTTAAGTGGCCAATTTTGTTGTAAGAACTAACCCTTAGAATATTGTGCCTCACTGGAACGTTCAGATTTTTGTGGGGTTGTGTTCTGAAAATATAACATCAGTGCTGTAAGTTCATCTGTTCAGCAGAGATCCCAGAACACAATCCAGTTTATTTAAATGCTGGGGGTTTTTTTGTAACTGTAGGCATCTGTGTCATCAACATTCTTTGTCCTAACTCAGGGAGTAAAATTAATTTCACCCAAAGCTGTTGAACACATTGATTTCTTGTAGCATTGTTTCATGACCACTGGCAAGAACAGTCTGTGGGTTCTTGAATAGTATAGCTGACCCAGGTGGAGTTGCCACTGCAATATAGCTGCACATTTCGTCTGTGTAGCCCAAGTTCCCTGCAGCATTTGCAGAATCTTGCATATGTATTGATGTTATAATTATATATGCTTGCCGAAGGGCATTTTCCATCACAGGAAACAATATTTACCTGGAAATAAGCAGAAAAATAACTTACTGTGCTAAGAGAAATGGCTAAATGGCTTCCAACCAACAATAATGCTAAACTTTCAGGGTAACAGAGTGCAAATAGTAGTGGGACACTGCTAATCATTTACTTACTGGTGTGTTACTTCGACAATCATTCTTGCGTATTGTCATCCTAACAGTCACCTTTTTGCAGAATTTTCCATCTTCCTTGCCTGCAAAGAATGACATGATTAGAAACCAATTAATACACCAGGTAAGCATATAGAAAATAATAGACAAAGACCATGAGCAATGGTCTATGTCATTCAAATTTTGGGCTCTCAAAATTATTCTAAGCATTACATTTATTACCAGCACAAATATTCTGTGTATCAAAAAATCTAAATATAGATAGGACTGTGTCAGTATAGTTGCCATTGAAATGAGTGGAGCTTGTACCAATGAAGTTCCTGGGGTGGACAGCACCCTAAAATTCACTTTCCAAATTAACAGAAAACTTAATTCCAAATGTATTTATTTTAAAGTGCCAGTGTTTTTAATAATTGTTCTCAAGTAAGAGCTCAGGACTATAATCTAGGGCCCTAGTCTTAAATTACTTACTGCTAAGTAGCCTCATGAATGTGAATAGGTCTATCTCAAAATGTGGAAGTAAACTATCCAAGTATTTTCCAAAAGCACTTAACATAATTTAATTCAGCTGAATTCAATACTACTAAAGTGGTGTTACATAAAAATAAATATGGTGTGTACATGGCAACATTCATAGTGCCAAGTCTATGGTAATTACACCATCATATTTTGGGTAAGCAATTTGAAGATTGCACTCTAAGGGTTTCACACTGTGACAATTGCACAACATGATGTGACATCCCAAATCAAACACAAAGCCACAAAGGCAACAGCCACCAATGCCAAACTGTGTAATAGGGAACTAGATAGATGAGATGGTGAAACAGTGCAATTTGGAGGCAACTTTCCTATGCATGATACCCCACTCCAAATCTTCAACACCAGCCCAACTATTTTACATAGGAGTTACAAATGAATAACAGACAGGCTGCATTGCAAGCTAGGATTTGTTTGCAACATATGAGATACCACTGTTCTTACATTGGCACAAACTCCTGAATAACACCAGTATTCACAGAGGTGTTTTATTGCTATCATTCTCAGTTCAAGCTACAAGCCTTTTAGTTGAGAGTGGCCCATCAGTGAGACCACCTTCACATGCAGCTGCAGTCAAACTATTTCTTCGTGCTGCAATCCTTCATAGCTAGAAGCTACACATCACACTGCAGCCAACTGCCTTGAAAATATGGTTGGACAGGTGGCATACAAATATTTAAAATAAAACAAACAAGTCAACAGGAACAATTTGCTTATTTACTCCCAATCCAATAGGAACTCTGCCAGAAGACAGTGTGTCAATTGTATGGGGAAGACTTTTGTGAAGGATTATTGCACTGTTTCTGGTTTGCAGCATTTCTCATTGAGCAACTACCAGCACCACTTAATTATTTTTAGAAATGTTAAATAACAGATGATAATATTTAGCCATTCATTCAGCATATACCCAAGGAGACAGTGCTATACACATATGCCATACTTTTTGGTAAGTGTTATTTTAACAGCAAGCTTTAACAAGCAAAGCGATTAGTTTCTATTTTCTACAGAACTATGGAAATTACTGAAAATAGCAAGCAAAATAACCATGCAGCAAGCTAAAACACTACGCAAATGCTTACTACCAACAGTACATTGTTGGCTAACAACAATGCACTGCCCATACAGTGCAAAATGAAAAGATATGTGAGCAAATCTGAAAAAAATCAGCAGTTCATACTTCAATACAGCTTATTTCAACCAGATGTTGTGACCTGAGGGCATGATGCTCCTATGAGGGAGTACATTGTTGGAAATCAACAATGGTTCTGTCTGGTTTGTTCCTACTGATTTCCAAGAATATGTACCTGTGTTACAGCTAGCACTAGGTATAGGAGTGACTGGGCTAACGGGGAATGGGAGCAACAATGACATTCCAGAACCTAATAAGAATATTACAAATCGAACACATTATATATGATACATAGATGCACAAACATTAGGGAGGAATTCAGTGTTGTGCTAAGGCATTCATTCCTTCAAGGTACATATTTTGGCTCTACACTCCTGTTCCCCATCCCACTGCTCCAAGAGTTCTCCCCGTTCCCCCATGATAATTGGGGGGAGGGGAATGAGGGGGAGGAAATCATTCCATCAAGGAAGCATAATTGCCTGCACTGACAGAGCCTCTTAGTGCTACTTTGAATTCCTTCCTGAGTTTAAATAATATTTTCTTGTTTTATATTTAAAATAGGTTCTTGCACGTGTGCATGTAACTTTCTTTTATATGTAGTAGTTGCTAAACAATTTCCTTCTCCTTAAATTACACACAGTAATATCTTATTTATTTTTTCATGTTTGTGTCCCATTTTTCTTCCAGGGAGCTCAACATGGAATATTTAAAAAAAATGTATTGTACTGACATGTTCATATTACTGCAAGTATATTGCATTGCTATGTAGCTACGGTAATAATATAATACATGAGCATTACCAATTCTATCCACTCAACAAATCTACACGGGAAGTTTAAGCTGAAGTAAAGTTGTCCAAAGCTACCCAAAGTGCCAATTTTGAACCACTTATATGCAGAATTCATCATGCGAAAGGCTGGGCTGGATGAATCCCTAGCCGGAATTAAGATTGCCGGAAGAAATATCAACAACCTCAGATATGCAGATGACACAACCTTGATGGCAGAAAGTGAGGAGGAATTAAAGAATCTTTTAATGAGGGTGAAAGAGGAGAGCGCAAAATATGGTCTGAAGCTCAGCATCAAAAAAACGAAGATCATGGCCACTGGTCCCATCACCTCCTGGCAAATAGAAGGGGAAGAAATGGAGGTAGTGAGAGATTTTACTTTCTTGGGCTCAATGATCACTGCAGATGGTGACAGCAGCCACGAAATTAAAAGACGCCTGCTTCTTGGGAGAAGGGCAATGACAGGCCTAGACAGCATCTTGAGAAGTAGAGACATCACCTTGCCAACAAAGGTTCGTATAGTTAAAGCTATGGTTTTCCCAGTAGTGATGTATGGAAGTGAGAGCTGGACCATAAAGAAGGCTGATCGCCGAAGAATTGATGCTTTTGAACTATGGTGCTGGAGGAGACTCTTGAGAGTCCCATGGACTGCAAGAAGATCAAACCTCTCCATACTGAAGGAAATCAACCCTGAGTGCTCACTGGAAGGACAGATTGTGAAGCTGAGGCTCCAGTACTTTGGCCACCTCATGAGAAGAGAAGACTCCCTGGAGAAGACCCTGATGTTGGGAAAGATGGAGGGCACAAGGAGAAGGGGACGGCAGAGGATGAGATGGTTGGATAGTGTTTTTGAGGTTACCAGCATGAGTTTGACCAAACTGCGGGAGGCAGTGGAGGACAGAGGTGCCTGGCGTTCTCTGGTCCATGGGGTCACGAAGAGTCGGACACGACTAAACGACTAAACAACAACAACAACAACACCCAAAGTGCCTCATGACTGAACAAGGATTTGAGCCCAGATCTTCCAAGGTGAAGTCTGACACTCTAACCACTTCACAATAGCCACAAGCCAACATGAAGACATGCACTGTTAGTCTATGGATTTTGTGGAACTACATGATGTGCCACACAATCCTTTGAATGTTTACTTGGAAATAAGTCCCACTGAGTTCAATGAGATTTACTCTAAAGTAAGTTAGCATAGGATTGCAGCCTCTGATATAAACATATACCCAAGTGATTCTGGGCTTAGTAAAAATGTGAGTATCTATGAAATTATAAAATAAATTAAGCTGACAACTCCTTTGTACCATAAAATGAAGATACTGCCTCCATGATTCATTTGTCCGGTATATTTAAACAAAATATTAGTAATAGTTTCTGCTTTTCACAGAGCCTCTACTTCTGTAATGTGTTAACTTTATTTTGAGGAATACCAAAGAAAGCTGATGTCAGAAAACAAAGAGGCACATTTTCATGAACATCAATTCTACATGTCAAGTTATATTTTGAAAATGACACTGTTCCCTTTATATTCTTTTAAATGTAAATTAAACAGCTTAAAATATAAAATATACCACATATCATAGACAAATATGCCCCTACTTTATTATTAATAATTTCTTGGCAAACTGAAACCATGAAAAACTTTATTTCACACACCCCGCAATAGCTTTTGTAAATTGTAATGGGATTTCAGCTGCAGAATTTCCTGATGAATTATGTCCCTGTGTAACAACATTATGGCTTTCCTTTTCGTTTCTTATTTATCCTGTAAGTACTTATTTGTTTATGACTGTTTGGTTCTGTGTTGGTATTTTAAATAGTAATAGTTTTAAATAGTAAAATCTTCAGCTAAAGGAAATAAACAGCAAAGCTCATTTAAATCAACTAAATGACCATGCAACCAAACTAATATTTCAAATCATAGTGAATGAATCATTGATTAGCAATTTTCCAGCTCTTGCCCCACTCCCAGCTGGTTGGTCTGATTTGTGAATTATGATTAAAAGAATCACTACTGGTTGCAGAAAAGTAGCCTTAGATTCAGTCCCAACCAGCGAAAATAACACAGGTGTCATTCTAACCTTAGTAAATATTGTCTTAACTCAGACTGAATCTAGATTTAGTTTTACTGGCAATGGTAGACAATGCTATCACCTGTGTGATTTTTTTACAATCATTCACAATCTCATACTAGGTACACAATGATCTAAACAAAACATGGAGGTAAATTTCATTGATTTAAATGGCACATGATCTCTTAAGAACTAAAGTTAAGTTCAGAATGTTACTGCTATTGTAACCATTGGGTAAACCAATTTAATTTTTGTTATTGTTCGTGCTGCTTATTATTTAGATGTTTCAGAAGGCAACCAGTACCCCTCAAAACTCTCTCATATGTACATCATTATTGAAGTTTTGGTACTTACATGTTTTGCAGCATCCTTCTAAGAATGGTACAATATATCCTCCAACCTGAATTTGTATTAAAAAAAAAGTCACTACCAATATGAAATCATTTTTAGCACTAATTCACAGGTTGTAGTAATAGTAGAGATGAACTATTGGAAGAGCACTTAACTGCACTATTAAGAAAACTAAACAGTAAATAAACCAGAACCTAGAGAATAATACAATATTTATTTTAACTGAAACAAAATATGAGCCTGAATAGCTCAGTTGGTTACAGCGTGATGCTGTTAATGCCAATGTTGCAGGTTCGATCCCCATATGGGACAGATACATATTCCTGCATTTCCAACTCTACAGTTCTGTGATTCTATTATTACATTTTTTAAATAAAAATATTAGATTCAGCGTAACGTTCACTCTAAACAAAAGTCAAATCAAACAGATTAGGAGCAACATAGCAAGGCTTCTCTTCAAAGTCTACTTGAGAGGAAAATGTATGTATAATCCTCTAGGCACTTTGACTGCCCCTCTGAACTGCATTGGAGTGACACAACATTTGCTTTCTTCCCATCATCTGTAGAACACTTCTACACCTGGTAAATCAATGAGCAGTCACAGTGCTCACTGTAGAGGCTTTTTTATCTTTATGGCTCTGAAAAGTCTCTATCTCTCTCTTCTTTCTTTCTTTCTTTCTTTCTTTCTTTCTTTCTTTCTTTCTTATTTGCATCTATATCATGGTGGTGTACATGGCTCTCCCTCTCTCCATATTATCCTCACAACAATGCTGTCAGGTGGGTTAGGCTAAGAGGTGGAGACTGTCCCAAAGTCACCCAGTAATCTTCATGTCTGAATGGGGATTTTAATCCTGGTCTCCCAAGTCCTAGGACCTACAGGCTAACCACTTTACAGCACTGGATCCATGGTAGTTTACATTACATATAACTCTGTGGTAATTATATTACCATGATGTTGCAAGCATCCCTGTTTCCCTACCAATGCTGCCCAGGGGTGTGGTGGGCACACAGAGACTTACAGTGTGGCGGTTTTGTGATGTATATGTTAAGTAGATCTAAATGTTACAGCCAGGAGAAGGGTCACTCACCAGAGGGAAGACTGATTTCAACACCATCCCATTTCCAAATGCAAAGTCTAACCTGTGTTCCGGCTCTTTAGCCTTTACGACCTTTTGTTCCATCTTGTTGCAATAAATGGAAGTGTCCAGAGGAAGCAAAATAAAAGCTTTCAAAATCAAATGCAAAATGGATGAACCACTGACCTTCACACATTCCGTTTCATTAAACGGTGGACAGCTGATGGCTGATGTAATTAGAACAGGTCCAAATGGTGTGTTTGTGCAGTCGTATCTGACACAGTTCGAAATCCAACTGGTGCCAGGCTATTTTGAGTATTTAAAATAATCGTCAGAAATACAAACACTTCAAAAACCAATAGAATTTGCAGTTTTTTAAAAAACACACACAAACAAACCTGATTTAAGGTCAAAATAAGCCACTTGCTCGCACTGAGGGAGCTGTCACTGACATTCCTAATACCAAATACAATCAGTACTGTGCCTTTCTGAGAAACAAGACTTCCAGATGCATCCATGAAGTAATACAGTTCTGCACTGTAGCAACCTTGGTTTATTATATTTCTTATTCTCACATAGTCCTGTGACAGACCAGCATAATTCAATGTGACTTCTGAATGGTTACATAACTCTATGTAGGGTGCAAATTAGTAGTGAAAGTATCATTGTTTCTCCCCCGTCCCACCTCTTGTGAAGAGAAGCCAAAGCGTACATACTGTTAAAGAGCTGTACTATTCCTCTACTACAGGCATCGCCAACCTGCGGCCCTCCAGATGTTTTGGCCTACAACTCCCATGATCCCTAGCTAACATGACCAGTGGTCAGGGATGATGGGGATTGTAGTCCAAAACATATGGAGAGCCCAAGGTTGGGGATGCCTGCTCTACTATCTATAGTGCTCCTTATTGATCTTACAGTTGTTGATTTTCCCACCTTAAGATTTTTCAATAAAATGAAATGATGGGAAGAAGAGTGGTCAGCAACTGCATTTGGTCACTAGACTCAGCACTTACCCATGTCCTCAAGGCAGCTGGGAGGTTGATGCTGTGCAAGCACACTGGTGGAGCCAATCTTGAACTCCTGTTGCTGGTGTGTTTGCATGGCACCAACTGCCTCACTACCTTGCCCTCACAATAAAAACAGTGACTCCATTGTCAGGAGGCCAAGTGAGTACCATCATCCTACCACGTCATTCAGTACTATCCAGGTAGCTCCCATCATACATAGCTATGCCATCACCAGAGTAGGAATGTGCAACTTCATGATTCCTAAATTTGTTTCGCTAATGTAATTTGAGCACAGATTGCTTGCTCAAAAAATTCCACAACAGGTTTTTTGGGTCGGAAGCACAAACTTAATTCAGCACTTACACTTAGTATCCAATGAGAGCTACTCTCCCTCCATAAGAAAAACTGTAAGTACGAATTTACCTTAAAATGTGAAACTGTTCCATTGCTGAAAGAGTGAACACAAGACACATTCTTGCATTTTCCACAACAGGTTGTTAAATCCTCTGGAGGTTCATAGACTTCATTCTGATAAAGTAAAGGATATCATTTCAAATATACTTCAAATCAGGAATTAAGATTACAAACATGTATTTTTATTACAATATTCCATCGAACTCTGTCATAATCATAGTATCTAACGGTACTATTAAATGTATTACTGTACCTTAAATAAATGTACTGCTACTATTACTAGGAGACCAGTGTACTTCAATGACCCTTAGACTTGCATATGGGAAGCTGGGTTCATGCTGTGGCTCAGCCACTTTGAAATTGATTGTGGGCCGTTCAACGTGATCAGTTTTTAGCATGATAAATGTACAGTTCATACACATTTGTTGTGTCCAAGAAAAGATTATCTTCTGTTGCCAAGATGCCGTGATACAATAAAACCAGGATAACCTGGTTAATGTCCATCAGTTGAGGCAACAACTTCTTAAGTTCTGCAGAGAAGTCAAGCATGGCTATTAAGTTTTAATTCATGCTGTGGTTTGACTTCTGTTTGCTCATGGCAATTACTCAAACAGTGAACTATGCTTGCATTTTCTAACACATTTATGTGTATCACATGCACATTCATGTTTACGCCACTAAAGCATACATAAAATGACTTTCTGTCTTCCATATTAGCAAAAACATGAGAGTTTTCACAATTAAATTGTATTTATGCATAGTGCAATATTTCAACAAGCCTTTGTCCAACACTAATAGCATGATATCCTGTCCTCATAGAAAGGATTGTTGGCTGCATTTGCTGTAGCAGAATAGTTATAATGATGCTCAGTTTCTTGTTTGTTGTACAGAAGCTCTTCAAGCCTCAACAAACAGATACAATATCAATTGATTCAATATATGGGGAAATTTTCACCAGGAACAAAATGCATTGTATCAATTGATTAATTTATGTAATGTTCGGTAAATATACTCTACATTTCTGCAGCTTGCTTTGATCCTTGAAACTATTACCTATGCAGAGGAGTTAACTTCTAACAGCAAGTATTTACTTTTGTAGAACAAATCATAGCAGCATTAAAACATCTGTTCTTATAACTGAATGCTATCAATGGGTCAACCACTAATCCCAGTTTTCAAATAAGACCTCTTGTTATAAGACATCAGAGATTCTGGGTGGGGAAATTAGTGCAACTGCACTAGTTTCCTTTATTGTTAATAAAATGATTTACTTTAATTATTCCTATCTGCTGTTCTATTTTACCAGAGAAAACCCAAAGTTAAATTCTAAACTTCTTACAGATTTGCACCTTGCCGCACAATCTATAGTGGATATATTTATCCGATAGTACTTGGTAACAGGATCAACTATGCTTGTGCAGTACGAAGTGTGGCAAACACCATCAGGTGAGTGTTCAACAATGGACTGTCCTGGATGCAGAACACCTCTCTCGCTGCTTAGGCACACTTTGTCTCTTGCTGGAACAGATTTCCAAAAACAAAGTACATTGGAGAAAGTTAACTGAAATAATCAAAACCGATGACAATTGATACTTCAAAAGAATAAAGAATAGCGAGGACATAATACTTTTAGACCTTCACAAATATCATTTGGCTTATTCGTGAAAGTGAGTCAACTGAATCCATTTTTATCTATTTACGACTTTATGTTGGCTCATACTGGTTGCCTCTTAAAAAAACCAAAGGCCACATTCATTAAACATATCTGTTCAGCTTTTCTTGAAAGCATAAAAAATATGTAGTAATATTTTCTAAGAATGATTTCCTTAGAATAATGAGAAACTATAGATTTAGAACAATTTATAACTATTATACTAACACTGATACTTAATAATAATAATAATAATAATAATAATAATAATAATAATACTTCCAATCCTTCTACATAATGCTTCCTTGGAAACACAGCAGCAGCATATGAAACTGGTTTGTCTTCCACTTTTGCTTCATCATGGTTCATTGTTTCATACAGACAAATGTGTTGATAATAATTATGGCTCATTTGAAATAAGCTATCTTGAAACCAAGCTGGCTTGTTTCAAGCAGATGATACTTAATGTTAGCTACTTTGTGCAAGCTTGGATAAAGCAACAAACTGGTTAAGCAAAAGGGGAAGTACAAGCTTACAAACCTCTGGAAGGGGAGGAGAGTCTGTCCTAAACAGCATGATGTGTGAATGTGGCCATAGCCTTGAATTAAATAGGATAAATTAAATGCTTTTTTCAACTAAAAATCTTGTATACTTACAACACTTGTACTTAGTGCAGTGACAAACATTTTCTGTGCTGTTCTGGAATTGTTCATCTATAATCAGTTTCTCTCCCTGTCCATAAAAGAAGAAAAATACAATTACTATGCCATTAATGTTGCATTTCAATGTCAATGCTAAGAAGCACAGCTTTTATATATGTTGCTTAGTAATAAAGTACTTTCGAAAAGTGTAACTTAAGCTACACTGGGAGGTAAAAATCTGGTTTCATAGCAATGTTTAGAAATATGGACTGGAAAAGGTAGCCTCTGCCTAGTGGCTACTTTATAGTATACATGCCCAGGGAACACAGGCCTAAAAATAATACAATATTTCTTCCTTTCAGACAGTTTACTTTTACCGGTATATGTTCAAACATTAAGTATACCACCCAATCTTATAATGATCATTTAAAAGTCTGATTGGATACATTGCACTTATTCCCAATTATGAACAGGATGTCTTAGTCAAAGGGAAATTACATGCAATTCACTGCATACTAAAAGGCAATCTCTTTGTCAATGTTTGCTAAAAGCAATAGGTGTCATCCATTTCTGATGTTCCACTTGTGCACCAGACTTCTGCATCTACAAATGGAACTTCCCATTCCTCTCCTACCCCAGCACCCTCCTCCTAGGTGTGCTCTGGAGTTTTGGGGAAGTCCTGCTGTGTCTGCTGGTGTGATGTTGGATCTCACCCATCGTTCCTAATCCTGAGCTATGTGAGCATTTGGATGCTTTCCTGCTTTCACAAACAGAAGCAGATGCTGGATCAAAATACTGGCTACTTACTGCAAATGTTCATTCCAGGGAACTGTGCAGAAAGTATACAGGAAACAGAGCTAAGTCATCCTACTACCCAAGGCAGACAAGGTCACATGATGCAGAGGTGTAGAGAATATGTAGCTCTGTGTTTCCACCCACAACCCCCTTTCTGGCCATATCTGTGCAAGAGGCATAGCACTCTCCCAGAACTGACATGGCCCACAGAAGAGGTAGGAAGCTATACACAGTACTCCAAGCTCATCAAGCTGAAAAAAGGGTGCAGCTGGATGTCTCCTGCATACTCCTCTGAAAGAACATTTATGATAAGCAACCAATGGTTAATTCCCTGGTTGGTGAGCAGGAGCTACCCAGGAAACAGAGGGATATATTTCCAAGATCAGCCAATTAGGGAGGGACAAATTTATTGCCAGATGTCTTTATGTCCCCAAGGGAGGAGGCTACAGAGGCAGTTGCTGCCCTACTGGAGTGAGCTGAGATATTTAATAACGTTGAAAGACTTTGGCCTCATGCACCTTGGT
This sequence comes from Podarcis melisellensis, assembly GCF_964234715.1. NCBI lineage: Eukaryota > Metazoa > Chordata > Lepidosauria > Squamata > Lacertidae > Podarcis > Podarcis melisellensis. The sequence continues at coordinate 71,226,706 of NC_138528.1, read as the reverse complement.
GATGAAAACACACAGCCAATGGGCCAATGTGAACATGTTGATTTCCCCCCCCTCATCTGGGGTGGAAGGATACAAAAGTGAGTGAGAATTATGAAATCATTCAGTTTTATGAAATCAAACTTTCTGGGCCCTCCTAACATCTAATTTATGGCATGTCTATGTGGGGCTTCCCTTGTGCTTGATCCAGAGGCCGTGGTTAGTGCAGAGTGCTGCAGCATGATTACTGACAGGAGTGAGGCCTTGTCAGCATGTAACACTTGTGCTCAGAGATTTGGACTGGTTGCCAATCTGCTACTGGGCCGTGTTCAATGTGTTACCATTAGTATACAAAGTCCTTAACAACTTGGGGCCAGTTTACCTACGAGATCGCCTTGCTCCACATGTGCCCACTCAGTTGCTTCAATAGCTAGAACTGGCACTACTACAGGTGCTACATAATACCCATTCCAACATTTCTTTGAGTCCTACCCTCCAGAGCATGAGAAAACAAGCTTGCTCCACCTTCCATGTGACAGCCTTTAAGATATTTGAAGATGACTATCGTATCTCCTCTCAGACTCCTCTCATTCTTGTTCAACAATATAAATAATGGCAACAAATTCAGTCTATGTCAAATATGATTGGAGTCAAAGATGACTGGAGTCAAAGATGGACAGCACAATTTGCAGGCAGTTCATTGTATTAGAATAACATTTAAAATGTGTTTTAATAGGATTTCCTCCTTACCAGTTTACACTGAGGCTTAGGAACGGTTTCACATGCACATTCTAAAATGGGGAAGGGAAGTGACAGAATAAATGTTCATACACTTTCATGAATGCAAGCAATCAACAGACAAAATTATTTCCTAAAATGATGCAGTTCAACGTTTGCCAGGCATTCCATAAACAAGTCTTGTAGCACCTTAATTGCTAGCAGATTTATTGTGGCACACACTTTATGGACTAGAGCAGGCATAGGCAAACTGGGCCCTCCAGATGTTTTGGGAATACAGTCCCCATCATCCCTGACCATTGGTCCTGTTAGCTAGGGATGATGGGAGTTGTAGTCCCAAAACAGCTGGAGGGCCAAGTTAGCCTATGCCTGGACTAGAGTCACTTCATCCCACAAAAGCAGTATCCTCAACAGTCATCCAGTTTCTCTAAAGTTTTATTCCCCTGAGACAGAGCATTCCAATCTTCTCCTTCATTCTCAAAGAATGTTCCTCAGATGTAATGTAATGGATGTAGGGTTGAACTTACTTTATTGTTATGAAGGGGGAATGGGTGGTGCACACATCTTTCCTCCTTTCCATTAAACACTCTGCAATCTCCCCCGCTGCCCACTTTTCCTGCTCTGGAAAAGCCCCTGTCTCAGCTGGTGAGCAGTAACCTTCCTGATCCCCAGCTGAGCTGTGCAAACAAGCTGCGTTGTCCCAGCCTGCAAGCACCTGGGTGAAACCAGCTCTCTATAAGACATCTCAATTGGCCCACACCATAGTTAGACTACTGATGGCTCCAGACCTTGCTAGATTTTCAATATTAATTCAACATTGCCTTTTTATACTGCAAGATAAATTGATGTAACCCAATTAAAGGACATTGAAAAGAACTATACTTACCACATGTACGATATGGACAACACTTTTCTGGGCTCCATACTTCTACCAAGGACATCCCTAATAAACACTTAAATTCAGGACAACGGTAGGTTTCACAAACTGCAAGTTAAAAGTGCAAAGAAAGAAATGGTGTTGAATGTTCAAGCAGGGAGAACATTTCCAAAACTCACGACCAAAATTAAAATGTTCAGCAAAGCATAAAGCACATTCTTCATATATACTTCACACAAAATTTTGTTTATACATTGAATCATAGTTATTTGGTTTAATAAATTAATGACATTTTTAAGAGGCATGGATAGCATCTCTTGGTAATAATTCCATATGCTTATTCCATGACTGCCTTAAAATGATTAGGGTAGATTTAATGAGCTTGTCTCTTAATGAAAATTCTGTATTGTTCATCATTTACAGCACTGAAAAATCACTGCAAACAATTAAGAAAGCCTCTAGAGAAATCATCAACTCACTACACTGGTAAGCAGGACAACATCTGTCTGTCGTGTTGCCTTCCACAGTAAGCACTTCTCCTTCCTGGCATGCTGGAATTTGATCAGAGCAAATACCACATGCTGATAAAAAGAGAAATATTAAATTATTAGAAAGCACGCATACATGCCATTTGTTTTCAGTTTTCTGTAAGTGCAAAAAATCTACCTAAAAGGATTGATGAAACTATAATGAAAAGTTGAGCACCACCTAATTTCACTCCTGAATGCAGAACTGTCAACCTTACGTCTAGTTAGAGAGTCAGTACGAGAATGAGATTGGTGCCGGACTTTTGGCTACCTCAATCGTGTGACTTTGATTGTAAAAATAAAGAGGTCAAATTGGGTGGAGAAGCTTAATTTAGCTAAGTAGTTTTTTATTCATTGGGAGAAAGACTTTGCATAGCTTAAAAAGGGATCAAGTATAGGTGAAGTATTGCCACAGAAATTAAATAAGCACCCCTGTAACCTCAAACCACTCAGAGGGTGAAGTGCATGCAACAGAATGCTTATTAGTTTTGGATGGGCCTCCAGTTTGGACTGATAGCGTATAGGATGCTGAATGCACTGGGGGATTTGAGAAGCAGTCTTTCAGGATTGCAGTGGCCACCACAGAAGTGCAGTTGGGCTTTTAGAAACAACTGGAATTCAAAAGATTGGGTGGTGTGGGCCTGCAGGGGGTAGGGGAATTTGAATCAGTTCTGGTTACATTGTATACTTCATTGTAGCTTCTATAAAAGATGTGCCGGCAGGAAGATGGTGCCAGTACACCACTGCACACCGACACATCATTTCTCTCTGTGTAAGGTGTTTTGTTCTATCCCTCAAGTATTCATATTTTGGATATTGTGCAATACAGAATACTGGACTAGGCAGTAGAGCTTCTCTTATACCATTGTGGCATATATTCCTAGACAGTCTTCTTTGCTTACATATTAATCTACAGGCTGTCAATAAGAACTAAATTTGAATACCACAGATATAGGATAAACAGCAGGTGCCTTCCACATGGGCAGCAATCAGAGTTTGATCTGCTCGGCAGTTTGGAATCTGTTCCATAGACTCACATTTTGCTGGATCACATTCTGAAACAAACATAATATTCTCATAAAATATATGATATTCCATCCTGAAGTCTCCCTAAGGGGGCTTACACTAAATAATAAAATATAACTACATCTTATTTCCTTCTGCGGTGTAACTAGGAATACTGGAGCAAACTGTGAGATATAGGTCTAGCATGTCCTCTATATATGTTGGAGCAAGATCTTCCACATACCACATTGATACAGTTTCTTCAGTCTTGCCTTTCAAGTATCTAAACATGGATCTGGGACTAGTGCATAGAAAAATGCTTACAGGGCAAATGAGCACCACCAAGACCTTCCCAGGCTTGTTTACCTTTTTGTCTTTGTTTCCTTTTTCCTTTGCAACTGCACATGGCACAGGCTACTTTAGCTCTCAGTTTTAGGAACAAGGAATTTAACAGGGGCATGTGCAAAAGCAAACATTTCGGTTCCATCCCTCATGGGCAGTGGTGAGCCAAACAGGGCTCTGCTTGGAAGTTGCCATGTTTTGTAGTCCTAAGTCCCTTCCCAGAACAGGGAATGGATGTTCTGAATCAACTGGGGGCAGAGCTAACTAGGGTTTTTAAACATAGTCAGGGAGGGGCAGGGGAAGGAAGAGACACTGTGTCCCCTTCTCCCTCCCGGCCTCACAACCAAGAGCAGGAGGGTTCAGTCCTTACCCTGTGGGAAAGGAACTTGCAAAGGAGCACCCTGTGGCCCACAAGTGAAGGACACAATCCTACTGGGATCTGCTTCTCAAACACTTCCCTGCAGGGAAGGATCATGCGAAGGGGTACCTTTACTATGCACAGGATTCAGTTCTGCTTAGGTCTGTGTCACTAGTGATTTTCCTGTGGGGAAAATCACCCTGGAGAAATAGACTCCTGCAGACTTGCCTTCCCAATACCCTGCTCCTTGACAACTCAAGATCCAGCATGACCCAACTTGGGACCAGATCTAATGCTGTCTCTAATTTGGCTGAATCTGTTGCCCAGCCCTAATAATAACAGTAAAAAAGGTAAAGGTAAAGGGACCCCTGACCATTAAGTTCAGTCGTGGACGACTCTGGGGTTGTGGTGCTCATCTCACTTTACTGGCTGAGGGAGCCGGCATTTGTCTACAGACAGCTTCTAGGTCATGTGGCCAGCATGACTAAGCCGCTTCTGGCAAACCAGAGCAGCACACGGAAATGCTGTTTACCTTCCCACTGGGGCAGTACCTATTTATCTACTTGCACTTTGACGTGCTTTCAAACTGCTAGGTTGGCAGGAGCTGGGACCGAGCAACGGGAGCTCACCCTGTTGCGGGGATTTGAACCTCTGACTTCCAATCGGCAATCCCTAGGCTCTGTGGTTTAGACTACAGCGCCATCCGCGTCCCAATAATAACAGTGGTCAAGGTCAAATATTTCAATAGAGACTCCTTTGCCAGATATTTCAATTCTTCATTCAATACCTACCACAACTGTAGCTAGGACAGCAGGAATCGTCTTGGTAATAGGTTGCCAGTTTCTCTAGGCCCTTGCATTCAGGAATAAATGTTTCACAGAGGCTCTGATTACAAGCTTTTTAGATCACAGCAAAAACAAGAGAAGAATAGGGTTGAATGGCATTAATAAAACTGATTGCATTTGTTGCGTATTACAGAGAGAGAGAGAGAGAGAGAGAGAGAGAGAGAGAGAGAGAGAGAGAGAGAGCACCAGCCAACCCCTAGGGCTGATATTTGTAAATGTTTTGTAAAATCCAAGAAGGCTTCAACTTGCTTTGTTGACTGTGCCACAATAAACTTTTCTTCAGTGTGCTATGAGAAGCTGTCATACTGCTGTATTCTGTTTATACATAGCTGCACTATGAGCTATGAGCTATATATCACTTGATATATGGCTCTCAATCTCCATTCCTGTCTTTAATGTTGACTGATTTTTAAGGTTAAAAGGGGCACAAGGTATGCAGTATTCACATTGCAGTCTTATGTAAAGACAGGGTGGCAAAGTGGCTGGCAGCTGTCAATGAGTTTATCTTCCTAGGTGAGTGCTTTTCCTTTCCAAGAAAAAAGCTGGGCTTAAAAGACAGCAAACTGTGCTAGGAAAAGGAAGAAGCCTTGAAACCTTAATTTTTTAATTTAAAAAATCCAATTCTCATGTTTTAATTAAAACTTTTGAAACCAGTATTGTTCATGGAAACCTCAGAAATAGAGCAGAAAGCAGTGGCGTTGTGATAAACATCTTATTTGTCATAACTCCGCCACCCCCCAAATAATCTCAACCGCTTCCTAACACTACTCCTGCTCATCCACCTTCTAGATCAACATAGCACTTTCTTCCTTGCACAGTATAACCTCAGCACTTGTCAAAATGATGTACCTTATGAAAGCCCACATACTGCTTCCAAACACCTGCAGATTAAGTCATTTTGTGTTAGTTTGCATATATCTTAAATCAAAACTTGACTATAGTTTATAAGATATCTAAAGTCAGTGGTGCTGGTAAGAAAGTGTATATTAAGGATACTTACTACAAACTTTCTGGTGACAACAGGATTGATCATCTGGTACAATTAAAGCTACTTCCCCAAAACGCTGACATTCCAAGTCATTATTTGCTGAGCAGTTGTACTCCACAGGAGCAATGGTCTCATTGTCAACACATTTGTGCATGCAACATCCACTATGGGAGGTTTTCCAAGTCTCACCCAGTGCATGTGGCACTCCAGAAGTGTCTGTACAGGCTAAATTGTTGCCAAAAAGGGAGGTAATTTATTTATTTTTTTAAACGTCTAGATTCTATGACATGTTTATAACTACAGACATAAATAATATATGACCATGGCAGAGAAAAAAATTCCAAATCAATGCTACTTGTCAGGGGTTGGTAAAGCACTGTTACTCAGGAAACACACCTGAGACATACTCTCTTTCAGTCTACATTTTCCAGACACAGAATGGACTCCATGAATCTTTTTAAAAATCTGCATGCACACAAACCAGCCATCTATGAGTAATACAAAGAAATGGCTTTTAGACAGATCCCTGAACTGCAGCACTCTGAAAGCAACACTGCTGTTCTTGGGCCTGTTAGGAACTAGTTACATTCATTCTAAGGCCACTGCAGCTCCATGTTCAAAATTGAGTCATCTGAGTTCCATCCAGCTGTTCTAATGAGTTATCTGAGGGGAGTAGCTTCTGCAGCTTATAGTTATAGGATTGATTTGAAACTTGGTAGTAGGAGAGGTATAATATTTGGGTTAGAAAGGATAAGTGACGGCTTATTTTGAAAAAGTTATGTGTTTGATGGGAGACTTTGGCAAGTCGAGGGGTAGTGTGCAATCTTCTTCCACGGGCTTCTGCTGGGGTGCATTTTTGCTGGGGGAAATTTCTCCAGTTGTACTGTGCGCTTTAGAAAATGGGTTGTAATGTTAGGTTGGGGGACCGACTAGTACGTTGCATTGCCAGGGGCAGCCCTTTCCATTTCACCACCTGAGGCAAAATGGGAATGTGCTGCTCCCCCTTCCGCTGCAGCCTTGCTTACTGGGGTCATGTGGTGGCTTCTGGAGAGATCTTGTCAGAAGCTGCTGCTTCTCCAGCAGGGGCAGGTGGGACACCGTTCCATGGGATTCTGCTGTCTGAAGCAGCTGCCTCAGTCCACCTCATTGGCCTGACGATTACTCTTGAGTTGTGTAACATGTAGTGTTTATTTAAAAGGCATTTTTGTGGCCAATGTTATTTAATGAGATTTCATAAGGGTATTTTGGTGTGTAGATGGTGCGGGAGCCCTGCACATGGCAAGTCAGCTCCTGGATGTAGGGGTACCCTTCTGTATTCGCTAGACATTCATTTATTATTTTTCTCATTTTTGTGCCACCCATTAAAAATAAGTTACCTGGGTACTGTAAAACATCCTAAGGGTGATCTAGAAATAGAAATCTGTTTCCATTCATACCTATGCTGGGTAGGACCAGAATAATTCATCATTACTTGTCAAATGATACAAAATTCAATAGCATATTGATACTTACCACACTTCTCTTCAGGGATGCAAAGCGCAGAGTGTACACGGTGAAGGATGGTCCCTTCTGTGCAAACACACCCCTCAGTCAATATTGAACAAGAGTCTGGATCCTGAAGTTCTGGCTCCATATTTTGACAAGTACTTGGTGTCTCACAGGCAGATATGCAGGCCTTATAGTAGAAACCTTCTGGACAAGGAAAGGCTAGCAACATAATAAACACAGTGTTTAACACCGTGATGCTTCTTCATGTAATATTTTACATGAGCTAATGTTTCATGTGAACTTGTGCAGAAAAACAGTGACAACACTTTTATTCACTGCAAATTAGAAAGTAAAATTAGAGTGGAAAAATACAGTAGAGCTTACATTTTCACCTGCTCACATGAATCTCCCCTTTCAACCAATTACCCCAACCCAATTATTCCAGACATATCTTTTATCTTGCAAGCACGCAATTAGAACAGCCAGTGGTTGAGGAGCAGATGGCTGAAAAGTTAAGCACTTCCTCCCCTAAATTGCTTTTCTACTCAGAAGTATCCTTTCCAGTGCTGTATTTTTTGCCATGCGTAGTAGAGGTTTGAGATTTTGTACATATTTCTACTGATTTCTCAACATTGTTTCTATATAAATAAGCTTGGACTTGAACCTCAGCATTTTGGCTCAAATTCATTGCTTTGTCCTATAGACTGCACTGCCTTCTCATCTTGCAGTAATCAAAGGTGCACAGCCTGGGAGTCATTTTGGACTCACAGCTGTCCATGGAGGCACAGGTCCAGGGTAGCTGTCTACCAGCTCCACCTGGTATGCAACCTGAGACCCTACCTGCTCACAGACTGTCTTGCCGGAGTCCTGCATGCCCTGGTTATCTCCTGCTTGGACTATTGCAATGTGCTTTATGTGGGGCTACCTTTGAAGGTGACTTGGAAACTACAACTAATCCAGAATGCGGTGACTGAGAGTGGCTGCTGGGACCATGTAACACCAGTCCTAAAGGATCTTCACTGGCTCCCAGTATGTTTCCAAGCACAATTAAAAGTGTTGGCACTGACCTTTGAAGACCTAAACGGCCTCAGCCCAGTATACCTGCAGGAGTATCTCCACCCCCATCACTCAGCCTGGATACTGAGGTCCTCCTCCAAGAGCCTTCTCCTGGTTTCCTCACTGCGAGAAGCAAAGTTACAGGGAACCAGGCAGAGGGTCTTCTCGGTAGTGGCTCCCTCCCTGTGGAACGCCCTCCCTTCAGATGTCAAGGAGATAAAGAATTACACAACTATTAGAAGCCATTTGAAGGCAGCCCTGTATGAGGAAGTTTTTAATGCCTGATGTTTTTATTATTTTTTCTGATATGCTGTAAGCCACCCAGAGTGGCTAAGGAAAACTATTATCATCATCATCATTATAGCTATTGCCATCAACAGCAAACACAGTGTCTTTGATGTGAAGTACTTACAGCAATAATCAGAATTCCTCCATTCTATACAGATGTTAAATTTGTTACATGTTGCAACATAAGCAGCCAGTGCTACACATGGATTCTGAATGTATTCTTTATCTTGGACCCACATATCACAAAAGGAATCTGGAGAAACCTTAACACAAAAATAAAAGTCTTAACTTAATTACTGGTGGATAACTGGAGGGGAAAAAAGATCATCATTAGGTGTTTGATGCCAAATAGAAGCTGGTGCAGTTTAATGGGTAAAAGACAGAGTCACCACAATTCTAGGAAGCCCCTAATTATAAACTTGCATCTGTGATAAGCTCACTGTGTAGCCAGCCATAAACAAGTGCCTCTCTCTCTCTCTCTTCCTCAGCCCTCATCCGAAATATGAAGTATAATAGTGACATAATGTGCATGGTGGCTGTAAGAAGAGAGGAAACCTCTAGGTACACAAAAATACAATTTTATTGGGCCCAAAATGTCATCAGGACACAGTAAAACAAAAATGCTTTGTGTTCTCCAACTGGTCACTTCAAGAGATAAAGTTCACATGCAATTAGGTAGGGCAAATGTTGGACAATTTCTCTGGTAGTTGAAGAAGCACCTCCAAGATGATGACAAATTATATGTTCTATAAGTAGTCCTCTTAGAGGAGTATACAGTTGACACATCTTTGACATGTCGCTGCACCCTATAAAGGTGCTAATGTCAAACCCAGAAAATAATCACTAGTTGCTAGAGAATATTAGCAGCAGATGATGTGATGGGGGACTGCTCATCCCACCTCTGGACCATCACATCACTGCTGCTTACTGTGAAGTAGAGGTGGAGGGTCAAGGCCACAAGGAAGACTGGTTCTCCTGGCATGTTTGAGCCATGTAAGTATCACTGCCACCTTGCCCTTCCCCCTCTACCTCCTGGTAAGAGCAGTCTTACAATGCTGTCTGTTGCTGGTATTAGTGGAGTATTAAAAAATACAAAAAGCAACCATTTATTAACTGCTCTAAATTTATTATTTCTGTGTGCTGCTCTGGTTCACCAGAAGTGGCTTAGTCATGCTGGCCACATGACCCGGAAGCTGTACGCTGGCTCCCTTGGTCAATAAAGCAAGATGAGTGCCGCAACCCCAGAGTCAGCCATGACTGAACCTAATGGACCCTAACCCTTTACCCTTTACCTAATATATGTAGTACAGTACCTGTACTCTGATCAAAGCTCAACAGTTCTGAAGCTATATGCAGCCTATCATAATTTCCCTGGAATTATTATTGTTGAATAATCACTCGGTTGATATGTGAAATAGGCAAAGTTGTTTGTCAGGGGAACAACCCATAAAATAAATACTTTTGACTCCTTAAATATTAACAAAAACAGATGAATTTAATTCAAACAGAGGATCAAAAGATAACATACGTAAGGATGGCAGCTGCTGAAGGTTTGGTTCGATAACGTGTTTAAACAAAGGGAACAGTCTGTGACTGAACAGTTAGTTTCACGGATTCTCTGTTCTCCAATATACTTCAATGTGTTTGGCACCTGCCAGCTATCTGTGAAAACAACTGAAGCACCCACAGTGCTTACGACAGTCCTGTTGGGTAGCATGAGATCATTTGCTGAGATTCCATCACAGAAGCCTGCACAAGAGTACAATATACAGATTAGCATATCTCCATGTACATACTATGGTATTTTAGGACCGGCATCAGTATTATGCTAATCACAGAGTGGCTGCTTGAAACAGCCTCTGCATAATGACTTTAACCCCATGGCTGTTATATTATGCTGAGCTTGTATTTGCGATTTATGTGAAGAATCTCCACTGTATTAGCCTCTGTATGATAAACAATACGTGCAAACCAGCCCTAAAAGCTGGAACCATAGTGTCCTATAAAGTACCAATCCTGCAAGATCTCTCAAAAGACATATATGGTGCATTAAAACTTTGCACCAAGCTTTCCTCTTGCTGGTTTTATACTGTTTTTAACTTGATTTAGGTATTTTGCCTAAGCTGGTTTTACATAAAAAATGTTGCTACCGTGATTTTTTTATAATTAGCTCTGGTGGTTCATTGTGTCTGCTTTAAATTGCACACTTTAATGTCGTCATATACTGTCAACAGAACTTAGTTATATGGGTGGTATACAAATGTAATAAATATATTAAAAATTAATAAGAATACAGTAATGTATCTACGCAATGTAAAAATGGTTAATTAGTCTGATAATTCTTTATGAAATATCTCATGTTTCGGGGAGAATAATTGTCAATTTGAAAAGTACATTCTGTGTCAACCCCTAATACTATTTAAGGATGTGGGAAGCAGGATTATATTGGGTCCACTCAAGAGTTTTTTCCCTAGAAAAATAGGTGCCAGTACTCACCATGAAGTTGTTACAGTAAGTGTCACACTTTAAAACCAAAATAGAGAGGGGTACCGGTACTACGTCCCATTGAGTAGCCCTTGGGGGTACTGGGTTCAGTACTGGTTAGAGTCTAGACTGACTGGCGGTGCCTCCCCAGGGTTTCAGATATTATTTTTGTCTAAGCTCCGCGTGAGAATGGCAGGCACTGAACCAGGGACCTTTTGCATGTCAAACACATATTCTGTCACTGAACTACCACCCTTCTCTATAACATGCGCAGTCTAGCAGCAGCTGTTTTTACATAGCTGCTTTAGGCCAACTTTCCTTTATTTAAAATGTTCCCTCTTTTATGAAATAGGACTAAACTTCTGGGGTAGGGGGAAACTGCTTTGCAGAAATGCAAGGTGGGTACAGGAAAGAGATGAAGCACAGTGAAGTGGATAGCATTTTAATAAGCATCCTATTGTGGCCTTCTAGATTCTAGAATCTATCCTAAAATGTCAAGTTCAATCAAGTTCTGTCTAGCATTTCATTCCTAATCAAGCTTACTTTCAAGTCAGTCACATCAACTTCAATGGAATGTGTTACCAAATAGAATGTATTCCCAAGTAAGTATTTATTTATCTGGATTTTCTAAAGCAAGGCAGCTTTAAGTAAGAAACCATGGTTAAGACATTGGCATTTGTGAAGTCCATTAAAGCATTGCCTTTTCTCAATTTATACTTTAAAATTTAACGCTGACTAAGAAAAAATAAATTAGAAACTAGTCAAACTAACAACTCAGAATAAGAACAAATAGCACTAACATTTATTTCAAGCACCTCTTCTCTGTAGGAACATTACTGTTTGCAAGCATTGAAATCTGACTAAGTATCACTGATATTTCATACTGTTGCTACACATATTTGCCCTTTATGAAACTTGGCAAGCTAGCCACTGTAATGATGGACTTTGCATCCAAGCCTTCCAGCAACGATAATTCAAGTGTCAAAGCTAAGATTTATATCAATAGATATCATGCTTCCAAGAGCCTATACCAAACATATCATCCAAGGTTAGAACTTCCAGAAAGAATGAAGCCATGTGCACATACCAAACAGGCTTAAGAGCAATTCCAGCATAACCTTTATGAGCTGTGAGCTTTTTGGTAGCCATATATCTGAACTATTTCTGTAACTTGGACTGATTCTAAGTGAATAACTGGTGTTCCAATAAAATGTATGACTAAATATAATGAACCCTGAGGATATGTACAGTGTTTTGAGTTCTACAATGGAAGGGGTGACCCTCCAGACATTCTGCTCCATGAGTGGTTGCAAGGTAGGTCAGATGACTGTACCTTAGTCCCACCGGCTTTGCTTCTGCAAAACTCCAGGTTTGATCATATGCATCTCTATTCAAAAGGATTTTGAAGCATTGTTTTTACTTTTGTTTTTAAGTAACTAATGCATGTTTTATAGGATGGTGTGCATTTATTTTGGGGCTTCCCATAGGCATCTGGTTGGCCACTGTTAGTGCAGGATGCTGAACTAGCTGGGCTATTGGTCTAATCCAGCAGACTTGATTTATGTCACTGCTCTTTTAGTCTTACTGTACTATGAGCTCAACATGGAGGAAGGCTGGTATAACAATGCAATTAATAAGTAATTAATTCATTATTGACAATGTTCACACCTTTATTCTATTCTCAGTAGCAAAGAAGAATTCTGATCTCCATTATTCCCTTTCCCAGTTGTGTGTTTGTGTGTGTGTGTGTTTTGGGGGAAATCATGACATTTATTTGAAATTCCACCAATTATTAAAAATTGGACCCTTGTATTACATTCTACTTAGTAACTTCTATGTTAGCATAGAGTAGGCAACAAATCTCTAAGCATTATTTTTTTTCTTTGCTCTATGGAAAGCTCAGTAAGATACATTTTCTCTTTATTGCAGTCCTATTTATTTCCATGTTGCTTCAGCATTCATGCCTCGGCTTCAAATGCTCTAAATTAGGAAGCAAACTTGCCTTATCCACGACTACCTGAAATCTGATCCCCAAGGGATTAAAACCAGCCTGCAGTTTATTGATTGGCAAACCTGGCATTTTCTCTCTCTTCCTGAATCATTTTAATCATTTCAGCAATCAACAGAGTAGCAGCTTCCAAAATAATCATATTTTCATTTTCTGTCTTCTGAATATATTTAACCTTACTATACATGCTGTAACAAAAGTTGTGAAAAACCAAGTGTGGAGCACTTCCCACATTTACCAGATGTAACATCACAATCTTACTAAAGTCGCTTACCACACAGTCCCATTGCTTTTGGATCACTGGTTGCATTAAGTTCTATTACCATCACCCCAGTGGTATGAAACCACTGAATCTTAGTATTTGTCGGAGTTTCAATAATATACATGAAGCCATTGTCCTCAATCTTAAATCCATATTTTGTAACAGTGGGCCATGCATATCTTGAGTTGACAGCTATCTGGAGAATATACATACTTATTTTAGCAAACAGTAAGATTTAAGCTTTGCCATAAAACTATGTTTTCGCAATATTTCGCCCAACCCTCCACAAAACATAAAAATAATTTAAATGAAATTTACACGCACTGTGCTAGTCAAATATTGCCTAATGCAGACCTATACAGCTTGTGTATTTTGCTTATCAGGTGCTTAACAACTTCCCTATTTCTGCAGTCCAAACTAGGTGGCAAAATCAAGTCAACACATGTGCTGCATTTGAGTGGTGGGTCAGGCCTCCAATTTGTGCAAGGATAGAAACTTTTGCAGTGAAAGGGCCACATTCCCTGAGGAGAAACCTTCCAGGGATCACATAATGTCTTTTTAATCTACTGTCGGAAGCCGCCCAGAGTGGCTGAGGAAACCTAGCCAGATGGGCGGGGTAAAATAAATAAATAAATGAATAAATGAATAAATTATTATTATTATTATTATTATTATTATTATTATTATTATTATTATTATTATTATTCCAGTGGTGGGTGTGCCAAAAGGGGTTAGAGCTGGACACACACCACTCTCCATCTTCCATCCAGAATCTTCCTGCTTTCTATCATGGGAGCATGGTGGTCATTTTGGTTGCCATGATCTCGCCCAATTTCATGCCATGGGGCATGTGTTTTGGGGTGCCGCATTAAATCGTGGTCCCCCCAAAGCACTTATTGGGGGGAGAAATCACACAATATAATGGCAACCAAAATGGCTGTCGTTCTCTCACAATAAGAAACAGGATGTCTCAGTTTTTCTGAGACACTTGTGGAGTATGAAAATCACTAGAGGACAGGCCAGAGGATGACCTGGTGTGACCTGGCAGAAACTTACCAAGTGTGACTTGGTAATGACTCAAGGGCCATATCAAAAGGCACTGAGGGCCATATCTGGCTCCTAGGCCTGAGGTTTCCTACCCCTGGTCTAATGCCTTCAGGACATTGGATGAATAAGTGTGTGATTTCTTCAGAGCCAACATGAGATGAACTTCTCAGAAGCTGCTTCGCAAGATCATAAAGAATATCATCTCTAAAAATGTAGTAGAGGAAGCAGAAAATCAATATGAACAGCACAAAAATTCCTAGTCCTGTTCCAGTTTTACTGCATATGCAGAATGCAAATAATAAAAGGCTGTTACATGTGTCCTCCTCTTGAAAAGTATCAGTTCTATTACTAGAGTCACAATTCTCAACAAAGTTACATGCATGTAAATTCTAGGAATCTAAAATAGAATACTTGAATGAGAATTATAACAGAAGAAATAAACTTTACCTTTCTGTTTAAGCGGTCAATGGTAATCTGGTTAGACATATATGTTAAATTTAACATTGCCAGGCACAGCTTAGTAGAGGTTAAAATGCCCTGAATGAAGATAAGAATCAAATCAAAACAACATGTCAGCTTATTCCATGGTTAAATGCAACATACATATATTATACATATACTCAACAGAAAATCTTCCCCCAGATAATTCTACCCTCTGCTTTTTTAGAATAGGTTTAAACATTTAAATAGCTGGAAAATGCAAAACTGAGCAGCTCCCATCCTCAAAGCTCCTATACAGTGGTACCTCAGGTTACATACCCTTCAGGTTATATACGCTTCAGGTTACAGACTCCGCTAACGCAGAAATAGTGCTTCAGGTTAAGAACTTTGCTTCAGCATGAGAACAGAAATCATGCTCTGGTGGTGCGGCGGCAGCAGGAGGCCCCATTAGCTAAAGTGGTGCTTCAGGTTAAGAACAGTTTCAGGTTAAGTACAGACCTCCGGAACGAATTAAGTACTTAACCTGAGGTACCACTGTATTCTACAGCCTTGAGGATGATAAGAGGTCCATATAGCTAGTTACATAAACCATTCATTGAGTGTGACATTTAAGGTTTGTATAAGACTACAGAAAACAATGTTATCAGTCACATTCCATTAATGCAGGCATAGGCAAACTCGCCTCTCCAGATGTTTTGAGACTACAATTCCCCTCATCCCTGACCACTGGTCCTGTTAGCTAGGGATTATGGGAGTTGTAGTTCCAAAACAGCTGGAGGGCCGAGTTTGCCTATGACTGCATTAATGCGAAATAGCAGAAAATTGCATATTTTTATATGCAGCAGCATAACTGCACTTGTTTATGATCCTTAACATACTCAATAAACAACAAAATTCCACAAGGCCCATTACCATATGAATCTTGCTGCAGTCACTGATGTGGATGCTTATAGTTTGATCTTGAGTTTGGCTGATGATATAGGATGCTTCATTAAATAAAGCCAAATGGTGCCCATCAAAGGTGACAAAGCTCAGATCAGAGAAGAGTGTACATCGACCTGATCAAACAAAATAAGGACTTATTTAACTTATTTTATTAAACAAACAGCTAACTACTGATCAAGCATTATAAACTGAATCTAAGTCATTAAAATAGCTTGCTTAGTTCCTTTACGTTAGATACAGATCGTTAACATATAAAGGATTGACTACAATGAAGTCAAAGCAGACCCTTGAAATCAATGATTTAACTTATTCATTATGTATTTATTTCATAACATTTATACACTGCTTGATTGTAAAAACCTCAAAGTGGTTTGCAAAAAGACAAAACAATAAAATATAGAAAAAAATCACAACCATTCTTAAAACAGGCATGGTCAAACTTGGCCCTCCAGCTGTTTTGGGACTACAATTCCCATCATTCCTGACCACTGGTTTTGTTAGCTAGGGATGATGGGAGTTGTAGTCCCAAAACAGCTGGAGGGCCGAGTTTGGCTTGCCTGCTTTAAAGCATACAGAAGTTAAAATCCTAAAATATATTAAAATCACCTCAACTTGCTAAGCATCTAGATAGGGTTGCCTAAAGAAGAACCCCTTTTTTTCCCAGGTGCCAAAAAGAGTACAGTGAAGGTGCCTGCTGGATCTCAATAGGAAGTGAGTTCCAAAGTGCAGGTGATGCCACACTAAACAACTGAATACTTACACATGCGGAATGGGTATTATTTGGCAACTGTTGTAGTGCCAATTCTGCCAGTTGCTCAGGGAGGCACATGTGGGCTAAGGCAATCTTGTAGGTAAGTTGCTAAGGGCTTTATGTGCTAATAGTAACACTCTGGACTCAGGTAGCAAATTGGCCACCCATGCAAATCTCTGAGCCCAGGTGTTATATGCCGACAAGGCCTCTCATGCTGCAATATTCTGCACTAACTGCAGCTTCTGGCTCAAGTACAAGGGAAACCCCACATAGAGCATATTGTAGTAAACTTAGCCAAACACATTGCTCAAACAGGAGTGAGACTCCTGGACACTCTGGATCCAACCCATTACATAAATTGTGTGAAGTCTCTACATAACAGATGAATCTGAATCTGAATCATAACAGATGAATCTGAATCTGATCCTCTGAAAAAGCATCTTTCAACAATTTTTGTATTTACAGGCATTAAGGGTCGCATGTTTTGCTGCTGCTGTTCTGTCCTAAAAAATAAATAAATCTATTGCTTGTCCTTGGAAACAAAAATTTGCTGTAATGGGATCGTGACTATTCTCTCGTTCTTTGGATT
The DNA here is from genome assembly GCF_964234715.1 of Podarcis melisellensis. Classification (NCBI taxonomy): domain Eukaryota; kingdom Metazoa; phylum Chordata; class Lepidosauria; order Squamata; family Lacertidae; genus Podarcis; species Podarcis melisellensis. The sequence goes on along the minus strand of NC_138528.1, from coordinate 71,209,691 downwards.
TCCAACATCCCACATAAGTCATTCTGTTTTTCAGTCTACTTCTTTAGTGTACTGTTGTAGATGATGATGCTTATTTCTTTTTATGAAATTGATACTTAAAAATATTTTCTATCTGCATCATGTCAGCAATGAATAGGCCCATGCATAAATCTCACTATCTGTTCCATTTACACAAATGTTTTAGCATAATCAAACTATCAAAGTAATGCAATTTTAAAATAAATACAGTATGGATAAAACTTACATGCACATTCCCACTTGGGGCAGCATTTATCTCCATTAATCTGAACACCAAATCCAAGAAATCCACAGCTAGGTTGTGTTGCATTGTATGGACAGTTCTGTGATTTGTTAACTTGGATTAGTTGCCCATCTAAGCAAATGTGCTTTATGCACTCATTCTCTGTGATTGGCTAAGACATATTTAGAAAACATAGGTTACTATTCTTATCAAAATAAAGTGATATTCAATAAATAAATATTCACTGAAAGCAAATAGTTCAGTATACCAAACTACTGAATGCCCTTTTCAAGTCAATTCTTGTAGTACCATTAAAAAGCAGAAACATGAAATCTTTCAAATGGCACACAGATCAATGCAAGGAATCAATATAATAAAAAGAAAAAACTGGAAGCTGAGGATAGTCATGGAACATTATAAATTTGACAGTATGGACATATTTAAAGGATTATGTTGCCTTGCTATTTGGGACAAGCGTCTAAAGACCAAAGTTACTCAGGGGATCAGCTACTCAGAATACATAATTTGCATTCTTTCATCAATAATATTTTACACACAGAGAGCAATATTAAGAGGCTGGTCAAAGAGATGCAGATCATGCAGTAGAGAAGATATTCTGTAAAATACCTAGGATTAAAGCATTTGACAACTTTATAAGTGCAATGTGATGTAATAAACTTTGGTTGTGCTAATTGACACTTATGAGTGTTGGCAAATACAGATTAGTGGCAAGTATGGCCCTAATAGATTAGCTTATCAATGTATCAATTCTTAATGATAACTAGAATCTGGAATTATATCTTGTAAATTATTTTTGAAACATACAAAGCAATTTCTGGATTAGTGGGGGGATAGTGAGTTTTATAATCTACTTCTTAAATGTAACTTACATTCTACAAGCATATGTATGTCCCAGAATATTGTTGAAAGTTCTCCATCTCTATACCACAATGCAGGCCACTGTGATGAGATGAATTTCATGTCACAAAGTGAGATAAAGAGGCAAAAATATGTCACTCCGTGAGCAGTTAGGAACCAAGCCACCTTCATTTCATATCCATCAGTAAATGAGACCCAAGAGTTATATATATGATACAGAAATCACTCATATGGTTGGGGGGGAATTATCTATGGTACTCACTACACATGTTGGCGGTGTTGCTGTTTCTTTAGATGTCATGAAAGCTGCTGCTGTAACTCCTGAGACCATTTCAACAGTGGTTAATCCTGATAAATATGTGGGAACTGGTATGACTCCTGTAGCATTTGGAGGTAGTGGTGGTATCAACAAAGAACTTGATGAAGGTGTGGACATCTCTGTGACAGATGGTTCTTTGGCTATTGTAGTTAGGACAGTAGAACCAAGTGAAGCTGGAGAGGTAGATGAATGTTCAGGGAGCGGATGTGATATCGGAAGCTTTGTAACCACTAATTGCCCATCAGTCTCTGACAATGTGATGCTCTTGGTTTCTAAAGAAATGGAAGGCACTGAAAATAAGGATGTTGTCATGAATTCTTTTATCCCTGCTGTTTTTTCTGCTAATGATTTAGTGACACTCCGTGTTGTGAGACCGCTGATCCCAAGCGGTGCTGACTCAGTCGTAGTTGTTAAATGTGGGGTAGCTGGTGTCACTCTAGACGCAGGGAGTGTGGAACTGAAAGAAATGGTAGAAAGTGGCACTTGCTTAGACAAAACAGAAATCTTCTCTGTGGCACTTTTGCTCATAGATGTAAACGCTGTTGATTGCATTGGTGTTAAAAATGCCACCTCTTGTGAGTCTGTCGGACTCACAGCTGAGGTTTCTGGTACTTCCAGTATAAACAATGAGGGAGATGCTGGTTCTGATTCATGAAATAAAGTACTAGATGCTGTAAGTGTTTGAGGAGGAGTCAGTACTTTCTTTGTGGTAGGGAGCTCAAGTTTTGACTTTTCAGTAGGAAATAATTCCACTACTTCTTTTATTGTAGACAATGGCAAAAGACCTGTTTGGGTTACTTTTTTTTCACTTGTTAAAGGAACCTCTGGCGCAAACACTGAAGTGAGTGATACAGTAGAAAGAGGAATCCCTGGTAGTGGAGTACGTTGGAATGTGGAGGGCACTGCAAATTTGGTTGCTGACTCTGTTGTACTAAAAACAATTTGGGGGTGGATACTTGTTCTCAACAGTTCAACTGGAAAATGATAGGCTGCAGTACTTCCCTTGGTTGTTAAGTAATCTTTAGAAGGTGGTGAATAATCAAGTTTTCCTGCCGTTTGGGGGATAAAATGTGGAACAGTGGATTCTTCTTTCATACGGGAAGAAAACCTTTCCATTGGAGAAGTAGGAACAGATGAAGTAGCCTTGGAAGTTATAGATGGTTGTGTTATCTCAATTAGCTGCCCTGCAGTGGCTGCTGTTTCAGGTATTTTTTGTGTTAATGGGAGAACTGTTTTCTCTGCCAGGTAAAGTGTGGTTGAAAGTGTTGTTAGAGGAAGAGCAATAGAGGAAGAGAGGGTTGATACTACTTTGGTTGATGCTACTTCTTTAATGGTTGATGGCTGGCTGCTCAGTTCAGAGTATGGCCGTAAAGTAGCATCAGTGGCACCTAAAGCTTCTGTTATTGGAGCAACTGTGCTTAGCAGCTTTGTAGGAAGAGGAAACTCTGAAAAAAATGATGTAGACTTTGCTGTTTTTGGATGTTGAGTATCAGCACTGGTAACTTGCACTTCAGGTGATGATGCCATCAGACTCTTTGCTGTAGAAATGGACCCTGGAAGCAAAATAATGGAAGGTTTTTTTGTAGTGGTTTTTTCTGACTCTGCAGTGGCTTTTTCTGACTCTGCTGTGCCAGGGTACAATATCACTCTTTCTGTATCAGTCATAGGATGCAGAAATTCAGTTGTTTGAACTGGTTCAATTTTTTTAGTTACCAATGGAACTAGGACACCCATAGCTGCGGCTTCCTTTGTCAAATCAGATTTTGCTGTTTCCACTTTTGTCACACCAATAGAATAAGGTACAACACTCACTTTTGTAGTTTCCAGGGATGAAGGTGTTCTGTATTCTGTTGATGTTTTATCGGTGACTGATTCTGGCAGAATCGTCATTTTAGAACTTATTTTGGTAGAGAGGGGTGTAACTGTCATAGCGTGTGATGAAGTGGGATACTGGGTATACAGAACAGTCATTGCTTCTGTCACATTTGGTTGAATAAATGGTGAATATGCACTTGTCAATCCTGTCTCTAAAAATTCTTTTGAGTCTATTAAAGTTGGCGAAGTTGTACCAGGCACTCCAGGTAGTTTGGCAGAAGTACTACGTCTTAGAGTCGAAGCTGAATATAAATGAGAAAAAGTACTTGGGGGGTGCATAATGCTTGATGTTGTTTGCACTATTTCCTTTTTAACAGTAGAAACTGGAAAACCACTTGTATGTGTCGGGACTGTGGTGGTGGGTTGCGTTAGTGCTGGAGGTAAAGTAATAAATGTGGTTTTAACTCCTTCTTTGATTAAAGCAGCTGTTGTTTTTGTTGTTTCTGATGGAATTGGCTTTCCAACAGGCCTTACTGTTGCTAAAACAGTAGATAAAGTAGAAAACGGAGCTACAGTGATATTTGCATCTGTTACAGTCAGTTGACTTACACCCAGCATTGTTCTGTCTGTTGTTTGATTCACTGTGGGAGCATAGGAAGACATTTCCAAAGATGGCAATGGGGCTTTGGTAAAAAATTGACTTGTTCTTTCCGTCTTTGGTGTTGAAGAAATCTTGCCTTCTGTAATACCTTCAAGTTTTCTTTCTGTTTCCTCTGTTGGGGGAAGTTGAGCACCTGTTACTTTTTTATCCAGTGCTATTTTAGTTGTGGCTGGTGATTTAGCAACTGTAAGCATTGATGGCAGCACAGTAATAGGTGAAGTAGAAATTAATTTAATTTCTGATTCAGTTGCTATAGATAAAGAAGGGACTGTTCTACTACTTGTTTGTTTACCAGGCAGAGACTCTGTAACTGCCACAGTTGTAGGTGGAGGAACAGCAAAAGGGAGGCTAATATCAGATACTGGGTGTGAAACTACTGGCATTGAGCTGGTACCAAAAGTTGAATATGTTGAAGCATTTGATGTTGCAGATATGGCTAAAACTGTAATATTTGGCAACAAAAGAGAAGAAAATTTAGTTGGAGTAAATTGCCACTTCAATGCCTGTGTTGTTTCTCTGTCCTTTGATATTGGCCTAGGAGATAAAGTTAGTTCTTTACTCAGCATTGTTGCAGAAGTTTGATGAGCCCCAGACGTTGTATGTGTCTTTACAGTGGATGATAGAATTTGAACATCAGCTGTAGGTTCAATGCCTGAAATAAGACAAACATGGGTGCTATTTTCCAGACCTGTAATAATATAGGGTCATACATATGCACCAAAAGGAATAAATGTGAAGAACAGTATTAAAGAAACAATTTCCAACTTTAACATGTCTTCTTGGTCAGGAAATTATGTTTTAAAATGGGAAAAACTTGGTTCAATTTTAATGTTTCAAAACCTAATTTGACATCACAAAAATGTAAATGTAATGATTTCTATGTCTGCCTATGTATTTTGTGAAGGCTTTGGATAAAAACAACAACTTTTCGCGTATACCAAGTAAGGTAACCTTCAGAATATATGTTCTTATTCCCAGGCAGTTCCTTTTCCGGAGTAACACATATTTCCATATATGTCTACTCCAGTCAGAAGAAAACTAATGGAAGTCATATAGTGGATAGCATGTTGGACTTGGATACAGTTCCATCCCTGCTCAGCCATGAAGTTACTAGGTAACATTTTTCAGCCTATCCTACTTGACAGGATTGTTTATTGGGAAAATGGGATAACTCTTTGTATGCTATCCTGAGCTTCTTCAAGGAATAGAAGATTTTAAGTACGGTATATTATGGAGATTGACATGCATTTCCCCCCTAGATCCCTTAGAAAGCTAGCTATGGCTGATGGACTACAAAAGCAGAATGGAACTAAACTAGCAGGGGAGTTGCAATGGTTAGGAAGAAGTAGGAAGGGGGTGTTATTAGGCCCACAATCGAGATCCTGAATCCTGCACAAGATACTGAAAGGAATCGTAGCACTACATTTTGAATTTTATCTAAACGTAATATGAAATGTGTTCTACGTACAGTCTTCAAAATAGACACATCTCTGAGTGACTTCATCCAGAACCATATGTGAAGGACACATAGGAACACATCCTTCCACTCTAAAAGAGAAAATAATAATGATGATAATGATGATGTAACTATTCACATAACAGCATGTGGAGATGAATGAGAGGGATTGGATAATATCCTTAGGAGCCCAATTGACAAAACACCTGAACAGGAATACTTGTCTTAGTCTGCACTTCAGTCAAGCTATTTTAAATGCTTGTGAATTACATTATTAATTCCTTAATCATTTAAGATGCAGAAATGTCAGGTTGTTGTCACAGTTTCTGTGATAGGCTTACACTGTGGCTGACCTAATGTGCCATCCTGCTGATTCATGAACAATGTGATGTAACCTTTGGAACAAAAACATATGCTTCTCCAATGATGAATACTTCCATTTAGAACTGGCAGGAAGCCTCTACATGCTTGTACAAAATTGTGTTCCTTGTTTGTTTATACCAACACTGATGGCCCATCAGAGCCCTTCCAAAAATTTGCCTTGCATGGAAAATCTGAGGCAAGAACAGAAGCGATTGGAGAGGTAGTTTTGTCCAGGCCACTGGATATTAAAGGTGTGATTCTAAATCTCAGAAGTCAATGCCAGTTATTAATAACATCTTTAAGTGGGACTATGCATACAGTCAATGTCATGACCAGTATCCTTTACCTCTTTCATATGAAAAATATCTCTCTTACTCTTGCAGTGAATGCTTGGCCAGTCTAATTACTGCTCAGGACGGCACTCCTACTTTTCTAATACTAAAGCTGCTTCCTCCATTACAGCATAATTTTATTCCGTATAAGTGGGGGGAAGTTCTATTTAGGAGGAAAGATAGGGAGAATGCAACAAGGTATTTTTAGTTGCCATGAGCTGGTATGGCAATTTGGGACCCAGGGGTATGGGAGAGGGGATAACAAACATTAGCTGGGGTAGGCCTCTTGGCCAAGAAGCATTATGAAGTATTGAATGAAGGACAGATGTGCTGGAATGGAAAGAGGCAGCTCAGTCAGATGGACAAATGTTTTTGGCACAGGCGGGAGATAAGTTGCAAAATTACAAACATTAAATTAGAAAATGGGATCACTCCATATTACAATCCTAGTCTGAATTACCAGTATGCCATCAGCATCTTACCTTCCTTCATACAGGAAATTCAGACTGAGAGCCCTATTATGTTTTTATATTTGATAAGTTTTTACTTCTGTGCTTCACCTACTATTGTCCACACTGCTGTCTGCCCCCCACCCCTAACTTGGGCTGAAAAAGTTGTCCCCACTTCTGCTTTGTGCCCTTTCTCCCACCCCCACCCCGTCTCAACTGCTATAAGTATTCCGTACAATCTGGAAATTAAAGGTGGTTCCAAGCTGCTGAATATGTGTTGTTTTCCTTTTCATTTACAAAGTTGCATTCTCCCATGTATGTAGAAACTGCACAGTTCTCTATAGATGGACCTGTTACATTTCCAAATTGAGAGGCACTCAGCCACCTGCATTTACTATTAGAAAAAATGTTGTTAAAATAAAAAAAATGTAGATACTTACTTTGGAACAGTTTGACAGCGTTCTGCTAAAGGATCTCTGCATGTTTTGAAACAAGGGCTTGCACAAACATCATAGTGCCACTCACATGTTGAGTGAGCTAGAAATTTAAACTTGGTATCTAGAAATAGAATTTAAAAGTTTTAATGTAATGTGTATACACACACATATTCTAGTTTTACTTGGAACTCTATGCATTGAATGATCACTCCTTATTGAACTGATTTTATGTATTCCACAATGAGTGATGCCTAATGTAGACAGTGCTTTGATCCACAGGTATTGGATCATACAGGTTATACAACAGACAAATGTTGGGAAATCTAATGTTTTCAGCAAGAAGAAATCTTAATTTTTAATGACTACAGAAAACATGGATGGACTTTTCAGTATCTCGTAAGGTAGAGGCAGTTTCCCTAAATGTCCTCACATTGCATTTAACTGAAGAGGCTTACATCTCTGGGTGATCCAGTGCTGAGTTCCTTTATGTTTGTCTCAGTTGGAAGGAATGTTTTCATATTACAAACACAGCAACTTAGGTTGCTGATACTATTTATTTATAGTATACAGCAATCCAGGCTGAGTTTCAAGTGCCCGCAAAAGTGCTTTCTTTCTTCGCAAGCAGTAGAGCATTTTAATTCCTAGGAAGTTTTATCTCCAAATGGTTGCATGCTTTGGGGTGGCAGAGTGTGGGCTGTACACAATGCAACAGTAAATGGACCAAGTATGGTATTGATACCTCTAAAAAATTTAAAGTAATTCCCAGTGCAATGTTGTGAAAGGGCATTGCACGCACACATGCACACACACAGAGTGAGAGATAAATTTCTTTCCAAGTCATATTTAGAACAGTTTCTCACATTACAATTTTTATTCATGGGAGCTTTCCGACAAGTAAGAAATATCATGTAGCACAGCTCCTAGACTGTACCATTTCAGGGTGCCAGTGTACCGTTTTTCGAGTGTACCTTTGTGTAAAAACATATACACAAGGAAATGTCAAAAATAAAGGAATCCAGCTAGTAATGTGTGAAGTTGCCTATACTCCATTTGTACTAAGCATGACTCATTCATTCATACACGATAATTTAGGATGGGATCATTTAGGCCCATTATACTTGAAGTCCACCATTCCCTTTTCCAAACTTCCTCTTGAGACGAGGGGAGGAGGATGGAATTAGGTAGGCTTTGTGGCAGTGGAGGCTTCCATTTTAAGGTACATGTTGAGACTGGGAAGCATTGGAATCCAATGTGAAATACAAATTGCAGGAATGAATTTGGGGAATTTTGAAAGGGAGTATCTGGCATTTGTTGGAAAATGACAACGAAAATTTTATAAAGTCAGCTGAAATCAGACAAATCTTTCTCTGTCATAATCTTATTGATGACAGTGATTTGATTTCTTATATGTACATAATTTCAACTGATACAGTTCTGAGTTCCATTCCTGGATTCTCCTGTGAAAAAAGATCTTAGGGAGCAGGGCTCGGAAACATTTGTAAGATATTGGAGAGCTGCTATAAGTCAGGTTTTACAAAACCAACCTAGCTGAAGTGCTATACAGTGGTACCTCGCAAGACGAAATTAATTCATTCTGCGAGTTTTTTCGTCTTGCGAATTTTTCGTCTTGCAAAGCACGGATGCACCCTGGTATTAACGGTTTTAAGAAAAAGGAAACAAACTCGCAATATGTTTTTGTCTTGCAAAGCAAGCCCATAGGGAAATTCGTCTTGCGAAGCAACTCAAAAAACGAAAAACTCTTTCGTCTTGCGAGTTTTTCGTCTTATGAGGCATTCGTCTTGCGAGGTACCACTGTAGTTGATTTCTGCTGAGAAATGCTATTTGTATCACCATGCAACCCTAATTAGCAATTTCCATTCCATTCTTCTTAATTCTGTTTTGGGTGCATTCACTTAATTCATAGCTGGACATTACACTGCTGTACTGTTTCTGGATGCCTCTGCAGTTAACTCACAACAAAAGAATGATGTGCTATTATGAACATTCAAGTCATGGCTTTGCACCAGACCAGACACATTTCTCTGTAAAAAAAAACTAGCCATGAAATTGAAAAGAAACCTAATGCCATCTGTTAACGTTCAGTCATTTGTTTTCTACATAGTGAATAGCACAATCCTTACTTGATTAGGGAGCAATGCTCTGTACGATGATCATGGCACTTGATATGACAAACAACTCTGAAACTGCAGCTTTATCACTGCATAAATTTGCTTATTCTGGATAGAAATAACTATAGCAAAAAAAAAGTATATATACTATTGTTTGAGGTAAAAAATATGTTGTTGGCTAGATAATAAATTTAAAACAATTCACTTCAATACAATGAAGGTGAGTTGTACAAGGGAACATAGTTCTGTGCGTAGAAGGCTTCCATACAAGGGTCCTCAATATAAAAGAGAAATCAATAGATATTAAAATACACAGTACCTAGAATCTAATGCTTTCTGCTGTGTGCCCTTTATTGCAAAATAAATGGGTCATGTTGTCAATGGTTACAGTCCAGCCACATGCTTTGCAGAACACAACAACCAAATTTAAATGATGGAACTTTCACGTAGTTTGTAGACTCAGTTCAACGCTTTTTTTTAAAAAAAAAAAAAACAGTTTATGGCTAGACTTAAATCTATCTCATTTTGGCTCAAGATCCACAAAGCCAGGAAATTAGAAGCTAAGGTGGATGCAGTGACAGTGACTCTTTACTGTATGCTTAATTATAAGAGCTTTCCTCTGTGAATATCCTGTGTGTTCTTTTTTTAGTCAATTATGCACAAAACAAATGGATAGGATAATTTCAGTCATTCACAGATTTAAGGAGATGAAATAGTAATCCAAATAATTACAGTAAACATCTCCAGAGAACTACAACATTATTCTGTTATCAGCATCTGTTATATTGAAGGTGCTCTATCACTATGATATGCATGTTGGTATCTATGGTACACTTATTGCTATCAAGTTGAGAATCTTCACATGACCTTTATTAAACAATGGTTTTCTCTAGGGGTTCTTGGTCTTTAAAAATATTTTAGATATGCTTCAGAGAACATCAAGCCTATTCATGAAGACACTTTTGACCAAGGGGATTTAAAGGAGCAATTATACTATTCCCAATATTTATACTCAGGAATAGCAGTTCCCAGTTAGAAAAGTTCTGCTCTAATATGCAAAGCATTTATGACAGTCAGCAGGAAACCCAATCTGCCTTTGCCTCTGCACTCTAGAACTGGTGTAACTTTTCCATTAACTTAAACAAATGCTGCTATATTTTTAGACCATGTAATTATCCTGCATCAGCAAGTCGGGCCTTGTGAAAGAACACTGGAGAAAGATTCAAGCCCCATGTTTCTTTGCTTATAAAACTCTGAAACCCAAATCCTCGGATGTGGTGATTAATGAAATGCCTCATGATCATTTGATATGATCCCACTTGCTGAGGTAAATTGTTTTAGTTTTCCACTGGCATAGATAGGATTCTTTGGCATGACTGGAAGGCGAGGACTTCACACTTTAAAAAAGATATACAATTCTCAGCTAATGCAGCACTAGGGAAGTCTACTGCAAATCTTAACCTCTTCTTTCCCTCTTAAAGAAAAAAGGCCACAACATTTTTGTTTTGTTCAAACTAAGGTGCATGTTTGTAGCACTTTATATCCTGGTAACAGCAATAGCTTCATGTATCCTGCTCCTCCACTCTTCAGCACCATCATGATTAAAGGAATTTGTCAAGAGGCAACAAGCATTTGGCAGTGACAAATTCTGTCATTTTTTTGTGAAGTTGGAGTGTGCCAGCCAACAGCTGCATTAGGATCTCATCTTAGCATGCCCTCAAATGTAAGCAGATTCACAATGCCACTATTAACACTTTAATTCAATGGCTTGATAACAGGAAACTCTGCATGGCATGCAGTTGGCCCTTTCTGTCATGAAAATCAATGTGCTGGTAACTGTACAACTAGCCTAAGCAAAGCCTGCCCCTCCCTCTCTCTCTCTCTCTCTCTCTCTCTCTCTCTCTCTCTCTCTCTCTCTCTGCAACATTTCATGTTCTACCCTTTGCTTATAGGGAGAAGAATATTTTAATTATATTAGTATGAAAAGATACCCTATACAATTAGCTCAATAAATGCTTAACAGTTCAGCATTGGACTCTAGATTATTTGTAATAGCTGTAGATGTACTTGAAAGTATCTTCTGTCCTACTGTGAGGGATACCTTTCAACATGTGCAGTGTGAGGATGTGGACAAAATCCTTACAAGTTTAGGTCTAATTCTATGCATGCTTCAGTCTTGCCTTTCTGGGTTAAAAGCTTCCAGATGTTACTAGCTAAGTGGGAATAAGGTCCTTGCAGTTCTAAAATTATCAGTTGTAAGACCACTCCCTATTCTAAAAGTCCTTCTTGGATCCCTCTTGCTTGGACAATTACTAACTAATCTACCTTTTCGGGGCAATGTAACTAAATGGATGCTGGCAACCCAACTCCAAGTGGTCTTGGATGTTATAGATTCTTTGAACCACTTTCAGGCAGATTTGCTACCCAGATTTGGGACTGATAATGCCTTGGTAAGAGTCCTAGTCTAGCAATGTGACATCTTTCAGTGGCCCTTAATACTATCAACCACATTAATCTTCCAGATTGCCTATCACAGTTGGGACAAGGCAGCATTGTCATTTCCTGGTTCTGTTGCCACACTGAAGGTAAGTTTTAGAAAGAGATGCAGATGGGAAAGTTCGTCAACTCTTTGGTCACTGGCTTGTAGGGTGCCACAAGATTCCATATTGTTCTCAGTACTATGTGACATCTACAGGAAGTCTCTGGAAGAGGCTATCCAAATGTTTTGGAGTAGGCAGCAGGGATCATCAATATATTGATGGCACCCAATTCCACCTCCAGATTGGCAGCAAGGAGGAGGCTGCCTGAGCCAGAACTGGGCAGAACACCTCCACTTAATCCAGTGCACAAACACGGATATGGCATTGAGGGAGTGGGGGTAAGATTATTTTGCCAGTTAATCTACATAGGGGGAGCTCCTGGTGGTGGTGACAAAGTCTACCAAATATTGATCTTTAGGGATGATGCTTTAGGAATGGGTTAAGTGACTGAACTAGTAATGCCAGAGGGACCACAATGAGATTCCAAAATGGACCAGTGGAGACTCCCTAACAAAGAAACTCTTAATGATTCCTAAGTATCAAGTCTCCCAATGACCATAGAATCCCCCAATGAGTAATTCCTCAGAATGTTCACGAATTCAAAGCCCATGAATAACACCAGCATTAAATGCCACAAGCAATGCAGTGATAAGGACTGCAAGGTGCATTCTCTAAGGACTGATCAGAGTGTACATTAGCCTACAAAGTCAACCATCACCTACACATTTCTGTGGACAGGCTCAGTGTTTGAATGGGTAGCTTTCATATCTAAATTAAAATTATTTTGATTCTCGAAGACATCATGTTGCCATAACACCAATCTATTCCAATTAAAAGTATATATTTTGGACATTTGCCATTACAAGGGTTTCATGGTGCACAGGTAACAATTGGAAATTAAATTGCCAAAAGAATTCTTCCAAAAGAAGCACACTCAGGAAAAATAGTGGGTTTTAGGTTGAGACAGATGACAACGACCACATACTCAAGAGGTAATTAAGAGAACTAACCCAAATAGAGAATATATAGTCAGTAAACAAAAAGCAGCTTATCTGACCTGATTATGTAGTTCAGACCAACAAATAAGAGTTTCAGTGAGAGTAATGGGTTAACACTAAAGAATTTCAGTGCATGTGCCTACAAAACAGCTGGTTGTGAACTTCTGGTCTGCGTGTACATGATCTCATTTTACATTTCAAGCTAGAGAAGAAAAGAGGAAGGGAATGGCACTTGATTTGTAATAAAATTGAACATTATATTCCTAGCTGAATGAAGTTATATTCTGAACCTGGTAAAACTAAAGGAACAAGTTTAAACTACAGAAATATCACACTCACAAGCAATTCAGCACCAGGATGCTGTGTTTTAAATTGATCGGTCATTTATGAGAACTCCTATCATGATAAAAGATGATATCATACAAGGGATGCCAAAATCAAATTTGAAAATGTAGCCACCACAATTCATATTCAAGTACTTACCAACAAGTTTGAAAAGGGTAGCAAGTCTGAATGCCTCAGAGTGGCGATATTTAACAATATTCACAGAAGCAGCCGAAATGTGGATGAAGGCTCCTGGCACTGCAAATGACTCAAAGGAGCTATATCCTGAAAGCCATGTGTTTTTGTGGATGGCAAACGTCGATCTGTTTTGAAAATGTTCACTTCTTTCCCACTTGGCGAGAACCAAGGTATTGTTGGAAGCTAAATGAAGAAAATAATTTGGTCTGTCAGCTGATTCAAATGAGGCCAGGTTTGGATCTGGAAAACAAACAGCAATAACAAAAAATAATTACCTGAGCTGAGCAGAGTTTTTTTGAGTTTTGCCTCCAGCACACTACACTCTGTTGTGACTGTTTCTACACTTTTTAAAAACACAGGCAGGTTCTGCTAGGCTCAGCTTAGCCCAAAGCGACTATACTATCTCAAACTATCTTTAGGCATTGAAGAGAGAGCAAGCCTAGCAGAAGGGACTGTGGGGGTGCCTGTTTAGTATGATGTTCAAAATCACAGAGTTCTTCCCACTGCTATAAATAAAGTTTATAATTATTTATTATTACAATCACTGTGTTGAGGCATTTCTTATGAAGCAGGCAGCCTTTTCACCACGTCAAGTTTCCTTGCACCTCAGAATACTAAATTGTGCAGGGAGTCTTTACACACAGAACAGATACCTGCTTCGGGAGTTATTTGCCCATGTGATAACAGCAAAAGTGGTGGAAATCATGTGACTTGTGGGACAAGGCTAAATAGTGGGGTGGGGATGTGTCAGATCTGTCTGTACTGTGAATAACGAAACAGATTGGCTTGATTTAGGGCAGTCTTTCATGCTGTTAAGCTGGATAGCACCATTCACCATTAATAAGGAAGGGTATAGGTGGATCATGATAGCTCTTACACTTACTTTTCTGAACTTTTGCAGGTTTCTTACCTGGGGACACCTTCCTCGTGTCACCAATTTCTAAACTGATTACATATGCCCCCCCCCAAAAAAAGCTAGGGGAGGAATGTGATTTCTACTTTCCCAGTCCAAAATAACAGAGTCTGCCTTTGTGGGAGAACTGGTGCAACTATCTTTCTGAAAAACTGGTGGGCTTCATCCTCTCAGGAGGGGGTTGCTATATCTTCAGTTTGCATCAAAAAATATAGTAAAAAAATAAAAAGACATTAAATAAATAAAGGTTTTCTGCATGAAAACCCCAGGATGACTCAGCCTGAAATCTGGAGTGGCTTATTTGCCTTCAAATTCATCCTTTTATGTGAAAAGGAAAAAGCTATAGCCATTTTTAGATCTCCCATAATAGTCAAAAGAGAAAAAAAATAACACCTCTGGTTTAAGAGATCAGATTTGGACCAGAATAATGAGTCAAATCAGAATGACAAAGATCAGATCCAAAACAGATCAGGCTGCTTCTAAATGCTATGGATACAAGGCGGATCTTGTGGCTGCTGCACACTCCTGCTAAGTACATGACTGAATAGGGCTATTGTTGTAAACAGAGGAGTTTCTGAAACTATAGACTGAGGAATTTCGAAACACTACATTTTTCAGAGAACATTCTAATTCCATAAGACAAATGGTGTTTAACAAGTTATATTTTTCATTAAACTCGCTCTCCCCAATGCCCAGGAAATACCTCCCACCAAACCCTTATTCACAAAATAAGCCATATTTAGCCATATTTTTACTCTGGAATTTTCAACGGGTCTTCAAAATACAGAGACGCTGAGAGCAGATTTAATTGTAGGGTAAAGTAACGCTCACTAAAAGGGTGACAGAACTGAGACTCAGATGAGCATCTGTTGTTCCAAATATTATTTTGCTGTACATTGTGTTATTTTGCTTAAAATAACCATAAAACTACTGTAAAATCAACTGTCCGCCCTCAGGGCTGGATAATGTTTCTTTAAAAATCCTGCAGAGAGAACAAATAATCTCTGTTAAACAGATGTTGTGTGATGCACAGTTCATTACTCGGGAATACTGTCTAATTTTCCAAGATGACAACATTTATTGTGTGAATCATAATTGCACCAAAGGCACTGACATTTTCTTCCATACACACAGTAGCGAGAAAACTAGCAATACCAGTGTAAACTACCAATAGCTAATTCATTAGCTATTGAAGTTTCAATAAGCCTTGGTGAGTCACCTCAGACAATGCACATGGAAGGGAGTGAGAGTGTACCTGCCCTTCTCTGACCACCTAGCATAATTGCCCCACATGAAGATATTGTGGGACAGCCACATAAAGCCATAACATATGTTAACATCCATATGCTAATTTCATGAAGATGATTTCCCGATAAAATCCAGCAATACAGATGTCCACTGAAGGAAAGGGGATGTTTTGCAATCCACTTCACAACTTTGGACAGTGGGTCACTTCAGTTTGGCACTTTGAACTTTCACCTCAGCAGGAACTCAAATAAGTGTTTGGCTTCAGAAGATTCAATACTTTGTCAGATTGATAATAATGGGCAAATAAACAAATGGCTTTCATTTTCTTATGTTTTATCCAAATTGGATGGCATTTACACAATTTTTAACAATATGCTTCCTTAATCTTTCCTTTATTACACTACTATCTTCTATTAGTTATTTCAATAACAGTTTTAGACTTTGATTTTTTTTTTTAAGTTCCATTTACTCCACAGACCACATTGGCTTGTTTGCTTTCTCATTTCTAAATAAGGAAGCAAAAATTAATTTTTTTTAAAAAAAATTAAATTAAAAAAATGGTTGAAGAAAATATCTTTGTAAAGTACAAATAACCACACATTCAATTCTAAAGTGGAGTAGATATCTGGCTAAACAACCATCAAGAAACTCCAAAATCATCTCTCATATCATTCACACATCACTCACTTTTTTTCTGTTATCTGATTGCTTACTCACGCATGTTTTAAAAACTCAAATAATGAAAGGTGGTGTTGGAAGTAATCCTAAAAACCTCTTTACACTTGTGGTTTCCCACTTAACCACAGTCCCACCACCTGCCAACCAACCATAATGTGAACTCAGCTGACCTAACCATTTGTACTTACAGCTGGCTGCCTGTTTCCAGACCTCCTCCCATGCTTTTGCCTTTCTACCTCTGTTCCTGCCACAGGGAAGATAAGGACTGCTGGGTCTACAAATTTGTTGATCTGAAAAGCTGAAGTGTCGGACTATTAATAAATCAGCAATCACCTTGTAAAGATCCACTCATTAGATAGAGATTTTGGCAGACAGCCTTCTTGTTGAGAACCTACTGATAGATGTAGAGTGAGGTTTAACGCTCCTTCTACAAAACTTCCTACATTCTGATGCAGCCAGAATCCATGCTGCCTACTAAGGAAGGTCTGCCTTGCTGGGGGGGGGGGGGACACTGAAAAAGGATATGAAAATAATACCATTTCCCCATTGTTTGTGTCTGGTACAGTGGTACCTTGGGTTAAGCACTTAATTCGTTCCGGAGGTCCGTTCTTAACCTGAAACTGTTCTTAACCTGAAGCACCACTTTAGTTAATGGGGCCTCCTGCAGCCACTGCGCCACCGGAGCACGAGTTCTGTTCTCATCCTGAAGCAAAGTTCTTAACCTGAAGCACTATTTCTGGGTTAGCGGAGTCTGTTACCTGAAGCGTATGTAAACTGAAGAGTATGTAACCTGAGGTACCACTGTACTTGAAAGAAAGATGCATCTGAAATAAGCATTCCCTTTGCTAATTTTCTAGATATTTTGCAGCGACAGTGAGTTTACCATGTGCTTTTGGCTTATACAGTCCCGATGTCAGCATAAAGTGTACTGCATCTCCAGGAGCAATAGCATCTCCTCTTGCTGGAAAAACAGAACCATCCAGCAGCTTGGCTCCAATTGCAATTTCTCTGTCCAAGAAGCTGACCAGCTTGTAGGGGCCCTTTCCCAGAACTGTCAAGAGAAGGCAAGGTTACATTTCCTGTTGAATGCCGCAAATGCTTGTATCGCGCATGTTTATTGGTCAGCTTGTACAGTGGCAAAGAAAACAGCACCATCAAATGACATCAGAACTACGAGTCACGTAAAAGCTGTTAGAGATGTGCAATGTTTGCAAGCTCAGCTTCAAAAATGGTTTTAACCTTTTCTCTCTCTGTCAGGAGGAAAGTATCCGCGTTAGATTCCTTCCCTATGTTAAAGCCCAGTGCTCATATAGGTGGGGGGGGGGGGACCCTGAAAACAATCATTTCCATCCCAAACACAAACAACATTAAAGTGGGCTGCTAGCGTGTAAATGCATTGGGTACCAAAAAATGGAACCAATTTGAGAGCAAGAGTCGGACCTTGCAGGCAGGGAGGGTCACCAAAGGTTTTAAGAAAAGCTTGGGCTTGTGGAAAGATTGTTATCTATCTCCCAAAGCTAGTAGGGGCCAAGGGTTTGGCTTGTGCATATCTTAGAGCTACCTTTGAATTTTGGAAGTAACATTCTGTTGTTTCTCCTGAGCCTGAGACCTAAAGGAGAAGGATCTGGATCTTTATGATGAAGAGTTGAAAGGATGGGGCATGGATAATTTGCTTCAGACAGCATGAATCATCTGGGGCTAATTTGTCCCACCCATCCCGCTAACTGAAAAAAATTCACAGCACCCCAGATACATATCACAATAGCTAACTTAAGTCCAGCATGCAGACCTTTATCAAATTAAAATGCAGAGAGTGATATCCAATATTAAGTCATATTCTTAGTGGACCCATTGAAATCAATGGACCTAAGTAACTTTAGTCCATTATTTCACAGCACCTATATTTTATGCAGACAGGATTTGCACAGGTGCCCCAAAGATGTTTCATGAAAAAACAGGGAACAAATCTGATGTACTATTGCAGACCCAGGCTAGCACCATGATCAGGCCCAGTGCTGTCAACATAATGGCAGTGATACTGGTTTGGGATCCATCAGAGACCAGATCAACTCAGCCCCACCCCAGATTCAGCCCAGATTCGGGGAGAGGGGGTGTTCCACAGACTCCTGATGGTCTGAGCAGCAATCAATGGCCTTCCCACCTGCCTGCATGTTCAGTGAGGAGAAGGGGGGCCAACAGTGACTGTTTTAGCAGGGAAAGCTGAGCAGAGGGACACCTCCACTCATTCCAAGCTACTGCAGGCTGCTGTTAAGGGCATTTGGATTGCTAAGTAAGTACTATAAATCAAAATGTATAGTGAATTCTGTAAAAAGCATGCAGCTTATCAATAAACATGTGCTGCCAGACTATCACAAGGCAGGATGTAATTGAAAATCACTAAAATGTGCAAAATAATGAATTGGATCTGAATGTCCCTTTCTCTAATGGAAAGTGTCTTCCTCCAATGCGAAACCTGAAGGAAGGACTTTTTCCATTGACAGAAGGAAGTCTTTGGATCCAACCTAGTATATTCAAGCAATATTGAATCAAAATTCATGGCAACTAAGCATTTCCTATCCCCTTCAGAGGGAAGTGGAGCTGGTACTTAGCACCCATCCTGTCTGGTACACAACAAAAGAAGACCTTAGACCCTCACTGTAGTTTTACTGCACACATTCATATGTTTAGAACAATCTCAATATTATCTGAGGAAAACTCAAGTCTTAAAGGAATGGAAAACTAAAACAATTTCAACCTGACTTTTTTAGATTCCCCCCCCCCATTACCTCTGGCTGTAAAAATTGTTTTGGACTCTATAAAAATATATCTAAAATACATAAATATGCCAAACATGGACAGTTTCGTTCTGCACAAGCGAGTCATACGCTTTTAGCTATATAAGAAAATGTACAAGCTGAAAGTGTCAAGGATTCCTTGTTGATTTCTTACACCAATAATGAATCTGAATATAGTAATAACAGCTAGGGAGAGACTAACAATTATCAAAACTCGCAAATTAGCTCCCTCTTGAGGCCCTTCAGGGGGGAAAACACAGAACATATCTGGCAATTGCACATTACATCTGAACATTTTCTGCTGTGAGGTGGGAAATGCAACTATTTTATTTTATTTTGTTTATTTTCTTACATTTTTATTCCAAGGTGTAGTAGTAGTAACAAACAGTGGTACAAATAGTAGTAACTAGTAATTCTAAGATATGGAATCATGATGCAGCAGTATTAGACGGTACAGTATTAAACATGATACTTGATAAAACTTGATAGTAAATATTAGATAAATAGCAGGAGAGGCAGGAGGCAAAATTCTGGATTTGGCCATTCTTGACTGTTTTATGACCACTCCAGTAATGATGCACCTGTACCAAATCTTGAAGTCATATTCAAGTGGCAAGTGCAGGTCTCTATCTCACAGAAAGCTTTCAAGTGCTGAGGCACACACAGGAGGAACAAGGATGGTAATCTACTACATTTTTTTATTACCTTCATACTCTCCTTTGCCTTGAAATACTGTTCAGAATGTGAGATATTAGATGGAGAGTGCAGGGGTGCAACTCGCTCTCAAATGTATGGAATAATTATGTGGATCAGATATAAATTTGATCCACATTTGATCCTGGTATACATTTCAAGGTTAATCAGAACCATACCTGTATGTTTAAACAGGAATGAATGCTGCTTTGATAAAACTGGATATGAAGTTGTTATTTTATTAAAAGTGGACAGAAAAATACAGAACTGTTTTATCATCAGCTCCCCATGATTTGCTTACCTTTATTGATATATTCACAATCATAAGCTAAAAGGAAAGGAAAGGAAACAGTGAGCAATATAAATCTGGAACACAACTAGCAGTATGTTCTGTATACATATGGGCATATTTGCACAATCACATTCCATTTTTATTCAGACTGGGAAGAGAAATTAAGACTGGCAAATTAATTAAAAGCTCACATACTACTGACTAATAAATCTGATACAGAATGAAGTATAAGCTCCAATGAGCAGATGCTTATCCTCGTGTGACCTCTAGTGGATAAGAATAAGCTTGGTCATACATCTTTGTACATCTTTCCTGCAGAGAGATGAGAAATTGATGTGACTACAACAGCTTTTGCATCTTCTAGAGAAAATGCATAATGCCCAGCTTTGAACTTAACTTTAAAAGACCAGAAAGAAATCTGAATCATTTACACTTCTTGTACTTCTGCTTAAATGGAAAAAGGTAGAACTTTTTGCCTTCCGCTCACTACCAGTTGAGAGAATTCTTTAAGCACCAATACTCCTTCAACACAACAATGTCCCACTAAGCCTGGATCTCACTGCAGGGAGGATGGCTCACTTAACTAGGATGACCAGCAGAGATTAAGTGATTTGTAAATTCTAGAGAAAGACAGCACAAGAGATAAACTTCTAGACTGCCATGACTCAATAGGAAGCTATAAAAACAGATCCATCCCTGGCACTGGAATTGATTGAAAACCTGGCCTCGGAGTAAAAAGGCTACAGAACAGGGAATCGGTTCAATTTTCTTCTGCAAAAGGAATAGGGAATCCATATAATGCCTACATTTTCTCACTAGCAAATCAGTAATGCTCGCATTGCAGTAATTAAAGCTGGGTACAGACACAAATTCTTCCATTCTATTTCAGCATGCAAAGAGTATTTAAGCATACTTACGACACAATCTCGGAGATCTCCAGTCTACTGTAACTCCTTGTTGACAACATTGATGTGCATAGGCTGAAACACTTGTGCAGAAACACTCACAATCCCCTCCCTGGTTACAACCACATGTGTCTGTCAAACAGTTTGAATAAAACCAGGTGACATCAACCTGAAGAAGATAATTATTACTGTAACATATCATTACCTACACAAACATTGGCAACCCAATGTGTTTTCAGCACAGAGCCACAGAAATCTAAAAAGCAAGTTCCAAAGGATTCTGGCATGCAGCATTTACTGTTGATTTGTATTAAACAAGTTCATCACTAAGTCCTTTCATATATGCCCTGTTGTTTTGCAACATTTGACACTCCCAGCCTTCACAGGTAAGCAAGGCACTGGGCTTTCATAAGAACAGGGACCTAGAGTCCTTCTCCCTACTTCCCAAAGCCTAGTTAGCACTTTTCCAGCTTTGGGAAAGAAATAGGAGGACTCCAGGACACTGCCAGAGCCTCATGCATCCTTCCCAAAGTTTCTATATTGTAAACAAGAAAATAAATATGAACTAATATGTAGAAGAGACGACTCTACACATGGACATCACCAGATGGGCAGCATCGAAATCAGATTGATTATATTCTCTGCAGCCAAAGATGGAGAAGCTCTATACAGTCAGCAAAAACAAGACCTGGAGCTGACTGTGGCTCAGATCATCAGCCTCTTATAACAAAATTCAAGCTTAAACTGAAGAAAGTAGGAAAAACCACTGGGCCGGTAAGATACAATCTAAGTCAAATCCCTTATGAATACACAGTGGAAGTGAGGAACAGGTTTAAGGATTTAGATTTGGTGGACAGAGTGCCTGAAGAACTATGGATGGAGGCTCGTAACATTATACAGGAGGCAGCAACGAAAACCATCCCAATGAAAAGGAAATGCAAGAAAGCAAAGTGGCTGTCCAATGAGGCCTTACAAATAGCGGGGGAGAGAAGGCAAGCAAAATGCGAGGGAGATGGTGAAAGATACAGGAAATTGAATGCAGATTTCCAAAGAATAGCAAGGAGAGACAAGAAGACCTTCTTAAACGAGCAATGCAAAGAAATAGAGGAAAGCAATAGAATGGGAAGAACCAGAGATCTGTTCAAGAAAATTGGAGATATGAAAGGAACATTTCGTACAAAGATTTCCATAATAAAGGACAAAAGTGGAAAGGACCTAAAAGAAGCAGAAGACATCAAGAAGAGGTGGCAAGAATACACAGAGGAATTATACCAGAAAGAAATGGATGTCCCGTATACCCCAGGTAGTGTGGTTGCTGACCTTGAGCCAGACATCCTGGAGAGTGAAGTCAAATGGGCCTTAGAAAGCACTGCAAATAACAAGGCCAGTGGAAGTGACGGTATTCCAGCTGAACTATTTAAAATTTTAAAAGATGATGCTGTTAAGGTGCTACACTCAATATGCCAGCAAGTTTGGAAAACTCAGCAGTGGCCAGAAGATTGGAGAAGATCAGTCTACATCCCAATCCCAAAGAAGGGCAGTGCCAAAGAATGCTCCAACTACCGCACAATTGCACTCATTTCACACGCTGGCAAGGTTATGCTTAAAATTCTACAAGGAAGGCTCAAGCAGTATGTGGACCGAGAACTCCAAGAAGTGCAAGCTGGATTTAGAAGAGGCAGAGGAACCAGAGACCAAATTGCAAACATGCGCTGGATTATGGAGAAAGCTAGAGAGTTCCAGAAAGACATCTACTTCTGCTTCATTGACTATGCAAAAGCCTTTGACTGTGTCGACCACGGCAAACTATGGCAAGTTCTTAAAGAAATGGGAGTGCCAGATCACCTCATCTGTCTCCTGAGAAATCTCTATGTGGGACAAGAAGCTACAGTTAGAACTGGATATGGAACAACTGATTGGTTCAAAATTGGGAAAGGAGTACGACAAGGCTGTATTTTGTCTCCCTGCTTATTTAACTTATATGCAGAATTCATCATGCGAAAGGCTGGGCTGGATGAATCCCTAGCCGGAATTAAGATTGCCGGAAGAAATATCAACAACCTCAGATATGCAGATGACACAACCTTGATGGCAGAAAGTGAGGAGGAATTAAAGAACCTTTTAATGAGGGTGAAAGAGGAGAGCGCAAAATATGGTCTGAAGCTCAACATCAAAAAAATGAAGATCATGGCCACTGGTCCCATCACCTCCTGGCAAATAGAAGGGGAAGAAATGGAGGTAGTGAGAGATTTTACTTTCTTGGGCTCAATGATCACTGCAGATGGTGACAGCAGCCACGAAATTAAAAGACGCCTGCTTCTTGGGAGAAGGGCAATGACAGGCCTAGACAGCATCTTGAGAAGTAGAGACATCACCTTGCCAACAAAGGTTCGTATAGTTAAAGCTATGGTTTTCCCAGTAGTGATGTATGGAAGTGAGAGCTGGACCATAAAGAAGGCTGATCGCCGAAGAATTGATGCTTTTGAATTATGGTGCTGGAGGAGACTCTTGAGAGTCCCATGGACTGCAAGAAGATCAAACCTCTCCATACTGAAGGAAATCAACCCTGAGTGCTCACTGGAAGGACAGATTGTGAAGCTGAGGCTCCAGTACTTTGGCCACCTCATGAGAAGAGAAGACTCCCTGGAGAAGACCCTGATGTTGGGAAAGATGGAGGGCACAAGGAGAAGGGAGCGACAGAGGACGAGATGGTTGGATAGTGTTTTCGAGGCTACCAACATGAGTTTGACCAAACTGCGGGAGGCAGTAGAGGACAGAGGTGCCTGGCGTTCTCTGGTCCATGGGGTCACGAAGAGTCGGACACGACTAAACGACTAAACAACAACAACAATATGTAGAATTTATTGGCCTCCTAGCATTTATATACAACGTTTATGATAGTTAAAACTGGCACAGATTTAACAATTAAATAACCTTTTCTTCCCTGTGCCACAACTTGGTAATACCTTGTTCCTGGCACTATCAATTCGTCAGTCAATGATGCTGCACCATTGTACTGTGCTATATATTGGTGCTATATGCTGCTATATCTGATCGCTGCAAACATTTCACATTCCACAGTTAAAATTACTCTATGTTGGGAACATCTTCCTTGCAGTTCTAAAAATAGCAGTAACTGGTAGTAACTGCTCAGGATCATGGAATGGGAAGAGAGGAAAATAATTGCTTCACCTAATTGTTTCAGGTGAAGACTGCACACTCTGTCAGCACAATATGATCATTGCCAGCAAGCTTGGAACCTCACCATGATAATGTAGAAACACTTTTTATGTGAATTGATGTCTTTATATTGGTAGGTGAGCATGCAGTGCCACAATTTGTGTTCAGACACTGGTTGTATGAACTGTCACCTCCACAGGTCAACACAAATTCCGGGTGAGGACTGCAAACTCATTAGTGTTCCTGAAACATCAGTCTTACAGGTAGCCATATAGAACCCAGTTAGCGTAGTTACTGTGGTTGTTCTTCCTGTCCATCCTAAATGCAACAGACTTTATGATCAAACTGTAAATGCAGGATCAGAGTTCAACATTTTTCTAATATGGAATTCAGGAGCTATACATTAAAAAAACTTAAGAATTATTATTATGCATTAGCAACTACTTACCACTGGATGGCAAGACTCAAATATTTCACTTAAGAGTATTCCACATTCTTTCTTGGCAAATGGTTCTCTGAGTGGGTTTAAAATGCATGGATGCCGAATGTCAGAGCTGTCAACACACTGAATCCAAAAGCAAAATAATCAACCAGGAGAACATTTTCTTACAAGCAGTATGGTTTTCTAACTTTTAAAATAACCAAGAAGTGTAACATACACTAGGTTCTCTCTCCCTCTCTCTCTCTCTCTCTGTGTGTGTGTGTAGCACAGCTGTTCTGAACAGCACACTGACAGTCCCCCATGCATAAACACCTATAACTACAGAAGAATTCACCATGTCTAACTGTCTATAATATGTATAGAGGATTTTCTTACCAGTACCTAAAGTAAAATGACTATGAGTGGGCTGCCCGTTCTGATTTAAACAGTCACCAGGACTTGGGATATGGACTCATGCAAACACACACTCACTCACTCACTCTTTAAGAGGCATTGATATACTTCTCCTTTAAAAGCCTACTTTTTTGGTCATGTTGTTCCCCTTATTCCTCCCTGGCCCCATGTACTGAGAGTGGCATATTACTGCTATATGTTTGCCAAAGGGAGTGTGCTGATGGTTGGAAAATCCAACTTAGGTATCATAAAGCTTCTGAAAGTGCCCTCTATTGTCATTTTTTAAAAAGAGCTACATTGGGGTTTGAATAAAAACAAAGTTACACAATAGTACAAACAATGTAATACTTTTAAAATTATAGTTTTTTAACCATTGTTTAGCACTACTATTCAGAACATGAAAGCCAGTAACATACAGTGCAGTTGGTGCTTGATTTTAAATGATAAAGAACTATGTAGTGAAATAGAATGAGTGACCACTCCAATTATTTACCTCTACAGCTGCCCAGCTACTTCCAAATTCTTGTGCATTTGTTAACTCAAAATTTTCTGGAGTTCTCATTTCATTTATTGTTTTTGAATCAAAATTTCCACATAATCCTGTCAGCACACCCTAAAAAGAAGGCAAAGTTATTATGACCAGCTGGTGGCATTTTGTTTTCTAATCAAAAGTCCTGTAGAAAAATCTCTGTTCCCAAAGGCATATAATCAGGTGCCCAGTAGTGCCCTTCAAATATTCTTAGACTACAACTCTCAATATTTATGACTATTGGTTGTATATTGGACAATATATGACTGTATTTCACCCTAGATATGGCAATGCTCATTATTTACTACAATCTTTAATTTATACAATAAATCTAAGCTTCTTCATATGTTAAATATACGACTCATTCTAGCCAAAGCCAAACCCTTGGAAATCCCATTGACTTCAACTGGACTGTTAAGTATAATGCTAAATCTCTCCAAGAAAAATGAATGGGGTTTCAAAGTGCTTAACTGTAACTACATCATACTCATAATTAGATGAGGCAATGTGCTCTTACCTGCCATTGAGGTCCTATCTCTACATGAACAGTTGTTCTTTGATCCCACATTACTGTGATTTGTTCATTGGGAAAGTGAACAAGTGTGAAAAAACCAGCTTTCCATATATGCACTTGCTGCAGTTTGTCTAGGTAACTCAATGGACTCTGTTAGGAAAAGCCAGCCCACACATATTTACTTATTCATTTAAAGCATTTTTATACCATTTCATTAATATGTTTCACAGCAATAAGTGTACTGAGTACTAGGTTTAACAAACATAGAATGAAAGCATAGTGTTGTTCATGCATGCCGTAAAGCTATCACCGTAAAGGCCATCATCCAAGAAGTCACAAAGTGATCACAGATAGCTGTGGCATCATCAAAAGGGCCTCATCTGCTCATCTCAGTGCATGGGCAGATCTATATGGGAGAAGGCACTTTCTCAAAGTAGGATGCCCCAGCAGCTTGTTACAGGTTATTTATTAGGGGTTTATGTGCTCATGGTGGGTTGCTTCAGCGAACTGCCACACAGCTGCATTCTGTACCAGCTGCAGCTTTAAGGGCAACCCCACATAGAGTGTGTTGCATCAATCCAGTCTCATGGTTATTAATACATGGATCACTGTAAAAGGTAAGATAAAGGACTCCTGGGTGATTAAGTCCAGTCAAAGCGACTATGGGGTGCTGCGTTCATCTCACAGTAAAAGCTTGTGTAAACTACATTTAGAAGAACAAGCACTTCAGTGTCTTCTGCACATCTCTCTAGGTTAATACTATTTAATATATGGGTCTGGTTTTTCAAAAGACGTGACGTTTCTTGGCTTGAAACCATTGTTTAAATTATGCATGCTTAGAGGTTGCTATGTACCTATGTTTAATGTGCAGGGTCCACTTTGCATTTTCTCTGCATGCTGCTTATCACCTTGCTTGACACACACATCAGCACATCCATCATGCGATGTCAGGTGCAAGTATGTGCAGTACAAAACACAAAGGCACTGAAGGGGAAAATATGTATATGTGTACGGGGGCTGGCTCAAGCACAAGGCAAATTGAGGCAGTAATCTGGTGTGGGAGAAGAGGTTGGCAAACATTTGTAGGCTTGCAGGGTTGGTGAGCAGAGCAAGCAGGGGCAGCTATACAGTTATACCTATGTGTCTTTCCTTCTGCAGTGCTAGAGCTTACCGGATCTCCAGTGTCATCGTCAAATATTATGAATGATTTTCCAATGTTAATGAAAATATACTTTCTGCAAATGATCCCAGTGTTAAAGCAATTCACGTTTTCTATGATGATCGATATACTAGTAATTGAGGAACTCTGCAGAAGGGGGAGAAAGCAGCTGTTTGCAACTTGTTGACATTTGATGAAAACCTGTCTAATGTGTCCAATTCTCCAGCCACTCTGATCCCACCCCTTAATGATATCTCTCTCTGGCTCTGAAGATAGAACTCACACAGAGATGGCTGGCGAGGTAGTGCAGCAGGTAAAAAAATGCTACTAGTCTTACCTTTTAATGCAAGCTTTATTCAACTTAAAATTTAGAATAAGTAGTATGTTGGTTTTTTAGAAAAAAGCAAAACTTTTTAAAAAACAACAACAAAAAACCCTCAAAGTCTTACCTTAACCAGGTAAACCTTACAATTCCCAATGTAATCAAAGGAAAGTCCATCGAAAGTTCTGTAATGGCGGTCTCCATACGTAGTACACATTGATGGGCAAGGATGGAAAGTGCATTCAAATGACCCATGATAGCAGATGCTGGTGATGGTGGAAAGAAAATCAAGAGATATAATTTCAAAAGTAATTTTAATATGCACAAATAAGTCTGTTAATCTTCTGTGAAAGCAAAATGCATTGACACTCCTCCTGATCCAGAAATCCAGTTCGGACACAAAGTTGTTGCACATGCAACCAATCCATACATTTCAGTGAATGGATAAGATGCACATGCATAAAGCAATGTGTGTGAATTCTGCTTCTGGGCCCAGATTGCTGGACCTAACTGAATGCTGCAGTGCCAGACAACAAAAACCTCATAACATCCCACTTTGGGAAGAATAAAAATGTTTGCTGATTCCATGTGAAATTATATAATCATCTGAATTATAATATATTGTAACACTAAACTGAACACATGTAAAGTAATAACTCAAAATGAAAAGTAGGAAATAAGTGAAACTACCTGAAAATATTACAAAAAATCATAGAACTGTATCCAATTACATAACGGATCACATAACAGATCCATGGAAATAATGGTCATGGCTAACTTGGCTCCATTAATGTCACTGGATCTGCTCTGAGCATGACTTAGTCTGATACAAATAATACAAAATATCAAAAATAAATGCCACATTGAAAAATAGATATACAGTGGTATTGTGAAGGTGTTGTTTTTTAAAAAATCTACACATTTATAAAAAATGAAATACAATTAGTCCAGTTTCATTAACACATACAGTTATACATTCACTGGATATCCATTAAAAACAAATTCTATTCTTATTCAGTGTGATGTTAGTCTAATATCTGTTTCAGCATCAACCTGAGATATGAACAATATCAATAATACATATTTACTATAGGAAGATTCATTACTCGGAGAGACAATGCCCCCGTGATTCTGGACAAATAGAAACAATAGAGCATGTGCTTCTCCAGTACCTATATTATAGACACATCCGTATTAGCCTCATCTTCCCACTACTCCATAAGTACCCAGGGCGCACAGGACAATTCTATACCTGCCTGCTGCTTTCAGATGCCAACCTTGCTACAACATGCAATGTTGCTAGGTTCTGCAGAGCAGCATTCAAAATTCATTGGTTGATGACCTGCACCACAAACTAGATTTAATGAACACTCATATCAGAGTGCTTTGTAAATTGATAGTCATGGCCACTTATATGCCCTTTTATGGTCTTCCACATCAATTTAATGCTCCCTTCTTTTAGCTTCTTTTAGCTTCTTTTAGCTTCTTACAGTCTTTTATATATACCTTCTGTTTTAATAATTTTAGCTCCCCAAAACGTTTTACAGATTTTGCAAATGATTGTACCCCACCCTACTTATGCTGGTCTATGACCATAATAAAGGTTTGATTAATTGATAAATATTTACATTCTACCAAACTCACCTTGAGTATCTTGTAAAACATATTGGGGAAAACATATCACACTATTACAAGCATTCTATTCATACAAGCTTGCCAGACAAAATTATCCCCCATCCCCCTACACGCTTTTTGGGAGTTCTCCTGACCCCTTCAAGTCAAATTGGGAGGAGAGGGTAAGACCCTTTGACCCTTGTGCTGGGCTTTCACTGATAGAGCTTGTTACATGAATCCTGCCCACTGAGCTTTCTTCTATAAACAACGTGGATATTACTAGCGTATTGGTGGATAATTGGAAGTTTATACTGTGGTGAAGATTCACTTCTTGACAAGATCAGAAAATAAATACTAATGATCTAATTATCTTCTTGCCTGTTATATTATTAATGACTGGGTTTAGACTTCTCAACTAATATATTATGCTGTTTCAGAATTACAGCAAGCCCTTCATGACATCCTCTACAGGGAACGAATTTTTGTGTGTGCAAACAATTATTGAAAGTGAAAAGTGTACAGGCCTTGGGGACCAAGGGAGGTAACACGGGGTCACTTTACCTTCCTGCCAAGTAGAGATGGCTTGTAAGTCGCTTCACCAGTCGGCCAAAGGGCTACAAATGTCTTCTAGAGCAGATACTGAGAACCTGACAAGAGGCAGAGGCAGTCAGTCAGCACAAGGCTGGATTGGGCAAAGACATCCAGACAAGGCATTGACTAGTGCTGACTGGACCAGCCTAGATTACTTTAGGCCCTATAGAGTTGTGCAGGCCCAGTGGTAACCAGATGGAACAAATTAGCCAAACTGGTCAACAGGGGTTAAGATACTGTTAAGATACAGTGTTGTGGTTGCAACACTCTGTAATACTTCTGCTATCAGTCTAGATGATGGGAAGAAGAGGCATAATATGGGGTATTATTTCCAAGATTTTAGAAGTCACACATTTGTTTGTTGTATGGAAACACCAGCATATCACTGGTTCAGAAAAATGGGTGGATAGTGAAGGTTTATAGTTAAGAACTGCTGTATGAGTATAAACCACTGTTAAGCAAATGATGCTGTAACAGGATTTGTTTATTTGGGTTTTAGTCCAAATATGAAAAAGGCAAGGAGAAAATAAGGTGATTTATGAAAGGAGACTGAGATACATCTTTAAAATATGTATGTATATTTGGAAGTGGGAACTAATCTAGGAAAGTTAGTTAATATTGTGTTTGGATGTTAAGGGAAAACTATACATTACCGGCTAATTAATGCAATAGTCCCCTATGACTTCGTTTTTAGAAAAAAGTGAAGCAGCTTTGAAAGGAAGGTGTTTGGCAGAAGCAGATGCTTCACCATAATGGTGGAATAGTGTGGTGCGATAGTGTGATTACCTGACCTCCCAGCAGCTGAGTCTCTGCTGCTAACAGGGAGAGAGAAGTGTGTGAGCAAGGAGACAGGAATGTCAGTGCAGTGCAAATGAACCAGAAGGCGTGCTAGATTGGCTCTGTCAGTGCATTTGCAATGGGCTCCTTCCCGCCTCCTTGCCTTGTCCCCTCCCTCCAGGTAGGTAGGAGTGACTCTGCTGTCAGAAGGCCAGTTGTCACTGCATCATCTTTCACAGGTGCTTCACCTTTCCCAGACTCCAAATCAGTCCTCTGGAGTTATTACACTGGTTAATTTATAATTTTTTACCCATAGCTATCCATCATTTTCCCAATGCATAATTTAGTTATTAAAAACTATTTTAAGATGGATATATTTTTTTTAAAAAATCACTTAAATGCCAGTATATGCATTTAAATACTGAAATAGGGAAAAAAACAAAACAGCAATTCAGAACCAGAATAGTATAGTTGCATTTATAACATGAGATTTTCTTTTTTAAAGTTTCTACTCACCATGTATGGCAGGAAGAAATTACTTTATCCCCAGGAAAGTACTCTTTGCCTTTCCAAGAACACGGGCATTCATCTGGCTTGAAACATGCGTCACCATGTTTAACAAGGCTATAAAAAACATCAAATAGAATCTCATTGTCAATTATATTTTTAAATTTATGTAAATTTGAAGAAACAGTTTGCATGCATATATTCCTGGTTGCCGCTGAATAATTCATCTGAGCATCAGTGGGGGCATATACTTGTGAAACAGAGCACTGGTGCCACAGTCACGATCAGACAGGTACCCATGATGTAAGCATTGCTATTACTTTTGCCCTAGTTTTGACACTTGAGGTGTTTAAGAACATGTCTTATTTCTCTGACTGTAAGCCATTTTAACCTATTTTTAATACTGTGTTTTAATGTTGCTACTTGCCCTGAAACCTTAGGATGAAGGGTGGAAAATAATAGCTATTATGATTAGCAGCTAAAAGTGTTTTAAAATATGCTCTCCCTCACCAAGAGATATCATTTCAATTACACTTTTTCAAAACATTTATTAAACACTGCATTTTGTTGCTGGTTTAACCATCACAGCCACCTAAGCTTCACTGCGATAAAAAAAGAATTAAACAAATTTGCAGTAATATTTCCCCCCCCCCCCATCTAGCATCTTCTACAGTCGTCTAGAAAAGTCCTCTAGACTAGAAAAAAAGTTAGCCAGCAAACATTTCAAGTATTGGTACTGGATAATCAGTGCCAGGATAACAAATACATCTTTTTACAAAGTCTTTGGCATGATGACTGTTTTGGTCAATGTCTAGACATAAATGCAACCTAAGATTTCACAGGAGCACTTTTATAAAGAGATGAATCACTCTTTTGTAAACTGTGGAGCAATAATAGCCAACGCTTTCCTGAGTGTGTTTGCTTTCTCAAATTTTACAAGTTATCTAGAAAATGTTTGCTGAGAAAGCAGTACCTTTTCCAAAAAACAACTTTTATATTCAACTTTAAAACTATAATTTTATTTAAAGCCTGTTGGGAGTTGCTGTACCATTTCAAGTTCTGCGTCACTTTCTTGGATGGACAGTGAACTACAAAGCTGAAAATTCCCACTGGTTTAAGCTACCAACTAAGTAGGCCACATTTAGAGACAAAGAGCATCACTTTGACAAGGTGAGACCAAAGTGCAAGTTTCATGTCTGTAATATTACCCTGCATAAAACAAGTGTTAACAGCTTTCTCTCTTGGAAAGCCAGCAGCCAGATTGATTACAATGATCTAAGAACTCAAAAAAAACAAAACAAAATGCCATTTTGACATTTTGGCAGGTGGTCTCCACACCTCAAAATGAATATTGTATAGCTGGAAAAGGTTCAGAAAAGGGCAACCTAAATGATCACGGAGCTGGAACAATTCCCTTATGAGGGAAAATTACAACATATGGGACATTTTAGTTCAAAAAGTAAGCAAGAGGGGTGGGAGCAGGACATAGGAATATGCTTAATGTGTAGAAAGAACACAGATATAACTTTTTTCTTTCTCTTCATAATGCTAGAACCTTGGGCCAGCTACTGAAGCTGCATGCTGGAAAATTGTAGCTAGACAAGGAGATACCTCTTCACACAGTGCATAATTAGACTATTAAATTCACTACTGTAAGATGTAGTAATGGCCACCAGCTTCAATGACTTTAAAAGGATTTTAGAGAAATTCATGGAGGATATCAATGACTTCTGTGTGCTACCTCCAGTATCAGAGGTGGTATGTCTCTGAATACATACTGCTTGAAAGCACAAGTATGGAATGTGCTATTGCTTCCCATGGACATCTGGACAAGATGGGCCTTTGGTCCAATACAGCATGGCTTTTAGGCACTTACTACAAATGACTTTATTTCTATTATATGTCAAGGTTCAATACGCTGCCTACAAACCAACTGAAATGATAGACCTTTTCATAGACCCTATTACTGAGCTTAGGCATGATTTAATTTCACTGGCATCTCAATCATATGCCATTTATCAACCCCTGCTATTAGCAGCAGTTACCAACCACACACATGAATGCATGCACAGAACAGAAACTGAGAGGAACAGCGTTGAAGAAAAACATCTCACCTACACTCATCACCAAGGGCCACTTTAGATATTCTGAAGAAGCAATGGCAGAGGAAGAGTGTATGATTCTTCCACATATTTCCCTTTAGGAGATAGTCACATTGACCCTCATTAAAATCTTAAAGTAAAAACTTAATATTGCCAACTTGGTAAAATGAGCCTTACACAATGAAGCTTACTCCCATGCAAATAGGCATAGGCTTGCACTGCAAGTATCAAAGAAATTCTATGGAAAAGCTATTATAGAAAGAATGATTTAGCAACTGGGGGGATGCACACTTAAAATGAAGGTTATTGTCAATCTTTTGAACTAAATACGTAAAATACCCTTCCTTCAATCCTGCATCATTTTTAAAAGACAAGACAACAGTCCATTTGAATTTATAAAATACACTGCAGATATGCAGACTGTTCATTTTACCCCAAGGACAACAGAAGAGTACTGCTGTCACAAAAGGTGGTTAAAAGAAATTACATTCTGTCTACGTTATTACATTCTGTCTATGTTATTACATTCTGTCTATCTTAACTTCATTAACTGCACAATCCTAATCATGTCTATTTAGAAATAAGGTCTACTGAATTCAATAGGACTTATTCCCAATTAAGTGGGGTTAGGCTAGCATAATTCTCTCTGGCTATTGATAAGAAACATTCTTGGGCTCCATTAAAATCATTATTTTCTTGTATAAATTAGAAAGTGATGATTTTCCTTTTCTTTTTTAAAACAAACCTTTCAGGAATTCATTTAAGCTTCTTATAAGTTATTTGATCTGGTATGCCACCTGTTTTACAATGAGAAATATTTTTTCTTTTGAGACGAGAAAAAAGCAAGCAGAATATTCCGAGAACCTTATTTTCATTATTCTTGCAACATTATTCTTGCAAAAATACCATGGACAGTGCCAAAGTTCAGAACTGGAGGAGGGAGGTCCATAATTGTGAACCTAGGCGCACTCAGCTTCTTTTGAGCTGAACGCAAGCTCTACTGGAGATTTCGCCAGTACCATCACTTCCCATCACTGCAAATGCCTCTTTTCATTCCTTCTTTTAACTGACAATATCTTCATTACACTATGGCTGGCATCTGGAACGGCAGTCATACAAGTACCAAGGATCCTGGAAATGTAATTTCTCAGGACATCTGACAGACAATTTTAAGAACTTAGTAAGGCACCCTGGAAATTTTGATTGATCTGTTAGATTTGTTACCTGCTCTTCACCCAAAGACCCTGACAGGTTATATAAAAAGATGAAATGCATGCATTCATAGTAAAAGCAGCAGAGGTGGCGGCATCAGTAAATATCTCACCCTATCTCTCCCAATACCTGGATAAAAAGGCGCATCTTGACCTGCTGGCAAAAGCTGTATAGTGACACTGTAATACATAGCTCAGATGGAAGACACACACAAACACACACTTCCAGTTGCTCCATCTGCACAAGCATTTCAGCTTGCCAAATGGAACAACCCCCATTCTTGTCCCCCTGCATGCCAATTTGGGAGGTGGACACACATGAGGGAAGGGGAAACCCCACTGCACAAGTGGAAGTCCTTGAGCGGGGCTGCTGCTGACAAGGTTGCTTATGTGAATCCCACCCAAATTCTTCATACAGAGATACTGCTTTTAATAAAACGGACCCTCTGTGGAAAAGATACCCAGTCTGGATGTTTCTATACCAGCCTTAACCAAACTGGAGCCCTCCAAACCTAAACCATGCTGCCTTCTTAATAAAGATGTGCAATTGTTTCCATAGTTAAAACAATTCCTGTTTGGGAGTAACTGTTGTAGTCCCAAACATCAGAGGGCACCAGATTCATTCCTGAAGATATTGAATGAGTTCTACAACGGGTACAAACGCCCCATGGAAAAGATAACAAAGCTGCACACCTCCACAGGAATAAGAATGGACTGGAGGTTGTTTGCTCAACGGAGGCTTTTTAACACTGCTTCGTTGCATGATGCTTGCTTTTTTGATGTTCAGCATATGACAAGATGGGAGGAGGATGAAGCATCCTCTTGCCTCTGCTGCCAAAATAACTTGAGCTAGCCATAGTCATCAAATGTCTTTGACTTCTCAAAAGGCAGAAGGCCATACTACCAAATGTACACTAGGCACTGAAGTGGCCATAGGTTTTATACTAGTACTGTAGGATAAAATTGAACTTGTGTTTGTCTTTACTTACCCCTGAGGACACATGCATCCTGAAAAACAAGGAAGATGTGCCGATATAGTGAGGTTTAGCAGTTGGTTTTCACATGTTCTCTCCCTGCCAAGCTCCATAGTTTGTGGATTACTGCAGTTTACATAGATCTGGTCATCTGGACAGTCATGAACTACAACAAGAGAAGACACACATACATCATATTTAGTTTGCTCTTTACCATAAAACCCAAAGCACCCTCTTTAAAGCTAAAGCCTAGCCAGATTCCTCCATTTTGTATTTATACATTTTGTTTCTACACATCTAATTCTTTAGAGAGTTTTTGTCCCTCTCTCATCACACTAAGAACTCCAGGCCATCTGATGAAACTGACTGGAGGAGAGTCATGGACAACTGAAACTACTTCCTCACACATTTCATCATTAATTTATGGAATTTGCTGTTATGGGTTGTGGTAGTGGGCAGGCCAGTAGTTCATATGATTTTAAAAGAGGTTTAGACAAATACATGGAGGAGAAATCCATCAGGGACTACTAATCCTAACTGCTGTGTAGAACCTCAAGGTTTAGAGTCAGTATACCTCTGACTACAAGTTATTGGGGAACAAACCAAAATGGCACACTAAAAATGAGCAAGATAATCCAATCCACAGTCGAGAAGTGGCAAGTCATGACAGAGAGGCTGAGCCAATAGCCAGCATCCACAGTCCCATCACTCACAGGAAAGAAAACAAAGGTAGACAAAGTGCTGTGCCAGCCTGAATAGGATTGAGTTCCGCTTGAGATCCATGGGGTCCCAGTCTGGCTCAGCCCTCCCCTTAGAAAATTCCTGCCCATGTTTGATGGGTATAACAGGGAGCTCTAACTTTGGCATGGCTAGGACTCTACGAGGGAATTCTGGGTTAAATAACATCTTTATGTTACATACCAATGTTGTTTTCCTCACAGTTCATCATTCCATCTTTGCAGTGGCTGAAACAAAAATACAAGAAGTTAGGACCATCAGAATCTTTTTGTAGAAACTTAAGGAAGCTGGTCAGAGTTCTTCAAAGAAAAGAATGGTGCCAGTACTGTACATACATGCTATTTTCCCTCTGATTTCCCTTTTAAGAAACTCTTGCACCAGATTTCCCAGGATTCTTTGGGGGATATGTGCTTTAAATTGAGTATTAAAAGGTAAAGGGGCCCCTGACCATTAGGTCCAGTCGTGGCCGACTCTGGGGTGCGGCGCTCATCTCGCTTTACTGGCTGAGGGAGCCGGCGTACAGCTTCCGGGTCATGTGGCCATCATGACTAAGCCGCTTCTGGAGAACCAGAGCAGCACACAGAATTGATTATTAAAGGTGCTTTAAATCTATTGTGTGGATGTGACCCAAGTCACAAATCAAATTAATATTTCAGACCTCAATACATACAGTATTGAGCAGGTGAAAAAAGATGGAGCCACAAGGGAAGCCATCTTAAAAATTCATTCTTAGCCCTCCAGAAGCGTAGCTAGTGAAGGCCCATACAGACTGTGAGACAGGCCAGCTGCAGGAGCAGAAGGGAAGAATGCAGTGGAAAGGGACAGTGCAACACCAATGCTCTCTCCCTGTGGCTGATCTCTGTTCCAAAGTCAGAAGGGATGGGGCAAACCCAGTGTCTGCTAAACACAGCAGCATAAAATTCTGCCAGATGGTATGCTTGGCAAAACCCACAGAACATTAGAAACTGCCCTTACTGTGGGGATAGCTTACCATTTTCCCAAAGACGTGATTATGTTTTCTCCAGGTGAATAGTCAATACCCTGAAAATAGCAGGGACATTCATTTCTATAAAGGGGGGAAAATAGAAAATTTGTTCCCATGGAAACAACACAGACTCCCCCCGTTATAACGATGCATTCACTTTAAAAATAGTTATTAACATATTAACAAGTATTCTTGTCAAACACTGTATATTGGAATGCATTCCTATCACTGCACTATCCACAGCCAATAATAAATAACAAATTGCAGAGCCTATGGACAAACATTTATGTACTGTTTCCCCTTCAGCAGTAATCCATGCTGGTCACAAAATATATTTTCTAAGGAAAACAGAATGAATAGGGCTGTGACAATCAGAAACCTCAATAAATTACCTCACATATTCTCAAGATAATAGAACTGCAGGATGATGCAAATTTGGTAATCTCCAGTAAACTATGAGCACTAAAAATTCCACATGGAAACATGGCACAACAGGCTCTTCAGAGCATGAGACAAAAATGGACTTAATCTGCTCATCCATTCCCAGGTGAGGGTCCAGGAATGCTTAGCTATATCACAGAATTGTGTGTGGGTTCCTATATATACATATCTTGCTCAGTACTGTTGCCTATTTCTTCACTTGGTAAACTTGAAGCAAAAGCAGACAGTCTTGGAGGGGCCATTCCAATGCACTCTCTCATACTTTGAGGCAAAACTGACAGAAAGTTTGGCCATCCCGAGTTTACAACCATCTCATATAAGCATCAACGAACCCTGTATTCCCACTGCTGGCTAAATGCAGTATGTCCCCCCCCCCCCGGTCGCCTCTTTAGTTCTGCAGTTCATTTCATGTCTGAAAGTTAAACCAATTTCTCAGCTAGTCCCTTAAATCTGAAAATATACTTTTACAAAGTGGTTGGTGTCAGCACTACAAATTATACCTACTGTTGCACACATCTGTCAGTTTTGATGTTCAGATACATTCCAAGAGGACAGGTGCAGCCTTCAAGACAATCATCACTGCACGTCTCTGGCACAGAGAAAGCTTGGCAGGATCTGCCACAAGTAGATACACAGGTACTGTACTCCTTTGTATCTTCACATGAAAGAGCTAAGCAAATGAAACAGACTTCTCATATTACAAGCCAAACGCATAAAAGGCAATCCACTCTCAAAGGCCTGTAACACATTTCATCCCACACACTGGGATGGCTTCTTGCATGCTTACTTGGAAATAAGTCTCACTGTGTTCAGGGGACACACTCTCTGGAAAATGTGCCACAGAACTACAACCTAAGCCCAAGTTTAGTTAGCCCTAAATCATATCCCCGTGTATTGCTGGCTGTGAAGTGTTTACACTTTTACTACGCAGAGAAAATTATTTATTTATTTTTTATACAACATTTAGGCCTGAATCTTTTTTTCCACTAAGACCCCCTTAGGTTACTTTACACAGCCACCAAGTACTGTAAACTAGACTTGCAAATCACATTGGATCCCACTTAAATGGCTAACTATAACTGTGTCATTTAAACAAGAAAAATAAAAAATAAATGGGGCAAAGTGAGCTTAGTTCGGAGGAGGGAACCAAACAGAAATTTCCCTTAATATATTTAAATAGGAATGGCTTGGACCAAAGGTACCCTTCCACTATTAGTGGAACAAATCATCCAAAAATGGAACGGCTGTTTCCATCCTAGCAAAACATCACTGCATGCACTAGCGGAGGAAGAAGGGTGCGGGGGGAGTGCACCGCCCTCGGCAGCGTGATCCCAGTGGGGCGCCATCATGGCTGCCCCCCCTCCCGCACTGGGCGCCACACCCCCGCCTGCTCCCCCACCCCCCGGTGCCAGAGCATGAAGCTCCACCACTGACTGCATGACCAAATCACCCCAAATACAGAGAAGTTCTTCCATTTGTGCAAGACTTGTACAGGATCTTTTTTCAGATATTTTTATAGCCTACTATAATTTATATACTAGACCATACAACCATCTCCCTGGTTCTGCTTTGCACCATATCTATGTGCTTTTACCTAGCTTGAATGTGTCATTTAGCTGTGATTATGCCCCTTGCTTGCCTGGATGAACCAAGTTGTTGAGGAGGGTGTAAAAACAACTGGTTTTTGCATGGCTGGAATGTAGCATACTGTAAAACAGTAAGAGTCATATTCATTGCTCTGCCCATTTTTGCCTCTGGACCTGCATGTGTGACCCAGAATATTGTTCACAGTGGTTCCCAACCCAGCTTCACAGTTTGGGCTTTCTTCATTACCATCTTTCTCATCTAGTCATGTACTACTTTGATCTACTGTAGCACACGGTTATTTCAATCTAACCATGTCCATTCAATTTGGATATCCAGCAAATAATTTATCAAATTTAGATTAGTCTTGAAATGTAACAAGATGTCAGACAGCCATTAAATTAATTACATGCTGAACAATAACTTACCACATTCTGGGACATAATTCCGAAAATCTATCACCACTCCATATTTGTGGCACAGGTGGGCATAATGGGACAGAGCGGAGCACATGCAGATCTGCCCACATTTACAGGTATCTCTTCTGCACTGTTCAAAATAGGGGAGAGGACTCAGGTAGGAGAAGCATGGGGCAAAGAGTTCTTTTGTAATGATGCCGCAAGCTTCTGTTGCATAAGTGGCTGTTAAAGTAAATGATAATAAAATAACCGTGTTAGAGTCTCCAAATTTAATAGCAAAGGCTTTCTTCTGTGGAACAAACATTACTTTTTACAGCTTATCTGATTCAGCCATAGATAAGCCACAGCCAACTGCAGAACTCTACAACTGTCTACAGCCATTTTTATGGGAATTTCCCAAGGAAGTCTCAAATAGCAATCACTATTAATATTTCTCTTCAGTTCATCAGATATAAATTTTATTACTATATTTTCAGTAAATAAGGCTCAGTCAGGGTCATGATATTGATTACATATATTATTATCATTGTTTTATATTACTTCTTCTACACAATCCTTGACAATAATGAAGCATGAAATGCATTTTTTGTCAGCTGCACAACTGATTGATGAAAACTCAAACAAAATATAACCAGCTGGCTAAAATGACCTAAAACACAGATATGCTTAATTAGGAATACTAATAAGAATGCCTTTCCACACTCCTTTCGACACACACACAACATCATGCTCAAAGTGGCTTACAAACAAAGAGAACAGCAATACATCTCAAAGTCAACAATATCAAAATCAATTTCATAACCAGAATAATAAAACAACATCATTGTAGCAAATGTACCATTGTAGCAAATGTATACACACACAAAAAAAAATCAATACTATGGGTTATTCAGAGTCAGAAATTTCAATGGATCACCACTGAGTAAAAGTTAATTGAATATGACCCTATAAATGCAACAACATTTTGCTGCTGGCAATAGCAGAAACTACAAGGGAGCTTGAAAGTTTCGTTTTGGTACTAGAAACATTCCTCCCATGATGTTGCTCACAATTCCTCTCCTGCAACAGCTTCTTATAATGCTTCCAAACCCATCATCAATATCTGTCTATAATATCATCACACTTACCTGATTGTAAATGAATATCACATGGATCCACTGGTGAATAATCATGCTCAAGACCACAGGCAGATGAAGTTTTCCAGGAATTTCCAAAAAGCTGTGGCGTGCTTTCTGGCACTCCTACTGGAGATCTTTCCCCCATTTTAAAAAAAAATTAAAAAATTAACAAAAAGGATATACTTCAAATATCAAGTACAAACAACAGTAATTCAAAATCATGGTGTTGTCTCATTAATTTCAAGACACTATGTACTGGATTCATTGTGGTTTATTTTATTTTATTTATATCCTGCCGATCTGACTGGGTTACCCCAGCCACTCTGGGCTGCTTCCAACAAATTAGAACACATTAGGGAAAGTCTTCCTCTTATGCATTCTGTATTTTGTACTTCTCTATAAGAAAATACTTATTAAATTAAATATTTGTGGATTAAAATCATTTGAAAGGACATTTAAGTGGAGCATTCTTGCTCCCAAGAATCAGACCCTTGAAAGTAACAAGATATATTATTACAAGATCTCTCTTCGAGGTTGAATTTCTTCAACATTATTATTATTTAATTAATACTAGGTTTGATAATCCAAATTTATATTTTATTCTTCTAATAAATAGCTACTATGTTTTTCTATACTGTTTGCGGGGGAGAATCAATATTCGTGTATTTTAAAAAAATGTTAATGATACATACAAAAAATCATCTTGCATATTTCCGTTGAAGGTCCCACAAAGTCCTATGGTATCATCTTTCCATTGAGCATCAGCTTTGAGATAGAGCCTCAAACCCATCCAGTCATACAGTATTTGTAATCCAATATATGACTTTATTTGCAAAAATACAGAGGAAATTTTCCGTATTTCAAAAGCATCTAGTAGATAAACATTGCAGAAAAGTTGTATTAATAGTAACCTACAACATTCTCAAGAGATCAGGAGTTGCTTTTACTCTTCACAATGTGTTTAATGTTAGTTGCAAATTAACCTCCTAATCTCTACTTGAATTTAGCCCAAATAAAATTGTTTTGCTGAGATCAAAATATACTCTATTTTACTCATGCCATGAGCCCTCATCACCACCACCTTTTGCAAGCCTACCCAGGTGACAGGTGGTGACAGGAGGTTCTCAAGGAAGTCTAGATACTATGAGCACTTTTCAACACCACAATGTATCCTTGTGGGTAGCAGCAGTGGGGTTGCTGATGAAGGGTTGACTGTTAAACTCCCAATGATGGAACTGACAGCAAGATAAGATCTGGAAAGAATCAAGCTAAAATAATTGCTTTGGATGATTTGTTGTTCATTGAAGCCTCCTAAAACTAATTTGTTGCTCAAGCTGATTCAGGCTGAAGATAGCTTGTTCATCAGTAAAAAGGCTTCCTTTATGTATATCACTTAGTTCATCTATCTATATCAAGTGTGGGAAACCTTTGGCCTTCCAGATGTGGATGGACTGTAACCCCATCAGGCCAAGCAAGCATGGCCAATGGCCATGGATGACAGGAGTTTTAGTTCAGCAGCATCTGGAGGACCACATCTGATCTACATGGTGAGATGAAAGGGAGTGAATATACAACTAACATCTGGTTCCAGGGGTACCATGAGATGATGTAGATATTAGAGGAAGGAAACAGAGGGTTAAGTGAAGCTATAGGAGAAGAAATAAAACCAGAATGATTGACATGATGGAATTAGGGCATGATATGTTGACATAATTTAAATCATAGCATTTTCACTGTAGCTAAGTGTTATTTATTTTACTTACCATCAATATAAGGCAGATTTACTTTGTACTGATCATATACCAAAACATCTCCTGAATGGGTCAGAGTCACTTGCTTCTTGGAATCTTGATTGAGAATAAGACTGACTGACTGGATACATGCTCCATCTTGATTCTAGAAATAAATTGACGAGTAGCATTGTAAAATAAGCTTGGGATTAAGACCTATTTGCCTTTTGGTAGAATTTGACAGGTGTAGAGCAGGAAAGTATCTCCTGGGAAAGCCACGGGTACACAAAAAATAATTTGCTTGGAGATTTTACATACCACAAAATGCAGTGCTATGAAAATGAGAACACCCAGTAAGATGAAATTTATAATTTAAGAAGAAGAGCCTGCTGGATCAGGCCAATGGCCATCTAGTCCAGCATCCTGTTCTCACAGTGGCCAACCAGATCCCATGGGAGACCTGCAGGCAGCTCATGAGCACCAGAACACTCTCCCCTCCTGTAGTTTCCAGTAACTGGTATTCAGAAGCATACTGCTTCCAACTTTGATAGTGGCAAAGCAAGTTTCAAGACTTGGATAGACATGAGCTGAGATATATACCCTAGATAAGGTAGAAAAGCCCATACCTGAAAGGTAAAGCACATGCCTTGCACAGTGGAACCTCGGGTTGCAAATGTGATCCGTGAACCCGCAGCGTTCGCAACCCGCAGCGCCGCGTCTGCGCACACGCATGATACGATTCAGCACTTCTGTGCATCCGCAAAGCGCAATTTAGAGTGCATGCGCGAGTGCCAAAACCCAGAAGTAACCCGTTCCAGTACTTCTGGGTTTGGCACGTCCATAACCCGAAAACGTGCAACCCGCAGCAATTGCAACCCGAGGTATGACTGTACACATAAGATCCCATGGTTAATTCTTGGCAGCTACTGCTAAAAAATGGCCAAGTAGCAAGTGAGAGAAAGACTTCTGCCTGAGACCCTGTACTGGTCAGACAGTGCTGGAACTAGGTGGACCAATCGTCTGGCCACATACAGCAGCTTCCTATGCCATTTTCAAGATGTCCAATTAAATATAAAAGCAAGCCTTTAAATGTTAACAGCAGTAGATGAATGCGGGAGTATATATTGGCTACATATATCTGTGTGTGCATATGCATATTGTCTATAATAGGCTCTAAAATCCTGGCAATAATTCTCTGATCCAATGAATTGTTTCTTTCATAACATTGACTCCACTAACTATCAGCAGCTGCCTTCTCATGAACTGTACCTCACTCATCGCCAGACACTTAATAGAAATTCCTATATTAAAATATCCTTCTCATCATAACTAACCACAAAACCTAGTGATACTGTCATTTGAGACTCAGATAAGGCAAAGCTATGCTGATCACTTGACTGATCCTCTTTCAAAAAGTGTTTAAAGCTAAATTTTACATCATTCCAAACTCACTTGCTACATGATGATTGCTTTTGTCACCAAACCTGATGCTCTAAGTGACTGTACTCTTTGTGATTCAATGAGTCGAAAACCTGTTCAGGTGTTATCTGGCTGTTGCTGGAGGTGTTTTTCTTTTTCAATATAGTAATATGCTTTATTGCGATAGAGCTCTAGCATTTTAATGAAAATTTCTCAGTAACTCTACAGAAATTCAAGGCTCAGGGGAAAAATCAAGACTGAAATAGAGTAATGTTTAATAAAAAATGCAACATTTCCTTATCTCATAATTTGGTGTTTCTACATAAGACATTTTAAGCAACCATTTTCAAAGATGACAACTAGAAACCAAGCATTCAATATTATAGTTTATTATATTATTCACAAATCAATGCATCATGGTTGTTGTTAAAAGCACAGTTTAACTGAATCAATCCTTATGAGTCAACACGTTGTGCCTTGAGATTTTGTTGCTTCAAGTTTTTGTTAGACTGTGTTTGATTAAC
Source organism: Podarcis melisellensis (assembly GCF_964234715.1). NCBI lineage: Eukaryota > Metazoa > Chordata > Lepidosauria > Squamata > Lacertidae > Podarcis > Podarcis melisellensis. The sequence continues at coordinate 71,165,753 of NC_138528.1, read as the reverse complement.
AACTTAGAAAAGAAAATGCTTGCAAAGTGGCTTTGTTGGAAGAAATAGTGCTTTATTGTATATCCTCACAGAGACACTAACAGGTTATTAAAATGGTATGTGTACAGCTATGGACTCTGTGCAGGCGCTTGGGAGATTATATGCCATTCTAAAACTGCCTTTCTAAGGCACTCTAGATCTTAACAATGAACAGTGTATCCTTTGTTGGACGTGCCATCTGCAAGACGAGTTGAACATAGAAAACATATTATATTACCATATTATTAAAACATTTTACTGAAGTCAGGGGTAGCTAATACAGTGCCCTCCAGGTGGAATACAACTCTCATCATCCTTGACCATGCTAGCTGTGACTGATGGGAATTGTAGTCCACCAACATGTGGACTTCCAAACTGCGGGAGGCAGTGGAAGATAGGAGTGCCTGGCGTGCTCTGGTCCATGGGGTCACGAAGAGTCGGACACGACTAAACAACTAAACAACAACAGCAACATGTGGAGAGCACTACAGCGGCTATCCATTACTTAAGTAGAAAACTATAAACTAGATAAAAAACAAGATAAAACTAGATAAAAAGCCAATATTTTCAGAACCTATAAATAGAGATAAAAAGAGTAAACATTTCTTTTTTACAAAAAAAAATAAAAAATATATCAATTGAAATAATTCTACACCTCCCTTGGCAAAAGGTTTCAGCATTGTACTGTTGACTATTTCTTTACATAACTTCCTGTTACAACACTACAGGCACCATTAGCCAACCAATCCCAGCATTTGACACATGATTTCTGGGGAACAGATAAAAATTGTGCTTACTGGCTTCAGCTTTATATATTTGTTCATTGTTTGAACTAACTAACCTCAATTTTCTGAATGACACAAACACTCGAAAAATTGGCACTACTCACATACTGGCAAAAAGGGTGAAAATTCCCTGCCAATGACAGCTCTGAAAGAAGGACTCCAGTCTAAGGACCCATATATTACGTCTGCTCTTTTCATAGAACCACTGAAGAATAATGAGAATTACCTTACTGGATCAGCCAAAACTTGACTGCTCCAGCATTTAATTTTCAGTAACATCCAGTCTTCCTGCTGTCTACCCTGTAGTGGAGGTTAAGGCCCACCCAGAAGCCCCCTTCACATCACAGGGCCATGAGTCAGTGCAGAGAAGGTGTTTTGTATGCAAAAGTTACAGATTCAATCTCCAGAAAGGCTGGGAGAGATCCCAGTCCAAAGCCTTGGAGAGATGCAGCCAGTAAGTAGAGAAAATACTAATCTAGATGTGGGCCGATGTTCTGTCTCAGTATAACACAGGAAAGGAAATCACTAGCTCTGCGTGGGGCTACCTTTGAAGGTGACCCAGAAACTACAACTAATCCAGAATGCGGCAGCTAGACTGGTGACTGGGAGCGGCCGCCAAGAACATACAACACCGGTCCTGAAAGACAAACATTGGCTCCCAGTACGTTTCTGAGCACAATTCAAAGTGTTGGTGCTGACCTTTAAAGCCCTAAGCGGCCTCAGCCCAGTATACCTGAAGGAGAGTCTCCACCCCCATCGTTCAGCCCAGACACTGAGGTCCAGTGCTGAGGGCCTTCTGATGATTCCCTCACTGCGAGAAGTGAGGTTACAGGGAACCAGGCAAAGGGCATTCTCGGTAGTGGCACCCGCCCTGTGGAACGCCCTCCCATCAGATGTTAAATAAACAAACAACTATCTGACTTTTAGAAGACATCTGAAGGCAGCCCTGTTTAGGGAAGTTTTTAATGTTTGATGTTTTACCGTGTTTTTAATATTCTGTTGGGAGCTGCCCAGAGTGGCTGGGGAAACCCAGCTGGATGGGCCGGGTATAAAGTAATTAATTAATTAATTATTAAAATAAAGTCATAAGAAAGCACATGTGCTATTTGCTATCCACCTTTTGCCACTGTATATTCAGAGACAGTTAGCTTTTTAAGTTCTTGAGAAATGTCTGCACAGTAATTTCTCATGACACAGATACACATAAACTGAAGGGACCAAACCTAGGACCTTCTACATCCACTGAGCGATGGTCCTTCCCCAAGGAAATTAGAAGTGGATCCAAAGGTAACCTTCCATGAATGGGAGGAATCTTTCAGTGAAGGAAAATTTCCTTCCATTCACTGAAGGGAAACTTATAAACTGAAAGTTTAGTTTAATCTTTTTGATAATGCCAGTTAAGTACCCACACTTGATGCAGCCCAAACATTTTTTCTTACAGTCTTACCTGTCCACAACGAGCATTTTGCAGAGTCACAGCAAATTTTCCGGAGGTGAGGCTTTTTGCCAGAATATACTGGCAAGTGGCTTGAAAAGTATACTTGCGCCCATCAAATGTCATGAAGTGAATATCTCCCGAGACTGAACATTCAGCTAAAAGAGGCGGGGGGATAAAGTGTTTCAATATGTTACAAAAATATTCTGTGCTGCTAGTAATGTATGATATTAAAGTCTGAAGGAATTAGTGATTACAGTTTGCATTATGGGAGGTGATAATCCTTTTAAGCATTTATGTGCTGCTTTCCAGGTGTAAATAACTAGGAAAGATTGGGAAAATAATCAGACATCAATATTAACACTTGGATCACATGCAATATACCCAGTATAACATATTTGAATGAAATATCTGAGAACAGACATACCTGGACAGGTAAGGTTTGTGCAAATCCATTTTCCTCCAGCACATGTACTGAAAACAGAAAGAATTATTTGATGTTTTAAGGCTGTTGGCATAGCCCTTATGTGGCAATTGGAAGTAACAGTTGTAGGACTGCAAAGGAAACCTTATAGTGAATGCTTCAATTGATACCAAGTCATGAAACCATGAAAAGGCAGAAGTAGGAGCAGAGCCCAGCACTCTGGTTGAAATTATGCCACAAGTCTCAGAATGCAAGATACATCTGGGGAACACTAAGGAAAATGAATGGGCATTTCAATGTTAATGGAGGTTTGACACAGGTCTTAAAGGTTGCATAATTGCAGACCCATAAAGTGTGTTTAGGTTAAAGTTTTGAATAGACTGTGTCACAGAATGCTCAGCCACAAACTAAAAAGCTAAGTAAATCTCTCAAAGAAATGATGCAAACATCCTCCCTATGTTGTGAGGTTCAGCAAGCATATCACAACCAGCTGACTGCAAGTACAGCATCTTCCTCACCGTCCTGTCAGCACTTATTTAAAAACTCAAGCATAGACTGTATGTTAAGGAGAAGAGTCTGGGAATTTGCAGCTTGAAACCTTCATGCACCAAAGGCATGCAGAAGAACTGGTCACCATATTTAGTACACAAAACCATTAAAATTAAGATTGTTCCACAAAATTACAAATGGCAAAAGGAAAGAGAAAGCACCTTTCTATGAAGGTGTATGCTTTATAAAAGTAAGGACTGGTATATATGCTAAGGCTTATATATTGGACATTGTTTAGGGAATTCGTGCTATATTAAAGGGAACAAATATATGGAATGTTACTAACCAGTTGTTGCATTCTTCATGAACCACAGCACCAGTTCTGTAGACAGATCCGTGATAATCACAGGGGCATTCTGATGGCCTTACACATAATTTGTTTTCATAAATAAGTCCTAAAATGAAAATTTGACAATAAGAAATTAAAGCGATATGCTTTGAAAAGGGTCATTAAAAAACTGCCTAGTACTTCTAGCTAGAAAATGAAGATGTGATAAATTATATTTAAAATCCTTGTGTATGTTTCCTCATTGCATCTTATACTAAAAAGTTTAATGGTATAATAAAAAAACAAAAGCAAAACAGAAGGTTAAGATGTATTATGAAACAGTTAAAAGCTGCTTGCTTTTGTCATAAAGAAAAAACAACTTGAGTTATAAATAGTTGCAGCCCAATACCAAAAATATTTTCACAGAAGTCCATTTGATTTCATAACATACTATCAAGTCAATATAGGGCATGCTGTCACTTAGCCTCTCAGCCTATGCCTGTTTTCTAAAATGTCACACCAAGTTTTGTAAGGCTTACTCCCAATAAGTCTATCCCCAGTGCTATTTAATATCTATACATAGCCATTGGGTGCTGTCATTAGGAGTTTTGGAGCAAGGCTGGATTATTATAATGAGCTCTATGTGGGGCTGCACTTGGGTCTGGTTTGGAAACTCCAGCTGGTGCAGAATGCTGCAGCCAGATTGCTGAGGGGAGCTTCTGGTCAAGAACATGTGACACCATTGTTCAAACAGCTGCACTGTCTGACCATCTGCTACTGAGCCAGGTTCAAAATTCTTGCATTGATTTACAAAGCCCTGAACAACTTGGGTCCAGGATACCTCAGGGATCGCCTGAACCCTTATAATCCAGCTCATTCATAGAATCTGCTCTGGAGGCTCCTCCAACTCTCTGTAGCAGACTTAGAAAAGGCAGAGAATGCGCATGGGAACAAGAGAAGAGAGGAAAGTTCTATTGCACAAGAGAAAATCCTTGTATTGACAGGAAATGTTAGTTGAATACCACCCATTGCCTCTAGAATGAACCCATCTGGTTTTGTTGACAAATATCTGGAGTGTGACTTAATTACTGTGTCTTGTAGATTGCAGAAAGGCCATGAGCGCCTGAAAGGCCACAACTTCTAACAAAATTCCACACCAAAAACTGCATTACCATCCGGACAATAGCATCCATCAACACAGGGCAGTTCACTGTCAACACAGTGAGTTTTTTGCTGACATGAAACTGGGCAGCAGTCAATGCATTCATTGTAGACAAGATGCTCCTCACATTTAATGACTGAAAAACAGAAGAAATGAAGAAATGTTAAATGATTTATGCTTCTCCATCCTGGGGTGGAAAATTGATGCTATTTTAATTTAAGCATCTAGTGAAGTGGTCTCCATGCAAAAGCATATACTGGTTAGTCTTAAAGTCTGAACTTACATACAATAACCAATTAAGGTACAGTATTTAAAAATGAGAAAACTTGCAGGAAGGGAAAAAACAATATGCAGAATGTTTTGTCAGAAGATAGCATTCTAAAACCTTGTCATTGCATACCACATTCCTTAAATTGTGCCTGCCAGTTGTGGAGAGCTTTTCCTGCTTGAGCACAAGTCCTTGCATACTCAGTTGTGATTCAAGACCACCCCCCAGCTCCCCCCAAAAATGAAACAGTGACACAAGATTTTAATTTAAGTAATTGGGTAAAATTTAGGCCACAACTTTATTGAATACAGAATGTGAGTGGTATTAGCTTAGGCATTGGCATCATCACGGGGAATCCCATAAATGATGAACACCACCAGAGGGCGTACCGCCAGAGTGTCCTGACTGGCGCTCACCCCTGGTGTCACTGTGGGGTCCTGGTATGGCCCTAGCCCCCTCCGCAGGGGTTTCGGACAAGACCCAGGCCAATCCCTAGATTTCTTTAACGGAATACCCTTGAACTTGGAGGGGCAGGTGATGGCCCCTCCTCCCCTCCCCATGGTTGCTGATCCAATGCCTAAACTTACAAAGTTGTGATGATTGCTACAGTGGTAGCTGAAAATCAAAAGGCCCTGCCAATTTGCCAGATGGAAAAATTCCTACCAGGCCCCCATTACAAAACAGGCAGCCAACAAAGTCCAAAGCAAGGCCAGATGAACCTATATTTAAAAATGAGAAAACCGGCAGAAAGGGGAATAAACAATATGCATAATATTTTGCCAGAAGACAACATTCTAAAACCTTGTCATTGCATACCACATTCCTTAAATTGGGCCCGCCAGTTGTGGAGAGGTTTTCCTGCTTGAGCACAAGTCCTTGCATACTCAGTTAATGCTCGACACAAAGTTGCATTATCAGCTCCTGACCTTAACACAAAAATAAAATAAAATTGACACAGCCTTATTTTCACTGTTCTAATTAACCACAGTTTAGGACTGGGACAACACATAAAACTGCTGTTAAGCTAAAACAGAAGTGGAAGCTGCCAATCCCTTCCTTGCAGCTAAACAAAGAGTAGAGGCAGTGATTGCATTTGAGTACAAGTCATGCCGAGGCTTGTTTCCATAGCGCTAAGCCATGGTTTACTGCTAAATTATACCAATGATGAACATTCAAAATACATATAATGTTTAAATCAATAAATATTTGGCTTTAACTCTACTGCCACTCATTCTATTGTAACTAGAAGTGGTACCACAAAGGACAGTCAAAAACAGTGAGAAGAGAAGCATTTGAGAAGAGATGTATTTAATTTTTGCAGAAACTTAATGGCCAGAATTCCAAGAACCCCATTCCCACAGCTACCATGGTACCTTATGCACATTAAAAAGATACTCCTAAAGATACTGCTTGGTATGGCATTCATCAGTATGAAGTGCTGCAACTAGAAGCTGAAAATCAGCACAGTCCCATCCATACCAAGAAGTGTTTTAAGTGGACCTATCTCAATCCCAGCCACTGGCTGCTAATTCGGGACTTCTCAAACCAAGACACTTACATGCATAGATCATTTGTGCAGCTGGCCATGAAAGGAAATGGGCTCACAAATTCATGGCACTCTTTGAAGGGGCTCCGGAGCAGAATGCTGCAGAATGCATACGTCCTCTGAAAACACACAAAGAATTAGTGTGAAGGAAGAAGCTTTCTTAAAAAATGCTTTTAAAAAAAACAAAAATAGTCTAGAAACTAGATCATCTGATAAGTATCCAGTCTTTAATTTTGAATCCAAAGTCTGACAGCAATGGTCCTAGAAAGATTGGCAAGGCAGGAAATCTAAAGCAGACTTGGTATGAGATAAGTTTTCTGATGAAACTGAAATATGGTAGCCAAAATTATGATGAACTTTTTCTTTGTCATTATGGACAGCTGTCTATGGAGACAAAAGCTCTTTCACAGATTTTAATACAAGTGAGGAAGAATTATCTGATTAAATTCTGGCACTAGATAACACGGGAATCCACTGGCTGGCTACAGACTTTGAATGCTAAAATAGGAAACTCTGAATAATAATATCAAAGAATGAAATAAAAGGAGGAATTAAAAATAACTCAAGCGTGATAAGAAATCTACTTAATCTATGAACCTTAAGCACTCCTCTAGGAAATAACATTTTCCACATATTTTGAGGTAGAGAGTAAAATCAGAAATGAACTTGAAAGCAGGAGGCAGATAGAATCTAAAATCATCTTCCATTTATACCCCAAGCTAGCTCAATTGCTGTCATGTCAATTTCAGCCAGTATAAAGCCATGTGAACCATCCAAAAACTATGTTTATTATGTAAGCAATGCATCACAGCTATTTAACTAGGAGTCTCAATCCCATAACGATGAGCAGCGGTTTCTTTTTGCAATTAGAAAGTCATTTATGTCATTTTTTTAAATAAGAAGTTTCAGAATTCAGTCTCAACAAGTTTATGTCTTACATCAGGGATGTCACTTAGAAGGGGCCGAGGGCCTCCGCAATTTTCAAGGAGGGGGCTGGGCCTCATCAATATTTTGCAGTGATGTGCTCATGCCATGCGCACATGCCACACTCACATCACTCATGTATGCCACATAATGTGCATGCGACACATCAGCACATTGCACAGCATGTGCACAGAGTGTGAGCATGTCGTGGAGCACCAGCCCCCTCAATCACAGGAACAAGCCAGTGTGCCTGCCTTACATTAATTATCGTGCCTACCTGTAAAAATGTTTGACTTTGAGTCATACAGGGTGGCTCATAGTTAAATGAGGTATCCCAGGAGAAGATGTTCTCCTGTGGAGGATTTTCTCTCCAGCTTTCTACAAACTCTTCAATGTCTTCAGTAAGTTTTCCTAGGGGAAAGTGCACAAATGCAGGAAATTAACATTTTTATTGATCGGGTTTAGATGGAAGCTATGAAAGAAATACAAAGCATCTCTGTCAGATAGATAGTTAGACAGAAGTGTGACTGCTCCTGTTGATGCTAAATTCTAATCAACAGCTCATCCAAGGCCACTTCTTATATTACATTTTGTCCTCGGGGGAAAATGATATAAAGACATTGGCACACAAAATGCACATGAAGCCCATCAATATTGAAGAGCAAAGTATATGTAGAAATCACAAAGAAATCATTTCAAAACAACACAAGAAAAAATTCTGGTCCTTTTCTGCTCATGGACAGAAGCTATTTAATAGGCAGTGCCACCACCATCCCACTGGCCATAATGTGCCAGATTCCCAGCTTTCATTTTAAAAAGCAAGCCATGTAGAATCTGAGATATGAAGCAAAATGTGCAGTCACTATTTTGCCCATTTGTCTTGTGAGAACTAACCTGCTCTCTCCTTTCAGTGTTTTTAGCCAATGGATGAAGTCATAGCAATTATGGCATTTACCGAAGCCAAACAAGACAAAAAGAGGGCTATAGCAGTCTTGCTCTTTCTAAGTAAGGCCTGTAACTGCTGAGGAACACAAATAACATCTTAATAAATTAGATGAAATACTCACCATAACTAGTGGCAAGTTCATCTTGCAGAATGGCATTGTTGTTACCACATAGTCCATGAGTTCTGCCCAAGTAGTCAGGAGCCATCTTAATATAAACAGCAGAGGTACCATCCCAAGCCAGAGAGAATGCATACTGGTGTCTAACAATGACATATCCAGCTAATGCTTGGATGTACAAGTTCCCTATGGCATATGGTAATTGTATCCTGGGAAGCCAAACAAATACCATGATAAGCAAACAAATTCATTGTCATCCTTTATACCCATTATATATCAAACAGGCAGGGACGCGGGTGGCACTGTGGTCTAAAGCACTGAGCCTCTTGGGCTTGCCTACTAGAAGGTCGGTGGTTCAAATCCCCGCAATGGGATGAGCTCCAGTTGCTCTGTCCCAGCTTCTGCCAACCTAGCAGTTCAAAAGCACACCAGTGCAAGTAGATAAATAGGTACTGCTGTGGCAGGAAGGTAAACAGCATTTCCATGCACTCTGGCTTCTGTCAGGGTGTTCAGTAGCACTGGAAGCGGTTTAGTCACGCTGACCACATGAAGTAAGATGAGCGCCGCACCCCATAGTCACATTTGACTGGGCTTATCCGTCCAGGGTCTTTTACCTTTACCTTCACCTTTACCTTTCCTATCAAACAGGCACCTTATCTATGGTCTTTTCAGTGCCTACTAAAGATGTTCCTCTTTCAACAGACCCAGTTGGCATCAATATTGGGTCAGAATTGTTTTTTTGCATATGCTGTTTCAAAATGTTTGTATGCTTGTTTGTTGTGTGTGTGTGTGTGTGTGCATAATTGTTTGCATATATGCAGTTTTTTAAACTGTTTAATATTTTAATTATAATGCAAATTGTTTTAGGATGCCTCATGGGGAAATAAATAAATAATCTCTTTCCAATTATAGTAATTACTGCATTCCACTATCAAGCAATGATGCTATTTTTGTTTCCAATCACTTATATCACTCTTAGATTGTGCCTCCATTTCTGAAGAAATGTACAAACATTATTTTTTATGACTTAGGGTTACAAATAACAAACTTAAAATGACTTGCCAGTTGAATTACTGTCTTATTAATAAGAACATTACTGAGTTCATTTCACCCACAAACATGACTAATTTGTAGGAATGAAGATAGCATATAGTTATGAATCAATTAAGGGGCCTACATCTCTGCATATCAAAATAACATGGCAAATAAAAACACCACAGATCATGAGAGTATACATTGAATTTACCCAATCCCTTTGTAGGTGACCTCACTACTTAATCTGATTTCCCCGTCTCCAGAAAAGTATAGGCTAATTGATCGTTTACAGGAATATGGAGAAGACTTGCAATCTGGATCATTATGGACCTGCCAGAAATGGGAGAAATAAGTATTTTAGGAACAACTATATTGTTGTCATTTCACATACTGCTTTAGGAATGTGGCCCCAAAATGACTTTGAAATTGCAGCCTCTGTGAGCATCTCTTATATATTCCTTTAAATACAGTAGCATTCCATATCTCATATTTACTCACTTCAAGATAAACTGGAGAACCATATTCAGCCTCCTGGTCACCACTGGAGGAAAGGTAGAATATAAATCCATTCAGTCAAAGGCTATATTACCTCCAGTGTCAGAGTCAGTACAAGAGGAGCCACGTTGCATCAAATCAAAGGCTCCAGTCCAGTATCCTTTTCTCACAGTGGACAACCAGATGCCGATGGGAAGCCAGCAACCAGAATAGGAGTACAACAATCCTCTTCTCACTTGTGCTCCCCAGCATCAGGTTCTCAGATACTGCCTCTGACACTGGAAGTAGTACATAGCCATCGTGCCTAGTAGCCATTGACAGTTTTATCCCATTTTCATTTGGCCAATCAACCCCCTTTTAAAGCTATCCTAGTTGGTGACCATCACTACATCTTGTGGGACTTGACTGCATGTGTGAAGGAGTACTCCTTTTGAATACCAGTATTTTCATGCCTCTGAATACCAATTACTGGGGAACACAAGCAGGATAGTGCTATTGTGCTCATATCCTGGCAGTCAGCATCCTAAAGGCATCTGCTTGGCCACTGCCAGAACAAAATGCTCATCTAGAAAGGACTGTGGTCCCATCCAACAGAGCTCCTCTCAAACAAATAAAACAGAAACTGACCCAGATTTTTGTGCATCATCAAACAGTATAATTTGATGGCACAAACAAAAGCAGAAAGCATTTGGAAAACTGGAAATTTGGAATATTTTGGCATAGTGAGATTATTCATCCACATTCTTTATAGCCTCAGACTAGGCATAACACATGGATCTTACAACAAGCAAAGAGTGCACATGTGCTTTTTAGTTATTCCCCTACTGCAGGCCCTCCCAAACCACTCCAATAGCTTTGGGAAACCCACCATGATATTTCATGAGACATTATGGACTGCTGCCGATAAGAAAAATCAGCATTCTTCACCCCTCATGTACACAGAAGCACTTTACTTGTGATCTTAGGGGAAAGCAGCATACACTATGCATGTCTACTCCGCAGCAAGTCCTGTTGAATTCAATGGGCCTTGCTCCCATTTGTGTATATGATTACAGCCATGGTAAGTTGTAGTTCCCTCCCTCCCTCCTTCCTATATTACTTGAGCCACATTCATTCATTTTTATTGCATTTATATCCACCTTTTTCTTCAAGGGGCACAAGGTGCCGTACATGGCTTTCCCCCTCCTCATTTAATCCCTTCAACAACCCTATGAGGTGGCTTAGGTTGAGAGGCAGTGACTGGCCCAAGATCACCCATTCAATTTCATGGCCAAATGGAGATTTGAACACTGGCCTCCAAGATCCTAGCCTGATACTTTGACCACTACACCATACTGGCTCTCCATTGGAGGAAGGCCTCCAGTATAGCCTGAGCCTTGGCACTGTCCATGACAACTTCTTCCAAGCAATCCAGGCTCTCCTCACTCAACTCCTTTCAGTTTCCAATGAGCTTGGCTTGGCAGCAGTAGGTATAGCTGCCACTCACAATCTTGATCAGCTCTGGGAAATGATACCCATATGCTCCATAGCACCATGCATGCTGAAGGATTGCTTGCAAGTCGAACCGTACAAGCAGCCCAACCCACTGGAACTATCAGTTCAAGAACTAGCAGGAAGCAACAGAGTCAAACAATTCTCACAGTGGGGTTTTTTAATACTACTAATAATAATGATAATAATGCATGAAATGCTCGTATTTATTGCAAATCAGACTTATTTTAAAAGATTTGGAATGAACTTTACACTATCATTTCTCACTTGTATTGAGAAGCTCTGTTCATCCAATTCATTCTGCCTTAAGAGAGTGTATGTAGATTTTCCAGAGAAAAAGTAGTAGAGCCCATCAAAGGTTTCATAATGGTATTGTCCCCATGTTCGGCAAATGTGGTCTCGTTCTGCACCTGTGTTGTATACTATGGCAGAAGATGAAAAGGGGGGGGAGCAACTTTAGAAACAGGATCTCTCACTGATGCCTACACCTCTTCTGGGGGTGAGCCCCCCAAAAGGAGGAATGTTTAAATATTTATTTATTTAGCAAAACATATAGATTCTTAATTTTAAAAACCCTCTAAGCAGTTTACATAAAACAATTATTGATAATACACAGGTGTGTTAATACACGTAATTACATACATAGGTAAAGGTAAAGGTACCCCTGCCCGTACGGGCCAGTCTTGACAGACTCTGGGGTTGTGCGCCCATCTCACTTAAGAGGCCAGGGGCCAGCGCTGTCCGAAGACACTTCCGGGTCACGTGGCCAGCGTGACATCGCTGCTCTGGCGAGCCAGAGCCGCACACGGAAACGCCGTTTACCTTCCCGCTAGTAAGCGGTCCCTATTTATCTACTTGCACCCGGAGGTGCTTTCGAACTGCTAGGTTGGCAGGCGCTGGGACCAAGCAGCGGGAGCGCACCCCGCCGCAGGGATTCGAACCGCCGACCTTTCAATCGGCAAGTCCTAGGCGCTGAGGCTTTAACCCACAGCGCCACCTGCGTCCCCATTACATACATAAGCAGTGTTATTTTATAATATCTTATTGCATTTGTATCATTGTGAATAACTGCCTTGAGCATCATTTGGAGGAAAGGTGGGACACAAATTTAACAATTAAAATCAATAAACAACAAATGTTGTAGTTCAGTTACTGTAGCCATCACCAAGAATACAAGTCAACTGAGCCTTGTTCTGAAAATAAGTTTGCCAATAAAGCTGTAAGTGTGAGTCTTACGTCATGCTAGACACAATATGTAACATGCAAACTACTTTCTACTCACTTTTCTGACATCTTGATCCAGTTGCATTATATCGACTACAGTCACACAGTTGCCAATGCACGCACTCACCTCCATTAAAGCATGTGAATGAATCTAATTAAGACAGAATACATAATCCTTTATTTGCAAGTCATATACATGTTAAGGGGTAATTAGATGGACATGTGAAAGTAGATAATAGCAACACATGTTTCAGATAATGAACTGCAAGGGTTTTCTCAAAAAACAATTGCTTGCCTCTCATTTGTGGACAGAAAATCACACATCTCTTAACTGAGAATGTACTTATAGGTACATCGTACATTACAGATGTTAGTGGGTACCCTCCTGCAATTAGTGGGCACCATGTAGACCTGCAATTTCCCCTAACATATTGAGCCAAACCATAGACTTCGTTTGGACTCATAGCTATTACTACTTGTTGCCGTTTTTTGCATGGGATGGGCTGCATCCAAAGTTTCCCTTCCAGAGAAAAGGCTCCTAATTCAAGAGGAATGACACCTCCAAAATAGATGGGTACCATTCTCAAGGGTTAAAGGAACACCATAGATACATATACCTGCTACTTCTGCAACATGTAATGGCTCTTATCCTCTAGGCAAGGAAACATTCTAATTCTACAAAATGCACAGCACAGTATTAAATGGCAGAAGTAACAGGATCCAAAGTTCCACTCGTGGAAAGAGTCTAATGCTCACAGAAGCACCCCTATCATTCACAGAAGGAACCTGTTGATCCAGCCCAGTATCTGTAATAGTTTGCACAAATCATCTTTCCCCCCATCCCAATATTTAGTTTATAAAATAAATTAACTATTTAAGCATACACATTGACATTTACAAGTGATCTAGTATCATTGGAAAACTTCTGAATCATATTTCTACATGCCACATAAATAATGTGTATAATAATAACAATCAATTACAAACTATTTTGTAACAAACCATATCCCCAAAATCACCAGTAATACTTTCAAGTGACCCAGTTTCATAAGGAATATGAAGATGTAGACTCAGTGTAACAAGAGTTAAATTTAATAAGCTCTAGGCTCATATTCTGTGTTGTTGAGAAGGATCAGCTCCCATTAATTTAGGATCCTGAAAAATACTGTAAGCCAATGCTTAAATACCAGGTAAATAGCTTTTGACATTGTCAGATAAGCCAGAAATAATAATATTCATTATATTCATCCTGTAATCCATCATTAACCAGCTGGCAAGAGAGCTGCAGACAGACTTTGAAAATGGCAATTCAAAAGCCAATTAAATTTCAAAGGCAATTTTCCATCTGATGTCCTGTTCTAGGTTCATTTTATTAATATTTTTATTACCAATTTTGCCTCAGTGCCTGCTTGTACATTTGCCCAGTTTGTGATGCCAGCACTGGAGAATTTTAATAGAAATGTTATTAATGGAGCTAGTCAACCATAGAATTCCTCCTGCTAGAAGACCTTATAAGTTTCCCTCTTATATCTGGGGCTTTCACACATGACATGTTCCACTCTCTGGCTCCATTTACTCTTCAGGATTCTTGTCTTTTACTTTGTCTTGCCCTTTGCCTCTGGCTATACAAAGTTTATTATTTCTATGGAACAGAAGTACTAAATTCTTCCCTTCCGCTATTTTAGAACTAACCATTATCCGACATCAGTAGGTTATTAAGTGTGTGAATATAAATTAAGGTGAGCCTCCCCATAAAGCAAATGTATTTTCATTCCTTTTCCTCCTTGGGGGAGCTTCCCCATGTCCCATACAAATCACTTGGCATAGTGAAAAATTCCAACCTAGTCAATTTCATGTCTAAGGGAAGTTTGCCATAAATTCTTCTTTTACAACATATGGGGTGGTATTCAACTAGGAATTACTCAGAGTAAAGCCAATGAAATTAATGAACGTGACTATGTGAGATCTATTGCTTTCAATGGGTCAACTTTGAGTGAAGCAGGTTTGAATAGCACTCACAGATTCTGTCATATTTCCTAATGTATTCTAGACACAGCTATCACCTCTCCCTTACTTCCCCTTTCATGCTACTTTATCAAACTTTGTTTAGATACTTAATCCAGACTATATACACTCTAAAACTGCAAACATTTTAAAACTTAACAAGCAGGCATCTTGTTTGCATGAACATAGTCAATTCTGAGAAGTGTGAAGTGGGGAGACATGTTACTGTGGTCAGTGATTTTTAAAAATACCCATAATCACATTATTTATTATTATTATTATCATCATCATCATCATTATCATTATTATTATTATTTTATACCCCGCCCATCCATCTGGGTTTGCCCAGCCACTCTGGACGGCTCCCAATAGATTAAAAACAGAACAAAGAGGGAGCTTACTGGATGATTCACAAATTGTGTTGTGAAATTTTCTTTGCCTGGAAGATACTGTAGTAGATGAATAGTTATAAACTGATGTTCCAAATCCCTGTACAGAAAGGATAAAAAAAATTAATCTAAAAAAGCATAGCATTGTGAAGGGCTTATAACTCTTTAGAAACATAGTTTTAAAAGGTGTTTGTTCTAGCACATGCTCATGTTTGCCATCAAGCTTAAATCAAATTTCAAAAAAGGATTCAAGTTTAAAGCATAAGATAACCCATAATGCATTTGAGGCTAAGGCCATGTAGTTACCAAAATGAATCTTTTTATCATGTGGATATTCCATTTGCAGACACAAGGCTGTGACTCTATAGTCTGTTATCTCTATGGTTTGCAGTTATCTCCCAAGTGTCAATCATAGCTGTAACTTCACTCATCGGCTAAGACCATCGAAAGAGAAACGAGATGCGTTTCTCACAAAATGTTTGGATAAAATCGTGCCTGCACATTTTCTCTCAAATGATGGCATCTGTAAGGTCTATGCTAAATAACTTTCTGGAGGAGGAACTAATCGTGCAAATAGCCATTGGGTGCAAAGCCATCTGGTTAAAACCCAGCCAACTGGGCAATATGGCAACTCTACCATCAGCCCAGCTGGGCAGCAGCAGCAACAGTACTCTTCTTCCTTCTTCCCCAGATGGCTGAGCAGGCCACTATAGATGAGTACCAAAACCTGTACCAAGCCTCCATCTGCCCACCATTTTGGTTTAAATCATTTCCACAACAGGAGAAGAGCAGCAGCAAGCTCAGCCAATTAGTTCTAGCTTTGGGGGCTCAGAGCCAATTAGGCCCTGAAGCAAGAGGTTGGACCAAGTCCTCCGGCCCACCTTCTCACTGCTGTAGTGCCCTCACCACCCCCGAGTGGTGGCTGATAGGGGGAGCTTGAACTCACTCTTTACCTAGGGTGGAAATTTTGGAGATTAAGCCAGACACCACATTGTTCTGCTTCCTAGCACACCACTACATGACTGCACAGGGCACTAGACTTGGGGTCCATAATGTGGCTCTAATGACACCAGCAATATTCAACAGTACACACTTTTTCAGTATCATCAGCTCACAACCTTCAAGTGACGAGGCTAACAGCCTCAAATAACATGGACTTTTTAAAATATTAACCCATCTACACCCTTTTAGAACGTTTTTATCTACTAAACCCATTCTGATTTTATGCTGCTATTTGTTTTATGTAAATGTTTATTTTGCAATGGTTTTAAACTAAACTGCACAAGACAAGTAGTAAATGCATTGGAAGACCAGGGTATAAGTTTTACAAATAAATGTATAAATAAATATTCCATGCAGTTGTTTGCACAAAGACTAATAACCAAATGCCTTGCCTCAATTTTACCGTCAATCCCCTCTCCCTACTTCTAAGGAGATGGATCTGACACAAAGCAAATGAACTACAATCTAGGACCCAGTTGGCAAAACGTGACTTAAAATGCTAGAGCCACCAGGGGAAGGGAGCAAATAGTATTGCAACAAGTGCTGTGAATATTACTTGTTTATTTAAAATATTTATATCCATCTCTCCTCAGTGAATCCCAATAAACTAAGCCAAAACATCAACATAACAATTTAACCAAAAGCAAAAATAAATGCAATAAACCAGTCATAAAACATTAAAACAGCAGTGGGGGGACAAAGTAACAACCATCAATGTAATTTAACCACATGGGGATGGGGAAAGACCCAATGCCCCATGTTGTATCCAATTCCTATCCGTTGTTTTGGTCAAATTGGTTAAGAACTGCTCAATGATGTTTGTACTATGGGTTGAATGCAATAAATTCCCTTTATTTTCCCCCTTCCTTGATTGTATATGTGCTCATAAACAAAAGCTGAATGGGGTCATTCATCATCACTTTTCCCTGATGAGTCTCGAACTCCTGTTTCTTGCTTTCCATTGCCATGCTCTATGCAGTGAATCACGGGAGGTTGCTGCTGTCGGTGTGCCTCTACGGCAGGCACCCCCAACCTGCAGCCCTCCAGATGTTTTGGTCTACAACTCCCATGATCCCCAGCTAACAGGACCAGTGGTCAGGGATGGTGGGAATTGTAGTCCGAAACATCTGGAGGGCTGAAGGTTGGGGATGGCTGCTCTATGTCTTGTGTGTCCTGGCCTCTCCCCATGGCTGCTTGGCAAGAATCTTTCTGTCCTGGGATATGTCTTGAATTCTTGTCCCAAAAAGGCTGCATGTGCTTTCTGTGGCTACTATGTTTTGTGCCCTTCCTTTTTCAGTTTAGTGTGTTGTACTCCAAAACAATAGCACCTGCCTGAAGGGATATCTGGAGACATGCAATGGAGGATCATTGCTGGCTGACGCACTAGAGCTGGTGGAGTGAGGGCACTTTAGCACTGCGGAGTGTGATTGATGCAGAGAAGTAGACTGGGGTGTGTCCCCAATGACCTGAGTTCACTGATGCATTCCAGGTCTGAGTTACATGTGGGTGTTGTCACTGGCTCAACTCAACTGGTGAGCATCAGCAGTGTTTCAATGGGTGCTGATGAAATGTCTGCCATTTCCCCATAGTTTTGAGATTATCCACTCTTGGGCTACCCTCCTCTCCTGAGTTTAACTACTTCAGTTCCATTAATATGGTCTTAAATTACCCAAACTGATGATGTTACCATTTCAGTTACATCTGCCAAATATTTATTTTCAAGTTAGAATTGTTTGGAGTGAGAGATTAAGGATCAAAAGCTTGAAAAGCAGCAACTGAATGGTTATCATTCCCTGGATGCTTTTCATAAAAGCAAAACTTTGGCCTTATCAGCAGTTGATTTAATTATTGTGATTGTGATTGTGCAGAATATTTTTCTCTCTGCAAAACTTCTCCAGAAACAACAAGTGGAGAAAAACAAGATCAAGAAACGGACTCATTTTGAGGAGCCTAATTAAGCTGTACAAAGTGAAAATCTGAAGTGACTAACTTCTTTCCCCATTCAGAAAATAAGAACCACAAAAAAGAATGAAGGGGAAATATACTTTAAAAGCCATGGCAGTAGATATAGTTCTGGTGTATAATTTAATTATAAATTAAATTACAAATTAAATAATTACAAATGGTTTGACAGCCCAAAGCAAAATCATTACAAAAAAGAAGATAAAATACTGTGCAAAATAAAACCTAATTATAGATATGCATCCTTTTCCACTAGGTGTGTTTTATTATTGATTCTATAAATCGTAGAACTGCAACCTATGCATTAGCAATTGTAACAACTTTATTGCTTTTAAAAATATTTTTCTTTCATTTATTCTTTCTATAACATTTGTCATTAATAAAATTCAGAATCTTTTTTGAAAAAATAAAAACAAAAGTATTAATTTTATAGCACTCAAACACAAGACTGAACATTACAAAATGTAAGCAGTTCATAAGCACTTGACTTTGACAGAACTAAGAACAACTTGCATTTAACAGTATCAGATCCTTAAGAATTATTAATAGGAATCAGGCTTAAATATTGAATAAGCTAGTTTTAGTCAACAAAAATAAACATTAATTTAAATGAAAGTATTTAATTTAAATTACAATAGATCTTATCAGCAACATAATATGTTAATGTAATAATTGTTTCTAATTTAGCCTTGTGATTTATTTTGGGTTTGTTTCAGCTTATTTTACCTACAGAAATAAAGTGCTATTATCCCTGTCTATTATAATACTTTCATAATCCAGGTACAACAGTTAGAATTACTTAAAACTTATTGAAAGGTATCCAGAGCAAAATGCTTATAAACAGAATTATATACCTATTTTGATTTATTGTTACCAGTATTATAAAACAATCATAAAAAGCCTGGCAAAACTGATGTTATAAAGGTAATGTTATAAAATAAGCATTTTTCTTTACAAATCCAAGCATATCATTTATTCATTTCAATGTTTTCATGGATTTCTGCCCAGATAGAATTCAAAGAAAAACTACTATTCGAATGCATTTGGAAATTTGAGTGGGGTTTCCCCTCTACTTCTAGCATTAGATAGCTGAAGTTCCTCTACTAAATAAAAATGGGCAAGTTTCTATATACATTTTTACGTACTAACAGGTCGCTTTCAGTGACCAAAGTAGAAAATCTCAGCTTTACCCACTCATATTACAACCACAGTCAAGAATCCATCAGCCTGAGTAATTAATATCAAAAGCTCATCAAACCGTTTCAATACCCTTCTTCAATTATAATATGTATAGCGAGGGAACATTCTACTTAAAGCCAAGAGTATAATCGTCTAACTATTCTTGCATGTTATTTCAGTGAAAGAACCAAGGCAAAACATTCTCCGAGCAAAGACGGCTATTGCTGAAAGCAAACCCTTTCATTAAAGCTGTTTGCAAACCAAGTCATTTTCTCAATACTAGTAGAAAATGGAAGGACATAAGGAAATGTCTGGACAACACAGTGCCAAATGGCTGAAAGAAAACATTCACAGTAACTGGAACACCCATCCCCTACCCCACACACTATAATTTGTTGGATGCATGGTTGAGCCATCCTGTGAACTTCTCCTCCCAGCACTCCAACCTTTCGAACACAGAAAAAAAGCAGCTCCCATCAGGTGAGTGGGTGCCCTTGCCTTACCAGCTCTTCCAGGGCACTAGGATCTCCTTTCCGAAGTACTGCACTGCTGCCGTTCCTAGGCGGAAAAAGAACAAGGCTGGGTTTGTTTAGCAGAGGTAATCTGCACCTTTCTTACTCATGCAGAACTCAGGGAAGCTGCACCTCTTCTCAGACTGAGGGCCCCAGGTTGAACTGCGAGTTTCCTTTGGAGCGAATATCAGGCAAAGTGGGCTTAAGGGGTTACCTCTGACTCTTGGTTTTTCCGAAAGGGTGTGTTTCTACTCTGTCTCTGGTTGCTTTGATTAGCTCCTGAACAACAAAAACACACCAGCTCCTCTCTTATGTGCGAGTCTCCTTTCCCTAATTATTCCCCTCCACCTTAAAATGAAAGCTGCAAATCCTTAATTTCTCCTCAGATAAATTAATCCATCCCTCGTGAGTCTGTAAAACATTAAGAATCGACAGGTTGCAGATTGTGAGCACTTAGTACATTTAAAATTGTATCAATAAAGATGGTGGTGTGAATATAGCCATGAAGAATTATTCCCCATTCTCTGTGGCCTCATATGTACTTCCAGCAACTAAGCTCATTTCTTACTAAATAAGGTAAATAAACAGTGCGATCCAGAAGCCTTTCATGCAGAAAGGCTTCCATATTTATGTTTGTGCCCATTTAATTATATCTCCATAATTCTTCTGCAAGCAAGGGAAAATAGAGGAAAGAATTCCATAACCTGCCTTAGATATTTGACACAGGAATATAAGAATCTGCTCCCCAAGTGATTAACTGAAGAGGAAACCAAGCTTGGTTCCAGAAGCACAATAAAATTTCATATATTACCAGATTCTGATTACGAGTCTTGTGTCACCTTAAAGACATGTTTATTTTATTTTAGGTAGCATAGCATATTCTGTTAACTAGGGACCGCTTCATTAAATGATTGAGCGGCTTTAGCCCATGAAATCTTAGACCGCAATAAATCTGTTAGTTTCTAAAGGTAACAACATCACTCTTTGTTGCTTTTGCTGCAGGGAACTAACAAAGATCTGCCTCTGGAGGCAGATTTTGATTCTCCCACAGCTCACTCTCACACCTTGTCAGAACGCACAGCACATTCCAGCAAAGCTTTTGGATTCCATTCCCAGTTTAAACCACCATCCCTTTCTCAGCCCAAACTCCTCTAGGTCTGGTAATGGTCTCCCACAGTCAGCTCCGAAAGAGCCCCTGTCCCTTTAAGAGTCAAATCAAAGCACAGGAGGGGCAGATTCCCCCCCCCCCCCGGTGCAGTTTTCCCCACCACACTGAGGTGAGCGAAGCACTGGTGGAATTTTCCTCTCGTTCTATTAAAGAGACAGGAACCGTCCCGTGTCTGAAGTTGAGATGCCAGTTAAGGTAAGCTTCCCTGACGAGCGCCCCGCTTTTCTGCCTGCTTTGGAGCTGGGAAGGTACGGAATGGCGAGCCCGCTTTCCCAAGCTCGCTCCGGGCCACGCGCAGGGAGAAGGGCAAGTGGCCCACGCCGCGCGCCCCTCACGCCCCTTACTTACCTCGCCTGGCCGGGGGCCGCGCTCCTCGGAGACAGCTGCGCAGCCACGCTCCACGCCAACAGCGCTGCAAAAGAGGAGGCGAGCTGAAAGGAGGCTGGGAAGGCGCGAGGCTGCCCAGAGTGCCCTTGGCGCCCACAAACCAACGCGGCGCCTGGAGCCCCTTCACGGTGCCTAGGTAGTAGTAATAATAATAATAATACTGATAATAATCCCCTCCCCCACCCACCCGTTTGAAAGTAACCGACGGCGACGACGACACCTCCCGCCTCACAGAAACCGCGCGCTTTCTGACACTCACCCTGAGGCACCCAGACGTACACCAGCATCCCTTTCGCGCGCCTGAAGCGCGGCTCCATCGGGACGCCGCGAGCGACGAGCTCTCTGAGGTGGCCGCGGGAGCCGAGGCTGAGGGAAGGCGAGCGCTCCCCTTACCCGCCGCGCCTGGTGGCCAGCATCTCCGCGCCCCGCCGCTGGGCGAGTGTGGACGGCAAGGGGTGGACCCACACCGGCCGGCTCGCTTCGCCTTGTTCTCGTTCCAAACGCCAGCTCTTCGCCGCCGCTCGGCGCTGGGGGGACGCCTCCCCTCACTGATTAGCATAATGTCGGCCCCTCAGGAGGAGGCGCCGTTCCCCTGCCCCTTCCATAGGGAGCGCAGCTCAGGCCTCCAGGAAGAAACGGGAGCGAGGCGACGACCCGCAGTGGGAGTCGGAAATGCCCTCGCTCGGGTTGATTCGCCCGTGGCGCGCTCAGAAAGAGGAGGCCACACAACACCCCGGTGGGCGCGTGTGAATCTAGGGAGGGGGACACAGGCACGCACTTTTTAGGCTGATCCTGCAGACTCTTTATTCTGAGACCTACTCAAAGGAAATATGCATTGGATGACAGCCTATAAAGATGCTTTGTTGATGGATCTTGCGTCATATATATATATATAGTTTTACAATTTAGGATATTCATTTAAACAACCTTAAATACCAACAACTTTCCTTCTCTTTCCATGATTCATTTTGCATAACATAAATCCCTGCATATTTTACATGAACTAAAGCATTCAGTAGTCCATTATCACATCCTCAAAACTTATTTACACTGTTGAGTTTATCTTAATGCTGCCAACGTTTTCAAGTGTACACAGTTGCCCCCGCCCCAATATATTCAATAAACATTTTCAAATCTTTTAACATATGCTCTTCTAAAAATTATTTAGGGGGGGGATAAACAAATGTTCTTTTTGTTCTCTTATTCTATGTGTTAGGTCCACAAGCTGCACATATTCCATCCGTTTAAGTTGCCATTCTTCTTCAGTTGGGACCTTGCTTGTTTTCCATTTTGGGCTAGCAAAACACAGGCCACAGTTGTGCATACAAAAATTACCTTTATGTATAAAAAAAACCATTTAAAAGTTTATTCATGTTGATTGATCTTACATCTGAGTAGCATAAAGCTGCTGAGTGCACCTAGGAGCCTCTTTTTGTTATTTATTTTATTTTATATTTTTTATTGAATTTATATACCACTCTATACCCGGAGGTCTCAGGGTGATTCACATGTGCCACATGTAAATGCAGAGGGCATTGGTATTGTAGAATGGGAACAAAGGAGTCATGGCAGCCTGTAAATGTGATGCAAATCTATTCCATACATAAAATAGGCAACTTAACATGGTTATAATCTAAAATATATATATAGCTACAAAGGCCAATGACCGTTTCTCCATATGTAACACACATTGGCAAACTGGATACATGTAAATTTGTTGGTTTAATTAGGTTGTAATGACATGCACAGTGTGCATGAAAGATATCTCCCATAGCTAGATGCATTTTAACTAAAAAGTGTTTGGTGGCAAATTGAGAATTCCAAGCACTAGTCTGAGCATGAGCCAAGAAGGCATAGTCCTCTTTAAGGTGTGCCACGATAACAGATTTCCTTCCCATATTTTTTAAATGAAATATGCAAGCCTCTTAATCTCCAGACTTTGTAAATGTCAGTTTGGATAGCCCCGAAACAGCTCATTTTTATTACAAAGTATAATCATTAAATATTTCTGTGTTTTTTACTTCCTCACATTATTTAAATGAAGGCACTCCTTTTATTTCTAGCTTTTTGCCATTCTGTGTGTGCACTTTCTCCTCTTTCATTCCTTTGTAGTATTATCTTCTTCCCTTCCTCCCTGCCTCCTCCCTCTGCCATCTGCCATACTTTCTCTCACCCCTGTCTCCCTTCCTTCATCCTTCAGCTATCTCATAACAGAAGCTTTAAAAGCTTCCATTGCCAGGTGAGAAATTGTCTCAGATGAAAAGAGTCCCTTTTCTGACTGCTTTAGGAAGTCTGTTAACAGCAAGTAATTAAAAAGATCTCATTCCCGTCTTTGTAATTAGTCCCCAAGTATTGTATTTCCAGCTGTAACAAGTGATTCATTTCAGTAGGAATGATGAAACCGCAATGACGTCTTCACCAAAACTTGGTCCTTCTGTAAGCACAAAATGAAAAAAGGGTGCCTTCTAATTTCCCCCCTCTGTTTATTTCAGCACCCTGAAACATTTAGCTTCTTGTGCAGCATTTGCGCCATAACAGAAACATAGCAGATACACAGCAGAACTCCTGATTTTCAAACCTGGGTGACCAAATTCTCACCAACAGTTGGCATTTACATGTCTATTGAATTAGCATCTAACCTCTCAGAGTGAATGCAGAGGGAGGACATATGCCAATAGATCTAGAGCAGCTAGCAGGTACTGTGTGGATTGTACTTTCCCAGCAACAATATGTCATGGGTTGACGGCTAGGAAAAATCTATTTTCCTGCAACCGGGTTTCTGTCTGGAGAGTAGAGACTTGCATTTTCCTTCAACTGATCTGTTAGAGGAATTACATATGGAGATGCTGCTTGTCTCAGACAAGAACAGAGATTATTTCACTTCCTTGCACAATAATGAAAACATCAGGGGAGGGGGAGAATAGGCAAGATCTAAACAAATAAATCAAATCTGCACACTGAGATCTGCTTTTGTGCACAAATTGCCTCTTGCTGGGCAAGGTTATTTGTGTTCCTGAAGTACAGGGAAATATATTACCATGGCAGACTATGACAATTACTCCAAGTCTGTCTTCAATATTATGTACGCTGAGATTTAAATGCCAGTACCATTCTTCTGCTATTACAGTGGTACCTCGGGTTACATACGCTTCAGGTTACATACGCTTCAGGTTACAGACTCTGCTAACCCAGAAATATTACCTCGGGTTAAGACCTTTGCTTCAGGATGAGAACACAAATTGTGCTCCAGCGGCGCGGCAGCAGCAGGAGGCCCCATTAGCTAAAGTGGTGCTTTAGGTTAAGAACAGACCTCTGGAACGAATTAAGTACTTAACCCACAGTACCACTGTATATTGTGCTTTAATAGCACCCCATACAGGACTACTTCGTACAATTAATAAGCTGCTAATTTACACACACACACACACACACACACACATCAAAATACAATATATGACTTAAAGGGAATATTTCCAAACTTAATATTTTGCAGGAATCACTCATGCAAGTAATGAATAAGACTAAAATATAAAGCTTGCTTCTCCTAACTTAGACTGGGGGAAACATAGACTAGAAAACACCCACAAATATAAGCTTCGCTTGCTTTGATGGCCTCTGTTTTCAAATGTACCCAATTTTCTGGCTTCTCTAGTTATCAGTGTGTCTCAGAGATTATATATAGCAAAGTTAACTTTCTGAATGGCCTGGAAATATTTTATCTATTTGGGTTTACACTGATTGCACCACATTTCTAAGTACTGTATAAATTCAGAGAACTGTCCATTTATTCCTTCTATCTGATTCCTCCTTCTTAACCAATTCCGGGTACACAAACAGACCACTTTTCTTATTCCATTACTGTTAAGCTTACTCAGGAGTCTTGAGTGAGGTACTTTGTCAAAAGCGTTTTTTAAAGTTCAAGTACACTGTGGCAACCAGATCACCTTTATCTATTTGCTTGTTCATAGGACTTGCCCTTGCCAAAGCCATGCTGGATCTGCAGTAGCAAGGCTTACTCTTCCATATGCTTGTTTATTTTATCTTTTAACACTTTCTACCAGTTTTTTCAGGATAGATATTAAGCTAACAGGCTTGAAATTTCCAGGGTTTTCCCTAAGTCCTTAAAAAACAAATTTTGTTACACTGGCTATTTTCCAGTCCTCCGGTATGGAAGCTGATCTGAGAGAGAAGTTACATATTTTTGTTAAAAAATAAGCAATTGCACTTTTGAGTCACTGTGGTGGATGCCACCCAAAACCAGCACTGGGATCTGCCCTACATCCTATGCCTGCTTCCTCTTCCTGCAAACCTACCAGCCTTCAACACAAGGTGAGTTGCATCCCATTCCCAACACTTCCAACAAGTAACTGGTCTCTTTCTTCTTCTTCATTTTCTCCGCTTCCAACCTTGGCATTATACTTAGAGGAGGAAAGTCAACATTGTGATGCTGCAATCTGCTTTCCAGATGGTATTATTTCCTCTGCCCTCCCTCCATGTACTGTTCTGGGGGTTCTCCTAATTCCCACAATATGATTTGGAGGGCACAGGGGCACCAGGTGAGAGAGGGAAAAGTCCATTGCACTAGTGGGACTGACTATGCTGGCTTCTGCTCACACAGGTGTTTAGCTGAATTGTCCAGAAACATTACTTTTGCGTTTATTAGGTACCTCTCTGCAGGATTTTTAAAAATGTTTGGAGTTCCAAGACATCACAAAGTACTTTTTGTTTTTGCTTTGGCTCCTATCACCTTCTACAGATGACAAGTCTAAAAAAACCTTGCAAGGTTATTTTAATTTAGATTGTACTTAAAAATAAAAACAAATCAAGGATAATTGGACTGAATATTTTGAGTTCTTTGCAGGTTTTTGTCTTATTTGTATTTGCTATTCTCATAGCTTTCACCATGAGGTGGTTTCATTTCAGTTGACAAGGCTCCAAGGGCATCACCTCAGTCTGAATAAGGAAATAGAATTGGCTAAAGCACATGCAATTTGGCATCGCAACCTGGAAGGATTTACAATAATTTCTAATGGCAGCATGTTATTCACTCTCTTGGTCTGAAAGTACAGCAGTACCATTGTCACAGTTTCTGTGCATGGAATGAAGCTAGTGAATGCTACAGACCTAGACGGAAAGAATGAAGAATGGAAAGTGTAGGAGAAGGTGGAGTTGCGTAGCGTGGGTTGTCAGCACCCGGGGCAAGGCAAGTAATTTGGGCCCCCTAACCCGTGAATTTGCGTCCTGTAAGCCTAACCCCCTAACCGTAACCCCCAGATGTTGCGCCCGGTGCGGCCGGCACCCCCTGCACCCCCACGCTACGCCACTGAGAAGGTGGAGTTATGGAAGGCACCTGCTACATAGACCTTCCCTGGATGGAGGAGAAGGAAAAGGAAGGTTCTGTAGCTTGATGGGATCCTTTGGGAGTGAGGGGGGGTGTTCAAAACTGTGGCTGATTTATTTTCAGGTGAAATAACTTGAAAAACTGTTTCTATGCAAGATCATTCTGCTACTGACAAAGTTGCAAAGTTGAGAATGGCAAGATTGTGTTCAAACCATAATCCTCTACAAAATGTATTACATCTGCCTGCATTCAGAGGGTCTATAACGAAGTGAAATTTTGACCATCTTGGACCCAAAGAGTCCACGTGTGCTCTGGGGTGAGAATTTCCCCTTCCAATTGCAGTTCCTGATGTGGATCTTTGGGATCCTGCCCTAAGTTGCAGCACAGAACGCTTATAAGGGAGACTTCCAAGTGCCCAAAGTCATGCGACACTGTGTGTGAAAGTTAAGCAATAGTGCAAACCTATCCAAAAGAAAGTCCTATTGATATCATTGGAACTTACTGCCAGATAAATAGGCTTACGGCCTTGACGTCTCATTTCACTGGAAGAATTAATAAGCAGTTGTGCAAGTCTCTTCCATCGAAATCAATGGGACTGTAAAAAGTGTTTCATTGTGCGTAATTTTACCTGGATGAACCCTAGTGTAGTATATAGCAGAAAGATAAGATTTGCGAGAAATAAAATGCAATGGAAGCTGATCTGAGTTGTCCCCCTTTCACTGAAATTCATGGGAGGCTGCAGGAGATCATCAAGAAAATGTCGAGGCAGCGCGAGGCGACCTGGTAAGCGCCTTCCTTGCCAATAACATTATTCCTCGGACAACCCGTCTGCCGCGCAGGCCGGCCCTTCCCGCAGGGCTGCGCTGCGCCCTCTAGCGCTTGGCTGGAGTCCTGCGTCTTAACCTGCGCCCAGGACCAGGAGGCAACGGCATCGGCTGGGTGCGCGCACCGACGAAGGTTCCCCCGGGGAAAGCCAAGCGAAAGTCGCTCTCCCCATTGCCATGGAGCGGAAGGTGGCCAGGGAATTCAGGCACAAGGTAAGAGAGGGGCGCTCGGCCCACCGCCTGCCCTACGCTCCCTGCGGCGTCCTCGGGCTTCCTCGCTAACCTCACTTTCCGCCTCGTAAGCGAGAGAAGCTGCTGGCGCTGCCAGCGAAGAGAGCGTGGGCATTTCGCTGGGACTATGGACTCTCGGTGTCAATTAACTCGGACCTGGCGGGTGGGGGAGCAGGGGGGAGGGGAAGAAGGGAGGCTGGCATGCTTCTTTCAGCAGAAGAAAGTTTTTCCCCCCAGGGGACCCGACCCGAGGTGTGTGGCGGATTAGGGTAAGATTCCTCTGGGCAGGAAGGAACAGAGCCCACCCTCTCCATGGGCTGCTCGCAATGTGCGCGCCCAGCAAACCTGCTTCTCTCGCCATCCATCTTTCTTCTACCGACCCAGACCTGCCTTTCCCTGCGCCTCTCAAAGCAGGCGAGCGGAAGGCAATGGAAAGTTCAAGGAGCTGACCTTGCCGCTTCTTAACTTTCTGGGCAGCCTTTACAACAATAATCAACATCACTACATACATAGAGATATACAGATATATGGGTGCGTCATCATTTTAGAAAACCTCACAGAGCAATTTCTCAGGAAAGGAATACCCTCCAAAAACAGTTTTTGCCGCCGCCTCCTCCTCCTCTCTCTTTGGTGTTTCTTTGTCAATGACCAAGAGACTTGGCAAGGCTAGGTGTATTGCATAATAGCTCTTTTGTTCTTACCCTTTAAAAAAAAAGTGAAAGCGAGGAGCTGCCAGACAGCAATGAAAAAATTCTTGACCTAAAAGTAGGTGAACACTTGTTCTTTAAACAAAATTTGACCACATTGAGAAAACAAAGAAACAAAAAAAGATTCATGTGTGATTTGGCAGGCAAAATGATATGAAAATGGTCTTTGGCAGTTTCGGTGAAGTGGGAGGCTGTAATTCAGTCACGCTGTAAGAGCGTTTTTAGGCATCATACTGGAAATATATTGGGCTGTGTCTAACTAACTTAGTTGGACCTGTTGAAATGAATGAACCAAAATTAGTCATGGCCATTAATTTTAATGGGTCTAAAATTGCATTTGTACAGCTTAACTTCGAGTTATGTGTCTTATTGGGCTCTGCCTTTGCCCTTTTTTTGCAATCTGCTCATAAACACATTTCTCTAGAAATAAGCCTGTAATAATTACCTGGGAACAAATCAATGGGAATTACTTATGAGACACATATGAGATTTCACTGCCAGTTACCATTTACTTCAGTGGCGTTATTTCTAGATAAGCATATTCAAGACTGCTCTTTACATTAGCAGAAAGAAAACCTCTCTCCTCTTTTCTCTTTCGTGGCTAAGAACTAAGTTATCTAACAAAATGTTAGGCTTAATTTCCTTCCCACCCTGATAAATAGGGAAGCACTATTGTGAAATTGAATGGTGAGGTGAGGTTAGAATATTTTTGGCAGCTTTTAATAAAGGATCTCTGCTTCTGTAACTATGTTTGTTATTCATATCTGTTAACTATAAGGGTTGGACTGGGTTGCAGCAGACATATTGCTCTCCTGTGTACCTAACATAATATTTATGGTCTTGTACCTTGTACTTGTGGCCTTTTATGATGATGATATTCATAAATCATCCTGAGACCAATCAGAGACTCTCACCACAGTTCCAATACCTCTGTACTATAAGCCATACGAGCCTCCAAGACATACAAAGTGGAGCATGTTAATTTCAGTCAGATAACTACATAATGGCCCATTTAATGCAACTGAACAACAGTGCGATCCTAACTCATGTTCTGTGCCACTGGAGGGAGTTAGGGTAAAGCAGATGGGACTCTTCCCTGGCAGAGGAGCTCCACTGCTGTGGAGGCTCCTTCTGCACCCAGCAAGGAAGGAAATTGTTTCCAGTGGTTCTTCTGTCAGTAATAGCCTGAAGAAAAGCCCAAATGGGTGGTCATTCCCCGCAGTAGACCATGGCCAAAACCAATGGCCAGGGCTCTTCCCACCCTACCCCAGGGAGCTCTGCTGGACAGCAACTGTAACCCACCCCTGATTCTGAGTAAGCACTTTTATTGTGTCTGGACACATACGCTTGGATCCTAACTTTCATTTTATGAACAGAACAGAGTTCACATTCTATGAAAGAATAATTTCTTACTTCCTCCTTCCCTCTGCAACCCGGGAGATACTTGGGAATGATGTGGGATATAGTATGGGATGTTAAAGATTGGGGTGGGGTAGAAATGCCCACACCCACATGAATAGAGGAGAAGCTTACAATCCAAGCCATGGACTTCAAAATCTAGTCATCATTATTTATGTTCTTATTTTATGTGCTCTGCTGCTGGAAAGGCCAAGTGATGTCATATTGAACATTATTGCACAATTTATGTCCCTTCTACAAGTAATGCTCAATTTACTGTTGCATATTAAAAGTCACTAAATAACTTATACACATTCTGCTCATATATTTATGGGTGTTTTGGCTTTCCCATTTGTACATCATTCTATTTAGAATACATAGTTCAGTGATCACATGAATCGTAACAGCTTGTTCGCTAGAGATTGGGGGGGCAGGAGAAACAAACAATGACGAAGAAAATGGCTTGACAGTGTTCATGGAGGGTGTGTCTGCACTGTAGATTATTTTCCTCTTGTATTGTCAGAAGTTCATTTGCATTGTTGCAGCAGTTTTGTATGGGGCTTACATGGTTCTTCGTTAGACCTTATTAGGAGCATCTAGGGCACAGGGCAGCTGCAAGTATTTGATTTTATTCAATCAATGCAGGTGTTAGGAGGGTGGCTGCACCCACAGGACCCCCTTCCTTGTGCCAGAGCCCCATCAAAAAATCATTGTCATAGGCAGCGACTTTAAGAAAAACACAGTTACTGTACACAGGGAGTTCCAGCCATGGAGCTTCACCATTATATTTTGTGTTTTCAGTCTAAAAGACAGCTGTGGTCACTATAAACAGCTGTAAACAGTAAGTCCTATCCCATGTTTCAATGCCCCTGCACAGCAGAGCTTGGGGTCAGGATCCAGCTAGAGGCTGAAACCCATTGACTCCATGACTACAACTAAATACAGTTCAAAGGATGCAAGGGATATAATTTCCATGAACACCTGTTTCAGCCCAGCACCTGTGTTTCAGTGCTGCACCTATTCCTTCAGTTGAAGTGCAACCCCACCCGGGTAGCACACCTAATTCCCAGATGTACACTGTACAACTCTGTACACTGCCTCCATCTTGTCAGGATTCAGCTTCAGTGTATTGGTCCTCATCCAGCTCTTTACTGTATCCAGGCATCAATCCAACACACACATGGCCTCATCTGACTCAGATGACAGAGAAAAATAGAACTGGCATTAACATACTGATGACACTTCATTCAAAATCCTCTGATGACCTCACTCTACAGCTTCGTATAGATGTTAAAAAACATCAGGGACAATATAGAACTTTGTGGGACTCTAGAGCACAAGTGCCATAGAGCCCACCAGAAATCTCTCAATGCAACTTTCTGAAATTGACTCTGAAGGTAAAAGAGGAGCCACCATGTCACTGTGCTGCCACTTCCCATCTGACAGAGTTGCTCCAGCAGGATCCCATGGTCAGTATCACCAGAAGTCACAGAGAGATCAAGGAGAACCAACAGTATCACATTCCACTTGTCTCTCTCCTGGCAAATGTCATCTATTACGGCAACCAAGGCTTCCTCTATGCTAAACCCAGAACTAAACCTGGATTGAAATTCCTTCTGTAAATATTCTGGGGATTGCCATACATGGCTGAATCATGCCCCATTATTTTTTACAAATGTTACTTTGCATGTTTCTTAAGTAGGCTAAGCAATCTTCATTCTCTTTAGCTCTAAGGAATGAACCAATAGTACAGGATATGGACTGTATGCCATAGTTTCCAGCTTCATTCCCCAACATCTCCAATTAGAAGAGTTATAAAGAGCAGGGTTGGGAGAGCCTGACAGTTTGGATACAAATCCTCAAAGTTAAAGAACATATTAGAAAATACAGTTGACATCTGTCTGTCTCAGGAGACAAGGGAGGCATGTGCCTTTGGAGTTGAAAGTATGCTCAAGGTATCTAATTTGAGACAATATGCTTTGAATAAATTAACCCAATAAATGTAATTATTGGTCTTCTGAAGAGCATTGGATGTATTGTAACTTCTAATATGTTTTTCCATTTCAAGCAGGCTTTGTCCCTTGTTTTGTTTTGTTTGTTGGCTTCTAGTCCCCTTGGGGTGTTGCCCTTTCCATTTCCTACTTGAGACCTGGGAGGTCCTCTGCACCATCAGAATAGATGACACTCGCAAAAATGGACTGATATACTGAGTCAGACCATATGCTCCTATGTTCTTCTGAGAACTGCCTTTGTAGCAACTCTATAGCTCTTACAGACGTGATTGACTTTCACCGATGTGAAAGCCACAGGCAGTGGTGGTCCTTTCTGATTACCAAAAGTAACTTCTTCTCCCATGATATACGTGGGCGCTGTGCTTTTATTTATTTTTGAACAGTTAGCAAAATTAAAGTCAGTCTTGAAACCTGACACCAGTTTAAGTGAACATGTTGTGACAGACAGTGAAGAAGAATAACTCTAGCAGCGAGCTCTCCTCTGTCAAGATATCAGAGCTGCAAGGGGCAATCTAGTTTGCTGCACAGCGTCATGAGAAGGATGCCGACATTTCTAGTTTAAAACCATTGAACTCGGTATCTAGATGGTTTTGGTAGAATTGTTTCTGGTTGCTCAGTCATGTGCTACATTAGTGAATGGCCTAAAAGGTTTCTGAAGATATTTATTCAGCAATTTAGTCATTATCAGGTAAGAGAATCAATATGCTGCTCTGTGGTATGAAATGACTAGATTTTGGCACGATAATAAACTCCACCGGTGAAGTTTTTATTTCACATTCTTAAAAAATATTGCTGCCTTTGCAAGAAGCCTCCTGTAAGCAGAAAGAAATATATTTAATTATTATATTTTGGTTAATGAGTTGGGGTTTATTCAGCTGTCACAGTTTGTGGTCAGAGTATTACAATAAAATTATCATCTTTTCCAGGTTGACCTGCTGATTGATAGTGAAGCAGAGAAAGATTATCTCTATGATGTGTTGCGGATGTACCATGAGTAAGTTATTCCTTCATATTGATTTCACACTTCTGGCAGTTTGGCATTTGGTAGGAAGAAAGTTATAACAATAGAAATGTTTGCTCATCTTTAACCTGTAAAAAAAAAAATAGGCAGAGGAACTATTTAAGACTTCCTTTTAACTTCTGCATTTAACACACAACTAAGGAATAAGCAAGACTTTTTATAATGTTCCTGAATTATTCCCAAAGTCTTATTCCAAACTGTTGAAATAAAGGAACGTTTGATAAAATGTCTTTCTGAAACAATTGTCATTAGGAAACTAAAGGCCATCTGCACATTTGAAAATGCTAATAATATGATCCAGTTCTTAACTTTGTTTGATTCTGGTATTTTAGCCTTTGGTATTCTAGTCACATTTGAACAACTACAGTGCAACCCTATTTGTGTCTACTCAGAAGTAATCCCCATTATATTCAATGGGGTAAAATTGTATAGGATTGCATCCTTTATTATTTTAACACAGAGATCATCAGCAATTTCTAACATTTTGGTCCTATATGCTTGTGTTTTTCTTAATACAATACTGTAAAACAATACTGTACAAACAAGATACAAATATAGTTTCTGATATAATTCCATTTCCACTGTATACTATTTTCACCCAGCGTCTCATCTGTACACTGTACTTTCACCTGGTCCATTTTGTTGTTGTTGGAGGAGATGAGAGTATTTTTCCATTCTTCATAGGTGAATGATTCTAGCCATGATCGTTTCTGGGCATAACTTAATTAATAGCATCATAGTGGAATGAAATGTAGACTTTTCAAGTTTCCATGTGCTCTTTGTGTTAAAGCAGAGTTTTGTGTAGCCTTGGCTACAAACCTGGTTTGGTTTCAGTTCGGGCTGTCTAATTGCTTCACCATTCATAAAGCATTGCCTGCAGCTCATGACATCAGGAAGAATTCAGCGTAGTTAATTATTTAAAACTTCACTGGAGTTGTAAACCTAACAGATACCTCAAGCATTTATATTTCCCGCCCCATCACCCCCAAAGCTGGGAAATGTTGCTTACACTTAAATAAAATGTACAATATTGTTACAAAGGTATATGACCTTTGTACATTATTTATTCAGCAAATACAAAGGTATATGGTCCTTAGATTTCAAAGAAATACCCTAAATCCATTTTGCTAGATGAATATTTCATTTCCACATGTGCCCCTCCAGAAACTAACACTAAGCACCTGTAAGTGTGTTTGCGTGGACAGGCGGAGTCCCCAGATCCTCCGCGGTCCCCCCGTCATGTGGAATAACGACTCAAGACAACGTGCTATGGGATTAAATTGGCCACAACTTTATTAAATTTCAAATGTGGGTAGACCTTGGCTCAGGCATTGGGCGTTCTCCCTCCCCAGTCCCCAGCCGGGGACCTAGGGAGCATCAGGGTTATCCAGTGTGTGTGGGGGGGATGGGCCGGCTCTGGAGAACATATGTTCAAGCAGAGATAGCCGCCCCCGTAACGCCGCCGCCGCAGGGGAGAGCAATGACGACCTTCCGGCGTACGGTCAAAGCCTCCCTTCAGAAACCCCGTTAACGGGGAACCCTGGTATCGCCGCCGCAAAGAGGAAGATGGACAAAAGGATTCCGCCCAATCCTCCCTCCTTTGTGTGGGCAGGTAATCCCTCCCCTACCTGGCCTGGTCTCCTTGGCAACTCTTTCCCCCAGGTGGGATTGGACAACTGACTGAGGTAGGCGGAGACCTCCAGGTATCCCACCTGAGGGATGGCATAGCCTAGCCTATGCTGTTGGAGCCGCTCCAGGTCTAGGGGCTGCACGCGTCCACGCAAAGTGCGCCCCCCGTTTTAAGCGGGGAGCGGTCATTGTGTATATTATTCCCCTGTTACCCTTGCCTCTGTCGTCTTTCCGCTTCTGTAAAAATTTACAGTATAAACTCATTGGGGCTTTTGTTTATGTTATTCTGTAAAGATATATAGTTTTATTATTTGTGTCAGGAATGGATCACATCCATGCTAAATGATTTCTGCATTACCGTAATATGTATTCTGTGTAGAAACTTGTATGACACAGTACTATTGACAGTTTTCCCCTCTGTCTTTCTGTTCTTATGAGAGAGACGTGTGTGTGTGTGACCACTTCATTTATCTGTTGTTCTGCACTCTAATCCAGAAAACCTTATGCCATAAAGCAGACAAATGCTTTTATTTAAACATACATGCCATGGATATCTATAAAAAAAATTGGTGGTTTAAATATGCATTTAACATTTGGGGGGGCATAATATAAAAATCATATAATCCAAGGCCAACACTGAGAACACAATATTTGTCAAACTTAGAAAAATAAAAAGACATTTGTTTAAGTTTTTAAAGATCACAACACATTCAGTTGGGCATTTCCTTTAATATTTGGTAATATATTTCCTACCCTGGTGTGTATTTAATTGCCATTAATAATGTGTTACTTGTACATCAAGTGACATACTAGGGTGTCCAGTATCCTGTGATGACTGATGTAAAGAACACAAACAGATAGTATGGAGTTCTGCCGTTCTTCAGGCTAGAGTAACTCTGCTGAAGTCAACAGACTGGCTACAGATTAATTCTGTTGTTTTCATAAAGTTGTTATCCTGGAGTCCCGTTAAAATGTCAGTATGCGTGTAATCTTAAACACTTGAAGATTAGCCGTGTCAAATACAATAGGGCTTACTCTTGAATAAGCATGCTTATGATAGAACTTAAGAACTTGTACACAGCACCATAGGAATGGGGCAGTTATAACAAAAAATGTGTATGCCATATGTTCAGATGCCTTTCAGGCGTTCTGTGGATGCATTTGCTTTGTGGGGATAGGGGAAGGGGAATCACACTAGGGACCCCCATGCTGTGCCTTGACAACAGCCAGAGGTCTGAAAGATTCCTAAGGCTACTGTACGTTCCTGTGTGTACAGTGGTACCTCGGGTTAAGAACTCAATTCGTTCTGGAGGTCCATTCTTAACCTGAAACTGTTCTTAACCTGAGGTACCACTTTAGCTAATGGGGCCTCCCACTGCCGCCACCCGATTTCTGTTCTCATCCTGAAGCAAAGTTCTTAACCCGAGGTAATATTTCTGGGTTAGCGGAGTCTGTAACCTGAAGCGTCTGTAACCCAAGGTACCACTGTATACAACAGGCTTCTCCAGAACACTAGGTAATCATGCAGAGGTTGGCACCACAGATAGTGAGCACCATCTTCAGCACCACTAGCCATTGGAAGCATAGGAATGTAGGAAGCGAGACCATTGGCCCATCTAGCTCAGTATAGCCTGCACTGACTGGCAGTGGCTCTCTAGGATTTCATGCAGAGTTCTCTCCCAGATCATTCTGAAGATGTCAGGGGTTGAACGTAGGACCTTCTGTATGCAAAGCAAATAACTGTCAATGAGCCCTTCCCCCATCTCTTCAGATTAAACTCTGTTGTATAGCCTTTTCGTAATGGTCAAGGAATGGCATTTTTTTCCAGAATGCTGGCCATTTCATTTCCAAGCGTTTTCTTAGAGGTGGTGAACATTAGTCCTCTGCACAGACAACTACTGTGTGCAGTTTTGTATTGTGCATGTTGGACAAATGCAGAATCACATAGCATTGGGGTTGTGTAATCCACAAAAATTTGGACTAACAGCCTATACTGATCTTTTATCCACTCTCATTGTAGCTTTCAAATATAGACCCTGCAGCATATTTTACTTTAACTCCATGAACTCCATTTAAATGGAGGTGTCTTATGTATCAAATCAGGTGATTTAACTTTAGAAGCAGAAGAAGAATGACTCTTTGGGGCAGGGGTTTTAAGGTAGCGTCATTAAAGCCAGAGAGCACGATATGTCAAGTACATTGTCAGTAGTTAATATTGCATCTCCTTATAACCCTCTTCAATTTCATTTTGTAGATCCATGAATCTTCCAGTGTTGGTGGGAGACCTGAAGTATGTAATCAATGAACCAAGCCGGCTGCCCATATTTGAGGCCATACGCCCTCTGATCCCATTAAAACATCAAGTGGAGTATGATCAGTTAACACCTAAGCGATCTAGGTAGGTTTGATCAATGTACTTCTCTGTATATGAGCACACTTTTTTCTTTTTTGCTAATTGATGAATTCTTACTCAAGAACTCAGCAGTTATTTGCCCCAGTCCTCACCTAAGCTTTGGTGGCCCCCCTCCCCAAAAATCATTTTCAGGATGCCTCTGTTTCTGCAGCAGAAAGTTAATATCAGTTAATCAATCATAGCAGGTCTCCTCCTGAAGTTCTTGACCTTTTCTTCCTCTCTCATCCTGATAATAAACAGGAGGGAGAGGTGCTCCCTCATTTCTTACCCTTTGAGCCTAGGAGCCCTGCAGATTAAAGAGCTGTCAGTCTTTTGTTTGTGGAGACTGAGACTAGAATTGTTATTTTTTATATTTTAAGTGGGGCTCTTGTGTCTTTAACAGCTGCGCAGCAGACAGAAGTTGAACAGATGCCTTTTCTAACATGGAAATGCAAATCATTTTTAAAAGCAATACCAGTTTCTATCTGTTGAGACCTGTTATAAGAGTAAGAGTAAAAAAAAGAGTGGCATCCTTGTAAGAGTCTGGAGTACCCAGCCAAGGTAAGGGAGGAGAGCTAATGAAAGTTGGAAGTTGCTCTATATAAGAGGCCTTCCCCTCCCTAAGACTTAGTTGCATGCAATGCAAATACAAGTAATTTGACAAAGTAAAGTATAGGACAACACACTCCACATTCTTCAGAAGCCTTGAAAATCAACACCAGGGAATGGCAGATGGGTACATGGGACTGTTTAAGTAGCAACTGTAAATTCTGTTTATCCTATTCCAACTTTTGCAGAAAACTGAAGGAGGTGAGGTTAGATCGTTTGCATCCTGAAGGACTAGGGATAAGTGTGAGAGGAGGTGTCGAATTTGCCTGTGGCCTTTTTATTTCTCAGCTAATGAAAGGTGGACAAGCAGACAATGTTGGACTTCAGGTGAGAAGGACATTCTGTCTCGTATAGATAGAAAATATCTTATGTATATATTCTATTATTCAAGTTGGTAGAGTTGCTGCTGCTTCCTGAGAAGGGGAGGGGAGAGGTGGCAGCAAGACTGGTGCAGTGCAACACACTACCATGACCACTTTGGTTCTACTGGCGTGTTTGCACTGTCCCAGCCTCATTGCTGCCTCTACCTCCCAGTAAGCAGCATTGACATGAGCGCCCCACCATACTGTCCACTAGTAATAAAATGTAAGAATACTGTTTATCACTATAAGCCCTTTTTGCCAGGATGTGAGATTTGACCCCTTCAGGGCTCTTATATCCATTAACCATTACTCTAGAAGCAATGATATTGTTGCTGTATACCAGGACCAGAATGCCTGAGTCACTGCTCTGCACTTCATATTCCAAACTTACTTCACATTAAGTTCTGGATTGGAGTGGTCCATTTATGACAATAAAGACTGTAGGAGGAACCTATGTTATGAGCACTAATACACTGATGAACAAGAAAACATGCATAGGACCCATTACAAACCTACACACACAATAAAAATGTGACTTTAATATACAAAAGGATTAGTCCTCCTCTTGCATATATTTTAAAGGTTAAAACTCGCATTTATACACCCATGTGCCCTCTGTAACTAACATGACACATTTTGAAACCAGTGAATTAAGTTTGTTGCTTCATAATGGATATTCACATGCATTCCAGTTTCATGAATGGTTTGAAAAAAGCTTAGATCATGAGCCAACCCATACTCAGAAATCTTCCAGCAGATGAATAAGAAGGGAACCTCATGAGAGGGGGAAATGTGAATCCATTCCTAGACAAAGGGCATATATGAACAAATAAATCCCACACTTTCCTATTTTGACTTCATTAAAGTAAATCTATTTATACCAAACCAGGAATCTCATTTGCAGCAAATGTAGCTCTGCCTTCCTTGGTTTGTTGATATGTGATGTTAAGAATCAGCTTAAGGTGCCTTCATAATAGTCTGTGCAAGACACTTTCTAAAACTTTCTAAGACCAAGTGAACAAGGGGAGTTGACAGGCTGCTCATTGTTCTAAATTGCTGTCTCATGATAAAGCCAAATGCTTCTGAAATTTCACCCATCTGAATTATTTCACTAAATCTCCACACATTTTCCAAGCTAGAAAAAAAATGTAGTCTGGGAAAAGGCATAATGAACTTCTATCATAATATCAGTTTCTGACTCCTTTTTTTCCTATACCATTTTGATCCATCCTCCTGACTATGAGAAAATGAGGTAGTTTTTCCACCACTTAAAGTGTGTATGTGTTTCTGTATAATCAAGATACGTAACTGAAACGTTTGTGGCATTGACCTATTTTCTTCTGATTTCTCCTTCTTCTTTTTCCTAAATGGATACAGTTTAGCCTTTTCATGCATTTCATCTGTCTATTTTGTTGCTCTCACAGATACTGTACTCATATCTTTGGGGATTATGTTAACTAAAAAGGCCTGGAGATTATTATGAATAATAGAAGTAAAGGAAACACTAAAAAAGTAAATCTGAAACCATCATGATTCTGCTCTGTATACTTTAGTAAAAAAAAAGGCCCCCTTTTCAGACTGTAAAAACAAAGGAATGCATGAAACAATTTTCTATTTTAGTTCCCCACCCCCTTGTTTTCAGTCCCTTAGTCAATTCTTCTGTAATAACATACTGGTGCTTAATACACTGACAAGAGGATACAGAAAGGTTTTTGCCAAGTCTACATTATAGAAAAGCTAGCAAACATTTATTTCATGAAGAGTGTAGCTTGCCAATAATGTCTTTAATGGCTATTATTGGAGCATTACACACACACACACACACAGAGAGAGAGAGAGAGAGAGAGAGAGAGAGAGAGAGAGAGAGAGCAATTCATCCAACTTCTTTTGGTGGGGTGGAAATTTGTCCAATTTTGTCTTCCTGTAGTGTGACCAAAAGCCATTAACTCATGTATGTTTTAGACAATATAAGAAGATAGGATTTGTTCTTACACACTGACTGATATTTATACTGGTAGTTGTATAAGTGCCAAAGACTGTTGGTCCACACTCACAAGGAGTCAACCGCTTACTGTGACAGCCTAATTTATGGAACTCCTTGCAGATACAAAGCCTTGGCAATACTGTCTTCGATACCTGCTAAATACTTTTCATTTTTGATTAGGTTTTGTTAAGTCTAGATAATTTCAAAGTGTTAATTTTATCTGGATTGGGTCAATTTTAGTACTTGTTGTAAAGTTTGGTTTTACCAGTATTTTCCAATGAATATTTTATATTCTTTTCTGTAAACTGCTTCAACTATTTTCCCGATTAAACAGTAGATAAGTCTTGTTAAAGAAAGGAGTAAAAATAAATATATGTGCAGAACCAGCCCCAAAGCCCAGCCACACGAACATCAATCTCCCGCTGCGAGTCAGTAGAGGGAGCAATAGGGGCCGCAGGAGACCATGGAGACTGCTGAGGGTGGAGCAAAAGAAAGCATTCTGCATGGATACAGTTTGCATTTGGAAAAGGAAAGAAAGAAGTCTGGCTACTTGCTGGATGGCAAGAAGCAGTCTTTGGGAGAAAGTGAAAACAGGAATCTCTCTGATTTACCTTTGTTACATAATGGTGTATTCAATAGTGTATTCAAATCTGATACACTACGTGACATTTGTACGCAGACAGTGAACAATAAGCAGGAAAGATAAGCAAGAGAAGCATTATGGACATATTTGCCTCCTGAAGCTAACCTCTTCATGCAGAAAATTTTCATTTGTGCTGGGGGTGAAAGGTCCAAAGAGAGAACACCCCCTCCTCTCTATCAATAAGGGATTTTACAGTTTAAAAAATTCCCCAGTAGGTGGAGCAAACACACCATTCCTAATATCAGTGAAGACAATTATTTTATTCCACTCTGCATGCCGTGCAAGTAGTACTTTGAATCTTAACTAAAACCTTTTCCTCCCTGTAGAATTGTTGGCTAATCTTCTAGGAAGGGCTTTTGTGCATTTAGCAAGTGCATGGTATGAACGAAATAATAAGCAACAACAAGGGGAAAGATCTGCTAAATTTGTATCAGTTATGTAGCTATTAATGGCACAGGATTCTTATCTAGAAACAAAACAAGCAGACATTAACTCTCAACTATGTTGCAATGCCCCTGTGATGTTTGCTCTTTCTCACTTTTGTCTTGTTGCACCTTTGTACATATTTCATCTACATCCAGGGTAGCTATCCTGCCTCACATTGTGGGGGGCTGATACAGGCCTCCAAGCAAATTTTTCTAGCCTGCTCTTCCCTCAACCCCACTGATTCAGGATTGGGGAAAAGTAAAAGTTAAAGCAGACGAAGTGTTGGGATGGAACCTTGGTAGCTCCCTCTTTATGCAATGTGTTAAACTGAAAGAGTTTTTTAAAAATGAATTAGTCCTTTGCAATACGGATGACATTTTAAATAGATATTCAAGCACAAAGAGGCAGACATCAAAGTTGCAAAAGCAGCTTCAGGCAAGGCGTGCAATAGGCCGAATTAGATCCCTTATGCAGTGGCAGAAGGGAACTCCGTTGATGGGATCTGGATCCAACTTGTGAAAATTCACTCAGTCCTAGCAAGTGTGAACACAGTAAAGGGAAAAAGCAACCACATGTGCTTTGCTACACCATTCCAATAGATGAGCGGCACATAACACTGCTGTAAATAGCAAGGTCTGAGGAAGGGTTTGTGGGCCCCAGAGCAATCCTGGGTCAGGGCTTTCATGCCAGATTGTTGGGGCAAGGTGGTGGTACCTGATTAAATAAGCCGTGGCAAATGAAATTTTAAAAAGACTTATACACACCACAGATCAGGTTCTCTGTGTTTGCCGCAGTGATTAAGTGTATCAACTAACATCTGTTTAGCATGTGATTTCCTTGGCTGGAAAATATGGCCTGAAATCAGTTATTTCAGTATTGAATTAAATTAAACTTGACTCATTATGTGAGTAAAACAAGTACCATGCAATGATAACTGATAAGCAAGTGCCGTAAACCAAAGCTGAGCAGCAGCCCACTGAAAGAATACATTGTTCTTGCAGTTCACCTTAGCGTGCCCAAACTAGCTTTCCTAGCCCATCTGATGGAAGCAATATCGTTAAAACGAGCTTTTAGTAGACTACAAAGGGAATTAATTGAATTTAGGATTTGATTGAATAAAATGGCATGTAGTCAGTGGTTGGCGCTTATGCAACAAAACTAAAAACAAACCCTTTGCATAATTTAGGCAGTAGCGGACAGTGAGGCAGGGCTGCCCTACTCACCTGAGCTACT
Organism: Podarcis melisellensis; assembly: GCF_964234715.1. Taxonomy (NCBI): domain Eukaryota; kingdom Metazoa; phylum Chordata; class Lepidosauria; order Squamata; family Lacertidae; genus Podarcis; species Podarcis melisellensis. The sequence goes on along the minus strand of NC_138528.1, from coordinate 71,123,650 downwards.
TCCAGCTGACTTGCTACTGCATATAAGGAGGGAGAGGGGCAAGGCAGAATCAAAGGCAGCGTAGTGCAAACAAGCCAGCAAGAGCACTGAATTACCTCTGCTGCAGCATTTGCTCCTTGCTGCCACCTTGCCCCTCTCCTTCCCCATCCCAATACACAGCAGAGACTCAGATTTAGGGAGGTCAGGTGAGTGGCACAGGTCCACCACGCCATCCACTGTTGGATCTAGAGGGGCTGCTGTGTGGATTTGTTACAGCAAAAATAGCATGAAGTCTTAAAGACTGACTTAATACGTTGGTCTCAATAAATTCTGGAAACAGCTAGCTCACTACAGAAAATAATTCTCTCTGTGCCTATTTATTTTGGTATTGCTATGCCTATTCATCACCAGCAGACACTTATCAAGAGTGGATCTTGAACTCACTGGATTGGAGTCTCTGTATTCATCAGCACTGAGCACAGCATTATGGCACACTTACTTTATTGCTATTGACATTTCGGCTTCACTTTGCACCAAAATTAAAAATATTCTCTACGGACTCTGGATATATATTTACCCTACTTATTTAAGTGAACACTACATACATCTAATGAACTTACATAGTTTATGTATTTGAAGGTGTCATGCAACATTGTGGTCTTCACTAGAATTTTACTATGTAATTTAGTCTTTGCATCATTTGCTATGCTCAGTCTTTAGTTGTTGCTGTTAAGAGACTGCAAAATTTTACTGCCTCCATGTGGAGACGGTCTAAAAGCACTTACTCATGTTAGTGGCTAGGTTGTTGGTATGCAATATATATCTATTGTCCTGAAACATTGAATTAAATGAAGTAATGTACTCTAGACTTTAGCTGGATGTCTAAAGTAAGTAACTATTAATTTAGGTCCATCACCTGGTTATTTATGGCAGAATGCAATGCAATGAAATTGCATAGATTCTGATTATACTGAACTGTTCCCTAGGGCTTAACAGCAGGAAATGCAAGTCAATGACCAAATAATATACTCCATCAAAGTATACAAAGGATAAAGTCCATCCCAGAATCAGCTTTGATGTATGATCCCAAAACTGTACCTTCAATGGCTTGGATCCTAAGTTGCTCTTCTATTCATAGGACAGTTCTCATAACGAAATTCACTCTGATCCTGCTGGCAGATAGTGGAAAGGAGACTATTTTCACTAATTCCTCCTTTCCCCTGCACCCTCAGGGTCACCTCTCATGGGCTTCAGATGGTCCTCCAACCCTGTAGAGAAGATTTTTGGAGGTCACAGGTGGAAAGGGGAATTGGTGAGCATCCTATTCCATTCACTCAGAGTTAGGATCTGAGCTGATGCACATAAAATAGCTGAAAGAAATAAAGGATTGCTGGACAAAACAATAATGTACTTCTCAGCAAGGGAGCATGTATAGGCTGCTCAGATGTGATCAAGCAACTGCATAAAACTTGAAAGTTGTCATTTGCCCATTCCCAAAGATGTGTTCCGTTAATTTCACAGCAGGATATGTCTCATTTCTACATAAAAAGCCTTCTTTCAAATGGATTGTCAATTTGAAATTGTTTGTTCCTTCTGAAACACACTATATAAAATACTATTTTCACAGAATCTTAGAACTGCAGAGTTGAGGGTGATCACAAGGGTCATCTAGTTCAACTCTCTGCAGTGCAGCAATCTTTTGTCCAACATGGGGCTTGAACCCACGACCCCAACTCAGCTTCCATCTCTCTCTCTCTCTCTTTCTTTTTTAAACTAAGGTTGGAGATGAGATTGTTCGAATAAATGGATACTCCATTTCTTCATGTACTCATGAAGAAGTGATTAATCTTATTCGCACAAAGAAAATTGTGTCTATAAAAGTGAGACGTGAGTAGAACATTGTTTTGATATTTTGCTTAAATTCCCATACTTTCGTGCTTTTGTGGCAACTGACAGTAAACTTTATTTCATTGCAGACGTTGGCATGATACCTGTGAAAAGGTAATTGTCTTTTGGCTAAATGCATATTTTACATACAATATGGAATGTATCTAATAATTTACAGTGGTACCTCGAGTTACAAACGCCTCAGGTTACAAACATTTCAGGTTACAAACTCCGCTAACCTGGAAGAGTTACCTCAAGATGAGAACTTTGTCCCAGGATGAGAACGGAAATCGTGTGCCGGTGGCACAGCAGCAGCAAGAGGCTCCATTAGTGAAAGCACACCTCTAGTTAAGAACAGTTTCAGGTTAAGAACGGACCTCCGGAACGAATTAAGTTCGTAACTAGAGGTACCACTGTACACTGCTTCTGTCAATTTCCTCTGCTTAGTAACACCACATTTTGAAAACTACAGTTTTATGTTGTTGCCTTCCATCTTTCTTGGGATACAATGTAGTACACCTACAGGGGGGAGGAGTCAAACAGCTGCGTTAGCAGCACTGAAGTGACCTTCCTAGGGCACAAGCCTGGGCAGTGTATATGGAGGTCTTGGGCTGCCAAGATAACAAGGCCTCTGGGCCTCACTGATGTGGTCCAAAGGAAAGCAGAGCAATACATTTGGCACTAGCTTGGCTGCAGGAATTGTCAAAAGGAGGTGTACAAGTTGCCATCCAACCATATTGGGGACTCCACTCTGGACTTGTATAGGGTTTACCGCTTAGCCTTTTCTTCTCCCTCTACAACACATACAAAAACTACCTTCTTGACTGTTGGACCCACTATTGGTCTCATCTGCTCAATCTGCCAAAGCCTGTCTTTGCATGCAGTGGAAGTCCCTAACTCACTGTGGGTTTGAGACCCTTTTGCTACCTTCACCTGGCTTAGCTGTCAGTCAAAGCTGTTTCCTGGGGTGTGGCCGCTGTCGCATGCTGACAGCTTCTAGGAGCCACAGGTGAAAGCTGAGTGCAGGGTGGGGACCAAAGGTGAGCAAACTACCCCAGAGATAGCACACTGTGTCCTGCACAGAGGTACTACACAGTTTTATATCAATGGGATTTAGCACATAAAGTCTATGTTGAATTGGAGCCATTCACTTTACCTGAGGTTTTTCCTTTTAAAAAGCCATTATGCTCCTAAAGTGCTTTTATTAAAATTATTTGTGACCAAAGTTCAACCAACACAATCTTACTTGACCTGTATATTGGGGATCATATGGCTTACAGCCAAACAAGTAAAGTCTTTTAAAATCACCAACAGCCAGCTGACAGAAAACTGTTTAAACATCCCAACTGGTCCACAACAAGGGGAATTTAGGTTGCAACCCAACATCAGAAGGTGTGGTATGAAAGCATCCACAGTACATTACTTATTTAAGCATCTTTTCTTTGTTCATATCTAACCACTTATATATTTTCTAGTTCTACTGATGAGCCTCTCAAGTGGCAGTTTGTAGACCAATTTGTATCAGATCCTGGGGTAAGCATTAAGAAAATAACTTTTGCTGCAAATTTTAAACCCTGTGCTCATAATAAAATTTTGCATTGGACCTATTTTTATAATATAGTGTTTTGGGCACTGTACAAAATTGTTTGGTTTACACTGAGTACATTTGGAATGGGATGACTGTATGAATTATTTCCAAAACACTTTTGAATATAGCCATGTGGGGAATTGAGTTCATTATATGATAATGCTGAGTATGTGTAAACCTATCAACAATAACCTATGTATTTCCTTCCGTATCCCCCGATGCTTTGCAAAACTTTATCTAGACTTTGATGGTGGGTAAAAAATCAGCATGCCTTTTTAGCTAGTGGACTTCTATGTCAGAAACTCTGTTGCCCTAATTTTTGCGTTTTAGGAAGGTAAAAGCAGTGTTGCAGGTCTTGCATCATCTGGAGGAAAAAACCACAGAGAAAAGAAAGTTTTCATTAGCTTGATTGGTACAAAGGGCATGGGATGCAGGTGAGCTGCCATTTATTTCTCATCACTCATTTCATCTGGAAAATATAACGGATGTGATCTAGCCAAAATTAAGAAGGGTTTAACTGTGACTGGATCTTAAGTTAAATACATTTATGCAAATGATAGTGTTCAGAACCAGATATAAGCTGCTGCACACATCACTTGTCCATTATTGGTCAAAGCTGCAACTCTTTTCATCTTTGGGTAATGTGTACTGATGGTAGGCATCTCTTTACTGAATTACTGTGCAAAGAATTGTTCATTACCAATAATTAATGAGGTAGCAAAATCAATTGATTCTATCCTCTTCTCATATGGACTAAGGCATGACTCGATTTCTTTTATACAGTACTTCTTTGGCATGCTGAGAAAAGTTGTGTCGTGTCTAATTGTGCAACAGTGTTGACTGTGATAGAATATTAGTGTTAGTGGGTTGTTACACCAATTGTTGGCACCAATAGAGCTTAAATGAGGTACATTTGCTGTACATCTGATCCAATGTATTCTCATCAATCTGAAAGTAACCAAGTTATTTACAGTACTTGGTTATTTGACCATGATTGTTTTCTCACATTATTCCATTGTGTAATGTCATTTTGTTTTCATTGTTTATTCCAGCATTTCCAGTGGTCCCACACAAAAACCAGGCATTTTCATAAGTAATGTTAAACCAAATTCTCTGTCTGCAGAAGTAGGGTTAGAGGTAAGTGTAATGTTGATGAAACCATCTGATTCCATGATAGCCCCATGCTGTCCCCTCTGCCGACAGAAGGCATCTATTAGAGGAAAGGGGAGGGAAGAAATTTTGAGAGTTCTCTATTTGTCCTCACATCTTCAATCTACTCCAGAGTGTGCTTCAGTCCTCCAGAGCAGAATTTGGGTCATACAGAGGCCTGCAACAAAACTAGAACAACCAAGAATTGCCATCTTCCCTGTACTATGGATGGATGCCTCCCATCAACAGAGGGGACAGCACTGGTTATTGTCCGTGACAGGTCTTATGTTGAAATGGCCATGTTAAAGGAAACAAAATCAGTGGTGTTTTCCAGACACCAATGCAAAGTGAATAAATTCAATAAGATTGAAAGGTTAAAAATATCCCAATGTTTACCTTAATCTTCAAATTAGTTGTTCTGAAGTGGTCTCATCTTATTCACTTTTCTGAAACAACTGGTTTGAGAACTGAAGTCTGTGTGAGAACTCTGCTGAAGCTTCAAGTATTTTGTTTGTTTCCTTGCTTTCAGGTTGGTGATCAGATTGTTGAAGTAAATGGAATGGACTTTTCTAATGTGGATCACAAAGAGGTAATGAAAAGGGCCAAGTTGTCCTCTTCTCATAAACTGAAAATGGACATCTTACACTAACTTTTAAATCAATCTGTTTCACAACTCTCAGATTTTTAGGATTCAGCCAACAAATATTGGAGTATAGTTTAAAATGTTTGAATCCAGGCACTGCTGTCACTACAAAGTCATCTGCTTTGTTTTAACTGTCCTGCTCTTAGAATGAGATTCAGTCAGCATCATTACCAGGTGGAGAGGGTGCCACTGTAGTTGTGCTGTGTACACCTTTGCAGCTGGACAAAGACATGCATGTAAATATGTTATCCTTTCCCCTCCCCCACCCCCACCATTTTTTCAGGCTGTGAAGGTGTTGAAAAGCAGTCAAACCCTGACTATCACGGTTGTAACTGGAGCCGTAAGTATGAATGTCATCGTAATCAACAAAGACCCTGTGAAAATCTAGAAAGGCACTGTATTCACACTGGTTTTCAAAGTACATATGCTATCCAGAAACTGGGGATGGGAGACATACTCAATTCCAGTATAATCTAGATTCAAATTGATTGTTTGGGGTTTAAGTAGTTTAAGTAATTTATGAACATCTGAATGTCATCTTTTAGAGACAGTTCACTGATCAGTTTCTCTGAACTGGTTGTATTTTATTGTGCATATTATTTTGTTCATTTTACGGCATGTGAAAATATTTTAGAACCTCAAATAAGCCTTGAAGGTTCAAGGGAGAGTTAGAAATCCTTCCAGAGGGCAACATATTTACCTCATAGTTCTCATTTACTCCTGCACATGGAACCACAGGGAAAGCAGCCATGAAAAATTGTCTTCTGCAGCTGGCCAAATAAGACATTGCCTGTTTGTTACAACGATCATGTATGAATGCAGTGCATCTGCACCACAGCCCACAAGGGTACACAGCTCTGCAAGTGACTTAAATCAATTTCACTAACATTAATCATGTTTCAAGGTAGTATAGCTCTCCCATCAAACATGACACTGTGCTTAGATTGATTTTCAGCTACATTTTTTGACCCATTCTTTCAAATGAATAAAGGGAAAAAATAAGATAGCAGTGTGACTAACCTAGTTCCTAAAATATATTTCCATTCCCCTCACAACACAGTCAGAATGCTTGTATAACCAGCTAGGCATAACACCTCTTGATGCTGTAGACACACCATTCAGTGTGAAAATATGCAGTTACAAGAAGATAGAGGTGAGGCTACCACTTCTGAAATACTGTATACACATTGAAGGTAATGGCAGTGTCAAGCACAAAGCTAAAGTGAAAAAGCATGACATTTCATGTATCTAAAATAGACTTATAATCAGACATATATAAATCTGAGTTTCACACTAATAATCTGGATTTCATATTTCTCGTAATGAAACCCCCTCCAAAAAAAAAAGAACTCAGAAAATTGAAAATTTTGCAACCTTTTGTATTCACTTAAAAAAATTAAAAGAGGTTTTACATTCCTACTGATGACTAGATAGATAGATGATAGATAGATGATAGATATGGTAGATGATAGATAGATAGATAGATGGATGGATAGATAGATGGATAGATAGATAGATAGATAGATAGATAGATAGATAGATAGATGATGATAGATAGATAGATAGATAGATAGATAGATGATAGATAGATAGATAGATAGATAGATAGATAGATAGATAGATAGATGATAGATGATAGATGATACATAGATGATAGATGATAGATAGATAGATAGATATGGTAGATTATAGATAGATGATAGATAGATAGATAGATAGATAGATAGATAGATAGATAGATAGATAGATGGATAGATGGATGATAGATATCTTATTTATAAGATTTACAAATCTAATTTGTAAAATTTCTTACCAATCAATAACTACAATAGCTCTTTTTTATACATCTGCTAGATAAAAGCAACCATTTTCATTGCCTAGGGAAAAAAGTATTGTCAATGTGTATTACCTGGCAGATCTTCAAAGGGAGAAGAAGTCTATACAAATTTGCTAACAAAACTTAATTAACAGGGATTTGAAATAATATTTAGGGGAAGGAGCTGTTTATGACTGAAGAGGAGAAGCAGAGGGAAGAGACTAGCCGTGAGTTGGAGCGGCAAGAACTGATGCGGCAGAAGAGGCTTGCACTGGAGACCAATAAGATCCTGAAAGAACAGCAAGAAAAGGAGAAATTGTAAGATCTTGGGGATGCATCAGGTTTGCTAAATTAACTGTGGCGTAAATGTGCTAGTGCTGAAGCTTATCATGTGTAGGAAGCTTCTCAACTAACTTTGCCTTCTTCTGGAGGCCTCAGGGCACTGCTGTGACTATCATTCTCAATTGAGATTGTTGTGGCTTCTGGGTAGTACATTAGATTTCTTGGCAGCTGGTAGATAGGAAATTTGATGTTGAACAAAAGCATAACATAGCCTTTGAGGGGGGGAACCCAACAACTTCAATTACCAGTATGTGTCCTGATTTACAAAGCAATACACAGGGCCAGCCAACGCATGAGGCAAGGTGAGGCTGCCGTCTCAGGTGGCAGGATCCACAGGGACAGCAGATCCAGCTTCCAAGGAAGGCATTGCCCACTGCTGGCACCATGATGGCAACAACAGGTGCAGTGTACACCTTGGATGAAGGATCTGCCACCTCCGCAGCAGCCACTACCCCTCTTGGCAAATAGGAGGCGCTGCAGGTGTCCTCCCACCCTTGTTCCTTATTCCTCCCTCCCCACCTTGTTTCCGATGTATCTTCGACAACTTTCACATGATTTTTTCATGTGAAATTCAACATTTTGATGAATAAAGCACAGACTGCAGTCTTGATCGGTCATACTACAGACAACCCTAACTACTTTTGCAAGACAGGGTATGAGCCTAACATTAGGGTAGCAACATTGTTGAGAGATGCCGGGGGGGGAGGGGATCAGGATATCTCGTAGTTCCCATGTACACATCTCATATTTGAGTACGTGCTTGGAGCTTCCCATGCTTATTAAATATTTGTGGTGGAAATCAGTGTCAGAGGGTACCAAACAAGGCTGCTGAATTTGTGACTCATCAGACTGTACACAGTCTGGTCTATGCATGTTAGTTCCCCTGTTCTTGCAGTTTCAGGCAGGCAACCAAAGCAAGAAGCTTAGCAAAATGCTCGTGGGCCACCAGTTATGTCTGATGGCTATATAGGTTTAGCTCAGGCATAGGCAAACTTGCCTCCAGATGTTTTGGGACTACAACTCCCATCATCCCTAGTTAACAAGACCAGTGGTCAGGGATGATGGGAATTGTAGTCCCAAAACATCTGGAGAGCCGAGTTTGCCTGTGCCTGGTTTAGCTGGTCAAAAGCATTTTCTTCATCAAAGTTATTTTTCCATATAATGTAGTTCGGTTAAAAATTCCAAATTGTTCCCCCTTTTTTTGTAGGCGAAAAATGGAGATTGCACAAAAAGCTGCAGAGGAGGAGGAAAGATACCGTAAAGAAATTGAACAGTTAAGTTATCTCTTAGTTCATTTCTCTCCCGCACGCACACACCTGCATTTGGTTATTTTCCCTCTATGATTCCTTTTAAAAGGATTTTATGGTTTGGGGAAAGGGTGAAGCAGGATAGATGCATTGTCATTCCACCCCTCTGTCAAAGTCCCCTACCCTGCACCACTTCAAATTGCAGAAGGATAAATCATGTGTCCTCCCCTGTATAAAAGCTCTCTGCACACAGAAAACCAGTATGTGAGGGAGAAGTCTTCCCTAGAATGCTTCCCCTTGATACTGACAAGGGCTGTATTGCCATGCACTCCTTCTGCCTGCAATCCAAAGTGGTACAGCACAAGAAAGCCAGTACCAGGTGCTATTTCTGAATTTGAAGCTTGACTCTCAGTTTTAAATTTATTGCAGTCTCAAATTATTGAGGCATGCAGATGTCCATAACTGTTTGTTTGTTTGTTTGTTTGTTTGTTTGAATGCCTAGCCTTCCCACACCTAAGGCTCAAAGTAATTAGCAATGGCATTAGGAAAGAAATATGAAAGTCCAGTAAAATAACTTAAATCCAAAATAAATCCCATTTGCCACTGGAACCTCAAAATCAGTCTGAGGGAAACACATATACAGTGGTACCTAAGGTTACATATGCTTCAGGTTACATACGCTTCAGGTTACAGACTCCACTAACCCAGAAATAGTGCTTCAGGTTAAGAACTTTGCTTCAGGATGAGAATAGAAATCGTGCTCCGGTGGCGTGGCAGCAGCAGCAGGCCCCATTAGCTAAAGTGGTGCTTCAGGTTAAGAACAGTTTCAGGTTAAGTAGGGACATCCAGAATGAATTAAGTACTTAACCTGAGGTACCACTGTATACCAGTGGCATAGCGTGGGGGGTGCAGGGGGGGGCCGGCCGCACCGGGCACAACATCTGGGGGGAAATCCACGGGTTAGGGGGCGCAAATTACTTGCCTTGCCCCGGGTGCTGATAACCCACGCTACGCCACTGCTGTATACAGTTGTAGTGATAAAACGTATTGTGCTTGCTACATGTTCACTTTACACATTGCTTTCCATGAAGCATGTACAGCAGTCATGATATTGTGCCGCTTGACTACAGATCCTTCCAACTGATCTACGCTGTTGCCTTTCTGTGTGGCAAATGCCTGCATCAGCTCGCCTGAAAACGGGATCCTGCATGAAATCCTAACTAATCTCAGGGAGCTGTGAAGAAAACTGGCTGAATAATGGGCTCTATCAGAATGCATTTCCGTATGGTGGCATTGCAAGTTAGGGTACCATGGGAATGATCGTGTCCCAAATGTTGAGGTTCAGCAGTGGGGAGGTGGAGGTGGTGGGGAGGTTGGTACAATGCAAATACCCCAGCAGGATTGCTGGGGTCTTCCTGTTGCCTCTCTTCTCCCCCTCCCAGTATGCAACATTGACTCCCTGTTGGGAAGATAGTGTAGAGGCTTAGTACCACCTGACGAGCCAATTCCATTCAGATCACGGATTTAATCCATGTTTAACTTACCTGCCAGCTTTATTGTTCACTTGTTTACATATATAGAGGGCAGGGCTCCATGGTAATTAACCTGCCACATGGTGTTTACAGTCTGAAATTTAGCACAGAGGAAAACAACAGAGGAGGTGGAAGATAGTAGAGATGGGGTAAACTGGGAAGGAATATGCAGCTGTTTCAGCTGCATGTGACTTGGGTCTTACAGACTAAGTTGCAGTAGGGCATGGGAACTAGGGGTAGTGCCAAAAGATTAACTGGAAGCTTTACTGGAAGCAAATGTGCTGGTGCAGTTGACTCACACTGCTCATTCTAAACTGAGATACTTACCGTAAGTATAAGCCAGACTATTGGAAATATTTGGATCCTGTTTTAACTCCAGTTCCTAAAGTAAACAAACAAACAAAAACATGGAGCATGAGGCTCTATGGCTCTTTCTTGTGCATTTTACCCATAAATTATGAGCAGGTTGCGATATTAACCATCTCAAAATCATGATGAAACTCATGGTCAGGTTTGCTAAAGTTTAGTAATTATTGCCTTACCTACACCATTTTGTAGTGTTAAGAGTGTATTAGTTTGCACCGTGTCATTCTTTTCCTCCTGTTGCTTTTGCATTTTAAGAGATCTGAAAAACTGGTTTTTATTTGTGCATGTAACACTTGTGCAGCAGTTGGGGCTTTGTTTTTAAGTGGTTCTGGGGCTTGGACTCATGTCACTGGAGTTGGTCCAGGAGATTCTAAAATGTACAGCAGGAATGGGGAATTGGTGATCCTCCAGAAGTTTTGTGAATTACATTTCATTTCATCCCTTACCTTTGGCCATGCTGGCAGATGCTGATGGGAACTAAAGCCCAACAACATATACAGGACTACAGGTCTCTCATATCTGATATACAACGTAAAAATATGAGGTAACTGGGTTCCAGAAGCTGGCCCAAAAGTAAAAGGCTAGGGTGTTTATTTTTTGTTCAGTAGCAACACTAGATCTAGCCAAAGTTAGAAATTTTTTAGCTCCATTTATTTCAATGGAAAAAACCTCATCTCTTCAGCTGAAATAAATAGGATTTCAGAATACTTAACTTTGGCTGACTCACACACTTCATTTTAATATGCAGTTGAAAGGTCTGGATATTTTTAAAGTGTAAGTGATGAAAGATAAAATAAGCAAACTCAAGTGTTCCCATGTAAAACTAAGCCAAACTATGGCTTAGTGTGAGCAAGCAAGCATGCTGGTACCCAGAGCAAAAATCATGGTTGCTTCACTCCTCCTGTGGTCCTACTGTGCACTGCTTGTAACTAAGCCATGGTTTGGGCTACTATTGCATGGAAACCTAGGCTCATGGTTTGTCTTGCTTCAAACAAACCATGAACTGAAAGTGGGTTTTTTTGCTTACCACTGGAGGTTTGTTTAGAGGAGATGAAACACTAAGCTGGGTTCACACATAATGATAAATAAAACTATGGTTTCGCTTCAGGTAGTGTAGTAGGACTAAGTGAAGAAGGCCATGTTTTTTGCCATGTGTGCCACACTCTTGCTCAGCTATGCTTAGTCGTACATGTGAACTGGGCCAGTCAGCCTCCATTTAAAAAAAGAAATCCAACTGAATACTTTATACTCCTTTTCAGGATAAAGGCAGAAGAGGAGAAATTTAAAAAGCAATGGGAAGAAGACTGGGGTCATAAAGAGCAATCAAAGTCTCCCAAAACTGTAGTTGCAGAAGTACATAGGCCTCCTCAACATAAACATCGAAGTAAGTAAAAAAGTATTCATCCAAGACAGTGTTAGAACATCATTAACTACAACTTACAACTCTGTATTTCTCACAAAACATCTGCTTGGTGAGACGCTAATGCCTTTGGGCTGTAGAATGAGTGCCAGGTGTAGTCATCGATTCTTTTCCTCTTTCTATTAACTTGATTAAGTGTTACAGATTCAGGGGAGCTTTTAATAAGAAGGAAGATAAAAATGAACTGAGGAAGAAAAAGTAGAACTCAGTTCCACACAACACAACACATCAAAACAAGGATTAGTTCCAGGAGATCAGTACAGTTGTACCTTGGTTTTTGAACAGCTTAGTTCTCGAACGTTTTTGCTCCCGAACGCCGCAAACCCAGAAGTAACTGTTCAAGTTTGCGAACTATTTTTGGAAGTTGAATGTCTAACAGGGCTTCCGCGGCTTCCGACTAGCTGCAGGAAACTCCTGCAACCAATCAGAAGCCGTGCTTTGGTTTCTGAACGTTTTGGAAGTCGAACGGACTTCTGGAACGGATTCTGTTCGACTTCCAAGGTATGACTGTACTGGTTGCCTGACTGTTTGGACAGTCAGAATCGTTATAGAATCATTGTGACTTCTGGCTGTAATGGATGGATGGCTGGCATTTCAATTCATTCTAGAATAGCATTGCAGAATCCTTTCTGCCCAATCCTTCAGAGCCCAGAAGTAGAGGGTTCATTTGCAGAACAGCACTATAATGCCCAGTCCCTTTTGAATAGTATATGTGTTTAAAAATAAGTGTTCTTGCTTGAACCATAGAGTTCATCTGATTGTCAAATATATAGCCGATTAATCAATCAATCAGCTTGCTCCATTATATGAATCCCCCACAACTCTCCTTCCATATTACACCAGTGTAGCTGTCTCTATTCAGCTCTATTTAGGTATATGTGTTCTAAAATAGCACTTGTAAAGAGACCACTGTTCTCTCACAGTTTCATAATACTGATTACAGTTTCCAATACTAGCATAGTATCTCTAAGGCTAGGGATGGAGAGAACAAGGAAGTGACTTGCACTGAATTTAATCCTCCGCTGCCTTGATGAATTAAAACATGAAATGGCATGATACAGAGATGTCAGTTGTCAGTAAGTCCCTTCTCTTCTTTAGCTATTGAAAGCTTCTTCAGCTTCCTCAAAAATTAAATCAGAACAAAACATGCTTAACTTCTTCAGGGACTCTCCCTTTTGTGTCAATTCTTTCCAATCCATTGGCGGTGTGGAACACCCAAAGTATTATCATTTCTTTTTCCCCTCTGTTTCTTTCTTCCTCTGTTTCTCTAGTAGATGTAGATGAAACTGCACTTGACCATTCTGCGGCAGGTGATATGGATGGAATGAAGTCGAAAGAGAGTCAACAGGTTTGCTGTAACACCTTGGCTTCCTATCTTGACTTTGATGCTTCCTGCACTCCTCTTCCTCCTGACAGTCAGTCTTAATGATGGACTGGCCTACACTTGTCTTTCTTATCCCACAGTTATCTTCTTAGGGACACTACTTATATTAACTTGCTATGCTAGACACATATATAAATATCGAGCAAGTAAGGAATGTCGTGGATGATATTTGAGCAATACAGGAAATAATACTGGATTCGCCCAGCAAGGGATTTTTATGGGTCCTGTTTTCTAATACTGGAAACTACAACAGTGTTCTGGGGGTGGCTCAACTTATGCTGTGAGAACCCAGGAGTAAGCTAAGAAACTAGCCTGTTACATTTTTGCTAAATGTTCATTGACCACAGTACATCAGGATGTAAAGCCTATAGAATCGGGCAAAACAGAATTCATAAAAATGTAATAGTTTGTTACATTAATTCTGATTCAGTAAATTTGTCTAATAGCTTTTGAACGTTATAAGCTTTTCTGGGCAAAGAAGAAAAATAAAAGGGAAATTGCATTCTTAACTAACATCCTTGGCTGTTGGTTATCTGGATGTCTAAAGGAAAGGGGAACAGATGCCACTGTGATCGTGTGTGTGCGTACAATATTTAAACACAACAAAAATTAGTGTAGCTGGTGTTGAGCTGATCTAGAACCAGTGAAAGTAAAACTGGCTAGCTGCTAAAATTCATTACATAAACTGCAGTTAATTGCTAGAGAAATCTGCAATATATATAGTGACTATATTAACAGAATTGTGTTGTTTCAGTAGGCATATAACTATTTCAATTTGCACACTTTGCGTTAAATAAAGTAATTTGATTATTGCACACTATTTTTATTGAAAAAAATGTAGCTTAATTATTCCTATTTACAGAAAGTTGCATGTCGTGAAACAACCATCAAATCATTGTGGGCTTTTATTTATACTTGGGTTCAGAGCTTTGGTTTATATTGAACTAAATTCTACTCAGAGTACACCAATTGAAATTAATGGGCCCAAATTAGCTATAGCCATTAATTTTAATGTATCTACTCTGAGTGTGAATAATGTTTAATAGAACTCTCAATGGGCACAGAGCTCCTGTGTGTTTGTGTTTCCTTGTTCACAAAAGCTCTAAACTATTGTGTTCTCTATTGATATGAGCAGTGAAATTTTGAAAGTGGGGTAGCGTCATGTGCACTTCTGAACTCTTGCATTGTGTTCACTAGATTGAGGCACTTGAGCCAAAATGATTGTATAAATAAGTAGAACGGTGAAAAATAATGGAGCGCTATTATTTGTTATCAATAGCTAGTTCAAAGTTAAAATAAAAGTGTGGCTAAGATACTGCATTCTCTACAATGTGTGATCCCATTGGAGTTCCTCCCCCCCCCCTTTTAAACAGCTGCCTACCTCTACCTTTTCGTACTGTATATCTGTAATATATTGCTCTCTGTTATATATTTCTCCTTTACCTATTTATAGCTTTTGGGTGGTTTTATCGGTATGAAGGAAAATTTCCCACAATTCGCAAGGTACAAAGAATGTTGAGTGTGAATGTTGAGAAGGTTTGCTGTGGAAAGTGCATTCTAATCCATTCTGTATTTTCCCCAATAAATTGTACGCTCATGTAAATTTATTGATGAGCATGAAATTAAGGGAAAGTTCGCTTACGTCACAGTGACTTAGATGCAAAGAAAGATGCCTTGCATGAGTTCAGGATCTGAGCCACTCCCCAAACCTGCAGTTCCACTCCATGCTATTTAAACATGGAGTATGCTGGAGTAATAGCTTTAAGAGCACATGGTAAAAGATGTAATCTCACCCTACCCTATATTACGAGTCTGTAAGTTTTATTTTCTCCCATGGGACATGCATCAGTAACTATGCACAGAATTGCAATCTATATGCATATGCTTGGGAAGCTCAGCAGCATATTCCAGAATTGGACTGATGTACGTTGGACTCTGGAGGAAGTGATTTAAAGCCTTGATGGAGCAGTCATCATGACAATTGTGGATATATGGGTGTTTTTAACTTAAGCAACTCCACTTTGCAAAATACGTTTCTGACAGCAGGTAAATTCTTTGTCGGCCCATTTCTAAATCACATATTATATTTATCTTAAGAACATCATCCTTAACTATAAATGATCAATGGTAGCCAGTTAGATGGTGCAGTCAGGTACTACTTACCTACTACTGTTGAAAAGGGATGAGGTTGACGGGTACCTCATGCCCCTACTCATGGGCATTGCAAGCTGATGAAGGAAACTGGGTGACTGAGGTGGCCTTGTGCTGACTGCCCAGTAGTGCCCTGTGCCGACCCTACTGATGCCATTGGTCCATGTCTGTTGTTGTCATAGCTTCTCCTTGTCTTTGCTGCCACCTGACACTGCTCCACCAATATGGGTATGGGCTTAATTTCCCCTTGGTTGCTACTCAGCAGTAGCAGCCAAACAGTTCCATTCCAGTGTGATCTGCAATGTTTGTTTCAAAAGCCTGGTTAAATGAACTGGCTAGATTTGACAGTTTTCCTTTAAGTTCATATCAGAAATAAAATTCATATTTAATATAACCAGAGCACCAGTGCAAATTATTTTTAGATGTCTGTGTTGATAGTATTGCAGTCCTGTGCATGCCTACTCAGAAGTAAGTCTTATTGAGTTCAATAGACCTGACTTCCAGATAAGTGTGTGGCCTGCCTTGCACCTCCTAAACTAGCAGGCTGCCCTCAGCTACAGCAGAGACACTCTCCCAATGTTGAAGTAAGATTCAGATCCACTCTCAACCAGCTTCAGGTGACTGAAGCTGAATCATTTCTTTACAATTGCTAAAGATACAAGACCTGATTTTTGTGGCTTTTCTTTAGGAAACACAAAACCCTGGATTATTAACATTAATCCAATAGCTGAAAGGCAGTTTTTGCTTTAACAATTCCAAAGAAGCAGTTTGGTTCTCCACAGTTTTCTGCATTTCCCCCCTTTGCAGTTGTTTGCTGTGTTGTTTTGGCAATATGTTGTACAATGTTTTGAGTGTGAAGTACTGAAATATTTTCTTGCACAGTAGAATAATTACTGCTATTATGTAAAAGCCATAATCTAAGCATGTACTTGCTTCGTTTGTAGAGAGACCACAGTTTATGTAATATTTTAAAAGCGATGTAGTCTTCAGTTAATCTGTATCACAGGCATCCGCACACATTGTGAAAGCGTTGACATTTTGCCTCCAGCTTTTCAATATCTCGCCCTTCCAACAAGGTTTAGTTAAAATTAAATTCATTATGTGGCTGCTGTTTCTTCATGCCCAGCCTCAGCAATCACTGTGAATAGTTGCATGTCTATATTCACAGAGCCTCTTTTTCTAGGACATCTGCTTTTGTATATATAATCTCAGATTATTGAAGTAGTACATTTTCAGCCCCTGCAATATATATATTTTCTAAATGTATGTAAATACAATAAAAACCACCTAGAAAGGCAAAGAAAGAAAGAAATCCAAAAGTGACAGTCTCGGTGAGCAGAAAAAGAGCAAAATGCAACTGGAGTTTGAGCTAAAGCTTCTCAAGGAAAAGGAAGAGAAGCTAGAAAGAGAAAAGCAGCTGAAAATCAACCGGCTTGTACAAGAGGTATGTTCTTTTAACATGTTCTGATGCCTTTAGTTTTCCCATTTATTCCTGGGGGGGGGGGAATATGGGTGGTATTTGAGTATTTACATAGGCAAATAACTTCAGATATTTGAAAAATTTAAAAATCACATCAACAGTGTAGTTCAAGAACTCAAGCTAGACAGCAAAAAGTGGTTATCACAATTTAAAAGCTTAGCTTTGGTCCTCTTTGATTGGCTAATGGCACTATGCCAGGCATAGGCAAACTCTGCCCTCCAGATGTAGTGAACAGACACAACTGGTCATGTGTTTGTGCTTTCTAGGACTGCATGCCTGTAACTTTTAATACATGATGCCTTTTGCACAGAGACTATAGAGATTGGGAAAGGAGATGAATTACAATAATGTTTTTATCTGTGCACAACATTTTTAACAGTGAAATTCACTTTGTGCAATTGAATATGAATTCTATATCTGTAACAATAGCTTTACACTTTCTTCTGCAACTGTGATATGACTCAGGTATCTGAGACCGAACGAGAAGATTTAACGGAATCAGAAAAAACTCAGCACTGGGTGGAAAGGCTTTGTCAAACACGTTTAGAACAAATCTCCTCTGTGGAGAATGATTCTCCTGAGGTAAAATCGTGCTCTGATCCCCACCCACTGAGATATCTAAAATGCCTGTCTTTGTTTTCTTTTTTTGATCTATGAACTATTTTACAGATGTAGTTAGCAGTATTGTCTCTAGTAGTCTCACTCATTCAGTTTACATGGTAGGGAGAGTTTCAAATTCATTCAGAGAAATAGATGCCCTTTCTCTAAGGAAATACATTTTAAGAAGGTAAAGGCACTCAAGAGAAGCAGAATTAGAACAAACGCCTAGCTTCCCAACAGTAACTTCTACTGATACTTAGTCCTTTAAAACAGGGATTGAAATCGTGTTAGTGTAGAGTCTTAAATTATACCCCTTCAATAGAAATATCTGTTGGGAAGCTAGGTTTTTTCTTTTAATTTTGCTTCCACGGATTGCTCTTACCTTCTTGAAATGTCTCTTTCAGCTATAGGATTTTGTTAAGTTGTGGGTGAACATATCAGACGACACAGCGATTCTTCAAACAGCTCTTGTTTATTCACAGGCCAGGACAGAACTGAACTGAAGGGTTCAGTCAGCCTGCTTATATAGAGCTCCAGTACAATATAACTGTAACAATTTTCTAAAACTATCCAATCACTGAACGTCACTTTCGATCCCTTATTTGCATAACTATCTACAGTATACCCCTGCTGGCCCAGGGTGAGAACTTCAGTACATAACAGATTTGTTGTTGCAAATACTGGTTTCCTTTGACCTGAATTGCGACATATTGGTATGTGGGCCAATCGGACAATTGGCATTGCATGGAAATTAAATGTTATTATAGAAGCTCCATTGCTTGCTCTTAGTGAGGATGTATTCAGGTAGTTTTAAGCAAGTGCTACGTTAAAACAGATTTATTTGTTATTATATTAGACAACAGGTGTACGTCCCGCTGTTTCTCCTTCTGCTACATCTGTGCGGAGGTTTGCTGGTGGTTTGCAGCTCCACACCACTGACCTTGACGATATCAGCTTAGATGATGTTGGCAAGCCTCCAAAACGCCCAGCACCTCCGCCTCCATTGCCCCATGCAACTCCTGTATTCCCAGGGGCTTACCCGCCTCCCCCACCAAGTGTCCCAGCTCCTAGGGGACCGCCCTCTCCAATGCCCTCTCCTGCAGCATCATGGATTACATTGCCTTCTCCTTCCTGGGTGCATGCTGCCCCTCCTCCCTTGTCACCCCCATCTTCTCCCCCATCCCCTCCTGCTCCGACTCTCCATCCTGTGCCCACTCACTTGGAAGAAAGGATGGGCAGCCACAGCTATCAGCCTAATGGGCCAGCAGACTCAATGAATGACTGGGAAATGAAAAGCTACAAGGGAAGGAGCTTTAGTCCAATTAGTTCTCAGACCAGTGAGCAGACCTATTTATCCAATCCAAAGGTATGACATAGTATGGAATATGTTTTGCATCTGTGGCAAACCCAACCACCTCCTGCTTCTGTTTGAGTTTGTCAACAGAAAATATACATATTCCACTGTGAGTTTTGCTCTGCATGATATTGTACTGCAGCATCCCCACTCCCCCACAAAAGAAAAGATAAGCCCATTTTAGAACATGGTCTTATCATGCTTGTCCTCTCCCACCCCAGTGTGGTCTTTTGCACATTTCTGGAAATCTTATTGTGCTTCATGGAGACATTTGTACAGCTTATATTAGTCAACTGAGTGTGTGTTTTTCTACTACATATTTGTGTAAGAAAAAGGGGGGCTGCTTGAGCAAATGCATAACAGCTGAGAATCAAACATGAATGTGCTTCTGAGTAGCACATTAATGATCAAGTACTAAATTTGCTAGGTTGGCAGGAGCTGGGACCAAGCAACGGGAGCTCACCCCGTCGCGGAGATTCAAACCACCAACCTTCTGATTGGCAAGCCCTAGGCTCAGTGGTTAAGACCACAGCGCCACCCGTCAAAGTGCAAGTAGATAAATAGGGACCGCTCCAGCAAGAAGGTCAATGGTGTTTCCGTGTGCTGCTCTGGTTCGCCAGAAGTGGCTTAGTCATGCTGGCCACATGACCTGGAAGCTGTACGTCGGCTCCCTCAGCCAATAAAGCGAGATGAGCGGTGCAATCCCAGAGTCGTCCACGACTGGACTTAACAGTCAGGGGTCCCTTTACCTTTACATTTTTATTAAATTTGCTGTTGAGCTACTGATAGTTCACTATGCACTCCACTATCTGTTAACCACAATGGAGATCTCTAATGGTGCACCTTCTTTGCAGATTTCTACTAAAGACCATCCTTGGTCCTCCCAAATTGCATGTTCTTTCTGTCTGCTTGTGATGCTTTGTTGTTTCAAAAGGCTTTCTCTGGTTTCTGGTTTTCGTACATGAAGATTTTAATACCAGTTCTCCATCCAGGTGGAAATGCTACTGTTCATGTTTTTAATAGTTTAGCTTGTTTCCTCTTTCATAAGTTGATTTCAGTGTTTATAAATAAGATAAGAGTGCTTTAAATCGTATTGTAGGGATTAGTCTGTGTTTCCATGCTTTGTTTCAATGAAGGAAGGAATGTATTAGTCATTGACCACTTTAATATATGGCACAATCCTATACACATATATGTAGTTGAACCACATTGAGTTCAGCAGGGTTTAATCTCAGGTAACTGTACAGTATTGCTGTTTTAATTAATACAAATGGGTTGAGGAAACCCATAAAGGGCTAAGAATATTTAAAATGAAAGTTATCTAACAATTCTCATTATAATTTTTTGATCCTGTTTTAAAGTAAGACAGCTCTTTGAAGGGTTATCTGAAGGTTGTCATGCTTGCTTCAAAAGAAGTACATATTTTGTCACCTGCATGTTATTCTTCTTTCTGTCTTAAACCAATTTGTTTTTCAAATGATTATTGGTTGTGTGGTATGTCAAAACCATAAGTCATCATACCCCATATGAAACCTGTTGTCATTTAGGTTGCACGAAATACAAGTCACCTCAGCAAAATGTCGTCTGCATCAGGCAGCCCATTGGTATGTCATATATATATATTTAGTAAATAAAGAAAACGTGATAGCCTTCCAACATAATACCATAAGACTTTCAGATCTCAGAAGAAACGAATTGTTTTATTTATGAAATGCCTAGTTTTATGGTCCTAGCTATCAGTGGAAAAGCAAGCATTCTAAATGAAATATCCAAATGGCCCTGAGTCTAGTATTGCTTGGTGCTTAAATTGTTGTTCAAACTATAAAGTTCCCCACCCACGCCCATCGCCACCCCACCCCTATAGTGCATTGGTTGGTATAGTGGGTGGTGTGGGTTACCTTCGTATGAGTTTCGTGGGACTTGATAGAAGTTGATGTAGTGTCTGAATTACATTTAGAATGTGTGAAACACACAGGTGTTTTCTGTAATATTCTTAAATTGCACCTCCATAGCAATTTTCTCCAGGCCCTCCTGCCCTGCGTCGCCCAGCTGTACCTATAGTCTCCAAACCTGTCATGCTGCATCCTGACCACAATATCATGGTCAGACCAGCAATCAAATCAGAAGCCCTGGTAAGATTAATCCTATATAATTTGCATGCTGCAAGTGTGTTGGGTATTGCATGTCAAGTGATCTGCTCACGACTGGTGTCCACCTTTCCTTCTGAGTTCTAACTCAGAATGCAAACTGAACATGTCAGATATATTGTGACGTGTGACAGATCTTAAGCTCTTAACATGGATGGCATTCCTGGGGTTTCCTACAAGACCCTGGCTCCTGGAGGTCAAATAGATCAGCCACTCAGCTACTGCCCTGAATCTAGCCTTCCATCAATAGTCTTCACAATACCTACCTGCTGTCAGTCCCTAGTGAGTTAAGAAACCGTAGGACTCTTCTCCTGTACACTTAACTGAGTATATCCACACAGGATATGTGGGATGAGAGATACTGATCTTTATAATCCAGCCAGGACAGAACACAGTTAAAACAGTAAACATATTTATCTATAAAAAGCAATACCCAGAAGTAGT
The DNA here is from genome assembly GCF_964234715.1 of Podarcis melisellensis. Taxonomy (NCBI): domain Eukaryota; kingdom Metazoa; phylum Chordata; class Lepidosauria; order Squamata; family Lacertidae; genus Podarcis; species Podarcis melisellensis. The sequence goes on along the minus strand of NC_138528.1, from coordinate 71,102,121 downwards.
TGTATTTTTTTACATGATACTAAAATAAGTTCTAGTATTTTAACCTAACACAGCTGAGTCGTCTCCTTAAGTTATCCTAACTATTTAACTATCCCTTCATTGCCTCTCATTTCCTCATCTTATTTCCTCTCCTTCTGTGAGAGGGAGTCCAGATAGTCCAGCTAGGCAGTGTCTATTTGAAGTGCAACTGATCCACGATGCAACATATAGTTCAACTGTGCCTTCAATGCAGAAGAAGTTTGTGCGTGTACAGAAGTAGCCTTGCTCTTGCTGATGTATTTGTAGGATAACTAATTGCACACTTGGCAATTTGTTTCTATCTTTTTTTCAGCCTCAAGAGATGTTTAAAAGGATGGTGGTTTACAATTCATCATTTAAAAATAACAAAAAACAAGTAAAATAACATTTTCTTTGTTTGTGTGGCATTTTGGTGTTTCAGTTGTGCTTTGATACTAGCATTCTCCCTCTCTTTATTCCCCCCTCTCTTATAATAATGGATTAAGATTATTATCTTAATCAAGCTTTATACTCCCTTGATGAATGCATCCAACTCCTTCTAGCATATTAAGAAACTAAGGGTCATACATAATGTTTATCATGTAGTTTGTTCCCAAGTGAAAGCTACTTCTATCACAAATCACCATTCTGGGGCGGACTATGCGTTAAGACCATGATGTGGCATCCAACCCTTTGTCCCCTTCTGTAGTTCTGATCAGAGCCCCTGCACCTGCAATTTGAGTTGGGAGAAAAAGCTCCAATTTAAACAAATGGGAGCTCCGTGCCCTGATGCAGATTGCGGGTGAAGAGAGGCCCAGTCCAGGTTGGGATTAGAGCTGCAGGATAAAGCTTAACGGCCCCCAAACCCCACACCAAAGTACCAGTCTGGACTGGGGATCCCTACAGTGGTAATTAGTGAAAGAAAAAAGTTTGCACTAAAGGCCAAAGTACATGAAAAACACCTTGTGTAGTTTGGTTCTAATTACAAGCACTAAAAATCCTGATATTTTAAGACATCAATGGGAGCTTTATTTGCCCTGATTAAAGCACCTCTTCCCCCACTCCACAGTCCCGACCTTGCTTTTCCCTACCCCACCCATGCTGATTATTTGTTTTGGTTTATTAAAACAAACAAACTCACAGGGCCAAATGATGTGGTTTTAAAATATGAGAATACAGTAAAGTTGTTGCCTTCCTACTTGGAACCAGTCTGCTAATATTCTCTCCTTTCACCATGAAGCAGAAGGACAATACTAGATCTGCAATTTAAATTTTAATGTAGCAATGCCCAGTGATTGTGCACCTGTTAATAGTACACAATGAAAACAGTTTGGTGACACTTTTCCCAGAAACACTAAATGCATTTCACAGTGTTTATCCTGGAGTGGTAATGATTTGTTTATTGGATACAGCCTGTGTTTGTTTAAAGGTATTGTATTTACTCTTTCTTAAAACATATTTTCCCAGGAAAGTATTCTTCAGGGACAACATCTGTTTGTTATGAAACTGACATTGAGGTTAAGAAAGATGAAGTGATTTGCTTTAAATCACACCATGAATCAGTGGTTCCACTCAAATTACAACTCCCCAGTTCTAAGACATTTGTTCAGAATATTTCTTTCTAATATATAAAGACTGCCCAGATCACTTTCATTTTTATCTTCTTTACAGAATTCATTATTATAAACCATATTATGTCAGAGTTGTACTATTTGCAAGTAAAGTGCTTTGTGAACACAGCTATTCCCCAAACAACAAATCTAGAATCTGTGAAACCAGAAACCAGAAATCTAAAAACTGGCCCAAATGAGTTAATAAAGGGAGCGGGGTCAACAATGAGAAAGTTCGATATGGCTAAAACTACACTGAAATTAATAAAACAGGACTATCCCAATGTGTTTACCATCCTATTTATCATGCTTATCATCCCACTAGGATGATCACTGGTATATGTGCTTGATTTTAATACATGTAAGCATGTCCATTGTGGATCAGTGTTAGATGTGTGTGAAACGGGCACATGGATTCTAGTCAGGGTTAGACCAGAAGACAACGAAAGCCATACAGTCTCACCACCACCCCTGTTGTTTAAAATGAGCAGTCTTGATGTGCAGTAAAATGAGCTGGATTTGCTTTAGACAGGCAGTTAAAAAGTTATGCATGCACTGAAGAGATGAATGTGGATGCATGTTCAATTAAATAAAAACTTTTAAGAAATGTTTTCTTCTTTATTTTGTTTTTCTGCTTTGTAGCAGCCAACTTGCCAGTTCCATCTTAGCTTTACTCCTTCCTTATATTGCTGAACCTCTACCGAGAGCCTGCAACTCTCCCTTAATTATGTTAGTGGAGTTCAGCTAAATACATCATCTGCATGTAGCCTTCACTATCCAAAGACAAAAGTAACTTGTCAATAGCTAAGTCTAAGGAAACTTCTCTAGAACAATTTTAGTTGACTATTACATCCTAAACAGTTGGAATCTCTCTATGTCTTCTGACTGTCAGGAGGAATGTTAACAAACTGTCTAAAAGTCATCATCTCATTTCTTTTCTGGCTTTGCTCATCTAGGAGACCCCCTTCCCATTTACTGTTTGCTATGCATGTATTTGATTACCAGTTTTATTTGCAGGGCTTCCAGAAGTACGTGGAAAACTTTGATCCCTACACAATGGTAAGGAGACGTTTACAAGTATAGGCCATTTGTTATCTCTTATGCTTTGCGCTGCCTTTTGACACAGCTGGCATTTTTAGCTTTCTGAACTAAGGCAGAAACTAATTCAGAGACCTGCAAAGGGCATGTTCTGCATAGATTATATCTAGAAGTGCCTACATTCTGTTTTAAGATGCATGCTTCGCATTATGTAATTTGTCTTTCGTATTTGAAAAAGTTGTTGTTGTTGTTTAGTCATTTAGTCATGTCCGACTCTTCATGACCCCCTGGACCAGAGCACGCCAGGCACTCCTGTATTCCACTGCCTCCCGCAGTTTGGTCAAACTCATGCTGGTAGCTTTGAGAACACTGTCCAACCATCTCGTCCTCTGTCGTTCCCTTCTCCTTGTGTCCTCCATCTTTCCCAACATCAGGGTCTTTTCCAGGGAGTCTTCTCTTCTCACAAGGTGGCCAAAGTATTGGAGCCTCAGCTTCAGGATCTGTCCTTCCAGTGAGCACTCAGGGCTGATTTCCTTAAGAGTGGATATGTTTGATCTTCTTGCAGTCCATGGGACTCTCAAGGGTCTCCTCCAGCACCATAATTCAAAAGCATCAATTCTTTATGGTCCAGCCCTCACTTCCATACATCACTACTGGGAAAACCATAGCTTTAACTATACAGACCTTTGTCAGCAAGGTGATGTCTCTGCTTTTTAAGATGCTGTCTAGGTTTGTCATTGCTTTTCTCTCAAGAAGCAGGTGTCTTTTAATTTTGATGACTAACTCATGTTTCTTGATTTTCTGCTAGTTTTCACCTGATCAAATTATGGGGAAAGATGTGCGACTTCTGCGCATAAAAAAGGTAATGTTTGTGATGGAAGAATTATAACTGGTTAAGCTTTAGGAGGCAGTTTCTTTGTTGGGATATGCAATGTGGCACCAGTGCTCATTTTAAAATGAAACTTGCTGGTGACGAAGTTCAACAGTCACTCTCTCACACTGAATGACCCAAAATCTCTTCTCCCAACACCAGATGTTATTGAAGGATTTGGCCCATGCCCAAAAACCACTTCCATCAGTGTTATTGATTTGTTTATTTATTTTAGTAGATACTGGCTTTACTTCTGAAAACTCTTAAAGGCTGAACAATATGTTCCTTTTCACAAAGGTGCTTTTCTTTCATCTTTTCTGAATTACGTTTTTCTTAACAGGAAGGATCATTAGATCTTGCAGTAGAAGGGGGCATCAATTCACCAATTGGAAAAATAGTGGTTTCTGCTATTTATGAAGGTGGTGCTGCAGACAAGCATGGTGGGTAGCTTTGATCGAGAACAATAGAAAAGATGAAATCATGTCACTCATTTGATAAAACAGTTACGTTTATGACATTTTTTGCAATCTTTCAAACCTTACAAAGCTCATTTTTAAGCAATGGAATTCTTGAGGCAGATATCTATTATTTACTTGTTAAATAACTTAGCAAACTGGTTTAAACAGTTTAGCAGTTCCTTCTAGTGTACACTAGAATCTTATAGATACTTAATCACAGACTTGGTTGGGATCCACAGGCATCAGCCCCCCAATCCTGTAACATTATTTTGGTATGGTGTGGCATAGTTTCCCCTACCCAGAATTGCTCCCTTCATTAAATATTCTAGTTTGATCTTCCACATTGCTGAGTAGTAAATGCCTCTGTAATTAAGCCAGAAATGTTCTTGTTCCTTTGCTTTGTATTTTCTTTTTCAGGAGGCATTGTGAAAGGGGATGAAATCATGGCTGTGAATGGCAAGATATTGTTGGATGTTAAACTGGATGAAGCTCAGGCGACTCTTGCAAAAGCCTGGAACATGGGTGGGGTAAGTTAGTCTGCATTTCCTAATCTACATTTTACATATCAGATATTCATGTTTCCTGCTCTCCTTATGAAAAGCAGTAGATAATTTTCAAAAGTATTGGTAAACATAAAGTTAAAAACAACATATGTGCCCTATCATGAAATAGAAGTGAAGAAGGTCTAGGAATCCCACATTGGAAAATGTATTATAAACTTTAAAAATTGTGTGATACAATACATAGAAATACACAACTTCATTACTGAACATGGATGCTATTAGCACATTGAGAGTTAGGGAAGGAGCTGTGTCTTGTGGGTCTTCAACCATCCTGACACACACACCTCAAATTTCTACACATGCATGTTGCCAGCAGAATACCACCAATGGGTGGCTGTTGGGTACTTAAGAATACTTACTGTGTTTTAATTTGTTGGAAGGCACCAAGAGTGGCTGGGGCAACCTAGTCACATGGAAGGCATATAAATAATAAACTAGCAGCGGCAGTAGTAGGAGGAGGAGGAGGAGGAGTATTGGTTATCTTTGGCCATGGAGCTTTCTACAGGTGTACAGGGGGCCCTGGTGGCATAAGTGCTGCCCACCAATTAGGCCCCCCTCTCTGCTGGCAAAGCAGCACTTATTCTGCATCCAGTGGTCTTTTGACCAGCTGTCTCTACACCATCCAGTGTGCAAAAACAAGCAGTAAGAAAATACTGGACAAAGAGTAATATCATTTCATTTTAAAATGTCTGAAGAGTTGCATGCAAAGTATTCAGATTCTTACATAATATACATAGACCAAATAGACATTGGTTAAAGTACACGTTGATTATGATGTGTATATATCGCATACATATGCATATATAATATACCGTGTATGTGTGTGAATATATATATATATATATATATATATGAGCAAAAATCTTCCTAAAATGTTCTTAGAAGAAAATCCTACTGTTGGACCTGCATAAACATTTGGTACAGACCTAATACAATAAACACAGAATAATAACTATACACAAATACTGACATTAGGTCAATACTTGGATTAGATAGGTTTCTGAGAGCAATAAAAAAAATAGGCACATAAAGTTTATGTTCATCTGGCAAGATTTTCCATTGATATTGGGTGGGTTAGAGATCTGGCTTTTGGCTCTACTTTACTTGCATCCTTTATTTTAACAGGCATGAAGCTTAGGTGCGTTGCCTGCCATATCGAAAAATGCACATAATGAAAGAGTATTAACTGCATTTGACTTTATCTTGATTAGCTACTGGTGATTTAGATTTAATATTTATGAAACTTTTCTTTTGCAGGATTGGATTGATTTGGTCATTGCTGTGTCTCCTCCCAAGGAATATGATGATGAAATGTAAGGTTTCACTTCTATAGTCATATATTAGTTCACAGAAATAAACTAGGCGTCTCTCTTATTTGACTTCAGCTGGAGTCCTTAGATGTAGGCTCAAACGTTAGTGACCACATGAGAGCCAGTGTGGTGTAGTGGTTAAGAGCAGTGGACTCGTAATCTGGTGAACCAGGTTCGTGTCTCCGCTCCTCCACCTGCAGCTGCTGGGTGACCTTGGACCAGTCACACTTCTCTGAAGTCTCTCAGCCCCACTCACCTCACAGAGTGTTTGTTGTGGGGGAGGAAGGGAAAGGAGAATGTAAGCTGCTTTGAGACTCCTTCGGGTAGTGATAAAGCGGGATATCAAATCCAAGCTCTTCTCTTCTTCTTCACATTTTAAGAAGAATGTTAACGAAATGAAGGGATATCAACAAAAACAGATTAAATGCTAAGCAAGTTAGAACCTAGGGAAATGTTTTTAAAATAAGTCCTAGGGTAAAGAATTGTCAGGAAGATGTGGAAGCTGTTGCTGCCTTCATTGCTGCTTACCTTCTCTTTCCTGGCCTGACCAGATGAAGGAACAATTATGCTGGAAGTGATGCAACAGGACAGCAGCAACACTGAAAGACACACCTCCCGCTCCCAGCATCTGCATAAAAGACAGGATGCAGCAGCAGTGGAGAAAGTGGGAGGGGAGGGGGGGAGGAAGGGAAAATTGGGCTGGATTCTAGACACATCAAGAAGTGTTTCAGTTAAATGCGTTGCAAACTTTATATGAGAAATTGGGTTAGCAAAAATGGAGCTCCACAGCGCCATCTGGTGTCACAGTGTTAGAATGCATAAACAACACATATAAAGCATATTTTCTTTGCCAATGTAGCCGAGTCCTGGGTTGATTGATTTTCACCAGGGGTGGCAGAAGAGATGTGCAAGGGTTGGGGATCATTATTACACCAAGTATCTTAGGTAGCAAGTGCTTCACTTCAGAAAATAAGCTATTTTATAGGTTGAGTAATGAGAAGGAGACCTAAGCCTACGTGGTAAAGATCCCATTAGGCAGTTTCTGACAGGAAAACACAAGCTGGGGCTCTGAGGATCCTTGGGACCTTATAGAACACAATTGTGACCAAATATTTAGCAGGACCTAGCAGAGAGCTTGATTGCTTATCAGGGCTACTAAGGGAATGGCAAGAAGTTAAAGCTTTAAGTGGCCTAAAACCCATGAAATCATCCTAATTTTTTCGTCATTCAACAAATCATCTACCATGTATTATTGAACATTCCTAATGAAACCTGGATATTTTATAATACTTAACTGCTCTGATGGCAGCCTGAAATTATCAGCCTAATTCCAATGCATATGGAAATTTGTTTCTGCCTCCAATGCATATCTCTAGCTTAATGAGAAACCATCTGCACAAATGGGGGAATCAATAAAACAGCAGAAGTAGAAGAATAACAGCAGCAGCAAAGACTATTCAAACAGCCGGAAGTTAAGCAATAAAAAGTCTTTCTAAATAATAAAAAAGTGTTAACCACCTGCCCAAACTTAGAAGGAAATGATTTTTTGGATTTCAGTAGAAAGGGCATTCCACAACTGTGGTACCACCACTGACCAAGCCCTGTCCATAGTATTCACAAACCAAAAAATACAGCCTACAAAACAAGCTGTAAAGCTGGGGTAGTTTCAAAATATCTGATGTTAGTAGTTATTAGTAGAGACATAGAGGAGTGCAAGCAAGCAGAGGAGTAACTTCCATACTTATTGTGTGTTTTCATATCCTATATATTTAGCCCTATTCCTTCGTCATCTGTCATCCCCAACATAAACAGAAAGGTTTTTGAAGGCAGTGCTGCAGTGTACAGACAAGGGTTTCTTCTGCAGCTGTAACCACTGCAGTGTTCCCTCATGGTGAATAGCAAAGCTGGGTGCACATATTATGTTTTTGTGCAAATGTGTACATTGCAATGCATGCGCCTGCCTATACTTTGCATGCCGCTTAAAAGCTTTGCAGAATGTTCTTTGGAATTGGTATTTCTCATTTTCTTCAATTAGTGCTAAAACTGTGGACCCTGTAGCAAGAATATTCATGTATCATGTAGTATTATTTTGTATTATATAATGCCCTTTTCTCTAACTGCTTCCAATGTGATGTGTTTAAGTAAAAATTGGTAGAGACTAAAAAAAAAATCATTTTTCTTCAGTTCTTTTTCACTCTGTATTAGCTAAATAACTAATAGCTCCCTCAAAAAAATGCAGTCAGAACTTTACAAGGCTGGATCCAACCAACTCTGTCAGACAAAAACATCAACTTGCTTGTACAATTAGCAAAATCTTAATAACACTTCTGTTTTCAGAATTTACAGGGATGTGTGCACTACACAGCTGCTTGTTCTTTAAATCCTATTAACATCAAATTGAATATTTAAACTTATAATCAGGCTTGCCAAAGGAACACATGTTTTTGTTCATTCTTGGTGTTGACATTTTGCTTTTTTTATTACAGAGTGACTTAAAATATTCTGATGTCATTAAAATCCAATGGAGCTTGTATCCGTGTGAATGTGCACATAGGCTTGAACTCATGGTTTCTAAAAAGGCATATAGGAAAGCTGTGGCTCTTCAGATATTGTTGAACTACAACTCCCATAATCTCCCACTATTGGCCATGGTGTTTGGGGCTGATGAGAGTCCAGCAATATCTGGAGGACCCAGTTTCCCCAGACCTGGTCTAGGTAAAGTTTCTCAATTCCAATCCTAAAGTTGCTTATAAATGAAGGAGATTTTTACCCTTTACAAGTCATGGAGAGAAATTGCAAGTGAGTCATGCTTCCTCTTTTTGAGCTTCTGGGGCAATGTTCTGTGGGGACCTCACACTACAACACTCCACTAACAACTCCACTACAACCTGATGTATGAACTGCAGATGCAGAAAAAGTACATGCATCACTTCACAGGGAAGCACAAAAAGAAAAAGTGTGACTCGTTCCACATTCCTGTCCACCATCACACACACACACACACACACACACACACACACGTTTCCTAACCTTTCCTAAGCCTCCTGGAAAAATAGAGACATCCAGCTCACCATCAGTAAGTGTTTTGGGCTTCTTCATTTGTCATGTTGATGTGCATGAGTCTTTTGTGATCATGCTCTGAAGGGTTAAGCATTGTAAACGCTAATTTTATCTCATTTTCTCGTATGATTCGGTTTTGCTTACTCAAGTTGTATCCCACCTTGGTAGAGATGGACATTAACCACTTTTTCCTCCCCTATTACAGGACATTTTTTTAAGATGGGAGAAACAAAACATAAGCATTCTGAAGAAACCTACCAATGTATAGGTATCAAGTTACTTTTATCAAATCAGACTTCTATCAGTCAAGAAGTGTGAATAAGATGAACATGAGATTCTGCAAATCATTCACGGCCTTGTGTTTGAACTCTCAGAGCAGCATGTCATTTTATTTCCTCTCATAAGCCATGGTTTGTGGTTGCTTATAACTGCCAACAGCTGAATAATTCATTGGAGATGATAAAAAGAGCCAGGGGCCAATTCTGAAACTGTCCTAACTACACTACAGGTGAAATTGTTTAGGAGAGTTCGATCCTTTCTCAAAGGAAGAAATAGCACAATCCTACACATGAGTAATTTTCTAACATACTAATACTTAAAGCACAGAAGATAGGGGGGAAATCAGCGAGGATACTGATAATATAAATAACTCGATGCTTAATGCGTTTCTGAATTGCTATTTTGAATCTTTACAGATAAAGCATTTACATTTTCTTAATTACTCTATATTCAAAAATGATTTTTGTTTTTATGTTTCACATCTGCTGTTGTTCCAGTGTGCCAAGATATCCAAATATACAGCATAATTTCTAAACTGCCTTTTAATGCAATAATGTATTTTGAAAATAAAATGGTAATTCCCAGACACTGAGTTACTGTGTCTTTTAACAGGATTCTGATAACTTGTGGTTGTTGGTAAATCTGCCAAATTCTTGGTTTGTTTCAAAATAATAAAAACACACTTTGAGGAGGTACTGTACAAGCATTTACTCCCACTCCAGGTGTGTTGGGAGATAGGGATCCATAACTTGGTAATGTAGCATATGCCCTGAATGTAGAAGCCCCAGCTTCAGTTCCAAGCATAGAATCCAACTCGTAGGGGCCTTGGGAGCTTCGGCCCCCACAATGTTGATGGGCATTTCCATTCAAATGGGGTGTATGCACTGCATCATGTGATTATGTGGGTCCCCACAATATTTTATTCAGGTTGATATCCCTGGTTCCAAGCATCCCTACTAGGAAGGATCTCAGATAACATTTTTTACTTATCTATCTATCTATCATGTATATGGCAAGATAGCTTCTAAGTGGTTTACAAGTATAAAATCAATACATAATTAAAATTCACAATAAGTTCTGTTGGGGCATGGCTAGGAAAGATGACTGCCAGAGCCTCTACATGTGGACAGGCCTGTGTTAGAGATGATCTAGTTTAGAAGCACCAATTGTCTGACTCACTAAAATACTTGTTGTACTTTTAACTCCTAGATTGTGGGGTCCTTTTAGCATCAAAAGCAAGTTCCCTATGACAGCAAATACAAGATGAAAGGGCTATTTTTGTCTGGAGAAAACGTCTCTCCCTTACTTGCCATTTGTCCTTTGTTAAGAGTATCCAGTTTTAAGGGGAGCCGAAAGTGAAAGAGAGCGTTTCCAGATCAATCTTAGTCCCATCATTGGTAAATATTTAATGTATCAAACCATTCATGTGCTGTGAAATTCAATTATTCCCACAGTGCAGCACTACAGTATGAGAAGTAATGGCGAGTAAGGAAGATACAGGCTGCAATGTATAAATTCTAGTGGGAAATAATATCTTATGAAAGAATTTATCTAGCTTTGGGGGGTTATGCAGCAGTCTTCCATTAGCCTGTGAGTAGAAGAGGTTTTCCAGTAGCAAAAGGGGACTTCTGGCTTCCAAGTGCTGCTTTTATCCCCAAAATACAATGAGAAGCCATAGGGCATCTTCCTAATATGCTCACAGTCATCTTCCCCACAAAGTGTGCAAACATGTCCTGAAAAGAAAGATGTTAACATTTGCTTGGCTTCAATCTTCTTTTCCCCACTTCTACTCTTTCCTCTTTTCCGCTACTGTTTCCCATTCTGGGGATCACTGACCTCTTCATCCTCCCCTAACTTTAATAGGTTCTTGTTTACTTACTGCTTAACAGAAAATTTAAATGGGAAAGAAGAGCTTTTTCCCATGTAAACATACTGTACAATGGACAATCTGGCAATTATATTGACATGACATTTAATAAGACAAGAAGAAAACAAAGTTTAGTTTTTTTAAAAAAGACATCCTGCCACCAATTTGAAGGTCCCTTTAAAAACTTTCTATCTGATTCCCTCACTTTTTTAAAAAAGCAAAAATAGTATGTTCTACTACCACAAGTTGAAAATTTTAAGTAGAGGAACTGTACAGAACAACTTGTTTAAAAAAAAATCCATCACAATACGAAGATTTTCATATTTAAAGTAAGTAGGATTCTTCAACTGTCAATTAGTAGAGAGACATTTCCCCAGGAATAAAGCACATGATCAACTAAGGCTAAACAGAGAATCAATTGTTTAACTGGAATGTGAGATTAGCAGACACTCATTGCTTAAGAAAACTTCATTTCAGTGCAATGACTTTTAAGATAATTATGCCACCAATTTTACACAGATCTATGTGCTGGCTAAAATGACTTTTGAAAGAGCAGAAAAGGCAAAGAGGATCTCTAGGACCCATCTTTCCAAAAGGTCCAACTATTTGCTATTTTCCCTTCCCTTAGAGGGTGATAAGGGAACAAATTATACCTTTCAGATTATCCTCTGAAGACCTGCAACAGGCAAAAGTCACTTCAGGCTAAACACCAGCTCTTCAGAGACCAAAGCAAAGAGACACCAGCTTTAAAGTCCCATGTTTTTTGTTTAGGGACCAAGTGAGAGTAAAACTTCCATATTTTTATAAAGTTAGTCACTACCAGTGCACAACCTTATGGAACTGGATCACAGTCAGAGCTGCATTTGAGGAAATAAGTGGTATTCTGTCTCATATTTGTTTGGATCTGAAAGCAACAGGGATTAATATTGGCAGCCATACATATTTAGGGGACTGTACAAGACTTACATGAGTTCTGTACTTCTCCCTTCCATAACCTGGCTCAGAAGCAGAGATACAAATGTTCTAAGCAACAACAAAATGCTTAGTTCTACTAAGAATGCTTCTGGCTCACATGTCAGAGAGTAATCATTCCATGTGTTGCTTTCCATCTGGACATAGTGTGATTGAGTTTGTTCACACCTCCTAATAATGACAGCATAGATGAGAAGCAGAACAGAGACAGTATGAAAGCATAACTTGTTCAGCAATAGATATGGCTTCTTTTCATATATATGCTTCTAAACATGGTTCTGCAGTAAATTTCCACTAACCCTTGTGTCATCACATTGTTATCAGAAATCCAACTCTTTAATAAGTGCAGTGCCTTGTTAATTTTATAAACAAAACAGCTCCGTTCTATCCTTGGAGTTAAACCCAAGCTCTGGAACTGATTAAGAACATTACGCAGATGGGCTTTTTTGTTTCAGGCACAGCTAAACAAGCAACCATGGGTGTCACCATCTGAATCCAGATCAAGGCAATTACTCTGTCCTGATGGAAGTTACAAAGAAGACTACTTTTGGGAGGGTTTTGGTACAAATGGTTCTTGAACTGAATGGAGCTCACAATCCTTCCACATTTTTTAAAAAAATCTTCTCCTTGTTATCCCCGCCCCCTTCAAAAACCCTTTCTTCATTTCTAACCTAGAATATGGGGGTAGAGAGAGTTACTTTGTTGCAACCATTGGAATCTTTGCCAGTTTGCTTCAAACCACCACTCGGAGATCTATGAGTTCTTCCTGTTCTGCCTTCTATCCACAACTGAATTAGGTTACTGACTGTACTAGGTATGGTATGAGTGATGTGAAGGGAATGAAATTGCTTATAAGGAGCTGACCTTTGTGCTGAATTTTTACAAGATATGCGACCAGATGAATTTGCAGCACCCACAGCATTTGATCTGAACCCTCTAAAGTTGTTGATAGCTTTATTTGACTTTAATAGAACAGAATCAGATCCTCATATTTCATGCTCTTTGAAAGGTTCTTAAAAGTACAAAACCAATAAAGTCTGTGAAGTTTCTTATGTCTTCGTATTATTGAAAGTATAACTTATTTGGCAACTAGCTCCTACAAACTCCAGTCTTGATAGTTGTCACAGCAGCTTGTTAACACTGTAGGAACAGAGTTGCAGAAAGAAGAGAAGACTATTCTCATAAATACTCCAGGACTATAAATAGCATGACATACTTAAGGTCTGTGGTTACTTCACGCCAAAACCTTTAAATTCTGCACCTGGGTAATAAGATTCTGCAGCAGGAAAAAGTAAATCCTGCTCAGAATTTCTCAGAATTCTGTGCCAAGGCAGCAGCTACTCCACTGAGCAAATGCAGCAGCTTTGGCAGCAGGGCAGAGTGAAACAGGACACACTGCCCCTGGCTGGTGCAGAACTGAGTAACTAGGTGGACCCAGCTCATCCACCCCAAATTTCAGTGACGCAAGCCAGATAAGATTATTCCAAACAATGGATTGTTGTGATCTTAATATGGCCTGATCAGGCATTTAGCAATAACAGCAACAGAGCAGAGGGCAGGCTAGCAGAGCAAGGGACAAGGGAGCGAGCCCTGTTCGTTTCCAGGGCTGGATTGACAGGATGTAGATCTTTATTTCCCTCTTGCTCCTGATGTAGATCTTCACTCACTCCTTCCCTAGCTGGGAGGGAAAGAGCAATTTTGTGATCGGCCTCAGGTACCCAAATGTCTTGGGTCGACCCTGTGTATGTCATAATACTCCAGCTCCAATACTCTGGGCCAGAACTTTCCAAATTTTTCATGTTGGTGACAAGCTTTTTAGACATGCATCATTTCGCAACACAATAATTCAGTTTTACTAGCAAACCGGATGTTAAACTAACAGCTTTCCAGCCCCAGGAGGAGCACAGGGAGCATTCGCGCGACACACCTACACACTGCAGCAGACACAATAACATGTCACAACACACAGTTTGGAAAGCTGTGCTCTGGGCCCAATTCAAAGTGCTGGCTAAGGACTTCAATACCTCAAGGACTGCCTCTTTCCATATGAACTTACCCTGAGATCATCTTCTGAAGCCCTTCTTTGTGGGCCTTCTTCACAAGAGGTCTGGAGCGAGGCATCATGAGAACAGGCCTTTTCTGCAGTGGCCCCCCATTCCCCCATTTGTGGAATGCTCTCCCCAAGGGGATTTGCCTGGTGCCTTCATTAGACACCTTTAGGCGCCAGGCTAAATAGGGGGAGGGGATTGTTGGGCGGTTGTTTTTACTTTATGTATTTCGTGATTTTATATTGTGCTTTTTATCCTGTGAACAGCCCTGAGACCTGCGGGTATAGGGCGGTATACAACTTTAATAAATGGTAAAAATAAATAATTCAGCTGCTAGTTTTCATTCTAGTTTTCTAGCGCAAAGGTGGCTTTTAGGCGTCCTCTGGCCAAGGGAATGATGGAAATCCTTAGACAGTGGAAAGGGGGCAGAATTTGAAATGTTTACAAACAGAAAGACGACTGGTTTTCCGTGTTCCCGCGCACCAGATGGCCTCAGGCTTGACATCCCCTCCGAAAAGAAGCAGAGAGAGCGACTATTTGCCTCTCTGGCAGATGAGCGGAGGCGGCTCCTTTAAGTACCGAACTGCGGCTTCCTTTTTCTCTCAGCTGCTGCCGCTGCCGGGGAGCCAGAAGAAGCGCCTTCTCCGTCGCCGGAGCGCGCTCGGCATTTGCTTTCCCACCGCTCCCGTCACCTCCTCCCGCCTCAGCCTTTCGTCCCAGCGGCACCATCTCTCCTCAGCCGCTCGACCTCGGCTAAACCTATAGAGGGGGGTTCCCGGGCGCCTCGCTCCACCCGGCGCGCGCGCGCTCCAAAGCTGAGGGGGCGCATCTGGCCGCCTTCTCACGGCTCCTCCCGCGCGCGCTTTGTTGCCGCCGCGCTGAGGGGGCCGGCCCCGCCGCGGCATAGCTCAGGTAGAGAGGCGGGAAAAGGACCCTGGGCCCGGCTCGCGTCTTCGCGCCTGTTCCGTTGCTGTGCATGTCCGCCTCCCCCTCGACGCTGCTCCCCGGCGACCCTCGGACACCACCACCACCACCATGTCCTTGGCTTTCTGTGGCAGCGAGAACAACTCGGCTGCCTACCAGGTGAACAATGGGGTGCTCAACAACGGCTGCTTCGTGGACGCGCTCAACGTGGTGCCTCACGTTTTCCTCCTGTTCATCACCTTCCCCATCCTCTTCATAGGTAAGTAAGGCGCGCCTGGGGAAGCGGGGCCGCCGGGCGGACATTTCCTTCCCCCGTTCCCGGTCTGCGGCGCCCGAGCCTCTTCATTCGCAGGCATCCATCCGAGCAGACAGGCGAAGGAAGCAACGGCGTGTTTGCTGAGCGATGCTGACCTGCTTTCCCCAGCAGCAGCAGGGGCAGCATCCTTCCCTAGCTCGGACGCAAAGGCTTTAGAGAGCATCTTCCTAGGAAAAGCACCGGCGGCAGCAGGAAATATATGTCAGGCTTCTCTTGCCTTCGTCCCGCTCACTTATTTGGGGGCAGGTGTGAAGTGCAGCCCATCTTTTTGCAGACCTAGCTCAACTGCCTGGCGTCCTGAATAAGTCAGAGCATGGATCGTGTGTGCCTTGAAAAAGGGCTGAATGAAGTCAAGGAAGGTTATGGAGAGGAGAGGATTTAAACATATTAGGGTTTAGTCAAACAGAGGAAAGAAGAAAGCATTGCTGCAATGGACCTCCTTTTGGGTTGTTGGTTTTTTTAAAAAAAATGGGTTCCCTAGTTTAAAACTAGGTGTGCACTTCTTTTACTGGTCCAGCAGTAGTTTGTAGTCTAACTTTAACTGGCATGCTACCAGTCATGCCCGTGAACCATTATTTGTTTATTCATTTATGTATTTGTATTTTATTTATTTATTCAATTTCTATACCAGCCTTCTTCCGAAGATCAATAGAATCAGAGTTCTAGGTCATGAACACATAATGGCACAAATGCTGTTTTAAAAAACAAATAAATTTTCTAGACTTCTTTTTCAAGAGGAATACTGAAAGAGCTGTGTAAGAGAAATGCACAAATTCAGCACCATTGTTGATGTCCTTTGGCAATGTCTATTCACCTTAAAGCTAAAGGACTGGCTTGTTGATAATTCCCAGTGTTTCCATATAATCAGTCTTTTACTTCAAGAAGTATATTGTCTGACCATGCAAAGCACTTCAGACAATATGGATTTTTTTCCATTCAGTGATGGTGTGAGGACTCTGATTCTGCAAGTATTACATCCACCTGCTAGAAAGAGTGCTATAGCTCTTTCCTCTCACCACTATTTTCTAAACAAAAAAAATTCCTTCCAGTAGCACCTTAAAGACCAACTAAAACAAAACACTATTTTCTAAACCTTTGTTTTTAAAAGAAGTTTTAATATGTAAAGATTGATTACTCATTTTGAGCATATGAACTTATTTGATGTATAACCCCAGGCAACCTTCCACTTTTTGCTGTGGGTGTTATATTTGTAAGTAGTGTACCAGTGAGGTTCCCCCACACTTCCTTCCCATTCTGACAATACCCTTCCTGCCTAGACAGAAGCACAAACTGATAACCTAGGCAGGTAAACTAATATACTAGGCAGTATGACTGGCTTTCCATGAAAAAATACACAATACACTCTATATAATATTGAACACAAGAAAGTCATTTGTACTGCACAAATGCTGTAATCCCAAACCCACTGACTAGAAAGTAAGTCTCACTGAAGTTAATGAGACATTTTTGATGGGGGGAAAGAGGAATATTTGGTAATATCTCACCATTCTTCTTAGGAGTTTAAGGGGACATACATATTCCTCGCACAATTTTATCATCGCACCCAGCATGTGAGGTGGGTTAGGCTGAGAGATAGTAACTGGCCTAGGGTTAGGCAGTGAATTTCATAACATAATGGTGATTTGAACATGGGTCTCCCAGGTCCTAGTCCACTGCATTAAACACCAACATGCTAATCAATGCTGGAATGAATCTGGGGTGTGTTTACACTAATAGTGTGGAAAGCCCCTTCTTATTGACTTACGTGGAACTAGCACCTAGTGTTCAGTTTCTCAATTCAGTTTCTCAATACATTGATGTTCCAACTATAGAGCAAATTCAGAGTTCTTGCTTTGATTTAGTTTTAACTAGATTACAAGAGTCTAAATATAAAGGATATTCGATCCCATCTGTATCTTATTTTAGACCCTTAATGCAGTTATGATGTTTTAATCAAATGTTTTGTTTGTAACTTTCAGTTACAGATAGGTAGCCGTGTTGGTCTGCCATATATCTGAAGCCAGATATCTGAAGAAGTGTGCATGCACACGAAAGCTCATACCAAGAACTAACTTAGTTGGTCTTTAAGGTGCTACTGGAAGGAATTTTTTTTTGTTTCTAACTTTGTTTCCCTTTCATGTTTAAAAGCAAAAGATCTATATTCCTGTTTCCAGTTCAGAATGGACAGGGCCATGCATTTTTTTATTCACTTTTTTCTGTACAAAACTCTCAGGATAATTGTGATTATTTGCTTTCTTACATTTAGGATGGGGAAGTCAAAGCTCCAAAGTTCATATCCACCACAGTACTTGGCTTCATTTTCCTGGTCACAATTTACGCTGGATTTTGACTTTCATTCTTTTGTTTGTGCTGGTATGTGAAATAGCTGAGGGTATAGTGTCTGATGGGTAAGTACATAACTGGATTTTTTTCCATTTTCACAATACTTTCCCATTTTTAACACATTGGTACGCAACTTGCTATACACAAGTTTGTTTACTGCCAACTCTGCTTGTTAGAAATGTAATCTGTGTTCGAGGTGATTAACCTACTGACTTGTGTCAGATATTCCAAAGACCTCGCCAAGAATGTGTGTGTACAAATACACATACACTCTAAATTATCTTTAGCTAGCCAGTTCATTCTGTCTGTTTGCCAATTCTCTTGTGAAAATTTGCTGCATCCTCTATGGATGAAAAATATCATAGGAATCCTGAGTGAGAGACAAGCTGAGACCCTTCATTACACTGTTCTGTCAAGCAGAGCAGCTGAAAGGGAGCCCCAAACTTATAAAAATTACATCAAATCCCCTTAAAAAAACAAAAGCTCAACATGATACATTGTGCATTGGGAGATTCAGATAATTTTAGCCAATAGCACTATCATGGCATACTTTAAATTATGTAAAATGTTGCTAAAATTACTAGAAATGCCAGTTGATTTTGTTTTGCTTAAACAAACCTGGAGTAGCAGCTATTTCAAACATTTATTTGGATCCTAAGTTGCTCCTCCATTCACATTTGTGGGAATGCCATTTTGAAGGGTCTCCCTGGAGCAAGAGGCTGCAGACTGCTGTAGAGGTCTGCAAGGGGAAGGGGGGAGAAGCTCCATTAGATGACTGTTAAGTTGGATCCATTCACAGAAATAAAGTTCGTATCAGAGCCAATGTCTGTTGTTATCCGAAGTTCTTGTCCTGTACTTAAGAAATGCTAGCACATACTGAAGAGCATCTGAAGAGCAATCAGCAGTACAAAAAGTAACTCAGTGAATTTAAAAGGGGATTACAACAGCTTCTTGAAGCCCAAACAGTTTATCTTTTTAACAGTCTGCTTGGCAGCAGAAGGTTATGTTAGGCTTTGGCACCCAGCCAGTCCTTGAGATAACATCACATAATAAAAAAAACTCTGTTGCTCATATCTTCCTGACAAATTTCTGCATAGTATACTCACAGCTTTAGCAGTCAAACTGTTAAATTTTCAATATTCCTCTGGGCTCTTTTGGGCCTCTGGTAGTGTTTACAATCAATATAAGGGAGTTTAAATGGTGGCAGGTTTAGAACAGAGGTTGAAGAAATCCATGCAAATCCTTGGGAAAACCTTTCTCACCTACATATATCTGCTTAAATGAAAGATAGTGCTTCTGCCTTTAAAACTTGTCTATTCTTTTATGCACTATGAACCCACTGCATAGAATTTTATAGCCTTTCTATTCAGTTCTAGTGAAAAGCTGGCTTCCTCACTGTACCTGGACTCATACCATTGTCAGATACACACACACCCTTTCACATTGTGGAAAGCTGGGGAGTACTGTCATCAGAAAAGCTCGTGGTATTTATGAGAATCACCAAATGCATTTGGTCCACCATTTTAAATTTTTATTAATTAATACTGGACTACACAGACCCTTGATCTGATCTAGCAAGGCAGTTGCTACATAATCAAAGGTCTACACAATCTGACTTTATGGCAATTGTATCTTGTTTAATTATGACAATTGTATCTTGTTGTACCCAGCTTGTTTCTGCCCAGCTGGGTAATCAGACTGAAATTGGAGCTTTCTGCACAGAGTGGTTATGACACATTTGAATTATTTTATGATTGTGTTTGTTTATGTTTGCTTATGTATGTCAAAGGGAGGGAGAGAAAGAGGTGGGAAGCCCCTTAAGCCAGTGTTGTTGTATAACATATTTCAAATAAAGCTATAAACCTATTTCTGTTCTAAGTGCAATCATATTCTCATTTAAACAAATTTACTATGAACAGGAATAAAATCTTCATGTGCACTGATTTACTTTTTGGTCAGTAATTAGTTCATTAAGGTTGCAATGATATACCCATTCCCTCGATGGGACTTACTTCTGA
Organism: Podarcis melisellensis; assembly: GCF_964234715.1. Lineage (NCBI taxonomy): Eukaryota > Metazoa > Chordata > Lepidosauria > Squamata > Lacertidae > Podarcis > Podarcis melisellensis. The sequence continues at coordinate 71,082,447 of NC_138528.1, read as the reverse complement.
GGAGACATGCATAGGATTATGCTGCCATTCAGTTTGGTGCTCATCCAGCATGGGTCCAAGTGTTTTTTTGCTATCCCATGCTTTCTAGACACATGTCAGAGGGGTTTTGCCCTTCCCGCTAATGTTTTCCGCAAAAGAACCCACTCTTTAGCAAAAAAAAGAAAAAGAAAAAAGGAGCGAACATCAATCCAGAGAAAACCGGATTGATGTTTGCTCTGATGAAGCAGTAAAGATCAGGTTTCCCAGGGGAAAGTGGCAGGACAAGGGCAAGTGTGGCTGAACCCTAACTGAAAATTAAAGTGATGCGTGGAAATTTTCCTTTCTTCTCTGTCCTCATATGAATCATGAACATAATAAATTCCATGTTGATTGAAAAAGAAAGATGGGAAAGCTAACATTGTTGCATCTATTTTTTGGGGGGGAGGGAACCACTCACTGGGCTTCAGCCTTGTATCTTAGGAGTGGGAACTCTTTATGTGTGTATTTGCACATGCACACACACACACACACCACCTGGAGTGACTGAACCGTACATGCATTCCTTTGTGTGTTATCATAATCTCTGTTCAAATAACTTTGGGTCTTCATGTAGGCTTCAGAGCAAACATGGTACTCTCCATCAGGGTACTTCTGATTAATGTGTTTTGTTATACTTAGGGATTCAAAATCTCGTCATTTGCACCTGTACATGCCACCTGGAATGGCGTTCTTAGCAGCCATCACATCAATTGTTTACTATCACAACATTGAAACATCAAATTTTCCAAAGTTATTAATAGGTATGTACCCACAATACAGAAAAATATGAAATTGTGAATATGTTATGAGGAAAAGATCTGTTAGGTCTTGCTGGAGGTTCACTTCAGTGCCCCCGCAACTGAAATTTTATTGTCTAACTAAAGCTTACTAGTACTGTTCTCCTCTGTTTCCCACTAACAAAGCTGATTTCAAGTATTAGTATTTTTGATGAAATGAACCCCCCCCCCCCATTTATTATTTAATAAGAACATGGACATAGCCAGGATTTATGTTAGGGGGCAGAACCTCAGTTAGTATTTTCATTGATTTACTTGATTTGGGAGGGGGCAACTGTCCCTCCCTGCCCCCTCCCCTTTGGCTGTGCCCATGATTAAGAATTATGTCCCACCTCATATTCTAGAATATCTATTTGTCGTAAACACCAATGCTTTAAGGCCACATGGCTGTTATCACCATACACATACTGCTTTGATATTTTTCTTGACAATCATAAATTTAATTTTAAAAAAATAGCTCCACAGAATTGATGTTCCTGGAATTGTTGGCAAATAGTGTCTTTGTTTGTACTGTTGATGCAAGTAGCTTCCTTGGGAATAGTTATTGGAGTCATCTCATCCCTTGACAGGAAATTTGTGTCATATGTGAATAGTTCCACAGTTGTTTGGTGCATATGTTTCTCTGAGAAAATGGAAAATGACCATTTTTTTCCTGTCTAATCTCATGAGACTGAATGTCAGAAAACCAGCACTTCCTATGTGTATTTATTTAACTATTTGAACAACTCAATACTTAGTCTTATCTGCTGAACAAGAAGCTGTGCTTTGTTTGGAAAGTTGAAGTTAAAATACCTACGGTAAATAAAAGATGGATCACTTTGTTCTTCTATAGCATTGATATCTAAGAATATGGTGAAGAACTTCAGCCCTGCAGCAAAATAAAGCCCTCCAGGTCTTTCTCTCTGGCTCCTATAACTCTCCCCAGACCGCAATTTCTCTCCACAGTCCACTCTTCCCCACTAGCACTGCTTCATGTAGGGTTTTTTGCCTGGCTGTGTCCTGGCCCACACTCAAATGAAGAACCTGAACTCACAATTCTAATTCTGCCAAAGGCTTGGGTTTTTATATCTGATTGGCACATACATCAAGCTACTAGCTGCCTGTAGTTCCTGTGAACAGCACAACAGCCTGTGCTTGGGCGTGTGTAGCAGTCACAAGGATGTTAAATAAGACTGCTGATTAATTATTTTACAATCAATATACTGAAGACTGATACATCAAACTCACTTGTCATTCCTCCCCAAGGTGATTGCCTCCATGTGGCAAGCCTTTCAATACACCCACTAAAAATTTTCTTTTCAGGTTCTGGTGCCATTGCAAAAATTCCCTGCTCTACAGGGCAAATTACAGTACAGCACATGAAGGCTTGGCTGTGTGAGGCAGAAGTCACCGGGAGCTATTTAAAAACATGCTCTTGTTAATGGGGCTTGGAAAAAGAATGAGAATATTTACAAGGGAATATTTACAGGGAAGCTTGTGTAGGAGTTAGTCAGAATTTCTTTCTCTCAAACACACACACACACACACACACACACACATATATATATATATATATATATATATATATATATATGCAGGTTTTGGTGTCCTCGGGTGTCTTCCCGTGTAAAAGTTGGGGTGTCTAGGCGACGTTTCGACGAGGTCTCACTCGTCATCTTCAGGCTGGTGCTTTCGGCTTCTTGTTACTGGAACAGAGCAGGATCTCAGTGTTTGAGTTCCTATAAATACTGTTGAGGGGGTGTGGTGTATAGCCTCCAATGTTCTGGGCAGAGAGGAAGTTCCCAGGCTAGTGTGCCTTTTCTTCTTTTGTTCCTTAATTACTTGAGGGATATCTTGAGTGATTTCTTGAGTGATATCCTGAGTACCACTTAGGTGGGTCATTAGGTGTGGATTAGTTGCTAAAGTCTTTGTGTCTTGACAAAACCACAGCTCGCCCCTATACACGAAGCCAAGCCAGAGCACAACTAAGTGCAGTACAGCCATCTTCTCAGAAAAACTCTTCACAAAGTTCAAGAGGTCAAGACACAAAGACTTTAGCAACTAATCCACACCTAATGACCCACCTAAGTGGTACTCAGGATATCACTCAAGAAATCACTCAAGATATCCCTCAAGTAATTAAGGAACAAAAGAAGAAAAGGCACACTAGCCTGGGAACTTCCTCTCTGCCCAGAACATTGGAGGCTATACACCACACCCCCTCAACAGTATTTATAGGAACTCAAACACTGAGATCCTGCTCTGTTCCAGTAACAAGAAGCCGAAAGCACCAGCCTGAAGATGACGAGTGAGACCTCGTCGAAACGTCGCCTAGACACCCCAACTTTTACACGGGAAGACACCCGAGGACACCAAAACCTGCATTCCTGTACCCGTGAAAATCTACGAAAGCAAATATATATATATATATATATATATATATATATATATATATATATATATATATGCAGGTTTTGGTGTCCTCGGGAGTCTTCCCGTGTAAAAGTTGGGGTGTCTAGGCGACGTTTCGACGAGGTCTCACTCGTCATCTTCAGGCTGGTGCTTTCGGCTTCTTGTTACTGGAACAGAGCAGGATCTCAGTGTTTGAGTTCCTATAAATACTGTTGAGGGGGTGTGGTGTATAGCCTCCAATGTTCTGGGCAGAGAGGAAGTTCCCAGGCTAGTGTGCCTTTTCTTCTTTTGTTCCTTAATTACTTGAGGGATATCTTGAGTGATTTCTTGAGTGATATCCTGAGTACCACTTAGGTGGGTCATTAGGTGTGGATTAGTTGCTAAAGTCTTTGTGTCTTGACCTCTTGAACTTTGTGAAGAGTTTTTCTGAGAAGATGGCTGTACTGCACTTAGTTGTGCTCTGGCTTGGCTTCGTGTATAGGGGCGAGCTGTGGTTTTGTGGCCTGTGTCAGCCAGATCTGTGTAGGGATTGCAGGGGGGTGCAGCATCCGGAGGTGCCACCATGGTTTGGCTACTGGATGGGAAGACACCCGAGGACACCAAAACCTGCATTCCTGTACCCGTGAAAATCTACGAAAGCATATATATATATATATATATATATATATATATATATATATATATGAAAGTTTCACCAAACACATTCGGCATACTCAACTGGAACTGTACAAAGCAGGTACAAATCAATGCCAGAGACAGTTACTGTAGCCATGCCTGAGAATGCTTATATTGATTACTTATCTTTGTGGTTGTAAGCTTAGTCAAAACTTCAGAATTTCCAACATTATAGAAATCTAATTTGCTAAACACTTACATATTCAGGACAGATCCCTTGAACAATCTTGTAATTTTATTTGCTTTCTTTAACTCTGAAGTGCTGTTCTGATCAGTGCTTTATTCTTCTTTCGACAGCCTTGCTAGTCTATTGGACTTTAGCTTTTATAACCAAAACCATCAAATTTGTAAAGTTTTGTGATAATAATATTGGACCTCTCCAGCTTCGATTCTGCCTCACAGGATTCTTAGTAGTTCTTTATGGAATGTTGCTTCTTGTAGAAATTAATGTCATCAGGGTAAGGGTAAGTTGCATTTCCTGATAATTTAGATGGTTAAAAGCAAAGTTGTTAATGTTGTCCATTAGTAACTGCATCTTGAACGTACTAGTATTTCTGAAGTCCCATAAATATAGGTTTCCATATACATTTTCTTAGGAGGAGGTGGAATATTAGAATGACATCCGGTCAGTTCCAATTCAGTCATGTTCTTTTTCATGCCTCCTGGTGAAAATAAATTTGGCCATATACAGCTTTGTAAGCCAACATGCTAGTTATAATTAAGCTCAAGTAATTTGACATTGTTCCTTTCCCCTTCCTCTGCCATCTTCTTGAGCATCAGGAGCACCAAGTTATAGTATGCAGCACTACTAAGATGTAATTGCTATTTGAATGTGTTTAATGTTGCTGGATCCTGTCCATGATGGCCTTTAATTCTGACTCCCTGGATAAAATATTGATTAAGAAATATGTTCTGTCCAGAAACACAGCAGTGTCCTGCCAAATCTATACTGTACTCTTGTCAAGCATTGAGATACTGAGAGGTGAGAAATCAATTGAAAATACATGCCTTAAAATCCATGGCAGCCTGGTCCTCCTGAAGAGAGGACAATACATACTACATTACTGTATCCTATTATTCCTGCCCCCCCCCCTCTCCATTAACTTGCCTAAGATTCTTTTTGCCTTTGTTTAGAGATACGTTTTCTTCAAAACGCCCAAGGAAGTTAAGCCTCCTGAGGACCTTCAGGATCTTGGAGTCAGATTCTTGCAACCTTTTGTGAATTTGTTGTCCAAAGGAACATACTGGTGGATGAATGCATTCATTAAAACAGCTCACAAGAAACCAATAGACTTGAAAGCCATAGGAAAGCTGCCTATTGCCATGAGAGCTTTGACAAATTACATGCGCCTGAATGAAGCCTTTGAATCTCCAAAGGTATGAATAGAAAAGGATTACCCACAACTGTGTTTTTGGCTTTAAACATGACGAATGCAGGCAGAAGAGCTCCATGCATGCCATGGAATGCTCATGCCTACAATCTGGTAGAAAACTGTCTCACTTCTCTTCAGCACCTATCAAAATGAATAAGGATTGGAAATTTGGCCCACAATGTTCTCAAACTGTTTGGTGTCTAAAATCCTTTTATGTAAGAAATTTTTTACTAGTATTTGTTTCTTTGGCTCAGAAGAATTCCATCGGTGCATATTTGCTTGTGTTTCTTATTCCCCCCACTTTTCCTTTTGTGCCATGCCTTTTAGATGGTAGAGCTGTGTGAGGTGCTAAGTAAATTTTAGGTACTTTAAAAATTAACGATAAATTGATAAGTCAAGTGAGAGACTTATGAAAATGATTTGAGAATGTCATTTATCACTTTGGAATATTACATTCTTCCCATTCAAAGCAATTTTTCTTTAAATTATATATATGACAGAATAAAAACACTCCAAATCCACAAGGATCCAAGTCTATATGGCGTGCCCTTTGTAATGCCTTTGGAAGACCACTGGTCCTAAGCAGCACTTTCCGTATTCTGGCAGATCTGCTTGGATTTGCTGGTCCACTGTGTATCTCTGGAATTGTTCACCATGTTGGAAAAGACAGCAACAGCACCTTCCACCCCAAGGTACTATTTTTGCATTGTTATTATTTAACTTCTATGTTAGCCTTCTCTTAACATAGTATTGTCAAGCTCACTTTCTTACACAGTTGGCCAAAGGTGAATGTGGCACTTCAGCCAATAAAAGGGTAGCCATAAACAAAACAGTACCGTGTTAACCCCATGCTTTTGTGGGCCCAAGTGTTAAAGTTAAACACATGACTAACTTGAGCAGGGATGTATTTAAGCAAGGAAGGTTTCTATAGATTAGCACCTCAAATTCTATACTGAAGAAGCTAAAGAATGGAAAGGATGTTGCTCTAAACAGTATCTTTTTAAGTAGAAGTAACAAAAAAGCAGATTTCACTGTGACAAAGAATTTCCATCAGAATCTTTAGAAAGATAAAATACAAGCACACATGGGGATGCTATTATCTCAGGACATTATATTCAATAAAAAAAATGAAGACTCTGATTTTCTGGGGTACCCTGCAGGGATTGGGGGAGGAAGCAGTTCTTCTGCAGAATACAGATCCAAAGCAAGCATGTGGTTATGAATTAGTAATAACAACATGGTGTGTTTTTATTGCTAGTTAATGCATCACAGTCTCTTTTAAAAGACTCATAAACAAGCCAGTTTGATTGAAAGACTTCTACTGTTGTTAATGGGTTTGCATCTGCTGCCATAATGGAATGGAAATGGATATCCTATGCTGAGGATGAAGAACTAATTTTATGTTTCTAAATCAATCAATATGCTGCTGTTTTCATCCTTTCTTCAGTATGTTAGTGTACTTACTGGAGACATTTCAAGGGGTTACCTTTTCTATGCTGTAGCTGGGAAGCACCAAGAACTGAAGTTCAGCATATTGACCCAGAAATTATTCATTACTGAATAATGAAAAATAAATGTATTACCTGAAGGATTGTGTGTTGCAGCAAAAACAACAGTGAGCCTTGTGGCACCTTAAAGACTAAGTTCTATCTGTTACCACAAAAGCTTTCATCTCCATCAGATGCATGAAGTATTTTCCTAAGTTGCCGATATATACGGTATGCACATACAGTGGTACCTTGGGCTGCATATGCTTCAGGTTACATACGCTTCAGGTTACAGACTCCACTAACTCAGAAATAGTACCTCGGGTTAAGATCTTTGCTTCAGGATGAGAACAGAAATTGTGCTCCGGTGGCGCGGCAGCAGTGGGAGGCCCCATTAGCTAAAGTGTTGCTTCAGGTTAAGAACAGTTTCAGGTTAAGTACGGTCCTCCGGAATGAATTAAGTACTTAACCTGAGGTACCACTGTAGTTGCAGAGGTTGGGATTCTAAACACTGAGGTCAGAGGAAAATGAAATGAAAAAGGTGCAGACAATGAAAATTACATTATTAACAAAAGTTATTCACAAAGCTATTGTAGAGATAACACAAACATTATGGGATTGATAAGTTAGTTAATGCTTACAGTGTGTGTGGGACTAAAACCCTTGATCTCAATATCCAGCCACAGGTGATAGAACTGTCCCTTCTTCCATGCAATTGATTAGAGGATACAGTTGGGTCACCTACCTGGGAAGAGTTCTTTTTGGTGCATGTAAATACCATTGCAGGTGGGACTTGCACTCTACTTGCTTCAGGTTACAGATTCTGCTAACCCAGAAATAGTACCTCGGTTTATGAACTTTGCTTCAGGATGAGAACAAAAATCGTGCAGTGGTGGCACAACAGCAGCAGCAGGAGGCCCCATTAGCTAAAGTGGTACCTCAGGTTAAGAACAGTTTCAGGTTAAGAATGGACAAATTAAGTCCAGAACAAATTAAGTTCTTAATCCGAGGTACCACTGTATTACAAAGAACTCCATGCTAGTATGTTCAGTTCAACAACAAAACATGCTACTTTAGAAGGTGGCGGACTCATTAGAAGTTTTCAAGCAAAATCTTGGATGACTTCCTGTCAGAAGTGTTCACAGGGAATTGGACTAAATGAAATTTTATTATAGCTGATATTATATGCACTTTTCACATTATTATAAATGTCCACCTAGAAAAATATTCTCTGATATCAGCATTCAGTGTAATTTGTCTAACCTTCTGCATATTGATGGTATGTCACATTCCTCTCATATGCCTTTTAAACATGTATTCATCTCAATCACATCATTTGTGGTGGATCTTACCTCTCCCCTGGCGTAGGTAAATATTTAAGTAAAATACATTTTAAAATAAAAGCATATACCATTCATATATCTATAGATTACTTTTAATTTGTCAGTAGTTCAGGAATAGATTTTGAGACACAAAGAAGCTGATTGCTAGCCAAATCAAAACAACATATATTTGAAAGGATACAAACTTTCAAACTTTTACCTTAGGGAGGAAAAGTGATATAGTAAATAACATTACCATTTAAACCAGGTTTAACAGCTTCTCAGATGGTTAATCAAATTCATTTGTTGGTTAAATTTAAATTGTAAAGGAATTATGATCTGATCTAACAGAATTGTCTATTTCACCATCTTGAATAATTTCCCACCAATCATAAAGGATTATGTGTCCTTTATTCCCCAACATGAAAGACGTTGGTTTTGAACATATCTTTCCCCAATTTGATGAGATTATGTGAAATTTGGATCATCGGTTTATCTGGTCAGATTCTATTAGCAAGGTGCAGCCCCCCTATGGGCACAAGAATTACACATGACAAGATTTCCATGGGGCTCAAAAGAGCTGTGTACCCCTTTGTTCTCTTGGTGCAAGTACACGGCTTCATGAAGGATGTTGGGTCATTGTGGGGATTGTTTGGTTCCCTTATTGCTATCTAGCTCTTGCTTGCTTTCTCTCTGGAGTAAGATATTGAAGGTTCCCAAGGTGGATGCTGAGGGAGGAGGAAGGGAAACAGAGCACTGCTGAGCACTGTGGAAACCTCTTTCTAATGCAGGCACAGGACTGAGTATATACATTCCAAAGAATTCTCTCATTTTCCAATAGCCAGTGAAACAAAGTCATCTTGGAGAACTTGGTCTTCTTGAATATCTACTTCCCAAGGTTATTCTTGATAAGAGTATTGTAACACAAAACTAATACCACATCACATGCAGTCTCCTTAGCATCTCTCAAGGGCAGCTTGACAAGTAAATCTCAAATGCTAAGCTTCTGTCACTGCTGTTCTCTCATTGTGTTTAACACTGCTTTTCTACTGCTGAGGAACCAGCAAGTGATCATGTTATATATACAGATAGGTAGCCGTGTTGGTCTGCCATAGTCAAAACAAAAAAAAATTCCTTCCAGTAGCACCTTAAAGACCAACTAAGTTAGTTCTTGGTATGAGCTTTCATGTGCATGCACACTTCTTCAGATAAACTGGTGACTTCTGTTTCAGTGTATCTGAAGAAGTGTGCATGCACACGAAAGCTCATACCAAGAACTAACTTAGTGGGTCTTTAAGGTGCTACTGGATGTTATATATAATCATCTATGAAGATCAAATGTTCAAAAGAGCTGCTACATTTTTAACTGCCATGACAGGCTTAATTTTGAGACTATCTAAATTTCTTGCCTCCAGATTTAAAGCTTATGTTTTATGCTTCTGAAAGATACCACATATCTTGTTAAGAAAAGCAAGTAGATACATATCTTTGATAGGTTGTCTGGCTAAGCCTGTGTTCAGGTTGCAAAGTTGCATAGTTCTGGATAGGCCAAGGGAGACTTTAGAGCTCCACTGAGTATTTACAGTACTGTGTTCTATAATGACTATCACATGATGCCTTGCTGGATACATGTAGGGAGGGAGATATACTTTAAATTTTATTCTCTGTACTGCCCTGGAGACAGATGGTTCAAGGACTGGGAATGCCAAGAAGATCTCATTGCTATGATCAGGTAGTCATCTTCTCAACACTCATATGTTGACTTTATTGAGGTGGCAACCCAGTATGGACAGTCCTTGGCTGGGGACTCATGTCAGCAGCTTCCAGAGGTTCTGATCTGGTGTGGGTCCCATATATGGTGAGCTACCAGACTGGAGGTTGCAACTCCTATAGCTATAGCTCCTATCCACACCAGCAACCATGGCCAGTGGTCAAGGATGGTGGGGGTTGTAGTCCAAGAGTATCTGGGGAACCACCTAGGTCCTGGACTCCACCCACCCGGGCTGACCATTGAATCCTCCTGGACAGGAAAGAATACAAGGGCTTCTGGACATCATTATCTTTCTGAGCTTTGGCGTTCTCCAACACTGACCTGCCATTTGGTCTTCACTCTTGACTTTCTCTTTGGTTCTTCCTAGCATTGTCTCTCATTTCAATAAAAGGATTGTCTGAATCGCTGAAATATTTTATTCAAGTCATTGTTGCAGTTTCAAATGTTTGAGAACACTATTTCTATAAAGAATTATACAAAAGCAAAATTAATTCTGAATTGCCTTCTTCTCTTCCCCCCTCCCCCCGCAACAGAACAAAATACTTGGTGTTTACTTCATTTCATCCCAAGAATTCCTGGCCAATGCTTATGTATTGGCAGTCCTCCTTTTCTTTGCCCTTCTGTTGCAGAGAACTTTTCTCCAAGCATCGTACTATGTTGCCATTGAAACAGGAATTAACCTAAGAGGAGCAATACAGGTATTTCAGATAATCCAGAAACTTTTACCTAATGGGCTATACAATCATTTCTTAACTTTTTGAGTAAAGGAGCATGTTTCTAACAAACTCCACCAATCAAAAGAAAAAGAAAGAAAAAAAAAGCTTAAACAAACTTGGGTCAAAAAAATACATTTTCTTTGAAAAATAATAAACCATATGGACAGTATCTGATTTGTGCATAAAATAGAATCATGCTTCAATTTAAACGTCATATAATCTATATCCCATAAAATCACCTTATCTCCAGGTATGCCAGGATTCTCCTGACATGCCAGGATGTTAAGTTTATTTTGCTTTGTTCTATAGTCTCCTGGTTATGTGACAATATTTCTTATGGGTCCTCTGTGATTGATAGATGACATCTGACTTATTAAACATAGCTTGTGTTCCTGTACTGTAAAAATAAAAAACCATTAACACCCTATATTTCAGATAAGCAATAAATATTTATTTGTAAGCTTAAAAGCCACTTATTCTATCACATGAAACATGTGTACACCAGCTCAAAAACATTTAAGTGGGAAATGGTTTATAAATTCTTAAATAAAAAATTTCTCATTCTAGACTAAAATTTACAATAAGATTATGCGGCTGTCAACTTCCAACATGTCCATGGGGGAAATGACTTCAGGTCAGATCTGTAACCTGGTTGCTATAGATACAAACCAGCTGATGTGGTTTTTCTTCCTGTGCCCTAACCTTTGGGCTATGCCAGTGCAGGTAAGGAAATTAAAGTCCATATAACTTTAGTCCGTGTAAATGGAGATAAATTTGGTGTGTGAGAGTTATTACAGGGAATCAGTATGTGGCACAACAGAGTACTTGTGTGGGATATAGAGACTGGGATATAGAGACACATGATATTCAAAATATTGTTGCTGGGGAAATGCACGTCTATTTAAAAAAATAGTTGTTAGGAAAATAACCTGAGGAAAAAACAAAGCTGTGGCTCCTTGTCATCAAGTTGCAGAGTAATAATAATAGTAACAGTAATAGTAATAAGCCCTTGTACTGAGCTGAAGCAGAATTGCCTCTGCCTGGCTAAGGTGGCCTTCCACCAAAAGGGTGGGTGAAAGTGCCACCAGCAGGATCACCTCCAGCAGCAGCCAGCAGAAAGCCACCAAATGGGGCCTTCTAAAGGAAGAATGGGGAAGGAGTTGAGCCCGACTTGGAGCCATTGGCTCCTGAACCAGTTTGGCTGCCATCACATGAGAGCATTGGGTCCAGTCATGGCTCACGGATTGTCCTACCTCTGCTCTTCTTGCCCAACCACCATTGATGGCAGGACTGCAGATATGGCAGTGGCCACAGAGTTCTGAAAAGCATCACCACTCAGTAGTTGGGGTCTGGATTGCCCTTTTAGTCTGAAAGAGGTAAAATATATCCAGTGACTCAATTAAGTGTAAGCACTGTCAGACAAGACACATGCCCATTTCCAATTTGCTCCCTCAAATTCTAACTACTGCTAGCATGAGCAATTTACTCTCCTGTCCTGGGGCAGAGTAGAAACTTTCCTACTACAGCCTACCATTTCCAAGTGACCAGTATAATAAGTGCAGCTAACTGTATAATAGAAACCATGACAGCAGAATCATTCAGGACTATCTTTTCTGCCTTCCCTGATGTTGCAGTGCTTATATGTTCAGTTAGCTTTCAGGGTTCCCTGAAGACACATGTTTATAGACCCAGGAGACAATTTCCAGTGCACTTTTGATTGGCTTAGAGGTGTCAGGTTTCTCCCGTTCTTTGTTTGACATTTATTGTGACGAAAACAATACTGTGTAGAATTCTTAGAATTCTTTGCAAAACATGCATTTAGTAAAACAGAGTAATGTCTTTTTTTTAATTAAATAGCTTACTTTTCATTTAAAAGCACAAGATGGTTACTCACTTCCTTCAGTTATCACCTGTTCTCATTAAATGCTCAAGATAATAAAACTTGCTTCATTGCTTCATTCACAGGATAATACAACTGTGGTAAAAAGGTTTCTTTGTGAATATTAGTTATGATAAAATCCTTATTAAAACCAGTTAAATGATTTCAGACTTTATTGAGTGAATCATTTTGATTTTTTACAGTAGTTCACCCCCCCCCCAAACTTCTGTTTGTAGTAATGTCTCGATGAAGATTTGGAGTTTATGAGACTTTTGAGTCAGATTTGGGACTAATGGATTGCTAAAATTTTGCTAAAATTCTATCCCTTAATACAGATTACCTAATAGCATCCAACTCCTGGTCATTCTTTACTTTGTATTGGTTGGGAAATATAGTGTCCCTTCTTTCTTTTTGTTATCCCAGATTATTGTAGGAGTCATTCTACTCTACTACCTGCTTGGAATCAGTGCCCTAATTGGAGCTGCAGTGATCATAGTGCTTGCACCTGTTCAGTACTTTGTAGCCACAAAACTTTCACAAGCTCAAAGAAGCACATTGGTAAGTCTTTTCAGGCGTGTCCTTTTAGGTTATGGGTATATATATCCATGCAGATACACTATTTTAGGAACAATATGCTTTGCGTAATATCAACACAGAAAATTCTGCTTCAAGGTAAGTTCTGTCAACATTATTCCAGTCATCCTGTAAGCTTATGCTGAAAGGCAGGATAAAAATCTTTGAAATTAAATACACATAAATACTTCCATGTGGAAGGATAACCTCCCATCCAGAGATATCAAAGTGAAACTGAAGAGCAAGTAATGGGTTTTACTGGAAAGCAGAACACGCAAGTTCTATATTGTGTATAGCATGCAAGAACATCTGTAGTCAATTTGTATTAGCATAGCGTGTATCCTTAGATAACACAGTATGCTGCAGTGTTGCAATAATCCTCCTTAAATTAATGTTTGTGTCAATGGTTCAGGAATATTCCAATGAGAGGCTTAAGAAAACAAATGAAATGCTTCGAGGCATAAAACTCCTTAAGCTCTACGCCTGGGAACACATATTTCACAGCAGTGTGGAGGAAACCCGGCAAAAAGAAATGACTAGCCTCAGAGCTTTTGCTCTCTATACCTCCATATCAAGTAAGTGTATTGCTTGACTTTGTCCCAGGATCAGTTTTTGTCTCAGCATAACTATGAGTGCACTTGCCATTTAAAGGTGCTGCAGGTTTTAGAGTCTATTTCCAGTTCTAATATACCAGCAGAACTGCCAGTAGCACAAATACATTTTATTGTGTTTGGGAAAGGTTTATGCAATCCATTTAAGTATTGAACCTCCTGGCAACTGAATGCAGGAACTAGAGTTTGAACTAGAGTTTGGGTTTATCTATACTTACCTTTCCTCCACTCTCTCCAGGTACAGTCCCTGAATTAAAGGTCCATGTCCAAGCACCATATATATACCCTAGCCTCTGACTTTCCTATGCCCTTTGCAGTATAGTTAATACTTTCTGAGCAGTTGAGGTCAAAGAAGGGGGGGGGAATCCATGTAGCTGACTCCCATGTGAAAAGGATAGTTGGTAAAGGTTCCTGGAATGTACTGCCCTTACATGTCTCTGCTTTTTGAAAAGCATTGCTTTAAAGTTTCAAGATATTGAAGTAGTACAAGTGTCATAAATTTATGACACTAAATCTTGATTCAAAATACTAATGGGGTTATTATTTTATGGGATTGTTTTTAATGAAGGCAGAATAGAAATGTTTGTAAGATATAACATGGGACCATCATGAAAAATTAAAGAGTTCACATATTATATTATTTCTACCTCATTCTCTAAATGTCACAATTATGTGTCTGGACTCAGCTACATTAGTTAAGGGGGGGCATTTTCAATGTGTTATAACACTGTGACACCAGATGGCGCTGTAGACTTCCGTCTTTCGCCAACGTGATTTCCCATTATGAGGTTTTCAACGCATTTTCCTGAAACCTTTTTTTGGATGTGTCTAGATCCAGCCTCTGTGCCTTATAAGATGTTTGTATCTGAGACAGAAATGATTGCCACAAATAGTATAGAGTTGCTGACTATGACAATTAAAGTCCTTTTCAGTTGATCCACTCTGTGCTGGGACTCATCCAGACTTCATTTTGTGCTGCATTTCTAGGCACATGCCCAGGCTTTAAAGCTCCAGGGTTTGGTTTGGTTTTGTTGTCCTAGTCCTTTCCCCAGGAAAACCCATGTTTTAATGCTGAATCAGAGCAAAGGGCAATCTGGTTTTCTATGGATTGCCATTGGCCCCGATTCAGTGATAAAATGCCAGTTGTCCGGGGAAACTGCCAGGACAAAACAAAAAACTGCTTGGACACAGAATTTTAAAGCTCAGACATGTGCCTAGAAGGTCTGATGCAAAAGGAGGTCTGGATGAGCCCCCAGTGAATATGTTTGGCTGTGAACAGAAGCACAGCAGTAGGCCATGCCCTTTGACATATGCATCTTCCTTTTAAGGTAGGAACAGAGGCCACCCTCATGCAAACTGTATGCGCATATGGTTCTCGCCGTGTTTGGGGCCTGATCACAGCCTTAAGTTATGAACAAAATTTATACAGTGGTACCTTGGTTTCCGAACGGTTTGGTTGATGAACAAATCGGCTTCCAAACACCGCAAACCCAGAAGTAAATGTTCTGCTTCGCAAGTGTTTTTCGGAAGTTGAACATCTGATGCGGTTTCCGCAGTTTCTGCTTGAGTGCAGGAAGCTCCTGCAGCCAATTGGAAGACACGCCTTGGTATTCAAATGGTTTCGGGAGTCAAACGGATTAAGTTCAAGAACCAAGGTACCGCTGTACCCATATGGCAGGTTTAAGCATGAAGTCACTGGCCTCATTATTTTTGAGCTATAAGCACATTTCCTCCAGCCTTAGTCCAGCAGCAGGTAGAATCTACACAGATATAAAAACCATTATGAGAGTGCTTTTTTTAAAAGTGTTTTTAAAAACACATTGAATTTTCCATAAGGCTCACCATTGCTATCCAGTGTCACGTTGTATATTGCACTTAGAACACACACAAAATGTTTTAGTTGCAGCTTAGTTGCAGCTTTAGTTTAGTCGGTATCTGAAGAAGTGTGCATGCACACGGAAGCTCATACCAAGAACAAACAAACCTCTCTAAGGTGCTACTGGACAATTTTTTTTAATTTTTTTAAAATATATTTTTAGTTGCAGGTGTATAGCTGATTCACTAGTCAGTGTCACTTGCTTATTTAAATCAGGACTGTCACTGAAGGAAAAACTGGTTTTATATCAGTTCAGAATTTGATACTGTGAGGGAGACAGAAATAGTTGTTTTCCCCCACTTAAAAAGGTATAAATAGAATGATAGACATAAATTGTATTTCATTTACAATCCATAATTTATAGTGGTTTTGCATTTGTGTTTTGCATTTGCCAGTGAAACCAAGTCTGAAAGAGTCTCAAGTTCTTAAAGAAATAATGTGAAAACGAGGAGACAAACATTTAATAGTACAGTAATTGATTTGCATTTCCTGGCAAGCCTCTGAGGGCCAATTTAAATGCCTGCGGCTGGTGGCTGAAACTCTCTTCCCTGATGCAATATTTAAATGTCTGCCCACATATGCCTGTCCTGAAAAGTATGTGCATGCCAGGAAGAGCTTCCTTTGGAACCATGCTGCCATGTAAATACACACCCAACAAGAATTTGGACCAGTGCACACAAGGGCATATAAAGTTTACTCTTACCATGTAGATTGCCCCAAACCATACACAATAAATAATGTTTAAATGACAGTGCAAATTAAGCAACTATTTAGAAACCCAACCCTTACCATCCACATGGGCATGTGGTGCCAGCTTTCAGTATGAGTGCTTGGCAGCTCTGAACTGATGGCAAGCTGATCTGAGAGGCTGACACCATGCTCTGGTTTATGTGCAGTTAGTCCTATATGCATGTCTATTCAGATGTTCAATGGGCTTATTTCCAAGTAAGTGTGAACAGTGATGTGGAAACTCCAATTTTATGGATGGTGATCATGTAAAATAATACATAATCAAATAAAGGACATTGAGATTCATGTTTATATTATTATTGAAGACTGAAGGATTGTATTGCTGGTGATGATCTCTCATTCTGCACAATCTGCAGCTAATTTCACTCAATTTTGAAACATTTCCTGTTTATATTTAGCTGCTGCAACAAGATTACAGGATGAACCAAGAAGTCAAACAAAATGCCAGAAATGCATTCTGTTGTTGAGATACATTGAGTAATTAGACGTGGTTACTGCTTGCTCAAATTAGTAAGAAGTTTGGGCAATGCTTATGAAGGAGTAATTAGTTACACTACAGGAGATAATTTTTGTTAATGACAAATTTAAAAGTGAACCCAAGGCAAAAAAGCATTTGTTCCATTCCCCAGCCATCTGGGGATAATAACCTCTAAACGCTACAGTGATTTGACTAGGCACAGTGGGAAAGCCATTGTGTTCTGGGTACACAGAAGGTCAATGTTTCCAGGAAATGACTACTTTTTATTTTATTGTCATTATTCATTTGTATTATTACATGCCACCCCCAATCTCTGCTGAGTGGTAGCAAAATTCCAGGAGTGTACCAGGCACTCACCTTGTGTTGAGTTTCCATTGTGGAATCAAGGCACTGTGGAGCTAATGTCTGGTTTAGTTTACATATATTTGCAGTCACTTCAGTGCTGTTAACAGGGTGGTTTGACTTCACCTCCAGAGGTGCACTCCATTGTCTCTTGAGGCAGATGGATGCCAGCAAAAACACCTGGAGCCTTCAGTGGAGGAGGTGCAGAGCACTACATCCCAGGAGTGTCCCTCATTGCTTCTCTCATAGCTTCAGTGAGCTTGGATCCAAAGTTATGGCCCCCAGCCTCCTCCCTATTTCCTCCTTCTTGCTCTCATAACACCTTGCCAAAAAAAACCCATCTGTGTAAAGAAGGCCAGATTTGATGGTGAAGTGAACATACGTGAGGACCAACCAAAGTTGTTGAGCCTTTTTTAGGATTGAAGTTGCTGAGCTTTTTAAAAACAATTTACCCCGGATTAAGTTGACCAGTGGACCGGATTAGGCCCCCGAAACGGACTTTGGAGATGCCTGGCGTAAAGGGACAACTTTTTCTGTGTGGCATCACACCCACATTGCCCTGGCAACCTCCCCCTTGTTTACCTGCAGGGTCTTTTGTCTTGTAGATGGCTTAATGACAGGGCCATCATCTCCCTTTGTCCCTCTGTCTGACAGAAAAACAAGCTCAGCTTTTCAGCTCTGATTAAACCCCAGCATCCAAGAATCTAGGAGGAGGGAACCTGGCACCCAGGGATCTGGGAGATCCCCCACTAACACAAAATACTATACTATAATGACAGTTCCAGTATATCCTAACTAAAAGGGCATCATCCAAACAAGACAGAATGAAACCTAGGCAGATAAAAAGAAAAAGAAAACCAGAAAGAACTGTTATAGAACTGTGAGGTGCATGTAGAGTTGTATGAAGCCTACGTACATTGAAAGAATCAGTAAAATGTATTTGTTTTACTTGCAGTTTTCATGAATGCAGCAATACCTATCGCAGCTGTTCTTATAGTAAGTATTTTACTGTTAAAAATGTAGATATATTTTAACATTTAGAGAAGAGTGTAGCTACAAAGCCCTCTGTTGGTTACAAATGCGTTATTCCTTCTCTAGTTCATTTTAAATTACACTCTACTAATAAAATATTAACTTTATGTACTGCTATCTTGTCCTTCAACAGATGCATTTGAAAACTGAAATAGATGTGACACAAAATGATGTTCAATCATGTGTATGCAGAATTACAGAAAGCATGGAGAGTTAAATCACAATGGAGACCAATTTGTTATTTGGGAACTCTGTGTGTGTGTACTTTATCTTATTTTACGTATGAATAGATTTTTCTTGAATGTCTGTAATATCACTTTACTGATATTTAGATCTTACTGCTGTTTAGATCTTCAGTGGCCTGTTTGGATCTTGAATATGTACATCACTCCAATGATACATTTTGCAGCATGTATCACTGTTCTCTCAGCATCCTCCTGTGCTTCTATATTTAAGTTCTGTCCTCTTATCATGTAAGCTGACAGAGTGATGATGGCTAAGTACACACAGACCAGTTACCACATTATTTCAAAAGCTCTAGAACAGGCATCCCCAACCTTCGGCCCTCCAGATGTTTTGGACTACAATTCCCATCATCCCTGACCACTGGCCCTGTGAGCTGGGGATCATGGGAGCTGTAGGCCAAAACATCTGGAGGGCTGCAGGTTGGGGGTGCCTGCTCTAGAAAGTAATCTCCATACAAGATGTGTTGTCTCCCCTGTAACTGATTCTATTCTACAACACACAGGCCATACAGAACCTAAGAAATGGATTCAGGCCACTCCCACTGACACTTTCGTTTAGATGGCACCATTTTGGTCCATGCAGGAGCCAATCCAGTAAGGGAATCCAACTGGAGACTTTTGTTACCATGCATAGATTGTACTAGGGCAACCACAAACATCCTTCGATATTACTCTTGCCTTAGTTCTGCTCCAAGATGCATCTTTGAGAGTAACTTTATGCTGCTCTGGACTTTCAGATGGACATAATTCTATTTCTTCAATATGCATTCTTTTCTTCTTTATTTGCTTTTATAATGGGGAAAGCTCGTATATAATTGTTGTATTTATAGCTGATAGTTAAATGTATATTAAGTCTGCCTGACAGATTTTGCAGTGCTTAGTTGCATAATGTCTCCTCCTGATCATTAGGGCTTTTGAAGTGCAGCTAAATATTTTCACTGCATTTGTACCTTTAATATAAGAGGTGGCTGAAATAATTTATTTTGCTGTCTTTTCTTTTAAAGACATTTGTGGTCCATGCCCACCTGTTTGAAAATGCTGACTTTTCTCCTTCGGTGGCCTTTGCTTCACTCTCCCTCTTTCACATCCTTGTCACACCACTGTTCCTGCTCTCCAGTGTGGTTAGATCCACAGTCAAAGCTCTTGTAAGGTAGGGTTTCTGGAGTGCCTTTGTCTTACATATGAAGCTTCTTACTGCAGTGTTTAAGAGCTTGTGGTATCCGTCCAATGCTTTTGTACTCTAATTAGACTCACTGATTTTCAAGGCTATCCCATAGTAAGTTTCCCCACCCCATATGCAGCCACTATAGCCACTATGTTCTTGCATTCCCAGCTCATGCAATAAGTTATATGAAATTATATGCTTTCAGGTGCAGGGAGGGGAATGAATGTGAGGACACCTTTGACAAAAATAGTATCACCACATGATGATAATGATGATGATGATGATTAAGGCATTAGACCTTGAGCCCACCAATTGTACTGGAGCCACTGGAGTAAAACATTACAGTTTTATGACAGCTTTGTGCACAGTTATAGGATTTCTTCTGAGAATAATATCTATACAGTAGAACCTTGGTTCTTGAACTTAATCCATTCCAGAAGTCCGTTCGACTCTTGAAACATTCAAAAAACCAAGGTGAGGCTTCCAATTGGCGCAGGCGCCCCGGAAACAACAGCCGCATTGGACATTCGGCTTTTGAAAACACTTACTTCTGGGTTTTCACCGTTCGGGAGCTGATTTGTTCATCAACTAAGCCGTTGGAGAACCAAGGTTCCGCTGTACCATGGGAATTCTGAAATGCACACTGCTACTGTAACTGGCACAGTGTATATGTATTCCTCAATTTAACTACCTTTTCCCTCTTTTCGTAGTGTTCAAAAGTTAAGTGAATTTCTCTCAAGTGAAGAAATAGGGGAGGAACATGACAAATGTGCAGAGCCAAGATGCAAGGACAACCACAGCAAATACCAGGCAGTTGTAAGTGCTAATATTGGATTGCGTGCCAAATATTTGCCTCCCGTTCTTTAATCCTTGTGAACCACCCCAATAACTTTGTCAGTTCCCTTGTAATTAATTAATAGCTACGTTGGCAAAATCTTAAAGCTAGCTAAGGACTATACCATGACTATTTTTGTTTAAGGCCAGCAGTGGATAGAGTGGTGAGGGGAAACTGGCTGTCATAATCAAGAGGGGAGGAGAAAGCCCATCCATACCAGAAATGGTTAAGAGGTAGCAGTAGAGGCTGAAGGTGACCCAACCAGTCCAATGAAAAGGTACAATTTGTTATTGGCTTCCAGGGCCTAGTGTAGGCAATGGTTGCTGTCTGTAGGGTCAGCTAGCCAGGCAGTCACTGCACAGTTGCACAATGCTGATTGACACACAAACCTGTCTCCTCTGCTTCTTACCAACCATTTCTAGGAGGGGTTCGGTGTATCTTTTCCCCTCAGTCCCTCCCCAGTTATTATTAATGATTGCACCAGAAAACCAAGTCATTGTCCATTCTTGCTTAAGGTCCTTACACAGTCCTGTCACCACTCACCATGTATTTCTGTCTTCCTGATCTTGCACAGCCCCTCAAAGTTGTTAACCGTAAGAGACCTGCCAGAGAGGACTGGAACAATTACAGCTCTCCTTTAAGAAGACCTGTTAGCACCACAGAAGCAGATGATTATTGTGTAAAGGTGGTAATAAGGTCACTCTTTCTAATAATGTTGTTACTAATAAGCTCAGAGTTCTAGAGCCTGGAAAACCCACATTTGCATTTAGAAAGCAAAACAAAACATAACTGCTGAGGAGTAAGTTCTCATTGAAAGATTGTGGTATTTATCTGCCTCTTAAAGATAGAAATAAAAATAGTTTGGTAGCATGGTCATCAGTTTGTGAAATGGATCTTCTTGAAACGTTCTAATTTAGCCCAGCTTTCAAGATGTTTTTGAGTATAATTTGTGTCAGGTCTCAAACTAGAATCTGCTTTTGATGCTAGAGCTTGACACTGGAAAATATTGTGTGAGAGTGGATAATAGTGTCTCTGAGCTAGTACGCAGTCTGCATTTCTATTGACATTGTCTTCACACATCAAAAGCTAGTGAAAGGCTTCTAGTCCAGAGGGTAGTGTTTTCATGCAGACCCTTTTTTTAGAAGCATCTCCTCCTCCAACTGTATGATTCCTCACTTACTAACCGTCACTCCTATGTCCTATTGTGCTCCCTTAACAATGCCTTCTTTGCATTATATATGAATGACAAGGGCACAAGTGGTTTTTCTGTAGCTCAGGAATTCCTTCTCCTAGCAACTTGTGAGAGCAGTTCTCCTCAGAAAGCTTTACCCAAATTGAAACTGAGTTATTGTGTATAAGTTTATGACTATTTTAGTTGTGTGGTTTATATTTAATTAAGCTATATGTTCTGATTAAGTTGAGCATTTTTTTAAACCTGTGCATGTTTACTCAGAAGAATGGGAAATATCTTCATGTGCACATTAGAGTTTTTATCCTCAACAGTGGCGAGTGCCACTGAAACTTACTGTACTTCTGAGTAAACAGGCTCTGTGACCAGCTCTGAAGGACATTATAAAACTCAAAAGGAAGAATTGTGGAGTTTTGTGTTTGCTTTGTATAAGCCACAAGAGGTAAATTAAGATTTTTCATTTAAAAAAAAAAAAAGGTAAGGCAGTTTGCATTTGATGCCCAAACAATACTGTGCTGATGCAACATACAAGTATATCTATCTCCATGTAGTTGTCAGTATCTGGTTATTGAGACCAGAGAGACTCCTGGCTGGGAACTGTTGCAGTTACTATGCCCAACTGAAGTAATCTCAGTTTTCTGTCTCCTATGAAAGTTTGGAGTTTAATTAGGGTCTGATGAACAAGGACACCATGTTTCTCTGGCACAGGGGAAGGAGTTGTACCAGAATAGTTGGTTTGTGGTTTGCACAGTAAAGAACAAAAAGATATCATTAGCTTGGAGATGATCTGGTTGAATGTATATGGGGTGTTACCAAGTTGTAGTTTTAAGGTTTAAAATTTCCAATTATTGTTTCTTTACATCTATTTTGGACTGCAAGCCATCTTTGATGCACATTTGCCCAGAAAAGTGGTCAAAAATATATATTTTGAATATAATAAAAATACATAACTTAACAATTCTCAAACTAGCCAAACAAGAATGCCCATTTTAATATATCCCACATACCACAGAATCTCTTAAAATAATACTCAGATGAAAGCATAGAAATTCAAATTGGTCAAAAAAGGGTAAGCAAGATATTAGATCAAAGTGGGGTGGGGCTAAACTGTCTTATTGGAAAACCAGAAATAATTTTTAAAGAAAATGTCTGAGTAAGATTTTGCAACGGCATGGATTATTTATCTTTTTTGCTATTGTTGCCATAGGTCACAAATGGATTTTTCACTTGGACACCTGAAGGCTCTCCAACATTGTCCAGCATTGATATTCGAATCCCTCAAGGTACTACTTACTATATTTTTCCCCCAACAATTTTTATTGGTTTTTACATATATTTTCTTTGCATAACATTATCACAACCTTTCCCCAAAAATAAAACATTTGGCTCCATGAGCCTGTGACTTCCTTCCTCCCTGATTAATGGTTTTCAAACTTAATCTCTATGCATTGCATTTTCCTGTATTTCTTATTCCTGTTAAATCTTATCCTTATATATTTCCTTACTTAACTACAATAAGTAATAAATTTATCCTTACAAAGCTTCCTATAATCCTACTAGCGATGTTAATTGTTTACAGTTGTCTTTCAAATACAGTGGTACCTCGGGTTAAGCACTTAATTCCTCTCAGTGGTCCATTTTTAACCTGAAACTGTTCTTAACCTGAAGCACCACTTTAGCTAATGGGGCCTCCTGCTGCTGCCGTGCCGCCGGAGCACAATTTCTGTTCTCATCCTGAAGCAAAGTTCTTAACCTGAAGCAATATTTCTGGGTTAGCGGAGTCTGTAACCTGAAGCGTATGTAACCCGAGGTACCAATGTATACCATAAATTTACTCCAGTCTTTCTGGAAAACCTGGTCCTGCTGGTTCCAGGTTTTTCCTGTCAGTTTCGCCAATTCTGCATAGTCCATTAATTTCATCTGCCACTCTTCTTTTTATTATACCAAACTTTTTTCTTTTTTTCAATAACTCTGATCCAGCAAGGGAGATCTGCAGGCAGAAATATGCTCCTGTGCAGGAATCGCATACCAATGTGCATTCATATTTGTATCAGTACTCCACAGTGGGGGGGGGGGGTTATGCCTTTCCACACCCACCTTTGCAATATCACCTAGTGCACCTGTGTGAATGTACTACTGAATGTTTGCTTGTTGAGTGCAACTGTTTCTGGATCAGGGCTCACTATCTGTAGTAAATTTAAACTTCAAATAAAATTCTTTTTTGTTACTGCAGGTCAATTAACAATGATTGTGGGACAGGTGGGCTGTGGTAAGTCATCCCTCTTGCTAGGGATACTTGGGGAGATGCAGAAGGTATCTGGGAATGTAATCTGGAACAGGTAATTTTATTCATACTTTAAGTTACTGTGTAGTTTATGCAAGGGATACAGACTTAACTTCAAAGCTATGTTATTGGTGCATGTGAATGTAAACTATGTTTATACTGTATATTTTATATTGTGGTTAAGAACAGGCATAGGCAAACGCAGCCCTCCAAAAGTTTTGGGACCAGAACTCCCATCATTCCTGACCATTGGTCCTGTTAGCTAGGGATGATGGGAGTTGTAGTCCCAAAACATCTGGAGGGCCGAGTTTGCCTATGCCTGGTTAAGAACATCGGTTTTCCTTACTTACCTCTTCCATGTATATGCAACTGCAAACAGCCCCTAATTCTAAACATATATATTTGTAAGTAAACCCTACTGATTTCAGCCAAAACACAAGAATACCGCTTTAAGTGCCTGGGGAATTGCCATATACAGAAACTACATATAAAGAAAGCAGAACTGTTGGTTTGAAATTATATTTACTATGCCTGTGCTGGTATGTTCTATGCAGAATCAACACTATCTTACATCAAGAAATCAGTGTGGGTCTATTAATAATTGCCTCACAATTAATATTCTCTTTGTCAGTACTTTTGTTAAAACATTCAGTTAATTTGAAAGAAAACACACTATGGAATCCAGCAGTTCATGTTGCAGTTTGTTTTCTCAGCTATATCTCCATTCCAGTGACCAAATCATATATCCTTATGATGTTCCTTTTGATGACAGTTTGCAATAAATATAAATTTTATTATATAGATTTTGACAGTGTATGTATGCATGAAACATACTGCTGTTATAATTTGTTCCTATCCACTGTGTAGATATGGCTATTACTAAGGCATACAATGGTAGCATCTTTCTAATACCTGTGTATGTCCTTCCCAAATCAGCAAGTGTAATTTATATAATTTATACATCCCAATGGCTTTTTGTTAGCTTTTCCCCCATTTTCAGTAAAAATCAGCAGAGTGGGTTGGTTGTTCCACCTAGTGGTCAAAAGGCAAGCTGCAAATTTCAGAGAGGCAGGCATCCAGTTCTGCCTTTGGTTGAAGTGCAGCCAGTCGCCATTGCTCTCACTAATGGAGTAAAACTACATTATTGATCATATTTATATGCAAATCCTATTTATTAAATGCTATTAAGCAATTACTCTCTGAGGAGGAGGAGTTACAAAATGGAAAAGCATGCTTCTCAACATTGGTTGAAATAAATTTACAAAAGAGAAATCCTGTAACAGTGGGCATTAGGGGGATGACTTACCTGTATGGGTTCTTTGTGGTCCTATTAAAAAAAATGGTACCTACATCATTCTTCACCATGGAATCATAATTTCAATATGCAGTATGCTGTTCTGGCATACTTAAATGTAGGTATTAGCAACCTAATTTCTCCATATGATTTCCATTGGTTGGATCCCGCACTAATAACTTTTAGACAAATCCTACTCTCAGCATAGCATTTGCATTCTCAGTTTGCTGCATCACACTATATATCAAGCCCACCAAGAATTGGCATAACTCAACAACGTAAACTTTTGGGATTCATGAGGGTTCCTTCATGTACACCTTTAAGTCTTTAATGCAAGTATTATTCCACTGCAGCTCACATGAACATTTTGAAAGTACTAAATATAAGCTTCCCATAACCACCAAACATTCAAGATGGTGGCAAATCAAGCCATGTGACTGGAGTCTAGCACTGGTTGATCATATTGCATCAGGTTGACTGCTAAAATATTGTAAAGTGCCTGAAGTAAGATGCTGTTGACCTCAATTTGAAGCAACTCTATGAAAAATACTTTGCAGTGTACATGCAAAGTAGAATGTCATTGTTAATCCTCCTGTGAGCAAATGGTTCAAAAGTACCTGTATGAACAATATTCTTTTTCTTTTACTGATGATGCAGCATTGCTGACAGCGAGACAGCGGAAGATGTCAGGTATAGTAATACACATGATTCTTGCTCATCATGCTATCCAAAATCTATTGTGTTGCAAAGAAACAAAGTACTGTACAATTTGGCTTTACAGTATTAACTTTCTGAAATGATTCTTTATTAAACATTTCAGCTTTTACTTAATTTTTCTTGCTCTCTTGACATTTCTTTTTTTTTTTTTATTTACACATCCCATTTTATATAACCAAATGGAATGAAAGAATCAGCTAGGCAGGTGAACATGTGTTGGCATAGTTTTTTCTTATTTATTTATTTTAATTATAACACTCCTTAGTCTTCTAGCCTAAAAGGCAAGATACCAAAAGGTACACACTTTGCTTTGATGTAGCTCATCTGCTTCATGCTGCTTTTCTGAAGAGTGTTCGTGTACCACCTCCTGCAGAGATGGAAATAGATAATTACTTATTTCCCAGTTCCTGGGATTTTCGTCATGTCTATTAGTTTTCTTCCCTAGCTTTTCCTAGTTATGAGATGATATCTAGATACTTTTGCTCAGCAAAATAGACAGTTTCAGTATCTTCATACATAGTATTGTACACTGATGTGGATCAGATTTCCCCCAAACCTATAAACTAAAATACAAAAAAGTCACATGTGAAACATGCTTAACATGGAGATTAATTCCAAAGCAGTGTGCATAACATGGAAGCTTCAGAATGTAACATATACTAAAATTTATTGCGAGTTTTCAACAAAAGATACAATTAAAAAAAACAAGGCAGGAAGAAAGAAGAGGAGAAAAAGAAAAAGAAAGAAAACCATCTATGTATATATAGTACCAAGCCCTCTATCACAATTACTTCTTGATTCTATGAGCTGCTTTCTGAAGAGAGGTTTTAAAAGTGTGAATTAGATTCAGATCCTCCCCCCCCCCTTATCAACCAACATAAAAGTAGCTGTACAACAAAGTGAACTATTATCCAAATGATTGCCAGAAGACTGAGTAGAGTGGGAGGAGTCAAATCACAGTCATAACAGAATAGGATATGAAAATGTATATATATATGCATGACACGGTGTAATAAGTTGTGTGGTGTTGTTCACCTGAGGTTGTATTTACCTAAATTTAAGACCTGCTAAGGAACAGATTATTGTTACTATGTCTTGATATGTAAAACTACAGAATTCAAAGAGAGTGTACTTTCTTTTTCCTATGACTGCATCTATATATAATTTGTCAATGTATATGTCACTTATTTACTTCTCTTGATTTTAGAACTCAGGCATATATAAAGTATTTGCAAAAGTGCATTAATACTTCCATTTTACGATATACTGTACCTTTTCCTGCAGCCCAGAAAGAGAAACAGCTGTTGACACTGAAACCAGGTACTGTACTAGTTAATTATTCCTTCAGGGTCAATCCTAGGTTATGCATCACCCTATGATCCACATTCAGTTGTGGTGATCCTTCCAGGGTGCCATTTGGGGAGTTCTACAGCCTTTTGCCCCCCCCCCGGGCATTTAGATAGAATACTTCCTCCTGGACCCTTTTACAGGGGTATGCTGTTTCTTTGAGCTAGGAAGGGGGTAGGGCTCCATCCCATGCCCTTTGTCTAGACTAACAATCTAGTCCAATGCCTTTTGCACCACCTGAGTCAGCCCCACCTTGCTTGTTCACCACCACACCTCTCACATCTGCAACCAATCACATAGGCCCCCGGAAGATGTCCAGCAGCCAACCCTCATTGCCCATCAGTGATAAGTGCGTGCCATCAGGCCTGTAGAGATCCACATTACTGAACGTAATGCTAAGGGGCTGAATTACCTGGCCCCCAGGTGAGACACTGTGTGTGAACATTGTTTCTTCTGGGTACGGTAGGCACCTATGAGCTCCAAGCCCAACTTGCCAGTGCGTTTTAGGATGTCCCCCATGCAGGGCCTCAGGTTCAGTGGTTGCTGTGAAAATGAGATCTATGCCCTTCTGCTAACCAGGCCGTCCTTGTCTAGAAGAATCACCAGGGCATCTGGCAACCCATGTAGTACAACATGTGGTATAAGCCATGACATCAGGCTATCTAACTGTATGTCCCCCTGGACTTATCAAGTAATACGGGCTCTGGCATCTAGGCAAAGCTACTGGCCCCAGAAAGTTGTTGTAGCATGTGCAGGATCCCTTAAAAGTGCTGTTCAGATTTCAGCTCTTTTTTCCATGCACCAGGGGTGCAAATCTTGAATAAATTATTTGTGGTGGAGCAGGAAAGCCCCACCCCTTATAATCTGTCACAAGACACAGTGTGCACACACCATTTAAATGGCAATGCCAATCAACGGGGGGGGGGGGCTCAAATATTTTATTGGGGGGAAGGATCTCAGCCCCTAGGGGTTGGCTCCTATGCAAGGCACTAGTAAGAGCCATTTTCCCACCACAGTGAGGCTCCCCAGGGGGAGTAAAACCCCAACCCCTAACCCAGCTCAAAAAACATTGGCCTCTTTTCTAGGCCCAGCTGCCACCACAGGAGTCTTCTGCTGCTTTGGTGGCCAAAATATTATCTGGCCACTTGTTAGACCTCTTCAGGAGCATCCTCACTCCCCGACATCTGTTGCCCACTGCACTGCCGAATGCATGTGCACTCGGCTTACATAGTATGGTGATGGATACAAGTTTCCTCTCTGAAAACAACTCAGAGCTCTTTCTGTAACAGAAAAAAATTGCTGAAAAACCATGATCCAATAAAGTCCTTTCAGTTGGGTCAGCCTTTCTCTGACCACTGGTCCTGCTAGTTAGGGATGATGGGAGTTGTAGTCCAACAACAGCTGGGGACTCAAGGATGAGTTAGGTAAAACCTTTTTGACTAGGGTATCCTTCATAATTATAGGGCAATGTAATATTAATCTAGAGCCACTTACAACAGCTTTTGCTACCCCCAAAAAAGATGCCTTTTGTAATACAAAAATCAGAAATTAAAGCTATTACAGACTAATCTGACTGTAACCTTAAGCACAATAACATTTTACCAGGGACACATCTCTTGTGAAAATATACCTTTTTTTAGGATAGAGATGGAATATTAATTGATATTTAAAATAAGACATTGAAGGCTACATTAATGAAGAATAATTTCCATGGCTGTTTCAGTAAAATAAAACAAAGTCCTTCTGTGGTTTTTTGTTTGTTTGTTTCCAGGAAAAGAGAATCGGTGGCATATGCTTCCCAGAAACCATGGTTGCTAAATGCTACTGTAGAAGAAAATATCACTTTTGAAAGCCCTTTTAATACACAAAGGTTAGTGTACTTAAATGCCTTGTAAATGCAAATAATAGTAAGTCTATCTTACCACCCTTATAGTGAATGTTTTTTATTGCTGTTGACAGTACTCCTTTCCTGGTTACATAGTACAAATGTGGAATTGTTATGACAGAGGTGACGGTCTTTGAACTGTAATGATTTAAAACATTCAATCATATTGAGCAGTGATCCTTCCTTAAAAGTTCAGTATTGACTGCACCTTCTTGTCTGAGCACCAGTCTAAGCATTACATCATCCACAAGGAAGCAAGTGAAAAACATTTCCACATGGCAGATGTGTCACAAAAGTGATTCAATATGTGAAGCTGCTTTCCAAATGGCATGGTCCAATTGTGTGGGGAGACAGTTTGCCAGCAGTATGTGAGGTGCAATCCATCTCTTGCCAGAAGTCTTTCCTCAAGAAAGCAGAGACCATTGTCCAAGAAACAAACTTTTCCTGACTACATCACCTGTGCAGCCAGTGGTTTATTTTCAGTATTTTCCTTCTGGGCCACAGTGTTCAACAGGAAGGAGAAACACCTGTGCTCCAAGGCCCTTCAGCTTCCTACTCAAAGTCTCATAGTCCCTTGCTGTATGTTGAAGGTTGTGTCTGGCAGCATGATTTGTACCCACATGAATCAGAAGGAAAGGGTTGCATTGTAGATGTATGTTGTAGATGTATCCACACTTCCACTTGCCTAGAAAGCACAAGTCCACATAGTTTCCCCCTTACCCCACTTCTTTCCCAGGAAAAGCCCACTCTTTAGCTCTTCATCAGAAGAAACAATAATCCACAGAAAACCCGATTGCCATTTGCTCCTATTGAGTGCTGAAGAGCCATTTTCCCTGAGGAAAAGCAGTGGGGCAAGAGGATGTGTGGATAAGCCCTCCATCTCCCCAGAAGATTGATCCCAGCAACAGAACCAGGGGATGCTTCATTTATTTCTAACCTTTGGACTACATGTAGTATAGTGCATTATTAGCTAAAATGGCATTTATTTGCCTGGAACAGAGTTCCCATTAGAACAATTAGTGCTTAGCAAACATCCATTTTCCAGCGTGTGACTTCTCCAGCTGATTAATATTGCTCTTAAAAGCAGGTAAAATGTGCTTGTGAGGCAGTCTCTAGGTGAATTGACAATTACCAGTTCTGTTTCCACAGGTACAAAGCAGTAATTGATGCTTGCTCTCTTCAGCCTGATATTGACATACTTCCTCATGGAGACCAAACACAAGTTGGAGAAAGGGTGAGTGACCATATGCAATATGTTTGTTTGTTTTTGAATTAAGCACCCAAACTTGTCATGTGTTCTTGAAATTCTAACTGTTACTTGACAAAACCAATTTATAAAGCAAATTGATATTATTGGTTTGAAAGCTTTACATGTCTGAAACAATGTTAAAGTTTCATCTAACAAAGTGGGAGGTTTTCCAATCTGCAGTCACCACTCCTGATCTCACTGAAATATTGTATTTGAGGTGTATATTTGCTGAATAAAATAAGAATTTTAGTAATCTAGCATGTATTAGTGAATGATATTTTTCAACATTGCAATTTAAGTAGGAATTAGCAAGATGTTCCTTAATATGACAGGCTATGTATAGAAATAAATGGTAGCTGCTGCTTTTATATGAGAAAGTAACAGGATTTCAGTTGGGGACAAAGTTGAATTGGGGTAAAACTTTTTGGGTGTTCTGATAATCAAAGACAAAGCAGATGTTATTGGTTTGCTGGATCTCCTACATGAGATCCAGGCATCTAGTTGAAGGATGAGATAGAAGCATAGTCAGTAAGGGAAGCTGACACAGAACACAAGAAAACTAAGAGTAGCTAAGGTGCAGCATACAATATTTGGGGGGGAAAGTCTTAGAAACACCAAGGATAAGACAGGAAGAATATAAAGCATTGCAAATGAGCTGCACAAACAAGGTTTCATCTTGTAGCAGTGTATGTTTTCAGAGATAACATTGTCAAAATCCAATGGGATAAAGTGTTGGATTTTCACACATGAGACAGATCCATATTTCATGGGATGGGAAACCTGTGAACCTCCATCTAGCATGACCAATTGTCAGGGATAATGGGAGCTGTGCCCATGCAATATATGGAGTGCAATAGAATTCCCACCCCTTCTATGAGTGTCTTAGTCAAGTCTTTATATCACAGACTAGGGGTGGGGCACTTGTGACCAATATATTGTTTGACTCCAGCTCCCATCAACCCCAGCCAGCATGGTCAAGAATTATGGGAGTTCAGCAACATCTGGACAGCCACAAGTTCCCTAAACTGTTGCAGACATAGTTCCTCATATTGACTTCAGGAGCCTTAGTGAAAGTCATTGATGAAACACTTGTATTTTAAAAGTGATTTGTAAATTGTTAACAATAGGGTAAATATTTTGAAGAATGCAAATAAAGATACAGTACTGCCTGCCTTGTTTAACAGCATTTGGTATTTCTGACTATCTTTTTCAATGTCACTTGATAAACTCCCATATGAAGATTTATTAAAGCAAAATTTGAGCAATGATGCTTCAGAACTGATTATATAGCTTTTCAAACTGAATTGTTTTGTCTTTTATTCCAGGGCATTAATCTTTCTGGAGGTCAACGCCAGCGGATCAGTGTGGCAAGAGCTCTCTACCAACACACAAATGTTGTATTCCTGGTAAGTTGACCATAACTAAATCCACTCTCTAAACTGAGGCTTGCAAAATTCTGTTGTACTGCCCACAAATAGCCATCCACCTGCCCAATGATAATATTATATTAATTAATATTCAAGATACAGTGATATGACACCATGGAAATGAGACCATTAGAAGTATTCCATAATGGATGAGGGGCTAGGTTTTAGCATCGTTTTGCTCAGAAGCTATGAACAATTTTGAAAAAAAGGAATTCCTGTGAATTTATTTTACATTATTTTATTGCACATCTAGAAAGTTCTGTTTTCATTCATATAGTAGGAGTCATATGGAAGGTTCCACCTTTCCTGGAAGGTCATAAAAAATATGACAAAACAAAAGCTACTTCTCCTGCAAAAGTAACAGTGCACCATTACTGAGGAAATATCTAAGTATATATTTTGTCTTGGTTAGGATGATCCTTTTTCTGCACTGGATATTCACTTGAGTGACCACCTCATGCAAGAAGGAATCCTGAATATGCTAAGAAATGACAAGAGGACTGTTGTTCTGGTTACCCACAAACTACAATATCTGCCCCATGCTGATTGGGTGATGAAGCTTTCTTTGAATATAGAAGAAAAAAGTGATTTGCTAATATTCACAACCTGCTTGTATATGTTTGCATGCCTGGTTCAACAAAATATAAGCACTCTTAAACAAAACTGACTTCAATGAAATGGGTATTTAATTATCCATCTGCTTGTGTGTTGTCCTAACATCTTTACAGCCCTGGTTAAATATTTATATTTTGTGACTTTGCACTGCCATAGCCCTTGGCAACCCCATCATAGGTAATATAACAGCAAGTCCTGGAACCAATCCACACTTTACTTCAGGAGTGGGGAACCTGTGGCCCTCCAGAGGTTGCTGAATCATTCACTGAATCATTGCAATCATTCCTCTCCATTAGTCATGCTTGCTGGAACTGGTGGGGAGTTGAAGTCCAGTGACCATTAAATATGGGAGCAGAACTTGGGAAGGGACTCTATCTCCCTATATTGCTTGTGATTAAGACATTTCATTTACTTCCAGGGTGTCCAAGCAAGCAGCTTCTTGGTGTGCTTGCAGCTGTCATAGATAAATTTTAGGTAATATTGTATATACCATGTGACAAAGATAAAATGGACGATTGTCAGTGGCATTTAGGTTCAGTCCATAAAAATGCCAAAAGATTAAGTAAGTAAGTAGACCCAAAAGAAAGGAACTAAGCACAATTTGAAAGACAGCTCCTTTTAAAGCACCACAATAGACTTTCTAAAAAGAGTGGCATTGCACACTCAAAACAAGTTCACCTATTAGAATAATAAATTTTAACACAGCTTAATTCTGCTTGACATTCACAAGTTATGTGAAGTTTAAAACTATCTTTGGCTGAGAGAGAACAAGCCTTCCTTTAAGGAAGTAAAATAAATATATAATAAAAAAGAAAGAAACTTAGAGGGAATTAAATACAAGTTAAAAACATGTATACCAATTAAAGCAGCTTTTAATGTGTGTGTGTTTTTTAAAGAACAGACTTTATTGACAAGCTACATCTTAAAACTGTTTCAGATTATTGCAATGAAAGATGGTACCATTCAAAGAGAAGGCACTCTCAAAGACATTCAGAAATCAGAATCCGAGCTCTTTGAACACTGGAAAACACTCATGAATCGACAGGATCAAGATCTGGAGAAGGCCAGTTTTGTTTTTCTTTAGGTTTACATTACCTGAAGCATTTGTATTTCAAAAATACGGAATGATAAATGAGATTCAAATGAATAGCAGGACAGTCCAGAATCCAGCAGGGAAGAACAAAGTGGGGGATCCATTACCAAACTCATCCCATTTGTGCCAACCAGGGTGGCAGTTAGAGATGGGGCAGTTGTTTTGTCTTCCTTCCTGTGCCAGCTCCAGGCTGGGGGTGCAGAAGGGTCCAGATTGGAACCTTCTCCGACAAATGGACTAGCTTTTAATCAAATATATCCATCACTAGCCTTGCCTGTTTTGAAGCCATACACCAGCTACCACCAGCAGGAACACTGCCAGACAGAAGCTATGTTCACATTAGTAATTTTCCCCTGGTGCGTTTCAAGCCACAGTTGCACAGTGTTGTTCACATCAAAGAAAGGTTGGGAAAGCATTCCCCTGGTGTGTATGATCTTTTTGGTGTGCGTGTCCAGAACACCCCCCAAAAAAAACCTCCTATTCATTAAGCTGTCATCTGCACATAATGTGCTGACCTGCATATGTGAGATGACTTACTCTACATCTACAGTAGTTTTCTAGTCAGATTGAAGCTAGTTTGAGAAAAAACACATCAAACAGCAGTTTTTGTCAAGAAACTACAGAATTGATATGGATTGTGGCAGCATCACATGCATGCAGTCTCAGAAACTAGTAATGGGAGGACACTTGATATCAAGTAAGCGGTAATCCGAACATACCCAGAGATAGCTTCTCATTCACCTGTGGGTGCAACAGGGGGCCTCTGCAGAGATGAAGTCCCCCTGCTTGCCAGTCTGCAGCAGCGGAGACCACCAGAATGTGAAAGAGGGGTCCCCTCTAGTGGCACATATCAGGAGTTATGCAATAATCCTTCATCACACAATTTGTCAAGGGGGCGTGTTATTCTTCTGTATGGTCTGTACCTGAAACCACATTTGAATCAACCTTCCCAAAGAGATGTTCTTGCATAAGAAAACTGGAATTTGACCATAGTAAATAGAAGTAAGGTCATAACATACGAAGAAGAAGAAGCAGAAATTGGTTGACTTAGGATGCAATCCAAACCATGGCCTCGGACTAGAGCTTAACAGAGTGGTAGGACCTCAGCCGTGCAGCTGACAGCAGGCAAGGTGGAAGGCAGCAGGAGGAAAATTGCTGCAACAACCTGGGAGTGGCACAAGAATCAAGCCCCAATTGAGCCTGATGCCATCATGGGATGCAGTGGAACCAGCTTGGGAATCAGTGGGTCCTGGGCAGCCCCTCCCCTCCCCTGCAATACCCCATTTCAAAGTATTATGTGGACTACTGCCAGGACACCACCCTTTTGAGATAACACCCTTTCAGGACACCTCTGTCCCATCCATAAAAGCACACTAGCACAAGGGAGGTTTGCTCTGCAGTGTCCCATATTATGTTTACATATTGGGAAAGATGTTTAAAATGTGAATACTGAATAGAAGCAGGACGATCAGAGGTGTGGTGCCAACAGACCTTTGTAATTGATTATTTTTTTAATTAATCAGTTGCCTGAAGTAACTATCCCTATTAGCTAGAACTCTCTCTCTCTTACTCAGTACATTATCTCTCATTTGTGAATTACGCTCACCCTCTAGGCCATTGCTAGTTATAATCTGATTGTTGTTGAACTTAGCAGTGATGCTCCAAACCCTGGTGTTGAAACGCATATCCTGATCTCTTAATCTTAGTTAATGGCTGAGCTGCCATTATGTCTGCTTCACCCTCCAGTGATAGATGGCATTGGCTATCTTGAGAGCCTGGTGTGTATGCGTATGCCTAGGGGATTATTAATTCATGACAGTTAAATGCATTGCACTCGCTTCATTTCTAACACCAGATTAATTTGAAAATATAATTGTTTGGAAAAATGAAAAACCTGTACACTCAGTGTCACTTGTTTCTCCTGCTTTTAGGAGACCTTAATCGAACGAAAAGCTGTGTTAGACAGGACAAACCTCCAAAGGACAAAGAATTCTCGAGAAACTCTTCTCCAAGATGAAGAAGAGGATGAAGGTGAAGTTGTATTCCAAACAGGACTTTTCTGAATAATTTTTTGTCATTCTGTCCTTGACAATAGTTCACAATGCCAATACTTTAAATGATTTTTTAACTGCTTATGTAGAAGTCAAAGGTATTCTTTGTTTGCTAGCACAAGTTTAATAGGAGATTCTTGTTTCAGCAGAACTAATTTTAACTGCACGTTAGAGCCATAATTGAACATTCATGCACATGTCGGTATTTATTTCATTGTGAAAGACTTCAGAAGTAATACAAGGGTCACTTTTCTTGTGGACTGCTAAGATTGGATTACTCCATGCATCTATAAATCATGGGTTCCTGAGAAAATTCTGAAGATCTGTTAAATAATTTAAACACTCTTTAAATGTGAGAGTAATGTGAGAATAATGAATGGCTAGTCAACAGACCTTCTACTATTTTACTTATTTTTTTGGAGAGATTTTATTTTCTATCCTAGAATTCTTAAGCCGCCACATTATGTAAAAGTGGTTTATTCTTGAAAGAAGGAGCCACTGGGATCAGTGTAGATGTGTTAAAATATCCTCTCTTTAGATTTGTATCAGTGCTTTAGTCTGTCCACATTTACATACTCCTTTGTATACATTTGAATATACGCACAAAACACCTGAAAATATCTACATAATATTTTGAGGTTTTCAGTTCATGTGTCTACTCACCCCACCTACCATGCAAGGAGCAAAAGGGACAAACTGGAAGAAAACTGCAATCAGTTACATACTTGCTTGTTAGTAAGTCCCCTTGAACTTGGGCCTTGTTGTGAATAAAAATGGAAAGATTAAACTTGCTAGATCACCTCTGGAAGTAGTTTAGCCCTCTGTATGTTGTTTGACTACATTATCCTTGAGCATCAGGGCTAGGTCAGCCATTAGCCAGTACAGTACTGCTTTTCTGGCGGCAGCAGGGCAGACAATGATGGCAAGGCAGCACTTCCCATTTTGCCTCAAGCAGAGAAATGGGACATGCTGCCCCTATGGAGCATTTTGGTTGTGGCTGATGGGAATTTTTCCAGCAACTTCCTGAAGGCTGCAAGTTAGCTATTTGTGGACTATGGGCAATAAATGCTAGGCCTGTTTTTCCAGGACTTAACGTATTATTAGCACGACATAAAGATGAGGGGGAGAAAGGTAAGATTTTCCTAGAAGGATTATTTTACAGTACAATATTCCTTTACAGATGAAATTCCAGAAAGTGATGATGACGACAATCTATCTTCTGTCCTTCACCAAAGAGCAAAGATGCCTTGGCGAGCATGTGGGAAATACCTTAGCTCAGCAGGATTCCTCCTCTTGCCTTTGCTGGTTCTTTCACAGCTCCTAAAGCATTCTGTTATGGTGTCCATTGACTTCTGGCTGGCGCAGTGGACATATGATGCTATTGCTTTCAAGGGGGGGCCCACAGAGAAGAACTGCTCTTTTTGTGAGGTATGTTGCCTTCTAAGATCCCAACACTAATCTCTTAATGCAAAGTAATATCTTCCTAGTTTTCTGCTCAGATATATACTATACAGAAGTCATATGCTCTCTGAAGTTGTTTACATTTCAAGTGGTCCTTGAAAATAGCATGAATAGAGAGTATTACTATGTTTTGTTTTGCTTTCTGGGATGTAGCATTCTAGCTACTGCAAATGGTTTAAAAAGAAGTATTTTATGCATTTGCAGTACTGTTGCAATGCAGTCTTCAACCATTTTACTAGGGAGTAAATCCCATTGAACTCAATGGGATTTCCTTCTGAGTGACATTTTAGGATTGCATTATGAATCTATAAAAGCACATATTTCGTCATGTGAACAAGATAGCACAAGTATTTTGAACATGGAATGTGGATATATAGGGCTGCCACCAAACATGGTATCTCAGTGTTTGTATTCACAATTTTCTGTAAGCATCTATTGAAATTCTTTCATGGCATGACCTCATAATGTGAGTTCCGCTTCTGCAGCCCTACATCACTATTAATCATAATTAACTCATCAGAAGAGTTAAGAATTGAAGCAACCATTACAATTATATTTTCTAAAACTCTTTCATTTTCCTGTACAACCATTATTCTCAACTAAAGAATGATATCTTATGTAAATTGCAATGGCATGGAAATTCTGTCTGTGTTAATAAAAAAGACAGATCAGCATAATTAAGTTACTTGTTTCAAGGAGGGATTAATTGTTCATGTGAGTCAGATATGATGCTGGCATTATTTAATACAAAAATGAGATTGAATCATTTCTGGCAATTTGTGTTTTCTAAATAAGCAATCTATTTTATTTAAACTCTTAGGGTGATAGCCAAACTCCGCACAAGCAAACTTCTACTTGTGCAATTGAACCTCTTCATCCTCCTTCTCCCCACTGTGCCCCCAATCTGCTCTAAAAGATCCCGAGTGCTCCAGAGGAGACTTGTGGGGTCATAGCAGACAGCAGTGGGGAGGAGAAGAAAAGGTTGTCTCTTTGCAGAAGCAGAAGTCCATTCCATTGATGGACTGACATAGTCTGCTCTTCTGCGCAGTGGTTGAGGATAAGTAACAACTAGATGTGCATACTAGCCCATTTCTGCTATAGTCATTGTATTTTAAATGTTTAATTTCAAGCATTGCCAAATTATATATCTGTATCTTGGCAAACCTAAAGTCTAAGTGCTGAATGCTTAATTTTCATAAATATCAAGAGAGACTGAAGTAAGTACCATAGCTATGTAGACAGGTAAATGGGAAAATACCCTACAGTTATTAATCCTGCAATTCTGGCAAGTTTTGTGTTTTTTGTTTCACCATTTTTCTTCTCTGTCCTCTCTTTTAGGAATCCAAGTTTAATCATTCTCCTTATACAAGAATATTCAGCATTCTCTGTTGCCTTGGAATTATATTATGTCTTGTAACATCAATAGCAGTAGAATGGACTGGTTTAAAAGTTGCCAAGAAACTACATTGTTTTCTGCTGAATAAAATTATTTTGGCCCCAATGAGGTATTCTACTATCATGAAATTTAAAGATAATGTTGTGATAACAGTGTTGCATGAAATTTTAAGATAGCGTTTCATATGCAGTTCTACCTAAATGATTAATAATTGTTGTTTGTTTTGTTTTTGGTGCACCCAAAGGTCCCAAGGGCGAACTGCAGTAGCATAAGAGTTTCTTGTCCCAAAAGGCTTTTACTAAGCAAACAAAAACATTGATAGACCATATGAATGTCCTTCTCAGCATCCCGAGTTCCCATCCATTATTTCCAATTTAATCCAATATACCATAATCCTATCCTAATCCATAGTTCATGACCCTAAAGTTCATAACCCTAAAGATCAGCATGCCTTTG
The DNA here is from genome assembly GCF_964234715.1 of Podarcis melisellensis. Classification (NCBI taxonomy): domain Eukaryota; kingdom Metazoa; phylum Chordata; class Lepidosauria; order Squamata; family Lacertidae; genus Podarcis; species Podarcis melisellensis. The sequence goes on along the minus strand of NC_138528.1, from coordinate 71,043,647 downwards.
CTCATCTTCATCCAGTCCCACAACAATCACTTAATAATAATAATAATAATAATAATAATAATATATCCCCATCTCAATCCAACTACATATTACACTGCACAAATGTATTACTGTCCTATCATAGAATCATAAAATTATGGCACTGGAAGGAAGCAAAAGGCTAAAAAGATCAGTCACTCCAATCCCCTACGCATGCAATTCATATAATTGTTAGAAGGTGAGAGCTCTAGGTGTATTATAAGAGATGTTCCTCTAACAACTATAATTTGCCATAGTTGTCTTGTCCAATCTATGTCCAGTCAGTGGTGCATGCTCTCAGGGTTGGGCTTTGACATACAAGTGCACTCAACAGAGTGAGCTCCAAAACTCAGTAGGGCTGGGCTGATGCATTTTGAAATAAATGAAGTGATAGATTTTTCCACAGGGATAGCCAATGTGATGCACTCCAGATGTTGTTGGACTACTAGCCAACATGGCCAATTGTCAGGGATGGTGAGAATTGTAGTCCAGCAACAACTAGAGGCCACCACACTATCTACCCCATCTTACCATCTATGGGGGGGGCGCCATAGCAACATTTGAAGTAGTAGTACACATTAGCATCTAAAGGGGGAGTAAGATCATTAACTCTGAAATCTAAAATTAGATCCAAGGGTTAATGATCTTACTGTCTCTTTAGATACTAATGTGTACAGTATTAGTAAAGTCCCACTGAGCCCATTACTTATTCCTGCTGCAACCATCTTCCCTTGACCCTCTCAACAGTCTCCCAATGGACACTGTGGTATTCCGTTCCTTTAAATCTATCCTACTTTGAAGAGTAGTCTAATGTTTTACTCTTCAGTTCAGAAAAATAGAAAAATTGCTGTTTGATTACTGTGAGTTTATTTGGAATTGGTTTTAAACTCCTGAGACCTTTTATATCTCAAACAACATATTAAAAGGGATTTTTACTGAACAGATACGCAGATATACTGTTAATATCAGAATATATTATTGTTTAGATAATGAGTAAATAACATTTCCTTTCTTTCCAAACCCAATAAATGTTTGGCCATCATTTATGTTATGTTAACCAGTAAATGACCAATTTCCCGTCAAATTCATATTTACCATCCTCATGGAACACGGTGCCTTTTTACAGGCCTCAAAGAGGGAATTGCATCACAGAGTTGCACAGAAATCACTAGAGGCCTGATTAGGGTTTTGATTTCTAATTGTAAGGGAACATAGCATGAATAATGAGGAAGAGGCAATTTTTTCTTTGTTTAGTATATTTAATATTAAGTTCCTGTTTACAGTATACTTAATGAAGAGATAACTGACTTGATGGGCTGTAGCATAAAATGTGGAAAGTAAATGAAATGCTCCCATTCTAGACTATTATGCCTTCTCCACAACATGCTGTATTTTTAGATGAAGGGAGAATTCAGACGTGCAATTTCCCACCTGCAATCTAAAGTCATATAATCCTCCCATGTGCTTTCCTCTGAATTTGTGGATGGAGTCTTAGAACCATCATACCTTATCATTTAATAAAACACTAATATCATGCTAAGCTTACACTTTTTCACTTTTTGTTATTCATTTGACCTCCAAATAATTTGTTCCTTGTATGCAATTCTTTGTATCTTTGAATAGAAAACACTTTCTCAGTTTAATTGTAACATTCAATTTGTGCAATGAACTGAATCTGATGAGTGATTCATACTTCTATAATATGTGTATATATTTGATAGTAGTTTAATTATCAGGAATTATATAAAGTTTATTTGATAACACAAAAGTCTCTCATTCCCCAGTGTTAAACAGAGTTATGTGGAGTTTGGTATTGTTCGTAATCCAGAAATAACTGAAATAGACATTACATCAGTTTTTAAATTTCTTTCAATGTCAAACTTGGTGGTCTCAATTGCCTATTACAGGTTTTTTGAAACAACACCCCTGGGAAGTATCTTGAACAGATTTTCAGCTGATTGTAACACTATTGACCAGGTAGGCACACTAAAAAAAATAGTCACTAAAAGTAAATTCTGATTTCTTCTAGTCACATTCAGTACAAAATATAATCTAAATGCAAACTATATTTGGACTATAGTTGAACAATATGAATAATGTTGCTATGGAATGATATTGAAGTATTTTATACATTGTAGCAAAGCTGTCAGAACATTTTATATAACTAATATAAATTTCCATGAGGCAATAAAAAAGGAGAACATCTCATTACAAGATAATGTAATTTGATACTAAAAATAAATAAAGAGCCTATCATACCTTCAGGGTCTGAAGAGATACATCAAAGTACCTTGGCTAAAACTGTGGCTGTCTTTCTTTTTTTCTTTTTTTTTTGCATCAGCCCATTTCCGTTAGCTTGACAATGACTGGCTTCAGAGGGAACACAAAACCATGGTTTGTGCTAAACTAAGAACCCACACTGTAGCATGAGCTTCCAGGTGTCCAGCAGATAAGCCCTGCTTTTGTTTCCCATCTGCTCAGGACTCCGCTTCAAAAATCACTCCTGCATTCATGGTGAAGCAGCCACAATGGCCCTAACTGTGGCCTGTCAGTTGTCTGTTATTTCAGATATAATAATATGCGAATTCCAGTTTCTTCTAATTTCAAACCGCATTTCCAGACCCTGGTTTGTTCCCCCACAAAAAAACCCAAACCATGGTTATCTGGCAGGTTTGAGCTGGAGAAATCATGGTTTCTCATTACATCTGAATCCAGGCAATATGTTGCTTACTTGCTTTATACTGAACTGTGCCTCGATCTTCTGCAGGACTTGCTTTCCCATGTGCATGACTCTATTCACCACACTAAGTACCATTGCCCTCATGCAAATTTGACTCAGAAACTGCAACATGTATGTGATCATATTTCACTGTAGGAATAACTTCCCAATATTTCTCTTAAGCAGTTTATCACAAATTCAGAAGTAACAGGCTTCAGTGGCAGCCCTAACTTTGTTCCACCCAGGAATACTGAATGTAGACACAGCAATAGTTAATGGTTTATTCATATTAAAATAAGAATGACATTTAATTTTTGAATTTCCTAATAGGCTTTCAGGAGATTCCCAATTGGCAGCCCAGTCCTGTGCTATTAATTGTGCTATTAGTTGTTTAAAAATTCATGCAGACTAGTTTCTGCCTGAGCAATGAAGCTATACAAATTCTCACCAAAATCCTACAGTCTTTTTACTGAATATTATAATTATTATAATTATTAAATATTTATTGAATTTTTAAAAATCAAATATGAAACACAAATCTAAAATTAATTATTCAGCACCATACATGGCCTTGTTTTGAAAGAGGGAAGAAAGAGCAAAAGGAACTGTTGATTTCATGGTAGCATTGATTTATTTTCATTGCACTTAATATTTATTGATTTATTCTCTGTGTTTATTTGCTTAGCACATTCCCGCCACCCTGGAGTGCTTGAGCCGTTCTACCCTGCTCTGTTTATCTGCTCTTGCTGTGATTTCGTATGTTACACCTGTGTTTCTCATAGCTCTAGTTCCTCTTGCTGTCATATGCTATTTCATCCAGAAATACTTTAGAGTAGCATCAAGGTAAGCATTTCACAAGTATGTCACAGTGTATGAAAAATGGCTTGTTTATATGTAGGTATATGAGTTTGTTTGTATTTATGTATGTATGAGTCTATGTAGAAGTACAAATGGAAAAGATGGCACATCTAGCCCATGTCTGAATTAATGATTATCATCTTGCTTTTCCTGGTAGCTCCTGCCTTATTTTTACTCTTTAGAACAGGTACCGTTTTAGGCTTAGACTGCCAGTTTGTTTCCTGGTTAGACTTCTGCATTTTCACAGTTGCATTAACAATAAAATATCCAGTAAATAAAGCTTAATTTCTTATCGGGGGGAAACTGACTGCTTTTTAAAAATAAAACATTGTTTTCAGGGATCTGCAGCAATTGGATGACAGTACCCAGCTCCCATTACTTTCTCATTTTTCAGAGACTGTGGAAGGTCTAACAACTATACGAGCATTCAGGTATTTGTTTTGTTTTTAAGTTGTAAGGGTTTTCCAAAACTGCAAGGAATTTTGTAGTTATGTACTGAATAAACCACCTCAATCTATTTATGTATGAAGAATTTGGTAACTATAGATAACCACAACAAGCCCCATAAGACTCTAAATAATAGTGTTACTATTTATATTATTATAGTGCTTAAAAGGTACATTATAGAAATGGGTAATATATTTACATGCCCGAGTGTAGTCTTCCTCTAGTACCTTTAAGGGCACCTTCAACATGGGTGGGCATATATTCATCCATCACACATCTAAACCCGAACTTCACATATGCCCATGACGTCATTCCACACTATTCTCCTGGTGCAGCGACTATGGTGCAATGGTGGAGCACCTGCTTTGTACGTAATAGGTCACAGCTGCAGCACTGGTATCAGTGCTTTGCCCTGTCGTACGTTCAGCAGTCTTGTTCCCATATCGTGGCACAAAAAGAATTGATGGAGAATATGAGCAGGGGGAGCTGTGTGACACATGGCTCTAGTTTGGAATAAGGGTTGGGGAAGTTGTGTGTACTCTTCCCTAAGCAACTCCTGCTACCTCTGTCCTTTTCAGTGCCAAAACTAAACGGCACAAACTGTGTCAGTGAATTGCACAAACACCGTTCATTACAGCATTTTTTTGGAAATTATAAAGTTTAGGTCTGGGGTAGAAACCCTCAGACAAGCCTCTCTGTTTAGCCCTTGGGACACTTCCCAGGCAACACTCCTCACCACCCTGCTCTATTTTTGCTTGAATGTGTCCTTGAAGTATGACAGTGCCTCTTGCATGCCTGGATAGAGACTGGAGAGAGGTTTCTGTGGGCAGGCAGAAACCACTGACTTTCGCATGGCTCCAATGCAGCCTACTCTCCTATGGGTCACATCCAATGCTCTGCGTACAGATGGTTCCACTGTAGATTGTTCTGCCCATTGTCTGCCCATGGCTGGCATGTGACCTCCATAGGTTGACCATGATAGCATGTCACCTTCAGGCTGAGAAAGGTTCCCCATCCTGACTTAGGAAAAGCAGTCCCAATTAGCACGTCAAGATCACTGGTTGTGGGATGTGTTTCCTCTTCTCCCATCTACAAGCCTTGGTGCCCCAATGCCCCAAGTAGGCATAAAATGGGAAAGAGCCAAATTAGACATGCAGCAGTACGTTTCCATTTGTTTCCATTTGCACAAGGACACCATCTTACAGCATTTGTGTTGACTTGCACCGTGCCATCAAAGCCTGCTAGCTATTTTAAGTTGTATAGAGAGGCTGGGTAGACCATAAGCAGCAAAATTAGTTCTATTTATATTTTAATTACTATGATTATCATATATTAGTTAGGCTTCTAGAATCAGCTCCTGCTAATTGGCATTCTATACCACTGGGAAAATTAAGTCAACCATGTTCCATTGTGTATTTAACTCATGACTATATATATATATATATATTCCAACCTTCTCCAGTTGAGAAGATAAAAATGTCCTTGTAACCATTAGCACAGGACTCCACAGAGCTTTGCATGAACAAAAACTTCCTTTAATATTGTCTATAGAAGGCAAGCTGACACCTTGAAATTGCTGCCTGGCAGCACAAGCTCAGAATTTAGGCAGCCAAATTGAATTCAAAATAATTGATATACCTCTGACCCAGACAGAAGCGAGCATTTACCAGCTCCTGTGTTTTATTTATTGTCAAGCTATTTCATGTGCTATATTTAGGCACTTCGTTTCAGCTGCCTTACATGCAGCAGAAGTGACATTTGGATTCTAATCTCTCAGCAAAGTATTCAGATCTTGAGTTTCTAAAATTAGCTCTGAAAGAGAACTAAATTAAAGAGCTAGATAGCAAATCCTTGTTCTTCTTGACCCTCATGGCAGGTATTTTCAATTTGATCAAAATAGGCAAGGGGAAAAATGATTATATAATGGCAAATAAATCTTCATAAACTATATATTTATAATACACTATGTATATATACTATTGCTCCTCAGTGAATGACCCTTCTACTTTATTTTATCTAAATTATTCACCATATGTAAATATAGCACCTATTTGCTTATATCTGTGTAATAGTTCAGTAGCAGAGAATTGGAATTTAAATTAATGAACTCACTGTCACAAATGTAATTTTTTGAACTACTGACAATATTTTGAAAACTTTCAACACACAGTCTTAAAACTTAGTTGTTCTTTGAATTCTAATCCTCCTCCTAATTGCTGACATGACTATAAATGAAAAGGCTGTTGTTACTTATATTTATTCATATAAAATCCACTGCTAGTTCCACAATTCCTTTCAAAAGAATCCCTAATTTTGCATAAGCAAGCCATAAAATATACCTTGCTATTATGAATGGATGTTCGCACTAACATCTGGGTTTCTCTCATTTCTCTTTTATAAAGGTATGAATCCCGATTTAAACAGAAGCTTCTTGAATATACGGATTCCAACAACATCGCTTCCCTTTTCCTTACAGCTGCCAATCGTTGGCTGGAAGTTCGGATGGCAAGTACATCGTCTGTCATTAAGTTTATATCAATGGCAGTAGATGGTTTGCTTTATCATGGGAATTGCTTAGGATTGCCAGTTTTTTCCTGGTAAAGGCTCCTGTGTCTTTAACAGTTGCATAACAACCAAATTCTCAGTTGCTAAAGCTCAATAGGTAAAGCTTTATTATTATCCTGCTTGCCAAAGAAGTCTTAACTTCTGCTTGTTGCACATCAGTTAAATGGATCAAGACCATTATAAGAAGAAAAACTGACAATCCAAATTTGGCTTTAGTTAATACCATTGCAAATGGTCTCTGTAATGCAGAGCTGGGAGTCTTTTTCAACCCAATGGCCACCATCTCTCATGGGTATCTTTCCAGGTACTGCATGCCAGCAGTGGGAAGCACCATATCCAAAAGGGGATGAGGCCACAGTCAAAAGTGGGTGGGATCAAAGTGCAAACCCCCCCCCACACACTCATCCGCATACCATTCACACAAATCCATCCTCACCCCATCAGTATGGACACTCCATTCGTGCAAACGTGTCCAATTACTCTACAGGGTCGAAGTATTATACAGTACTCACCTCAAGATTATCCTCTATAATTGTCTCAATACTTGGCCTGGTCAAAAGATCCTTTGCTGACTGCCAAATTTTAGAACCTGACCAGCCTCAGTAAATCCAAAATTACTGATTCTGAAGTTTCAGAAATAGTTAAAATATTGCTATCCCCTTGTGTGCTATGATGATTTTTATTACTTTTTTTTAAGGAGTATATTGGGGCATGTGTAGTGCTCATTGCAGCTGTTGCTTCAATTACGAAATCTCTCTACGATAACCTCTCTTCGGGTCTTGTAGGCTTGGGATTAACCTATGCTCTGATGGTAAGTAAGTTAAAGAGGAGAGGCTCCAGTCAGGTGTTAAAGTTGACATTTAGTCTGCATTGGTTTCTGAAAATATGCAGCATAATACAGGCCTAAGCATTTAGGTGTCTCAGGCTTAGCAAACTGGCAGCTGGTGGCCAAACACTGCAATCATAAAAATTAGCTGGGGTAAATTTAAAGTGTATAATATCCCAATAGTTTTATTCCCACTAATAGTTTTATTCATAATAACTGACAGACGTTTGAGTGGCCTAGAAGGGGGGTTTTCAAATGGTCGTCCACTAATAGCCTGTGAGCTTCATTCAGGTAGTGTGTGGCATGGCTGTAAAAATTAAAATATAAAATTAAAATTAAAAACCATACAGAATCTTTCACAGCACATTACAATTGCTACAACAGGCAGGAAAAAAATATAAAGTGGTCTGTCAAGACCTTCTGCAATTTTGAAGTGGATCGTGGAAGGGTGGAATTTGGGAACTACTGATCTACAAGACTGGCATAGTAGTCAAATATTTAGACTTCTGGACAAATGGAAGCTGTCATTTTCTTTCACGGGAGCAGACAGTGACAACTTTGAATAATTTGAAATGTTGGTTATGAGATCCTTCCTACATTCTATACCAGTTCCAGACACATATCGTAAATATTTATTCTAGGTCTCTAACTATCTAAACTGGATGGTTCGCAACCTGGCTGATATGGAACTCCAGCTTGGAGCTGTGAAAAGATTCAACGGCCTCATAAAAACTGAGGCTGAAAGTGATGAAGGGCTGTTGTGTGAGTATGGTGCTGTATAAGTTGTAGAAAGGGCTTGGTAATTGTTTAATTATTCCCACTTAAGTCTCATTAATAGCCATGAACCTTTAGAGAACTATTTTTAAAGAAGCATGAGCTTTTAGCTAACCAGTTTTCCACATATTATTTTTGTTTTGATTGCAGCCCCAGCACAAATTCCTCAGAACTGGCCTGACCATGGTGAGATTCAGATACAGAATCTATGTGTACGCTATGACAGTACTCTGAAGCCTGTGCTAAAGCATGTCAGTGCCCACATCTCTCCTGGGCAAAAGGTAATACAAATGATCACTCAGAGTAATGACTTTAGCTGTCAAAAACCCATGAAAACTATATTGTTGAGAGCAGAACCATTTCTTATTTATTCCAGAATACCGTCCCTATTTTAAACAAGTTGAAACAATGTACAGTGGTACCTCGGGTTACATATGCTTCAGGTTACATATGCTTCAGGTTACAGACTCCGCTAACCCAGAAATAGTACCTCAGGTTAAGAACTTTGCTTCAGGATAACAGAAATTGTGCTCCAGCAACGTGGCAGCAGCAGGAGGCTCCATTAGCTAAAGTGGTGCTTCAGGTTAAGAACAGTTTCAGGTTAAAAATGGACCACTGAGACGAATTATGTGCTTAACCCGAGGTACCACTGTAATCTCTCCCCCCCCCCCAAAAAACCCATTGTTTTGATGTTCATATAAATGTTTCCTATATTTACACTTTGGCAGCTGGATCCTAAGTGTGTTTAACTGAAGTAAATCTCACTAAGATGAGTAAAGTATGCTCTCAGGTAACCTTGCATAGGATTGCAGTTGTAAAGTCATGCGTACATCTTCCAAGCCAACAGTATTATACAAGGAGATCTGATACCCAACAGAAATACACACAGTTTTATAAAAAGGGTTTATAAATCAAATCTCTGAGTCAAATTTGTAACCTTCCCACCCCTGCACCCTGCCGTCATCGTGGGCATAAGAAATTGAAACTTTAAAAATGGGAGGCTTGAAATAGCTTCAGTAGCCCTGTTTTCAAAGTTTTTAGATCTATCCTTTTTTCTAAAGTCATTAGGTGGATGCATACTGCAAAGCAAGATCCCTCTCACACACAGACACACTGAATTGGATGCAAACTGGAGGTGTAAGGTGATGATTTTGGCCAATTCCTCTTGCAGCCTCTACTGCTGCCTCCCACTGTTCTGGAGTCTACCCCAACCCTATGGAACAGTTTTCAGGGGGCTGGAGGGAAAAGGAAGAATCAGTGAAAATTGCTACTCTGCCCATTTATGTCAAGCATGAGCAGAATTCCACTGAACACAACTCTGGATCCAACTCAGCTTATGGAGCAGTAAGCACTGCTAGTAATGTAACTGTACCCCAAGCTGATCATAAATTATCTGTCTTCTCAAAAAACAAAAACAAAAAAACCCTTCTAGTCTGCCATTCGCACGTTAGCATTACTTACTAGTGCTTGGGGCAATCACTCTGTAGCTGTGTTTCCCTTTCTACTGAATTAATATTTTCTTTGCTATTCCCATTATAAAACTGGTTTATTTATGATTTGCAGATTGGCATATGTGGCCGAACAGGCAGTGGGAAATCATCCTTTTCTCTTGCCTTTTTCAGGATGGTTGACACCTTTGAAGGTAAAGCTACATTTGTACACATCAGGATGAGTTACTGTTAGTTTCATTTGTATCTGTGATCCTCCTGGCTCCATTTCAAAAGAGGAGAGCACATCTCCTTTTCCAGTTCCTGCCACACCCATTTCCCAAGCTGACATAAAATACTATTTGACTTGGCTCTTTGCTATCTCCGACACAATACAGCAGAGCAAGGTGGTGATTCCCCCCCCTTTTTTTTTACACAGACTTACTGGTAAAAAGTTTGCTTTCTGCATGGTAACTTACATTTCAGCATGCTTGTACTGTTAAATATAGCTGTTTTTACTGATGTCAGTGGTAAAAAAAAATCAATTTTCTGCAGGTGATTGTAATATTTGAAAATATTGCAGATTATTATCTGTGTATGTAAAATGACCTCCGTGTGAGTTGAGCTCCATCTAGTGGTTGAAAGCAAAAGCCCTGCTCCAGCTAGAACTTTCAAAGTCTCTTCTTGTTTGGAACTTGAGGGTTCCAAAGAAGGGAGCAATGATTTTGCCTTCAGCCACTAGGTAGAGCTCAACTCCCATACTCTGAGGTCAAATTTTTACATGTACGGAAAGCCCTTTTGCAGGTAACAAACCAAATGGCCTTATTCATTATGAGAATCCAAGGTTTTTCTGGCTAAGTGACATACTTAAGAATATAAGAACATGAGAATAGCCTGCTGGATTAGGCCAATGGCCCATCAAGTCCAGCATTCTGTTCTCATAGTGGCCAACTGGATGACAGTGGAAAACACAATAGCACTTTCCTAGCCTGTGGTTTCCATACTGCCTCCGACCATAGAGACAGAGCACTGACATCATGACTGGTAGCCACTGGTAGACCTCTCCTCTATGGTTTTTTTGTCCATCAACTTATATGGCTTTAGAAGAGGAGTAAAGCCATCTAATTTGGTGGCCTCCCGTAAGAGCAATTCCATAGGTTAACTGCAGCTTGCATCCAGATACATAACAGCCACTTATTTCATTTAGATGTAGGCATTATAACCTGGGTGCCTAAATTTCAAATCCTATATATCCATTAACCTACAGTGAAGTAAAGAGGGTTTAAGATGCTATACCTATAGTGGCATCCTGAGTGAGATGAATGAGGTATATTGCTTTCTGGCCGACTGCTTGAGATACAGCTAGAAAAATTAGCCATGTGATGAAGCATATGAACACCATTCATTTTTTACAAACAACCCACAGGAAGGATCATTATAGATGGCATAGACATTGCCAAGCTTCCCTTACAAACACTGAGATCCAGGTTGTCAATCATTCTCCAAGACCCCATTTTGTTCAGCGGAACAATACGGTAAGTGTTATAATCATCATGTAAGTAATTAGGCACGTTCACGACTATGGCCTGCACTATCTGTCACTGTTTGCAATTTGCATGAATTGCTGTTGCAAAAATCACTGCTGGCTGCTGCTGGGACTTGCTGTTCCATCTCTCAAAAGGCAAAGCGGAATGTCTTCTATAAGAAAAGGAGCCAGAATAATAATGGTTCAATGCATTATTGTTTTGGGTCCTCCCTGGGTCCAGAAATCACAATTCACTGGAAAGGAATTACAGAAAAGACAATTGCGATATTTCTAGATGGATCCCTCCATCCCATTCTTTCAGTATGTTATGGTATACTGCTGGATTTTAACATGAAAATATGTGGCTAATTACTTGCTGTGTTTACCTGAACACAGCACAAATGATTTATAACACATGATGGTCTATTTAACCTTTCCCAATGATTTTTGTTACTTGGGTTACTGCAAGGCATGTACAATATGTATGTTGTTTAGGCGTGTCCGACACTTTGTGACCCCATAAACCAGAGCACGCCAGGCACTCCTGTCTACCACTGCCTCCTGCAGCTTGGTCAAACTCATGATGGTAGCTTCGAGAACCCTGTCCAACCATCTCGTCCTCTGTCATCTCCTTCTCCTTGTGCCCTCAATCTTTCCCAACATCGGGGTCTTTTCCAGGGAGTCTTCTCTTCTCGTGAGGTGGCCAAAGTACTGGAGCCTTAGCTTCAGGATCTGTCCTTCCAGTGAGCACGCAGGACTGATTTCCTTAAGAATGGATAGGTTTGATCTTCTTGCAGTCCATGGGACATAGTCATAGTAAAAAACAAAACAAAAAAACCCACCCATGGTTCTCTTGCCAGACTGGCAATAATTTGTGCCCTGTTCTTTAAAGTGCATAAGATACCAAGGCAATCATTACATGTGGCTGCTTACCTCAGGTGTCAAAAAAGCTAAATGGCTTGATGCTATTTAGTTGCTTTTCTTTTTTCACAGATTTAACCTGGATCCAGAAAAGAAATGCACAGACAGCATGCTGTGGGAAGCTTTGGAAATAGCACAACTGAAGCATGTGGTGAAAGCTTTACCTGGTGGGCTAGGTAATAACTCCTTTACCTCTGAGGAAATCCAGCATTAAAAATATTGCTCATTGAAGTTAAGCTGCATAAAGGTAAAGGTAAAGGGGACCCCTCACCATTAGGCCCAGTCGTGACTGAGTCTGGGGTTGCAGCGCTCATCTCGCTTTATTGGCCGAGGGAGCCAGTGTACAGCTTCCGGGTCATGTGGCCAGCATGACTAAGACACTTCTGGTGAACCAGAACAGCACACAGAAACGGCGTTTACCTTCCCGCTGGAGCGGTACCTATTTATCTACTTGCACTTTGACGTGCTTTCGAACTGCTAGGTTGGCAGGAGCAGGGAACGAGCAACGGGAGCTCACCCCGTCGTGGGGATTCGAACCGCCAACCTTCTGATTGGCAAGTCCTAGGCTCTGTGGTTTAACCCACAGTGCCACCCGAGTCCCAGGCGTCCCAGCTGCATAGTATACCTTTATTGGAAGTGAAAATGTAGAAAATACATTATACGTGATGCATTTATTTTTTCTGTCCTGCTTTGATCTTGGTCAAACTGGTTTTCAACATTTCTTCTGCACTTCAAGAAGATTCCAGGAAAGACTTAAAATGAACTGATTCACATGTAACATTAAATCCATGGTCTAGTGCAGGGTTTGGAACTGGAACCACCCAGTGGGCCATATTGTTATCTCTCTCACTCCCCATGGGCCAGATTTAGCATGTGGATGGGGCTGCCCTGACAGTCACTTGGCATCACAATGATGTCAGGCGACCCTGTTTTGTATTAAACTGTGTGAACAAATGCACAGGCCACAAAGCACTCTGCAAGACCCAAGTGCTGGCAATCAGCCGGGTGAGGGCAGGTGGGCATGGCTTGACCATAGTGGCCTCACAGACTAAATGGGGAGACCTGGTCAGAAGTAACACACAAGCCTGAATGAAGGAGGCACTCAGAGATGGCTTGTCTCCACCCACCGCCACAACAGGTAGGCTCACATGATGCGGCTGTAAAGACTTAGATAGGCAGAGGAGACTCCACCCTAGTTCCTTCTCTCTCGGCATTTGGCTTCTTTCCCACTCTTCACTGTTTTTGAAGCACTACTTTGTTTTTCCTCTTACCATTTCTTCCTCTCAAGTTCTTCCCTGCCATTTCCTCTGCCTGAGCATGGGGCTCATAGAGAAAGGCCATCTGTCTAAAGAGAAAACAGTACACAAAGAGAAGTCATAAGACTGGTGGGGTGCAGGTCCAAAGGTGCTGCTCCCCCGCTACCTCAACAATTACTGTTGGGTCTTAAGGCATGTTGTCACAGGGACCCATATATTTTCACAGATTTCCTCTAAATATTAATTTTATTCCAATCAGATGCCATTGTCACAGAAGGTGGAGAAAACTTCAGCCTGGGGCAAAGGCAACTGTTCTGCTTGGCTAGGGCCTTTGTACGGAAGACAAGTATCTTCATTATGGATGAAGCCACAGCATCAATTGACATGGCAACTGTAAGTTTACAAATGACATGTCCCTGAAAAGGAAGCAAAATTGTTAATTTCTTTGTTTTTTTAATTAGGTAGTTTGCAAACAATGTTTCTCTTTATGCATGTGTCTAAATTAACAAAAATATTTGTTAATCTGCTTATGTAGGAAAATATTCTTCAGAAGGTTGTAATGACTGCATTTGCTGATCGAACTGTGGTGACAATTGCAGTAAGTATTGTATTTTGCTGCTGAGATGCTTTTTTTGAAAGTGTTATACAATTTTTAATACACCTGTAACATTATCATCAGCTTGGTCTGTTTGCTCTTGCTTCTAAAATGAGAAAATTCCTTTAATTTTCAATCAATTATATTTCACACATCTGAATCAAGATAATTCTTCCTCCCATAACAAAATAAAATGTTGCCAATAAAATATTATTATTTTTAACATTTCAGGGTGTTTATAGCCATAAGATGTTTTTGTTTTAATTCAGGGAAACTCTTTGCAACAAACCAAAATGAAAATAGTCAGCTGTTGTCCTGGGGACTGCCCAGAAGAGATTCTTGCCTTGGGATTTCTACAAAGCTCTTTCCCAGCAGCAGTTCCCAGATGTCTTGCTTGTGGTTTTTGTGTTTCTCAGCTAGCATGAACTGGGAGCACCATCTGGGAAAACTACATAGAACCCACATGTAGCCTTTTTTATACTGATCATGACCTGCTATTACCTATTAACTATTTCAGCAGGTGGCATTCTGAAATTGTAGGCTTGAAGACCAGTATTTCTGTGGATAAGAGCTAAAAAAAATTTTTTTTTAACAAAATCACTTTCTGCCACGGCTCGGGGGAGGGGGGGTCACCATGCCAAGGTGTTTACAGTATGCTCAACAACTTTTAACATACAGAATGGGGACAGAGGATGTTGAGCATAAAGAGGGCTAAAAATGAAGGATTCTTTTAATTTATTCCCTCACGTTGTGACTATGAAACAGTTAAAATACAATAAAGAAGGGAGAGATGCTTCAAACCGAGTTAAGAAGTAGATTTTAAAAGAGAGAGATCAAGTCACATTTCACCTAAAGCTTAAAAGAGAGGGAGCCAACTGAATCTAGCAAGAGAGTTCCACAACAGAACTTTGTTGCTTCTAGAGTAACTGTGCCTTTGTGGGTGGCAAGATTGGTTCATATGACAGGAAGCAGTCCTATAGACATTCTGGCTCCCTATTAGGGCTTTTCAGGTAAAAACCAGCACAAATTATGCCTGAAAACAAATGGAGAGCCAGTCCAAAAAGAAGCTTTGTGGCTGCCTTGATCAATGAAGTGCTATTTACATTCCAATGAGCGAAGAAGTTTTTGGCAGAACTGAATCATTTTTTTCCTCATACTGTACTTGTATTTTCTAATAATCTAAAAGTATATCTATCACAGATGGTTACATATATAATTATAATTCTCATCCTATCTATTTCATTATTATTTTTTGTAGCACCGGGTGCACACCATTCTTAATGCAGATATGGTTATTGTAATGAAGAGAGGAGTTATTCTGGAATATGACAAACCAGAGGTTCTTCTGGAACAAGAAGACAGTGTGTTTGCTTCTTTTGTCCAAGCGGACAAGTAAATATAAATAAATTAAATATTTGCAAGTGCAATTTTATTATCCATTTTATAATTCAGTAAATTACCTGTAAATAAAAAACAATTTAATAATATAGGGCTGTCTCTTCATTGGGGGGGGGGGGACCAAAAATGGTTTACCTCTTATGTATGAATACATTGTCCTGCTCTATGAATTTCTTCAAGCAGTCGATTTTTAATAATTATTGCTTGTTTTTGTTTATTTAACCTGATTTATACCAAAGCTGTGTCACAGTGGATCAAACTATTACAAGAACCACTAAGGTATAAAATTAAGTTTAAACAATGAGGCTTTTAAATAAAGGAACACACCCACCCCTTATCTGAACGTTATCATTTTCGATAATACCATATCCAACCATCATTTTCTTATCCCTAAACTGTATCAACAACATGTCCTTATGTGACCCTGTCATACAGATATGCAACACAGGTTAAGTGGACAATGGAAAACAGTATAAAAATTAAAACAGCCTCACAATCAAAGGAGACAGCTCCTAGGAACCTTGTCTTGTACACTCGTATGATTTATGCACCTGTTTCATTGACCACATGCAGACCAGGAGTCGGGATGGCATGGGTGAGCATGTTTTCCAACTACATGTTCAATGTCACACTGAAAAGTGTTTCAATTAATCCATCAATCAATGGGTGTAGTACTGTTCAGGGGTGGAGGGGAAGTATTAACAATTTCCCAGGTACAAAATATATTATAACCAGTGCTGGGGAACTGAACTATCTCTGTAACATAAATAGAACCTTGAGGAAAATCATGTGGGACACTACACAACAAATTAGTATTTCATACACAGGCACTGAAAATCAACTGTGTAGAGAGGCTGAAAGAAGCAATAAAAGTAACATAAATGGCACCCTCTCTGAGCAAGAACCACAGGACACTGGGATGATAGCTTCCCTTGCAGTGTGTGCCCATCTGCTCCAATATCTGAATCAACCATGCTGATCCTCCGCAAAGCTAAGATTTATGCTCTTGTGCTGATCAAAGCAAAAAAACAAAACCCTGTTTGAAACTGACACAATGAAGCATTACAAAGCAAATTCTAAGGAAGAGTTACCTTCATCCTAACCTCACCCTCCAATTAGTTCATACTGAACAACCTATGTAATATTTTGAAAATACTGCCCCAGAAGATTATGACCACAATTAATTTCATCAAGATCTAAGCACTTATATAATCTAAAATAAGTTAATGATGTGTTAATGACTAAAAAAACACAATTGAGTAGCATTCAACATTTATGGCTCACAGTAAACCCAATGAAATTACTGGACCTGATTAACACTTAGCTGAAGGCAAAACCCAATATGTATATCCTGCTAGATTATATATATTGCAGACTATTAATATTGTGCAAGAACCAACAAACTTCTAAAAGGCCAAACAACCTCCAATAATATAAATTCTTCTAGGAGATACAGCAATGAAAGTCTGTTGCTTCAGTGCTAAATCACAGTTTACTATATTCTAATATTTAAAAAAAATGTAAGCTGTTGAAAGTAGGTCTGATGCACTCTCAAAAATAAATATTCTATAGTAAAATAAGGCCGAGTTACTTATGTACCTGTACAGGTGGTGATGTTAAGTCTAATAAATTCTAAATTACCACAGGTAACAGAGCACTGCACAAATTTATAACAGAAGATTTATGCATAAAGACAGCCCCATATGCAATTAAATACTATTTTCTATCTCCCTTTGGGGGGGGTGCTTCTTAATGCCCTGCAAAGTACTTCAATGGATATGTCCATAGGCGCCGACTCCATGGGGCCTGAGGGGGCCCGAGCCCCCTCAAAAATTCGTTTGGGGGGGCTCTGCCCCCCAATAATTTAAGAACATTATTAGTTATATTATGCTTTGTAAAATCACAAAATTATGTTGGTATTTTTTATTTTCCTTGTTTGACGATAGTTACCTTTTAAAATACATTCAGTAATGAGTTAAAACAAAGCCACTCCCGATCTAGAGAGGGGGTGGGGTTGCGGGCTCTCGACCCATCAACAATCTCACGGGGCTGGTGTCAGCCCCGCGAGAAGCGGGGATTCCCCCTAGCTCATTAATATTCACCGTCCACGGCGGCAGCCAATCGGCTGCCGCAAAGGGCGGGCCCTCACAGGTTCACTTAAGGTCAGGGCAGCCCGGGGCTCGCCCCTTTCGTTCCCCCAGCTGCAGCGGTTTGGAGGTCTTGGGCCCCCCCCCTATATTTTTTATAAGTCGGTATGGGCCCCCGCCCCCTCAATATTTTTTATAAGTCGGCGCCCCTGGATATGTCTAATGTTAACTGTTTTTACCTTACTTGGAGTATATCTGTGTGCTTGGTATATAATCTTAAAATATCCCTTCAGTGAAAGATGAAAAGAAGTGCCTGAACACTTAAACATCTCAGCAGTCCCAAGGACACTAAAAATAATCAAGTAGCCAGAGAAAGCTCTTGAACTTTACCCAGATCTTCTGTTCAGGAAACGGTTGTGGAGAGCTTGGGCAAACCAATTACCAGTTATAATGGGAACTGTAACATTTGTTAAACAAGGAAACTAGCATTTGCACATCAAGTGACTGGTGCATAAAGGCAGGCATGTGCACGCACACGCACGCGCGCGCGCACACACACACACCCTCCTCTAATGTTCATTTTAATGAAGTTCATTCCCTCTGCTTCTGAGACCAAATGGAATAAGAGAGCACCAACAAATGAGCAAATATGCCACAACCTCCCTTTCCACGTTAATCTGTGTGCATTCTTCCTCTGGGTGAAATACTAGAAAGGGGTAGGCACTCCTCCACTCTGTCTAGGTCATGGGTGAGGAGCCTCCAGCCCACAGCCCAAATTTGCCCCAACACCACATGCACCTGCCCCACACACCTGAAGTTATATGTGACATCAGTTGTGGGACAGGTGACATAGCTGAATTTGCTAGATGACTGAGTTCCCTATGAAGAACTCAACTGTGTGGTTGATCCCTGAAGAAAGCAGGGCTGAGGTGATCTCTGAAGTGATCAGCTGCACAGCTGAGTTGATGGCCTCACTCTTGCTGACCTTGTCTAATCCTCTTTTAAGACATCCAAGTTGGTGGCCGTCACTACACCTAGTGGAAGTGAAGCCTGTAATTTAACTATGTGCTGTGTGAAGAAAAACTTTTTATCTTGTCTCCTGGCTCTTCCAACATTCAGCTTCATTGGACTGCCCTGAGTACAGTGATACCTCAGGTTACAAACACTTCAGGTTACAGACTCCACTAACCCGGAAATAGTACCTCGGGTTGAGAACTTTGTCCCAGGATGAGAACAGAAATTGTGCAGCAGCAGCGTGACAGGAGGCCCCATTAGCGAAAGTGCACCTCAGGTTAAGAACAGTTTCAGGTTGAGAACAGACCTCCAGAACACATTAAGTTTATAACCAGAGGTACCACTGTATTAGGGAACAACTCTATCCACACCATATCTAATCTCATATACCACTTACTCACCATTTCTCAAAATAAAAAGCCCTAAATATTGTTACATTAGAGAAAAATTGCTCCAGACTTCCTCTCTATTCTGCACTGCAGTGAGTGGCTGGTATTGATAAATAAGAGGCAGCTTATCTGAGCAGGTGCACTCAGCAAGAGTTCTAGGGCTCTTTGCATATGAACACTTGATCCCTCCTCCCCGTCCATCCATCATGGCAGCTAGGAGGATGGGGATGTTTCACCTGGGAAGGACAAGGTTAAGGGGAGGAAGGCAGTGGTCTTCAAAGATTCACTGCTTCTGCACCAAGCAAGGGCCTGGTTTAGGGAAGCGTAGGGAAGCTTTTAATGTTTAATAGATTATCGTATTTTAATATTCTTTTGGAAGCCACCCAGAGTGGCTGGAGAAACCCAGCCAGATGGGCGGGGTATAAATAACTTATATGATGATGATGATGATGATGATGATTATTATTATTATTATTAAACATAAGACGCTGCCTTGTACCACGTCAAAGCCACGGCCTAACTATCTCAGTAATGTCTACACTGGTTGGCAGCAGCTCTTAAGGCTTACAGCCAAGACACTCCCCAGCCGCACCTGGAGACGCCAGGGACCGGACGTGGGACCTTTCTCTTGCAAAGCAGTTAGCTGCTGTGCCAGGGCCTTGCCTAGGTGAGCGCCCAGGTTCTGTGCAACCCCGTGACCCTATGATCCCTTTTGTGCGCCCTGCTCCTTCGGGCCTTCTTGTGACTGCGCCGCCCTCCCACCATAATGGGTCTCCCTTGCGCCACAGCGCCCCCTGGCGAGCGTTCCGGAGAGTCAGGTTCCCAAGCGCCTCTGAACGCGCCTCCTCCGCTGCCGCCGGCTTCTCCAAAGCCGGCAGCTCAAGGCAGGCAGGCGATCCCGGCTTGCGGCGGGCTGGTTGGCTGCGAGAGCGAGCGGCGGAAAGCCGCCGCCTTTGCAAAAGCCGGCGAGGGCTGTGATTGGCGTGCGCAGCTGGGGGAGCGCGTCGGGCTTGCAGAGGCGGGCGGGGAAGGGGAGTCGGCCAGGGCAGGCGGAGGGGCGGCGAAGGAGGCACAGCGGCAGCAGGAGCAGGAGCGATGACTCCCTCCGACAGCGTCCCTGCCGCCACAGCCCCGGGCCGGGGGCTGTAGGAGGAGAGCGCAGGCCAGCCATGCTGTCCAGGAAGGGCATCATCCCGGAGGAGTATGTGCTGACCCGGCTGGCCGAGGATGTCCCGGATCCGTCCCGCTACCGCGCCCGGGAGAGGAGGGCCCGCTTCGTGGGCAAGAACGGCGCGTGCAATGTGGCCCACAAGAACATCCGCGAGCAGGGCCGCTTCCTGCAGGACGTCTTCACCACGCTGGTGGACCTCAAGTGGCGCCACACGCTCCTCATCTTCACCATGTCCTTCCTGTGCAGCTGGCTGCTCTTCGCCATGGTCTGGTGGCTCATCGCCTTCGCGCACGGGGACCTCGACCAGAGCACCCGCCAGCTCCACCTGCAGCCGGGCGCCGCCGCCGACGGGGGGGCGGAGGACTTCGTGCCCTGCGTGACCGACATCCGCTCCTTCACGTCGGCGTTCCTCTTCTCCATCGAGGTGCAGGTGACCATCGGCTTCGGCGGGCGCATGATGACCGAGGAGTGCCCCGCCGCCATCCTCATCCTCATCGTGCAGAACATCGTGGGCCTGGTGATCAACGCCATCATGCTGGGCTGCATCTTCATGAAGACGGCCCAGGCGCACCGGCGCGCCGAGACGCTCATCTTCAGCAAGCACGCCGTGATCGCGCTCCGCCAGGGCAAGCTCTGCTTCATGCTGCGCGTGGGCGATCTGCGCAAGAGCATGATCATCAGCGCCACCATCCGCATGCAGGTGGTGCGGAAGACGGCCAGCCCCGAGGGGGAGGTGGTGCCCCTCCACCAGATCGACATCCAGATGGAGAACCCGGTAGGGGGCAACAGCATCTTCCTGGTCTCCCCGCTCATCATCTGCCACGTGATCGACAGGAACAGCCCTCTGTACGACGTGGCCCCCGACAACCTCCACCACCACGAGGACCTGGAAGTCATCGTCATCCTAGAAGGGGTGGTGGAAACCACGGGCATCACCACTCAAGCCAGGACGTCCTACTTGGCCGACGAGATCCTCTGGGGACAAAGGTTTGTGCCCATCGTGACCGAAGAGGATGGGCAGTACTCGGTAGACTACTCCAAGTTTGGCAACACTGTGAAGGTGCCCACCCCAAGCTGCACTGCCAGGCAACTGGAGGAAAACCAGAGCATCCTGGACAGCATCTCCTTGTCACCTAGGGGCACTATTAGGAAAAGGTCTGTCAGGTTAAAGCCCATGTTTTGCATATCCGATGAACCTTCCTGACACATCGATTCAGCTCCTGTATCAGACACAGCAAGCAAACAGGGGACCCCAATGTGTTATTCAGATTGTGGTTCCACAAGGTAGGTAAGATATCGTTTGGTGCAAGACAAATGTGTGATTCAGGACATCTAAGGAAAACTGAGCTTGAATCATCTCCCTTTGACTTTCTTATTTATTTGCACAAACACTTGGAGAGGATAAACAATCTGAACAGAAAGTCTCATTTTTTGAGAAATCATTTTCTATGTATTAAGTTGTATTATTTATCCATAGATTTGATATGTTTTTAACTCTTATTATATACAAGCATCTCAGTTCCAGTACAGTAGTAAGTTAAGTAGGCTTAATAATAAAGAAATAACTTATTAGTATTTATGATAAAGAGAGAGGCTGCATACACAAGGGTGCCTGTTTACACTGCAGTGCTTTATGTCTTAAATAATTATTTAATTTAATCCATAAATAATATTGCATGGTTTATTTTAATTGCACTGAACTAGGTGATGTATAATCTTCACTGGCACTCGTTAACTTTGTAATTAAATTCAACTGGAATTAAGTTAATGCCAAAAATATTAGACAATAATAAGATATAGTAGTTGCAGGTGGGGGTTGCAAACAGGAAAATGAAATGTCTTAAGTGTGTTTATTACTCTGTCACATCCAGCCTCCAAATCCTACATAACCTTATAAGCTTTTTATTAGTGCTGCCTGCTACTGAAATTGTAGGCGCATTCAGTTTTGACTCAGTTTAATTTGGACTAAGGAATTAGATCAAACTCAGCACCCAATATTGATCCTTCTGACGTGAATAAGTAGAATGTCATTTTAAAATAGTGGACATTTTGTACAAAAATACTTTCTAAGATGATTTCTAATGTAACAGACAAATAAATAACAATATGCAAGCAGTATATTTACACACTCTGTACCCTTTAAATTCAAACCATATTTGTCGATAAATGGCAACAGCAAGATAAAGCCATTTGCTGGCAACACAATTTGCTTGCCTGCCTGTGATAACAAATCCAAACCTTCATGTGACAGCATCATCTATAAACTTGCAGTAATGTTCTTTGTTTTAATAGAGTTAGACAATACAAAAGACAGCCTAGTAGAGAGAGTGTCATTCTACGGCTTTGGATACCCAGGAACAAATCTCCACTTACCCATAGGGTTCGCTGGATGACCTTGGGCCAGTCAATACTTTCAGCCTCACCTACCTCACAATGTTGCTGCAAGGAGAAAAGAAAAGAGAGAACCATTTGTACAGCGTTGAATTCATTGGAGGAGAGGCAGGATATAAAGAAAGTACATAAATTCTTATTGCCACTTATTTGGTACTGATTAATGGGGACAGCTCAGTGACTGCTAATAGAAAAATCACACTGAACCTAATTGTGGCATTTACCACACCAAAAATGATAATGGATCTCAACTGACAATCAGAGACTAAATCAGTAAATGCACTTAGATTTTAACTAATTTAATCCAAATAGATGCAATCAAATTAAATCAAAATTCTTCAAACTGATCTTATTTAAGTTACTCGACTGAGTGACTATATCGAGTTATGGATAATATATGTATTAATCAAAAAGGGGATATTACCTTATTTTACCAAATAAAACAGTGTGGGAAAAGGAACTGTAATTCCAAATGTAAAGTCTTAAATGCATGTTACATGAGCATGTATGTACCTTTTAATACATTTGCATGCTTTTAAGATATTTGCTACACAAGCAAGTGTGACATAGCTGTTCAGCCTCTGCACAATATCTAAACAGAAACAGTATGTGGCATGGAATAAAGCAGCAAAACAAAGTTAATGGTTTTATATTCTGGTAACAGAAAAATTAAAACTACACATATTTTTTTTAAAAAAACCAGTAGTTCTCAAATGCCTGTTATTATGATCACATTGTTTAATACAGTTGAGGATTGTTTTGATATCTCACCTTTATGGTTTGCTACATCTGTGTAATTTCTTCCAGCAATGTAAGTGCTCTTAATCTCCCATATGATCTTTACAGCCTGCCTCTACTTCTCCTTGTTTAATTGTAAAAATGCCATACAGATTTTGTTGATTTCAAATGAAATAAAATTGCTATCACTCCCTAAAGTGCCCTTATTCAGCATCAAAATGATGTTTGTAAGGTATACTGAAATGTAGCTTTAACATCTAGGCTGCAATTCATTAACCCAGAACACTTGGGTTTAAATTTATTTTAAACTGCTGATTGGGACAAAACAGGTTGTAATCTAACTGCACCTGTTTTGCCAATTTGTGGAATTGGTTTGCATGCTGAGACACTAGGGAGGTTGCCTTTAGTGGTACTCTAAAATGTAAGAGGTTGCTGTATTGTTGCTGAGTTAAACAGTGAGATTCTAAAACAGATGCTAAATCAAGCATGTGATATAATTCTCTCATAGGTCTGGATGAGGATGTGCATGAGCCTATTCATGCAACTTTTTGTATCTCCACTTGCTTGAGGAAATCTATATATTCATAGATTCCCTTTGTTCTGTGTATCATTAGCTGGGGAACACAGAAGCAGAAATTTAGAATAATTGCTCTCGGGGCCCAGTGCTACTGAGGCTGTCATTGCAAGAGACCTGGCTTTGTATATTTGCAGAATGACAGATGGCCAAAGAAATGGATAGTCAAAAATATTATGACAGACAGGAATGACATTTGGGTCATTGCTGAATTTAAAATTTCCATTCTCTTCCTGTCATATTTTAAAGAAAAATGCAAAACTATAATGACAAAATATGTTAATACACATCTTGCTTCCCTTTGTTAACAAATAAGTTGATAACTTTAGGCTGCTATCAGATATACACTTACCTCGGAGTAAGTCCCACTGAAATCAATGGGGCCTACCTCTGAGGAGATATGTGTAGGACTGCCCTGTTAATTAAACAGCAATAAATTTATTCCTTATGAATTCTGGTTATGTGTATTCCTTGGGTTCTTTATTTGAAGTCTTAATAACAATATATTAATCCTATTCCTCCCTATGCACACTTATTCAAGGTTGTTTCCTTTTCCCCCATAATATCAGAGGTATCATTGAGGAAAGCAAGTAGATAGTCAAACCATCTCTCCCCAAATGTTTCAGGTCATATGTTGTGATTTCTCAGGGGTGCCTTCTCTGCCTTGCCAACTCCCTAGTTCTGTACCAGGTGTGAGGAGCATTCAGTCTTCCAGATGTTGATGAACTACAACTCCTGCAATCCCTGCTTATTGGCCATGCTTGCTGAAGCTGATGGGAGTTGTAGTTCAGCAGTTCTGAAGGGCCCAAGGTTCCCCGGACCTGTTTTACATGCTCACAATATAGGTTGGGGCTATCATTCCTTCACCTCTACCACCTATACAAATCACTGAACATTCTTTCAGGGTTAGGAAGCAATTCCTAACTGATCTACAAGTGGATATTGCTACATGCCAAAATGTAAGCCCCACTCACTATGCCTAAGTAAGTAGCACAATTGTATTCAATGTGCAAATGCAAATTAAAGCCAAGGGAGAAGGCTGTGGTATTGGTATGCTGACTTTGGTCAGTGGAAAAGAAAACTTGGATAACAGGGTTGTTTCAGCTAGGTCATTCCATTAGGTGGAGTAGGATTAGTTGCCTTAGATTTGGGATGTCATAAATGGGAAGCAAACAAAGTTATTTATTACTGTTGCCTCGGATACTGTGCACCTTGATGGGAGGAGAGTGCCATTCGCTGCTCTCCTTCAGGCAGCAAAATGATTCTAGCCAGACCTAGAATGAGAGCAGTTGTTTTGGCGTGCGAGATGATTGTGGACACTGAGCACCTGTGAAGGATACTTATAGAGAGAGGCATTAGTGCTGGTGAATAGATTTTGTCACACTATATAAGGACTGGTGATGAAGGATATTTTCAAAAGCTGCTCACAGGGACTTCTCCCTTCAAAACTAATGATTTTGAGAGAAGAATAAATACAGCCCATGGGTATCTTCTGGGTGAAGGGTTTGGCCTTCATAGCCATTTACACAGAAAAATATTAAAAGGAAGGAGCCAAGTTTTTCCCCATATCCCTTGTCCCAACATTTCCCAAGCCTGACTCCTCCCTTCTCCTTCAGATAATTCTGGGCACCAGCTCTTGTCCTCCTTAGTTCAGGTATTAAAAATCCACTAGCACCCCATTCCTGATTTCTGGGGCTGCTGCAGTCAAAGCTCAAATGGCAGCAACAACAGATGGGTTCCTTTTCCACTTAATTCAGCTCATAACCTGCATCAATCCAATCCATAAGACATATTCACAAAACCCCACAGTGTCCTTTCACATGTCCAGTGGGGAAACTGGTCATGTGAATCCACCCTTACACTGTTTAATGTGTTGTGTTTCTACAGTTAGCATCTCTTTCTCCCCACCCCACCCTGGTCATTCAAAGTATTACTTTGCTGTAGCTCTTGTAACCTTATCAATTAGCTCAGTCCACAACCCAGTTTAAGGCATACTCACCATCTTAGTTCCGTGTAAAGATGTACCTTTTTCTTCTGTTATGATGGCTTCTGTATTCTTAACCAGCTTAGTGATAGAAATTGAACAGAGGGCGTATTTGTCCTGAAACATCAAAGTGCTGTCAGCACAAAAGGTGGCAAATCTACGAAGACTACCCCTGGCCCATTAAAAAAAAAAGTCAACATGCTTTTCAACTCCAATTCTGTACACAGTTACACAGGAGTGAGTCCCACAGAACCTGGCACTAAGTACTTCTGAGTAGACAGGCACAAAGTTGCACAGTTAGTTGATTATTATTATTATTATTATTATTATTATTATTATTATTATTATTATCAGAATTGATTCAGCCACATTTAGACCAAAATTATTTTAAATCCAGACCTTCTGTGGGTTGTTGATCAGCTTGGTTTATTCCTGAACTTACTGGGCATGCAAAGCCCCTGTAGAAAGCCCCTGAACTAGGGCATTCAAAGCCCCTGTAGAAAGTTTGGATAAATGCAATTATAAATAGGTTTTATTGACTCAAATGCCCAAGTATCACATCTCTGATAAATATATCCTCTAAATGTAATGGGAACATGTCAAAGAAGGAAAGAAATATCAAAAAAATGTGCTTCAAATAAGATTGATTTAAACATCATTCTGCCCTAAGGTTCTAAGAAATGGCATGCAATTTGAATAAGAAAAATGGTTTGGAATATACCATCTCATGCTAAAATGAGAATTGGATCACATAACTTTTCATTCATTTCAAATTAATGGTCTTTTAAATGCAAGCCACAAATATGCTTTGAGGGATGTTCAGTGATTCATATTAACCTAATCTGAAAAAGCAATACAAATGCCATTGCAAGAAAGCACTAGACAGTGGTTTTATGAAATGTGGTTCTGATGCCAAAAAAGCGCACACAAATATAAATGTAAAATTAATTTCACACAGAAATAGGGTTGCCACTTCCTTTTTTCCTGTGCGAAACGTTGCAACTGAGCATGAGACGCTTAATCTCAGGGTCATGGGTTTGAGCCCCCCATTGGGGAAAAGATTCCTGCATTGCAGGGAGTTGGACTAGGTGAGCTTCGTAGTCCCAACTCTACAATTCTATGCTCTTTGAAGCTTCTCTCATCACAGCATTTGCATGCCTGTTGATTTTGCATTTCTGTCTATGATGCACCTGCTAAATGCAAGAGTCCTGGCAGCAGGAGGGATAGGAGCAGTCCCACCAAAACCTCACCCCCCCACCCAATGGGTTAGTAATTAAGGGACTAAAAAGAATTCCAATGAGGAGAGGCAAACACAATATAGGCAAAGTTATATCAGTTTTTCATCAGCTTCTCTCAGTAAAGAAAAAAATGAGCTTTTAAAATCCCAATATAATGAAAGAAAAACCCAAGCTTTGCTACACTATAACTCTGTATCCAGGAAGGGTGATATATATCCAAGGAAGGGGGCTTGTGGAAACAGATCTCATTTCTAGATTGTGTATTTGAAAGCAAAAAGTGCTGTGTGAAATGTGGGGTGATCAACAATACCCACATCCAGCACCTAAGGCTGAAGACGTGGGCAGTGCCAAGGAGAAGATCAGCTATGCCAACTCTGACAGCACTAATCTATTTGGAGTGTAGGGAACTGAATCCAGGCCTATCTGTTCTCCCTGTTGACAGCAGCAACTGTCCATTTAGTTCTGCTGCTGCAAAGATCCTCATGTACATTAGATACATACTTCAAACTAGAAGCGTAACTTGCCTTGATCCGTTAGATCAAGAGTGGGGCAAAAGATGGACAGTTAAACTATGCTTGGCAAAACAAGGCAGAATCTGTTGCTCTATCCTGCATACCTTATAACAACACCATGCAGAGGACCAGAGAACATCCCTCCTCTGAAAGATCTACAGTGGTACCTCAGGTTACAGACGCTTCAGGTTACAAACTCCGCTAGCCCAGAAATAGTGCTTCAGGTTAAGAACTTTGCTTCAGGATGAGAACAGAAATTGAGCAGCAGCGGTGCAGCAGCAGTGGGAGGCCCCATTAGCTAAAGTGGTACCTCAGGTTAAGAACAGTTTCAGGTTAAGAACGGACCTCCGGAACGAATTAAGTACTTAACCCGAGGTACCACTGTATATGGTTGACTTTGCATTGCACAACTGTGTGAGGATAGGCATGAGTCACCTGTGAACAATGAAGAGTTTCTCTTCCTCCAAGCAGAGGGGATAGAATGGAATCTAGGGCGCAACAGCACAGGGACTCCCATTGCATCAGAGCTGGCAACCTTGCTATCAGTCTGTTGAGCTCCGGCCTCAACTCAGAGGCTTAGAGCAATAGGTAAAGGTAAAGGGACCCCTGACCATTAGATCCAGTCGTGACCAACTCTGGGGTTGTGGTGCTCATCTCGCTTTATTGGCTGAGGGAGCCGGTGTACAGCTTCCGGGTCATGTGGCCAGCATGACTAAGCCGCTTCTGGCGAACCAGAGCAGTGCACGGAAATGCCGTTTACCTTCCCACTGGAGTGGTACCTATTTATCTACTTGCACTTTGACGTGCTTTCAAACTGCTAGGTTGGCAGGAACAGGGACCGAACAATGGGAGCTCACCCTGTCGCGGGGATTCGAACCGCCGACCTTCTGACCGGCAAGCCCTAGGCTCTGTGGTTTAACCCACAGAGCCACCTGCGTCCCTTATAGAGTAATAGTTGGCATTTAATTGTTGGATCCTTAAAGCTGCAGAAGTTTGGAACCAGTGCCATAAAGGCAAATCTGGCACCTCAGGAGCCCTTGAATGAGTAGCCAAGACAGATTAAATAATGAGAAGTCAGATTTGGTATGGCCTTCACAAGGCAGAACATTTAGGAGAAAACTGAACACATTAAAAGTCTGTGTCCTTCGCTGTGCAGCTCCTTCACAGCAATATTTCAGCTCTGCTGGAACAAGCTGAAAATCTGCCAATGGAGGAGGAGCTGATTGAGGTGTCAGCACACACACACAAAATAAGCAGGAGAATTTTGGCTTCACAGAATTCAGCAAGACTTCCATTATTGCTTGCTTCACTAAAGACAGCACTTCTGTGAAGGGCAGGAGGGAAATTCACAACTACTTGCCTCCTCATGAGTTACCAATGCGAAGAATCCAGGTTCAGTGAAATAAGATCATGGTTGTTCAAGCCTTTGGTATGTCCTCAAGAAGATCTCCATGTCAGAGAAGTGCCTGCCTTCAGTGAGCTGTCTCTTGGTAGCCTACTGGGTAGTACTAATAATATATAATAAACACAAGGCTTGTTTATTACATAGCATCACTCAGTTTTTATAACCGTCTTTTATTGTATCTTTTATTGAACTGTTGCCTGCATGCTGCTTGTTTTAGTACTGAAAATATCCCCACAAAGGTATTTGCTCATAGTAAAATCATGCATTTGGACATTTTATATAAATTTTATTCCTGGACTGCAAGGTTCCAGTGCAGGTTCCTTCCACTTCCTGCATATGAAATATTTTCATAGTATTTTAGTGAAAGAAAATCATGAGGTTCAGAATAAAGGGACTCAAGAGTTTGAGGCTGCTGTTTTTATCTTGATTATTTCATCATTTATAGAGCATTGGCTGCTAGTTGCAAGTCTTAAAAGCAATACAAGAAAACAAAACTATTTTCTTGATCTATATCTTCTTGAACAGATTTAATGCAACCATCAGCCTGTGAACCAGATACAGCCCTTGGGTATTATTATTATTATTATTATTATTATTATTATTATTATTATTATTATTTGCCTTAGAGGCTCCACAGAAATCTTTTCAGGCTGTAAGAGATTTCCTACTAATGTTTAAAATTCTGAAAGAGAGTGCCATCTAGCGGATTTCCCCTCCATTACTAACATACTACCATAGAAGAAGTGGAATCAGTGAAAGTTCTACCTCCCTTGGAGTTCGAAATGGCGCAGAGACTATCCTAAATGGAAAACAACTACCCTGAAGCATGCCTTACTGAGGCAAGCATCATTCTGGGGGACTAAAAATTAGGCAGGGCAGACAATGGAGAGAATTTTCAAGCAATCCTTGCACTCTGAGCTATGGCAGCTTTGCTTCAGGGGAAAACTATTTGGGAGAGCCAGTTGGCAAATTCAAAGCAGTAAACGTTTAATGGACTCCCTCTATGATTCTGTGTACTATTTTTGATTCAGTAGCAAGATGGGATACATGTTACTAAATGGCATGTCCTGTCCCAGACACAGGCTATTAAAAGACAAGAAGAGATCGAGAAGGAATTTATGGAGATTGCAAGCTTCATGAATCTTCAGATGAGGGGAAACTGCAAACACCTATTCAAAGAGTGAAGCATGGTCAACTTTTAAGGATGCTAAATCAGGTGTAGTGCCAGATTGAGGTATTTTAAATCAGCTACTTTCTACTTGCCTTTCAAAAAACAAGGATGGGCATGTTAAGAACAGGGTATGTGTTTGGAACAGGGTTCTGACCTGATATGGGTAAATGGCTGCACTTGTACGGAGATGAATCATGCCATCCGCAAACCATTTTAAAGTAATAACAGAATATCCCATTCAAATATTTAAAATCAGTTGGAATTATGCTTGTTCTTAATTCTAACAGCACCAAGTCTCTTTTAAATAATGCTCCGAGTAGCCTATGCACAATAGCGTGAAAAAAACCTAACCAATTAACATGATATGGAGTTGTGCATTTACAGGTACTTACAATTTATCAAGCTACACATACCCATTTATATGTGTAGATCAAATGCCTAACTTGCTTGAAACATCTGGAGCTAAGATAGAACATCCATTTCTATTGCAACAGTATCTTCTGATGTTATTTACTTTTACTGTATTCTGGTCCTTATTTGAAGATTAATGAAACTATTATCAGTAACCATTCTTAGCGATTCCAGAAGAACCATTGGCCTGATCCAATGGGCACTTCTTATTTTTTTACTGTAATATCTGTCACAGCACTAATGGAAACTGCCCACAGCAGGAAAAGATGTTAGCTTTTCATCACCTTTCAAAACAAAGTATTGAAATGAAAATTCCAAGAAACTGGAGAATGTTTTCAGTAGAGATTTAGATTCATTTTACCTGTTCTCACCATGAGTAACATTCAGAACTTACCAACTCCAGAATAGGTTTGCTGATAATTTTATTTATTTATAAAAGCATTTGCAAACAGACATTGCATGAAAAATATAAAGGCAGTGTACAAAAATATTGTTGAGAGTTTTGGTGGGTGGGGGGTAGGCTGTATGCCCAAGTCCGTCCTACTTCCTGGATCCCGCAATGATTCAATTGTTGGAATAACCAGGCCTGGTACTTGGCAACCTAAGTATGTGCTGCTATGGTAACAAAGGAAGTGGCTCTGTGTCAGAGGCCAAATGGGTGGGGGGCCCTACCTCAATGGTCTGTTAGTTAGAAAGCTTCTTAGCAGTGCCTCTCTTTTTTTAAGGTAAAAGGGTGCCAGTACTCACCATGAAGTTGTTACAGCATGTGCCACACTTTTAACATCTGAAGACGAAAAAGGCACCAGTACTGTATACCTTTGAGTACCCCCAGGGGGGAAAAGCACTGCTTCTCAGTCTCCTGATGTAGTAAACAACTTTTTCAGAATATCAGTCCGCCATGCTGTGAGCCTCTCCATCGTAGGCTCAGGTTGTATATATTTCTAAATAAACCATATATACTGAAGTCACTACAGTCTCTCCTGTCCCTCATTCCAAAGAAAACCTGCGCCCCAGGTAAGCACCTGGAATCTCACACTGCTAGGAGATTGGGATGGTGTGCAACAATAAGCCCTACTAAACACAATGGCACTTACTTCTGAGTAAACCTGAATAGCATGACACTGTTGCGGTCTTCAATACTTTCAGCAAATGCTCACTACCTGTCCTCAAGGAGAAAACACTCACCTTGGGAATCAAGAAGGAAGGAAGGGAATTACAGTCCATGGCATCTCCCAGTAGACCCTAAGAAAGGGCCCTGTCTGAAACTCTACTGCCAGTCATTATCAATAATACTAAGTGACCTGGGCCAATAGTCTGACTCAGTATAAGAAAACTTCCTACAGTCCTGTGGCAGGACAGCAGCTCTCCTGAACATGACACTCAAGGGTGTGATAGAAGGCACAGAGCTCAGGGCTCGAGGGAGCAGAATTGAGGGAGGAAGCTTCCAAGAGTGACCATGCTGCCTTTAAACTGCTTTTTAATTTGAGCAGGGGTGCTCCTTGCTGCAAGTGCTCACATCCCTATTTGGCACCAGTTGTACATCTCTGAAGAGACACTTCTACAAGATGCTCCCCCACCCCCTTTCTGCCAGCTGTCTAACTTCTGATCAAGGCCCCTGAAGATGAGCTCGTTACTTGGGCAGGTAAGCTGAAAACTGAATTTCAAGCCATTATGCAGTGTGGAGGGAAGGGATCCCCCCCTACTTTCTCTAAAATAATAGCATTCAACTTCTACTCCAAAAGTTCTCCTAAATCTGTGCCATGGCCACCATCCCATACTCCCTCTAGACACTTAACTTACCAATAACCTGGTGACAACAGAGTACAGGTGCAGTATAAAGGCAATTAGCTATTATATTAAGCAAATATACCAACATTTGTTTGTTTCAATATTATCGACAAGGTTACCTAGTTACTTCAACATAGTAATACGGGTTGCCCCTTTTCTTTCCATCCCAGTTAAGCCTTAACTAATGAGGTCACTGCTAGAAGCCTTTTCTATCAGACATACAAACACAAAAGCTGCCTTACGCTAAGATAGACAACTGGTCTACCCAGCTCAATATTGTCTACACTGACTGGCAGCAGCTCTTCAGGGTTTCAGGCAGGAGTGCCTTCCAACCCTACTTGAGAGATGTTGGGAACTGAATCTGGGGCCTTCTGCAAGCAAGGTCTGCACTTGAGCTATGGCCCTTCTTTTACCATTGTTTTTTTTATAAGATATTTATTAAAAAATTTAGGAATACAAAAAGGAAAATCAAGAAAAACATCCTTTTAAACAAGAAAGGATAAAATGCAAAAAATAAAAAAGAACAATCAAAAGGAAAAAACAAAGAATTGAAATCCGTTAAAATAATAATAATAAAAAAGATACAGCAAATCTTTCCATTACTTTCCTTTCATTGGCTTATTTTCCTGACCTCCTCACACCTCCCTTTTTTGTATTCTAAGTCAATTATCCATTTCAGCAAATCCTTTCCCTCTTTATGTAGCATACATAAAGAAAGTTCTGTCTTTCTTTGGCACCAATTGGCCAACCATGCCCAGGAGAAAGGCCTCTGGTTTCTTCAGGAAGGTATATTTAAATACCTTTTTCATTTCATTATAGATCATCTCCCAGAAAGCCTTAATCCTTGGGCATGTCCACCAAAGGTGAAAGAATGTACCTTCAGTCTCTTTACATTTCCAACATTTATTATTGGGCAAGTGATATATTTTCGCAAGCTTGACTGGTGTCATGTACCACCTGTATATCATTTTCATTATATTCTCTCTTAAGGCATTACATGCCGTGAACTTCATACCTGTGGTCCATAACTGTTCCCAGTCAGCCATCATAATGTTGTGTCCAACATCTTGTGCCCATTTAATCATAACAGATTTCACCGTTTCATCCTGAGTATTCCATTTCAACAGCAAGTTATACATTCTTGACAAATTCTTGGTTTTGGAGTCTAACAGTTCTGTTTCTAATTTTGATTTTTCCACCTGGAAGCCAATTTTTTTTATCCAAATTATATGCCTCCATTATTTGATAATAGTGAAGCCAATCTCGCACTCTATTTTTTAATTTTTCAAAACTCTGCAGTTTTACTCTGTCTCCCTCTTGTTCCAAAATTTCCCAATATTTCGGCCATTTAGCCTCCATATTGAGCTTTTTCTGCGCCTTCGCTTCCATTGGTGACAACCACCTTGGGGTTTTATTCTCAAGCAAATCCTTATATCTTATCCAAACATTAAACAGTGCTTTTCTGACAATATAGTTTTTAAACGCTTTATGTGCTTTGACCTTATCATACCACAGATATGCATGCCACCCAAAAACATTATTAAAACCTTCTAAATCCAACACATCAGTGTTCTCAAGAAGCATCCATTCTCTCAGCCAGCAAAAAGCAGCTAATTCATAATAAAGTTTTAAGTCTGGCAGGGCAAATCCACCTCTATCTGTAGCATCAGTTAGTATCTTAAATTTTATTCGAGGTTCCTTGCCCTGCCAGACAAATCTAGAGATATCTCTCTGCCACTTCTTGAAACACTCCATTTTATCTAATATTTGCAGTGTTTGAAACAAAAACAACATCCTTGGCAATACATTCATCTTTATCACAGCAATTCGGCCTAGCAATGATAACTTCAGATTTGACCATATTTCTAAATCCTTTTTCACTTCCATGCCCTTCTTTTACCATTGGCCTAGGTCCTTTACTGATTTATTTAAGTGCAACTCTATTTTGACTCCTTCCTGTGCTGCTCAACGGCAACTCCTGAACTTGCTTTGCTGGCCAGTGCTCAGCTAGATATATCCACCAATTAAAATATGCTTACTCTCAGTCCCTCTTTTGTGTACTGAAAATTCTACCACCATCCTGTTACAGCTTATCATTGAACCAGAGTGGAGATTTTCAACAACATCATCACCCATACATTATATTATGCTATACAGTATTTCATTATATTAAATAATATACATTACAACCTCATTAAGCAGGCTTTCTTCACATAGGGCTTCAAAGCAGGGGTGCCAACTTGAATAAAATCTTGTGAGAGCCCAGGTACGCCCCGCCCTACATAATCAATCACATGACGCAGTGCACATACACCATTTGAATGGGAATGCCCATCAATTTTGTGGGGGTCCACAAAACAGGATCGACAGGACCCACACACCTCAGGGAAGCAAGCAGGGGGTGTATGAAAGCAGCCTGCAGTAGATTTTTCCTGTGGTTCTTTTTGTATATTCACTGTCTTTATACAATGATTTCTCAAAGTTCTAAATCAAAGGTTTCAACCAAGGTTTCATCATTTGCATCTACATAAACTTCACATTTGATTTCATATTTTTTCTTATCTTTTTCGGTTGTAATGATCACATCCGAAATAAAACCAGATCCATCGCCACAGTTTTCATTCTGTATTTTATCATCAACTGAATATACTCCGTTAACCCAGGAAACCATGGCATCCTCTGCTCTTTTTCCAGGTACAAAACAGCGAAGAGTCACCTTGCCTGCCTTTGGGTTGCTGGTGACACATTCTATCTTCATAGGCTGAGCTGGTTCTTCAATGGGGGGCTTAGGATCTAGAGAGAGGGAATAGGAAATTGAATAGGAAACTGCTCTTGAAGTACATACCTGGAAGAGGCATCTCGCTAACATTAAGCATCCCTGATTGTGATGTTCAGTTTCCAATCCTTTGCATATTTTCATCAAGTCAGATAATTTGAACTTTCTGTTCACATTGCATTATGTCTGTTCCCTACCCAGCCGCTGCTTAGTGCTGTGAATGGAAGCTACAGTCAAGACATTGGCAATTAAGGATTAAAAAGGAATAGCAAGGCACTGGGGAACTAGAGTGGTTGTAAGAATGACTGACAGCAGTGGAGTGTAATGGATTGCTGGCTGGAGTCAAAGTAAGTGACAGCTGTTGAGAATCTGTTGAGGATGGAAGATGAAGAACTGAACCAGGACAGGAGAGCGAGGGCAACTGAGATGGAGAGAATAAACACCTAGGTAAAAGGATAGCTGGAAAGAGGGCAGTTATGCCAAGTCAGGATATTAAAACTCTTACTATTTGGGATGTCAGGTCCCTAAATAAATACAAGGTTACAGTTTTATCTTCAAGCCCTAATCTGTAGTTTTGTCTGGATGGACTTTCATCTGTTCAGTTAAGCATATATGAATGTCTTTCATATGTCTTCAGTATGTTTTATCGGTTGTTAGAGACTCAGTTATTAAGATATTAATGTTGGCATATAATTCATAAACTACTTGTTTTAAAACTAATGTTTCACATAGTTGTTTGGTCAAACCTGTTTTGTTTTATTCTTTTTATGATTTTTAAAAACTATCCAGTGGTATATAAATATATTGTCATACATGAAGCAGAATAGGAATGGAGTAAATAGAAGCATGACATGAGGAACTCCTCTGCACCCTTTCCTGTTTCCTTGTGCATTTCAGAGGGCTGAGAGGAGTGGTCACTGTGGCCACAAATAGTGGCAGGCTTTTATGCCAGAAGAAAGTTTGCAGATCCCTGCGTACAAGTTTTACAGAATGGACTAAGTTGATCTTTCAGATCATCCCTTATGAAAATAATGTGCACGTTTAGTGTAACTTAATGGTCTGGTTGAGATGTAATAATCTCACTTTAATAAATAATGGTTTATAAGGCAGAGTAAAGATTGTCCAAGTGCTCTCTTCTCCCACTGCCTCCTCCAAGAAACATCTAAACAGTTTTCTGATTTTAACTGGGACTACAAACCAGGATATGAAACCACTGAGTCAATGTGTCATGTGCTTGCATTTTACCTACACGTGAGGTGCAATACTCACCGTGGTTTTCACTCACTGTAGACATGCTGTCAAGGCTATCAGAGTCATCTTCTTTAAAAGAAAAAATAACATATTAGGCCTTGGGCAAGCATCATGTCACGTAACAGAAATACTTACAGCAAAAATGCTACTCAACTGAATCAACACGCTTTCAACTGCAATTAGCCAACTTTCTTCCAAGCGTAGTATTTGGGGGGGGTTGCGGTGGGGGGAGATACAGTCAGAGCAATATTCATGGAAAATTTCAAAATCTAGTTCTCTGATGAATTCAAGACAAAATTTCTAAAACCAGGTGTGTTGGTTAGAGCATTATGTTGATTTTTGTATTCATAACAACCAGATACACTTTTCTTCTGAAGCATATTATTAAATATGAGAAAATCATAAGCCATCCCTGAAGAGCGCTGCTGAATTTCTAGATGACCTGCTACAATGAAAACAAACTGAAAGCATGTATCACTGTCTTCATTTTTTCCAGTTTATTATATTATTTAAAAGCATCTACCACAAATAACATTACAGCTGACATTCATTACAACACTACTACTTACACTGGACGGAAACAGGCATGGTTCAGGATGTTTTCATGCTGATTCATTCTACAATCTTGCCCTCTAACAGCACAATTTACAACGGCTTTTCTCCATGCATATCAATGTAGACAGCTAGGCCCCAGCAAAAGCCAAACATATGTGGGAACCAGACGCCCATGGGCCTCAGAATCACCAAAACTACTGACCTGACTAGTTACAAAACATCCTGGCCAGCAACAAAGCAGAATCTACATTGTTGTACAGACCATGGGCTGGGTTGATTCAGCTCCCAAGTACATCTGAGCTTTGTTACAATCCAATGGTCCATATTGGCAAGCAAAGTTAGGTTTGCACTAACTCAGTAAGGCTCTTATGTAGATTACATATTTTATTACTGGCCACTATGTTAGCAGCACCTTTTTTTAAAAATAGAACTAACCCTGCTTACATCAAGCCCTCTTCCTGTGCATAAAGCAAGAGTGTCAGTGATTATCACTGAGAGCTGGAGAAAAAAATCTCAAACTACTATCTCAGGTGGTGTGTAATTTGGGTGGGAAAAGAGCCAATTCATTGCAACACAATGCGCTAGAGTGAGGAGAAATTGGAGAACACTTTTTAAAAGCAGCTGTAAGTGTTCTTGCCCTTTGAGTCATAAGTGCTTCTGCTCTTTGAGTCACTCCAGTGTTCAAAGACTTAACATAAAATCTAAGTTAAATACCCCTCTTCCCAATGATTGGGGAATTCCATCACATGTCACCAGTAATATCATAGGTACCCAAAAGACTACAAAGTCACCTTTCAGCCATGACCAAGGGTATATCTACACACCGGGGGGGGGGGGGGGCGCTATAATTAAATTATAAATTAAATTGTTGTAACAAAAGAAAAAACTCTACATAAAACACATAGAAAAGTTTTGTGCTCTACAGTGCCACCTGGTGTTGCATGTTTATAATGCATTTAAAACACTGGGTTTTTTTTACTAATGTAGCTGAGTCCTAAGTAACGGAAGTGCTTAATTGGGAAGAGGAATCACCTTTTCCCCCATTAGCAGTGTTTATTTGAATCCCTTACATAAATTCTGTACATTCTGCGCTGAAAACATTTTTAAAAAGTTCTTACCTTTCTTTTCCCACACAAAGCTTGTTTCTTTAAAATCCTGTGTCGCTTGGTGAAAAACTTCACATCTGATTGTCTTTTTGGAGTCTTTTCCTTTTGGACTAAACTGTAATTTGCTTACAAAGTAACCTAACTTGTTTTCTCCAATCTGAATGTTCCTGGGGTTGTCTTCAGATATTTTTTCCCATTCTTCATACCATGTCACTTTTATGTTGCAAGGTGCAAAATTTGATATGACAGTTTCCAAAGAGATGCTCTCGCTGTTTTGCATTGGTGTTGCCTTTATTTCAGACATCTCAGGGCGGTGAACTAAATGGGGAGGAAAGGATGTACTTGAAGTGACAATACAAGACAACAGGAACATAAAAATATGCCTTATACCAAGTCAGTCCATTAATCCATCTAGTTCAGTGTTATTTACAGTGTCTGCCAGCAGCTCTGCACAGTTTCAAGCAGGGGATATTTCCAGCCCTGCCTGGAAATGCTAGGGGCTAAACCTAGGATATTCTACTGCCCTTCCCCAATGTGAATCTATCCTATAACATTCCTCTAAAAAATACAGGAATTTTATGAAGGATTTAAATGTGTCATTGTTTAAATCACACTTCAGATCAGCAGGGTTGCAAGGATATTCATCTTCAATGAATATAGATCCAAGAATATGGTTTTTGATTTTCAAAAAACTTGGGGTGAACTAGTAACATCAGTGCCTATGTGTGAACATATGTTGGGGGTTTTTTAAGTTTTTATTTACCTGATTTTTCTAACAGGGAATCTTCAGAACTACTAAATGCAAGTCTGCAAGGAAGTTTGGACTTTCAAAAAACAAACAAAACTGGCAGATATTAGGGACACATGACTGCTAGTAGAGACATAGCTATACGGTACACCTATCAGAGTACACAAACATGTCAAACCTCCTTTGTTGCAAAGGGAACTGTTTCATATTATAATACTACATTGATCATCAATTTAATATACATTTTATTTTATGTAAACCACTTAGACATTTTTACAATCACTTAACATTTTAAAAATTAAGTGGTATACAAATTTTGTTAAATAAACAAGCTCAAATTGCCATTTGCCAAAAGTTGAAAGATCCCAAAGGATTTTCAGTACATACCTGGGAGCTTTAGATACACATCTCTAATAATTGGCTTTTTCAGGTCGCCATATGTCACACTGAAAATAATGAACTTATTATGATCCAAAGCAGTTGGTATCAGCTGGAGCTTAGAAGACAACTTCAAGCAGCCATTTGAGTCTTTGACTGGCCCCTCTGTGACCACACCTTTACTTATTTCAATACCCCCATCAAGCCATTGAATATTTATGTCGCTAAGAAAGAAATCTGTGACTTTACAGGTTAGAGACAATGTAGTTCCATATTTAGGATAATTTGGTTCACACGTAATATCTGTAACTCTGGGGTAACCTAAAAAATGCAGATGCAGAGAAAACAAACAATTGAAAATATTAGTTTAAATTCAAAGAATGCTAGTACATCTGGTATTGTAAAACAGTAAATCAGAAGTGACTAATGGCAGATGGGGTGTCACATTAGTATGTTACAGCAAAAGCGAGCCTAGTGTCACTTTATAACATGTGTATCATGGCATAAACTTTCATGGACTACAGGCTACTTCATATGATGCATGAACTCCTATCCTTAGTGGATACACACATGGATATATACACACAGTCTCTCTCAAAAAGAGTTAGGTTTGGAAAAATTACAGTTGCTTATCCTTTCACTCTCACTACAACCCTGGTTGAAATTATAGGATAGAATGAGCAATTAACACCACAGTCTTGTCAAAACTACCAAGTTTGCCTGGTTTAGATGTTATGGCTTCTCCCAATGAACTCTGGGAGTCAGATCTTTTGTAAAATCACAGCAATCTCACAAAACTACAAATTAAAAGCTTTTCAGATTTAATTAGTTCAAATCCGCACAATACGGTATATGGAGAAATGATAAGAGTATGCATATAATGGCAGGAGAGCATTGGCAGTCTGTAACATATTCTAACGTATATGACACCCACATATATATTATTTGTTATTAAATGCATATGATTATACATGGCTGTGTTTTATTCTGGTTGGAATACAAAGTGTGCCATCTTTGACCTTCTGGACTGAAACAGATGAGAGCTTCAATTTCTCATTTGATTCATGTTTTAAATTGGCTGCACTATAATGCTTGTCATGTTTACAATTTGCCACTAGCAAACACTATAATTTTCCTACAAAGATGCACATATCAGCTATGAACTTGCTTTGCTTTTTCACCCAGAAAAACTTCTAAACTAATTTTATGAAGGACTTGACACTTCTGTGCAAGGACTCTCTGAGTCATATTTTCCATGGGACAAACCCACGATAGCATCACCTAATGACAAAGAGATACAAGTGATCTCTTTCAATATAAGTTATCAAAGACCCACAACAAATACAGATACAGGAAACAACTCCATTATGTATTTCCAGTTTTAGATAAACTATTTAGAGAGAAAGCACAAGTAGTTGTTCATTGCACAAGAACTTGCCGAGTACTCACCTTTTAACATGAGTAGGTAACTATGTCTTATAACTTTTTTACAATGGTTGATTTGGACAATAAAGTCTACTGCATGGTCTTCTGGTTGAGGTATAAAGGATACTCTGCTTTTCTTGCAATACAGATTTGATCCTGGGTCCAGTTGTGGCTCCTCTGTGTTACTTATAGCATCCAAAGGCTCGTTATTGGCTCTTAGCCAACAAATGTCACACTCCCGTGGGCAGAAATCTTTTACTAAACAAGATAATGTGATGAGTTTCCCACACTCTGGTACAGGGGGCTCACATTCAATTTTGGAGACTTTGGGAGTACATTCTGTAAATAAATAAATAAATAAATACCAAAAAAGTGATATTACTATGAAGTAGATTGCAATTGGAGAAGATAATAAGTATGGACTTTCTTTTGTCCACATATGAATTTCTGATCTGAAGAAGGCAGGGAGTACACAATCCCATGCAGGCCTTATACCATGAAATGCTTTAAAGGTCATCACTTCGCCCTTCGTACGGGCTCACAAATTATAAAAACTAGTCAAACTGAACGAGATTAAGAGAAATAATCTCCACACAAGCCACCTGTGCTGCTTTCCCATTTTATCATTCACTTTTTGTAGACTGATCAAAGAGTTTAGCTACAATCCTGCATTGTTTCCCTTTTCTGTATCATCATTGGCAGCAGAAAGTATCCCATTGCATTCATGCAGCTCTCTCACCTTTCATCTGTTGACAGAATTCTTATACAGTGGTAACTCGGGTTACAGACGCTTCAAATTACATACGC
The DNA here is from genome assembly GCF_964234715.1 of Podarcis melisellensis. Taxonomy (NCBI): domain Eukaryota; kingdom Metazoa; phylum Chordata; class Lepidosauria; order Squamata; family Lacertidae; genus Podarcis; species Podarcis melisellensis. Next base: position 71,002,399 of record NC_138528.1, on the reverse strand, counting down.
TTCAGGTTACATACGCTTCAGGTTACAGACTCCGCTAACCCAGAAATAGTGCTTCAGGTTAAGAACTTTGCTTCAGGATGAGAACAGAAATTGTGCTCTGGCGGTGCAGCGGCAGCAGGAGGCCCCATTAGCTAAAGTGGTGCTTCAGGTTAAGAACAGGTTCAGGTTAAGAATGAACCTCCAGAACAAATTACGGTAAGTACTTAACTTGAGGTACCACTGTAATAGCCAGTGAAATACGTAGTATTATTCTAAGTGATCATTTCAGCCCATCTTTCCTACTTACCTATGACTTTAAATGATATTGTTTTAGTAGACAAACAATCTGAAAAGGCCTCATGTCTAACTTCAAGTATAAGTTCAAACTCCTCCAGATGCTTTACATCTGGAACTATGTTGACTTTGCAGGAAACGTCAAAAGTGCGCCTTTGTTTTACTTGCAAAGCTGGCTCAAAAGTAAACATGGTCTTCAACGTCTTGTCAAGATCAGAACATTCTTCTTCTTTTCCAGTGATAAGAGGCATATCTTCTCCGTGTTCAATATTGCTGCCTGTCATAGTATTCCAAGAGCATAGTTTCAGTTTTTTATTCCTGCTTTGGAGTTTTAAGAAAAAAACGATTTCTAAAGGCTTTGGACGAAAGCCTTGCAGCAGGAACACCACCAGTGCTTCTTCCAAATGTTTCAATTCCTTATTTGCAGTTGCTGAAAATATCCCTGGTTGAACTATAAAGAACAAAACAAAGAATTTCAGGTGTAGAAACTTGTAGCAGTGTTTCAACTGATATTATTAGAACAAGTCATCTGTAAGAGGAACATTCTCGCTGCAGTTTACAACTAAGCATTATTTTTCCTTTTTGTAATTATCACATTCAGTCTATTGCAAATGCTAGTGACTGCTACATGGTGAATAGTGATGTATGCAAGATGCTGTATCATAGATCAAGTGGCACAGTCCCTATCCAGAGTGCTTGAAGTACAGATCAGGTAAAGCATAACTGGAAGAAAAAGACAGTCCTGGATGAAGCGTTGGCTCAGTGAGATTAGGAAGAGTTTATTTTTGAGGTTAGATTCAGTTGAGTATAGCAACAGCCTTACTAAAGAAGCCAGTTCAACAAAGACTGTTTAAAGCTTTAAAGAGTTGGGGGTGATATAGAAAGCCAGAAGGGAGGAGCAGGGATTTTAATAAGATGTTTGCAGCAAATGAATTTGCACAAAGAATCATTCTGATTTGGAGGATAATTCCTTCCATAATTCCTCTGTAGCAACAAGACACTGAATAGTGACAGTTCAGTGAACAAAAAACCTAGCAGCTTAATGTATTGTATTAAGTTCCATGTTCTCTTAAGCTCCAAAATGCTGGGTTTTGCAGCTGTTAAAGGTCACACCCTCAACAGAGGTGTTATTTAGACAATATGGATGGATACGCAGTAGATGTCCTATGTTGTGATTAGTTCCACCTTAAGCAGAAGCCACCATGATATGTTATGAGTACCCATTAACACAGAATGGATGGAAGTGTACTGGCTATGTGCACCTTTCCCACAGAATAATAAGAGTTTAAAAGAACCTTATGGTGATGTGGGGTGCTATCTTCAATCTATAAATCTTGCTCTCTCTGTGTGTGCCCTGGAAGCTTCAGTAAAGTTGCTTAGCTCACCAATCCGAAACAGTTCTTGTTTTAAGCAGTTGTTTTACCTGACACACACAAAATACACGCTCTATATTTACAAACTATATACAGGTTGCACAAAGGCTTTTCTCTCTTTGGTCCCAGAGGGGTTTGTGTAATTCAAAATCCTTGCTGAGCAAAATCCACATTCAAGCCTTCTTTTCAGATGAGCTCTCCTCAAAGTGTTTCACAATGATCCATCCCTTCCTGATAACAGCCACTGACCCACAACCAATGCTCTAATCCGAGCCCTTTTATACATGGCTTTTATACTTATACATACTTTTATACAGTAAGTTGCATGCTTACTAAGGTAGCCATATTTTGAAGAGCAACAAAGAGAACGCTATGACGACTTTTGTTTTAAATATCTCTACTATATGTAGGATATAGAAGCTGTGATATATTGCTGAGGGGGACAGGTGAAGAGAAGAGGAAAGCAAGTCTATGTCTCATCCAGAAAGTATAGCCAGAGACATTTGGGCATATTTAAAAAATCCACCCGGACAGAAATTTTACCCTGAAAAAGAGGACATGTCCTGGAATAAGAGGACACATGGCAACCAAATCTGCCCAGTAAATTGATAAAGAAGCCAAATTGAGCCAGGTGCATTTTGGAAATGAATCAGAGTGAGACAGCTTTTCCCTCACTAATGAAATTAACACACTAGCTATATTCCTTAACACCTTAAAGGTCATTCAGTCCAACTCCCTGTTCAGTGCAGGGTAGTCGCAGATTAAGCATTCCTTCTTACTCCTTTTGTACATATCCCACCCGAGTATTTTGGTTAGCTTTGTAGCCCTGAATTAAGAATCTTGCAGAGTGTGCTATTTCTGTATCATGTAGAATGAAGCAAAAGAGCTGAGAAAGAGTGCTTTATCTGTGACAGGGGCTTGGACTAAATGACCTTCGGGGTTTATTCCAGGACTTACTTTATGTGGATGTTATTGGTTGCTAGTTGAGCACTTGCAATGTCAAATAGTAGCTTCAGTTGTATAGACTCCACGAGTCTTTTCTAGTGAGCAGATAAATCTGGGGCATAGGGCCACCACTCTGTCACTGACAGCCATCCATCTCCAAGATAGTGCTGAAGCTAGAACTAACCAGTTAGGACCTCTTGCATGCAAAACAGATGTTCTATCACTGAGTTATGGCCTTTCCCCAATTGATTCAGCAAAGAAATCTTAGCCACTTAAAAAAAAACTTAGTCAAACTTCTTAACCACAGGCAAGGAGATTTTTTGGTGCCTGGCGTACTGGTGCCTAGGATTTTTTGAATACTGTCATTTCAGACCTAAGTTTACCAAAGATTAAGATTTCACAAAAGTACTAATTTTACTTTAATAATAATGAATACGTGCATGTATTATGTTTCATATTAATCTATTTTTGTAAACCACCCTTAACCACCTTTGATGAATAGTATAGAATTCTCTTAATTGAAAAAAATCAAATAATCAATTAATTAAATGTTTCCCATTACTTACTTTTCTTAAAGTACATTATGTACAGAATTACAGGAATCACACCAAGTAATAATAAAACAAGTACCACAGCCAACCAGGTAAAATTTGGTGGTGGTTCTGTAAAGAGAGAGAAATTGTTCTTCTTACTTATCACACAAAATAGCAAAATGTTTCAGCCTTGTTGCAACTTTTTGATGAGAAGTAATATTTCATATTCAGCTACTTAATCGTGGCAAAGTTATTTTAGCCCCATTTATTCCAACTGCACTTAAGAAAAGTCCTGCTGGAGCAGCCCAAAGACTAATCTGGTCTAGCATGACTATAAGGTTTCCAAACTGGACATAAAGACCTCTCATATTGTTGTTTGCCAGAAAGTCATATTCAGAGGCATGCTACCTCTGATTTTGGAGGTAGCCATTGGTGGGCTTACAGTCCACAATTGTGTCCAATCACACTGTAAACCCATCTAAGCTAATGGTCATCAACAGACCACCACATGGCAGTGAATTCTGTAAGTTAAGCATATGTTGCATGAAAAAGTACTTCTTTTTGTCTGCCCTGAACCTCCCACCGGTCAACTTGACTGGATGATCCCGGATTGTGTTAACGGAGAACTAATTTCCATCTATATCACACATAAAGGTAAAGGGACCCCTGACCATTAGGTCCAGTCATGGCCAACTCTGGGGTTGCGGCACTCATCTCGCTTTATTGGCCGAGGGAGCCGGAGTACAGCTGGTCATGTGACCAGCATGACTAAGCCGCTTCTGGCGAACCAGAGCAGAGCTCGGAAACGCCATTTACCTTCCCGCCGGAGCGGTATCTATGTATCTACTTGCACGTTTGACGTGTTTTCGAACTGCTAGGTTGGCAGGAGCAGGGACCAAGAAACGGGAGCTCACTCCGTCACGGGGATTCAAACCGCCAACCTTCTGATCAGCAAGTCTTAGGCTCTGTGGTTTAACCCACAGCACCATCCGCATCCCAGATAATTATATCACACATACTTTTATACAATTCTAACATGTCCCTTCCTCATATTTGCCTTTTTTAAAAAAAAAACTAAAAAGCCCCAAGTGCCATAACCTTTTCTCACTAAGGAGTTGTTCCATCCCTAATATCATTTTTGGTTGCCCTTTTTGTGCACCTTTCCCAGTTCCACAATAATCTTTTTGAGATGCAGCAACTAGAACTGTGCACAGTATTCCCATAGATTTGTATAAAGGCATTACAATATTTTTTATCCCTTTCCTTGTGATGCCCTAGCATGGAAGTCCCACAGACTAATGCATTTGTAAGTACAATATGAATCTTTGGAGAAAGAAGAAGGCTACATTTCAGAACATAGAGCAGAATTAGTGCAAGGTGCTGAAGGCTCCAGGGTGTGTGGGCAAATATCCCCTCCCCTTCTGGATCAAAAGCCCCTACACTCATGGAAGTACACCAGTTGGATGTGACCCACTATTATACACAAACACACACACACAGGCAGAAAAGGTCAACAGAAGGAATACCTGTTACTATCAAAGTGGCATTGAAGGTCTGCCGTATGGAAAATGATTTGTGTCCCACAACACAACTATAGACATTTCCATTATCTTGTAAAGATGGTTGTAGCCCCAGTTTACTGGTTACATTGAAAGTGCCATCTCCATTTTTCACAGGTACCCCTGTGCAAATATCATCTGCAGGTACAACTTCGTTATTGCCGCGTTCAGATTTCTTCTCCCAATGAACCTCAATCAAAAGAGGATAGAATTTATTCACTGTGCATGACAGGGTCTTCTCCTTGCCGTCTTCTACTTCAACTGTCCTGGGAGACAGCTTTACTGAAGGTTGAGCTGCATGGAGATAATCAAAAGTGTCATTGTTTCTGTTTTTACTACATTTTTATACAGTTTTTCAGACAAAAGCTGGTTGAAAGTGATGTGAAAGTCATAGTTCATACTCCTGATTTCTCAGAAGGACATGGTCTAAATTAAAAACCTGGGTTGAGGGTTGTTTAATTAGAAGGAGATGGCTGGGGCAAGAGGCACTGATGAGAAGTCCTGAAGAAGGTGTTTTGTGGGTCAAGAGGAGCTGTGTGCTATGAGTGGGAAGGGGGGAAGCCTACTAAGAAGGCTGGTCAAGAGCCTTGGTGGTAATAGAAGTAAACAAGAAGGAACTTGGGGGAAAATAATGGTGGAGGCAGAGAGCTAAAGAAATGAGTCCAGGAGAATACCAAAATTGGGCAAAACTAGAGTTACAAGAGACTCTGCACAACTGGATGGAAAAAGCAGAAAGGTAAATGACGGACCTGAAGGGGCCTGGTTTATTTTTCCCCACCATTGATATGAAGGTATTTTTTTATTCCTCTGCTTTGTTATTTTTGTTGCTACTTATTTATCATTGTATTGTTTAAGTAGTTAAGCTGCCTTCATAGCATTTTGACACTGAAGGATACAGAACAAATTTTACACGTATACATATATACATACATATATATAGGATTATTACAATTTAGAACCTAGACCCCAAGGAGATAATTATGTCAGTGGCAGCTTCTATTGTTAGTGTAGCTTTTGTGATCTGGCAATTCTAAAAGCGCAGTGAGGGCAAAGAAGCAATGGGAGTGGACTTAACTTTCAAAGATTCGTTTGAACTAACCAGCCAATTCTTTGGCTTCAAGTGTTTCAAATATATATGATAATATCAGTCTGTCGAATAGAGCTCAGGTGTTGAGTGACAACACCAAAAGAAGGCTACTAAGACACAAGGAGGAGATAGTAGCATGCAGAAGTAAAACAACAGCTACAGGGGGAAATCTAAGGAGGCACACCCCCCAAAGAAAGAGCATGCTTAGTAGCCACAAAATACTGACAACCTGTTGGGGACGGGGAGCATGAAAAATTGGGGTGATGAAGAGAGAATGCAATGGGTTATCTTGGATACTACCTGAGTGGCTGGAGGACTCCACAATACAACATTTTATGGCAGGTCCCACTTGGTATATAAGAAATTGCTTAGCAAAACTTTTAATGAGTCAGCTATACCTCTCCATAACACAAAGTGACTTTTTTTTGAAGAGATACACTTCTTAAGAGCTGTCTGACATTAGAACAGACTCCCTCAGAAGGTAGCAGATACTCCTTCATTGGAAGTTTTAAAGCAAAGATTGGATAGCCACCTGCCATGTATGATCTAGTAGAGATTCCCTTGGGATCCCTTCCAACTCTACAATTCTAGAGTTCTATGATTCCCAAGCAGGTGATTTATAGTTAAGAAATTTTGGTAGAAGTTTAACACTTTCCTTTCCTCTCACTGTACCAAACCACCCCTACAAGGTTCCAAACCTGCATCTCGGGGGGGGGGGGGTAGGCTGAAGCAGCTTGGAATGTATAGTGCTTAGTTAGACCTTAAAGCTACTGGGAAATTCTGAAAGGTACAAGTTCGTTCTCTGTAAGTTTTCTACAAACTTGTGCAACATAAATACTTACCAATTAGCTCTACAACAGTGGTTCCTTCATTTGAATCTGGGGTAACAGTCACAGAACATATGTATATTCCTTCTTCACTAATCTGTATTTGGGGGAGGGAAAGTGCAGCATTTCCTTTTATCAGTTCACTTTCATCCATTCTTGCACCGTTCCTATAAGATTTAGGCACTCCAGAAACAATGGTGTACACTATATTTTCTGCTCCCTTGGAAGAAGGCTTCCAATACCACTCAACAGCTATTTTTGCGATCTTTAGCTCTGGAGTACCGTATTCAGAGATCTCACATGGTATCATCACATCTGTATCCAAGACTGCCACCATCCGACTTTCCATTGTCACTTTCAGAGACTCTTTGTAAAGAAAAAAAATAGCATTATTGCAAATAGTCTTTTGACCTTTCTAACAGTAGAAAGCTATGATTCATCGCTGCCCATATTAAATGTATGGGAAACAAAATAGCTTTTTGTTTCCTATTGGATGGTCGGTGATCCTTTTCTGTGGCACTTAATACCATTTTGACACCTTATTTTATACCTTATTTTGAAAGAGACCACAATTACCTTTATTTTGATACCAAAATAGGCCCAATCGGTTAAAAAATAAGTGAAACAGGAGGTTTTTTTCTGACACAGAAATTGCATTAGCCTAAAAAGGTAAAGGACCCCTGACAGTTAAGTCCATTTGCGAACGACTCTGGGGTTGTGGCGCTCATCTCGCTTTACTGGCCAAGGGAGATGGCGTTTGTCCACAGGCACTTTTCCCAGGTCATGTAGCCAGCATGACTAAGCCGCTTCTGGCGAAACCAGAGCAGCGCACGGAAACACTGTTTATTTTCTCGCCGGAGCGGTACCTATTTATCTTCTTGCAATGGGAGCTCACCCTGTCGCGGGGATTCGAACCACCAACCTTCTGATTGGCAAGCCCTGGCTCTGTGGTTTAGACCACAGCACCACCCGCCTAAATTGCGTGAAAATTTAAATTTAAAAAAAATTATCCTGCCCCCAATTTTAAACCAAAAAGTATTTTAAAAATAATTTGAGGTTATCTCATAGGTATCTACACATAACAAAAAGAAACCTGAAGAAAATATAAGTTGTGAGAGCACATGGCACCAGGTGATTTGGTGTGGAATGACTCTTTTAGAAATATAGGGTTGGATTCAACTAACCTGATCCTCCAGTAGAAGTCAGCACCAGGGTTCCTGGTAGTAAAATGGGACCAAAAAAACAAAAACAAAAACCATAGTCTCCTATATTTCACCTGTGAACTTTGCTCTAATCTTTAACACTGGGGAATGGGCAGTCAATAATACTTTAGGATAGACAATGGCAAAATAATAATAATAATAATAATAATAATAATAATAATAATAATAATAATTTATTTATACCCCGCCCATCTGGCTGGGCCTCCCCAGCCACTCTGGGCGGCTTCCATAAAAACCAAAAATACAGTAAAATATCACACGTTAAAAACTTCCCTGAACAGGGCTGCCTTAAGATGTCTTCTGAATGTCAGGTAGTTGTTTATCGCTTTGACATCTGCTGGAAGGGCGTTCCACAGGGCGGGCGCCACTACCGAGAAGGCCCTCTGCCTGGTTCCCTGTAGCTTTGCTTCTCGCAATGAGGGAACCGCCAGAAGGCCCTCGGTGCTGGACCTCAGTGTCCGAGCAGAATGATGGGGGTGGAGACGCTCCTTCAGGTATACTGGACCGAGGCCGTTTAGGGCTTTAAAAGTCAGCACCAACACTTTGAATTGTGCTCGGAAACGTACTGGGAGCCAATGTAGGTCTTTCAAGACCGGTGTTATATGGTCTCGGCGGCCGCTCCCAGTCACCAGTCTAGCTGCCGCATTCTGGATTAGTTGTAGTTTCCGAGTCACCTTCAAAGGTAGCCCCACGTAGAGTGCATTGCAGTAGTCCAAGCGGGAGATAACCAGAGCATGCACCACTCTGGCGAGACAGTCTGCAGGCAGATAGGGTCTCAGCCTACGTACCAGATGGAGCTGGTAAACAGCTGCCCTGGACACAGATTTGACCTGTGCCTCCATGGACAGCTGTGAGTCCAAAATGACTCCCAGGCTGCGCACCTGGTCCTTCAGGGGCACAGTTACCCCATTCAGGACCAGGGAATCCTCCACACCTGCCCGCCTCCTGTCCCCCAGAAACAGTACTTCTGTCTTCTCAGGATTCAACCTCAATCTGTTAGCCACCATCCATCCTCCAACCGCCTCCAGACACTCACACAGGACCTTCACTGCCCTCACTGGTTCTGATTTAAAAGAGAGGTAGAGCTGGGTATCATCCGCATACTGATGAACACCCAGCCCAAACCTCCTGATGATCTCTCCCAGCGGCTGCATGTAAATGTTGAAAAGCATGGGGGAGAGGACAGAACCCTGAGGCACCCCACTAGTGAGAGCCCAGGGGTATGAACACTCATCCCCCCACCACCACTTTCTGAACACGGCCCAGGAGGAAGGAGCGGAACCACTGTATGACAGTGCCCCCAGCTCCCAGCCCCTCTAGACGGTCCAGAAGGATGTTATGGTCGATGGTATCAAACGCCGCTGAGAGATCCAGCAGAACTAGGAAACAGCTCTCACCTTTGTCCCTAGCCCGCCGGAGATCATCAACCAGTGCGACCAAGGCAGTTTCAGTCCCATGATGAGGCCTGAATCCCGACTGGAAGGGATCCAAATGGTCCGCTTCTTCCAGGCGTGCCTGGAGTTGTTCGGCAACCGCTCGCTCAATCACCTTGCCCAAGAATGGAAGATTTGAGACTGGGCGATAGTTGGCCATTGTGGCCGCATCTAAAGATGGTTTTTTAAGAAGCGGTTTAATAACCGCCTCTTTCAGCGGGTCTGGGAAGGCTCCCTCACGGAGGGAAGCATTCACCACCCCATGAAGCCCATCGCCCAGTCCTTCCCGGCTAGCTTTTATAAGCCAGGATGGGCAAGGATCCAGGAGACAGGTGGTTGGTTTCACTCGTCCAAGCAGCCTGTCCACATCCTCGGAGGTAACAGATTGGAATTGATCCCACTCAACTTGACTAGACAGAACTCTAGCACTCTCCCGCCCCGGCCCTGCTCCCACGGTGGAGTCTACTTCTTCCTGAATCTGAGCGATTTTATCTGCAAAAAAACTTTGCAAAATCATTGCAGGAGAACATGTGGCCCGTACTGGGCCCCGATGTTGCAGGTGGTTCCGCTAAATTGTGAACCACCTGAAAAAGTCTCCTGCTGCTGTTTTCTGCAGATGCAATCGAGGCGGTGAAGAAATTATTCTTCGCCGTCACTATCGCCACTTGGTAGGCTCGACGTTGAGCTCTAACCTGTGTCTGGTCAGATTCGGAATGAGTTATCCGCCACCGGCGCTCTAGCCATCTCAACGATTGTTTCATTGCCCTCAGATCCGTGGAAAACCATGGGGCTCTCCGGGCTCCATGCAATCGGAGAGGGCGATTCGGAGCCAAACAGTCAATAGCCTTGGTTAACTCCACATTCCAGTGGGCCACCAGGGAATCAGCTGAAAGGCCATCAACATGGGATAAAGCATCCCATACCACTCTCTGGAAACCATTTGGATCCATTAAGTGGCGGGGGCGGACCATCCGAATTGGTCCCACCTCCCTGCAGAGGGGATGGGTCGCAGAGAAGTCCAGTTGAGGATCCCTTTCTTTTTCTATATTTCATTTATGTTTGTGTAGCCTATATGGTTTTTAGCAATGAAAAGATCAAGCTGATGTCCTGTCACTAACTGTTATTAGGCTGTTGCTCTGGCTTGAGGGTTATTTTAATTTAGTGACTGGTTTTTTTCTTTCTCTTTCTCAACTTGATCTGTTTTTCTGGGATTCACAGTGCCATCTAGAGGCCAGAGAATTTCCTGTTGCTGAGTTAGGGCTTCTGGAAAGTCAACAGCATGCCAAAGAGCCAAGTTTTAGCCAGGAATGAAGGCTTGTTCATTTTCACACAAATTGCCAAAACTCCTGATGGGGTTACACTCCCTCTGAAGGGAGGTGCTTCTGGATTCACTGCTGTCACCTGAGGCTCAGGTGGCACAGAGTGCCTTCCATCAGCTCCTGCTGCTGGCCCACCTGCGCCCCCTGCCTGGACAGGTAAAGCCTAACTTCTGTTGCCTATGCTCTAGTAACCTCTAGGTTAGCTGACTGCAACATGTTATAAGTGGGAGTGCCTCTGAGGATGGTTCAGAAACTCCAGGTGGTGCTCACCAGAGCAAGACAGTTTGAGCATATTATACTGATCCTGGCCCAACTGCACTGACTGCCAATTAGTTTCTGGGCCCAATTCGAAGTGCTGGTTTTGACCTACAAAGCCTTAAATGGCTCAGGACTGAAATACCTCAAGGACTGCCTATGCCCATATGAACCAACCCAAACCCTATGATTGTCATTTGTGGCCTTCTTCGTGTGCCCCTCTGTGAGAAGTCTGGAGGTTGGCAACAGGCCGTTTCTGTGGTGGTTCCCCACTTGTGGAATGCTCTCCCCAGGAAGGCTTGCCTGGTGCCTTTGTGACATATCTTTAGGTGCCAGGCTATGGGCATAGCAAGGATTTGTGGGGGGGGGGGGGCCAGGACTTTTGTTAGGGGGCAGAACCAACGCGATTGCTCAGTTAAGTATTTCTATTGTTTTACCCCCTCCTTGGCCACGTCCAAGCGCCAGGCAAAAACATTCCTCTTCTCCCACGCCTTTGGCTATTTGAACCATCTATACGACCTGTGAGGGGGTTATTGCTTTAGTTTGTTACTATGTTATGTATTTTTGTGTTTTTATATTGTAAGCCGCTCTGTGATCCGCGGATGAAGGGCAGTACAATATAAAAAATTAGTTAAGAAATAATAATAATTATTATTATAAAAAACCGTGCCCCCTGTGGATCCAGACGGTAACGCAGCTGGTTGGCGGATTTAACACTCCGCTCTCAAGGATTTCTCCTCAAGCGCTAGAAATTAGCACACAGAGGGGGAAACTTCGGTTGAAACCAGCTAGTGGTTTCTCCAGCTTCCCCAATGCAAGCTGAAGAGGCCGGGTGTCCAGTCTGGATTCCGTTAAGGGTTTCTCTCTCCTTCCACACGCGTTATGGCTCCAATCCGTGCCCCAGAGATACCTAGAGAAAACTCCCTAGTCTCAAAAGCACAAGTGCATGTCGAGCCTAGTGGGCACCATTTCCGCGAGGAAGAGGCGCAAGGAGGAGCTGGGCTTTCCACGGAGGAGCAATTACAAAGCGCCGCCTTCCTCCTCCTCTGCTCCAAACAAGTGTCCCCCTTAGTCCGCCTTGCTCTCGTTAGTTAGGGTCCGCCTCGCCCCTTGTCACAAAACTCGCTTCTCCAAGAGAGGGCGAGCGGGTGGCCTGCGCTGCCCCACTCAGCTCCCCTACTAGCTCTCCCCTACATCCAGGAGTTTCCGCTTGTTTCCCCCGGGGCGAGAGCGACCTCCGCGCGCTCCCGCCAAGCAGGAGCCGAACTCACGGCGCGAGTCGCCGAGCGGCCTTCGCAGGAAGCAGCAGCTGCAGCAGCGACGCCCCTCGCCCGCTCTGTTTACCTGCCGACTGGAGGACGCCGCCGCCCCAGAGGAACACCGAGAAGCCGAGCAGGAGACACCTGCGGGCCGCCAACCCACCTCCCCAGTCCATGGGTCTCGCTGGTGAGGCGCGGTTTTCCTTCCACGGGAAGAACTCGCCAGGTTCCCACAATCGTCTTTCTCCTGTGAAAGGTTTCACTTTCCCTTATGAGATTGCGAGCTTTGGTTGGATTTGGACTTGACGTAGATAGTGGACATGCAGGGGGCAGCCGCGAAACTTAAAATCGCACGGAAGCTTCGCATGGTCAAAAAGTCAACTTCAACAGCTTGAGTAGTTAAACCGGGATAAATAAATTAAAAAACTCCGACCAAGAAACAGCTCCTGTACGTAGCTGAGTACTAGGCAATAAACTTTCGAAGCTCGTATCCGTGGCGTCAAAAGAAATCCTCATTTCTCAGGCAGCTGAGGAGTGCTCACGAGTAAGCCGGGTTAAAATAGAGGAGGTAAACAGAAAACCAAACAGGCACAGCACCTCAGCAAATCTCACAAATGGTTGACAGCTCAACTTAAGCCTAATCTTGAGTTTAAGTGAAATCTCAACCCATAGCCCCCTACAGTCCTGAGTATTCAATTCATGCTCCAAGTCTCTGGTTTATTGTCTCACATTGACAACAAATAAACTCTGTGTTTTTCTCCAACTGTTGGTTGCTTCAATACATTTTCTGTAGTAACCAACCAATAAATGTAATAAATATAATAATAAATGTTAAACATCCTTGTTTATGATCTACAGTGTTATTGTTTTTAATTCTGCCAAACATAACAATGCTGCCACAACAATCACTGGAAGAAGATGGTCATAGAGGACCCAAAGCAACTGACTATGAATTCAATTTAATTTCTACCTCGTGTATACAAAGTAAGGGTGAAACAACATTCTGCATACAAATACTGCACTGGAAATAACACAGATATGTACAACTTTGTTATACTATGCATCTGTTGGGATGCCCAGAGCATCTTCTTTGCAAGTGGAAGGTCCCAGGCTCATCCCCAGCATCTCCAGGTAGGACTGAGAGAGACTGCCTGCCAGTGTAGACAGTACAGAGCTACATGGGCAGTGGCTATGTGCCAAAGAACTCTTGCTGAAAAGTTTCAATGTGAGGCAGGGTGAAGGACAAGGAAACATAGTCTCCATGTCATAAACCAAAAAGGAATTTAAAAACAACCTTCATGAGACTTGGGCCACCATCCTAAATATTCCTTTTTAGAGAAATAAGTGGCACTAAAAACAAATGAACAATACTTTGAAGAAAATGCATTTAGGAATGAAGCACCAAACCATGGAAATTATGTCTTATACCAAGTTTAGGACTAATTTCTTTTAGCTGGGGAGACAAGAATGATTAAACCTAGGAATTTCACCATGCAAACCATGCCCGGCATCACTGAGTTCTGATCTGAAAACTTTGCGGGATACGAATTTTGCCACTTACCAAGGGAAGTGCACAATCTTTGCCAAGCTCTCTGTCCCCATACAAAAGCAGTAATCATGTCTACTCAGAAGTCAGTACTCAATTTAATGGGGCTTACCCCCAGGCAAGTGGTTAGCATTGCAACTTGGTAATACTTTTTGTGTCATAGTTTTTTATACTTGGGGGTGGGGGAAAGTCCCAAGCATTAGATTTGTTTATAAAACAAACAATTGAACAGAAGCTGCAGATTCATTTTTAATGTTAGATTAATAATACTATAGGAACCTTATTTTAATTCTTCCAGATACATTGGTTGTGTCTGATATCATCTGCATTCAGCATGGTCATAGCCTCTTATAAGCATTATAAATTATGAAATAGCCTGGCCCATACACAGCCATGACTGTGCCATATTTCCTTGTAGAACGTGGTTTGGCTCACGGTAGTGATAAACGAAACACCATAAATTCTGTATCCTGAACATTTTTAAAGCTTCTTGATTATAAAATGCAATAAGCTTTTGGAATCATACTGCAACCCAACTTTTTATTTTTGTCATGTGATTTTATTTATAATCTTAAAAGAGGGATGTATGCCACATAAAATTTAATGACAGAATGCTTTTTTGGTCTGTATATACTTGTGAGGCCGCAGACAAAATACAGAAGATAACTTTCCAACAATTGTATTAGGTGAGCCTCAAGCAAGGATCACAACCTGTATTTAAGCAGCTGTCTAATGTACTGTTTCAAGTAAAACTGTAGAGAAATAGCCTTCCTCCGAGAACTTCTTTTGATTCTCATGTAGGGTCTCCTGTATGGGTAATATGAATTAGGTCATGGGTATCAGTCCAATAATCCTGTTCCATCGCACCTTGTATATAATCCAACTAGGAAGGCACTATGCATGGTTGCAGTTGCCTGTGCTGGCTCTTCTACTGGCCATCGTGGGCTGTGGGAAAAGAAGTCTAGGGCTACAGAAAGACAATTCAGCCTATAGATCAGAACTACATTGCCATATTCATTTCAGGACCATAAAAAGGAAAGAGTGGCTGACACCGAGCAGGAGTAGGAGATGACAAGAAGCAAGAAGGCAAAATTCAGTTAAGATAATGGAACTTGAAAAAAGGAAGCACAGGACTGGTTCATAGGCCACTCTGACCATGGGCTGGTTCCATGGAAAGGCTGCCCACCTGGCCTCTTTGACTCCAAGAAACCACCTGTGTGTATTTGCTATCTGTTTTGAGATGTGTTCATATTATGACATTTGTGGTTTTATTAAAGGAGAATTCGGTGCATGGCAGGAGTCACACACTACTGGTTCATCAAGAGCAGGGAGAAAACCTGCACAGGTTTTTTCAAGTATCCACTACATGCTTAACAGTCTTAAGCAAACTGTGCGCCAAATTCTCCTTCCCTAACTTTTGTATAGGGAAGGCCTGCCTTTCATTTTATCTCTGCAAATATAAATAATTATGTTATAGCAAAACGGCCAATTTCCTGGAAACAGAAATCATTATAGTTGTTCAATATTTTAATAGCCACCTCCTATTTCAGCCCCATCAGCACAACCATCAGAAAAAAAATACTGTCCTAAACAAATGTAGTTTTCAGACCTCATTTTTAAATACTTTGTATCCAGTCTTAATGCCACTGCCATTCCATTTGCTTCAGTAGTCTTTGAATCAAAATTCAAGTAGGAATAACACAGGAATAAAGAATGTCTTTAGGAGTCATGTTCAAAGGATAAACTGGGTTTCAGCTGTAATGAACGGGATGCTTGTTTTTGAGCTAAAATGGTAAAGAACTCTTAAAGCCATGTTGCTCTTAGCCAGGTTCACAGAAAAACAAAGGGTTATGTGGAGAAACTTGAATTATTATTGAAGATGCTGGCTTCAGGCTTCCATGAAAATATCCACATCTAAACTGCATGCCTTTTAACGTTCAGGTAATCATACCCAGTGTTAATTAATTTTAGCTTAAACTCAGAATGCAGCTTCTGAGAACTAATGTTTGTAACATACTGATGATTTTCAAAGGAGTCGTTTACAGCAGGAGCCAAGCTGTTTTGTCCAGGAAAAGACAATGAGAGGTCTTTGCTCATTCTGCAAATATACTTTATCATCAAAAGAGCTCATTTTCATAGCTCATAAAGGGATAACTGCAACTGGCATATTATGAAAGGAAGTAGGACAAAAGTATCTTCTTCATAGCTGACTTGCAGGGGATGTAGCCAGCTGACACACTGTATTCGGTTAGCAACAATAAGGATGGCTAAATCAATACACTTCAAATTCACTATTTCTGTTGAAGGCTTCTTATACTGGAATTCCTAGGCATATTCACTATTGCCTATTACTCCCTGCTGCAATTAGACTTCCTTTTTTATGTGCAGAATTTATTAAAATCAGATCACAGGTGGTTTCTATTCATTTAGTCTCAAAGACCAAAGAGATTGGGGCGGGGAATCCCACCCTCATTCACTACACCATCCTAAATTCCTGCTTTCCATTGTTGGCACTTTTAGGGAAATATTGTCATAGACTTGTGTCTTGATCAAGCAAACTTCCACTTTACACCCACCGACAATCAAGACTGTCGGCATCATGAACATTTACAAAAAAAAGTAAAAGATTTGTGCCTCTTAGCTTTTCCCTCATCAGTGAGTCTTCTGGCAGATTATAAAACATATTTAATTTAACCATGAAGTAGGTGGAGATTTTCCAAGGCACAAATGATGAACAGCCAGCCAAATTATATTGAAGTCAAACAATAATGTTTTCCTGAGGATAAAATCTGGATGATATCCTTAAATCTAGTTACAAAATTAGAATATTTTAATATACCCTTCTCACCTGAAAGATCGGCAGCTTTATAAACCTGCCTTGTATCATTTGTGCCTTTGAAAGTCTTCATGAATCCAATGATTTGAAATGGGGATTTTAAGCTCAATTCCCAATTTGTTTTTTCTTCTCTGACCACATCCCCTCCCACTTCTTTCCCAAATCTATGGTACAAATTTGAGGCACGTGTGGTTAAGGGTGAGACTGAACGTGATCTGATCCTGCAGCTGTTTCTTGTACTGGTATGCTTCCTGGTGGTAAAGGCTGACTGCCTCCCGCAGGATGATTTTGAACATTTCCAACTGGTTGTGTTGCAGCTGTAACACAAAATACAAAAAACAAAGGTTAGTTGTGTTGAACAATTACCTGGTAATCCAAATCTCAGAAAGTGTGGTTTTACATATTATAGTAGACTCAAATTTTACATGGAGGTTACATTACAGGGGGTTATGCATAAAGCTGAAATCACATATAGTCTAAACGTCCCCAAAGGTTATTAGAGACGAACTCCACATATTTATGGTACTAGATATTTTTTTCCTTGCATAAAATCACCTTTCAGAGAACAAAGAAGGTCTGCAGTATTTGCTTGTTCATTTATGTGCAGTAAGATTTTATAGCTCCATTTTCAATGGTATTTTCAATTTCAATGGTATTTTCCATTTTCAATGGCTCTCTTTTATGAAAATGCATCTTTCCCCCCCTCTCACATACAAAGACACACTTGCCCAAATTATAACTCTCTCTTTCATGTACAGCTGCTAAGAGATATATTTGGAGTTTGTATGAAAGGTGCCCCTATTTCATAGTAAAACATGATAGATTCTTTCATTTGAATTATCTGGCAAGGAAAGTATTTGGGTAGGGGTTCAGTTTCAGGCATCCAAGTGTTCAAACATGTTACATTCCAATCTAATGGGTTGGAAGGCTCCTTCTCTTATTTGCAGTAGAATATTAAGTGCCAAGCTATAAATTTGGTTCTGAATCGCACTGTGGACATAAATAGTTTTTCTCACAAGCAATGAACACCATCATCAATAATGTGTGTGTGTGTGTGTGTGTGTGTGTGTGTGTGTGAAAGAGAATAATTAATTTACATACGTGGCTGGAATTTCAGTTCTCCACCTGGTCCCGAAGGAGGGTGTCCTTGCTGTAACTTCTTCTGTTCCATTTGTTGGACAGCCTGTTGGGCAGTTACAAACGAACATGGAATGAAATGGAAAATAGGTAATCCAAGGTGTATCAGGGTGTTAATTTCATGCAATAAAGCTATATATATATATATATATATATATATATATATATATATATGAATATGAACATCCATATAGTTCTTGTGTATCACAGTAAAGTCTGCAACAAAATGCCTTCTTAAATAAACTCAGCTTTGTGTGGATTCTTCTTTTCTCTGGAACAAGTCCTGCCGAATCCAATTCAGTACTGTGCAACATGCAGTAACTTTACAGTTCTTTAACACAGAATATCACCAGCACTTTATACTGCTGCTAAAAAAAATTGCACTGGCTGCCAATTAGCAACCAAGCTATTTTTAAGGTGCTGCTATTGGTACAGGTACTGGTATATAAAGCCCTATGCAGCTTAGGACCACAATACCTAAAAGATCACTCCAACCTTTCGATAGCCATGTTCAAATATATAAAAGGATGTCACATAGAGGAGGGAGAAAGGTTGTTTTCTGCTGCTCCAGAAAAGCGGACACGGAGCAATGGATCCAAACTACAAGAAAGAAGATTCCACCTAAACATTAGGAAGAACTTCCTGATTCTATGATTCTATGATTCTAGGTCTGGTATGTCTGAGCAGCAGACCCAGCTAACATGCATTCCAAAGACAGTATACTTTCAGAACAAGAAAGGATAATTTGTTCTGTTCTTACTCAACAATAAATACAATGAATTCCGTATCTATAACCAGAGGAAATTTGCAGCTATTCAGATGGTACCTGCTGGAGTTCTTGTCTCTGAGCTTGAAGGTGGTCGTGTTGCCTCTGTAGTTCTTCTTTCCTTTTCTGAAGTTCCAGTGCTTGCTTGTTCAGTTCATCTTCTTGCTGGGAAATGTGACTTTCAAATTCCTTCAGATCGTCTTCAGTGAAGACCTGTTGTTGGTCCAGGGTCTTAAAAACAACAAGAATAAAACACAAACCCCTCAAAGAAAGTTCAATGTTGAAAAAATTAAGAAGCAATTCACAAATTATTTTATAGACCCACCTTTTGAAATATGTGTGCAAGATACAATATTTTTTATGATGATCTGAAGTTTTGATAAAGAGAAGCATTTTACACTAGCTAAATTCTTACCAGAAAAGGGGGGGGGGGGTAGAATAGCAAGGTTCCTCAAGCGCCTCTCATTTTTCTAACAAGTTCCTGATCTTTGTTCATGCACAATTCACACACCTTGACAGGAACTTGACTTTGAAAAGACTAAGGGCGGTCACCCTGCCCATTGGAGTGATGAGGAAAATAATCAGCCTGCAGCATTACCTAGCTTTTCCCCACAAGAGGGTCCACACAGGACCTCCTGCCAGCAGAAACATTCTCCCCAGGAATCTTCTGTATAGGAAGAAATGTGCTTCTTAAATTACGGTTGACATCAGACTTTCAAGAAGTGATCATTTGCTGAACAGTGCACACACAATACAGGAGCAGTATGCTCACACCTTTTGGGGGCTGTATGTTTTCCTCTGCTCCTCCACACCCCCACCTTCCTACATACATAAGCCGTGGTCCAGAAAGTGCCACCCCCACTTTGTTTTAATGTATTTATGTGAGGAATTGGGGGGGGGGGGGTTGGTTGGTTTTGTGTTGCTTTGTGTTGCCTTGAGCAAGATAAAGCGACTAGTAAGTTTAATAAATAATAAGAATGGAAATCTGCTTATGCATATGGATTGTATTTGTGGTAACAGTGCAATTATCTGCTCTATGCTGCTGGGCTTGAATTTCCCCACACTCTTTCTCACTTAATGTGAAGTGCAACAGAATCTTGTTTGCCAAAGAGAACTCCTTCTGTGCTTATAGAGATATTACTGTAAGGAAGACAGCTTCCAAGCATACAGGACAGCATTACAGCACTTAACAGTTCTCTGTTTCTTTCAGGATCTGGGAAGAAATGGCATAAACCTGACTTTATAAAAAAGATAACACAATTCTCTCTCTGTATTTCCAATATAAATCGCTGACTGCTCTGTTCAAAAAATACTGCAGTCAAAATGCCTGTGCTTATTGTATTCCAAATGCATGCACAAACATTAAGATTGTCCCATAAAGTAGTGTATGCACAGTGTCCTTGGACTCACTGTTCAGATTTTATTTTGATAAAGTCGCTAATAATTAAGCACAGATAAATACAACAAAGAAAGAGGGAAGAGAATCAAAGGCTTGAGACAAACCGACTACTTGTGGTTTGGGTCAGGATGGTGGTTGCAGCATGTTCTACTTTAAAAATGGCAGGATTACCTCCCAGCTTTCTGGCTCCAAAAACTCTTTTTTCTCTGTAGCTCTCAAGAATTCTTCCAAAGTCACTAACCGGTCCTTGTTGATGTCAACCTTTTATAAGAGGTACAAGTGAATAAGTACACTTTAGGTACTTGCATTTGTATTCAGCTTTTCAAAAAATACAGCATTTTAATGTTACAGCACAGGCACCACATTATTCTGAGGGGGAAATGATGACTGAAAACGAAGTCTTCAGTGTGGCCAAATGAATTCCCCTCCTACACACTCACTCACAGCATAATCCAATGCATGTTTACGGTACTCAGAGGTAAGTCCTAATGTGTTCAAAGGGCTTCTCCACAGTTAATTCTTCTCACAGTTAATTCTTGAGAGTTCTTCAAAAGCTGGGAGTCCTCACTGAAAATACTATACAATGTTACCAAGCAACTATGTGTATTTCCTCCAGTCCTAATTTTTTAATGTCTAAGGGTCAGAATGCATTAGTGCCCACCACAAGGGACACTGCCATCCTAGTGATAAGATTTTAGAATTGCTTGTCACTGTGACTATCACCATCCTTATGTGAGAATTTCATATTCCCACCAGCAGCTGCCTGGAACAGACCAGGGATATAGAGACATTAGGGTGTGAAGTGTGTGTGTGTGTGTGTGTGTGAGTGAGTGAGAGAGAGAGAGAGAGAGAGAGAGAGAGAGAGAGATATGAATGTGGTAACAGCAGGGTTTTGCCTACTACAATTATTTATAAAAGAGTGATGTTTTGGCCTCACCTCATTCATGACATGTTCTCTCATTCGTAGCCTCTCTTCTTCCATTTCTACCATGTCATCTTCTTCATTTTTGGGATCATAGACTTTCTCTAGCTAAAACAGAAGCAAATACATCACTGAACTTAAGGAATATGCTTGAAACAGATTATCCATCCCTGTTATTGTTTAACTATATAAATACGTCTGTTTTCAAATCAAGAAATTACTGCTTTTTATGCCAATATACAATACATATTGGTACAAAATCAATTTGAATTGAATTGAAGTCTTTTGGCTTATCCTCTTCAGACTGGACCAGTATATCAACTTTCCAAATTTTGAACTTACCAAGACATTTGGGCATTGGCCCACTCTGTATGTACAGATATGTAAAAGCCCCTTGCATTTCTATGCCTAGACACTGGAAATATGCATGCCAGGTAGGTAGTCCCAGCCTGAATATGAAATCAATAGCTAATTTCGTAAATGGCATCAGTTCCTGGTATGAAGTTTTTATGTTTTGCCCTTGCATCTATAGGTTTTAGCAATGGACTTTCAAAGTGATGAAAGTAACTATCTCCCTGCTCCAGAATATATTGTTTTTCCTTGAATAATTGACCTGGGTGGTTTTTTTTTAAATTAGCCTTTAACACATCTTTGGTGAATACATAAATATTACCAGTGCTGCCATTTTTATATAGAAAGAAGTCCTTAAATATCAACTAATTGTAAGGAAGAGTTTCCATGTAATGTGCATCACTTACCTCTTTAGTAAACAGGGCTTCTAACTCCTGCTCATCCAGAAAATGATCATTATTGACATCTATAAAAAGTATAATGCATATAAATATAGAACACCAAAGCATTAGCACACTCATGCACACCAGGTCTAATTCACTTGTAGCAGGCTACAATCCCAACTTGATTAACATCTATATCTAACAAAATATTTTAGCACAGCACGCTTATTTTTCTATTTAGCTAGTGACCAGACTCTTGCTGTTGATTATTTGGTTTTGTGTTCTATTAGCAAAGAAAATCTAGAAGTGCTCTTCAGGCTTCCATTCTCTTATAATGAAATCGGAAACCAAAACATAGCTCAAAATAAAATCTTAGTACATAAATAGCCTTGAATATATTCAAAATTCATTCATTATTTCTCCTTACCCTTCTCCCCTTGATATGATCCCACTTAGCCACACCCATATTGAATCATGTTTATCTGCATTAAATCATGGCAGCTTGACTTTCAATAATTAACTTTTGAAGCAAGGGCCTGTTAAACAAGGGTGTGAACATCCATGACCTTTGTCTTTGCCTTTGCCTTTGTCTTTCAGTGTCTAACTGCTGTTTAGAAATTGTTGGTGCTATTTAACTTAGAAAGGAATTAACTATCTGTCTCAGATACTATTCTTTATATGTATCTGCTTCAGATCTGTCCAGCCCTGCACATTTGTCACAACACCATAATGTTGATAAAGTCACTTTGCCACACACAGCCATTGTGCAACTCTAGGGTGTAATAGCAGGGATAAATAGAGAACAGAAATGAGGAGGGGTTAACTCTCAGTCCCATTTCCTGATATTTTACAGGTTCTTTAGTCCCAGTGGCTGGAGGGCAGCTGGGACAACCTTGCCCAGACTTACTTGCTAACAATAACAGCAAAAGAGGGTTTTACTTTGCAGAGCATAGCCTTATAAGTTCTGGCCCCTTTGCCCAGATATGAATATCAATTCTTTAGCAGTTTTGGAAATTCTGCTTATTGCAGCTTTAAAGAACCTTCAAAAGACTGAGTAATCTGTCCAGAAGGTCATGTATAATTACCAGACTAGTTTTCAAGTCCTTGAAAGGGTAATTGCCATGAGTTTTAAAAATACATGGCAAGCTGAAAATGAATCTAAGTTGTAGTCCTTCTTCAAAATATTATTATTTTCTTCCTCAGTATGGACTCCAGACTGTTGAGGTAAATAGTGCCAAAATGAAAATAAGCACAACAAGCCCACCAGTTATAGAAATTGTTGTGTTACAAGGACCTATACACATGTAAATAAACTCCAGTACAAAAGGGACACTCCAATGTGAAAATGCTGAATTAGAACTCAACTGTCTGATAAATTGTATCACCTCAGCCCTGATCTGCATAATGGGATTTTATCCTACTACCGATATTAATTTACTTAAGATTCTTTGTTGTCACATGATGAAGGTATTGCTCCAGAGAAGGCAATCCCAAGAGTATCACTCAAGTTGCTTAATTTTTTACCGGAAAAAAAATTATGCTCCTTACCATGCAACTTGAAAAAAGTCTTTGGATCGAAATCATTGGGGTCCAGTCCATCTGCCTCCTCCCACACCTCTTTCAACTGGTCTTTACTTCCCTGTAAGTTGATCAGAAAAAGCAATAATGCAAATGATTAGATAGACATTTCTTGCCAGCACATTGTGCCAAATAAATCCATATTACCTTTCTAAGAAAAGCTTCAAAATCTAGTTATTCCCCCCCCCACACACACATACACTGAAAGCACACATATATCATCCATTAATGTCAACATCTTCAGTAGGAATCCCTAAATTGTCAGCAGAGGTGATAACAAAAATGAAACAATATGTTACACATGGTCAAGAACCATTTGGATCATTCTACAATGCCACTCTTATTAACAGATGGGCATAACTTAAGGGGAGGTAGAATTTGGTCAGGTTCTATTCCCCATAGAAGAAGTTGTCATGAAAGCTACAGCTCAAACATGTATTAGAAAAGTTTTCAAAGGAAGCACAGATCTCAGTCCCTTCTCATAAATGCTGATCAAATAAGAAATGGCTGGAAAGGAAGCATATAAAATGATATTTCAGTTCAGTAAAGTCCTGCCAGTTCAATAACCAAACCAAATTTAAGTGCATCTATAAAGCATATCCCACTACTTTTATTTATTCTCCTTTTAATGCATAACGCCTGAATACACCTTCACTATATGGTAGACACAAACCATGTGCTTACAGGATGGTTAACTTTGGGGTGATTACTGTGCTTTTTCTTCAGTTCTTCATACTTAGCTTCCTCTTGTCGTCTCTTTTCTTCATCCAGTGTTTTTAAATATTCTCTTCTTTCATGTTCTTTCATCATCTCATATTTCTTAAACTCCTCATGACGAGTCTTGTCATAGTTTTCTAAGTCACTTGTGGCCTACAAATTAAAAATCAATTAAGAATACTGTTTTTTGACCACTACAATATGAAGCACAAGCTTATCCAAGCTTTGTGTGTGTCCCAGCAGTGGGTCTGAGGTCATGCTGAACAGCTGATATACCATATTTTTTGCTCTATAAGACTCACTTTTCCCTCCTAAAAAGTAAGGGGAAATGTGTGTGCATCTTATGGAGCGAATGCAGGCTGCGCAGCTATCCCAGAAGCCAGAACAGCAAGAGGGATTGCTGCTTTCACTGCGCAACGATCCCTCTTGCTGTTCTGGCTTCTAAGATTCAGAATATTTTTTTTTTGTTTTCCTGCTCCAAAAACTAGGTGCGTCTTGTGGTCTGGTGCGTCTTATAGAGCGGAAAATACGGCACTTCACACTCTTTCCTTCCAATTTACTTATGAAAGGAAAGCGTATATGAAGTGGTTTAGTATCTGTCACTAACAACTGAAAAACCACATCAACTCAAACAATTAGATATTCAACACAGAAAATCCAGGGAGTTAAGGAAAGGTAAAATTATAAAAGAGGCAGAGTCGCAAAGCTGATTCCACAATTTGGTGGGCCCCTTGTACAACAGTCAACTAGTGTGCCCCCAACCTGAAATGTAAAGATATAGCCAAAGAGAAATAAAACTTCAAAGTTATCACACCCTGACCACCAGTGCCATCAATCAGGCACTGCCTTTAAATGAGGACAGGGAGCTAAGCTGCCCAACACGTTCTTTTTTGAAATGAACTGCCACCACTACATCAATGAGGAAACTATTAGTTTTGTCTTCTTCCCTTGACATTTGAGTGTGCCCCTGCAAAGCTGGGAGTCTCTGGTGACTTCCTGGCCATCTAGTGCTCAGGGTTAGACAAGCTGATCCTGACTGGGTGAGTACTATAGCACACCGGAGCCAGTGCAGCCGCGAGCGGAGGATCCTGCCACTGTCTGTACAGCGCCTGAGCGGCACCGGCAGCAAACCGCTACATACAATGCATGCACGGTGTTGCACGCATGCACTATATGTAGCGATGCCGCACATGCGCTGTACGTAGTGGTTTGCTGCCGGGGCCGCTCGAGCACCATACGGACGGTGGTGGGATCCCTCCGTCGCCACTACAGCTGCAAGCGGAAGATCCCTTCGCCGCCGCTGCAGCTACAATCAGAGGACCCCGCCAACACCCGTACGGCGCTTGGGCGCCGCCGGTGGCAAACCGCTACGTACAGCACATGCGTGGTGTTGCCGCACATAGCGGTGTACGTAGCGGTGCCGCACATGCGCCCTACGTAGCAATGGCACACATGCGTCATACATAGCAACGCCACACATGTGTCATTCGTAGCGGCGCTATGCATGCGCAGCCAGCGGTTTGCCCCGCCCTGGGTGTCAGTTAGCCTTCGTTCGCCCCTGACCGGAGGTTAAAACCCTTTATTTGAATGAATTTTTGCACTGCTTGAAAAACAACAGACACTCTCAGGTAAACTACTTAGAACTGTGAAATGTGTCACTTAATGAGAAGCATACCTTTACTGAATGCCTCTGCTGTATCAGAATTACCTTAAGTGTTCAGTACAAAGCAATTCAATATACAATTGCCATCAGTCCCAGCCAGCATGGCCAAGTGTCAGGTGTGTTGGGAGTTGTAGTTCAGAACATCTGCTGGGGACCAAGTTGGAAGAAGGCTGGGCAAGGTGCAAGGTATTTATATATATGCATTTAATTTCACCAAACCAGCTCCAGACTGATAAAGCTGAGGAATCAAAAAGTTGAACCTCTCAAGGATTCCATCCTAGAATGCTCTCAGATCTTACTGTGGCTTATTGTCCATCTGGGCATAGCTGGGGCCTCCACCACAGCCGAACCATCCCCACCAGTGGCTCCTGTAACTGTCCATCATCTTAACCCACGCATCCTGCAAGTCATTAACATTGGAGGGATTGCTACTGGTCCATTATTTCTCCTCCCAACCAATCAACGACAGGAGGAGGGAGCTGGTAAGCCCAAGGCTTGCTTAGGCTCATTCCTACTTGTTAATGTTGTACAACTAAACTATGGTTTAGCATAACCTGAAAGTGCAGCTGACTATGCCAGTAGTGCCATTCTGATTATGCTTCTGTCTATTTTTCTACAGTGGTTTTCACAGTCATTCTTCAAGAGCAAACTCAGTCCCATTTCCTCAATTCTCTATTTGCTTAAGGAAAGTGTGCTAACAATGAGTCACAAAGTCTCCCGGTGGAAATCTCACTCAGCTATGAACTCACTAGGGGGAGCTAAGAATTCACTATACTCAAGTCTCAGCCTTGCCATCTGCAACTTCATAATAATAATAATGTTGTACTAGTTATTTTTAAAGGGTTATTGCTAGCAATTATCACGATGACTTATTTGCCACGCTTTGAACACTCTAAAGTACTATAACTTTAATAAGTATTTACAGTGGTACCTCGGGTTACAAATGCTTTGGGTTACAAACACTTCGGATGAGAATGCCCCAGGATGAGAATGGAAATCGCGCGCCAGCGGCACAGCAGCAGCAGAAGACCCCATTAGTGAAAGTAATAACGGGTTCGGGTTAAGAAGGGATCTCCGGAATGAATTAAGTTCGTAACCCGAGGTACCACTGTATCTGTAAGGCTTTCCCTCCTCTGACAGTTGTCCTTCCCAATTATTTAGTAAAGCAAAAGGGCCTATTTGGTGTTTTTGTATCTGCAATAGTGTTAACCTCCCCAAGCCTTCAGGAGACTATGGATTGCAAATCTAAACATACTTTTCAATTTCAAAAACAAAGCAAGCAGCTTTAACTGGCTGATTCATTAGCTCAGGGATGGGGACCCGGTGGTCTCTCCAACTGTTACCCATTGGAGCTGCAGTCCAATAACATCTGGAGCGTCGCAGGTTCTCCATCCCTGCTTTTGATCTATGGGGACCAATTCTGATCACGTTGGGAAACACCTGCTTATATTTTGAGACTATTTTGATTCCATCAAGTTGAATGTAGAAAAAAGAGAGAATGAAAAATGCCCCTTTTGAAGATGGTGTTGCAGCTTTTGTTTATTTATTTGTAAGTTTCATTTATTTTTTGCTACTTCAAAAGAACCTATCTTTAGGTTTTGGCAAAATGCAAATCAGTCTAAACCTAAAGCAGTTAACTAGTTAAAAGACAGGTGATTAATCAACGCAAAACTAGTTAAAATCTTTTGTACATATCCAAATACACTTACATAAAATTGCTAAAGGAATCAGAGAAGAAAATTTGCCAGTATTAGCTGGCAAAGGTCAAAAGAGCGCTCAATTTAAAGGCTCTGTAAAAACCTTCAAAGATTGCTTATGTTGGCTTGGGGATGCAAGTCGCATGAGGCACTGTGAGGAAAATGAGCAGACTGTTTTCAAATGCACATAAATGTCTCCTGTGGCACAATATTACATTACGGAGCCGAATGGGATTCTCAGACTATGACTCTTGAGGTAACTATGAAAGTTATTCAAAATGGAGGCAGGGGGAGGGAGAAAAAGTGGATTCCACTAAAGAAAAATACAGCAGTAGCAGCAAGCAAGCATCTGGAAAATATTTGCTCAACACTTACAGCTTTGATTAGCATGTCTAAATCTTTAGCTTCAAAAGTGTGAGGGTTGTCGTGGTTCAGATGCTCAAATTGTTTGAGAAGGAACTGATGGTCTATGCCAGAATCTAAAAACAACCCGTACAAAGACAGAAATGATTTAACTACATATATCAATATATATTGGACAACAGGTTAAGTTTCCTGGCTCTGCATGAGGGAAGAAACATATTTTAAAAACACATTTATATGCTGCAGCCCTCAAGAGCAACTCAAGGATGAGCTTTAGCCAAAGTAAAATAAATATTGACACTCAAAAGGACACAACTGTCAAACTGTTGAGAGATTACACTATAATTTTAATAGGCAGAAGCTAAAATGCATACTATAGCAGACATACACTACAACTATTCTGCACTTAAACCAGTTCCAATATCCATCATTTCCTCTAATAGCAAATGTTAGTTACTTAGGTGTTAGTTTGGCAGCTAAGCAGATTGTCACTCAACTAACCTACAAATAAGGTGGCAATTTCCACATACTCCAGGGACACAAAAGTATAGAATTTCTGAAGTAAAATTAAGAGGTATTTAACTTAAAATAAAAAGTAAAGGGGGGGGAATCCGGGGGGGGGAATAAGTGAGGACTGGGCATGCTCAGCAGTTTACAAAAGCCATGGAATGGGGAGTGTCATTTGGAAAAGAAAAAAGTGTTAGCCTCCTTGAGCCGCCTAACAATGGCTAGTATTCTGAAGAAGTGAAGGCCAGTATAATGCAACTATGGGTCAGATGCAGATATACTGTTCCCCAATAAACAGAGTTAGGAAATCCAAAAGCAGGCTGTGATAATCTGTACTGCCTTCACTAGCATCTTCCTTTCTCCCTTAACTATATTATGTTCTGGCTATTTCCTGCTAAATGGACTAAGCTTTTTTGTTAAACTGTCTTCAAACACTAGTTAAGATGAGGCCCTGCTCTGCAGTGTAAGAGAGAGGAGAGGGGGAATTCACACAAATGAGCAAGGCTGCAGGAGAAGAATGTGGGTAAAAGACAGAGTAATATTATGTCTGCACCAGCCTTGAAGTCTTTAGATTCTAAATTAATTCACTTTGAATTTGGCAAGGTTGGAGGGAGTACAGCGTGGGTGTGAAATGATGGGGGGTGGGGTGGCTTTCTGAAATGTGGCACAATTCTTACAAATAAAGATTTCTATCTTTCTTTGCATAGAACCCTCATGTTGATCATCGTATGCACATACGTATAAAGGTGGGATAATGTCCCAGGTAGTGGATTTCCAGTTGCCCAGGAAGACGTTCCCTTCCTTGTCTATCCCTGCTGTTCCCATGCAGATTTTGGGTTATGCAGGGGACAGGGGAAGCGGAGTGGTGGTGGAGAGGAATGGGAAGTCCCACCATGTGTGCAGAGGTCTATTCTACTCAAGAATGGACACAACTGGATGCCCCCCACTGGGTATACATCTACAGAGGTGTTTGCATGTTTCCCCCTCTATATTGGCATGTTGGGTAGCTCAGTCAGCAGAGCAACAGACTCTTAATCTCAGGGTTGTGGGTTCAAGCCCCATGTTTGGCAAAAGATTCTTGTATTGAAGGAGTTGTACTAGATGACCCTCGTGGTCCCTTCCAGCTCTACAATTCTACGAAATGGCTCTCAGCAAGGAATGTTTTAAATATCACTAACTGCAGCAACTGCTAACCAGGAAAAATATTAATATTCCTCTCACTATCCAAATAATTTTGCTGTTTGAAAGTCTGCTTAAACAATGAACTTTTCTTTTTTTAAAGAAACAACAATATTTCATTAAACAAGACCCAGCAAGGTAAGTCCAGCTGTGTGTGGAGTTTAAGAGCAGAAGCACTTCTTTTAAACTCCCCCCACCATCCCAAACCTTCCTAATGCTTGCTGAGCAGAATTGTGATTTGCTCTGGTGTGCAACAATTCAGATTATCTTTCTGCCATGAACACAGTGAAAGCAGGTCAAAGGGGTGGGGGTGGGAATCTGTAATGGATAATCATGTGAACTGGCCCTAACTGCTTTAGAGAAGAATGAAAACTGTTTCATAAACTAGATAATCTATCTTCATAAAGCCTGGCCTTACACTCTATTCCCCTGAAGCACCATTTACTGCTGATTGAAATGTAAGCACTTCAAATGCTGTAGAGAACAGGCCAGTCATCCAATACAATATATCCATATTTCACATTGCAAAACATTTTCTTCTCCCTATTTCTACATACTACACCTGAAAACAAGGACAGCGGCAACAGAAAAAAGATTTTGCACAAATTGTGTGTGTGTTTATTAAGTGTCACTGTTTTGATAAGTATTGCAGCTGCATTATGATAACTATACAGTACATGGTACTTTGAAGAATATGTATCTTATCATACTGGACATAATATCAACTGGTTTTCTGAAATCTATCTTTTCTCTCCTTTAGACATTTTTTCAAGATATTGCCAATAAAAGGTGTGGTTTTTCTAATCAAGTTTTACTGCGACACATGCTACGGCCAGTGGGCCGGATGCTGAGCTCTCCTCCCTTTGTGGGTCACTTTGACAGGTAGGCAGCGCCATCTACCAGTCCAATCAAATGTTGTCAGGCGACTTAATTTCAAAAGAAAGAGTCCCGATTCTTTCCCTGCATCCAAAAGAAAGTGCAGGGTAGCAAGAAAAGGTGCCAATTCAAAAAGGGTTGACTCTTTGAGGCTAAGGAAGAATCAGAAGTGCACTTAAGAAGGCAATTCCGATTCTTCTTCCTTTTAGCCACAGCTTGAAGTTTAAAGCTGCAGTAGGAACTTCCCTGTGCCCTACATCCAGTACTATTTTTCTAGAAAAAGAGGTGCTGGAACTCACCATAAATGCCTCCCTCGTTCTCTAGACCTGAGTTCAGGCCACTTCCGGCTGGAAAAAAGCCCTGCCTACATCATATATGAAGTCAGGACCAGCAAAGGATGGCATGGTTTGCCCAAAACATCCAATATCCTGGGCCCAGTTGAGCTTGATTAGGCCCATAAACCATAAAACAACATTCAGCTTAAAAGATATTTCTCACATTTCTGCTATGCATATTAGGAATACCTGCTAGTCCATGGATTAATTAACATTGTTTCAATGAATTCATTGCAATGCAATCTGCAATTTAAGCATTTTGGGGAAATGATGATAAGTGTTTAACTTCCACACACAAATTAGGAACAAGATGCTACTGCATTTTCATAATATCAGTATTACAAGGGGTAGTATTAACTCATTTTATTTTTGCTCTGTATTCTCATAACCTTGCAAACCTTGTTTTCAAAAAAACCTTTCTAAACAGGTGGCCTGATCAGATAGTACTTTGCAGCTCATCAATAGTTTAGTTTAGTGTTTATATTCCAGTGAAGTATGTTGTTAGTCCTCAGTGAGAAATGTAAAACTTGCAAAGCTCAAGAGAAATTAATGAAGAAGCTACAAAAGTATTTGACAATATCAAAATGGAACTCGTATAGTTGTCTTTTCTTAAACCATTTTCCCAAATGTGTGTCTGTTGTTTCCTCAGAACTGGTCTGTCTTGTTCTCCTAGATTTCCAAGCAGGAAAGGACTGTGTAATGAGATGAAAGGAAACACCAAAGCTCTTACGCCATTCTATTTTATATTAATCTCTGCTACTGTTGTAAACAAGAGAGGCAAATGAAACATTTTTGCTTTGTGTTCTTACCTTGAAATGAATCAATCTTGGCTTTAATTAACATCCTTAATCTTGCAACCTCTTGTCTTTTCAGTTCATCCAGCCTTGTTCTCACATGATGGCTAACTAAATCTAGTTCTTTGCTTAACTTTCCACTCTGTCAATAAAGAAAGCAATTGATAAAGGTAGTCAGTTAATTTTTTTTAGAAGGTAACTATGTTCTACTAGGTTCTCAACAGAGAGAAGACGATGAAGCATTTCACAACTGACATGTTGCAACTGGAAGGACATATTACCTCCTTTGATCATGGAAACAGAACCCAAAGTCTAACATCCACAGGTTCCATATATAATAAGTAAATGAGTACAGTAAGCCAGTTAAGGATCCAATCCAATTTTTAGTCCAAATTTAGTCCAACTATGTTGCTGACAGAGAGGTCTTATGCTTAGAAGGCCTTCCTTTTTCACTTAGGGGTGGCAGAACACAATGCATGAAGCTGAGATAGATAAGCAGTACTTCCCTTATCTAAAGAAAGGAGGAAGTCTTGCACGGAAACCTCCACACACTGGTGCTCCCACACATTCTAGGAGCAGCTAGATAACACAACCCTGTTTAATATCTGATCCCACTGTGAATGGTTCACTTTGAGAACCATTGCTATCTGCAATTGTTGCTGTCATATTATCATGAAGGAGCTGAAGGATGTTCACAAATTTATCTGGGCAGCCAATTTTCAGGACAGTCGACAGAGCATTACGATTTACAGTGTCAAAGGCCTTAGTCAGGTCAATAAACACCATATAAAGGGGTTAGTTTTGCCCTCTGTATTTTTCTTGAAGCTGTCAAGCAGTGAAAATCATGTCCACCATACCCCTAGAAGGTCGAAAACCATTTTGGGATTCAGGAAGGGTAGCCTCAGATATTGTTAGGAGACGGTTTGCTAAGATCCTTGCAAGAATTTTGATGTCCACAACTAATAAAAAGATGCCTCAATCATTTCCACAATCCGCTTTATCGCCTTTTTTAAAAGAGGCTGATAATTTAGGCATCCCAAAGTCTGCTGGAATCTCTTCTCTCCCCCAGACTTTTTGATGAGCTTGTGAAGTTGTTGTCTAAGTTCAATTCCACCCACTTTGAAGACCAGCAGGTATCCCATCAGGTCTGCTGGCATTGAGAACAAACTCCATGTTACCTGTATGGCGTACTGGCTCTTATCAGAATATAAGAGGAGCGCAGCTGGAGCAGACCAAAGGCCCATCTAGCCCAACATCCTGTTCTCACAGTGGCCAGGGAGATGCCTATGAGAAGCCCACAAGCAGGGCTTGAGCACAACAGCACTCTCCTTGCTTGTGATTCCCAGCAGCTAATTCTCAGAAGCATACTCCCTAACACTGGATCCAGTAGCTATTCTCCATGAATTTGTCTAGCCTCCTTACAAACGACAAACCAGAGTACAGTGGTACCTTGGTTTTCAAACATAATCCGTTTCGGAAGTCCATTCGAGTTCCAAAACGTTCAAAAACCGAAAGCAGACGCCTCAAAAAGCAAGCCTCAATATAGAAAACTCAAAACAGAAGGTGTGTTTCCTGTTCAACTTCCGAGGCACGTTCGAAAACCGAGGCACTTACTTCCAGGTTTTCTGCATTCAAGTTCCGAAACATTCAACTACAGAGGCATTTGAAAACTGAGGTACCACTGTGCTCTACGTCTCTCTTATTTTTCTAAACAAGCTGCATGGTTACACAGTTAAAACTACATACCTTTATTGCCTCTATGTCGGCTGTCTGGAGCTTCTCTCTGAAATGTTTGTCTGTCTCCAGGACATCTATCACTTGCCTGAGGTACACATCGTAATAAAGCCCAGTATCCTTCAGGGAAATGAATATCAGTTTGGTAAAAGAGGGCCAAGGAAGAAAAGCATTTCTCTTTCTATAGAGATGTTTCAGACTAAATTAGGTGAGATCTTTAGCCCAGTTGTGATTCTAAGACCTAACTATCAGTGTCCATAATGTTTTATCTAGCGGTGAAGATAAAAAAAAATCACATGAAGCAGCTATAAATACACATTCTTTGGGGAACTGCAACTTCTGTGGATTTAACTGAGCTCTTTAGAGATGTCGTTTATAAAGAAAACTCAGTAGTACAGAAGAGAATGAGGTTATAAGGGAATAAATAAGATATATGTTATATTTTCTCTATAGCTTTCCTTCCTCTAGCTTTAAGAACCCAGTTAATTTTAGGTCTCAAACTAAATGAGATACGGGGAGGTCAGTGACTGGATCCCCATGGTTTCTTTAAGTTAAAATCAGCCAGGTTGAGCCCAAATAATATTTGGGGTCTGGTGTTCCAGTTCAGAAAACTTAAGTCCTTTTCCAATATCATATGGTTTATCGCTTTTTTAAAATGGAGGATTTCTTTTCTCTGCTGAAAAATTTCCTATTCAAAACACTGGATAAAGTGGTTTGAAGTCAAACTGCTTTCTCTGAGAGTCAAAATGGTCCGGTTAGTTCATTTCCTCACTCTAATTTTCTTCTTTTCTCTCTCTCTCCACAATATTTTCACAAAGCTAACAAAAAGAAGAAGACCTAAATCCAGACCCTGAGTGCCACAGATGGCCCTGAACAGTATTAATACTTTAAATTCAGAAATAATATTCCATCAGTTCAGCGGTAATAGTAATATACACTTATGATATTGATGCCATTACAAAGTATTTATTTCACTTACCGGATTATCTATTTTTGCATTCTCTACTTGTTCTTCCGCTTTTACCTTTGTCTTGTCTATGTCTATAGGCACAGCTTCCAGCACAATAGCAAGATAGGTCAGGAGCAAAAGACACTGTTGTAAGAAAACAGCTTTCCATCTTATCTGAAATAAAACAGCAAAGTATTTTTTCTAAGCATGTAACACTTTTTATCCAGGATTGCTCCTATGACAAAAACAATCACGTCAAAATTATGAGGAATCCCAGATGCATGCCTTGTCAACTTAAAAGAGGCTAAAGTAGAACACCTTTTGGTATGACAGGAGTGACTTATAATCGCACTCTCGTGAATTCAAGCTGCAATATCGGAAGTGGGCTAAAACTGAGGTGTTAGCATTAGTGAGCAGTTTGAACACAGTTCAGGACTGGTACTAACTATGAACACAAGTTTACACATTTCTGGTTAATAATGCAAGAGATGAACATAAAAAACCATATGCAAAGTGTCTGGTAGTGGCATCTTGACATCTGCCATCATATATTCATACCATTTTTATAGTACCGTCCTCCTATTCATTTTCACAACAACATTGCATACTCCCTTTTTACAAATGGAGAACTGATACCATTTTCCCAAAAGGCTGTGCTGGCATAACAAATTTGGGGGGTTGAGATGCAAAAGCAACCCGAGTAACCTACATGAGCCAGACTGCACTTCAGTTGAAATAAATCTATGAAATCCAAGCATGTTAGCTTAACCAAACTGTGGGTCCAATTATCACTGATCCTGCTACTACAACAATTTAGTCCCTGAGCAGTTCCACGGGAAAAACAAATCAGGTGTTGGAACCTTCAAACCTTGCAAGAGCACACATGAGAAACAGCAACAGCAGAAGATAAAAGTTTATCTGTTGTTGTTTTGTTTCATATTGACAAAAAAGCAGCCTCTCGAGCTAATATACCAGGACAGCTTTGTACCAAATATGAACTACTGGTTTGCAGACACTAATAAAAATATTATTGCTTATTTTAAATATTTCATTCCATATTTCACAGCTTCATTTGTTATTATAATAATGCCTTGAAACATTTCCAATAAAATACGCCTTTGCAACACCAGTACAGCAGCATGTTTTGTGATAACGTCTTGGCAGTACACTCACTCCTAAGCAAATGCTGAGTGGCCGAAGATGTACTCGGGTCAAGCTGTACCACAACATCATCTCACTAGAACCAACTGTGCTATCACAACTGCATGTTGTTTTCAGTATTATCTGTCTTGGGAAGCTTGGTCAGGTTCACTATGGCTGCATTAGAGTTTTAACCAAACCAACCCACTGGGGTATATTAATTTCTAGCTCTCACTTGCATGGCAACTTTTGTTAAGCTGTGGCCTCTACTAAAGGTATGTGGCAGATGAGTGTATGAACTGACCCAGTATATGTAAATCTTAATGATTCTAATCAGAAGTATTAATAAGATAAAAGAAACTGCTTAGATGGAGGCAGTGCTTTTTTTCTGGGGGGATGCAGGGGTACACATACCCCTAAACATTTTGTGAATCTAAGTTTGGCCTCAATGAGGGACAATATTTCAATATGATTAGGAAAATGAGAGTACCCCTAAACATTTGGGGGGGGGGGACTGCATGGCGGAACTTCATCCTCCAGTAACCAGAGACCAGCATTGAGTGTTACAAACTCAGATATATAAGCTAATTGCCAAATGGCACCTTAAACCTAGGTTATGGTCACCACAACCAACAGTCTAGTTACCATTTTGCAGTGAAGTTTATAACTAAAATTATTCTTATAACTAATTTCATTTCAACACTACTTTATATTTTAAAAAATGAATCTCAAAGCGGTTCATCGCCCCAGCCACTGTCTAGCACCATCACAGAATTGTAGAGTTGGGATCCTGAGGACCATCCAGTCCAACCCCCAGGATACTGGAAGAGGCAGCTGCCCCATACAGGGGTCGAACCTGCAACCTTGGCATTATCAACCTCTAACCAACTGAGCTATCCTGCTTTTGCTGCTACCACTGGTGAATGAGCAATTACAATGCCAGTATTCAGCATCCATAGTAGCAGAGAAGGTAGAACTAAGAAAACACCAGAGAACAATGGACTCAAAGGTTCTTATCTGAGAAATCAAAACTCTTACACCATTCTTTGGGGCTGCAGGAGATAAAAATCTCAGTAGCCTGCGATTCAGCTACACTTGAATTCATGTCTCTTTGCAAGCTAGGAGCAAAGTGAGACAGTCAATGAGCTACTAACAGCGGCAAAACATTTATCAGGACTGGGGATTAAATAGGACCCCTCGCTGGGGCTTTTGCTCTGACATCAACAGGTATCCCACTGTTTCATTTATGATATGATACAATAAGCAGCCACAGCCCGTTGTGTGACCATGCATAAATTATCATGGGTTCACTTTCTGTAGTAGCAAGCTATAGTAGCATGGCAAGCATGTTATCAAATGCAAAGTGGCATGTCCTTATCAGCACCCCACATTCAAGAACTATGGAACGAGTCAGATTTTGAACGCAGACAAGTATAGCTGTGAGTCACAGCTCTGACGTGGAATGCATAACAAGGGTAGTGACTCCAGTCGATGCAAAATTCATAGATTCAATGACGACGGTGAGCAAAAAGAAAGCATGCCCTTTTAAATTAATAGATACACACATCAGCATAACAAATATTAACTATGGACTCGGAACCATGTATGCTTGCATTGCCCCGCCTGGAGGAATTCTACAGCTTCCAAAAGCCTCTCAGATTTCCCAGAAAACACAAGCATATCCTAAAATCCTAAATGGGAATTTAGGCCAGTCAGTCAATTTTATTGTATATAGCCAAAGGCCTTTACAATGGATGACAGAGAATATAAGGAAAAACATTCATCTAAAACCATACAATGTAACCTGTAACAGTTTACAACATAAAAGAAACATTAACAGTTAAGACTGAAGTGTGTTCACATAGTTGGAACAGAGCTTCCTGGCTGCCAGCGCAAATTTGGCTACCTGGTGTGTAATGTATAGATGTTTATCTGCTAGGAGTTCAACTGTCACTTCCTGTGTGGATCAACCTGGAAGCCAATTAAGAATTGGCAATATAAATTTTCCTCTGGGCACTGTATACAGGGGGCAAATCAGCAGATAGTGTGTAATGTCCTCTACCTGATTGCATCCACATATACATTTGCGATCCATATGGGGAATTCCCCTATATCTCCTCTCTAAATATGCTGAGGGCATCTGTTGGAATCTTATTTCTACAAAGGCCCTGTGTAGTTGTGGGAAGGTCAGAGTCTCAAGGTAACGGGGCCTTGAGTGATTGGTCTTAATTTGGGGGTACCAAGTAGAGTAATGGGGGGGCAATGATGGATGCTCTGTTTTGGTTGGCAATCCTGAGCAAAAATCCAATTTCTAAGGTCACGTGGACTAAGGGCTAAGTAGTTCTCCATTTGAAGATTATAAGCCCTAAGCTTATCTTGGCACTTTTGTGCCCAGCCCCTTGCCCTAACCAAAATGGGAATTTAGGAGGAAGTCAAGACATATAAGATTGCACTGTGAATTTAACCTGTCTCATCTTCCAGCATTTAAACACAGCAACCAACATAGTAAGTGTAAGACTGTACAGGCCAATTTGCTGAGTGGCCAGCCCACTGCAATGAAGACAGGAGGTTATGAAAGCTTATTCTCAGCGATATCAACCACAGGCCTCTACAGTTAAAGCATAGTACATTTTGGGGAAGAAACCCTAGCGAGAACCTGCTTGCCAGTGCCAGGATAGATAGATCGAAGGTCAGGCCACATATGTTCATGCTTCAGAGTTAATCACCCTGAAGAAATTAAACAGTTATAGGAGCCAATTCACATTTCACTTCTTGGTTAACATTTTTTATTATATGTATTTTAAAATAGTATTTTATGTCACCCATCAATATAAACATTTACTAGGTGTTTCAAAAGAAAGGAAGAAATCTACACAATTGAAAGGAACATAACAATAATACTAAAATTCAAAACAAAAGCAATTAACATCTCGGGAACATTTATAAAAGTTTGTCTGGAACTAAAAAGATAGTTACCAGGTTAAGCCTTGCTAGGAGGAGAATTCTACAATTGTGGCACCCCAACTAAAAAATGCCCTTTCCCCAGAAACCACCTGTCCTACTTCTGACAAGCAGGGACATTTGGAGAAAGGCTTCAGATTAGAAGGACTAGCTGCAAAGGAAAACAGGGCTGCTGTCCCTTTAATGGCTGCACAGAAGAGGGAATTTTTGGCAGGTGCTCCTTGGCATGTAGAGGTGAGAAAAGCTGCACCTGCAAGCTTCTGTGTCTTTAATACTTGCAAGTGTGGCTTTTCTCACCTCTCCTGCTAGACTAGAACCCCTCCTCCTGCCTTTTCCATACTCAATCCCTCATGTTTGGCGCTCCTCATGTTAACAGAGGGAGAAATGATAACAGAGGGAGTAGCACTACATGAACCCTAGTGAAGGTTGTTGCCCCTGCTGCCTCACATCTGGAACAATCGTAGAGCAACTGTTATTTGATGGAATTTGTACTGATGACTGTTTTTTAAATGCACCGAGCTGAGGGGGTATAAAATTGAGAAGATCCATTGGGGGGTGCCAAATTTTGGCCTCACTCAAGTACCAAAGATTACCAAAGTCCACTCTGCAGCAGGAGAGCGCCGTGGTCTTCAAACCCTGCTTAAGGACTTCAAAGAGGCATCTGACGGGCCACTGTGTGAGACAGATTCTGGATTAAATGGACCTTCTTAGGTTCACAGGTGTCTTAAGTATCAAGTGGCTGCCTCTGCCTGGAGGGAGAAATACTTTGGCAAGCTGGACATAAACATACAAGTTTATGATGACTTCTTATCGTCCAAACAGAAATTTATCTTATACACTGGTACCTTGGTTGTTGAACAGCTTGGCTCCCAAACAAATTGGCTCCTGAATGCCACAAACTCAGAAATGGTCCGGTTTGCGAACATTTTTAGGAAGCAGAACTTCCAACATGGCTTCTGCGGCTTCCGATTGAGTGCAGGAAGCTTTTGCAGCCAATCGGAAGCCACACCTTGGTTTTCAAACAGTTCCAGGAGTCAAACGGACTCCCGGGACAGATTAAGTTTGACAACCAAGGTACCACTAGAATACTAATTACCTTAAAATACTGAGGGAGATATTTTACACAAAAAATACTGGTGAATATGTGCATGAACCACCACTTGATTCCTCTACTGTTGATGGCTGGCAGCTGCATGTGCAGGCTGACTCCATGTTTATTACGGCCTCAGCCCAGTATACCTGAAGAAGCATCTCCACCCCCATGGTCCAGGCCAGACACTGAGGTCCAGCACTGATGGCCTTCTGGCACTTCCCTCCCTGCGAGAAGTGAGGTTACAAGGAACCCGGCAGAGGGCCTTCTCGGTAGTGGCGCCTGCCCCGTGGAATGCCCTCCCATCAAATGTCAAGGAAATAAACAACTATCTGACTTTTAAAAGAAATCTGAAGGCAGCCCTGTTTAGGGAAGTTTTTGATGTTTGATGTTTTTAATATGTTGGGAGCCGCCAAGAGTGGCTGGGGAAACCCAGCCAAGGGGGTAGGGTATAAATAATTAAAATATTATCATACATTACTATTATTATTTATTGAAATTATAAACCGTCTGATACCCGGAAGTCTCAGGGCGGTTTACAGTCCATTCATATGTGCCGTCAGCACCAAGGAAGAATTTTCACATTGCTTTACACCTATGATGCTGAAAAGCCAATTCATGATTTGGAAAATTTGGGAAAGTTATACTTAAGAGCTTTTGATCACACTAGCTGGCTCTATAGCTCATCTGAACACAAATTAACTGACTGGCCAAACAGGAATTCCCTCATAGAACATATGACCTTTCTCCTTAAATCCCTTTACTGGCTTCCTAGCTAATTTAGCATCTGGAACAGCCATATTTTCCTGAGCCTTAACTCCGTCTGGCCTCGCCCTCTTTTTTTTCTATACTGGTTGAACTGGGATGGCTGGAGTAATGTAGTTTTCCTGAGATCTGTCAGCAGAAGACAAGATCTTTTCAACTCTTCTGCTGACAGATCTCAGGAGATTTGGGGGGATGGGAGGCACATAGCCAGCCTGCTTTAAGATGACACGACATTACAATCTATGTGCCTCCCATCCCCCCAAATCTCCTAATTTTGGTTTCCAGAGGGATAGCCATATTAGTCTTATGCCTTATTTATTGTTGTAATAAATTCGTTAGTCTTTAAGAAGCCTCCCCACTCCTCTTTTTTTCTTCTGTACAAGTTGGAACTTGTAGAAAAGCTATCCTGGATATATTCTTTCAAGGTTATGTAAGTCATAACTTACCAAAGAAGCAGAGTATGTATTTAGAATACATAACATTTCTTTATGACTTATGTTTTCTGTATTGTTTTTAAACCTATTTTGTTGCTTTTATTGTATGGCTGTAAATCACCTTGGGACTTATTGTGGAAGGTGATTCACAAAATAATAAATAAATGTAAACATGCACCAAACAACTTTGTTGAATACCACCCTTTTATATCCACAATGAAAATATACAATAAAATATTTCCAATTAAACAACATAGTAATGGAAGTCGGAGGCTCAGATAAAGAGAATGCCTGGGTAACCAAGTGTGTCTTCAAAAGCTGGCAAACACCAATACTGATAAGGCATCTCTTATTTCAACAGGGAGCATGTTTTTAACATCAGTGAAAAAGCTTCCTCCATATCACCATAAGCTGATAATTATTAGACTCCGGCAAGACTAACTTGATTCCATTTGATCACCTCAATGCCCTTACCAGGAAATGGAGGGAAAGTTGGTGTTTTGGGTAACCTGGTTCAAAGTTGGATCTTTTAATCCTATATCCTGTCCCATGATATAATATCCTATTCCTAAAAAATCCTTGATAAACAACTGCCCAATTTTCTTTTAAAAGTACAAAAAAGGAAAAATTCTAGTTTACATGGATATGTTTCAATGGATTTCAAATATTTGGATACTTTGAAAATATTTCACCTCATACCTCTTTCCTTCAGGTTAATTATACCCTGCTAAGAAAGTGATGCAAGCCTCAAAAACGAAGTAAGATCTTGCTAAAGCCATTCTCCACAGTTGCACCATTAAACAGTCAAAATGTGGTCTGTGGTTGTACCTCAAATTTAACTGAACATGGTATTAGGTTTGATGTTCTTCCAACAACAATGAAACACTTTGATGTTGCATTTTCTCCAGTGAGCTCAATACAACTTACGTGGTTCTTCTCCCATCCTCATTTTATCCTCAGCCTAACCTACATTGGAAGTTTTTAAACAGCAAATGAAGCAAAAACACTTTAAAATAATAGTGACTGGCCCAAGTCTGTCAGTAAGCTTCATGGCTAAGTGTATTGGGGGGGGGGGTATCTACTGCATCATACTTGCTCAGACATTTAATAATTATTTTATACAGCACCATCAATATTCCTGAGCCCACAGAGGATGCAATGGAAAATGCAACAGAGAGACAAGAGCAAGAAGGGATGAATGTAACCAAATGCAGTTACACCTTCTTAAAACTGGTCACAGTTGGAAATGAGGATTAATGGCATGAGGATTAAGGGGGTAAACCAAGGCCACCCAAGAAAGGGTGTAAGGAGGGATCTGAAGGAAGAGACACATTGCATATATATTCAGGGAGGAACATTTTTTCCTTTCTCAACTTTTGGATATTTCCAATAATACATGCCAATATATTAAAAAAAAATTTTCTATAGCCTTTTTAAAAGGAAAACAAAACAAAAAGGAAGGCACCAATCACAGGAATGGGGGGAAACCTCCAGGTGCAAATTCCTTCTCAGGGGCACTCTTAAACCACTTTCAGCTGCACCAACCAACTTGTTTCAGGCAAGACGGGTAAGTTAACAAAATGCGGTTCTATTTAGCATCTAATAAATTTCTGGCACCAAAGCAAAGGTATTCCTAATAATTTGTTTAACACCACCACCAATCCATTACATCAGGAATGGGGAACCTGTGGCCTTCCAGATATTGTTCAACTCGAAATCCTAACAGCTCCAGCCAGCATAGCAAATGGTTAGGGATTAGTTGTACTGTGTGCTGGGAATTCTGTTCATCTGGATGGAGGTGTGCAACTGGCTTTAAATGGAGTTTGCACATCCTGAAGGGCCAGGCCCAGAGCTTGTAAGTTTGTCTTCTGAGCCAGGAGAGTCCTTATCAGAGGAGGACCAGGAGCAGCCAGCCTTACTACACTTCTTTATGGTTATTTGTCGCTTTACAAGTTTCCTGCAAGGCAGAAGGGGAAGAATGCAACAGAAAAATCTTCAAATGGATGAATTTGCCCTTGCTCTATGTGGAGCAGCTGGCCAATCAAAAATGGAAATAAGACTCCCACCCATGTGAAATGAATTACTTTGCTAAATTCAGTGATGGCCCAATTCCCAAATAAGGCTGTTGACAATACTGTACTTAATATAAAAACCGTTCTTCATTTTCAAATAAATCTCTTATTAAATTGAACAATGCAGATAAAATCAGACAGTGTGATTATGCTGAAATAATTGTCACAGTATAAATGCCACAATCACTGAAGTCCTCTTTCAATCTTCTGAGAAGCCAGGGGGGACCACAGGTACTGGCAGTGACATGAGAAACTAGTGTCAGAGGTAGGTATTATTTGTCATCTGCCGAGGCCCACACCCTTCCAGCAGGCCACGATCAATTCCCAGCATCTCCTGGCTCTGGTGCTGCTGCTCCTTCCTGCTGTCACTACCTGCCCACCTGTCTTATCTGAGTATTCAAGCAGTAGCAAAAGTAACAAGAAAGAACAACTCTCTCCCTTTGGGCAGATATGCAGACTGAGACCAGAAGGAGAAAGCAAGTTAATGGTTAGTTGGGACACCAGTGAGGAGGTAGGCACACTCAGGAATGGCACCCATTGAGGACATCTTGCACAAGGGACCTAGTCAGGACTAATGATATCCATCTTATCTGAAAACATGAAGCCCTGAACTCCATTAAAACCAGTTCAGCCAAGGTTTTCTTGTGAATGTAAAAGAAAGCTTGCTTCCCTGCACACTTCCCCACCTCTTTTTACACATAACAAGGGCTATGATGAATCAGCAACAGGTCACTGCTTTCATTCATTGCTAGAACCATTTTATTTCACAGAGCTGACTCTGCTTACCCACAGATTAACTTAGTGTGTGTGTGGGAAATTAACTTGGATGTAGCTGACATATTAAGGACACCTTGCATAAAAAATAAAATACAAGGAACTGAAACATACAAACATACAGCATAAGACAGGCTTAAATATGCAATAATTGGGGAGCTTACTCATAGATTGTGGTCCTACCATGCCCATCTCAAGAAGTAACACAGAAAGCACTTGATTATACTTCAAATACTTTTGTACCCCAACAAGAAAGCAGTTATTGTGTGTGTGTGTGTGTGTGTGTGTGTGTGTGTGTATTACTTTTTGCTGCATTGTATATTTGAGGACAAGAGTTGCTCACATAATGCCTTTATCACTCCATCCCATTGATGAGTCAAGAAGAGTAAAACTGGGCATACTTCTGGCTTTTTAAAAGCCCACTTCTTTTTCCCCAGGTGAACTGATGTCATCACAAGGTCACAGGCGTTAATTCTGCCATTCAAAAGGGAACTTTGACTACATGCGCTAGCTAGCATGAGTATCCCAGGTGCAGCTAACCCCTTGGACCAGCTCCTCTCCATCAATTTAACCGATGCTACACTTCTCCTACCTTGGGCAAGCACACTTTCTCAGAAGGTGGCAAGCTCTGCAGTGCCAACAATAGCCATGGCTCACCACCAGCCAATTTGACAGCCCCTTAGTTGAAAAGCAAATAAACCCATCAGACACCCACTTCCCACCCTGCCCACGGCTTAAAATGTGCTGCCAGAATAACCTGTTGGGCAAAGAAGAAACTTAAGAGTGACACCTGTCCACTCGGCTCATTACCCAGGGACGGGTCCAAGCAAGTGCACCATCCCAGCGGGCAGCCAGCTCGCCTCTTCTGGTCCAGCTTTGGAGGATACCTGACTTACCTTTATCTCGCTGTGATTCATAGCTATGGAGACGGAGAGATCCTGAGCGTCTTCCAGCTGATGTGGCTTCTCCCTATTGTGTACTCGCGTGCTAGGAGAGAGAGGCAGCCTACAGAGCCCCCAGCAACAGCAGCCCAGTTGCCAGGCACCTGGTGGCTTCTTTTCCGCCCGCCTTCCTTCCTTCCTCCCTTCCCCTTCCCTGCCTGCCTTCCTTCCTTCCTCTCAGCCTCTCTCTTCGCCGATACACCCCCTTGAAGCAGATCTGTAGCGAAACCTAGTTCCCCCGTTCCCATAGTAATAGGCACCACCTCTCGGAGCACGCGGATTGGCGGAGCCTGTCCCCCTTCTGGGCATCGCGTAGGGCCACGATTGGGCGACGGCGAAGCAGCCGGGTTCGGTTGCGCAGGCGGCGAAAGAGGCCTGGGGAGGTGCGTTGCGCTGGGGGAAGGTACGTGGCGGTAGCGGCGGTGGGCGGTGCTAGTTTGATTTCCCCGCCCTCCCGCTCAGTGACGCGCCGCGTTGAGGAAGAATAAAGCCGGGAGGGGGCGGTGAGTTGATACAGAGGAAGCTGCCAGTGGCCAAGAAGCCTTGGAAGAAGAGGAAGGGGGAGCTCGAGAGTTATTCATTTTGAATCAGTCATTGTCCCTTGGTCCCAGTATCTGGAATTTCCCGGAGAAGGAGGATCCCCAGGCGCCAGTAAATTCAAATCCCTCCAGCAAGGCAGAGTCATCCAGAACAGGCGACCCTTTGCAGATATATGGCACCCCATAATCAGAGCTGTCATAGGAAAGTTTTATTTTATTTATTTAATTTGGCAGCCGCTTTATTTTTCCCAGAGCAACCTAAAGCTACTAACAAGCAAACAAATAAGAAAATAAAGCCCACATAGCTACATTAAAACATAAAATTTTATGTTGTGAACCGCCCTGTGATGTGATCTTTGGATGAAAGGTGGTACAAAAGGGCGGCATGGGGTGTGTTGGGTTTATGTGTGCTCTGCCGA
This sequence comes from Podarcis melisellensis, assembly GCF_964234715.1. Lineage (NCBI taxonomy): Eukaryota > Metazoa > Chordata > Lepidosauria > Squamata > Lacertidae > Podarcis > Podarcis melisellensis. The sequence continues at coordinate 70,957,446 of NC_138528.1, read as the reverse complement.
TGCACGAGGGGAACAGAACCCCCGTGCAAAATGGTCTCCACCTGTATGCAAGCACATCTCTGTGTCTTTAAAACAAGTAAAGCAAAGAGGTCAATGGAATAGCATTCTGTTGCTTTGGGTAAAGGTAAAGGGACCCCTGACCATTAGTTCCAGTCATGGCCGACTCTGGGGTTGTGGTGCTCATCTCGATTGGCCGAGGGAGCCGGCGTACAGCTTCCGGGTCATGTGGCCAGCATGACTAAGCCGCTTCTGGCGAAGCAGAGCAGCACACAGAAACGCCGTTTACCTTCCCATCGGAGTGGTACCTATTTCTCTACTTGCACTTTGATGTGCTTTCGAACTGCTAGGTTGGCAGGAGCAGGGACCGAGCAACGGGAGCTCACCCCGCCGCAGGGATTCCAACCACCGACCTTCTGATCAGCAAGTCCTAGGCTCTGTGGTTTAACCCACAGCGCCACCTGTGTCCGAAAGGTGGTATACAAACTGAATAAATAACAATAACAGAACCAAGAGGAAAGTGAAATAAGAGAAGTTATAGTAAAAGAGTAAATAAACTTAGGGTGGCTTTGCAAATTTGTGTGTGTCCGCTTCTGCACTTCTGATACTGAAACGGAATGGCAGAAACATTGGTTCAACCACTTTAATAGTCCTTACAACCTTCAGCTACTTGATCTTTGGGCCTTTTGGAGGGCTGGAGGAGGAAATCAGAACCCTTTGGGTTACACTTAACACTGATGCAGAGCCAATGCAGTGGTGCGGTAGATCTTGTGGTACTTGGGATGATGTGGCTATAATGCTAAAATCTGTGGATTACACTTTTGAATTGTTTTTTAGCTGCCTCTGATGAAACGTATGGCATATTCCAAACACCCAAAACTTGATTTTGGGATAAAAAGATTTGAAACTCCTCACTACCAAGGAAATGTAATAAATGAATGCTGCATAACACTTATGTCTCATCTCAAATGTAACTGATCTGTAGAGATGACTTTACAACCCGAAAAAGAGACAATGCATGTACTTTTATAAACCAATAAAATCTTTCATAAAAATTATTTTTTAAAAAAATAATTTGAGACATCTAGAGAGAATTTGTAAAAGCTCAGATCATATCAACTCAAAACAACCTTAAACCCTATGTAATTGATCAAGTGCTGGAAGGGGACTTTCATTTTCTGACTTTTAGTTAAACTATAGGAAGTGTTTATGTTTTACTTTGGAATCAAGGTTATTTATATATGTATCTTCACATGTTCTTGTCATATTTGGTTTTTTTTTTATAAATCAACATTATAGAATATGAATTATCAAGCTTAGTGTCTTTGTAATTTTGGTTTTTTTTCTTCTTCTTTTCATTCATTAAGGGAATGTTTATAATATTTTTAAAGCTTTCTAACATGTCCTAACATCTACTCATACCAGAGTGGTTCTCCAAGATCTTATGCACAGGAATTCCAGTTTGGCTTCCTGAAAGTCATAGAACTATAGAATCATAGAGCTGTAGAGTGGGAAGAGACCACCAGAGTCATCTAGTCCTGCCCCCAGCAATGCAGGAGTCTTTTTGCCCAATGTGGGGCTCGAACCCACAACCCTGAGATTAAGAGTCTCATGCTGTACTGATGGAGCCATCAACCCCAATGCAGGATTTACTTTTGGGTAGACATGCACTTGAGTCAGGTCAGAAGTCTATCTAGCTGTGGACAAATCAAGCAAGGCAAGATAGCAGTAGTATAGGTTAGATGGAGGGGGGAATTATTAATTGTACAGAATCCTTACCCCTACTGGATATAGTAGCTCATGAAACACAGAAGCTTGTGATTCTGGTAAAATAAGACCATTAAGTGGGGGTTTTAAAGTGCACCACCTTGCAAGTCAAAATAGTTTTAAATTAAAGGTTGTAAACAAATGTGCTGTATATAAACATTTTTTCTGTATGGTCAGACCTAAACACAAGTCTTCCAATTGATATGAATGCAGGGAAAAGGGGCTTCAGGAGGGGATCACTGGTGTATTAGGGGAGTTATGCTGGCGTATCCATAGACACATAGAATTGTAGAGTTGGAAGGGACCATCTGTTGTGTTGTGGGGCTTATGCCAAATCCTATAGTCTCTCAGCTGGCAGATCTTCAATAGGCCTGAATATAAAACCATGTAGTGCTGCTGCATCATCTTAAACTTTGAAGAAATGTGTTTATTGCTGTCGGCCACATTGTTCCACAGTAAATGCTACCCACACACAAAATAAGCAAAGTGCTTTCACTACAGTTGGGATGATTATTTATACTGAAAAGAGGGAAACACACATTGCCGGTAATCCTCACAAAACAACTGTTCCATTTCTTAGCAGACAGCTGCAGCAAAACATGATCTATTTCCCAGCGAGAGCAAAAAAATCTGCAGACTGCCAAGTGTTTTCCTTTCCTTGAAAAAGGAGGAAATAGCACTTGGCAAAAACATACCACATACCTGTTGCTAAGAAATCTAGTTTCTTCCTGAAAATGATGCTTAATTTAGAATGCTTTCAGTGCCATGCATCAACTGTCATTTCCATGTCTATCAATTCTTGGGGTATACTGTATATCCTGGAAAATATATGTGGTTCTTCAAACCAATGTTCAAAGATTTAGTTCAAATTAACAAACCTTCATTGCATTTAAATTCCTCTGCTAGTCTCATTAAGGCTTGTTTCCATATGTTTTGGCAACAGAGTAGTTGCTGTCCAAAATCTCTTCCTCGTAACTCAAGAGAAGTGTAATACTGGTGTATAATCCTCCTCCCTGCCTGTGTGCATAGCTTCACTTCTAAAAAACAAGATGCTACGGCCCATGTCTGTCAATAAATACCACTTGTGGTGACGGTTCAGAATTAAAAAACCTTCCCTTATTTGGGACATGTGTCAACCCTTACTTAAAAACTCATAATTCTGCGCATGACCAAATGCAACATGGGGCTGTTGAAGCAGCAGAAGGCGGCCTGAGACTACTGTGCAAACTCTTGACTGATTGCAGACCAGTCTGCAATGTACAAAAGCACACTAAAAAAAGACCCATGTGTGTTTCAATGGCTATGTGTATGCACAATCTGTATAACAAGGCATGAACAGGACTCTTGTTAGTTGCAATAACAAAAAGTGAATCTGTGGCAGGAAACAATAGGAAGCTCAGTCCCCTTACTGCTCACACAGAGGAAATCTGGCCTTCAAGTTTTTATAAGGGTGAGGTATTGGCACATTACTTTGGCTATAATCCTATACATCCATCTTGTAGTTCTCCTATCAGAGTAGGGCTCGTTGATGAAAGACAAGTTGAAACACTTCCTGGCATCCACAAGGCTCTCAGATCCTGCCACAGGGTCAATCCTCCTAATACTGGGTCTTTTTTCAACAGATCTCATCTATTCCCCTGATCCTGGTGTGTTACCATTAACACCCAGCGCTGGATTTATGCACAAGCTATGTAAAATACAGTTTCAAGTCTTGGGTTGTGAGGGGCATCTAAACAAGCAAGCAAACAAAAAATACTGTTACAGTATATTGTTTCTGAGAGTAACACCAGACTGGTATGGGTGCAGGATAGTTCACTCAGCTGCCTGTTTTACTGGAAGAAAGCTGTTTGAGAGCACTTTGTTTCCTGTTCCAATGAAATAATTCACAGAACTAGACTTGGAAGGGTTTGGCAATTGCTCCAATCTCCTTAGCAACTTCCTGTATCTCATTCTCACACTTTGAGAGCCGTGACAGTAGGCCACATAGAGAACAAAGCTTTTATAGTCCTGATAAAACATCAAAGGAAATAAATGTGATTTTAATTCCTGAAATTCCTTCTTAATTTCCACTGAGCACCAGTAGATACAGAAGTGTCTTTATCACAAGAAGAACTTTAAATATTGAATAAATGAGCACAGTTAAGGTCTTGACAGAGTTATTCAAGCGCCAAGCTGTAATCTTAAATGTCAGAAAGATGTACCCTCAGTTTTAAATTGTTGCTTCACTTGCCATTATTGAGGACATATCTGAAAAGAACATTTAGTATCTGTAGCAATTAGCATGCTTAAAAATTCACAGAGAAATGCCAGTTAGATACTTAATTTTAAGAATTACATGCAGCTTTCACGTAGTTTATTACACCAGTCTCTGCTGACAAAAAAAAGCAATGTGGAATAAGCTTTGGATAATTCTCAACACATTAACTTCAATTATTTTTCTGATTAACCACAGAAATTGTAGAGCTATGAGAAGATGCACAATGAAATACTTGTTTTGCTACAATCCCGTTTGAGAATTGGAACTTCAAAACAACAGCCTTGCTGTGTGTGACAAGGTTTTCAGGTCTGGGAACACAGCCGAGGAGTTTTATTTGAAAGGCAATGCAAGGATATAGGGATAAACAACCAGACAACAATGGAAGTTTAAAAGCTTTATTTCTTAACCAAATGCTACACATCTAGGGTGTCCTCTCCCTTATGGAGAATTACCCTGGAAATTAGATAGGAGGAGTTATCCTGCCTAAACAGGCTAATCCTAATCCCTGCCCTGGCACTGAGAGAGAACTGCTTTTCTGTAGACATGGGATGGAGAACAAAATCCAATCCCCTGGGGATCCAGAATGCCATGAGCATTTTGTATATAATGCGGATCAGTGGAGGGTTGATGGAGCAATTACAACCAGTCTAGACTCAAGAGAATGGCACTGGGTGGCAGCTTCTGGCAGCGTTGCCACTGAAGAATTCTGCAGGAAGGAGGATGGAGATGAAACTATAATTAGTTGACTCTGCCTGTCATTGGCTCTGGCTCCACCTACTGTTGGGCTCCCTTCCTTTTGCCCTAGCAGTCTCAATGGGCACCAGCCTCTGAGTGCAGAGACAACCTAAGTGGAAAACAAATCACCTTTCCATTCTGCCTGATGAAGCATTCCATGTACAGTAATTAAAAATAAATATCTATCTGTTTTAGTAAAATTTGTTTGTAGTTTTTTATTTGCAGTTAACCCCTTCCCCCATTATACAGACACACACTGGCTGCCATTTTAGAGAAACTGCAGAGAAATCTCATTGTCACTGCTCTCCACAATCAATAGTCACAACTGCAGCCTTGGTTAGGACTTTGTTTGAAGCTGCACAGCAATGTGTCAATTATGTCAAGGAACAACATGATCTCACCAGCAAAATATGAAGAAGCACAGGGAGGTGGATTCTTCAGGGTTTAGATAATTGGAATGGCCAAAAGTCAGTACTTTTGGACGCACTAATGAAATAGAAAGCTGAACAACAAAATTAGTAATTGATTTCAGCGGCTAACATGGGTCAATTAGGTCTAGTACCCACGGAAAACATTTTATGCACTTACTGCCTGTGGCATAAAGTCCATACCCTGCATAGATTAAAATGTGTGAACAAATTTTAAATTACGCCTGGCAATGCATAAGAACCATGCAATGAGTTTTGTACATTAAAGAAGATTGAGACTTGTGTACCTTAAACAGCTGTCCCTCCTTTTACTCACACTGCCTGAGAAACCACTTTTGAAAATGGGAGAAGTTAAAAAGCAGTTTGTAATATGGCAAGAGGGTCTTCAATCCAAAAGGAAATAAGAATTATCCCAGGCATGCAGAAGCTCTTGGGCTTATATAAAAACTTATTAGGGGTTCAAGTCGTTTAGGGTTTTTGATATTAATTGAATAGCTTTATCTCGTCCATCGTGTTCTACTTTTTGGCATTCCTCTTATTACTGCTGCTTCCCCCTCCTCACTTAATAATAATAATTTTTATTATTTTCCCCTGCCCATCTGGCTGGGTTTCCCCAGCCACTCTGGGCAGCTCCCAACAGAATTAAAAGCACAGTAAAACATTAAAAACTTCCCTAAATTTCTTTTACTATACTCTTTTACTGAGTCTTTTTCTCTCTTTTTGTAGGATAATTAGTATTCTTTAGCCTGCAGATAAGTTGCAGTAAAAAAACAAGCCAAGACTAACATACTGTATATTATTCTGCTGGTTCTTTCAGAGATAACTAGGCCAGATGAATCAGTTCCAACACTTAATGTGACCAAGTAATAAAACCCAGGATGGAGCTATGCAGATAGGAATAAGCTACTGCAGTGGCGTAGCGTGGGTTGTCAGCACCCGGGGCAAGGCAAGTAATTTGCACCCCTTAACCCGTGGATTTGCGCCCCCTAACCCTAACCCCCAGATGTTGCGCCCGGTGCGGCCGCCCCCCCCCCCCGCACCCCTCACGCTACGCCACTGAGCTACTGTAAATTCTTACAGTCCATCCAGGGACAAGGAACCACTCACCTGAGTGTACCCCTTTACTTTCACTAGTCTTAAGTGAACAGCTGCAATTCCTTCTTGCTGTATCACATTCCAGTGGGTGTCTCAGGGCCCTCACAGGATTTATAAGCAACTTGGCAAAATATTCACCAAGGAGAGCAAAGCTGAAGGTGCAACACAGTCCAAACAAACCAGGGTCAAGCAGAGGGGATAATTTCAGGTCCAAAACAAGATCCAGAGGCAAAGTCAAGCAACGGTCAAAGGTCAGTATCACAGAGAGTTCAGGCAAGATACAACACAGCAAAGCATGCAAATTACATCAAGGAGCCCAAAACCTATGTTGTTTCCAGAAAACAGAAGGCCCAAGAGGGAGACCTTGTAAACTCCCTTCTTGTAGACCACACCCTAACCACAGCTGCTGGTAGTGAAGATGTTTCAGGAATTGCTTGCTCACAAGCCACGCAATGACTCTTGAGTCTGTGAATACATACTGTGCTGTTGTTCTTTAGCCCAGACCCGGACCTTTTGGTGCCAGTATGCCTGAGGACTGGAAGGCGGGCCCACCTTCTCCCATGACAGCAAAAATGTTCCTCAGCAGGTGTCTCCTCCTGATGGCCTCTCAAGGAGATCCTCAGTGCTAGTTCTAGCTCCTCAAGGTACTTGACATGTTAGGTGCCTGTGAGGGAAAGTAAGGGAGGGGAGAAAGGGAGGGGAACAGAAGCAACCGTCAGACTGAAGGAAAGGAAAAAAGGAGAAGACTCAGTCTAGGGCTACTTCAACGCCTTTGGGTCCCCAACGCCTTTGGGTCCACACACACTCTGTCCTCCTTCCTCCAATTAAGCCTCCTGCTGAGCCAGGAAGCCCCAACCCCACTTTCTCTGAATGGAAAGAGACTGAGGGAGCATTGAAGGAAATTAGGAAGGGAGATTGAATACTGTATTATTATTAAACAGGAACAGAAAGGAAGGCAGGCAGGCAGGCTGCAGCACCTTTCTGTATGTTCGCTTAAAGAAGGTATATTTCCAGGGGGCTGCAGAGCAATTTTTTAAAACATAGTCCACAACAACTCATACATACAAACAAACCCACCACCATTGACAATTTAATTATCAAAATTAAACTCCTATCCCCTTACACAAAGAAAACATAACATAAAAATAAAAGACTTCCTTTATCCTGTAAACGGCCTCCTTATTTACTTCTTGTGAGAGCATTTTTTTTTTTTAAGGAAGTGGTAGGCCAAATAGGTTTGGGAACCTCTGACTTAAGAGTCTATAGTTCAGCAAATCCTGCCTCAAATTAGAAGGTTAATTACAACACCTCCAGAGCTAATGTCTGTACTTAGCTGGAAGAAAGCTAAGTACAGTACAGACATTACTGTACTTCCACAGTACTGTGGAAGTCCCTACCACAAGGAAATAACAGGGGCAAACAATGTGGCAATTTCCAAAGAGAGATTACATATCAATAGAAAATGTTAGTTATTCCTAGCTCATTATGCCAATCTTTGCCTCAGCCCATCACCATTTTGTTCTGGCTCTGTATTACTGTTTTGTAACTGATGGGCCACAATCATTTTTACCCCACTTGTGGACTCTAGTGTGAGTATGAACCCACAGTGATTAGTTAATGTGCTGACTGCTTTAAAACATTACCACCACAACACAGTAATCCTTAATCAAGGTTTTGACCTACTTTCACAATCCATCACACTGATAAAATGGCAATCTCTGCAAAAAACATAAACACCGTTTCACAGTATAGTCCCACAATATACTTTTGTATGCAATGGTTGATTTTAAAACTGTAGGGCCCTATTTAACTATTATGGATCTTTTGGATTGTGATATTTTTCCAGAACAACAATTTAGATATGTTTTGACTCGATCCAACACACCAGAGCCTCATTTGTAAGTTAATATTGTCTCATCCATAGTGAAGGTCTTCAACAACAATAAAAGTCAGCATACATAAGATATTCCAAAATTATGTGTGACTGCTTCTTGTGTGAACCAGACAGAGGACAGGAGGTGGACATTAATCCTATCAAGCTTTTCCATTTCCTCTCCCCGCCCTCCCCTCCCAGTCCCAGCAGCTAACCAATGATGAAGAAGAGAGAAAAAAGATATTGAATATGTCTTTCTTCCTGACCTACAGAGTTCCATGGCAAGAGGCACTGAGACATAGGTGGTACGTTGCAGTTATCACAACATACAGAATATGGGAAGGAAGGAAACTATATGGATAAGTGTAGAGTCAAAGGTGGAGTTATATAGTAACCCTGGCTAATATTCCTATTAATTGCTCATTTTGCCTTTATTTATAAATGGAGCAATTATTGAGTGTTCTAAATAATTTCTTTAGGATATGTTGTTACCTTTGAGATCAGCTTTTTAATATTTTAAAATGGAAAAGTAGCATAAAATGTTTTAAATAGATAAGGGAGGAAAAAGAACTACTCAGTACTAATGTTTCCATATGCTGTTTATGAAAAGGATTAAAGAGGGTCCCTTATTTCCAACATTGTCAGCGTCTGCATACTGCTTAGTTAAGCTTAATTGTGGTTTAAAGGTGAATACAGTGTGCTGGTGCACAGGCTGAAAAATCACAGCTGCTTTGCTCTTCCCATCCTCCTGCTGCTCTTGTGGTGGCAGGGAGCTAAGCCACGGTTTGGCTTAGCATTGTGTCCAAATGCAGGCTCATGGTTTGTTTTCCCCCAGCAAACAAAGAATGTGCCCAGCTTCAACATAACACTGACTAAACCAAGCCACATTTTAAGTCCCAGCAGCACACCAGTAGCAGGGGTCGGGTAGGAACGGAGTGGTTGCAAATTTCAGTAGTATATGCTGCATGTTGACCTTTAAACCATAGTTAACAATACCGTAGTTTAAAGTGATTTGTGAACCAGGTTATAGGGTTGTACAGTATGTCAAATATTATTTCCTCAAATGCAACATTTGTCTAATAATTCAGTAGTTTTATGGAAAATAGAAAATATTCTGAGTCAATTCCATACAAATGTTGTAAGATATTATCTCAGGGTATGGTGGCACTGTGGGTTAAAGTACAGAGCCTAGGACTTGCCGATCAGAAGGTCAGCGGTTCGAATCCCCGCGATGGGGTGAGCTCTCGTTGCTTGGTCCCAGCTCCTGCCCACCTAGCAGTTCGAAAGCACGTCGAAGTGCAAGTAGATAAATAGGTACTGCTCCGGCGGGAAGGTAAACGGCATTTCCACACACTGCTCTGGTTCGTGAAAAGTGGCTGGCCACATGACCGGGAAGCTGTACGCTGGCTCCCTCGGCCAATAAAGTGAGATGAGCGCCGCAAACCCAGAGTCGGTCACGACTGGACCTAATGGTCAGGGGTTCCCTTTACCTTTACCTTTATGGTCTGATTGCATGAGGCCACCACTTTGCTGAAGCTAAGCAGATGAGTGCCTGGATGGATGACTGCCTGGGAACCACATGTACCGTATTTTTCGTCCCATAGGGCGCACCGGCCCATAGGACGCACCTAGGTCCAGGTGTGGGGCTGGGGCGGGGGAAGCCCAAGCTTCCCCCGACCCCAGTCCCCAGAACAGGCTGCTATCCGCAAGCCGTGGGAGAGCTGCGCGACTTTGCACAGCTCTCCCACGGCTAGCGGAGAGCTTCCTGAAGCCTGGAGAGCGAGAGGGGTCGGTGCGCACCGACCCCCCTCGCTCTCCAGGCTTCAGCGAAAGCCTGCATTCGCCCCATAGGACGCACACACATTTCCCCTTCATTTTGGGAGGGAAGAAAGGAGGGGGGCATACACATGTAAAAGTATGAAATTACCTTTCCCTCTGTCCTCCTGTATCCTTGGACTAATCAGAGGTAAATTTAGCCCAGTTTTTAATATCAGGATTCCACGCTGAAAAACTCCCTAAATAAAACTCTGGGCTTATTTCAAGTGTTATTACTCTGCGGAGAATTGTGCATATCTCAGACACAGCAACTGATTTCTAAGAAGTGATGCAATTACAAGGTATTCAAGAGATTTTAAATAGCCTTATGGTCTTACTGGCATTTTAAATATTCAAGCAGCACAATCCTATGCATGTTTATTTGGATGTGTGTTTCACTGTGTTCAGTGGAACAAAAGTCTAAGTCTGATTTAATGCAACCTAACAAAAAAAAGTAAAGAAAGAGATGATTATGAGGGAAGCAGGACTGAGTGGCATACAAACTACTGTGTACTTTGTCCATTTCTCATATCGCTGGGCAACTCCTGGCTTATATAGGTGTAATTTTAACAATATTAGTTTAAATTTAGCAAAAGCAGTTAAAGTATTTTTTTCATTAAATTGCACCTTCACTAGGAATTAAATGTTTTTGGTTTTGAGTTTTGTCATAATACATTACAGGGGGGAAAGACTGAACCTCAGCCTTTAACATCTTTATATACTGTCAAAATTGTATAACCAAATTCAATGACAGTACATTTATTTCTCCTTCTTTATTTCTAATATTTTTTTCACCAGTAATTTTTGAACGATTGTTTCCATTGATATTAAACATGCATTATGTAATAGCTGTTTGCCTAGTCTAACCTGAAAATATACTGCCTAATTCTATTTTTCAGACCTAGTCTGCTCTTTCAATTGATATTACTTCATATGTCTTGTTTTAGTTTATTTTCCCTTGGGTACGTTCAGTCATTTCCCTGTAGCACATGATAAAGTTCAATGTTCCTGTATTTGCATACCAGCTCACATTTTTTATGCAAGTTTCCAGTAATTCAAAACATTCTTACTTAGATCTAATGGCAGGAACAGGAAATGATTGTTTACTCTCCCTCTCTTCTTTGAATCTATTTACTATCACTATACAAACCTGCGCTCAGTAGAAGCTAACTTGTGAATGAATCATTTAACCAGTGCCAACTAAACAATTACTTTTGGGTCGTTTTTAGAAATATGTGTATTGGTTTAGAAGCAGAATTATTGTTCCAAGTCCAACAATCACATTTGTACAGGCAGTGTCCTAATATTCACTCTAGTGATATACTGTGTTTAAAATAGATCATTCCTCCCCCTGGAATATAAGCTTATCGTCAAGGAGTAAAGTAAATGACCATCATGTTGTCCTTACTGCTGTAAAATGCAGACACTGGTGACATCTCCAACCTAGTCCTGACGTGCTGATCATAGATGCTGCCATAAACAGCACGTCCTCAGGAACAAAAGTCACGTTGTCTGGGACGAAGCATGAAATCCAACCCCTTTCGGTCACCCCACTGTTGTTTGCCTCCACCCATTATAGGAGACAGCCAGTGAGATGAGAAGTGGGAGGGTTTTGATTTTCGTAGAAAACAACTAGTGTTGAGACTGTGCCTTCCAAGTTCTCATGCCAGTTGCCACTCCAGGCCAAATTTTGAAGCTCTAGTTCGAAGAGTTAGTTATACCAATAATAGTTCTACTATTTTGGGGGTGAGGAATTTTGCTATCTGGCAAGAGATTAGTGGAAAGCTTAAGTTTCCACCCCACCCTTCTGCTTTCCTGGCAGGGATCCTGTTCCTTGAAGCTGCTTTGTGGCAAGCAGAAATACGAAATGAGGCTTTCTGAAGCACGAAGTTGAACATTACCTGCTGAATTTCTGTCATGCAGCTGTGAAAAGTGCACTGTGAGAAACAGATGACACCCCCTAAAAAGTATTTCTAGTACGAAACACTAGCTGGCAAAGAGTGCCTCGTACATTGCTCACTGGTCCACGTGGCAGGACGATGTGGGAAAAGGGCAGCCTTCAGGTGACGATGTATCGCACCTTGGTCAGTATCCAGGCACTTCCGAAAGCAATTAAAAGTGCATGCGCCGAGAATGACGTAACAAGTTAAGGTACAGCGTGTAGGAATGGTTGTAAACTCCACCCCCCCCCCGTCCTGTGCAACAGCCACGTGAAGAAAATTCAACTGGTGAAGTTATTCCCTTCACTGCAACCCGAAGGCTGGGAAAGGCTTTACCCGCAGAATGTTTTGTCCTGCAGCTGTTACCCAAGGAAGGCGGGCTGGGATGTGTGTGGTGGAGGGGCGGGGAACTCTACGGGGCAGCAACCCGAGAAGGGTGTTTCTGTGGCCCTTCTTGCACGTCTAAGCTCGACGAAGCGTCCTGTAGCATCCGAAAGCCTGCTCCCAACATTTGAAAAAGCCCGTATCCTATCAGCGTGCTTCGAAGCAGCCAGCTCCTCACGAGCCCAGCGCTCGACCCGGCCTCCCTGCTGCGGCTCCGCCTTCGCCGCCCCTTCCCTCAGCCGGCCTCCCCTCGCTAAGAGCCGGAAGTGGACGCGCGGCAGCAACAGCCATCCCAGCGCGGGGAGCGAAAGAGGCGGGGAAGCAGCAGCAGCAGGAGGAGGAGAAGCGGGCTTGGAGTCGAGCTCGCCAGTAAGTTTCTCCGCGGCGGGGACGACGGGAAATGGCTGCGGCGACGGCTGGTGCTTCGGGATGGAGGCTCGCTGAGGTGAGGGCGAGTCTGGAAGGCTGCGAGGGGAAGGAGAAGGGAACGGGAGAGACCCCTCGGGGGGCGTTTGCTGCAGGCGAAACGCGGTTCCGAGGAGGCGCATCCCCGCGCTCAAGCTTTGCTCAGCCTCTCTGGGCCGCCTGCTTCCTCGCCGCTGAGGCCGCGCTTCCTCGCTCGGTCCCCGAAAACCCCAAGGCATAGTGAACCCCAAGGCGCCCGCCGAGGGGCTTCTTCGCTAACTCTCCTGGAGGAGGAGGAGGAATGAATGAGGGGGGCTGGTCTGCTTGGGTCGTCTGGCGCCCGAGGCCAGCCAATTAAGGTGGCGCCGAGGAGGAGCTGCCTGCGTGTGGCTCCACTTCGGAGTAAGGAGACGCTGGAGCAGATAAGGAGGCCTCCTCCATGCTGCCTTGCGAGAAATAGGGCAGGCGAGGAATAGTCTCTCGCTTTCCCACTCCTCCCACCCACCCCCTCGCCTTCGAGGCCTTGCAGAGCAGTTGTTTTGTTTTGGGGTTTTTTTGGCACACGCAAATGACTGCGTCTTCCCGCTAATCGTGTTGCGTCGAGAGACGGAGAACAAGCGCTAGTTTTGACTCACCAAAACAAATTCCCACGGGTTTGGTTTGGGGGGGGGGCTAATAAATTGCGGCTTGAGCATCCTTGGGCAGGTTGGCACGCAACCTAGAGACATATGATTGCTCGCACCCCAGCGTGTGTTGACAGTAGTTGCAAATGCTGCTGGTGTTTCACCGGTGTCCATGTGATCAAGCCTCAAAGTAGTAATTAACAGTGGTAATATATATGCTGTGGTGCATAGGAGCAGGTTTTTATGGCCAAAGGCCCTTGGGTACCACAAGTTGTAAAGCAGCAGTTGGACTGGGAAACGTTTAATACATGCAGCCAGATTTGATTATCACCAGTGTTATTTCTGGGGTGTGCTAATAGATGCTAGAACAGCTAAACAAAACACTGTAATGTTGCCATGGGTGCTTATAGGAACTATAGTAGAACTCTCTGATTCTAGGTTCAGACACTAGTGGTATTTGATTGTATTTGTGGACACCAGATATAAGGAGCAATATTTGTTACTGGCTGTTTTATATTTTGTATCATATAAATATCTTTGTTTACTGGGATACTGAAGAGCTTAATTGATTTTACTTGTTGGCCTATTATTATTTAGAATTGTGTTTACTTTTAAAGATCTGATGCTCAAATGCTGAGTTTTTATCCCTTTAGACTTCTTGGATGTGTAGTCTCTTTGCTGTGAGAAGGCTTAGAAGTGTTCTGAGTGTTTATACTTCTTACTAGTTTTTTGTTACAGAAGCTGGTTCGGAGGACATATACAATGCATTCTGTATTATTTTGCAACTGCAGTTTTCTAAAGAGGAATCATGTCACAGGGTGGGATTCAGCTCTGTTTTACTCAGAGTAGACTCACTGAAATATATGTACCTAACTTATTCATGCTTGTCAATTTCAATGTGCCCTGAGTAAAACGTAGTTGAATACCACCCATAGTTTCACAGAATTGAGACATGATTCTGTGGTAAACAGAAAAGAGTAAAATTGCTACATTCAAGTTAAACTTCACTTGTATATGATGCTGGTTTTTGATCTTAACTATTTGCTGTTCAAGTGACTCATCGGGCAGTTTTATATTTCACAAAAGAGTAAAGTTCTTGTTATTCAAGGAAGAGGCATAAGAAATGTAAAAGTTTAATGTGTACAGTTTTATTTGAGGCAGCAGCCGATAAGAACTGAAGCATACAGTATATGGTAGGAGCATAAGTGTAGGTTGTACTTATTTATAGCCATTCAGTGGAAGTTAATATATTTATGGAATCTCTATATTTAGTATGCACTGACGTACAGAGGAGAAAAATAAACTATAAATGATTAGAAAATCTGTTGCTTCTGGCACCAGTACAAAACAGTCCATAGTTAAAGTTCTGATTCTGCAAGTATTGAAACTTATCCACAAGTTCACTGTTAGTTGTATTTTTGCTTTAGCATGTCAAGTTGGGAACAGGATAGCGAGAAGTAAGGTGTGACAACCCTGAAAGCAGAAATAAAACTGGGAAAACTGAGGGAAATTCACATTTCCCAGGGATTCCCCCTATGGTTTCATACTTAATATCCCCACATATCTTCATACTGGATCTTTTCCTCTGAGGAATGTTTGTCCTCCACCCACCACATTCCATTGTCCTTTGTGGCAGGCTTTTTTGTCATTCTGCGTATGTTGCTCTTGCCACTTTGTGCTGCAGAAGTAAAGATCCCATTAACATAACTATTTTTACAGTGACATATTCAGTGTTGGCATGCTGAACTCATTTGAATGTTTTGATATGTGAAGCTGCTTTGTACAGAGTCAGACCATTAGTTCATCTAGAAATTCCCCAGTTTTGAATAGATTTTTTCCAACTTTGCCAGGGCATGCCAGGGATATCTGCTACTGATGTTATATGCCTCCTCTATCTCCTTAAATGCCAGTGGCTTCAAGATTTAATCCTATGTTTTTTGTTTGCAAAAATGCCAGTATTGTATCATCTTATTAACTTTACTGCATATGCCTCTGGCAGCTGTTTTAATGTCTTCCATGTCTTTCATCACATAAGATTTAATATTCTGCAACCAGAAAATTATATGGATAGTGCATTAAATAAGGATAGTGGGTTAAATTTGAGGGTGTAAATTCCAAGATCCAGCATAGGTTTCCCTTTGGAGAAAAGCAGAGAATATTGTTGCCTATTTTTCATGCAGATACCTACACTGCATCTCATAATCATCATACTCATATTGCTGGAGCATCCCCTAATAATAATAATAATAATAATAATAATAATAATAATAATAATAATTTATTTCTACCCCACCCATGTGGCTGGGTTTCCCCAGTTACTCTGGGCGGCTTTCAACAGAACATTAAAAACAGAATAAAACTTCAAACAAACACTAGAAACTTCCCTAAACAGGGAAGTTCAGATTGCAACCATTCCTTCAGATGTCTTCTAAAAGACGGATAGTTGTTTATTTCCTTGACATCTGCTGGGAGGGCGTTCCACAGGGTGGGCGCCACAACTAAGAAGGCCCTCTGCCTGGTTCCCTGTAACCTCACTTCTCACAATGAGGGAACCACCAGAAGGCCCTCGGCACTGAACCTCAGTGTCTGGGCTAAATGATGTGGGTGGAGACGCTCCTTCAGGTATACTGGGCCGAGGCCATTTAGGGCTTTAAAGGTCAGCACCAACACTTTGAATTGTGCTTGGAAACATACTGGGAGCCAGTGTTGGTCTTTCAGGACCAGTGCTATAAGGTCTCAGTAGCCAGTCTCAGTCACCAGTCTAGCTGCCACATTCTGGATTAGTTGCAGTTTCCAGGTCGCCTTCAAAGGTAGCCCCATGTACAGAGTGTTGCAGTAGTCTAAGCAGGAGATAACTAGAGCATGCACCACTCTGGTGAGACAGTCTGCGGGCAGGTAGGGTCTCAGTCTGTGTACCAGATGGAGCTGGTAGACAGCTCCCCTGGACACCCCTGCTCCCCTGGAAGCAGGTGTGTCTGTGTGCAGTTATCTAAGAGCAATTATTGGCTTTTAAAGTCCTTCATGTGCTGGACCCCAGTTACTTTTCAAAGGGCCTTCTCCCAAGGGAAGCTTTGTCTCTCATGTTGATGGACTTGGTCCACTGTGTGGCGACATAAAAGAGCACTTTCTCTTTTTTGTGCAAAACCCACACACACCCCGTGCCCAGTAGAACTCTCTTCCTGTGGCAGTGCAGATGGTGGACTACGGTGGATTTACCTGTTGTCCCAGGCATTTGGGGTAAACCTGTGAAGGACACAATTTCTTTAGGTCTTTTCATGCTGTTGTGCTTATTAATTGGATTTACTAATGACACTTTTTAATTAATGTAAATTTGGGGTTGTATATTTTATGATAAGGGACGCAGGTGGCGCTGTGGGTTAAAGCCTCAGCGCCTAGGACTTGCCGATCGAAAGGTCGGCGGTTCGAATCCCTGTGGCGGGGTGCGCTCCCGCTGCTCGGTCCCAGCGCCTGCCAACCTAGCAGTTCAAAAGCACCTCCAGGTGCAAGTAGATAAATAGGGACCGCTTACCAGCGGGAAGGTAAACGGCGTTTCCGTGTGCGGCTCTGGCTCGCCACGTGACCCGGAAGTGTCTTCGGACAGCGCTGGCCCCTGGCCTCTTAAATGAGATGGGCGCACAACCCCAGAGTCTGTCAAGACTGGCCCGTACGGGCAGGGGTACCTTTACCTTTACCTTTATATTTTATGATATGTTGTAAACCACCCTGGGATCACCATGTGATGAAGGGTGATCTACAAATTTTAAAATAAATAAAGTCTGGATTGAACCCATTGCATGTAATTCATTGTATATGAGCAATGCCAGATGAAATGTATGGTTTCCAATGCAGAACATTCTTCTAAGTAAGAAATCTCATCTGGTTTAAAATGGATTCTACAGTTGGACTGAGTTGTGTTGGCAAGACAGTACAGCACAATTTTGCACAGTTACTGATGTGGAAATAAACCGCTTTTAAGTTTAGATATGCTCTTCCAAGCATTGCATTTGTAGCAATATATAGAATTAATATACATAAACAATGCACTTGTTCTAATAATTGTGAGAAATATGTAGCTGTGAGTAGCTGCTGTTAATTACAGCTGAAGTATTTTATATACATTTCTTGCTTAGTCTTAGTGTTATGTGTGAATGCAGCCAATAAGTAACACTCTTATTTGTTTATTCCCATCACCTATGTTCTTTTGCTGAATTCTAATGCCTGTGCTTATCTACCCTATCCAGCTCTGTTGGAAATACTGGAAGAAGGGTAGCCAGAGCTAACCCTGACACCAATGGAAGTCTGAACAGCGTGCTTGCTGAAACTTGAGTGGCTGCACTTTTTCAGCCCCTGTTCTCGGACTACCTACAAAATTTGATCACACTCACACGTCATTCTTAGGGTTTGCATGTTCCCCTCTAGTTGGGTTATGTGTGTGTGTCTCACAGATGAAGAACCTAGGCTTTATTAGAAACCAACAGTCCTTGGGACTGTGTACCTGAATGACACAAAAGGAAGCAGGAGCAGGAATTATTTAAGCATAGGTTAATTTTATTACTTCATTCATTGCATTTATGTGCTGCCTCATAACACAAAATTCTATAGGCTACTTAGCCCAAACCAAATTCGTATGCAGCTGGTTTGAGAAATGAGACAAGTGGTTGCTGATTGATACTGCATTGTTTTTCATTTTACAAGCATAAAATCTTGGACCTAGTTCTTGAAGCGGTTTTAGAAATCTACCATTTTGAAATACTTTTTCATTTGATTTTGCAACTATAGTTCATTTTGTTTCTAACGAGTGTTTATCTCTCTCCTTCCAGTGCTTCTGAATCTGGCTTTGAACCTTTTGGGGCCAAGGATTTGCAGAAGAGGTGACTGGAGTTGTTAATGGACATCTGTTTTCACGGCATGGCCCAAATATCTAGCAGCAATGAAGTCAAGCAGCGTTCATCACCATCTTTGGGCACAGCAAAGGCAAAAGAAGTGGACAAAGAGGAGGCGCTGCAGATGGAAGCTGAGGCTCTAGCTAAGATGCAAAAGGAAAGAGTGGTAGCTGGTAACAGACAAAGTGTTGACATTTTAAGCAACTCTTGGCCAACTGTACAATCCCACAGGAAACAGGACCATGATCTTATGGTGTTTCCAGAGTCCGATGCCAAGAGAAAGATGGATGATAAGTTAAATACAATTGAGATAGAAAAACTAAGCCATGCTGAGCTAGAGAAACTACTACTTGAGGACAGTTCTGAGTCAAGCAAACACACCACGTTGCCAGCAACTCCTATTCTGAGTTCATCATTTTCTTCACAGTTTTATGCCAACCCTACTATTCAGAGAGGACAGTGGACACCTGGGTTTCCTGGGCCTTCTACTTGCACTGTACCTTCTATTTACCCAGCAAATTCTTACAGCAAACAAGTTGGTATCTTTCAGAATGGCTTCCATCCAGGTATGTCCACTTACCAGTCTTCAAAGCCTATTTATCTAAGTCTTCCAGAGAGGTCCCAGTACATTACATATGCACTGCCTGCTACTTCAGCCTTCCATCCACAGAGAAGTTTGCCTATATATCAGCCAACACTTACCCCTGAAATGGCAAAAGTATTTGATAAGATAGCAAGCACTTCAGAATTTCTGAAAAATGGGAGATCAAGCACAGACTTAGAAGTGACTGCTACTAAATCTACAGTTAACTCACCAACCTCTGAAAACTCCAGTGATATTAGTAAATTTGATTGGTTGGATTTGGATCCTTTAAGTAAACCGAAAGTCGACAGTATGGATATATTGTATACGGCAGAAGATGATGCAAAGGTGACTTGTAGTACAGTTGTAGAAGATCCTTGGGATGCTGTGCTACTGGAGGAGAAATCCCCAGGGAAATGTCGTCTTGAAAGAAAAGTTAGTGGGAAGTCTTCTTCTGGGGCAACAGTTACAAGAAGTCAGTCTTTAAACATTCGAACCGCTCAGCTTACTAAGTTACAGGGCCAAACATCACAGGTAAAACATATCCTGAAAGCTTATTTTCATTGAAAAGTTGATACTATTTAATGGAATGAAGAATTTGTTCCCTGCCCAACCATAATTCTACAAATAATTGATTATTAGAACTTTTAAGAAAATTGTGAATTCGGTAACTTGTGTGTTTATTTTGCATTAATTTTTAAATTGGAAATTTTAAATTAAAAAATATTGTTCCTGTTAAGTACTACGGTCACATTTTCTAAAGAATGCAGTATAGCTTCAGACAATTAATTGCCTTCTAGATGTGCAGAAGTCAGAAGAAAGAACGGTGAGTAGGGAGAGTTTTATTTGCCTTCATTACTGCCCCCACCATCAGAAAGCAGGTTTGTGTAGCTGCTTCATTACTGAACAATACACAGCTGTGGGTAGACCTTATGCAGCTCCATCAGAGTGAGACACCTTAGAGTGAGACACTTAAGTCCGCAGATTAAGGGAACCCTCTGGTTACGGTAATTTTTTGGCATGATATTTTTCCTCATACTTGTAAAGTCCTTCAACCTCATGAAAATACACATACTTGGGGCAATCCTGACTGTGGGTGGCCCTGGTTTGCAACCCTGCTGATAAAGTATAGGATCACAGAATTGGGAATTAGAAGGAAAAAATTTAGGACCCACAAAATGTTGCCGAGTAGCCTCCTGTTGAGGCTCCACCCAGTCTGGCCTGGTCTCGTTTCTGTAAAACTTTTCGTACTGTGCTATTTAGTTCCAAAGAGATTCAGAACTGGCTTCCAGAATGGGGGTTTGTTTATGGTTTTTTTGGTATCTAATAGCAGTGGGGGGGATACTTTTTTTGAGGAATGTGGAAGGAGTGAATAAGCCACATAATGCTGTGATAGGAGTCCTAATCTCATGGTTTGCATACCCCACACTTTAATTCCCCTGAAATACTGTAGCAGTTAGCAGCTCAAATATGCCAAACCAATGCCCTCTGCATCCCTTTTCCCTATTATTAATTATTATTATTCTCCAACTAACACTTTCAACACTCTGGGCTTCTCCAAAGCCGGTGACTGTGCTCAGTTCCCATTAGGATGTTTTTGGAGTTCTTTTCCTTTTTTAAAAATGCAGAAACTACTATATTTTCTGTGGGCAGCTCCATTTCACCGCTAAACTAATTGGTCCAGAATCACCAAGTGTGGTATTAGAAGGGATGATTATTATTCAGTTTAATCATTATCGAAAAGTCACAAACAGTTCAGGTAGGTTAAGAGTAGTCAGTGTATGTGCAAGTAAACTTAATTGTGATGAGTTCTTAAAGTCTGGTTATTCCTATACTAAAGACTTACTGACATCACATGGGCTACTTGTGAGGAAGTGGTTTCAGGATTTCTGCCATTGTGTAGTTGGTTACTTTGCAGAACTACTGTAATAAGATACTTCTGCTGAAAAAAATAATTTTTAAAGATTATTTTTCCATGTAAACAGGCTCTTTTAAAAAAATGGCATTAGAAACTCTTATATCCCATATTTCATACTGATGTTGCACACACAATGCTCTATGTAGTATATTAAATATATAAACTGCTTCTAAATTAATAGTATACACATATCATGGCCAAAACTGTTAACTTGGTCCCCAAATCTCCGCGGTTTATCCTTTACAAAGAGGTTCCATCTGTGTGATCTGTCATGAGTATTAGGAGGAAGTAGACATTTAGGCCCCGTGCATGATCAAAACTATCTGGCATGGGAACAAAGCTTTGCAACTCTGCAGGATAACGCTTCAGCAGAACAAAACAAAGGTCTGAGATTTAATATGCTCACAACGGTTCTCAAATTTCGAAGTGTTTTTTTCCTAGTGTAGGAAGTGGCAGTCATATTAACCCCTACTGTTCATTTATTACTCTTTAGAATGTCCATGTAGGACCTCTGAGTCTGTTGGGATGTGTGTTATTTGTTTGCCATGACATGACAGCCAGATAATAATAAAATGGATTAGTCAGCTCATTTGTATGCCTAGGGTGTGGGTCTTTTCTGGGGTTTCTCTAGTTGTAGTTTTTGTATTACATTTTTCTGCAGGGATAGTCAATAGGAGTGATGGGAGTTCTAGTCCACAGCACCTGGAGAGTACCATATTGGCTACCCCTATCGTAGATTATGGGTTCCGTATATGTGGTGGTGTTAGAGAAGATAATTTATTACGGTCAAAGACCAGCTCGTATGTGCGGTGGTGTTTTTATTATATTCAGTAATTTTGGTTTCTAACATTTTTATTGTAACCATCTAGTTAGGATTTGCACTGAAATACAGGATAGAATTAATGTGTCAGATAAATTTGACTGCTGTTACAATTAGGCATTTTTTATTCACAAAACTAAAATTATATTAAAATATCAGGTATTAGCTTGATCTAAGACTTTGGCATTTAATTTTGTTTCCAGCTACAGAATATAAATGTTATGCTGAATCAGACCATTTAATTCAGCATTCTACCTTGGAGGTAAAACTAATGAATCAGTTGTCTATTAAATGTAGCAAAATCCCTGGCACAGGAGCTATTGCCATTTAATTCAATGTCATGTTCACTTCTGTTAAAACACTATGTGATATCTTCATAAATTAAATCCTTACTGTATTCACAATTCGGTTATGCTAGGTAAAGCTCAGTCTTTAAATTGGAGACATGTGTTATGCTTTCTTCAACAAAGTTTCTCAGAAACCTTGATGCTGTGGAAAGTTTAAAATGACATACATATTATCAAAACTAAATATATTGCAAGTCACATTAGCACATTGGAAATTTATTTTCATTTTTATCACATTTGCAGCACAATGAGAATCGTGTTTACATGGAAATAAAATCAGTGAGGCTTAATATATAAATGGTTGGTTTATACCTCGGAAAGTAGGAAGCGATATGTGAGGTTAAAACATCTGGTATATTACTGCATTGTAAGCCACAGTCTTTTTCTTTGAGGAAAAAATGACAAGCCAAATAGGCAACTGGAAGTAAACACAGCTAAAATTCTCCTCCCATCCACACAGGAGGGGAATGTGCATGTTCAAGGTTCACTGCAGTACACTCACAATGTGCTAAGTTATGGTTTAGCATTACATTCCAACATGGCTAGTTTGCTATGTCTAGGATAAACTGTGGTTAGTTTCAACTATGGTTTGTACAAACAAGTATACTTCAAACTGTGATTTAGAATCTTGACTTGTTAAGATAAGCTATAGTTGAAAATAATTGCAGTTCGCAGCTGAGACAGAATGATGCACTGTGCTTAACTGAAAACAGAAGCAAATGCTTCTAATCTTCTCTTGGCCACACTGTAGGAACAGGGGAGGAGAGGCAAGCTTGTGCATATAATGCTAAATTTGTTTTAGTGTTCCATCCAAACCAGGTTAGGTTTTTTTGTCTGTCATCATCATCATTTACCCACTCCAACAGGCTACAACATTAAAACACAATATTAAAAAGGGTTTAAAACAATTTACAACAACAATCACAGAACGTTGAAGAATGTACTTCATGGGAGTTGGTTGTTAAAAAAAAAAGCCACTTTCTGTGCGTTAGAGCCAAAGATCTCTAGGTATTAGCAGAAGACACTCGATGGCTCCCCCAGAGTAGTTTGTAGTGTGGTGGAGGGGCTGCAGCCTTAATCCAAGCCAAGGTAATTTTTTTGGTACCAGCTGGTTTAATTGATGCTACCCAGCAACATGACAAATGGCAGACCAGGACCAACATACTTGTGTTATTTTATTTTACTGTTGGCTATTGAATGGAGGACTAATCATATGCTGCCTTTCAGAGTGTATTTTGGCACTGATAAATGGGACATTTCCTCTTGTGGCATGTCATATGGTACATGTGCTTTAAATCACAAGTGAATGTGTGATTTAAGCAGTTGGCACAAAAATGGCACAGGTGGCAGGAGCTATGGCATTAAAGCAACTCTTATTTTGAAGTTGTTCATATAAGACATTGTATGAGTTACTTTTATACATTTCCCCCTGGAGATTACCTTTAAAATTTTGGATTTTGACTTGACTAATAGCAGCTGCATAAATATTTGTTCAGGTCTTTTAATAACATGAATAAAATGTTCCACAGACTTTTGAAGTAAACCTACTCACATCTTATTTCAGGACTTAATTCCACAAGAATGCCATCAAATTCTGCATAATGGAAATTAGAGGTAGAAGCCATAAAACTGTGATTATTTTAAGACTAAATAATTAGAACTAAGAATTCCTTTAGTAGGAGTTCCAGATCATAATCCATTTCACTTGCTTTTATTTGGAAAGTGGAATCAGAGAACAGAAAATATCCTGTTTATGTCTGTTGCAATATCATCATGCTAAAGTTGAGACTGTATGCCTCAGTCTAAACAGATGCAGGCTGCAATCCTGTACCCACTTACTTGGGAGTAAACCCCATTGAACCTCTTTTTGAGTGAGTGCATATAGGATTATGCTGTTGGTGGTGGGGTTGGGGTGAAGATGTGTTATAATTATGTCATAATGGTGTGTTTAAATCTGGTTCTTCCATCTTCTGTCTATATGTGTTATGCGATATATACTGTTGATTATATTGTGTGTGTGCATGTGTGTCTGTGTTTAAAAAACAGAAAATGAATCCATCATCAGATAATGAGAGTACCAGGTTGAACTGGAAATTTTTTAGAGACACAGTTGTTGCGTATTAAGGTGGAGAATTTTTCAAAAAAATGTTTTAGTTTCTATACTGGTTTTTGGTAGAAGGCCCCCACAACAGTCAAAAGCATATTAATACAACAGAAGATACAGTACAGTATATAATAATCTACCAGAACAATATATGACAACAAAATCTCAAGATAGAGACAAGGCTAAAATAGAATTTTCCCAAGCTAAAGAATTAGAGTGTTCTTAACAACCCTACATTCCATACATTTAAGTGTTAGAAGCCTGAACAGACAATGAGCCAACTAAGAAAAAATTACATCTGACTAAAGGAATTAAGCAGTACTCTCACTTCTACCCATTTTAACTATTCAGGGGTTTAGGGCAAACAAGCAATCCATGTAAAATGTCCACACAAAAGCAAAAACCAATGGGGAGCATGCCCAGTATCTATAGCTGCCACACTTTAACACACATTCATTCATTTATTTATTTATTTATTTATTATTTTTTGCTAAGCAGAAGCAAATACATTTCTATGATCTTGAGACTTGAGGCATTTATAGCACAAAGTGATAGCAATAACCTGGAACTGCAGTGTTTGAAGCTACTTGAAACATTGCTCTAAGTCAGAGGTGAGCAACCCACGGTCTAGACTAGAGGACCCATGGTGCCGTGCACTACTTCCCTTGGTGCACTTCACCCGCCCCCAGAAGCTTGAAGGAAAAAAGATAGAGAAAGAATGAGTAAATGGTGACCAAATGATGTGAGGAAAGGACAAATGTTTGTGTGAATAAACGGGTGTGTGGTAAGAGAGAATGAAGTGTTCAGTGAACAGCACAGCTAGACAAGGTGTCTGACCCTTTATGTGCTTTGATCCCATTTGCAACCATCAATAAGTGGCCCTGACCATTTCCCCATCCCCCAGGAATGTGGAACTCAACCCTGGGAAGGTTGCCCACCCCTACCTACTCTTAGCAGTGGTAGACTGCTTTCTATAAAACAAATATATTTGGAATCAAATACACTTATTTTGCCAGCTCTGTCCCACCTTTAGCCACTGCAGGTGAGACTAGAGCTATGCTTTCACTGGCTTCTTTCTTCAAAACTTTCTTAGGCGTTACAGATATAGACCATCTTAAAATATATGCAAAAATTTAAAATATATACAAAGAAGCAGCCATTCAAGATATATAGTAACAGAATATTTCATTGGAATGTCTTCCCGCCAAACCGTGCCATTTACCACTATAAGAGATACTATTGAAATTCAGCCACCCTTGCAGCAACCCTTACCTCCGGGTTAATATCAGACAGGTAGAATCTGATATTTTCATTGGGGCATGATGTTAAACTACCAAAAAAAAGGGATAGCACACATTTATGTAGCTGGTTGTACAGTGGACAGTAGAAAATAATATGTTCTACGGTGTCTAGCACATTCAAGTAACATCTGCAATGTCTATCATTTCTAGGGATGTTTAAATATCTGCCCTTATCAAAAGCTGAGGGGAAAACGTTCTGTTGGGCTAACATAAATGCCCTGTGTTGGGCTGGAATTATTAACTGTGAGATATAAGTGATTCTGTTATTGGTTGAATTTAAACCATAGAACTTGGGGGAGCAGATTTTATTTACAGCTGATTAAATGTTTTGTTTTTCAATATCCCTTAATCAAATTTGAATATTGCAATAAATATATTGCTTACTAGAATAGATCTAATTTTGCTGTGTATGAGTTGGAGCCACCTGGATTTATAGGAGTCCTTAAGTAAATCAGAAAGCAGACTCAAAGGTTGGGAACAAAAATGACAATGCAGCCAGTATTTTCTAGTGCTGGTCCGTGCCCAGTATTCCATCATGTGTATACTTAATTCTGCACATATTGTCTCATACTTGGTTGAATTTGGGAGCCCAAGGAATACGTCTCAAGAAAGGCTTATAGGAGTCATTTCTATCACTGCTTTACTTCTTTATTCTTAAATTTCAGACAGACAATGGGACCAGTAACCTGCCAACAGGAAATAAATTTCTCAAAAATGGTGATGGCCAAGATCAAGAACAAGCAGCATTTTGTGATGCCATTGCAAAGTAAGCAGTAGTGTGGTGCAAACATCTTTAAGGAAGTAAATCACAGCACTAGTTTCATTTATAGGCTTGACACTTGAGTATTTTGTTTCATGTGTCATGTGTTATATGCATGCTTTTTTACTCGTTTGGAGGAGAAATGCATTTTTTTTAATAGATTAAAGCAACAAAACACTAAGATTGATTTCTGAATTTCTACTGCATATTCATATGGCTGTAGGATGTTTTACTATTCCTGATCTATTACAATACTATCTAATGGAGCATTGGGGGAAAGAGGGGAACCTGAGATTTGTGCACTAGGAAATATTGAATTCTGTGATTACATAATTTATTACATGGTGGGTAGATTTGCATAAACTTGTTCACTTTTAAAATCTGATTCAGATAACATTTGTATAGATGGTTTGAGATTTGTAGGATAATGGAACATTAGGTTCCATGAGTACACGGCCAATGACTGGTCTCATAGGGTGGAGGGGAAACAAATAAAACAGTTTTAAAGCAAATGAATTAATTGTGTGAATCTAACTCTGTTTACTAAGAAATAAGTAACATTGTGAACTCCATGTAAGTGTGATTTATCTTCATCAGAGCATGGAACTTACATACATATTGCTTACAGGTTGAGGACCAAGTTTCCCCATGACAATCTTGATACAAACTCAGGCTTTGTGCTGAGCCCAGTAATGTTGCAAAGAAACATCAGTGGAGAGAACTCAAGCATCAAGATTTCAATAGATATTGAAGGTTTCCAACAGCCAGTGATATTTACATGTGATGGTATGGGTGTTTTCATTTTTTTATAAATGATGTTTCCATAGATCAAAAGATTACATCAAGATGAAAATTCCAAGAATTATTTGCATCCTAAATTATTAGCACACATGAGAATAGTCATTATTCTACAGTTTATGTTTCAGTTGGTTGTAAATATCAGTAGATAAGATTCCTCTTACCAAATGCGTCTGGTGTAATTACAGTGGTGCCCCGCTAGACGAATGCCTCGCAAGACGAAAAACCCGCAAGACGAAAGGGTTTTTCGGTTTTTGCGACGCTTCGCTAGACGATTTTCCCTATGGGCTTGCATCGCAAGACGAAAGCCCATAGGGAAATCTCGGGGACCTTTTTTTAAATGCTGGCGGTGGGGAGCAAAGCCTTCCCCCCCCTCCGGACTTCAGAAGAGGTCCAGGAAGGCCGGCGGGGGCGAAAGGCTTTGCTCCCCACCGCCAGCATTTTAAAAGCGGTCCGGGATAGCAGGGAAGCGCTTCCCGCTATCCCGGACGGCTTTTGAAGGCAGGCAGGGGGGGGCAAAGACTTTTGCCCCCCCTGCCTGCCTAACCGGGGGCTTTTAAATCGCCCCGGGACTGTCCGGGGCGATTTAAAAGCCCCCGGACGGCTTTTGAAGCCTCCCCCCCCGCCCGGCTTCGGGGCATCATCCCGATGCCGGGCGGTGGGGCAGGAACGCCTCCCCCAGCCGCCCGGCTTCGGGGCATCGTCCCGATGCCGGGCGGTGGGGCAGGAACGCCTCCCCCAGCCGCCCGGCATCGGAACGATGTCCCGAAGCCGGGCGGCCGGGCGGGAAAGCCTCCCCCCCCGCCCGGCTTCGGGGCATCGTCCCGATGCCGGGCGGTGGGGCAGGAAAGCCTCCCCCAGCCGCCCGGCATCGGGGCATCGTCCCGATGCCGGGCGGTGGGGCAGGAAAGCCTCCCCCAGCCGCCCGGCATCGGGGCATCGTCCCGATGCCGGGCGGTGGGGCAGGAACGCCTCCCCCAGCCGCCCGGCATCGGGGCATCGTCCCGATGCCGGGCGGTGGGGCAGGAAAGCCTCCCCCAGCCGCCCGGCATCGGAACGATGTCCCGAAGCCGGGCGGCCGGGCGGGAAAGCCTCCCCCCCCCGCCCGGCTTCGGGGCATCGTCCCGATGCCGGGCGGTGGGGCAGGAACGCCTCCCCCAGCCGCCCGGCATCGGGGCATCGTCCCGATGCCGGGCGGTGGGGCAGGAAAGCCTCCCCCAGCCGCCCGGCATCGGAACGATGTCCCGAAGCCGGGCGGCCGGGCGGGAAAGCCTCCCCCCCCGCCCGGCTTCGGGGCATCGTCCCGATGCCGGGCGGTGGGGCAGGAACGCCTCCCCCAGCCGCCCGGCATCGGGGCATCGTCCCGATGCCGGGCGGTGGGGCAGGAAAGCCTCCCCCAGCCGCCCGGCATCGGAACGATGTCCCGAAGCCGGGCGGCCGGGCGGGAAAGCCTCCCCCCCCCCGCCCGGCTTCGGGGCATCGTCCCGATGCCGGGCGGTGGGGCAGGAACGCCTCCCCCAGCCGCCCGGCATCGGGGCATCGTCCCGATGCCGGGCGGTGGGGCAGGAACGCCTCCCCCAGCCGCCCGGCTTCGGGGCATCGTCCCGATGCCGGGCGGTGGGGCAGGAAAGCCTCCCCCAGCCGCCCGGCATCGGAACGATGTCCCGAAGCCGGGCGGCCGGGCGGGAAAGCCTCCCCCCCCCGCCCGGCTTCGGGGCATCGTCCCGATGCCGGGCGGTGGGGCAGGAAAGCCTCCCCCAGCCGCCCGGCATCGGGGCATCGTCCCGATGCCGGGCGGTGGGGCAGGAACGCCTCCCCCAGCCGCCCGGCATCGGGGCATCGTCCCGATGCCGGGCGGTGGGGCAGGAACGCCTCCCCCAGCCGCCCGGCATCGGGGCATCGTCCCGATGCCGGGCGGTGGGGCAGGAACGCCTCCCCCAGCCGCCCGGCATCGGGGCATCGTCCCGATGCCGGGCGGTGGGGCAGGAAAGCCTCCCCCAGCCGCCCGGCATCGGAACGATGTCCCGAAGCCGGGCGGCCGGGCGGGAAAGCCTTTGTCCCCCCTGCCTGCCTTCCCAGGGGCTTTTAAATCGCCCCGGACAGCGGAGAAGTCCTCCGCTGTCCCGGGCGATTTTAAAATGCCGCCCGCCAGAAGAGGTCGGGGGAAGGCTTTTTCCATAGGAACGCATTAATTGATTTTCAATGCATTCCTATGGAAAACCGTGCATCGCAAGACGAAAAACTCGCAAGACGAAGAGACTTGCGGAACGAATTAATTTCGTCTTGCGAGGCACCACTGTATTAGGGAACTGTTAAATGGGCTGGGTTTGGGTTTTTGTTTTTGTTTTTACTAGAACTAGTTTAAGTGTTTCACATCTATTAATTGGGCAGCCTGGCCAAATTTGCATGTCAGGTCAGCCTTTTAAATAAGTCTGGGAATAAGCCATCTCCCGTGTGATAAAGTTGGCTATCTTGGGTTCTAAAGTAACATTTTATTATTTAGATTATCACCGCCACTCTCTTAAATCAAGCAGTTTAAATTAAAGTATAGTGAAAACTTGTCGTTGAAAACTTGCAGACATGTCATTGATCTTTTTATGGAGAACCCTCATAGAACTCACTGCATATTCTGGTATGGTCACCAGGTCACTCTGATAGTGACCACTCCCCTAATAAGTTACCCTGTACTGGATTTTATGTCTTTAAAGGACTTCTGCACTTAAATCAGCTGGAAATACAAATTATATTTCATATAAATATCTATTAACTCATTTAAATTGGAAAAACCTCAAGAGTTAGTGCAGAATAAAATAGTACTTTCTTAACTATTGTCTTCTTTGTTTTGTTTTTTTGTTTTGTTTTGTCTTTAAATAGCAAGTTCTCCAGTTGAGCTTATAATAATGCAAGCACTTTGCTGGGTGCATGATGACTTGAATGATGTCGACATTGACAGTTATATCTTGAAGGTTTGTGGACAAGAAGAAGTTTTGCAGAAGTAAGCAGATACTTTCCCTCTCAATGTTTAAGTGGGCTTAGGGTGCTTTCAGAAAGAGAATATTGCAAATACAGTGGTGCCTCGCAAGACGAAATTAATCCGTTCCGTGAGGCTCTTCGTATAGCGGTTTTTTCGTCTTGAGAAGCAAGCCCACTGAAAGCTTAGCGGATTAGTGCTATTAGCGGTTTAGCGGCTTTTAGCGGCTTATCAGCTTAGCGGTTTAGCAGCTTTTAGCGGCTTATCAGCTTAGCGGATCAGCTGCTAAGCGGCTTAGCTGCTTAGAAAAAGGGGGGAAAG
Source organism: Podarcis melisellensis (assembly GCF_964234715.1). Taxonomy (NCBI): domain Eukaryota; kingdom Metazoa; phylum Chordata; class Lepidosauria; order Squamata; family Lacertidae; genus Podarcis; species Podarcis melisellensis. The sequence continues at coordinate 70,927,321 of NC_138528.1, read as the reverse complement.
GGGGGGGGACCGCAGGAACTCGCAAGACATTTTCGTCTTGCGATGCAAGCCCATAGGGAAATTCGTTTTGCGAAGCGCCTCCAAAACGGAAAACCCTTTCGTCTAGCGGGTTTTCCGTCTTGCGAGGCGTTCGTCTTGCGGGGCACCACTGTATTGCAAATAATGCAAATGTTTGTTAACTTACTGGATTTTCTGCAAAAAGAGTAAATCTGGATTAAATTCAGGCTCTCATTTTGATGATGATGTCATGTAGAAACTGGGGGGTGGGGTGGACTTGTGTATAGCCAAGAAGATGATTTTTGCTGATCCCTCTTCTACTCTGCACCTAAAGTTTGTTTGGGAGAGATGGTCCTCCACCTCTCAAACAGTTTTTTTGGGTGGTTTTGAAGCCTGCTGTATCTCCCAGACTCATCACACAACCATGGGTAGTATTAACCTCTGTATGAATATAATGTTAAGCCATAGCTGTCAACGTTTCCCTTTTTTTAAGAGAAATCCCCTTATTCCGAATAGGATTCCTCGCAAGAAAAGGGGAAAGTTGACAGCTATGTGCTAAGCCATAGTTAACAAAGAAAAGGAGAAGAAGCAAGGGCAGTAGTGAGAGGGAGAAGCGGAAGGGAGCACATGTTGCCTGCAAAGGCATGTTACGTCTGCATTGACCACAGTGTTGCTTTCTAGATTCCAGTCACTATTCCTTTCCAGGAAAATCTTTTAGAAAACATTTTGCAAATTTGAAATGGTAGGCAAACACATGCATTTCTTTTACAGTAAGCACAGTGTAGGAAGCCATGAATACATTCAGAACTGCCGAAAGTGGGACATGGATATTAAACTGCAGCTCTTGACCCGTAATGTTATATGCAGAGATTTGGCACGAACAGTAAGTACAAACTGAACACACATTCTCAAAACAACCTGACTTTATTGATTTCATGTGTATTATTGAGGTTGTGCACATTTCTTGCTCTCTTCTTGTAGCTTGGAACTGAAGAAAAATATAACTTGTTTTCATTATAAGTGAGGATTAAAAAAACATTGCAGCCTCTTAACTGTTCAGGAGCGGGGAGAAATACATACTTGTTGCTAGTGATTTCATTTTATATATTCTGTAATATTTTGTCAGGACTTCCTTAAAATGTTAAAAGAACTTGATAAAGCACTATAATTCCTCCCTCCCCTTTCATCTACACTGCATCAAGTATCTAATTTTCTTTTATAAGGTAAGCCAGTCCAGATACATAGAATGTTGGTTTATGGCTGTTTTTAATTTTTTAAAAATGTCTTAAATGCCCATTTTAAACTGTTTTTACTTTACATTATATTGTTTTATGCTCTCGTTGTAAACCGCTTTAAAGTTGTTTGTTTTTGTTTAGAAATAAGCGGTATTTAAAGTTTATGAAATAAAGGAATGAACAAAACAATTTTTAGCTTATTTCTTGAGTTAGGAAGGTTCTTTCCCCTTGTTACAGTTAATAAAAATTAGTCCTACTGAAATATGCTGTAACATATCAATAGATATTAACAGTGCTTTTTTTAAAAAAACAAGTTTAGGGGTTCTCTCATTTTGACTCAAAAAAAAATCACCATTTTATAGTTCAAATCGGGGAAAATAAATACAGTAAATGGACAAAAGTACAAAGATTCACAAAATGTTTTGGGGTATGCATACCCCTGCATACCCCCTCAGAAAAAAACGCACTGGATATTAATCCAGTTAAACAGCAGACATTTCCTCCGTCGGGATACTTCTTTTGCAGATGATGGGTTCCAAATTTATCCAACATGTTAAAAATCAGAGCACAATTCTTACTCTAGAGCTATTTTTTGTCACCCCGTTGTTAACCAAATGGTATATTGAATGTGTCATAGTATACTATTAGTGTAGGTCTTAGGAAAGTTTCTGTAAAATGATCTTCAGGTGTGACTTAACATTAAAACATCTTAGCCATATATATAAAACAGCAAGTAGTCTTTGTTGGAGAAGTAGGATGCCCAGTGCTAGATGTTTTACACATCTTTTGGAACTGTCATAAAATAACAAAACTTTGGACTAACATTAAAGAAATTGAAATTATCACAGGGCATACCATGCCAAGGGAACCATTGAAGCTTCTTTTTGGTTGCCTGTGGGCAATAGGAAGATAATCCTTTATTAAGTGCAGCCCATATCACTGTTTTTATAACTGAAGCAAAATCTGGCCTCCAAGTTTGGAGGACTAGCTGATTAGTTTGAGATATAGCTTGCATGGTTAAATTGACCGATATGATTCAGTTCAAAAAGGGTAGTCACAACTATGATTGTTTTGTTGAAAAATGGACTCTTCATCATCTGTGACAAGGCACAAATAAACTTAAATCCATATGCTTTTTTGGATTCTCTAAGATCTTTATTTACTGCGTTAAACATAACCAACTTTTCCTCTCCGTTTTTGCTGTTTTGTTCTGTTAGTACATTGTTTAAAAAAAACAAAGAAAATAAAGCAACCTTAGAACAGCAGTCATCACAATGAATAGGGCTGAAAGCAAAAAATGCAGGAAATTCCTATGCACAAATAAACATTTTGTACATATTATGGAGCTCTTTAGAACCTGGCCTGGGGCTTTTTAAAGTATTTGTAGAGGTGAAATAGGTTCATTGGAGAGCTTAAGAGCTAACAGTGCAATCCTTTTCATGTCTGCCCCAAAGCAAGCCCCACTGAGTTCAATTAAACTTACGTATTCCTAGGTCAGTTTTGGCTTAACGCCTAAAACATTAGTTAACCTGAAATGGATTTTACAGTTTTAAAAAAAGTGAGTTGGCTTTCAAAATTCCTGTTTGGTTCACTGATTCATGGTGAATAGTTAATAGAATTTGGAGAGTGAAAAATATTGGTACAAGTTTATAGACTTTGTGACAAACCCTTAACTAGAGTATTTGAAGGTAGATATTTGTGCACTTTATTCTTTAAAGGAAGAGTGGGGGGAAGCCAAAATTCTCATTTTCTAAACTCCGGACAAATTGCTGTCCATGTTTATATTACTTTTTAGAGTTCCTTTAGAAGAAACATGTGGTTATAGCCTTCAAATAACTTGTATATCTCTCATTTTTAGGAACATGATGACAGTACATCTGTTGATTTGACAAAGCATCTTTATCATGTAGAAAAGCTTTTCAGAGAAAGCATTCAAAGGTAACCACTGTCATAACATCCTTTGTAATGAAATGAATTACCTCCAAGTTGTCAGTATATTTCTTTTACAAATGCATATAGTAATATAATCATTGTTCGTTTCAGTCAGTCTCTTGAAGAGCTGTTGGAAGCTTATCATAATCAAGTCGATAAGCTACTTAAGAATGAGGTAAGCATTATCTCTTGCACTAAACTTACTTCTATGGCAATAAAAAAATTCCTTCCAGTAGCACCTTAGAGACCAACTAAGTTTGTTATTGGTATGAGCTTTTGTGTGCATACACACTTCTTCAGATACACTGAAACAGAAGTCACCAGACCCTTATATATAGTGAGAGGGTGGGGAGGGGTATTACTCAGAAGGGTGGTGGGAATGGGTGATTGGCTGATACATGTGGTAAACCTGTTGACGACTGTTAACGACTGCAATTGGTTTTACAGGAAAAAGCAAGGGGTGAGATTTTTTAGCGGATGGCTCTGTGGTCTAAACCACAGAGCCTAGGGCTTGCCAATCAGAAGGTCGGCAGTTCGAATCCCCGCAACGGGGTGAGCTCCCGTTGCTCGATCCCAGCTCCTGCCAACCTAGCAGTTCGAAAGCACATCAAAGTTCAAGTAGATAACTAGGTACCGTTCCGGCAGGAAGTAAACGGCGTTTCCGTATGCTGCTCTGGTTTTCCAGAAGTGGCTTAGTCATGCTGGCCACATGACCCAGAAGCTGAACGCCAGCTCCCTTGGCCAGTAAAGTTAGATGAGCACCACAACCCCAGAGTCATCCACGACTGGACCTAATGGTCAGGGGTCCCTTTACCTTTAATAGTAGTAGAACTGGACTATTGCAGCTTTCTCCAAATCTGCTAAGTCTCACCACCCTGGTCCATACTTCCCCATGTTCACATTCCTCCACATTAAAAACAAATAATGGTGCTTGTGTATTTTTCAGAGTACAAATGAGAATCCATATAGATCTTTATAAGGGGCTATACACCCATTGCTGGACAGGGATAGCTTGGCTGCTGTGAGTCTTGTGTTCGTACCCACACAATTGGACTCCTAATTCAGGCCTCTTGTCATGTGCTTTTCTCATCAGAACCAGACTAAAACTGTAGATCATATCATTAAATCTGTTCGAAAAATTTGCTATACATTGGATGGGGTAGAGACTCCTGCAATTACAACATCTGTAAAGAAGCTAAGAAGAGCAGTTAACCTTCCAAGGAGTGCGAGTCCTGAGGTAATTGGTTTGCCATGTTTTGTGTTGTGTACGTGCTTTGTGAGATATAAGGAACATTTAGTCCCATCCCCCGCATTACCTGCAGACAAGTTGATAGGGCAAATTTGGGAAGGACAGGTTTTTGTTTCGTTAGCCAAGAAGCATGGCGTGAGGTAAATGGAAAATGTTTCTTCTTATTCTTTTGAGGAGGGGGGAGGAAAACTATTTGTTTTGGAGCATGGTGAATTTAATTTTGTCCTTCTGCACTTACAGCCTTTGAAGGGACTTGGGGCAGTGATAGTGATGACGTTCCTCCTCCCACATCCAATTCTGTACTTTTACAGTGGAGGGTGAGAGGGCAGAGAGAACTGTGGCATTTACAGTAGGTGACAAGAAACCCATATTTTGCCTCTACAGAAGTAAAGAAAGAAAGAACTATTATGAAGTTTTCATAGGATAGTTTTAACAATCGGTTGGATACCTGAATAACTTTCGTTTATAGTATAGCATAACCAAGGGTTTTCACATATGTGAGGATTTTGTTTTCCATATGTTATTGCACAGGTGTCTTTAACATCTTCTGATGAGACTAGCAAGAATGCAGTTGGTAAGTACAAAACTTACATCTAATTTTGTCTTTAATGTTTGTTAATGGTTACCTTCCTAAAGCAAAATGTTTTATTTTAGGTGCCTTGCAACTTGAAAACCCTCTGCAAACGAGCATAGATCAGCTGACTTCAGCAGTATATGCTCTTCTTCAACTCCACTTGAACTCATGCAGCAGTCCCTTAAACACTCCAAAGATTCAGAAAAGCACTAAAGAAGCATGGACTGCCACAGAGCACCTCCAGTTCACAATATTTGCAGCTCACGGAATCCTTAGTAGCTGGGTTTCTGTGTGAGTAACTAAACCAAAATGCACCTTTTACCCCAGTGCGCATGCATCACAATGTTTTGATTCATCATAATGTTTGTCTCCCTTTTACAGTTATGAAAAATACTATTTGGTTTGTTCTCTTACCCACAATGGAAGAGATCTTTTCAAACCTGTGCAGTCCAAGAAGGTTGGCACTTATAAGAATTTCTTCTATTTGATTAAATGGGATGAATTGTAAGTGGTGATTTTTTAATTTATCTGACTCATAAAAATATTATGGTTTCTCTGAGCAGTAGCTATCACATCCCCTGAGATTGTTAATTAATGTTACTGATTCCATCAGACCACAAGTTAACGTCTTTCATTTTTTATGCTCTGTCAGTGCATGAAATTCTGAATAGTTTACCAGGTCCTTTAGCATAATTTGCATAGAACCTCCCAACTTTTCAAGATAGAAATAACTAAAAATAAAATTGGTGTTGTTCTACTGATCAGTTATTAATGTATTCAGCTGGTGAAGAAAACAAGGAAGGTTGGTTGCAAGCCCAGGTCCCATCCCCATATTGCCTTGGGGATCAAGCTGCTTCCCACACAATGGAAATTCCTATACAAAACTGGGAATTTCCTCATGTGGGAAACTATGAGGAATCCTGTGTGAAGCTGATGGCAAATGAGACATTTGCATACAACCAAGTAGGCATGTGCTTTTTCCCAGATGGCAAACAATTTCTTACACAAAAGTGATGGATGTTGGAAATAGCCATCACCATATTAAAAGCATGGCTTTACAAAAGTCAGTTGATTATTCCTGTTCCATTTCTCATCATGCTTCTAATGACTCCGTTTCTTTGTCACTAATGTTTATAAATATTGCATGAAATATTTTGTCCATGTAAGAGGGGTTTCTGTTGAAGTATGGTGAGGGTTAGTGAGATTGCAATAGTGCAATTGTCTACATTTAGTTGGCAATGGAGAATAAAGCACTGTTTTAGCAATGGGGAAACTATGTATTGATCTTCTTGAACATATGATATATTTTTAAAGCATAGTAGTCAGTAATTCCTAACGATTCTATTTCCTTATTTTACAGAATAATTTTTCCTATACAGATCTCTCAGTTGCCATTAGAATCCATCTTATGCCTTACCCTCTTTGGAATATTAAATCAAAATGGTGGTAGTTCACCAGATTCCAATAAACAGAGAAAAGGCCCTGAAATGTTGGGTCAAGTTTCCTTACCTCTTTTTGATTTTAGGCGGTGAGTATTCAAAATGTCTTCTGTGGCAAATAGTTTAGTTTTGTTAGAGGGAGGTTACCAATTTTAATCCAAAGAAAATAGAGTTGAACCAAAGAAAATGGAAAGAGAAATGCATTACTGTGGTACCTTGGGTTAAGTACTTAATTCGTTCTGGAGGTCCGTACTTAACCTGAAACTGTTCTTAACCTGAAGCACCACTTTAGCTAATGGGGCCTCCTGCTGCTGCTGTACCGCCGGAGCACAATTTCTGTTCTGATCCTGAAGCAAAGTTTTTAACCTGAAGCACTATTTCTGGGTTAGCGGAGTCTGTAACCTGAAGTGTATGTAACCTGAAGCGTATGTAACCTGAGGTACCACTGTATATAGGTGGGATGGGCTCTAGATAACGGCCACCTCCTATTTTGAATAATATATTTTAAATATGTTTATTCTTTCGAGGGGTGGAGTGATAGGCTGGCTCCATGTAAAGGATTGTGATACTTTTGAATACTGAGTGGTATTGACTGCAGTCCTGCATATGGACTTCTTAAAACCCTAATTCATACGATTTCAGCTATTAAGATTTTTATCACCCTAGAAATTCCACTACTTGTACGAAATTCTCTAGGTTCTCAGTACATTGTCCAGCCAAATGTAGTTGGAAAGCAGTTCCCATCATCCTTGACCATTGGCCATGGTGGCTAAGGTTAATAGGTGTTGGGGCCCTCCAGATGTTGTTGGTACTACATGTTAGCAACCCCAGAGTGAACTTAAGGAATACTGCAGGTACAGCTTTTTTTCAAGTGGGCACTAGAACACAGTCAAGTGGGTTGTCATCCTCCACTTGCTAGAAGGCAGGAAAAAACATTACCACTTCAAAATAACCTGTAGATTACTCCTGTCTTGGAGTGGCAGTTTGTTTTTCTAGCCTTGCTTAAAGCAGACCTGATTTTGCTGGTACTCTTCTGGCCCAGTCTTTTCTGGCTCATTGTGTGTGCGATCTGTGACATTCTGAGTGTAGTGAGTGATTCTCTGTTGCTGTCCCCCACCCCACCCCACTCCATCCCCTGAGGCCTTTTCCTCAGCATTTGTGTCTTTCATTCTGAGCCATTTCCCCCTCAGTGTCTGTCTTTCTTTGTTTTTCCATTAATTATACAGTTGATTCTTCTCTCCCTTCCAATTAATTCTTTCCTTTGTCACCAAATTGTACAGTTGACTATCTGTTGCCTTAACCCCAGGTTGGGGGCTTCCTTACTTATTAATTGTATTTTTCTTACCTGGGTTCAGCCTTCAATTCCTTCCTTTAATTATCCCTCCTGAATTAAATCAGTTTTACTCTTGAATGCGTTCATGATGCGGCAGCATTGTCACTGTGAGCATCCTGTGGTCTTCCCAAGGGTAGCTGTCCTGACAGATGGGTGACATCCTCAACAATTCCACTTTAAGATGTAGATTGCCTTCACAAAACATCTCTCAACTTCTTTAAGGTTGCTGTGTTTATGGCAAATGCATCTGTGGACACAGCCCATTTGTTTCTCATGCTATGGCAGCAGAAATAGTATCAAGACACATTGTGTGAGGAAACTGATCTTAGCAACAGATTCTTTAGATGGCAGGGAGCTTGTGGGAGATGGCAATTCATTAGGTGACATTCTCATGGAGATGGATAAAAAGAAGGCAGTGCCATAAGAGGGCGGATAAGTCTCTGTTTTGGTGCTTTCATCTTTGTCAGACTTTTCATGCCTCCTGTTTTGCTTGCAGAGGTCATGAATTTTGATCTAATAGGCTACTAAAGATTTCAATCCAGAGGTTCACAGTGCTCAAGACTTCTGAAAATTATCTTTATAAGCATATGGAAAATTATCTTTGTAAGTTTGCTGATGCTGAAGTATATGAATCAGGTCTGAGATGATTCTATGAACAAAACTTGTTTTTTTTTCCTAGTAATAACTGCTTAAGTTGGCTCTTTATTTGATTTAACAAGCAAATTCTGTCATCACATTCCAACTGCTATCATTTTGTAACTGATAGTTCTTTCTCTGCACAGAGCACTAAATTCTTCTTGGTTTTGTGTCCGTAGAATGCTGACTTGTGGAACAAAACTTTTACACCTTTGGACACCTCCCACAAACCTTGTCCCTGGAGCGGTCCATAAAAAAGGAAATTTAATGGAAAGAATAGTATTGCAGGTAATGCTAGTTCCCTCTTAATTGCTTTTAAAAGCTTTTATACCATATGCAGAATTATTTGAGTAGTAATAAATGATCCCTTCACAATCTCATCTTCTTTAATACACAATGAAAATTTGAGTGCTGTATCTCGTCATTACTTGGACTCTTTTTGCAAAACCGTGAGAGGATATATCTGCCCTTTTTCTCCTTTAGCCTTTTTGTATATGGCTGTGCAGTCCATGCACATACAAAGGAGTAAAATAACTGCAGAGTGATGAAGAAATATGAAAACTTCTGTGACATAGCTTGCCTGTGAGGGTTTAGACTTAAAGGTTTCTGTCTGAGGGATTTGCACATTACAAGTTCTTATACACACAACCCTTTTTTGTGTGCAAGGGTGGGTGTTTAATGCAGTTTAACAGACCATTTTATCATCCTGATAAGCATGCTGGGAAATGGTGCACGGATCATATTCTCAGTATGCTGTAACTGCAAAAATATACATAGATCCTTGTACTTGAGTATGGCCCTTTGCATCCAAAAATGTGAGGCATGATGTCTAGCCTATACAAACAATGTAATGAGATGGTATAGTAGAGGCAGACTGTAGTACTTCAAACTGTTGGCAGCCATAATACTTTTGAATGTGCACCTATGTAAAAACAAAAACAAAAAACAACAGAAAGTTAGAACCTCTCTTCCTAGTACTTCAGTTACTTGTAATAACTTCTAGGGAACATTTTAAAATGGGCTTCTCCACTTGTAGCTTCATTTGGTCGATTTTGCATTCTAAGGTCCACTTTGCACATCACAGTAAAGCTATTTTTAATTGTCTGGGCATATAACACCAATCCTGGCCTGACTGCACTGGCTGCCAATTAGTTTCTAGGCCTAATTCAAAGTGCTGGTTTTGGCCTACAGAGCCTTAATGCAGCTCAGGACCAAAATACCTCAAGGATTGCCTCTTCCCATATAAACTGAACCAGACCCTGCTGTCATCATCTGAGGCTTTTTTTGATGGTCTCCCTCCTTGGGAGGTTTGGAGGGTGGCAATATGAGAACAGGATTATTCAGTGGTGGCTCTCACTTGTGGAATGCTCTCCCCAGGGTTGGCCTGCCTGGTGCCATCACTACATAGATTTAGGCACTAGGCATTTCTTTTTACCAGGACTTTGGCTCTTAATTATCTGTGGTGTCCTTGAATGGGTGGGGCATTTTAATCCAGTGTTTTAAAAATAGTTTGTCTTTGAGATCCCCCCCCCCCCGATGCCTATTTTAATGTATATATTTGTTTATATATTGTAAATCACATTTTGCAATGACAAACGTCATATGGAAACTTTATTATTATATACTATATGTTTTATTTGTGAGAACACTTCACACTAAATGTTCTTTTTGATATTTATGGTCTGTGGTTTGACATTTCGTTATTTTATTGTGAGGGGAAAGAGGACAAAAAGTGGGTGCTGGAAATGAGGTCGTAGTTGGGATGTAGAAGTAGCCATGTCATAGTTTGCGTCAATAATTTTACTTTTTAAATTTTTCAGATTGATTTCCCTTCCTTATCATTTGATATTGTATACAAAATTCCTCAAGCTGCAAACAGTACCACATGTCATTCCATAGAAACATTGGAAAAAGATTCAAGAGAGCGTCTTCTTTCCATTCTTTCCAAGGAGGGTACACTTGGGTATGTTGCATTGCGTTAAGCGTGGTTAGTCATCATGGTGCCCTCCAAATGTTTTGGACTTCATGTCTCATCAGCTTCAGTTAGGACGGCCAATGTTCAGAGATTATGGGAGTTTTAATCCACAATATCTGGAGGACTTCACTTTGGTTATCCTTAATATTAAGAGTAGTGGTTTGCCTTTCTACATAGTTATCCTACAGTCACCTTTTTATTTAATATACATGTTCAAAATGTTGCACTTTATTAGGTGTTGAGTCCTGACAAAATTATCTTCATGTAGATGTAGATGCAGAACAATACTGTATTTCCACACATTTGAATCTCACGTCTAAATCTTTCCTCTTTTGTGTGCGAGACAACTTGAAACCTGACATTCTTTACAGAAAATACTCATCAGAACACCATATAGCATGCTGCCCATCTGTATATTGCCAAATATGGCAATCATCCCTGCATTTATTTTTGTTTTTTATACAGCTTGTATTTTGACTGGATTTTTGGTGATCTGGGGAAATCTTGTCTTTTTATCGTCCTGTTTGCAGGAAATAAGTGGCAAAAAGCTGGGAGATAGATTTACCTTTTTATGTCAATATGTGTAGATTGTGTTGATCCTGATTAGACACATCACAATCATTCTCTTTTTAGGGAAGCTGACTGAAGATGTGATACAGTATATTTCCAGGCGTTGCAGATTCAAATGTCTTTTCAGTATTTCAGTAATCTCTGTCCAGAGGTCAACATGTTAAATTTCCCGCTTGATTATCCTGGAGCTCAAAGCTCCTCCTTTTAATCTTTTTGAGTCTGCAGAACCTGTTGACTTTTAGTACCACAGAACAATAGAAGGGTCATTCCATGTCAAATGATCCAGGGACTTTTACCTTACAATTTCATATTGCTTTCATTTTCAGTTTCCTAAAAGTAATACAAGAAAAGCTACCTGATCTCAGTTTTTAATTTTTTTATCTCATCCTGTTTTTGAGTTATAAGCGTTTGAAATTTCAAAAAATTGACAATTTTGGCCTTGCTGGACTACATAAAAACCTTAAAATCTCAGCCCAGGACTGAAACCCACCCTACCCATGATGTCAAGGCCAGGGCTTGGGCAAAGCCCACTTAAGCAGCTTCCAAAGTTCTGTTGGGAGCCTTTGAAATGCTTCACAGAGTAGGGTGCAAAGGATGGCAATCCTGTTGAGTTGTGTGTGTGTTCCTGGTCTGGGTGTCCCAACCCCCCCATTCATTTCAAGACTTTTCTCTCTTGAGTTTTGGACTTCAAAGCAGCAAATCCCCTGACTTCATTTGTGACATCAGGTGAATGTCAAATTTGACCCGTGAGGCAGATCCTTTTTACTTTGGAGTAAAAAGTGTTGCCAGGGACTGGAAAAAAAATGGAACCTCTGCTGCAATGGATCTTATCTCTGACTAAACATAGGGATATAATAAGGTTTACTTGCTGAGTTTTTATGGGGAATAAAGTACTTTTTAGCAGTATATGGAACAACCATTTTAATTTCATTTGTGGCAGAGTGTGGAAAGCAATGCTGCGTCAGCTCTAAAGTCTCCTAGCATGAATGCAGCTCAAAAGCCTTGCTTTACCATTCTGACTGTAGCAGCCTTTTTCCTGCTTGGGCCTTTTGCAACAGTAGAGTATAATACAGTGGTACCTCTGGTTGCAAACGGGATCCATTCCAGAGGCCCGTTCACAACATGAAAAAAGCGCAACCCGCAGCGGTGTGTTTGTGCACGGGCGGGTCGCGATTTGCTGCTTCTGCGCATGTGCTTGACATCATTTTGCGCGTCTGCGCATGCGTGAGCGGCAAAACCCGGAAGTAACCCTTTCCGGTATTTCTGGGTTACTGCGGGACGTAATCTGAAAGAACATAACATGAAGCGGACATAACCACAGGTACCACTGTATTGTGTTCTGCAGTTCCTAAGCTTTGCGGCTGTTTTCTTCCCAAGGGGCATGCATTAATGACCACTGTGATAACCATAAATATAATGTCATGAACTAATAAAAACTTTCTTTCTTTCTTTCTTTCTTTCTTTCTTTCTTTCTTTCTTTCTTTCTTTCTTTCTTTCTTTCTTTCCTTCCTTCCTTCCTTCCTTCCTTCCTTCCTTCCTTCCTTCCTTCCTTCCTTCCTTCCTTCTTTCTTTCTTTCTTTCTTTCTTTCTTTCTGTAGATTGTCTAGAAAGGATAAAGCATTTTTGTGGGAGAAGAGACATTATTGCCATACAGAGGCAAGCAGCCTTCCAAAGATATTGGCCAGTGCACCAAACTGGGATATGACAAATCTGTCTGAAATATATTTGCTGCTTCAGCGGTGGCCTCCCTTACCTCCTCTGACTGCATTAGAATTGCTGGACTCCAAGTAAGTAACAAGTTCTGAACTATGTTGTGCTATTCTCTTCTTCAAGTGAGAAGTGCAAGTCACATTCATAATTCATTAACTTACTGTTTGCTGCTGTTTGCAGCCACACAATTGTGTCCTTGGAGATTGCAGATAATTAAATGTGCATCTTGCAAGGCTTAGGGTTATAAATTGCTATTTTTTTTAGTAGGCTTGTAGCTTGATTACAGTGGTGCTGTGCCAGTACATAAGTGGGATGGAACATGGTAGTCACCTCACCAGAACATTACAGTGTTAATGTTGACATTGGAAGAATGTTGCATAGTTTTGCAGGCGGATTCACAATTAGGAATATCCCTTATTGGTACAATCAAGTGTCTTTCCTGTGTTATACTGCATGTACTGATTTAGAGAGTCACAGAATGACAGTGCATTCTGAGAAACATTTCAACAGTCCCCATAAGGAGGCGAGGCTGCAAATTCTCAAGACAATTTTCTTTGTTCCCCTGCAGATTATAGCACATTTTACATAGACCAAGAACTGATTTAGATTCTTCATTAATAAAAATAATTATTTGTTCCAAAAACCACCAGGGAAGTATGCTCTTGTCAAAGTTAAACGAAACGGTGTTTGTTACAGATGTTATGCTTTGTAGCTTTGCAGATCAGGAAGTAAGAACAAGAGCTGTGCAGTGGATTGAGGCAATTAGTGATGATGAACTTGCTGACTTTCTTCCCCAGTTTGTGCAGGTGAGATGAATGACACATTTAAATATCTTGAAAGCGAGGGGGCAGGGAGCTTGGCATTTACTAATTGCATACAAAAAATATGGATCATTTTGACGCTTTGAAAGTGTAGCATTTAGATACAGTGTTATTTAGTCCAATAAATTCAAACTATGGTTTGTAATTTGCAGTTGCTTTTAAAAGACAAACGACCTCCCTCCTTTTTTCCTAACCATTTCCATGCATTCCTGGTTGCTTTTGCTACCCCTTTAATATAGACACCCTCCTTCCTTCTTGGCAAGGGCCAGGGAGAAGGGAATACTGAAGGATTAATGCCAGGCAAGGCTGGAGAATATTTCCAAGGCTCCAATGGAACTCAGTTCTTTGGTTCCTATCTAAAATGATGAGAGTGAGCCTGCCCAAATGCTAAGATCATTTGAGACCATTTTCAGTGCCTCCTCCCCACAGCTTCTGAAATTAGGCAGGCAGTGACTGAAGAGAAGCCTTTTCCATCTGTGACACCCGACATGTGAAATGTCCAGGGAAGCTTTCCTGGTGCCAGATGAAAACTTTTTAATTTGCTTAGGCCCATCATATAATTAAAAGTGGTTAATTGTTGCTGATCACAGATTTTATTGCGTATGCTAGTTGTTGATTGCCCATTTGCTTATAAGCCAGTATAAATTTTGATTTATACTTAAAATTCATGTTTTGTAAGTAGTTCTATTTTTCATTGTTATGGGAGGTGTCAAACAAAAGGGCAGATATTCTAAATCAGTACATATTTTCTGAATGAATAGTAATCTGTGCTGAATAGCTTAACATACCCAGGAATATGGTTATGGGAATAGTTTCCCCCTTAAAATATCTGTAAAACTACATGTGTCTGGTTGTAGTAAGCCACCTACAGTTGTGTTCACTGAGTATTACAACTATATTTTATACTGGTTCACTGTAGCCCCTCAAATAGACAGCTGCTTTAATAACTACGTTGGTTAAAATTTGATCTCTCTTATATATTTAGGCATTAAAATTTGAGACCTATCTGGACAACGCTCTAGTCAGATTCCTTTTGGCCCGAGCATTAGGAAATATTCGAATAGCACACTATTTATATTGGTAAGAAGATCTACATTCTTTTTGTTATCAGATTTTTGTTCTAAGATTTTATATTCCCAGACTTTAGTTAGTCTGAGAATATAAAGTATATTATTATTATTATAGATCACAGTTCCTTATAGCGTAGAAAAATATCTGCTGCCACCACTGGAAATATTTTTAATTACGTGTTCTGAAAAACCAGGAGTGTACTTACTTTATGATGCCCTGGGCTGCTGCTTTCTTTTCCAGCAGGCTAACTTATATTGTAAAGTACCACATTTTACGTCAGCCTTTTTCATACTAGTGCAGTTAGTTAATCATTCTGTATCCTAAGCAAGATGATGCTTCATAATGAAAACCCACGTACAAATGGTAACAAAACGATAACACCAATTTAATGTCAAATGTAATGTTTCACTGCAAATGTAGTGGAAGTAGCATGGCCCTAACCCTGAGATGAAAAGTAGTTTATCTATAGCACTTTCTCTAAAGTTCCTTGATAGGAGTCTTCTGTGGAAGCTGAAAACCCTTTTCTGCAGTACTAGAGAGAGCATCTTATCTCTTAATTCACATTTCCTTGCCCAATCCATGGCATGTTTACTCTGGTGTAATTCCCACTGCCTACACTGGGGCTTACTTCCTGGTATTTAGGATTGTAGCCTCTCTCCCTTCACACCTTTTCTTGCATTGCTTGTGTTGTATGTGTCAACTAATACTGTGTTCTGTGGCACTTTATAATCTAGTTACTGCAGCAGGAAATTTAGTAGCCTACGGAGGGTGTGCGTGTGTGCAGTGTGTGAAGAAAACTAATCTAATATTATGTAACATTTCAGGTTACTGAAGGATGCCTTGCATGATATCAAACATAGTGTAAGGTATGAGCATATCCTTGGTGCCTTCCTTTCAGTCTGTGGCAAAGGATTGAGAGAAGAGCTGGAAAAGCAGACAAAATTGGTACAGATTCTGGGAACCGTGGCAGAAAATGTAAAACAAGCAAGTGGATCTTCCAGACAGGTTTGTTACGTTAGGAATATATATTTGTATGTGTATTGCTAATTAAAATCACTTCTCATTCCAGGTAAATTTTAACCTTGTACTGTTCATTAACAGATTGTCTTACAAAGCGGAATGGAGCGTGTTCAGTCCATTTTCTTAAAAAACAAGTGCCGTTTGCCTCTCAGTCCCAGCCTTGTAGCTAAAGAACTGAATGTCAAGGTATGGTGTGTGTCTAGATTTCTAATCCAGTATAATATGTATGTACTCACATCTAGTAATACATGCAAGAATAACCAGCAGGAAAGAGCAAAACTGTTTGGCGGGCATAGGGCAAATGACTTGAAACTGTAAATGATTAAAACCATTGTTGGATGAGACGAAAGGTCAATCAGTCCAGTTTCTAATATTAGCCAGACAAGTCCCTCTGGGAAGTTCACAGGATGGCATGGAGTCAAGCACTCCTCCCTTTATCTCCCTAGGCTATGACACTTGGAATCATGTTGCCTGTGTATATGGAAGTTCCAGTAATAACCAGAAGACAGAACCTAAAATTCTCTGTATGGGAATTTTCGGCACAGATTTTGAAAGTGCTAAAGAAAATAAGACCACCTTAATTAGAAATACACATACAGTTTTTGCATAATCTCATCTTGACTTCAGTGCTTTGTGAAATTTGAAGACAAATACAGTCATACCTTAGAAGTCAAACCAAATCCATTCTGGAAGTTTCTTTGACTTCCAAAACGTTCGGGAACCAAGGCGTAGCTTGGCTTCCAAGGCAGGAAGTTCTTGCAGCCAACCAGAAGCCGTGATGGATTTTCAGGTTCCAAAGAACGTTTGCAAACCGGAACAATACCTTCCAGGTTTGTGGCATGGCGGAACCAAAACGTTTGTCTTGCAAGGCATTCAACTTCCAAGGTACGACTGTACCAAGGTACCATTGTACTAAGCTGTCAAATAAATTTGCGTAGGTGCACAGCTGTAGGAAGAAACAGGAAGTTGTTGAAGCCATATTCCTTTGCAAGCCCCCCCCCCCATGCATTCATGAGCGCGGAATAAATCTCTTTTTTTTTAAAAAAAAAGATACATTGCCAATAAGATACAAAATAAGTAACAATAAAAGGAGGGAGAATGAACAATATAGATAAATACGTATAGTAAATGCAAGCAGATTTTTTATTTAAAAAAGCTTTATAATACTGTTGGAACATACTTTGCTATTTTTATAATGAGGCACTAGGGTTAGATGATAAAATGCAAATCTCTGTAAATCTGTCATTCTCACTTCAGCAATATGGCCATGAGAAATAACAAAAACATATTGCTTTTAAGTTAGGCTTCTGTATCCTTTGTGGTTCGCTTATTTGCTAGTTTAGCAAAATTAATTATAATATTTTTTTGTAAGGATAGTTGGAGCTCTTTGGTTGCCTTTGTATTGCTAGTTAGTCTACCGTTGTGCTAATTAATGTAAATTGTATTTTGCAGGCATGTTCCTACTTTAGTTCTAATGCAGTACCTCTTAAACTTGCTCTGGTGAATGCAGATCCCTTGGGAGAAGAAATTAATGTCATGTTTAAGGTACATTTTTTCAGCATGTGTTTGAGAGACATATTTTTGTGGTAACATAAATTTGATAAATCTTTTAAAACTAGTTAGCTTTATGATACATACCTATGGCATGTATAGCTATTGCAGTAAAGTAATTGGGTGGGGGCACCAATACAGCTACTTGCCAAGGGACCCTAGATATGCCTCTGAAGGAGCTATAGATTGCAACGAAGAATGCTGTTCTCAGAGTTTCTGAGGTTTTTCCAGGCCTTTCCCATTCATCTTCAAATAAGAAGTACTGAATTTTCTAGCCAAACATCCATTTCTGGTCATGTGCAGAAATGTAGTTGACTATACACACCCCAGCTTATGACACATGTCCTGTTGAAAGTCACTCTCTCTATTTGCATCCTTACTTTTGTTCTAGGTTGGAGAGGATCTGCGTCAAGACATGTTGGCGCTGCAAATGATAAAAATTATGGACAAGATCTGGTTACAGGAAGGACTGGACCTGCGGATGGTTATCTTCAAGTGCCTTTCAACTGGCAAAGATAGAGGTGCAAACCGTTTGTAGTTCCCAGAGAATAATGCCTTCCATGCCATCTAGATTTTGGTCTGCTTTTCATGTCTGTTCCCAGTGGGAACACAGCTTTAGCATGATTGCTCTAAACCCTCTGAAAAGTATGTCTGCATTTGCAGAGCAAGCTAGAGAAGCACCTTGCAAGTGTAGTTAGTAGCATCTTTGGGGGATGACATAGACAGAGCTATCTGATATAAAGCACCCTCCTGCAGTTTCAGCTGTGTCTGAAATCAGTTGGATAAAGTGTTAACATGGATGTAAAGGAAATTCTATCCCATATGAAGAAATCTCAAATATATGATTGGAGAGGAGAGCTAAAAATTGTAAGGGTTCTGCTGCTAGCAGCTTCTAAGTCTAAAACTGTTAACGTCTTTTTGGTTATCTACAAAGTATTGCTTTGATTTAAAGATCAATTTGAATGACCACGGGTACAAATATTTCATGTCATGCAACATTATTTGTCAGCAAGCACTTTGGATTCACAGAAGTATTTCTTTAAAATGTTTGAAGTTAAGACTTAATTAAACCCATTATAGAAATAGAGTACAAATCCTGTATGCCTGACAGTAAATATTTTTTTGCTTATTGGATTTAAGGTTTGGTGGAGCTTGTTCCAGCTTCAGATACACTTAGGAAAATTCAAGTAGAGTATGGAGTGACAGGGTCCTTTAAAGATAAGCCCCTTGCAGAATGGCTAAGAAAATACAACCCTACAGAAGAAGAATATGAAAAGGTAACTTTAATATGAAACTGATGCCGGGGAAACGCACATGGAGCCAGGCCACCTCTCCTCCTCCCTGCCCCCTGACTTTTCCTTTACATACCAAGGATTACTGTCTGAGTCCTGCTTCCCTCTTTCCTTAAAAGAGCCCTACTGTGTCAGTTAATCTAGTTCAGCAACCTGCTTCTTGCAGTGGATAGTCAGATGGCTTTATGTTTTTTATAAACTTTACATTGTTTTAAAGTATATTTTATGTAACCCATTCTGAAGACCATTCAGTGAGCGGGAGGCTATAAGTAAATATGGCTTCAGAACATGAACTGATTATGATATGTAAACTGCCCTGTGATGTTTGGATGAAGGTACACACACACGTTGTGGTTCGAGGACCCGACCCCCGCGAAGTAAAATGAAGACACAGGGACACGTGATATAAGGTTAATGGGCTAGAAAAGGCCACAACTTTATTGATTACAGCAATGAAAAGGTATTGGCTTAGGCATTGGATCGCGAAACAAGTGGGTTTATTCACCAGGGGTTCATCACCTGTTGATGCTAATCCAACTACAGGCTCACCCCTGATGTCACCGAGGGTCATGCCATGGCCTCCCGCCAAGCAGGCTTCGGACGGAATACACGACCGCCAGATTCCTTTAATGGAATACCCCTAGACATTGAAGGCATAGGCGATGGCCACACCTAGCACTTCGCACAGGGCGCCAAAGAGAAATGAGGCCGGGGAAAAGGCTGGCACTGCAGCATAAAGGCTGCTGGACACGCCCCCCCATGGCACCTGGTTGGACGGCCACCGGGGGGGGGGCGTGAGTGCCAGCCAGGTGAGCTGGAGGCAGGGGGCAACGCCCCCTGCTAGGAGCGGTGTTCGGGCTCCCATCCACAACCACTCCCCTCTCTTTCAGGTAGGAGAGTCTTTATGAGATGTAGAGTAATCATTGCTATTGAGAAAAGGGCATAGCTCAGTGGGAGGGCACATATATTGCATATATAAAGTCCAGCTTCACCCTCTGACATCAGAAGCAGAGATAATGACGTCGATGTTTAGATCCTAGAAAATAGCTTCTGTCTGAACTAGGTGGACAAGGATGTTACTTAAGGCAAGCTTTATTTTCTTGGGGGGGGGGGAATGGTTAGTAGGCTTAGCTTAATTTTTAAAAATAAGATGCTAAATATTTATTCTAGCATTTGTTTATTTTAAAAGTAAACTATTCTATTGTGCCTTGGGGTGGTCACTTTGGTGCTGCTAATGCAGCAGTTTGACTTCACCCCCCGAGGCACATTCCATTCTCTCTCGAGACAGATGGATGCCAACCAACTAACCAGCCAGATTCTGTTGTGATGCTTAGAAACTCCTGTTGAAGTACATAACAGGTTTTTTAAAGCAAAT
This sequence comes from Podarcis melisellensis, assembly GCF_964234715.1. Classification (NCBI taxonomy): domain Eukaryota; kingdom Metazoa; phylum Chordata; class Lepidosauria; order Squamata; family Lacertidae; genus Podarcis; species Podarcis melisellensis. Next base: position 70,907,541 of record NC_138528.1, on the reverse strand, counting down.
ATTACATATTAGAAAGAAAAGGAAGATCTACAGTAACTTTATTACTATATTACTTTTATACTTTTTATTCTAATTTTAGTGCAGTTTTTTCCTTACACTTCCTAATTGCACATGTTTCCTATTAATTTGTAGAAGCCATTTTACTCTGTGCCTTAATACGTTTTTAACTCTTCAGGTTTTCTCTTCCCTAACCCTTATTAACACCGCTAAAACCTACTTGCAACACCTGGCACAAGATGGTGCTTACTCTTTTCCAATTGATCATATTACCCTATTAACTTCTCCAAAATTAAGCAAAACTTAAAAGTCCCTAATTATGTTCTATTTGAGTGATTGGCAGTTTTGCTACCACACTTGACTTATGTATGATAAACCACAGTAGTATTCTCCAAGTAGTAAATTAGTAGTAAATTAGATTGAATCTAACTTAACATTTATTTTTCCTTATACTAGGCTTCTGAAAACTTCATATATTCTTGTGCTGGGTGTTGCGTGGCCACCTATGTCCTAGGTATCTGTGACCGTCACAATGACAACATCATGCTTCGAAGTACAGGACATACATTCCATATTGATTTTGGAAAGTTTTTGGGCCATGCACAGATGTTTGGGAGCTTTAAGAGGTATGATTTCAAAGTAAAATTTGAGGCTTCACTATACAGCTAACTTTACAGCTATGGTAATGAATGGTCTTGAAAAGATTGATAGCTTTCTGTGGCAGTATGCTCTGCTAGCTGTAACTTTTCTTCCAAAATAATGTTAAATATGACAGTGTATGATTGCCATACAGACTCTGCATCTGATAAATAGGGCTACATTGATCTTATTTCGACCTATGAAAATATACAAAGAAGGGAAGGGGGCTGTGGGCCACTGATACACTCTGAACCATTTGCTTACAGCAGTTGCTTCCTTCTCCATTTTGCACAATTTGCAGAGTTCCTATGAAATTCCCTCATGTTAGAAGTTTAGAAAATGAAATTTCAGTACTTAAAAATCTGTATTTAATTTATCTCTTCTTTCTAAAGGGATCGGGCTCCTTTTGTGCTGACATCAGATATGGCCTACGTTATCAACGGTGGTGAAAAACCTACCATCCGTTTCCAGTTGTTCGTAGATCTCTGCTGCCAGGCTTATAACTTGATAAGGAAACGAGCCAACCTTTTCCTTAACCTCCTATCACTGGTAATAGTTTTTGTATTGTAGGAGGTTTCACCAAATAAGGCAAGAGACTTCCTCTCCTCCTGCAACCTCTGTTCCAGACTGTCCCTCAACCTTCAGAGCATATTTTGGAAAAGGGGGTGCAGGATGCTGAAGCAGAGAGGAGAGGATGGGGAAGTTCTGTTTCTGGGAGGGGAAGTCAGTTGTGCAAGTGGGCTTGTAACCCTTGGGTGTTTTCAAGTGAATGGTTCTTGTGCTTAAAGACAACTACGTAGTGTTAAGTGCAGGAAACTGCAGATTAAATTTATGTCATAATGACTGCAGTAATAAAATCTGGAAATGCTATTTTAAAATATAGTACTGGTTTGGTTTGGTTTGGTTTGGTTTGGTTTGGTTTGGTTTGGTTTGGTTTGGTTTGGCTGTACCAGTGAATATTTGATCTTTTCCTTTTTAAAACATACCTGTTCATTCTATAGATGCTCTCTTCTGGATTACCAGAACTTACTGGAGTTCAAGACTTGAAATATGTCCAGGATGCTCTTCAACCCCAAACTACAGATGCTGAAGCTACAATTTTCTTTACAAGGTACCACTTTTTCTTTTCTTTATATAAAAACCTTATTTATGCATGTTCATCAGTTTTAATAAAGTAGGTGTAATCAATTCTGTGATCTATGAAAATAGTTTTCCTTTTTACTCCAATTAAGCAAATGTACTGTACATCTCAAAGGAAATGAACATGATCTGATTCCTCCCCACTTTTCTGTTTTTTAGGTTGATTGAATCAAGTTTGGGAAGTGTTGCCACAAAGTTCAATTTTTTCATTCACAACCTTGCTCAGCTGCGTTTTTCAGGCCTGCCTTCCAATGATGAGCCCATCCTCTCTTTTTCTCCTAAAACATACTCGCTTAAACAAGATGGTCGTATCAAAGAAGTGTCTGTCTTTACATACCATAAGCGATACAACCCAGATAAATATTATGTAAGTATGTGGATCCATACTGTGTCTTAAGATTTCCAGGTTTTGTCATTTTTCATTTTATTATTGGTGCAACGTGCAAAGTCCTGAAGCTATTGCTTCTCCACAAATATTGCCTATGTATTATCTTGGAACTTGACATCAGGTTCATCAAGACATTTAACTGTGGGGTGAAAGAAGTAGTTTGTTACTTTATTAAGAAGGGTTCCAGCCAGAGAGGCAGTTGGCCATGGAGAAGCTCCCTTCATTCCATAACGGGATAGACTCTGAAATCCTGAATGTTTGTGTGTTCTTTTGCCTTGCATGCTTCTGCAGATCAGGAAGCCATGGCCAGTTCCTGTCTGCCATCATTCAGTGTTTATATAACAGCTTAGAAATACTATTTCAACAGCTCAGGATCCCAGGTTATGATCAGTCTGAATTGCGTTGTCCACAAATCTAAGTGCCAAGCTTTAATTCCACAATATAACATTACAAGGGAAACATATTTCCAGGGTAGTGTCATACAGTAGAAAATGAATTCTGTAAATGTTGGGTGGGCCTGCTCAGCTTTTTTGGCTTCCTGTTCATATACATAGTGTGCACACGCACCCTGTCACAGCAAACATAAAACCAATGTAACCTTGAAAATAGCTTGCAGCCTGTCACTGCTGCTTTTCTCATTAATGAAACTCCGTTTTCCTGCCCTCTTATGTAAGAGCTTTGAGGAGCTATAATTCTGAGGAAGAAACCTGTATACACACTTGCAACACCTGGTACTGAAATTATTATTGTTCTTTTTGTGTGTTTACATGCTTGACACAATGACACTGTCTTTGCTTTCTTTTGTTGGATGATGGGAAATAGATAAAATAAAGAATTTATGTGTGTGTGTTTTTAAAAGTTATTAAAGTGTGTTCCTTTCTGATTTGGCAGATCTATGTTGTCAGGGTTTTAAGAGAGGGGCAAAATGAACCCACGTTCATTTTTCGGACATTTGATGAATTCCAGGAATTCCACAACAAGCTTGGCATCCTATTTCCTCTTTGGAAGTTACCAGGGTAGGTTCCTAAAAACTCAATTAAATATAAACAAAGTAATTTGAAATCCACTGAGCTTTCATGTTTTGCAACAATTAAATTTTCTCAGTAACATTAAAAAGTGGACATAGCAATAGTTCAACGTGTAAAATCTATGTATGCCATGCTATGCCCATCAGCCATAGCCTTTCCTGTGAACTGAGGCTCACTTCCTGGGATTATACACAAGTGAAGTGTGAAAGTTAACCTTTTATGAAATACATTTCCCCATGTATGCAGTACTCTTAAATTCCAGGAGCTAGGCTGTGAGTATACAACACTTTGTTGTAACTGGCTCTGAAGAAAAGTATCAAAGAAGGATACAGAACAGTCACTGTAGTTCCATAGCCCTAAAGCCTTCATTTATTTCAGTATCTCCTTAAGTGCTGTTGAGCTTTTTACTTTTTGTAAAAAGTAGTAGTAGCTTCTCCCTGAAACAAACTGTATTTCATGACTCATTTTTTAATTGAGAAAAGAATATCATTTTAAATTAGTCTAAAATTCTGCCTGGGTCACAGACTGGTATACAGTTTTCTGCCATTCTTAAGGATATGGTGTGTCAGAATGACTCAAAGGATGTTATAGAAACATATTAAGGGTAACATGCAGTGCTGGTCATTCACCATTTATTTCAGCAGGTCTGCTCTGAATATGACATAGATGTCACACACAGAACTTTGCCTAGTAATAGCTATTAATTATTGCTCAGTTCTCTTGAGTAATGCAGACACATGAGAATTTATTTTCTGTATTTGTCATTTCATTTCTGAAAGGGACTATAACAGTTGATGATGCTTGAGTATTTGCTTTCAGTGATTTTAGAAAAGGGAGAGGGGACAGAAGGGTGGAAAATATTTCCTTGGAGCATGTGTGTTGCCATGTTACCTTATACTTGGAGTACTCGATATAGTAACAAATACTGGACAGCTGACAACAGTATAATTTGCAGTGTTCCTTCTGTTCTATTGTAAGATTGCCCAAGCTTTTGGACCAACTCATAGATTATACCAGTATCTTGTCTTACAGTCTTGGAAGTATTTGATTGTTTACTTCAGCAAAAGTTAAATACTGATTGTTGCTACTTACTCTTGTTATTAATGTTGTGTTCATTGTATCTATATTGCAGCTTTCCTAGTAAGATGGTTTTAGGAAGAACACACATAAAGGATGTAGCAGCCAAAAGGAAGGTGGAACTGAACAGCTACATACAAAGTTTAATGAATGCATCTGCAGATGTTTCGGAGGTAGTTCTACAAAGTAATATAAACATCATTGTTTTAATTCCTTTATGTTGGGTATAGTCACAATATAATAACATTTTGTCTTTCCACATCTAGTGTGATCTTGTTTATACATTCTTCCATCCCATACTTCGTGATGAAAAAGCTGAAGGAATAGATGGAATAGCCAAGTGTACAGGTAAGAATATCACTTTTAAATCGTGTCCTGAAAAGTGAAAATATTTCTTGTAGTTACATTCTATCAAGCACAAAAAGGGAAATCATAAAGGCAGGAGGACAACTGTATTGAACTAGTTATTGAACATTTCAGTCATTCCCGCCCCTGGTTTTTCCTAGCATACAAACCAATAATTCAAAATAACTTGAGTGTGAATAAAAATATTTACCTGTTTAAGGTGTTCTTGAAAGAGAATGTATCTCAAAAGATTTACATTTGAGGGTTTCTTTTTCTATTTTAAAATACAAGTTCAATGAATTTGTGTGCTGGTTTTCTTCTCCCTTCCCCTTTTTTTTTGCTTCATTTCTTATTTTATATTGAATAGAAGAACCAGCAAATAGAATATATTTCAACAAATGTCACATTTCTCATTTTGCCAAAGAAGTCCACCCATGAATAAATGTCTCCCTTCTACACTCATCTGTAATTTAAGCTCTGTGGGAAATTGTCAAACCACAAACATATTGGTATTAAGTAGTGAAAGTTTTTGATGGAGAGGAGGTGAATTTGTTATCTAATAAAGTGTGTGTGATTTGTCCAGTGGGCTTTGTGCAGTTCACTCTATTTTGTCACTATCTCCTCAATAACAGTTTGTTGGGTTCATCTCTGATAGTGTAGCCTTATTAGACTTTACCGATTGGTGGGCTCTGCATTCCTCCCAAGAGGGAGGGAGGAAGTCAGATGACACCAAGGGTTGGTTCAGAGAAAGAGTTCTTTATTTCTGCTCTCCAGAACAGCAGAAAGGCACTCGCGTGGTCAGTCCACAGCAAGTCCAAATAAATGAGAAATTTCATGCAGTATATATATCCTCCAGGCACCCTCTCCCCCTTCCCCAGGAATCCAACCACGTCAGCCTATACACGCAGGTTGACATCACATGTGTTCCTGCTCTGGTATTCTTAACAATAAAAGGGTTTTCCTTCCTGTACTTCTGACCATAAAAGGGTATTCCTGTTCCTACTCTTATCTTGGAGCAAGAGGTCACCAACTCCAAGAACACACTCTGGGCTGTTCCCAGACTAGGTCTGTGCGTCAGTGTGGTCAGGACGTAAGATAAGACCTAGACGTGTCATCCCTGTTCTACTGGAACAGCCAAGGTCATCCTTGCCGTCATGAACTGATAAAGGAGAGGGCTCTGAGCACTTGTTTATACAACCGGGTTTTTGTTTATACATTGACTCGGAGCTCGTTAATGGATTTTAGCTAAGGAAAAATAGGGATTTTGGTGCCTATTTTAAACTGCCTGCACAGTCAGTTTTTGGTTTGGGAAACCCATTCCTTCAATAGTAATGTGATATTACATGTTGTCATTTCAAGTAGTCAGAACTCCATAAACTGGCCTTTTCAGGATGACCAGTACTGATCACAGAGAGTGCTTTTCTCTCACATCCCAGTTACCCATGGTGCCACTCTCTGATAGCAGGGAATGATTTTCCCTCTGTGGGAAAAGGGAATGACAAGTGCACAGGTTAGATAACGTTCTGACTATGGAATGTAGAGGGAAATATCATTCTGCCTTTTCTTTTTTTAAGATGTGAGCCCTTCAAGTCCTACCTCGGGCAAAGTAGGAGGAGAAGTTAAACTATCTATCTCCTATAGAAACAGCACTCTGTTTATCATGGTGATGCACATTAAGGATCTGGTATGTACAAAACTGGAAAATGCATATGATAGTTCATAGTAGATTTTGGTGACAAGTAGTTTGCTCTTACCAACAGTTATTTCTAAGGGTATGATCCCTATGATAAAAAATCCCTGTGTTATTTAAACAGCAACGCCAGTGTCTTACTTTATTTCAGTATGGTTGATGGTTGTTTCTTACACCAGAGATGTGCTCTCATTCTCAGGTGACTGATGATGGCACAGACCCAAATCCATATGTGAAAACGTACCTGCTTCCGGACATACATAAAACCTCTAAACGGAAAACCAAGATATCACGGAAAACAAGAAATCCAACATTCAATGAAATGGTAAGCTGAAATAAGCTATGTATAATATTCGGTGGCTTTTCAAAGCAAATCCATGTTACATAGCTATAACTGATGGAACACAACAGTGGGCCCCCATTGAATTGCCTCAATGGAAGTAAGAAACATACTCTAAATCACATCTATCCTGCAGCTGCCATAACCCATGCTGTATGAACAGCTTGGGGTCAGAATATATATATATATATGCCTGGCTGTACAATTTTCCAATTGCTTTAACATCCCAAGATGCCTTAAGCTGTTAAGAGAAGTCTACCACCTTTTCAGGATGCTCAGTGTGGATCACAGAGAATGATCTTCTCTCATATCCCAGTTAACCATGGTGCCCCTCTCCAATAACAGGGAATGATTTCAAAAATTGGGAGGTTAGCTTTATCCTTGAAAGCACTGTATCCCTATTTATTAATTTGGAGTGGGAGAGGAGAGCCTCTTCTAAAATATTTTCTTCAAGCAAGAATCCAGTGCCAGGATTTTTCCTGAAAATCTGCCTCTTTAAAAAAAAAATATTCTCAGGCTTCTGAATGTTACAGTTAAAACAATGGAATATGAAATTGGGGGAGAAGGTAGGAAGGGAAATTTGCAAGTCCATTTTTAAAGCTTATTTTTACAAGCCTGTTTTCAGTAGATCAAATCACTGAGGTCTTAAACTGTACACACTTGGGGGAGTGGGTAAGCTCAATTTGGTTCACTGGTATTTACTTCTGAGTAGATACCCAAAAGGTTACAAAGGGCTTGTGCAGGCAATCTGGTGATCCTTGTACGTCCCTCTTCCTCTCTCCTTCCTGTCCCTGTACCCCAACAAATCTCTTCTGCCTAGGGGGTGGCAGACACTAGAAATACACCACTGCAACTGCATTTAAGCTAAGATGTTAGAATATTTGTGAACAATCCTTGACAGCAGAGTAAATAGGTCAATGACTAATTGAAGAATTTTTTGCTGTTGTAATCCCAGGGGATGCAGATGGGAAGTGTGTGCATGGAAATCAGGGACATTTAACTATGTTGACATTGTCCCTTTCCAACTTTCATCACTAATTAAACTTGCCCTTCAAAGGGTAGGTGCTAGTTCAGGGAGTGGAATGTTTTGAAACATAAATTAGTGAGCATATCCCAGTATTTAATAAAAGGATTTAAAACAACAACCCAACACCATTCCCACTCTAAATGAATGAATGAATGAATGAATGGTCAAAAGAAATACAGCGGGATCCGTTCCAGAGCCCTGTTCGCATCCTGAAGCAAACGTAACACGCGTGCACAGGTCGCATTTCGCTGCTTTTGCACATGCGCGCAATGTCATTTTGAGCGTCTGTGCATGCACGAGTGGCGAAACCTGGAAGTAACGTGCTCCATTACTTCCGGGTGGCTGCGGAGCGCAACCCGAAAATGCTTAACCTGAAGCGTATTCATCCCGAGGTATGACTGTACCTTAAAAACATACATTTGAGTTCAGGTACCAGCGGGTGGCGCTGTGGTCTAAACCAAAGAGCCTAGGGCTTGCCAATCAGAAGGTCGGTGGTTTGATTCCCCGTGATGGGGTGAGCTCCCATTGCTCGGTCCCAGCTCCTACCCACCTAGCAGTTCGAAAGCACATCAAAGTGCAAGTAGATAAATAGGTACCACTCCGGTGGTAAGGTAAACGGTGTTTCCATGTGCTGCTCTGGTTCACCATATGCTGCTCTGGTTCACCATGCTGGCCACATGACCCAGAAGCTGTCTGCAGACAAACGCCTGCTCCATCAGCCTATATAGCAAGATGAGCGTGCAACCCCAGAGTCTTCCGCAACTGGACCTAACGGTCAGGGGTACCTTTACCATTATCATATACCTATCTTCCATATGGCTGATTGAGGCAGAAGGTTACCTCAGTCACCCAGCAAATGGTAATAAGCCTAAGAGTAGAAAATAAAGACGTATTCTATACAGGGATCTGTCTTAGTCAGCATCAGTTTTTGTAAGTTAATCCTGGATGTTTTGTAAATAAACTGTCTTGGCTTTCATTGTTTATGAATTACTGTGTGTGTGTTTTTTATATAGCTTGTATACAGTGGATATAGCAAAGAGACCCTAAAGCAAAGGGAACTTCAGCTAAGTGTACTCAGCGCTGAATCGCTGCGTGAGAACTTTTTCCTGGGCGGTGTCACACTCTCCTTAAAGGAATTTAACTTGAACAAGGAGACTGTCAACTGGTATCGACTTGCTGCTGTACCATATTTGTGAACCTGGCAGCTGAGAGAGGTGAAAATAAGAACAGAATTGAATAAACTCAACTTCACCCATATTTGGTCACTTTTTCCTACTTGAAGATAACTCACACACTTTAACATAAAACATGGCAACTTGGCAGATTGCTGTTGGACCAGCCTTCACAAAGTTTAAACAGGGCTTCTGGAAAACCAGCTCTGCTTCATGCTTTTACTGTAATAATATCCAAGCATTGCTGTAAATGAATTGTATAAATTTAATATCTGTGGATAATGAAGTTATAAACCTTGACTAGATGTTCCAAATTAAATCTAAGGGGTGATTTTTTTAAATTAAAAAAATAGATTAGATTCAGTCACATTTGAATTGCTTGCCTGTTGATATATTGGAAGCTTGCTTTATGCTGCTGATATCGGACACAGTACCATGTCAAAAAAATATCAAAGTAAAAAAAAAAGATTGCTCCTTGTCAGAAAAGAGTTAGTGGCTGTAGAAACTGTCAAAAGGGAGATTTAAACAGACAGCTAGTGAGCATTTGGACTCATTAAATCGCTTTGAGGCTATTATCAGAATGAGTGCCGGTAATGGAAGTAATAAACAATGGTGCCTTATTTTGTCATTCAGCTGCTTCTTATACCTCATTTCTGATAATTGTTTCTAAAACACTTTTTTATCCAGCTTTTTTTTAAAAAAAAGAATGAATGTTTGCTCACATGGTTTGCTATATAAATACTTCATTTAACATTCCTCCCCCCTTTTAAGTTTATTCAGCTTCCTTAAGTCAAACTCAGATGGCACCAAAATGTTAAACGCTTATCCAGTTGACTTTGATCATTTTTGTGCGCCCTTAAGTTATACCTTGATAAACGGCCACATTAAGATATACATTGAAGCTATTTTATGCCATGGTTTGCTGCATAGCACATATATTTCCAGAAAGTACATGTTATGGGTTATGCATTATTTGGTAGGGATTTGGGATTCCGTTTCCAGGTCACTTTAAAGTGCAGAAGAGCATAGTATCAGCTGCCGGTTGAGAATAAGTTGCACTAGAAACTTTGGGTGATGTGATTGGACACAATAACAGTTTTTCAGTCTATGAGCACTAAAAGAGTAATCTAAGCACCTTATTCACTCCAGTAGAAATTGACTTGCTAAAATGCGTGGAAGATGCTCTGCACCACCTTTTAGTGGATTGCACTCTGAAATCCACTGATTTTAATTGTATTCTAGTTTTCTACATTTGTGTGATTCTTAGGGATAGGTTGCTATAAATAAAATTTACTAACTGGTAAAACGAAGATTTTAAAAAGCTGATGTAGGAAGTGTTTAAATTGCACCGTGGCCAATATCCAACATTCGCCATACTTTGAGTATGCCCAGTGAAATCAATGGACTCATAATTTAAGTCCATTAATTTTATTGGGTCTACTTTGAGCAAGACCTAGTTGGATATCACCTGATACATTTAAAGCTAAAGCCCAAATACTTTGAATAAAGCTGATCTCTCAACTGTCCGTAATAATGAGCTTAAAGCAAAATTATGCAATGATAAAGGAGGATAAAGTAGACAATGACAATCTTTATTTGCCGGGCAACTGAACTAAAATTTGATCTAATTTATTTACCCTAAAGCATAGTGAGGTCTCCATTTTCGGACCTAATATTAAAAAGTGCAAGGGAGAAATGGGAATAACATTTTGCTGCCTGAAATATTTGTGGTCCAATTGTACAATAAAACCTTGGAATATTTCTCAGTATCAAAATTACATTGTGGCTAACAAAAGCTACTTGAGGTTTAAAAAGTCCTGGTTTTATTAGCTTTGAGTTCAGTATGTAAATAGTAACCTATATATAAACTAACTAGATTGTATTTCCTGCTCACTTGATGCTTTTTGAGATGCATTCCATTTCATCAATAGAACCACAACCAGACAGGAAAGTAGACTACTGTTTTTGTGAAACGTTCCATTAAATTACTGGAAGCAATATGTACTGCTTTTTTGCAGTCTGCTACTAGAGCACAGTATGTTACAGCACAAAATGCAACATTAAAAAGACTCTTGGCTGGATGCTGGTTAGAATATGTATGCTATCTAATGGTAGCATTTGCCAGTGTTTGTCCAGGCCTGTGCCTTTGCCCACCTTCACCACTTTTAAAAATAAAGTACACGTTGGTAGATTCTTAAACTGTTCTTCATTTACCATTAAAAACTGTAGAGGAACAACATTAATTTTGCATCTCTTGAATTATTTATAGTGGTGTGATACACAACAGATGATTATCTTAGTTTGGTATACACAAAAGGGGAGGAGGGAATAATTGGGTTAACATTTAACACTTTCGTGTTTTTAAAATGTGGTCTTACTGGCATTTTATACATTGTTAATCAAAGAAAATCTTATGCAACATGTATGGACTGCAGCTAGAAAGAAAATTGTGTCTATGTACTTTTGAGGAAAACATCTTGCTGTAAGAAAAATGATCTCCACATTTTCTGTACTAAATAACCTGGCTATGACTTTGCACTGAATTTTTTAAATATTACTGCTTTTTTATGATCTACACATATGTATGAAAGCTCAAGAGATCTTTGATATTTCTCTATTTTTAAAATTAAAATGGTGCAGAAATCTTAGTATGTTGCCTTAAAAACCTGATTGCTCTTTCTAGGATACTATACAGTGCAGCTTTCAAATTGAAGAAATTTTATTTCTGGTATTTGCTGAGTTAGGGGCACAGTATAATGCAGAGTTATGTATGCTTAAGCTCATTTACACCAATGGACTTAAGTCTGTTTGTTTTAGATTGTAGCCTATGCATGTTACATGGAGGAAAACCATTCAGGCAATATAGCACCATTCTCACAATCCATAGGAATTAATTCCCTTCTGTGCTTTGTACTCTCATACTGTGACTAAAAAAAAGTATGGCAAAGGTTCATAGATAATGAAATGCATTGGGAGCAAATGTAGAAGTTTGCCTTGAATTGTCTATTTATCTGTAAGAACCAAATACTTCAGTTATATTACACTGATAGCTAATAAGGATGTACAGTACAGTATTTCTATCGGTATCCTAACCCATAATATGTGGGTTAAATGTGACTCCATAACTGTCCTACAATTACATTAAACACTATTCTGGAATAAATAACGTATTGCCTCTTTTTCTACAAACACTGGTATGTGTGTGTAGGGAAGTAGAAAAACAAACACAAGCTACAAAAATAATGTAGGTGCCTTGTAATATATTTTACTATTACCCATTCAATTAGCAAAGCCTAAATTCTCTGTTGTTTGCTATTAGCAAATTTCTATCTTTGGCTACTACTTGTGACTGGTTTGAAGTACAAAACTCAAAGCCACTGCATTTTCTGGAGTTGGTGGTTGTACAGCTCAGATAAATGAGGGCACCTTTAAAATTTCATCAGCTTCAGAGTGCACAGCTGCTATATTTTCCTTTTCTGCAGAAAATGTAGAACAGCATTTAGTCACATTTTAAAAATTACTACTGTATTGTCTTTATTTCACTATCTGGCTGACTTTTGTGGCAACAGCACACAAAGCAAATACTCTCAGCGGTTTACACACTATGTTGGCTGGGTTTGCAAAACTGATGGCAGTTCTTTGAGTGCTTGGGATTTTATTTAAAACCATGCTGCCATTGGGCTGAAATTGGATGTCGAAGGGGCTTCCTATCCTTTTTTATTTGTGCTGTTTTCTGCTGAATAGCATCTCCACTCACTGCTTTTACTTCCTCAGTGGTTGTAAAAGTATAGCTGTTTCCTGCAGGAAAGGAAAATAGTCAAGAAAAACAGTTTCATGTCAAAAGTACATCACCTGAACATGCTCACATCTACCAAACATAACAGCTGCCATTCACTAGAGTTTGCTTCTTTGTAACTGAATATGTTAAAAAATTAAAAAAATTGATATCTCTATTAATATCTCTATTAACACCTGGTCTTAATAGAGATATTGGATTCCTGTCTCATTACACATGCTAATCATCTGCATACTATCCCTTGCTTTTTCCTGTAGGAATAATTGCAGTCATTAACAGTCAACAGGTTTACCATACCCATTGAGTCAGTCACCCATCTCCTCCTACCCTCCTGAGAAAAACCCCTCCCCACCCTCTCACTATATATAAGGGTCTGGTGACTTCTGTTTCAGTGTATCTGAAGAAGTGTGCATGCACACGAAAGCTTATACCAAGAACAAACTTAGTTGGTCTCTAAGGTGCTACTGGACAATTTTTTTAATTTTTAAATATATATTTTGACTGCATCAGACCAACACGGCTACCTACCTGCCTCTTTGTAATGTCAAATATAGTGCTTGATTGGACAAGCAGATGGTTTGCATGTTAAATATTATGGATTAGTAATTGCAGAACACCTTTAGGATCATAGCTGTCAACTTTTCCCTTTTCTTGCGAGGAATCCTATTCGGAATAAGGGAATTTCCCTTTAAAAAAGGGAAACGTTGACAGCTATGATTTAGATGCAAGTTTATTTTAAAAGAAAAAATACACACAGTAGAACATGACATTCTTAATTTCTGGTTATTGGCTCAAGCCCTGTGTTGGGCAAATAGAGCTAGGGGTTCCAATTTTACAATTCAATGAAAACATACAGTACTGTGCATGGTAGTCCCTTCTGGAAACTATACTGTAGGTGTCATGGTAGTTGCATTACAACACTACACATCAGCGCTCTAGCATAGGTCAAGCCAAGGAACTCAGTTACTCTGTTTTACTGTCTCAATATTTCAGGTGGAGGTGGAGGTTCTTATTAAAACATGGTTTCATAATATACAGAGAATACACACACACACACAGGGTGGGAAAATGTCACCTGAGGAAACAAGTTCTGCTCCTGCCTTATTTGACTGTCACCTCTGTAATCAACATTTGGGAGAAAACAATGTTCAATCTGAAATATAGATAGGTTATGCTCACAGTATCTATATGGAGAAATAGTCCTCTCAAGACACTCTGAGTCTTCTATGGAATTTGTTGCTCCATCCCTGCAAAAACAGCATGGAAGCGATCGATCCTCTCTGAGGGTTAAAAAGAAGCGCCCTTGGTGAACTCTATGAAGAAACCCCTGATCAGGGAGACTGTCATTTGTCACAGCAGCTGTTTCTCATATTTCGCATCACTATGAAGTGCGTAATGAACCGTATCGATTGCTTTTGAGGAATTCTTAGTTTTGCTTATGTGCTACTGCGCTTTCGATATATAGCGATTGTAACGCTTTATGTCACTTAATTTGAATGGCATTGTTTGAATGCTATTTGAATGGCATCTAGAGGATCGCCTGCTGTTCTCTACCGGACCCTTTCATCACTGAGGTGTAGTCAACCCCTGTTGGGATCCACTAAGGCTCTTATGGCCACTGGCGCTGAAAAAGCCCCTTCCCGCCAGCCGCGCCCGCCACTGAGCGACCCGCGCCTCCGGCTCCCTTCCCGCGAGTGAAAATAGACTGGCTGCGCTGCCCCTCTAGCTTGCCGCGAACTCTATGGCTCTAGCGAAGCAAAATGGATGTCTCCAAACAAAACAGGAAACCCGAGAGCGGCGGCCGAGCGCGCTGACGTCACTTCCGACTGCAGGAAAGGGTAGATCTGCGCGGCCACCTCGCTTTCCTCTTCCTTTTCGCCGCCGCCGCCGCCATCATGGGTCGCATGCACGCTCCTGGGTGAGTCGTCCGCGGAGGGGGGAAAGGAGGCGAGGGCCGGGGCTGGAGAGGAGGGCGCGCTCTCTAGCGCTCCTGGGGCCGGGGGGAGCTGGTGGGGCCGGGCTGTGGGCTGGCGGCGCGTTGCTTCGTGGCCCTTTCTCGGAGGCCTCGAGGAGAGAAGCCGCCTTGTCTCCCGGGTGTCCATGGACGGCCTCGGCCTCGCTGTTTCTGGCTGACCATTAGCCTGGGCCTGGATCCTGAGGCTCATTGTGAATGGAGACGCAGGGTGGTTTTCACCCTGGGCTTCCCGACTTTCTCCCGGGGAGGCCTTTGGAGTCGGGCCGCGGGAAACCGCCACGCTTGGAGACTTGGGCTCAGACTTGATTTAGTAAAAATGAAATCGTCGGGGAGAGTAGCTTTCCTCCCTCCCTTTTTATAAAACCAGAAAATAGTGGGGCTGTTGTAGTTCAAGAGTTTTTATTTTTCCATTGGTTTGACTGCACACGGTCTTGGAAGCATCACGGGTGGTCATAACATTTATGGGTTGCTGCTGCAGCAAGTTGATGACTCTGTTGGGTATCAGATAATGAGCTGCTTGTCTGCCATGTTTCCAGAAATGCATGTTTAAAACTTTATACTCATTTCCTTCGGTTTCTTTTCCCACAGGAAGGGCCTGTCCCAGTCTGCCTTGCCCTATAGGCGAAGTGTGCCCACAGTAAGTAATATCTTCAGTTGTTTGTGATCCTGCTTTGGCTTAACAAATATGGGGAATGTATTATGGTGTACAGTCAAATAATATTCAAGTGGGTTGCCATTGTAGAAAACTATTTTGGCCTACAGTGTATAAACAGTGATGCTATCATGCCTTTGTCAAAGTGTCCTGTTTTCTATAAGGTCTTAGTACAGCGAAGTACTCTCTAAAGTGCCGTTCAACAGGTAGTTAAATAATAGGCAAGCCTTTCTCAAATGTTTATATTAATGAAGCACACTGAAATTTGTCTGTGGCTGCAACTGTATACATTCAGTTTAGTGTGGCACTGGAAATGGTTTGAAAGGTAAGAACATAAGAAGAGCCTGCTGGATCAGGTCAGTATCTTGTTCTCACAGTGGCCACCTAGAAGCCTGTGGGAAACCTGCAAGCAGAATCTGAGCACAAAAGAGCATTCTCTCCTCCTGTAGTTTTTAGCAAGCGGTATTCGGAAGCATGTTGCCTCTGACCATGATGGAGGAGCAAAATCATCATGGTTAGTAATCATTGATGGTCTTAGACAAATTTGTATAATGACAGTTTTATTTTCAATTCCTTTCCTAATGATCCCTAACATGGTATTTGCCTTTTTTGCAGCTGCCACACACTCAGTTACTGTCTTTTTATCAACCTGTCTGCTATGACCACAATATTTCCTTCCTGGGAAGTCTCTGCTGGTTCTGACCCCATGAGCATATATATTGATATTCTCCCCCCCCCCCATACACACATGTGCCTATTTACAGTTGTTCACACTGAATTGCATTTGTCACTTTACTAGTTTGGAGTAGTCCTTTTGGACCTCTTTATAATTTCTTATAGTGATCCTGAACAAAAGTGGTATACATTTGTACATAGGTACAATTTAAAAGCTATCAATTAAAACAAAAATTCAACATAAAACGAATAAAACAGCATAGCAGCTACTGTGCGGTTACAATGCATCCCACCACTGTTTTCTGAAAATAAATGCTACAAGGATATGCATTAAGATTTAGCAGAGAGGATTGTTTGAAAGACTCCTAGATAGTTGCATTTTCTAAAACTGTATCAATGCTATATAATGTATTGCATGGTTAGTGTAGTCCCAATTTGATTCTGGGTGTTAGTCTATACTACCAACATAAGCTATGTGTGAACTAATCTGGCTCACAATTGAATTATTACAGTGGCTCAAACTTACTTCTGATGACGTCAAAGAGCAGATCTACAAGTTGGCGAAGAAGGGCCTAACTCCCTCACAAATTGGTATGTTGAGCTCATATATCACATTTGGCAGGTAGTACTCCTGTTGGCTACATAGAGTTTTTACAGTTCTAGTTGTGTTGCTTGACTATTGCTAGTGGAGTGCTCAGATGGTATAGCTGCATTTCTGTCTTGGGTTAAGCATATAAGTCTTAAATCATGTGTAATACATTGGATTGGAGCACTGTGTGTTTGGGCGTGTTGCTAAATAAATATTTCAGCCCATTAAATTTCAAAGATTTCTTTGGTTTCAGCCCTCAAATTCCATTGCTTCTAAAATTTCAAGGTGCTGTGTAGTCGCTATTAGGTTGAGTATCTGTATTTCTAAGTGTGCATAGCACTGTTTCGCTCAGGTTGCTCTCTGTGATAACTGTAGGAAACCATTTTTTATTTCCATCAGAATAGTTCTCCCTTGTATTGACTAATAATTCCTTGGTTGAGTGAACATTTCCAATCATAGCTGAGTTGTCTTGCATTTCTAAAAGTGTAATTATTTCTGTTTCAGGTGTGATCCTCAGGGACTCCCATGGTGTTGCCCAAGTTCGTTTTGTGACAGGCAACAAAATTCTAAGGATTCTTAAATCCAAAGGACTTGCCCCTGACCTTCCAGAAGACCTTTACCACTTGATCAAGAAGGCTGTGGCTGTCCGTAAGCATCTTGAGAGGAACCGGAAGGTAAGCTGGCTATACTCCATCCTCAAGGTTATAAAATGGGACCTGCAGTTGTTCTAAGAACAATTGCAGAAGATCGTGCCTCTAGGTTGGGGAAATCCATTATGTAAGATTTCACTGAACATCCCCTTCCCTGTCTAGTTAGTTTCTTTTGTTAAAAAGCAGTATTTATAAGAAAATTGGTTTTCCCCCCTTAGGATAAAGATGCCAAATTCCGTCTCATTTTGATTGAGAGCAGAATTCATAGGCTTGCTCGTTATTACAAGACCAAGAGAGTACTCCCACCTAATTGGAAGTAGTAAGTATAATTTGCTCTTGATCCTGGTGTAGAAATTTTCCTTGAAGAAAAAAAAAAGTAGGCAGCAGGTTTCAGTTTCCCAACCTTATGACATTGGAGTTGGGGGGGGGGTGATAGCACTTATGTAAGGAAAGCTGCTGTCATAATGTTCTAAACCTAAAATTTCAGTTACATCTGATTTGACAATAGGCTGGCGACCTATAGGCTCAGTTTTATTTTAAAGGGTAATGTAGCAATTAAATGCAATTGGGATATGCTTCTTTAAAAGAAGTCAGCTCTTTCCGGCCCATGTGAGTACTGTTGGCCTACAGGTGCTATATATGTAGTGCATCTGTAATAGAAAACTTGTTAGAAATATGTGCTAATCCTGCTAACGGGTATACTAGGCTAGAGTTTCTCCACAGTTCTTTAAGCATTCAGTTGCCTCATTTGCAGGTTGCTCACTGTGATGATTGTGTTCCAAACATTCGTAGTTTCCACCAGAAAGGTTTTTCTTTTGTGTTGGCTCAGCCCTTCCTTGGATGTCTGAGTGAGCCGTTGGAATTGTCATAAGATTCCTAAATGCAGTCTTGTGGGTGTTGCACTTGCCACATCTTGACATCTCTCTTTTGCCTCCTTCTGTCTAGTGAATCATCCACAGCTTCTGCTCTCGTGGCGTAAGACCTGTTCTATTCACCGAGGGATCACATTGGTCATTTTTTGTGTCCCATGCAATGCCTCTTCAGAGAAGGATGCCGTAGAGCTGTCTTATTTAAAATTGGCAGAATAAGATGTTATCTTGACCATGTGAATAAAAATCTGTTTTTTCCACCAGATTTGTAAAGATTTCTTAATGTAAAACTGCTTTTGTGCTGCAAATTAATTTACATGAGTTGTAAGCCGGTAGCAGATTGTGGGATGGGGGGGAGGTGCTTACCTTACCTCCTGGCAGGTGAATCGCTGCAGCTTTCTGAGAGAAGCAAGATGGTGATGATGCAAATGCACCAGCACAGCTAATGTGGTGGTGGTGTATTTGTACCATGCTGTTCTTCCTGCCATGCCCTTGTTTTTTGGTAAATAGCAGTGACGTCCACTTCACTATCTGCTACTGTATACGATTATAATTGAAGGATGCAAATGTTGACAATATATTATATTTCATTCTAGGTTGGAGAGTGTTCCATTTGCAAATTGAGTATTAATGTAATTTTGAGACTTGAATGTAAAAACAACCAGTAATGGCTTCCTTCTTGCAGTTGCCTATTTCCAAGGGTTGTGCAGTTTTCCTTAAACTGATGAGAATATAAATTACTTCTTGTTCACTGATGTATAACCAGTCTTAACAGTGAGTGTTATCCCCCTTGTGCAACAGGCTTCCATTTGAGCATTGGAACTTTCATTTTCTCTCCATACACCCTAGAAATCTACCTGCAGAGGGGTTGGGGGGACCCTCTGGAGCAGACACTGCAGGCTAAAGGGGAAACAAGAAGAAGTCACTGCTGCTGGTGCATTGTTTGAAATCACGCCAGGACTACACCTCGGGTGGCACAGTGCATCTGTCTGTTAACCAGAAAGTTGGTGGTTCAAGCCCACCCCGGGGCAGCTGTGGGCAGGATTCCTGCATTGCAGGGGCTTGGACTCGGTCCACTCTTCAAGTCTATGACTCAGTATGTTCAAAGAAGCACCCTTTATAAGAGGCCATTTTAACAAATATTTCAGTTGTTGGGGGGAAAATGGCTACTTCAGGCTGAAAGGTGTTCTCCAGATAGATTCTGTATGACTTGATTTTGTAGGGCAACGCAAATCTTTTTCAACTTTGAATGAGGGGTTTCCTATTCAGATGTATGGCTTGTTGCCACATCAAGGATATGCCCAAGTCTTCCCTCTCTTCCACCCCTCCACCTTTTCCCCATTGCTAAAGGCAGAATGAGCCACTTGCAAGTTTTTTGTTCACTAATGAACATTTCCCCATCACTCATGCATTGCCAGAAGTATTACCATTTCAAACCAAGTCTTCATTCACGTTAGCATCACTGTTCCCTGAGCTATTTTCATTACATTCTAGTTATGTTTTGCTTTAGGCAGCAAATGATACAAGCTTTATTTAAGACACCTAGTTAAGCAACACAAAAGATACGTATGCGCATCTGCAGTTGGCTGGTTCGGGAATGTTTTTGCATGGTACTGCAAAAGCATGCAACATTACACAAACAACTTTCAAGAACACTGGATCCAAACAGACAGGCAGGTTCTGAGAGCTTCCAGAGTGTCAAACATTTTGAGTTCTCCAAGAGGGGCCCGGGGAAATAAAAGCACTATTGGCGTTAAAGCTGTATACGGTAGTTTGCATTGGTTTTCTATTTTTGTAGTGTTTCCTTCAGAGAAACAGAATGCTTGAATTTTCATTCACAAGCAGAATCTGACATGCATTGCATAGCATAAGAGCCTACTGCACTAATCCAGCCCTCCGGCAGGGATTTGGTTTTTCCACTGAAGCTTAATGGCATAATGATGGCGTCTGAGCAGCAGAAGCACAGTGGGGTAGGCAGGGATTATTCTGTGTAGACTCTAGAAGAAAGAAGATTCCACCTAAACATTAGGAAGAACTTCCTGACAGTAAGCTGTTCGACAGTGGAATTTGCTGCCAAGGAGTGTGGTGGAGTCTCCTTTGAAGGTCTTTAAGCAGAGGCTTGACAACCATATGTCAGGAGTGCTCTGATGGTGTTTCTTGCTTGGCAGGGGGTTGGACTCGATGGCCCTTGTGGTCTCTTCCTTCTATGATTCTAGAACTTCAGTGTTAAATACAAAAGTATTATAAAAGAATGGAAAATTTTGATCTACAATACAAACACAGTGGTTAAGCGTTTGAATAGGACTGGAGAGACCAGCCATGAAGCTCACTGGCTAAGCTGACCGTAGGCCACTGACTCAGCCTAACTTACCAATAGGGTAGTTGGGAGGATAAAATGGAAGGACCAATAACACCTTGAAATTCCTGAAAGAAAGTGTATAAACAGAGGATGGTTTAATAAGCTATCCCTGAAGTGAATCGATTCGCCATGCCATTTTTTTAACTTCAACAACTACCAACAAATAGTATGTGAATAAGCAGATGCACAAAAGGCTTTGTTAACTTGCAAATTAGCTATTTTAAGGAACACAGGAAAGCTGCATTATACTACTGTATATTCTACATTGGCTGGCACCAGAAGGAATCCATTCTCAGGCCTTTTGTGTTTAAAAAGCATATGATTTATCTTGCTCCTAAAATATCCTGCACTGAAGAAAATTATTCATTATGCATTTCCAATAGTAAATCAGGTTTTAGGCTTCATTCCCCCAGAAGAATGAACTACTTGTAAATGTTATCCTGTAAAAGAGGTTGCCTTTTTTACTTATTTCAAGGAGATGTAATTTCAGTAATAACAATCCCTTAGGGAACTCTTCAACTTTCTTGCGCCTTGAAAATGACATATAACAGACATACCACCACAGATTTCCGTAGAAATATTGAGTATGTGCTTAAATTTTTCACAATGAATTTGTTGGCGCTTAGTTTTGAGTGGATTCTAATATTCATATTTTACAAACTAGGACAAGATGCCTGAGATACTGTACATTTAAATCAAGCCCAATGTTTCATGTTAACACTGCTTTCTAGATGAGGTGGGAGGGGCGGGAATTAGGTCTTGGCTGGAGTCCTCAAAATGCTGCACTTTGGAGAAGAGCTTTTGGGGTTAATACGAATGGCAATAACACAGTCAAGCTTTGGTTCCATGTTTGTGCACGCAATAATCAAAAATACTGCAGAACATCTCTTGTGATCCAGGCGGAGGGGGAAAGCAAGATGACTGCCCTTTTATGCAGAGCCCATAAGCAGCTGTTGCTGTGAAGTATCAGCAGAGGTCCCTATGCTCCCAGCAGTGTTGTATGTTGACACTGGCCTGGCAACATTTTAGAATGCAGGTCATGTGATCAGCTTTTCTTCTGCAGCCAATGCTACCGCCTTAAGCTGCCAAGAAAAGTATTCAGAAAGCACTGCATTTTGTGTGTGTGTTTTTGCCAGATCAAAGTCCTTGTGCTAACTCAAAATGGCAAAACACAACTTCAGTGGCAAACCTACGGCTGGTTTTTCTTTTACCACTAATCTGAACTGCTGGTTTTATTTGTGCTCTGTTGCTGAACAGATCTTTAGAATTGCTCTGATTGCATTAATATAATACACTACTAAAAGCTTGCTGCAGCAGGTGTACCTTCTGGTGAACTGGGGACAGGTGTTCACAAGGGATGCTGGTTTCAGGATTTTTATTTCAGGTTTTTAAAAACACAATCTGGCTAAGGCATTTTAATTCTTTGTAGTAAAACACACATTGCATTCCACAAATGTGCAATGTGTGTACCTGTGTCTACAAATAGCTGAGCTGCAGTTATTCACCTGTAATGTTCAGTTCATGTACAGTCTGTGTACAACCATAGTTGAGATGCATAATAAATGAGCAAGTGTACAGCACACAAAATGTGTAGTGACAGATTTACTTCTGTTCAGTGTAATATGTGAAATGTAAGGCTTATGGTGGTGGTGGTGTTTTACAACCCTCAAGGCTTGAAAACAACTTCTAATCAATAGCAGGCTTAAGTTATTTCGGGTTTTTTACTCCATTGGAATTTTTGAAAAGTAGCTTACATGTCACTATCTAGTTGGTGGGTGCCCACTGGGAACATCTTGCACAAGGGCGCCATATAACGTAGTACTGGTGCTGTTTTCAGGGGGCCTAATCAAACACACACACAATTTCCTGTTTTGTGAACAAAGAGCTACCAACATGGTTCAAGTGGCAAGGCTGACCTGCCAGTGGCTAGGGAATTTAGTCCAGGGTGAAATCCCTCCCACAAACCTTGCTCTGGAGGCCTTATGGGCTTGTAGTGAGAATAAAAGTGAGCTGTTGTGAGGTGCTTTGAGGAAAAGTGAGATAGAAATTAAGTGACCACATCACTACATCTTTAGATACAAGGGGGAGGGAAGAGCTATAAGTAGCCCCAGTGGCACTACATATAGCCCAGGTGGCACTACTTATAGCCCTGGGCTCCACTTAGAAAAATGAACAGGAATACAGTAGGGCTGACTTACTACCTTTTGAAGTTAAGTGTGGGGCCCCACATAACTCCATTAAGTCCAAAGTCTAAAAATGTTAGCAAAGCCACTTAAATAACACAGATGGAGTCCAAAGAGAAACATGTTAATGAGAGAAATGGTTTGCAGCTTGAGGAGAAAGAAGCAAAAGAGGTTTTGTCCTTCTTAGGTCAGGTCTTGCTGAGAACAGAGTTAATGTACAGTGCAACTTAACATCCACCTCTCAGACCTATGCAGCCAATCAGAGCAGGCACCACCTCACCAGAGATATGCCACTCTGACCAGTTGCTAAGCAACACCTCCCCATGGGCAGTTGACTAACACGGAAAACAGAATTAACCGCATAAGTTACAAACAGAATGATCCCAGATATTGCACTTTCAACAAATATCACCTTCCCCAATCCTGTGCCCTCCAGATGTTTTGGACTACAACTCCCATCAGCCCTAGCCAGTGCCACTGCTTGTAGTCCAAAACATTCGGAGGGCACCAGTCTGGAGAACATAATATTTCTCACAAGTCCTGTTTTTAAATATGAACATAGAAAGCCAGGCTAACTACCATATTATAAATACTGTATAGGATCCTTGGCAACTGCACTTCAAGCTGCTTTGCCTATTAACAAGTGTTGTAGATCATTATATGTCTCTCATTCATGCCCTGCTAAACAGCACAAAAATATAAAGCCACCTTGTTCCCCCATCTGCAAGACACTTTTATCTCATGCTTACTCTACTCCAAAGAGATCACAACAGCATAGATGATTCTTCTCTCCTGCCCACCACAACAACCCTGTGAGGTAAACTAGGCTGAGAGAGATAGGGACTAGGCCAAGGTCACTTTGTGAAGTTCACACAGCTGAGTGGTAATTTGAACCTGTTTCTCCCAATTCATGTTGTCATCACAGCTCTAATCACTGAATCGCACTAGCCCTCCATATTTTAACTCGCACCTCTAGAAATCATCAATCCTGCACTGGCTGTAACTATGTGTTAGTCATCTCAAGACTCCCAAGCTTACTGAAAGATTCTTTAATAGATAAAAAGAGGTGAGGTTGCACTTTACTTCCACTCAGATCAGGCAGGAAGCCTAACAGATCGATCACACATGATAGATGCTTCTGTCTCCTGCAATAAGCTCCAAAGACCTTAATGAAAAACTACCCTTTTCAAGCAACTCAGTTGCATCTGGCTGCAGCCACTGTGTGCTTTGGGCATAAAGAAAGAGCAGTTTGACTTTTGCTCCCCCCACTCCCAATAAGAGCTGAGGTATTTCATGATGGTTAGTGGCTGTAATCAGTAATACCTTTAGTAATAAGCTGAGAGCTAATCTTTACCTCAGCCACCACGCACATTTGTTCTTGAACATGTGACTATTGAGTAGTTCTCTCAGACACACAGGAAAAAACAGATGTCAGATAAAATTTCTTCAGTTTAATGTTGTTTCATTTATTTTACGACCACGAGCTAGGTTTAGTATTTGCTCTTTAATGATCCTATCCTGCACTTAGCTGGCTCATACGCAATTCCCACCTGATGTCCAGATGAGGCTTCACCCTCCTACATAAACCTCCCAGAGGGTTTCCCTCCAAAACACAACAAGCCTCTTAAAGAGATATCACCACAAGGTAGCATCTAGTTTTCACTGACAGAGGAACTCAGTACTGGTAAAGGGATAACATGGATTTTCAGCTGCTGAAGATAGCCTTTCTGGGGCTTGAAATTTGAGGGGCCCAGCTTTACTTCTGGCATCCTCTGAAACTACAGAATCGCTTCTTCACCATTATTAAGAAAATACACTTAATGGTACCAGCAGGCATTATAAAGGCATGTGTCCAGGCAGATAACCACCAATTCCTCACTCTGCTCTAAAGTAAGGATAACATCTTAAACTGAGAATGGGGAGGTGAAGCCAATCTGCTTTGAGTCTTGATCCTTCCAGGCCATAATTTCATCTCTGCATTGCCCTTGAAGTTTGGCTGTGGAGAGTCCATCGTCTTAAGTCAGCAGGTATATGTTATCCTATTTCCTTTTATGAATGTTAATTTCCCATAATATATAATTGTATTATATACTATTTGACCTGAGACAGCAGATACAACTAGTTTGGTTCCTAAAAAGAATCAAAGATGGAGCCTGGATTTCAATTCACATGTGCATTGCGAGTTGCTTGAGTTGCATGCCATGCTTCCGGTGAAGCAATTGAATGGTTAACCCTCCTCCCTTTCTCATGTCAGTTTGTTTGTGGGAATTTAGCCCTACGAGTGCAGTCATAGGAAAGAACATAGGAAGCTGCCTTATGCTCAGTCGCACACTGAGTTCAGCATCATCTCTCTATGGTTTTAGACAGGGATCTTCTCCAGGCCTACCCAGAAATCCTGGGAACTGGACCTGGGGTCTTTTGCATGCAAAGCACATATATTTCCACTGAGCCATAACCCTGCTGCATATTACCTCAGCTATCGCTCAAATTGGCACCCAGGCCAAAATTCCAGCATATGGAAGGACTATGCCTCTCAGCTGAAGGTGTCTAAAGCAGCTTATCAGCAGGAGCAATACATCTCTGCCATCCTTTCCCTCAACAGAGAGCGCCATCTTTTGTGAGAGGCTCCTTAATGAGCTGCTTAGTCATTGGAGATGGCTTTTATACTGTTTGACCCACTGCAGAGGCCAAAAATCCAAGTGGAAGTAGGTCTAGACATATAAATGCTTGGCAAAGGGTAGGTGTTAGGAAAAAAGCAGCCCAATAAAAGACATGCATGGTAAGAGACCTCTGGTGCGCTGGCCCGTAAGTGCAGCTCTTGACAGGCAGCGAGCGGGTAATAAATGTGTTAGAGGTAGCCAAAGCTGCACATGGGTAATCAAGGATGACACACTCCCCGGTGAGCCAAACTCCTACAGACAAACTTAAGGCTCTTGCCACTTTGTCAGGAAAACAGGAGGTGCCTGCAGCTCCTATTGGTTTCGGTGAGATTTGTGGTTGCTCTAAAAGTCAGGCAAACCGGGTATGCAGTAGTATATGGTGGCTGAAAAGCTTTCTAGGCGGCTAGATTAATGAGTCCTGAAAAGAGCTTTTCAAAGAGTGCAAATTAAAGTTGAACTAAAAGAAACCATGGAAGCAGCACAAAGGCCAGGCATTTACAAACACAGTAATATCCTCCCACAGATTTCCTGAAGCAGCGTGTTCTTACAGCACTGAATGCTCTAGAGTTCTTGGGGCCACTTTCCTCCAGCCTCGTGGCAAATCACAGGCTTGTTGATCACATAGAGTTGCGCTTACAGCTTCCATTTTATTACTGCGGTACAAAACGCTTTCACTACGATTTCCCCCCCTTTTTAATCTTACTACTTCTTGGGGGTGGAATTATTATTAACAATGGAAATAAGTGAGCTTAGAAAAGCTGCAAAGTGCTTATAGAAGCAGGGCATTTATTACCAACTAGTAATTTTATTCTGGTCTGATTCTCCAGCTCTCACTAGCTCCTAGTACAGCCATCTATGAAGGACAGATTTTTTTACTTTGGAAATATATTTACATTTAATCATATGTATAAATGGGAGGAAGGCTTTTTAAAAACATTATTCTTTTATCTCAGGATGTTTATTTATACTAAACAATACTAAGAGGTGTTATCTCAGGGTAACTAAATGATTTTTAATCCATTAGAAAGGAGGTAAATTGCATTTCATCTAGTGAAAACCTGTTGCACACTCTTCCTGTCAGCCTGCTTATTTGATGGGTGAGTTTTGTTGCTTCAGGAACTGAAGAAACAAGCTTTCAGTTTTGAACCTAACATGCTGTTCCCAGCAGGTTAATAATGTCTGCATGGGCTCTGGCCAATCTTCTTCACTTGTTCAAATTGTCTCCCAATTTTACCGCACATGGTGATTTACTACAGTGGTTATAGTGACACAGTCACTAGATTGATTCTAGATCCTGCAATCTACCGGGGTAGGTATGCTAACTTGCTGCCTATTTAAAACCTTCCCCTTGATTAGGCTATCCATACCTTTACCTCCTTGCCCAATCCAGGTGAATGAAGAAGCAAGTGGTGATTGCCTACCCAATGTCATTGGGCAGGTGTGGCTACATCCTCCTCACTGCCTTCAACTGCTTTCAAATGGACAAACTGTGGGGTAATGCAGACTCAGTCTGAAAGGAGCTTTTATTTTTGGAACAAAACCAATTTCTCAAGAAATGCTTTTCAAGGGCAAACAATATGCAGTAGATCTAGGTTGTGTGTGGACTATGTAGAAAAAATCTCCATTGAGTCTAGAATAAAATGTCGTGTGCATGCAGCCTCAGTTCTGCAAATAGAATGACTCCTTCTCTTCAGAGAAACGACTTCAATCCAGCACAGCTTGCTGCTTGAGGGAAGGGAGGGAAATGTTTTTGTTAGCAACTGTGAACTGCCCTGATTTCTTTTTTAAATGAAGGGAGCTCTATAAATGGTTTAAATGAATAGAATTAAGTCAGATACACCCGGCTCACAATAAATGCATAGAAAAGGAATGTGAGCTCCTTGGAGAAAAAGGTGGGATATAAATGCAAAAAATAAAATAAATAGGGAAACTATTCAGAAGCAGCCTCTGGGATCTTAAAGACTGGTGTTCTCTCCCCACTCCTGCTGCCGCCCCCAGTTTGACTTCATATGCTATGTGGCTCAAACACGGAGCCATGGAACAATAAAGCTATTCAATTCAAACCTAGGTCCAAATATTCTATTGCCATAGAGCAGCCTGTTTATTTATTTAGCACCATCTATGTACATAGCACTTTATGAGGAACAGGTATGACAGGTCCTTATTCCAAAGGCTTACTATATAAAATAAGACACTAGGAAACAACATAAGAAAGGACACGGTTAGGCAGGGTAAGGATATGTGATTCAGTTTTACATACTTTGGATTAGTTACAATAAGGCACAGGGACTAGAGGTGATCCAAAGTTTCTTGAAAAGGAAATAAGGGAGGTGATTCTGGGAGACAGTTCTAGGCAGCAAGAGGAAATGGATGGAATCCTTTCAGCAAGCAGGAGATGTTTGAATGGCTGAGGGTGGTAGAGCAGGATGAGCAAAAGTCACAGGAAGGGATGTGTTGGAAAACAAGCACAGAGCTCTTAAGGAAGGGCAACGCCATGGAGGGTTTTAAAGGTGGAGATACAGAAACTTGTGTATGATCCAGGAATGGACTGGGAGCCAGTGAAAGCATTTAAAGAGACAGGTCTGTTAAGAACCTAGATGCAGCACTGAGCAGGTGGGGCTTCCATCTTCACAACCTAGCCCAGACTATAAAGCTATGCCAGTTGCTCCAAGATGCTGTTGAGGCTACGTGCTTCTTCTGCCTCAGAAGTTGTGTATGGTCCACAACTAGGATCCTCTCTGAACATCTGACTGTGCTTTGCAGTTTCTTTCACAGCCCCAGTCTTATTGATTGCATCTGACTTGGATCCTCACCTCCTTTTGGTGATGGATATCTCAGGCGGACATTTTCGGTTTGAGCACACCCTAGGACATGTGAGTGTACTATATTAGAAACTTCAACTATGCAGAAATTAGCAGCTTGAAACACAGCAAGGTTGTTTCCGCCCACGGCATTTCAAGTCACTTTTTTATGTTGCTATTCACCCCAGAGATGTCTTCACCCAAGGCCTATTATACCTGATTTGTTTCCCCATGCCAAACTTCAGTTCACAGAAGTAGTCATCTGCACTTGCACAACAGCTGCCTCATATGTACATACCTCAGCCCAACAGCAGCTTCTATTTTTTAATCAGATGAAAGCTAGTTTGGGTGAAAGGGCGTTAAACAGGAACATTTCTCAAGAAGCTACAGAATACCTGTGGATTGTGGCTTAATGTCATGTGTACTTGGCTTCAAACTCCAGGGGTGGGAGTGTGCTAGAGCCAGAGTAAGCTGCAATGGGTACACAGTCTTAGTATAACCAAGAGCCATGCCACTGAACTGATTTTTTAAAAAATATATGGACTCTAAATTACAGACTGAACTGTTTGAAGTGGTTTACTCATGCTGTCAGCAGCCACCAAACTATCCAGGAATCCTTTCTAGGGATATATTACAAAGGTCAAAAATAAGACTCATTCAAGCATTATTTCTGTCGTTAAAGAAGATGCTATGGAACACTGAGTATGGAATAGAATAGCGGAGATCACTCACATAGGTCCAGGCCAGCTTTTAACCCAGATACTGAGATGAAGGTTATTTTGAGTTCAAATGCTGCTGTAGTAATGACAGTACAGCATGTATCTAACTATGTGGAAGGATCTAGACATGACTGCAGCAGACCTCTGAAATAGGACACACTCATGGATCGGGGCGGTGGGGGAGGTGATGTTAGACTTTTCCTTCCCCCTGTAGAACTTATGCCTTCCAAAAATCAGCTTTGGGCAAGCAAATCAGGACAATTGCTGAATAAACACATCTGGAGTAGCCTTGGTGCAGTGGTGATTAGGACCTGGGCGACCAGAATTCAAATCCTCACACTGTCATGAAGTGACCTTTGGCCTAACCTACCTCACAGGGTTGTTGCAGAGATCTGTGTATGCCACCTTGTGCTCCTTGCGGGGGAAAGGCCGGATATAAATGCAATAAATAAAACAAAACAGTGTATTATACTTATTAAAAAGATTGTGAAAATGCAAACAATTTTGGCTGAAGCAATTGTACTGACCTTCTGACTGAATTTGGAACACTTTCATGGGGAGTGGTGGAGAAGAGTCATGGGGTGACAACATGAAACAATCAAGGGGTGCTGCATTTGGGAACATCTGGTATTGCCATTTATTAGCAACCCCCAGTGGCTTGGCAGGAATTCCAAGCCAGCACCCAAATTCTTGAACTATCACTTGGACTCACACATAGGCAGGAAATTTGAAGCAGTGCCTTTTGTCCTTGCTGGTCCACTCCTCACTTCTGCTGCATTACTGCTGCCATTGTTCTTGAATCTTGAGTAATGGGATAATCTACTTAGACTCATTTAGGTTTCGCAGGCCATTGGGTACAGCACACTTAATAAGGAATTTGTGAGCTTTTCATGTCAACTCAGCTGTTTGCAGCCCTCCTTCCGTTGACTACTGTAGAGAATAAAGGAGACCTTCCAATGCATTTTACAGCACAGTTGTTGCTCAAAAGCACTTGATACTTGTCAGTAAGCATTGTTTAAAGCAGCAGATTTTCCCCCTCCCCAGAGTTAATTAAAGTAATAAACTGGTTATGCATCTTGGCTGGTAAAATGCGATAACCTCATAACAGTTCCCAGAAGTAGGAAAAACTTGCCATTTGTCAGAAAAGGTCACCTTGTCCTCGTGAGGCACAGGATAAGAAGTCATCAGTTTCAATAAAAAAATAATGCAGTGCTCTTCTAGACAACAGGAGGTTGGCAATTCACATAAACACTAGAAAATTCAGGCTAACCAGCGGGTGTGGCTCCATTTTGAGTGTGGCAGTGATGGCCATTCACATTGGTGCAGCGCACATTTCTGAGACTAGAACCAACTTGCTGAACATTTCAGTACCAATGTCTTAACCTCTCTTGTTCTGTCATGTATCATTTGAATCCCTTGTTAGGTTTTTCCAAGTATCTGTGGTGTTTCTCCTTAAGCCTGTCAAACCATATTCAGTCCAAGCTTCAAGAGCTTTCCAGATATACTTACCCCACAGAAAAAGCTGCAGGGAATCAGAATGAGAACAACTATTTTAGGCTGATAAACACAACTGTTCAACTACTGACAATCCTTTCTTAGCTGGTTGTAGTCACTAGTACAGTCATACCTTGGAAGTCGAGCACCTTGCTAGTTGAACGTTTTGGCTCCCGAATGTCACAAAAATGAAGTGAGTGTTCCAGTTTCTGAATGTTCTTTGGAACCCGAACGTCCATCGCAGCTTCCACGGCTTCTGATTGGCTGCAGGAGCTTCCTGCAGGCAATAGGAAGCCGCGCCTTGGTTCCAGAATGTTTTAGAAGTCGAACAGACTTCCAGAACAGATTCCGTTCGACTTCCATTCCGTACCATTGTATATTTATTTATGTACAATATTCTTGTACTGCCCACTGACTAACGTTGTCTGGGCACTGAGCAACACAATTTAAAAGCCTTATTTGTTTATTTTAAAAGCAACAACCAGAAACAACATACGGATACAGAGGATATTAAGCCAATAGTAGCAAAGCATATAAAGCAGAAGTTACATTCAAAATCCATCCAAAGCCAAGCAATTCTGCACCCCATTGAACTCAGTAGGAAATTTAATTATATGCTTAGCTCTCACTGAAATCACTGGAATTTACAATGCTAACTTTAGTTGAAAACGTTCATGCCTAAAATGGCACATATATGATTAATATTTGTCACCTTCACCAACATCTGCCAGCACAAACAAACATAATAGTGGATCAAGTTTAGAAAGCACCGAAACAACACTACTTTAGTAGATATGGACTGAACATTCCAATACATACCTTATGTTGGACTTCAGGTATGCTGCCACTACACTGGTAAAACAGCCACCAAATATACAACATAGAAAATACAAAAATGGCAGGAAAAAAATGCATATCAGCTGTGTCCACAGAACAGTAAGCCCACTAACCAGGGATGGTGCTGGTGACAACACCCACGTGTTGCCCACATACAGAGGCATTAAACGAATTCATGATGGTCAGGACACACAACCTGCCTGCACTGCCAGATGTACAAGATAATACCACATGGCTCCAACTCCATCAGTGCCAGTGCCCCAGGAGTTCCCAGGCATCCCTGAAGGTAGGGATTTGAATCACTGTTTTGAGAACACAACTCATAAATGTCAGGAAAGCCCCACTCACCTTAAGCACACTTGATTTTTTTTTTAAAAAAAACACCTATGCCATGAGGCAGGGGGTGGGAGCTACCAGGACTTCTCAAATTACAACATCTAAAGAGCAGCTCCCAATCACACCTGCAGAAGGAGACACCTGCTTTGTTTCCTGGGGGTGGGACCATAAAAATGCTTGCCTGCAAATCTCCAGGCAGAGGCTGCACAGACATCTGTTGTAGAGTTGCCATGTTGAGCTTTTTTTTTTTTTTTAACAAAGCACTGCCTTTGGAAATTCCACCTGGACGTCAATTCCGTCTTTGAAATCCTGGTAATGTCCAGGAAAATTTGGACGTATGGCAGCCCTATCTGTTGGGGATGCTATACCTTTCTTCACTGAGTAGGCAATTGAACAAATTGGTGCATACTAGGTCCCTTCCATCCTTCTGAATTCTCCTTGCTCTGCCAATAATGTAACTGCATTTTATTTTATTTTTAGCTTTGGTCTTTATATCCACAGTTATTGGCACTTGTTTCTGTTCTTCAGGCTTGCTTTTCTTAATCTATGCAAAATGTAATAGAACAACCTGGATCAGCATTTCCTCCTTTTAGAACAAGTGACCTTTTATAGAAATACTGTC
Source organism: Podarcis melisellensis (assembly GCF_964234715.1). Taxonomy (NCBI): domain Eukaryota; kingdom Metazoa; phylum Chordata; class Lepidosauria; order Squamata; family Lacertidae; genus Podarcis; species Podarcis melisellensis. Next base: position 70,875,481 of record NC_138528.1, on the reverse strand, counting down.
CTAATGATAAGTTAGGTATTTTTGGAACAACTGAGATTTATTTATTGGCCCTGTGCATATTTTTAGAGTTCCATATCCATCAGGAAGTCCCATCATTATTCATGTGACTGACTCAGCAAATTGCATCTGCACTGCTATACTGCCATAGCAATAGCATTATCAAAGTGATTAAAAGCAATTTATTCCGTGTGTGTTGTTTTGATGCTGGCAAATTTATCCTGTTAAAACATTAACGTCCCTGGTAAAGAAAAATGGGACAATCTTTAAACAGGTCAATTGATCCAGTGTAATATTATTTCCTGCAGCAAATGCAAGCCTTCCCATGTATAAGTTGGGGTTAAAATATTAAACATTAAAAACTTCCCTATACAGAATTGCCTTCAGACGGCTCAGGGGTCAGATAATTCCATACCTTCCAACATTTTGCCAATGAAAATAGGGACGTCCTAAGGAAAAGTGGGACATTCTGGGATCAAATCAGAAACTGGAATGGCTTCTCTAAATCAGGGATATCCCTGGAAAATAGGAACACTTCTCAGCTATACAGCTGCAAAGAAAACATTTTAAGTGTGTTTTAAGTGCAATATACAATGTAACACTAGATGGTGATGGTGAGCCTTATGGAAAATTCAATGTATTTTTAAAAATGCTTTTTTAAAAAAAGCATTTTCAGAACTGTTTTTATATTTGTGTAGATTCCATCTTGGAGGGTCTGGTAAATAGATTTGTTAATTGCATAAGGGACAGATTAAAAAAAACCAAAACAAAGTTGCTGAAATATTGTTTTCGTTTATCAGCCTCTCTGCATATCAGATGAAAAACAACTTAGGAAGACCCACTGCCTAGATAAGGGATGGGGACTCTGTTGTCCTCCAGATACCTTTGGGTTCTAAGTCTCATCAGTCCCTGTCAGCATGGCCAGTGGTTAAACCTCTCTGGGTAGTTCTAACTTTTTTCTAGTCTTAGACTATCACTTTAATTTGTTTGGAGAGATGGAAAGGAGAAAAGCTCAAAAGGAACCTGAATCTTTGAAGGGAAGGGCTTGGCAAATAAAAAGAAGAAAAGGAGTGGAGTTGAATTCTTGCCCTACTTTCTTCTGGCAGGTTCTAAATAGGACTAACTGGAGCATGCGCAGTTAATCACAGACAGTCTGCTGCAGCTTGGAATCAGGCCAGTCCTAGCCTCCTAGTAAAAACTTTCACTTAAGAGCTTAGTTCACCTCCCTTCCTGCTACTTTCTAAAATGTATCATGTGCTATTTTTCACTTGTTATAAGCCACCTTGGATGCTGGTTGTCAGGGGGGGAAGTGGGATAGAAATATTTTAAACAAACAATATAATATTGCTGTCAACTGCCCTGAGACGTAGAGATGAAGTGTGGTAGACAAATTTAATAAATAAAATAAAAATAAAGTAACAAGCAAACAAATAATGGCTTTGCATAGGCCCTAAAGCAGGACTACCATAAGCAACAGTAGGCTGGGCAGGAATTGGAGTGGGCCTGGGCAGTGGCGTAGCGTGGGTTGTCAGCACCCGGGGCAAGGCAAGTAATTTGCGCCCCCTAACCCGTGGATTTTAGCAGGGGGCAGAGAGCTGAAAGTGCGAGCGCGCCCCCCCCCAGATGTTGCGACCGGCCCCCCTGCACCCCCCACGCTACGCCACTGGGCCTGGGTATGGCAGATTCAGGCTAAGACCTTTGTCTGCCTTTGCAGTGTGGTGCTGCAGTATACAGTCTTGCTCAGAGGACGAGAACAAGTGTAGATTGGGACCCACAGTTCTTAGGTTCCCAGATCTTGTTGCACTCCAACTCCCAGTATCCCTAGACAATTTAGCCGATTTTCAAAGAATTATGGGTGTTGTAGTGCAATGACATGTGGGAACCCAAAGTTGAAGATAGCTTCACTAGTAGATATCTGAGTAAAGCGAAGTAGATTGAGAAGCATTTCTGACCCCCCCCAACAGTTTAACAGTGACAACGACAAAATTGCTACCTCATTTTATAACATCGAAATGAAGTGGCGAACTGCATTTGATACCTAGGAATGGGGATTTATGTAGAGGGACTGTGACCTCCATTAAGTTCTGGTATGAAAAACAAATCCATGGGTTTCTAATTAGGAAGATAAGAAGCTGCTTTCTACCATCTCAGACCATTGGCCAATTTAGCTCAGTATTGTGCACAGTGGTTGAAAGTTGACTCTCCAGGGTTTCAGACCAGGGATATTATTCCCAGCCTTACCTGGAGATAAGGGACCAAAGGTAGGCACTTCTGCACTTGAAGCAGATGCTCTACAACTGAGCTACAGCCCGTCCCTTTCTTTAAATGTAAGTGTATATCTTTTGCCCTTGGCTCCAGCTGTTAGATCTTTTGAGTTTTAGTGAAAAACAAATGAGATCACACTGGCCTGAAGTCTGCCCCCACCCCCCAAATTAGAACAAGTGTATGCTTCACTTGTGCATACAAACCAAAAAGCTTGCTCCTGATGCCCTAAGCTACTATATCAATTTCCACTGAAATATTGCACAAACACATTTATAATTAACTATCACTAGGGACATTTTTTTATTTATTTTTTGCAGAGCCTTGTTAAGTGGATAAAGGCTTGGGAATAAAACTGTCTGAAGCCCTTAACTACATTAGTATGCTTGATATTGTCACTAAAATAGACTTGGGTGTCCAAGCAAAAATATTTTTTCTTATCTATAACATGGAAAAAGGTTGTATAAAGCATTCAGTTTCCTTCTTAGTGCTGTGCAATGTAATGTCACACATCCTAAATATAGAACTTTTCATAATGGCTGAAAATACCCCAGTGTTTTTTTTTAAAGTTCTAAATCTTTATTAAATGTCTAGTATCTACAGCTATTTTAATGTCTGGTTTCTGTGTTAAACACACATTCATTGCATGATTCAATTAAGTAGCAATTGCTGTACCTGTATTGCCTGGTTTGACAGCCAATCAGCACCCTCTCAATCTCATAATCACTGGCAAAATTCACCTCAACATTCTTCTACCAGCAGGAGCCTATGCTGGATCAAAAGCCCTTCCAAAAAAAAAAAAGGAAACCTTCCACCCATGGAAGTGAAAGTTGTGATCCATGCCATGCTTTCTCATTTTCACATGGATTTCCCAGACTGATTCAGAAAGATAGTGTTTTCTGTTTGGAATGTTTTTAATACTTCCCTTTGCTTTAAGTTAATACGATAGTAGTGTTCTGTCATTTCCCTTCATCTGCTGTCTTCTGAAAAAGCAGCAAAATATATTTGTCTCTTCTCTCAATACAGTATTATCAATTTCATATGCCATGGCATGATACACTCTACAGATAAGGAGATTTAATGGGTCAGTATTGCTATTATTTGTTCATTCTGATGGAGCTGTGTTGAGATCTTGAACATAGTTTGGACCACTGTGCTGAAAACTGACATTATTCCAAAGAGTGTATATGTAGGACCTGTGCAGGAATCCACATATTTCTCATAATCTCTTCTTAGCATCTGTTCCGCTCCCCCTGCAAAAAAGGCTCCCCATCTCAACAAATGCCTGAACAGGGACTTTAGCAGAAAAGCTCTTTAAATTATGCAGGGAAATACAGTGTGCACATGCACTGATGGTTCTTTCACTTTAAAATATTATCATGACAAATCCCCAAACTGCTTTTTAAACTTAAGATGCATGCGCAAGTGTACATCAAACAATTCCTGTGACTGGACTGTTGCAAAAACCACTCCCTGTTTGGCTCTTTGTGTGAATGCTCAGTGAAGTATAAAGGTAGTGGATGGGAAGAATGGAAAACGCATCTATGCATGAGCAAAATAGGCACTCAGCTTTTGTAGATAGGGCAGCGTGGATGTTAAAACGTAACATTCAAAAAAGTGTGGACAATGCTGTGCTATCCCATATTCTGATAAAAGCGGAATAAGAAGGGGGGGGGGGAGTCAGAAGTCCTCCATGCAGAAGTGCCCAGTTTGTAGCTCCAGTTTGTATATTGCAGAACCGGAGATTCTGGACATGGAGTAAATTAGTTTTGCACTCGCAAGAAAAATGCTATTATAATTCCAAGATAACATGCATACCATATACTGCATGATCTTTAATCTAGAATAACCTCAATTGAGCAACTCCATATATACTCACCATGACTGCCATGGCTTAGAATCTTACTTTCATCCTTGTGCATACACTAAAACAGTAGGAAGGAAAATCCATTAATCTGTCATTGTTTAATAAACCTAACCATGACTATGAGATAGTGCTTAAAGGGTATAGAAAGGCAGCTCTCCATATTAATAATAATTTACAATAATAATAGTTATTATTTATACCCCACCCATCTGGCTGGGTTTCAGCAGCTGCTCTGGGCAGCTCCCAACCGAATGTTAGAAATACAATACAGTATTAAACATTAAAAACTTCCCTAAAGAGGGCTGCCTTTAGGTGTCTTTTAAAAGTAAGATAGTTGCTTATTTCCTTGACATCTGGTGGGAGGGCATTCCACAGGGTGGGCGCCACTACCGAGAAGGCCCTCTGCCTGGTTCCCTGTAACTTGGCTTCTCGCAGGGAGGGAACCACCAGAAGGCCCTTGGCACTGGACCTCAGTGTCTGGGCTGAATGATGGGGTTGGAGACGCTCCTTCGGGTATACAGGACCGAGGCTGTTTAGGGCTTTAAAGGTCAGCACCAACACTTTGAATTGTGCTTGGAAACGTACTGGGAGCCAATGCAGGTCTTTCAGGACCGGTGTTATATGGTCTCAGCAGCCACTCCCAGTCACCAGTCTAGCTGCTGCATTAACATTGCAATCCTAAGCATGTTTATTTAGAGGTAACTACAGCTGCTGTGCCTTCACTGAGTTTCACCTATTGTAAGTTCCTCACTTAATATGAAGGTATGTCGAGCCAACAAGAAGGTTGCATAGCAGTGGAAGTCTCCAGTGTTTCCATCTCCTTTCCAGATTTCTAACTGAAATCTTTTCCAAGGTTTCTCATTGATTTCTGGGTATTTGGCAAGAAGTTTACACATTTTCAAACCATTTGGGTCGCAGCAATGAGCTCACAGCAGTCTTTGTTTTAAATCAAAGCTAAAATTCTCAATAATTAACACCTTTTTTTACTGTTTCAGTTTCCACAGAATGCTTCTGTCCAAAATTTTAGTTTGATCTCAATCAGTATTTTTTTAATTACCAGAATATTTTTCTGAATAGATTAAGATAGTCACAGAAACTTCCAATGTTCCCTGTCTCATCAGATTTAATATTCCAGTAGCTTGCAAGGTTCATTTTTTTGTATGAGGCAATTAAGGCTGGTGACACAAACTGCAAAGAGTGATTACAATTAGATTATTTGTTTGGCTGCCTATTCACAAATAATTCAAGTGCTTCATTTCTTCTAAGGTGCTGTCAGAGAAGAAATGAACATTATGGCAATATCATATGCCAGCCTATGAACAAAGCTAGGTTTAATTTAACATTCTACTGGTGCTTCTTCTAGTTGGGTCTTTGCCTGATAATGTCTGAGCAACGCAGAGGACTGCAGGGAATGGTCCCTGTTTTGCACACAAACTTGGAGCCAAATACATTCACAGAGTGCTTTGATTTTTGACAGAATTCCCAAACAGAACACAGTTGTAAGGGGAGATATAGGCACATTGCTATTATATTTTATTATATTTATTTATTATTAAACTTTATATCCTGCCTTTCCATACTGTGTATCCAAGGCTGGTCAGCTGCTGTCTCAGCAACTAGAACAACTTGCTGTGTCAGTTTCCTGACAGATGGGGCATTTATCCATGTATGTATGTGAAAGCAACAGTCCCACCCCTCCACCTTAAAGCAGAAGCGTTTTGGAAGGGAGATGCGGAAGCAGAGAGGGACTTGGCTGAAGACATGCTGAGGGAACAGGGAGTTTCCCTCTGGGGACCTGAGGACAAGGGTGGTCCAAGGTTTCCTCAGTCCCCATCCTCTTGGCCATCACTTGGCGGTGGTGGTGGCCATTACTACCCACTGTGCTACTCACACTGCCAATATTCCCCTCAATTCCATTTCCCAGTTATGTGTGTCCCAACACAAGTTAGGGCACTTCCAGACAGGCTGTTTATTCACACAAAAACTGGTCGTTATCCCACACTTTCCAGTGCAATTATCCTGTCGCTTTGCCAACTGCAAAAAAAAAAAAAAGGTCTGATAAGAAAAGTGATGGAAAATTGCTAACTATGCTTTCCAGGGTCAAGATAAGAGAAAAGTGGTTCTGCTGGTCTGTAGCAGCAACTTGCTGTGCCCAGCATTGATTGGTTGGTAGCTGTGCATAACAATCCCTCCCCTATTCCCTGAGCAGTTTTGCAACTTGTTTAACACTGATTTTCTTTTCAAAAAATTAAGGGATAAAGTAAAGTTTGTCTGATTAAAAACAACAGGCTAAAGCAATATAATTTGCAAGGTAACATTTTTCTGCTCTGTCATCACAATTGTAGTCTGTCTAGGGAGACTTGCATTTCACCCCCCAAAAAACCCAAGAGGGGCTACTTATTTAGCATACAACACACCATGAAAGCCGGGTTCATATGCCGCTGTCTTACAGATTAATGGCACAGGTTCAGAATTTCCCAGTGGATTGTGTCACGCCAAGCCAGTCAGTCATGGCATATACTTGGCATTCTATAAAAACCTCCACACTTCTTTGGCACTACATGACCCCACTATCAACTTTTTAATCAGGCTGCTGGTGTTTCTGTATCAGACATCTTAAGATTATGAATTAGGCCATGAGGGGATGAGAAAAAGAATTGGGATCAAAGATTAATTGCTTCTCCTGTTATTTTATCCCTTTTAGAGAGGAAATCTATGAGACAGAGGGAAGGGGCTATTTTTGGAAGCCACTCATGTTCAGATTAGTGGGGAAACTGCATTTATTCCCAAAAAAGTATATATTTCTGAGGTATTACATTCTATGCATGTATGTGCAGCAAGTCTCAGATCTGTATACTTTCTTTGTCCCACATGCAGTATGTTCTGTGCAACCTGGCACATTTATTGATTATTGTTTCATTCTTCCATGTCTCTTTTCCATTGGACAGATCAGATGTGCAGAGCACACTCATGTACACCTGTGGGCACAGCCTCTCCAAGCAAAGAGAGCACAAGAGGCTGTGCCCCAGCCTACAGACTACTTGGCCAGGTTGCTTGCTCATGTGCAGTGAAATCTTACGCATGTCTCCTCAGAAATAAGTCCAACTGAGTTCATTGAGAGACACTTATTAGCAAGTTTATATAGCCTTAGGTTATAATCTCAAACAGACTTTCTAGGGAATGAATCACATTGAATTTAGTAGAAGTTACTTCTGACTTCTTTTAGCACAATCAACTCTGCATGTGTAATAGACTCTGCATACATATTTTATAATTGGGAGCAGAAATTAAACTAACTAATAAATAGCATGAGTTTACTAGGAGATCATAATTTATTGCTACCATTGGGCTGTGTCTGAGGCTCAGAATATGCAATCTATGGCATGTAGGGATGTATCTCACAGTGCTCTCATGTATCTGGAACCAAGAGGGGAGGTTTACAAGGTTCATTCAATCCATGAAATAATAACTGAGGTGGTATATGAAAGTAGTACTATGCAGGAAATGCTAGCTCCATTTGATAAATGACCCAGCTCAGTTATTTATGTGTGATGCCAGAGCACAGCCAGCCTTAGAATATGTAAGAATATAAACGTTGCAGTTGATTGAGTTAGTTAAGGAATAGCAAATGTTCAAAAGACCTACCCATCTAAGTGGATGTAGTGTTGCAGTCATCATCCGTAAATCAGGCTAACCTGTCAAAATCAACTATTAGGAGTCTTGCTTCCAGGCTTAAAACCAGAGGCAATATGTATGGGAATGCTTAGAGTTCTCTGACTACTGTAATCTAGTGATGTCTGATGAGCTTCTGCTAATGCTGCGGGTGGGTGAGTTTCCACTATTTTTGGCTACTCTGTGTTCCATCTGATCACAAACATCCTGGGGAAAGACACTGGAGGCTGCAATTGAAATAAGAGCATAAGAAGAGCCCTACTGATCAGGCTTAAGACCAGTGAATCTAGTCCAGGATTCTGTTCTCACAGTGACCAAATAGATGCTTATGAAAATTCTGCAGGCAGGACCTGAGTGCAACAGCTTGTGATTTCCAGCAGTTGGTATACAGAGAAATATTGCCTCCAACAGAGGCATCAACATGCTCAGGCAAATCCAAAGTACAGTTTGTAGAAATGCAACTTTATTTTTCCCACTGAGAACAAAAAATCCCCAGCGAGGATTAAGTATGCTCTTAGTAGTCAAGTAATGTTTGAGCTCTTGATTGCTCATAGAACTCTTCAGTAGGGCATGGCTGCCGGGCTGAAACCCTGAAGACAAGCACTTCTGCTAGGAGGTGAGGGTGCACTGCAGTGCTTTGTTGCAATAAATTCCACTTCTAAGTCATACAAAAAATTCTGTGAGCCAAGCCTTGACATTGAATACTATATGATATACTGGCCTGGCAAAATACATCAAGGTTATTATGGACACTGCCCTGATAAAAAGAGAAGTCATTTAGTGTCTCAGTCTGTGTCATAGTCCTGGTTCTACCCATTCCACCCAGGGGATCAGATTTATCTGCAGAAACATGCTTGGTCTGCATTCACAACACTGCAGCTGCAAAATGACACGCCACTAGCGTCTGATTCTTCTTTTGCACGGATTCACTTCTGTTTCTTCCGCTGTAGATTTTTTTTTAGGGGGGGTACCTGCTTCTTGGGAGTAAAGCAATGACAAACCTAGACAGCATTTTAAAAAGTAGAGACATCACCTTGCCGACAAAGGTCCGTATAGTTAAATCTATGGTTTTCCCAGTAGTGATGTATGGAAGTGAGAGCTGGACCATAAAGAATAGCTGAAGAATTGATGTTTTTGCATTAAGGTGCTGGAGGAGACTCTTGAGAGTCCCATGGACTGCAAGAAGATCAAACCTCTCCATTCTGAAGGAAATCAGTCCTGAGTGCTCACTGGAAGGACAGATCGTGAAGCTGAGGCTCCAATACTTTGGCCACCTCATGAGAAGAGAAGACTCCTTGGAAAAGACCCTGATGTTGGGAAAGATTGAGGCCACAAGAGGAAGGGGATGACAGAGGATGAGATGGTTGGACGGTGTTCTCGAAGCTACCAACATGAGTTTGACCAAACTGCAGGAGGCAGTGGAAGACAGGAGTGCCTGGCATGCTCTGGTTCATGGGGTCACGAAGAGTCGGACATGACTAAATGACTAAACAACAACAACAAACCTAAACTGGGCTACACTTACAGAATCTAACCTCAAATATGTATTATCCTATTATCAAGGTATTCAATAGAAAGTCTGTAATGTATATGGACACTGTCAAAAGCAGCACTAAATGTACATAGAAGAGAACTGTAAAGAGGCACGTTATTTTTTCATGCAGCTACAGGTGAAAGTGTTCCCAGAGGCTATTAGCATAGATTTTAGCAAATCACCATGAATTCATGTTGTGTATTCTTGCAGGTAAACTGACTTTAATTTCAATAAATTGGCTTGACTAAGTAAAAATAGCAGGTGGTATCCTTTGCTAACCTTGAGGCTGATTAGCATGGAAACTGTGTAGCTATCTGCAAAGTAGGCTGATACCCAAAATCAATTTGCATAAATACAGTTTCAACAGGAATCTCAAGACTACCTTGCTGAAATGTTCAGTTCCAACATTATACTAACTTACAGTATGTTGTACATTAAATTCTTTATCATATTTACAGCTAGAATTGGTGTTATGTTGCCCCTCCAATTCAGATTCACACTGTAAAAGTGACACAAATGCATCGATTTTTATCATATTTGTGTGCCATCCTTTCTCAGGCAGTGTTTCACACCCACCCACACCAAGTAATCATCATACCCACATGGTGCAGTAGATAAAGGTGGCAGCCCTCTTCAGACATTCTGATGCTCTGATGTTCAGTAAACATGTGCCGGAAGCGGTGACTGACTGCACAGGTTAGCTTTGTCCATATCATTGTTCCTATTGCCCTATACAAGTTGGAGGGCAAACTTGTCTGTGAGGGCCTGCTGTGCTTGTGAACACCCTCTACATTTTACAACCCTGATTTTCCAGCCCTTTCTCATATGCCTATTGAACATGATGTCAGAATTCCTGAAGAGGGCTAAAGTGAGTAGCCCAAGGTTACCCATTCTGCTTCATAGCCAAATGGAGACATGAACCTAGGACTCTCTGGTCTAAAAACAACACTCTGCCCACTATCCTTTACTGCATACTGTAGCATAGCAGCAGCAGCAGCAACAACAACAATGGTATGCTTCTCAGGCAGTTCGTTACATTGCTCCCTGGAGGCATGTCCACACACATCAGCATTCTGTGACACTGATTTAACGTATTTCTAGATGGCTGCTTGTAAATTACACTGTGTACACAGTTACTCAGATATCCAGGCGTTGGATCTTCTACCAGCAAGTTGCATTAATGGCCTGCTATGCCATAAAACTTAAATGTGTATTTATATTGTACATATGTGTATAATCTGGAACATCTGCAGGAATTGTAATATTGTAAGCTTTGTATTTTGGACAGAAGGTTAATGGGACTGCTTAAAGTTCCTTAGCTCAAGCATGCCAGGTATATACTGTGTTAGGGAAATTCCAGGTAAATGTTCCACAGTGGCAAGGAAATGCAAGGACCTTCCAGAGATGAGAACCCTTTTAGCAAATAAACACTCCAGATCCCCACACCCTGCTGTCATCCAGCTAAAGATGATGCAGTCTATGTCTGTGCCTGTAAAAAAACAACAACCAAGAGACTGTGGTTTTGAGATGCTGTGGGCCAAATCAAACCTTTGCTTAAATTACCGATACAGAGACAGGTGATCCTTACAGGCAACACTGTTATTGGGGACTTTTTCACTGGCTCCTGTTAGCACTTATATCTTTCATTTATGGCATTAATAGATACGTGCTGTTATGCTAATTCTAGTACAGTATAAGAGATTATACACATTATTGGAATAAAAATTATACTAGAATAGATTAAATTATGATTTCTGATACTTTAAAAGGGAATCTAACAAAAGTTGATATTGGACTTCTAACAGTATCAGATCATTAATAAACATGAGCAACACCACAACTAAACTGTAATAATCTCAAAATACCAATCTGCACTTAAACTCAGAACTTCTCTAGAACTCAATAACAACAGAAAGATAGAAAAAGATATAAAATAACTCTTTGAAAGTCATAACCATTAACAGTACACTCCTGCCTTATTATGGGATACGTCAAAAGCAGTTATTGGAAATACTTTCATATCAGAACAAAGCAGGAAAAATAAAAATAAAATACAAAAATAAAATACAACCACAACTTTTAAAAGAAATTGCAGAAGTTGAAGCAAGGCATAAAAGAACTAATAGCAACAGAGTAAAAACTATTCTAACAAGGAAAAGAGTTGAATTGGACTATTTTTAAACCTATAAAATTGCAGGATCTTTGCAGTTCTTAAACCAAAAATACTATGAACATAGCAATAAAAATTCCAAAATGTTGGCACATCACCTTCAAAAAATTACATTGAAGTAATTACATTGTATCCTTAAAATACCAAATAAAACTAAAACTTATTTCACACTTCTTTGTGTGCCCAGGGCAAATGTAAAATTCCCAGCATGCTACGACTCTCTCTCTCTCTCTCTCTCTCTCTCTCTCTCTCTCTCTCTCTCTCTCACACACACACACACACACACACACACACAAGCACATAGACATGTTGTGCCCCTTGCAGTGACCCACAAGTGTCCTAGTTTTTCCAAGCATTAGCCACTTATATCTGAAGACAAGTGATCTGTCCTAATTTCAATAACACATTGCATTTTTATACGGTGGTGTTTTTTTATCTGTGACTTTTAATGCATGATATGAGCAGCCAAAGTAAACAAGATAAGTAAGCGAGGGAGGTAGCATTCATTTCAACAGCCATGGGGTGAGGAGCAACAGGACCTAAACTGCACAGACCAAAGGTGAAAATGGTATTGGGCAGATGAAGCTGAGTGGAATGAAATGATCTGTCATTTGGCTCTGCACCACTGAAGCTGTAATCAGAAGTCACGACTAGGATTTCTTTTGAGATATGTGGAGACTTCAGTAAAGCAAAACCCAAGCAAGACAACTAGCTGAAGCAGGTTCCTAGGGTGTTGCACTCCTTGCAACATGAACAATGCAGCTTCCAGAACTGACATAAATATTTTTTACCTATTTCCATGTACACATAAATTCACATGAGATGGCACGATTGTCAGATGAGGGTAAAAGTTATTCCAAAACTGCTGAGCCACAGAAAGAGATGAAATACGGCTTGAAGAATGAAGACACTATATTGGGTACATGCACCACTCTGCAGTGAGCGGAATGGGGAGGACTCATGTAACAGTGATACACTTCTCTGTGTCTGTATATGGGTAGTGACATCATCATAAGAGAGGAATTAAGGACACAATAGGATTTCTTGATTCAAACTATGCTACAGCTGACAAGCAGGCGGTGGGCAGGGACCTCTCAGAAGTATCAGTATTACTCAGGAAACCTCCCAACTCTAAACCCTTACTGTCTCAACAAAAGGAAAGGCAGGATGTCAGAAGGCATAATGAGACTAACCCACAGTCTGGGAGCTAGCTGAGAAAGTGTGTGTGTGTGTGTGTGTGTGTGTGTGTGTGTACACTGTGTGTATGTGTATGTATCGGGAAACTCTGAGCTAAAAGTACACATGTGACACAAGAGGAGGGTTGGTGGAGGCTTCTCATAGAATGCCAGCAGTTTGGCAACACTTCAAACAATTCAATTTCTTGCACCATCAAAAGCAAATTTCCAAATACAGGCATAGGAAAATGTCTGTTAGCCAACAATTTAAAAGACTTAAGCTTTTTGCCATTACATTATTTTGCACGGAGGCCTCTTGTCCCATGTAGCGTCAAACTGAACAGTGCTGACAGCCCAAGCTGGGGCATACCAGGAGATCAGCTATTTACTGGAATAATGGAACTCTGCCTGATCCCTTGACTGCACCTCCTTTATATTGATGCAAACGCCTCATGCGTTGCAGAAAGCACCTGGTACATACAGTGAGAAAACTGGTACTGTAGCTATGCAGTGGGCACCAGGTAAAGTTAATAGGATGTATACAATAGTGCCCTCCTATAAAAGGAAGGTGTTTTTCCATTCACAGGAGATTATTTGATTTTGCTGAGATTTCTTCTAACCTAAGGAGCTAATTTCCCCTCTTCTGCATTCTGCACCAACTTCCACACTGTTCTAGAGGGTCCTCAACCCTCCTGAGCAGAATTCAGGGAGTGGAGAAGGCTGAAAATGGCTTTGTTGCTTCTGCTATTAAATAAAGTTCCTTTGCAGAAGGAACTATTAGTGCCAGATTCAATGAAGTTGCTGCGCTAGCAGAAGCCAGTGCCATGAGTCCCACTAGCTAGCCCAAGGGAATTTCCGCTCCCCTTGTGCCCCAGTGCCCTGCCCAGATCTGCTCAGGATGGTCAAGAGAACCCCCTGGAATAGCACACGCAGGGAGGAGAGGGGAGAGTTTTCCATCTGGCAAGCAGAAATGCTTGTGCTGATAGAATGATCACCTTAGCAACTGGCCAGTAGTTATGTATGCTGTATGCTTGAGCCATCTTCTCATTCCTGGCTCCAGCATGGATTCAATTTCTGGAATAGCTTCCTGGTGAGGTAATGGCCCTCTAAGTGTGGGCCATTAAGGTAGCAAAGAAAGTGATTCTGTGCCAGACAGCAATTGGGTGGGCCCCACTCCTTCAACTTGCTGGTAGTAAGAAAGAGAAGAGTTGAGTTATTTGAGCTAGAAGCTGGCTAGGCTGCAGGCACTCACCCATTTTATTCTCACAACAGCTCTGTGAGATGGTGACTGGCCCAAAGTTGCCCAGTGAGCATCATGACTTTGTGGGTAAGCATAAGGCATTACTGTATTTGTGGGGGTCCACAGCAATAAGAATATCTGACAACTAATCCTATGGCACAGGACCCATTCTGCCAAACAGTTTTGGTTATCAAGGGTATATACATAAACTAGAAGCCTACAGCCCAATCACTGACTTGTTATGTCCATTAAATACATGAAATCAGCCCCACCTACATTGCTTTTTAGTCCTAAGGGTTGCCAAGTCACAATGACATAGCAGTGGTAAAAGTCATAATGATCATAATTCAACAGCTGGTATCTAGGTTCTAGACCAGGCTTCCTCAACCTCAGCTCTCCAGATGTTTTGAGACTACAATTTCCATCATCCCTGACCACTGGTCCTGCTAGCTAGGGATCATGGGATTTGTAGGCCAAAAACATCTGGAGGGCCGAGGTTGAGGAAGCCTGCTCTAGACCTAACAGTTACTTCCATTAACCACCCTGGTTTTTTGACCTGGATATCAAAAGGGAGGTTTCTGTCTCTCTCCTTGGCCTTACTCCCATGGCTTTTGCTTTCATATGAAATTTTGGGGATTCACATTTTTTTTGGACTTTTCCTCAATCTCTCAGCAATCACCTATCCTTCAGGTATCCACTATCAAATCAATTTCCTGTTCTTTATATTCCCGCAGCCTCCTTATCTCTGGATTTCCTGACATTCCCAACATTTCAGGTTCTCTTCCAATTCTCAGCCTGCCCCTGTGGGAGGTGTTAATTCCAGACACAGTGACATTTGCCATTTCCTCACAGATGCTGGACTGCAAATATCAGCCACCATGCTATTCCGTTCCACCATATCAGCTTAGTAAATCAGTGTCATAGGCTTCACCACCACAAACATAAACTTATTTATACAACCTTACCACAGTCTACTCTCTTGGCAAGGTCATTCTTAGCTGATGTATGACAAGAGTGCAATGAAGAGAAAGTCTTTGCCAAAAGAATGCAATGATTTAATCCATGGGATGTTTCTATGTTTCTATCTCCATCTCTGATCAAGCATGTTGGTTTGGGACCTGAATTCAACTAGTTATAGGGCTCTAAATGCAAATGCACTACAATATATTAATGGTTTTTGCTATTTAAAGTGAATTTTGAATAGTACCTGAGAAAACCTCACCTGCACATCTATACTAGTAAATAGTAAATACTGTTGCCATTTTTATTTGGTAAAGTATCTGAGCTAAATCCAAACTCTTTGTATATTAATTGACAATTATATTGTTTTGCTTGGTCCATCATCATTTCTAACACTACCAGTTTAATTATAATCTGTGCCTTCTGTTTCCCCTACAACTGTAGTCAACATGCCAAAAGGATTGTTGTGAATATGGCAATGCATTCCATTAGAGTTCTGTTTCTTATATGCCTTTTCAGTCACAAAATAGGATTATGTATAATCTTCTCAACAGTTTTATATTTTCATGATGTGCTTGTATCTTTTCTTTGTCCTGTGTTTTGTGTATAATTATGCAGAGATCTGTCTAAGGCATTTCAAATTGTCAAGCTGGCAAACGTTTGCTCTAAGTGGCTTTGGATTCCTCCTGGAATTCCAAAGAGATTTATTTGAATTGGACCTTTGCAGTATGCCTTGCATGTTAATTCCATGCAGCAATCATTTGGCAGCAGTGCACTAGATATTTATGTCAATTAGAGGGTTTTTATTAGATTAAAAATGTCACCAGATGCAAGTCAAAATGTTTTGCAGAGCTATTTTAATAATGCACTAGCTAACTTGGTAAATATCCCACAGATTGTCTATTCTTTTATTGCTGAATTTCCCTTGCTCCCAACACAAGAATGCCATTATCCTGCTCAGATTTGCCAGCTAGCCATAGGTGGTCTGCCTACAGCTATTGAAAGTTGCATTTGAGGTTTTGAAAAAAATTATCCTGTGCGTGGAGTATTATTTGTTTTGTTTCCTATTTTCAATTTTCTTTTCATAGACCAAAATGAGAACAGGGTGATAACAACTGAGATACTACAGGCCTGCTACCTCATGGGTACTCTGTGCCTCCTGAAAACTCTTGTGTGAACCCCCCACCCCAGCTACTCATCCTAGAAGTGCCCCAGAAGGGACTATATAAATTTTGGCACATTATTCTTTATATATAAAGCACCTAATGTTGTCTAGGGGCTGTATAAAACCAGATCACAAAAGCAGGTGCCATGTGCAGGCATATAACAGAAAACAGTGTGCTACTTGGACAGAGCCCCCAAGTGTCCCTTTTTTCCATGGACATTCTTGATTTGATCCCAGAATGTTCTGCTTTTCCTTAAAAGGTAAAGGTAAAGGATGCCTGACAGTTAAGTCCAGTCGCGAACGACTCTGGGGTTGCGGCGCTCATCTCGCTTTACTGGCCGAGGGAGCCGACATTTGTCTGCAGACAGTTTTTCAGGTCATGCATGACTAAGCCACTTCTGACGAACCAGAGCAGTGCACGGAAATGCCATTTACCTTCCCGCCAGAGCAGTACCTATTTATCTACTTGCACTTTGACATGCTTTTGAATTGCTAGGTTGGCAGGAGCTGGGACCGAGCAACAGGAGCTCACTCCATCACGGGGATTCGAACCACCAACCTTCTGATTGGCAAGCCCCCTAGGCCCTTAGGACGTCCCTATTTTCATTGTAGAAATGTTGAAGGGTATGCTTGGAAGGAAAGTGTAAAGAAAGCTCAAAGGGGATGGTGGGGAGGATCAGGCAGGACAAGAGAGCAAAATGAGATACAGTAAGTGTAGCAGACTAATATAGGCTGTAGTAGACTGATTAGTTATAGAGGGCCTAATTAATGCAAGTAGCCACAGGGGCATAGCAAGGGGGGTGCGGTAGGTGTGACAAAATGGCGGCGGCACTCACCGCAGGGCCTGCAGTATACAGCATGCCTGCAGCATGCCAGAGCCACGCGTCTCAGGCGCCTGCAGGCTCCACGCTGGCTGCCCACTCCCTCCCACCCCAGCTGTAAGGCGGGTGAGGCCCCCCATGGGCACTGTGTGCCCCGTCCGATCCCTTCCTAAGGCTGCCCCGCCCCTATGGCGGTTTGCCCCACTCCTGGGCACTCCACCCCAGGTGCCCGAAAGGCTTCCTCCACCGCTGGTCACACACACTCTCACACACTAGATCAGGGGTCAGAAACTCTTTCAGCAGGGGGGCCAGTCCACTGTCCCTCAGACCTTGTGCGGGGCCGGACTATATTTTTTGGGGGGGAATGAACGAATTCCTATGCCCCACAAATAACCCAGAGATGCATTTTAAATAAAAGGACACATTCTACTCATGTAAAAACATGATGATTCCCGGACTGTCCGCGGGCTGGATTTAGAAGGCGATTGGGCCGGATTTGGCCCCCGGGCATTAGTTTGCGGACCCATAGACTAGATACAAGGATTTTGTAATCACTTCTCACTTGGGATGATACTGCACACCATGATGATACTAAATACACCATGAGCACTTCCCAGGACTTAATGGGATAGCAACTGTTTTATGGCAGCCAGAATCTCTCCCCTCCCTCCTTCCATAAGCAGCTTTCTTTGGAAGGCTCCTGGAACTGAGAGGGAGGGCAAGGCAGATGCAAGTAGCATATTTTCTCATGAAATTCCTTCTGGATCACACTCTTTCTGCATTGCTGAGATCCCTTGGCTACTGCCTGAGAGGCAGTCCCATATGGCAAATGGTCCCAGCCAGACTGATGGTTCATGAGTGTTAGCAAGAGTGGTATGCCCTTGAGCTGTCCTTTGCCTTTCTCCCTGCTGCCTGCATCTGTGCCAAGCATATTTATGTGTTGCTTCTGCAAATGTGTGCATCTGCAACATGGCTTTGGAAAAAGTGATAGAAAAATTAGCCACCCTGAAATACATCAAACAGCACTGCTGAAATGGAAAAAGCCTGACTACCCTTTTTCATTGATTAGTATATGGAATAGAAAGAAGTGAAGCAGAACATTACTGCTTGTGTTACTTGTCAATCATACCAGAGTCCTTATACATTGACCATAACACTGGCAGAGGTTTACTTCCTACTGAGCAATTGGGCAGAATATTTCAGGCAGGCCCTGCTCACAGCTACAGACCTAATTAATGTTCTCCTAGCAAAAAGAGCAGCTTGAAAGAACACTGTAAAAAGCAGGCTTTGTGCATGCCTGTAGTATAAAACCACACATGATTTTATTTGAGTAATAGAATACTATTAATAAATCTATAGGTCTAATTTTTGAACTAATTCAGTGAACATCATTAAATAAAATTAGTCCATTCTAAGCACTGGATCCAACTCATAGTCATTGGTTTTTATGACATTTGAGTTCCCACTATCCACTATCTTTCTTATACAGCTCACTCCTTTCAATCTGTTTCTGCTTTGTATACAATATCACAAGCTTTCTGTATATCAAGGCTTCCTAATAAGGAAAAATAAATTTATTGTCAACAGTAAATAAAATTGTGATGTAAACAAATTCCTCCCTCTTCATCTATAATAGTTACCAATCCTTCTTCGCACCCAAATGTATCATTCAATCAACATATAAATATATGTAAATCACATTCACAGTGGAGTATTTCAACACTTTTAAAAGAGTACTGTTACATTTATATGTGTATAATAACAGTCACGTCTTTCTTCAAAACCCCTTTGCCCCATTTATCATTTGTTATGCTCTGAAAATACATATATGCAGTACAAAAGTAAGTAAAGGTAAAGGTAAAGGTACCCCTGCCCGTACAGGCCAGTCTTGCCAGACTCTGGGGTTGTGCGCCCATCTCACTCAAGAGGCCAGGGGCCAGCGCTGTCCGAAGACACTTCCGGGTCACGTGGCCAGCGTGACATCGCTGCTCTGGCGAGCCAGAGCTGCACACGGAAACGCCGTTTACCTTCCCGCTAGAAAGCGGTCCCTATTTATCTACTTGCACCCGAGGGTGCTTTCGAACTGCTAGGTTGGCAGGCGCTGGGACCGAGCAGCGGGAGCGCACCCCGCCGCGGGGATTCGAACCGCTGACCTTTCGATCGGCAAGCCCTAGGCACTGAGGCTTTAACCCACAGCGCCACCCGCGTACAAAAGTACTATGGCACAATTAGTTAATATGATTGAATTCAGCAGCTGCTCATTACTGTATATAATACATTCATATTAAAATGTATCTGTAAAGCCGTAATAGCTCTTTGATGGAAGTACATCATCTACTGCATAAGCCTAATGTTCAGTGGTGTCTCTAAGCAGATAAAACTATAAATGCTGAAATGGAGATAATCCTGAGAAGAGCTGGGAATTTCAGGCTAAACAAAATAAAGTATTACGATGCTCATTTTTAGAAATGACAATGTAAAATGATTAAAATTCCAAAGAATATTTCAGCTAACACGCTCTCATGTAATGTAATAGTCACAAAGGGATGTGCCACACCATACGCTTTCAAGTCGTCCACTGCCCTGCTGCAGTGTCTAGGATCAGATAATCACAGTGTGTATTTTCCTGCTCTTGTTTCACATCATTCACTGTGTCTAGTGGAGTGGGGGAAATATGAGGATTGGTTTCACCCCCAGGCCCACCAATAGTTGTCCTGCACCCCTGGATTCACATGGGGGCCCATCCCTAAGCCCCATGCAGGTACCATAATTTTGCAGTGATGTGTAATCCATTGTTCTTCCCTTGTGTGGCTTACATTTACTTCTGTGCCGCACATGACTCTCATAACATGCCTAAGGTGGTATATCCTGTCCTGCCACAGGTTTGGATTGCCCTTCCTCTGGAATCAGAAAAATAGGGGGAAGTTTTTAGTAGGCCAGCCCACATAACTTGGAATCTAATCCTCATTTATTAACTTATTTGTTTTGTGCATTTGTATCCTGCCTATTATAAAATCAAATTCACAATTACAAGGAAAAATATATGTGTCAACAAGCAATCAAGTAAAACAAACAAACACATAGCAGTAAAAAAACATGTCATAAACTTAATAAACTTCTTTGCCAACTCTTAAAGCCCAACCTACGTGCTTTAATGTGATATTCCCACTCTTTGCCCTATAAAAAGTAAATGAAACTTGACATAAGGGAAGATAGGGGGATTTACCTGGTGAGATGTGGACATTTATGGAGCTTCTAGTGGGGCAGTGCTAAAAACCCTCAGTCTGGAAATAATTTTAGAAACAAATGAAAGGGCATATCTGATACACAGCAAATTACACCTATTTCCTTTCCCAGGTTGCTTAGTGACAAATAGACCCACTATAGCCAGAGTGGGTATTAATATAATGCATTTCCTGCCCACCTTTACTATGCACCTATCCACAATATACTTGATATGTAGCTGTAATGGCTTCTTCTAACTCATAGCATCAGAGGATGTATTTGGATGGTAGCTTCCTATCACTTTCCCTCTCTCTCTCCCTCTGTGTGTGTGTGTTTTGGGGATAAGCTTTAGTCTATGCATTTACTGCAGCCTAAAGTGTAAATGTGCAGATAAAGTAAGGAGACCAGCATGGGATGGAGTGTGAGTGTGGGGACTGCCTGAAAAAGATGTAAGCTAAGTAATTTGTCCCAAACAGGATATTCTCAGACTGTGACATGACCTTCCCTACAGACTGTGATCAAGACAGGTGTGGATGCCTCTCAGTCACTACCTTCTGATCATCTTCAGAATGTGTTTAGATTGGTATAAAAGGTAAAGGTAAAGGGACCCCTGACCATTAGGTCCAGTCGCGGACAACTCTGGGGTTGCAGCGCTCATCTCGCTTTACTGGCCGAGGGAGCCGACAATTATCTGCAGTTTTTCCGGGTCATGTGGCCAGCATACTGAGCCACTTCTGGTGAACCAGAGCAGTGCATGGAAATGCCATTTACCTTCCTGCTGGAGCGGTACCTATTTATCTACTTGCACTTCGTGCTTTCGAACTGCTAGGTTGGCAGGGGCAGGGACCGAGCAACAGGAGCTCACTCCGCTGCGGGGATTTGAACCACCGACCTTCTGATCGGCAATCCCTAGGCTCTGTGGTTTAACCCACAGTGCCACCTGCATCCCTTATTAGATTGGTGTAGTGCACCTTTAAACTTTTAGCAGAGCAATGCAGGCAGATGCAACTATGTTTGTTATATCTGCAGTAGGCCTGCATATGAACATCATTCAACTATACCTACATAGCTATTTCACCAGTTATAGTATGAATTCAAGCCTTACTTATATTATCTAGTAGAAGTCTACTTTGCTATTCTTTATTGAGCTGTTATTTCTTCAATAGTTAGTTTGAACAGAATAATGTATAGTGTTACGTATTTGATTGCCTGGATGTTTTCCTAATGGCCTGGAATCTCACCAGCCTTTCAAAAGTGACACTGCCCAGTTAGAAGGATGGGGCAGAGCACATTTTAGAGCCATTTTTAGCAGTTTGAATTCGGTCAGAATCTGGTAGTTTTTGAGTTAGGAATTTTGTTCTACAAGAATAGCTGTAAATGTGTGAGTCAGAAGATTAGCTATAGGATGAGGGGAAAACACTTTGTAGGCTATTTTACACTACGTGCACCTGCATAATAGAAAGGTAAAGAGGAAATCTTATCCTGTTACTACCTTGGCAAGAGGGATCAATGTCATGAGTCCTGCAGTGTTGTCAGGATTGGGCTTTGGTTGGAAGCTCTGATGGGGGAAGAAGAACAAGGAGAGGAATGAATTGTGGGCACTGAGGGGGTGCCCTCCCATTTCCACTTTGACTTTAGCCATCTTGGAATGGGGAATAAGCATGCCAGTTCTCTCTCCTGACCTTCCTGCAGAGTGGACAGCTGAGGGGAAAGGCTGAACAGAAGATGGCAGTGACTGAACAGGAAGCTGAACAAGGGGGTGCAGTCATGTCGCATGGAAGTTGCCACCTTTGCAGATGGGAACAGACTCATCCGCCCTGACAAGGCATGAACTTCCATTCGAATATTCCCAAGTGGTGGAAGAGTTTCAAGAGCTTGGTGGTAGGGGAAGGAAAAATTGTAGAAGCATATTTGTTACTTCCATCCGGTCCTTAACTTCTTGCCCTGCTCCTGAGCACTGTGTCTGCTGCCGAGCCTGTACTGTTACTTGCCAAAATAAATATCTCTTTCTTCTAACTGGCATCCCAGTCGCCAAGCTGTACTAGTGACTTGTGCCACTATAGCTGAAGCATGGTTTTAAGCCCTGCCAGTCAGGAAATCCTGACCCTCTTTCTTTTGAACACTAGATGTAGCCAGTTGTTGAGCTGCAACTGAGCCTTGGCTTTCTTTTGTTAGGCAGAAGCCTGAACAATCAGGTCCCTTGTTGTTGTATTCCAGAGACAAGCCCCCGAAAAGTGGGAGTAATTCAGAAGTTCCAGTGTGGTGTTTCAGTTAGCATAATCATAAAATGCCCTTGAGCCTACAAAAGTGTATGTTTATTTGGACATTGGACCATACTTCCAAATAAATGGTTTTGCATTGCCGGCTCTATCTGTTTTTGCACTTTGGCTGTGTCTCATACACTACATGTCCATTGTAAACCTGATAGAGCTGACTTATTTTTCAAAGATGTATGTGTTTCAGCTTTCTAAAATACTTGCCAAGCACCATAAAGAATATTGGAAAAACAGGATTAGAAAGGGAAAACAAATATCATGTAATTATTGTTGAGTAAGCACAACACTAATTTTGTGAAACATAAGCCCATAAGTGATACATTGTAAGTTGGGCAATACCCACACATAATAATGATTTGATGGTATTTAGTGGCTAAACTAAATGTGCAGCCATTTTATTTGAGAAACAAATAATGTAAAAGACATCTGTTCAGTTGATAGTAGAAGGGAAGAGTAATTATTGCTAAGCCTTCTAAAGCACAAATGGAATTAGCTTTATTAAATTTTCACTTGATTATTATCATTGTAACTGAATGAATCAATATGCAAAACCAAATTAAAATAAACCCAAGGAGACACAGAAGAAATATAATATTTGATAGTGATTCTGAAGAAGTCACACAAAGCGGCAAATATAGGCAATTTGTGAGATCGTCTCTGTTTTGAATGTTCCATTTAGCAATTTCAATAAGCTGTTAAAGAATTGTGAATATGTTGTCAGGGTGGATTAAGACTTTTTAAATATAAATCAATGACCAAAATAATTTCCAATAAGTTGTTTTGAAAGAATACAAATAAATGTAGGAGATTAGAAGGTTATTGCTTCATTCTAGTAATTTGTTACGGAAGTGAGGCAACATACTGAGCTCCTATGAGTCTCCATTACCGTAATTTCTATGGCGGAAGAAGATGGGCATGTACTGTACCTCATTGACTGTTGGATACACTATTGGTCTTGTCTGCTCAGTCTTCCAGAGCCTTTCTTCTCATGCAAGGGGAAGTCCCTAACTCACTAAGGGTTTGAGATAAATCGGCTACCCTCACTTGGCTTAGCTGGCCAGTCAAAGCCATTTCCTGGGGTGTGCCTACTGTCACATGCTGACAGCTTCTCAGATCCACAGGTGAGAGTTGAGTGCAGGTTGGGGACCCTAGGTGGACAAACTACCCCAGAAGGAGCACAATGTGTCCCCCACCAGAGGCCCCCCTCCCCTAATGTCCCATACACCCCATTTGTCAAAATACTTCAAGATACATCAGCAAGGAAACAATGTAGTCAAAAATAGCTGTTCATTTGGAAGTTGTGTTTGTGTATGTGTGCATGCATCTGTGTATTGGTAAGTACAGTGGTACCTTGGGTTACATACGCTTCAGGTTACATATGCTTCAGGTTATAGACTCCGCTAACCCAGAAATAGTGCTTCAGGTTAAGAACTTTGCTTCAGGATAAGAACGGAAATCATGCTTTGGCGGTGCAGCGGCAGCAGCAGGAGGCCCTATTAGCTAAAGTGGTGCTTCAGGTTAAGAACAGTTTCAGGTTAAGAACGGACCTCCGGAACAAATTAAGTACTTAACCCGAGGTACCACTGTACTATATTGGTAAGTACAATATGCTTTTTAATTATATATGTTAGATTCAAGTCTTCCAGAAGCTATAAGTATGTATTTTAAAAGATTAACCTGCACTATTTAAGTAGGGTAAAATATCATTTTAATTCAAATAAAACAATACAAAATTTCTCTAGGACCCAGTGTTCGTATTAATAACCCTATTTATTATGTTGTCTGCATTGTCAATCAGCTTGACAAACCTCTGTTTTTTTAAAGTAGGAATGAAAGGTGAAATATATGTATAAGTGCTGTAAATTACAGAATAGAGTTCTGCACCCCACTGACTTATTCTATTGTACAAAATGCTCACACATAGAATCTATTTTAAACCTGTTTTATGGAAAAATAAGCTGCAGTTTGAAGAAGAAAGTTTAATACAATGTTTTGGAAGTTTCTTTTTAACTCCACCTTTAACTATAGTCTTGTCAATTGATTCACTAACTTCTGTACCCATTCACACACATACCAGACTGGTCATTTACACACTGCTCCACACAATTGTCTGAAGACCACCCAGATGCCCCATTCCTACACCCAGCTTAAGAGGTGACCTTCCTTGCAGTATTTCTGCGTCCTAACTTCTCTGCATCCTTTACCAAGAACAGTTGAAAGTTCTATCTACCTCTTTGACCTTTGCTTTGTGTATCTATTATATTAATATTATTGAGCATTCCATACCACTACAAAAACTCATGTTATCAATAGTGTGGAGGCGACTGTATTTCTCTGACCTCAGTGGTATCACAGTCACTTCAATGGTATTGAAATATCTTAAGAAGTGGTTGACCAGGAAAATGTCAAAGACTTCAGACTGCATTTACCTCAGGTTTTATAATTCTTTTCGTGGTGTCTATGACCTTTTAGAACAACAAAAAATACTAGTGTGCATTCAAAGCAGGGCTTGCCAACCTTTTGGGACCACTGGACACATTTCAAATTTTTAGAAAATTCTGAGAACTCTAGTTACAAAATAGCTGTCATGTAGGGTGGGGTGAGGGGAGCCAGAATGGCATAACACAACATGGCTGCTATAGGAGTCCTGCTAGTTCTGGTTGTGGAGCTCACAAAATATCACCTCCACCCACTGTCTAACAACAAAAGGGAACATTTCCCAATACTCAGAAAATAACACAAGGCGACTACACTCACCCTCTCTCTCCTTCTCTCACACACAGACACACACTCACCACACACATACAGAAGGCAGATACACTATGAATTTTTGGATACATGCACTTCACATCTTTTGTATACATGCACTTCTCATATAGACAGCTGCACATACATCTCTCCCTCTTTATCTGTCCAAATGCATCTCTGTTTGTCACAGACCACACACATAGCTGCCCTTCTCTCCCCCCCCACCTCACACATATCTCTCCCGCTCTCTCACATGAAAACCACACACACATTCATTCATAGATGCCTCACCTCCCTCCCTTCTGCACTCACTCTCTCTCTCTCTCTCTCTCTCTCTCTCTCTCTCTCTCTCTCTCACACACACACACACACAAACACACACTACACATCACTACACACTGCACGACACAACACTACACTACACTACACACAAAGAGCATCTCCTCCGTTCTTTGCCTAAGTGCATCTTTCCCCATCAAACACACACACAGCCACCTCATCAGGTGAACAAGAGCTTGTTGCCATTTTCACATGGCTGGCGGGCAACAAATAAGCCAATGGGGAACAATAGGTGAGTGGGGAAGCCACCCCTGTCACTTCTTCCATCCTCTGCCCAAATGCTTCAAAACCAAACACAGTGTGAGGAGGCAGGCTCTTCTAAGCTCCAGCAATTGCTCTGCACTGTTCTGCATTTAAAGAAAAGTTGTTTTCATAATATTTGGTATCCCACCTCTTCCAAGTTAAGGGAACCTACTGAGGGTGCAGTGCCAAAAGGGACCCACAGGCTTTAGTTCCAGGAAACTTATCTATATAAAAAAAGAATAGTTTGTTGTGGTACAGTAGACTGGGCTATGCCACAGTGGTGCTTGTTCACCAGCAGTGCCTTACGACAGCAGACCATTTCTGCCCAGGAAACCCCACATCTTGTAAACAGCACAGGAATGTGGCTGGCAGTGATGGTCAGAGTGATAGAAAGATATAGAGCCACCAACAGGAAGGGGAGGGGGTTGGCTGCATATATACCAACTTTGTCATTCTCTCCTCAAGACGGATCCCGAAAAGGAGCTGCTCTAGGCACCCTGTGAACACAAGCCAGGAGAAGAGAAACCCCAGCCAGCCCTGGAGGGGCAAGAAGGCAGCTTCTCCTTGCTGTCTGGTGTAATCAGTTGCTTATAGTCACTTTGAACTGTTTGCCCTTGTTTCTATCTTTTAAAGTTATGTATGATATAATCACATTTTAATTACTAGTTTTTAAATCCCTTACCTGTTTGAAGTCTTATGTGTTCAGTTTATACTGGTCTGTGACCGAAATAAAGTTTGATACTGATACTGGTGTGAACAGCAATGCAAGGAGACAGCCTGCAACCTTTCATCTTCCGGGCAAAAAGTAAGCTAAAAAGTGAGGCAGACATAGAATTGAACTTTTTTCTTTCTTTTGGGTTTTCTCTCTTTCTGTTGTGTTGCCTCCCAACTTACTTATTAAAGAGCAAAGGTTGTGCTCTTGCTGGGGACTTGGCAAAAGTTTCTTTTACTGTCCACACACTGCGGGACCTCAAAGGTTTGGTTGCCAAAGTAACTTCAGGAATTCCCCTTGGAGTGGACTCCTCCTCTGTACTCTGAGACTGCTGGCACACCTGCACTTTTGCAAATTGATTGTTTCAGAAAGTAAATTATTATTGAAATAGTTATTTTTGAAAACTAAGAGTTCTGAATTCCTAAGCATTTGCATGTATGTTTCATGGAGCTTCATATACATTCATGGTTGAGGGATCGCAAAGGATCTAATTTTGCTTACATTACGAACACTGTTTTGTGGCATTTCCACATATTTTCACTTGAATACACTGCAACCCCTCTAGGCTGACCAATGTGTGGCCTCATCAGTCAGATTGCATAGCATGTTGGTGCTGTATTTATTATGAATATCCCTGATAATATTGTTATGACTTTGGAGGGGGGAAGGCTGTATGACTGCCCCCCTTTTAATTCCTGGATACAGCACGGATTCATTTCATGGAAAAGTAGTGGCTCTTTAAGTATGGGCCATTAAGGTAACAAAGGAAGTGGCACTGTGCCAGATAGTGTATGGGTGCCCCCCCCCAACTTGCTGGTAGTTAGAAAGTCAAAGGCCAGAGTTGATAGCTGAGTGTGTGTAAGGCAGCAGGCTGGGAAGGTAGAGGCAGTGTTATGCCTGATTTGTGTTGGAATCCAAGGCTGTGGCTATGGAAAAAGCAATACCCTATTGTGGTGCTGATGCTGTGAGGCCCTCCATCGTGGCTCAGTTTGTGTATATATATATATATATATATATATATATGTGTGTGTGTGTGTGTGTGTATATATGTATGTATGTAAATCAACAATATATCCTAAAGACATCACAGTCTCCACTGTCCCTCATTCCAAATAAAACAAAGCCCTGGAACCGCTGGAATTTTTCACTGCTCCGATGGTGGGGGGCTGCAATAATATCTTAAGCTTCTTATGTCTCCTTCAGATAAACTACAAAAACATCTTATGTATGTGTATTTTTTCCAAATATTTGAGGGGGAAAATAATTTTTAAAACCTTAGAATCCCTCTCCCTGCAGTAACCTACTTCCATCTACTGTACAATCCTATGCATGTTCATGTTTTCAATGAGGTGTCCACCCTAGTAAGTGTGCTTAAGATTGTAGCCTAACAGTGCAATCCTAGATATGTCTGCTCTGACTTAAGTCCCGTGGAGTTCAATGGGACTTACATCCAAGTAAATTGGTGTAGGATTGAAATTTAAGGTGATAATCCTACACATACTTAACTGGGAGTAAATCCTGTTGAACTCAATTGGACTTCTGAACAGACGTGCATCAGATTGTGTTAATCTTAGTTTATTAGCTGAAGATATGCATCTTTAGATAATTGTGTAACCATGGCATATTCCTCAGAGTGTTTAATTCTGCCCAGTATTTCAAAGCATCCAATATATATACAAATAAATGGCAAAATTTTGTTATTGGGATAGCCTCTTTATGTTCTTAAATTAGCCTTTGCTTTGTATAAATTTGATAAAAGATTTTGACTCTTTTTTCTTTTGTATATGTAGGCACAAAGGCAGTTCTTATAGTGTCTCTCTTGAAGGTGATTGTTTAGTTTATTAACCTCCATTCCCTTTTGCAAAGTTATTACAGATATATGAATAGAAGCTGTGACCAAACTATACGCCCCACGTTTATTAATATTTCCATTCAATGCACTGAATGGAAGTCGAAGGAAGCAGTCTACAATGGAGAAAAAGGAGAAATTTCTGTAATGAACATGAAATGTATTATTTACCAGTTACTTTGCATGCAATTGTTTGTTGTCTGATACTACACAAAGACTAGGTGCAGGAATGGCACCCTGCTATCAGGCTTCTTCATGTTAATCTTTGAACCTCAAGGGAAGAAGTACTAACTTTCCCGTATGTCTCACAATGTCCTTCCTCTATTCATTGACCTGCTCTTCCTACTCCATTATCATTCTCCTTTTAAAAACACTTTTAGACTAATTCTGTGCATCTCTGTTAACTATGGTCACCCACAAGGGAGAGGAGAAATAGAATTTTGTAGCTGGCCCCCTGAACAGAAACCAACACATACACTGCAAGTACAAACGTCTCATATATCTCTGTAACATCTGATTTGGAACTATTTCATATTCCCCATCATGTGCAGGTATGAGTGGCTTGTGCTTCTTGTTCTACCTGTATTGCTTATGAACAAACTGACTCAAGGCATACTGTTCACATCATGTCCCTCATAGTACTCTGAAAAACTGGACTAATTTTTATTTGCTTTTGTAACTCAATGCCAGAACTCACCATGGACGCCTCCCTTTGTTCTCTTATAATGGCAATGGCGGCCACCTGAGAGGTGTCAGAACTGAGTTCCGCTGAGTTCCAGCTGAAATAAATCCCTGCTGCAGCTCATTTGGAGATCTCTGGATGCTGTTATGTAGTAATGACAAGTGGGGTCCTATCAGGACCAGATTCTGGTTTGATGAGGCCCTATGCTACTGGAGGTTATGGGGCCCTTTATATGTCCAGCTGTCCTTTGTCAACAACAAATTATGATAATTTATGGACCTAATAGGTATCTAAATCCATTTGCACATATCAAAATATGTATTTTATCAAAGTAATTGTTGAACTGAAATACAATTAAGAAGAAGTATATTAATAGTGAAAAACAATTAAGAAGAAGTATATTAATAGTGAAATACAATTAAGAAGTATATTAATAGTGAAATACAATTAAGAAGTATATTAATAGTGAAATACAATTAAGAAAAAGTATATTTTGGCCTCCCAAGAGAGTGGGGCCCTAAGCTATAGCTTGTTTAGCTTACACATAAATCCGGCACTGGGTCCTATAGCAAAATGTTTCAGTGTTGAGTGCTTCTTTTCAGGTACTATCTAGCCACACAATTCCATCCCCTCCCTAGGGTTTCCTTCACCATGGTAGTAAGTCAGCGTTCAGGACCCATGAGCAGGCTCAGTTCTCATTAGCCTGTTTGAGTGTTTGCCATTGCCTCTTCCCACATTTTGGTTTTTCTCCCAGCCACATTGATGTCTATGGGCTGCTCTCTCTTCTAACCTTGGGGACGTTTTAAAACAGTGTGGAGTACAAAATGATCTATCCAGATGATGAGATGTTTCTTTCTATCCCTTTTTCTGTCTCTGTGTTGTTTCCTCCCTTTCCAGCCACTCCACTCCATCCCCGCCTCCTGCCCACTTTTTTGTTTTTCACTTAAGTTTCTCAAAACTCTTGGTTTTCATTGGACTCTTTTCCGCTTATGTCCTCTTATTTTTTTTTTTTAATAACTCCTGCAATCCTTGGGTTACTCTGAGTCTGCTGACTGTTCTCTCTTGTGTGCAGTGTTGGCTATACAAGCACAAGCAAGGAAATTTTTTGAATTGGTATTAAAAAGAATATTTATTTTTATATATTAAGGATATTTCCAAACCACCCTTTAACACAATGGATCCCAGGATGGAGCACATTACATGATTACAAAAAACAATCCAAAATGTGATGAAAATACATTACTGCTGAAAAGCCATCCTTATGGTTGTCTATAATTAAAAATATATAACAGAATGAGCTCTGCAAGAGAGGATAAAATTAATTTAAAAATGGTTTCTTCAGCTATGTTCGAAGCAAGAGGAAGAACAAGCAAGTGATAGGTCCTCTGGGTGGAGAAGACGGAGAAATGTTATTAGGAGACAGAGAGAAGGGGAACTGCTCAACATATACTTTGGAAGACATTCTACATTTGTAGGGCAGCCACTGAGAATACTTCATTAGGCATTTTTCTGTTCATGTTTGGAGCTGTTAATATTTATAACTAGGAAGTGTTCTATAGGACAAAAATATTGTCTTGTATTATCCCTGTGGAACAATAGGGAGACACTACAGAGGCCACTAAAGATAGCTTATACAATACAGCACTACATTCTACAATTTCACTACTTGTTGTTGTTGTTGTTTAGTCGTTTAGTCGTGTCCGACTCTTCGTGACCCCATGGACCAGAGCACGCCAGGCACTTCTGTGTTCCACTGCCTCCTGCAGTTTAGTCAAACTCATGCTGATAGCTTTGAGAACACTATCCAACCATCTCGTCCTCTGTCATCCCCTTCTCCTTGTGCCCTCCATCTTTCCCAACATCAGGGTCTTTTCCAGGGAGTCTTCTCTTCTCATGAGGTGGCCAAAGTATTGGAGCCTCAGCTTCAGCACCTGTCCTTCCAGTGAGCACTCAGGGCTGATTTCCTTAAGAATGGATACGTTTGATCTTCTTGCAGTCCATGGGACTCTCAAGAGTCTCCTCCAGCACCATAATTCAAAGGCATCAATTCTTCAGTGATCAGCCTTCTTTATGGTCCCGCTCTCACTTCCATACTACTCATTTCACTACTAACACCTCGTAATTCCTCATTCTTGTACTACATTGAACAGTTTCATTACTGCTAGTTTTCACAATGATTCCATATGATCAATGGACTACAATTTCATTTTCTGTTCTCTAGACAAATATTCTAAATATGCTGTTTACAGAGAGAAAACTGTAAATAAATTAATTGGAAAGGACTAGAGATTAAACCTTGAAGGTTATGTAACTGAATAATATATCATTACAGTCTTCTCTTTCTTAAAGTTACCACCTGAGGTCAAAAAACACTACTGATTCAAAATGTCAATACCAATATAAGAAGCTATTACCTCTGTGCGGGTGCAAACAGCATTTTAATGGACGTGTTAAGGTTCCAGAATCAATATTGGCAAGTAATTATCTGTGGCAGGATGAGTAGCATTCAGTGTGTTGTTTTTTGTTTTTGGAAGTTTGGAATTGCTTACACACCAGATCCTGAACTGTATTATAACTTTAAAAATCCATTTCTTTTGCACTTCTGAAGATATATTCCAACAACAATGACAAAAACCCTTAAGGGAGATCCACAAGAAGGCCCGATGTTTGTATCCGCATGCATAAGTAAATCCAGAGGACATACAAGCCCCTAGAACTAGGAGAACTACAGGAGTGAAAAGGGCCTCAACATGTGAGTCAGTGATAAGTAGTGGGGGAAAGTAGGGAGGGGAGCATGGGCATGGCTAGGATTTTTGTTATGGGGGCAGGCCTTTTGTTTTGGGGGGAGCAGAACCTCAGTTAGCTATGCATTTTTTTATTGATTGGGGGGGGGGCAGCTGTCCTTTCATGTCCCTCCTTGGCTACGCCCATGGAGGGAAGAGCAATGGAAGCAGAAAGTGAATGGGTCAATTGTAGGGAAGGTGAAGAAAATACTACAGGGTGTCATTGTTTTAATTAGGAGATTTAAAGGCTAAGGCCTGAGCCAGTTGCGACATTATGAATTCAGGGTATGCTCATGAAACAATATAAGGTCAAGGTTTTAGACTTGAAGTTACTCCAAAGACAACAATATAATTACTGCATATTTTAAATTTATAGTAAGGAGAAGAACAGCCATCATCTGAACTTGGTTGTATACTGCTGGTACTCTAAACTAAGAATTAATTGGAGAAGCTGAAATAATTGGAACGGTTCATTTTTGAGCACCAACACAAACTGTATAGGCAATATTGAAGTAAATGAGAGCCGGTACAAACTGAAGCAATAAAAGCTTTGCACAGGTTGGACAAGTGACTTAGGATATGTCTACAGAGAGCTTCCATATTTAAAGGACTTTCCTTAATCTTTGAAGTATTGAAATGACGGTCATGATTTTATACACACAGATGGAGGGCCTGTATTTTGCAAAAAATACACTTGGGGGTTGTGTACAGTGTTTCTCTGTTTCTACGCAGGCTGTACAGATTAACCTTCAGGAACAGCTTTGTATTTCTTTTCATTTTGTTAAAAAGGAAGAAATATTGAGGAGTTTTCTTTTGACAATAACAAACAGGAACACAATTGCTGGAAAAAGTAGAGATTTGCCCTGCTACTTTCTACAATATCACTGTTCTATTGACATAAAATAGAATTTCAGTAACTAGAAATATGCTGTGGATTGAGATGCACTATTTATTTTAGGTAGGTACACACTGCATTGTTACATGTCTACCAAAATAGTATTACCGTAGCTAAAAATGCAACAAGTCTTATATTTAGAATTTCCCCTACAGTAATTGCCAATCTCAAAACATCAAACAATTATGATCACATCTCTGATTGGTTCTTTAATGTAGTTCAGGGCTGCAGAAAATATTACAATCCCCACAGTTGACAATCTCCACTGACGTGTGATTTAGCCTGTGCAGCAATGAAAGGAACAAAGTTATCTTCACTTTGCTTGCTGATCCACT
Organism: Podarcis melisellensis; assembly: GCF_964234715.1. Classification (NCBI taxonomy): domain Eukaryota; kingdom Metazoa; phylum Chordata; class Lepidosauria; order Squamata; family Lacertidae; genus Podarcis; species Podarcis melisellensis. The sequence continues at coordinate 70,842,531 of NC_138528.1, read as the reverse complement.
CCAACAACTCTGATTTTGTCTTCTTCCATGCCCTGCTGGTTTCTCTGTACATTGCATTTTTCAGCAGGAATAGAAGAGAAACAATTTTACAGAAAGGAAGGAGTAAGACACTGTATCCTGGGTAGACCATGTGCAGAGCTGGGTCAAATTACATAGAGCGAAGAGACATGTATCCTCTTGTATGTTTGTTAGGAGTTTATGTCTGACAGCATTCAAAGGAAAACAGAACAAGCAAAACAAAGTTTGCTACCAAACTGCCAGTATTCTGCAAGCAGGATTCAGCTGCACACCAGAAATTTAGTTTGCACAATAAAAGTGAATTGAATGCTTTACTGCAACAAATCAAGGTTTTAAACATTGACATTTTTTGTTTAGGAAAGTGATGGGGAAATGCAGCAAAAAGTGTGTGATAAATGATTGATTAATGGAAATACATAAAACTTCTGCACAAGATATCAGATTGAATGCTCATTGTTGTATAACCTCTCTGCAATAAATCAGAATAAATGCTCAATATATACCACACATTGCATAACATTCAAGTATGCTTTGTGCAAGCAAATTAGGATAAATGCTTGATAAAATGGGTTGTCTGGAGGAGCCCAAATTCTGTTTCAATTAATGAACTGTCCTTTTATTTCCACTGATGATACAAAAGAGTACAAATTGTATTAAAATGAGGATCCATTGTTTCCATACAAATCAATTTGTAGGGTAACATGAGTTGCATATTCATATTTTTGGAAGGAAATTCAACTTGAAATTTGGCCTATGGGTGATATCCAACTAAGTCATACCCACTGAAATTAATGGAGTTCAGTACTGAAGTTCATTGATTTTAATGGGTCTGCTCTCAATATAACTACCACTGAATATCACCACAGAAATTCTATTCATGTATAGGCAGCATTCTCACATGTCAAACTTTATTTATCATTGATTGGTTAAAAACATGGATTGTAGAAAAAGCAAGTGTCTTTGAAATTTCTTCACGTGTTAAATTGCTATTACAATAGCCTGTTGTATTAATTACTAGATAAACTGGGCCCCAAATTTATCCTCATGATAGTTGCATATGGTGGTAGTTCTGGTGTGGTGGACAAAGAGCTGTGAAAAGAAGCTAGTTTTGGTGGCAGCACCATTAACAAAGTACAGTTCCCAGGATTCTTTGGGGGAAAGTGATGTAAGATTGCTTTTAAAGTATGGTGTGGATGATCTATTGAGGGCAGCTTAATTTCTGACATGTGTCAAGGGTGGCAAAGTATCCCACAAAGCCTAACAGTGCAGACACTGAAAAGTATCCTATGTGTTCTTGCCTATGCAGTTAAAACACTTAGCTGAGCCACCAGAGTTAGATACAGTAGGAGGGTTTCATTTAGAGACGTGTGTGTGACTTTTATTATATTTACACTTTAATTAAAAAATAATTCAGGAAAAGTTTGTGTTCAGGAAGGGGAAAAGATCCAGGTCTTGAGTCAGGAAAAAAGTTCACAAATTGGCGGGAAAAGAAGTAGCTTTGCTCATGTGCTGTGAAAAAGGCGACGTTATTTCAACAGTTGGAGCATTCAGACGCCTTCACAACCAGGAGTTAATATCTGTATCTCTGGAGCTCTGATTGTCTGAAATTGGAAATGCGACTGGGAAGCTCAGGTAGCATATTCTTCGTTTCTATTTATTCACCTACAGCCCTAAGCGTTGCTCTTTAAGGGTGGCACCTATTAAGTCCTAAACAGGGAACAGCGGACTTTAGCTGGGCACACACAACCTGTTGCCCGGACTGCTATTATGGGATACAAAACCACAGGCTTGTTCGAAATAGAGAGTTCCCTCTCTCCCTCTTCACCCGTTTCCAAACACGGGGCAACGAGCCGTCTGCCCAATCTGCCTGCTGGGCTTAACTGAAAGGGTGGGGGACACACACACACACACAGAGCGCTCTTCCCCACCCAGACAGGGGAGGCGAGCCACCTTGTGTTGCGTTGCGCCGCGTTGCGCGCCTGCCCGCGCGCCTCCCGCTCTCCGCTGCCGGCCGGTGGCGCTGCTGAGCAGAGCCGGGCACTTGCGGCGGGCGCCTGCCTGCCTGCCTGGCCTCGCCTTGCCCTCCCGCTCCCTTGCACCCCCTCCGCCCCCCTCCGGCAGGCGGGCGGGCTGTGCGCGCGGCGAACATGGCGGCGGCCGAGGCGGTGGGGCGGGACACTCTACCTGAGCACTGGTCCTATGGCGTCTGTGGAGACGGCCGCGTCTTCTTCATCGAGTAAGGCGCCGGGGAAAGGAGGTGGCGGTGCGTGGGTGGGGGCGGGGGCCGGTAGCGCTGCCGCTTATTCCGCTCCTTTCTTTCCTCTCCCCCCCCCCCTTCACGACGGGCTCTAGTACTAACAGGTGCATGTTTGCCGCTTCTCCCTCCTTAGCGACCTGACCCGCTCAACTACTTGGCTGCATCCTCGCACCGGGGAGCCCGTCAACTCAGGCCACATGATCCGCTCAGGTGGGTGCCCTAAACTCCCCCTCGCCCTCCCCAACTACACTTTCCCGCTAGGGCACTTGTGGTGTGGTGGGGGCGGGAAAGAAGCGGGGCGGGAAAGGGAGGCTGAATGGGACTTTTCTGCTCCCCCCCTTCGCCCCGCGCTCGTGTTTGCCTTTCTCTCTCTCTCTCTCTCACGGGGGGTGGCGGAGGGGGGGGGGAAGGATAACGACCTTTGTGTGACTGGGATTTACGCTCGCCTATCTCCAGGGCACTGAGATCTCGCTTCCCTCGTCTTTCTCTCACTGCCACTTTCTCTCTCTCTCTCTCCCCCCTCCTGCTTTTGTTCTTTTTTTTAGATCTTCCCCGTGGATGGGAGGAGGGATTCTCGGAAGAAGGAGCCAGTTACTTCATTGAGTGAGTATTTCCCACTCTCGAGATATACTCGCTTACTTAACCCGGGGTGTGTGTGTGTGAGAGAGAGAGAAAGAATTAATCTTCCGTATCAGAAAATGGGATATATTCTTGTCCCCCCCCCCCCACTTTGCTTTCCCCCTCCCCCTGGAATTAACATCACCTTATTTTGGGTCCCGTATAAATGAAGTAAAGGAGACGTTTGTCTCGTGTGTGTGTGTGAGAGAGCATGAATTCTGATACTCTCTGCTGTGTTGTTGTTTTTTTAATCACTGGTTATAATAGTGCTTTATATTGCCGTACTTTGGTGTTCTCTTGACACTTCCGTTGTCTGGCAAGAGCAACAGGCTTTTACCTTTGTAGCTTGTTTATATTGCTTCTGGATTTCGTGCCGTAGTGAACGGTTGACTGAATGTCAGCCAAACTTGGCTGAATGTGTTACTAACACACTGGCTGGAACCTGTTGCCTGCTGCTGAATTGAAGTGTAGCAAGGAGGTTGTTTATAAGGCAGGCTAGCAGTGTTCAGTGTGTGAAAGATTGTCACGTTTTTCTGCAAAAAAGAAGTTTAGATCAAATTAATGGTCACAGATCTGTTGAAGCATGGAATGGGTCATCTTATATATCACATGTTACATATTGAAAATACAAACAGCACTGCAAAAAATAGAGAGAACATCATTTATAAAACACTGGTGGTGAATTAAAAATGATTTAATTTGAACAGTAGTCTGTTTTGGATTATAGTCTTCTTTAATGTTCTTAATTTTTCTGTTGCAAAAGGGGAGGCTGTTGCCTTAACATGGGGCAACATTTTGCAAGATAGATTTTTCTTATTTGTGCCTTTTGATTATTCCATTGCTACTGCTGTATTTGAATAAAAGAGGAATGTTGCTATAGATCAGTAATAAGTAATGCCTAATCTGATACTTGGGGACGCAGGTGGCGCTGTGGGTTAAAGCCTCAGCGCCTAGGACTTGCCGATCGAAAGGTCGGCGGTTCGAATCCCTGTGGCGGGGTGCGCTCCCGCTGCTCGGTCCCAGCGCCTGCCAACCTAGCAGTTCGAAAGCACCTCCGGGTGCAAGTAGATAAATAGGGACCGCTTACCAGCGGGAAGGTAAACGGCGTTTCCGTGTGCGGCTCTGGCTCGCCAGAGCAGCGATGTCACGCTGGCCACGTGACCCGGAAGTGTCTTCGGACAGCGCTGGCCCCTGGCCTCTTGAGTGAGATGGGCGCACAACCCCAGAGTCTGTCAAGACTGGCCCGTACGGGCAGGGGTACCTTTACCTTTACCTTTAATCTGATACTATACAGGATTGGATCTGTGGAATTCTTTTGGTTCATAACCTTTGATGAACACTGACATCTGATATTTTAGGATCCACCCTGTTCTTGTGATTGTAATGTGTTTTAAACAGGTTTTACTGTTGTATCTCAAATTATTGTGACCCATTTTGGAATAAAGGATGAGTAATAAATAAAAGTAATAAATTTATATATATTGCAAGAGAGTAGAAAGATAGATTTTTGCATGACTAAAATACTAGAAAAGTTGTCTAACAATATTACTTGTAGGAAATAATTCTTGCCTGAGCACTTAGTTTATTGTGGTTGGAATGTCACCACAAGAAAACTGCATTCACTTTGAACAGTATAGGTGGTGCAGAATTACAATGGCTTTGTGCACCTGTTCAGTATGTACTACTTAAAAGACGTGATCATATTCCCAGGAGCTGTAAAAGAAGATAGTCTGGGGACATTTTAAGAATACATTGATGCCCAAAACAATGGAAGCTGTTTTAGAATGCAGTGTAAGTGGAATTTTGGGGGTGTTGAAGGAATATGGGGTGTTGAAGGAATACCAAGAATATGGACAATTTTTAAAAACTGGCTGCCATTTCCCCACCTCCTTAGCATATTCCATTCAGATATTACATACATATGGTCTGTTGGTGTGCAGGAAGGAACATGGTAAATTGAAGAGTTTGATCTGGATGGACTAAAGGGAGGATGGGTGGTATTGGTAAATAATACGAGTTACCACCAAATGTAAAGGCTTTACATGATATATACTTCTATTTTTTTCAGATTGCACTTAGATTGAACAATTTCTAAGTTTTTTTTATTAAAAAAAACCTGCCAGACAAAGTAAACATGGCAGAACATTTTTAATGGACTATGTGTCACATGGAGAACCAATTACAGAAATAAGGAAAATACATCAAATAATTTTAAATCTAGCTTTATTTCTGGAAGGTCAGCTGTGGTAAAGAGTTACTTTTACAAACTTCAGCTGGTTTGCTAGTTATACCCTTTCCAGGGGAATAAAGAGTTTGAAAGAATACATACTAATTTCTTGTTTAGACTACTGCTGTTGTTGTTTAGTCGTGTCCGACTCTTCGTGACCCCATGGACCAGAGAACGCCAGGCACCTCTGTCCTCCACTGCCTCCCGCAGTTTGGTCAAACTCATGCTGGTAACCTTGAAAACACTATCCAACCATCTCATCCTCTGCCGTCCCCTTCTCCTTGTGCCCTCCATCTTTCCCAACATCAGGGTCTTCTCCAGGGAGTCTTCTCTTCTCATGAGGTGGCCAAAGTACTGGAGCCTCAGCTTCACAATCTGTCCTTCCAGTGAGCACTCAGGGTTGATTTCCTTCAGTATGGAGAGGTTTGATCTTCTTGCAGTCCATGGGACTCTCAAGAGTCTCCTCCAGCACCATAGTTCAAAAGCATCAATTCTTCGGCGATCAGCCTTCTTTATGGTCCAGCTCTCACTTCCATACATCACTACTGGGAAAACCATAGCTTTAACTATACGAACCTTTGTTGGCAAGGTGATGTCTCTACTTCTCAAGATGCTGTCTAGGCCTGTCATTGCCCTTCTCCCAAGAAGCAGGCGTCTTTTAATTTTGTGGCTGCTGTCACCATCTGCAGTGATCATTGAGCCCAAGAAAGTAAAATCTCTCACTACCTCCATTTCTTCCCCTTCTATTTGCCAGGAGGTGATGGGACCAGTGGCCATGATCTTCGTTTTTTTGATGTTGAGCTTCAGACCATATTTTGCGCTCTCCACTTTCACACTCATTAAAAGATTCTTTAATTCCTCCTCACTTTCTGCCATCAAGGTTGTGTCATCTGCATATCTGAGGTTGTTGATATTTCTTCCGGCAATCTTAATTCCGGCTAGGGATTCATCCAGCCCAGCCTTTCGCATGATGAATTCTGCATATAAGTTAAATAAGCAGGGAGACAAAATACAGCCTTGTCGTACTCCTTTCCCAATTTTGAACCAATCAGTTGTTCCATATCCAGTTCTAACTGTAGCTTCTTGTCCCACATAGAGATTTCTCAGGAGACCGATGAGGTGATCTGGCACTCCCATTTCTTTAAGAACTTGCCATAGTTTGCCTTGGTCGACACAGTCAAAGGCTTTTGCATAGTCAATGAACTACTGCAGTGAGACTACTGCAGTGTGATCTATATGGGGCAGTCTTTGAAATGTGACTGCCCAACTGAGTAATCGGGAAAGCGATTGCCCAGTTATGAATCAATAATACAAAATTTAGATAACACGTTGCATCTGAAGTAAGTGACAGTGACTATCAGTTTCCCAATGAAAATCCTTGTCATTACATATTTTACATGGCTGTTTATTTGTATATATTTCACAATTTTATATATGGATGTTTTATGATCGCCTATACTTGTAATGCCTAATATGCCTAATAAAGGTTTGGCGAAGTAGACTGTCATTTTCAAGATGCAATTCAAAGACCTGGTTTGCATGTCACATTAAGCCACAGGGATGATGGGAGTTGTAGTTCAGCAAGAATCGGCATGGTTTGTACAAAGGTATATCCTGTCTTACCAACTTTTTAGAACAGGGGTGGGGAAGCTTCTTCAGCTCAATGACTGCATTTCCTCCTGGGCAAAATACCAAAGTCTACATACTGGTGGTGGGCAGAGCCAGAGGCAAAAGTGTGCAGAGCAGCAAATGTAAATGTAACCTTTGTACAGTAGTTTAGTTTCTACACACACTTGCACACCACCCCTCTGTATCCAGAGAAGCAAGAGGCATTATCATAGTTCAGAAACACGTTCCAAAAGGCAAAGCATCCAGAGTGTGAAACAGGGATAGTGAGGAGTTTGGCCTAGGGAGAGAGGGTATGTTTCTGTGGGAGAGTTCTGGGGGTCAGGTGGTGTCCTGGAGGGCTGTATTCATCTCCTGGGTCTGAGGTTCCTCACATATGTTTTAGAGTTTGCTGAGAAACGTCAAGAAATATGTGGATAGGGATGATATGGTAGACACTGTATACTTAGAATCATAGCACTGTAGAGTTGGAAGGGACCCTGAGGATCATCTAGTCCTGCAATGCAGGAATCCCAACTAAAGCATCCATAACTGAAGGCCATCCAGCCTCTGCTTCAAAACCTTCAGTGAAGTAGAGAGTCTGTTCCACTGTTGAATAGCTCTTACCATCAGAAAGTTCTTTCTGAAGTTTAGTCAGACAGACTTAATCAAAAGGTTTTTGAAAATTATAGATTCAGTATTTAAATATATGTAATAAATTCAGCATTCCAGTGTTCACTGATTTTTAAATTTTTTTTTTGTCCTGGCAAAGATCAGTACAGTGACAAGGTAGGGATTATTGGAAAGTGATGAATAATGACTGGAGGCCATGAGCCTGGAACACGTAGTCATGCAAGACATTGAAGCACTGCTCTCTGAATACTGGAACTTGTATAGATGCTCTCGCAACATTTTCAAACATCTTTCAACAACTGTAACAGTTAGAGCTCTATTTTTAATAACTGTGCTTTCTAGGATTCTGTGTAATTTATTAAATTTGCAAAATTCCCTGTGTATTGAAAACTTTCAGCTGAAAAAAACCAAAAAAACCCTCAAGGAGAAAGCATTGTTTGAGTTCTCTGTGATGGCACACCTCTCTTTTATTACACACTGCAGCAGGAGTGGGTAACCTGTGGACCTTCAGATGCTGCTGAATCCCAACTTGCATTTCCTCTGACAATTGGCCATGCTGCCTACAGAGCTGATGAGAGTTGGAGTTCAACTACACCTGGAGGGCTGCAGGTTTCCCATCTCTGCTCTGCTGAATAGCTGAATGCAAGCTATTTATGAATGGCTCCTCTTTTTTAATAATAATAATAATAATAATTTATTATTTGTACCCCGCCCATCTGGCTGGGTTTCCCCAGCCACTCTGGGCGGCTTCCAACAGAAATGAAAAATACACTAAAATGTCACATATTAAAAACTTCCCTGAACAGGGCTGCCTTCAGATGTCTTCTGAATGTCAGGTAGTTGTCCATCGCCTTGACATCCGGTGGGAGGGCATTCCACAGGGCGGGTGCCACCACCGAGAAGGCCCTCTGCCTGGTTCCCTGCAACTTGGCCTCTCGCAGGGAGGGAACCGCCAGAAGGCCCTCGGAGCTGGACCTCAGTGTCCGGGCAGAACGATGGGGGAGGAGACGCTCCTTCAGATATACTGGACCGAGGCCATTTAGGGCTTTAAAGGTCAGCACCAACACTTTGAATTGTGCTCGGAAACGTACTGGGAGCCAATGTAGGTCTTTCAAGACCGGTGTTATATGGTCTCGGCGGCCACTCCCAGTCACCAGTCTAGCTGCCGCATTCTGGATTAGTTGTAGTTTCCGGGTCACCTTCAAAGGTAGCCCCACGTAGAGCGCATTGCAGTAGTCCAAGCGGGAGATAACCAGAGCATGTACCACTCTGGCAAGACAGTCCGCAGGCAGATAGGGTCTCAGCCTACGTACCAGATGGAGCTGGTAAACAGCTGCCCTGGATACAGATTTGACCTGTGCCTCCATGGACAGCTGTGAGTCCAAAATGACTCCCAGGCTGCGCACCTGGTCCTTCAGGGGCACAGTTACCCCATTCAGGACCAGGGAATCCTCCACACCTGCCCGCCTCCTGTCCCCCCAAAACAGTACTTCTGTCTTGTCAGGATTCAACCTCAATCTGTTAGCCGCCATCCATCCTCCAACCGCTTCCAGACACTCACACAGGACCTTTACCGCCTTCACTGGTTCTGATTTAAAAGAGAGGTAGAGCTGGGTATCATCTGCATACTGATGAACACCCAGCCCAAACCTCCTGATGATCCCTCCCAGCGGCTGCATGTAGATGTTGAAAAGCATGGGGGAGAGGACAGAACCCTGAGGCACCCCACAAGTGAGCGGCCAGGGGTCTGAACACTCATCCCCCACCACCACTTTCTGAACACGGCCCAGGAGGAAGGAGCGGAACCACTGTATGACAGTGCCCCCAGCTCCCAGCCCCCCAAGACGGTCCAGAAGGATGTCATGGTCGATGGTATCAAACGCCGCTGAGAGATCCAGCAGAACTAGGAAACAGCTCTCACCTTTGTCCCTAGCCCGCCGGAGATCATCAACCAGTGCGACCAAGGCAGTTTCAGTCCCATGATGAGGCCTGAATCCCGACTGGAAGGGATCCAAATGGTCCGCTTCTTCCAGGCGTGCCTGAAGTTGTTCAGCAACCACTCGCTCAATCACCTTGCCCAAGAATGGAAGGTTTGAGACTGGGCGATAATTGGCCATCGTGGCCGCATCTAAAGATGGTTTTTTAAGAAGCGGTTTGATAACCGCCTCTTTCAGCGGGTCTGGGAAGGCTCCCTCACGGAGGGAAGCATTCACCACCCCACGAAGCCCATCGCCCAGTCCTTCCCGGCTAGCTTTTATAAGCCAGGATGGGCAAGGATCCAGGAGACAGGTGGTTGGCTTCACTCGTCCAAGCAGCCTGTCCACATCCTCGGAGGTAACAGATTGAAATTGATCCCACACAACTTGACCAGACAGGACTCTAGCACTCTCCCGCCCCGGCCCTGCTCCCACGGTGGAGTCTACTTCTTCCCGAATCTGAGCGATTTTATCTGCAAAAAAATTTGCAAAATCATTGCAGGAGAACATGTGGCCCGTACTGGGCCCCGATGTTACAGGTGGTTCCGCTAGATTGTGAACCACCTGAAAGAGTCTCCTGCTGCTGTTTTCTGCAGATGCAATCGAGGCGGTGAAGAAAGTCTTCTTCGCCGTCGCTATCGCCACTTGGTAGGCTCGACGTTGAGCTCTAACCCGTGTCCGGTCAGATTCAGAATGAGTTATCCGCCACCGGCGCTCTAGCCGTCTCAACGATTGTTTCATTGCCCTCAGATCTGTGGAAAACCACGGGGCTCTCCGGGCTTCATGCAATCGGAGAGGGCGCTTCGGAGCCAAACAGTCAATAGCCCTGGTTAACTCCACATTCCAGCGGGCCACCAGGGAATCGGCTGAAAGGCCATCAACATGGGATAAAGCATCCCCTACCACTCTCTGGAAACCATTTGGATCCATTAAGTGGCGGGGGCGGACCATCCGAATCGGTCCCACCTCCCTGCAGAGGGGATGGGTCGCAGAGAAGTCTAGTTGCACCAGGAAGTGGTCTGACCATGGCACTTCTTTCGTTTCACTTTTACTTAGTGTCAGATCACCAACATCCGTAGAGGTAAACACCAGGTCCAAGGCATGTCCGCGGCTATGGGTTGGGCCAGACTTATTCAGGGACAGCCCCATGGAGGCCATGCTTTCCACGAAGTCCCGAGCGGCCCCTTGTAAGGTCGTGTCGGCATGGATGTTAAAATCCCCTAGGACGACCAAGCTAGGTGTCTCCAGGAGAACATCCGCCACGACCTGAAGCAGCTCGGGCAGGGAATCCTTGGTGCAGCGGGGAGGTCGGTACACCAAAAGGAATCCTGTACTGCCCCTATTGCCCAACTTCCAGAACATGCACTCAGAAAACGGGGTCTTCCCAATAGGACGCCTGGTGCAAACTAATGACTTCCTAAAAATCACTGCAACCCCCCCTCCCCGCCCACATGACCTGGGTTGCTGTGCGTAAGAGAAACCTGGTGGACAAGCAGCGGCAAGGACAGGCCCATCTGCTTCATCCAACCAAGTCTCTGTTACACATGCCAGGTCAAGTCCTCCATCCATGATCAAGTCATGGATGGCAGTGGTCTTATGAATCATTGACCTGGCATTGCACAGCAACACTTTCAGGTCATGTGGGTATCCCTTGCTGATTCTAGTATTCATCCGGTCAGGACCAGACCCAGAGGCAGGGATAGTCCTCAGACAACGACTAAACCTGCCTCCTCTGTAATGACATGGTCTGGTCTTAGCGTAACTCCTCCTCCTACCCGTGATCACTGAGATCGGTTGTCCCAGTGCATTCCCCCCTGTGAAACATATCCCAGCCATTTTGTGGGCTGGGGCCCATTCCCCGGCAGCCCTGACCCCTCCGCTTAAGAGCAAAATAACCCCTTTAAAAAACAAAACAAAAAAACCACACAAATACAACAATACAAACAAAAAACAATAAAAATTACAAAAATTACAGAAACATAAAATCAAACAAATTCCCAGGCCCAATAAACATCCACCGCACCCCCCCACATACAAAAAATTCAAAATAAAAATTTTAAAACATTTTAAAAGCACTCTGCAGCCCTCCAGCAGTGACAGCAACTGTTCTAGTGAGGCCCGTCAGGCCCTGCCCCAGGCCAGATGGTGAGTGGCAGGAAGGAGCAGGACCCCATACACTCACATACAGGAGAGTCCTCCCGGGCAGCAGAGTCCAGCAGTCCTTTATGAGGCTTCAGGCCCCGCCCCAGGCCAGATGGTGAGTGGCAGGAAGGAGCAGGGCCCTCAGACACTCACATACAGGAGAGTCCTCCCGGGCAGCAGAGTCCAGCAGTCCTTTATGAGGCTTCAGGCCCCGCCCCAGGCCAGATGGTGAGTGGCAGGAAGGAGCAGGGCCCTCAGACACATACAGGAGAGTCCTCCCGGGCAGCAGAGTCCAGCAGTCCTTTATGAGGCTTCAGGCCCCGCCCCAGGCCAGATGGTGAGTGGCAGGAAGGAGCAGGGCCCTCAGACACTCACATACAGGAGAGTCCTCCCGGGCATCTTTCTTACCGTATAACCTATTCAGTTTTCTAATCTTATTGCTATATTCCAGATTTTACATTTGAAGTCTAAAAAGCTTGTCATTTAAAAATTAAGATTTATTAATAATAATAATAATAATAATAATAATAATAATAATTATTTATTATTTGTATCCCGCCCATCTGGCTGGGTTTCCCCAGCCACTCTGGGCGGCTTCCAACAAAGATGAAAAATACACTAAAATGTCACATATTAAAAACTTCCCTGAACAGGGCTGCCTTCAGATGTCTTCTGAATGTCAGGTAGTTGTTTATCGCTTTGACATCTGATGGGAGGGCATTCCACAGGACGGGCGCCACTACCGAGAAGGCCATCTGCCTGGTTCCCTGTAACGTGGCCTCTCGCAGTGAGGGAACCGCCAGAAGGCCCTCGGACCTGGACCTCAGTGTCCGGGCAAAACGATGGTTTAAATCATGGTTTAAGTCAACCATGATTTAAAGTCTTGAACAGGCTCCCACAAGAGGTGGTGGACTTGGTGGTGGAACCTTGGAGGTTTTAACAGATTGGATGGCCACCTGCCATATAAGATCTAGTTGAGATTCCTGCATTGCAGGTGGGTGGACTAGATGACCCTCAAGGGTACCTCTCTTCCAACGATTCTGTGATGTTATGAATTAATAAAGCAACTTGTTAAAACTTCCTTCCAACATATCTTGCTCTTTATCTCTGTTCAGATGTGAAAATATGTGAATTGTTCTGATGCCTTCTTACTTTTTGAAACTACTTTAGGAACTCTCTAAGCACTGCTAAGAAACTGTGGTGTTACGGTAAGTGGTAACTTAATTGTAGAAATAAAGAGGGGCAGATTCAATTAACAACAACAACAATATTTATACCTCGCCCATGTAGCAGAAGCTTATACAAGGACTTCCGTCAGCACAGTGGGACGTAGCCTTCTCTCCTTTCCCCATTGGCTCATGGTGGGGGGAGTTGGGAGAACCCCCAGGGCAGGGGGTTTCATTCTATCTGGGAAGCTGAAATGCTTGCACAGACAGATCAATTGCCATAGCATTACATTCAGTGTAAAAAAAGAGATGCCAGAGCTCACCAGGAACTTCTCCTTTGTTCTCTTAGAATGGCAATGACACCCACTTGAGAGATGCCAGATTACACTGGTTTCCTCCCACATTTTGGGGAATTTTTTGTTTTTTTGTTTTTATTGTATATATCTGCCACATATCAAACTGGGTTTTATATTTATTTTAGAGTAGATTGGTTATTGGTGGCATGCAGATAATATCTCTAAAAATTCAGATACAACACAAGTTTCAAAGTAAACATCAAACAATTTATTACTAACACTCTTGTACAAGATGAAGAAAATGTTGTTTTTATATCAGGAAAGGGGTGTAGCTTAGTTGTAGAGCATCTCCTTTGTATGGCAAAGGTCTCTAGTTCAATCTGCAGCATCACCATGTAGGTCTGGGAGATAACCCTGTCTAAGGTCCTGGAAATGGAGATTTGCGATAGAATTCCAAACATGTGATACATAAGTTTAGGCTTTATAAAAAAACTGATTTATCAACATAAAATGTCTATCAGCAGGGTCTATGACCAAGCCCTGGGAGACATTACTCTGACACAGGTTTGCCCACCTGGGTACTCAGTCCAGCACCAATGCAGGTAGGAGGTGTTTTTCCCATAGCATATAGGGATTCTGTTGCCATCAACAGAAGGTCCTCCTACTCCAGGACAGGATTCAAGGGCTTGTATCTGTTGTTGGGTCACAGAGACAGTAACCAGCTATAGATCTGCTTTGACTAGTCTTTTTCAAATGTCTCAATTAGTTCCAAGGAATTGCCAGTATTTGCAGAGTACTTTGTTCTGTCCGTGGCAACACCAGTACATGATCAGTAAGTAGGCTACAGGTGTGATGTCAGCACACGTAGCACCTTTTCAAGAAGCTCCCATTAGTCTGACAGTGGCGTGAACAGGCTGTGTCGAGTTCTATGCCTGGATGCACATGTTCTCATGAACTGATACAAACAGGTGTTTGTTGGAGTCCTTCCTTGTCAGAATCTCATCTTTTCAGCAGAGCGCACTGTAGTAAGTTGAAAGAGTGAAATTCTGTGAGGGAAAAGTTGGTGCCTTTGCTATCAAGTTTCCTTTAATTTTTACAAGCAATTCATCTTTAATAAAGCAAAAGTACAGACTCATAATCTTAGTATTTAAAGAGAGATTTAAAATGTTTGCAACTAGACTGATGATCAAGTGAAGGTTAATAAACATGGAACTGTAGGAAACAGCTTCCAGTTTGTGGAATCTAAAATGCTAAGTAGCCTTGAGATTCAAGCCTTTGAAATGTTTCACTATGTTCAGAAGATCTAACTATGTTGGGTTGTAAGTTTTCATTGCTCAGACATAATTACTGGCTGAAATACTAATATTCATAAGAAATACACTACTAAGTGTTGATGTCCTAGACCATTTCTAGTTGGGTGTGACTAGTGATGCCAGAATGTGAATAAAAAGGTAAAGGTAAAGGACCCCTGACAGTTAAGTCCAGTCCCGAACAACTCTGGGGTTGCGGCACTCATCTCGCTTTACTGGCCAAGGGAACCGACGTTTGTCCGCAGACAGTTTTCCCCAGTCATGTGGCCAGCATGACTAAGCCACTTCTGATGAAACCAGAGCAGCGCATGGAAACGCTGTTTACCTTCCCTCCGGAGTGGTACCTATTTGCACTTGCACTTCATGCTTTTGAACTGCTAGGTTGGCAGGACCTGAGACCAAACAACAGGGGTTCACCCCATCGTGGGGATTCGAACCGCCGACCTTCCGATCAGCAAGCCCAAGGCTCAGTGGTTTACACCACAGCGCCACCCATGTCCCAAGAATGTGAATAGAGGTGCGCATTTTCTTTGAAAGCAATGTAGTGCAGATTAAGAATACTGGCATTTGTATGTGCCCCTGTCTGCTCATGTGCCTAAAATCTACAGTTCTTTAGAGGAGGTAAGTGCATGGAAGGATGCCTTCTCTGATAAGGCTGTGAATGCACATTAGAAGCATGAACCAATATTAAAGTAACTACAGATAATCTGTTGGATTCATATTTGTGATTTAATACAAATAAGCACTTCTGGTATCCAAGCAGCATGAATTAGAAAATTTTGTACTATCATTTCTGACTAAAATAAAATGTGTTGGAAAGAGCTAGTGGCTAGAAGGGTTGAGCTTTCAATGCTTCTCTATCTCAATCACTAGCCATTTGTGAAACAGCTTTGTAGTTTCTGGATAAATGCTTTCCATTTTGCATACAAAGGTATTATTATGTTAGTGAATGATTGTAATTGTATTACTAGATAAATACAGTTGATATTGCAGATTTTCACATATACAGTGGTACCTCAGGTTACAGATGCTTCAGGTTACAGACTCTGCTAACCCAGAAATAGTACCTCGGGTTAAGAACTTTGCTTCAGGATGAGAACAGAAATCGGGCGGCGGCAGCAGGAGGCCCCATTAGCTAAAGTGGTACCTCAGGTTAAGAACAGACCTCCAGAACGAATTAAGTTCTTAACCCAAGGTACCACTGTACTTGGAAATAGAGCTGATGGTATGGGTTGATAGCTGGAATGAGAGAGTTGAAAAACAGTGCTGGTAAAACCAGAAGCATAGTATCTTTTATAATATACCTACTTCCTACCTTTGTGAATGTCAACCTTTGTGAAAAATTTATACAATTTCTCAAAATAAGAACTTTTGATGCTTTGTGTGTGCAGCGTTTGCAAGAACTAAGATTTTATATATTTCACACTTCAAATGAAACATTTATCAATTATTATTGTGTTAGAGCCTCAACCTGCTGATCTAAGGCAAATACTGATTCTTTCAGAATATAACATAAGACGTAATGTAATGTGTTATAACAATGAATAATGTTTAAACCATGTGCACATTTTAGTAAAAATGAAATATTATGTGACAAGAAAGCCACAGATATAGAATGCTTTTCAAGTAGCTACTTTATTGTATCTTCATATTTAAAATGTGTGTGTTAAAAGTTTTCTGCTGATGATTATCATTGTTAACTGTTCTGTAGCTTTTAAACTTTCTTGTTTTAATGTTTATGGAAACTTCTGCTTTAAAGTAATAGTGGTAAGTTCTTCTTGATAACAGACACAGTGCATGTCATCTTAAGGCGATTTTGAGCACTTATTTTGCTGCCTCTTCTCCCATTCCTATTTTCTTGTATGAACACTACTTATTGAACAAATTTTAGTGGGGAAGAAATTGTCACTTGCAGCTTCTCTTTGAGTCTATTTCAGGTGCAAGCTTGCTTAAGTTTGTGGAGAAGACTGATCTGAATAGTAAATCTACTTCTCTACTTCCATTTCTCATCCTCTCATTTTCCTAGGTTTCCTTCTGTCTCCATAGCACAGCAGCTTCATGGTACAGTACATCAAAGGCACTGGTGCTGACTATATTTGCCAGTTAAGGCATCATAGTTAGGACAAACTCACTTCAAAGCATGGTTTCTGGATTGCCAATTGATTGAAAACCAAAATCTGTTAATTCAGGCATCATGTCAATTCATAGTTAGGCAATGGTTTGAGATAAATTTGTAACTACTGTAAGTCTATAAAGTGCAGTGTATATATTTTTTAAAAAATCTGTCCAATCTTTTCTATCTTTTCCAAAACCAGGAAACAATTGCCAGTGCTATGGATGACTTCATAAATGCTTCTTGTTTAAGAGCTGCTAGATATGAACTACAGATACATTCCAGTTTTTATGTAGCTGCAAATTAGTAATTGGAAGCAATATATTTGTAGTGGTCAGAGAATCCTGACATATACCGGTATATATTGACCTCTGCTTAAGAAGCCTGTTGCGTATACTTCTATGGGTTTGATTCAGAGCTTTCCTCCAAAGCCAGTAGCTTCCCCTTAGGGATGCTCCTAGCAGCAGAAAGTAGCTTATACCATTTTCCCCACTATCCTCCACTGCAAACTGGAGGATCACCCAATCTGGAGCAATTTTTGGGAGGGCATAGAGGGCTATAAGAGAGGGGAAATCACTAAAAATCTGATCCTCTCCCATTCCACCAGCATGATTTCTTCATTGAATCAAAATTATTCCATGGATCGAAGAGGCCTTCCATTTGTCTTGACTGGGTCTGACCCAATATGTGTATGCACGTAATATATTCTTTTCTAGATTTGAAATCCACGTAGTGTCTTTCTTTCTTTCTTTCTTTCTTTCTTTCTTTCTTTCTTTCTTTCTTTCTTTCTTTCATCTATCTATCTATCTATCTATCTATCTATCTATCTATCTATCTATCTATCTATCTTTCTATCTATCTATCTATCTATCTATCTATCTATCTATCTATCTATCTAACTTTCTATCTTTCTTTCTTGATATCTGAATATATGACATTATCAGGAGTTCATTTGAGAAAATAATAACAAGGAAGAAAGAATGTTTTGGCTTATTGGGATAAAATATTGTGTTGATAAAATTATTGAACCTGGAAAGGTTCTAGTCCACACCAACACTAGATGTTATGATTCCTGCAGTCAGTTCTACCTGTGGTACTAGCACCCCCCAATTTATTACAGCAGTATTGCTTGCACTGAAAGTATGTGTTTCTAATGCCCATGTAAACACATTATTGCACTATCTTCACATAATGCTCTCATTGGAAAAGTAACTATAGATTTTCCACAAATGGTCTCCCTCCCCAGCATTCTTGCTGAAGATTAAATGGACAGTTAACTGGCTCAACAAGATGTAAATAAATGCTAATGGTTTTAAAACAGCTAGTTTTATTCATTAGAAAAATGTCTACTATGTGCTTTCATGCAATTCTCTTTATTTAGGTAAAGCCCCCCCCCCTTGCTTCAGTTGGATTTGTGCAAATCATTTCGGATATATGGGTTTGATGGTTATTCAGCAGTGGGCAGGATTCTTGCATGCCCAGGGGTTGGACTAGATGGTCCTCGGGGTCCCAGCTCTACAATTCCATGATTCTATGATTCGGAACCAAGACAATCTCATTAAATAGGGCAATAAATTTTATTATTAATTTTTCTGCTCACAAAGAAAAATTTCATTTTATGCAGAGAACCCTTATAGTGTGTTCATATCTGATATGCAGTTAGAACCTGAAGCACAGAAAATATTTCTGCTTCATGTTATCTGTTACTTTGCTTTTGCACATATTTGCTCATTTATGTAATTTTTATGATAACTGCAAATGTGTATTCTGTTCATGCTTTTGTGTCTGTTATCTACATATTGAGGAGATTAAATACACAATTTTTTGTGTTCTAATGAGTTTGACTTTGAATATGCTGATTTTGAATATGCCTATATATTCTATAATTGGTTGATACTCCATACAAATCAATAGTGAGCTACTTATTTCAGGAAAAAAAATGACTAGTCTATCAAATTTTTTGGTATGTCTGGGTATGACATGAAAAGTATTTTTGACAAGGTAATTTCTCATAAACAATTTTTGATAAATAAGGAAAGGGCACAAATGGTTTTTATTTATTTATAAAAATATTTATATATCATCTAATAAAATATCAGGATGGTGTGCTGCAATTAAAAACCAATAAAAACCAATATGATTAGTTGCCTACCTATTCATGAACAAGATTTATAACTTGTAACCCCATTCATAAGAAGAGCTTCATGAATCAGACCAATAGCCTCTTTAGTCCAGAAATCTGTTCTGACAGTGGCCAGCCTGTGGGAATCATGCAGGCATCTCCTGTAGTTTGCAGCAACTGGTATTTAGAAGCGCAGTGCCTCCAACAATGGAGTTGGAACATAGCCATCATGGTACCATTCCAAAGGTCTAGGATATGTAACAATAGACTTAATAACAAATATCAAATATCAAATTAGAATCGGATTGAAATAGCTAAGATATAGATGATACTAAGACCCCTAACTTGTTATTGACTTAACCCAGGCTTCAGGGCAAGTGCCAAATTGGATGCCAAAAAAGTCTGGCTACAATGCTTCACTGGATCTCCATGGGTTGGAAATTTCAGAGCCATAGAGAATAATTATTTACATCCTAACTGTCTTGAATAAGCCATGTTAGTGAGGGCCTTGTCTTGGCCATGCCATGATTCACATGTACTTTGCAAAAGCAATGATTGTTATGCCAATGCAATATTCATAAATAATGCTAAATTTATTTTGAAATTTTGTTCTGATGCATGGGAAATAATGCAAAAATTAGCCCCAAATGTGCTGCTGGTTTTGCCCAATGCTGCTCTCATTGTTATCCTTGTACAGGAGAAGAGACACAATTCAGTCTTTTGGTATTAAGATTGTGGCATGTTGATGAGCCATTTCTGTAATCTGTTAGCTTTCTTGTAAACAGTAGCAAAAGCACTCAAGAGTCTCTGACAGGTCTCAGTCATATCACCAGCATCTCATGGTCAATGCTAACAAAGGTCATGGAAAGTTCTAACAGGATCAATGGAGTATAATTGGTTTTATTGATCTTTTGTAGTAGACTTTTTAGCCAAGGTCATAAGTATACCCCCAGTGCCATATCTATATACAACCTAGACTGGCAGAACTTCGAAAAAGATAACAAACAGGTATGTTTGAAATAGTTCAATGGTCAATTTCTCAATAACCTTCTCTCTGTTGGTACCTGTTTCATGCTTTATAGAGTTACCTATCCACTGAGAGCAGTAGAAGAAGCTCTGCTTTGTGTCCCACCACTATCTGAGGTTTTTGTATAATAAGACATAAATAATTTTTGACATCTAAAACCCCAGGTCTCCTTTGACCACTTTCATCAGCCAATATGAACAGGGTTCTTGTGACTGTGTAGTGTGCCTTGCCACTATAAGGATCTTATCCATGTCCTCAGGTTCGCCGAAACATGAGAACATGGTTCTAACCAGAACCAACCTGCATTTAAAATGTGGAGTCCAGGTTTGAATGGATGATATTTTATTATTATTTACTAAAATGTTTATAAATTGCTTTTTGGGACCCATGTGCTCAGAGAGTGGCTTCCAGAAGAGTAAAATGCATTTACAAAAATTTTAATATACAACCCTATCAATATCAATTGGCATAAAGGTAAAAGGTAAAGGTACCCCTGCCCGTACGGGCCAGTCTTGACAGACTCTGGGGTTGTGCGCCCATCTCACTTAAGAGGCCAGGGGCCAGCGCTGTCCGAAGACACTTCCGGGTCACGTGGCCAGCGTGACATCGCTGCTCTGGCGAGCCAGAGCCGCACACGGAAACGCCGTTTACCTTCCCGCTGGTAAGCGGTCCCTATTTATCTACTTGCACCCGGAGGTGCTTTCGAACTGCTAGGTTGGCAGGCGCTGGGACCGAGCAGCGGGAGCGCACCCCGCCGCAGGGATTCGAACCGCCGACCTTTCGATCGGCAAGTCCTAGGCCCTGAGGCTTTAACCCACAGCGCCACCTGCGTCCCATCAATTGGCATAACATCATTTAAAACCAGAAAGTGAGGAGGAATTAAAGAACCTTTTATTGAGGGTGAAAGAGGAGAGCGCAAAATGTGGCCTGAAGCTCAACATCAAAAAAAAGAAGATCATGGCCACTGGTTCCAACACCTCCTGGCAAATAGAAGGGGAAGAAATGGAGGCAGTGAGAGATTTTACTTTCTTGGGCTCCATGATCACTGCAGATGGTGACAGCAGCCACGAAATTAAAAGACGCCTGCTTCTTGGGACAAAAGCAATGAGAAACCTAGACAGCATCTTAAAAAGTAGAGACATCACCTTTCCAACAAACGTCCGTATAGTAAAAGCTATGGTTTTCCCAGTAGTGATGTATGGAAGTGAGAGCTGGACCATAAAGAAGGCTGACCGCCGAAGAATTGATGCTTTTGAATTATGGTGCTGGAAGAGACTCTTGAGAGTCCCATGGACTGCAAGAAGATCAAACCTATCCATTCTTAAGGAAATCAGCCCTGAGTGCTCACTGGGAGGACAGATTGTGAAGCTGAGGCTCCAATACTTTGGCCACCTCATGAGAAGAGAAGACTCACTGGAAAAGACCCTGATGTTGGGAAAGATGGAGGGCACAAGGAGAAGGGGACGACAGAGGACGAGATGGTTGGATAGTGTTCTCGAAGCTACCAGCATGAGTTTGACCAAACTGCGGGAGCCAGTGGAAGACAGGAGTGCCTGGCGTGCTCAGGTCCATGGGGGTCACAAAGAGTCGGACACGACTAAACGACTAAACAACAACAAACAAAGCCTCAATATAAGTTGCTGGGAATCATATGTGGCCAATGTGCTGCTGAGCTGAAGTCCTGCTTCCCAGTGCCATGTAGTTGGCCACTGTGAAAATAGGATGCTGGCCTCATTGGGCCTTCAGTCTGATCCAACAAGTTTCTTCTCATGTTCATTTTGCTGATAGACATGCATGAAAATAATGGATCTGTCCCAAATGCTGCACTGAAGTGGGGGAACTGCAGTGCTCTAAAAGGATATTCTTCTATTGTGTTCTGAATGCTATGGAAAATGACCTGTGCTTTTCAGCGATTCTTAATTCAGGGTTGGAAAAATATTTCAGATTCCTAGTTTCCAGCAAAAATGTTTAGTAGCTGTCTGGGGATAATATTCATAACTAACTGCAATAATTACGTGTAGGATCTGGTAGAAACAAAAAAAGTAGTCTACTTTATGAGACTGGAGTCCACTGTGTAATTAGTTATATTTACCATGCAGTCACTAAGAAAAAACAAGAGGCTGCCCAGAATAGTTGTGCTTCCTAAGAACAATGGCTGAGCTGGGAGAGCTGCTGGACTCTCACCCCCCCTTTTCATATCAGTTTACACATTTGGTCTTCTGTGGTATTTGGTTGTCACAGTGCTGAAGTTAGGTTTTAACTCTTGATCTTGTTTGTGTATTCATCTGTTGCTAATTCTTAAAGCATAATTTGAGTATTGCAGATCAAATGCTATCTGATCAAATGCTTTCATACCCTTAACAACCTTTATGAATAGTACTACTGCTACAAAAGACTAACTATTTGCTTTATTTCAGCCCCTTCACAATTGTCAACTCCTCGGGAGCTGCCACCTTTCCACCAGTTATCTTGCCTTTATGGGGTTTCCTCCTTCACGTTTACTAGAGTGCTTATATTACCATTTAAAATGATTGTATTTCAAGCTACTTGAAGTACAATATGTCTGTGCCATATGAAAATACCTATTGCTGGGATAGAACTATTTTTTAAAGCCTGTTAATTCCTCGTCCACATATTTTCTAATGTTTTTGGACAAAAAACATTAGGCTGCTGTGACATTCCATATAATCCAAAAATTGCAGTTTTGGGTTATCTGAAAGATCTGACTTTGGTGGATAATTTGAATTAACCATATGCCTGCTGACTTCAGAAGATGGCTGTATTTACAAGTAACCATATGTGTTTCATGCATGAGCAGGAAGGAGTTTGTGCAAGAATTGTGCCCTCCCGTCCCCTTCTCCCACATGACCAGGAGAAGGACTTTGCTAACATTTACTTTTAGTTTTAATGAATGTTGGTTTATTGTGTTTTCTGGCTCATAAGCAAACTTGAAATTGTAGTTTCTGAACCTGGCTTATGCACAGAAGTCACTGTTTAGTGTTGTACCCCATGGGTGGGATTTTAAAAATGTATTTCTCTTTCATTTTGGTTTCATCTCTGTGGGGTTTTATTGTTTGGTTGGTTGTAAGTCATTTTGGGTTGCTCTGGGCAAGATAAAGCAACTGACAGATTTACTTATTAAAAATGAATAAATTTGAGAGTGTGGCCTGTATATAAAGCCTTATATTGAAGGTTTCTGATGGACTGCTACAAACAGATTTGTTCAATAGCTTTAGACAAGTAACTAATCTTACAAATAAGTAACTTATAAGTAATTTATAAGTGAGTCAAAGAAGGAATATTAGTTATTTAGAATTTATTGGAGATGAATATTATTGTAAATTACTATAACAGAAGGCAGTGGAAAGAGAGGATTGGGAAAAGTTGTCACTTCCCTCTACTTGTTAGGGAGAGCATTCTAGCTGTTGGGAGTGAAATATGGACCCAATCCAGGCAAGGCAAACTCGACCCTCCAGATGTTTTGAGACTACAACTCCCATCATCCCTTACCATTGATCTTGTTAGCTAGGGATGATGGGAGTTATAGTCCCAAAACATCCGGAGGGCTGAGTTTGCCTATGCCTGACCCAATCCAAAGTGTTTTGAAGTGTTCTGTTGAAAATTTAGTGGCTGAACTGTTTTCTGGACTCCAAACCAATAAACATTTTTTGCTGGGGGTGGGGGGCTATATTTTGGCAGTGCATGTGGTACTAACGGGTTCTTATAGGAGCTTGACTAATCTGGATGCTTGCTTTTAACCGTGTTTCTGTTGAATTTAACATGGTTCAGTGTCAAAATAAGCTTTCTGTTACTACTTCCCTGTCCACTTGTGCTGTCTTACTGTCTGACAATAATACCTTTTTGTACCACAATCAACCAGTTTTCATGGTTTGCTGTCTACTGTTGAGGCAGCTCTGTTGCTTAGACACTTCCTTAAAAAAATCTATTTTATTGATTTTTGAAAAACAAGCAGTGATGACTTGACATATGACAGGGATAACATTAAAATGAAGTTTAACTCTCAGCAAATGTTGCTGGTATATTTTCTATAACAAAAGGAAATGTTTCTTATTAAATATTTTGAAACAATCCTTAAAAAAATCACCATTGCTTATTGCTGGATGTGTTGGACTTATAGTTCAGTAGTACTAAAAATATTCAGAACAAATTAGAGGCCCTTATCTGGAATTTGCATGTTATCAGTGTGCATTCCTCCAGCACATTATTTTAGGAAATTGGTAGCAATGGTTTACTCTGCTATGAAAAGATAACTAGAGCTGCAACCCTACATCTAATTACCAGGGAGGAAACTCACTTTAACTTACTTCTGAACAGGTATGCATAAGGTTGTATTAATACAGTTTACAAACAGACCTTTTTCTCACTTTAAGCTGTGTTTTTAATTTGCAGATAAACCTTTTAGTTAAACAGTGAAGGGACATGGTTTATAATAATCACCCATTCAAGATCAAGATTGACTGGTCTCATTATATGCAAGTAGCACTGAAGAGTGTAGTATGAAGTACACAGCTGATATTTCAGTGAAACTGCTTATAATAAAAACCCCCAAGACCGGTATGTTTATGGAACTCCCACTCAAGAGACATTCAGCTGACCCCCCACAGTAGAGGCCTTTTGGCATAAGCGGAATACATTCTTACTTGTTCAGGCCTTTGAACTGTAGAAGGAGTGGTGCTGAGAGAATTGTGATGCTATAAATGTTCATCACTGCTCAGTTATGTTAACTGACTGTGGTTGTGTTTTTAAGTCCTGTTTTTATTGTACTGGTGGTTTTATGTATTTCTATTGTAAGCTGCCCCAGACTCCAGTTTATAAGAAGTGTGGGGCATAAAAAGTGTGCATGTATAAAATATTATAATGTGATGGGCACAAGAATTTCAAGGCTTAATAAATAATGAATATAATGGAGCCATTAATTTTTTAAATGTATATTATTCAGTCTTAAACGTTTGCCTTTAAGAAATCATTTTATTTTTGTATTCAATTTTGCAAAAGTGGAAACTGATGTAGCTTCTGCAGTTAAGGGGTAAAATAAAATAATCACCATAAAATTATGATATCAAATCAACCAGAATGCTTTAAACATTGCTCCTACTGTACTTGTAAAAGCCAGCTGGTATAAGAGAGCTTCTACTCATTTTCCAAAGAAGCCAAATAGTTACTTATCATTTATGTCAAGTTAGGGCTATAGGCTTGAAATTTTGTTTTTGTTTTTTTGTTTCTGTGCTAGATAAATCAAGAGTTTTCTATGCATTGGGGCACACATTGATCCGACAGTGTTGATGGGGGGCATTAGCTTTGTTGTTGTTGTTTAGTCATTTAGTCGTGTCCGACTCTTCGTGACCCCATGGACCTGAGCACGCCAGACACTCCTGTTTTCCACTGCCTCCTGCAGTTTGGTCAAACTCATGCTGATAGCTTCAAGAACACTATCCAACCATCTCGTCCTCTGTCGTCCCCTTCTCCTTGTGCCCTCCATCTTTCCCAACACCAGGGTCTTTTCCAGGGAGTCTTCTCTTCTCATGAGGTAGCCAAAGTATTGGAGCCTCAGCTTCAGGATCTGTCCTTCCAGTGAGCACTCAGGGCTGATTTCCTTCATAATGGATAGGTTTGATCTTCTTGCAGTCCATGGGACTCTCAAGAGTCTCCTCCAGCACCATAATTCAAAAGCATCAATTCTTCGGCGGTTAGCCTTCTTTATGGTCCAGCTCTCACTTCCATAGGGTCAAACCCCAATTTGACATGTCAATTCACATGTGTGGATGATGGCAAAAAATGGGGTTGTGTGGCACAAAACATTGGTATAGTGTTTTTTTTTATAAAGCAGATATATTGGGGTTCATAGTAAGTGGAGCTCTCATCAAATATCCAAATAAATACCTGTCATATAGAAGACAACAAAGTACTAGGTTTATTGTACTTAAATTGCAGAACAGTATGTATTTAGTTGAACATTATGAGAAACTTGATAGTAAATGCAATTGGACAATGGAACCAATAGCCTAGGGAGGTGGAGGACTTCCATAGGAACTGATTTTGGTAGTAAGGCTCCCAGCTGGATGGGATGAAGGGCACTGTAGTATGGCTTCTTGGAACAGTTTTCACCCTTCACATACATAATAGAAAGCAGGGTTGAAAACAAAAAGAGAAATTGGAAGCCCCAGTTGGACAACAGAATCCTCCTTGCAGTAGACAAGAACTTTGTCAACCCACAAAATATAAACCCCCTGGACAACTAAGACTATGTAAGAAGTTGCTAGGTGTCCCAGTTTATTTTTTAATCCATATATGTTCTGTTCCATCTGTTTATTATGCCCAAAGTGCCCCCCCCAGTTTAATCATACATTCTTTAACCTGTTCTTATTGCATTTCAAATTTCAACAGTAATTTGTACATTTTTGCAATGACGTGATCATAATTCATACACAACTGTATTTCAAAGTCTGTCTATTGTTCTATACCGAAAGTCTTTTTATCTACTGTAACTTAAATCTCTCTGTAAACTGTAAGTAGGAAAACTGTTGGAGACTGTGACCTTCCCTTGCTAGTTGTTCCCTTGTTTTAACTTTACAGTCTCCTTGGTTCCATGCTAATAATTCTTGGTACTTTAATCATTTCTCTTTGC
This sequence comes from Podarcis melisellensis, assembly GCF_964234715.1. Lineage (NCBI taxonomy): Eukaryota > Metazoa > Chordata > Lepidosauria > Squamata > Lacertidae > Podarcis > Podarcis melisellensis. The sequence goes on along the minus strand of NC_138528.1, from coordinate 70,816,375 downwards.
CTATCACCTCTTTTCCATGAAACACTTCTAGTGTTGAGATTCATAAAGGTATCTTCACATACAAGCTAGTTTTATATCTATTCCAGATTATCAATATAGTACATCTGATAAAATGGTTTCACCTTAGGTAAAGGTAAAGGGACCCCCAAACATTTGGTCCAGTCATGACCGACTCTGGGGTTGCGGCGCTCATCTCGCTTTATTGGCTAAGGGAGCCGGCGTACAGCTTCTGGGTCATGTGGCCAGCATGACTAAGCCGCTTCTGGCGAACCAGAGCAGCGCACGGAAACACCATTTACCTTCCCACCGGAGCGGTACCTATTTATCTACTTGCACTTGGATGTGCTTTCGAACTGCTAGGTTGGCAGGAGCAGGGACCGAGCAACGGGAGCTCATCCTGTCGCGGGGATTCGAACCGCCGACCTTCTGATCGGCAAGTCCTAGGCTCTGCGATTTGACCCACAGCGCCACCCGCATCCTACCACAAATATTCATGCCATCCAAACCTTAAGGCATAAGCTAATTTCAAAAGTCTCTTGTTTCACAGACACCCACTCCTTCAGCCACACTAAACAACAGGCTGCAAAATACAGTTTCAAAATAGGCAAACATTTACAAATGTTTATGAAACGTTGATGGAAAATTACATTTCTTTTGACAGAAGAAAATGTTTACATCTCTCATTTGGAGCATGGAATAATTGCTTCCCAGGACCTAACAATGTTGTCTTTATGGAGAATGATGTGGGTTGGAACAGATGACTGTTATAGGAGCTAAGCACTAAAAATCTTGAATGCAAGCCGCTTTCTTGGTTTTGCTTCTGTGTTTGCCTTCCTGTTTTACCTCTTATGACCTCACTGTGATGCATTCCTACTTTACACCTCACAGATGCCATAACTTTCTGTAATTTATTGTCATTGACTCAGTTTATACATAAATTGGAGTAGAGATCTTGTCAGAGACCAATTAAGATTAATTATGTGTGCCTCATGAATTCCATTCATGCAACTGGGTTATAATCAATGGGAGAAAACATAGGAAAGACATTCTGGCTGGAACTGTCCACAAGAGATGTTTGGGCCAGATAAAAAGCATTTTGCATTCAAGGCCTGTGAGACACTATGCAAAAAAGATCCACTTGATGAAAATAAATAGTTATTTGCAAGGCATTTCTATAACTAGAAAAAGTACATTCAGAAGTCCATGATTAGTTGTGCCACAATTGAAGTAGAGAAGGACTGAAATTTTTTGCTCCAAGAGTCTGAAGAGACTGAAGCACTTGTATGAAGAAACATTCATTTTTCAAACGGTAGTATGACTGCTAATTGGAAATGCCAAACCTCTGGCATACGGGCACAAGGTACAGTATAATCTGCTTTTGTGAGTTTTTTTAAAAAAAGAATTAGACTACTATGCATTTTTGCTTACCTGAGATTTATTAAATATACAAGCTTACATCAGTATAGCTGTCCTGCTCCTACATGAAGTCTGCAGCCACTCCCTATGGTAAGTTCCCTCCATGAGAGCGGAGGGATTGTAGGAGAGAAAACATGATAGAGGCATTTATTTTGGCACTCAGAGAGGAAAGCTTATGCAAATTAGTTTACTGGTCATTGTGAGGCATTTCTGATAAAACATTAAAGGTGTTGTTAACCTTTAGCTAGTCCTTTGAGCCACTTCTGTCTGACTCAGTCACGATGCCTGTTTCTGTCCTTGGGTATCCTTTGAGACAGCTGTTTCAGTAGCCTTGTATGCTTCCGTGTAAGAAGCCATATTTGAAAGAACAATGTTGACCTTTAACTTTTCTTTTTAAACTGAAAACATGCTGAGGGAAATATGGAATGCCAAGTAATGGCTTCACAGTTAACTATTCAAGAGTTCAATGACAAATACAAAAGTCTAACCCTTTAGCTGTAATTTTTAATGAAACTCACATGCAGTATCATAGAGTATGGTTAATGTTTAACTTGTTTGTGCAGCATTCTTAATCCTTGTAAGTCATTTGTTCATTTGCTGATGTTAGTGTTGTTGACAGTAGTTTTATTTCCCTGTTTAACAGCAACCATGTCTTCTTTCCTTTGTATTGCGGCAATGGTATGCTTTATGAGCTATGATTACAATGTATTTTTTTAAACAAAAAATACAAGACAGTTGCCTACAAATAGTAAGATAACTTATTTGTGTTTCTGTTCTGAACTTTGGGCTTAATGAGCAATGAGTCTGTAAGTGAAAGTGCAATGTTTCATAAAGCACTTAATTTCTTATATTCTCAGTATATTGAACTTCTTTGGGAAATTATGAGCTGTCTTCATAATTTTGAGATTATATAGGTCAAACGTTTAAGGGTAAACTTGTTTTCAAATATAATCTAAATATTTGCATCACCAAAATGTTGCAAAAGGAGTGTGATTTCTACAATTAGCAACTAAAGTAAATCATAGGAATTAGAAAAAGAGAAATGTATCCCTTTCTGCAGTGCTTTAGACATCTTGCAAAAATGTTCTCTTACATATAGAGAAGCCTGGAATCGATTCTGTTAGCATGTTTAAAAATGTAAAAATGTAGTATTAAATATAACTCTAAAAGAAACTTCCATCCGTTTAGATTAGAGGGCTGGGTAGTGATGATAAAGAAAGACATTTAGTAAGACATTAAAAAATAATGGTGTTCCCCCAAATATCAACTTTGATATAATTGGGACAACATAGTTCATTCTAGGCATGACCGATGGATAGATGGCCAGTCAGCAGCAGGCACATGTATGAAAGTTCAAACTAAACATAGATGTACCCTCTGACCAGTCTATGTATAGAACCTGAGTCTTGTAGGTTGGGGTGACCAGCCAGTCACAAGAGTGATCAAATAATATTAGCTCCAACCCTTTCCACGCAGTGGTCAATTCTAGTTTTGAGGTGCCTCCTAGAAGTGTGTCTTGTAGTTGCCCCCTTTCTGCAACTGTACCCACCATGGACTTCCATGCTTGTGGTGATGGGTAGCAGGAAAAGCTTTGTATTTTTTTATTATAATATCCTCAGCATAACGGTTTAGCTTATTGCAGTGTGTTATATGTACAGTTGCCTCCGAAGACGGTTCAGAAACTTCAGCTGGTGCAATATTTGACAATGAGGTTGCTCACAGGGGCAAGACAAGTTCAGCTTCCTATCCTGGCCCGACGGGGCTGCCAATTACCATAGTTTCCAGGCCCCATTCGAAGTGCTGGTGCTATAAAGACCTATAAAACCTCACATGGCTCAGAACCTCAATACTTTAATGACTGCCTCTCCCCATACAACCAACTTGTACCCTGCATTTGTCATCCAAGGCCCTTCTCTGTATCCCTCCTTCCCGAGAGATTTGGAGTGTGGCAACACAAGAATGGGCCTTTTCTGTGGTGGCTCCCTGTTTGTGGAATGCTCTCCAGAGAGGCTTGCCTGGCACCATCATTACATGTCTTTAGGCACCAGACAAAAACATTCCTCTTTACCCAGACCTTTGGCCACTAAACAATCTATGGCCCTTTAAAGTGGGGGACTGTTATAATTTTTTTCTGTGGTTGTTTTATTGTTTTTATTATGCTATGTAAATTATGTTTTTAATGTTGTACACCACCCTGGGATCTTCAGATAAAGGGCAGCATATAAATTGAATTATTATTATTATTATTATTATTATTATTATTATTATTATTATTATTAGCTTCAATTCTGTGTAACAATTGTTAATCTGAAAGTTTTATTTGGGTTCCTGAGCACTAAAAGGTAAAGGTAAAGGACCCCTGGATGGTTAAGTCCAGTCAAAGGTGACGATGGGGTGCGGTGCTCATCTCACTTCAGACTGAGGGAGGTGGCATTTGTCCACAGACAGCTTTCTGGGTCATGTGGCCAGCATGACTAAGCCGCTTCTGGTGCGACAGGACACTGTGATGAGTGCCAGAGTGCATGAAAATGCCATTAACCTTCCCGCTGCAGCAGTGCCTATTTATCTATTTGCACTGGTATGTGTTTGAACTGCTAGGTTGGCAGGAATTAGGACTAAATAACAGGAGCTCACCCTGTTATGCAGATTTGAACCACCGACCTTGCGATCAGCAAGCCCAAGATGCTGAGTGGTTTAGACGGCAGCGCCACCTGCTCCTGAGCACTGTGGATAGCTGTTGAACCTTTTAACACTGTTTGGATGATTTGGAAAAAAGTTGTCGTTGAAAGAATTCTCCTGCACTTGCAACAAACAGCAGTGTATGTTGCAATATGACGTAGTTGCTACTGTGCCATTCTGTGAATTATGTAGCTCACAGGCACAGATGTCCAATGTGATGGGGGGCGGGGCAAGACATTGCTGCAGGATTTGGCCCTTATACATTGCTGCTCAAGGATTCTAGGTATAGGCAAAGACTCATGACTAAAAATAATTATTGGAATACTAGATCCATGATTTGTTGTATTAATTTTATTTACTGATTGTCATATCCTGATGATTATGTTTGCCATTGGGTAATGTGTTCAAATCATGGTTGTAATGGCCTTTTTTTTATTGCTCTCTTTTTAGGCTCCCCCTGCACCTTATAACTGCTATCTTTTTGCAGTTAATAGCATTCAGCGCTAAGTTTCAGCCTGGGAATTTCCTGTTATAAATGTACTCTATTTTCTCCACTAATGTGATGGGCAGTGTTGCTTTAACCTCTAAATTTGCACCTTGTTCTTTCCAGCAATGCAGGGTGTACATACATTAAGAAACATTGCACTGCAGTGTTGCCTTGGGTCAGGTTGTGACCCATAGAAACGGCACAAAAGCAGCTGACTAGTCCTTGTATATTAATATAAGCAGTTGTGTGGGCACACAAATGCTTTTAGCTGTAACTGAATTTACACATGACCTGAATACAGAGTCTAGGTGTGTGGATCTTCTAAACCAGGGATGGGGAACAAGTGGCCCTCTAGATTTTACTGAACTAGAACTCAACTTATTCCTGACCACTTGTCATCTGGCTGAGGTTGATGGGGATTGGCATTCAATAACATCTGGAGGGCTACACGTTTCCAATTCCTGTTCTTAAGCAATTTTGTATGAACTTCAACTCCTCATTCTTCAAAACAATGGTATGGAGGAAAAGGCAATTATTACTGGATGCATAACGTGTACAGTCCTACCATAAAAGAAGCGATAAGAAGAGCATGAGAAGAGCCTTACTGGATTAGGTTGAGGGTCCATATTCTAGCAGTGGCCTATGGGAAACTTAAAAGCATTCACCATGACAGTATACTCCACACTGTCACATATACTGTATTTTTACATAACTGAAATGCTAGAAGTGTGGCACTGAAACAAAATGATTGCCAAGCGAGTGTTTCTGTTCAGGGTTTCAGCCACTGTGACCCCCTTCCCCTGGTTTTTCTGCCTCTACCAACAGTCAGTTGCTTTTTATGTTCACCTATTTTGTGTCCCCCATTTTGTTTCCCCAACTCTATCATGTTCTTGTTGTTGTTGTTACAGCTGGTGGTCCACTAATAATAGAAAAACTAGTGTGCAGTCCCAGATATATTAAAATCTTGGATTTCTCCATTGATTTCAGTAGGCAGCTCTCATTATAACTCCTGGATACATTTTAAAACAGCTTTTCAGTGTGAACTAGAAAGTGATCAGTTTATACATCTGTGTCTAGCTGCTCTATTATATTTCCTATCCCATCTGGTTGTCTGTTTTCCCCTCAGTCTCACAACATTCTGTGCCATTGAGTTTTTATGGGGATATTTTAGGGGGCCCTTTTTGGGATTTTTTTTAAAAAAAGATGTTTTGAGCATCTGCAAACCTCAGAGTAACTTCAAGTCTAGTAATAGCTCTCTCTTGTGCATAGATGGTACAGGCTTGCATTTACACTTTCAGTAAACATGAATAGCATAGTAATGCTTTTGTTGGATACTATTTTAAATTGATATCTCTCTAGAAAAGTCGGTATTACTTTCTCTCCCCTTTTAAATGAAAGATGCACTAAAAACAATGCTTATACTGTAAAGTGAGCAGGGGACATATCAGGGGAAATGTGGATTTTCTAAACCTATCCATTCCCCTCAAATCTTCCTGAAGGATTTATTGAACACACTCAATTTTAACTTATGTTTATTATTTATTACATTTATATACCACCATTTTCTTCCAAGGAGCTCAAGGTGGTTCACATGGTTCTCTTCCCCATTTCATCCTCACAGCAACCCTGTGAAGTGGGTTAAGCTAACTGGCCCAAGGTCACCCATTAAGCTTCATGGCTGAGTGGGGTTTTGAACCCTGGTCTCAGGTCATAGGTCAATGCAGTCTTTTGTATTGTTAAAAACAATATTATTAGACAGAATAACACACAATGCAGTGCTTTCTGTTCACTAAAGATGTTGTGGAATGTTTTGGAATTCTACAGTTAAAGGGATAATGTACTTCTGATGCGTCATTCTTATGCCTCTCTAAATCTGAAAGATTTCACTGGGGAATCTGATGTTTGGAATACTGTGTTTTCTAACATTGTGGATGTATTCAGAATGTTAAAATAGCTGCTAGGAAGAGTCATCCAGCTACCTCTTTGTTTTCAAACAATGCTTGGTAAAATTGCCACTTTTCTGCAGACTGATCTCTTCTGAAATTATAAGCTTCTCTTGCTGTCCTCCCCCTTTCATTCTAGGATGGAACTTCTTATACAAATGACACAGCAATTCAGAATTTGTCATAGTGAGAAAGTAGGCCAGTTTGCATATCACTGCAAAATTTGGTCAAGGGTTTATTGTGAATAAGCAGCATGCTGGTAGATGTTGCTCAATGGTTCCCATTTCACTCCTCCTCTGGTTTGAGCAAAAACAACAAGCCATGAAATTTAGCTACATTTTACATATGAATTTGAGATAATGAAGCCAAGGTTTCTTAATTCACAGCAAGCAATTAATCATGGCTTACCATGACATGTGAACTGGGCCATAGGGTGTTGTTGCTAAGCATCAGTTGCACTGGTAGAAATTCATGTACTGTACCTTGATGTACCCTCCTCCGATAAGGGTATTCTGATTATTGCATTTGAATTTATGCTATTTTGGTTATTTCACCATACATTTTACAGTGGCTTCTATTTCATCTTCTGTGCATTTTAGATTGTTTGCTTAGCATGGTAACTTGCTATACAGTGTGTTGTGTAGACCTCCTTTAATGCTCCATGCATACACACATACCAATACATCTGAAGCTCGCTACCAAATTTTTCATTTGTATTTGCACTCTTGATTTCTGTCCTAATATTTTAATTTGGTTTGAAATAAAAGTTTTGTAGAAGGAAAAAAAATATTCTCAACTTTTTGGTACTGTACTGTGTCCTTTTTTTAGGACAGTAACAAGATACTAAGAGAATAATAAACTTCAATTGTAGAAGGGAGCCTACTAATTTGTTCTGTTGAACAAATTATGTTGGTTGGTAATAAACTTCTTCCTTGAAGGCCACAAAACTATATTAAAGTATAGTAAAAGGACAGTGTTACTGTAAGATTTTAAAGTTCCTCTACTAAGATGAAGAGTCTATTCATATCCCTTGCATTTATTTTGTTGTTTGTCTTATTGATCCTTGGTTGGGTCGAAATGTGGAACACATATTCCAAAGAGGTTCATTTGTTTGTGTAAGCGGGTGTATGAGGACTTCAATAGAACTTCTGTTATAGCACTTTGTGAGCTCTCACAGTGGCTCGTATGTAAGACCATGGCTTTTCACCAATGAAAAATGTATCCATGTACATTGTTAATTGACACCTGCCCTTTCCTCCCTGTGCTGTACAGGAGAGGAAATGAGTCAGGGTGCTGGCTTGGTATTTCATGCAATCCAGCACTTGTGGTTTGTTTCCCTCAAATGAATCTTGTGTGGTAAGTGAAGAACAAACCTTGGCTTCCACTTGTGGTTTGTTTAGAGAGAAACAGGGACTGGTTTGCATGTGACAGTAACCCAACACTCTGGTTTGTTTCCTCCTGGCTGGAGACAGGAATGAGCACTGGAGGAGCAAAGCAGGCATGATTGAGCAGCATAAAGCACGCTGTTCATTTAACCATGTGCTTATGATGATATGTGAACCATGCCACAGTCTTATACAAGCATTTGTGAATGAGTACAATAATTTATTTTCCTTTGTTTCACAGTTCTTTACATCCAATTCTAAATTTGTTACCTTTCCTAAAAATAGTTGATTTTGTTCAGTGGCTCTAAACCACATAAAAAAGATGAAGGCCATAAAGACCACCTGTTTTTCATGTAATTCTCCAGCTAAATAACTGGTGCAAGCCTGTGCATTGTGCAGTTGCCTTGTTTATCATATGCCTAATTATGTTAAACACATCAAATTTGTGACCAGAAAATATTTCTTTGGAGATTCTCTATAAAACTTAGGCAGCAGTTTTATACCCACTAGGAGGAAATGCTATTGAACACAGTGGAACTTACTTTTGAGTGGGCATATAAAGGTGTGCACTGTTAAACCTATTGTTTTCAACACAGACCCACAACAGTGGGTTGGTATAATTAATTGAAGACAAAGCTTTACATACCAGCCTTATGATGACTTGTTTCTCATTTACAAGTTGGTATGCAATGTATTTAGATTAATACAATGGAAGCTCTGTTGAAGCTTTAGTGCTCTAGAATGCTTTAATGAGGAATGGTGTGCCCTCAATGAATTCAAAATGGTGTAAGATATTCCCTACTCTCCCCCTTATAGCAAATCTTTTATATGTGGTGGAGAGATACACTTTGCCGGAAGCCGAAAATGTAATTTTCTTTTTGATAAATCAGTTAGGGTCTATCTAATCTCCATATTTGGAGTGATGAATTTCTCCTCAAACCATTTGAAGAGCCCTGCTGGATCAGGCCAAAGTTTCATCTAATCTTTATTACCATGCTTTATTGGCATGTATTTGTTTTGGCAGAGTTTATTGTTGTGTTTTATTCTGATTTTATTATTCTGACTTAGGCTTTTAAAGGAAGTAAATGCAAATGCAGTCTCTGCATAAGTGATATGTACTCTACAGCATAATCAGTGGGGGCATGAGGAGAGGGGGGGGAGTCCTGTTGCATGAGTGGAAGCCACTTGTGTAATGCTGGATTTTGCACTTTGCAAAATCATAATGTATCACAATAGTTTATGCCATTCTATCTTCAGTCTGTGAATTAAAATATACAGTATCCCTATTGATTAACATCTGTCCTAGTGATTAGTCTACTGATTAAATTGATTTAATCTACCAGCCTTAATCTTCTTGTCTTTTTCTAAGTTTAAACATAGACTTAATTATCACAGCAGAGTTGATAATGTATTTGCTAATCTATGTAGAGAGTAGAGTTCTAAAAAGTGTGAGCTTCCTTTTTATTGTGTATTAGACCACTAATATATATTATAAATAGAGACACATCTAGGATCCCTTGCACCCTTGGCAAGGAGCTGTATTGGCAACCCCCACCCTCTGAATAAAATTACTTTACCACACACCTTTGTGCTGTTGTGCAAGAAGGATTGAAAGGTTCTCTCACATTTGATCTCAACATGTTACTGGCATCCCGTTGCCACACGTATATATCATACAATCCCTGATAGGTGTTTTTTGTGTCCCACTCCCCCGGGCCTGTGCCCCTAGTGCAGTCCAGTTTCATCAATCCCTAGGTACACCTCTGATTGTAAACTTTATTAAATACTACTACTACTACTACTACTACTACTACTACTACTATTACTAATTTTATTAATTATACTCCACCCATCTGGCTGGGTTTCCCCAGTCACTCTGGGCGGCTTATAGCACATATAAAAAATTGTAAAACATCGGACATTAAAAATTTCCCAATATAGAGCTGCCTTCCGATTTCTTCTAAAAGTTAGAGAATTGTTTATTTCCTTGACATCTGATGGGGGGGGGCATTCCACAGGGCAGGTGCCACTACTGAGGAGGCCCTTTTCCAATAACCTTGGAAAAAATATTTGAAAGGTAATAGTAGTCTCCTGGTGTCCCACAAGTGGAAGTCTGTGCAAGGACTTTGGATGGGGCTTTCCCCTTCTCTTTCACCCTCCCCTCCAAATCATTTCAGGGGGTTTGGGAGAACTCCCAGAGCGCTGCAGAGGGAGGTGAGTGGAGAGGTCATTCCATCAGGCACACAGAAATGCTTGTGCTGAGAGGGCAATATTCTTAGTGCTATATTGAATTGCTCCCATAATATTTTGCAGATATACTACTACTAAACATATCTGAAATAATGCCAGTCCACATAGCATACACAACCATTGTGCTAGATAGCACAGGAGCCCTTAGTCCCTTAGCTGATGGAGGGGTCCAGAGTACACAGTACTACAGCTCTCTAGTCCCAGAATTGAGAGTACTTTTTGGAACTCTTCTGTCAGGGAATTTTTAGAAAAACAATCTTTAATTTGGAAATAGATTGATGCAGTATGTGTGGGATTGCTTTTCTCATGAGCCTTTTCTTGGCAGATTACTTTTCTTTTTGTAAATAAGAAATAGAGCAAGTATTCAAACTTACTGTTAGTGGGAAGATGTGAATTCAACATGGAACGTCACATTCTGTTTCATGTGATTATCACTGGTGACATTTAAATCAAAGTTTTGAATGCTTTGAGTCTTCCCATCATATTTCAGTATAACAGTGAGATGAATATTTTGAAAGTTTTTCTTGTGAGTGGGCAAACAGTATATTGTTGTAAAGTTTGGAAGCAACACAAGTTACATAACAACATTCCATTCTAAATGTTCTTTAGAAAGATATGACATAAAGCTCATTAGAAGAACACACACACACACACACACACACAAACACAGAAGGATATTATTTTTTAAATTAAATTTCTATGTTGTTGTTGTTTAGTCGTTTAGTCGTGTCCGACTCTTCGTGACCCCATGGACCAGAGCACGCCAGGCACTCCTGTCTTCCACCGCCTCCTGCAGTTTGGTCAGACTCATGTTTGTAGCTTTGAGAACACTGTCCAACCATCTCGTCCTCTGTCGTCCCCTTCTCCTTGTGCCCTCTATCTTTCCCAACACCAGGGTCTTTTCCAGGGAGTCTTCTCTTCTCATGAGGTGGCCAAAGTATTGGAGCCTCAGCTTCACGATCTGTCCTTCCAGTGAGCACTCAGGGCTGATTTCCTTAAGAATGGATCGGTTTGTTCTTCTTGCAGTCCATGGGACTCTCAAGAGTCTCCTCCAGCACCATATTTCAAAAGCATCTATTCTTCGGCGATCAACCTTCTTTATGGTCCAGCTCTCACTTCCATACATCACTACTGGGAAAACCATGGCTTTAACTATACGGACCTTTGTTGGCAAGGTGATGTCTCTGCTTTTTAAGGCACTGTCTAGGTTTGCCATCGCCTTTCTCCCAAGGAGCAGGTGTCTTTTAATTTCGTGGCTGCTGTCACCATCTGCAGTGATCATGGAGCCCAAGAAAGTAAAATCTCTCACTGCCTCCATTTCTTCCCCATCTGTTTGCCAGGAGGTGATGGGACCAGTGGCCATGATCTTCGTTTTTTTGATGTTGAGCTTCAGACCATATTTTGCGCTCTCCTCTTTCACCCTCATTAAAAGGTTCTTTAATTCCTCCTCACTTTCTGCCATCAAGGTTGTGTCATCTGCATATCTGAGGTTGTTGATATTTCTTCCAGCGATCTTAATTCCGGCTTGGGATTCATCCAGCCCAGCCTTTCGCATGATGAATTCTGCATATAAGTTAAATAAGCAGGGAGACAATATACAGCCTTGCTGTACTCCTTTCCCAATTTTGAACCAATCAGTTGTTCCATATCCAGTTCTAACTGTAGCTTCTTGTCCCACATAGAGATTTCTCAGCAGACAGATTAGGCACTCCCATTTCTTTAAGAACTTGCCATAGTTTGCTGTGGTCGACACAGTCAAAGGCTTTTGCATAGTCAATGAAGCAGAAGTAGACGTCTTTCTGGAACTCTCTAGCTTTCTCCATAATCCATCGCATGTTTGCAATTTGGTCTCTGGTTCCTCTGCCCCTTCGAAATCCAGGTTGTACTTCTGGGAGTTCTCGGTCCACATACTGCTTAAGCCTGCCTTGTAGAATTTTAAGCATATAAATTTCTATACCACTCTGTATATTATAGGGCATATATATATATATATATATATATATATATGCAGGTTTTGGTGTCCTCGGGTGTCTTCCCGTGTAAAAGTTGGGGTGTCTAGGCGACGTTTCGACGAGGTCTCACTCGTCATCTTCAGGCTGGTGCTTTCGGCTTCTTGTTACTGGAACAGAGCAGGATCTCAGTGTTTGAGTTCCTATAAATACTGTTGAGGGGGTGTGGTGTATAGCCTCCAATGTTCTGGGCAGAGAGGAAGTTCCCAGGCTAGTGTGCCTTTTCTTCTTTTGTTCCTTAATTACTTGAGGGATATCTTGAGTGATTTCTTGAGTGATATCCTGAGTACCACTTAGGTGGGTCATTAGGTGTGGATTAGTTGCTAAAGTCTTTGTGTCTTGACCTCTTGAACTTTGTGAAGAGTTTTTCTGAGAAGATGGCTGTACTGCACTTAGTTGTGCTCTGGCTTGGCTTCGTGTATAGGGGCGAGCTGTGGTTTTGTGGCCTGTGTCAGCCAGATCTGTGTAGGGATTGCAGGGGGGTGCAGCATCCGGAAATCACTCAAGATATCCCTCAAGTAATTAAGGAACAAAAGAAGAAAAGGCACACTAGCCTGGGAACTTCCTCTCTGCCCAGAACATTGGAGGCTATACACCACACCCCCTCAACAGTATTTATAGGAACTCAAACACTGAGATCCTGCTCTGTTCCAGTAACAAGAAGCCGAAAGCACCAGCCTGAAGATGACGAGTGAGACCTCGTCGAAACGTCGCCTAGACACCCCAACTTTTACACGGGAAGACACCCGAGGACACCAAAACCTGCATTCCTGTACCCGTGAAAATCTACGAAAGCATATATATATATATATATATATATATACTTAATAAGGAGATGATGAGTGGCCCAAGGTCATTCAATGAACTGTACAGCTGAGTGGGGATTTGAACTCTGCTCTCCCAGGTCCTAGTTCATCTTTCTAATCATGCCCAGTGACGTGTCCTTTGCTGGCACCCAGGGCATACATGCATACATGCTGGTCGGGACTGGGGGTTGGGACATGGTGGGTGAACAAAACCCACCCTGCACTTGCCAGTGATGCTGCTGGGTGGGCACAAGGCATGGATAATTCATGGGGCCACACTACGCCGCTTGCCCACACAGGGGGAAGCCCAACTGGCCAATTCTACCCTTGGTAAGTGCATCCCTGGGTGGCCATTAAGTGAGGGGCCAGGGACATGGCAGCAAGGCCAGGCTGGGCTCTGGGGCCCAGAGACCCTGGCAGCAGGCAGAGTGGGATGGGGATCCCCGGGTGGGGGGTGCGTGGTTGGCACTCCCTCAAAATCATGCTCCCAGGGCTATATCCCTTCTGGCACCTCTGTCCAGCAACCCCCCCCCCCCCATGCTACACTCCTAATTATGCCACACTGGCTCTTTTTCTGTTGATTATTTAAGTATACTGTTACCTACTAAGGTTCCTGTGATGAAAAGTTCTGTCAATTTAGCACTGGTTCATGGTACTTGTTAATAGTGGTGTGCTTCGCATTGGACTGCTCCTGTCCTATCCTGTCACATATATGTAGAAGCATAGAAAAAACTTAAGCTAGCTAAGGGCTGCTTCACACAACCTGTTTTCTCTATGTGAAGAGAATATCCATGTAGTCAAATGACTTGTGGGAAGTGTCTTTGAGAGTGCAGAATCAGGCAAAGGAGCAGTTTACTGACAGTGAAATTGTGCTTTCAGTTCTGAAACCACAGATTAGATTAGATTTCAGCCAAGTGTGGACTTTCACTGCCTAATCACCCTTCTAATCAAGACAATGGAATGTAAACAATGTTCTCACTGAGCTAATTCAGTTCCATTAAATTGATTTGTTACTGGTTTTGAAGTATAATGTGTTTGTAATTTTTTTAAACAAATCTGCCTAGTGCTTAGAATGCAATTCACAATTCCTATGCAGTTTTTCATAAATGGTAATAAAGTGAGAGTCGAAAATCATGTTTACAGGCACACTGTTCTGTTCTCGTGGATGTTATTTGGATTTTTAAATTATTATTGACTGAAAACTACATATATGCTTGAGTTTGAGTTCTTTGGTGGATTGGTCTGAGGTCCACAAAAGCTTATGCCAAATAAAATGGGTGAGGTTTGTGTACTTGTTTCTGTCCCTTTATATGTTATAATAATTGCTATAATTTGAGAGCAATCACTACAGTCTTCAGGTGTTTTCGTTAAACGTAGATTCTGACCTTACTATTCAACATATAGATTTAGTTTTCTTTCTACTACGGCTGCATGTTTGGTGATAGTGTACTTTTGGAAATCTTAGGCTGAGCTACCCCGTCAAGGTATGGTTCAACAACATTTGGGATGTGACTATCTCAGAGCAACTAACTGGGTTTGGAAGGGTAGCAAAAGGTGTTGTAAGGAAAGACGATAACAATTCTCTCCCACCAACATTTCAGTTTGTCTGTGGATAGGCTATATTACCATGAATGTCTTAAGAATGTGCTTGAAATGACATTACAAACTCAATGTAATTTGTGTGTGTAGATTGTATTGTATAACTAGACTCTTACCCAGTTGCTATTGTTAAAAGTTTTATTATTTTGGAAAATATATTTTTTATTGCAAAAAACGGGGAAAAAAATCAAACAGAGAGGAGGGGAGATAAATACCATAAGAGACAGCTGACCACACAGTTTTTGAGGAGTAGATGGAATATGAACTGGCTCAGGTTTGCTAAAAAATATTTTACAAATATTTCAACCAGCTTCTGTGGCCACAGCAGTTCCATTAGCAGTGCTTTTTTTCTAAAAAAATGTTTAGGAGTACTTTCATTTTTCTACTCCTATAGAAATACTGCCCCTCAGTGAGGCCAAACTTAGATTCACAAAATGTTTAGGGGTATGTGTCCGTCCCCCCAGGAAAAAGCACTGGTGTTAAGAGATAAGTTGGGCTTCTTTCAGTGAAGTACTAATTGAATTATTATTATTGCAAACAATTTCATGGTTTTATTACAATCAAATGGTATCTACATTTTGCTGAATAAAAAATATTAAAAACACTTATATTGTGTGCTTTCTGCCAAAAAACATGTTTTTGGTGATTGTGTAGGAAATCGTTTCTGAAACAATTCAGGTTAGTCAGAAGCTGTGGGGTTGAATTTTGAATTTGATGTATCTTATGGCTGATTTAAATGTTACAGTCCCTATAGGGAGGCTCTAAAAATTGTTTCGACAAAGCTTCTATAATGCTGTGCTATTAATGCCAGCAGTTTCCAGACATTTGAGCTGGCATGTGTAATGAGAGTGTTGAAGCATTTATTACACCTATAGTTGAAATATTACCAAGAAGGTATAGTTTATTTATCTGCTGGTGGTGGCTCTTCTAAATCACAGTTAATGATTTGATAAGATTAAATGGACTTTGCATTTTTACATGTGGAGTAGCATTGCAGGGAGAATCAGATCTAGAATTTGAGTTCCTGCTGGACTACAGTATCAGTGACAGAATAAACACAAAACACAAATATTGCAGGAAAAGTATCCCTGTATTCATGAATCATTGTCAGATAACTGTTTTAACAGTGGACCTTGACCCTTACTCTGAAGTAGCATAGCTAGAATTGCTAACATTAAACAAAGTAACTAAGGAAACATTTAAATGACAAAAAAAAACCTTCCACAAATGCTTTACAGATCTCTGTGCAATTGCAACACATCTGCAAATGGAATGCCGTTTTGAACATCTCAGGATGTAATTATAGGGATTGAATATTTTGAAATTATTTTCAGATACCATCTTGAAAATTTAAAATAAAAATTGAGTGAATTTATCAATTTAGACACAGTGCTAGATATTGACACAGTGTGTCTGAAAAACTACAAAGTAAAACCATCTTCAAACTGTTACCTCTTATCTCTTGAATATTAATACTCCTTATCAGGTCTTATTACAGTTTAATATCAGTTATCACTTTTTATATTTTGCTGGGTAAGATACATGATTATCAGTACATGTTGTCAGTCATGATTGCCATTTGATCTCTGTCTTCTTCCTTGATGATGGCACTCATGTTTTGTTGTGATGGGAGTAAGCCTAGATGATGAGTTCTGGGCTCATGCACTTTTCCATCTCCATTCTCTCTCTTGTGTGGCCACGAAAAGGAAACTGAAAGCTTTTTGATTAAGCACAATTTAATTTTATGTCTGAACCCTAAACCTGTGGCTAATCCTAGCTATGAATTGTTTGAAACAAGCAACACTATAAGCCATGGGTTAAAGTTGGCTTGTTTCAACCAAACCATAGTTAAGATTAACCACAGTATATCTGATTTGGATCAAAGTATTTTGAAGATGTTGCCAAGTATCTATTCATGGTGGTCAGCTTTCTGTATTCTCATTCTTTGTCAGTTATGAAAGGTATCATGCTGATAGAATTGCTTTTTAGAGAAATGTCAGAGCTTTTCCTATATCTAGTACCGACATATGCTAATGGCCTTTCCCATGTTTGGTTAGACTGCTATCAAAGTGTTAATGATTTATTTTTTTAAAAGTTAAGTTCTCTACTTATCATAATTAACCACCGAACTCCTCCTATATAGCTTTCTTGATTACATCATTCACTACATTCTTTAACAGAGAAAAATGTTTGCTCTCCTTTTTATTCCACCAGCTTTATAAATGTCATAGTCCTCCCTCCCTACATTATGTATGCAGTAGTTGCAGCTTCATTTTCACTTTTAAAAGAGGGCAGAAATAACTTACCTTGGCTTCAGTATTCTATATTACTCCTTCCTTTAATCATTTTGGAGCTTGCTAAGTCTGTTATAAAAAAAAAAACTTAGTAAAATAAAAATAAAGGACTATGTGCTGTTTAGTCTATTGAAACTTTGACTTTTTTGAAGTCAGGACTGTGACATACTTGACATCTGCCACGCTTGGGCGCTACTGAATTCTGTTTAATACCCAGTGTATTAAGCTGCTGTTGGAAAATGGTTAATACTGTTGCCTAAAACTTACAAGTGTCAGTCACAAACAATGTTACAGATAACTTTAATACTTAAAACAGCAGGATAGAAAGGATTATGCTGCCAATTTAAATTCAGAATGGTTTATGCTGCCATCGTGAGGAGATATATAAAATATCATTAACTTAATTATTTTCAGAACTTTGCCTTTTAAACAGAACTTTCTATCATTTCATTTTTAGTATTTTTATTGATTTGTTTAAAAGTACAAACATAGAAAAGAAAGAAAACAAAGAATAAAAAATGTGAACTATAAAGCATCACAACCTGGAAGGACCAAGGTATTCTTCACCTGTGAGTTCCATCATTATTACAATTAAAGGTTCTATAAAGTCTTAGATGAGCCAGGTATTTGCATATACTGGTCACATAGGACATATGGGGGAGGGAGGTCTTTGGAGCTCTGTTCTTTAGTTACTTGCAGTTTATGAGATATCATTTCAAGGATAGCAATTTGCCAACCCCCAGTGTACCAGCAATCCAATTTTTTTAAAGATTGAAGGTCTTCCAGGAATTAAAAAATGTAGAGTTCATGTTATATGTCTGTAGCAAAAGAAGACTTCAGATCAAGATGGTTCTCTCTGCTGTGCTGCTCTCTTTGCAGATTTTTTTTTTTTAAATACAGGGGAGCATTCGGATATGTGTGTCCTTTCATTTAACAGTGAAATAATAGAGTCCGTTCTGCAACTGCATTCTCCAGCATTTATAGATTCAACCTTAGTTTTATATAGCCATCCAGATTCTTTATTTTAAAGCTGCAAAGAACTTCAGAAATGATGGACAAAGAAATCTAGAGAGGTAGATTTGCTACAGTTTTCCAAACTCTGCCAGTTCACATCCACCAGGGTGGAAGATGGAGACATTTTTTCTTTCTTTTTCCCTTTCCAAGCTCCAGGCTGATATTGTTGAGGAGCTCATGGATTAGGCCACTATGGGGATCTCTGGAGATCTGGATCCAACAGAACCAAAGCTGTCAGTGCCCTGCCCCAAACACACAGTTTTGGGCTTTCTGCCAGCTAACTCAGATGGTAGATTTCCACCACCTGCCTGAAGCTGAAGCTTCCATTGCAGTGGAATGAAAATAGGGACATCCTACCATACCCTCCAACATTTCTCCAATGAAAATAGGAGGAAAAGTGGGACATTCTGGGGTCAAATCAGAAGCCGGGATGGCTTCTCTAAATCATGGACGTCCCTGAAAAATAGGGACACTTGGAGGGTCTGGGTACAGTATGGGGACATGCAGAGGTTCTTCCTGAGAAGCAGGAAGTGCAGCTTCCCAGTGGTGCTCAGTGCCCTGACTAGTGACAGAGGCCAGTTTCCTTTTAGATCTCCCGTCTTGCAATTGGGAGTAGAGGGTTCTTAATGCAGGAGAGGAGGGAAGCGATATGGAAGTACGTATAATACAGGCAAGGCCAACGTTGGCCCTCCAGATGTTTTGGGACTACAATTCCCACCATCCCTGACCACTGGTCCTGTTAGGTAAGGATGATGGGAGTTGTAGTCTCAAAACATCTGGAGGGCCAAGTTTGGCCATTCCTGGTATAATACTTGCCACCCATACTGACTGTTTGTTGCAGGGAAACCGTGGTGTACACAAAGCAGTCATCTCTGCTACATAGGGCTATGAGTGATTCCTGGGAAGAGGGCTGCCATCTTTGTTAATAGTAGGGTTGATAGCATGATTACAATGGTAATTTTGTCAATAAACCTTAATTCTCAATACTAATATGCATTTGACCTGAAAGAAAATGCTTTTCATGACTCATGTAGATCAGACATATGCTGCCTTATTCATAATTATATACAGATTCTTGGTTTTAAATTAGTCGGTTGATTCAGACATTCAGGAGTTTATATTTTACAGCTCTCTTATGCAATGGTATCTCTTCACAAAGTTCTTGAGCAATTATTTGCTTGAAAAGTTTTCCGTGGGGAGAAATAGCCTCTTCATTAATTGCTTTAGTTTTGTCAAAGCCAAGTACAGTTGAGGTTCAAATATTATTTTCAGTTTTGCTATGCAGTCTTAACAGATTTAAATAAAATAATTTATTTCTTAGGGTACTTTGAGGCTGTTACTCATATGAATGTTTCATATTTTCCGAAACAGTGCTGAGCTAATTATTCCAATAATGCTCTATCACTGCATATTGAGATAGAATGTAATTCTACCATCTGCCTCATCTTTCTGTATTCACATTTTTAATTTGTTCCTCTTTAAAGTTAAACCTCTTAAATCTTATTTGGACTTCTTAATCTCTCCATATGGAAAGTTCAGGATTCTTTTAACCTTATAAAACATGTCTTGATTTTGGGTTGCTATCTTGGGATCTTGTCTGGTTTGTTTCTTTTAGATTATGCAACTAAACTGGAAACCTAGCAATGAGAAGGGTATATCTGCTTATTTAATTTAATAAGTGTTCCCCTTCAATATATTGTATTTTAAATCCTATTTTAAGTGTAATAAAAGCCTTTTTGTTTTGAAAATGAATTAGTTTCTGCAGCAAATATTCTTAATTCATTTGCTGTACATCACCAATTATTACTTTTTCCTCTACAGTTGAATATTGACACTGATTTTAAATAAAAAAATACCTCCAGCCTATTATTTGAAAGTCTATTTCTTTGTACAATGGTGGCACATTAGCTCCAAATCCAAAATGTTAAAACAAAATTCCATATTTTTATATTCATTTTTAAGTGGCTTCTAGACTATCAGTTATAGTATTATGAATAAAATAATAGTGTTTAGTTGGATACCAGGTTATAATATTAATTATAATCAGAAACACTAGTTATAAGTGTGGATGAACAGTAGCAATCACCTATTAAAAATTCAACAATTCACATTCTCAAAGATATGGAGCAGAATTACATCAGGTAATGAAAATGATTCAAACAGATCTGACTATTGGGCTAAATTACCAATTTCATGTTTAGAATGGGTGGCAGAAACAAAAATGAAGGTGACACGTCCTGTATTATAGTTTTGAACTAATGTCATATCAGCTTTGTTCATTGTTCTCCTCTAATCACATGATTGCAAATCATCCCACTGGAAGAGTCTCGGTACACATTTTGGGATATGGCAATACAATCCTATACATGTCTACTAAGAACTAAGACCCACTGGATTCCTGTTATAATCCTTCCTTATCTCTTAGAACTATATGAACCCAGGATTCACAACTTTAAGGCTCATTTATGTAGGCACCAACTTGGAAACAACTATTCGGGGGGCTGCTCCACCCCCGCCAGAAAGTTGTCAGAAGGACAGAGGGAGGAAGGCTAAAGCCACATGAATGCAGCCCAGGGTGAGGCCTCCCTCGGCTCAGCGGAGGCTGCCCCACCTTCCTCTTCCACTTGGCACATCGGAGGCATGGGCAGCCAGGCTCCAAGCATGGGAGGCAGTGCTGCTCACATTGGGGCTGGCACTAAGAGGCTGAGCTGGGGGGCTCACGAGGGCACAATGGCAGACCCAGCCTGCGCACCCCCCCCTTTCCCTGGCCACAAGCCAGCAGACAGCGGGAGGCGAGGATGGAGGGTGCCTTGGGAGAGGGAGGTGGGTGCTTGATCGGGTGCCTTATCTGCACTCTCATGTGGCAGCAGTGGAAAAGTAGGCTGGGGTGGCTTGGTATGGTCAGTTTTTTGGGGGGACACTCCCTAAACATTATTTTGGGAGGGGCAAATGCGTATGGGCCCTTTAGTGTTGGCACCCATGGTTTAGTGTTATGTCTGAACGCAAGCACTGTGTCCAAGTCCAGTGGTCTTTATGCTTCCATATTGCTGTTTGGTTTTCTAAGGATCAGTATATAAAACCTATGTTTTGTATTGGATAAGTCTAAACAATATTGGTTTCCTGGAAACACAATTATATTACATACCATTAATCAGTGTAGGAAATCTGACTCCTTTCAGGATTCAGAGTTAGTTCCAATCTATCTTGCTTACCTGTCAGATTAGGAAAGTAATTGTCTTAAACCAATTGTCTTGCACATTATTCATGAATGACGTGTCAATTTCATTTGGTTCATAAAAGCCTGAGGATGGGAATGGGAGATAAAGTGATTTTTCATTATTTTGTAGCTGTCTTTACAGTCTCATAAATCACTATCTATAGATCAGAGGAATGCACTGGGGGGTCGGGGAAACAAGACTGCTTTAGAAAACAGAAATTTGTTTGGCTTTGAACATAATATCTTATCAGCAATATTAAAAGCATCTAAAATCATATGAATCACATGAATAATTTTTGTTGACAATGTAGATGGAAGCATATCAATGCATCGGTTACAAACTCAATAGGTTACTGAGATTTTTCAAATTGATAGCTAAATGTAAAACTAAAAGACACCTATGCTGAGTGACTACTGCTTTGTGCACATAACATTGCAAAAATATAGCCATTGGAATTTAGAGCCTGTTACAACCTGATTGTGTGTGCATCTGGTGTGGTTGCTTTTGCTACCTGATGTCAGCAATTATAGTTCTTAGAGAGGCATCTTTTATATTTTGGTGAAAGCCTGCTTTACAAAGTTAAATTTGTCTTTTTCTTAAAAAACCGTAACCAAAAGCCTCTGATCCCGCTTGATTTGTTTAAATCAGGGTTTATGAACATTTTCTGACCTGCTCCCATCAGCTCCCAAGCACAGAGCTGGAATTTCTACATTTGTTATGAGTGCAGTGAGGTGCATATACGTAATTAATAAATTATGAGTTAAAATGTATTCTAACAGTGACATCACAAAATTTCCAAATGAGACCTCTTGTTTATTAAAATAAGAAAGACTTGTGTAACATAAGAAAGCAAATAGGACTGAGGTTTACTTGCACCATTAAGTCACTAGAGATTTCTCTTGTAGGAGGAGCAGGACAACAAGAATGACAGGCATAAAATGATAAACATAAAACTCTAATGAATGGATATGTGGTCTGATCCAATTCTATACTTCAGATGTGCTTGCTAATCCCATTTTTTAAAATTCAATAATAGTTATGTTGTCTGAAAAGTATTTAATGCTCTTACAAAACAATGTCTCCTAAGTTCTGAAGCCCTGGTTTATCTCAAACATCCCTCACCAGTTCTGGTAATAAAAAAGCTATGCAGCTCCAGTAAGTGGCCCGTGTCTGTTAAAGTGATTGCCTTCTTTGCTACCAAGAGCAATTTCAAAAAGGAAGTTCACTTTCACTGTTAGAAAGTATGGTACTATTAATTCTAGTAATATAATATGCTGCAAAAATCCAGGCACCCAAATTTATTGACCCATGTCTATGTAGGCATTTTTATAGTTTCAGCAACACATTTTATAGTTTCAGCAATATCCCAAAAAGGTACGTAATAGCCCGCTGTGGTTATTTCATCTCAAATTTATGAAATGATGTGCTTCTTTTCTGTTAGGATAAGGTATGAGAAAACAGTGCCTGTTGACAGACAAAGTGTAATTTAAATAGAAGAGAATTTTTTCCTCTTCAGCCCTTGTATGGCTCTTGGAGTTGGAAATACACATAATACACATTTGCCTTTAACTCAACCTCTAAACCAAGGGCATGAACATGTGATAACTTATGAAACCAGTCAGCAAATATTGCATAGTCCCCACATGAAAAACTGCTACATGACAAATATATATTCTGAACAGGAGTTATTAACATTAGCAAAGCACCTGCACCAGTGTACCTTCCATTTGATTTGAGCATCTTATTGGTAGATTATACAGAACCTCTGCTAAAACAGCCTTTTGTGTTTTCTTGTTGCTGCTTCTTTTCTTCTCTAATAAATTTGTACAAAGGCCCTGGCACTAGTAATGTACAACAACTAGTGCCCTTGAATGGAGATCATAGAATTGTAGAGTTGGAAGGGACCTCAAGGGTTATCTAGTCCCACCCCTTGCAATGCATGAATCTCAACTAAGGCATCCATGACAGATGGCCATCCAACCTTTGCTTAAAAACCTCCGAAGGAGAGTTCGCCACCTTCCAAGGGAGTCTATTCTACTGACAAACAGCTCCTACCATCAGAAATGTTTAGTCAGAACCTCCTTTCTTGTAATTTGAACTAGCCCTAGCCTTTGGAGGAAAAAAACAAGCTTGCTCCATCCTCCATGTGACAGCCCTTTAGCTATTTCAAGATATGAGTTTTCTCATATTGTGCCAAACTTTGCAGCAGATCGAAGCAGCCTCAGGGGCGTAGGAAGGGGGGTGCAGCCCGTTTCGGGTGTCATCCTTGAGAGGGGTGACAAAATGGCACACGGCAGGGGCGGCGCTTACAGAGGGGGCTGGCCAGCAGTGTGTCCGAACCACACATCTCTCCTGGGAGTGACGCGGTGGCCCCCGAAACGGCAGCATGGGGCTTGCATCTGCCAGGCAGACTCTGTGGGCAGCTTGCCCCCGTGCGGCACCCCTGTGCACAGCTCACCCCGCCTCCATGCGTGGCTCACCCCGCCCCACCGCTCCTGGTGCCGGAGTAGCTAGCTATGCACCTCAGTCTCCTGGACCAAGTTTTTAAACTATTCTGTTGTTTCATTACCTTTTTGTAAATTGTCTGCAAAGGCAAGTGCTTCTGAAATATCAGCAGCATGGCAAACATGTTGATAACATGGGAAAGGCCAGCACTAAAGCCACTTGAGCTATAGACTTGCAGGGGCTAAGTGTGAAGAGTGTCTTTTAGACTAGGAGACTAAACATTGTCAAAAATCCCTGGACTGCCAAAGTTTCTTGGATATTCTGGCTATTTGCCAGTTCAGAAAGCCTTCTCTTTTCTTTTTCTTCTTCTGATCATGTTCACTATTATTTATTTACTTACAAACTGAGCCCAGAAAAGGCCCTACCTAGGTAGACAGCATTATAAGTAACTAGCTTGGGGAAATTCTGAATTCAAAGGATTTGGTTCTAAGGTCTAGAACAAGCTAAAATAAGAGCAACACTAGTCTTCCACAAAATAACATGCATACTACCAGTATGCAATGGAAATGTTTCAGCATTTTATAAATGTTAATAAACAGATGTCAACAAGCCTTTGCATTTTCAATCCAAGTTAAAGGCCTTCAATGAAATGTTGTAAAGGAACTGAAATAGCTTATAACAGCTCCTGAACTTAATGGACTGATAACGAGAGAGCTTCCAGAATTAGCTTTCCTTATTAAGGCTTAGGAAACTATGCTAGCTGACATTCACTTACTATCACTTCCACAAACAATCTAAACTATTCCTGATAAAATATTTGAAGTACTGCTGTTGCTTGTTTCCAACCTACAAGAGCAGGTTGAAGGTCATTTTTAGCCTCAGGAATAGGAAGTCTCAAATTGAATAAGGACTGAAATATTAATCTTAAAAATACAGAAAACATTTTAAGAACAATTTCACAACATGCATTGTATTTTGGCTCAAGGGAATGAGAATCTTCTATGGTCTGAATGTAGAACTGGTTTGGTAATTTTTATATGCCTTAGTATAAATCTGCTTGCTCTACAGTGCTTTTGTTTTATCTATGAAAGAACACAAGGCATTGTATTTCCTAAGATAGGACAATTCTGTATTAATGCTACATTATGAAAATAAACACATTAAACGGTACTTGCCAATCTGGTTTGTGAGTGAGTGCCAGGCCTAACATTCCTTCCCAGCTGGCTATGCTCCACCACTATTTCTGTTTGTTTGTTTATTTATTTATATTCCTTGGCATCCTCAACTCTGTTCCTGGTTCACCATGTCTGCAGAGTCACTCATTTCTTTCTAAACAATAGCTCTGCTGATAGCTGCTATCTCCATATCTCTGTACATCCACATTAATTTTTGAATAATTGCTCCCAGATCTGTTAACCATGACAGCCTACTGTCTTTTCTTAGTATGAGATCTGCTGGTTGGTTGGCATGCCAGCTGATCTGAGATGTGGATTGGGACCAACATAATTGGAGCTGTCATAAAGAAAAAGGTGACTTAAAGCTTAGAAAGCTCTTATTTGGGGGGACAGTAGTAGCCAGAGATTTTACTTTCTTGGGCTCCATGATCACTGCAGATGGTGACAGCAGTCATGAAATTAAAAAACGCCTGCTTCTTGGGAGAAAAGCGATTGCAAACCTAGACAGCATCTTAAAAAGCAGAGACATCACCTTGCCGACAAGGTCCGTATAGTTAAAGCTATGGTTTTCCCACTAGTGATGTATGGAAGTGAGAGCTGGACTATAAAGAAGGCTGATCGCAGAATAATTGATGTTTTTGAATTATGGTGCTGGAGGAGACTCTTGAGAGTCCCATGGACTGCAAAAAGATCAAACCTATCCATTCTGAAGGAAATCAGCCCTGAGTGCTCACCGGAAGGACAGATCCTGAAGCTGAGGCTCCAATACAGTGGTGCCCCGCAAGACAAATGCCTCGCTAAATGAAAAACCTGCAAGACGAAAGGGTTTTCCGATTTTTAGCGGCTTCGCAAGACGAATTTCCCTATGGGCTTGCTTCGCAAGACGAAAGCCCATAGGGAAATCTCCGGGGACAGCAGGGAAGCGCAGCGCGCCTTCTCCTTTGTTCCCGGACCTGTCCTAAGGCTTGAGTGGGAGGTCCGGGAACAGAGGACAAGGCGCGAAGGGCTTCTCCTCTGTTCCCGAGGCTTGCGGTGGGAGGAGGGTTTTTCCTCCCCACCGCCAACATTCAGAACAGCATTCTGAATGTTGGCGGTGGGGAGGAAAGCCCTCCTCCCACCGCAAGCCTTCAGGACAGGTCCGGGAACAGAGGGGAAGGTGCGCAGCGCTGCGTTTCTCCGCTCTCCCGAGAAGGCAGGCAGGGGGGACAAAGACTTTTGCCCCCCGTCGGCCTTCAGAAGAGGTCCAGGACCTCTTCTGAAGGCTGGCGGGGGGCAAAAGTCTTTGTCCCCCCTGCCTGCCTTCCCGGGGGCTTTTAAATCGCTGTCCTGGAGTTTTTAAAATGCTGGCGGGCGGCAGCGAAGGCTGTTTACCTGGCTTCCCAAGATGGAAGTAGCTGCTAGTAACTGAGGGGGGGGGGAGCAAATCGGCTGGGAGGTTGAAGCAATGCAGGCACAGGTGACGAGGCAACAGATTGGCTCCATTGGGCACCTGCATCACACCTCTCCCTCCCTGCCAACTTCCCTCTGCCCCTCTCTCAGCCCCCACATTGGGAAGCCAGCTAAGTCAATTCCACCCAACCAGCTGCTACTGCCAATTTTGCACTTATGCATAACAATAAGATATTCATTCTGCCAATAGTAGTATAAAACACCACAATAATAACATGTAATCTTAACTTTAACAAACAAAACTTTTAACAAACCAGCAGCCAAAAATAATCCATAAGAGGAATCCTAATCACTCATGATACACATACATTACTTTCAAATAACAAACATAATCACAAAATCAGTTTCTAAAATTACAGCCAGAAACAAAACATAGTTGCCTATTTTCTGTATTGCAAAGATTGTATATTTGCTTTTGAGGTTCTGTGATATGTGATTTATGCAGGTTTTCATCAAGAACATTACAAAACACAAGAGTAACCTTTCAAAATAACACAAATGAATCAATCAAACAAAAAAGTTTGGTAGGTTTCAGGAATTCTAGACAGAACGAAGTGCTGAAATCAAATAGGTCAATGATCAGAAGAGATCTGATTATAAGCAGATAAAAGTGGCTAGGAGATAAGTGAAACCTGTGATAGTCCCCTTTCCAGAAAACATGCAGAGTTCCCCGCTCAGCCACACTTTCCCTTTAAGTCCATGCATCTTTGCTGTTTCAATTTGGTCTGGGGTTGGGTGTTCCCACTTGTGATTATCACCTCAGATTTTACTCGGAGAAAGACCCCTGAAACCCTGTTCATTCTTCCTATAATCAATAGTCTGTTTTTGATGTTGTCTCCACCCACTGGCGGAGGAATGGGGGGGCAGGGGACCATTGGGGGGTACCATCACTGTCGCCCCCCGGACACGCGCCGTACACTCCCTCACCGCGCCGGGTGCCACGCCCCTGCAGGTGCCACGCCACGCCCCCGGGATGCGTGCCAGCCACGCCCCTGCCAGCTCTCCACCCCCAGTGCCGGAGTATGCAGCTTCGCCACTGTCTCCACCTTTAGTTCCAACCACCTGTGGCAGAAAGTCAGCAAGTCAATCGGACAGTCAGAGAATTGCGTAATCAGATAATCGGAAAACTGGATAATCAGACAACTGAATAGTCAGAGAGCTGAAAATAATTATCAGAAACAAATTATGTTCTCATAGCCAGACCTGCGTTTAAACAAACTGCTAAGGTGGCAGAAATTACTTTTGTGCTTATATCATACAATCGGTTGGGTTAGCAGTGCTGAGAATGGACTGCTCAGAAGTTGGAAAGACAACTGAAAAATGATCCTTGAAGGGTAGGCAGAGAAATAAGGAGAGGAGGTGAGAACGCAGCTCTGGGTAAGTACAAGAAATCCTGTCCAGGAGCTATTTTTTGGGTGCAGTTTAGGAAGTAGAGCAAATCTTTCTTCAGATTATCCCAGGATCTCTCAGAACCTGATTCATCAGTTAACATTGAGTTTTAACCCAAAGCAGTGGAATAAAAATAAAAATAAATGTTTTGGATTAATAAAGATTAATAAAGAATATGAGGAAAATGAAATGAAAGTAATTCTGCAGTGATTGGGAGGGCATCCATCAATAATGTTTGCCTTGGATGTTGAAAGATTATTATAGTTCTTAGATGGCTCTGATGGATTCATTACTCTGCAGGCATAGCTGGTAATACTGTAGAAAGCCTAGTTTACCTCCTGAAAAAGGAAAGTGGCCTAAGCATTTGGCACAATCACTTTTAGAATTTTCTACTGGCTAGAGCCCAAGGATCCCCTTTGTTTTCTGAGGAGCTTGGGGGCAGTGAAGACTGTGGCAGTGATAGAAGGCTCATGATGAAAACTAACGGATCATGGCTATAGACTGTGGCAATTACGATGTCAAATATGGTATGGTGTCGATCTTTTGCCATTGGGTGAATGTAGTGCCATTCACAGAAACTGTCCTATGTGGTTAGGAGCCCTTTACACACCCTTTGCTCTGCTGTGTCCCATATGCTCCACACATTACAGATTAGATCATTTGCAACTATTCTGATTTGGAAGGCATTTTCACTCCAGATATGGATTTGGATGTGACTGAAGTTTCCGCTAGTCCTTGTGTGTTTGGATTCTTGATATCTTTCAGTTTGTGCAACCTGGAGCTGTGGACAAGATTTTTGGATATGTGATATCCACAACTAGTTTTTTTTCCCATCAGTGCCCACCTTGGCTAATCAGATCTGCTACTGGATAGTAAAAATAATAAATGACAGAGCAGGTGACCCCTATGGACTAGAAAGATGCCATGCTTCCCATTTTAAAAAATGGAAGCCCCAGCAAACTTTAGTCCACTTGGAGGAATCATGGAACATGTTGTGACATCTGAACTCCAGATATTCTTCAGTTATATTGATTACTTTTACCCAGGTTTGGAACTGAAACTGCCCTGGTGTTCCTGTGGATTATCTTAATCAGGAGGAGTGCATCCTGTTGGTTCTTCTGAATCTATTAGTTGCTTTCAACCGCACAAAATCATACAGTTGGAAGGGATCTCAAAGCTCATCTAGTTCAACCTGCCAATACAGGAAAACGATTGACATTATAGGCTACATTCAACTAAATTATCATGTTATCAGAAGCCAGCACAGTGAGTTCCCGTAGTGCATGGGACTTCCCTTCTCCTCGCTTCATGCTCTCCCCTAATCTGGTTGGAAGAACTCTCAGAACGGAATGCATGGGGGTGAGAGAGAAAGGAGATTTTCCCTTTGGGAAAGCCTTAGTGTGAGTTCAAATTGTACCCTATATCTTTATGGTGGACCAACTGAAACCAGTCAAATAAGCAGGCAGAAGTGAGTTCAAGTCCTCTGGACTCCCTCAGAAGGTGCTGGACTCACCTTTCTGATGGTAAGAGCTGTTCCATAGTAGAACAGACTCCTTCACTGGAGGTTTTAAATTTTTAGTTGAGATTCCTGCATTACATGGGGTTAGACTAGGTGACTCTCAGAGTCGCTTCCAACTCTTCAATTCTATGATTCTATGACAATCTCAGCATTTAAACTAGAGCCTTAAGTACAGCAGAATCTGAGCAACTTTGCTTGTAAAGCAAATGCTAAATAGGCAAATGGTGGACTTACACCATGGTGGATTTTCAGACAGAGACTGCATGAATACAGCAGCTTTTTGTTGTGTAAGTTGCAGGTTACAGCAACAGCCAAGGCGACATTTTTCCACCTTCGCCGCATCAAGCAGTTGGTCCCTTACCTTTCCCACCCCGACCTGGCCACAGTGATCCATGCAACGGTCACCTCCAGGCTTGACTACTGTAATTCGCGGGGCTGCCCTTTAAGCTGTCCCAGAAACTTCAATGGGTGCAGAATGCAGCAGCAAGGCTCCTCATGGGGTCTCTGCCATGGGAGCATATTCACCCAGTGCTTTTCCAGCTGCACTGGCTCCTGGTGGAGTACAGGGTCAGATTTAAGGTGCTGGTTTTGACCTTTAAAGCCTTTCATAGCCTAGGACCCTCGTACCTACGGGACCGCCTCTCCCGGTATGCCCTACGGAGAGCCTCAAGGTCCATAAATTGCAACACCCTAGTGGTCCCTGACCCTAAGGAAGTTAGATTAGCTTCAACCAGAGCCAGGGCCTTTTCAACACTGGCTCCGGTCTGGTGGAATGCTCTGCCTCATGAGACCGGGGCCCTGCAGGATCTGATTTTTTCCGCAGGGCCTGTAAGACAGAGTTGTTCCGCCTGGCCTTTGGGCTGGAACCAATTTGATTCCCTCCCCCTCTTTCTTTTTCCCTTTTCCTTTCTCTTCCTGTGATGAGGCTGCATTTTAATATTTTAATGTTTCAATATTTTAATGTTGTATTTTCATCTTGTTTTTAAGTTGAATTCATTCAACTTGTTTTTATTATTGCTTGTAAGCCGCCCTGAGCCCGATCTTGGCTGGGGAGGGCGGGGTATAAATAAAAATTATTATTATTATTAACATACTTTATAGAACAGTACACAATTTTCAGAGTACATTGACAGTGCTGGTGAAGTAAGAGGTTAAAAGACTGAGCTAATAATCAGGAAGTCTTTGGATGGAGTATTTTATTTCCTGTGTGCTCACAATATGGGCTTGGATAAGCCAATTTCCCTCAGCAGTCAGCATATGGAGAATAATACTAATTTATCTTGCAGGGTTGTTGCAAGGATTACAGTTATATAATGCATATGAAAGACTTTGAGCACTTGAGAGTGATACAAAAACTTTGAACACTTAAAGGGACATTACAGTACTTAATTTCAGACACTTAAATTTTTTTAATGACATATAATATTCAACTTTTCTAATTGTGTGTGAACAGATAGTACTGCAATGAAATAACTTTAAGGAAAGTGTCAAAGGTCTAATCTACAGCTCTTATGGATGGCATGACTCATCAGTTGACAGTCTGGAAACCTAGTTTCATCTGCCCAGTTTAAGTTTCTGTTATTAATGCTGGCATGTGTAGGAATGTGAAATGATTTTAAATTATTTCACTCATATTGTTTAGATTGGTAGGGAAGAATACTCTGGGAGTTCACTTGCAATGCATACAGTCTTAGTTTTATTTGTAAAGTAAAACTTGAAGATTTAAAAAGGTTACTATGTTTGGTCTCACTTTAATTTTTCTAAAATTGGCTTTCTGGTCATACTTTATGAAGATTAATTTTAACCAAGATGTTTTGAATAACAGCCTCAGGCAAAAAGAGCTGTAGGCCATCTTTAAAATTTTGATATGATATCATGGATCAGAGTAGGTATAGGTTTGGGGTTTTTTGGTCAGCTTGCTAAATCATTCCCTTCGTGTAGGCCAGGGGTCTGCAACCTTTAAGACAAAAAGAGCCACTTGGACCCGTTTCCGAAGGAAAAACAAACTGGGAGCCGCAAACATGCGCGCCGCTGCCCTCCGATCTGACAGCGGGCAGGAAGGTGACATCGGGATGGTGCGTGACTAACGCACGCACTGCCCCCATGCGACGTCACAGCCAGTACAGTGCCCGCCACAGTGGGGAGTGTTGGGGCGCACAATGCGCCTCCTCCCCTCACTAGTATCCGCCC
The DNA here is from genome assembly GCF_964234715.1 of Podarcis melisellensis. Taxonomy (NCBI): domain Eukaryota; kingdom Metazoa; phylum Chordata; class Lepidosauria; order Squamata; family Lacertidae; genus Podarcis; species Podarcis melisellensis. Next base: position 70,785,108 of record NC_138528.1, on the reverse strand, counting down.
TGGAGCCGCGGCAAAGGTGTAAAAGAGCCACATGCGGCTCCGGAGCCGCGGGTTGCTGACCCCTGGTGTAGGCAATGACGGTTGGGCTGAGCAGTTAAGCACCATGATCAGCATCCAAAAAGAATGCCCCGGGCTGCAAGAGCTACTACTTAGGGTTCACCCGCACATCCTTTTGCCCCCCCCATCCACAGTTTAGCATTGAATTGGAACAAACAGCAGCTAGATTTGCCACAGATTGCCATTTGTTCCAATTTAGCGCCAAAGAGCAGGTTTTCTAGGGGAAAGTGACAGGACAAAGGCAAAACTGCTCAAGGCATGGGGCAAGCAGAAGTTGCAAATGGGTGGGCACCCTCTTTACCTGGTTGTCACTTAGAAGGACAATAGCTAGTTTTTCTCAGCTGAGCAAGAAAGCAGGCAGAAGCTAAAGAGACAGAGACACATTTGCTCTGCTGGGCTCTGGGGATCACCTGGAAACCTAGTGGGGAAGCAAGATCTGTAACTGTATTAATGTTTTGAACTCCTTAGGTTCCTGTTGTATGTTGTTGACATCTGTCTGTCTCTGGAGACAATGCACCTTTGAGGGTGAAGTCAAACTGGTGGACAGTAGCAGTGTTGCTGTGGCTGTGGAGACCAATACAGGAGAGACATGTTTTGTTGCAGCTGGGGGAGATGAATGCATTTGGTTGTGCTGCTGCAGATGCCCATGGCATTTCTTCTCTCTGTGCTCCTATCAGCAGTCATCCTTCCTCTGGTCATTGCTATGGATGCATAATCTGATTGTCTTCCTCCAGGCACTGCAGTCGTCTGCAAGGGATTCCCACAGGGCAGGGTTACGTTTGCTAGTCTTCATGTCACATTTGCAGAAATCTTTGTAACACAGAGTTGGTCTGCCAATGAGCCTTGTGCCTGAAGCCAGCTCCCCATAGAGCACATCCCTGGTTGTACATATGTGTAAATAAACTAAACTGTGCCTAAAGACACCACAGTTTCTATTGACCTTCATTCCAAGGAAACCCAACCCTGGATAAGTTCCTGAACCCCCTGACATCTGTCAGAAAGGGGAAAGGAGGATATTATTTTTTGCCAGCCTGACTGGCGCCCAGTGCCAGCAGAGAATGATCTTGACCAAGTGAGCAGAGACCTTTTCCTGCCTGTCACAACTAAGGATCCAACCCAATGCCTCTTCACCCAAAAGTTGCAACATTGCTATGACGTAGGCAAAACCAGTCAATTTGTCTTTAGGAAAATTCACATCCTGCCTGTAACCAGCAACCAACAGATGTCCATAGCAAAGCCTAAAACCATCCCTTGAATGGACCTGGATAGGAGAAGTTCTCACCCAGGCCCACTTTGAATTCTGCCCCTCAGGAGCCTAGCTAGGTGCTGACTGGCTCCCAAGATCCCAGGCACCCTCATCATCCCCTACAGTCACAAATTGTGGGAGAACGCCTCCCCCCACTGCTCCCAGCAAGGTGGGAAATGAGAATTTTTCACTTGTCTTGCCTGCAGTCTTCAGCCAAGCCCTTCTTGTGTGAGAACTCAATGCATCCTGGGTTTCCACATACAGTGCTGTTCAATTGACTATGCACAGCACCCTCTGTCACCTACACCAATTATCTGCATTAATTTAAAACCTCCCACGACTGTGGTATAGACCTCACAGTCTTGTAAGGAATTTTTTAGAATAGCATTCCTGCTTAGGATATTAAATCCAGCACTATTTTCAGGCATGGCTGTGCTTTCAGTTTGCTAGCCTGCTGCCAGTTCAGAATGTAAGTGCTCATAGTAGTGTCTTTGACTGTTATGTATGTGATGTTAAAGTTTTATTGGCATTGGATAATGCAGAAGAGGTTGAAATAGACGAATTTACTATTGTTCATACTTTCTGTTGATAGTTCCGGATATGATTACTTTCCTCTGAAATGGCTTCTACGTGATTTTATAGAAATCAGTAGGAATTTATTACCATTTTTAAAAAATAAAAGCAGCTAATTAAACCCTTCTATGTGCTTTTTAAGACTTCAACCCAGTGAATTCTTGCATAGCTATGATATGCAGAAACATTAGCTATGGTAGATAATATTATACAAACGGTGCCATTTGGTTTAAATCGTTGCTGTTTTTAATTTCCTTTACAGAATTCAAGGTCATATATCTTTGTATTTCCAAGGGAATCCTTGTCATAGAGATAAAAATCATGTTTCACCTGCAGTCTTGATCTTCATTAGCTGATAGGAGGGATTTGCAGCATTGGCAATAAGTTCTGCTGGTTGCTGGCTGACAGCCAAACCAGGCTGCTGTTTAAGATACCAGGTCTCTCGCTCTTTTTCTCTCCCTTGTTCTCGTTACAGCATTTCAAGCCTTGTCTTTGAAAGAAGAATACAGTACAATATTTTATATGCAGTTGGGAATAAGATGCTTGTTCCTTGCTTATACAACCATATGTTTCTAAATTTTGTGGTATATAGTATTTAGAAGACTGTTGATAGTGGGAAATTTTGCCGTTGAGGAAGAAGCAATCAGATATGCGGTCAGAATTTTAAGACCAGCTCAGAGTGCTCTTGGCTTTTTTTAGTAGGCTGCTGAACGATGCTGAATGATGCTGTACAGATGGATGTGGGTGTTTTAATACTCTGGTTTTAACGTATGGAATATGAAAGAAATGTAAGTGATTCTAGTACACGAACACAATGGGGAGTAAAGCTGGATTTTCAAACTCTGTTTCTCAGCCAGAACATCCATTCTTCCAGGTGTCATGCAGGTATGTACATGTTTAGATTTAGTATATGTATTTAGTTTTGTAAAACTGCAGTGTGGTGCTTCTCTTACGGATAGCTGTATGAACATTTGCCTGAAAAGACTTAGAACTGGAGAACAAAGGCAATATTTAATGGTAAAATTATGGTGTGCTTTTCTGTGCTAATCTCTATTCAGTGTTTTAAAAAGATGTTGCATTTTAAACGGGTAGCTGATGTTTCCATGATCAGGTATTTGAAGCTTCCTAATGTTTTGAATGGAACAAAAGTGAATCGTTTATCATTCAGTTTTTTAAAACAGTGTCTGTAGTGCATTTGGATGGTTATTTTGTCATGCTGTGTCAAATACGTGTCTGTTATAGTGCTGTTAGGTTCCTGTTAAAAGAAACCTGTTCAGTCCCAGAGAACATGATCCTGGTAAATCAGTTTTCTGGTGACTTGATTATACTTTCAAAGCTATAGGGCAAGGCATGTTCAAAATATTTACATATGGGGAAATTAGTGAATGCTGATAAGAAGAATGATTCCTGCATTTTTGTATGTGGTTTCCTCTGCTAAGCAAGAGATCAATATTGCCTTTAGAAATAGTTTCTCATGTAACTTTTCCAGGCATGTTGTGACATGGCTCGAAAGTTCAAAGATTTCTGTTAAATTATGTTCCTTGTGTTGATGACTGAAGTGTAATAAAGAACAAATAGAAGTTAAACAAGTTTCATTCTCAGCTTTCACTAACTGTCTTTGGTTTCTGGCACACCTTTTTAAAGGAATGCAGTCTTTGTTTACTGTGTCTGTATCTGAAACCTTTGCCTCTTTCTGGTGCAAGGTTGTAAAAAGAAGCGAAAACTAGAGTTCAGAGTTTCTGTAAAATTACTCATGTGTTTGAAATGCGTTTGAGGAAGAGAGTAAAAGAGGAAGTTAATAATTAATGTGTCTAAACATAAGAATGTACCTGGTGATAGGACTTGGGATGTTTGCAGTGGTGATCACTAATATGAAATCCCCTGAAGGAATCATGGTGAATATGGTTAGCTTACACTACCTGGCATATGAGGAGCATTGTGTAGAGAGTGTGGGTCATTCCCTCTAACAGCAAACGCAGGTGATGAACTACCCATTAGTTTGGAAGCAAAGCAGGCCTACCCAAAATTAAATGCAGGCCTCCCTAGTATTTATCTGGAAATATATTTATTTATATGTATATAAAAGCCCTAGATGGCCTGAGAAGGACTTAGGCACTTCCTATATTGAAGGAATGTAATTGGCATTTGAGTCTACAGAGATAAGAAACCCATGGAAACTCACCTCATTATCTGGTGATGAAACCTATTGAAGTACATTGATAGTAAAGAGAGGAACACATGCCCATTGTTGCTGCCATTTGTCTGCGAGGGTACTTGCTTCTACCTATTTGCAGCTATACTAAAATCCTGGATTTCTCCATTGTTAACATATGAACATAAGAGTCCTACTGGATTAGACCAAGGCCTATTTAGTCTAACATCCTGTTCTGAGTGGCCAACCAGATTGCTTACTTTTCCTCAGCAGTGACTAGCTGATCACGTATTGATGTCTGAATAAGAATTTTGCCCACTCATGAACAAATTAGCCTTAGCAATCAGTTTGTGGTGTGTGTGTGTTCCACTATTAGACACTGCATGTGTGAGCTTCCGGAGGGCTAAGGTAATTTCTGGATGTAAATCAGGCTGCAGCTGGCTTAGCAGTGTGGGTTAGGAATAAGATTGAACTAGAGACATTGGTAATTGAGGCACCACTTAGAAAAAGGTGGGGGACTTTGAGCTCTCCACATGATGTCGGACCTTTACTGCCATCATTCCTGGCCTTTGGCCATACTAATGGCAGATGCTTATGGGAGTTGGGGATCAAGTTTCTATACCTGAAGGTGGACAACCACTACAGGTAGAAATCACATTTTGCTCCCATCTAAAAGGGGTGCTGCCACCTGCCCACTGATGAAACAGCCACCCAGAAGCGGGGAGGATAGTTAGTAGGGGCACAGCCAGATCAGGCCAGTGAGGGGCCATTCTGAGCTCCTGGGTGCCACAGCCTGTGCATGATCCGGCTGCCTGCTTTTGAGATGTCCCTGTCTTCATTCTTTTGGAGACTGCTTGGCCTGGGTGTGCAGCTCTGAAAGGCACCTCTGAGCACATGTGTAGACTCAGGAGCAGTATAAACAACAACTAAAGGGTTTTGATACAGGATGGGTTCATCCATTTGGAGACTGGAAGTCATGTCTCACTCATCAGCTCATAGCTTTCTGCAGTTCCATATGTTAATCAGTGAAGTTGTGACTGTCTTAAACTTTAGTTATTTATCCCCCACAATTATTTATATTCCAACTTTCAGAATATAATTTCTATGAAAGCAGCTGGCTAGTAGCATTCAGTTATGTATTTTAAAAGCACAGGTTTGTATCTAATGTTAGTCATACTCAGAAAAGTCTCATTGAAATTAATAGATTAGATACATTAATTTTATGGTATAACTTAGTTGGGTACAACATACAATAAACAACATTATGGGTCTTCATGTCTTGTCTGTGCACAATTCCCATTTTATGCAAATATTTTAGAATGACTGGACTTCTCCAGAATGAGAAGAGCACTATGATTATCTTCCCTAGTCTGGTTGTCTGGAAGTATCATAGGCGGTTTTTCCCCCAGCCAGAACTTGCCGGAACCTCTCAAGTTGGCGCCTTTGCCATTGTAAGAGAACAAGGGAGGTGTTTGTTGTGAGTTCCGACACCTCTTCCTAGAAAAATAACACTGAGTGTAGGTATTTGGGACTCAAACACACAAAACTATGTAATGGATTATACCAGTGGTTCCCAACCTGGGGGCCACAGAGTTATCCCAAGGGTTCTGAAAAGAAGTTATTCTCTCCCCTCCCATTCCTCTTGAAGACAGTCTCTTCACTGCCTTAAAGCTGCATAGTGGGTAGCTACTTCAAAGAGTGTTTTAATTTTTAATGATCAGTTTTTAGAGGAGTGAGGCTGCTGTGAAGACTTTCTTCAGAGGGCTTTAAGACAGCGCCCCTTGCTTCTGTTTGTGCTTTTGGTGTTTCAGATGGGAGTGGGGGCAGGCTGTCTTAACACATTTGCTAAGTCTCTCTGTGCTCCCTTTTAATTTTAGCAGAATCCACACTGAATCCTTGTCAAGTTTTCTGCCTCCTAATTACTGATTGCATTCAGGTTTCTTAGTTTTTTCATTATTGGGAATTACTTTTGGTGCTTTATTGAGATGAATTCTGTGACTGAGGAGTTGCCTAATTTTTTTTGGCGGGGGTGGGGTAAGACTTTTATGGCATTGTTCATTTTGGGACAGACATTTTAGGGTTGTCTGTTGTTCCATGTAGCATTTGCTGCTCATACCAACTTGGTTACAAAAAAGTAAAATAAATGCAAATAGCAAATATAAAGAAAATAGAATCACAGTAATTGTATATATAAATAGCTTTCCTTACATGGTTTGGGAATTTCATTGAAATATATAATTGATAGTCCTGATTCTAGACAGAGGAATATTATTTATTTATTAAATTTATTGGTAGTTTTTTTTTTTTTGCCACATCAACTCAAAGCAACTTGCACTATTTTAAGCAAAAAATGAACATATACATACATTAAAATCAGCATTAAAAACCCTAAAAGATAATTCTCTCTCTATATATATTTTAAAATACAGTACATTAAAACATTTCACCCTCACAAAAAGGCCATAGAAAGTTAAAAGGGTCTGACTAAAACAACATTTTTGCCTGGTGTCTAAAGATATGTAATGATGGAGTCAGGGGAGCCTTCCTAGGGAGAACATTCCAAATGAACACGCCCATTGTGATGCTGCCACCCTCTGGACCTGGCAAACATTAATTTTTTCCTTGTTCTAAAACAGGCTTATAAATAACAACTCACCTTTTCGTTGATAACAAGTAAAAGTAAAAAGGTAAAGTACCCCTGGACAGTTACGTCCAGTCAAAGGCGAATATGGGGTTGTGGTGCTCATCTCGCTTTCAGGCCAAGGGAGCCAGTGTTTGTCCACAGACAGCTTTCTGGGTCACATGGCCAGTATTACTAAACCGCTTCTGGTGCAATGAGACACCGTGACAGAAAACAGAGTGCATGGAAATGCTGTTTACCTTCCCACTGCAGCGGTACCTATTTATCTACTTGCACTGGCATGCTTTCAAACTGCTAGGTTGGCAGGAGCTGGGACAGAGCAACGGGAGCTCACCCAGTCATGGGGATTCGAACTGCCGACCTTCCGATCAGCAAGCCCAAGAGGCTCAGTGCTTTAGACCACAGCGCCACCCGTGTCCCTTTTGATAACAGGTATATATGATAGAAAAAGACAAAAAACTAATTTCAAGACCAGTAGTGCGTAACTAGAGTAATACATAGAGCTTTGCAAATACACATTTGAATCTGTATGAAAATGTGATAATCGGTCAGGGAGGAAAGCTTGAAGAAAATGCTTGAAGGCAAAAATACCTCAAAAATACCTCAGTGAGGTCTGTGCATACTTAGTTGTCACATAATGTTCAGTATCAGTTGTGGAAGAAGAGAAAAATATTTTTGGGTCACCCTTCAGTTAAATAACCAGACTGGCATGTGAGAAGATAATAAAAACATCATCACAATGCAGAAGTTTTGAAAAACGCCAGAGAATTTTGAAAGATTGTATAATTGGCACAATTTTTCATGCATTGTGTTGGAATATGTTGTTAAGATGAATGAGACTTTTTAAACATGGTTTTTCAAAAGTGAAGTCATTCCATAGTTGGGGATAGTGGACCTGTTTCATGCAAAGAGAAATTCCCTTGTTTGACACTGACATATTTAGATGAAAAATAAGTTATATTCTTTCTGTGTTCAGTAGACTGTGACCTGTTCACTTTCTGACTTTTGGTTCTGTCATAGTTCCTTTTTCTGCTATTCTCAGCAGAAGCTAGAACAGAAGTAAATCTGGGAGTTGTGTCTTTCTGCTTCTGACAGAGGCAGGCTCATCAGCCTTTATTGACCCCACTGACAGTGCTATCCATCTATGCAATATATATCATTTCCCACATGTCTTCATGACAGGCATTTCACTAGTATTTTAAATAAAGCATTCATAGGAATATATGGATTGTATAGGGAATATGTAGGGAATGTAAAGTGTAATATTAAACATAGAGAAACATTAGGCCACCATATAAAGCTGTATTTTAATCCAATAAACCTAGAAACATGCAGTTTTATACTGGTTAGAACATGGATTTGTTCTATGTCCTTTTAATGCAGAAAGAATAATTCCTTCCTCTACAAGTATGAATGTGCATACAGTGGATTAAATAAGATAAAATTAAAATGCAAGAAGGTGGCACAGTCTGGTTTATCCACTGCTGAAGCTTTGCATACAGAAGTAATTTAATGAAAGGGTATAAAATATGATATAATTACTTTACTGGCAAATCAGAAAATTGATTTTGAGAAACGTTTTTGGCAGACAGTTAAAATGTCAGCACTTATTTGGGCTTCACAGAATAAACAACACAGTTAACAGTTGCATATTATAAAAATAACTTGCTAAGCAGGAATGTACTTTAAAATAAACAGTAGACTCATTTTGCTTGAAGGGAATAATACTTGAACATTCTCTTCAAAGGCAAAGTAATAGTAGAGGAGCATTTTGAAGCTTCAGCATGTTGGATAGATCTCCGGTTTATTTTGTTAGTCATTTGTAAATCAAAGAGCATGAGAGATCTGGATTACTGTGCAGTTCAGTCGATTGAATCAGAGTTTGAAATTTCAACAGTAGTTCTTAAGCTATGGGAGTATTACAACAGTGGCTCTCCAACTGAATGGAGGGGGAGCATGAAGTTTCACATTGTATTACAGAAATCACATGATAATTATGTGAACCAGTGTGGTGTGGTGCTTTAGAGTTTCAGACTAGGACCTGGGACTCCAAATCTGCACTCGGACATTCATTCATTTTATTTGTATGCCACTTTCCCACAAAAACACACACGCTCAAAGCGGCTTACGACAAAGAAACAGTAATGCATTTCAAACAAACACTACAAAAACAATCTCATAATAAAAAAGCAAAACAATGACATAGTAACAATTTCATAATAACACAGCAAAACAAAATACAGTATATAACTCATTTCAATACATAATAACATTTCCGTTCCATCACAGAAGAACTCAAGATCTTCTCGTTTTCCTCAATAGGAGATAATGTTAGGAATAATATTTGTAATACTGTAGTCTACTTTGCAGAAAAATATTGTCCTCAAGACAATGTAAAAGGGGGAGAGGGGTTTAACCACTTGTAGAAATCCTCAGTCTTCATTCCAAACCACCTCTCTGTCTCCCACTTGGGGAACTTGAACGGTTTTCTTTCAAGAGCAATGTAATGCCCACTTCAGGAATTCACACAATATCATCATTCCTCTTTCATTAAAAGAATAATCACAAAGTTGAAAGATGTTTGGTATATTGGTAGAGGTTGAATTTTGATTTGTTTCTGCTTATATATTGTCCTTTTGGCTTTCTCCTGACTACAGTTCTAAATACTGTGCAAGCTGAAACTTACTGTGAGAATACAGTTATGATTAATGCAACTGGAAAATGCAGTGTTTTATTATAAATCATACTAGCAGGCAAAATGGGGCTTGGAAAGAAGGAACACTGAACTTAATGCCTTCTGTTCACACTCCTCTTCAATAAAATAAAGAAGATTAATATAAAGCAAAGCAGTATTGCTGTAGAGGGTATTGCTCTACACTCCCATGATTAATTAACTAACATTATGGATATATTTTTTCTCCATGAACTTATTGTGGGGCAGCACACATCTAACACTCTTTTAATAGAAGGGTTATAAAACTATATTTTATTGCATTTTGGCTAACTAAAAATTTCAGTTACAGTTACTACCACATTTCCAGAACAGTTGGTCAAAACATTTCTTTAAAATGTATGGTACCCACTTTGGTTGCTTGTGCAAGAAGAAACGAAAAGAAATCTGAATATTCCCTTCATTTGCTTCATGCATAGAAATACCAAATGATGACTTTAAAAAATCAGGTGTATTACTCTGTTTATTAGTGATATATTGAATTATTTGTTGTTGTTGACTTAAAGAACTAAGAAATAAATAAGTTTTCAACACTGATGGTTCATTGAACAGAAATATCTCAAATTTCTTAACCTTAATTCCTACTCCGTTTTATGGTCTTTGGGTCTCAGAGGCCCATAACTGTTCATGCTCTATCATTTTCTTGAGTAGATAGAACAATCATTGATTTCCATACCATACCATCTGATACTCCCACTTAATCCCTGGCTCAGCCCTGCATTTAAGTAAAGTTCCATTAAAGTGCAAGTTATAACTTGCTTGATTCATTTTTGCTGCCTGGAATGGGGTCTCCATTAGTTATTCTACCTTAGGCACCACAGTTTCTTGGAGGAGACCTGTTTAAGCCTAACAAAATCTACATAAAGTTCCTAAGTCCTGAAAGTCCTGAAAGTTCCTAAGTCCTGAAAGGCTAGGTTCTGCAGTTACAAAGTATGAAAGTGACTCTGGTATAAGAATAAAATGAAATTTTAATGAAGCTTTCTCTCTAATAAATGGTACCATGAGTAGAGGGGTCGGTGGAAAGATAAAGCCTCCTTTGGGGTTGCTTGGGACTATTGTTGTACCTACAGAACTCCAAGTTTTTGGTGTGTGTGTGTATTTGAACTTGAAACATTGCAGCCAACCTGACCTTGTGACTCATCAAGCTACACATAGCACACTAGATCACCAGAGACTCAATACACCTGGTTTTTGCAAAATTATGGTGGGGTGAGGAATTGGCAAGCACCTATCAGACCAAACTGCATTAGGCTTTGTAAATAACTTTCAAAGGTCTAATTTAAGCAAAGTTGGCTAAACACTAAAAGCACAGATGGGGAACCTCAGACCCAGAGGCCAACTGTGACCCTCCAGGCCTCTCTGTCTAGCCCTTTGGACTTTCCCCAAGCCATACCCCTTATTGGCTCTGCTTTGCACCCTTATTGAGTGTGTCTGGTTAGAACATGTCCTTAAACTTTGATAATGCCTCTAAGTTGTTGAGCGGTGGGATAGAGTGGTGTGTGTTTGCATGTGTATAGAATCTAGCCTGCTGCACAGAGGTAAAAGTAAAAAATTTTGTTCCACACACTTTCCCCTCTGGTCCTGCCCACCACTGGCTTATAGTCCCAAGAAAGTTGCCGAGATGAGAATGTGGAACTCAGGCTAATCCATGTGAGATCCAAGGTGTCCCTTTTTTCTTCATAATGATTAAGAAGATTGAAACAGTGTTGATAATTTCTGGTATGGAATCATCCTTTCTATAGTCTTGTTGTCCAGGAGAAAACAAGCATCAGCCAACACGGCTGTGTTTCTCCATTCTTTAGCTTCACATAGAGTATGTAGAAGAAAAAAATGCTGTAGAATAGCCCTCCATCACTGCCTGAAATATCCAGCAGCATGAATTGGTGAAGGCTCCCCACCTCCTGGCTTTGTTAATGAGACACCTGCATTTCTGATACACCTGTATCCCCTTTGGTGATAGTGCCCGAGAACCAAGTCATGAGACCTAGTCGTATTCTACATTAATGAAGGATATATCAGTTTCCTCTGTTTCTGGACATAACAGATCATACTCCTCACCCCCTTCATGGATTCAGAAACTGAGAACTGTTAAGTGAAATTTTAAACAAATGGGAAGAAGGATCAAGGTCAAATAGGAAGAACAGTTTTGTGTGTGGATCACTTGTCTATGGGCAGAATATGTACATGTGTAGCCTTAGAAGTCCTGCTTTCAAGTTATCAAACCTGTCTTCTTTACAGTTCCTTCTTGCAGTCCCTCTGCCTATGAGAAGCAGTGGTCAGCGGATGGAAGAAGCAGACTGCAAACTAATAGATGCTTGCTAGGGGATCCTAACACTGACTCATTGGAAGGCAGCAACCTGACAAAGTGCAGCCACAAAACCACAGGAGGAAGTGGTTTTTACCTGCTATTTAAAAAGAGAAAATTACTCCTAGCAGGTATTAATAGATCCTAACTTTCACCAATTTTCAGTTCAGCACTGAGATTTTTCTGCTCTTTCAAAAAGCTGACTGACAGATAACACCATATACAGAGTGTCCTGCATTTTAAAAGCATTCATTAGTCAGCTGTAACATCCAGTGGAAAATAAATATTTATTGCAGAGGAGTGAGCAAACAAGCTACTTTTAAGAAGAGTGGAGCATTCCTAGCAGTATGCAGCTACATCCAGAGAAAATATGAAATTTTTGCATCAGTATGCAAGTTCCAGAATGCAGCAATATTCGTCTCAGTTAGTGATTGGCATGAGGACAATGCTGGGGTGAATATGATTTACCACAAAGTAATGTATGCTGTCGTTATGGGCAATACACAATAACTGGTAGGCTCCCCATAAATAGTATTTGCACAATTCAAACTCCACCACATTGGAGATCTGATAGTGCTCCTAATAAAAGTTTACAAAAATATGTGGAGGACATCCAGGAATTGATTATTTTGTCTGGTTCAAAGGATGACTGCATGCGACAAGTCTTTTATTCCACTTGACTTGCTGAACATGGCAAGACAAAGAGCCTGTTACTGACACTGCATGTTTATCTGTAAGATATGGCTTTTTTTTTCCCTGAACAACCAAACCGCATGCAGCATGGGGCTGGATGCTGACAGTGAGGTCTAAAGCAGTGTTTCCCAAGCTTGGGTCTCCAGCTATTTCTGGACTACAACTCCCATCATCCCTATCTAGCAAGATCAGTGGTCAAGGATGATGGGAATTGTAGTCCAAAAACAGCTGAAGACCCAAGGTTGGGAAACACTGGTCTAAAGCCACCTTGGCTCATGGAACTAGTTTCATGATTGTTTAGTTCGATACTTTAAACAGATGCCACCTTAGAAGATGTAATATGGTTTATCTCGAACACAACACACATGTTTACACATTTATATAAATTTATATTTATGTGGCAATAGATACTGTTAGTACAGCAACAGAATTTACTGCATAGGCCCAGCAGCCAGGAGACCTTGGAAATGTAGTTCATGGAATTTGGGTTGTGTCATGTTACAGTAGTTGTCATCTGGCTAACTTGGCTGCAGTGTGGCCTTGGACATAATGCTGAGATGCCAAACCTCCCTTTTCAAGTGGAGAGGTAGGAGCCCATGTACCAGTTGATGAGATGAGATCACTAGAAAGCGCTGCATGAGCTAAGCCATGGTTTTGCTTGGTGAGCTGTCCAAACTCAGAATCATGATTTAGCTCTTTCCAGGCCAGCTTTTTCCTATGTTTTACAGCTTGTGGTTTGTGTGAGAGAGCTAAACAGTGACCGAAGGTTTGGACGACATGCTAAGCCAAACAAAGGCTTAGCTAATCGCAGCACAACAGCAAAATGGGGAGAAGCAAAGAGGCCACATTATCCTTTTGGGGAGTCCATACATTTATTCACTTGCACTAAGCTATGATTTAGTTTGGCATTGCATGTAAATGAGGACAATGTCTAGTTTGTCCCTCAGATGTTAACAGCCAGCAGATCATATCCACAGTAGTATTGGATACAAATTTCTTAAAAGTCGCAAAGAATAAAACTATTAGGAAGAGTACAACTTTACTTTTTAAATCTTGATTAGTATTTACTGCCTCTTCATTTTTGGCAAACTTTGGTACAAACATTTTCATTCAAATTGCAGAATGGATGGCAATAATCAAAATGTCCATTGCCTTGTTGATCATGAGAAGATTTTTGGGTTGCCATGGTGATATTTGAGTGGCAATATAAAAATAAGTAAGTGCTAATGAGAATAATTAAAACTTCATTGAGAATAGTTTGCAGAATAAAATTGTAGACTTCTGTATAATGGGCACTTTAAAATGTCATTTAAATTTGCTTATTGGTATACAGTACTGAATGGAAGACAGGAGTGCCTGGCGTGCTCTGGTCCATGGGGTCACGAAGAGTCGGACACGACTAAATGACTAAACAACAACATACAGTACCGAAATATGTGAGATTTTGTTATTAATTTGCTGTGATTAGCATGATAACATTTTAAACTTTTATGCAATTGCTTCCTAACATGCTTGCTGTTGTTGTTTAGTCGTTTCATCATGTCCGACTCTTCATGACCCCATGGACCAGAGCACGTCAGGCACTCCTGTATTCCACGGCCTCCCGCAGTTTGGTCAAACTCATGCTGGTAGCTTCGAGAACACTATCCAACCATCTTGTCTTCTGTCGTCCCCTTCTCCTTGTGCCCTCCATCTTTCCCAACATCAGGGTCTTTTCCAGGGAGTCGTCTTCTCATGAGGTGGCCAAAGTATTGGAGCCTCAGCTTCAGGATCTGTCCTTCCAGTGAGCACTCAGGGCTGATTTCCTTCAGAATGGATAGGTTTGATCTTCTTGCAGTCCATGGGACTCTCAAGAGTCTCCTCCAGCTGTTCATCTAAACACTTTGCTTTATGGGACATCACAAGAACCCTGCTGAATCAGACCACAGGTCTATCAAGTCCAGCACCTTATGTCCTCATAAACCGTATGGGAATTCAGCCTCAACTTTCTCTTGAACTATGGGATTTCCCATTCTAAGGACATACTAGATGTGTATCTTAACTTGGATTTGATCTATTAAATTTATATCCTACCTTTCCTCCGAGGAGCTTGAAGCATAGTGCTTTTTCCTGCTGGTTTTATTCAAACAGCGACTCTGAGAAAGAGCGACTGGCCCAGGGTCACCCACTGAGTTTCATTGCCAAGTGGGGATTTGAGCCTGCAGTCTTAGTCTGATATGCCATGCAGCCTCTTCAAGGATTAGGATTTCTTTTGTCAGCCTTCCTTCTGATATGGAGATGACATGTAAGATATTGCTTAAAATCAATTTCCTTGAAATAACTTTCTGTTTAAATAAAATGAAATTAATTACTATCATTTGTAATTTGTAAAAATTATATTCAAGTAGAGTGCAACTCCTTGTTTTAATCAACCATGTCTTTTCTAATTTATTCTTTCATGGCTACATGAAAATATCAACTTAAAAAAAAATATTATAGTAGGTCAGCTGTGGAGAGTGCCACTATCTTCTTGTTCTGGATGTTTTATCATCATCAGTCATCAATCTTTATTATGGTCTAGAGACCCAATAAATCGTTACAAAGCAATGCACAATTCAGACAGCCTACCTCCAGGTTAAACAAGCATTTTGTTCAGACTTAAAGATAGGGATCATTTGTTCTTGCAACCACCGATAAAAACTTAACTTGCCACTGCTAATGTTCTAGCATTTGTCCGGTCTTCCAATAGGAACCTAACATAGTGAGCCTCTGATTTTCCCGGGAAAGGTACCAACAAGGGTAATATCAGTTCAACCCTGGCTTGCTCATATTTTACACAGTGCAGCAAAATATGTTTTATAGAATCGATGTCTTGAGCACACGAGCAAAGTCTGTCCTGGTAGGGAACTCCTCGTCACCTGCCATCCAACACTGCAGAAGGAAAGACATTTACACGGCTTTGGTGAATAACCTTCGATAATTTGGAACTGTCAGGTTTTTAAAGACATGCCCATATTGTACTGCCAGCGGACAGCGTTTGATCGAGATCACAAGTCACTATGTGTATTATCCCAAAATCTTTGCTTTAATGTCTTTAGGGCACCTTTATAACCCAGGTAATAAAGTTTTTTTTGGGGGTGTGACAGACCAATAGAGGTGGCTTTTCTAGCCATGGTTTTCTGCCATTTGCTGACAAACTCCTCATTGGTCAGGTGTTGGTACAAACCCTTCCCTAGATCAAACACTCAAATCCTGAGCCATTGTTTTAGGGCAGCAGATGTTTTATGGGTTCAGCGTCGAGAAATTTATTTTTTCACAGTTACCTTAAAGCTATACAGAGAAAAGCTGTGTTTGGAAACCATGTATTGGATTCTTAAGCCTGTTATTTAGTCAAGATGTGCATGAGCCTTTTACCCATCTATGTAGTCCATTTCATCATCCCATTAGATGCAATTAAACAGAAAGTTTCTAAATAGCCATGCTTCCTCATCCATCTTAATGGGGGAACTAGGGTTATGAGCCTTAGAATAAGCCAGGATCTCAAACCCCACAGTTCTGAAGCTGATTTAAATTCCTGGCTTGTTTCAAAGTTAGTATCCATAGGTTTTTGGCTTGAATGAAGTGGGAAGCTATGGTTGAGTTAGCATTTCTGGTTTAATCACAGCTTGCTTGAAGGCAGTAGTGAAGGGGTTCAGTACACAAGCAACTTGAGATGTCTTGTAATTAGTGGTATATAAATACTTTTATAAATAAATATAAACAAATAAAAACTTGGGCATGCTTAGAATAATAGAATTGTGGAGTTGGAAGGGATCAAGAGGGTCATCTAGTCCAACCCACTTCAATGCCGGAATCTTTTTGTGGGGCTCAAACCCAGAGCCCTGAGATTAAAAGTTTTATTCTCTACTAACTGAGCTATCCAATGGAGGCTTCATTTTAATAAACTGACATATAACTGTCCAAACAGGGTCATAGGGATTAGCTGGTCTTCCAGTATAAGAGGAAAGCTAATTTATAGATCATTCACCTTTCTAACAGAACTGATTTCTATCTACTTTTCCACCTTCTGGTACTTATTGAAGTTGTAATTCATAGCTAATGACTCGTGCATAGTGGTTTTCCTTTTCTTTTTTTCTTTAATCTCATTGTTCAGTTTGAGTATTTTACAAATATATATAGGATTAAACCGTGTTATGTTAATTGTATTCAGTGAACACGATGAATATTTCTACTAAAGTGTGATCAGAGTGCACATGAATTTAAACATCTGCTAATTTTAGGAAATGTTAACGTTCAGGAACTTTTTCAAGTGTAGAATTTACTTGATATTTCTAGAATATATTTGAAAGACTATTTAGTGAAACAATTTTGTTTAGAGTTCAGTGCTCTTACGTTTTCAGTACTTGTGCTCTCAAGTATACATACCGTACTTTTTCTGGAAAGGCCATTAATACAACAATGTTGGATAGGTGAAAACACAATATAAGAAATTGTCATTAGTGTTGCATGATCTGCATCAAGGCCATCCAGTTCCCCATTGGTCACATCTGGCACTTGAAAACTGTACCAAATTGTAATCAATGCATGTTTTTTTTTTAAAAAATGATCAAGGTAAAGAAGCAAAAACCCTTTGTATTTCATATACATTTGTTGTGTTTCTATTTCACAAATTGGAAAAACAAGCAAGCATTGCCATTCTGCCTCTTAGTGAAGTTTCATACAACAACTCAGCCTCTATTTATTTTTTATTCTGGATCCATAGTTTCTGGATTATAAATATTTATAGGCTAGTATTCTGTGAATCTGAAAGCAAACACTAAGAAGTTATTCTCCCAGCTGTGCAGGAGTAGGGGAGCTTCACTGAGGTTTTTCCCTGTTCCTATGAACCAGCTCACTAATTGCGTGATTTGTTAAGAGAAGGACTTACCTGCATGTGAAAGATCTGTTCACTGTTTAAAATAAATTCATTTTCTGTTTAATCTGAATATGAGAGACTGTGCTTTCTGCAAATAAGAGTTAGTTAACAAATCAGGCTATCAGACCATCCAGGCTGCACATGCCTTAATATTGTTGTGATTTATATCTTCTTCTGCATTCACAATAAAAGTTTCCTGCATTTTTAACACAGGCACTAATAGGTTCATGAAAACACGTAAGACTTGTTGAGTTAAGAATATGCATATATATGCATCAAAGCTCTTAGTATGTCAAAATGATGGGCTACCTTTCCTTTTGTTAAGAATGCTTATGACATTTAAGCTGTTATTAGAAGTGATTGCAGTCAGAAGAATATATCTGAAAGGCATTTGACTATCTTACCGGTAATTGAGTATAATTAATTAAGTATACTTAATGTGAATAGTCTTACTAAACCAATAAAGATTAATAGGCAATTAATATAAAAACTTCGTGACACAATTGTATAATTCTAGTAAATTTAGGGCTATAGTTGAAAACACAGAGAAGGCAGATAGTTATTCAAGGCTATCAGCTATTTTCCACTACTAAACATATGGAGTTCACAAAAAAACACATGATGAGCTTTTGCCCCCTGACTAGTACAGAAGCCTTCCAGCTCATGGGCTATATTTATAGTTGAGCTTAAATTTGTTTGTCTGGTATATTATCAAGCTTCCCTATCACTGCTTGATACTGAAGATGACAAAAACTGGCATAATATAGCTGACAGTGCAAAGTATGCTCAAGAAATAACTTTTAAAATACCACAGTTTATTCCCAACTGGTGCTGATAGAAACCACCTGCCAGTTTGATAAGTGTCTGTCAATGCCAGGTTCATTTGCTTTATACTAATAAATAGAAAATCTTACAATTACTGTATTGTATATCTTCTTTTATGGCATCAACTGGAGTGATATCCATCACGAAATATGTCAAACAGTAACCCAGCTTGGTCAAGTATTTGAAGGCAAGTTGTTCATCTTAATATCTTGGAACCCCTCAAAACACTATCCTTAGACTATTAACAACATTAATATGCTACTGGAAATTCCAGTACTGATAACACTTCTGCAGCGGTAGAGCCTGCCCTATTTTAGGTTGTTCGTTGCAACAGAAGCAGTGGGCACCATCTGAAAGGCAAAAAGCAAAAGACAAAAACATCACAAGAGGAGACTATAGAGCCAGAAATGATTCACTGAGAGCCTGAAACTAGGCAGCAATACTTGCATTCACAGAGAGGAGGTACCGGTAATCAAAAACAGGCCATACTACTGAGCTCAACCATCTTCAAGCCAATAGACTTCATTTCTTAAATGTTTTCTTCATTCATTCATGCACGCACACGCACGCACATTTAATCAGTCACAAAAATGTTGACATATGACACTTGGCTGGTTAATAAAACTCTTGGAGCTGGTTGTGAACTAAGGGGTTCTGCGTAGTAAATGGTGTTTTGTTTTGCAAATCCAGGGTAAGGGATATATCTTTTGTTGCATTTCTTCCATGAAAATAAGTTTCTCTCATTTAACAACCACAGTGTCCAGAAAGTATGTCTGATAGCCAAATTCTAAGGTTTATTTTTTTAAATAGTGATACAAATAACTAAAATGGTATTATAATCCTGGCAAATAAAGTAGAGCCATCCAGCTCTAATCCACTTTCCATGGAAAACTGCTCGCAAACAATGTTCTCTTTACAACTCCCCAACATTGTGCTGATCCAATAGTTGAGATCTAGACTATGCAAATTATTCCGTTGATGGATTATTTCAAAACATATATACAGAATGCAGTTGTAGTAGACTGACACTAATTCCATCCCAGTCTTTGACTTTGCACTCATCCATGCTACTGAGAAACCACCAGACACTATGCTTTCCAAAAAAGGAGATATATTATTGTAGTGACCATGATCAGAATTCTTCTGGGGCAGAGGACTGGAAAGTTAGGAATTTCAGGTGTTGGGATGCTGCAGCAGGGGAGAGGAATAGTCACTGGTGCAAAACTGCCCTACTCAAGACAGTTTGTGATAACTACACTTTAAAGTAAGTGATCTGTGGTGCTTTGTGCTATCCAGTGTTTCCTTTCTTGACAAAGCACTTGCTATGCTGCGACTTTTCATCCTGTGAATTTTCCATTCTGGAAAGCATTTTTGTGGCTTTCAATAACTGCTTCTGTCTTCTCAGAAACAGCAACTTTTTCCTTTGCAAATTAAACTCCCCAAAATTATTAGTGCTAGCTCAAGAGAAAGAAGGAAGACTTCCTTCAGGTCTCTGAAGTAAGAAGAGTGAAGAAACTTCAGGGAGCTCCCTTTGCTTCATTTCTTTTGATTAGCTCCTTATGATAGACAAAGGCACTATTCTGTAGCTCTAACAAGAATACTACCTTTAGAAAACTTAACCCATCAAGCTAAGTTTTAATTAACCTCCTACACTTGCACCCACAGCTGGTTCCTTTAAAATATTCAGAACCTCATGAAAACAGTTTTCAGCTTCCACCATCTCGCATGGGTCTTAACAATCATTATTTAATACATATATTTCAACTTGTTAAGCAATGAGTGGGGGCTTCCTCAATTCCTTACATAAAACCCCAACGATACCTGTTTGCCACCAGCATGAGCACAACAAAGCTTTTGAGCATGAAAGGCATGGAGGGTTTAAACCGACAACCCATAATGTGATAACATGGAAAATTAGGTTTGTGCTTAGGGGATAATCATATGGCATGCAAATGTACAATGCAAGAAGTATCACGAGTCTATGAGAGCGTGGGGATTTAGTACAGTTCAAGGTTATTTTCTATCTTCTCATTGGAATTGTTTTAATTTAGTCCATGAAACCCTTTGTAATTATAGGCCATACATCCTTTCCCTCTTGGTATGTAAATAACATAGCTATAACCTATACTTCTTTATTGGCAATTACGACAACTTACCTTTTTAAAACAAATTTTTCTTTCATTTCCTTTTCTGTAACTTGTTTGTTATTAAAGATTCCATTTTAAAAATTGGTGGGGGAAATGTGACTAATAAACCAGACTGTTTTTATCCTAGGGTGGTCTGAATGAAATATCATGTACTTGTGC
This sequence comes from Podarcis melisellensis, assembly GCF_964234715.1. Taxonomy (NCBI): domain Eukaryota; kingdom Metazoa; phylum Chordata; class Lepidosauria; order Squamata; family Lacertidae; genus Podarcis; species Podarcis melisellensis. The sequence goes on along the minus strand of NC_138528.1, from coordinate 70,764,685 downwards.
AGTTACAGGTTTCTAAAAGTTAAATGTCTATTTTGCAAAGCCAGATCCAGGCAGAATGGTAGAGACTGGTTTTCATTTTTGCCTTTGTAGATGTTGTTCAGAACAAGGAAGCTGGAAACAAGCAGTTACCCCATAGCAGGAAAAGTCCAGTTGATAACTAGATCTGCAAAGCTCATGAATCTCCTTGATCCCATTCTTTTAACTGAGAAAAACTAACAGAAAAGCTGATTACTTTTTCTTGTAAAGCAAACTTTTGGACTTACTATGGACTTGCTTTTCTGCAGAGGGGAGGGAATGTAAATTATAAGGCCCTATGTGTACCTTCCATTGCTCCCTGGATGGTTGGAAAAAGAACTCCAGCTCTTGACCAGCAATGGAGCTGGCAGGAAGTGAATCTGGTGAGTGAGGTTCAGGTTCTCCAGCATTCAGGAAACCCCTCTGAAAGATTCCACTTCATGCCAGTGGAACAAGTGGGCCATGACAGCTCATTCTGGACTCGTTTCCTCCTCTGCAGGAAAACTGTTCTTTTATGTTAAATGGTATTTAAATTGTCTAAGTAAATAAATATGGGGATAGTAAAATATAAAAGCTTATGCTAGTATGAGGTGTTGTTTCTCCATGCTAATATATGGTAAACTAAGCACCCCTACTCTTCTACGTCAGTGCTTTCCAAACAGTGTGTCAGCTGCAGTGTGTAGGTGTGTTGCGTGAATGCTCCCTGTGCTCCTCCCGGGGCTGGAAAGGGGTTAGTTTAAGCTCCTGTTTGCTAGTAAAACTAAATTACTGTGTCACAAAATGATGCACATCTAAAAAGTGTGTCACCAATATGAAAAGTTTGGAAAGCTCTGCTCTACATGCTTAGCTGGGAATAAGCCCCATTGAACTAATGAGGCTTTCTTCTGAGGTCGGTATGCACAGGAATGCACTATTAAATGCTGGCTGATTAAGAAGAAAAAGGAAGGTGACTATTTTGACAACCCTCACCTCATGTCTTTGATGTGACTGGGAACTAAACTGGACTCTGCCTATTGAGATCAAGCAGGCACCTTCACTGTGCTCTTTTTGGTGCATTCCTGTTTAGAAAAGCCTTCCCTGATGCTTAGAAAGTTGAGGTCATTTCAGTCTGTTTTAGTACTTTTAACTTTTGTATGTTTTAAAGTAAGGTTGGGAATTTTTCTTGATTTTACTATTTTATCTTTTGTAAACCACTTTGAGGGTTTTTTAAACAATCAAGCAGTGTATAATTTTTTTGAAAAAAATAACAAAAATAAACTGACAACTCTTTGCGATAACATGTTTAGGGAAGTTTTTAATGTTTGCTGTTTTGTCTTCTTCTTCTTCTTCTTCTTCATCATCATCATCATCATCATCATCATATTCTGTTGGGAGCCGCCCAGGGTGGCTGGGGAAACCCAGCCAAATGGGCAGGGTATAAATAAATTGTTGTTGTTGTTGTTAATGTGCTGTATAGTGCACTCAAAAATTTACTGACTTGGATCCTAGCGTAAGTTAACCTAGGGAAAGTCATGGCAATAATGTTTCCCCATTCCCCTCCCCAACAGTCACTTGCATTCCTCAAAAACCCTCCTTGGACAATGGGGAAGCCTTCTGTAAGAATGTGGGGTGGGGCATGAAGGGGTGCTGTAGGGAAGAGAGAAGGGGAACGTCACTTCTGTGAACTCCATTAAGTTATCTTAAATTTTAAGCCAATGAAATCATTTTTCTCAGTTGGGACAGAAAAACTTATTGGTGTGATCTAGCTTGAAGATGTTTTTTCCCTAAAGTTTTGCTGATTCAAGTTTAGATTTCTAGACTTTACGTTGTTGGTGGTTAATCAAAGTGCTGAATTATTGTGTTGTGGAAAATATTTCTTACAAACAAAGCAGTGCTGGAGTCATATACCAAAGCAATCAGTGTTCTTTTTTTATAGCATTTTTTTTTTCATTTTTATAGTAGATATGAAACAAAGTACATGTTTCAGTGTCTGATAAATTAACCTTCACGTAATGTGAGATGATGATTTAAATCAAGAGAATGCTGAAATATTACCTAATTTGCAGAGTTCTCTGTAAATAAACGCTAAATAATACAATACTGTATAGGGAAGAGTTTTAAATTTCTCCCATTTTTTATCTGCTCAATTCCATCAAACATGGTGCTATAGCTAGCATGACGACTATTCATTGCAGCATGTTATTCTCCTCACCTTTTTCTACTGCAATGGCATCATCTCTCGTATATCCAAGAAAAAATGCTAGTCAGAGGAGAAATGGGACATGACACTAACCCTTAATTTCCTGGCCAGCAACACTTGAGCTAGTCGTTGGGAAAGCTCTGGCTACTGTTTGGGTGGGGGTGGGGAAAGGCACATCTTTCAACTATTTTGGTGCCTCTTTGATGCTGAGGAGCAGAGGCTGTAGCATCTGAGCTGGGGTGGCAGACTGTTCCCTTGTATTCCCCCCCCCCTTGGTCTTGAAACATCTGCCCTGCTGAGAACTAATGTCCTGCTGAGAACTAAGTGCAGTGGGAACTTTTCTGACAGCTCAAGAGTGGGTATGAAGGGACGTGACACTAACTCTTGATTTAATCAACTGAGCTAGTTCTGGGTGCTTGCTTAGGAGCGCTCTGGCTGGCATTTTGTTCGGGGACAATAGGAAATGCCACTGTGGGTGTCAGAGTGCCTAGCAGCAGGGCAAGCTTTGCAGGATGAGACCTCTAAGGGTATCATCTCTTTGGGTCATGCCATGCAGGGCACTCTCTTTGTTCTATTACCCTGGGTGAGAGCCAGGGAATGGAGGAGTTTTTGGTGGGGCCTCCCTATGCATAAAGGTGGGTTGGTTTCATACGTCTTCCTGGTTTTTTGAGGTGAGAATCCATTGGTTCATCTCACTATTGTGTATACTGACTGGCGGCAGCTCTCCAGGATTTCAGATAGGGTACTCTTCAGCCCTATCTGGAGATGCTGGGGATTTAACCTGCATTTTATAATTTAAGGTCTAAAAATTAAGCCAGATATGCAAGTTCATCAGATTAGACATTCAACTGGATCAGTTAAACAGCTGATCAATCCAGTATTGCTCATCAATACATTATTACTATATTACAGTAGCCAGTATTTTGTCAAAGATACCTATAATTTATCCATATATTTAATATATTGTCAGGCTGTGTATATTACTGAAGACAATGACTTGGATCCAGAGTAGTTCTTTCATGAATAAGAGAACTCCTTTCACATTCCACTTTTCCCAGGCATTCAGGAGAGCTATAAGCAAATAGAAGAAGGGATTAAGTATCTCAAGTACCTTATTTAGTCAGTATAATGGAATTGCCTAAAGTAGCATATTGGATCCCAGGCCTTGTAAATTTTGAGTTTATAGTTTAAAATAATTGAAGCTTGGTTGTGATAGATAAACATGTTATAAATTACTGTTTGCATAGATTTGCAACACATATTTTGTGTGTGCTCCTGGTGATTTAATAACTTCAATACAGTACCTACTCCTGGGATGGAAGATCTCAAAATTATGAATCTAATTACATCCTGTATTTTTATGTGCATTTAAAAAAATCAAATGGGAACTTTTTTGATATAAATCTGGAAAGCTAATTAACAGACAAAAGAGAAGTGTAGGAATGTGTAGAGAAAAGGTGTTTTGTGTTATGTCTGATTTAACCTGCCCAGACATGGAAATATGCAGCCAGTTGCAAGTCTTCTCTTCCCCCGTACTCAGCAATCTATTGAGTCCTGTTAAAAAGGTATTTAGCAGTTAACCTTGAGCCATGCAGGAATAATTAACCAACAGGAAAGGACAGAATTTGAATAGCGCTTGCTGGTGAAAAGAGCAACAGCTGACCTCCAAAGCCAGGTGTATCTTACTGGAATGTACTTCAACCAGATTAAATAGCTGTTCAAAGTATAGGATGCTAATTGAAATATTTTGAGGACCAGTGAAGGAATTTAGGCAGAACTGATTGCCATTTTTGGTGCTTTATTTAAGAGCTATTGTTAGAGACTGTTTAAATATAGCTCTTAAGGAGATGGAACTATCTCCATTGCTGGTATTTGGAGGGATTTTACTGTTGTTGTTTCCAGTAGATACGGAACAGGTTTTGCTAGCTACATAGCGTACTTTGAATATTTAATTTCTTCTTCTATTTGCTTATAGCTTTTCTGGATGCATTTTGTCACCCTCTTAGATATATTCAGATGATCTCTATGAGCCGTGCACTCTCACGATCTTTGTTGTTGCACAGAGAAACAAGCCAGGAAGAACAAGAAGAACTTCTTGTTATGTTCTAACTCAGGGAACTTGCTAATTTGTTCAAGGTCAGCAAGGATATAAAGCTGTGGTTTAAAGGTGGCTTACTAAACCTGACTTGTTTAGTAACTACCGACCTTAGTTCTCAGTTACAGTCATACCTCGAGTTGAATGTGCTTCGGGTTGAGCGTGTTCGAGTTGTGCTCCGCGGCAACCCAGAAGTAACGGAGCGCATTACTTCCAGGTTTCTCCACTTGCGCATGCGCAGACGCTCAAAATGACGTCATGCGCGGAAGCGGTGAAACGCGACATGCGCCGACGTGCCGTTGCATCTTGTTGTCCGTTCGGGATGTGAAGGGGGCTCCAGAATGGATCCTGTTCGCATCCCGAGGTACCACTGTATTATATGCTGCACAGCTATGATTAACTGTGGCCTTCTGGTTTGTTCCCATTTGTGCACAGGGGCTGCATACCCGTCACACAGCTCATGCATATGCTGTCTAAAAAACATGCTTCATGCAAATAGGCAGTATGGTCAGAATCCAAAGACCTACTTTAGGAATGCCCCAGAGCTTAAAGATAGCTGGTGTGATGTTCACCATTTTTTTCTTTGAAAAGTAAGCGGCCAGGCCAATTGTTTGCGAAAGTCCCTTCAGTTTTTCTGCCACAGAGAGTTCAAGAAATGCCAAAATACCAGCTCAGGGACTAGGAGATTCCTTCTTCACAAGTATCATTTTAGGGTTATATCTTTGTAGGAAGAATACAATTGTGAATGGCTAGGGACGCGGGTGGCGCTGTGGGTTAAAGCCTCAGCGCCTAGGGCTTGCCGATCGAAAGGTCGGCGGTTCGAATCCCCGCGGCGGGGTGCGCTCCCGCTTCTCGGTCCCAGCGCCTGCCAACCTAGCAGTTCGAAAGCACCCTCGGGTGCAAGTAGATAAATAGGGACCGCTTACCAGCGGGAAGGTAAACGGCGTTTCCGTGTGCGGCTCTGGCTCGCCAGAGCAGCGATGTCACGCTGGCCACGTGACCCGGAAGTGTCTTCGGACAGCGCTGGCCCCTGGCCTCTTGAGTGAGATGGGCGCACAACCCCAGAGTCTGGCAAGACTGGCCCGTACGGGCAGGGGTACCTTTACCTTTACCTTTATGAAAGCATAGGAGAGCCTTATACAGTACTACTGAACACTGACAAACTTTCCCTGAGATTACATTATAGGTCAATAACACACCAGTCTCATCAGTGGAGATCATTTGTACAATAGCTTTAGCTAGTTTTAAATTTTGATCAGTTAAAGTCAAAACTATATTGGGGAAATAAATGTTGACAGCAACATTTCTTATTGCTAGAGCTGTTTACTTTCTATGTACTGATTGTACAGCATAACATTGAGTGTGTGGTATAGAATTTATCTCTTGGAACGTTTATTTTTTTGAGACAAGACTCTGTTTCTCCTGCCTGTACAAAAAAAATGTAACCGGTGTTCAATATGGAAGCAAGCATTTGGTGGTGATGACAGAAACACACTTTTTTTGTTTCTATTAAATATCAGAAGTGTATGTAACAAATGATGTCCTTATTTTGGACTTAAATGGGATAGTAGATCTCTCATAGATTCAATAAGCCTGTGACAAAAGAGATAAAAGGATCTAATGTTCCTGCTGCACTGCAGGAAATATGATCTCTTTGTAAGATCAGCAACTGGGCAGAGCAAATATTTTTGAAAAGTTGTAATTTTCTCAGAGTTGTCCTTGCTTTGGTATTAAATTACATTCTGATTTTCCTTTCAGCCACAACCAGCAGACCACAACATTTAGGCATCCTTTGACTGGCCAGTTTTCCCCAGAAAACGTTGAGTTTATTTTACAAGAGGAGTAAGTAGATTGATCAGTCTTACTACTTTTTACAAAATAGGATGCGTTGTAAACATTTGAATTTTTGTGTTGCAAAATAAACGCAAACATGTACAACTAAAATACATTATTTATCAACATTATTCCCAACTGCAAACTTACCTTCTGCATTGATACTAAAAAGTTTTTTAGAAATAGTAACTTTAGAGAATCAGAATTTTTTCTGAAGTCAAAGATTATGGTCAGGGTCTTAGGTTTTTGTGGACAACTCTCAAGGAGCCAAAGCAAACCCACAAACCTGCGTGCTCCTCCTTCTTCCCTCCTTCTCTCACACAGCCAGGAAAAGAAATTCTGCCAAGTTTAGTTTCACTTTTAAGAATCCCTGCTTAGCATTGCATTCTAACCTGAGGGTCCTGGTTTAAAACAGTCTAGGTAGTTTAGTACTGGAGCCTCAGCTTCACGATAGTTTCGTCTAGGTAGTTTGGTGGTAGCAGCCACGAAATTAAAAGACGCCTGCTTCTTGGGAGAAGGGCAATGACAGGCCTAGACAGCATCTTGAGAAGTAGAGACATCACCTTGCCAACAAAGGTTCATGTAGTTAAAGCTATGGTTTTCCCAGTAGTGATGTATGGAAGTGAGAGCTGGACCATAAAGAAGGCTGATCGCCAAAGAATTGATGCTTTTGAATTATGGTGCTGGAGGAAACTCTTGAGAGTCCCATGGACTGCAAGAAGATCAAACCTCTCCATTCTGAAGGAAATCAGCCCTGAGTGCTCACTGGAAGGACAGATCGTGAAGCTGAGGCTCCAGTACTTTGGCCACCTCATGAGAAGAGAAGACTCCCTGGAAAAGACCCTGATGTTGGGAAAGATGGAGGGCACAAGGAGAAAGGGGCAACAGAGGACGAGATGGTTGGATAGGGTTTTCGAGGTTACCAGCATGAGTTTGACCAAACTGCAGGAGGCAGTGGAGGACAGAGGTGCCTGACGTTCTCTGGTCCATGGGGTCACGAAGAGTCGGACACGACTAAACGACTCAACAACAACAACAAAGGTAGTTTACAGCTTCATAAACCATGAAGGAGCCTTACTGTGAAACTATGGAGTTAGTTTAAATCCAGGATGCCTGGTTTAAAATAATATTACCCCAAGATTCTTTAAAAATGAAACTAAACTCTGTGAAAGTCATTCTCCTGGCTGCACAGGAGGAGGAGAGGGGAAAGGAGGAGCTAGTAATCCTGAAGTTTGTCAAGGCTCATTGAGGTTCATTCACATAGTTCTAAATAATGGCTGTGGAACATCAAGCCAAGGGCCAAACCCAGGCTTCTCTGTCTGACCTTTGGGACTCTCCCCAGGCCACATCAACTTTCTACAGGCCACAACACTCAACTGCCATCTTCCACATTCCCCTAAGTGTTTTTGTATGGAATATGCCTTTGAACACTGACAATGCATCTTGCTTGCCTAGATGAATGATAGCAAGGAGTGTTAGAGTGTGTGTCAAAACTCGTCTGCTGCACAAAGGTAACCTTTATTTGTATTGTGCATCCACTTCTGACTCTGGTCTTTCCCACCACTGGCATGTGGCCCCTTGGAGCTTTGCCATAAATAGAGAGAGATCATATCACTTCAGTGCTGCTACAGAAACACATCTAATAACTTTGCTTAGTCCACAATTAATTGCTGAAGTTCTGCAACTTTTCCTGCAGTCCTACAGTCACAGTCAGTATCTAGTATTTCAGTCCAACAGTTGATTAGCTAGTGACCAATTACTTGATATAGGTCTCTTTTTTTTAACCATTTATTCCAGAAACATAAGATATACTTCATATAGTAAATTTTATCCAGTCTTTCACATACTGCTTCTCACTTCACACCGTGTTCTAGTCACTTGAAAGGGCATGGATGTGTGACAATCCTATCCAGAAGTATACCACAGATTGATAAAATAGGGATGACAGAAGATGTTAAAAATTGATAATGAGACAATGACTGCCAGTGAACTCAGCCAGAACTCCTAGAGATACCTCTTTTCATCTCTCAGATCTCTCACTAGCTGAAAATGTGAAAGGCTCAAGGTTGCTTTTTGGAGGAAGGACATCATCTTTATCTGTATCTCTATTTCAGTGAAACTTTTTGATATTCTTGCAATGAAGCTGGTAAAAGTTTGGATGGACAAGGTAGCTGTTAGGTGAATTTGCAAGCTGGTTGATTGACCAAACCCAGAGAATACTCGCTTTCTGGTTTCTCGTCATCCTGGAAAAAGTGGCAATTAGGGTTCTGCTGCAGGGTTCAATCCTAGGCCCTTTGTTCAACATCTTTGTAAATGACTTGGACAAAGAAATTGAGGCGATGCTCATCAAATTTGCAGATGATGAAACTGGGAGGAGTAGCTAATGCCGCAGAAGACAGAACTGGGGTGACATTAACAGATTGAAGAACTGAGCCAAGGCTAACAAAAAGAATTTCCATTGAAACAAACATCAGACAGGAATAACCAACTGTACAAATATAATATGGGGGACACCTGACTTGCTAATAGTGTATCTGAAAAGGATCAAACATGAGTCAACCGTGTGCTGCAGCAGTAAAAAAAACCCCTAATGTTATTCTAGGATGCATCAACAGAAGTAAAAGTCCTACTCTATTCTGCCTTGGTCACACCCTACCTGGAATACTGTGTCCAGTTCTGGGCGCTGCAATTTAAGGACAAGCTGGAAGGGAGGACAGCCAAGATGATCAAAGGTCTGGAAACCAAGCCCTTATGAGGAATGGTTGAGAGATTTGGGTATATTTAGTCTGGAAAAGCGGAGACTGAGGGTGAAGCTACACACAGAGGGAAAAAATGCTATAAATAAGTCAGAAATTAGATCATTATCGCAAAATAAAAAAAACCTCTATGAAGGTTTGTATTTCTTCCAGCTGTCCAGTTCTTTGATTTTATGATTTAGCAAGGAACTGCAGAAAAGAAACTTTTGAGGGCAATCTATCAGGAAATTTGCAGAAACTCCAGTGAAATTAATTAATGGAAAGTGTGTAAAAGGTGCAGATATTAGCTGAGGAAGACAAATGTATTATCTGGGTATAGATGATTCTGACAGCATAATAATTTTCAAAGTGTTTATTTGCCAAATAGAATTCTTTATGTAAATCACCATACGTATGTTCTCTCTTGGCAGTGAATAAGATAGCAAAATACTAAAAATATCTTTTTCCTCTGATGTAGAGAAAAGAAGACAGCAACTGTTATAGCATATGCTAATATATAAGATAAATTATTCAAAAAGGTCATAAACTTTGAGACTATTATTAAAGAGCTCTGTCTCTTCCACTTTCTGAAACTCAGCCTTCCTACAAAGTCTAAATGGAAGGCATCCATACCAATTGTGGGGTGTGAATTAATTTGCTTTTAGTGTTAGCTTTTGATCATTGTTCTAAGCCACCCTGGGATATTGTGAGAGGAAGGACAAGGTAGAATAAATAAAAATTAAGCGAATTCTTAAATAGTGCATATGCAAGCATCTAATATTGCAAAACCTTTTAATGAAACTGCCTTTTTTTTGAAGGGTGGGATCAGCTTAACAGTTGGGTGCTAAAAATATAATTAATCCCAAGTAGATGTTGGAGGCCGACCTGTGCCTGTCTTGAATGAAACCATGAAGCTGATTGTCATGTTCACTAGCTGTTTTTGTCTGATAGGTTGCTCTTTTGTAGGAGAAATAATGAACAATGACCCAAGAATTGCTGTTACCTACCTATTTCGTTTATTCTTTCATTGAATATCAGTGACAGCCACAGAAACATTCAGGACAGCCAATTTGTCAGAGCTCCCCTTTGGCTGTGTTAAAGGTAGATAAGAAGTTGTAAGGTTTCTGTGCAGCAATATGTTGCACAGTATAGCCGCATTCAGCTGTGCTCTTAGACTCAACCTTCTGTTCTTTATGTTGCTAATTTGAGTCCTCTTTTTCCTTTTACAAATTGTGCAGGTTGTTTAACAAACTCTGTTGTCTGATGCTTTAAAATTAGTATGGCAAGAGCACTTTGGTTTAGATGAATAGGAGTCATTGTTGGTATAAAATAAAACAGAAAACCCCACCACATTCATTCATGCATAACTACATTTTCTTCCATATTCTGACACTTTCTCTAAGCTATAGTATTTTTCCCTTTTAAAAATGGGGATAGATCCTAGCAAGCAAAGAAACTGTTTTAAATTAACACTTGTAAGAAGCATGTTACTTCTGGCACAACTAATGTATCATGTTTTTACTTGCATGTGAGCCTATGTACACCAAAAGACTAAAGTAACTTATTTTAAAATTGGTTTTGACAACTGTCATTAAATGTAAAAGAATGCACTCATCTATTCTCACATGTCTCTATAATTTGTGAAGGTAGTGAAAATTTATTCTCTTAATGTATAAAACCCTAATTAAGGTTTATTAAATAGATGTGTTCAGTTAAAATTGACTTTGTTAACTAGCGTGTTATGACTTGATTCTGCAACAGATAATTAACTTAATGTGGCAACCTTTTTCTGTTGGCAAAATTGAGCATCTTCCTTGTCCTCCAGAGACCTTGTCCTTTTAAACTGCTTTTATTCTTCTGAGTCTAAATAATACTTCATTGTTTTCTGTTTGTTTTTCCTGGCCCCCTTCTATGACATACACAACCAAATCTCCCGTGGCATAATGGCATATAGCTTTGTTCAAAAACTGCTGTGTGGGTTTGATTTTTAATTAATATGTAGAACTAGCAAAATGTGTTTACTGATACTGACATATCATTCTTTCCTTTTCACCTTAGTCAGTTTGAAACCAACCAAGTCAAATTCAGAGTAGACCCACTTAAATCAAAAGACATGACTAGTGTAAGTCCATTGATTTCAGTGAGTCTACTCTGAGTATGACCCATTTATTTATTATGAAAATAAAGCTGCATGATATAAAATAGATCTTGAAAGTTTGTACTACATTCCTGGAATATTAATCAAGCACAACCATTCTTCAGCTAGGATGCAATGAACCTTGTGCTGATTCAGTCCCATTCATCTCCCACTTACGTGATGAGTTTTCCTCTTGCACTTCTGGTTTTGTGGCATGCCATGGTTTGCTTGTACAACACTGGACTGAAAAACAACATTCAAACTGGTAGTTTCCAATTCTAATTTGCAGGCAGGTTATGGTTTGCTCAAACCATTGTTTTCTGGTTTGTATGTAACTGGCACATATGACACTAATATACGATATACGATATCTTTATTGTCATTGTCTCATGCAGAACAATGAAATTGAAAAACTACATAAAACTACTACAAAACTACATAAAACTACTACAAAACTACATAAAACTACCCTAACAAACCCTGACTCCCCTCCAGGGAGCTCTCAGCCGCAGTGTTTGCACGCGCCACCATCTTGGAAGCTAATCTAAGTCAAGTTGTATGGTTTGCTTAAAACTTCCCCAACTTGGTGCTCTCCAGAAGTTGTTGAACTACAGCTCCCATCAGTCCCAGCCAGCATGGTCAATGGTCATGGATAATGGGAGTTGTAGTTCAAAATATCTGAAGGGTGCGGGAAGGGAGCCTTGTTTAAACCATAATGTGCAAAAGCTGTGTTCTGGCACTCCCATTTCGTTCAGGGAACAACAGGTGATGGCCTTTGGCTTCGTGTGCCATCCAAACATGCTGTTTTTTTCCAGAGAAACTATGATTGGGAAGCCAAGGTTTGTCTGAACCTGCTCAAGGGCTACCTAAATGTGAGGCACGAAACACTTCTTGGCAATCAGGAACACCATGTGGGCTCATGCACTTCTACTTGTCTTGTAATCCAACTGTAGTTTTCCACAACATTCAGATCAGACAAACAATGGTAACTGGATTTGCCTCCAAACCATGTTTTGAAACAATGAAACTCAACAAGAAATGGCTTTGTGAACCATTATTTTGAGGCAATTCTGGTTAGTTTGTCTTTCATATCCTCCAAGTCTCCCTGTTTTCCAGGGTCAGTCCTGGAATTATGAAAGCCATATTGGCTTCTGATTTGATCCCAAAATGTCGCTATTTCCCCTGCCAGTGCTGCCGCTGCCAAGCTCGAGGAGGAGCTGGCACTTGTCCCAAGCGGTGGCAAGGGAGCATCCCGTTGCCTCTCTGCTGCTGTCAGCCTCCTCCCTTAGGCAGCTTGTAGTGGCTGCTTTCTTTAATTTTTCGAAAAATGCTTTGTGTGTCTGCATTTAATCTTGCCATTTTCTAACATTTATTTATTGGTGTGTGTTTTTCTTTTTGCAAATCTACCAAAGAATAATACTTTTTTAAAAATAAAAACAATCAATAAATTTACTCTGACCATTGATAGTTGTGATGTCCAAAATGGACACACTAAAGACCATACCCTCCAACATACTTCAGATGAAAATAGGGACATTTCTCATTCCTCCTCAACTGACCCTCCTCAACCCCTCCCCCATTTTGTCTCCACCGATGGAGCATTTCCTATCAGAAGAAGGGTGAGTGCCACCAGCATTGCACCAACAGGACACAGCATACACACCCTCCACTGTCCTGAGAAAACCCCTTAATCATTGAACCTGAAGCAGGCCATTGTTGCTGCTACTGTCTCCAGTATTCACAATGATCACGACAAAAGTAATTTATTTATTCAGTCAAATGTTTTAAACAATTCCATACCAGTTAATTTATACGAACTTTGAATAAGCTTGCTCATTTATGCTAGTTTGGCATACCACCACCACTACTACAGATACCAGGTTAGATTTTAATGAGAAATGTCAGCATAACATTACTTCCCTAGTAGATTAGTGGTGGTGCATGGCAAAGTTAGTTCTGAAACATGAGGAGCAAGCTCTTTTGCTCTGAAAAAGAAACACCCACCCACCTCTGACCTTGTAAAGAGGCACATACCGACTTTCATAGTAGGAAGTGAAATAAGAAATCCTATTTTTCTTTCTGTGCACAGCAAGGAAAACACAATGGGCAGATGACAAAGGAATAAGCTGAGTATGCTCATCGTGTTTAGCATATAGATGGGATATTAAAATGTGCCATTTATTAAGTGTAATGAGCTATAACAGTTAGAAAGCTCCTCCCCTACTGTGTGCTGAGTTTTCATCCTTCATAAAAGTTCATAGTATTCCATTTAAAGAATTAGCTGCTTTTATTCCCTGAACATAAAGGTAAACATGATCTTATATTTAACATTCCTTCCGTCAAATAGGGCAGGTTTGTGTTTTGGTTATTTGCATGTTTTTGTATGTCAGTGAATTGTACTGTTCAGCTTCCAAAAAACCACACTCCACTATTAAAAATTGGAATAAAATTTTCTTTTAAATTAATTAAAATTCCACCCTTGCCATCATTAAGTTGGGTGGAATTTTCTTCTCATCTGTCTATCCTTTCAGTAGAAATTCTTGGTTTTATATTTATTCTATAAAATGAAATATTTCACATGATTTGTCATAACAATGGGGATGCTCTGGGAAGAGAGAAGCTATAAGAATGGTTTCATATCTGCAGGAAAAATCAAGAGTCTTGATATAGTTAATGGAAAAATGAAGAGGCAACATGATCAGTCTTACAAATATGAATGTGGGAAATCACACACTTGTCTGTTATCTCCTGGCATTCAGAGACTTGGTAGCTAAAGGCATTTATTTCACTTGCTGCTTTTCCAGTTTGTAGGCTGCCCTGGTATGAAAGCTTATGTGTATATATATATGTATATATGTGTGTGTGTGTTCCCAGCTTTCTAATGCAAATAAACACACTTGAGTTTTTGTAGTGGAAATTTATAAGCCACCAGCAGAAAAGTGTGCTTTACTTTTTAAATTTGACATGTAGAGGATCATGTAGTCAAGATGATATTATGAGTCAGTAAGTCAGCTTCCCTGTTTTGTACTTGCTAGAGTTCCAAATAATTGCTAATGGCAAGAACATTCAATTTCCATGGCACATGAACTGAACCTAGCTCAAAATTTCTTGCCCATTATAGCCTTGGTTACTGCTTGCAGTGTGAAATCATCTGAGCAAAAACTAACTGAAACACCTGAGTGAACTAGGTCTCATGCTGAAATGAATCCTGAATGGTTGATGTTTTATTTAATACTGGCTTTGCATTAACTAGTAGCAACAAAAACTCATGTGGCACTCACTGACCTCATCTCCAAAGTAGGCGCTGCTTACCTGCTCCTGTTCCCTTAATTAGTTTTCTTAACTTATTTAATTTATTTTTTATAATATTGATGTGTGGTTTTAGCTGTATCTTCTTAACAATAACTATATTATTATTATTATTATTATTATTATTATTATTATTATTATTATTATTATTTCTATACTGCCCTTCATCCAAAGATCACACAGTGGTTTACAATATTAAAACACAGAAATACATACCATAATAACAAACCTCTTGCAGAAGAGGCATATGAAGAAGGGCCCCAGATGATGATTGCAGGCTCTGGGTTGGTTCATATGGGGAGAAGCAGTCCTTAATGTATTGCGGTCCTCAGCCATTTAAAGTTTTAGAGGTCAAAATCAGCACTTACATTTGGACCCAAAAACTAATTGGCAGTAAGTGCAGTTGGATCAGGATTGACATTATATGCTCAAACCATCTTTCCCCGGTAAGCAACCTGGCCACTGAATTCTGCACCATCTTCAGAGGCAGCCCACTTATAACGTGTTGCAGTAATCTAACCTAGAGGTTACCAGGGCATAGACAACAAAAGTTAGGCCACCCTTATCCAGATAGGTGTGCAGCTGGGCCACCAGCTGAAACTGATTGAAAGCATCATCCCTGATGATTGGCCATGCTGACTGGGGACTGATGAAAGTTGTAGTCCAACAACATCTGTGGAGAGCCACAGGTTCGCCACCCCTGCTCTGCTTACTGACTGTGTTGATTCTCATTTCAACCTCTGCACACTCCAGCGCTCTTAACCTTGTGGCCCTTTATCTCCACACATCCTTGGCTGCCTGTGACACAGGATTGGCCACTAGGGGTACCACTCTCCCCCGGAGCAGGTGCTTCATCAGGAAGGAGACTATCTCCTCCAGGTTGTTGTCGGAGCTGAGAGTGAGCTTGGCCAGGAAGTAGTTGCTAGTCCAAATTGGGTAGGACCCCAGGCTTTTGTAATGCCTGAAGCTGGTGTTGGCCTGATGTGCCCCTCTTAGGTCCTGTTCAGTTGCATGTACAGAAATAACTAAATAAAAATTTCTTGCACTCTGCAGAAAATTACAGTTACTGACTGTATCAGCTTATTCGGCTCTTAAAATCATTTCAGTGTATAAATGTTTTAAATATGATGTAAGTAAATTAATGCACATCTGTTAGCTGAACTATAGAGGATAGTGTTTAGATTGCAGGACAGACTTAATGAGCATGCTTCTGTTAGCAGTGATATCTGTAATAAAAGGTGTTGTAAGTGAACAGTTTACTGCATTGGCGCAAGTGTAGAAAAGCTCACAAGTTCCATCTATCCTTTTGTGGCATGCTTATACAAGAGCAAAAAGGCCCCAGGGGGGTGGGGGAGCTTAAATATGTCATAAATGCCCTATTCTTTTTTTCCTAGGCAAAATTCACTTATGTCCAAGCATCGGATAAACCAAAGACCCTCAAGCATGGTCAGTGAAACATCTACTGCAGTGACTACATCCACTGTAGATACAAAACCTGGCTGCAAGGTAAGACACATACCCGCCCCCCTTATTCTGAAATGTGAACAGTATCAAGGACTGAGCTTAGCCCTTGGGCAAGGTGATCATTGCACTTCATTAGATCTGCACAGATATGGCACATCAGTCATTTTGAGGTCATACAGTGATTCATGGCTGAGTTAAGATTTGAGCTAGAAGCTTCCTGATTCTCTTAACCACTGTGGTACATGTTCTCTGTTTCATTGCTTTCAGTTTTTTTCTTTCACACTGTTTACCTGGACAATATCAGCTTTAAGCATTTCTTTTAAATCTTTAAAAAATATATATATCATTGTGTTTGGCTGCACCATTCATTATATTTGACAGTGTCGTTTTATAAAGCTGCTCTGATAACAGAAATCCCTAGTCCCCTTATGGACTAGGGAGCTCTGTTTATGTATAATTGGTTGTGGTAGATTTTCTTGATGGACTGTTGTTGTTTGCATAATATGTTTGGGAGCAGTTTGAGAAGGAAGGGCATGGGTGATGCCATCCCAGTTTCAGTGATCATGGGTAGCGGGAGGCAATAGGTTACCATGGAAGATGGGGACAAACCTATGTATGCCTTGTTCCTTGCTCCCACCACTGCCATGGGCTGGTTCCTGGTTGCTTATCTGTTGTGCTCACTGACCTGTTATCCATTATTTGTTCCTGGATGAGAGTGCTGATCTGGTGTGTATTCTTGAACCCTGGGTGGGTGTGCTGAAAGGAGTTGATCTGACCCGGCTGCACTCACCTGGATACTCAGTGCAACATAAGCTTTGGCTTACAGGAACTGGGGACAGAATGGAAGAGAGGAGTGGCTATGGTTCGTAGAACTTCCATCACTGGGAACACCCTCTGTCTTGGAGCTTACTGTGAGGTCCTGCACCTGGTATCATGCAAAGGACACAGTAATCTATAGTTGTTGCTGGTGTACTGTCTACCCTGCTGTCCAGCAGCTTCTCTGGCAGAGGTGGTCTTGTATGTGGTATTTGATGAATATCCATATTGAAGCTACCTTGGATGTTCTGGCTCATGACTTCATAGCTTCCATGACAACCATGAGGCTGTCTCAGGTTGTCACTGATCCGACACATAGGGCAGAGCACAGTATTGATTTCAGTTTTTGCTCCAGAGGGAGAAAGGCATCGTCTGGAAAGAGGGGTGTAGATGTCACCCTGTTTTCATGATGAGGTTGTACTTGTAGCTTCAGTCATTCCCTGCAGGGGTGGTAGACAGATTGTGATGATCTACTCCTGGAGACCAATGGAATCCAATAGATTCCTGTCATGCTGTGGAACAGCGAGATGGATCAGGCCAGCACTTTACCCAGCTATTGAAATAATTGCACCAGCTGCCATTTAGCTACTGGACTAAGTTCAAGGTGCTGATTTTGGTGTATAAAGCCCTATTTTAGAAACTGGAAAAGTTTTTAGTTGCATTTTGCTTCAAAACAAAACAAAAAATATGTAACGATCGTTACTAGGATACTCCTCCAAGTCTCACTCTTGTGTAGCTCTTGTTGAGGCATAAAGTATCATTTTGCTCATTTCCAAGCAGTATCATTCAAATGATTGTATGTTTGTGTAGTTGAAATAGCTAGTGGGGTCAAGTATGGCTTATTGTTTCTTAATTTGGTATGCCCCTGAGGTGAAGAGCTGTAAAGATTGTTGCATGCTGATATGTCTCTGGTTCCTTTCTTCTTGTAACTCATTTCCCCATGCTCAGGTTGAGAGGACAACCAGCTAAAAGAGGTATTGTCTTTGTCTGGCTGTCATGCTTGAGGATGCTTCAGCAGTTTCTTTCATGACTGGGGAGCCCTTTATGACACTGTTGGAGAATTCCTGCTATTGAATAGTTATAAAAATGTGATGTGCAGTAAAAAAAAAAAGACAGGTTTTAGCAAGCCACTTCAGGGAAATTATGGCCCCTATCGAAGCCTACATTTAAGTAGATTTATTTTCTCATTATACCTCCTAACATAGACATGAAGGTAGAAAGAGCTTAACCAAGAGTGAACAGCTTTATTCTATGGTAAATTCAGTCATAGTGATTCTGATTCTGCTCCTGAAATTAAGATTTGTGTCTATGGCAAGAGTTTAAGGATTTTACTATACTGAGGAATAAAATGATATATCACTCACTAGTGCAATCATGTAATGCCACCCTAAGCTCATGGCAGAAATTGAATATATTACCCATGTATAATCAATATTGATATAATACTATGTGCTTAAAACTAGAAAATAGAAAAGGAGAAAGCTGCATACTTGACCTTAAAGAGGACTTTGGTAAATTTCCAGACATGCCTACACAGAAGGATGGGAGAAGACAGGGCTAGGCTCCCTGCCCCCTTATATAATCAGAGAAAGAATGAATAATGTAATTTAAGACTTACAGTGGGAAGTGAATGTGATGTGGCAGATTTTCACTTGCCTAGTTCACACATCACTCTGAGCATGGGTATGACTTACCATGACTAGGCAAATATTTGGGCTCCTGCTGAGGAGCTCACACCTACTTTGCTCCTCCTAGTTTTTTAGGTCAGTGTGGGATGGCAGATAAAACAAGGTTTTCGGAACTTGGGATCATGGTTAAGGTCTCTCCTTCTTGACTATGACATCTAACCACATGACAAACCTTGGCTACAGATCATGGTCAAGGAAGAATGACCTCAACCATGATCCCGGGTTCAGACAGTACTCTGAGTGTTAAAAGCCCAGAGAGGAGGAAAGTGGCTGGGATCTCATCCTGAGGAGCCAACATGTTGATACATTCATTCTTATGCCATGGTTTCAATTAACATAATTGATCAGTGCGGTCAGTGTGCGAAGTTAAGGAGTTGAAAGAGAAGATTTGATTTCAAAATACCAGTATTTAAGCAGGAGGGGTTTTGCACAAAAGCTGAAGTCTAGACTGAATTTGGGTTCAGAAGCCCAAGGACTTCTGCTAGTTTCCTGCCACTTGACCAGCATAAATTAATATTAATATTCAGAATAGCCCTAAGATACAATGATAAATTGCTAGATATACCCCCAGTTGAGGATGTTCTGTCTGCAGAAAGGAGTTGCTGAATAACTGGATTCTTAGAAAGAATTAAAAGATGTAGAGGAAATGGAAACATGTGTAATTGTGTAGTAACTGATAATACCCATTTTGTGGCAAAATCATTTAAACACTACATTATGTGTAACAAATTAGGGAACATTATAAAAAAAAACATTGTATGTGTACTTGTTATGTTTGCTCATGTCATGCACTTACTATTGCTGTATTATACTTGTCTGAAGGTGGTAAAATCTGGCAATAAAATACACAGTTTTGGGAAAAGAGACCAGGCTATAAGGAGAAACCCTAATGTTCCTGTTGTGGTGAGAGGCTGGCTTCATAAGCAGGTGAGTTTGTAATTATATTTATGTGTTGCAATGAGTTAAATCAGAACTGCCTGGTGAAAAGGAACCTTTTTTCGCATAGCATTTGAAAATGCTGGATTGGAGCAGAGGTGGGGGAAGTGAGTTGTGGTGGGTGTGGGCCACCCTGGGTGCCACCACTGAGGGGGGTGACAAAATGCCAGGCGGCACTCACTGCGGGGGCTGCAGTGCGCCCGAGCCACGCATCTCTCCTGTAGGTCAGCTGAGTAGGAGGAGGCAGGCAGACAGACACCGGAGCCCCCATGGTGCATCTCGCTCCACCCTCACCCTGTAGGCGACTTGCCTTGCCCCTGTGGGCAACTTGCTCCACCCTCCCCCTGCCCCTGTGGGCAACTCGCCCCACGCCTATTGGCAGCTCGCCCTGCCCCTGGGCGTGCTGCCCCAGGAGCCTGAGCAGCTTGCTCCTCCGCTGGAGTGGAGTTCTTGGAATTCAAATTTCATGTGATCAGGGAATCTCAGAATTGACCTTCAAATCTTCTTGCCTTGTTTTCTGTCTCTAGTATAAGTGTACAGTCTTTGTAGAAAATCTAACATAGGAAAATACATGTTTATATTACGAGTAATCTAATAGGCAGGTAGTTCTGCAAATGAGTTATCTAGATAGTGTACTAAAAAGTCGACTGTTTTTCCTTGGGCAACTTATGAACAGATCGTGATTGTTAGGTGAAAATAGACCACCAATAAGAGCTTTAACACAACTGTAATATTTGTGTGTGTGTGTGTGTGTGTGTGTGAATAAGTACCACAGCTGTCAAATTATATAGTGTAGGAGTGTTAGATTTATAGTTTAGGATGCTGTGTATTTAAGGCAGAGGCGGATAAAAGCTTAGTCATATCAAAATGTGAACAGTTCAAGCTGAAAGATTGTAACCTAAACACCTTTCCAGGAGGCAATAAGTATGAAATACCAGACTCTATAAATATAATTAACATTTTTTAAAAATTATCACAATGCAAATTACTGTGTCCTGCACGTATATTAACATAACTAGTTTTATTGCATAAAATTACAGCACAGCCCTAGGCAGCATGTAATAAACAGCCAGGCAGGTCAACTATCTGGAAACAAAAAGGTCAGCGGTTAGTGCCTGTCAGTGTTCTACTGACATGAAAGATGAACTCTGCCCGTATCATTATTAGCACTGCAGTCTTGAAAACCTATCCCAAGCTATACAGAATTAAAAACATAAACATGTTCAGATATATCATACAGTTGCCACTACTGCTCCACTGATCTTGATCCATCCAGCATACTAATAATATCTGTCATTTGTGCATTACTGATGTCTTCTAACTAGCATTCACTAATTGTAATATGCTTTTTCTTCATAATAATGGTATCTAATTAGTGATGGAAGAGTTGATCCAGTGGGTGGCTCCACTAGCAATAAAGAAATAGATGTGATTTTTGCCTTTTCTGGCTCCTTTCTGCCTCCCCCAGCACGCCCTGAAAATCAGTTCAAGAGAGTTGGGAGACTCGCCAGAGGAGGGCAGAAAGCAGCATGGGGGCTGCAAGCGAAAGTTCCACTTTTATTAGTGGAAGTCGTTGCAGAATCAAAAGCCTTCCATGTTCTTAAGAGCACCAATTAGATTACGCCCAGTAACAAAAAATTAAGCTTTTGGGAAGTAGCATGAGAAAATCATGATACTGGGCAGGTTATGCCATAGCTTTGCATGATTGTTGATGATCATATTTTCATATGTTAAAGAAAATATATATACATTTCAGATTCTGTTTAGTGCTGTGTCGTTTCTTCTACTGTCTGTGTTAAAAAATTGGTATTTTATTATTTGTATTTTTAGGACAGCTCTGGCATGAGATTGTGGAAAAGGCGATGGTTTGTGCTTGCTGATTATTGTTTATTTTACTACAAAGGTTAGTGAATAAAGGTCTGCTTTTAATATTTTTTGTGGAACTGAGAGCTGAGCACAAATGTTACATTTGTTTCTAAAGTCTTAGAAACTGAGCTTTTTGGCGTTCAAAATGTCTGGGAGAATGCTAGAGAACAACTCCCTACCTCCTGCTTGCATTAATGTCAGGGAGTCATTTATGGAAGCTAATCTATGCATTTCTTACCTTTTTGATTGAAGAACATCTGTGCAAACCAATTGCCACTCCCAGTTCTTAGTGACAACAGTTCTCTCTCTTCCCTCGCCCTCTAATTTGTCTCCTTCAAACAATTCTTGATTGCTAGGAGTATTTCTTTCTCTCTGCTCCTCACAAATAATAACAGTGTACTGGAAAATACAGAGGCCTGTGAGATGCATAAAATGTTTGTGTTGCTAAAAAGGAGATTCACACATAACATTAATAAAGCACATGAAATTATCAGAAAAATGATCAATGTTTTTGTCTCTCTCACCCAGTATTGTCTATTCTAACTTGCAGCAGCTAATCAGGGCTTCAGGCAGAGATATTTCACATTACCCAGTGATTGAACCTGGAACCCTGAGTGCACCTTGTCCCTCCAAGGTTTAGTCCCTCCATAACCTTTCTGTCAGCCTATATCTCAAGTGCCATCTACTGCTGTTGAACAATGGTACAGTTACTAGCTCCTGGGATCCTAAATGGCTTGTGGAACTGTTGTGTGCCCAACTGCCCCCCAAAGAACCACACAAGTTATACACATAGTGCAGCTAACGTAAGTCACACAAGATGTGGGCTGTTGCACAATACATGCTTGATAGCATGAATACATTTTGTGTTTCGGTTGAAATATGGAAGTTAATTTGTTTCTTTCTTCATTCAAAAGACAGCAGAGAAGAATCTGTTCTCGGAAGTATACCATTGCCTAGCTATGTAATATCTACAGTTGGACCTGAAGATCATATAAACCGCAAGTACTCATTTAAGGTAAATTTAGTAATTTCAAAGTTTGTGTTTATTTTAAACAGTAAACATGATACATTTTTGGGAAATGCCATTTCCTAGCATTTTTCATGTATATCTGGAGCAAAATGTAAAGAGCCACTGATAGTTTTTGCATATGTATTAGAACCTCTCCTTTCCACCACAGAGCTTGTCCTCCCTGTAAAATTGGATGGTCTTCCTTGAATAGCTTTCAATGCAATGTGACATGTTGCAGTTGGAAGGGAAATCTGGAGAGTGCCTGTGCACTGGTAGAAGGTTTTGCATGCAGTTGTAGGACTTCGAACATTCTTATATTTTTATAACAATGTATCTCCTTTCTTAAAAGAAAATTATCAGACCAGATCATTGTTCCACCATAACACAATGTTATTCATTGCTTTAATGTGTGTTTCCCTATGTTAGTCTAAATTATGATTCTCTGTTGTCTATCCAAATCATTAAACCAATGCTACTCAGAAGTAGGTTTAAATGAGTAGAGTGGAGTTTACATCCAAATAAATATACATAGGTTTGCAGTACATGATTCGGCAATACTGTTTTTCTTCTGTTTAAATTATCATTTTGCTTCAAAGTGCTTGTTTAATTTGAATTCACTAAATGGAGCTGTTAACAATTTGTGATAATGTGCCCTCTATATTTTTGCAGTGCGAGAGTATGGCAATGTTTAAATCCACTTTTGTGACTGTATGCAGTCCTATTACTTGGGCTGTTCTTTGAACACTTATCATTACAGTGGAGCTTGATTCCAGGCAGATTGATAAGGGGGAAAGTCCTCTGTTCAGTTTTATCCATCCATATAAGGTTTTACATGTTGGTGCAGGCATTTTGAACTTGGTTTTGTATCATATCAGCAGCCAATGCAACTCCTTGGTAAGCTGTGCCAGTTAAAAGCCTAGCTGCGGCGTTTTGCAATAGCTGCAGCTTCCAGGCCAACTTCAAAGGCAGCACAACATACAATACATTGCAATAACCCACTCTTGAGATTACCAGTTCAAGGGTCATTGTGGCCAGGCTATCCCTGCTAGCTTTTTCTGTTTCATCTTCTTGCCCCCTTTTTGTGTTTTTGTGTGTTGAGGTTGTTTTTTGTTATTTGGTGTATGGGGTGTTACTTAGAAACATTAAGGGGACACCAAGCAATGTGTTCTATTTCCAGGTTAGTTCTTCATTTTTGGAACCATTTGGAGAAGGCTCCAAGGAGGTCAACTTGTCTGTAAAAATTATTTGGTATTGCATCAGGATATTGGGGGTGAAACATGGTGTGCCGTACTGAAAGGTAGACTGTCACATATATCCAGAGAGTCATCCTCCTAAGAAGAAACTGCCAGATTATATTCAGTGAGAAATCAGATGTAACACGTCCCTAATAAACAGCTGTGAATTGAGCAACCCAGTGATTACAGCTATTTGTGCGAAGGAGAAGAAGAGCTGGGAGTGTAGTCTCACCTTTTGGTGTACCCCTGTCCATAGAGGAATAACAAAATTCTTAAGAGGCTTACAAATATTACTAAATTCAATCAGCCAACACAGTGTTTTGTTCCAACAGTCTTAAAAGTGTCTTGCAGTAATTTGATTTTTCATTCTAAAAAACTGGCTGGCTGTGCCTGCAGAGGAGGACTTTTAACCTCAGCCCTTCAAAGAGCATCTTGTGTTCAATACCCAAACCCCTCTCAAGATCAGCAGTATAAGTTCAAGGTATAAGGAGTTGATTTCAGAAGAAACATGCCTGTTCCCCATTCTCATGCACAAATGCTTCCCACTTGCACTCAGAGAGGTGGTAGTGTGATTGAATCTTACCCCTGGCTTTTTAAAATATAAAGTGTAAGTTGGATTGCATTTGGTTAGTCATTTCAACATATAGTCAAATTTTGGATTGGCTGCAGCAATGCATTGATTGCCTCAGCCCTGTATTAAAATATATGAAGTTGCATGCCTACTCAATAACATGCTGAATTTTGTTAATGCTATGCATGACTAAGGCTGCAACCCTGGGAGCAAGTCTCACTAAACTTAATGTGACCTACGTCTGTCTACATAACGTATAACAGTGCACTGTGAATCCTTAATTCTTATTGGAGGTAACAGTGATGTGCAAGGTGTTTACTTAACTGTAAATTTAAAATGTCAAGGAATGTCTTGGTTTTTAGTTTCTTTTTAACTTAGATGTACTTTTGTTTTTTATGATTAAGCATCACTTCAATGAAGACTAGGTTATTTATATAATGGAATATGTATATGCAATGACTGAACTTCAAAGCATGCACATTTATCATCTATACTCTGAGTAGCTGAAAAAAAAACCTATTTCTGCTGATGATATTTGAATGCATGTTACCCTTTAATCATCTATTAGTGCTTAAACTCTGAACCTGCTTCCTAAGCTTAATATTATGGGATCAATGAGGGAAGCTTCTTAAAGGAAATATCAGCATATTTGTATTACATCCAAAATCCTTCGGGTAAAATATTATATTCTTTCCAGTTGATATCAGTATGCATCTCTGCATATTTGACATCATAGATGGCTTTAAGGAGATATCTACTTGATGCTGTTCCAAGAAAACCTACCATGGCCTAAAGTATTTATATTTCTTCTTGTTAAATAATTCATCTGCTTTCTGATCCAAGGTTTCAGATCAAGACCACTTCAAATTGTATATCATCATCTAGAAGGGAAGAACATATTAATTTTTCTAGAAGTTCCAAAGCAGTATTTTAAAAATGCTTGTTAAAGTGCCATTGTTCGTCAGCTTTAAAGTACCACCTGACCAGAATTCTATCACTCATTAGTTTTATACCTAACTTTTCTAATCAGTTTAGTGCTGTTTAATGCAGTTTGCAATAAAAAGCATAGCAATAATGTGTGTTATTTGAATTTGAAGTGGGGAAATCTAAATATTAAAAAGTAAGTTGAAAAATAGGCAGGGAACGGAAGATCTCCAGGGTGGGAGGATGAAAAAAGATAGGGAAGTTCCCAGCTGAGAACTAGGAGGGTTCACATCTCTCTGTATGGCACAAGTTAAGATTTACCTGTGAAAGAAGACTGTATTATTATTTTATTTTTTTCTATTTCTGTTTAGATTGGCTTTTTTATTGTAATGTACTATGAAAGGTCTTAATACAATTTTTTTTCCAAAATAAAAAATAAAAAGAAGTCCTATTACAATGGGTCCCTTCCTCTGGCTAAAGGCAGGGGTGTAGGAAGGGGGGGCAGTGGAGGCAGTCCACCATTGGGGGGGTGACAAAAAGGCAGACCGCGGGGGGCTCACCTTTTTGTCACTCCCCCTCATGGATTACACCCAGGGCTGACCGCCCCCACTGTCCCCCTTCCTATGCCCCTGCAATGAGTTAAACATTAGGGTACATGCATAATATACTTGATTCTAGTTTTCAAACTGTAATGCTAAATTATTTGTTATACTTTGCTTCAATTACCATCATATTAATTTCTGTTTATTAATTACTGTAATAGGGCAGTATTGTCGGGGAAGCAATTCCCATAGACAGATACCCAAGGAAACATTATACATTAATGCATAAATGCTGAAACTTGCTTCCTTATCCATTGCATGTGCTACATTAAATTCTGGAATATTAGAACATGTAGTTAATTGGAAAAGGGAAATAAATGGTTGGCGTTTCCACAGATCTCCATGTTTAAAATATTATTGAATGTGATCCCCTGAAGAGAAAATGTGCTCGCTGAATTATCCTTCTAGACAGTTTGCTTCTAAGGATCTATTCAGACTTCTGCTTTTTTATTTTTATGGAAAGGCATTATAAGAGAAAAAATGGCCTAATCTTTTTATCTCTGTCTTCCCCTCTTTTCCCTGGTGAAAAATGTAATATCGGAATTGGTCCTTTGAGGCAAACAGTGTGGTTATTTGTCTCTTCTGCAGTGCTTTTCTCTTTTCTGTATCCTAAGGCGTAAGCTCAAAGTAATTCAATTCCCCACATTACTTACCAATGTTGGGTCCAACTTAATACATGCATATATGATAAACAATTGCTACCTTTGGATTTATTATTACCACTTTGATTAAAATGTACTGTATCCTTATTTGACTGCAGTCATAAACATACGTGCTGGGCAATAAATTCAACTTAAATCACTCCAACTTTCAAGAAGGATTGTTTGTCATTAGGAAATAGTTGTATTTATTATTCTAATGCAAGTGTTAGCATTGCAGACTTTCATTCTAAAAATTATTCAGGGTTCAACTCTCCTCTGCTTCATACTTTGCATTATTGATGCAAATTTATGTGGATCCTTTTCCAAAATGTTTATTGTGTCATAAACACTACTTGCAGAATTGATAAGATGTTTTTTATATTAAACAAAGCTGAAATATTATATTCTAGCTCATTATTAAATCATTTTAACAGTGCAATTCTTGTACATTATGTTCAATGTGACATGGTCCCAGGTTAATTCATATAGGACTAAAAATAGAAGTTTGTCAAATTTAATGTGGCCTATCCAACTCATTTCTTACTTGAAAAGTAACACTCCTTTTAAAAAGCTTCCAGAACAGTTTTAAAATAGGACATTTAGAAGGATGTACTTATTTATTTAGGGTTGGGTGGTTTGTTTTTTGTTATCTTGTATAAATCAACTTTTCCCTTTGCAAGAATCACAATGATCCATAGTGTATTGCTTGTACATTACTCAATATTTCTTAGTTGTCTCTGCTTAGCAATGCTAAAATTTAAACAGGCAAATAGTTAACTTACAGAGACGTTCAGTGGATTTATTACACATTTCTTCCTATCTAGTAAGCCTCTGCGCTGAATTAGGTTGCCTGGACTGGCTAGAGGTAGAGAGAAATCTGGAAGGCACTTTGCTAGCAATTACACAGCCCCTTTGCAATTCTTCTTAATTATTTCAATTCAAGTAGGTTGCATTTAAAAGTGCTGCTGTATTTTGACCCTGGGGGCTTGTGTGGGAGGAATTAAGGGTGTGAGCATTTTGAGTAGGTGAACTTCTAAAGAGCTCAGTGTGTAAACAGGTGTTGTGTGAAAATAAGTAATAATGTCTGTGTCTGAGGGGATGGACTTCAATTTCTTGTTTCATCATGCCAACTTTCTATTGTTTAGGAATTCTGCTCTTTTAACTTACTGAATTTTTGTCCTTGTTTTGTTCTTATTGGTATGCTCTTGGGGTTTGCTCTCCATTTCTTCTTCTGTGCAATATGGGAGAGAGGCTGCCTTTTCTTCTCCCTCTTTCCAGAATAAGGGCATCTGAATGCATGAATAGGTACAAATATTACTTTTTCATCCCTATTGTGAATGTGTATGTGTTGTCCTGCAGACTGCTGTGCTTTAGAAATTCTTACTCATAATTTAAGACATCACAAAGCTCTTCTGTGTTTTCCTGTCACTGATTGTCCTCACGCTTACATTCACACATGTACATGTTGTTCATTTGCTACGTTGCTAAGAGATAACTGGATATGTTTGGACAGTTTAATTTAATCACACTGGAGCTGGCCCTTCCAGTGGAAAGAATTTGCTGATAACACTGCACATGTTGCTTACTCAAATACTGTAAATATGCTTTCTTCAGCTGCTGGATGTGGAAACGTGCAATGTTCTGCTTGCTTCCATTTTAACTAGATAATTGATAATGAAACTGTACAGTATCTGCTTTTGCTTTTAAAATGAGATTGTAGCTGCTCTATAGACAGAGTTACAATGGAGAAGCTGTCACTAGCCAAAAGAACTGCAGTAATAACAGTCCACCATATATTGAGCTTTGAAGGAAGTGTAAAGGACCTTTATTTGAGTTCATTTGTATCAGGTGTGGGAACCTTGGGGCTCCATATTATGCTAGACTACAACTCTTATCCCCCCTGGTTTTAGGCATGCTTATTGTGGTTTATGGGAGTCATAATTCAACAGCATGTAGATAGCCAACAGTTCCCAACCCCTGATTTGAATGAAGGCTATTCCCTACACAGAAAGTTTCAGTGCTGCTGTGTAAATGGATGAGAGGAGTTCAGTGATTCAGAATATACTAAATGCAGTAATGGGGGTGGGGAGAGACTTGGTTCCAAGAAGTCTGCATGTGCATATGGGGACGGTGGTGGATTTATGAAGCTTTGGTCTTCTAATAAATACTCAGTAATATCCAGTAATGCATGTAGTTGAGATCCTATAGGGAGGATTAGATGGATTTTGTGCTGTCAAAAACTATAATTATATTTTGAAACCAAGTAAGCATTGTAAATTATTCTTCAGTCTAATCCTTCAGCAGGGAGAAGATGGGCTTTATCCAATCTATAGCTTGTATAGAAGAGGCAGGGAACCTGTGGCCTTCCAGATGGCTGTTGCTTTATTAAAACATCTGGAGGGCCACAGTTTCCTGACCCCTGCTGTATAGGCAGCATAGGGATTGTATGAATTGCTATATCAGTTAATAGCTTACTATCACAAGCAATATGCTCTGAAGATCTGTTGGTTGAACCCATACAAAGAAGGAAGTTATGGACATACATGGAAAAAAATAGATTCATAATTAGTTTTGCAGAAGTGAAGACCCATGAAAATGTTTGTGTATTTTGCCCCTCTCTTTTTTATTACATTCCACCATCACCCTTTTCACTACATGATGTAAAAAAAATTGAAAATTGCATTTCAGCTTTCTAAATAGTTAGCCGTGCTTCAAGTGTAGACCCTGCTGTTGGCATTTTTTTTACTCCCAGAGTCGCCGTTCCACCCCACCCCACCTTCCTTATTCTTTATTTAAGTATCCATAATTTGTTTTCTGGCTCGCCTGTGAATTTTTAACTGCCAGTGCATTACTTTATTCCTTTCCTTAGGTATTCCGTGTAATGTTGCCTTTTTTATTCCTTTAAATTTTGGTCCCCATCTTTCTCCATATGATTTTTCATACATCCCTTTGTAGTGCTGCCTGTCTTATACAACCATGCAATATATTTCATCCACAGTGTTAGATATTGGTTTCTCTTTCAGTCTGTAAATTATCTTTCTCTTACAAAGTCTGTTGTGGAATGAGCAGCTGACATTTTCAAATTAAAATATCTATCAAACCAATCAACATCTTTCTAATCTTTGCTCTACTGTTTGCCAAGTTTTTCTTCTGCTTGTGCTCAGATGTAACAGAGAGCTCTGGTTAGTTTAAAATAGAAGGCATAGCTTTTGATCTCCCCATGTTCTCGTACACGAAAGAAGTGGGGAGGATGCATGCCAATGGCTTCCCATAACTCATACACATAACATTAAATTATGGTTTAATGTTATTTCCAAGCTGGCCCTATTTTTTTCCCTTATCTTTTGTGCATGTTCAGAAATGAAGGCAATCCCTTCTGATATAATATTATCTCCCAAGTCCTATTTTTAAAAGTGTTGCTTTAATAAACATAAAATAATACCACACAAACATACAGTCTCAGTCTCTCTCTCTCTCTCTCTCTCTCTCTCTCTCTCTCTCTCTCTCTCTCTCACACACACACACACACACACACACACACACACACCTTCAGTTACATACAGTACTTCTCTTTATGCCTTTACATAGCATTCAACCACCATTTCTCATTAGAATTTTCCAATTGCACAGTGCAGACTATATATTTTGCCCTTTCCCCCTTTTTTTCTTTTCAAAGCAACCCTCCACATATTTTGCAGTGTTTTGCCCAGGGCAACCCAAACTGACCTGTAACCCAGCAAACAGACAATAAACCCCAGATACATTAAAACCCAAAGGACAGAAATACATTAAAAACATCCCACCCACTTCTAAAAGACCATAGATAGTTAAAGGTCAACGGCCTGGTTACAGAGAAAAGATTTTGCCTGGCGCCTAAAGTGAGCTTCCCTGGGGAGAGCATTCCACAAATGGGGAGCCACCACAGAAAATGCCCACAGCCAGATTATAGCGCTATATAGGACCAGCACACCAAGATGGATTTTCCCTATTGCAAACATTGCACAGGACCATGACAGATTGGTCACATGATAGGTTCCCTTATTAGAGAGGCCACAACAGAAATCCTATAAATTAGTTCACCAGTGTTCAACAATCAGGAGGCAGGTTTGATATAAATGTCAGATAGGCCATGGCCACACATGTTGAAGCCTGAAGGAGATGTAGGTGTGCCTGAAGTGGTGTGTTGTCTA
Source organism: Podarcis melisellensis (assembly GCF_964234715.1). Classification (NCBI taxonomy): domain Eukaryota; kingdom Metazoa; phylum Chordata; class Lepidosauria; order Squamata; family Lacertidae; genus Podarcis; species Podarcis melisellensis. Next base: position 70,734,440 of record NC_138528.1, on the reverse strand, counting down.
GTCTGTCTGGCAGTATGTTGCAGTCACAGAAGCAGTGTGATTCTAATATCCTTTTATTAGTTAAGGATCCACAGTGTATCAAATTAAACTGGAACACCCTTTCATGAGGGCAGTCTCATATTAGGCTACCTTAGACATTTCAGGAATACCTAGTACGATATGTACAGGTCTGTCTGCATACCCATGGTAGTCCCTGCGTTGTACAAAACAGAACTTCTGCTTTTTATTTTTTATCTTGGGTAGATGTTGTGTACACACAGATGTTGGGTACACACAGTCTACAGCTGCAGCCCTTTGCAGATATGTATCTGCAGGTTTCATTGATGCATGAAACTCTCTGCTAACTTGGGAGCAAAAACAGTAACTTCTTTACTGTGGATGAGCTGTTCTTTGTTACATATTGCCTTGAATGACTGCAGGTGACTGAAGCAATGGTTAAAGAGGTAGCAAAAATACATATTAAAAAGATACACTTGGTATCAATTGAATTTTCTTTCCATGCCAAATAGGAATTTAAAAGAGAAGCAGAATACTTTTCATTGTGACTGCAGTGTGGAAAGTAAGAGCTAACTGCCACACACACACACACCATAGTACCATAGTCCTTATACTGATTGGAGAATCCACATCAGCTGATATTCACAATAAAAAGGAAAAAAGACAAGTGCAACACCAAACTAGACAGTTAATGTCACATGTAGTTTGGTGCACAGAAGGAGAAGAGGTAGGACACTGGGCCTGAGAAACTAGGCAAACGTTGCAGGGCACTGAGTTGCTTTCAGCTTCCTTTTGTTATGCATATAGGAACTCTGAAGCTCTAATGTTCAAAATTTGCCAACAATGGCGGCGGTGGGGGTGGGATTGCTCTTGCTGCCATTGATTTTAACTCTGTTAACTATTGAGAATTATAGTTTTATGTCTTGCTTTACATGACTGATACTGAAACCTTTGCTGCACCTAGCCTTCAAGTAACATGCTGCTTGTGTTTAACTATACCCTTTAATATTTGGAGTACCACATATTGTTAGGGCTTTGTGAATAATGTGTTTGTGTTTAGTGTTGGTGTTGTGATTCTGCAGCAATATTTATTTCTATATTTATTTCCCTCTGGCATCTTGGGTGTATCCCTTCCTTGTCCATGCTGATGTGTACTTATTTTGTGCAATTTGTAATCTTCTAGTTTCCCCTTCCACCAAGCCTTTTTCCTGTGCCTCCTTGCATGTTATTACTATTAGGGGCATGCCTTGAAAAACCGCTGCAGTAGAACTCCATTCCTTGTACTAACATAGTCCCATTATGTTGGATCCCATATGATTATGCCACTCATTTTCTTTACTTTTTAAAGTAAAGACATTGTTTCTACTTTTTAATAGAATCTTTCATTATATTTATTGAAGCATATTTTCCTCAATATAAGCTAAAAAGTACTATTAATTTTCATTCATCTCTAGTGACATTTCAACAAAGCTTTTTCAAAGACCAAATTATAATTAAAAGGGAAATAATTTCTTCATTACAAAATGATACTTTAAAATAACGTTTATGCACCACAAGATATGTAGCCTACTTTTCTTCTCAACTGATTAAACCTCATACAGTGATCTATAAAATATATTCAAGTTTGTAAATTCAGCAAGGGAAATAGCAAATAAAATATCTAGTAGCTTGTTTTGTGACACGTTTGCAGTACACAAAATGCATCAAGAGGAACATCATGAAGAGTTAATTTTACTGGTACAAAGGCTAAATAAAATTCTGTAACAATATCACAACATTATGAAAGACACCCCTGCCCCCGCCCCCAAAATACACTATCATGAATGTTTTTATTGGCGGGGGGGGGGGGACTACAGCATGCCAAGTTGCTGCTCTGCAGTGATTTTGGTAGTAAAACTTTCTGTTTAGTTACAAGGACTACCCTGGTTATTTGGAAATGTGATGCAATCCTGTTGGGTTTTAAAAACTACCAAACTATTCTATTTTATTTTAAGCTCAGATATACACTTTATATTGCCATACAGTTCAGACATCTTAGCACTGTGTCATCATTGGTTTTTGTGTGTGTGTGTGTTTAGTGGGGGAGGGAGTGCTTAAAGAATAAAATGTTGAAAGCAAATGGAAGGAAAAGCAGCACATTTCATCAGATGTCACCAAAAAACAGACAAAAAAAACCTCCCAACCTACTTTCATATGTAGGGAATTTTGCCAACCCTCCTTCCTTAAAATTACCTAATTCATCTTTCTTTCTACTGTTGCAGGCTGTCCATACAGGCATGAGGGCTTATATCTATAACAAGAGTTCTGTTATTGGCTCTCAGGCAGAGCATTCAGGGATGCGCACGTACTACTTTAGTGCAGATACTCAAGAAGATATGAATGGTTGGATCCGTGCTATGAATCAAGCTGCTCTTATGCAAACACGTTCATCACCAAAGAGGCAAGTTCAGGGATCGTTTGTATTCAGATTTTCATTGTTTGTGTCTCAGATATCAATGCAATGTTGCATTAAAAAAATATTAATATTAATAGTTTGCATTAAAAAAAATTCATATATTAAATCTGAATGATGTTTGCATAAATGACGTATCAGCCTTTAGGCGATGGGACAAAACTAAGAGCTCTGAGGCATCACTTAGCATTACAGAAGTTTGCTAAGCATTAAGTCTGTACAAAGAGAACTTACTAAAGGTACAGTGTCAACAAATAAAGTGTTGACTTTTAGTGCACATATTTTTTTTCCCTTAGAGAAACAGGAAATCCAGATCAGCAAGCTGTTCCTCAAGCTAATCATGTGGATGCCTGCAAACAATGTGGAAAGTTAGATTCTGCTGATGCAAAAGGATGTTATAGAAAATCTCCTGAAACCTCTGCATATGATAAGCATGAAGAGATGAGAAAAGCAATAGAAGATGAGCATTATGCTGTCAGGAAGAACATGGTGGAATCAAAAAGGGAGAAATCTAAACATCCATTGATATCGGAGGTTGGCACATTGAATACAGAGTCAAGTCTGTCTCGGTCCCAGAGAGCTCAGCCTGTTGAGAAGAATGGAACACTTTCCAATTCGTTAAATACAAGTCCTGGCCTAGTGGAGCAGAATGGTATCGGTTTATATAAACAAGGATTTGTTTCCAGACCAGCTCAAAAAAAGCAGACACAGAGGAAAAACAATATGGCTCACATAGAGCATTGGGTAAAAGTCCAAAAAGGAGACCCCAAAAGGTTAGTAATAAGCTTAGATGGTCTGTTTTATTGCTTTAAAATGGGTTGCCAGGGCCTTAGCAAGGGAGGGCTGCAAGATGCTGCCAATTTTAGTGGCAACAACAGTTATATAAAAAAAATTAAAGTAGGCTGGGGTGGACAGAAGGGTTTAAACTTCTACACCTGGCTCTGTGCCCTGATAGGGATGCAAATTTCCCATCCTTAGTCATCAGATTGATCATTTGATGAGAAGGGAAGGGTGATAGATCCTCCACCTTACCTGATCTGCATGGATCAACTAAGGAAGGAGGTGTGTGTGTGTGTGTGTGTGTGTGTGTGTGTGTGTGTGTGTGTGTGTGTTTGCATGCATGCATGATTCTGTGGCTGGGTATGTCCTGTGTGCATGTATGTGAGAGGCTTGGGTGGCCACATCCAACCTTTGTATGTGACTTTCTGGAGGCTTGGCCAAGAGTGAATGTGGCACTTGGACCAAAAACTGTTAGCCACCTCTGCTTTAAACTACCTCTGCTTTAAACTAACTCACCCACCTCTGGCATGCTAGAGATCATTAGGAAATGGATTGAAATAAAAAATACCAACATCATAATGCCATTACACAAATCTGTGGTGTGGCTGCTCTTGGAAGGGCTTCAAACTCCTGTCCAGAACCCTTCACATATTTGCAAATTTGTGCTAAGCCAAGGTTTCGCTTGGTGTGATGTGCAAAACCAGACCAGTGAAGACTGCTTATAGGCTATTATATACTTCTCATATATTAGGTCATTCCCCTTTACATAATGCTACAAAAACTAGTGTTGCTGCTTTCTTATTCTGTCAGCTATTCTTCACGGTCAAGATAAAATACTCTTCACAAATAGACCAAACTTTCAGTATGACTCCATATGCTTTAGAGTGTTGTCATTTTTTGCCAAAATCCAGCTTACTTATATGAATTTCCCTAAGCATTTTATGTAGTATAGTAATTAATCTACATTGTTCATTTTCTTTTTTCTTGGTTACAAAATGCTGTTTCTGTGCAGCCATGCTTCATGACAGATCTTTGTGTATTAGAATAATGGATCCACAATAGTGATAATTGATTAGCACTTTGGGTTAAGATAAAAAGCATGATAACTGTTTGAGATACCAGCAAGATTTGCTGATTAGCTTGAACATTGCAACTGCATGCCAGCATTGTGCTCTAAATTACTATATTACTATCATTCAGAAATATTGAGAACAATGCACATCATAAGAGGCCTGATTTTGCAGACTCTGTATAGTGAAACATCTGGTTTTTATTTCCTTACATAATCTCCATGTGTCATTTGAAAAGCTGCTTTTGAGACAGGTGAGATTTTAGACCAAAGGTGAGAGCCTGTGCAAAGCAATTTATATATTGGAGATTAGTAGCATATCATTGTGTAAGGTAAAACTGATTTTCTTATTCCACTGACTCTTAAAGGGGAGGATACCCTGTAAAGGCTGGGTAGGGTAAAGTCAGAAGCCCCACCACACTAGGGCCTTTGCTTAAATGTCCCTTTGGTCCTCGTCAAAATAAACTTTCGTTCGTGATACATGGTATATATTGGTTTGGTTGAAGCTTAATATTTTAAAAGCAGAAGGCAGCAGTGCCTATTGTGTACAATAAGGAACCGTGGATTTTTTCTTTTGTTTTCAGATCAGAAGCAGCTCACCCAGTGGGACAGAGCTGCAATGCTAGATCCCTGGCAGTAGCATCACTACTGCTTAGGGGTAGGGAGAGGCTGGGTCTGTGTGAGCACACCAGCAGGTTCTGTGTTGACTCCACCCTTGCAACCTTAGCCCCCTGCTACATCAACTCTCTCCATTCTGGAAAGCAGCCACATCCCCATTGTTGGGAAGTTTTGTTTCATTTAATAATTAATAATAATAATAATAATAATAATACTTTTCAACAGAGCAAAATACAGATGTCAGCAATGCTACCTGTCCCACCAGTTAAGCCTCTTGTTTTTATTAGTAGACAGAATTCCAAAAATTGATTGAAAAACATTTGGGGAGGGTTGTTGGGGGGCATTGTGTGTGTTTGTGAGTGAACCAGTGGTGTTGCCAGCTGTCCCTTTTTTGTATTGGTGCCGCCCTATGGACAGTTTAAGAACTATATAGCATTATTATATAAAGGACTATATACAAAAGGCATTAAAGCTCACATTTCTCTCTCCCGCCTTGGTTTGTCATGTAAGTTGTGCCTTAGTATTGTGTTGCTGTTTTTAAAATTATACTAGCAGACGCAAAAATGGAAATTAAATGGATTGAATAAAAAAACTGCACAGAATGGAAATAGTCGGATATTGTGCTCTGCAAATGCTTGGACAAGAGTTAGCACAGTAGTTCACATGTGTTATAGTAGGTTCTGTAGCATGCTTCTGCTTGTACAACCTCTTGCAGAAGTGGAAGGAAAAAAATCATGTCAAGTTTCACTTTTCCTATGCAATACTTTAAATACTCTCAAGCTAAGGGGATATCTGTTCTCCGCTGAACGGAAGACAGCTTTTGCATCTGATAGCACATGTTTGAATTCAACCAAATGTGTGCTTATTCCCAGCTATTTTATAGCAAACCTCTCAATGTCAAGAAGTAAACTGTTCAATCTCTCTACCATTAAATAGCTGGGACTAACAGCATTCTCTCTATAACCAGAAAGATGAAATGGCAAGAACAGAGTTCATTCAAAGTATTCATGGAAAGGAATATAGTGAGGCCTTGTAAAACTAGAACTTTTTCACTGACCATCATACATAAAAGTGACAGTGAATTTCATGTTATACAGGCTGGAAAATTGTGAAGGGGTAAAAGGAGTGCCTTCAAGTCTGGTTAAAATGTACAGAGAAATTTGTGCAAAGTTCAAGGAGGAGCTTATTTGTTTTCTGCCAGCTATTCATTCCTCTGTCAGGACTCTGGTCTCACAGTCTCGTATCTTTTATGATTCCAACTAAACATCAGAAATAACTTTCTGATGGTGTGGGCAGTTCAACAGTGGAACAGACTCCCTTGGAAGGTGGTGGGCTCACCCTCATGGGAGCTTTTAAGCAGAAGTTGGATGGACGTCCGTCATGGATGCTTTAGTTGATATTGCTGCATTGCAGGGGGTTGGACTAATTCATTCATTCATTAAATTTGCATACCACCTTCACCCTTAGCTCTCAAGGTGGTTCACAGCAAGAGAATACAAGATCAAAATACAAATACTTAATAAAAACAAAAACAAAACAAGTCAATAACCCCCTTCCCCTTCCCCTCTCAGAGTCTCTTCCAGCTCTACAGTTATATGGTCCTTTGTCTTCCATCCATTTAGTTCTAACACTTAACTGATGGGCACCCTTCACAGCATGAGCATGATGAGCTTATGCTACCCAACAGCTACTTGGTTGATGCAGTCCAAGTGTTTCCGGTCCTTGCTTGTTTTCTTCCAAGAAAAAAGTGAGAATGATTTTTAATGTTAGCTTGGCAAAAGGCCCAGTAAAGTCATTTGATGCATTAAATCAATAACTCCTTAATTGTGCAACAGATGAGACTACTTATGTGACATGATGGTTTCCTGTTAAATTGGCTGCTCAGGCTTTAAGCTACTTTTGTCATGAAGCATAATTAATCTTGTCATGAAGCCAGGTAGTCAAGTGATGTAGAACCTTGGGAGAATCTGCTTTTTTTTTTGCTGAGAATATTATTTTACAAATAACTCCCTGAGGATAGAGACATTTTTAGCAAATGATAATGTATCAGAAACGTCCTTTCTGTTTCCACAAAATGCATGTATGTTTACTGAACATATCTTGTTGAAAGCTTCCTTTTTTCAACTGCAGGTGATTGTTTTCTTTGGGATAAAGCAGGGGTTTCCAGCCTACGGTCCATGGACCACAAGTGGTCTGCAAGCTGCATTCAAGTGGCTGTGGCATGTCCACGTTAAATAATCATATTTATTTTAATTGTGTTTTTATCGCTTCTTTCATTCTTTTATCTATTTTGTTACAATTTGAATTATTTGGAATACAAATCGTAATGCAATAGAATACAATAAATAAAATAATTCGTGAAAATACAATTACAAATCATACAGCATCTAGCACATCACATTTGCTGCAACAGACAGAAAATCATTAAGTGCTCTGCCAAGACAGTCAGCAAGTGCTGGTGGGAACCCTTAGGATAAACAAATAACATTTTGTTTAATAGCATGCTCCACCTAGTGGTCAACATGTTGCTAAGGTAACTTGCTTCACATGCTGCAAACACACTTTTTAAAATCCAAATTTTGCCTGCAGATTTTGCAGGGTTTTGAACCTGATAAAACAGAGGCAAAAGTAGCCTGAGTAAGTACACCATGAAAGGGCATCACTCTTTCAAATGGCTGTCAACTCTGAAAAAATTGTTAAAGGCTGTTGTGGCCTATGAGATTCTACACATACTTGTTTGCTTCAATTAAATAAAGGAATTCTAAAGTTGGATTTTGTGAAACCTTGACTTTAATAATAGCTGCATTCTCATGTAATACTTAATGAAACAATTTTTCTCAAACAGTCTTGCATCTGATCAGTCCCTTATTCGCCAAGTGCCCAGTCATTCCATATCTTTTCCTGAGAATTATCATACCTTGCCAAAGAATACCAGGCAGCCTTCAGGAAGTTCACCGCCCTCAAACCGCAATCTGCCAAGTGACTACAAGTATGCTCAAGACCGGGTTAGCCACTTGAAGATGTCCCATGATGAGAGACGAGCTAACAAAGATGGTACTGTGTGGCAGCTGTATGAGTGGCAACAGAGACAGCAGTTTAAACATGGCAGTCCCACAGCACCTATTTATATTGGTTCTCCAGACTTTACAGACCGTGGTAAGGGAAGAAGTTCATTAGATGTTCCACGTTCAGTTTCTGTTCCCCCATCTCCTTCTGATATACCACCACCTGGGCCCCCTAAAATTTTTCCACCTCGAAGACCACACACTCCTGCAGAGAGGGTTACTGTCAAACCATCTGATGAGAGACCAATGATAGATGTTCCTTTTGCTGGATCACCCATGAAGATTCGAAGTCAAACTATAAAAGTGAGTAAATTTTACTGATATATTTTTCAGACTTTACTAATGAGGTGTAATAGAATTACCTTGCAACGTTTCTAAGTACTAACCTTTAGATTATTTGATCAATGTTCACTGTCAATATTCTTACATTATCCACTGAAACTTGTATTTTCAAAGCCAAGATTTATGTCCTCAGTGCTTGGCCAGTTGCAGGTTGAGCAAAATTTGTTTCAAAAAGACACATGATGCCATGGCCAGGTGAAGTGAATTTATATTAAATAAATAAATAAATTTATATGGTTGGATTCAGGAGGCCAAGGCACTTAGTTTCCACTGAAATCAGTAGGAACTAAATTAATCATGGGTAACTTCATATTGGTTTCAGTGCAACCTAAGTGCAACTAAATTAGTCTGGTTCTAACCCTTTAAGTTTAAAAGGTTATATTTTTCTATGTAAAAAATCATGAGGAAAAATGTCTTTTGGAGGTAAAGCAGTATAAATATGACACTGTAGATCATATATTATTGTAGGCTTTATACTGAGAGACCCAGAGACTGGTAAGTCACCACGGGCACAAAGATTCATTCCCTGGCTCCAGGAGATAAAATCCTATATATCTCTTGGAAGTCTGTCCATTGTGCCCACTTAGGTGACCCTGTTTGTTCCTCTTTTTATGCCCTTTAATTAAACCCTACTTCATGCATTATTCACATGACAGCAGGGGAAGGCTTACATAACTATAGCATAGAAAGCTGCCTTATTTCGAGTCAGATTATTTGTTCATCTAGCTCAGTATTGGCTGCATCAAATGGCAATTTAAGTCAATCCACATCGATGCAAGGATGGGAGGTGTGAATTTGAAGGGTTTAAGAAAAGAAAATTCCATTTTAAATTACTCTTTAATACTGCCTTTCCATTTATACAGAACTCAGCACACGTAGATAGGCGTTCCATGCCTACAATGGGATATATGACCCATACTGTAAGTGCTCCAAGTTTGCATGGGAAATCGGTACGTATAAGCATTTCTAGTTTCCTTCCCCTTCTATGTACTGAATTTACTAGAACTTCTAAGGATGTCTGAGTCCAAAACACTCTTTATTGATTTTTCACGTCTTGTTAACGGAATCAAGTAACTTGAACTTCCTGGCTCTAAATGTGGCCTACGCTCAACTGCCATTGAAGTCATTATAAGCGGAACTGTTCGTGGAATTTGCTTTTGTGTTTTATGACATTAAAGTACAATATTCCAATCAAAGACAAAAATACAAACTGGTTGCTTAACTGTGTCAAATATACATTTTCTGGGCACCTTAGGTGAAGAATTATAGCTACAGTGACTCTCCCTGAAAACTGCTAATTTCCTCTTTACAATGTGTCCAAATACCTACAGCCTGAAGAGCTAACATTGCTTCTCATTCGATTAAGGAGACATCAGGCTAAGTTGGCTAGTATACGAAATTACACAATCGCCCAATTACTACAGCACTTGCCAACTAATTCCTCTTACCAGGTCAGCTGCTGATTGGCTCATTTGTGCTGTATATGATATTCTGTGACTCTGCAAGTGCTTCACTGGTACCATGCTCAAGTCTGTGCTTTCTTGCCCATTCTTCAGTATGTTCAAGTCCCCAGTTCATTCATAGTTTTACTTTGCTCTGGCATGTGCTGGAGATTGTAAGCATTTTTTTAACTATAGGATGCTGTTGCATATGAATAACTGCTATTATTTTGCTTTGATGTTCGTTTTTGTGATTGTTGCCTTAAAAATCCGTTCAAGAGGCAAGCTTACTAACTTGCAGATGTATTAATTTTGGCTGAAAAAAGTAAGCTTTTCCACTCATTCTTGATGGAAGTGGCTTAATTCACCACATGCTGCTTGTCCCCCCCCCCCTTCAAACTGAAATATATTAAGGAACTAGAGAGGGTATCTGTATTGGCTCAGTATTGTGTCAGCTATTTGTGTGTCCATTAGTTTATCATAATCTAGTTGTCTTTTTGCACCATATACCAGTAACAATAAAAGGCAGCAGTATAAGAATAACTCTACTTGAATGAATAATTATCAGATTTGATAGTTTTAAGCTAGGAGCTTTAGTTTGTAGTTTAGGATAAAATTATTTGTGTTACAAAGATGTGCCTCATGGAGCATGAAATATTAGTTGTCTCTGTATATTATTTGAAAACTAAAACTAAAAATATTTTGTCCATCAGTTACACTAATTAGATGAAAGTGATAGATACATTCATAATTTTTTTTAAAACAATTAATACTTATTTCAAGAAAAAAATTTACATGGTGAATTTAATGAAGATGTTTTCATATCTTCCTCATAAAAAGGTCTTGATAATTTAAAATAATTTTAAATGTACAAGTGATTTTGATAGCCCTGCATGTTAGCTAACTGTGTAGAAAGGAAAATAATCTGTGGTCTTGATGTTTGTAAGGTTGATGAAGATGATGTGCTGCCATTGATGCACTGTATTCATTTGTCATTCAACCATAAACATCAGTGTGTTAATGATAAGTCTTCCTAGATAGCTAGTTTATCATGTATATATGCTTTTGCAGAAGTTCCCAGAAGTACTTGCTAGTTAGTTATAGAGTCCAGTATTGCAATAGATTGTTCTATATTCTTTTTATGTACTTCCATTTGCAGGCTGATGATACCTACATCCAGCTGAAGAAAGATCTTGAATATTTGGATTTGAAGGTAAAACATGTTCGTATAAAATATTCTAGTATTTTACAGTTGATCTATCCTCTATATACAACCTTCATTAGTGTATTTATGTTAAAGTATCAGTTATCAATCCTTCGATATTCTGATTTCTTTTCTCTGTAACTGGAGTAAATTTTAAACGTAAAATACACTGGATATACAGTATAACATGACATCAAAACAGCCTCCTTATTTTGGAGAAAATCAGAGAGCCTCATGCACTACTTGAAGGCACATCCACTCATGCAAGGAAATGTATTTTTGCCAGTTCCCCTTCTACTGCCACCCCCCTGTCACAACATATTTGTGCCAGGGGCTCAATATTATCAGCTGCTAATAAACAGATGGTAGTGCTTGCTTCTTACTCTTTAATTCTATTTCTGCTAAGAACTGCCTGTTTTACTAATAATTATTTATTCACTTATTTGTTTACAATATTTGTAATACCTTATTTGCTATCAATTCCAAAGTCAGCTCCTAATAACGCAAAACACTAACAATGTAGTTCACATTAATAATAAAATAGAAATGCCAGCATTAAAATACTTCATTAAAAATGGCAGCAACAGTAAAACTATCAACAACAAAAAAGCAAAGCAAATAAAAATCACCAATTTGACAAATGTTTATCATGACATTCTGGTACCTTCAATAGTTTGGTTTAGGAGTAGGAATAAAAATTAAATATAACAATGTTAACTAGAGTTAAATGTGAATGCAGATATATGTTAATAATACTGTAATGTTTTACATGTATAATCAGAAATCAGAGTGCTTGTATTTAATGATGCTTACTCCCAGATATGCGTGCAATTTATGCACTCACCTTAATTCTATTAGGACAGAAAAATAGAAATAAGTTTCTAAACATACCTTAACCTAGGCTATGTTTTCTGTTAGGAAATGTTTCCAAAGCAAATCTTTGGGGAGATGTGATTTCCTGATACTAAAAATAAAGGCTGTGGTTTGTGAAACAACACAACTGTCATCTGAAGCTCTTTGTTTGCAATATGCTCCGTACAGACCTAATTAAAACCCACAGTTAATGGTGGCAGGGTAAAATTGTTTGCAAAGGGGAAGAATATAGAAAATAGAAAAGGCACATGCCTATAGCCTGTTATTAGTTCCCTAACCATAGTTCAAATGTAGCATTGTATCTGGGAACATAGTCATAATGATATTTGCCCCTGGTCAGAGCAGATGGAGGCCCCAAAGCAATACATTTTCTTAGAGTTTCTGGACTGCACATAAAAAACAAAGACATATTTGAAAGGTTTATTTTTTGAAAGTATTCCAAGATAGAAGGTTCCATTTTGAAGTTGTTGTTCGCTGCTTGAAGGTAAGTGGATGAGACATGGCTTTTTATTTTTTAAAAAATACAGTTCAACAATACGATATGAAAGAAACAAAAACATAACATATATGAATTAAGCAGAACAAAACAGATACAGCAGCAGTTAACTAAGTAGTGTTTAAAGGTAGTAGGAAAACATTTCCAAATTTATTCTCACCAAAAAATTGTGTAAGTGTAAACAAAACAGATTTAACTTGGTGCTCAAAAGACAGCAGAGTAGATGCTACACATATGTTTCTGGAGAAGAGTACAGTATTCTATAGAGGTAATCCTTGGTAGCTTCCTATTTAATCTGTAGACACGAGCCATTAACACCCAGAGAAACTTCACCAAACAATTAAATTCATACCTGAGAAGGCAGTCCTTTAGATCTTGGTCTTTGACCACATAGTGTTCTGTGGATCAACAGTATTTTGAATTGTGCCCCGAAACAAACTGAAACCAGTGAAGATATTTAAGTACTGAAATAATATGTTTGGTATAAGTCTCAGTTAATAAACTGATTCATTTTCCGGACCATTTAAAGTTCTGAAAATGATATTTATGGCCAGATAAACTTTTCACCAATTCCTGTTGGTGCGGCTGCATCACCTCCCACGAAAAGCTTATCTTGCCACAGTCATCTATGCCTTGTAAACCTCCAGGCTGGATCACTGCAGTGTGCTCTGTGTTAAGGATGTCTCCAAAAATCTTGAATACCTAAAAATCCTAACATATCCATACCATTGTGACTCTCAAGTAGAAAGCAGATAGGCTCAGGAAAACCATGTCTGCCTGATAACAGATTGTAATGATCTGATTTAGACAACCATTACTTTTCTAGTGCAACCTCATACATTACCACTCTGAAATAAGTTGTATTGAGTTCCATGGAACCTGCTCCCATGGAAGTAAGCATAGGATTGCAGTCTTAAATTCTAAAGAAAGTTAATGTTAAATATCTAACATTCACCTCTTTAAAATATTCTATATATTTTGTATGTATATATATATATTGGCTAGCATAGGCAGCATTTCATGTAACATGCAGTTATTCCGATGATGGAATATCAAGGTAACTGTTGAGTCTTGTAATGGTTCTTGTTTTCTGCGTTTATGAATTAGGTACAGTCAGTGCTTTTTTCTGGGGGTACACAGGGGTACACATACCCCTAAACACTTTGTGAATCTAAGTTTGGCCTCATTGAGGGTCAGTATTTCAATATGAAATATTGAAATGAGAGTACCCCTAAATATTTTTAAAGAAAAAAAGCACTGGGTATGGTATGTTTTGAAGAATGTTGCTTTAAAAGCAGCTGCAGCATGAGTGATCCTGTAAAAGTTAAGTTTATAGTTCCTTGGTAGCCACTAATTTTTGTTGGTGGAGTTTGAAATAATGCTTTGGATGATATGCTGCATAGAATAAATTCAGTTCCTACTTTGTAACCAACAGTTGACAATATTAAAGACACGAAGGTGTGGAAAATAAGGTGAAGGAATTAATGTATATGCAGCCAATCAAGATGTTAAAAGAACTGTCATAGAATGTTGGATGGGAAGTCAAATAGAATTACTGTATAAGAATAGAAAAAAGGTGTGACTGTAAAACTTGAAAACTTTTTAAAAAAATAAATAAATAAGAATAAATTCAGCTCCTAAATCAAGGCAAATTCAAGTTAGCCTGAGATACTCTCTTGAGCTATTAATCTGAGGCTTGCCTGCTGTATATTGTCATCACAGCAGTATCCAAGCACTCAGAATGTAGAAGAGGAAGGGAAAAGGAAGTAGAATATACAAGTAATTACCTACAAATAATCTAGAGAGGCTGCAATCACATTTTATCTGCAACAATATCCTTCAGGTTTGGATGGCATGCACCCCATGGCAGTCCTCTTGCTGCTGAAGGGATCCTGGGGTGATCTGGGCTTTGATATGGTGCCATATTCTCCAAGGCTAATAATTCTTCCTTCCAGGATCCTTTCAGTGATGAAGGGCCACCAAAAGGGTCATTTGAAGAGGAAGACTAGCCTTAGAAGCCCTGAGCGTCCAGTTCCCTTTCTCACCTTTGCATTCAGTCTGTAGGGATTGTGGCCATCTGCTGCCTTTCAGCCTGTCCTTCTTTCATCCTCTCCCTCTGCAAGTTTTGGATATTTGGAGGAAGGAAGAGGGAGTCCCCAATATTTGTATGCAATGGTAGTAGGAGGTATGTTTTGGTGCTAAAGATTCTGTGCTTCCATGCCTTCCCAATGTTTAGACACAAGGACATAAATAATGCACACAAATCATGTTCCACACAAATAATGCACACAAATCATGTTTTCTTTATTCATTCATCGGAGGAGGTTAGTAGATAAACCTAATGCCCTGAATTTCTTAACTGTTACGCTAGCAATCAGAACATACTGAAGGCTGTTTCATATTAGGCATATAAAGCTAGAATTTTTTCTATAAACAAACAGTGTAGGAGACTGATCAGTACATTTTTTTTATTTTGAGTCCCTAGTTTGTATTGTATTTGAAAGTTACAGAAAATCACCACTTATTACTTCCATTGCGAGCATCAGAACATAAGAGCTTGATGGATCTACAGTTGTCTAGCTTCTTGTTCTCACAGTGGCCAACCAGATTCAAGCAGGAGTTGAGCAAAAGAGCACACTCTCTGGTTTCTAGCGACTGGTATTCAGAATCATAGTACTTCCTTTGACCATGAAAGCAGAGAATAGCTTCCATCATGTCTAATAGACATTGATAGACTTATCTAAGAATTTTGTCTAAGCCTCTTCTAAAGCCAACCAAGTTGATGACTATCACTGCAAGCTCCAGAGTTAAGTACGTGCTACGTGAAGAAATCCTTTCTTTTATGTGTCCTGAATCTTCCAACATTCGGCTTCCTTGGATGTCCATGAGTTCCAAGGTTATGTGTGAGATAGAAACTTTTCTCTCTTCACTTTCTCCATGCCACTCATAATTTTATAAACTTCAACCGTGTCACTACTTATTCACCTTTTTCTAAAGTCCCATGTAGTGCAACCTTTTCTCTTGGGGGAGCTGCTCCATCTCCTTGATCTTTTTGGTTGCCCTTTTCTGAACCTTTTCCAACACTACAATATCATTTTTGAGGTGAGGAGACAAGAACTGTACACAGTATTCCAAAGGCAGTCACACCATAGATTTGTATTATGATATCAGTTTTATTTTCAATTCATTTCCTAATGATCCCTACCTTGGAATTTGCCTTTTTCACAGCTGCCACACACTGGATAGACATCTTCATTGAGCTATCGACTATGACCCCAAGGTCTTGTTCCTGGTCATTCACTACCAGTTCAGACCACATAAGTGTAGATGTGAAATAAATATTTTTTGCTGCAAAGAATCTTTGGAGCATTTACATTGATTTGCATTTTCCATTTTGACACCCATTCATTCAGTTTGGAGATGTCCTTTTGGAGCTCTTCACAATCTGTTTTTGTTTCAATAACCCTGACTTACTTAGTATCATCAGCAAACTTGGGGAAAGTGCACATGAGAAGCAAAATATGCTTTTACGTCTCCCTCCCCCACCTGTCCCTCCCGCCACTCCAGTTTCTGAGAAATGTGTGTTAGTCAACTAACTGTATGGAGTGTTGAACTGCAGCAAGGAGAAGTCATGCTACTAAAAATAATAGTGTACATATATTTTTATTTTCCTGTTTTGTTGTTTATTGGCTTCTAGTGTCAACTTTCCTTCTATAACAAGATATGTATTAAAATTTTGTTTGAAACAGATAAAAAATAATGGACCTCTGATCAACATGGTTTACAAAGTTCTAAAGAGCTCAGCACAAGGGTTACTATCCAGTATAAATGTAAGAGTGCCTGTAACGGAAATGTAACCATTCCATTGCTTTCTTCAATGGCAGTCAATGTTTAAATGGCTAAGCATCCACAGGTGTCTCATGATACATACGACACCACAGCTTTCTGCAAGATGTGTGTTTTTGGAGGCTTTGTGCAATATTATGGCTGGCACAGTACTGCTTGATTTCATTTTCTCATGTGTTGGAAACTAGTGGTGGTGATTCCATTTTTATAATTATGAAAATACAGAAGCATGCCAATTTTGTTTTGATTTTGCTGCTTTGACAATGAGTTGATTTTACATGTACTGTTATATGATATAATTGCATATTTTTTCCTTGGCTCACTGTGCACTGTATACCTTTTAGATTTCAGATCAGTTCCCTTGCTTGCATATTTGTTGTTATACTGATTACTTACATTCTGTTATACCAATATATAGTATGTGTTGCTTATCTTACAAAGTTTTAAATCCACACAATATTCTAGGTGGCAGTTTAAAAGGAAACGGTGCTTTACTGCAAAAAAACAAAACAAACCTAAATCTAAATATTGCCAAAAGGCAATAAGCCCTCCTGTATTTGATTATTTGGTTTCCATTTTATCAGTTTACAATGATGGGAACTTGAAGATGGAGCTGTGACAAATAGTCATGAATGGTAAATAGAACTAATAATAGTGCTAATATTAATTCCAGCTTTTTTATAGCGCCTTCTGAATGTTCAAAGGCTTCACATACATTTTTCTCAGTAAACTTTGTAACAATCTTATACAGAAAGTCAGAATTATCACACCACCTTGCAACACATAGCTGCAGCTGAAACAGTACCTTTTCTAAGGCTACCTAGTGTAATAATGCACAAGGTGAGTTTTGAACAAGACATTTTCTGGCTGACTACTTGTTCTTGTTTTAATAACTACTGTCTTCTGCCTCAAGAGTTAAATATCATTTTCATATCCTTTGGGTAAATTATGATGGCTTGGCCCCTGAGGTGATTTCATGTGGTGAAAAGAAAAATATATTTCAGTTGTAAAAAAAAACCCCAGTAACATTCATTATTACATTTCTTGTTTGGGTTTTGTATGTAGCATTCGTGTACATGAGTGCATGTGCTGAGTAACTGGGGAACACTTCTAGTAGCACCAGATTTGTTACAGGTGACGCGTGAGGAACCTCAGACCTGGGATTGAATGCTTCCCTCCAGGCCCTCATATCTGACCCTTGGAAGTCTCCTCCAGCCACACCCCTCACTGGCCCTGCTTCACGCCCCAAGTGTTTTGTGTGGCTGGAATGTGTTCTTGAACTCTGATAATGCCTCTTGCTTGCCTGGATGGGTGATAAAGAGATTGCCGGGAGGAGGGGGCGGGGCATGGGGCTAGCTTAGTGTACCTATATAAAATTAACATTCATTGTTCCATTCGCTTTTGCCTCTAGCCCTGCTCATCCCTGCATGTCTCCCTTGAAATGTTGGCCAGAAGGGAATGCATCCCTTAGACTAGGGCTATAGGGCTATAACCATGTTATAGGCCAAACATATACAGTGGTACCTCGGTTTAAGAACAGCCCTGTTTATGAACTATTCAATTTACGAACTCCGCAAAACTGGAAGTAGTGTCCCGGTTTGTGAACTTTACCTCAGTCTAAGAACGGAAGCCGAACGGTGGAAGGGCACCAGCGGCAAGAAACCTCATTAGGGAAAGCGCGTCTTGGTTTAAGAACTGTTTCGGTTTAAGAACTGACTTCCGTAACGGATTAAGTTTGTAAACCAAGGTACCATTGTATTCTATTCACTTGAGAATTTTGTCTGATCTATTAGGATGGTTGCACATTCCACTCCTGTCTCTACTACCCCCCCCCCACTTTTCTGTGGGTCTGCTCACAATGCTGGGTCCATCCATCCATTCATCGCGTCCATCCATTGCTCTTTTTATCCTGTATAGTGCAGGAACTTAACACCTTATAGGGTCAGTATTTCTCTTCCAGCTACCAGCAGCATATTGCAGGTGAACATTTTTTGCATAAGGAAGTTTATCATTTGGAACCCAACCAAATTTGAAAGAATTGTTGTGCATGTGGATCCTCCCTGAAACACTTTGGATCAGGGTCAATATATCAGGCTGCTATACCAGCAAAGAACTGGTGACATTTATGGGTATTAAAACAATTTAAAACAATGTGTTTTTGAAAAAACCCCCAAGAAACCTAACCTTTGAAATAGAACCACGGATGTTTAATTTTCAGCATTAAGAAATCAAAGAATTAGTGCTGGGAGGATGTAATCCAGCAAAATCTGCTGTGCTGTGTTAATATAAAATGGATTTGTTTAGAAATTTTGTATAAGAATCATAGAATGCGTGAAGATATAAATAATGCTGACTTTGCCCCATTTGTTAAGAATTCACATTGCTGCTATAAAACTTTAAAGGTAAATTAAACAACCATATTTTAAAAGATCCCATATAAGATATTTGTAATACTACTAGTGTAGTAGGGATATATCTGTGGTGAAGAATCTGCTCTTTCCTAAGCCCTACCAGGCTTGTGCTGGCTGCCCACGGGAGATGGTAGTGGGTGGCTTCTTTCTTTTCCCCTCCCTTCATTTTGCTATTAAAAAACAAACAAAACAAAAATTTCTATTGGTTTCAATGGGCAGGAAAATAACTGTGGTAGCTTCAGGGCTGGTGTAGTTTTTCTGTCTTATTGGGAGAATGGGAAATCTGTAGATCCTATGTGTCCAAGGCCTCTTGGATCTGTCTCAATAAGCCCTTTTCTTCTCCTACTATTGTCAAAGTAATGGCGACAGACCTTGCTGCTGCTGCTGCTGCTGCTGCACTAAGGAGACCTCTGGTTGCAGTCCTCCTCCTCCATCTGCAGACTACCCTCTAGGTCCACAGCATCCAGAGGCCCTTCTGCTGCCTCCCAAGGAGCTTAGATTCCTCCTTAAATTATCTTAAAATATAGAGGGAATTAGTAATTTTTTCTCCAGACCTTTTTTGTTTATGACCAACTTTTAATTTTACTTTCAAATCTTTATTTTTTATTTTTTTTAGGTAACAGGGCGTGATACAATAAAAGAACGAAATGCGAAACCCATCAGGATTGGAGAAAGTGATATTGATGTAAGAATAAAGCATAATTTTACTAAGGATGCAGTTGTCCTGATGAATCCAGTTCTGTTTTATTATTCTAATCTTTTTTTATATACATTCTTGTTTGTAGGTGAAACTAAGTGTTCTGTGTGAACAAGACAGGATTCTACAAGACCTAGAAGACAAAATAAGAGCCCTGAAGGAAAATAAAGTAAATAGTATTGCAATCCCTCCATTGCCTTGTTTCTCTAACAGGTTTTGCAGTAAAATATGGCAATCACTGTAGTTACTGCAATTGCTTATTTTGGATAGTATGCTCAACTGCTGTGTTCATTGATGGGAATAGGGTTGAGATGAAAATAGGATGCATTATTAAAATACAGTAATTTGGCAAATAGATGTCACACCATGTTTTGCTTGCAAGCCCAGCTGCTGGGTATGGAATTGGAATTAGAATGATCAAGGCAGAGGTCAACAATGGTTGATAACTGCTGTCCGTAATCAACTTTTTGGAGATGAGGTCTGAAATTTCCCATGTTGTAATATTGCATTGAGTAGCTAAATTCTGTTTTCTGATACTTATCTAACCAAATGAGGACGATAGTAGATGCTGGTAGCATCATTAATAACATAGAATAAAAGTGAACAAGAACTAAGGCTGATTTGAGGTTAATAATATGGTAAAAAGAAAATAGCAGCACAATCCTATGCATATCTCCCTCAGGTAATATGCATATATATTTCCAGGGCTAAAGGTCAGTTAGATATGTGTATAAATTTGTTTTAAATTTGCTGATGTGTTGCTTTTCAATATCTTTTAAATCTTCTACAGGATCAGTTGGAATCTGTCCTGGAAGTGCTGCATCGGCAGATGGAACAATACAAAGACCAACCACAGCACACAGAAAAGATTTCATACCAGCAGAAACTTTTGCAGGAGGATCTCGTACATATTCGGGCAGAAATATCCAAAGTATCTACAGTAAGTAATTCCTAGAGATACAAAAGTTAACTTATAGACAAATATTTTAGTGTTCAGTCATTTTAATTCTATTTTCATGGCAGACCCACTGAAATGGGTTCGTTTTTTAAAAATTGCTATAGTACTTCCAGAGTTGAGCTCTTCAGGGATCCTCAAGGTTTTGGAGCCAGTGAATCCAAAGCCATAGTAAATTTTCTTTAGGCCCAGTCTTTTCTTATATGCTTAGAATAATGCCTCATCAGTTTCAGTGGGTGTAATTTCCAAGTAAGAATGCATAGTTTTGTAAACTAAAGTATATTTGTTTTTGGTATAAACAGCATAAAGTAGTTGCTTTAATGCTTAGATCAATCTGCAGCATTTTATATCTTTTATTGTTTGTTTGTTTGTTTGTTTATGTATTTCACAAGATGTAAATACAGTGGTACCTTGGGTTAAGAACTTAATTCATTCTGGAGGTCCGTTCTTAACCTGAAACTGTTCTTAACCTGAAGCACCACTTTAGCTAATGCGGCCTCCAGCTGCTGCCGCACCACCGGAGCACGATTTCTGTTCTCATCCTGAAGCAAAGTTCTTAACCCGAGGTACTATTTCTGCGTTAGCGGAGTCTGTAACTTGAGGCCTCTGTAACCCGAGGTACCACTGTACTGCTTAATTGTACTAAAACCTCAAAACGGTTTACAAAAAGAATGAAACAATAAATTATCAGTGAAAAGCAGTTTAAAACAACTATTTAAAACATTGAAAAAATAATTATAATCAACAATAAGCTAAAAACCAGATTAAAACTCATGTCAGCATTCTAGTTTTCTGAATAGGTTTTCCTAAACAAATATGTTTTTAGCAGGTACCGAAAACAGTACCATGAAAGTGTGTGACTGATGTCAATAGGCAGGGAGTTCCAAAGTTTGGGTGCTGCCACACAAATATCTTTCAAGGCATTGGGGAGCATCATCTCACACAGTGAAGCATTAATGATGCTCTAGACCCAACCAGTCAGACCCCCCTCTGCTAGATTTAATAAGCCAGGAGGGATAGGGGTCCAGAGGGCAGCTGAAACTGAACTCACAACACATCATTGATTCTGGCACTGGTTACGTCAACCAGCGTGGCAACAATTGCAGAGTCATTATCACTCTGAACTCTAGAGACTTTATCTTTAGAGGGTGTAGCCAGTTGATCCCAGTGCGTCCTCAAATGTTCCAGATGTCCCTCCCCACAATGTGAGTCAGTAACCTCTGAACTGTCCAAAAGAACTCCATCAGCCGCCTTCTAGAGGATGCAATGCAAACTGCAAAATGAGCCTTCTTCACAGCTGATACTGCTGCATGGTAAACACAATTATGTGCTCTGAACAGTGTCCCATCAGCTTTAAAGTGAGGCTTGCATTAGTTGTGCTCTAGTCTTTGTCTGGCTTGTTTCATATCCCGGAGCTCCCCAGAATACCAAGATGTTACTCTGGCTCCATAGTGCTGGAGAGGACATGTGGGAGCATAGCGAGATCAGGGCTTTGACAGGCTCGTTAGCTTTATCCACTGGGAAATATCATCATCATCCTGTTTTTTTCTCTGAGAGGGACTCAAGGTGACTTACAGAGAAAACTGAAACAGCTAAAAACATAGGTGGGGGGGGGTATATTCAGTCTCCCAGAGCATTCAGGAACACCTCAGGTTCCATCTTTCTCTAAGGGTGCGGAATCCATATGGACCCACCACACACACAGGATGGTGGGGATGAAAGGATAAAGCTGAATATTTTGTCTTTGCCAACAGGAAATGGAAAATGCCTGGAACGAATATCTGAAACTGGAAAAAGATGTACACCAGCTGAAGCAAGCCTTACAGGAACAAATGAACAGATCGTTTTTTTCTCAGGTGAGGCTTATTCAGCTTCATGATTCAAGCAGCTTTTGCACAATGTGCCCAAGCCCTTTGGCAGCGTAGCCAGATCTTGTCCCACTATGTGAGTGAATCTTGAGGTAAATGCAGGGGCCAGGATTCCACTTGCACAATGGGGCTTTCACACCTCTCCTCCCTATGCCCCACATATCCCCTGGAATTGTTTTGAGGTTGAGAGAATTCCCAGAACAGCATGCAGGGGCAGAAGAGGGGGAATCATTCTATTTGGCAAGCCAAAATGTTTGCTGTGACAG
This sequence comes from Podarcis melisellensis, assembly GCF_964234715.1. Taxonomy (NCBI): domain Eukaryota; kingdom Metazoa; phylum Chordata; class Lepidosauria; order Squamata; family Lacertidae; genus Podarcis; species Podarcis melisellensis. The sequence goes on along the minus strand of NC_138528.1, from coordinate 70,712,062 downwards.
AACAATCGTTAAAGAAATTGGAGTTCTTGTTGAAAATACACTGAAAAGGATATACCAAGAGCTCTGGCCACAAGTTTCAATATAAGGAATAATTCCTACTCGAGAGTTGAAAAGAAAAACGTGTATATTCTGCTAAGAGTAACAGTTTTAAACTAATAGTAAATTTAAACACAACATGTAAATACGACAGTTTTAAGGTAATAGTAAATTTAGATGCAACGTTTAAGTGCAGAAATAATGTAGTCTCAAATATGCAGTGATATGGTATAAAGGTACATAAAATACCAGTACACAACAATTGTTTTATACAAGTCTCAATGGCAGTCAAAAAGAGTCCATATTATATCAAATCAGAATAAAGAATAAAGAATCAAATAGGGCCAAAAGCGCATGTTGAAAAAGAAACATAAAAGAATTAAATGATATAGACTTCCAACAGATTTATAGTCCTCAAAAAACCGAGCTGAAGAAGGCGTTTACTCCGAAACAGGGCCCTGTCCTGGTCACCACTACTGAGTCGTACATCTGATTCACACTCCGGATACTTCTTTTTGGCCCTATTTGATTGGCAGTGAATAAGTGGCGGAAATGGGCAAATAGGCAAATAACAATTTTCACACAAGGCCTGAGGTCTTGGAGTGCTGCTGCCAGTCAGCATAAATGGTACCACTGGTCTAATTTAGTATGAGGTAGCATCATGTGTTTCTGCGTTCATTTAGACTTACTACATAGAGTTTCAATATTCTCATTATTTATTTTCAAATTCATACTTGATTGCTTTTAGTAATTAGACACAAACACATGTATGTTTGGAATGTAGACCAATTATGCCAAGCAGGCTATTGCTCCTTTTTGGTCGCGGGGACCTTCATTCAAGGAATTAGGATTTCTTAAATTGCATCTCATATAATCTTTTTTTAAAAGATTATGCACATTCCCCATTTGCTGACATGAATTGATCAAAATTGACCTTTGTAATTTCATCTCTCAAGCAAACTCTTAAAATGTATTAGAAAGAAAAAGTCTGTATTACTTAAAAGGAAGTTATAATTAATTTTGAGATAAAAGTAAGATTTCGATGAGAACTTGGGAGTGCTCCTTGACATTTTGCATTGTTATATTAATAAGCTCTTGGAAAAACTGCAGGGTGGGGGGGGAGGTTTGATATTTGAATGGAAAAAAGGATGTTCAGAGGTTGCACCCAAGTTAAACAGTATATTAGTGTTCATCTCAAGGATAAAATGGCATGGCTTTACAGGTTATTAAGCAGATTATTTCTGCTTATTTAATGTATTAACTTTTTAATTTTGCTGCTTCTGAAAAGTGTCATACAAATAAATAAAAATATTAACCAATAAAACATTCCAGAAATTCAGATTTAAATCAAACTTACAAATCCATATCAAACTGGAATAGAAATCCAAACGACTGTCTGGAGAGATTTTTAAAAATTTCATTTCTACACCTGCACATATAAAGAGAAGAGGGTTTACTCACTAACAACAGCAAAAAAAAAAGGAATAAAGCCTCTCTTATCTTGAATTTTGAGTTTCATTCATTTTAGTGGTTTGAACCCCAAACAGAATGTACACATCAGGGTTTTATCACACCCTTACCTACTGTCCTCCCATTGCCCTGTGAAAGATTATGGTTGCAGTCCACAGACCCTCTGGAACAGTGTACGGTGAGGTACAGGTGGCTATTGCTTGAGGGGCAGGGTTGGTGAAAACTAATGCTCCCCGCATACATAGGCAGAAGTTACATCCATTTACACATGGATCACTGCATTCCCAGTGGATGTCTGTTTTCCAGAAACTCACACTTTGTCTCTTTCAGCCACACATACATCATAGCACTTACAATCTACCTAACTGCCCAGCACTGAGAAAAAGTGTTTTACTTGCCATCTGTCTTTAATACCTTCATTGTAGCACACTACCATACTGGATAATGACATTATCCAGAATACTGTACAACTAGCAGAGGGCATAAATGAGCAAAATGTATTAAGTTAAGGCAGAGCTTCTTACCTGATTTTTAAAATGGTTTCTCATAGATAAATTCCATGTGTCAATCATCTTGTAGGTTGGGTTATCTATTACTATTCTTTATTTGTGCATGATAGGATAAGCCCAGTGTTAAAGATGCTAACCACAATGCTGTTTTCCCCACACACATATGAGGAGAACAGACTTGACAAATCAGGACCAGCATTGTGTGCGTTGGTTTGTAGCAGGGTAGCAACACCAGTGGTTGCTGCTGCCCTTGAGTTAGACTTTACTGTCAGGACCATTGTCCCTTCATGCAAAAATGATGTAAGAGATCTCTCATTTTCAACTATGCTGTTTTGTAGCCAAAGCGACCATATACAACATTTTATTTAAAGCAAAATAAATGGAAAAATATGTTTTGGGCTTATGTAACTATTGTTCATATTTTTGCCATTCCTTCACCATCTTCCTGGTCTTCATTGCTTATTAGGAGAAAGCCCAAATGCAAAAAGATTTATGGAGAATAGAAGATGTTACGGCTGGCCTAAGTGCAAACAAATCCAACTATAAAGTCATCATAGAGTCTATAAAGAATCCAGGTAAGTAAAATGCACACATTTTAATGCATACATTAAAAGCTATATCTCCTTATCCAGATCTAAGCTTGAATTAAATTTGGCAGCCACATTTTTTTCATTGAGGAGTTGCCTCTGCTATTTTAGGACAATGATATCTGCATCACAGAGGAATCTCCTTGGTTCACTTCTAATCCTGCATAATGATGGGAGATTGTCCAACATTATACATTCAAATTGGCTGCTTATCATTCTTAACTTTTCTAACAAAAGCGTATCCCATCTTGCACTGCTGGCAACTTTTCTCTCACCTTCTCATTAACGTTACCATTCAGGGCCTGCTGAAATCTGTCAGGTTCATACATAGAAAAGTATGTCTTTTTGTATTTCCAAAAGTAGTTCAATAAACATTAAGGTGCTGTGTCTAAATATTATATTTAGGTTCATATTGTGCATGTGGATTCCTCAGTGTTTCTGACCTACATCTGTGTGCATTATGTCTTCCTCTTTGCAGAGAGAAAAACAGTGCCTTCGTTTTCAAAACCTCTAGTGCCTTCATTATCATCTACTCTCATGTCAGGGGACAGCAAACTTTCTACTCAGCAAAGTTCACCATCTAGTCCTGTCAAGCCCTCTTTAGAAGTCAGACTTCTTCCACAGCCTTATACGCAACCCAGAATGTTCTCGCCATCCCAGCAAATGAAAAAAGTTGAGCCTCCAGTTCAGTCACCTGTAAAATTAATGCCAAATGTTGTAAGTGTCATAACTACGGTATCATGTAATCGGTGGGCTAAAAGCAGTTCTTTTTTCTGGGAGAACGCAGGAGTATGCATACCCCTAAACATTTTGTGAATCTTTGTACTTTTGTCCATTTACTGTATTTATTTTCCCCGATTTGAACTATAAAATGGTAATTCCCTTGAGTAAAAATGAGAGTACCTCTAAACATTTCTTTTAGGGGGGGGGAGCACTGGCTAATAGTATCTGGGAATGGGTTTTCTTAGTGTATACAACACTAATCTCTGAATTGAGATGTAATGCTGTGACTTGTTGGCGCTGCTTAAGAAAGACAGAAACAAGACTGAAGAAATACCCAAAACACATTCTTGAAGCTGTGTTCAGGCCATTTAGTTTGAATTCATGCACATTATTTTCTTGGATTTAAACAAAAGAAATGTCAGTTTTACCATTTTGTGCCTGTTGAAATGGCTGAACACCGCAGGCTAAAGGACATGTTTGCTTCTTAATATTGTGTCAGGAAGACGAAGCGCCACCAAGACCTCCTCTTCCACAGTTGTACAGCCCTGATGACCACCCACCAGCCGTCCCACCTCTTCCCAGGGAAGCCACTGTCATCAGGCACACCTCAGTGCGGGGCCTGAAACGCCAGTCAGATGAAAGGAAACGAGACCGTGAACTAGGGCAGTATGTCAACGGAGATTACAGGGTAAGCACGCAGGCCCTGGTTTTCCAAATGTAGTTGTACTGCTTTAAAAAGTATGTTTCCTCAAATATAAACATAATATGATGACTTCTGGGAGACAGTATATGACTCCAACAAAATTATGAAAATGTGTCCTATATTTTTGCAATCTGATTTAATCAAGTGTTCATCTGTACAGGTAGAACTCCGCTCATATGTGAGTGAACCTGAACTGGAAACAATAGGCAGTGATCTGAGCCAACCTTCTGCTGGTTTTCTAGGTACTGACAGTAGATACCAAACATTACCTAGCAGAGGTAAGTTAAGAGATTCACCACATATAAATATAGATTCAAAGCTGTTTATTTCCATTTGATACATGGGTGTGTTAGAACTCTACATGATTCTTGAAGGGACAGGGATAGAAGGATCCTATCCAGTCCTATACTAAGTGCTTAAGCTTTCATTGTATCCCTTTCTCTGGCAGACTAACCCACCTAATTGAGACTGTGTTATCCCAGAAGCAGAGCTTTTAGTGACTCACACCAGAGATGAATGAACAATTCAGTTAAAAGAATCTACATAGCTTGAGTCTGAAGCCACATCTATCCATCAGCAATAATGTTATCACTAATATTTACTTGTAGATTCTCTGGGAGCTAAATGCTCTAAATAGATCTTTTTAAAAAGAAAATCAGGTGTTTCATATTTGAGCTCTATAAAAACTGTTGTATGGATACTATCTAGACGCAGTGATTTGTTAGTTTTTAATTTGTCAGTACACTGCTGTGTCATCCATACACTGATAAATCATTCAACTTAGCTGGCCCTTTGCTTAGCTGGCCCTTTGTATGGGACAGATAGCATTGCATTTCAGAGAAAGTTGCCTTGCCTTTCAGCCTCCTACCTAGCAACCTAAATTTAGCTTCCAGGACCTCATAGCTGCATTTCTTGTTCCATTTCAAACACCTCTTTCTTGAAATCTGCTGTTAGTTTTGAGCATATAGCCTGTTCACAAATCAGGACAGCCAGATCTTTTTACATGTAGTTAATAGGACATACCTGGATAGAAAGAAAAATATATATTAAAAAATAGATTTAGAAAGCACTGAGTACATTTCTTCCTAAATGCAATTTTGCTTTAAAAGCACCTTTTTCCTTTGTAAAGGATTATCTGGCTCAACTTCCAGACTGCATCAGTCATCAACAGCTTCATCATATGCAACATTTCGAAGAGATGGTTCCAAGGTAATTCTGCACATATCTTTATGGATACCAAATCTAATCAACAGAGTTGCTTTTTGCTTTAATATATAACAAGTTCAGTCACAATATAAGATAGGTGGGGTTATATAATTCTGTTCAGCTTAGGGTTTATAGTTATTGCAACTCCAGCTGTCAGAATTGTTAATTACCTATGCCTCTTGTGTAAAATTAGGTGCTTGCAGCATAGGGACGTATTTACTTGGATTGGTCACTGTCTTTAGCCTTTTATAGTGACAGATTCTAAACAGAATTGTTCTAGAGTATGTGCATTACAGTTTGGAAATAAAAAGGGAAATCCAGTACAGTGTATGGTCTAGCAGGCGCATCTACTATTATAATAAAGGGGAGGCAATTTTTGCTGATGCTTCCATCCTCTCCCCTTTTAAAAAAAATAGCAGACACCTCTGATGGATCAGAAGCCATTCTGTATGTAGAACAGAAGCTTTGGATTTCATCCCTAGGATACAGCTTTAAAAGTATTAAATATCACACGCTGTTGTTAACAGGATAGACCGAAGAGTGCCTTGGAACGTTTATACTCCGGAGATCACCAAAGAGGCAAGATGAGTGCCGAGGAACAACTAGAAAGAATGAAACGACATCAAAAGGCATTAGTTCGTGAACGCAAGAGAACTCTTGGTCAAGGAGAAAGACAGTCTGTCTCGTCACGATCATTCGTCCGGCCTGTTTCTGCAGACGTAGGCTCAGTATGTTAGACATGCCTTAAGAGGACTAGACTAAAAATATGATCTGTAGCTTCTCTAGTAAGCACTTTTATTTGAAAGTGCATTACACTTGTATTATTTAATTATCAGTTTCTGAAGTGCAAATAACAGAATATGGCTTTTAACTCTAAATAGTCACAGCTTAATGTAGCAGGTGCAGAAGTAACTTGGCATAAGAAAAGTCTAGCAATGAAAGAATTTTGTGGAAATGGATTCATATATGGATATTGGGTTGGTCTTGGCTTATCCCCCCCCCCTCTATTGCAGGGGTAGGGAATCTGTGGATCTCTAGATATTGTTGAACTCCCTGCCAGCATGGTCAGTGGTTAGGAATTATGGTATTCCAGCAACATTTGGAGTGCTACAGCTTTCCCACCTCATCCTATTGGCTTAAGCTATGCTATGAAAACAATAAGTTTGCATTTTTTTCTGATTGAACCATAAAAGAATGAGCTCTGTAGATGTAGGTAGTACATTAAAGAAACTATATTGCAAGTTTAGTAGACCATAGTAGCTATGGTTCTGGCAAATAAAGATTTTTTTAAAGAAAGCATAGGATTTGACAAATTTTATATATTAACTATAAAGTGTAGAAGCTAATTTAACAGATGTTTATACAGCTGCTAATGTCCATTTATAAATTATTATTCAGATTCCTAGAATAGTTTAGCAAGTATCTGCATTCAGTTAGCAAAAATTAAGTTATTTCAATGGTTAAATGTTGGATTAAATATAAACATAGGGTGATTCATTTTGGGTGGTTAACCACAGCATTTCTTACTGGTTCAGTCATTTCTATTTTACATAACCAATCTTAAGTAATTTTACAAAGAAGTATATCCCATTATAATTAGTAAGATTTACTTCCAATGAATGGGCATGATCTAAGAGTGATGTGCACAGAACAGAATTTCATGCAGAGCAAAGTTCCATTTGCCATTTCTACAACAGCAGTTATCATTGCCAAAGAGTGAGGCTCTTAAAAAATGAATAGTGTGTCTCTTTAGTTATGGTAGCTATCTGGGACAGAAACAGCGAGCAAAGCCTTTTTTACGGCATGTGCTGGTTTTGCTTATGTGTGCACTGCATTTTGGGATTGCAACCATCCTGCTTAGGATCCGGGTGCCAGGCTGCTGCCTTAAACATGTTTACATGGAAATAATCTCCACTAAACTAAATGGGATTTACTTTCAGTATTTGGCCTCAGTCCAATGCACAGTTAAAAGTACAGAGCGCCTGTTGAAATTTTGTGTTTTTAGTATTCGTTGTGCATTTTCTAAGCATTGCTCAGAATACTTCTTTCTCTGGAATGTGTCCGTTGTGAATGTTGATGTAAAAAAAAAAAGCAGAAAAGAACCATTTTTAAATGAAAGTAATACACCACCCAGTGTAGATTTTAAATATAAATTTATAGTTGTGGGACATACAAAACCTTGCTGAAGTGTCACTTCTGAAAATAATGTTAGGTTGTGGCCAATGTGTTGAGGATTATGATAAATTTCAGATGGGTAACTATACTAGTCTGTTACAGCAAAACAGATTTATTGTAGCTCGATCTGTGGCCCAGATGCATGAAGTGGTAATCTAAGAACCAAATTATTTTATCTGTTAAATATGTAAATGCACTTAATATGTCTGATTTGAGTTTTTTGAACTGCAGCTGCTTGGGTGGGAGCGATCAAGACCATGGCACAGCGGAGTGGATAGGTCTAACCCCAAACGATGATTTGTCCCAGTAGAGCAGCTGCATAGACAGTAATGGCAACTTCCCTCCTGGGACACAGCAGTTTTGGAAAGTGTGCCAGAGTCCCAGCATGCCAAAGTCCTCATTCTAATGACACACACATACTGCAACTGCTATTTAATAACAAAAGTCAGAGAAGTTAAGTGCATTCATAAATTTAGAATACTGGCACGTCAAGCCAAATTCTGGCAAGTTACTGACTGCATCTTATAGTTAGCAAGGATAGATAAACCCAGTTTCAGAAAGTCCAGGTTCAGTTAGCATGCTAAGCCTAACCTTGGCTTAGCTCAGTGCCTGGGAGAAAAATGGTCAGGGAGTAGCAAAGCAACTGCAAGTTCCTGTCTGGGAACCCATGTGCTCAAGCAGTCCGATACTTTGGCCTACCATGATGTGCAAATCAGACCATTATGTAGTTTGGCTCTTAGAAGTTAGGTATAACTATAACAGTGCTTTTGGGGGGGGGATGTGCTCAAAGGTACACAGTACTGATACCTCCCCCCCCCCCAATGTTAAAAGTGTGGCACTCACTGTAATAACTTCATGGTGAGTACTGGCACCCCGTTTAATGCGGGGAACGGTCATTCTATATTTTTTTTTTAAGGCACTGGGTATATAGATCTTGATTGCAGCCGAGGAAGGAGGATCAAAGTGAGTCCAAAAGGTCAAACAATGCAAGAGATAATGGTAGGTGAATTACAGTGTTATGCATAGCACAAATGAAAAGAAGATCCAATGAATATAAGATCCAATCAGTGTTGATGTGACCCTCCCCTGATTAGCAGCCACTGGAACCGTTACTTTCCATAGCAAGCTAGCCATTTCCATTATTTCTGGAGTGTCACATTTGCTAATGAATTCACATACAGTGGCTTTATATTGGAGTGTCACTTTGAAATCTTTTTCTTGGATTTCAAGTCCTAGAAGGTTAAAATGCTCTTCCACTGGTTTTTATGACTATTTTAAATGTCTGATTTCTCTCCATATATTCTTGAGCATAGAGACCAGCCTGATTAATTTTTTAATGGCATTTAGATGTGAGTGAACAAGCTTTTGATGTCAGACTGACATCGTTTGGTCTAACACAATGTTGCTCTCAGCTAATACTTCTATAATTTGTTGTTAAGAATTTTCCTTAAAGATATAGTATCCTTTCCTGCTTCCTGTTCTTATTTGCAGACAGACAAATCCCCAATCTTAAGCAATAATTGGTCGCCTAAAAGTGTGTAACAAACTCCGGTGCCAACTCTGGATGGTATCCTACAAAGGGATTCCAGCAGTGCAAGGGTTTCCTCTTGTGCAAGGGTTTCCTCTTGTGCAATGGAACTTCTCCTCTCCCTGCCTACACCCTTCCCAAATGGTTGGGGGAATCTCCAGAACAGTTCTGGGGGCCAGACAGAGAAGAGGAAAGGAAAGTTCCATTCCACAGCCAAAAGCCCTTCTGCTAGCAGAAGCACTTTTTTTGGATACCACCCTGCTTCAATGTTTGATTAGATGTTGCATTCATTCTGATTGGGTTCTGTATTAATTTATAATAATTTAATAATTTATTATTTATACCCTGCCCATCTGGCTGTGTTTCCCCAGCCACTCTGGACAGCTCCCAACTGAATATTGAAAACACAATACAACATTAAACATGAAAAAGTCCCTAAACAGGGCTGCCTTCAGATATATTCTGTATTCACTTGTGCTCTGCATAATACTGTAACACTGCTACAGGTGTAGTCTTTGGCCCCCACTTTGTAAAAAAACCCAATATCTTAATTTTTCTCTCTGTATTTAAGGTGGGCACTGGCCTATGAAAGCTTACATCGCAATGAATTTGTTATTTTTTAAGGTGTCATGGGAATTTGTTGCTTAGGATAATGATTTCATTATAACACTGAGAGATTTACACAATCACGGTAACATTAATTCTTTGCATTGCCTTCTCCTCTTGGTACACTAGAACTATGTAATGCTCATCACCTGCCTAATTCATTGCACAAGGTCTCTTGCTTCTAGAGTTGCCACTCACATCATACATAATGGCTTTCACGTTTGTTTTTAAATTTTCTAATTATTTAAAACAATTTCTAACTAGACCACTCAGTTTCTGCCAGGCTTAATTGCATTTTAGTAGCTTTTTGTTAAATTCCTACTGAGTTTTTCATTTTTGTTGTGGGCTTTGCCCTTTAACCCTTTTTGTTCCCATTTTAAATAGTTGCTTAGTAGCACTAATTTGCAATTCATTTATGATTCATTACTTTACTAAATACACATTTGGACTCTTAAAGGGACCTGGTGCATTCAGATTTATATATTTGCAGTCACACTTTAATTGAGTAACAGTATATATCTTTTAGGAAAGGTAAAGCCCTGCCATATTCATGTTTTAAGTAGCAGGTTTTAAATCTTTTTAAAAAAATGTATAGCTATTGCACACATACTTATTTCAAATGCAAACATTTCATAACTTTTTAACAAGTTAAAAAAATAACTTTACATATTTGCATGCCATATTGGTCTGTGTTCTTGCTGTAAAATATACAAATGGCACAGTAGGGCCAAGAAGAAAATGTTTCATAGAGATCTCTTTCTTGTATGCCCAAACTGCTCCAGTGCACAAAAAGTAACATTTGATAGCACAATTTACAGCAGGACACTAATTTAGCAGCCAAATGGTGAACAATGGAATATGTAATTATTGTGCACAGTTTATAACATTGCATACATTGTATGTGTAAATCTACTTTTAATACAATGCACTGATATTTTTTTAAAAGATCACTTTTTAAATGTAGTATGACATTAAAAATGTTGAGCAGAATATATGGATTTGTCATTTAATTTTGATGTAAAAGACTCCGTATCAACACCAATAAACATACTTCCTAATACTGAATTCACGTTTTTCTTCAAGTATAAAATTAATTCAGAATTAATATTGTGTTTCTATTATACATATTCTGGCAATCAGGCCTGGTTTGAATATTGAGATGTCTGGTTATGGTGCATTTTAATGGTGAAGAAGATTGTCCTTTCTCCTCTTCAACAGTTTTAAAGGCTCCAATTTTTGCTTGAGAAGCAGCTGCCTTTAAATTAAGCAATATTTATCCTATTCCTAATACAAATACTTGATATGTTCTGAGTGAAAATCAAGAGCTTGTGCATGAATGATCGCCCCACCCCACTGAACTCCCCCCAAACCCACTATGGACTATAGATCCAGAGTGTCCCCTTGGTGAACTGAAGGGCTTCAGTTCATGAAAGGGATTAAGATCTAGCAGGTGCTTTCACTGAAGTAAGGGTGGGAGCCATTTTTGTTGATTCCCCTTTCCCTGGGCAACTTCCCACACTGTTCCAGAAGCAACCAGGGGCAAGTAGGGATCAGCAAAAACTACTCTCCTCACTTCTTCCAGCAGTCACTGGAACTCTTGACTCGGCATGTGGTTGGATCCCATGTCTTACAAAGTGTAAATGCAAATATGCTGCTGTGACATCCTTTCTTTGTTGAAGTTAAGTCTTTGAGGGGAGATTAATCCCATAAGCACACTGGAAGAAAACTGAAATGTTCCTTTGTGAGTTGAGGTAATGGGTGAGAACATAAATGATCCAATTAAGCTTGTGAGCCAGAGGGCTGCTTGGTTTCTGCAAAGACTAAGGGAGGGTTAATTTTATTTTTCCTCTGAACAGCAGGGCCAATTGTATTATCATTAGCTGCATTATCAAAACCCATCTGCTACATAGCAACGGTTTGAGTAATGCAGGTCCAAAGGTCCACAGCCCCAGTAGATGTGTGGATCTCTGGATTGTAGCCAATGGATCAAAATTACATATTAATTGGAGAGGAAAATACAGGTATCATATTTTCACATTTGCATTCCCCCAAAGTAGGTACTCCATTCAAGCCTTTCGTTTTGTAATAGTAAAAACTTGGTTGTTTTGTGGGGAGTTGTATGAGTAGAGTATGCCAGCTCTAGGGCAGTTTAATGAGGTGCACTAAACTTTTCTTATATGAAACATATTACGTATTTTAGAGGTACTTAAAACATTTTCAGGTGTCCAGTTAAACCAGGGTGGTCCAATTGAAGGTCTTTTCTGGCAGCTCTCAGCAACATTTGACTCCCTCCTGACCGCCACTGCCTTCCCAAAGCCAGGTAAGTGAGGCACTGGGCTTTGGGAAGGAGGTGTGAGGATTCTGCAGGGTCCTAGAGTCCTCCTCCCCCTACCTAGTTCGCACATTCCCAGCTTTGAGGAGGAGGTGGGAGGGTCAAAGACCCAGCCAGCGCCTCACACCTCCTTTCCAAGGCCCAGGGCCTTGGTTAGCTGGCTTTAGGAAGGCAGTGTGAGGGCTGGTGGGGGGACATCTAATTTTGACCTTGGCAAGGCAATGTGTGACCTGCAGATTCCGTGTTGAGGTAGTCTTGTGACCCACTTGGTGTGAATAGTTGGGCTTCCCTGCAATAAATCATAGGATTATTTTCATTGCAACTGAGAAGAACATGCATTCAGTGCTTTTGAAGACTGTAAATTGATCAGAATACATAGTGTTCAATTTTTTGTCGTTGTAAAAGGTACTCCAAAGGGATTTTGAACGAATATGGAGTGTTCGTAAGAATTAAGGGATCTAATATATAAACATGGTTTCTTATAGTGGACAGTTTTCAAAACAGTGGAATTTATGGAGCACATCTGTAAAGCAAACACATTACCAGAAAGTTGTGCCTTGAAAACATTGTTTTGGCTTATCATTTGTGCAGGTTGTTTAACAGAGTAACAATGTGTATTTTCCCCTAGATGGTGAACCTACATGGGGTACTCACTCTCTTAAGCCAGCAATTAGCTATATCATCTCTCAAGACAGGACCAATTTTAAAAAAATGATAATAATAGGCAATACCATCGGAAACAAAACCATACTTTTTGATCCTAAACACTTGTACATGGAAATAGGCTCTATTGTATGAACTAGCTGAGGTCAGATTTTTCCATCTGATCATAGCCTCTTATTAATTCCAAAGAATACTTCCTTTTCCCTTGTATTTTTGGTGCATTTAGTTCTTTGTCCTGCTTTCCCCATGTAACCCCCTATCTGTGCCACTTGAATGTGGCTCCTGACTGGTAAAGTCAGATTTAACCCTGGTCTATTGGCAGCTTTTTTTGCTGAGATTTTATTGCCATCTGCTGGCTGAACAGGATGAGTACCTCATCAAGGACAGCCATCAAGCAAGCATCCAGAAGCAAATGTTATGGTAAGTCCTAGCTTCCCCTTGTATCAATCCATAATCTGAGGTAATGGGAATGAACATTTTACATGGTGTTTTAGTTGGAATGGTCAAACTTCTAATTGTTTCCTATCTGTTAATAGTGGAAGCGGGAACAAGAATTTGACTTGCAGCTACTGGAAAGAGCTGTGCACCCAGAACACAAAGAGGAAAATAACTGGCTAAGAGTTGAACCTGTGTTGGTGACAGAAGCAGACCTAGAACCTCAAGACTATAATTTGGATATTAGCAGAGAGGTAAGGCTAGTTGTTTGTTTTTGCATTGCTACATATAGTATAAAGTGGGATAAATATTAACAACCAGAAAGGCAGCTTTAAGTGATGAAGTCTACAATGTAGAAATGTGTTATGTTTTTAGAAAAAGGGAGATACAGTGGTACCTCAGGTTACAGACTCTGTTAACCCAGAAATAGTAACTCGGGTTAAGAACTTTGCTTCAGGATAAGAACAGAAATTGTGTCGCTGCAGCAATGGGAGGCTCCATTAGCTAAAGTTGTACTTCAGGTTAAGAACAGTTTCAGGTTAAGAACAGACCTCCAGAACGAATTAAATTCTTAACCTGAGGTACCACTGTAATGGTCTGCTGCGCACATCACATTCAACCATATTTAAAATACTGTGGTTTACTGTGAAAGAGCAGCATGCTGGCACACACTGCTGAAATCATGGGTGCTTCTCTTTCCTCCGTGCTGCCAGGGAACAAGCCGTCATCTGGTTTGTGTCATCTGAACCTGTTTCTCCAAACAAACCACAAGCAGAAGCCAAGTTGCTTGGCGTGCCACTCCTCTAGGGTTGCCATATTTCAAAAAGTGAAAATCCAGACCAGGCTTCCTCAACCTCGGCCCTCCAGGTGTTTTTGGCCTACAACTCCCGTGATCCCTAGCTAGCAGGACTAGTGGTCAGGGATGATGGGAATTGTAGTCTCAAAACATCTGGAGGGCCGAGGATGAGGAAGCCTGCATTAGACCATATTTAATCAACTCATGTGATGTGCGAACCAGGCCAATGAAGGTCATGCATACCATAAACAGATTGAATTAACATTACAAAATTATTGAATCACTCGTCTTAAAATAAAGTCAAATAGAATTCCTATGCTTTCTCATTACCTATCAACCACGATGTCTATGAAATGGTGATCTATGAGAAAATGGTATCAGAGATTAAGATTCCATTGTGTTCTCCCCAAAAGGTAACACATAATCCCCATGGCTATTGGAAAAGCAAGAGGGTGTTAACTTTTTTATGCATATATTTGAAAAGCTGTAGAGCCATCTGGTGGCCCAAATGAAGTATATTATGCTGTCACTGAAATATGAAGGAACAGGGAGGAAAATCTACTGAATGCAAGATCAGTTTAAAAGCAATAAAATCATTAAATGACTTTAAGAATTCTGTTATTTTTATTTTCTTATATATGTATAGCTTAATTTTCTGTGTGATTTACAGCTTTGAAAATACATGATGCTGTGTGTGTGTGTGTGTGTGTGTGTGTGTTTGTCAGTGTCACACACAAGCACACAAACATATACACACACTGCAAATTACACAGGGCATGTAAATCCAGCATAAATGTAGCAACATAAAAATAAAAAAGAACATAAAAACACTAGGGAGAAAAGAATGTGGTGCAAGAAATTAAAATCAATAAAAAATATTGTTTTAAATTAAAATTCTTGGGAAAGTAAAAAGTTTTTCAACAAAAGACTATAATACGGGCTTTCTCCCTCATCGCACCTACCTCATTTCATTAGATGCAGAAGGATTTCCAATTATGAACTCAAGAACAGAATTAGGTGCATATGGGAGAAATTCCATCATATTTAATTCCGTTTTTCTAACATACAGCTAAACTTTGTTGTCGTTTGTGTTAGCAATTCAGCATTGGAATTACTGTTTTTATCAAAACATTGTTTTCAGAAAAAAAATTGGCCCACAAGTATATTATGTTACGATTTTCATAAGGAAGTGTTAAAATTCTTGTTTTGCCCTGCTTTTTTCCTTTGGTTGATTTGAACAGTTTTGTTTCAGTTGAATGTAATATTCTATATGAGCTACATTAATCACTTATGATTCTCTCTCCCTGCCACCACCAGTTGTCAAAACCTGAAAAGGTTGCAATTCCAGAGCGATACGTTGAGCTGGAACCTGAAGAACCCCTTACTCCAGAAGAATTAGCAGCAAGGCACCGTAACGCAGAAAAAATAAAGAATATTCTTACAAAGTCAAGGTCAGATTCTTATAAACATATTACTCCCATTCATTTTTAACATTAGAAATGGGGGGGGGGGGGACCTACTGCTGCAGTCTTGGTAAAGTTATATGCATTTGATCATAGTACAGAAACTTATAGAAATATATTAATACTACAATTAATACTAATTGTACTTTTTGCATTGAATCAGTTGCGGTATGTGAGGTGGGGAGTAGTGCTGCTTGCCAGGCAGAGCTAGAGTGTGGGATACCAGGTTGGCAGCAAGTTCAGATGCCCTCTCCCCACTGCTGCTACCAAGACGGTGCTCTCCTGCCCTCCCCACCACTCCAGTTCTGGCAGGCAGCACCACCACCACAGATGGAACAGCAATGCAGCATCACCACCCACAGCACTACTGTATATAATGAATATGGTGAATCATCATCATCATCATTTTATTTATGCTGAGCCTTTCCATAGTTAAAGCAATGCTCAAGGCGGCTTACAGCATGACAAGATTTACATAATTACCAACATAGCAAAAGTCATAAGCAATAAATAAAACACATCAAAAAGTATTCAACCAAATGGGAAACAATTTACACATAAATCATAAAATCTGACACTAAGAATGCAGTATTAATATCAATCACAATTTAAAATGGCATAGATAAAAAATAAAAGCAATTTCGAAAACAAAAATGGAGCCCTTTCTGCCCAGCAGCAGCAGCAGTCCTTTATGGAGCCTTTCAGGCCCGCCCCTGGAGGAGAGAAGGTGGAGAAAAGCAGGGCAGGGCTTTATTATTCTTTATTATCTTTTCCTCTCTGTATACTCTTATTTACAGGCTGAACACACAGCCCAGCCCAGCCCTGCTTTCACTGACACAAGAAATGGCAAGTGCTGCTGCAGCTTAAATCAGTGTGTTCTGCCCTTGCTAGTGAGCAAAGACATGTGGCTCAGCTGCCTCGCTTTCCCACCACTGAACGTAGCATAGCATAGCCTCTTCTGCCACATGGAGGTACAGAAGCATCAAGAGCTGTTGGAACCCTGGGAGCGGAGGCTAAAACTGTGTCCAGCGCCACTACAGGGGAGGATTTCCATTGCTTCAGATACATTCAGTTCACTATCTTGCCCAGATTACCACTGCAGCCTCTTCTCCAAGTTGACAAGAGATAATATTAAAGAAAGAATTTATGTCAGCCCACATAGAGCTTAGACAAGAAGGCAATTGGTAGAAGCTGACTTAGATAGGTATTTAGGTGAATTGAGCCAACAGTTTGATGGCATAATTCAGCAGAATAAAAGATTAGACTGCTGTTGCTAAAGAGGAAGATTAAAGTCTCAACAGAATGAACATCCTAGACAGGATACGTCTGAGGTTGAGATCTCCTACCTGAGTGATAACCTTTCCCTAGAATATAGGAGGCTAGTGTTCATGGTTTTGAATTTCCTAGGAACAATGCCACTAACCTCAAGTAGGCTGATTCTATAATAGAGCCTTGCCTTGCTTTGACAATAAGAACAAGGCCATTCTCCTTATTTCAGCCTTTTTGATTATAAAAATATATTTTGTTGTATATTAATGAAACAGGACAGATCAGAGAGGTCAAAATAAGTAATGATGGATTAAAATGTAATAATTAATTAATTAATTAGCCTTCTCTTCATCCCAGAGGTTTTTAAAACTATTCTTTAACCCCTAAGTCTGAAGAGTTGCTGAGGAGAGATTACCTCCTTTTCCTGGCACAGTTTCCAGTTCTGGGCTTCTCCCTGCAGCCTACACTGCAGCAAAATAGGCTAATGAATACTGCTATTGAACTGCTCATCTCCCTCACCTTCCTGCATGTACAGCCTGGAAGCAAGGCAAGGCTCAACTGCTATGATCCACCCTGGGCATTGCTTGGCAATGCCCTATTGCCCCATGACGTTCTGAAGCATCTCACAACAGCCATAAAATGGCCTCCAGTAGCATCCAGAGCCCAAAGATGCCAAGAGAACAATGCAAGAACTGTGAATAGTAAACTGAAAGGGTTCCCTGGAGCGTCTCCTGTGTTTAAAATTTAAGTGTAGCCAGAGGTAGTGGCTCCCACAGACTGGTTTTTTTTCGTAAGAAGCTAATGTCTCTCACTTGGTGGAAGCTAGAGAACACAGTTGAAACTTCTTTGTAGTACATGAGTTGCAGGGTTAGAATGGGACAGCAAATATTAATTACTACACTGCGACTCAATTTTTCAGGCAAAACAAAATAAAAAAAGAACAGCAGCTCTATTCTCCTCTAGAGGAAGCAACTCTTCAGCTCTACTTTCTGCTGAGCAGAAGAACTTTCTGTTTTGGGTCTTTGAAAATATATCTGTTTATTTATTTATTTATGTATGTATGTATGTATGTATGTATCTGTAGCACCACAGAGCCCCATGCCTTGGCTGTCCTGGCAGCACAGGGCTAGTTGATATACAGCTTTGCGAGTCAAATGTTTTGGCTCCCGAACGCTGAGTGTTCTGGTTTTCGAATGTTCTTTGGAACCCGAACGTCTGACGTGGGTTCCGCAGCTTATGATTGGCTGCAGGAGCTTCCTGCAGCCAGTCGGAAGTTGCTCCTTGGTTTCCGAACATTTAGGAAGTTGAACAGATTCCATTCAACTTACGAGATACGACTGTACTGTGCTTTTCCACTGGAATTTGGAGACTTCAGCAACTAAGTATAACGTTTCAGCTCATTTCTGCTCCACAGTTGCTAATAACCAGGTGTTGCTTTCAGTCGAAATAACAATAGAACATGTTTCTCTGTATGTGCTAACAAGTCCTTTTATCAACTGAAATCAAATGAAACATTCAAACATGATCCAAAGACTACAGTCTACTGTTGGATGCCCAGCTTCAAGAGTTTCATAATTGCATCATGATCCTGAGGACTTTGCCATTCTGGAAATGAGTGTGTTTGTGCATGTGACCCTTTTATATTTTTCTACAATCAAGCAGTATACCAAAATGTCTGCATACATGTGTAGTATATGCCTTAAAGTTAATGCGGTGTTTTTGTATTTTGCCCTAGTATGCACAACCTCCAGCCTTCAGCTCAGGACAAACACAAATCTGCTAATTTAGATTCACAGTTGCAAGAGCAAGAACGCATCATTACCATATCATACGCACTGGCTTCTGAAGCCTCTCAGCGGAGCAAGGAGGTGGCAGGTATTGCTCAGTTATTTATAAAGCAATGGCTTTGACAATATGTTCTTTTAATCCTATGGCTGCAAACTTCTAAGGTTTTGTGTTCCTTCTGGACTGCAGTACATACTAGGAACAACAGCAAGGCCATATCTACCCTTTGGGGTATACCCAGGCAAGTGCTCTTTGAATGCACTCCCGTGTAGTTGTGAGACACGGGATTTACACCATGGACTCACCTGCACAACATAAATGGGTTGCTATCAGTGTTGAGCACAGTGTTACCGCAACTTGAAGCAATCAGAAGCAATGTCATGAGTGGGGGGATGCAAGTACACGCCATATATATATATTTACTGGGAATCGCTCTACCATGGTTCCATATCTTCTAAGGCAGTCGCATGACATTGTTGTCTTAATACACGAAATTTTTCCTACTCTGATTTAGAACTGAAATGGCAAATACTTATCAAGTTGTTAGGGACACTGTTTTTTAAAACAGCCTGGAAACTTATTGCAAAAAGCTGGATAGAAGTTTGACGACTGGAAATTAAATTGCATTATTCAGCATTATGTCAAAGCAGCCCCTGTGTGTACAGCTGTGCTGGCAGGTTCTCTCTGTACTTGCCTGCACAATACGGCTTCGAAATGGATCAGACTGTGCTGAATGATTCGTTACTCAAGGGGTAAAATTCCATCTTTGTTTCCCATTCCCTGCAAGCCTATGTTTAACTGTTATATCTTGCACTCCATCTTCTCATCTGTTTCTCTGCCCATATATGTAGAATGTTCAAGTAGAAAAGGCATAAAAATGAAGTAGTGAATCTGGACTAACTTGTAGTACTGTTCCAAGATTTAAAATTGGTGAATGCATTTGATTTTTCAAATTATTATTGATATTTTAGTGGTTTTAATTTCCATAGAACCTAGTATAGTAAAACCAAAAACTTTAATAATTGCACAATGTACGTTAGACAAACAGCATGAGCCAGAAACAGCGGATGAAGATGTTAACGCTAATTACGTTTTCCTTGTAGCTCAGTGCTTCAGTACATTACTAATAAAGCACATTCTTCTCAGTTTGTCTAGCAGGGCCTGCAGCCTTCCCAGGTGGCTTTATGTTTTATTTACTGATTTCAGTTTCCATCCCATACTCAGGAAAAGTAACAATTTTGAATCACAACACTATAAAATCACCAAAATATAATATCCAGTTTTATTTGGTAATTCCTGTATGACTGATGAGTTGGGGTTTTTTTTGGTTTTTTTGGTTTTTTTAAAAAACCTTGCATGATTGCAAAGTCTTACTGCCTGCTTTACATTAGCCATGAAAAGTTGAGGCACAAAACAGTAATTCTGTAGATATTCAGGTTGAGACTTTGATGCATCACTAGGGCAGGGGTTGCAAAACTGCAGGCTGCACCCAACCCACAAATCTGCTTCTGGTGCCACCCCCTCTCTCCCCATGCCAAATTGAGCACATCTTCCTTCACTTACCATGCAGAAGCACTGCTGCCTCATTTGACATAGTGTCACTGCAAGGTTATAGAGCTCAGAAAACAGCTCCTCCCTACTCCAGTGCCAAGAGAGGAAAGGTTCCTCCCTCTCTAGCACAGAAAGAGAGAAAAAACATTTTTTAGGGGGGGGGCAGTACTGAGCAATATTTCTGCAGGTCAGGGAGTGGAGTTCCCCATCTTCTTTTTGTGCAGGCAGAAAGCTTAAACAAGCAAGTTGGGAGAATTTTCAGTCATTTTTAACATTGCAGAAACTGGCTTTTTTGTTGCAGGATTTGGCATACCTAGGCACAGAATTTATTTACTTCTCTGTGACCTTTCCCCTCTGCAGGGAAGTAGAACCGATTCGGATGGTCCGCCCCCTCCACTTAATGAATCCAAATGGTTTCCAGAGAGTAATAGGGGGTGTTTTATCCCATGCTCATGGCCTTTCAGCTGATTCCCTGGTGGCCCACTGGAATGCGGAGTTAACCAGGGCTATTGACTGTCTGGCTCCGAAGCGCCCTCTCCGATTGCATGGAGCCCGGACAGCCCCGTGGTTTTCCCTGGAGCTGAGGGCAATAAAACAGTCGCTGAGACGGCTAGAGTGCCAGTGGCAGAAAACTCATTCTGACTCAGACCAAACATGGGTTACACACCAAATCAGAATGCAGCAGCTGGACTGGTGACTGGGAGTGGCCACTGGGACCATGTAACACCGGTCCTAAAGGATCTTCACTGGCTCCCAGTACGTTTCTGAGCACAATTCAAAGTGTTGGTGCTGACCTTTAAAGCCCTAGATGGCCTCGGCCCAGTATACCTGAAGGAGCATCTCCACCCCCATCGTTCAGCCTGGACACTGAGGTCCTCCTCCGAGGATCTTCTGCTTCACTGTGAGATGCAAAGCTACAGGGAACCAGGCAGAGGGCCTTCTCAGGAGTGGCACTCTCCCTGTGGAATGCCCACCCTTCAGATGACAAAGATATAAAGAATTACACAACATTAAGAAGACATCTGAAGGCAGCCTTGTATCGAGAAGTTTTTTATGCTTGGTTTTTTTGTTTTTAGATATGCTGAAAGTCGCTCAGAGTGGTGGGGAAACCCAACCAAATGAGCGGAGTCTAAACAATAAAATTATTATTATTATTATTATTATTATTATTATTATTATTATTATTATTAATGTACAGTACTAAAAAGACCTAGCTGCACTGGCTGCTGACCCTGCTGTCTTGTATTCCAGCCCACGTGTCTGTTGTGTGTGAGTGTAAAATCACGGTGCCTAATTCCTTTGTATGATCCCTTCTAGCTCCGCAATTGACCTATCCATCTAAAGCACCCTCACCTTCTGTACCTCAGCCACCCCCCTTAAGCAATGGATTTCACTACACATTTGTCTAAGCATCTTGAAAGTAAGAACTAACTGCTCTTGGCTGCTTATTTTGTCATTAATTGTATGTTTTAACATTGTTGGTAGCTAGCTTGATCTTTAAGTGTAAACGTAACCCTAATTAATGCATGCAGACTTTAGTGATCTAAAAGATTCCTGCCACCTGCTATTAAAAAATACCTTATGAAATATATATGAGTTCATAGAAATGTTCAGTAATTGCTGTGAGTTTGGGATTTTGATTGCCTCATAACTATGATGTAAAATTTAAAGAGAAATGTTTAGATGTGGCGTTTCATCAGCAACCTACTAAAGATTACACCTTTAAAAAGGTATCTAATGCAGCACATGTGCTAAATGGCACAAATAATCCCTTCCTGTATTAAATGGAAAATTAGAACCATTTGAAACATACTACTGGTGGGACGCAGGTGGCGCTGTGGTCTAAACCACAGAGCCTAGGGCTTGCCGATCCAGAAGGTTGGCGGTTCGAATCCCCGTGATGGGTTGAGCTCCTGTTGCGCGGTCCCAGCTCCTGCCAACCTAGCAGTTCGAAAGCACATCAAAGTGCAAGTAGATAAATAGGTACCGCTCCGTTGGGAAGGTAAACGGTGTTTCCGTGCGCTGCTCTGGTTCGCCAGAAGCAGCTTAGTCATGCTGGCCACATGCTGTACACCAACTCCTTTGGCCAGTAAAGCGAGATGAGTGCTACAACCCCAGAGTCGTCCGCGACTGGACCTAACGGTCAGGGGTCCCTTTACCTTTACTGGTGGGCTGGGTCTAGGAAAAAGCCTCCATCAAATGACAAAGTAACGGAATAGCTGGAGGGGAATAGTTCTATGTTAAATTATTTCTGTCATTTTCCTAACCCGTTGATTCCATAATTTTCCATATGAGAAATCTTTGCCATGAATTGAGGGATCTATTTTTGCCACAATTATAGCCATTGTAATTATTCTACAAAAGGAAATTTCATTTCCCTCTGTATTCCCATTTCTTTACCATGGTGCAGTTTGGCATATAACTCCTCTTTAATTCCACCTACAATTTCACAATTTATAATTTTAAGTATTCCTTCTTATCAGTACAGAAAGTATAAGACTTCAAAAGAACTTTGTGTTATGAGCACTATTTATAATTTTGAAGCTCTTTACTGTTAAACCTTAGGAAATCATCTGAAGAAAATATTAACAAGGGCCCTGAAGTCACTGTTTACACTGTCACAGATCACTGTCCCAGACTTAAACTTCTCAATTTCTTCTTTTAAAACGCTTTGTCAAAATAAGATAGTTTTAGGAGGGCAATCATAACTGACATATTTGTCCAGGCCTGAGGAAGGTATTTTTCATTGTTGAGGATGTTTAAATGCTTTTGTCCTTAATATATTGTTTTATGACATTGGTTGCTCTGTGCTCCCATTTGGGAGGAAGGATATTAAAAAGAACAAATAAATCACTGTGACATTATTCAGGAATTCCTCAAGCTGCCATGGGAATGAGATGGGCATTTCCCCCCCCTTTAGTATACTCTTAATCCTGATCACCAAAACCCACCATATTTAATCAAAATGGTTTTAAAGCTTCTTCACATAATATAGACATATCTTAATGAGTGAAAGTACCCAAAACAAGCCTTCAGCTTCACTGATAATATCCTCTTTCCTTCGTCAAAGACTAAGAAACTTCAATTTAGAGGTGAAGCATAACAATTAGTTTGAACAGGGAAAGTATTGATTGCATTTTCCATTGCCTACATAGTATCAAGGTATATTGTAAGCAGTATGCTTATCTGGCTACATTTACAAACGTTCTGAAGCACCTATTGATGGATTCATCCTTTTGTGGATGTGTGTGCTAAACCTGTTGGAATAATATCTAACTTCATTGTTTCTCTTCAAACTAGCCAAAGCAGTAAATGAACGCTGATCCCTGATACAAACCCGTAACAACCACCTGAAGAAGAGAGCAGCGAGGAGGAAGACTTCCCTACATTAGCTTTCTCTCCTGTTTATTTTTTATTTGAACACACATTACAAATAATAACTGCACAGAAAAAGTTTTGTACAAAAAGAACAATTGTTTATATAAACAGCACTTTTAATATACTATATTATATATTGACATTGTATATTGGCATTGGTTACAACCCTGCACAATCAACTGCATTCAATTCCTGTTGATGTTAATAGGTCCTAATGCTTTAAAGTGCCAGATTGTGAGCCAATGTATTTTTAGAAACTATATATATATGATTTGTGGTTGGTTGGGTTTTTTAAAGGGCTGCATTCATTTAAAAGTTTGGATGTATGCAATAAAGGCAGGTGGGTGTTTTTAGCTTCTTTTTTAAAAAAGGAAGATTTTCGGAAGCACATAGCATTTAGGTAGGAATAATGAAATCTTTTCCTATTTTTTCAGGGTTTCTAATACATTTGTTACTACTGATTATCAGTCAGATAAAATTTTACTGAAATATTCAAAATTTCAATGGTTCTGGAATCCCGTGCAAACAGCAAAAGGCAGGTACAAAACATTGCTAATAGTTGTATGTCACTGTCCTTTTATTATGTAGCTTAGTCCAAGCAAACATTGTCCAGTTACTATTTCAAATATATATTTTTCTCTTTAACTTGGGGTGTGGACACTGAAATATTTTGAATGTGATCTGGTTTCTATCCCACTGCGGATGAAGCATCTGTGAACTACAGAGGATTATCATAGAGGTCAATAGAGCCTCTACTTCCCTCCTTGAGAGCAAAAGCATGACTGGCCATTAAGTGGAATGTGAGATCTGGAGCACCTTTCACTCTTTTTGCCTAAACATGAGTTACTCATGCTCTGAGCTTGAGTAACTTGTGTCATGCAGAGAGGGAGAGCAGGAGGTATGCACAAAACCTCCAATTTCCTATAATAGCTTGTGCAAAGACAAGAAGAGGGAGTGAAGAGAAATTGGTCTTTTGAGCCCTTTTCTGCACATGGGTGCTGCACCTGAGATGGGACTGGATCACCCATGGAAACTGAAATATGTAAAGTGAGCAATGCAAATATTAATAGAATGTATAATTTTACATCTATATTCTTTTTTAATTAACGTTTTCAACAACAAAAAAGCAAAAAATGATTTGCTATCAGTTGTTGTTAACTTTGTATAGTAATTCAGCTGGTGCCCTCAGTTTTGCTAAAACTTTCAAGTATATTTTCTTGAGTCTTGGACAAAAGGCTAGCACAACTGGAGAGAGAGTTCATGAGATGCTGGTGCGTTTTTACTTGAAAGTGTGTGTGTGTGTGTGTGTGTGTGTGTGTGTACTCAACAGTGTGTGCTTTGCAGCAGCCAATGCGCTGTTCATACTGAGTGAATTCAAAATGAATTCACACATAATTCAGTGCATTGTCATATTTACTGCGGCATTCTGCTATAGTGCACTCCTTTTATACAGAAGATACGCAAGAATGAAATCAACTCATTTGAAGTATTTTGTAACAGTGGTGTAAGCCATTAGAACTGCAAGTAGGAGGCCGAGACAGGCTGCCTTTTATTCCCCAGGAGCGGACCTGGGGGAATCCGATGTTTCCACAGGCCCACCCACAGGGAGGTTTCCTAGCATTAGCAATTATTAATGAGTTTTACAGTATATGTGGGATGTGCTATAGGCATTAAATGTGTGCAGAATTTGTTTAGGATGTCACTGCCCTGTTAGCCTCCCAGATAAGAGATATAGACTAACTGTAGATAATGGGTTGTAGCCAGTGAAGTTGTCTTGTTTGTGGAAGGACCTCCACTGGTGCAATGCACTTCCCTTCCTTTTCCTCTCCCTGTTTCAGAGGGTTGGGGGAGTGTCCAGAAAAGATGGGGAGACATGCAGGAGAAGGAAATGGAGGGGAAGTTCTGTTGCACTAGCAGAAGTCATTGTGTGAACAGGCCTTACTTTGTTTTTGTACAGCAGTTCCCTGCACTGCATGGCAAACTAATGAGATGATGCTGCCCTTCAGTGAAGTCCTCCTGGGGAGCATGCGGGTCTTTTGGTATGGTCAGATAATCTCTCTGGATTCTGGCCCACACAATTTATTGGGATGGAATGGTCAAAATGTGACAAATTCAAATGTTCAGGAAGTGGTGGGTAGGGTTATGGCTGGATTAATTTGTTAATACTTTGAGAGAAAGAGATGCAGAAGCTAGTCTGAGGAAGAGGTTAGATACGATTACGCTAAAAGCAGGTCTGTGTTAAAGAACAATTTTCTTTTGCAACTTTGTATTTGTCGGCCTGTGTATTCAACCTGTATGCTTGTGGGAAAATGACAGGGTAGATCATTTTTCCTATTCATAAATTCTCTCTCTGTAAGACAAGCCCACGTGTGTAGTAGCTTTAACCTTTTTTCTCAAACTCATTCTTGTTATCTGTATCTCTTGAAGTGGTAACAAATCCATTCTAATACAATTCCAGTTTTCCACTTCCTTTTCTTAAGGGCAGTTCAGAGATGGATTTAGGTGTGTCTACTTCAGCAGTTGCCATTTATCTTGAAGAAAAGTTTCACAAAAAGAAAAGTCCCCCCCCCCCCCGCCGCCATTAGTAAGATATTGGGAAGTTATTTAAAAGTGTTGGATCCAGACTTCGCTTCTCTTGTTGAAGATAGAGATGCTGGAGACAAATTTTGGCAATTCCCTCTGCAGCCCCCAGTGCCCCCTCACACTGTTCTGGAGGGCTGGGAGACCTGCAGGAGGTAGGAAAAATTGGAAAATGTCACCTGCCTCTTTCTGCTACTGGGATCCATCGGATAGATCAAAGCCTTCCATATACAGAAGCCTTTCCTTCTGTGGAAGGTAAAAGTCTAGATCCAATCCTCAGTCTCCACCTAACTTATTGCTCTTATCAAAAAAAGTAACTGTGATGGTGTTTAAAATTATCAAATAAAAAAATCTTACTCTATTTTGACTATGCTTGGAAGCTATTCTTGATAAATGTATTTAGAAAATGCAGTCTATTTTTTACTAACTGAATACTGCCTGTGTCAAGTCTGTAACATTTTGCCAAAATGAAATTATTTTATTTTTGCCTTTATTAAAATGTAGAAATAAATATTTTGCCAGAAAACATTAATTTAAATAAAATGTAACAGTTTGGGGGAAATGTAAATGTACATATTAAACTATTAACATAACACTGGAACTGCCTTTGGATGTTCAGATATGGTTCATCTGATTTGGGCTTGGTTTGGCTTGACTTTTAGTTACTGGTGTTACAAGCACTGATTGAAGTCCACAGTAAACTCAGTGAGAGGTTTTCCTGAACAGTAGGATTTGAATCCATCCCTAACCCTGTATGTTCACTGTTCATATACAATGCTGTAATGCTTGGTCAGTGTCTCTAACTCCTGGCTCATTCTTTATCACGTCATAGAGATTGCACTGCTGGAAGAGAAGGTGATTCCATAATAATACAAAATAGCATTTTGGTGCAGTAAATTGGATTTGAATGTAGGAGCCCCAGATAGAGCCTTGCTGAATGGGCTTGGGCAACTCACAGGATGGCTAAGTGCATACAATAGGATATGCTATAATTTACACTGAGCTTTCGGGAGTTCCAGAGTGGCTTTTGGGTTGGTTGCAGATACAACTGAATGTATCACTGATTATATTTGTTCAAGTATAATCCTATACTGTCAAGCTGTTGTTCTCTGTTCTTGGTCACTGTGGCGCTAAATAAATTGCCCTGAACCCTGGCATACCCAGAGGTAAGTCATGATAGTGCACACAGTCCCAAGTGCAACGCTAGATAGGCAGACAGTCGAAATGGTCAAATACAGGTCCAAGACCAATGCAAGGAGCAAGTTCCAAAGTCAAACCATCAGGCCAGGTTCCCGCCTTTGCAGAAGATCCAGGGTTGGAACACCTGGGGGTCACTCCCAGAATCACAGTCCAAAAGCTGCCGGCTCTGGCCCATCAGCAGAGAGAGCTGAGCAGACACAGAGGCTTTGGCTTGCTTCCCTTTTATCCTTCTCAATCTTGATTGCTGCATCTGTGTTTGCTCCAGCTGAGCAGCTGGGCCTCTCCACTTAACAAGGCATGTGATCCTCACCTGTGCTGAGCCTAATGCAGCTGAGGGACCACAAACCTCCTCCCAGACCTAACGAACCTCATAGTCCTCACCTGGCCCACTAGTGTGCTGGACTGTGTTCCCTTGCCTGCCTCAGTCTCCTAGAGGGCACCTTCCTCTGGCTTCCATGAACTGTCAGCTGCCCCTTCGATGTCCTCCAATGTCCTGTGAGTACCTCCTGTCCCCAACCCCACCTTCCTTATCTTCCTCTTGTCCCAGTTTGTGTCAGTCGTGGCTACACGCCTCATCCGTATCCTCCTCCCCTTCCTCAGTGTCCTGGCAGTTCGTGGCATAAATACTTCGTATGCATCCACAATAATTGTTTTTGAATTATTGTGTTAATTTTCTGGAAGATGTGAAACTTTGCACTGCGGCTTTCTGTTCCAGGGTGCCTATCAGTCTTCCCTCACTTTTCTTGTACTTATCAGTAACACGCACTTGTGCATGTGAATACGGTAATTGCTAGAGTCATACCAGGCAAAGTTTTAGAATACAAACCTGCAAATGTGTTATCTGATGCTTAACAGAGTAATCTTATACTCAAATGTAAGGGTGAGTTCAGTGGGGCTTGTTCCCATGTGAATAAGGTTGCAGTCCAAGACTGCATCGCAGCAAAGTACTTTATTGTGTCTAAAACCCATCAAATTTGCTTTAAATAGCCTTACTTCAGCCTAAACATTGCTTCTTTTCTAAGTTGCAAATGTATTTTCTCATCTGCCATCTTTTTGACACTTGATTTAATGTGAATTTTAAATAGTTAGAATAACGTGCATATTGTGTATACAGAAACTTGTCAGTCTTCATTTGTAATTGTGGCAATGTGTTACACAGACACTCTTGTCCTGTAATAGGCATAAGGCATTAACCAAAGAAATGTCTGGCAAGGCAACCGGTTGGAATTTTAAATACGTCAGTAGCAAGGGACCCACATCCAAGTTGCACAATGTCTTGCTTCACACTGTGGATAATTCTGACTTTGATCAAACTCAGAACTGTTGAATGCCACAATATGAATGAGAAGACCACTTTATTTGAGAACTAGGTATGCATGTAAATGTTGTGACCATTAAAAATCCAGAGGTGGTGAAGGGAAGCTCAAAGTTAAGCTTCTTAGAAAATATTCTGTTTTATAGTGCCATCAGGTGAAACTTAAACTGGACAATCCAGCCGTGGGAATTCTGTGCCATGACACTGCAAGCTATTGTAGCCACCTCACAATCCAAAGAGCAACAGCAGGATACATTCCCTGGGCTAATGAGCCGAATATATCATAATGCTTCCCCAAAAGTGGTCAAAGTTATCGATGGATATTACCTCAGTGGAACTTCCTTACCTTCTCTTCTAACAATTCTGCTCCAGATCTCCTCTTGAGCGTTGGGGGGAAAACACAGAACAAATTTAGGGTGTGTGTGAGAAGAGGATTTTTTGTTGAATACCTGGTGATAGATTTATTTTTTAAGCCCCATTGCTTTCAATGAGTGTTAGGCACCAATCCAAAGACCTGCCCAGCTTAATGTAGGGCTTAATGTAGAAGTGTAATGATCACTGCATCCAAGGCCCAACCACTTGCAGTAGCCTGGGTGGAAATTGGGGAGGGTATGAAAAAGTGCATCTATGCTATTCTGCCTCCTAGCTTGGTACAGACTCTGATTGGCCCTACTCTCTGTCTTTCACCTGGCATAGGTCATGGCCCAGGCAGTTTCTCCATTGAAACCAAGTACAACGGTCATCCAGATGGTCAGTCTCATCCAATATATTCTTTAGTGCCTTACCCAAAAGAGTCTGTAGTTATTACAATACTTGGGGTCCAAAGATGCTTTTCAAGAGCTGACTGAAATTCTCCATCAATCGAGTCATAGCTACCTATCCCCTTTTCCAATGGCCATCTTTTACTGTTAGGAAAAGCTTGATTTGGCCCAACGCCAACTCAAAGGACCTACAGAGTTCAGAAGCACACAGCAAATTCTGGAAGTATTTTCCTGTTTCCCATCCACTCACAATTTCACCCGCTTGCGAGATTGGAGAAAAGTTGTTTAGAGTTTGCAGAAACTTTCTGGCGCTTGCTCACTCCCCTCAGAATTTTCTATCTGTCGTTGCTTTTCTTAAATATACTTTGTGAGTTATGGGACCGCCAGTTACTACCATTAGTGTCTCTTATTTACACGTAGTCCAGGTTCAGACTAATGTGTACTGCTACTTAATGGTTCTTGTTTCTACCTATTAGCAACAATATGCTACTGGAACTATGGACAGTAACACTTGTGGCTTTGATCATTGTTAACTATGGTAAATGAGTTGCCGGTTCTCTCTAGCATGCGTGCCAGTCCCAGGAAAACAATATTAATATTACAGGTTTCAAAATAAACAGCAAATGTCTTGACAGCTAATAAGTTACCTTCACCCAGGATTTTTTTTCTCACTTGAATGGCTTTCTCAAAAAATGTGTGTGTGACTTTCATAGCAATTTATTTTGTACACTTGAGAGATAGTATCAGTACTAAGACACAAACTTCAGATGTTGGAAAGGCATGCTTTTGAGGCTCCAGTCCTCTGATTTCTGTTTGTCTTTCTGTATTTGAAAACATTTGCTAATGCAGTTTATGTCTGAATTACATAGTTATAAGAAGTACAGAGGAGGCATGGAAAAATTGCTGTATGTTTTTGCCCAATATGCATTGCTATTGGCTGGTTAGCTGCATTCAAAAGGCTAAGACTTTTATTGCCTACTAGTGAAAGCAACCTTTCTTCATAGTGGAACAGTACAAAGGAAGAGCACAAAATGTACATACATCACAGTGCCTGGAATTCTGTTTGAACAAGTGTATTGATTGGGTCTGACCTCTTTACACTTTTTTCCATTATTTGAAAAGGTGCATCTAAGTGTAGCTGAATTGAACCAACTGAGATGAACTTTCCATGAAAACTTCTTGAGATATTTCTTTTAGTTCAAAGCTTTGGGATTTTTAAAGGGCATTTTTAATACAGTCTGTTGAGGTGTTCTGCGCTGCAGCCACACTTTGAATGTTTTAAACTACAGGTAAGTCTGAGAAGAAGGAAGAAAACAGAGGTGTTGCAGGAGTATCATGGTATGGAGAAATAGTAACCTTTTGACCTATGGAATAAATAAAAATGTCAAATAATGCTTTGAGAGAGAACTTTATACTCCTGTTTGCCACATTAGCATGCTGCTTTGGATTCACAGAAAGGTATCTGAAAGAGATCAGCCACTCCAATTGACTATTTTGACAGCTAAACAATTCATGACATGCTTGTACTGAACTTTCCTCAAATATCTCTTAACAACAGATTTCACAACGGCTGGTGCGAATGTTCTTCATGGCCCATTTAGTTAGCCAGTGGGCTACAGTGAATCTCATCAAGGCACTAATCAAGGCGCAGGACAAAGCAGAAAAGCATTTTTAACGTGTCTGGTTTATTTAAATAAGAAGCAAGAAAAAAATGAAAAACTAAAAATTATGTTAAAATTGGAATGTTAATTAATAGCACCCCCATTTTTCAGTGTACCGGAGACAAAAGGAGTAAGAATGGAGATATGGAGGGGAAATGTGGAGTCTTTGCAAAAAGTGTCTCTTAAATTGCCAACAAAGATATTCAATATATCAGGTGATTCTTGCTAGCATGGTAAATACCCATAATCAAAATATCCATGTTTTTGATATGGCAAACTACATGGGGCAGTGGCTCTGCAGTACGGCCATAGTTCATGGGTAACATAAATCAGATAAAAGGGTAAACATAAGAATGAACTGTGTCAGTCCCTGAGGTTTGTGTTTTGTTCTGGGGAAATCTTATGGTTGCTTTGGGCATATTTATGTGGGAAAGCATACAAATGGAAATAGTAGTAATGATGCTGATGCTGATGTTACTCTGATCCATATAGCTGAAGGTATAATAATAATAATAATTTATTATTTGTACCCCGCCCATCTGGTTGGGTTTCCCCAGCCACTCTGGGCGGCTTCCAACAAAGATAAAAGACACACTGAAATGTCACATATTAAAAACTTCCCTGAACAGGGCTGCCTTCAGATGTCTTCTGAATGTCAGGTAGATGTTTATCGCTTTGACATCTGATGGAAGGGCGTTCCACAGGGCGGGCGCCACTACCGAGAAGGCCCTCTGCCTGCTTCCCTGTAACTTGGCCTCTCGCAGTGAGGGAACCGCCAGAAGGCCCTCGGAGCTGGACCTCAGTGTCCGGGCAGAACGATGGGGGAGGAGACGCTCCTTCAGATATACTGGACCGAGGCCGTTTAGGGCTTTAAAGGTCAACACCAACACTTTGAATTGTGCTCGGAAACGTACTGGGAGCCAATGTAGGTCTTTCAAGACCGGTGTTATATGGTCTCGGCGGCCGCTCCCAGTCACCAGTCTAGCTACCGCATTCTGGATTAGTTGTAGTTTCCGGGTCACCTTCAAAGGTAGCCCCACGTAGAGCGCATTGCAGTAGTCCAAGCGGGAGATAACCAGAGCATGTACCACTCTGGCGAGACAGTCTGCAGGCAGATAGGGTCTCAGCCTACGTACCAGATGGAGCTGGTACACAGCTGCCCTGGATACAGATTTGACCTGTGCCTCCATGGACAGCTGTGAGTCCAAAATGACTCCCAGGCTGCGCACCTGCTCCTTCAGGGGCACAGTTACCCCATTCAGGACCAGGGAATCCTCCACACCTGCCCGCCTCCTGTCACTTATGTATCAATAAGTGAAGTTGGTAATCCTTAGCTAATGTAAGTAGGATGCCTGTTTGTGTGAAGGTAGGATTTAGAGCGGGGAAGCCTGTGTCATGCCCTCCAGATATTATGGACAAGTTTCATAATTCCTGACTATGGGCTATACTGTCTGGGGCTGATTGGAGTTAGAGGAAATTCATTTTGTCTTCTTTTGGTTTTATAACAAAGCAGAACAAGGGAGGTACGGCAATAATAGCTCAGACGTTGCTCCAGCCCATCAGGCCCCTATGGACAGGAACAGAGGAGCCAAGGCTGTAGGCAAAGATGCCACAGCCTGATCCACTTCCCCAACAGAGCTATCTTCCATCAACTGCCCAATGCAAAATAACAGGGTGAAAAGGCAAGAATATAAATAAAACTCATCTGTGTCAACTGGACTGTTCCACAGAGCCAGCTGTGGTGCAGAAAGCACCCTAAAAACGTATTGTGTGTGCGCTGAGAGGTAGGTCCTGAAGAACCCACAATAGCAAGTCAAGGAGGGCTGCATTCTCAGTGGCGATGGAATGGTGACAGATTGTTGGGGTGGGGGAATAGCACACACTGAATGGAATCCTGAATGGAAGATGATTCAGGTCTCACTTGGAACAAGCTAAAAGCAAATTCATTTCCCAAGAGCTTAGCCTTATGTAGCCAAAACACCACCACAACCCCTACAAACAAGGTGGTGTCAACAACCTCAAACCCCAAAGAATACAGTAATGCCAAAAAAACCACACACAAAAACCACAAGCCAAGGGATCAATGCTTTAAGAAGGGGGAGGGAAAACAGAGGATCAAAAACAAAAACACACACTCTGAAATAGCCCCTTAAGTACCCAGTATGCTCACTGGCATGGAATACTGTCTGTTTGGGGGTGGGGTTGAAATCCAGAAAGAGGGAACTGAATGAAGTAAATTGGAACATGCAGGGTATGGCTGGTTGACTGGAACCCTTCATAACACACTATGCTGCACCATTTTGTACAGGCCTACTTGCATTGTTCTATTGTGATGTTATTACTGTTATTTTTATGTTACTTGGAAGTTGCCTTGGAAAGAATTTGTATTCCAAAGTGCAGAATAATTATAAGAGCTAAACTTTCAAACAGCCTAAACAGTTTGAAACAAATGAGTGACACAACCATCATTACTTTGCAACTAGTTTCAGTAATTCTTTTTAAAAAAAAAATTAAAAAACCACCTAATATAAAACCAGACTAATTACTATAAGATCTATTTATCTAATATATAGTATAATATATTTTCATAGAATGTACTGTGAAATAATGGACGGGGAAGATTCTTAAGACCACAGATTACGTATTATTCCTAACACTTTTCCCTGTGGCCTTAGCTATAAACCTTTTTTTCAATTCTATGTCATCCTTCTGACCTCAAGTATATCTTCAATGTGACTATCAAGGTGGGTCAATAACTGTATAAAGTGAGCCACATATTTATCAAATGCCATATGCAAAGGACTTTTAAGATTCAGGGGAAAGTCTGATAAAAGTAGATTGCTTTTTCATACCACCTGGCCTTTCCATGTTTCCTGAACACTTGGTTCCTACTTCAAGTTTCTCCTGACAGTTCATAAGGACTCAAAGCAAACCATGATGTGAAGCTTTGATTATGAAGCCTACCAGTGGTGCCGAGTCTCTTTGTCTGCTACATTTTATAGAGGCAGCTTCAGTGCATAATTTAATCTCTTCTGGGGACTGTAGCATATCCACAGGAGATTTCCATGGAGCAGTCCTCCTGCCATGAGAACTAACGTGTGCATACAATCTTTTGATGTGAATTCCCCAACCCTAGCCTTAGAACGACCTGTGGCTTTGATGCTGCCCTAAAATTGTGCTTTCTGAAATAAAACTTTTTGAGGATCCTTAGGAACAGTAGATAGAAAATTCTAGAAATGTTGTATGAAGTCAGAGCACCTTCTAAAACCCTTTTTGACCACAGGGTCTCCTTCACAGTGAGAACATGTTTTCCCTTGGCAATTGGAAGCCTTTCTTCCTTCCTTTCTTTTAACTGAGATACTTCTCTTGGGAGTGAGAATGCTGAGAAAATTAGGTAAATCTGTATCTGGACTGTAGTCCTCCACACTAGGTTCAGTAAAATGACAGAGGCAGCCAATTATAATTGTTATATTTTTACTGCCAGGAGGAGGAAGAGGTGCTTGTAAGACTATCAGCCTCTGTACCAAATTAACTTGATCTGTCTTGATTACTATGTACTATGGCAGGGAAAAGGCATTTGCTGCACTGCCCCAGGCAACAAATTGTTTCAGGCCAGCCCTGACTGAAGTCTCCCCTAAACAGAATTCATTCACTCCCATCTCGAGACTAGCTAGAAACCCAGCTTGAGTTTACCAAGAAAAATAAGAACCAGAAAGTTTGTCAGCAACTTCCAGCACGGGGACAGGCAAAGCAAAAAAGAAATTCCACGAGAGGTCAATTAAATTAAAAACTAAAATGTTTTGGAATCAAAAAGCTAAAAATTATTCAGCCAGTAAAAATTCAGGACTTGCAATGCTGCTTGTAGACAGTATCTTCAAGAGTAACTTGAAATTTTTAAACAACTCATTCATAAAATGAGAACTCTTCTCAATCATAATGTCATCTTTGGTTGCTTGATTTATTTCTATTTTCTTACTATCTAAATAGGAATAAAATTCTGAGAGTGATAAGGAGTGAAAAACACTAAAACAGCATCATTAGTGCTATTTGAAGTTAGGGATAGTTTGTTTTTTTCTTATTGTTGAGGGGCAGGGAGACACATTTCTTTCCCTACTATTGTTGTTTGAGGGCTTGAAAGACATTCTTTATTCATCTTGAAAATGGAGAAAGGAACCCAGAACAGAGGGTGAATTAGATAAGCAGCACTAAGCATGAATAATCAGTTCTCATTTTATGCTAGAAATACGTGCTTCAACTGTAGTTTTTCAGACTACAGCCACTTTAATCCTTGATGTGAACAGCTCTTTCAACAAACAGCCCTTTTAGTTCTGTCACTTTACCTACAGTACAGTCATACCTCGGGTTACAGGCGCTTCAGGTTGCGTTTGTTCAGGTTACGGATCCGCTGCAACCCAGAATTACCGGAATGGGTTACTTCTGGGTTTCGGTGGTCGTGCATGCGCAGAAGCGCTAAATCGCGCTTTGCGTGTACAAAGAAGCGCTGAATCACAACCTGCGCGTGTGCAGACGTGCCGCTGCGGGTTGTGAACATGCCTCCTGCACGGATCACGTTCACAACCCGAGCATCCACTGTACTTTCTGTAAAACACTGGATGGGTATAACTCATTTGGAAGAACCGCAGCAACAGCATCAAACTCTCTTCGCAGGTTCTAGCTGGAATGGTTATGCAAAATCAATATAATGTAGGTAAAAGACGAAAACGGTATGAAGTTCTGAGGAAAAATGGTTTCACACTGAAACCAAGCAAAAATGATTCCAATGTACTACTAATTAAAATGCATAATTTAGATACAGTGGTACCTCGGGTTACATATGCTTCAGGTTACATACTCTGCTAACCCAGCAATAGTACCTCGGGTTAAGAACTTTACCTCAGGATGAGAACAGAAATCGCGCGGAAGCGGGAGGCTCCATTAGCTAAAGTGGTGCTTCAGGTTAAGAACAGTTTCAGGTTAAGAACGGACCTCCGGAACAAATTTAAGTACCCAAGGTACCACTGTAAACATAGCTGTTAGTTAATGTACTTAAGAGAAAATTGAGGCAGGTTGTTTTTACTGGAGTCCTGAAACTTTTCACATTCAGGTACCTACTCTCCTTTCAACCCACTCTGTTAAAGTCTCCTTAACCATTTCAGGGTTTCTGCCAGTGAAGCTTTAAAGATCAACAACGTATACACAGATACAACACAGTTAACTTACAATTGTGTATGTTAAGGTTACTCCCCTCACTGAATATTTTGTCTGTTAATTCCTTATCCAAACTTCCTTTGGCTAATCAGTTTCTCTCTCATACATGCATCTCTTTCTCTCTCTGTCACATGCATGCACAGCTCTAATATTAGAAGTCCACCACAGTAAAAGCCAGTGCTGGGCACATCCTAAAATGCTGTTCCCTTTTGGGATACCAGCAAGACAAAGGAGCTCCAATTCTCCCTTTTTAATCATTATATCATTCAAAACCCAAACTGTGTGCTGCTTTAAAAAATAAACCACACTTAAAGACATCAAGTATCATTTCGATAAATCATTTTAACAAGCTTAAGAAAGGTTTGATAGCCATCATGGAATAGGAAGGAGGACAGAAGAATAATGTAAAAGGGGATCGAGAACTAACTTGCACCCTCCCCACAACCAGCCCAATTTTATTTTCATACTTTACAAAACAAAATGGATACAGTCATGCTGATAAAAATAGTTTCATGGCGATGGAAAAGCAAACACTATTCTCTCTCTAAAAGGGCCTTATTCAAACCATAATAGAAAGGTCTGTGCTGTGAGCAGTCCAATACTTTGCACTGTAACCATAAGGCTTACTTTGCTTAAAGGCAGATTTGATCTGTAGTTATGTACCACTGGATTTAACAAACATCATTTTATAGTTGCTTTTTGAATTTTTCTTAGCTTGAGGATCTTCTGCATCGCTGTGCTTTTCAGTAGATTCTGCAGCCTCTTCTTGCTCAGACTCAGAATCACTTTCCGAGTCCTCTGAGCTTTCTGGCTCCAGAGAGTCTCTTGTATCCTCTGGATCTCCCTTGTCTTCGTCAAACTAAAAGAAAAATTCAGATTACAAAAAATGCAAAAACTTTCCGTCCCTTTTTTAAAAAGTCATACTGAAAATGGATGTTTCAACATAACAAACAAAGCCCATGTACAAAACCCATGTAAAATCATCTAGATGAGCTTTGCATCTTGGCTGAGTCCTGGAAGACCTTACAGGCCTTTCCCACCTGGCCTGGGAGGTGCGGGCCCTGATTTGACTCCAGCTACAAAAGCTGAGGCTGCTGAACAGCATTTCTATTCATGTTGTAAGCCGCCTTGAGCAGGGTTCAAACTATGGAAAGGCAGCACACAAATAAAATGATGGATGTATCATTAAGGAAACAAAGCAGCCATGTTAGGCCCCTTCACATAGCAAAATTTTGAAGTACGCTACAGCGCAATATACACGCACTCAGAATCCCATGTAAGCAGGTAGAGGGTTACAGCCTCGTTTCACCAGAGATAAGCCCCATGCCATGCAAAATCAAGCATTTGCTCTAAGCTAGGGATGGCCAACTTCTGCATTTTGGAAGCCACCAGACTTAACACAGAATGTTTTGTTGCGCAACCTAACTAAATAGTGATCAATCAAGCTTCACGATGAAGTTATGGAATAGGCAAGAGCGCCAGAGCAAATGGGAAAATGTGCATTTTGGCATGGCGAAGGCATTACAAACAAAACCCAAAGAAAGTGTGGCAAAATGTTGAAAACCATTTCCTCCTGCCTTGCGAGTAAAACTTTGGGCAAAACCTTTTACCACAAAAAGGTAAGAATTTGGCACAGCTCCAAAGGTCAAATAAAGTAGTTTTGTGGGCTTGATTTGAGTTAGCCATCCCTGCTCTAAGCTGTATCTTTTTATGAATTCAAGGCAGAAGCAAGGGAATGCTGTGGTGATGCTAAATTATAATGCCTCGTCGTAAATGTGGGAAAACCTCCAGCCCTCTGGACCTCCTACAATTCCAGTGGGCTAAGTTTACAGACTGCAGCAGCTGACTATACTGGCCCATTGGCAAAAATACAGCAGTTGTAAAGTGTGGCCTGAGTTCAGCAGACAGTGGCCTAAGAAGGAATGGATAGGCTTGTGTGTGTACCATGCGACAGTTTTACATACTTAAGCAGCATCCACTGTACAAAACTGTGCTTCTGTTGTGTTGTCTGTGTGTTTGGCTTCTAGAGAAACACAACTTCTTGAGTCACTATTTCAAGTTAAACATGATTACCTCACTGAAGCCGAGTCCACAATGCCGCCGGTTCCTTCCTGACATGGTGCTATCCATGCTTTGCTGGAACTGAGTTTCTAGCTCGTCATTCATCTTCTTGTCTTCTTCCCCTATATGTTCATACACGTTGGTTACCATCCAGTCAAACTAACAAACAAACATCTAATTACAACACAAAAGCAGGAGCGTAAGGCCTTTTAGAGTCAGAATACTTCATGCGAATCACCATGCCTTGCTAGTGCTTGATTACAGACATGTGCTAAAACAAAGGGACAGAACAGCTTCAAAAGCCTTGAAAGCAATTGTCCCAGGGAAAACTTTGCTCCCACCAATGGCAGAAGATGCGTAATCCCAATTGAAAATTACTAATGAAATCTCAAGTGAGCCAAAACAGCACAGCTAATTAATTTAATCCATGAAGCTTATTTGATGGCAAGAGAAAAACATTATCCAGAAGCAGGAGCTCCAGACATTTGTTGGTATAGCATGATTTGTTCATGGCATGCCTGTGTCCAGTAAGTAGGAGACAATGTATGCCTTAGGCCAATGGGTTACACATTGTGGGGTGCTCCTGCTCTTATTCAGCTTGCCATAGAGCCAGTGTGGTTTTAGTGGCCTGAGAGATGGTTTTGAGTTCAAATCTTTGCTTTATAAAGCTTACTGGGTAGCCTTGAGAAAGCTGCTATTCAGCCAAAAAAAAAGGGGACTTCCTGAAAAACAGCCACACTTCATTAAAAGATACATAAACTTACTTCCACTTAATTTAGACTGACCTGTTCTAAAATGAGAAGTTGATCTGTGGTCTCCAATAACAAGGCGGCCAGTATGCTCTTTCTAAAAGAAAATAAAAGCTATTATTTGAGAACTGCTGTCTCTTGAAGCAAATCACAACAATGAGTTCTGCAGCACTTTGTAAGTTTTCATGCTCCATGGGCCACCTTGCAATAGACATTATTTGTAAGTATCATAAAATTATTGTGCCAGCTTTCAGGGAGTTACATTCTGTTTATGCCCAGCATTAACTTCATCATATTTTTAAAATCAGCTTTTTGTTTGTTTAATATCAATGTTCTAGCATGCAGATTTCATATGTCCGAATTGATAAAATGAAACAACCAGATGCTGTAAGTAATTATGGGGGAAATCAAGAATAAAAGCAAAAATAAAAATAATCAGAGATTCAAAAATGGAAGTCCAACATAGAACCAGTTTCATACTATATGAGAAGTACAAGTATCATAAAACACATTTTTCTTCTTGAGGACATTAGCTTCCATCCTATCTTCTATGAAGCACTTGGATGTTTGCTGTGAAAATGCTGCATCAGCCTACCTCTACAGAACCCAGTTACCTAATAACATAACGAGCTCTGCTGGATGAGACTAAAGGCCCATCTAGCAGGACCAGAGTGAAACAGCACTCTCCCCATATTGTCTCAAGCATCCTACTTGAAAAACTATTCAGCTGTAACCTTGACTGGCTGCTGCATTAAAATTTACAGTGATACCTCGGGCTGCATACGCTTCAGGTTACAGACTCCGCTAACCCAGAAATAGTACCTCAGGTTAAGAACTTTGCTTCAGGATGAGAACAGAAATCGTGCTCCAGCAGTGTGGCAGCAGCAGGAGGCGCCATTAGCTAAAGTGGTGCTTCAGGTTAAGAACGGACCTCTGGAATGAATTAAGTACTTAACCTGAGGTACCACTGTATTCTGTTCATTCTTCAGAGTATTAGAGTATACTAGCAAAATACTTGTTCCCCTATGTTCAGTGAAACATAGTAACTTGCTTGTTTAAACAATAATAAAATTCAACAGCATTATTCCCAATACATGAGAGTGCCACAGCTCAACTATTTTTTTCTTTCTGAGAGCAGCCATAGATAATGCATGCCTTACAATAACATCAAGATGAATGGATTGCCACCCCTTGTGTGCTTATCAAAATGTGAAGTAAACCAAGCATGATCAGTGAAAGAATAAGTTTAAAAGGTTCTTCTATACAAGTTTCCTCTGTGGTTCAAGGAACTGTTTAGATGGAAGATCATAGAATCATAGAGTTGGAAGAGACCACAAGGGCCATCGAGTCCAACCCCCTGCCAAGCAGGAAACACCATCAGAGCACTCCTGACATATGGTTGTCAAGCCTCTGCTTAAAGACCTCCAAAGAAGGAGACTCCACCACACTCCTTGGCAGCAAATTCCACTGTCTAACAGCTCTTACTGTCAGGAAGTTCTTCCTAATGTTTAGGTGGAATCTTCTTTCTTGTAGTTTGGATCCATTGCTCCGTGTCCGCTTCTCTGGAGCAGCTGAAAACAACCTTTCTCCCTCCTCTATGTGACATCCTTTTATATATTTGAACATGGCTATCATATCACCCCTTAACCTCCTCTTCTCCAGGCTAAACATGCCCAGCTCCCTTAGATAAAGATAAAGCCTCACCTTTGCAGCACCCATAAGTCTCAAGAACTTTTGCTTTCTTTCTTCATTACCCAGGTCTGCTGCCTCCCAGCTGCTAGATCCAAGCTGCAAGACAGAAGGTGGCCTGTGGTCACGTTAAAAAGAAAGATAAGTCGATTGCATGCATACATTTTCAATTACTTTATCATATATTCTGAACAGCATTTGTTTTAAGGGTACAGCCATGATCATTCAAGTTCAGAGCCACACACTCTTAATGGGGATTGTTAAGCCCCAATCAGCAAAGCTACTACCCACACGGCAACAGCTTTTTGAAGGCACCCATTAATGGCTAGTAGCAAACTACAGCCCTAGAAGCAGGTTGTGGAGGCTGTGGAAATGACCAGCTCCTTTCAAGGGAAGTGGAAAATTTATAGCTGCGTTTAAACAAGATCAGGAAGACTTTTTTAAAAAAGGAGGAGGCTAAAAATGCAAAGCTTATTTAACCACCTGTAAAGTAAGCATGATTTCCAGGAAAGCCCAGTTAAGTAGTAGCTGGCACCATATGAAAATACATGTTGAAAATCTGAAAAGTGGGGTGAATTAATCATTGCAGTTTACTGGTTACTGGGATCAATTATACAATTTCAATTAACTGAAAGAATATGCCTATTTTCCATCTTGTCACTGTTTGGATGTGATCAGCTCATAAAAGTATGCCAACCATCAGCAGGGAGAAGCAGCTGTGGACTCTAATGGCCAAAATATGAATGCTGCTGGTGTCATATCCACTGTGAAGTTGCTGAAACACAGTTGAAAAGGGTAATTGTGGCAGTCCTCCAAGAGACATTCCAAGCCTGAGGATGCAAGCTTTTTGAGGGAGGGTCTACAAAAGTAATAATTGGTAAATATATATATTATGTTGCATTGAATTTGACTGTCCTGCTTTTATCCTATCATTAATCAAGTCCTCCATGATGAACTCAGAAATAAAGGCAGCTATTTGGCTAATAGATGTGCCTTGCAGGTGGTATCCCAGTAAATCCCATGTCCCCTTTCATGTCTGCAAATACATTTGTTGTGAATTTTATTAAGCTATTTAACTCCCTGTAGGCTTTAGATATCAAGACTTTTTTTGTACTCCCATCACTTCCCACACAAGTGGCTTGGATGATTATAATATAAAGCATTGTCCTTGCTTTCAACTCACTTTTAGGCATTGGGGAACTTTCCGTTTACACAGGTTTATGTTATATAGGTAATGTTTTATAGCATATGTGAGCATACAATGTTGTATTTTGTTCTCCCCATGGAACTTTGCTAACTCAATCAGGGACATTCAAAGTTGTTTCACAGTTGATTTAGTTGGGTCTCATTTCACCACCACACCTTGGCCATGTTTATGTGGACGGAAGGTTAGCATTCCAATCATTCCTACATTTCCTACCTAACATCATTCTTAGTGCTCAGGTACACATTTTACTTTATTTTGGTTGCTCTACCCACTTCTGAGCAGTAGCTGGGACAGGATCCACAACTGATGTACACAAACACAGAGAACAAACCAAGGGACCTCAGGGTTGCTTTGATTTTACAGGTGCCCTTTAAAAAGTACGGTTGGCACACCTGCGTGTGCAATAAAGTTATTCAGCTATTTCCCCTAGATCGCTTGACATTAAATTATCTAGTTAAATATTCACACGTGAACAACACACACGCCTCCTTTCCCCCCCACCTCCTCCAGACGAGGCTGCTACACGTGTTACAGCTTTTCTGCAAGCCAAACCAGGGCCTAAACTTCTATGAAAGCGCGTCTTTCGCCTCGGGGTTGCTTAGAACATGCCTTTCCCCCAAAACTAAGGCGGGGGACCACAATATGTACAATCCGAACATGGAGAAAGGGGGGACGGGGCTTGCGGGAACAAGGGCCACCGAGCAGGTCAGTCACAGTGTCCCTTGTCTCTGCTAAGCCGCGAGGAGAACTTGCCCGCACTTGGGGCACAGGAGACGTCGCCGCGTGGCAAAATGCGCGGCGAAAGGGGCCACAGCTGGACGAAAGGATCCTGACCTCCCGGCCCACTTTGCAACTCTCCTCGGGGCAAGGAGGGGCAAGGGCCCCGCAGATGAGCGGCGGGACAGGAAGAAGCCCCTTCCCCCTCCTCCCCTCCCCCCGCTTCCCAACCCCGCTTCCTCCCCCAGCCGCCCTTATTCACATCGGGGGAGGCCGCTCGCTTCACTCCGTGGCCGCGCTCAGGCTGGGACTCCCTGGCGGCGCTCATCTTGCAGCCGCCCCGAGGGCCACTTCCCGGCCCTGCTCGCTCGCAGCCCGAGCTTCGGCGGTCCCAATCGCGGCTTCCTATTCCTCCGCCTCCGCCTCTTCGCAGGGCTTCCCACGGCGCAAGCGCGCGAGACAGAGAAAGAACTCCCGCCTAGGTCAGGCGGCGGGTCTTTCTTTCTCTCTCCCCGTCTGTCTCCCCCCCCTTTCCCTTCTTGGGAGTTGTAGTTTTTATCCTGCTAACCACTTGCTGCTATTCTATGGGAACTCTCCGAAAGGAACTCCAAATCCCACAAGCCTCTGCGAAATATCTGCGCGCTTCTCTCCCTCCCTCCCTCCCTCCCTCCCCCCACCCCTCGCTGGTGATTGGCTGTCGGCGAGATGGGCGGGGAAAGGAAACAATTTGATCGGTGGTTGGTCGCGTCTGTAGATTCTGTGTTTCCCCTCTCTTTCACGTTTCCTCCGGTGTTGAGGTGGTTTCCTTTTGCATTTTGCTCTCCTCCTCTCTCCCTCCCCATCAAAAAAGAGGGTAGTTTACTGAGTACGGATTCAACTGATAACATTCTCCGCTGGCACAAATTTTATGGGTTAGGCTAGGATTCCCTGTTGAGAAAATGTAAGGCAGCAATCCTGTGCACATTTAACTTTGTTAGTAAGCGCCATTGAACACAGTGGGGGTTACTTTTGAGTAAACATGCAGAACATTATCTCAAAATCCGTCCTAAACGCTTGATGTGGCAGTAAATGCCGTTAATTTCCGTGGCGTATTTTGAAACGGCTTAGCTATCGGCTTGATTTTTGTGTGGTCCAGTCTTACCAATTTTGTGCAAAAGTAATAAGGACTGCCTGTTGCTGAAATAATAGCTGTAAAAGTTTCTGGGATGAACCCAGGACCAGAATACAGCATGGCCCAGGAGGTGTGGATTGCTGCTAGGAAGTGGGAAGGACTTGCTTCTTATTTAAAGTATGAAAACTGTACAGTATTCCGCCTTTTCCAAAAAGTTCAAGGTGACTAATAAAATTAGGGGAGGGTACAAATACAGTGAAAATAACAAGAAAAATTATAAATATAGTAACATTCTGAAAACAGGAAAAGAACTAGCGGATAAAACAAAAGCAGCAAGTAAAAGCAAACAGGCTACAATTAAACCACTAAAAAGATTCAGAAATTCACTTTGTAAACTCTTATCTTTCTCAGAGCTGTCTTTGAAAAATAAATCAAGTAGTCAGACTTAATATAACTTTCAGTTATGATTGGTATGGAACCCGTAGCCCTCCATCAGCCCCAGCCAGCATGGCCAAAGGTCAGAGATGTCCAGCAACATGGAGGGCCACAGGTTTCTCACACTGTCCCATCTGAATGAACACTGAAGGAAGGAGAAAGTTTATAAACATTGTTGGAGCAGATAAAAAGTCTCAATTTTTTCCGCTGTAGCTCAGGCAGTAATGGCATACCATCAGTGTAGCTTACGGAATTGTAGTTATTACCAAGCAATCATATCAATTCTGTAAATCGCAGTAGGAAAGCATTTTAACTCAAAATGCAACAGAATGTGGATTGTTACATTTTAGATTTATTTTCAAGCCAGAGTACCTCTAGAGTGATGACTCTCTATAGCCTTGAGCTTAAACAAATATGGTGCATATGCTGTGACACTTTGGTTCTGGCTTATAATTTCTGAGCATTTGTTTGTGTATGTCAGATTCTGCCCATATATGAGTGGACCTCACAGCAAAGCTGGGGCCCAAATCCCCAAATCCAAAATAAGCTGGGGGAAATGGAGTTGCTCTGCAAGTCCATTGTGGGGCAGCTTATTTATTTTGGGGGGGGGGGCAGTTTATTTTATTATTTTTGTGTGTGAACACACACACACACACCACTTTGTGCCACATCACTTGTCCCATACCTGATGAATAAAATAATACCTGAGTGTCCATTCCTTCACATGTGTGATGAATATGTAAATTTTGGAAGAGACATGTTTTCTCTAAAAATATGTATATGGCCCGCCCTACCATGAAAGTGAGGCAGCTGCCTCAGGTGACATGCTGAGCATGGGAAGCAGCAAAAAGAGAATAGACGTGTGTGGGATTTCAGGTGTGGTAGAATACTCCATTGCCACTACAGTACTTAAAATTCAGCTGCCAGTATGCTTAGT
This sequence comes from Podarcis melisellensis, assembly GCF_964234715.1. Classification (NCBI taxonomy): domain Eukaryota; kingdom Metazoa; phylum Chordata; class Lepidosauria; order Squamata; family Lacertidae; genus Podarcis; species Podarcis melisellensis. The sequence goes on along the minus strand of NC_138528.1, from coordinate 70,667,216 downwards.
TTCTGTACAGTACAGTACTTGGAATTAGGGAGTGGCCACATCTTGTCCTACACCTCAGGCAACAAAATGTGTTGGGGACCATGCAGTAGGCCTGCTCTAAGGAGCTGTGATTGGTCTCAGGTCCTTAATTTTTGTCAACTGTGCTTTGCATACATACAAATATATACAGTACTGTACATATATATATATATGTCAACTGTGCTTTGCATATATATATATATATATATACACACATACACACATATATACAGTGGCGTAGCGTGGGGGGTGCAGGGGGGGCCGGCCGCACCGGGCGCAACATTTGGGGGTTAGGGTTAGGGGGCGCAAATTACTTGCCTTGCCCCGGGTGCTGACAACCCACGCTACGCCACTGCATATATATGTCTGTCTCTCTCTGTCTCTCTCTCTCTCTCTCTCTCTCTCTCTCTCTATATATATATATATTACTAATGGAAGCTGTGAAAAGAGGAGTAATTTGGATCAGGACTGGAGAAAGGAGTTAACCCTTCCCTTCATTCCCTTGCTTACTTACAGGTGTGCTCATATGCTCTCCCTAGAAGATTACCAATACCAGGGGTTCAGCACAACCCCTCCAGAGAGAGCCAACATGCAGCACAGTTACTCCCCTGTCATTTGTCATAAGTGTTCCATTGCAGCTGAGGAAAGTCCTTTTTGCATCCAGGATGGAGAGAGTTCACCCTTCAGTCTAGGTAAGGTGCCTTAAAGCAGAGCCTGCTTCAGTTTTCCTGTGTCTAATAATGTTAAAAACTTGAGAATTTTCTTCAGTTGATTTTATTAGAAGCTTTTGTTCTCGGGATTTGGAGTTGAGGGAAAGTAGCCTGCGCATATGCTCAAACACACTCATTTATTGATTGTTACTTCGGTGCTCCAGATGTTGGCTGAGCCCTGATAAGCTCTGGCTCATATTCCTTGGCTAGAGTACTTGAGAGATTGAAAGCCATTTCAAAATTTTCTCCTATGCTATTTTAAATAGAAATAGTTATGGGCCCCTACATTTTCACTACTGTACAGAAAGAAAAATCAAAATGGTGGCCTTGGTCTAGAGTTCACTGATTGACTGACTGACTGCAGTATTTGTGTACTCCTTTTCAAACATAGCGGTTCTCAAAGCAATTAACAGTAATAGTAATAGATTTATAAGAGGATGGTATTTCCCATATGGTTTTAAACACAAGCTTTATTTATCACAATTTCTGTACACTGCTATTCACAAAAAAATCAAAGAAGTTTACAACAAACATATTACGGTACATATATAATAAAAACCATACAGAAATTTTAAATCAGTGTTGCAGACAGGTATTTTATTAATTGCCTTTGTATGTTTGCCATCATAAAAAAAAATACAGAAGGCATGTAACAATTAAAACAGTAGGTGCCTTCAGTTAGAAATTGAAGGCAGGAAAATGGTGCCTCAGTTCCACCCCATTATCAACTGCTGGTGGTTGGAGATTACATTGCTTCATGGGAAGGATAGCCCTGAGCAGAGAAATTTGGAGACTACTGCTCTCTGTTTAATCATATAAGTAATATATGGATATTATATAACAAGGACCTTCTTATTTCAGCAGGCATATTAAGATAGTTTTATGCTTTTAGGATGAATTTTAATTGTTCTAATTCTCTGCATGCTTTTGTTAAAAAATGCACATGCTTAGATTTCCTGAATATTGAGTGGTATTTGAATATCTGAAATAAATAAATCTGGCTTGAAATAATACATTGTACTATTTAATTGGGTCATGCTACACATATTAGTGACATGGCAGTAATGAAGAAAGATTCACTTCACCGCAAATGCCACTGAAACGAGGAGGATGCAAATAGGAACTTAGCTGAACATCCACCGTGAGGTGATAACTCTAGTTCTGGTTTCGGCCTAATTTAAATATCCTAGATTGGACTTTAAGGACTATTGCCTACTTCCTCTTAAGCCAGCCTTGGCATTAAAATCAGCTTTGGGTCCCTGTTCTAAGTGTCATCCCACAATAGTCTAATGAACAAGAAATGGGTTTTCTGTGGTAATGCCATAGCCTTGGAATATGCTCTCGGTTGAGATCTGTGAGGGCCCCTCTTTGAGCGTTTTACTCCATGCACAGGAGCCTTTTATTTTAGTGGGCTTTTTTTACTGTCTGATGTTAATGTGATTTTATTATGTTGCTGTATTATCTGTTTTATATTATTTAGTGCTGTGATTATTGTTTATTTGCTGTAAGTCACTGAGCGTATCAATGGAAGAGCAGAATGGGGGGGGGGGAAATGTTATTGCTATTATCACTTGTAATAGTCAGTGAGACTGACCATGTGAAAGTTCCCACCTGTTCTTACTTTTGTTTTATTATGAAACAATAAGAGTGTGTACCATAAAGAGCACCAGTCTGAGGAAAACTGCCTTGGCTGTTAACATTTAAAGGTCCTTTTAAGGCTCAAGAACATAAAGAACAGACATATTCTCATTCTGAAATGGCTTTCATACTTTTGAAACCATTATAAAAACCTTTCTTTAAAATGCTCCCCCATTTTTACAAAACGGTTTTGAACACATCAGTGTGAAGACTGCTGCTTTCACAAATCTTGATTTCTGTGCTAGCCAAACTACTTTTTATTAACAGAGGAAATAAGAAAGGATTGCTATTTTGCTTCCATTTATACTGTACTGGGGAATGGCAGCAATAAAAAAGTTAGGAAAGATTTATCTTTGCAAAGTGGAGTCACAGCCCTTATGAAAATGGTTGAACATCTCGTGCTTTTTTCTGCTGCTTCTTTCTTTACATGCCCACACTGGGCTGGTTCACACATGCATATTCAACACTAGATGGCTACAGCATCAAATAATCACTTGCACATGTGAGCAAACAAACATACAGTGGTACCTTGGTTTATGAACTAAATCTGTTCCGGAAGTCCGTTCTTAAACCGAAACCGTTCTTAATTTCCCGTATGAGGCATCCTGCCGCTGGTGCCCTTCCACTGTTCAGCTTCCATTCTTAGACTGAGGTAAAGTTCTCAAACCGGGAAACTACTTCCAGTTTTGTGGAGTTCATAAACTGAATAAACAGGGCTGTTCTTAAACCGAGGTACCACTGTAGATCAAATATCACAGAGAAAGCTTCCATATGATTTGGTCTCACAATGCTTTTCAATGGAATCACTTCAAGAATCCAACTGTTGGTCATCAAGGCCTGGTTCACAGGTGCACATTCAACAGTTGATGACTACAGCATTCAGTGATGGAACCTGATCATTGTCTGTTTAGGTCAAATCCTGGTTCACACCAAGAGGCTCTTTTAAAGTGCCTTCAAGAAGAGAAGTGACTGCTGCCAAGCAGAAATCAATGGAGAAATCCAGTATTTTTATGAATCGTAGGACTTGGCTATACAGTGGAGTCTCATGTTACATCACCTTCGGGTAACATAAACTTCGGGTTGCGAGTATGGCAACCCTGGAAGTGTGTTTGTGCTCTGCACACCTCGCACATGCACAGAAGCACTCTACAGCACCACGTGCATGCGCAGAACAGGTGCCTCCGGTTACAAAATCTTCGAGATACGGCCAGGCCTCCGGAACGGATCCGATTCGTAACCGGAGATACCACTGTATTAGCCATGTTACAATGCTATGACAGCATTATAAGCAGTTGTCAACAGGTTCGGCACACCTATCAGCCAATCACCCATTCCCACCTAACCCTTCTGAGTAATGCCCCTCCCTACCACAGAGCCTAGGATTGGCGATCAGAAGGTTGGCGGTTCGAATCCCCGCAACGGGGTGAGCTCCTGTTGCTCGGTCCCAGCTCCTGCCAACCTAGCAGTTCGAAAGCACGTCAAAGTGCAAGTAGATAAATAGGTACCACTCCGGCGGGAAGGTTAATGGCGTTTCAGTGTGCAGCTTTGGTTCGCCAGAAGCAGCTTAGTCATGCTGGCCACATGACCCAGAAGCTGTACGCCGGCTCCCTCGGCCAATAAAGCGAGATGAGCACTGCAACCCCAGAGTCGGTCACGACTGGACCTAATGGTCAGGGGTCCCTTTACCTTTACCTTAAAGGTACTGTAGCCTTATTAGAGTTCACCGATTGGGTCTGCGTTGCTCCGGGACAGGAGGAAGGAAGTCAAAATGACACCGAGGTTGTTTCAAAGAAAGAGTTTATTCTGCTCTCCGGATAGCAGAAGGCACCTGCGTGGTGAGTCCACAGCAAGTACCAAGAAATGACAGGTTTCATGCAGTTTATATATCCTCCAGGCACCCTCTCACTCCTCCCCTAGGAGCCCAACCACGTCGGCGTACGTACACAGGTTGACATCACATATGTTCCTGCTCTGGTACTCTTAACCATAAAGGGATCTTCCTTCCTGCACTCCTGACCATAAAAGGATATTCCTGTTCCTACTCCTATCTTGGAGCAAGAGGTCACTACTTCCGAGAACATGCTCTGGCGTTAGTCCCAGACTTGGGTCTCTGCATCATTTGTGTTCAGAACATAAGATATGTCTGTGTCTGTTCTACTGGTAGAGTCAAGGCCAGTCTTGCCGTCAAACTGATAAGGGAGATAGCTGTGTTCTTGTTTTGCATTTGCTCAACGGCTGAAGTTTATGCATTTTAGCTAAGGAGAAATGGGGATTTTGGTGCAGTTTAAAAACTGCCTGCACAGTCAGTTTTTGGGTTTTGGAAACCCATTCCTTCATTCCCTACTCTTCTTTTGGACAGCCTTTCGGCTCGTCCCAAGGTACTGGCCGGTATTCTCGTGTCAGTGCTGTAATCTGGGGCCGAATCATTCGTAACATCGTTTATGCATCATATTTTGCAGGCATTGCGTTAAGCAGGGTATACAGGAGCAGAAAAGAAGCAAGATTAGTCTATTAGTCCTCTAAGCCACCCAAGGTTTGGAAGCCACTCAGTCAAAGAAGGCATGTCCATCCCTTCCTGGTTGGGACAGGAACATGGGCTACTTTCTCTCTTTCTTTTGCCAGGTGTCGAATAGCTACACCATGGTCAGAGATGTTAAAGCAACAGGCTCCTCCTGTCAAATTTAACGCAGCCCAAAATCCGGCAGAACCCAAAATCGGGGCCCTAGCTGAGGACTCATTCCAAGGCACAGGGAGGAGGGGTACTCCTCCCAAAGCATCTGTAGATCACAGAGTGCGAGAGGTTCCAGGTGCAGACCGTGCAATTGGTTCGGTTTTGCAGAATAGGCTTCCATTTCTGCGTGTTGCGGGCACCCCATTCTCTCATTAGCCTCTGGGTTACCTTAAGTGGTGTGGGTGCGGCGATGGCCAGAAATCAGAAGACTACCATCCCGGCTAAAACCATGCCCCCCCCAAGCCCTACTTGCATCATTTGGGCACAGGGATATATATCTATTTCCTAATACCTTCCTTCTTCTAATACCTGGGGTACCTCCCACAAAGCAATATACAAAGCTACATATTCATTCAAGGGGAAAGAAAAGAAAATGTCCTCTTTTAGTCCACACTGGAATTTTCTCTTGCCGTGCGTAGAAATGCCAGTTTTCCAGGGTGGCACCAGCAGGGTGGTCGTTTGGTGGGCGCCGAGCCGATGCGGTGAGGAGAAGCATGAGGCGATGTCTCTAGGGCACCGAGAGATGGTGAGTCGAAGGGGTTGGTGTAGATCAATCGTAGCAGTCCAATCTCATACTGCCTGGGGTTTGCTTCATCCTTCAAATCAGGCCTGCTGTAATATATGCAGTCAGGTGTTGGAGGCCCATCCTCTCCCAAGGGTAACCAGGTTAAGAGTCTCAGTAATTCGCAGCTGCAACCGTGGGTGCATGGGCAATATAAGTCAGCTGCTAGGCGCTTCATCATCTCTGCTTGGGATAGAAAAATAAGTTCCTTTCATGTCCACCAATGCTGGCACAGCATGAGGAGTGACGCACGTAGTTTCTTGTCCAAAGGTGAACCTGTCAGTTCTCTTTTAGTCAGTGGCAGCCGCCACTACTGCTCACATGCAGGGAGGCAAACCTTGTTCCGTAGTGGTTAATTTTTCAGACAAATAGGCTATGGGTTGGTCATCAACAGGGTCTAACAATTACCTTGATAAAATTACCTGGATAAAAACATATTTTGCCATGTGCAAATGGCTTTAGATACCTACTAGGTCCACAAATCACCATATAGCATATATTCAACACACACACAAAAACGACAATTTGAGCCCAACAAAGGACTGCTGGACATCCAAAGGGCCCCATTACCCCATTAATGCCTTCTGTTTCTTCGGCCAATTCCCATCCCTGTACTCTGCTGCCCTCAGGACCAAAGGCGCTACGCCCACTTTATTGCTATATGATCTTATATACTGAAACACCCTTTTGTACTGTCCTTTTGTCTACTTCACCTCCTTTTCTTAAGTCCTTTCTAAATTATTCAATCCCATCATCATCATCATCATCATCATCATTATTATTTCCCTTCTCATCCTCTCTCTCTCTCTCCCTCTCTCTCTCTCTCCACTGACACAAAGATGAAGTACGTTAAAAAGGTAACACAGGTGATGATCTGGCATCTGAAATCATTCACACAAACAGAAAGCTTAAAAACACATAAAAAAACATGTACCAGATGCTGGCTCTCTTCCAGGGCTAAATGTGATTGTAGCATATACACACAAATTGCAAGCAGAAATTAAATCACAAAAGAATGAGATCCTCTTGGAAGGTAGCATATTACCGTGATTATCCTTCCTTTGCCTTTTAAGATATGCTTCTGTTTAAATTCTTTCTGCATAATATTTACTGCGAAAGGGTGTTCTGTTGGGCTGCATTTGAAAGTTGATTGAACTTTTGAATAAACTGTAGGACAGTCCTTCCCAGTTTTCCCTATTATTATCTATTATTTATCTGCAAATAATTTAATCCTTGATATCCATATTCATGTACTTAATTGACTTGGGACAGTGGTTCAGTTAAATTAGGGTACAGCAATAGGTTAAGTTCTGCCTGCTGTATGGCTCAATTTTCTTATAAAAAGCATCTGATAACAGTTTGACAGGGTGCAACTCAACTTTTAACACCAATTTTCTTTCATTTCTATTCAATTCAATCCTATATACATATCAGATGGGGGGGTTGGGGGGGTTGAGAGAGCAGGTACCAAGACACTGTTTAGGGGAAAGGTTCCTGCTTGTTCCTTTTCATAATGTGAAACTAAATATCTGACCTAGAGCACTAGGAACATTTTAGAGAACACCACGTAGAAGGCTATGACAGCATACAAGCAGCCCTGATAAGAAGTGCCTGATAACTTCCATATTTGAAACCACAAAGAAAGGCACAAACCACAAACAAACGAATACAGGCAGTGGGGCCTCTTGCTTGGTGTTATTTGCTTTATGAATTAAGTCCCAGTTTCTCAATACACACACTTGCTATTCACCCCAACACTCTTCCTACATGGATTCACACATTCATGAATTCAGTTGGGCCAGTGTTCACATCATCCTGTTTTACTTAGCATTTTGGTTTGAAAACCCAAGTTCCACTTTCTCTGCACTTCCTGCAAGATTGTATAGTTGAAGGAAAGGGCCTCTAATAGAGCTTTTGTTTGCTTTTGAAGCTTTAGAAATTATTAACACAAAAATATTGGGTCGGATCTACCCACTAGTCCTCTAGTGGGGGGGTAATTGTATCAATAAGCATTGAGGTATTTGTCTATCAACATCTTGATTCTGCTGTCACTAATGCATTTGACAACTTTGGAGGTTCAATCAACACGAAGAGCTTCAGTATCTCCTTTTCTCATATAAGATGTTTGTTTTGGAACACTTTCCACAGCCAAATGTGAACAGGGAAATAAAAGTTATTTTGCCTAAGACCTCTTCTGGCATGTACACTCAGAAATCAAAAAGGCCCATCTCAATTTTCAATTAATAGATGTCCAAGGAGTATCTTTCATGGGAGGGACATACTAAAAAAAAAGCACAAACAACATTCCAGGTCCCTACTCTTGCTGTTAATTTATGGATGGTTAGCTGTCCAGCCAGTCAAAAAGAGGGCTGTTCCATAATATATTATATTCTTAGTTCTTAATTCAGAATTCTTTAAAAGCTGGTTTTACTCATGAAAACCTCAACCAAGAATCTTAGTGTGGATCACTCCACATATCCATGTAGGACTGTGACTAAGGTGTGTTGCTGGTCACACAGCCTCTAACTATTCGGCTTTTACTATATTTAGTAAATTCTCTCTGAATAAAAAGAATTTACTTTCTCAATAATAGCATATTATTGCTCATATAATTAGCTGTATTAATTACTCTCAATAATAGCATATGAATATATTAATTTCAGTGATACTTATCAGCATAAAACACTCAATTGTCTTTACAACCCATTACCCAACCTTTCTCCTGTTCCAACATTCTCACTTCTCTACCCTCTACCTCTCACCTTTTCTACTTCCCTCTACCTTCTCCAGCCCAGACCACTACTTCACCTTCTGCATACATCTCTCTTCAAAAGAAGAGCCTTCTCCGACAGACCACTACTTCACCTTCTGCATACAATTGTTCATCCCTTTTACAAATAAAAATATTATACGCATTTCAAAAATATAAAGGTAGTGCAAAAATCAATTTTGGTTGAATTTAAATATTGCTATGCAATATTTGGTAATTTGTAATTTTCCTTAGTGTTCTCTGGCCCCATTTTAACCTGGTTTCCAGACTCCACCAAGGGCTGCATAGCATCTTTGTTTCTGTGTTAAAAAACAGAGACACTGCAAGGGGGATGATTTACTGCTTTGTCCCCTGTAACCCTCTCACTTTTTTTCTCATCTGTCTGAACATGGGATGGGGGGGTTAAAACCCCATCCCTTTTGACAACAGTACCTTTTTCCATACATTTGTACACTTTTACTTTTGATCAATATTTAACAAGTGGTTTCTAAATCACCCAGGGTACCTTATGCAACAGAGTCAATAAGAAACAAACTTATTAACAAAAACATTAAGATACCAGGTAGCTCAAAGCACAGTGAACTGATGACATTCAAATTCTGAAACCAGTACATGATTATATTAGTAATTGAAACCTTCCCACCTTTATCATGAAAATATAAAATTTGACCTCATTAACAACTCATGTCACTTTTAATGTTAAAGACCAAATAATCCTACCCTTTTTATTAAAATACTTGTACTCTGCAAGATTCTAGGTGTTTTAAGGTCTGTTTCCCAACCCCCTAAGACGCAGCACAGTAGATGTGGCAGAATTGAGAACCCCTTCATGCAGGGTTCTATTCCTGCCTCTGCAGAGCACATACCCTTTTTTCCCCCGGACCCCACGTGTTGGCAATACAATACAAGCCAACTGGACGCACCTATGCTGGTCACTGCCAGAATACAAAAAGGAGCTTACAAGGGTTTTCAACAGTAGCTTGACATTTCCAATTGTCCCCAAAATAAAACACTGTGTGGGTTGGTTTCCTTTTTCCCCCCCTCTTCCTTAAACCCTGGGACACTTCACCACCTAACGTTGTTTCTCACTCAGTCACCTTTCTCCGCGTCCTGTTAGTGGCCTAGACGGACTCATGTTGCTAAGAACCGCACCTTACAAGGACCACACTTCGCTTCGTCAGCGGCTCTGAGCCTCAACGTCTCATCCACTCAAAACATTCACTGGAGTGTCCCCATACACAAATAAATACACATACATACAAACCCCATACACATACAAACCCCATGCACCTCCCCACTCCCCTTTACCCACAAACTTCCCAAGACCGGTGGCACTTTACTGCTCTTCTACCGGCAAACCAGCGGCACACTACTGCTCTCTACTGGCTAAACCCAGCGGCACTTTACTGCTCCTACTGGGCGGGGCTGATCAAACCCCTGACTCCCACAAAACAAGCTGTGGAGCCTACCTTTCCCCTGGGTACCCTTCTCCCATGCAGCTGCTGTCTTTCTTCCGTCTCTGCTGCGTCTCCACTCAGGTACGGGGTGGGGGGCTCCCCCTAGAAAATGTAGGGTGCGCGCTTGGAGCCACCAACGCCGACCGAGCTGTTCGCTGAGCAGTGACGCCCCGGTCCTTCGTCCTTGTCCTCAGAGAACACGGATTCCCAGCCAACGTACCAAGAAATGTAGCCTTATTAGAGTTCACCGATTGGGTCTGCGTTGCTCCGGGACAGGAGGAAGGAAGTCAAAATGACACCGAGGTTGTTTCAAAGAAAGAGTTTATTCTGCTCTCCGGATAGCAGAAGGCACCTGCGTGGTGAGTCCACAGCAAGTACCAAGAAATGACAGGTTTCATGCAGTTTATATATCCTCCAGGCACCCTCTCACTCCTCCCCTAGGAGCCCAACCACGTCGGCGTACGTACACAGGTTGACATCACATATGTTCCTGCTCTGGTACTCTTAACCATAAAGGGATCTTCCTTCCTGCACTCCTGACCATAAAAGGATATTCCTGTTCCTACTCCTATCTTGGAGCAAGAGGTCACTACTTCCGAGAACATGCTCTGGCGTTAGTCCCAGACTTGGGTCTCTGCATCATTTGTGTTCAGAACATAAGATATGTCTGTGTCTGTTCTACTGGTAGAGTCAAGGCCAGTCTTGCCGTCAAACTGATAAGGGAGATAGCTGTGTTCTTGTTTTGCATTTGCTCAACGGCTGAAGTTTATGCATTTTAGCTAAGGAGAAATGGGGATTTTGGTGCAGTTTAAAAACTGCCTGCACAGTCAGTTTTTGGGTTTTGGAAACCCATTCCTTCAGTACCCCTGCCCATACGGGCCAGTCTTGCCAGACTCTAGGGTTGTGCGCTCATCTCACTCTATAGGCCGGGAGCCAGCGCTATCCGCAGACACTTCCGGGTCACGTGGCCAGCGTGACAAACTGCATCTGGTGAGCCAGCGCAGCACACGGAACGCCGTTTACCTTCCCGCTGGTAAGCGGTCCCTATTTATCTACTTACTTGCACCTGGAGGTGCTTTCGAACTGCTAGGTTGGCAGGCGCTGGGACCGAACGATGGGAGCACACCCTGCCGCGGGGATTCAAACCGCCGACCATGCGATCGGCAAGTCCTAGGCGCTGAGGTTTTACCCACAGCGCCACCCGCGTCCCTTACCTTTACCTTACCCTCTCACTATATATAAGGGTCTGGTGACTTCTGTTTCAGTGTATCTGAAGAAATGTGCATGCACACAAAAGCTCATACCAATAACAAACTTAGTTGGTCTCTAAGGTGTTACTGGAAGGAATTTTTTTATTTTGTTTCGACTACGGCAGATCAACACGGCTACCTACCTGTATTTATTAATATGTGCCACCAGATGGCGCTGTAGAGCACAAAACTTTGTCTATGCAATTTTACATAGAGTCTTTTTTGCTTTTGTTATAACAATTTAATTTATGACTTATTTATAGCATTTCCCCCCTGTGTATAGAGCCAGTCTTGGATTAAATACCAGTATCTCTACCCTACTCAACTCCCAAAATAGCCCAATAGGTAGCAGCAAAGTGAAGAGTTCATGCTCTTTCTTATTTAGTGTGAAACAATGTCTTTAAAAGGACTGTAGAACTGGAGATTCCAATCTTTTCATAGAATTGTAGAGTTGGAAGGGACCCTGGGGATCATCTAGTCCAATCCATTGCAATGCAGGAATATGCAGCTGTCCCATAGCTGTTCATGGGCTGAAGTGGAAAGAGTACATGAAATGTTATCCATTGTTTTATCCCTACACTACAGGGTGAGCTGAATGAGTAGTATAGCCTGCTGGGCAGCTCATGGTTACACCTCTATTGCAGCAGCCCTGCAATGTAGCCCATTGTTAATATTGCAGATCAGAAGGGGATTTGGATTACCAGTAAAAAAAATCTCAGATAATTCTCAGGTTGCAATGATCTACTTTCATTGTCCAGCTCAGAGCTCTTCCCAGTTAAATTGAAACTGGTTTAACCAAGTACTCAGTAGCAGCCTGAGTTATATATCAACTCCCCTTAAAGGGAATCCCCTGCCCCGCAATAAGACTAAGAACTAGTAATTTAAAAGAATAACATTATTACCTGTATTCCCCACCCAACTTGCTTTGCTCTAACTGCAGAATTGTGACTTTGGTTGTTCATAACTTGCAGCCAATCAAGCAGCTGCAAACACATTACTTGGCAAAATTGTTGTCATAGCTTTGGGAACAGCAGTTCCACGTGCAGCATCAGGGTACTTTTAACTTGGTGAATCTGAAGCATAACAATTTGACATAGTATTGGGCACAGAAGAATAGCATTATCTAGAACTGTGAAGAAGAAGATCTATGCCAAGTTGGAAGGGAAGGGTCATCAGGCCACAAATGGCTCACACTCTTCTTATTAGCTACATTTCATGCTGCGTCTCCTCCGTCTCTCTGACACATCCCTGGCTCTTGTGCCCTCCTATAAATCGTGGGGGGGGGGGGGATTAATTATTGACTTTTTTTGCATCCTTGATAGCCTGACCCATATATTACTTCACTTCTGTGTATTCATTCTCAGTGTACACAGTTCTGTGATGTCAACCTGTTTTTGACAAGGTTGACAATACGTTCGGGGTTGCCAACCTTTTGGGGCCTGTTGGGAATTTTGGGAGAGTGCTACGGGCATCACCCCTGCAGCTGCTTCTCTCTGCCCTCCCCAAGGCCAGTCTCTCCCCATCCCCACAACAGACAGAAAAAGGGAAAGCGCACACACATATCATTTGTTTTTCCAAATGGTCTGGATAAAAGTCAGATCCAGCTGACAGATCCTCTTGAATATGTATGATTTTACATGGGATCCACCCCCCACTATCAAATTAAACCATACAATGGCAGATTGCACAGTAACAATCCCTACATCACCACAAAAACATTGATCCAAGCCACAGATTCTCATGGATTTTCATGATTTTGACACAAAATTACAACAGAATTACAACAAAACCTCCAACAAACCACAGAACAGATCTGTGGACACAGAGGCGACCTACGATTTGATGGTGGTTATGAGATGATAATTTGCAAAAAGATTTGAGAATCCACAAGGATCTATGCTTTGGGTCCATGTCTTTATGTTATGGCAGTGCTAGAAAGCACTGGATCTATTATTTTTTATGGTTCAGGTAGTTGAGACAATGTGATCTGTGTTTTGACTTGTGATTTGATTATACTATTTCAAGAGGCTCTGCTTAGATCAGAGCTCTGCAGACTTTGGGTGACACACTTTTTAGACATGCATCATTTTGCAACACAGTATTTCAGTTTTTCTAGCAAACTGGAGATTAAACTAACCCCTTTCCAGCTCCGGGAGAAGTGTGGGGAGCATTTGTGCGACACACCTATACACTGCAGCTGGCACACTAACATGTCACAACACACAGTTTGGAAAGCTCTGGTTTAGATGGATTAAACGTGTTTTCATGCCTGTGTACCTTCTCTTTCTCTCCCTCCCCCCATGACTCCTATGATACCCTTCTCTCTGCTATGTTTTCCTCCCCACAAGCTTCCCAGATTTCTTCCCTTGTGCTCCTGCCCTCTTCATTCACTCCACTTTCTGTTCATCTACTTGGGTGTTCATTTCACCCTTGGAAACACTCCACCCACTGCCTCTTTCACCTTTAAGTGCTTTATGGCAGATGGTGGGGTGGAATTACCATGCTTACCACTTCATGACCAAGAGGACAGTAAGCTGAAGAGAGGCCTTGGGTGCTTTTTGGGCACCAGGGGAATTCTTCAAGTGTAGCACTGTATGTACAGGCACTGTGTTGGTGCCCTCAGCTGTAACTGTTTTAAAATCCAGTACAACTAGCGGAACTCCTTGTGAACCTCACAATGTGAGATTTACACTCCAAAGCAGAAGGGCCTCAAGCTAGATCAGTGTTTTTCAACCACTGTTCCGCGGCACACTAGTGTGCCGCGAGATGTTGCCTGGTGTGCTGTGGGGAAAATTGAAAAATTCGAAAGATTTTTTTTAAAAAATGTCAAATTTTCACCCACTAGGCGGGCGCCGGACTGTGTCCACCCTATTTTCCATCTGTCCTGGGTGGGGATCAGATCGGATGGGATCGGATGAGAGCGGACAGGTGGTCCGCTCTCATCCGATTCCCCATAGAGAGCAGCGGGGCTCTGACATCTCCCTCTCCGCACACAGTGCGGAGATGGAGCTGTCATCCGCCGGCTCAGCGGGGATCAGCGGATCGATCCCCGTTGAGCAGAGAACAGTCTGCAACGTATTTGATTCCTATTCAAGAGAATTACTTTATATATTGTCAATATAGGCACAGAGTTAATTTTTTTAACATTTTCTAATGGTGGTGTGCCTCGTGATTTTTTTCATGAAACAAGTGTGCCTTTGCCCAAAAAAGGTTGAAAAATACTGAGCTAGATGACAATGTTAAGAGTGGTCATTTCTCAGTGAGGTTTTCAATGGCAAGTCCTTGCCACCATTTTCTAATGAAGCATGAATCCAGTTTGGCAGGAGATGCCATTTTTCTTGCAGGGAAGTCATTTGCTGCATTTTCTCAGGGTTTTAAGTTAAGCATATATTTGGCACCTGTGCTCTGTAACTGGTGTAGTTCCACATGAGAAGGCACAGTGCCACTCTGGACAGATGGGGTGAGGTGCTGGCATGCCAGGGAGCCTAGTATAGGCACCGAGGGGGTCGGATTTCTCTCCAGGAATGTTGAAACATCAGCACATGTCGATCTTTGGTATCCGAGGCACACGTGTTTCTTGGCATTAAGAAGGCTTCCTGCTGAATATCTTGGCATGGACCACAAGGTGGCTTTCCACACCATGGGAACACATCTAATTTCTGCCATCATTGCCCTAAGACAATAAACAGAAAAGGAACTGTATTTTGCAGATTAGACTTTTTAAAATAATAGATGAAGAACTGTTAAAATGCCATCACAACTTTCATGGACTATGACTCTTTTATTAGTTAATGGCTGGTTTATTCTGACTAGAAAGTGTGGCTTGGCATCCAGCAACAGCAAATGTCACAGTTTAAGATCTTTGTTCCAGTTTTTTCTCCTGATTTAATTTAATTTTGTTTTATTCTTCTCTTCAAGAAATGATAGTGTGTTTCTTTTTGTCTTCCCATATGAGAGAGAGAGAGAGAGAGAGAGAGAGAGAGAGAGAGAGAGAGAGAGAGAATGTTTATGCACACACACACACACACACACACGATACAAAAACAACTTCAGGGCACTGCTCTATTTTTGCTGAAGGCAATTCTGCATGGTTTATTTCCATTTATTTACTTTTTTTCCTCAGGAATTACAGTAAAGGTTTTCTATTTCATCCATTACAGCACAGTGTTTTTAACATTTGAATAGCTGCATCAATATGAATCCTTTATAAGAACCTTAAAAAACAAACTTTGCCAAGTCCCAGAATACAGAAGCTAATTCACAACCCCAGTCCTCAGCTGCCTCATGAATAAGGGAGACTGTGTGGCTGACACTTTGAAGCTGTAGCTGTTAAACCATACAGAATATTTACCTCAATAAATCATTATAAGAAACTAAGGTACAATTATACCCACAGAGAAATAAAATTCAAAACACTGATTTATGTGGTTCAGTTGCCTGTTCTCTTTTCCATCATGTTTTGAATTTTATGCATGTTTGTCATCTTTGGCTGTTTCCATGTGTCTTTTAACTAATGGGTCCTGCCTTTTTTAACATTGCTCATTAGGGTTGTTACTTTACTTTGACATCTAGGCATGATTTGCACAGCGTACAAAGTTTTGCATCTAAAATTAACTGTACCTTAATGTATAGACCCAAAAACTAAATGGGAAAAAATGGGAGAAAATGAGCTTAATTTATTTCAAGTTACGGTAAATGTGGTGCTGCTCAACTTAATTTCAGCTGAGATGCCATCTTTGTTGAGGACTTTGTTGGGGAAACTCTGAAGTTTCCAAACCATGGCAGTTTTTAATCAAAGAAACTACATTGTAATTACGTACTGCTTTGATGTTATTTTGGAAAATGAGACAGTCCAACATTCTTATTAATTAATTCACAATATTTTTACCTTACCCTTCAATACCTAGAGCAGCTTACATAAAAATAAAAATGTTATACATACCAAACATCTAAAACAGCAGACATAAAACTACAGCACAATGTAAAACAATTTCTAATCCAATAAACTAACAACAGTTTAAAATATTTTGAAAGATTCAGCAGATTTACAAGTGAAAAGATATAATAGCTTGGGGAAACTGGAAGGTCTTCACTTAGTACCACATAATAAAGTGGGTGCCAAAGAAGAGTCCCAGGTGGAAGCACTCTTGCCACTCTCTTCCTCGAGGTCGCTTGCCTTACTTCTGATGTAAGAGCTATCTGGAAAAGAGGGCCAAACTAGGTGAGCACTTAAGAGGTAGCAGGCAGCTACATATATTGCTTTTCTAAACACACCAAAAGTGCGAGAGCCCAGTTCTCACTGAGAAAGCAGCACACAGGGATGGAGAGGATTATCTTTTTGGTTCTCCACTAAGATCAAATTGGAGATTACCTGTGGGGCTTTGAACCTTGTGGTGAGGGGCACGGAGGGAGACTTCACTGGTGCCAATGGGGGACCTTTTCTACTAAGGTTCCTAGCCATGGCCATCTCCATTCCAGTCTAAGTGGTAGAGTAAAGAAACAAACCTCCCCTTCCTAGGTGCTGCTTTCACAAAAAGAATAAGGTTTATTATGTACTGAAGTTCTCGCCCTGGGCCAGCAGGGGGATAATGTAGGTAGTTTTTACTCAGGTCCGCATATGCAAATAAGGAATTGAAAGTGACATTCAGTGATTGGATAGTTACAGAAAGTTGTTACTGCTGCTTTGTAGTTGAGCTCTATATAAGCAGGTTGGCTGAACCCTTGAGTTCAGTTCTGTTCTGGCCTGTGAATAAACAAGAACTGTCTGAAGAATTGCTGTGTTGTCTGTGAACTGTCTGATTCACCCACAACTTAACAAGGTTCCCGTCCTATGTAATTAGCTAAGGAAAAACAGGATGTGTTTTTAAGTAGACGTCAAGTTTATGAATTATTACTACTACAGTTTGTATATATCAGGGATAGGCAACCTAAGCCCCGGGGGCCGGATGCGGCCCAATCGCCTTCTCAATCCAGCCCGCGGACAGTCCGGGAATGAGCTTGTTTTTACATGAGTAGAATGTGCGCTTTTATTTAAAATGTATCTCTGGGTTATTTGTGGTGCATAGGAATTCATTCATTTTTTCCCTTCAAAATATAGTCCAGCCCACCACATGGTCTGAGGGACAGTGGACCGGCCCACGGCTGAAAAAGGTTGCTGACCCCTGGTATATATAATACATGCTGCAACAGATAATGTTTTGTTCAATGGACAGTCCAAAAGCTACAGTTAACTGCAAGACAGTTAACAGAGACCAGGAGGCAGGATCGCAGCAGACATTTTAAAAAAACAATTCCATTAATTCTCTGTTCACTTCCAAGCTAATTCAAAATGCTCATACTATCTTTTAATAATTCATAAACATGTTCCATTTGTGTTTAAAGCATACAATATCCCAATACCTAAAATGGCATTGCTTCTTTTCCAATTCTCAGTAGTTAAAGAAGGACAATTGCTCATCCTGCTCCTCTGTTCAGAGAACAGGTTAGTGACATTCCTGTTTCTAAACTGGAAATCTCAGATAAAGGAGAAGATACAGAAAATGGACATAGACACTGGGGGACAAACAGCAAGATGGGGGGGGGGGGAAGCATGAAAAAGATGAGCTTTCAGTCTTAAAAAGTTCTCTTTCTTCCCTTGAATTTTCTGCAGTGTTCCACTTTTTCTTAGAGAAGACAAATCTGTAATACAGTAATTGTTCATTCCTAAGAACACTTCCAGACTGCCTCATTGTTCACACAAAACTTGGTTGTTACCCCACACTTCTGTCACTTTTCTAACCACAAAAAGTCTGATGAGAAAAGTGATAGAAAATTCCACTGGATAGCAGTGTGGGATAGCAACCACTAGCTGGCAATGTCATATAACCTCTGCACGAACATATCTGAATGAATGCTCAATAAATAGGAGATGTTGTATAACTTCTGTGCAAGTTTTGTGCAAAGATCAGCATGAGTGTTCCATAAATAGCTAGCCTGGAATCTCCTCGGGTTACTTCCAGGGTAGGCAACTGCAATGAGTTGCCTTTGAAAAATAGTTTGAAAACAGCAGATAGTATAAAATACAGCCTGGTGATCAATTAAGATCACCAATGAGGCTCACCTTCACCATGAAGTGATCCAACTTATGAGTATGCAAAAAAAAAAAGGCCTTTTCAGCGGTGCGGCCAGAATTATTGGAAACCCTTCCTGTAGAGGTCCGCTAGGATCCTTTATTGTTGGTGTGAGGCATGTTTAAAAAACCTTTTTGTTTTAACAGACTGTTAATAAGTAATTTTTAATCTTCTATTTTTAAAGGTTTTGCACCAGCTATTTTCAAATCTTTAAAATTGTTTTAGATTCTTATTCTTTGTTAGGTTGTTTAGATTGCTTCATTGTAATGTTACTTCCTTTTTTAATGGCACAATCCTCTGGTCCCTTTTGGTCCATTGAATTTTGAGGATCTCCTGCTCTGTGGATGAAGGTGGGTTTCATCCTCAGAGAGAGATGTATGGTCTTCCAAACCCTCTCTGAGCCATTTTGGAAAGCCATTTTGGTATGATGTCAGATAACAGAAATGTGTGTGCTATCTGGCCAGATGTGCACACCCTAAATTAACTTGTTGCCCTCAAATGTGCTGTCTCATCTCCAATGCTGAAGTAAAACTTAACTACCCGTCCAGTTGCTTTGAATACTTGGAAGAGAGGTTGCCTACCTCAGGCAGCAAAATTTATTCAGCCAACCATCCCATTCCATTACACCAGCAGCTCTGCCAACACAGATTCACTCTCCCTTGCCCGTTTTTGATTGCTTTGTTCTTAAATATTTATTTTAATATTGGGTTTATATTTAATTTTTAAAATTTATATTGACCTATAAGGTGTGGTTTTCAAAGTCTTGTCTCATAGTGTCCTAGACATTCCCTGGGTGCCCAGTGGAAAGTAAGATAACGCCTTTACCACCATCTTCTATCTTTGCTCCAGTAGTAGAAGGTATAGGGTGTTCTCATTTTGCCAAGTAAGCAAAAACAGTGTGAGATAAATGCACACTGCTTTACATTTTTTGGTCAGGCAAACCCAGTTAAAATGGTGGTACAACTGGCTCAGTAGCTCCTATTTCTGTCGGCTTTTGCACCCTGACATTTGGCCAGTTTGGCCAGCCTCTAGCACCGGCATGGATAACCCATATTTTCTTGCAATGTAAGTACAAGTTTCTTTGGAACTTGGTTGCAAAGAACATCTCTGCAAGAACATCTTTTATTGTGAATTCACATACCTGCAAAGGCCTTCTATACAACATGTGTCCTTTGTGCAGCACATATATTTTAAACATATAAAAAATGCAATACATAGTTCAGCCTAACTGGGATGGGAGCAGTGAGGAACGTTGCATCCTCAGACAGATAGGAAGAAGATAAGGGAAGAGAAGCATGTCTAGAAACTGAGAGTGCTTCCAGTTTCCCTTTTTTTCAGGAAGGTTTCATTCACATACCTGTGAGTTCAGGTTTCACATTTATAATTGATTAGGAGGTCTTGTGCATCAAACCCACTTCCCCAAAAGATCAGACATTTTGTGATAAGAAAAACTTATGGAGAAAAGTGCTGGAAGTGTGTGATAACACTTGCTTCAATGCAGTGTCATCCAATATTTTTGTAAACAATCAGAAATAATGCCCATTAAATAGCCAAAGTCATTTAATTCCCCTGCAAACAAACCAGGATGCATGCACTCCAACAATGCAATCCTATGCATGTCTACTCATTTATTTCAGTTATGCTTACTCATAGGAATAGAATGTAGATGTAGATTATATTTCACATATAAATATGGCACTGTGTTCTAAACCACTGAGCCTCTTGGGCTTGCTGATCGGAAGGTCCCTGGTTTGAATCCGTGCAACGGGGTGAGCTCCCATTGCTCTGTCCCAGCTTCTGCTAACCTAGCAGAAAAGCACACCAGTGCAAGTAGATAAATAGGCAAACGGCAGGAAGGTAAACACTGTTTCTGTGCACTCTGGCATTTGTCAAAGTGTTCGGTTGCGCCAGAAGTGGTTTAGTCATGCTGGCCACATGACCTGGAAAGCTGTTTATGGACAAATGCCAGCTCCCTCAGCCTGAAGTGAGATGAGTGCCACACCCCATAATTGCCTTTGACTGCACTTAACCGTCCAGGGGTCCTTTACCTTTACCTTTATTTCTCATTTGCTACTTCTGATGTCTTTTTTCTGGTACATATGGGAATATTTTATTATCTTCTGATTCTTGTTTTTACTGCAGTCATCTTGACAAACTAAGCCCATTTCATAAAGTTCTGTTTTCACCTCCTTTGGGCGTGCATTCTTTTGTGTCAAATTCTTCCTTTCTGAATTATTGACAGCTACAAATTCTATATATTTTGAACACTAGAAAAAAAAATGCTTATAGTAGTGTTGCCATATTTCAAACTAAAAATCTGGACAGAAAAACCGGCACTGCCAACATGGGCTGCCATATGTACAGATTTTCTTGGACATTTGACTGATTTCCACCCAGGGGTGGGTCTAACACAAGTATAACACAATTGATGGCTTAGGATTGGTGGCTGGCCAAAGTTGGCATCTTGACCTTATGAAGAGTAGAGGCTGTGGAGAGACCATGGAGAATATGCCATCCTAAATAGTACTATTACTTTGCATTTTACCCATAAATGACAATCCTTGTTAGATGGGGTATGTACTACAAGAGGCCCACCCAGCCTCTGCAGTTAGGCCGCCAAGTCTCTGCCTCTTCACCACTACTGTCTCCATTCCTTCATTTAGCTGCTCACTCTTGTTGCCAGGACTAGGGTGCCATTTGCTCTCAGTGGCAGTAGCACACACAGAGCAGATTCAGCCCCTTGTCCCCAAGGTGGGTTAGTCTGCCTGACCCTTTTACAAGTAACACTGTAAAATCATTAAAAAAATTCCTTCCAGTAGCACCTTAGAGAGCAACTAAGTTTGTTATTGGTATGAGCTTTCGTGTGCATGCACACTTCTTCATAATCACCTATTGTAAAATCACCTATTTATATTTTATATTTTGACTACAAAGCTGTAACTTTAAAAAGAAAGTGGTTTTCAACTTTCAGAAATACTAAGGGTGACTTTTTATACCAGGTAACTGTAGTCTAGCCACAAGTTGGGGAAAGAATAAAAATGGGTAGCATTCCTAAAGCACTTTCAAGTGTTTACAGTTGTTCAAATATATTGTTGTGTGTTGTCATCCTTACATCTACCTTAAGGTATTATTATTCCCATATTATAGATGAACAGATTGACTCTGAGACTAAGAGGGAATGGCTTGCCTATGACAAAGGTAAGATAAAAAAATGGCATTTATTGATTTGTATCTCAATTTCTTGCACCTTTTCTCTGAAGGAACTCCTTTCTTCACTGAGATTTCCTCCCAGGTAGGTGCTCACAGGATTGCAGCCTTAGTCACTATGCTACATTTCAGAGGACAGGTTTATAACCTGTAAATTGATGTTCATGTTATGGTTCCTGAACCCAAGTGTACTACATAGGTGGAACTCCCACTCTGTGTTTCAGACCACATAGGATTATTGCTCTGAAGCTCATATAACTCTTGCTAAATTGCAGCTTTCCACGTTGAAGGGCCCTGGTTATAAATGAAATATCCTTTTGAGGGGAAAAGATTGACTATTTGTCCTGTGTGAATAAGGTTGATTTGGTTATCATGATTTTATGATTTTGAATTGTGCCAGTGTGTTGCATTTGAATTGACTTTTTTTTTTTGCTGCCCTGGGAACCTTGGGTGGAAGGGTAGGATATAAGTAGAACAAGCAAACAAAGTAAGTTAATAAAACATTAGTTTCCCCCTATAGTTTCACCTTAAGTGAGTCCAATAGGTTTTGGAATTTTCTGGATCTTGCTTCCTCTCATTGAAATCTGAAATGGTATCCCTGCCTGTTCACTGCATTTTACTCCATCACACATTTTTCTTTCTTCTAGTACTTTAATAGGGAATTTAAGGCTTGCAGAGTCTGGCTCCCCCAAAAAGAACTTTCACGCAGCAATGAAAACATCAGGAAAAAAACATTATTTTTGAGGTTTCCATATAAAACCTAAAATGAAATGGTGCCAGATATTTAACTGCAGTTTGGTAATATTCCAGTGACTACATATAGAACTGTTTACTTTGTCTAGCACTGGTGCTTGAAAATCTAGTTAATTCCTCAAAATGAATTTTAGCAAACAGGGCCATATATTGCTTTGCTAAGAATAGGTGACCTAGGCTTAAGTGAAGTGAAATGTGAATAACAGAGAAGCCCTACGCTCAATACTTGTTTCAAGAAGAAGAGATACCACTGGGGTGCATATCTGCTTGGAAACACACCCTCTGATGAGGAAGCCCTTCTCCCTAATGTGTAAGAAGTGGCTGCTTGATGGTTAGAAAAACGCATTCTACTCATGCTCAGGGAATTTTTTTAATTTTTCCAGTATTAGGTGTTCTAGAGTTAAATCCTAGCATTGAAAACACCTGTAGAGGCTGAGATCTCAGAGGAAACTGATCCATACCCCTGCTGAGCTCTTGCGACATTTTGAACTAGAAATTAAAAACTGAAAGAGATTACTCATGTATTAGTTCCCAGCCGCACACTACTCAACACACAATTATTTTGTTTCTGCTAGAATCTTAACTGAAACTCACAATGCAGCCTCAAAGGAGTCCCCTGCTGCTGATGATTACAGAGAATCCCACTTCCTGCCACCTAAGCCCGTGCAACTCCCTCATTTTCACCACCCTGCAGAGATAAATAATGTATATTAATGTGAAAATATCAACAGCAGAATCTCTTAAATAGTGTTTGCAAAAATCAAACCTCTCTTCAAATCAAAATGATGCACATCTATTAATTTTGACCAAGGAAAGAAGAAAAACTCAAAATCTCCATGAAAAGGCTTTTGAAAAAGTGTTAGATCCTCTCCTTGGAAAAAAAGTGTAAGTGGGCTATAGATGGGATATATTTCTAAGAAAGAAACAAATAAACAGCCTCAAGGCTAGACCAGAAAAGCCTCTTTAAGGATGAGGCTATAAAGTGAAAATTGGCAAGGCTGGATCTGTTTTGCTTGCTATGCCCAAGTCATTAAATTGAGTAATGTAGAAAAACAATTATTTGCATCTTAATTATCTGAAACTTCTTTATATTCCAAGGCACATTCCACAGAATCTCTGCCTGCCTGGGGTTTTTTTTTATGCTGCAGCAACAGCAATGGGAAGTTTGCCCAACTGGACCCTGTTGCCAGAGAGGGACAATATCCCTTGCCTTTGGGGTGGCATGGATTCCTCTTCTGACTCTGCTTGCTCCTTTCCCTCATGCACTACAATGCAAGAGGATCAGCCCATAAACTGGACAGATCTTGAAATAAATAGCATTGCTACTTTTTTTAAAAAATGATTCGCCTCATAAATTCCCAGCAAGATTTAAAGAAGTGAAAGTATACTGTTTTAACTAAGTCATTGTGGTGTAGTGGATTGAATGGAGACTTAGATTGGGATGATGCAACTTCAAACCTCTGTCTGGCCATAAATTTCACTGGGTGGCCCACTCTCTATATCCCAGACTAGCCCACCTCACAGATGAAATTGGATAATCTTCTGGTTTGGGACCAGGGTATTTGAGGAGCCACCTTTTTCTGTCTATTGATTGCAGTCATCTTCTGAGACCCTGTCCACCAAGGCAGGTGCAGTTAGAGGGGATATAGGACAGGGCCTTTTCAGTGGCAGTGTCCTAATTGTGGAAACTCCTCCCTAAGGACATAAGACTGGCTTCTCCTGTATTGTCTTTCTTAGGCAGATGGCAGGTTTTAGGCAGCTTTCTTCCACCAGGTTTTTATGTCCCCTGTTGCTTCTATTTATATCAAACTAATACCTTGATTTTGATTCTTCATGTTATGTAGACTCAGGTCAAAGACTCTGATGAAGTTGCACTAAAAGTCAGTGGATTTTAAGCAGTGATGTAGTTTCTCACACAAAAATGGGGTATTTAGTACAATTAATCATCTGTTTTCTTGTTTTCTTTTTAACAAACCTCATGTGGCCACATCTAACTATATCAAATACCTCTGCTCAAGTCATATAATATTAATAATATTGGCGCCCTGGTATAGACATTTTTTTTTCAGAGAAGTGATCCTGCATTCTCTCACTGAAGAATGCGGAACAGGCCCATAATTGTATAAATTAAATAATCCATAACATGAAAGCTTCTGTTTATATCTGGTAGGCTTTATTTTTAATCTTACAATCCATAATCCTGTAGATAGGTTTTACGTGCAATGAAGTCAAGGAACTTCTTCTGACTCTACTATGGCTAGCATACAAGGTTCTAATATTCACATATCAAAAAAAGCAATAGGATGCCTTGCAGGGAAATGGTGTGGGGGGCGGGGGTTCGCTGGTACTTCTCATTTGGCAAATTCTGCTATGCACAGCTGCTAGACGGTAGTCCGGCTATTGCAGCTGTGCTGGACTGAGGTCCCTGCACTGGGGCAAGGGAAAACATTATTCCATGGAAGACAGTTGATCCAATGTTTGGTGACACCACTGCTTTCCAAGGATGTATTTATTTGGACTTGGTTTGTCATAACTTCTCATCAACTTGGTTGCCGAGATACCTGTCAATCATGTTAAGCAGGCACCTTCATGGTATTGTTTTTGGTGCTGATTTTAAAAAAAAGCAGGGTTGACTAAAGACTGAGGGTGAGTTAAGCCTTTTGCCAATGGGTAGTCCTTAGCAAGTCACTAACTCAGCCCAGTTTACCTCGTATGTTTGTTGTGAGGATAAAATGGGATTTCTCCCATTCATGTTGTACAGCAGGGGTGCCGATCAAAGAGGACCAGATTTGATGAAGTGAGCATGGGTGAGGGCCGACCAGAGTTGTTGACCTTTTTTTTAGAATTGAAGTTGTTGACCTTTTATTTTACCCCAGAAAAGTGGGCTTACCATGGAGTGACATGGAGCAGTCCATTCAACTACTGGATTCCAGACAGGCTGCCATTTCCCTACATCTTTGTCTTTCCCAATTAGCAGCTTCAGCCCTCTCTGCAGCTGCCCAAAAGCATCTATGTATGTTTCCTGACTCTGCTTCTGTCTCCTTTGCTCATTCATAGACTTTCAAAGGAGCCAAAATTATTCCTTACACTACTGGGCTACCCATACTTTATTGCGTACAGTAACAATGAGATTGCAAAAGGCAATATCCATTCAGATTGTAAGGTTAATTTTTTTCTGCTGTTCCCAAAACATGGTTGAGGGAAATGTGTAGACCCAGCAGAGCTGTGGTTCTCTACAAGTATATTTCTAGGTGCTATATTATTGAGGTGGGAGGTAGAAAGCTAGGAAAGTTGTTCCCACCCAGTACCTGCAAGTACCTCCACCCGGGCTTCCTGGGGCTGAGATTGTCTTGCCTGAGCTCCTGT
Source organism: Podarcis melisellensis (assembly GCF_964234715.1). Lineage (NCBI taxonomy): Eukaryota > Metazoa > Chordata > Lepidosauria > Squamata > Lacertidae > Podarcis > Podarcis melisellensis. Next base: position 70,641,645 of record NC_138528.1, on the reverse strand, counting down.
GTCCCTATGTGGTTTAGGGATTTTTCTGCCACAGACTCTTTTATGCCTGCCCCTGCCCCAGCTCTAGCTCTGTTGTGGTTTCATTGTGGGCTCTAGTTCCAGTCGTTGTCTCAGCTATCCTTCTCCATCTGTATATGGGAACAGTGACCTACATATTTGGGGAGTTCTGATAGTGACTGAAAGGAGCATCTCCTTCTTTTGAAGGCAAGTTTATTCTCTCTTTCTCTCTGTGGGTGAAGTAGAAGCAGGGCCAGGTCCAGGTAATGGGCACTGAGGAGCCAGGGAGGAAGGCTCTTTCTCTCCATCCTCAGCTTTTGTGTGTGGAAATAATATAAGGCTGGTTCACATGTTTATCCAAATAGTGTATGAACAGTATACAGTTTATACAAATAGTGTATGAACAGTATACAGTGCTGTGTATTAATAAGGCATATCTGCATTGAGCTAATAATATGAAACATCCAGCCTCAAAATATTTCTACCCCTTTGGACCTTCACTTCTTTAAGCAATTCCAAATTTACACGTATATGTTTGTCATAAATGTATTCAGATGTGGGCTGCATCTGCTTGCATGGCAGAATGCATGTGGGTGGGGCGGGGGTTGATAAAGTAGAAAGCATACTTACAGAATCATAGAATCATAGAATGGTACAATTGGAAGGGATCCCAAGGATCATGTAGTCCAACCCCCTGCAATGCAGGAATCTCAGCTAAAACATCCATGACAGATGGCCATTTGACCTTTGCTTAAAAACCTCCAAGGGAGGAGAGTCAACAACTTCCCGACAGAGACCATTTCATACTTCTTGAAACCCAGTCATGCCTCTTTAGGGGCAGGACCATAACTCAGTGATAGAGTACATGCTTTGTATGCTGAAAGTCCCAGGTTCAGTCCTTGGCATGTCTAGATAGGACACCTGATTGAAACTCCAGAGAGCTGCTGCCAGCCAGTGTAGACAGTACTGAACTAGATAGTTCAGTGATCTGTTGAGTATAGGGCAGCTTCCTAGGTAAGACCTGTTGAAAAAGGATGAAGTGTAGATGAATGGGCAGATAGACAGGAGACCCAGCTCAAAATCTCTTATCAGTCACGAGCCTCAAAGCTCCTGTGCACATTGAGAAATTGCTTCTTAACATGTGGAAATTCATCTGGAGTATTTTAGATTATAATGGGTATTTGCCCTATGTTGTACTCAGGGTTATAAACCCACCTCACAGTTTGTGTGTAGGTTTTGTGTTGATTCCCACATATGTAGGAATCTGATGGCTTCAAGTGGCCTCACTGAGGCTCAGTGATTTTGAAGTCACTTCTTACTATGAAAAGTACTACAGATCTGACAACAACAATTATTTGAAAACAACAGTTAAGGTGAACATTGATTTTCCATCCTACTTCCACCCGCACTCTCTGCAAATGACACTGAGTAAAATAACTGCCAGCATAATTGCTTTGCTCCACCCTATATAAGGCAATATTATCATTTAGATGATCGTGCACAGCAAAGGTGTGGATCTGAATGTGAGCTTTATTTGTGTGAGCAGACAGCACCTGGGATCCAGGCACAAGCTGTTCCTACCCCCACAACGCTCCCCCTGTCCATGTCAGAAAGAGAAACATGACACTCTCATATTGTTTTTAACGTGCAGAGCTCAGCCTGCAGTTTGCCTTGCTAAGAAGTCCTTGTCATTATGAATGTGCATTTATGAGTGCATTGTACACAATCCTGGTATGCAAATGTGGAGCATTCAGAGAAGTGAAATCATTCTGTGTTATTATTATCTTTGTAAATTACATCTTAAGAGTTGCTTGGTTGTGTGTGCATGTGTGTGTGTGTTTTTGAGGACTTTATGATGGCAGTTTAGTCTCAGCCATGTAGCACAAAGTGTTTCTTTCATTATTAACAATAACTGAGCCAATGAAAATGCTTTTAAAAATACACCAGACAAGCAGTTATCCGGCTCTTCCTTTTCAACATCCACAAACCATCTTTTAGCATCTTATAAACCAGCATATAAAACAGCTTTGTAAACATCTGCTTTTCATTGTTAATTGTCAGGAAAAATTAGAGGCTTAAATGCTTCTTTTGCATCACTTCTTAATCCTGTAAGAAAAGCGCTAGATTCTCACCACTCTCCCTTTTCCAGAGCAGGTCCTTCAGACTGTCCCCCCCCCACACCACCTTTGTAAAATAAATAAATGTTGGCTCACATTTATTAATGGACAATTTAACATTTTAGATTTCTAAACATAACAACCCATTTTGCAGTGCTATGAATGAGTCACAGTGAATGCAGAATTTTACATATTTCCTGGGAGCTATAAAATGCAGTTTCTTTTATATTTTGATGCTTGCCCCCCAAATGCTTTTGAGGGCTGCTTCTATCTTTTTGAGGAAAACTTCAATGAAGTGCTAATAAAAATATGAAGACTTTCAAAATTCTCTATAAATGACTCTTCCCAGGAGCTGGTGAATGATAGCTAGCTGTAGGAAGCTCATAAATGAAACAGACATTTTACGAAAAAGTGGGGATTAAAAATTGCAACAATGCTTCTTTAGTTATTTATCTAGCAAGAAGCACAATAAAAACAATCTTCTTACAGCATCATAGTGTTTTGTTTTTAAATATTTTTTCCATTAAAAAATTTTAAAATCCCATTTGCTTTTCCCCTTCAACCCTATCCTCAGAATCAATGCTGGTGCAGTCTGCCTGGCAAAGATTTGCTTCAGGTACTGTTCACAATACACAGTAGCTGCATTATAGAAGTGGGTGGAAAGGCAATCTCTTGACAAAATATGTTCTACCTTTAAAAAACTATTACCCTTACTCTAGATTTGCCACATTTAAATCTTCTCCTTTTGCTCCTCTACTCATATGGGGGGGGGGCGGATATCTCACAAATATATGGTTTGCTCATCTTTAAAACATTTTCTTCACTTACAGTCAGTCAATTAAACATTTACTCAGTGTATTTATTTTAATTTCAGACTCTTTAAAATATAAATCCACCCAGCTGCATCTTAACAGAAAGAGGTGCCTCAGAATTAGAACTTTAAAAGGCAATGACAACAGGCAGATTATATTTTTGTTTTGTTTTTTCTCTGCCTTGGAATTATTGCTTTTATGTAAACGTTGACTTTTTATTACCAAAATTAAAAAAAAACCCTTTAATGAAGAAGGAAGGAAAGAAAGAAAGAAAGGGCACAAACAACAGTATTGTAAAACATAATATTGCTGTGATTTGCTTACAGCAGTCATTGCCAGTCTGGTGCCCTCCAGGGATTTTGGATGCAACTCTGTGCCAAGGCTACCTGAGGCTCAAGAGTTGTAGTCTAAAACATCTGGAGGGCACCAGGTTGGCAAAGACTGTAATACTGGAGCTAGAATCTCATTACTACCTTCTGATGTAATGCTTTCAAGGGAACTGATTATTGTCAATGTAGTCCATAGGGTAAAATTACATAACGCTGCTTAATGCATTTGTGTATTAATTTCCGTGGTATCATAAATCTAAGAAGCCTTAACATTTCATATCGCATTAGAATGTAAAGTCCCTTGTTGTGAAGGCTGCGTGTTTACTCTGCAAATAAAAATGCCCCTGTCTTTCAAGAGCTGTTGATAGAAACACTGGAGCTACCTGTAAAATGACTTCGTTCAAGTTAATCTGTAATTAAACCCTGATAATATTTGAAGATTCTATTTAAGAATGTTTTGCTGTTGCAATAAAATATAGTCTTCATTTGTAATGTGCTATTGAGCACTTTTAAATGTTAATGGATAATTCTTAGGTTCATTTGCTAATTATTCAGATAAAGAAATCAACACCGTTGGCCAATTCCCTGAAACCTTTCTCGCAGCAAGTCCATTTGCTGTTTGTACTTCCACAACTTTCAAAAAGTTAAGCATAAGTAAAAGTTAAAAGAATTATCACATTTAAGCTGAAAATTGAATTCATTTAGAACCCCCTCTAATACAATAAAGCATTATTAAATAGAGAGGAGAATGAGAGCCTTCTTTTGACTAAAATCTACCGTGCTTAATTTACATTTTAGAACTGATGTTAGCTAAGCATTTTACTAATTTTATCTGCTACCTTGACTGTGTGATATTCCTAATTACAATGTTTAATCCTTTACACTAAAGCATGCCACTGTTACTATTATTCTCTGACTCCATAAACTCTCTTACTTGCCTTTTTCCCTTCTCTGTGCAGCTTTCAAACAATTGGAAGCTTCATCCAAGCATTTACTGGCTTGTAATGGGGAAAACATTGGTTCTAAGAATATAACTGCTAGATATTAAGTACTATGTTATATAGTACATTTTTCTTTTAAATTAATAATAATAAAAATATTAATAAATAAATTTGTAATTATAATTATAAGCATTATTATTGAATGTGGGCAAAGTGGGATCAATATGCAAGCATAATATATGCATATACAACCAGCATATAGAAAGTTTATATAAATCCATCACTTCTGATAATGTTTTCCCATTCAGGCATCCACACGCAAGTGACTTAGACTACTCTTGTAAGCATGGGAATTTGGCTATAGCACAGATGTTCTTGTGCTCCTTTTATTTGTTTAAATGGGGCTTGTGCAGACAAACTTTCCAGCAGGTTGTGTTTTAAGCCCTCGCTCCCTGATTTGCCCCATGGATGTGTGTGGAATGAAAGGCAGTTAGCTTAATTTAGCTTTATCCTGCTCTTGACATCACTAGTGCTTTCTATGAATCATCTATATGTCATCTATATGTAGATGCAGCTATAGCTTAAGGAATGAAACAAACACTGTCTCTACACAGGTACAGTATCAATTGATTTAGGAGTCTTAGAGACTTCACAATTTGACTACTGAACTGGGGCAAAGTAATAATTTTATTTGTGTGACCACAGGCCATAACAAGCTAAACTTGGCTGACCCCATAAACAAATAAGGAATGCCCTTTGCCAGCAGTCCAGATCTACACCAATCAATGGAAATTGTGTCATTGATTTCCCAGGCTTGCAGACAGCAGCCTGTGATTCAGTATTCCTGGAGGCGATAAGCACTTAAGATTTTCACATCTGCTTTGGGAGAAATGTTTTTTCCTCTGCACAGGCACTTTTTTTAATATAAGGAAAGACTCAGAAATCAGGGACATTACTATGTACACTAGAGTAATCATCAATTAGCTGGCTTGGCTTCAGTAAGGAATTATGGCTGCTCAGGGCCTTTGCTGCCCTACTGCAGAGCTTCCTTAACTTCTACTTTGCAGCCCAATCCTATGCTTGTGTACTCAGAAGGACTTTCTTTGCAGGTACAACATTATCCTATTTTGGCAGAGAGACACAAAACTTCTTTAGAAGCTCTGGGTACATGCACTGGTGGCTGCACAACTAGAGATGATTAGAGAATATGAAAATCTGAGGCTACATACCTGTAAGCCCCCTGGAACTCAGCTGGACTTACTTCTGAGTAGGCAGTTGATAGGAGTTCTCAAGTTTCATATTTGCGTGGCGAGTTCCCGCCCCCCGCCAGGATAAATAAAGACACGAGACACCAAATTTAAGGTTAATTGGGCGAATTAGGCCACAACTTTATTGAATTCAGGAATGAGAGGCATTGGCATAGGCATTGGTCCTAACGACTATCCGGCTCCAGCCCATTTGCTGGAGACACGGGGAAGGGTTAACCTTATATCGGGGGAGACTCCCGTGAGGCACGTCGACTAGGAGCTCCCCCGGGTCACCGCTCTGGGGCGTGCCTTTGGCCCACACCTCCATAGGCTTCGGACAGGGCCACGCCCCCCGGGGTCCTTTAACGGACCACCCTTCGCTCGCTGGGGGGAGGTGATGGCGTTCCTCCCCCCCCACACATCCTCTTAACCCCTTCTTACCAATGCCTACCGCCAAATGCCGAGAAGTTGTGACGAGTTGCTACGAGGTAGGCGAAAAACCAAAAGGCCAGAAATTGCCAATTGGGAAAAATTCCTACCATGCCCCTTGCGGCGACAGACCGAAGTCCATAGCAAAGTCAAAGACCTACCTAAGCCTACTTAAAGGGAGGGAGGGTGGGAAAACGTGAGGGCGAGCCGGCGAAAAGAGGGCGAGCCCCCTCCGTGCCGGCTCTAAATAGGGCAAACCACGCCCCCCCAAACAGCCAGTGAATGGCTGGCTGGGGGGGGCTGGCCCGGCCGGGATTCCCCTGCTCTTGCGGGGGCTGGGACCAGCCCCCGCTCATGTGGGGTGGGCGTGAAGCCCGCAACCCCACCTCCTGGGCAGGCCGGAAGTGGCTTTGCGTGGCGAGTTCCCGCCCCCCGCCAGGATAAATAAAGACACGAGACACCAAATTTAAGGTTAATTGGGCGAATTAGGCCACAACTTTATTGAATTCAGGAATGAGAGGCATTGGCATAGGCATTGGTCCTAACGACTATCCGGCTCCAGCCCATTTGCTGGAGACACGGGGAAGGGTTAACCTTATATCGGGGGAGACTCCCGTGAGGCACGTCGACTAGGAGCTCCCCCGGGTCACCGCTCTGGGGCGTGCCTTTGGCCCACACCTCCATAGGCTTCGGACAGGGCCACGCCCCCCGGGGTCCTTTAACGGACCACCCTTCGCTCGCTGGGGGGAGGTGATGGCGTTCCTCCCCCCCCACACATCCTCTTAACCCCTTCTTACCAATGCCTACCGCCACACGAGCAATCGCTCGCCGCCAATACTCTCATGCCTGAAACCAATCCCTTATCCCCTTTGCCACATCCATCAGCCAAATATCATTTCCAGCATACGAGAGATGCACGCCATCAGCCAAATATCATTTCCCGCATCCGAAAGATGCACGCCATCAAACCGGTAGAGGGCCTCACACATATGCCCGGGTGGTCAATGACACTCCCACCCAGGGCTGCCACTCTACGCACCACCGCCCCATTTATGGCTATCGGGCACCTGCCATCTCTCCAAACCTGCCTCTCCATCCACGAGGCCCAAATAAAATAGTAGTGACGTTTGGGTAAGAGGCCTTAAGTTCCTCAAAATCACTAAAGATGTGCCACATCAAGTCGACTGCCTTTCTATAAGCTAACTCTTTTCGCCTAATTGGATAACCAAACATCTGGGGGGCCCTCCGCTGTCACTCTGGCCCTAATAGCGGGCAACATTTCGGCCCAGCACATTCCCCTTTGAGAGATCCAAGATATATTGATGTAGCTAAGGTGCGGCCCGAGACCGGAATTGATGGTGCGGACCCTGGCCCAATGCACCATGCTGTGTCCGATTATCCAGATGCGCGCCCTCATAGCTCCTGCACCCTAGGTCCTCGTTAATGGCATAGTTTCTATCCCAGTGGACGGTGCAGGGCCTATACTCCAAATATGCATCACAACGTCACCTGAAAGCAAAAGAAGGTAACAAAGCCAGGTCAAGTATACTGTGAACAATCACAAGGACTTACTAATATATCCTTTATATGCATCAGAGTTCCCTTAATGCATCAGACTTCCACTGCCCCCAAGTCCTTCATCCTTTCAGATGAGAGTCCCAAATGCACCGCTGCGGTGGGTAAACCGCTGAGGGTAAACCGCAGGCAGCAATCGCCCCTCGCATAACGTGCATGGACTGATGCCAGGCCAGGCCGGAGCCATCCCAATGTTTGATGAATGGACCTGAAACGGTTGGTCTCACGTACATGAATTGTTTAGTGTCCTTTACTGCTGATTGGTTTTGGAACATTGGACATGCAGGACTAAATTGGATCTGAACAAGGTCAGGTCTCTCAAACTACCTTGGGCAGCGGAATCTGGTTGGCCCTTACAAACCACTTCGCATAGCGCCAAAGGCAATGGAGTATGCAGCTGTAAATAACTGGGCCTTGTCCTCGGACCAATAGATACTTCTTAATTATTATTTTTTTTAATTAATTTTTTTTTTAAAATGTATTTATTATTATTAATATTATTATTTTACTTTTATTTATTTATTTATTTATTTAAGAATTGGCATAGAATGTCGTAAGTTAAGGGCCTTCTACCATCACTTTTAGAAGGCCGCAGCCTGCGCCAGCCCTACAGTGCCCTTCACCCTAAGAAGGCCACACCAGGGTCTCTGGATTAAACAACCTTACAGAAAAGGAGATTGCCGCCTACTGGATGTTTAAGAATCTTTGCTGCACGACCCAAGACCCTCCAATGTACCAAGTATTGCAGAGCTTCAGCCTTGGTAGGAGGTGTGTCAAGCCTAGGATTTTTTATTTTTTATTTTTTTTTAATTTGCCTTGCGGTGTGTCAAGCCTAGTTTTTTGTTGTTGTTGTTGTTTGTTTGTTTGTCTTGATTGTTTTTTACTATTATTATAATTATTATTTTATAAATTTGCCTTGAAACTCCATAACATCCACCCAAGCCTTTTTATAAGATCTAAGCATGGGCGGGGCTCCTGAAGCTAATACTCCCTTCAGGACATCACGTTCTCAAGGCTCCAAAGATGCTCCCGGAATGGCTGTGGCAATTTGCTACGCCTGTGCATCCATGATGCCCTTGATAACCCCAGGGTAAATTTGGTAGAGAAATAAATGTTTAATTCTAAGCACAAAAGGACAAAGGTCTGGGACAGATTTGCCACCCTAGGAGAGTGCGAAAATTGTTTAGACAGGACACTGCCAACCATTTGATTGTCGGCCCAGAAGCATACCTGGTGATTCCTGAACTCTTCAGCCCGCAAATGCCATTGTACTTTTCCATGCACTAACCTTCAGGTCCGACTTGACCAATTAGAGAGGCGCACTCAGTGTTGCGGAGCGCGCAGTCCAGCTTAGCCAATCACCCGCAAAAGGGGTGGCCAGGTGACACTACCCAGCATGCAACGTTGAGGTGACCGAAGCGTGACTTTACGCTGGCCAAGGGTGACCTTCTTGAGGGGAAGAAGTTGCAGGATTAATTTTTGAGTGCTGCTAGCCTCTCCCTTGGTAGGTGGGATGTCTGTGCAATTGTGTCCAATTCAATATCCAAAATAGGTTATGGTCAAAACTGGACCCTCCGTTTGTCTGCCACCAAAGGTACACCAAGCTCCTCAGGTGAAAACCTCTAAAGTAGAAGCGCAATCAGGGCTATTACTAATGATGGGGGAGACGAGTTATCGAGGTAATGGGTCACCCCTTCAGAACCAGTTCTAAAGCGAAGAGCCCAGTCCAGAATTGCACTAAATGACTCAAAGTGCACAAGCTACTGAGCACGCTATCGGCATAGATTTGTCTATGGAATAAGCCCCCTCAACAGGGTGAATTGGCAGGAGACGGAAAGTCAGCTCGATGTCGCAATTAGCCAAGAGCGCGCCCCTGTTGAACCTGCGCATACACTTTATAGCCTGATCAAAGGAGGCATATTTCACAGAATAAGGCTTCTGTGGTATTGCATCATTGACTGAGCCACCTCTAGGGTAGGGTAGGTTGTGGATCATAGGATACTCTCCTGGAGTCTATGGGGGGACCATGCCTAAAGGTGAAATGAGTAAACCCGCTATAGGTGGCTCCCTGAAGGGACCGGCCACCCTCCCAGCCAGAAATTTCTTTTAATTTCTATTTTGCAATAGCTGGCATTTCCCAAACTGGTTTTGGGGGGGGTTCCCTAAGTTAGGGGGTAATGAAACGAGGATCTTGAAGCCATAAGAGAAACTCTTTCCCAGGGTACTTTGCTGCCTCTATTTTAGGGTATTTATTGAGAAGGGTTCTAAGAAGTGAGAGCTTAACAGAAGAGAACATCACAGTCAAGGGCCAAATTCATACCAGTTTGAGGCTGTTCTTTTTGGCGGGTCTGTGAGCTTTTCGAGACCCCTGGTGGAAATGCCCCCTGCTGCCCGGAAAGGGCTGTTTACCTTTGAAACATGAAGACGCTAGGTGGTTACCTAGGCACTTCTCACATTCATGCGCATACTTACAATTTGGCCCCTGGCACACACCCGTGTTGTACTCCCAGCAAAGTGGTTAGGGACTCGATTAGCTTCAAATTTTCCAAATTTCCTTTTTCCACATAGGGACCCATATGCTCCATCCAGTAATTCTGGTCGCTCAGAATGCAGCAGGTGGTGGGCAGCAGGAAGCTCTTCTGAATCGTCCTCGGTATCAGAAGGCTTACTTCTTTTGCTCTTCTTGGTCGAATGCTTCTCCTTACTTAGACTTCTTTCTCCCTTGCCCATCATTGGAGACTGGTGCTGTTCTGCAGCCGCTGACACTCCCTGTTGCCCCTGCGTCTCATCATCCGATGATGTTTCGGAGCCCCCTTCTATGGCAAAGGCTGAGGTTGTGAATCCTGTAGAATACTGTGAAAGTCTGGGGTATACTGAGAGGCAGAAAGGTTATAATTGTAAGCATGAGCCCTACCTCCCGAGGATCTGTTATTGGAAACCCAGGGACACGTAGACTGTAATTATGTGTGAGGATGCATAAATGGATTGCTACCCGAATGTGGAACCCTAAATAAGGAGGCCAAAGTGCAAGGGAGCTCCTCGCTATTTCGAAAGAGGCTGCAGTGACCATGGGTCTGAATTGTTGGTCAAAGGTTTCAAAAGCAGAGGAAACACTGACTAGGCCTGCAGGTCGCAGGGCACAGGAGGCTACCCTGACCCATCTTGGACACAGGACCCACTGTTGAATCATTGGCTGCTCTCAGCACTGCCGCGGTGGCCACGGAGGTGCCGGGGCGGTCCACAACGTTAGGTGGCGTATCTGGGATGCATTCTTGGGTGAGCGCAAGAGGTGCCGCTGCCACCTGGTCTGCAGGCCTATATTGCCTATAAAATGTCTGAAAAGCATTGAAAAGACTGTGCCGAAGTCTGTGGGTTACTAGGCACTACGAAGGCCTGAGGCCCCTCTTGGTTCCCTTATGCCACCCCCAGATTCAGCGGGCATTACAAAGCCTGGGACCCCTCCTGGTTCCCTTGTGCCACCCCAGATATAGCTGCATTTAGCTGGTTCTCTTGAGCAGACATAGTTTGATACCCTTAATTAGCCTGGTTCAGTAAAATCAACGCCAACTAGCTTGGATTATATGCGTGAGCTGCAAGCAATATCACGGTAGTTCAGTATTGTCTGCACTGATAAGTTTAAAGGACTCAAAGATGCCTAACTAATCTCCAACAAATTGTATTTAGCTGCAAACAATATCACTGTAGCTCAGTATTATCTGCACTGGATAGCAATCCAAAATACCAGCCCACACCTCAAAGCAATGTATCTAGAGGAATATTGAGTTTGTAATAAACAGAAGAGAACCTTTGATAATGTAAGCAGCTATGCAGCAAGCTAGAGGTAGAATTATGAATTGTACCCCAGCAATACAGCAGTGAAAAATGATAAATTGACTTATGCAACAAACCTATAAGCAAGCAAAGCTCCCAAGAGCCCTTAAGCACTATTATCAAAATCAACCAAATGAATTAAATTGCCAGATTAAATATATACTTGTAAACTAACAGATAAAATACCAGAAAGAGATGAACGTAGAAGAGGCATGAACTATTTACTTTAGATTCCCTATAAACCTGTATGCAAAGATCGCAAGAGATTGCAGGCGAAGAAGCCCTTCAATAAATCAAATGATATAAAACCCGGATCTCTTTTTCCTTATAACTATGAGTTGACTATACCAAATTATACAACTTAATGCCTAGACAGAGAGTAAGTGACACAGCTCCACAGAGCACCGCAAGCTGAATGAAATAATTTGAATTCCAATATACTGTGCACTAATGCTTCAATTTAATTTAAATGCATTTCGTAAATTCCCAGAATGAAATTCTTAAGAGTGTAAATATAAACAAAAGCAGTAAATTGATTGGAGGATATTAATTCTAAGATCAGCCTAGCCAGAGACGCTGTAGCCAGCTCTATACAAGCTTATGCACCAAGAGGAGGGGCTCCCTGCAGCCCCTTGCACGCTCTTTTAATAATGGCGCTTTCATCCTTTGTTTATATTGCTTATATTGTTTATATTGCTTTTGAATTTAAAACCAAGGAGAAAGTGAGGGGCACTCGAAAAGGAGATAGCTCCCACGTGGTTTTGCCTCTCCTAAAATGGCTGCCACCGCAAGGCCGCATGGGCCATCAAAATGGCGGCCGTAATGCATTCCCGTTGCCTAGCGACAATGAACACGCGGAAACACTTAACGCTAGCCCTTTAACACTGAAAAAAAAAAAAAAATTCCGCAGCCTACCCCTTATGAACGTTAATTATTCCCCTGGTTTTCTCGCCGGTTAGACTTAAAAGGGAGGGTTTGTAAAATAACTTCCCATGTGGAATGCCTATAGTAAAATGGCGGCCGCCCAGAAGGCCACGTGGGCGGATGAAATGGCGGCCGGGGCGCGCTGGTTGCCCAGCAACGGCGCAGCTGCTTCTGACGCTTTCCAAGTCTAAACTTCCGCGCGAAAATAAAACAGCCTGTAGAACTCACCCCCTCAAGAATGCTGCTGAAATGATTATTTAACAAGAAATTCTGCCCCTCACCCCGGCAGTAAAAAGAAACACAAACGGCACAAAACGCAGCCCGCTCTCCTCCCACAGCTGCTGTTCAGCCTAGTTGCACCGCGCTCCCCTGCACAAAGCCTTAGCTAAAAACCTGAAGCCCCAACAGCAAAACCTGATTGGATGGGTGCGCTGCGTCCTCCGTGGAATTAACAAAGAGGAGCCAAACGTTCTTCCTTGAGCTCCTTGCAGAACAGGCAGTCAGCAGTCGAGGGCAGGCAATGGATCACCAGAAAAAAAAACTCCACAAAGCTGAATAAATTCCTCTAAAGGGGGCATGCAAGCTCCTGAGGGCAGGGAACTTGCACTGAAACACACAGAGCTCCCTGTAAAACTGTAGACGTGAAAGAGATGCTGTAAGGAAAGCACACAAACACACACACACACAGTGATTTTAGCTCAATTACAGCTCTGGTGTTAAACTGCAGCAGCTGGAATGGAGCGCAAAGGGGGAAACCCCCAGAAGGAGAAAAGCCCCACAAAACTAGAGATAACAACTCCTGAAAATCAAGCAGTTTAGAAATCAAGCAACACCAGCAGCGAATGCTGGAAATTCCCTGTAAAAGAAAGGGAGCTTTTTCTGTGAAGCTACAGCATATTCCACGAGGAGCCCTGCAGCTCAAGAACAAAGGCAACAAAGAAGCAAGGCAGGAACGCTCCAGACATCGGAGCTAAGATCTCCAACAAGCAGGAACAGCTGATATGCGGGGAAACAAACGTGAGGGCGAGCCGGCGAAAAGAGGGCGAGCCCCCTCCGTGCCGGCTCTAAATAGGGCAAACCACGCCCCCCCAAACAGCCAGTGAATGGCTGGCTGGGGGGGGCTGGCCCGGCCGGGATTCCCCTGCTCTTGCGGGGGCTGGGACCAGCCCCCGCTCATGTGGGGTGGGCGTGAAGCCCGCAACCCCACCTCCTGGGCAGGCCGGAAGTGGCTTTGAGAGCTGTCAAGGACTTGTACTACTATTTTATTTTTTAAAAGACATGTTCAAAAGAAAGTTTTCAAAATAATGAGGTCAGTTTTTCTTCCAGAGACGTATCCAGAAAGATCTAGCTTGTGATGGCTGGATAAAAGAGCACAAATTTTGTTTTGTATTTTCTGAAACAGCACCTTCCTTGTTCACCATGTTAGCTATCCCAACTCTCACTTTTCTTTTAACTGTTAGCGATTTTTAGTTTCCTTAGCATTGAGGTACCCACCAATCTGATGTACCACTTTTTGCTCAGATAGCAGAGAAATGGGAACAACTATTTAAAAAAGAAGATACTTGACTAATCTCCAAGTAAATAGGTTGTCTGTTAAGGGCAACCTGCAGAAGAAAAGTGAATTGTCTCCAAATGAGAATGTTCTGTCAGGCAGGTGATAAGAGGCTTTGTCTACAGGTGGTGGTGGGGGGTCAACTTATTCAGAAACAACTTCCTGTACTGCAGACACAACCCCTGGGCATTCCTCTCTAAGTATTTCTGCTCAACATAAACTCCCCCTGGTATTTGACGCTAACATTTGCCTTTCATACTAACAGATCTTACGTGATAGCATTATATGAGGAATCTGTCAGGCCACAGTGTCAACCTGCACCACCCATAGACTTTCTAAGTTAAGGGTTCTGAGAGTAAGGCTTCTATTTGCATAGTTACCAAGGAGTAAGTCCCATTGAACTCCTTGGTACTTCCGAGTAAAAACATACATAATACCGCGGTATGAACGGTTCCGAGGCCATGCTTATTTTCTTTGGGGTGAAGTACCGTTGAACCACACAGGGGGTCTTGCTTCAGGATAAACATTCACAGGATCGGGCTGCAAAAAGCTTCGACAGCCTTTTAAGCATTTTACTTCCCCGAGACTAATTTTTCTTTTCCCTTCTCGGTTCCACATTTTGTTGAAATGTGTCTAAGAGCAACAAAAGGAACTTTGCGCGAAAACTCAGGAAAGAGCCCCGATTCCTCCTTAGCTGTGTGACCTGAGCGCGTCTTCCTAGTTTGCACTGGGCTCTTGAATGAGTTGTAGCTTTCATTTGCCTTTGCAAAGGGGCGAAAGAGAAATCTCTCCCCGCCCACCCGGGCTCGTTCAAATCCCGTCAATATCAGTTCTGGTCTCCCAGATCACATGGCTGGGCAAAGCTAATTGATATTATCCGGGAGCAGCCTGAAGAATCAGGATTTAAGTGGGCGGAGATGGGGTAGGAGGGAGAGAAGAGGATTATCAGAAGAATTTCCCTTTCTTTTATTTATTTCAGGGTTGATAAAGCGTACAGAAATTGAATGTTGGGAAATGATACCAGATCCTAAAGCAGCGCTTAGAACGTATATATTTTAAAAAAACCCGTCATGAATTAAAAAGCTGCAGAAATAAAATAAGACTTAGGAAGAAGCCTCGTTGTGTAGCTCTTCAGGCATGTACAGCCCCGAAAGGAAAAAGCAACTCCCCTCGGAGTCCGAGAGATCCCATCACAGAAGGGAATCCCATTGGCCGCTTCCGCGCCCTCCTGATGCTCATCCTCCTGGGTGATCTGATCTGATGCCCTTCTGTTCTTAACTGCCTTCTGCCATTCTCATTAGAAAGGTATTCAACTTCTCTTCCCGGTCCTTCCATTATTTTCGCTATGTTCTTATCAGGACCTTTTTTTAAAAAATGGCTTTGCAAAGCGGTAATCCTTAACGCTCCATTGGCAGGCTTTGGAACTGCCCCCCCCCAACCCGCCCTCTATATTTTCCTTACATGCCGCGGCTGCTATTCGGGGGACGGCCTCGAGGTGGCGTTTTAGGCACATAAACAAAGGCTTCTCCAAAGCGGCGGCGGCGGAGCGCGCGCGTCTTTTCTGCACTTTACCTCTTATTAGGCTAACGGTGCCGCTAATGTTTTGGTTTTGTGATCCGTCACGTCTGCCTTGTTAGGGGGGAGAGGGGGAAGCGCGCGGCTCCAGAGAAGCTCCTGACTCTCCTTGCACGCCGAAGAGCGGCACGATTTCACCAAAGACCGGGCGCTCAGTAAAACCCACCAGCCCCTGCCCACTTCTTTTTTTTTAAACTAGGCTTGTTATTTATTTTGTATCAGTTTGTAGGAGCGGGAATTGACACCGCAGAAGGAGCGTCTTAAGACTCCCTGCTCAGCTCCACCTGGCGCTCCGTGGCGGAGCGGACTGCCCACCCGATGTCTGAAGGCGCGACCGTAAATAAAGAGGGAGCCCCCCCCCCACAGCCCAGCTTACCTCCCAAGAGCGAAGGGTAACCTCGGGGGCGGAGGAGGAGGAAGAGGAAGAGGGAGCCATCCGAGGCATCTGTCACTCGATCAGTCCTTCCCGTCTCTGCCTGGCGGTGACAAACTTGCAGGACGCCTCGATCGCCTCCCTCCCCTCCCCCTCCCTCCCCTCTCTCTCTCCATCTGCCCCGCTTTCCCCAAGTCAGCCTTAACCCATCCACAAGTCAACCAACGGCTCTTCCCACCCTTCCTCCTCATCCCACACACCTTTCACTGGAGGCTGGGGGACCAGCAGTCCCTCGCGTTTCCTTCTCGCCGCCCCCACCCCCCTCTCTCCGACCCCCCCCCACTCCACCGCCCCAGTCAGCGTCCTCCCCTAGAGCGCGGAGCAACCAGCCGGTTGCCAGGATGACATTTCCCCTGTAAGGCTCTCTTTTTGAGACCCAGGAAGCAGGTAAGGATGCCAAGGACGATCCCGGCTGCGCAGGGCTTGGAGCAGAAGGCGCGAGAGCAGAGCAGGGAGCGAGAGCGAGGCGGAGGGAGGCAGGCAGGCGGGCGGAGGGTGGGACAGGGCGCCCAGGAGGGGAGCTGCCGAAAACACGTCTTAAACACAAAAATCTCCGCCGGCTCCTTTGCTCTTCTTCTTCTTCTTCTTCTTCTTCTTCTTCTTCTTCTTCTTCTTCTTCTTCTTCTTCTTCTTCTTCTTCTTCTTCTTCTTCTTCTTCTTCTTCTTCTTCAATTCTTTGCCTTTGCGTTTTGGAAGAGCTCGTGAGGTCCCACGCGCACTTCCTGCACTTTTGGTGGCCCTTTCCCAGCTTTTGATCCTCCCTCTTTTGGAGAGGTGATGGGAGGGGTAGAGTTACCCTATGATTAAAACACACACACACACACACACACACACACTAATTACGAGTTGTGTTGTCTTGACCCCTGGAAGTTTGCAGAGCCCGGGAGCAGCCCACCATGATCACAGTCACCACCATCATTTACCTTCTTCGAATACCTTCGCGGTAATAATTATTCTCGGTTGCTTTAAGTGCAATACATTTTATTGCCTCAGAGACCATCTACTGTTTGATTGAATTATTCATATCCCCCCTCTTTTTTGGTGTAGAAGACTGCATCTGGGGACTCTGATGTGACGTGTATATTTTTTCCTCCTCCCCCCCCTCCAGGAACAAAGGGAATGTGGAAATGAAAGAGAGAGGGGAGAGAGGCTGGCAGATGTGATGAGCTGCGGCGAAGGTGTATCCAGTTTGGCACTCCCCCTTCCTTCTCTCTCTCTCTCTCTCTCTCTCTCTCTCTCTCTCTCTCTCTCTCTCTCTCTCTCTCTCTCTCTCTCTCTCTCTCTCTCCTTGCTCTCTCTGCAGCCTCGGTGAATCACAGCCTTCCTCAGGCAGCCTGCCCTCTCGCACTGTAAGTACCCCCAGCCTGCTCTCCGTAGCGGCAGCACCGGCAGCATGCAAATCCCAGCCTCTCTCCATCTCCCCCCGCTTTGCCTTTGCGCTGCACGTGGAGCGCGAGAGGGGTCTTCCCAACCAACTGTCCCAGGCAAGGGAAGAAGAAGTAAAGATTCCACGTGCAACTTTTCTTTCGAGCTGTCTTTGGGCGTTGGGGGGGGGGGGAGGACTCCAGCTGGCTTGCCAGGTTTCTGTTTTGTATTGTTTTCCCTGGGGGAGGAAGTGTAGCGGGGTGTTATTGGCTGGTGGAATTTCAGGCTTTTGTTGTGGTCGATCCCTCTCAAGCGTTGTAGATGAACTCAAAAGTGCCACTTCCGCTCAAGGGACAATACCTCGCATCCTGTCAATAGCCGACTGGAGGGATGATTAGATTTTGTTGTCTTAGGCTGTGTGGATGCAGAGGGGATGCGTGTCCGGTGAGTTATATGGGGTTGGGGTCCTTCTGCTCCCACAGATGCAAATCGCCTTGGGGAGGGAGTTTTGCACTGTCTGAGAATTCAGAACAACTTCTGGGTCGGCCTGTAAGAGAACCATGTGCTCGCTTTTTGCCTGACATAACTTTTTTTTTTTGCCAATCGTGCGATTTTATTCCTAAATTTGTCCATTGAAAATCATTCTCTTTTAATTAATTAAAAAGTTGCTTTTCCTTATTACTCCTCCTTCCTCGAGTTATTTTCCTCAGCCTGTAAAAAAGAGAAATAAAAAGAGAGAGTAGACTTTACCAGTGGGGTAAGTTTTCCACAACACTTTACTGGCAGCTGAACCCCACTGAGTTGCGCCCGGTCCTACTTAAGTTTACTTCGACATGTTAACCTGAGCTCAGTGGAAAATTGCTGCCCCTAATAAAACTGTTTAGGACTGCAGCCTTTCTTCCAAGCAAAGCATCCTTGCCCAGTTAGCCCTGCCAGCTTCAGCGGGATTTACTCTCAAGTAACGAGGGAGCGGCTAGGATCGTAGCCTCACGCCTTGTTGTGCTTTCATAGAATGAACGTGGTTTTAGATCAGCCATGTGCTTCTAGACGGGGCACCGGAGAAGTTACACACCTGGACTTGGGAGGCCTTCGGTTTGGGGGAGACTTGCCTGTGAGGCAGCATGTTGAGGGTGGTAAGTGTGCCTCCCTCAGCTCTCCTGTGTGAGTCAGCAGTGTCAGGGAAGAGAGAGATTCTGCACCATTTGTAGAAAGCCTTGCGAGAACAGAACATCTCTCCCTTCCTAACCTTGATCTCAGAAAAGTTGAGGGTCCTGCACAAGTTTCAAGCGGCATAGGCGCTCCTAACTGTGCATAGGATTTGGGCCGCA
This sequence comes from Podarcis melisellensis, assembly GCF_964234715.1. Lineage (NCBI taxonomy): Eukaryota > Metazoa > Chordata > Lepidosauria > Squamata > Lacertidae > Podarcis > Podarcis melisellensis. The sequence goes on along the minus strand of NC_138528.1, from coordinate 70,623,190 downwards.
CGTGGTAGCAAGTCCGAATCTTGCTCGTCTCCTCTTCATTCGATTCAGCAGCCCAGCACTAAGACTGTGGCTGGGTGATCGGCATGAAATCGCCTGGTAGAGGCACTGGGGTTTTTAGTTCTCCAAAGCCCTGCCGGGATTCCTTCAGCTTCCAGTAGGGGAAAGTCCCGTTCAGATCAAAAAGCCGCCTTCGGAGACCGGCATCCGATTCCTTAGCAGCTCGCAGTCACTTCGCTGGGATGACTTTCCCCCCCTCCTTAAGTTTGACACAAGATGAGGCCGAATAACGGCAATATGGGACTTATTCCCATTGCGCAGTGTTTAGAGTAGGGCTCAGCCAAACCGGCGTGTTGAATTCTACCCTGAGGGCAGCGCAGTGCCGGGATACGTCTATGTACCTCTTGATCTGTTTAATCCTGATTTCCGCACTTTGATATAACTAAAAGAATCGTCACCCCGGGGTTGCAAAAATTCCAAATGTCTCCCGCGGGCGAGTTTTGTTCTCCCTAAGTTTGGAAATATTTGTCGTGCGCTCTACGCCTCCGGCGCTGCAAAAGATGCCCCCCAGTCGCCTGCATGGACATGAGTTTGGTTCCTGGTGCATCTCCCACCTGATGCTTCTTCCGTGCATTGATTGACACAACACGCCCGTCAGGGCTCAATAATGCAGGCATCCGAGGGCAGAGCGTCAGGCAGCAGCCGGCGTTCCCTCGCACGCATGCAAAGTGCGCATTTGGGCCGTTTTCTTATAGATCTCGCTGCAAGGCAAGGCTAGCCGGGTTGGAATCGGGGTGTTGGGGGGGACACCGCAGGTAAAATTAAGTCTCTTCTTAGACTTTGCGTCTTTTGGGTGCAGGAGTAGGCAAGTTTACGAATCACACAAGTCTCTTCAACAGCTAGGGATTTGTTTTAGATCTTATCACTCGATGGGGGAAGAAATGTTGCGCCGTATACATCTTAATAATTTGTGTGTCGATTTATTAAAACAAGACTGGAAAAAGAATCTCAGACTTTATGGCAATTAAAATGTGGGTTTTAAAAAATGCACGAGGCTCCCTCGTGATAATGTATAAACTAAACTAGGAGAAATAAGTTTAGTGAAAATCGTGGAAGGCGCTAGGCGCAAACTTTGTTGGTAAGAAAACAATTTGAATGAAAGGAAAGGAATAGTCAAAATTAGAATGTGTTGTAGATGTGCAGTTTAGGAAATTTTGAGGAAAAAAGCTGTCCAGAAGAACCGGATAAATTAAAACGCAGGAAGAGAAACAGGAATGCAGGTTAGCAAAGGACTGTCTTTTTAATTGGGGAGGAATATCAGAATTAAAATGTAAACAAGAACTAGAAAATTTCTAGCGATCCCGACTTTTTCAGAGCAACCCTTTATATGTCTACCCAGAAGCAAGTTCAATTGAATGTAAGTGGAGTTACTCTAAGGTAAGTGTACATAGGGTTGCAAACTTAAAACTACTTATTCCTCCGAAGCGGGCATTTAAATGGGCCAGAATATCTTACGTGGTCTTGTTAGCGGATGAGAAAAGAAGAAACGCTTTCATTAAGTTTTGAAGGATCAATCTCCCCACGTGAATTGAAATGAAACCAGATTAGGGCAAATTCGTTGTTTCGCTGTTCATCCCTAGGATTTGGGTGCCTGCCTATATTGCGCCGAGCGCTCTGCCCAGGTAGGTGCTGGGATCCCAACCAAACCCGCCCATTTGGGGACTTCGGACACAGCAGTGATGCTCCCTTCTTGGCCTTTTGGAAACGCGTGCAGCTATTTTGGAAACAGAAAAGTTCCCCCGTCTTGATCTGCGAAAGCAGTAGGTGGTGATGGGACCGGCCTGGTCCCTAAGCACAAAGGCGGACCCACAAAGCGCCTCTTCTGTTTTGGGGGCCTGGGGGGAGGCGGCTGCCCCCCGCGCGCCCTCCGCCTCGCATCCCCTTGCGTCGAGGTGCGAAGAATATCAAAAGGGCGAGAGAGGCGCGCTAAGTTTTTCCACTGGTGGTTGCTCACATGATCCCGGCGCCTCCTGGCACTCTGAAAAGCCTCTTTCAAGGTTTGACTGCCCAACACACCTTTTTTTTAAAAAAAAAAAAAATCCTAAAAAGAAAATGATTGAGAGACTTTTCTCTTTCATGCAACATTAAACACCCACACCCCTCCCTCTTTTGGATTTATTCTCTCCATCTCTTCACAGTTCTACTTCTCTTCCCCAGCCTCGGCTTCTAATTAACACTTCTAAGGAAGTGAAAGTTCCTCAAATGCCTCCCCCCGTTGGTTTTCGGGCAAGGCACCCTCAGGAACAGCAAACCAGCAGTTCAGCTTGAACCCATAATTTAGGGTCCTGTTCTCTTGGCCCGCTTCGAGCTATGCGCCAGTGTTCCTTTGCGACCGCCCAGCACCCGCGTATCAATTCATGTTTATTACTCTGTTTACAATATCTCCTCTTTCCTCCATCGCGGAACCCAGGGCGGCGTACACGTGCTTCCCATGCGGTCTCCTATCCAGACGTTCGCCCTTTCTCGGTCCTGCTTAGCTTCAGCCCAGCGGGGGCCTTCGGAACACATCACAAGTCGCGATTCCGCTCAGCGAAAGTCGAAGGGGCCACTTTGAGAGAGTTGAATTCAGCGGAGTTCTTCAGCTCGACCCAAAACTCTAAAAAAAACACACCCCTCTTCCTCCTTCTAGTGAACTGCCGCCTTGCATCTCTAGCGCACCCCGTAGTTGATGTTAAGTAAGGGAATAGGAAGCAATACCGCAATCCTAGCTAACCGTGTCTACTCAGAAGCAAGTTACGGGTAAGTTAGTTTAGGGTTAGTCCGAGTAAACTCTTTGGATTTCTGTGACCAAGTGCGAGTGCGAAGACCGCAGCCTGCCACCTGACCTTGCCTCCTCCAGTTTCGAGTGACTTCTAGCAGCCTGCTGCTGTATGTACTTACTCAGGAGTAAGCCCCACTGTTGTCAACGGAACTTCTTCCAAAGTAAGAGTGCGAGAGAAACTTTGCAGCCAGCCTAAGTCGTCTTTTACAACTCTCTCCGCCACCTGAGCATCCTGACCAGCATTCTCAGGAAGTCAGTCCGTTAAGCTCACTCTGCGATTCTGTGCAGAGTTACTAAGTTGTGAGACTCACCGAGGTTGGCGAGACTTATTTCTATGTAAACCTGCGGGCGAGCGGTCCGCAACGGGGTTTAGGATTACAGGCCGCATTTCCTATATGAGCCTATGTATCTTCCCTCCTTCTAATTTCTCTGTTGACCTCCCTCTTATTCCCGGCTCCTCTCCCCCTTTCTTCTGTTCTCGCACCCTCTACCTTGTCTTCCCCTAAAAGTTCCAGTACATAGTGCGCGGGAAGGAATAACCCTGCAGTCACTTCTCTTGGGAGGAAGGGTCCTCCCCCCGCCCCCTTTTAACCCACTGGGCCACCCCCTTCCCCTCTCCAGTTTTCCATTAAGCCTTGCTTTACCGGTCAGTGTTAGTCGTGCAACCCAAGTACGGTAAGTAAGTCTACAGGATCCCATTCTTAAGCACCATGGCTCGATAGATTCACAAATTCATGCCGTATCATAGCTTTTACGCACCTCCCTGCGAGTAAGCCCCATTGATTTCAGTCAAGGGAACAACGCAGCAACTCTTAAACACATTTACTGAATGTCCAAAAGAACTCAGTGGGACATCCAGGTAAGTTTGTGTAGGAGGATCGGCGTGCAGTTGTGTTTAAATCTAATAGCGCCCTCCTTTCTACCCAGAAGAAAGACTCATTTGCTTCAAGTAAGTAAGTGGGGCATAGGATTGAAAGCTAAACATCAGTTGCCTTGAAAGTAATTCCTATTGATTTCATCGGGACTTACTTGCAAGTGAGCGTGGTTAGAATAGCACCGAAGGTTAAAAGCGCGCGCAGCATGACCTAAGTAAATCCCACTGAAATCAGCCGGAAGCTTCTGAGTAAATAAGCATAGGATCTGGCAGCGCGGCTGTAATCCTATATAGTGGGATTTACGTCTGCATAAATATTCTTAGGATGGAGGTTTAATTAACCCATCTGCATATAAGATTCAGATAAATCAGTGGAACTCAACGGAAGCAACCAGGAGGGCACGATGCAGACAAAATTAAGCACTTGCTTAAAGCTCTCATTTAAATGAATGTCCTTACTTTTGGCAGGATTCCCCCACTTGCTTCCTTGACAGGAAGTTCTATTGAAATGAATGGGTATAACTTCAATTCTTCACACATGCGTTTGGCGGTGAGCGTCATTGACTGAACATAGCGGGGCTTACTTCGAAGTAAACACGCACAGAATGCGGTTGCGCGGCTGACAGTCCGACTGACACATTTGCCACGGGAGTCTTAAGTTCCCTTAAAACCAAAGCCCCCAAGAGGGTGGCTGCAGTCCTAGCTACGCTTTTTTTTTTTTTGGCCGGGGAGGGGCAGGAGGAGGTGAAGCGTCACTAACCGCTGAACACGTTTACTTGGAAGCAAATCTGATTAACTTCAGCGCGACTTATGTTCAGAGATGCGCGCTTAAGAATCTCGCAGTCCGGATGGCTGCGGATTGTCCCGCTGTGCCCCAAAGTGTTTACTCCCAGGAAAGAGCGCGTAGGACTGCAGCCGTCTGCCAATCGTTCTCTGATGAGTGGCGACTGCGAAGGAAAGGGGGAAGCGGGGGGGGGGATTGTGGTTAGGAGTGCGCGCGCGCGCCTGTTGTGGGGTGGAGAGGGGAGAGGAAAGGAGAGAAAATAATATTTCACTTTCTCTTTTGTGCTCACTTTCTCTTGGGTCGTTCGGTTCCACGCTCCCCCCCCCCGACTTTACCGCTCCCTCCCTGCCTCCCGGCTGTGTGCTTGTTGGTGTGTGTTGTTGCCTCGTCTTGCCTTGCCGTCGGGGGTGGGGGTAAGAAGAGAGAAGCGGCGGCGGCGGCGATATAGCAGCCCTGCCTCCTTTCGCCTTCCTCCGATCAATGCCCCTGGCCACTCACTTTCTGATGTTGCACGACGGGAAATGCTTTGAATACTTACGACATGGCCGCTCACGTTGATTGCCAAGATTGACAGCAGTAAACCAGCGCCTTCGCTTGTATCAGGAGGGGAGAGAGAGAAAGAGAGAGAGAGAGGCGGGGGGAGCAGGGAGGGGGAAGCCAAGCCCAACAACAAACAATAATGAACCCGATTGTAACTAAATCTCCAGGCAACCCGTCAGCAAACTTCTCCTGACGATCTGGATCCTGCGCATCCGTGGCCCGAAGAAACGCAGCCAGCCAGTAGCTCAGTGAATTTATTCCTTTCGTTAGTATTTCTGCAGCTTGTTTACCCAGCCCTACAGACACTCATTCACCTTTTCCTTCCTTCCGTCCGGCTACGGCAGTTTGTTTGTTTATTATTGTTATTGTTTTTAAAGGAAGGACCCCCAAGGCTTATAAAACGCCACACTGGATCTCGAAGGAGGTAACTAGGAGAAGCAAACCGGCGCAGCGCTCGTTGTGTTGCTGATACCTGTTGTGGACTTGCGGTCGTGTGTGGTGCGCAGCCTGGTTGGGCTGGGGGGGGGGGAGACGGCGGGCGCGTTCCTTAGTCGTGTTTTGAAAAGGGTCTTCCACGTTTTGTATGTGTCGCTTTATACCAGAGAATACGGTATTGTTTCTCTCCCCCCCCCCTCCCCGCTGTCTTTTAAGGGCTTGCTGGTTGCAATTGACCAAAGCAGCAGCAGTATTAGCAGCAGCCGCAATAGCGGCGTCCGGAGGTAGATTGTGAAGTTAGGGAGATTTCTGAATGAATCCCCGGCGTGGCTGCTTAGTGCTGGACTTTTTGGGGAGGGCGGTGTTGGTGGCGGCGGCGCCGACTGGGATGGGATGGGAAGAGGCGAACTGGTGGAGAAAGTCCTTACGCTTCTGACCTGGGGTGAGTTGCTCTGGGGAGGATCCTGAGGCGGCATAAAAAAAGACCCCGCTTCTCTCTGAAATCACAACACTGCTGCTGCTGCTGCTTCCCACCCCCTTTCCTTTCCGCCCTCCAAGTGGTGTGTCTATTTTAAAACGTAGTGACAGATCAGCGTTGTATTTTAAGATCACCCGCTGCCTGCGAACACATGGCGCTCTAGAGATACTGCGCGTAAGAGTGATACCAACAGAGGCAGGCGAGCGAGGAAAAATATAAAGCCCTTAAATCAATCTTTGGGAGCCTAAAGCTTCTGCCATTCCTCCGAAGTCCTCACCCTTGGAGATAGTAAGGATGAAGGAACGAGGGGGCTTTGCTAGCGCCTCTGATTTCTCTGTTAACTTTGTGGTGGTTAAACTTGCCGAGAAGTTCGCTGCTAGTGTGCTTATATATCTGTAGAACAGATCCTTAAGAGAAAGGCGGAGGGGGGGGGGAGTATTATACCGCTAGGTGGTAATGCTGGATTTGACCACAGAGGGGCAGTGTATCGAGGATTTGCTGTTCCTGTGGCGCCTTATCTCTCTGCAGGCAGAGGCTGGGATAAAGTTATACTGAAAACTTTAAAATTGATATCACACCCTAATTTGTGTTCCACAGGGAGGGGGAGAGAGCGAAAAAAAGAGTGAGAGCCCAACAACACACAGGGCTCTGCTTACACCATGAGAAGGGGAGCTCTTGGCTGCATTGTGGGCTCGCCCAACATTCAGCTGGGGATTTCTTGCTGTGTCTTAGCTCTCGCCGGAGGTCATGCAAATCGACCTTAAAAGAATGCATAAGCCATAAATTAAAATAAACCCCGTAGCCACGGGCTGATTCATAAGTAGACAATACCTAACCTGGACAAAACGGCTTCCTTTGCGAGCTGGAAGAAAAGAATAGTGCCTAAAGTAAACGCAAAGTAAGTTCCCAGAACGTATTTTCTTTTGCATTAATGTCGTTGTTTTCTGTTGTTATTTCGAGCAACTTTAATCTCAGGGAAACTGCCTTCAACCGCAGTTTTAAGCATACTTTGCAGAGATGGTAGGGAGGCAGCAAGGTGGTTTGGTGGGAGCGCTAGCCCCCCCTTTCATAAGTGGTGCTTCTTGTCATTTTTGAAGAAGGATCTTTTTTTAAAAAAAAAATATTAAGATGGGTTTGATGTAATTTATTTTGAAGATCTTTCAATCTTCTGTTGTAAATCTGGTCTGTGTCTGAAAAATTGCATGTCACTTAGCCAGGCATTGTGATTGTGTGTGTGTGTGTGAGTGAGAGAGAGAGAGAGAGAGAGAGAGAGATCACCTGGTGCTTTTATTTTGCTTTACGTTGTATTGTTGAAATGTCGCCTTACAAATATTCCTAAAGTTATATATAAGAGAGGGCGTTTGGCAGGAGATAAAAGTTCTCTGTTTGATCCAGTGGTAAAACAGGTGTGTATGTCGTATGTATGGGACAGAGTACACGAAGGTGTGTGTGTATGAATGTATACAACATGACACTGTACCACACACACATACAACTTGCACGAGTGTATATAACGGGCTTTTTGTTGCTGCGGGATCTGAAGTCTTCCAGCTCTCCCCCGCCACTCCCGCCACCTTTGGGACCGCCTTGGAGCCGCTTTGCAGCCGGGGTTCCTTGTGTGCGCGCGCGTCTGAGGAGCAGAGCAGGGCCTTGGGGTCAATCAGAGGCGCAGATCATATTGATTTGATTGCCGCCACCTCTGCTTTGCGGAGGACTCGTTTCCCGGGTGCTTTTTTTTTTAAGGACGGCGAGAAGGGAAGAGGTGGCAAATGTGAAAAGGCAGTTGAGCGTTGTTGTGTCTGTGTGTCAGGGTGATCTCGCCGGGGCTTGGGAGCCTGCGGTCAGGAGATTAGCTACGTCCTCCTGGGTGTTCCCCCAAAAACACAGACAGGGAAACTTTCCGAGATAAACAAGTCTATCTGCGCCTGTTGTTATGCAGATAAAGGAGACAGGTTGCATGTGGGTTTCTTTTTTTAAATAGCCCATCGTAGTAGGGTGAGCAGCTTTGAACCTAATTTTAATTTGAAAAGGGAGAGGAACGTACATTTAAAATATATTTTCATTTTTAAAATGACGGTGTGATTGAAACTGGTGGGCATCTCGGTCTAAAGTGACTTTTTACTTTTTGAAAAACCCTGTAGCTGGGTGGGTTTGACTGTGGTTGGGTGGGCAGATGGTAGTGTTGTAGAAACTGCTTTGAGATTGCAGCTAGATTGCACTTGTTATACTGACTCCCTTGTGTGGGCTCATTGCATCAAACCGCTCTGCCACAAAGCAAATCGTTTTTAAGATGGACACAAAATTTGTCCTGCAACGCGAACCTCTGTCTAAAACGTTTGGAAGCCCTGTGCAAGATGATGTATCTTAAGACTCTTCTCCCTCGCTTTTTGGCATCCGATTTCTGTATGTATGATATCTCCCTTTTATAATTAGTAACCGTATCTCGAAGTTAATCTTTTTTAAAAAATTAAAAATAAATCTGATCCTCTCCTCCAATGTATTTTTAGGGAGGTACATATTTGAATGAAAATAATTAGGTTACTTGGATTACGTTTGCAGCTTGAAGTAGCTTGACACCTGGCAGAGAACTGCTTAAGCGTTTTCTTTAAACTCTGCCTCCTTCTCCATAACTGCGTTTCTTATAATACATTCTTGTGTTAAGTGAGAAAGGCTGTTTGTAAAACAATCCCCTGGCTAGTCCCAGTGTTGGGTGAAGCTGATCCTGTAATGGCATTTTGTTTTGAACAGTTGCTGTAGTTGAAGTTCCCTCATAAGGTAAGGTGGCACTGGCTCTCTGAAAGGAGGTCCAAATGCCACATTTATAATTAGACTGCCAATTCAGCACATTGTATCCATTGCTATACAGGGATATACTTGCTGTGTCTGGCCTCTCTCAATAGCCTGTATTCAGAATTAGCCAATTCAACTACTTCAACTTCGGCATCAAATTTAGAATAGGCAATGAGAGAACGGGAGGGGGGCCGAGAGAGAAAGCAAACAATAACTCTGCAATCTCTCCCCTCAGCTGGCCATGAAAGGCCAAAGAATATAAGGAGAGCAATTCATAACAATTGTATTGAGGAATCCATACATCAAATACAACAAGTTTGTCGAGAGGAGTTTTTTCCCCCTTTTTAAAGAAAAAAGTTATTTGGGGGAGGGAACTAAAATCAGCCAGTGTGGATTCAGGAAAAAAAAAGTTCCTAGCATGTATTTCTTTCCTTTAAAAAAAATGCCCAAAGGATATAGGACAATTACACCTGTGCTTGCAACTGAACACAGGTCCCTGGGAAAACTGGCAGGAAAAGTCTTTAGCCCCTCCTGAGGACTATAAGAAGAAACTTTGCTTGCAGGCAGCAGCAGCAGCTCTCCCGCCCCCTGTGCAGTCAGTCACAAGGAGCAGAGCTTCAGGCAAGCCGTGGTTGCTGCTCCTGCAGCCGCCGCCGCCGCCTCCTCCTGCTCGGCAGAGGGGCAGTTGATCGCTCTTCGGCGGAGAGCGGAGGGAATAGGCTGTCGGGGAGGGAGAAGGAAGAAGGTCATTTGCATTCTCAGGCCCTTCCTCTCAATCAACGACCTTCTAATTCCCGGGGAAGGAAGGCGCTGGTTGCTTTAGGGTTAGCTGGCGATCCTCGCGTACGAGGCGCGGGGGGGGGGTGTGCTTCGCCGGCCGAACTTCTTCAAACTTACCCCCCCCCAGCCCCCGCCCCAGCTCTGCTGTGTCGGAAGCGACCGCTGTGGAGGGATACAGAGGCGGCCAAGTGCGCCGTCGGCGGCGGCAGGGTCCGCAGGGAAAGTGGGAGGTGAGGCGTCCGCAGGGGGTTTGGTGGTTTGTCTCCAAAGTTTCCCCACAGATGGCGCGGCGGCTCCGGCTCGGTGGGGGCGAGTGGCAGCCGCGGGCCAGCAGCGAAGAACACGCGCCGCAGCGCCTCTGCCTTGCAACACCCCTCGCCACAGCGGCGGGACTGGGCTGGGGGGCGGGGGAGCCGCCGCCGCCGCCGCTGGCCACGCTTTATCTTTCTTTCAGTGCTCCTTCTCGCTTCTCCAGGCAGGCTTGGCTGCAGAGTTTGTCTGGGCCTCGCTCCTTCCCCCTTGGCTTGTGCCAGGAGTGCCGCAACTCGTTTACACTGGATTAGCCCCACTGATCTTAATGCGACTGCTCTGGGACAAATGAGTTGTGTGACTGCTGCCTCCCGCCACTGGTGTCCCATGTAAACATGTCCCCCGCGCTGAACAGTGCAGACGTTGGCATTATTGCACCGCAAATAGGCTTGTATGTGTGCTTATCCATCTCTCTATCTCACACACACCTCCAGTCCAAACTCCACATACACACGCACCCCTCAGGAATGTGTTAGCTATGCAGTAGGCAGTATATTCCAGGAGTATATTGTCTCTTTGTGTATATGGCTGTTGGATTGTGATTTTAATTATTTATGTTTGTACACTATGTTGAGTGATATCTTCTGAGAAGAGCAGCGTGAAAATGCCTTAAAATTCTCCTCTTTCCTAAACACAATACTGGAGGTTGGGCATTTGATAGAATGTTATGTGATAATATGATGTGGGTGTATATTTTGGTCACATAAGAGTGTAACAGTTTAGGTGAATGGAATGAATATTTCCATAGGGTGTCATGTGGCCAGCTATGAAGTTTGATTGACTAGGTTCAGGGAATGAGAATAAGGATTCTGCTACAGCTATGCTTATAGATTGGCCTTATCAGAAGCAAACCATACTGAATTCATTTTTATTACCAAGTAGGTTAAGATTTCTCTTAATAGTGTAAATACGGTATATGTTTCAATCTATATCAGTTCAGTGTTTGTGGGCGTTGCATACATATATACACAATCCAATGTTCAAAACTATATAGCCTTCAAATAAGGGCAAGCTTTAAAAAATAATTGAAGATAGTTGTATGATGTGAATATGTTGCAGTGCTTCATACTGAGGTATTAACCCAAAACAAAAGTCAGTTTTTGTGGCTTGGGCATGTCTATCTCCTATAGTTAGTCCATTTCTGACATTTTTACCAAATATGTTTTAAAGAGGAAAATAATGGTGTTAAGTTCAGGGTAACCTCTTTCTGTGGGGGTTGGAGAATCAGTGAATGTGTAGGAAAAGCTGGAAAAGGGATGGAGATCAGGCCTCCATACATGAGTAGAAGTAACTATTTTGCTTCTGGTGGACATAAAAAAGTTTCTTCATTGAAAACCTTATTATATTTGTCAAGCACTTTAATCACCCTAGGAAATACCTCTTTATAAAGCATATCAAGGTAGCTAGCTTTTTATGTGAAATATCTGAAAAATAATTCAATGTTTAATCCCGTCCCCAATTCATAGTGTGACTGCACTGGGTGTGTACCGCTCTTGGCAGATAGAAAATTCAATGTGTGTCTGTATGTGTGTATGTATGCGTGTATGCAAGGCAATTCTGTACAGAGCTGTTTTTAATGCTAGCTAATAACAATATTAGATTGTCATTGTAAGGTAGATTCCAATTAGTGGTGTTTCCTACTATGAAAACAGAGACTGAGTTTCTAGAGTAGCACTAGATTGATGAGATGTGAATTACAGTACTAATTCACCTGTAGTTTATTCCAAGAGTGGAATGCCCAGAAACAAACCTCTTCAGCATATTGTCTATTTTTCTTTTTCTCGCCTTTTCCCCAGCTATAATAGGTTGAACTGTGTAGTAAATATGAAGCTCTTGGCCAGCTCCTAAATAGGTATTTAAATTTTGTTGTAGTTGTTACATAGAAATATTATACCTCTATATTCTCTATACCTCTATAAACTGAGGCAAATGAATAATTCATCCCTGCCCCCAATTTCCTGTGCCTGCTTTTGGACACATCTTTTAGGTGATGTTACAGTTTGTCTAGTATTGCCCTGTTCTGAAAACGTGTAGAAGTTATGTGGTATCCATCAGTATTACATTGAGAATTGGGGTGTTATTTCCGGCCCCTGTGCAGTTCACTCATGCATGCTCACTAAGAAGCGCCACTTAAATTGTAGTGTTATTCGGAAATAAACTGAGTTCAATGGGACTTGAATGCGTATGCATACTTAGGATTGAGGTGCCAAGTTATATAGAGGAGGTGAGTTCATTATGTATATTTGCCAGACCAGAAATCCACTGATTTTAAAACCGTGATGATATTGCAATTATGATAAATTATCCCTTTCATTATAATTTTGTTTGGTCTAGAATTAGCCTGTTTTGGACATTGCCATAATGAATAATCGTGCCAATTTCTGGTTTGTAGCTATCTTAGAAAGTCATGAGTTATTTGACACTGATGAAACTGCTACACATACCCATCAGATATTCAAGTATTCAGTGAAGTTTTAAATAATTCTCTTTCAATTAGTATAACAGGAACTTGAAAAATGGATTTCTGTTAAAGAAACAAGAATCGGTACATAGTGATTTCTTCCCTCCCCTTGCATACTTGACAATTCTTCTATCAGTTTTAGCCATGCATGCATTTTTAAATAAAGAACAACCTCTTCACAGTTTTAAAACTCTGTTTAGAAGTACTTATTTAATAAGAAAAAAGTCAGTTAGAAAATGTGGTTGTTTGGTTATTTGTAATATAAATGAATGCTTTTATGTTTCTGAATACAAGTGAAACGCTATCAGGTTACTGTGATTAGGAGTATCATGCAAAGCACAGATTACCTACAACTAGTTGATTTACAGGTATGTCAGATCTACCACAGTGATGTAAACCTATATCATTGTTCCGTGTAAAAAGAATGTTAGATACAGGCGTAGACATATTTGCATATTTTTACTATTTTTAAATATTTGGTAGAATTTGTTAAAGGCATTAACAAGCAGCAATACCGGAATTATTGTCTTTGTATGCTGTGTTTATATTTTTGTAAAAAACTGCCTTGTTCGTATGACAGTTTTTACTGTATGGCATTCCAACAATCATAATAACTAATAGTTTTCTTCTGTTGTATACAGATTGTACCTGTTGACATGCAGCTTTTTTTGTTATGTGAATTCCCCTATGCAAAATAAAATTAAATGCAGCTGTATTTTGATTGTGCCACAAGAATTTCATCTACTGTGTGTGTGCCATGAGGAAATAGTAGAAGAGCTTTGGTGATTGATTTTTGGTAATTTACTGTACAAAATCCCACAGGGGTAAAATAATACACAGATAATTTGCAAGCAAAGCTACCTGGAAAAAATACGGACCTGTTTATATAGTGTGAGTGTAGGTTATTCCAACTAAGGCATTTTTTTGTACTTTGGAAGATGGGACAATATTGGAATGCCTGCTGTTTGCAACTTCTACAGAACAGATGTATCTAACCCATTGTTTCTCCAGTACACCGAAAGAAGACCTTACCAAACCTGTACATCTCTGAAATGCAGTATTGACTTGATTCTTAACTGCAGGGCCTTCATATCATTGCTCAAAATATCTAACTTTACACCAATATTAGCCATTCTTTTTATAGTGACACTATGCTTAGTAAAAAAACTTCTAAGCACTGAGGTCAGGTGTTGAGATTGGATTCTGGTTTATTTTTTATGAATCAGATAAAGATTTCTGTGCATGAGACCGTATGTGAAGATGAGAGAACAAGAGCATTTCCATATCAAAGGCAATATATCTGAGGCTGCATAGTAATTAAAATGCAGTGGTTTGGACTCTGCGCTATCACTTAAGCAGAGCATTGTTGGGATCTTGTACAGAATGCAGCCGGTTGCCTCTTGCATACTTCTAGAAATACACTTGCAATTTTGCACAAACATTTATGCTAGTCCACACTTTTCTGTGGATAATTTGTATTTCATCCAAGCCATTCAAAGCCAGAGCTATTTTATTTTTTTTGAGCAACCCCCTCATTATGGCTTTTGTGCATCAACTATTTTTATTCCGGTTGTTTGTATTTCCTCTTACCAGAATGATGGCTTGTTTATATTCACATTCACTTTATATTTCCTAAGACTTCCCCCTCCCAACCCTGTCTCACATTTGTATTTTGTGATTGGGAAAAATTCTTTAATTTTGAGGTCAGAATGGGACTCTTTCATAGCCTAATTGAAGAGAGCACAAAAGGTTACATGTAGCATTTTAGGGTAAATCTACTGTATGATAAGGAGAGTTTTTCTTTTAAATATACAATGCACATTTCCTAGTTATGACTCATCCTTACACAATGTAAAGATGAACAAATTCCTCAGAAGAATGCACTGTGCTCTAGGCACACCTTTTCACAACTCTGCTTTCCTCGGGTTATATTTGTAGGGGGAGTTAAATCATTTTGGTTTCTTATGCTAATACTCAAGTGATTTCAGAAGTGAAAAAAAGCCAGTATACTGGGTATTATTCTTGTTTCTTTTGGAATTTTTTATTATTATTACCATGCCTGGTCTTAGAGATTGTTTTTAAAACTTTAAGATTATAATTGAATTAAGAAACTGGTGCTTGAATAGAAAACAGCATTTTGGGTGAACTGTTAAAAGTAAGCAATCTAAGGAATTTATAATTAATATAATATAATATAATATAATAATAATAATAATAATTCTTATTTGCAGGAGTTGGTGTTTTAAGCTTCAGCGTCATGGCTAAATCTTAGCATAGGAAGGGTAGGATGTATCTACTCATCCACATTCCCTGGCAGTTTCAACTGGCTCACATAATCCTAACTTCCTCTCCTAAATATATTTTAGTGGCGCATCAGTGGATTACGTGATGGACCTTGTCATCCCGCTTTTTAAATTCTACTGCTGTGCGTAAGAAATACAATAGAAATGAAAACACTCTTGAAGTGCAGCAGAGTATTTTTCTGCTCTTTTCATGATTCAGATGTCTTGCACTGAGCAGTGTTGTCAGCTTATACTATATTCTGTGTTACCAATAAAGCAAAGTTGGGTTCACACAACCTCCCCCCCCCCCAAGTGTTTTCCCAGTGACTTCTTATGCAGAGCTGTTTGGAACTAGGTCATGCAAAGGATCAGAACTATATGTTCATGTTGCAAAATAACACACATTTGACAAGTGGCCTTTTTGAGGCATGCTGAGCTTGCGTTGATCTTGATGTGTGTCAGATCTTTCATGTGACCTCTTTCACCATGAAGCACATGGAGGGTGATTGTAAAAATGAACTTGTGATGAGAGTAAAATAGTTAAAGTCATTTGAATCCACCTTTAGCCTCAGTTAGTGTGATGCCTCAGGCTATGTGGTACACAAAATACTCTGGGGGCCTTCTGGATGGAAGGTGTTAATGTACAGAGGGGATTTTGTTTTTATAGTACTAAATAGTTGTAAAAGGTTACATAGATTCAGTCTCATTTTATGAGCTATTTCAGAAAGCAAGACTGGTCTTATGGGGTACAGTAGATAAACAGCATTTGAAGCTTTAAACTTATTCCTGGAATGTTGGGTGCTTATTTCTGGAATGTTGGATGCTATTAAAATAATGCAGATTGCCTTAGATATTCCTTAAGGTTTTTTTTGTGAACACTTATACTGCGTCAGACAATAAATAAACTGTTTATCACAGTTCTTTGTTACTTAGCTTTCTTTAGCAAGCTATTCTGTTACAATTCAGTTGTGATTATTTTATTCTATTACAATTCAGTTGAGACTTGTATTTAGTCTTAATTCTTCACATTAAAGTTTGGGGGTTTTTTTTGTCCCTTTGGAACACTGAAATTGTTGGAACCATAAGGCTTCTAATTTTCCTTCCACCTTCTTGAGGTCTGTCGGGATCCAATAAGCCCCATTTGGACTGATGCTTCTGATGTCCCCCCCTCCCCCCTTCTAAAGGCAGCACAGCCCACAGTACTGAAAGCTACTCAGGGGACTTTGGGAGTGGTCTTCAAAGCAGCGCAAGAAGTGGCAGGTTAGCAGCTGAAAACAGGAATTACTTGACCACCACTTGCATGTACCTAAGGACCTCTTTGGATTCTTGTTTTATTATTCAGTATGGTTGTGAGACAGCAACTCAGATTTCATGCATGCATTTGGGATGCATGCACTGAGTCCATAAAGTTCTATCCTACAAAAAGCAAATGGGCCATAGAATAAATGAACTGATCTTTGTTTGTTTTTTGTGCTCTGTGGAAAGAGTTGTATGAACATATCCAGGTAATTGGACGGAGGTCTAGGGTTTTCCTTTCGCCATTTCCTTTTGTGCCAAAAGTGCATACAGTGTATGATAAAAGTGATTCCTACAACAGGCCACAAGCTGCAACAGCCTGTAGTCGAAAAAGGCATTCATGCATGCAAACAGGCTAATTTACATGAATACATTTTTTCCTTCTTATTTGCATTAGTGTGTAGTACTAAGGATAAATATTTCGATTTTAAACTTAGGCTTGCTACTTTAAAATGTAGATTGTTAAATAGTTTAAATTCTCTTACTAAGTTTTTTTCAGTATACAGACTTTGGTAAAACTTTGATCCCACTCAAATCTATAATTTTGATAGTTGTATTGAGCTACTGAGTGTGTTTCCCTTCTTTTCTCCGTTCTGGTTTCAGAAGGAACCAGAATGATTTTGTACATTTTGCAGTACATGACAAAGAGCATGCTGTTTTAATATTATTGTATGGAAGACTATGAGAAAAAAGAATGAAGGGAGAGACAAACGAATGCTTCTACTTCTCTTCCTTCTCTCTTTGTAAAAGAATTAGGAAGAAGAAGGTGCGGAGGGACAATGCTGCACATTTTTAACATCAAAGAGAAAAGTTGCCATAGTTGCAGCCGTAAGCATGAAGTCACTAGTGTACTTCTTAATTATGGTGCAAACCTGCGGCACTTGTGTAGAATTGGGCTCTGTGGATTGGATCAGTCATTTTATATGGAGCTACACAATTTCTGCTCAATGTAATATGCCTATTCCAAATGACTGGTATAAATTTGGGTTGACTATGATTCACCTTTTCCTTCCCTACTTGTCTTTTTTTTTTGAGAGAGAGAGAGGTAGGAATATAGCAAGGGGGTTATATAGAGAATGTTAAGGATGTTATGTGTTCAAAGCAAAAGGTGTTAATAGTTAATAGTTTATGAACCAACAAAACAAAAAAAATGTGTGGGGAATAGCAAAACGTAACTTGCATTCTTCATTACTCATTAGTGCTGGTTATGATTTATGGTATATCTTCCCAGTGAACAGAAAATGCATATATCTCTAGACAGCTCTGTACTTTTTCACTGAATTCCAAGCCGCTGTTTTTAAAAAAATGCAGTGAAATCCTATACATATTTAAAACTTCGTCTCACTTGGTTCAATTTGGCTTATACCCAGGTAGGTGGGTATAGGATTGCAGCCTTAAACAGTGCTCCAGGAAATAACACTTTGCTGTCTTTGACACATCCAATTAATGCTATTTTCCTTTTTTTTTTTTAATTGTGAGTAGAACAAGGGAGCAGGCATCTGAAGCCAGAACAAATGAGAACTTAGGAAAAATAAGAGATGGACTTGTTTAAAAAGAGAGGAAAGCGGGAGAGAAGCTACAGGGTAGTGATAATTTTTATCAAACACGCTAATCCTCAGTCTGTGGCTATATTTGCTGAAATGCCAACAACACTGATTGTTTCTGTAGGTATCGCTCAAAAGAGTTCCTCTTTTTTTGAACTGTTTTCACTCACTCACTCAACCCTATATGTCCTCATCTACATATTGTTGGAGACAGGAACACATTTAGCTCTTTAGCTCAGTCACTGCACACTGTGGGGCAAGGAACCAGACAAGAAACCAGTGCTTAAAATAAGTGTACAATTTATTGAAGAATAACAAAAAGAAAAAGAAAAAGAAACAAGCAAAGTTCAAACTGGTCTAGCAACTTTGGGGTGAAATATAAAGCAGATAGAGATAGAAGGGAGCTGATACCAAATGTGGTGGAGGCAAAGGCAGCGGTTGCCTGGTAGACATGCATGGAGCTGAATTAGGTTATGGAGAGAAATTAACATGCAAATATATGTTGTTGCAAAGTAGCATAGGTACCTATGCAAGACCAAACAGAAACCAAAGTTTAAATATTACTTATTTCAAAGTGGGAGGGGTAGGCAGTAGCATTTAATTGGGGGTTGCAGTAAATTGAGACTGTCCTCAGGATAAGGATGTTGGGAACATACTGGATGCCTCTAGTTGCCAGCAAACAATGAGAGAAACAGCTGCAATAGGAGATGCACATGTTTTGTGCCTCTCCTGCAGCACTGGCTAATCCAAGTAAAATCAAAACAGTGTATCCAGTCCATATATTGAAAACAGGTGTCAAAAGAGGAGTTGCTTTTGAAAAGTTGAAGTAAATATTAATCTTCTCAATTTTTTTGGACTCAGGATTGTTACCTTGCAGCCAGTGAGTCACATCCAGCCCACCATGCTATGGGATGTAGGCTGCCAGACCTTGCCTGCAGCCTTAGCTCCTGTTCTGAATGGATGATTAAGTCTTCTTCCTTGATTAGAAGATAAAGTGCAGGAAAGGGCCATAGCTCATTGGTAGAGTATCTGCCTTGTATGCAGGAAGGTCCCAGGTTCAACCCCAGACATCTCCAGGTAGTGCTGCAAAGACTCCCAGTTTAAAATCTTTCAGACAGTACTGAGCTAGATGGACTATTAAACTACTGCAATGCGCTCTATGCGGGTCTGCCTTTGAAGGTGATGTGGAAACACCACAAAATCAGAATGCAAGCAGCTGGACTGGTGACTGGGAGCGGCCACTGGGACCATATAACACCGGTCCTAAAGGATCTACATTGGCTCCCAATACGTTTCCAAGCACAATTCAAAGTGTTGGTGCTAACTTAAAAGCCCTAAACAGCCTTAGTCATGTAAACCTGAAGGAATATCTCCACCCCGTCATTCACCCGGACACCAAGATCCAGCTCCTAGGGCCTTCTAGGTTCCCTCACTGCAAGAAGTAATGTTACAGGGAGCTGGCTAAAAAGGAAATTGCAGGTATCCATACAACCCACCCTCTTTCCCCAGAATGAGGGTCTTATGTGTGAATCCTTTGCTTGCTTTTTTATCCGGTGTGTTGTCTGCTTCTTTTTGTATATTGGCATGGATATTGCCTGGTTTTTGTTGTTGCTGTTTATTTGTTTTGGGGTACTGTGCAGGTGGCTTGCTTGTTTGCGGGTGGATGGGCTCTGAACACCACCTGTTTTTCTTCTGTGGCTTGGGTATCTTGGCCCCTGATTGTTCCTTAGATTT
This sequence comes from Podarcis melisellensis, assembly GCF_964234715.1. Taxonomy (NCBI): domain Eukaryota; kingdom Metazoa; phylum Chordata; class Lepidosauria; order Squamata; family Lacertidae; genus Podarcis; species Podarcis melisellensis. The sequence goes on along the minus strand of NC_138528.1, from coordinate 70,604,065 downwards.
CCAAATGTGTCCCCGTGCCCCAAAACATTGTTGCCAAGCGTGGTCTATTGCAGTATTTATAAAATTAGTGAAAAACCTTATTTCCCACCAGGCATTTTGGAATAGTCAAGCTAGCAGCTGTTTTTATACTGGACAGATATTTTCACTGCTGTTCGTAGACTTATAGTGCATTTTTATTTATTTACCATGTATATATTTAAATCATTTATTTCCCTCTTTACCAAAAAGTTAAATCTTGCTAGCAAAGGATTTACACATACAGTAAAAATAGGGAAGAATTACAAATACAACAAAGACACTTAAAATCACCATAACAACAACAGCAACATGACATAACCAGCTGAAAACAGGGAAATAAAAACAATACAGAACAACAGTTTTAATCTATCTTGTTCTGTGTCTTTCTTGTTTCTGTTTTATATTTTATTGTTTTACAGAAATTGTGCTCAATATTATTTCATAAGCCACTTTAAAGGCCCTTCAGACTGATTGGTGGGGTAGCAAATTTTAAATTAAGCAAGTAAACAGTTGGTAAAATTTGGAGCTTGATTCTGAACACACTCTTGCTCTGTTGCCTGCAAGAGTGTGAGTGGTTTGCCTTGCTCAGGTCCATAAAGCTTTTAGCACATACTTAATCCACTTGCTAGCCTGTGCTAAGTTCTGCAAAGGTCTGAGTGTATATCGATGGAAATTTCACTTTTTACTTTTACTCATTTCCCCCCCCATCAGTTTTAATGGCAGGCTTGTTAGGCGTTTGAGGATGCACACTTTAACTTGGAGTAAGTTATGCTAAAAACAATGCAATTTACTTCTAAGTAAACATGCACAGGATTGTTCTATAAGTCTTTCAGGTCTTGATTTGTCAGCAGATTGGAGCCGGGTGGGGTATGTTGCAGTATATATGTCTCTGGTTGCATAGTTATTGCTTAAGTGTGCTGTTAAAATATGCTTGGAATGTGGCTCATTGTGCCTTTGTTTATAGAAAATGAGGTATGCCTATGCAGGTATTGCTGGATATAACTAGTTTGAGTAGGAAGGAGAACGGACAAGTGACCAGAAACACAGACAGATAAAGGTTTTATCCATAATTCTACTGCTTTGTTTTTGGGACCTGCTTCTTTCTTCCCACCTCTTGATGTCTTTATATTAATACTCAGTATTTGAGGTACAGAGACCTTTTCAAAATGCTAGAGTTGGTTCCCGCTTCATCACCACCAGTGCTACTTCTATAATATTTGCCTTGCTACTTGAATGGAGAATAAACCACTGCCATTCCCCTTTCCTCTGCCACACACGGAACGTCCCATATTAACTTGCATTTTGTAAGGAATAGTGTCACTATCCAGCTGCTTCTGCTTAGGTGGACAGATGTGGATCTAGTCCTTACTGAGGTTGTTCACATGTATCTAGGCTGTAGCACTTCAGATCACAGGCAGAGGCTTTTGGGACTGAATATACTTCCATACAAAAAATAATAACATTTAAAAAGAAGAAAGAAAGAAAGAAAGGAAGGAAGGAAGGAAGGAAGGAAGGAAGGAAGGAAGGAAGGAAGGAAGGAAGGAATTTCACATAGAAAACTGGGATGTCAGGCAGAAGTTTTAATAGTTTACTACGCTGTTTTACTGCTAGATTGCTATGTGCAGGGAGGTTGTTTTTGTGTGTGTGCGCACTGTAGTACAGACAAGCTCATTGATAAATTGCCAGTATGAATGCATCCCTGTAACAATGCGAGTTCTGCAGATGGAAGTGATCGAGTGAGCATACAAGGGCTAAGGTGATCTCACAAGTAAACTAGTCCCAAACTGTTAAAGGCTTTCTGTAATACCTTGAAGTTGGCATGCTAGGAAATTGTCAACCAGTGCAGGTCTATGAACAGAATGCAGAGTTACACCAAGAAATGTCAATCAGCTCCTTTAGCAGGAGTGCAACCTTATACAGGGTAGGCAATTGATGAGTGACACAGGAAACACTCACATTGCCTCTGCCTTGCCAGGGTTGAAGCTCAGCTTGTTTCTTCCTCATCCATCTCACCACTGCATCCAGGCACCTGTCCAGGGCCTACGTGGCCTCTGCCAGTTCAGATGTTGAGCTGCTAGTGTTATCAGGATACAATGGCAGCTTGACCCAACACTCCTAATGATCACCCCCTGTGGCTTCATACAGATATTAAATAGCATTTGAGCTAAGATGGCAGAACCATCATGACACTGAAAAACATCCTCCCAATGCTTCTCTCTGGACACTGTCTCAGAGGTAGAACTGCAGCCACTGTGATGCAGTGCTCCCAGTTCCCATTCCTTGGAGCCAATCCAGGAGGGTACCATGGTCAATGGTATCAAAAGCCAAAGAGAGATCAAGAAGCAGAAGCAAAGTCACACACTGCCTGTCCCACTCTGCAAAGGTCATCTCTCCAGATGATCAGTTGTGGACTAAATGAGGAAACCACAGGTTAAGGCTATATTACAATAACAACATTTCATATATCAGGGATGGGACACCTATGGCCCTGTAAGTGATGGTGGACTCCCAACTCCCATCAGCCCCAGACAGTATGGCTGGTGGGAGGCAGAGTCTCCAACAACATCCGTGGGCTGCAGGTTTCCTATCCCTGCCACACATGAAAATAAGGACAGTATTGTGTTTGAATGGGAAGCCTAGAGACGGAGACTGACAGCTCTGTAGTGCAGCATTAGTGGGCAGTAGCGAAGTGTTATGTATTTAATACAACTTACTGTCTCCTAACAGGTTTCTAAGCAACCTGCATTGAATACCATATACATACAAACGTTATAAAATAGAGTGGGGGGGACATTAACATCCCATAGGACACATCAGTGATAACAACATTGGATCTGGTCTTTTAGCTATCTTGTGGGCAGGTTCTCTTGTGGAATACATTTGTTGAGATTCTACCTGAGCAAACATTTGTTGCTTCAATAAACATTACAAAATCGTCTTTCGATCTTTGGTGGATGCTTATTATGGTTATGGAGTTCTCCAGAGAGATTTGTATCAGCAGGTCTGGTACCTGCAACCGTTACAGAATCAAATTTACTTCCCTTTCTGGACTTCTGTTAGTATATATCCTACTCCATAATACATCTTACGGAGACCTTTTCTTAACTCACCAATCTCCTTTCTTACAGGGAAACTATCCACTCCTTCTTACCTCCATATAACTTTCTTGTTAGGTTGTCTGTCCTAAGCCCCAGGTTAAATGTAACTTCAACTTCATGCCTCCTTGTCTAAGGAAAGTGGCTGCTGGAATTAGGAAAGTTTTACTAGGCAGTACATAAATCCTTATCTGTTGACCCTTGGTTTAATTTACTGTTTTTGACACAATTGTGAGTAGTTTAGATTTTTGGTATGCTAGGACGTTTACTAAAGCTTGCATATTAATATCCAAAGATTAAAAATGAAACTAACAGTTTCTGGAGAGACAGCTGTGAGCTGTGTTACTATGTTGCAGTATTGTAGCACCTTAAAGGCTAATAAATGTATTAATAGCATAAGCTATTGTGGTACAATCCACTTTCATCAGATGCAAAACACACTGGGTTATCCAGTGGCGTCCATCCACTGCAGAAGGATTCCTTCATCAGATTGGTGTGTATGTTGCTGTTTTAAGTGATTCCCCTTCTAAGTGCACCCCCTAAGATGTTTAGGAGGGCCAGGGGACTCCCCGAAACAGATGGAGGGGAAGCTGGGGGCTGTATGGTGGAGAAGAAATGACAAAAAAATGCTGCCCTCACAGTTTTGTTGACATATTCCCTCTATCAGTGGGCAGAAAGTGTTGGATACCACCCACTATGCTTGATGAATGCAAATTGGTCAGAGGCTAGATTTTGGAAACTTTAAAAATTACTTTTTTTTTTGCTCCAAATCAACACGGTTTAATTCAAGCTGTATTTGGAACGACATACTGGCTTTTGAAGAAAGCAAATAAATTTAGCAACCTAATTTTTCATGACCTAAACTAGTTACATGTGAGTCTTCAAATGTTTTGAATAGAGATGAACTCTTCTATGCCAGCTGCAATCCTTGCCTAAGTTACTTATGCTGTTAAGTTACATCCAGACTTGATGGTTGTAATTTGCTCTACATGAGGCTGTCTTTGAAGGAGGCTTGGAAGCTTCAGCTAGTACAGGATACAGCTTCCCAAATGCTTGTGGGAGCATATCACTCCAATAATAAATATTGGCTGCACTGCCAGCCTATTTGCTTCTGAACTCAATTTGAAGTGCTGGTTTTGACCTTTAAACCCCTAAACAGTTTGGGACAAATTATTTGATGGCTCACTTGCAACATAGGAGTGCTTCTGCATCTTGAGTTTGGCCAAGGAGGCCCTGCTTGCAGATCCAGCAATAGATACAAATGAGAACATAAGACAGATCTCATTTTGATCATGACCCCCTTCTATAAAACTCCCTGTGTACTTTTGGGTGCTAAAACAAAATCTTTTATTTGCCTTCATCTTGGAAAGTTGGGTGCCTTATTTAGTCTTACTCTTGTTTCAAATTCTTTTAGCGTATGGACATTTTGTGATGTGATACTGATGGCTTGATGTTTGATGCTCCTTTTTTAGTTTCTGTCTTTTAGAAACTTTTAAATTCATTGTGGTTTTAATGATTGTTATAGTTTTATAACAGAGCCACTTTGGGGAGTCCCCGGTTTTTGAAAACTGACATGAAAATGTATTTTAAAAATGAAATATTTCTTTCTGGAAATAAGTGCACTACAAGAGTCTGTTCAGAGTCGAACTCATGTAAAAATGCTGTGCTCCTTTTATTTTTATTTTATTTATTAAATATGGATATCGCCCTTCATCCATAGATATCAGGGTGGTTCAAATCTGATGAATGTTTCCAATATTGCATTCGCTTTTGTTTAGGTTTATTACTCTGGTATTTGGCAGATCAGAGAGATGGTTATAAACAAGCAGGTTGTATATTGTACATAATATAGCTATAATCCAAATTGGGGTAGGGAAGCTATGGCCCTGCAGATGTTGCTCCAGACTTGCATTATCTCTGACCTGAGCCAGCCTTGCTGGATGGGGCTGATAGGAGGTGAAGTCCAACAACATTTGGAGGCCCACAGTGTCCTAACCCTGTTCTAAATGATTATCAGTATCAGTAAGAGTAACATCAATAAGAGCATCATTTCCTGTTGTTCTGAGATCTCTATATAGCTTGTGTCAGACTGAAGAAAATTATTTAAGTTAAGCCACAATCTGAAACGCCCTTCCTTAGAAAGACTTTCCAAATAAATGTGACTGAATTCTTGGGAACTGCTCTTAGAGTTAGGTATGCTATTAAAATTATTAATAATGTGTGAAAATCTGCTTAATATTCTCAGACTGTGTAATGTGGAGTGATTCAATCTGGCTCCCCCCTCTCCCCCCCCCCCAAGTTGCAGCTGGCGTATTTGCAGTGACAATATTGAATCTTCTCTCTAGTGACTCTAGTGCCAGGTCTCATGGAAAAGTCAGGAAGGTACAGCCCTGTTAGGTCTCAATCCTTGTCACTTCTGGGGCACCGCAGTGAAACTGTTTGCTCCTGACAGGAGACAAGCCCACTGCAGGGCCTTGGTTTCATGTTACATTAAGTATTACTGCTGTTCTTTCAGGAGGCATTATGCTATGACATCAAAGATTTTCTGACAGGCCAGTTGCAGGGTTAGCACTCAAGCTGTCTACTGAAATTTTTAAGGATGGGATTAAATATATATGATTGGATTTAATATGAGCTGGGAAACCACAAATAAGATATAACTGGTGGTTAAGAAAAGTTGAGAGGAATGATAATTTGGCCCTGACCTATTTGTCCATGTGCTGGATAGTTGTAATTTGTTAGGATATGTTAGCTTTTTAAAACGCTTGTACAGCTGTCCTCTCTTCCTAGAAAGATATTGTAACAGAAGCTGCTTCATAGAAATAATCTTTAATGACATGATAAATACTTGTTGTGGTAGCATTAGTTATGAATTAATGCAGATCATTAGACTATTAATTTATTAGAATGAGCAGCATATAGACTGGATAAGGAGTTACACTGGCTTTAAAGGTGAACAAAATGTTACCTGTAAATTGGGGCAGCTATCCTGGGTGGTCCTCCAGATTTTGCTGGGATCCAGCACCCACCATTCCTGTCCATAAGCCATGCTGTAAATAGGGAAATGGTTTCTTTTCATACTTTAGCTTGGCAACAAATTACAAATATAAGGCACAGCATAAGGCCTCCTGACACAAAATGGATCAGTGTGTCTGGCTGTCAACCTTGAATTTATTTTGTTTGTAAACTTTGCACAAGTTTGCAAAGTTTGTTTCAACCAACGGTCTAAACAAATTAACTTACTAACATTGCTGTGCTCTACATGTTGGCATATTATAATCAATGGGATTTATTCCTACATAAGTACGCATGGAATTCTAGCCTTTGTTATTGGCTGTAAATTAAGTCATAGAATCACATAATTGTAGAGTTGGAATAAGCAATAATATAACTTGTTTTAGGACAGGATTTTAATCTCTTGCTAATAACCAATTCACTTAAATGGAGGAAATTATTCATTATTAAAGTTGAAAGGAAGCAAATTCATATCTATGGCTTGGATCCTAACTTGTCATTCTGTGAATGGGAAGGCACTTACATTTACAAAAGGAGAGTTACAATCATGGAAGAGATTGTTAAATGGAGTAAAGTGTTGGGGCCCATTTCCCCCCCACTTTCTCTCTACAGGTACTTATAATAGCTTGTAGAGTTTCATAACCAGAGTCCAGTGAAATATGACACTTTTGCCCATTGTCACTTCATATTCTTACTTGCTACCCTAAATGTAAGACAACAAGAACTCCTGATATCCTTGTGTAGTTCTTATGGACAAAAAGAAGAATTATCAGTCTCAAGCTCTAGTATAGCATCTTTAAGTGTTTCCTTAGATTCTTAAATGATGAAATCAGTCTTTCAGCACCAAGAAAATTGCTATTGTACTGTTGGAAATAGGGCTTTGCAGCTGGAAATATCAACATTAATTTGAGAAACTACATTTGGCTGTTTAGACTATGCTAACAAGGCACTCATTCCATGTAGTATCAAGTGAGGGAATCATCTTTAAAATGAAAGGTGCAGCAGACAATATGTTTTTTCCAGAAAAACTAATATGAGGGACTCCGGATTAATCAGAAGCAAGGCATCATCAGAAAAATCTTCTGAGGCTGGATTCCAAAATGCAGCTACTAACAACCCCCACTGAATACATGCCATGCTTAGGATCAAGCCGCTGGTAACATGATTCAGATAACCAAGAAACATAGGGTGAACAATGAAATGGAAGTTTATCCATTGCTGTGTAGAATATAAATTTTGTCAAAATGAAAAAATCAAAGACAATAATGGTTTTAGATAAGCACTGATATAATTGTTATAGCATCAAGTGTGAAGCAAGAACCATTAACTATGAGAGGAGGTAGTAGCATAAATATTGGATAGCTTCTCCATGTATAAATACAATGTCTCGTGTTGCATAGCTTACTAATGTAAAAGAAGAAGTGTATTTTAGGTAGGTAACAGGACTTTAACCCTAACCATATTGACTCATAAGTAAGTATTGTTGAATTAAATGGAACTTTCTTCAAGGTAGGCCGGGTTAAGATTGTTGCCTAAACAATCTGTTTCTGCTCTGGGCTGCCTACTTCAAGAAGAGCTTTCAGCATCAGGTTCTGAAACGCTGTTCCACTGTTAAATACTTTAAGGATGCATGGTACAGAAAGTGTGAGCACAGAAAAAAAAGAGATGTCTTTTGTTTGGACTTGGAAGAAGAAAATAATTCCTGACTCCTCCCCCCATCCCCTGATTGCAATAAGGCTAGGGTGTGGCACAATATTGCTTAGCTGCCACTATGCCGAAAGCTTCACCATATACCTGCCTGCCTGTCTGCCTACCTTTATTTTCCCCACCACTCAATGCATAACGCATCTAGCTCAAATCAAAGTCAGCATGTCTGGCTAAACAGAATGGAACAGAAATGGAAAATATCACTTGTCCTAGGGTGTGAAGAATCAGGGATTGTGGCAGCATTCCCTGGGGATATTCCCTGGCAGGTGGCAAAAGTAGAAAACTTAAACTTGAACCACTTAGTTTTACATCCTCAAATCACATTTCTTTTTTACATAACCAAATTGAGATGTAGAAGTTACAAGATATAGACTGTGAATGCAGTCTCAGAGTTATTTTGATCTCTTCTTTTACAAAAATGATTGCCAATTACCGTGACTGCTTATATCCATATAAAACACTAGTTAGAGGAATGGTCAACTTTTTTTTTTAAAGAAACAGAGTCTACTTGGTTATCAGAATTGTTCGTTTATGTGAATATTACAGCTGGTGAAATTTAGTTTATTAATATAATGGCAACCAACTTCATTGATCCCACCATAGAAAATTACGTTGCTTTGAAATATTGAACACAGGGCTCTGAGACTGTGGTAAATGTTTGTTAGCTAATATTTTCAAACTTAATAAATAGTCCAGCATGTACCATACGCTTTGGTGTGCAAAATGGTCCAAGAGGCATTGGTGCACTAATACTTAAGAAATGCAACTCATGCTGTTTAATGTCATTTTGGAGGAGATGTTTAGTTCAATGGCTACTAATAGTTGTAGTTTTCTATTGACTGTTGATAGTTACTACTGTGTCCCCCCTCCACCTTGAAAGCTCTTTTTGTTTTAAGGAGTTAATATTTTTACAAGGGCAGTGGCAATTATTAATGAAGACCATAACCACAGGAAAAGTACATCCTGGAGGCAGTAATATTAATAGAAGCACTTGGGAATTAACAGAGTGCCAATCATTTAAATATATTTTGGCTTTTCTAATATGTGTACATTTTGTAGGGTGTCTTTTTCTTCTGGATGCTTACGATGATTATTCTTCAGAACAGGAAACTGTTTAGGAGACCTTGTCAAAAGTTCTCTCATTAGAGGTGGGACCTAGAGTCCTTTCAATTTCCTGTGTGGAATGCCTGGTGTTTGCTGGCTAGCTAATCTTTCAGTTTCCATTTAAATAAACAGCAGCAGAACTGACTCGATAAGTGTGCCACTAAATGGATCATATTACCGCTTAACTTGGGGTTAATGCTCAACTATGTGGTTTGTACACCAAAAAAAGGCAGTTCACAAATTAGTTATGAAACAAAAGCCAACAATATTGCTGTCTTTGTGTCACTCCATCAAATCTGATTAGTCTGTTACAAGACAAAAGCAAAGAATTCCATGCAGAAATATAAATTGTGTTGGCAAATTTTACACGGTACTCTGGAAGGAACACATTGTTGATAGCTGTTCCATCCCTAAGATTTTATTTTTGGCTTGAATTGAAATTCCTTACTTTCATTTATTTCAATCAGGGATCCCTGCAAACTGTTTAATCCGAACCCAATTTTGTGATGAGCTGTGGGAAATAAAAGCCACCGGGGACTGAGGAGCCCGTTATCACTAATTCAGAATTTAGGCTGCAATCCTAACCCCACTTACCTGGGAGTAAGTGCAGTGTTAAAATGACCACATGGGTTTTCTAATGAAAGTGACATGAGCTTACTGTCGGACAAATGTCAGCTGTCATTTAAGCCCTTAAGATGGGATGGGGTCTTGCAGTCCCTCACACCAGGTCCTTCACATTCCATCCCTCTCCAACCATCAGAAGGCCCTGCAAATGACCTTTGGGCAGATGGTGTTACTCATCAGGAGACTAGCGTGTCTGTAACTAACTGGTTCAGGATAAGCTAGATTGGAGATGCATGGGTATAGCCGGGGGGCAGGGAGGGGCAGCTGCCCCCCATTAATAAAATTCAATAAAAATACATAGCTAACTGGGGGCCTGCTCCCCCTAACAAAAATCCTGGCTATGCCCATGTTGAGATGTAAGAACTCCTTTTATTTTCAAACTCTTGTTTCAATACAGTGGAACCTCGGGTTACGGACGCTTCAGGTTACAGACGCTTCAGGTTACAGACTCTGCTAACCCAGAAATAGTACCTCAGGTTAAGAACTTTGCTTCAGGATGAGAACAGAAATTGCGTGGCGGCAGTGCGGCAGCAGCAGGAGGCCCCATTAGTTAAGTGGTGCTTCAGGTTAAGAACAGTTTCAGGTTAAAAACGTACCTCCGGAATGAATAAAGTTCTTAACCTGAGGTACCATTGAAGTCTGTTTTGTCCCTTTGTTCTCTCTCTTGAGCTTTTCATCCCTAAGAAATGTTATATATTTAACAAATTGGCTTTACTGCCAACTCACAGGGTTGAAGAAAATCTTCCCATGAGCCTAAGACCCTTGGTTTATGCTACAAAGCTATAGAATGAGGGTTGACAGAGGAAAGCAGGCTGCTTAGATCTCTGGGAGAGACAGGGAGTCGGATGCAGGCTCTTCTCCCCTTGAAAACGGAAAGGGATCGTGGCAGGGAAAAGCAAGGGGAATGATTAAAATAACTAGATGCTATCATGGGGCCCATGTTTAAGAGTTGGCCAAAGAGCCCCAGAGCCTCAGAATTCCTGTTCCCCTGGGAGCTATAGGCAAAAAGGGTGGTCTACTTTGCAAAGCAGTGCTATAAGAATGGGCCTTCTTTCTTCACAAGTGTCGCTGAATTCCATAGGAATTATTTCTGAGTAGACATGGGTGGGATTGAAGTATTAGTGGTTTTTATCAGAGTTAGCTTTACAATGCTAATTAATGTGTGCTTTGAGGAGTGGCAATAAATGTTATACGGTAAATCATGATGCTTACTGGAAGAATAAACCAGCATTGACATGTATCATGCTGGAATCAAGACATAAATATTTCTTCAGACAAAAAGGTCAAACCATCTTTGGTTGAATAAAAATGTCCTTTCAAAGATTGATGTATGAGGGGTTTATTTTGGGGATAGAGTCTTACCTTTTAAAGTTGTGATGAAAGTAACTAAAGAAATACATTAATTTCATTAAATTGTGAATGGAGTTGAAAATAGAGAACATTCACTGTTATATGACAGATTCACTGTTTTATGTAGTCTGGCCTAAAGGTCTGCTATGTATTTCAATGATTAACATGTGTTGTTAAAATAAGTTGCATGCTGAAAATAGCAGGCACGTGTGACATCAGGTTTTGACTCAAACTGAGTGCTTGGAAAACAAATTGAAAGAGATCACAAGACTGATGGCAATTAATGTTGAATGCTGGAGAAGTGTTTGATAGTTATTGTATTTTTATTTGTTTAAAAAACAATAAAAATTGTTTGTTTTTTAAATTTAAAAAGTGCAATTTGGGAGCATAATGTAAAGCAGCCTTACCAAATCTGGTGCCCTTCAGATGTTTTTGACTATAAATTTCATCATTCATGATGGGGCTGATGTAGTCCAACACATCTGGAGGGCACCAGATTGATTATGCCCTACTCTTTCAACCTTCCCCAATCACACCATGGGCTTGAAGGGAAAGAGACAGAAAGAGATAGCACAGAGAGGGGCCCTCAGAGGCATTCAAGCAGTGGTCTAGAGTGGAGAGGGAATGCTGGGGAGCTTAACTCCAGCCATTTATTTCAGGCTTCATCTGTAGGTTACTGATCTCCTTGCTCTGGTAAATGAAGCTTTCAGGTTTGTTTGTCACAAATGAAATCAGAGGGGGGGGGGGGAATTGCGCAAATGTTAGATACTACTTTTCATCGATGGAGTTTCTTCATACTACCAGTTTAAATAGTAACACTTACTGGTACTTCCAGGAAACTGCATACTGTTTCAAATTGTTGTTGTTTACATTGTCTTGGGAGACAATGGAAGAGTGCACCTTCAGGGGTGAAGTAAAACATTTGGGGAGTTACAGCGTGTGCCGTGGCTGTATTGTTCACTACAATAAATTGGGTATTATGTGTACTGCAGCTTTGTGTGTGTGTGGTCTATATCTAGGGTCAACACAACTCCTTGCATTTTTTTCTCTTTTGGAGGTATGGCTGTGGGTGCTGTCATAATGTTACACTGCGCTATAGTCTTCAAGTAGAGAAGTTTGAGAGAGCTGAGCAGTAGGAATAGAATGAAAAGGTTGTGTCTTCCAGAAACATCTGAACTCGTCCAATCAGAATAAGCTGCTGCAGTTTGATTTTAAGATGTCCTGTGGGATTTATCTTTGCTTCTGTGTAATCTGTAGAAATGTAAATCCTGGGTAGCTCTCCAGGCAGTGTTTTGATTTGTCAAGGAGGCCAATATTACAGTGATCTAGGCAGGCAGTCTGGTAGTACTTTAGTTAGAAATGTATTTTCTAAATTGAATTCAGATATAAAGCAAGGGCAAGAGAGAGTGCTAATTGCACACTAATCACCTTGAACTAAACAACATTGCAAAAGTTGCTGATTATTTATTACCACAGAAATTTTCAATACCTTTAGGGGATGCTTTCGCACCCCCCATATCACTAATACTAGGCAATTTGTAATTGTTTTAGTTAGTGGACCAAGTCCATTTAGAATTTTAGCAGCAAATGCCAAATTAACGAGGAGGATTTGAGGTGCACTGTGTGTGGCATCTTCCAAACCACATGTGGGATGGATGTTATGACTCTTGTTTGGGAAGGGTGAGTAACTGGCTGGCACATCTTTTTTAAAAATATAATTTTTATTAAAGATTTTCCTCATTTACAAAAACACATGCATTGTCTCTTTCTTCAGGTTGTGTTTTCTACAGATCAGTTACATTTGTTGTGAGACATTGGTTTTATATCCAATATAAAAGGTAAAGGTAAAGGGACCCGCGACCGTAAGGTCCAGTCGCGGATGACTCTGGGGTTGTGGTGCTCATCTCGCTTTATTGGCCGAGGGAGCCGGCGTACAACTTCCGGGTCATGTGGCCAGCATGACTAAGCCGCTTCTGGCGAACCAGAGCAGTGCACGAAAACGCCATTTACCCTCCCGCCAGAATGGTATCTATTTATCTACTTGCCCTTTGACATGCTTTCGAACTGCTAGGTTGGCAGGAACCGGGACCGAGCAATGGGCGCTCATCCCGTTGCGGGGATTCGAACCGCCGACCTTCTGATCGGCAATCCTTAGGCTCTGTAGTTTAGACCACAGTGCCACCCGTGTCCTATAGGGTTGGGAATAAAAGGGGGGGGAGGCAGCAGAAGAGCGGTTGGGGTTGTAAAGCTTATGTTCTTTACTTAGTGTATGCATGGGTTTTTTGTGTCAGCGTCACTTGGGAAAGTTTTATTTCTGTTTGCTTGTTATGTTTCCTTGGTGGTGAGAGAAGTTGGGGTGGCCTAGGGTGTGGTTGATTATCTTTGGTTTGCTGCAGTGGGATTTGTTTGTTCGTGTGTGAAGGGGGCTGGCACATCTTTAACAGGAGACAGTTATAGGATTTAATGAATCCTTGTGGTCCTTGCGAACATTTCTTATTCTACTTTATAATGTGGTTTTTTTGGGGGGGATATATCTAATAGTTCTAAGTTTGGTTATATTTTTCATTCTAATTTCATTCTAAATACTTTGTGGTACCTTGAGGATTTTGGCTGGAAGACCAAAAACTGGATGACTTTATTATCAGCCAAAGTTATTCTTAAATTACTGCTTGTGATTTCTGACTCCCTGTTCTTGATATGGAAAGCTGTGGCCTTGAGACAATTTGCAAGATGTGGGCAAGGAATTAAATGTTAAACTGGTCAAACAGATATTGGTCCATAAACGTTCTCCTCCTGCTTTGTCAGATGGGGATGATAATTGTACCAAACTACTTTTCCAAGACATAAATCTAGTCTGGTAATTCATCCTGGAAGCCCCGAATGAAGCAAAATGTGCTATGTGAACAAAGTTCCAAGTTCAGTCCTTGGATACAGTCCACTGAGGGCCCAGGGACATTACTGATAAGGAAAATAGTAGCAGTGGTTAATCATGACACCTCAAATTTCAATGGTGCTGTGTGCAGCGCCAAAATCTGACACCTCCCTGCCTCTCACATTCCATTGGATGTCATGGTTTTGACACCCGTCGTGGCTCCCTGGAGGCTCAGCACCTAGTGTAACCAAAGCGGTTATGGTCCCCAATATCTGCTTTTGATAGAAGCAGCCACCTGGTTTAGGGCTTCTCTGTACCACAGTAAACAGTTGAAAGAATGATTTTTAAAATGATAGTAGTTGGCATGGCAGGGAATATCCAGCTGGTGTATGACTCTTGTGCATTAAGTTCCACTAGCGACAAATATACTACTTGTGTGTAGTGCCCAAGAGTCTTGTCACCAGCTGGATATTCCCTGTGTCAATGTACACATTGCTGGCGGGACGCAGAAACTTTGGGTGTAGGGAAGATTATAGTGGTAACTGTAAATGCCTTTCCCAGCGCTTCTCCTATACACATCTTCTGCAGTTACAAAATACTGTATGGTTGCAGTGCTTTCAGAAAAGTAGCTCAGTTTTGAAGAAAGATACGCAGATTGCTTACAACAAAAGAATAACTAGCTCACTTTTTAAAATGTAAATGCTGATTATGTGGAAAAGCCCGCAGATACCAACTATTGCCTTTTGGTAGCCCAGTTCCTAGTGGTACTCCTGCTCAGCCAGCTCAGCCTAGTTCCCATCAAAAAGACGTCTGCAGCTCTTTCCTGCTTCCAATTAGTTCAACAGTCAGTGAGATCTTGAATCTCCTAACTTTGTTGGATTATTTTTTTTAAGTATTACAAATGCTACAAAAAAATTAAAAGTGTCTTTTTATTCTTGCCTCTGAATGTCTTCCCACCATTTCTTTCATCTTCTTTTTAAAAAAATAAAGCATAAACCAAAACAAGACAAGAACTTTTTTGGCTGTACTACTCAGCAATATATCCCCTTCTTGAAAACAACATAAAGTGGAGTTGTGCGCACACATACTGAGAGGAGCCGATTCCCCCCACCGTGTTTACAGCAACACCTCTAGGTGACTGAAGGCTTCTTCATTTTATATAGGGCTCCAGACTACAGATCATTAGCTTGATATGGCCGCTCGATGGTGCAAAGTCATTTGAATATTTATTACCCTGCGTAATACTTTTTTCCTTTTCAAGTGGGAAATAAATGTGCTAAGGCCGGCTTTCCTCTTCCTTTGCCTGATATGCTAACCAACAAATATGTGAGACTGGCTCTAATTGTATCTCCTTGGAGCATTGTGCTTGACAACAGCTGTTTGTACGTAGAAGGCAGAAAACTATCCTGAAATTGCTTCCAAAGCCCCAAAGTCTTATTATTTCTATTTTTTAGAATAAAGTATAAAACAGTGATGACGATGTTAGGAAGTCCAGCTGAAAACAGCTCTCTAACTTTTGAGTAGATGGTATGTTTGAATAGTGTACTGTTCATTAATCAAAGGAGTCTCATGACCCTGAAAACTCACCTCCCCCCCCCCCTTGTCTGCAGACCTGCAGAAGTGGTAACAAATACAAACAGTGTGCAAGTAAAGTTTTGGAAGGAAGATTATTACATGACATGAAAGCCAGCAGCAGGCAAACCAGAGAATGAGACAACTGTATTTGAGACCCGTATTTATTTTCAAGGTGGAACATTCTGTTTGTATGGTTTTTTTATTTGCTATTTTAAGATCTCTGTGTTTCACTTGGTACATTCACAAAGTCCAGCTGTGAATAATAGGAATCATTATATGGGTGTAAATGGTATATTGACTTCATTTTTCTGAGGCTCTAACACACCTTCCTTGTTGGCAGCAGAAAGCAATGAATGAGGCATTTTATTAAAACTGGTGCTGGTGGTTATAATCAAAGGTCACTGGTTAGCTCTCACTTTTCAGTCTCAGATTTGTCTAGATGTTTGATCAGGGCACTGCAATGAAATTATTATGACAAAGACTTTGTACTAGGCGGTATCTGTCTGCCGAAACTTGAAAGTCTTTGCCACAGTGATGCTGACAGCATGTGAACGCTGAAGGAATGTGCAAGAAATGTTATGTCTTAAAGAAACCTTTACTAAGTATCATCTTCCTTTTGTGTTGCGTTTGAAATCATTTCAGTTGCTATTAAGGTACCAGTGAAAAGGTGTTCTATTGATTAAAGGTGGCGTGTTTTTCCCCCTTTTCAGAGAGTGCACTGTGTGCTTTAAGACAGTCTTCTCCATACTCGCTCAGCTCAGTCCCTGCTGCACACAGCAAGTTCATTAACATGCAGATATGCAGCGATTGAAGTTGGGCTGCCTTTTACATTGGAGTTGTCTTGATATAATGAGCTTCTCTTTAATGTTCAAAAAATGTTGTTACTTTCTTAAAAGGGGTTGTTTGTGAATTTCATTAAATTTAATTCTGTCTTCAAACAACTTCAGTATTGTTCATTTTACTACAATTAACATGCTTTCTGATGCCGAGAAGTATTTTTAAAAAATATATAAATGGGCACAGTGCAAATTTACACATTTCTAAAGTGGATATCCCTCCCCCCCCCTTTGAAAGAGAGAGGCTGGTATTTAATGGACAGATTCTATATTATAATTGATGCCCCATGTGGAAAAGCTGTAGAGTAAAAGTAGGTTAGGTCTGTCACTTTTCCTCTTGGACAAAGAGAAAGGCCAGCCATGCAGGAGGGAAGGAGCACTTGCCTTCCTTCCTTTGTTTTAGGGGATCGTGTAAGGCCAGAGAAGAAAGTAAATGGATGAAGTAAGCCACTGCCAGGGCAGAGTAACAAGAGCCTTTGTAGTTCATAGTCATTCTACTTTGAAAAGCTGCCATTTGTAAAGTTAAACCAGAAAGGGAAGCTCATGTTCCCTTGGGGAAGAAAATGTTACAGACATTATTCTATCATCATAATCATTAATAAGGTTTGTTTATTGAATAACAAATATACCTCCTTACCTACTTTGAGGCCAAAATGTGGTACAAACAGCATGATATAGCGTGGGCTGGAGAATCAGAATTGGAGCCTTGAGCCATTGCACAGAACCATTTAAAGCAGTCTCTCTGTGTGGGTATAAGCTGCTCCATTAAGGTGCCAGAAAATTTGAAAATCCACTGAGCACGTGGATCTACGTGATCTGAGAAGCTTCCGCACAAGGATGCTTGTGGTTGCTTGTGTGGAGAGTGAGTCTATGTGACCAAGGCAATCCATATGTTGAAAAGGTTCAAGAATTACAACCAATATGGAGCCACTTTGGGCAAGTCACTGGAATGTTTGGGAATCGATCCGTGTCTGGGGGTTAGTATCTGTTTCTTCAGAGCTTCTTGCTCTGGTTTACATGGACTTGCTACCACCTTCTTCATTAACAGAGTTTATGTTACCAGCTGGCACATTTTCAGGAAATTCTGCTCAGTGCTAAGAAGCCCATTGGATTATCCTCATAAATTGGATTTTAAAAATTTTATACAGTGGTACCTTGGGTTCCAAACGCTTCATGTAACAGACTCCGCTAACCCAGAAGTAGTACCTTGGGTTAAGAACTTTACCTCAGGATGAGAACAGAAATCGCGTGGCAGCAGCTAAAGTGGTACCTCAGGTTAAGAACAGTTTCAGGTTAAGAACGGACCTCCGGAACAAATTAAGTTCTTAACTAGACGTACCACTGTATGTCTGCTGTGAAGCTTTTGAGCCCCTGCTCTGGAAACAAAAACTATTCATGTGCAGATGAAGTAACAAAGGCGATGCCAGTTCCTGAGAATAATCTGGAAGCTATGTAAAGCCTAGTATGCTGTTGAGGATGCTATTACATAGGTTTTAAAATGGTACCATTTAAAATGCCTTTTAGGTTGTATACCAAGCTGTATTCTGCACTTTGAACTCTTGTTTGTTATACAGTACAGTGGTGCCTCTGGTTACATACGCTTCAGGTTGCATACGCTTCAGGTTACAGACTCCACTAACCCAGAAATAGTGCTTCAGGTTAAGAACTTTGCTTCAGAATAAGAACAGAAATCGTGTTCCGGCGGCGTGGCAGCAGCAGGAGGCCCCATTAGCTAAGGTGGTGCTTCAGGTTAAGAACAGTTTCAGGTTAAGTACGGACCTCCAGAACGAATTAAGTACTTAACCCGAGGTACCACTGTATTTAGTATCCTAAGTAATATAACCTGCCAGACAACCATGCAACAAGTTTTGTACAAAATTGTATTCCAGAGTTCCTGGTTCAAAGCCAGCCTTAGCTCTTTAGGGAGAAGAATATTATATAAACATAATAAATAAATTTTGTATCTAATTCTGTTATCTGCTACCAACAGTCATCTACAGATATTCCCATCTGCAGCTGAATGCATATTATGCATTGCATATTGGTGTGATTTCCTTAAAAGCTCTGCTACTAAGGGGACTCAAGAAGTAATATTGTCAGAGGTGCAGGAAATTGCATCTATCTTGGCTTCTGAATTTCTTCTCCCAACAGCAGTGTTCCCTATGATAATTGATAAGTATGCTAAAATTCAGAGCTGTATCACAAGCATCCTCCAATACAGTACAAGTGATGCTCTCAGGAAAAAGTGAGACACCCCATTGGGTATACACAAGCTCTTATGCACATTTAATTTTTTTAATTGATTCTTTGTATTCCAGCTATTAATTGTGTTGAGTGAAGTTGTTTTATTGCATCCATTTCCAACTGTGATGCAAAGCGCTTGCACTTGAAGGCCTGATTCCTAGTCTATGCTTTCTTTCTTTTTTAAAAATGCATAGATTTGTTGTTTGAAGCAAAGAAGAATGCATAAAGTAGACAAAAATGGCCAGTGTAACTTAATGCAGCTTATTAAAATTCATCAGATATACAGTATACATGTATTGGATTATATTTACATTCTGTCTGTCATTCTTAATGCTTAACTATTAAGCTTTGTCTGAAAAAGTAGAAATTGGAGATTTGCCTTAATAAAATATTTCTGGAAGAAGTGAAGCTAAAAGTGGATTGAATGTGCTGCTGAGTAAATGTGCACAGGATCAGGCTATTTAGGATGTTTTAGTTACCATTACCTTTTTTCAGAGTCCGAGGCTCCTGTTTACATCTTGGCCCTCGAGGAGGATTGCTTGGTAGCTCACTGTGACCACTTTTGAAGATAAACACTCATACCTGTTCTGACTTAGGTGCAGCTAGAGCAATATCAGCAGGTATATTTTTGGTGCATCCTTGTCCAGTTATGTTGAATATGTTCCAATTTATGAAACCTTAGGATATTAACAGATTTCCAGGTGAGATGAGGCCAGTCACATGTGTCAGAAGCTCGTCCTACAGTCGAGTAGGACCCTGGAAGAGACTGGCATGTTCCCTCTCTCCTGGTTGATCGTTTGGGAGCTTCAAAAGCTTTCTTCTGCCCGAACATCACAGCAACTGATGCTAACAGACATCGGCACACTTGAGGATCCGCAGAGTTTGCGCAGCTTGCATAACAGACCTCAGCAACTCAGCATTTTGGCTAATCTACTTTATTTACATATAAACATACACGGAGCACTGCAACATGGCTCCCTCTTTCTCTACCATCAGACAGCAAAGAGAAAGAACAAAGGACAATAGTCCCACTTCACGGAACACAGTAACACAAACATCCTGTCTCTGTCACTTCCCACTCTGTGGAGTCAAAACATATACCATCATTGAATAACTGCAATCATGGAGCAGGAATTCTAACAACATATTCACTCAGCTCTTACCCATCTAAGCTAATAAGAGCTGCTGGAGGATCTTTGTCTGAGTGGGTAGTAGCATAGTGAATGCCTCCTCCTGGAAAGCTGTGGTCCCCAAAAGTTTGAAAGAGGTGGTGGTTGAAAACCCCTCCCTTAATCTGATCATATTGGAGAATTTCCACCCAATCTTGTAATATTCCATCAGAAGGCAAAGCACATGCCAGCCTTTCAGATCTAGTATCTAAATGTCTTGATCCATTTTCATCTGGTCTTAGACCCAATTTTGGTATGGAAACAGCCTTGGTCACCTTTCTGATTATGCCAGGAATAGGATAAGAGAAGTGTATCCCCGTTGACTATGCTGGACTACTTGGTGGCTGTCAAGAACCATTATCCATGGTATCTTTCTGGACTGGTTGTTGAGGATGGGTACTATGGTGGCTCTAGTCCTTCTTGGCATGGTCCCAGAAGATGGCGCTAGAGGCACTCCATTTTTAAGCTTTTGCCATTGGCCCGAGAGTTCTGAGGGTTCAGTCTCTGTTCCCTATGTTGTTTACTGGAATTTTTTGAGAGACATAATCAAGGGATTTGGGAGTTCAATATAATCAGTATATGGAAGACACCTAGTTCAATTTCTGCTTGCCAACTCATTAAAGGGAAGCTGTCGAGATCCTAAACCAATGCTGGGAGGTTGAAATGACCTGGATTTGGGCAAACAAAGTGAATAGAGAGGTGTTCCTGGCTACTAAAGCTGGTCCAGAAATAGGGGTTCAAACAGTAATGTATGGGATTACATTCCCTTGAAAATATAGGCTTGTAGTTCTTCTGGATCCAACTTTGACCTTGGGTGCGTAGATACTAGCTATGGACAGGAGTCCCTTTGCATATCTTTGGCTGGTGCACAAACTATGTTAGCTCTTGCAGATAGCAGACTTTACCATGGTAACACATGCCTTACTTACATCACATCTGGATTGCTGCAATGTGCTCTTGTGTAGGGATGTATTTTGATGAGTTCTTGGAAATTACAACTGGTCCAGTGACTCCCTGATTGAAGTGGTTCTGCTGGCTTCTAATTTGTTTCCAGAACCAATTTAAAGCACTGCTGATGACCTTTCAAGCTGTTTATGATTTGGGAGCAGTTTGAGGAGCCGTCTTCTCCCAAAAGAGCCTGACCACCTACAAAAACTATCATTGGATAATTCTGTGAGTTCTTATGTTCCTAGAAGTATGCATAGTTGGGAACAGGGAGAGATTCTTAAAATCTGCATACAGGTTCTGGAACTCTCTTTTGAAGGCAATGCATCTCATTCTCATCTAAACGTTCCAGGAAGACCTCTGGACCTTCTGATTTCTCCCTTATTGAAATAGTTTCACCCAAATGAGGCTGGGTTAGGACTGGGAAATGACATGGTCTGGGCCACATGGATGCAACGGTAGGGCCACTCTGCTGATGTTTCTGCTCTGCCTTGATGAACTCACTACTATCTTGCCCCTCCTCAGCCCTCTTAAAGTAAGCTGCAGTGATGTCTGTGTCAGCAGAGTGGCTTTGCAGCTCTTCCTCATCACACCTGTTGCTACTGGATTGCCCATGGAATTGTTATTTATGATCATTAGTAATCAATAAGTGGCAAAGGCTAATAACTTTATTGCAGCAAGAACTCTTGCCCACAAAAGATCATGCCATGGTCAAGGTTTTTATTACTTAAGATGTCAGATTTTTGTTGTTCCTGTTTTCACATGCTCATTAACTTCTGATATATTGAATCCAAAGAAGGCAGGCAGGAAGGCAGGTATCTTTTTGCGATAAAAGGTCTTTGGGAAATCAGTAGCTCGAGGCCTCCCAGTTCTATATATGACGAATCACATATTGCTACAGTTGTGCTATGCTGGTGGTTTTTGAACTTCTGCAAGATAGGCAATACAGGAGAGGTTTAGAAATGGTTCTTTGGACAATCCAGGAGCCTTTGGGATTGAAATGAAGTATTTATCTAACATTCCAGCATTCCTTGGAGAAACTACCATGTATGTGGCAGAAAAGGATATACAGAGTCTGTTGTATGTATAGAGGTAGTTTTCACGTTGGACGAAGTGATGCATATGTAAAAAAAAAAAAAAAAGTTTTGGCAACACATCCCACATCCAAAATATCAGTTACAAGAAAACACTGTAATCCTTTAATCACTGTAGTGTTATGAAATGGATTTCATGTGATACGTGAACATTCAGGCTACACTTTTCTCAACCTACAAATTGGGATCAAAGCCCTCAGGATGCTTAACAACGAAGCATGTGAATAATCCATCCAAAGTTAAAAGTATTCGTGGTTGAATTTACAGAATTAAGACCTAGGATTTGTTGTAGAGACTCTGCCAAATCATTATTTTTCTAAACACAACATTTCAGTAGCACTGAGATCTACTTTGGAAGGCAGGAGGGGTGCATAATCTATGCCACTGATAGCTGCTTTCTTTATGTCTTGTGTGCCTTTGTACGTAGGTGCAATCTGCATCATGACATTTTAGATGCCTTCACAATATATTGATCATCTTTGGTGTCAAGAACAAGTAAAGCCTTTTTCTTTTCCTGCACCTCAGATTTCCTCTTGGAACCTTGAGTTTGGTCTGTATGTATCAACACATTTTAAGAGAATTATTGGAAATGTGACTTTTTTGGATTTTTATTTCATGTTTAAACCCATCACAGCAGTCAATATATAGGAGCCAATGTAGTTTAATGTAATGGATAGAGTGTCAGGTTAGGAGCTGGAAGACCCAGATTTAAATCCCCACTCAAGTCATGAAGCTCTCTAGCACAATCTCTGTCTCTCAGCCTAACCAACTTCACAGGTTGGTTGTGAAGATTAATTAATAATGCTATAAATGCCTGAGGGGCATGATGACAGAAAACCACAGACCATCCTCTGTTTAACCAAAACCTTGTCAACAAATACCACATCCCAGATGCCATTTCAATTCCTGCTGTTATAACCAAATCATTAGCAGCCATATGCATGCCCCTGTGAAATATGTTGATGACACTCCTTTCTTATTAGGCAGAAGAGAGCACAACCTAACACAGGGACTGGATTTCTGTGGCAGTCAAACCTCTGAAAGAAATGGAACTTGCACATCATGCAGGCAAACAAGGAGAGGGTTTCTTTAAAGTATTAACTATCCAATTGACAAATGTAGGAAGTGGAATTATAATTACAGCAAACTTTTCAAAACGTTATAGTGTTGTCCATAAGCTTCCTTTATCTTTATAAAGTATTTGTGCTCTGTTTGCTTGAATGCATTTGCTTTCTTTCCATATTATACAACCTTTTTTTTTGGGGGGGGGAATCAAAACTTACTGTTGTCTATTATATATGAGACCACTGGGCAGGATGGGAATGGAGAATCCCATAGCTGCTTAAAAACTATGTACACTTGGCAATTGCCTGAAAAGTGCTAATTTTATTTTAAAGTACCCTGCATGCTATACAATCTAAGTGTTCCAGAAATTAGTGTCAGTGCACAGCGTGGCACGCACAGGTAAGGATGTGGAAAAAGAAAAAGAAACTAATTTGCTGAAATGCTAACCACAAATTTGCCTACTAAACTACTTTGACTAATTCTGCAGGAGTCTTTGGAATTTTTAGTATAAACATAATTGAATAAAATACAGTTTGTTTGGTCAGAACCTGCCTTCAAGAGAGATTTATCTTGTCAAAATTATTTACATGCCACTGCTTTTAGTATAACACTTTGTAGATAGGGTTTTGGCATGCTTTGTAAGCATGAGAGCATCACCTGCTGTGTGAATAAGTTTTGGATGAAACAAAATAGAATTGTCCTTGACTTCAAATATCTGACATCTCCCTCCCTGTCTTTTGCTTCTTGTAGCAAGGAACAAATTACAGATGCATGTTATGTTTGATTGAACACCGATATACTCTCTTATTTCCCAATGTTTTCTTTTTTTAAAAAAACACACAAATTAGTTATTCTGTTGGCTTAAGGACATGTTTGCAACTTTCTGGGTTTGGGACTCAACTCATTCCCCATCACCTACCCCACGTGAGGAACTTTTTTTTTTGTCAGAGGAGCCTATATATGGATGTTGGAAGGGACAGGCTGGTCCTCAACTGTTCAAAAAGAGCTGGAAGAAAAGTTGACATATGGTATAGGTTTGGCCCACAATATTTTGCTGCCTGAGGCAAAGGTCAAAATGGCACCCTCTCCCATTCTATGAATAAAAGACTGGCAACTGAACCTTACTGGTGAAGGGACAGTGTCTTCCTGAGAGTAGCGGACAGGTTTAGGGGACGAAAGCTAGGCGATGTGGTAGAAACAGCTATGCTCTCCACTATCTTGTTGCTGCTCCCTATACCCAGTGTATGCCACCTGGGGCAGCTGCCACACTCTGTTTAATGGTAGGGCCAGTACTGGTATGTCATGACATACTACTGGTTTGGGAATCGTGGAAATA
The DNA here is from genome assembly GCF_964234715.1 of Podarcis melisellensis. Taxonomy (NCBI): domain Eukaryota; kingdom Metazoa; phylum Chordata; class Lepidosauria; order Squamata; family Lacertidae; genus Podarcis; species Podarcis melisellensis. The sequence goes on along the minus strand of NC_138528.1, from coordinate 70,580,016 downwards.
CTGGAGCTTCAAATTGCCTTCGTTCTTGATCAGATTGTGAATTCTTTTGAATCTTACAGATGTTTGCCATGCTCATGGCAAGGAAGAAGGAAAATGTAGAATGAAGAAAGCTAGTGCTATTTGTAATTTGGGCTTCTTAACATAAATGTATTTAAATGAGGCAGCATAGGGTTAGCTCTCAATGATACATGTAAAAAGCTTTTTTTTAAAAAAAAAAGTGCACAAATACATGACATCAAAACTGTAGAGGTGTATTATCTTAGGTAAAGGGACTCCTTATAGCATGTGCTGAGTAGAATGTGAACAAGCTGATTTCTCATAACTTTATGCTAAGATTAAATTTCTGGGCTATTTTGCACCACTACTGAATTATGTTTCTACTTTAGCTTAGTATTGGGATTTGAACATGGCCATTAATTGTTCCTAGGTCATCATAATTTCATATTGCTCTAATGACAGGAATTGCTAAATAGCTCTCTTACCTTATTGACCATCTAAAGTGCTTAAAATTTTGAAGTGGACCAATATATTTTAGATCCGTCTAGACCAACGTTTTAAAATGCACTTCAAAAGGACTGTTGAGAAGTTGAGCCATGATTTATAACATTTATTTTCTAAAGTAGCAACCGCAAAAATAATCATAATACTGAAGCCAGCAGAAGTATTTTGAAATACTAGGAGCTAATGTTTGAGGTTATATATGGCCTATGAATGGAGAGATATGTTCCTGCAGTGATATATTTTTATTGCTTGCTTCTGTTTTTATTAAGGATAATGAAAACCTTGTGTCTGGGCCTGTGAACAAAACTAATGTGACCTTCCTCGTGACCCACCTGTTGTGCTTTCACAATTGATAATAGTAACCTCATGTTAGGGTGATCTTAGAGAGTAACAGTTAACCAGCACTGTTGAAAATAACATTTGCATTTCTGCAGCTTGGCACTGCCTTTGCTTTCCACTTGAAATGAAAGGTGAAAAGTAACATATCTAACAAAATATATTGTGAACAAAAGCAAATGTTAGCCTTAGCAGTGCAGTTTTTCATTGCTAGGTTTTGGATTGTGGCAGACTTCAAATACAGTGGTACCTCGGGTTAAGAGGTACCACTTTAGCTAATGGGACCTTCTGCTGCTGCCACGCCGCCGGTGCGCAATTTCTGTTCTCATCCTGAAGCAAAGTTCTTAACCCGAGGTACTATTTCTGGGTTACTGGAGTCTGTAACTTGAAGCGTCTGTAACCTGAGGTACCACTGTACCAGAGCTTTAGATTCAGTGACCACTCACATCATTGTTTTCATATTAGAACTAACAGAGCTTCACTGTTGTTGAAAGACTTTAAACTGCCCAATTCACAGTTTCAGTAAATGCCAGAAATTGCTAAAGAAAGATAGAAATGGGTGTGGTAGGTGCAGACTAGAAATGCACATTTTAATAAAGTGTACCCCCCATCCGTGAAAGAATATTTGGTGCCTTTGATCTACAGAGATCTTTGAATTTAGGGGGTTGCTCTTATTGTAGGTGTGTGTCCTTGCCACCCCATTGATATGGATAGAAATAAGATAAGCTAAACTCTGGAGTCAGTGTCCCTAAAGGAAATATGCTAGTCAGTATTAAAGCCTGGTTGACCCAATGGAACAAGCATTTTTTATCGAACTCCAGTTCTGGTGGTCCTAATGGCATTTAGAAATGACTGACCTTAACTGGTTTGAGGCCAGGGTGTTTTAAGATGATTTTGAAGAGTCCCTATCCCCTCTCCCCGCCTTCTGTTAATCTTTGGGCCAAGGAATAAAGAGGTCTAGGAATAAATCAATTTACATTGTTTTCAAACTGTAAATTGTAGCAACTGATCACATAATAGAACAGTATATAAGACAGGAAGTCTATCTTCAGGCCAGAGGGCTGCCTCTTTAAGAGCCTACAGTTTTCCAACAAAGGGAGCAGAGCAGAGCTTAGGAGAGGTGGACTAGAGGCAGAGGTGCGAAAGGTCTCAGTTTGCCTTTAGACCTCATTGAAGCAAGCTGCTCACTAGGAGCTATTTTGGGATTGTGACAGCAGCCCCACCTTGCTGTGCCCTTTTAGATTCCTCCTCAGGACCAGGGCATGACATGGGTGATGATGTTGATGATTGAATCTATTACTATATTGATTTCCCTCCCTTCATCAGCAGGTCATAAGGTGGGTTACAACCATTTAAAATTCAGTATTAAAAACACTTCTGACACTTGCTTGAAAATGCTCCTTTGTTTGTCGTCTTCCTTTCACATCAGTGTACACCAATTGGGAGGTAAATTCAATAGGGCTTCCTCCCAAACCTTAGCTGGATTGGGGCCACATTATTTATTAGGTAGGACTTAAATGTATAAGTGTTTGTGGGAGTTGGGCATTGAAAGCTACTTCATTTGCTCATCAGACCATAAAGATTTTCTTTCTATTTAGAACCCTTATGATTAGCTGAGCTATGGCCTGCGAGAAAAGAAGGATTTGAAAACAGTGGTCAATGATCCATGAAATAAGGGGGATTTTCACAATGCCTTTCAGTGAGGAGTTATGGCTCATTGGTCAAACAATGTGTGTTTTCAGAATCAACATGTGCCAAAATAGACATTTGCTCAAATGTAGTGCAAGTTATCAGTATTTTTTAATATTGGCCGAGTTAGAGATCCTATCATTCAACCATAAGGGGAACCCCCCCCCCCATTTTTAAGTTCACTGTGGCTTAATTACTTATGCTGGTAGTTGAAACCAAATAAATAAATTCACTCAAAACATTGACTGGGTAAAAGTCTACCTTCAGTATTTATGCCTCTGTGGGTGTGTTTTTTTAAAGCAAATCTTTTTTGCTCATATCTAAGAAATAGTACAACTATTTTAAACATTTGTAAGTGACATGCTCACTCAGAATTGAATTTCAGCGACATATACATAATAATTTAAAATCTTCAGTACTATTACCATCTACCTGTGGCCCTGTGAATATTTCCATTCCTGACTTGCAAATGCACTGCCAGCTTCCTTAAAAGCCAGAATATCCAAAGCAGATTGATTGAAAACTTGCATGTGTACATCACATATTCTTGCCTGGTTCAGTAGTAATGAGAAACCGTGTTTTCCTGATATGTGAATGACCTATTGAGTTGATTTCCCACACATGCGTCGTCTTTTGTATTCCAGAGAACAAGATTAGAAACATTTTTTTATTTTACAGTAACCAGAGTTTCCTGTGACAGGAACTGTGGTTTGTTTAAACAATAGTTTCACAACAAGCCAGTACCTGAAACCAGTTTGATTGTGGTTTATTCTCATTCAGCACCGTTTAACAGTCCACAGTTTCCCAAGTTCAGATGCCACGAGGAACTATCTATCTAACATATGTTCTACAAAATAAAGTTCTTTCCATATAAATACTTTCCTTTCTGATGTTCTTCACAGAAATTATCACAATCACTTAGAAGAATTACAATCCACAATGAAATGGTTCTCCATAGAATAAACAGAGCAGCTCACCTGTGAAGGTGATCACATTTTTAAAAGTTGTTTCAAAATGAAGGACTTTAATAAGATCCAAAATCATGTACATCTTGAATTCTTTAGAACCATAATTTTTACATTTGTGCAAATGTTGGTTGCAAACTTTTTATTTTGTTGCAACATGGGAGAAGAAAAATAATTTATCCATACACAATAGCTTCTGGGTTTGAAATTGTTCTCAATAACTTTGATAATACACAGATACACATACATGTATTAGGGGACCTAATTGTGTGGGAAGTGCTTATGTATGGTGTCTTCTCTGGCTACTTCATTCTCCATACCATGGACCTCTGGGTGATATATTTGAATCCTACTTTGCATCTTATGTCATAAGCAAGGAACCAGAATAAGATGTCATGGAAGAATCATGTTTGCTGCTGTTGGAAGCAGTAGATCTATGTCTCCACCCTCTCCCTTGTGTCTAGACTGACTAACAGAAAAGTGGCATATTTGCCATCACTCATTATTTAAATATGGTTATAGCCTTAACTTTTTCTGGCTCAGGTTTATATTTGTCTGCTCTTCAAGAAGGCCAGTGAAGTCTACTTCTGATTTGACAATAAAAGTAATATAAAAATATAGTGGTGCTTGAATATGAACAGCACAATAGTTTCAGACTAATATGACTCACTGTAACCTGATCACTCATAGATCAACTGAGTCTATTGTAGTTTAATTTGCCATATGATTGACTTGATGCTAAGTATTATAGGAAAATATCCTCACTAGACATTAACAAAAACTTTATTGTCTGAGTAGAGAGTGATTGATGGGCAATAGTGAATTATAATGTTGGCTAAAGGTGTTTTGTTGCTTTACGGAAACATACACACACACACCAATAAATTCTACAGTACATTGGAAAAAGCTTTGCAAACTTTGAATTTTGTGAACCATGTTTAGGCCCAGCCAATGCATGCAAAATAAGGTGCAGTAGCTGATGGAAACACAACTACATAAGTGCAGTTGCACAGGGCAAAGTGTTGTCCATTTCTCCCCCACCCCCACTTTTCATCTTTTAGGATGTGTTACTTTGGAATTCAGTGCTGTCCACTCACGAGTGGAATAGACTTCTGCTTGCGTAGTGGGACTATAGCTTCATCTCCTCCCCACTGCTGTTTTCGGTGTCTCCCTTGAGCATGCTTCAAAGCAGATTTTGGTGATGTGGGAGAAGCTGTGAGGGGATGGGGAGGAAAGAAAGATGACACCCAATTTCATGATTAGATGTTCACTTTCACAAGGCTGGATTCCTCCCAAAATAGATCTAAACATTAATCTTCCCAAAATTAGCAATGGTGGGATTTGGGACAATTTTTAGAACATTAGTCTACAAATCCAATGTTTGCAGATCTTCAGATATTGCATTTTAAAGCTTTTTCCAATTTACAGTCTCCAATATCCTTGATTTATAGCTCTGATTCCAACCTGGCATTTATTTTCTAAATGGCCTGATTTTGCTTTTGATGAGCATTTAATTATTGAATAACACTATAAATTCTGTGAAATGTTATTGCTGTAAACTTGCATTAACAAAGGGTATCAATATTGTATGAGAGTTATGCAGACCATTACATGAGTGGAAGTTTTTGTTTGGTCCGAAGCATGGATTCAGCCTGCCAACACATCTGTACTAACCTCCAATATTTAGCAATATAAGGATTTGCCTGTTCCCATTTTAAAGATCACTGCTCAAGTCTGTCCTCTCATTCTGCATTGCTGAAGGCTGTACTCTGTTATTGTTGTTTATTAATTTATATACTGCTTAATGCCTAGGTGGCTTCTAAGCAGTTTATAAAACATAAAAACCAATTGCACAACATTGTTAAAATGCAGAATAAATTGTAAATACCCTATAATTTAAATGCAGCATTAAACAATCCCATTAAAATATTTAAAACATCCATGATCACAGGATGCAATAAAACAATGCCATTAAAACAGCAATTAAAATAGGATGTCCAAATCAAGAGATCAAGAGAATGACAGTGTAAACAGATGCATCTTTAAAAGTCTGTGGAATGCCAATACAGCAGGCAGTGCATTCAAGAACACTGGTGCCACCAGTGATGAAGCCCATGTCACTAAAAGCCAATAATCAACAGGCTATGATAAGACTAATTGTGTTCTCTTTGTTGGTCTAAGTCTTCCACCCACCCTCCCTTGTATTTTTGCCTTGTTCAATGCTTAACCTTGCTATGGACATTGTATTTGGGGCCAGAAAGGAATTCTCCCACTAGGGCAAATTGGCTCACACCTTGTAGTTTTGCCTTCCTAATAGCAATTGTCATAACTTTGGCAGTTTAGGCACTGGGTAAGCCTTAGTCTTGGCTGTAGGGGAGATTATAGCCTCTGCCTGTTCCTCTTGAGTAAAATGGTATTCCATTAAAGGGCTTCAGGGGAACTGCTTCTGTCCAGATGTCCAAGATGGTGATCCTGTGTGGGAGTTCCTATTTGATGTAGGTCATAAGTTTCCCTTGCTTCTGGTTATACCCAGCGCCTTTGCCAAAACTCTTACATCTATTGTCAATAGTTGTCTTATTTGCCTCCAAATACATTGCATTGCTTGGTTATTCTACGAGATGTGGCGGGTGGTGGTGTGGCACCTGGGCACCTGAGAGAGTTTGCAGCATATATACACTGAGAGAGAAAAAAGGGAAAAGAACCATTAAAAGGAAGGAACATGCTTCTATAACACCCTTGACACCAATAAAATATGATTCATGCCTGCATAAATTATTATTTGTCAAGCTGAGCTCAGCCAGAAGTTCAGTCAATCTTCTATTTTGTGGTCTGCCTGGAATTGCAAAATGTGTGTCCATTGGCCTGCATTTGGTGTGGCCTGCATGAAGGTCACCAGTTCTGCAGTTTGGTAAATGGTGTTTCCGTTGCACCAGAAGCAATATAGTCATGCTGGCCACATGACCCGGACAGCTGTCTGTGGCAAACGCCGGCTCCCTCGGCCTGAAGGGAGATGAGCACTGCACCCCATAGTCGCCTTTGACTGGATTTAACTGTCCCTACCTTTACCTTTACCTTTGGTTTAATATAAAATTTGGGTCAAAAATTTCATGACACTATTCAGTTGAGAAAAGAAAAAACCCCTCTCCAAAGCACCACTGACTTTGACAGTGCTGATACTTGCGGCATCTTGAGAATATTGTGTGCTTAGAAAAAAGCTTGTCAATTAGTGCTGTGAAGTAGCAGTTCATTTATTAGAAACTGACTTTTTTCGAGCAGTTTAGCCACCTACTTTCTTGCTCCTTCGTCACAAGCTTTTTAGGTTTAATTAGCAGCTAATTCAGTGACTCATTTATCAAGGTGCCCTTGATTCCCCCTCTCCAGTTCACTTCCAATTCCCTGAAGCAGAAATAGGAATTTGTGTGTGTACATGTGTTTTCTGGGTGTGTTGGTGAGCGCTCTGCGTAGCACTATGACTTAATTTGTCTTCTCTTCACTCACCTTTTATGTACTGACCAGAATTTTATCCTGATTCTAGGCAATGATAATGTTGCTGTCATTGATGTCCTGGGACAATGTATTTGCGTGTCGAGGTCCCCAGGGCCACCCCAATAACTCACACATCACACAGAATTTTTTGTTTAAGATTTTTGGCATAATTTTGGCCAAAACTTTATTAAAATACAAATTTGTGAGTGGTTGCTTAGGCATTGGTTGCGACTATCTGCCCCCACCATGGGGGATAGACTGACATTCCGCACGATGCGAAAGTCAGAATAGGGGAATACACTTGGGGGTAGCGACGGAGCAGGGAACCTGCCCTCACCCCAAATGCAACCAGGAGCTCATTGCTATGGACTGAGCCCCCTTGACAGAGTGGACAAGCAATAGTTAGCCCCCAATTCCTTTAACAGAATCCCTTGCAGCAGCAGCATTGTAGGGGCAGGCACAGCCAATCCATGCCCCTCAACCAACCAAACCATAAACCAATGCCTAACCGCAACCTTACAAGTTGTGACAATTTGCTACGCAGTAGGCAAAAACCCAATGGCCCCATCCAATCAGCCAGATGGACAAAATTCCTACCGGTCCCCTGCCCCAAGAGCAGACGACCCCATGACAGGCATAGCAAGGTCAAAGCGAACAACCCTAATTCTGGGGGGGGGGGGAACAGGCAAGCCGATGCACAGGCGAAAAGAGGAAGCCCTAGCCTCGTGCAAGGAGTTTTAGCATTTCTGCCTGTCAATCAACAAATGGCAACATTAACTTCTTCCCAACAACAAGGGAAGCCCCAATCGCATCAGTGGCCAACGATCAATTAGCCCGCCCCACAACTTTGGAGTGTCCTGGCGGCCCCCACCGCAACACGTGCTCTCCATGAAGGAGAACACGCTATCCCCCAGTTACACATTCTTCTGGGTGATTCAATAGTTCACACAAATAAGATCCAGATTACTCCATTTTGGATGCTGTTACTCCATTTTGTTTTGTTTTGTTTTAGTTTTGGTCTGGTAAGACTGGTAGTTATATTTAGGGCTGTGAGTAGAATCATATAATTGTAGAGTTAGAAAGGACCCTGAGGATCATCTAGTCCTACCCTCTGCAATGCAGGAATATGCAGCTGTCCCATATGGGGATCACACCTGCAACCTTGGCATTATCAGCACTGAGACCACTGAGTTATCCACTGTATTCTAATACTGCCCCATCCATGGTCTGCTCTAATGTTTGTATTACCCAAATACTTTTAAAAATAGTTCCATAGGAGAAATATAAAAAGCAGCTGCTTTTGAGAAGCATTCCTGTATTTGTGCAGAAATCAAGAATATATAAGCCCTTGTTATATTTTCTTTTAAATTCACACAATCCACTCAGTGGTGTAGTGTGAGTTGCCAGTGCCTGGGGCCAGGAGGAGGGGTGGGAGTGGGTGGGAGGCACATTCAACTGCCTAACGGCATCTGTGTCACCCAGCAGATTGCAGCCGCAGAGTTACGAAGAGTAGAGTTGTTCCAATGTCTGGAGAGGTCATTTCTTGGTTCACGTGGAGAAACCGTTTTCAACGGAGCCCAACAACATAAGCATGCAGCTGTATTGAGGCAGCAGCACTGGGCGTTGACATTTTGCACCTGGGGCAACTGCCCCTCCCCCTCCAATACATATAATTTTTCACTAATTTTATTTACCAATAGATAATGTATCTAGTTACCAGTAACCTTTATTATATTTGTGTTCCTTACCACATAGTTACTTGACATGCCACTAGCTGTACAGTTTTAAAAACTCTTTTTCTTCATCATCTTCTTTAGAATGAACCATACATTAAGTTGCTTGCAATAAGTTGGAAAGCTACCTAATCTTTATTTAGCATGAAAAATTGGTCACTTGCAAATCCGGTAAAAGGAGGCGCTAATCGGGGCAGTGTTGCCTATATTTAACCTTGGAGTGCACATTCAGGCATGCTTACGTATCAGCTGGTGACCTTTTAATGTTATGCATGTTTGTTACTAGAGGATGCTATGTAGAAGGCTGTATTTGGTGTCTTGCCAAGCTCTTTTTGTTTCTAGCTTTTAAAGTTTCATTGTTTGCGATAGCTGCACTTAGATTTATTGTGAAATCAGTTTTATTTCATTTTTTAAAATTCATTATCTGCAGAATCCTTGAAATTTAGAGGGTTCAGCCAACCATATTTGTTCAGAAATTTTGGCTTAAAATAAAATAAGATGTGTGCAATATACACTGTGAACCTGGAAGTGCCCTTAGGAATCTAGCCCATGCTGGTGTGGCTAGTCTTCTCTTGTACTATTTATTTTTAGGCGTCAATATAAAAGAATGAATTTGCAGTGTGAAGTGCCGTTTTCCAATGTGTTATAAGCTACCTTTGGGATTTTTAGCATCTCTGGTGTTACTAACTCAACTTGGTATTTTAAGCACACTCATGCAAGTTGGAAAAACAAAACTGCATAGGCTGTGATGATGCAACGGCCTCTCTTCTGATCGTTGTTTTGCAATTCTTTTGGCATCTGTTGCTTTGGTACTCCTCTGGCTTGACTGGAGGGATCAGACATCATCATGAAGTGAACATAGTTTCACTGCTGAGCAGTTGCTTTCCGTTCTTGTCACTGGCTTTGAGTCACTAGGCTTTGTTGATTCACCATCTTAAACAGATGATGAAAAATGACCAAACTGGCAACAGGAATCAGAGGTGAGGACAGTATTTGACTCACCAATGTCAAATTTGCCAAGTACTCAGTGCAGATGTCTGTTTTTATGGGAGTTATAAGCAGGGGTCTTGGTCAGGTGAAATCTAAGTATCAGGGGATCCTATGGCCACAGAATGTCGAATGCAACAACAGCTCTGCATTGGAAGCATGCCAGATAGAAGCATTGATGGCTGCCTCATAATAAGCCCTTATTATTATATTAAACTTATTGCCTGCTTTTGACCAACAAGTCCCAGAGTGGGTTTGCAATTCAGAACTCAGAAATTAAAAACAGTTAAAGCAAATAGGGATAAGGTCGTTCCTGTTGCTTCAGATGAGTGAGAATATGTATGCTTACTCCTTTAGGGAGTAAGGCATGCCTAGTTAAAAGAAAGAATTCAAAACAAATCTGCAAACAGAATCCTTCACTTTAAATTGTAAACTTTAGAGTAATTTGTACTCTAGTCATTTAGTGAGACTATTTATTACTGGACTAGATGACCCTCGGGGTCCCGGTCTAATTCTGCAATTCTGTTTTCTGTTCTTTGGTATTTCATTAAGTTCAAAATGAACTAAAGCATCCTACAATACCAGGTGTACAGAACAACACGTTTTTTAAAAATAAAGGAGAGTTCTACCTTAAAATAAAATTAGCACTTAAAATAAAATTAGTTGTTGACGTTAACCTTACTTAATAATGAGGATCATTAAGTTATTGTGGATAATTGGTTAAATTATATCAAATGATTTAAACTACAACTCTTCTTTGTGTTTTAAAATGGGATGCTGTGTTAACATTCTGGGATAAAAAGAGAAAAGAAACTTGTAACATATCCCAGTAGCCATCCCTCTTGTTATCAGCTTTGCATCTTTGTTTGTCTGTTGTAGGGGGTAGTGGGTGGTGGCATCCCAGGGTACCCATATGTAACAAAAAGTTCATGTAAAGAATCTTTAACTTTAACTTGCTGCTTTCCAATAATCTACAAGACAGAAGCAAAACATGCATTTTAACTCGTGACCAGTCTTTGCAGAGAGATTTAAAGTACAAAGCTCTTTCTTTGTGGTTAAATGCTGACGCATGCTCCTTCCATGTATTCTGTACATGTATGCTGAAGAGCACATCACAACATACCATCACATGGTAGCAAAGATACATTGTGGACATTTCCTTTATGGATATTATCTGCCATCAACTCACAGCAGCACAACATCTCTTCCACCAGCAGGATAGGCAATCCAACTTCAGACTGGCCATCAATTAGAGCTGGAAAGACACACAGAGTATGAAGTGATCAGTCCTCATTACAATTACCCAACTGGCAACCAATGCCATCCACACAGAATGGTAGGAGTGAAAGGGACCTTCATTAAATTCAATCCCCTGGACATGATAGAGACTGAAGATGTGCTTATGCCAACATGATATTGTGCTGCAGTGTTGTGTGCTGTAGATTCTGAGCAACATTGTGGCAATTGTTTTCTTTGCCAGGGCCCAGGTTGTAATATATGAACCATAAACAGAATAACATTTGAACATGTGCAGAGTGCAATTTCCTCATAAATGAGTCACCAGAACTTTTTGTGCAGGCTTTCAGCTGAGAGAGGGTGTTCCTTCCTTGAAAGGTTCTGAGCCTCAAAACTATTTTTTTTAAAGAGCAGTTGCACCATTTAAGAACAGAAAACCAATTCTGGTGTACTGCTTTCACTCACCCTTATCATACAAATAATGTGTGCATATATTTATGACAGAGTCCTCATATGATCTTTGTGAATTATGAGTATTCTTCAGAAAACCCAAGAGAAAATAAACAGTCTTGTCATCATAACCTTTGCACAAGAAGTGGGGTCTAGATTCTTAACACTGCACAGTTACCTAGGAGTGAACTCAGTGGGACGTCCTACTGAGTAAACATCATTAACATAATAGGATTGAGGTAGTTGTAATATCCAAAGACCAAAGCATCTGGCATGATAGATCACTCAGACTTCCGTGATTTTAAATCTCTCTTTCTGGCATTTAGTAAGGTGGTTGTAATCCAGTATGGCAGCAATTGTTGGGAGTTCAGAGCCTAGCTTCTTTAGAATGTATTTACAATCTCAGTACTAAGAAGTACTCGTCAGAATACCTAGTACTGACACTTGGCTACTGTGAGAGAAAATGGCACCATCCTTTTTGGATCATGTTTAAAAATAGACTTGTGTGAAGAAGTAAAAAACACCAGAGTCAACTGGGGACATTGTGAAGCCAAGCCAGTTCTTCGTTTGATTGTCTGACATTCATCTGAAGCAGCGCTGATAGGTGATCCTGAGTCCAGCATTGGTTTGTGCTGCTTTTTGTTTTTCGCAAGGGTAGCTACTGCAGTAGTTTCACATTAAAGACATAATTCTAAAATGCTTGAAGTACAAACTTGAAATTGTACAATACATTTTTTTTTGTACAGAGTAAAATTTTATATATAATTACAAACATCTACCCATGCTTCTTGTGCTCTCTCCCACAAATCCAGTTGCGGGCATCAGAGATTAGGGGTTACTCATTCAGAAAGGTCTTTATGTGAGGGTGCAACAAACTTCTCCTGGGCTGCTCACTGGTCAAGCAGTTTACAATCACTGACATCTGTCAGACCTTTTTCAATATGTTGGCTCTTGGAGAATCCTGGAGAAATGTCAAGATGTCCTTAGGTGACACAAGAAAAGATGATACTCATACCATGGGGGAAATGTCTCCCAAGTGTTTGGTAAATTGACAACTCTATGCAAGCAGATAACCACCATTTAAGATTTCATTTGACTGGTGGATTGTATTCACCATTTGATTTTCAAAGCTAAAAAAGTGCAGAGAAGTAGGAAGAGAAGAAGACCATGCCCACCTATTTTGAAAATCCTATTGTTTGTAGGAAGTTGCCTACAACTTGGATACAGTTGACCTGTAGTAGTCTGTACTTGCTGAATAACTGTGGAACATTGAATTCTTCTTCGAGGCCAATAGGTTCATCTTTTAGTGCTTTCACTAAGCAAACTGGAAGTAACTGTTCCGGTTTGCAAACGTTTTTTGGAAGCCAAACATCCAATGCGGCTTCCACTTGAGTGCAGGAAGTTCCTGCAGCTAATCGGAAGCCGTGCCTTGGTTTTCAAATGGTTCCGGGAGTCAAATGGACTCCTGGAATGGATTAAGTTTGAGAACCAAGGTACCACTGTATTCCAGTGGATTACTGCTGAGCAAGAATGCACAGTATTGCACAGCATACCACCTAACTTCTAAAAATACAGTACATTTGCAGTGAATAGCCCAGCAGTTTTATTTAATATCTAACCTCTAAAATAAAATGTAATATATACCCTTTTAATAATGGTAGATAAAGTTGATATGAAGTAGACTGTAGTGAATCAATATGATTCTTTTCTGTTATATAATTGAATTTTAGTTTACTTCAATATGGAGTTCATTAAAAAGGCTTGACTGCATGTTCAATTACAGGGTTGAATGGGATGTTATAGTCTTCACGATTAAGCTGCCACTTATATCTGTGCTTAATATAACAATCACTGGGAGAAAGAAATCTGCCTTTTACATAGAATGATAGTTTTGCATAGAATGATCCTTTAACAAGCTTAATCTGAGCATTATTATGTTAAATATAACATAGTGGGAGAATTTGTTGAAATGTACAAATCTGAATACTAGAGTTTCATGTGCCTTGCATGTGGAGATCTCTCTCCACTGAACAGATGATCAGAACTAACAGTAGTGATTACATGTTTAGAGAGAGGAAGTGAAGCGTAGAAAGAGGGAAGCCAGGAAAAACATTCTGGATCTGTTCATTACCACAATTGTCTGTCTGTCTGTCTGTTTGTTTGTATGTATGTGTGTGTGTGTGTGTGTGTGTGTGTGCATGCAGGCACACTTATGTGCACATACCGTTCAGCAGAGCCTAATACATATGCCAAAGGGCTGAATGCTGATTCTTTCCTCCTCACAGCATGTAAGGGACTGGATCCAAAAGTGCAATTAAAAATGGAAATTTATCTTTGTGAACTGCTAATCCTTGCTGGGTTAGAATGCCTTTACACATTTTTAATTGATCTGTATAACTGCTGTCACCAATGAAATTATCTGTGTTTTATTGCTAAATTGGGCACTTGGAAATGAAACTGGGTGCTGTCCAGCTGGTGACAGGACCTTTTCAGTATTGGGCCCTCATTTACAAAAATGCTCAGTGCAAAATAAGGTGCATCAGTCTTCCACATAGTTAACATTCAGGTGGGCTTTTTAAACATTGCCGATCACCTGAGCATTTGACAGCTGAAATACTTTTTTGCAGGCTTGAAATCATTAGCTCTGAGGCAGTTTTCTTTAATGCATGCCCTTAATTGTATTGTTTTGCTGTTTGCTACACTAGGCTCCTTTTGAAGAGCGGGATAGAAATTCAAATAAATAAATAATAAAAACTCACTGTCATTTGATAAGCTTAACATTTTTAGTGCAATGGGCTGCAAACTCATATGTAGCCTTTGGGTATATTATGGATGTGAAACTACTTTGCTTGCAACCACTAGCAGGTTTTATCTTCCCTCTCTTTTTTAGAATAATACAGCTGGACAGATTTTATTTCTAGGGTAGGTGTTGGGAAAATGCCAAGAAAGGTTTAATTCTACTGGTACTTCTCTGTACCCATGATAGATGTTTGGGAATTGATCGGGCCTGCAGAGGAGAGTGTGATTTACAGTGGTACCTCAGGTTAAGAACTTAATTTGTTCTGGAGGTCCATTCTTAACCTGAAACTGTTCTTAACCTGAGGTACCACTTTAGCTAATGGGGCCTCCCGCTGCTGCCGCGCCGCCGGAAAATGATTTCTGTTCTTATCCTGAAGCAAAAATTTTAACCCGAGATACTATTTCTGGGTTAGCGGAGTCTGTAACCTGAAGCGTATGTAACCTGAAGTGTATGTAACCTGAGGTACCACTGTATTGTGGTTTTTGATCTTGGATTAAGGCTGCAATCCTAAATCCACTTTCCTGGAAGTAAGCGTCATTGAATTCACCAGGAATTACTTATAAGTGAACATGTTTAGGGCTGCAGGGTAAAACAAATATTAGTATGACACTGCTGTTTGTTAAGCAACAATAACAAAAGTTTGGTATATTTCAGCTTAATGTGGCACAATCTAGAGTACTCTGTGAGTATAGCAGCAATGCCTTGAGATACTGCGGTTCAAGCATTCAAAAAAATCAGGTTTTGTAATTTGCCAGACTTTAAGGATACTGGCACTCTGTACATGCTCATAAGCATATTCCCAGCACTTGAGCTAATACCCAGAAAACAGACTCTGGGTTTGAGTGATGTCTGTAATGAAACCTTGGCAGGCAGGCAGAGGTAGGATTTACTTAATAGGGTGTGTACATAATGCAAGCTTTGAAAATGGTTTGTGCATTTAAACTGAGACCACAAGCAGCTGCTGTAGTTTTACAGCAGCCCGTGTAATGCAAATAACACTGTAAATAGCAAGCCAATAATGGTCCATATTAGTTTCTCTAGTGAACAGCATAATAAAATATTTAGAGAAGTAAACTGCTAGTAAAATTGGCAGAGGATGTTGTTTGGCAGGGTCTTGGGGAGGGAGTGCTTTGTGGAACTCCTTATCTGAATTTTGTGTTTTTGAGAACCACTTGTTACAAAAATGCCCTCAAAGGTGGAGTCCTTTGATAACTTATAAGGTTGGCAACTTGGCAAATTACCAGGCATGAGAGTCAAATGCATATTGTTGGTATAAGACTGCCAGCATTGTGGGACACAGTTGTTTTTTTTAAAAATCCCTTGATTAACAATGGATTTGTACAAATGTGCACTCTGAAACCTTTGAAATGTGCTGAAAAAGAGAGGAGGGGGAGTGAGAATCTTGAGACTGGATCATAGTTGGAGTCCTATGAAGAAAAACAGCCCAATAGAATCACAAATGCATTATATTTAAGAAAAAGGAAACAGAGGAATGAAAGAGGCCCTGATTTTGAAGGGGAAGAGGTGAGGGAAATGATTAGGAAGTGTTCTTCTCAAGCTAATCGGTTTCTTTCTGCTTAATGAGATGTATACTTTAGCATGAGACAATCAGGAAGAGGAGCCAAAGTGACAGATCACCACCTTTTGCATTTATTTATTTTTTAATATCAGCAATGCTTGAGGAATTTGATATTTCCGTATTCCAATACAAACTGACCAAATGCACTCATCTCAAGCTAAATGTGTGGATCAAAAAATAGTTATCATTCCAATTTTGCACATTTCTGATATTTGTGGTGCAGTATTTGGCCGAGGAAGCATCAAAATACATTTCAAAATGAATATCTTTTAAAATAAAAAAATGCATATCTTGAGACAAAATATGTTGAAAATGCATATTTTGTAAGAGCACATGTTGAAAAATACACATTTGATTACTAATTTTTGTGCAGGTTTTTCTTAAATAAACATTTTCTGCACATGTGATGTCAGGTGTGGGACAGGTAGAGACATGTCTGCCAGTGCACAACTGGGAGCCTTAAAATGTGCTCCTGATTGTACATTGCCAAGGGAGGCTCATTGTCACTATTTATAAGCAGATCTGTGGTGAGAGCACGGCAGCCATGGAGAACTTGGTCGCACAGTTGATTCCTGCAGAAAGCAGGTTTGGCACCATCACCTAGCAGTTGACAAGCAGTGACATCAAGCCTCATTTGGCTTGGATTTAATTTGGTAGCACTGCTTGCCATGCTGCAAAGGAAAAACCATTTGCCTCACACCACTGCAAGATCACTTGTTATATGGACAAGTTGGGGACATGCTAGTGGGGAGAGGGGATATTGAGGAGTATCGGAATAGAGTGTCAAAGAGGGGAATGTAAGGTATGTATGTGAAAGCCTGGTTTGGCAAATATTTGTCAAAGAAGTGGGTCTCTAAAACAGTGGCCTTGCTCAAATGAAACTGAGTTGAGTAGACTGAGCTTTACCTTTTGGTCCCCACCCCCTGCCTTATAATAGTGCAGCCTGCAGCTGATTCCCAGTTCTGAGGTGTTATCTGAACAACAGGAGGCCTTAATTAGCTCAGGATCACTGGACATGGTTAGTCCTTTTCTGTCTTCTCACTTACGCATATTTTTGCCCTAAGCATCAAGACTTTCAGATGCAAATCTTTCCCGTGCTGTTCTTTTGCTGGCCTGTAGTTCTCCTCCTCTTAAAAAAGAAAGAAAGAGGAAGTCTATAATAAAAATACATTTAGCAGAGCATAGAGACTGTGTTGAGTCTCTCTCTCTGTGTATATTTAACCTTCATGCTTAATTGTGTAACCCATTATATAGTGTTGATGCTTTGTTCCTAAATTCACTACATGAGGTGCTGTGCATTAAAGTGTATTTATACTTTTTCGGATTAATTAGCTGTGACCTTACGAACTGCTGTCCTTGTTTAATTGGTGTCTCCAAAGCACAGTAATGGCATAAATCATCTGATAATGAGATTCAGAGCTGGTTGCAGACATATATAATAGCATCGCATTGATAACAGCAAATGAGATTTGTTGATTCTACATTGGGTTATAGCTAGGGTTGCTACCTCTTTTGGGAGGGGCTTGCTCCCGTGCCTTTAATAGCAGCTCAGAAATTAAGAAGGTAATACCTTGACTCATTACTTATATCAGTTCCCAGAAAAGTTACATTTGTTGAATTTGTGTCACATGTACTGTAGCTCTAAAAGCAGGATTGGAAGGAGAGGCGGGAATGCCAATTCTTACTGTAGCAGAGATTATGCACCTAGAAGTAGACGTTTTGTATGGTGGGGACTTGGCTGAAATGTATGAGGGTGCTGAAGTACGAAGCTGCTGCATTCAAATGTAAGAAAGCAATGGCAAATGTCAGGGTCACATGATTCTTCCCCCCTTCACCTTCTACAGTTTCCTAAAGCACTTTGAGTTTCTTGACAAGCAACAGTTTGTTGTTGCATGCAAACATACTATGCTATGTTATGCTCAAAACCACAGTTTGTCACATTTGATTGTGAAGAGTGAAGGAAGAGCGGGAGGAGGGAATAGCTCACCACAGCTCATTCAAACAGTGCCAAGCTATTGTTTGGGATTATATTTTAGTTAGAGCAACCAGTGTGGTGTTACAGCAGAAGCACACTTCACAAACCCACGTTGCTGCTGATTACCAGGGGCAGGAGAGTGGGGCGTTCAGAGTTGTGTGGACACACCAGTGGAGCCCAATTTGGCACTCCTGCTGGTGTGCCCATTCAGGCTCAACCTTGCCACCACTCTCCTCTGCCTATACCCCATCCATTCAAGTGGGAACAATTCAGTATCCTCCAAGGGACCATCCCACTGCGTTGGTTGCTCCTGCAATTTGAGTGCAGTCAATAGTTCACATTAAGAAAGGAGGAAATCTTCACATGCTAGATAAATGTATATTTTGGGGTAAGTTAGGATACAGGTATGGAGGGGCACATGATACCTGCTTACAGTATTTGGAAATGACTTCTAAAGTTTCAAACTGGCAGATACACCATAAATCACCAGTTTAGCTTTTGAGTTTGAGATGTTTTAAATGTTCTGTGTTCAACCCCCAGGTTGCCCTTAGCAGTGCTTTGTTTCTAGAACAAAAAAGGTGCTGGTACTCTGGGCAGTTGCCCTGGGTGCAAAATTTCCCCGGGACAGGGAAAAACAATTACCGTACTTTCCCGTGTATAAGACTAGGGTTTTTTTTTAACTTTAAAATAACGTTAAAGCGGGGGGTAGTCTTATACATGGGTACAATCTCCCCCCATTTTCTTAATTTTCAGTCCCCCAAATTAGGGAGCGTCTTATACATGGGGGTGTGTTATACACAGAAAAATATGGTACATGTAATGCAATTACATGTTTTACCAGCACTTCATTAAGATCTTGGTATATAGTTATTACAGGATGCATGGTAATTAAATGCTGCAACGCCATTCCTTTTCCTGTACTCTCAGTACCTGACTATGCATGCCTATTTGCACCACAGGGTCATACCATCCAACATCCTGCTGTGACACAGGCTTGCAGCTCCTTCCCCAAGTCCAGGAAGCCTTTGCCCAGCTTAGGGAAGGAGGTGTGATGCTCTGAGATCTCTACTTCCTCCTTTGTTCCCAAAAGATGGCAATACTGCATAATGTTGCATACAGCTGGAAAATAACCCACTGGCCCTCAGGTTGCAAAGTGGTGTTCCATCCCTATTTTGAAGATTTAGTTAACGTGGAGAAATTACAGAAACTTATGGCATGTTTGTATATGTTTTTTTAACACATGGGGACTGTATATATGGGAGCAGGGAAGCAGCCAGGTCGGAATGGCTTTAGGTTTCAGAGCAGTATCAGGTTGCTTCAGAACATGCAAAAAATTTATGGTACATCCCCTCCCCAAGATAGTTATTTGCAGGCCAGCTGCAAAAACTCCCAACCACTAGATATCAAACTATTCTGCCCAGCCCCCAATCAAACAGGTGAGGTATGTCTGGTCTCTATTAGCCACCCGCCATGAATTCTCATTTAAGCAAGCCTTAGTGGCTGATGTTTCCATTTATTAGTGTATTTCAATGATATGTATACCATAGATTCTTAGATAAATGAACCCAAAAGATGGATAGCTCAGTTGGTTATAGTAGCATGGTGCTGACAATGTCAAGGTTGCAAGTTTAATCCCCGTACGAGACAGCTGCATATTCCTGCTTTGCAGGGAGTTGGACTAGATAATTCTCAGGGTCCCTTCTAACTCTGAGATAAAGCTTCTACGTGAGGTAACAGATCAGCCAATTGCTGCCTTATAATCTGTCTCATGATTTCAGCATCTCTAACAGGGATGGGGTATTATGGCCCTTCCAGATGTTGTTGGCGGCTACCCAATTCCCTCTACCCCTGGCCATTGGCAATGCTCTCTGGGGCTTCTGGGAGTTGTAGTTCAGCAGTAGCTCGAAGGCCCAGGTTCCCCTACTGCTATATTCTGCTTATCTGATGAAGTTGCTTCCAATGTTTCAGCAATATAATACTAGGGAAAGGGCTGAAGGATAGAGCATCTGTTTTGCATACAGGAAGCCCCTGGTTCATTCCCTGTCACCTCCAGGAATAGCCAGGAAAGATTCCCTGCCTGGAACCCTGGAGAGCTGCTGCCAGTCAGTGCTGACAATACTGGACTAAATGGACCAAAGGTTTGACTCAATACAAGGAAGCTTTGTATGTTTCCCTTGATAAAAAAGCAGAAAAGTATTTTAAAACATTTCCACAATGTGTAGCGTCTCAGAGTCAGATTGACAGGTGAAAGACCACAAAAGGGCCTTTCAAAAGTAATATAATTTTGAAGTTGTGAAAGCTTTTGCGCATGAAGCCTTTGCGACTGCAATTCTGAGGTTTACCAGGCTCCTGGAAACGAATGCATTTTTTTTACTTGCAGTTCCATCTTTCAAAATTATCAGTTGTGAACAATTCAGTGGGAGTAGGACAGGATTTCGATCCAAGCTTAGTGCTTTTGTATTCATGTCTATTTTCAGGGCAGCGTTACTGGTATCCATGCCCATGTTCTGGAAAGAAAATAAGGGCTTTGCAACAAAGTGCCTTTTGTTTTCCCGAGAACTAAAACAGCTGCATACAGACCAAACAATAAAAATAAACTCCTGCCGAACTACCTTCTAACACACGGGGGTTCTGGAGAGAGGAAACCAGGGATATTTAGAGGTATAAAGTGACTCATTGTGCTAGCAAAAGAATGTTATAAGGCAAGCCTGTGGCTTGGAGTTGCATCTGTTACCTTTCTAGTCAGTACTGACGGGCATTTAGGAAGGGAAGCAGGGGGCAGGGGCTTAAATTGAATAATGCCTAATACTGACTGCATTGTACTAGACTAACTTGCAGCCCAGTCCACAAGATACATAGACCAAAGAACTTGGATTCAGTCCCAAAGGCATTCACTATTGAATTTTAACCTATGGAGACTGAAAGCAGCATTTCTGTACTCTCTGGTCATTTGCATTGCATTTTCAACATTGAAAAAGCACATCTAAATGTTTTCTATTAATGTATGTTGGCATGCATAACAAAAAGCAATTTATCTTTTTTTTTAAAAAAAGTGTGTGTGTGTGTGTTAGTTACAGTCTTGTCTCATGTTTGCCTTTCTGACAGTTTATAGATGCCAGCAATGGATAAGGTTGCTATGTGAAATGGAAAACAATGAAATATGTATTTCTCTTGGTATTCACAGTCTGAAAAGCACATCTGTGTAAAGCATTCATCTTAAATGGGTGGAAAGGATTCCCCCCCCCCCAATAAATGAATCAAAATGTCTCTTAAATTAAGAGGAATACAAAAAATGGCCATTTTGCTTACACTTTTCTTCCTCTTGTGTCTTTTAGGTCAGTTTCATGAATTCAAAAGAAACTTACCAGTGATTTCTGGGTGCCTGGGCTGGTTGATTTGTGTATTTGTAAGTACTGATATGTTTTATGACTACTTTGTACCTTACAGGAAGTTCCTCCCCCCCCATCTTTATGTGCTTTATTTGTAAAAAAATAAATAGAAATGAGATGTTGATGTTCATATTTTGATTAAACAGCTGTGTTTTTCAGCACAAAATGGCTGCTATGGGCAGCAAAAGAAAGGGCTACTAGTGAGTGCCATCACAAAAAAAATAGTGTATTTATAAATATATATTAAAAGGTTACATGTTGATTTTCCATAGATTTTAGTGTACAACACACATACACAGTTGAAATAAATAGCCTAAAACTTTGGGTGCAATCATACTTGCTCCATGCATGGAACATGCCGTGGAGACCTTTTCTCCCTGCCCCCTATGGCATCTTCATGCCTAACCACTGCTGCTTTCTTCTCACGCTACATTGCAACCAGACTATAAACTTCAAATTGGGCCCTCCTGTGTCTCGTACGGAAGCACTCAGCTACTGACTCCTCTTCAGGATCTGCATGCTGTGCTGCTCCACCTTTTGCTGAGGGTAGCCTATATCACAGTTATACTGATGCTTCATTGAGAGGTAAGGACTCATTGTCTGCCTCAGCTGCCTAGCAGCAATGTAATAATTAGATGAGCAAAATAGTCCAGGTGCTCAAGCTAAATAAGAGAGTTAGGATTTGATGGAGGTACTTTTAAATTGGTATGCCTGCATTCTGCATAAAGCAGAGATGGGGGAAATGTTTGGTCCTCCAGATGTTGTTGGATTACAACTCCCATTGTCCCGGTTTATTGTCTGATGAGGGTTGAAGTTCAACAACGTCTGAAGGGTTACCCACAGCCGGATGATACCCTTCTCATGAATGTTCTTTACTTACCCTGTTCACAACATGGAATAATTAAGACTGCAATCCTCTGAACATTTCCTTGAGAGTAAGCCCTATTGAATTCACACAGTGCAGAATATTTAGAATGTAGAATTCAAATAAAAATCCCATTCTGAAACATGGATCTACATACAGTAGTGAATATTTCCATTCTCTCTTGTAATTGGTGTTTGTGTAATGGTGGGGGGTGAATGAGCAAAACATTTACATGGACACTAGAATTTTCAAAGGGTGCTTCCAGATGGGAAAACAGGTTGTCCAGATACCGCAATTGGGTGGTTGGGAGCATTTCTTTTAAATTTATCGGAATTCCCCCCCCCCCAAAAAAGAGTAAATCCAGATTAAATTAGGGGTGGAATATGGGATAGCATTTTGATTCCAACAACTTTGTGTGGATGCTGCAAAAAAATGACATGCAGGTGGAGCACCCACTTGTCTGGAAGCACCCTGTGGTGTAAAACATTGAATTTGTTCTCAGTTGAAAGAATCGTGAGTATGTTTGTTCTGTGTGTGTGTGTGTGTTTAATCGTATTTGCTTAACCTGGAATGAAAAAAACAATGAGTCCTGAACACTGACCCCTCAAAAAAGGCAAGCTGACTGAGGAAGAAATATTGACCTATGAAATCTCAACCCTGCATTTTTCTACTTGTGGGTTTCATTCTGGTTCTGGTCTAATGAGAAGACATATGTGATCAAGCAAACAGCTTTCAGGTTACAGTGAGCAGGCTGTGTGGTTCATATATCGAATAATGAAGCATTATATGAAACAAGACTGATATTTAGTCTGTGCAAAGTTAACAGCAAAAGTCTAATTGACTTAGGATTTTATCCAAGTGAATTTCTTTAAAACAGCTGAGACCAGAATTTGATGTGTGTCTACTTGGAAGTAAGTCCCCCATATTCAGTTGGGCTTCACTCCAAGTGTGCTTTAGGATGGCGGCCTAAGACACACATTGATAGGGTCATGAAACAAATCTTACATTGCAGCTGATAATCCTTGCTCTGTCATTGAAAGGGTTTATGGTACTGTTTAGGAATTATTTATCAGAAAAAGTCTGCAATGGATTCTGGGCTGATTCACACATGCTTTGCATTACTTGATGTGTCATTCCTTGATTGCTCAAACATTCAGTTGCAAATCCACTTAACTGGAAAGCATTGTCTTAAGTACTATGAGACAGTATGGAAGTTCTAGTATTTAAGCTGTTCTTTGTCATTCATGGGGACGCACGTGGCGCTGTTGGTAAAACCACAGAGCCTAGGACTTGCCGATCAGAAGGTCAGTGGTTCGAATCCCCACGACAGGGTGAGCTCCCGTTGCTCAGTCCCTGCTCCTGTCAACCTAGCAGTTCAAAAGCATGTCAAAGTGCAAGTAGATAAATAGGTACTGCTCCGGCGGGAAGGTAAACGGCATTTCTGTGCGCTGCTCTGGTTTGCCAGAAGTGGCTTAGTCATGCTGGCCACATGACCCGGAAGCTGTACGCGAGATGAGCACCACAACTCCAGAGTCCGCTACGACTGGACCTAATGGTCAGGGATCCCTTTACCTTTACCTTTACCTTGTTGTTCATGCATACATGTCATCATGAGATCCTGCAGTTGTTAAGGGATGAATATTGAGCTTGTGAACCAACCTCCACACAATATATTATATGTTGCCCTATTCAGGCATTCATCATCTTCAAGGTTAAATCAACACAAGAGAGAGGAAAGCAGGAATGAGTGGGCTAGCTTTGTGCTTATCCCATTGTTGTCACCTTCCACAACTTGTAGTTTTTGATTTTCTAGGGACCCCTTCATGTTTTCACAGATGTATTCTGTAACATGAAATTCATGGAACAATAGTGCATTTGTGGAGGAATTATAATGAATCACCCACACACCTATCCAATGTATTAGTTATTCTGTGATGCTTTCCCAATGCTATCACATTACAGTGGTGCCCCGCAAGACGAAATTAATTCGTTCCGCATTTTTTGTCGTCTAGCGAAATTTTCGTCTTGCGAAGCACGAAATCCCATAGGAATGCATTGAAAATCAATTAATGCGTTCCTATGGTCAAAAAAAGTCTAAACAAAGCCAAATTTGGTACAACAACAGTTTATTAACTGCTCTTTAAAGTCACACATACTGTAAAGAGCAGTTCAAAAACTGAAGGGAAAATAAATTAACTTTATAAACAAAACATGTCTTTGTTTTTAGACGTCGCGAGACGTTTTCGTCTTGCGAAGCAAGCCCATAGGGGAAATTCGTCTTGCGAGGCAAATCGAAAACGGAAAAACCTTTCGTCTAGCGAGTTTTTTGTCTTGCGAGGCATTCGTCTTGCGAGGTACCACTGTATTGCCATCTTGAGGGCCACTCTTGTGCTATAGTACAACAAAGAAGCAAAAATGTGGCAAGATTTTAGCAGGAAGTTATGGGATGTTCACTGATTGGAAGTGAAGCAGTATGACCATTGCAAAATAAGATGAACTCTTGAATGGGGCTTGTATCACACAAATAAGTAATAAGAAACTGTTCGTCCCAGTGAGTTTACAGAGCCAGTGTGATGCAGTTGTTAAGACTAGGATCAAGGGTAAAGGTAACTGAATGCAGCTGAATGTTAACCCACAGCGCCATCCGCATCCCTAGGATCAAAGTTACCCAGTTTCAAATCCCCACTCAACCACAAAGATCACAAGGTGACCTTAGGCTGAGAAATAGTGACTGCTGCTTCTAACTTGTAATTTGTGCTGCAAATTGTCTGGTCTTTCACTTCATAGTGTGTGTTTCTTATCTCTGCTTGTTTTTGCTGAGTTGTTTTGTATCCTATTTTTAGAGGCATGGTGTTGGGCAAATACAAACTTTTATTCAAAAGGTACATTTATTGAATGAAGGAGAACTACTGGAAGACTAGTAAATCAAGAGTGAGATAAATTGATGTGTTTTTTTTTGTATTTTGCAATTACATCATGTTTTATAATATTTTTGCAATTACGGTACATAGTATGTATGTTTTTTAATGGTCTAAAAATGAAAGAGGATGTTTGATCACAGAAATGGCAAATTAGGGGAAACTGGTGGAAAGTATTTTTCAAGATAACATAGCCATGCATTTAGAAGAAAAAGCCTTGTTGAAGAGAGCCAGCATGGCTTCTGCAAGGGCTAGTCCTGATGCATGAACCAGTTAGTTATTTGAGGGTGTCATCAAGCATATAGAAAGAGGTGATCTGGTTGATATAGCATACTTGGACTTTCAAAAACTTTTGATAACGTGCAGTAACCAAATAATTGGTTAAGTAGCAGGAATAAATGGTCAGTCTCCAAATGGAAAAATGGAGAAAGGGTTGTCCCTCAAGGTTTGGTATTGGGACCTGTGCTTTTTAACTTGTTCATAAACAAGCAGTGAGGTGGCAAAGTTTGCTGACAGTACTAAATTGCTCAGGGTTGTTAACAATATATTTGAAAGAGCTCCAAAAGGAGTGAATGGGCAGGCCACTCCACTCCCCAATCTTGTGGTCTGGGCCTGGCTGCATTCAGCCCCATGCCTCAAGGATGGCCCTGTTCATCCTTGGAAAGGAAAGGGCACTCTCCCTCACTGACTGATTCATATACTTTTGTGAGTGAGGGAGTCTGTTTTGTTTTTTTACAAAATATATTATTATTCTTATTATTATTTAACCTCTGCTGTGATATAACTTTATACTTTGGTATGATTTTAGAGGAATTCCTGTTAAGACAAATAACTGGTACAGAACTGACATCTTAAAATCTTTGGTAGTGCAAATCAAGATTTCAGAAAGCTAGGTCAGGAATACATTTGATCAGGGGTCAGCAGACTTTTTCAGCAGGGGCCCGGTCCACTGTCCTTCAGACCTCGTGGGGAGCTGGACTACATTTTGGAAAAAATATGAACGAATTCCTATGCCCCACAAATAACCCAGAGATGCATTTTAAATAGAAGCACACATTCTACTCATGTAAAAACACCAGGCAGGCCCCACAAATAACCCAGAGATGCATTCTAAATAAAAGGACACATTTTACTCATGTAAAAACACGCTGATTCCTGGACTGTCAGCGGGCTGGATTTAGAAGGCGATTTGGCCGGATCCGGCCCCTGGGCCTTAGCTTGCCTACCCATGCATTTGATGGTATTTTATGAATTTAATAATTATATACTACTTTCTGTAGGGTAGCCCTTGAATGGAATCTTATTGAGTGAAATTTACTGAACAGGTCAAGATGGTAGATTGTCTAATTCTCCCCCCTTCCCTCTTTGGAGTGTGCATGTAAGTATGTGTGCGCGTGTACACACCCCTCCCAATATTTCAAGGGTGGATTGATTCATCTCCAGATATAAAAACAAAATCACTTAGCGCAAGCCATTCATTCATCATAGAAGATGGTGCAGTAAAAGGTTAACTGCTCAGTGGATGGATGAGATCTACTATAAATAACTGTGCTGTTTAGAGGCCTGGCGATATAAGTTTACGGCAGGTAAAAGAGAGCTTTTACCCACTTAGCACAATGTTTGATAAAGATAGTACTATAAAAGCATCTGTGTGTCTGATTGGAAAGAAAATGCAGCTCTTAATGAAACATGTAAAGTACGTGCAATGTGAAAACAGGTGAAAAGGGTGGTTTTTAATTTTTTTTATAAAAAAGAACAACTTAAATTTAAATCCATGTTACAACAGTACCTGACTATTTCAAACAGGCTGCTGACTTCCCTCTTTAAAAATTTAAAACCATGAAGGTAAATTCCAGAACTGTTGTTATGTTTAGCTAAAGTTCTACTCACAGGCTACATTAATTCCACATATGCCAATGGGATTTAAGTAGCCTTTGCCCAGGGTTCTACTTTAGGCCACAATCCTGCATGCATAGAACAGTTTATGAGCTGCTTCTCATAGAGGTCCAGTGGAACCCTCTTGTCTTACACTACTCTCCTTCTGTTCTTACACTACTCTCCTTCTGCAACGTGACATGATTGCAACCCCTAGCCATCCCATGCTTAACATTAGCACACCAAGCATCCTGCTGTTTCTCAGGTCTCTATTTCTGCTTCTGCTTCGACTACTTCAGGGGGATGGCTATAAGGGCCTCAACTCCAAGGGAATGACCTGTCAAAGGGCTCAGTGTACCTGGCATAGATATGGTATGTCAGGTGGTAGAAGAAACAGTAGTAATGAGTCCTACAAAAAGCCACTCTGCACTCTGCATGAAGAGCATTGTGGCCCTTCTATTTTAGGTAAAGAAGACAGGAAAGTCAAGGTGGAGCGAGTTCTTTTTGGTATGAACATCAGTGGGGAGCAACATACTTGATCAGCTGCCACTGTTCTCTTAATCTGTTTTAATAAATTGTGTTACTAAGTTGCTATTATTTAAGCCTTGGTGCTCCCTGTTTTACTCTATTGCTCCCTATTGCTCTTCTGAAATGGGCATGCTGGCTCAGGATACAGAAGTAAAGCGTTAAGAAGACAAAGTAGGAATATAACGCAATGGCTGGGGAGAGAGCCTTCTCCATGGTGGTGTCCCACCTGTGTTTTTTCTGGTGCCTACATTGTTAACTTTTTGCTGGTGAGCAGAGTACCACTTTAAACCCTAGTTTTATTCTGCTTTGACCAACTGTTTAAATTTGTTATACTAGTATATTTATATTGTATTTGTATTGTAGATTACCGCATTCTTAAATTTATTTTATTGTGTGGAAGCCACTCAGGCATACTCTATTTGAAAGGTGCAGTAAAAACACCTAACTGTGTAGAGAATTCCCATGTATACACAGTAGCAGATTGTGCAGAAACCTGCCTGTTCAGATGTACGCAAGCTTTGTTTCTGGAGCTTAAAAGAAGAGCGATTTATCAGTTTCTTCACTTTCATTACCAGGTTTTGATCAGCTTCATGTGGACATGAACCTTTATAGTCATTTTTGTTTTCTTTATATGTTAGTTATAGAAACTTGCTCTATTTCTTTGTTATGCTGTATGTAGTTTCTACAGTAAGACTATGTCAAGGGTTTGCCTCCTTCCCTAGTTCAGCTTGTATTTTTTGGTCATCCCCACTTTAACCCCAATCTGTTGGAATTTTAATTTTTTTTGGAGGGGAGAGCTTGAAAAACAAACAAAGATACTGCAATTCAGAGAATTATATGCGAAACTATGGAATATGGCAAGTTTGAACTAATTTGATTTGGGTCATTTGGGTTGGCTATGGAATCTGTGAAAATCTGAAAACGGTTCAAAATATTTTGGAATGACAAGCAATCTTCAGTGAGTGGCAATCCCTTTCTTCCTACATTATGAATTTCTTAAAATAAATAAATATCTTTTGGTAATTCAAGTACATCCAATGTAGGTGTAGACATTTGAATTATAAATGGTTTCTTGGTAAAATATCAGACTGTAAATATTTATCTTACATTTGGTAGGGTAAATAAAAAATTAGGGAAAATGAAATAATGTGATGGTTCTTTTAAACAATAGGGTTATGTAAATTGTTACATCTCTTTTTAGTTCTTTTTACTTGTTTTTGTAATTTTGTTATAATTAGTTATTCTTTTAGTGA
Organism: Podarcis melisellensis; assembly: GCF_964234715.1. Taxonomy (NCBI): domain Eukaryota; kingdom Metazoa; phylum Chordata; class Lepidosauria; order Squamata; family Lacertidae; genus Podarcis; species Podarcis melisellensis. The sequence continues at coordinate 70,551,451 of NC_138528.1, read as the reverse complement.
TGAAGTGTTGCATTGGCTGTACACACACGTTTTCTCTAATTTTATTTATAACAAAAAAAACCAAAAATTGTAGTTTATTTTTAATGTTTAATACTTTTTCAGCTTAAAACAAGATGGGGGAGAATATAATAAATACATATATACAGCCATTATATCATTACATAATGCAAATAAGATGTAATAATAATAATAATAATAATAATAATAATAATAAATTTTATTTATATCCCGCCCTCCCCAGCCAAAGCTGGGCTCAGGGCGGCTAACAAAAATAAAACAGTACAAAAGTACAGTACAAACAACACTCTAAAATCATTCATTATAAAACTAAGGAAACAAAAAAATAATTATTATTTATGTAGCCCACTGGTATATACAGATGCTCATAGTTTTTCTCTTCTAAATTTTGTTGACTTGCAACTCCAAAGTTAGCCTGAAATACATTTCAAATCCCATATTACTTAACATGGATGGTGCTTTGGGTAGCTATGTAAAGATACAAGTGCACACAATTTACCTTTAGGGAATCTACTTTACTTTATTCAGAATGGCCATATCCCATAATTTTACAATATATTCTATGATCATCCCATTGGTTTTCCAATACTTTATGTAAACAATTCGAGCTGCCACACTCATATAAAATAGGCCATCTATTATCTAAAATGCATACCTAACTTGGATACCTTAAGGATGCCTTCTATCATATCAACCTGCATGGGAATTCAGATCTTCCACAGAGGCCTTTCTCGAGAGTTGCAAAACTGAAGGGGGTGCCAAAAAGGGAGAGGACTTTTTCATGAGTGCTTCCCAGATTTTGGAATTCCCTCTCCAGGGAAATTCATCTGGCACCTACAGTGTTCTTTTTTAGGTGCCAGGTTAAAACTGTGTGTGTGTGTGTGTGTGTGTGTGTGTAATCAGCCAATTCAGTTGAAATGATTTTTTAGATCTAAGGGGAAAGCAGTGTATTTTAAACACTGGAGCTGAGTTAATCCAGTCCGCTGAATTTGGAATGTGTGAAGGTTTGTGTTTTATAGGATCTAGTTATTGTTTCTCATTAAGAATTGTGTTTATTGCTGCTACAATTTATTTCCAAAATCTCATCACTTGTTTACCATGCTAGCAATGGTGATAAAAATCTCCTTGCTGTTTGTCACGTTTCCAGCTATTTTCAGAACAATCCTGCTGCATCTTTGATGCTTTTACTAGAGTCATATACTGTATCATCAAAAGTGGCTTCTTAACTTTTTCAAGTCTCTTAAACTGAGTAATATTATTTTATACAGTTTGTCTTCCCACTTGCCTTTGCCTTATGTTCAATATTCACTGTTGGATATAGGGCACTATTTAAGTTAATTGCAAAATTTTGTGTCCTCTATACCTAACAGTATGGATGTACTTGGCTACCATTGAAGAAGTTAAACCCAGTCCCCCCCTCTATATTCTAGAGTGAGATTGTTCCAAAAAGAAGCCATTTATAGTATCAGTAAGCTGCTTCTCCAAACCATGTACAGATGTGTCATTCAGCCAGTTAATATCGGGGTTGTTGAAATCATCCATTATTATTTTTTTCTCTGGCAGATTTTGCCACTTCATTAATATCTTTCAACATACTGAGTTGCTTGGCTGCTTCTTCTTTTACATGGCTTATATCATATCATGCCATCACAGCACATTCTGCAGTTTCAAGTTAATTGCTCAATTAACAGCGGTATTCATAAAGTGCTAGGAAAATTCCACAACTAATGATTTGGACAATTTCAAAATAGGTTGGTATTTCATAGTTTTAAATGTCAGGCATGCCAGTATATGCAGGCACAGGATCATCTAAGCTTTGAACTCTTATGTAGGTATAGAATCCTCCTGGATTCCTGGGGAACAAAATTAAAAATATAAATGGACTCCTCAGTTGCTTATGGTTGTGTTTTACCAGAATGAAATAATAAGCCACATTAATAGGCTTTTGTAATCTACCATCTTGGTCTTGGTGAGCTTTGTCATGGTTTCTTGTCAGTACTTTAGACTGGATACTTGAATGTATGAAAACCATTGTTTATAAGTCTCTTGCATCCTTTTTTTTGCATCTGCCACATTGCCTGGATATTGGAGGTAGCGGATACTATTATTCAACAACAACATACCATTTTACTAGAGGAAAAAGACCCTCCCCTCCCCCCCCCCCCGCCTTGGGGATATGACAATTGTGCCTGTAGATTCTTTGCCGAATCTAAAAACATTTTCATAAGTACCACAAAGGAATAGGGTAGAGAGCATAGACACACAGCTCTGAAAAAAGGTAAATTACCTGTAATGTTAATGCTTTCGTACAAATTATCACTGAAAGACACTTAATACTGGTGATAATCTGAAGTAAGCAAAAATAAAGCAACAGTTCAGAAACATTGTGTGATGTAGCCAAACATAAGCACATTTAGCAAAAAGTAAAGGTAAGCCCCAATGAACACAGTGAGCCATACTTCTGGTTAAACAAGCAGAGGATTGGGATTGGTAATACCCGGTGTTTGTAATTTGAAGTATCTGCTTGAGTCCAGGTAACTGGATTTACACCTGTGTTTAAGGATTACATGTGTCTCTAAACAATGCCTTGCTAGGAAGGTGTTAATCATCAGGCTCAGGAAAGTAATAATAATATGTATAAAATGCTAGTTGCTGCAGTGATATTCAGGTCGTCTTCTCAGGACTGTTTTTGTAATCTCATAGATACCTCAAGGACAACACAATTTACATGCTCTAACAAAAAAGGAAAAGAGAAAAAAAGAATTATATTACCCCTTTTGGGCATGCAACAAACTACCATTAACATTTTTTCATCGGTATTTTTTTTAGAGTTTTCTAAACTGAACACTACAATGCTAACAGCTTATTTTTATAAAGAGGTTATTACAGTACTTTCACATCTTTATAGTACTGTAGTAAAGCTGAATTTACTACTATAGTGAAGGTAGAGTGAGGCTAAAGCCAGAGTCAACATAAAAATGATTCAACACCCTTTGCAGATAGGGCGGGGGAAAGACCTTCTTGACTTGAGATCTGATACTGTACATAGCTAGAGGGCAGTTGTTTAAGGGTTGCCAATAAAATGTGCACACCACTGACAGCAGCTGCTTTCTTATTGGTTCAGCATTGAATACTGAAATGTGAGGGATGCCTTTTCTTCTCTGTAAATACTTGATTAACATCAAATGTTTAATAAGAGTCACATGCACAAATGGAAAAGAGAAACCATCCTCAAGATTAAGTGTCTGAGACTGGCTGGGAACAAATCCAAATACCTGATTTTGTACTGTTGTGCCTACAAATTACTCTTTTAAGTATTGTGGTGTAAAACCTTTAAGGTGCTCCTTTTAATTTGAGCGTGCTGACGAGGAAATATAGATTTGTTTACGTGTATAGAATTAAAGTAAACTTGTGCGCTGGGAATTGGCAAATCACATTGAGACCAATCCAGTGCGGAAATTGATCTTATTATACTGCATGGGGATGATGCCTGATCCTCTCTAATATGTGAGGGCAGCACATGACACAAGCAAGGACTTGTCACAATACATATGTCAGATTTTTTCCCCCTTCCTAGAGTAGGAGAGAAAAAGTAGGAAAAAAACTGGGCACTGTGCTGAATTATTTGGCTTGGGTGGAAGCTGTATTCACCTCTGTTTGCACATGCTTCTTCTGCATGTTCTGTTGCAGCTTTCCGTAATCACATGTCCCATTATCCTTGACTATTGGCCATGGTGGCTGGTGATGGTGGGAGTTGGTGCCCACCATATCCAGCAACTCAAGCCTAGGGAAGGCTGCTCTAGCATATTCCATACCAAGTAACTTGCATCATACACTTGCATTCAGAATTATGTAAGGGAGCATAGTCCCACTCTATTCTGCCTTGGTCAGACCACACCACTGTCCAGTTCTATGCAGCACAATTTAAGAAGGATATTGACAAGCTGGAATGTGTGCAGAGGAGGGCAACCAAGATGATAAAGGATCTGGAAACCAAGCCTTATAAGAAGTGCTTGAAGGAACTGGGTACGTTTAGCCTGGAAAAGAGGAGAGTGAGAGGGGATATGATACATGGGCTGTTACATGGAGGATGGAGCAAGCTTGTTTTCTCCTGCTCTGGAGACTAGGACTTTGAACCAATAGATTCAAGTTACAAGAAAGGAGATTCCGACTAAACATCAGGAAGCACTTCCTCACAGTAAAGCTGTTCAACAATGGAACCGACTCCCACAAGAGGTGGTGGACTCTCTTTCCTTGGAGGTTTATAAGCATGGGTTGGAGGTCCACCTGACATGTATGACTTAGTTGAGATTCCTGCATTGTAGGGGGTTGGACTAGATGACCATTGGTATCCTTTCTAACTCTACAATTCTGATTCTCAGCCCCTAAAAGGACTGTTCCTCTTCAGGGATCCAGGCAGTCTGGGATAGGATCCTTCTACTGCTGTTTCCTTGTACTTCTTTCCTTTACTTCTAAAACCTTCTGTTGCTGCACAATATAAAACATTCAAAGACTTGGGCTTGAGACTAACTGTCCATCCCAAACCTGAGTGATTTATTGCTATATATGCAAAATTTTCTTGAGAAAGGGAAAAATTACCCCTTTTCTTTCCTCCCTCCTGAAAAGCTTCCAACCATGGGAAGGGGGTGTTTAATGCAGTGCATACCCACTTGTTATACCTGATTCCTTTACTATAAACCTCAATGGGCTCAAGCAAGCCAATTCCCTGTCCCTACTCCCACTTGAATGGACATGTCCAATATTCTGGTAGTCCTGGAAATGAAAGGTCCTTGTCACCCTGGGCTTTTTTTTTTTATTAAAAAGTTGTATTTTAATATAAATACTTTCCCTGAGCACAGAAAAACTAGTACCATATTTTTGAAAGGTACTATTGCACTTCCAAACTGATAGGTAAGGACTATCCAAGTTAGGTATTAAAAGAAAATTTATTACTGCTGCTGCTGCTGCTGCTGCTACTACTATTGTTATTGGTTCAGAAGCCTTTTGAAACCCTTTATTGTTCTTGTCTAGGAAGACAATAAGATTTTTGAGACAGTTTTATTTTTTAAATATAAGATTTCCACTCATAAGAAAAGTTCAGGTTGAAACTGAATAAATAAGTCTGCCAAATTCCCAAGGGTGAGACCACTGCTTTCCCATGCCTCTTTTTAGCTACAATGACAATGACACTTTGATAGACAAGGTTACCTATTCTGACATAACAGACCTTAGCTGGCTTTTCTTAATGAGGCTTAGCCTTATGAAATTTATTAAAATTTAAATGGTATTGTGAGTGCTATCATTGTACAAATGAGTGCTTAATTGTCTTTTTTTTCTTCTAAGAGTGCCAGCAATGACTTCGTAGATTAAAATCACCTTTGTGAGAATATCAGCATTTATCCAGTAACCACTGAAAAAACAAGGGAAGTGTTTGTTCAGTTTCTGCTAGCAGCAACCTATTGCCTGTGCAGTTTGTGGAGTGCCTCTCCATCATCTTCAGAGGGGGAAAAGAGTGCCCTGTAGGCTAAAGAAGAATAAAGTCTTGAGTGTCTGAGAGATAGAGACTCTAGACAAGTGAACATTTTCTCAGGAAACTCCAGTCTGCCATTATATTAACAAGGAAGTGTTTAAAAAGGTTTTAGGGACATATTAGATGGAAGAGACAAATAGCTATTCTGTTCTTGAGCAAGCTGTAGTGAAAGTGCTGAATAATGAATTAGAGCAGTTGTGATGAATCTGCAGACAAGAAACTTTCGACTTTCTCCTCTCTCTCTCTCTCTCTCTCTCTCTCTCTCTCTCTCTCTCTCTCTCTCTCTCTCTCCCTCCCCCTCCCCCCCCCGCGTGCCTTTGCTCTCCTATGACTTTTCAGGTCCAGTGGACAAGCTCAAGCAGTTTCCTCCCCTTTGAAAGGATTTAGCCTAGGAATTGGCCTTCTGCCACATTTAATCTCTCTCTCATTCTTGGGAGGCAAGAGCTTTGCTGCAGGATGAGTAGCAAACAAGGAGAATATATCAAGACTAGGAGAGATGGTACAGTACAAGGAGGGGCAGCCACGCACATAAATTCAACAAGATACACACAAAATAATATTGGCCAAGTTCCAAAGATATGTGAAATCACTTTTGTGAGTCCAGGGTGGAGGGAGGAGATGGTTTTCCTCAAATAGTTGCCCTCCCCACCATTCCACATGCAATTGTGTAGCATTTATGTAATTGCATAAATGGGTAGGGTGTTTGTGGCAGTTTTTTTATTATTATTTAGCAGGATGGGATGGCTATCCCATAGGCTTGTGTGTGCTAGTGACACTTCAGTTTGATGTTTATCAGATCAACAATCATGTTTATTACACTCAAGTTTCCTTTATATCCTCTTGATACAATTAAGGCTGAATAATGAGACCAGGTGATTGACTCACCTGGCAGAAGTGGTGATAGAATCCATCAAATAAAAAGGAAAGTAAACTAACTAAAATAACCAACATTCTACCTAGTGAGAAATGCTTAGTGGCCTGGGCTACCAGAAATATCTGTTGCTGGCTGCTTGCTTAGAATACTTAAATTGAGAGATACAAGGTATTCTAGGTGCATCTTTACATTAGTTTACTTATTCCTCCTGTGCTTAAAGCAGCCTTTACCAACCTGATTTCCTCCAGGTGTTTTGGACTATAACTCTCATTGCTGTCTCTGTGGCTGATGGGAGTTGTAGTTAAACATCTGGAGGGTATCAGATTGGTGAAGGCTGGCTTAAACTTCCAACAGTTGTCTGAAAAGAAAAACAAAACCTAGTAGCAATTTCCCATGGATGAGAACAGCAGGGTGCCATATATATCATCTACCAGTTATGATGCCCCACATGCAAAATCCACCAATTTTATGCATTTGCACAAATGAATTAAGTAGAATAATGAAAGTTATTCACAGTATATGGTTCATATTTTTATTTCAGTTTGCATTTAGCCTATGGCAGGCTAGAAAGACAATAGTTTGGCAGCTGGCTCCTGATTTTGTAATGAGTTTTTTTTCAGGCCAAGGTAAATTTGTGCTTATGATGTAACCTCTACTATCTAAACAAAGTCTCATGTTTATGTAGATTGCCAGATTGGCACTGAGGTACCCTGAATCCCAGTCACATCAAGAGTGGAATGTGGACAGCCCCATGTGTCAGTCCTGTGTTAACAGGAACACCCTGTGCTTGTTTGTTTGACAGGAATATATTCTTGTTTAATGCTGAATATGTACCGGTACATCTTGCTGGCATTGTGGGTGATGTACATCACAATGATCTTATTTTCAGTTGTTGATTCTGAGTTGCTGTCTGCTTGTTATTCTTTTATTATTTGAATTAGACAGATTTGGAAACTGGATGAGAGAAAGGTCAGATAAGTGATTTTAGTACTTATAATAACACAACTTCCTAATGTGCATGTAATCTGAAGTGTAGCCTTCTTTTGTTGCACAAATGAGTTTAATGTTTAACCAGCTTTCATTGTCTTTCATTGTGGCAGTGGGATCTTTGTGGTAGCTAGCCTTGTGTCCTATGGACTTTAAGGGCAAATTTTGCTGTCACTGCAACAATGTCCTCCAACATACCACATGATTTTTCCCACATAGAAAACCAACTACATTAAAATGGATTGTTTTATTCAAATAATAAAATTGATGAGACAGGTAACATTGGCCTGTCTGTGGTGTCCTTCCAAGTTCCTTATATAGCATTGGTACTGTTTCAATGATTTGGGGTGGGTGGAAGTGGGGCAAAATTGCCGCATGCTAGCAGTGGATAACCTTTTTCAGCCAGAGGGCCACATTCACTTGTGGGTGCAGCTAGGGTCAGAAATAGGAAGCACAACAGACGTGACTCCTCTTTTTTGCATGGTAGGGTACGTTGTAGCCCCTCTATCTTCCATCCGTGCTACCAAGAAGCATCATCACAGTTCAAAGACATATTTCCACCTGGCCAAAACACTTGAGGAGAGCACAGAGCAGGGCCAGTGAGGTGTGTCACATGGTGAAGGGGAATTACAGCAGGAGGACATAGCCTGGGGAGAGATCCAAAGCCCAAATAGAAAGGGTCAGATGACCAAATTTGACATCTGGATCTGTGGTTCTTAATGTCTGCTGTCTTCTGACAGAATTCCATTCCCTCTTCAAGGAAAGAATTGCATTTTCAACAGTTTAAACTTAGCGTTGTGCATATGAACAACTGTTTAAACTTAGTGTTGTGCATATGAGATGGACTGGAGATCTTCTCAGGCTTCTTATGTGCACTGGTGGAGGAGGTGAGGTCTCAGGTTAGATGTTGTGGTTCTGTGGGTTTTTATTTCTAGGGACAGTTGAAGGCAGCAATGCTTCTGAACCACAGGAATGATGGGTAGAACACACATGACAAACAGCTCAGTGAGCATTACAAGACAGAGAATACAGTACAATTTTAGAGCCTATTTCATGGTGACGATGGCAGCAGAGGGGGACTATTTTTATACCACCATTGCATCTGCTCATTGCCATCCAGCAGAGCTTCTTCATTTGCATTTCTAGAACAGTTTGCTGGAACCCTTGGTAGCCCATTGTGATATATTTACACAGCATTTGGCAGATAAAATTGCTTGCATCTGCTCCAACTTGGATGCTAGTTTGTTTCAGTACAGTTCTTTGCTCCTCCGTGTACTTTTGCTTGGATGATTTTCAGTTGTTGTGGTCTGAGGAATGGATAGGATGTTGGAGAAATGTGGTGTACCACTTGTGTACTCAACTTTTGTTCTTCTTGGCTAAAGGGAGTGATCAGCTGGGCCCAAGAGGTGGTCAGTTCTTCTTTGGGAGAGGGAGTGGTCAGAGCTGCCTTGAAGGAGGCAGCTGTCAAAGCTACTCCTTAAGAAGCGTCCCTTTTCCAAATATTGTCCCATTTGTAACCTTCCCTTTTAGTGCTTGAATGAGCATTGGTAGCCCAACTCCAGACATCCCCGAATAAAGAAAAATTATCTGGATCCATTTCAGTCTGGTTTTTGGAACTGAAATTGTACAGCTTTGGTTGTCTTGATGGACAATCTTAGCTGCAAAAGAAACAATGGAGTGTTTTTAATATAATTGACCATCATATCCTTGTTTCCATGCTCCAGTGGTTCTGTTCTTAGCTTGCTCATTGATTCTAGAGGTAGTGTTGGAAGACTAGTGTTTTTGTATTTCCTGAAACAGGCTGATCTTGCTACAGTTTTACATGCTATAATAACCTCTAAGTTGCACTAGTGTTATATATGACCTATGAATAGCATTCAGAGAATGTATCCAGCTCAAAATACTGTGGCAGTTTATCCTGATTTGCTTGTGAGTTGTTTATACATCCTCCCATTAGTTCATTCCATACTTTTTAATGCATTTTCTAACTGGGATTTTAATTCTGTCTTATTTATTGAACATTCATCCTGATTTGCTTGCAGGGTGTTTCTACATCTTAAAGTGCATTTGTTGCGCTATTGCAGTAGAGCGCTTTAATACACTTTAATTGCACAAATCTAAATTTACAGTATATACTTGAACCCCTCTTGCAAAATAGTGACAGTCTGGAGGCGCCCCAAATACAATTCATAGTGCTTCTCTTGTCATTTAAAAGTCTGGGTAACTTGGGGACTGGTATGTTTGTTGGATTCCTACTTTGCTGGTGTTTCAGAAGCTGCTGAAAGCCTTCATAATCTGCTTAGGTGAATAAAAATCTTTGCCAGCCTTTAATTTTTATCAGTAGCACTGAGAAATAGGATGTTTTTGATGATGTTTTTCTTTTCTCTCTCTTAGTCTTGTTTCATTGATTGCTTATGACTGATGGTTTAAAAATCTGATTGTAAGGTGCCTTGGGGCCTAGAATCATCAAAATGGCAGGAATTCCTATGGGGACAGTGACACACTTTCCCCTGCCCCAGTGACCCCAGGCATCAAGAATATTGCCAATTGCTATCTGAAAAGTCCTGTGGCTTCATTTCCACAGCCCCATTCTGGATTCCTTTATTTAGGAACTTGGGAAGCAGCTTTATACTGAGTCAGATCACTGCTCCATGTAATGCAGCATTACTTGCACTGACTGGCAGTGGCTCAGTATCATTACCAATAGGAGTCTTTCCCAGCCGTGCCTAGGGATGCTATGGATAGAACCTGGGATCTATTGCACACAGAGCATGTACCATCTAGTTGCTACAGCCTATCAGAAGGTAGTGAGATGGAAAATACATCTCTGCATCTTGAGTACTCCAGCTATACATTATTTATGATGGAAGGTGAATGCCAAGGGCCAAATTGTTAGTTCTCTCATGAGATGGACATTGATTATATTTGAAATAGCATTAGGAATAGTTAAATAAGTTGTGAATAAGTGACCAGACCTATCGTTTAGTCATATTGCATATGAGTCTCATGAATGTACAGTATAGAATTTCATGTCGTCACATTTTGTTTCTACTTTAGATTGCTTGGCACAATTCAAAAATTATGTTGATCTATAATATTTTAAATGGAATATCTTTATGTACTTTAAAATATTATTAAAAAAAGAAAGATAAATAATGACACCCATTTATTCCTGAAAGGCAAAGGGCAGCTGTCCCAGAAGCATTACAGTTCCAATAACTCTTATGTAGTAACCCGACTGAGTTCAATGACAAATCTCAAGAATGAATTATTTGAAGGCTTGGAATTTATTTACCGTATTTTTTGCTCTGTAAGACTCACTTTTCCCCTCCTAAAAAGTAAGGGGAAATGTGTGTGCGTCTTATGGAGCGAATGCAGGCTGCACAGCTATCCCAGAAGCCAGAACAGCAACTTGCTGTTTTGGCTTCTGGGGTTCAGATTTTTCTTCTTCTTGTTTTCCTCCTCCAAAAACTAGGTGCGTCTTATGGTCTGGTGCGTCTTATAGAGCAAAAATACGGTATTTTATAAATAACATATATTTTACAAAGTTTGTTTGTTATACATTTGTACATCCCTTAAGATATTTCAGCCAATATTTTCATGATGGTTCCTGATATCAAGCAGTAGGTTTTCATCTCTGTTTGGATATAGTTGGACATGATGGCAGACTGAACCTTTCAAAACTGCACCAATTTTAACCACTGATTTCAAAGCTTCACAGATTTTTTTGGTTTCTTAGAATGCTAGGTATGAGGCTGCTAACATAACAGCTATGCAATAAATAGATTTATTTAGGCAACCTGTGCATACTTACTCCAGAGCAATCGTATTTTGAGCCTTTGATTAAGTGGGACAGTAGCAGAACCTCTTACTGCTCTTGTTAATAATTGCTTTGATTCTACATTTGTACATGAATCTCCCTATAAAATAAAAGTTGTATTTCATGTAATTCCATAGGCTCCATTTTACGTGTTTAAAACTATCCCCTTGAAGATTGGCTAAATGCTGATCCTTCTTTCCTTGTAATCGCCTGATAGTTTATAAACTGTCCCCTTCTCCATCTGCAGAAATATGTCTTCTTGTAGGAGAGGGATTTCTATAAAGCTTTCTGAGAGGAAAGAAACATGCCAATTAACAATATTTTCCATTGGCCAATCTCCAGAATAAGACTGTTGTTACAGTTCTTGGTGCAGTTTCCTTTTTTATGTTAATGGTTTCTTTCTTTCTTAACTAAATTGCTATGTAGCTGGCAAATAATTGAAAATAGACCACTCTTAAAATAATAATTTTGCTAACTGGAAAAATTTGTTCATTTCTGTTATGCTGCTTTATTGCATGTGTTTTTTCCCAGGCAGCTCTCCGGACAGTAATTTTTATGCCATTCCTTTAAAATAACTTGCAAGTCTTGCAGGGCCTTTTTAGGCATTCAGTGCTGTTCTCTGCTGAAAGGGCAACAGAGTAGGGAGATGTCATAATTTTGTTGATTAATTGGACCATTATTTTGGCTATGTTATTTGTCTGTATTGGACTTTATTTCTCCCTTGTACTATTTTTAATAACTCCTTCAGACAGAATTCCAAGAATGTAGGAGAAGCATGGAAGGAAGGTGGGAATGAATTACATTGCAGTCATATGTTCAGTTAACAGGAAACAATGCATTTTTTGGGTAAATAATAACCAAGTGGAAGTGTGACAGGAAATACATATTTCTTCTATTGGTCATATATAAACAGCATGTGGAGAAGTCAGAATGATTCCTTATCTCGCCAACTGGTTAGAGTATTTAAATGAACCACATGGGACATTTAGGAAATACCGGTTCTGGTTGCATGATACCTTTTGAGATGCACAGTCCTATCAAATCACCATATATGCTGAACCTTCATAGAACTATATTTTTAAAAAATGACTGGATATGAATCATAGTAACTTTAGCTACACAGGACAAAAACTATATTTTCTCAGTATTCACAAAGGTGATTTTAAGTTCTCTTCCATCTTAAAAATCTCCCTGCATGCATAAACTTTACAATTAAGGAGAACATAAGGCAATACAGTTTCTGCCTCATGTGCTAGCTTCCCAGAATAAGGGAGATATTGGTGTGGTAAGCACTCAAGTCAGCTTTCCTTTGCTCTCCTCTTGAACATTTGCCAATGTTCTTGAACTCCCAAACTGAGGTAAGGGTGTGTGTGTGTGTGAGAGAGAGAGAGAGAGAGAGAGAGGCCGGAGGAGGTTTGGGCATGATAAAAGTTTTGAAATCCCTCAACCCTTTTTCATGCTTTCCTCCACATTTGCACCTGTTTCTTTCCCTGTTTTGCAATTTTATCGGCATTATCAGGGACCTCCTCCCAAAGCAATCCCACCAGGGATAATGTAAGTAGCATATGGACCTAAGGGGGGAAAAGTCAAAGTAAGAGCAAAATTTCCTGCCCTTGCTCAAAATGGATGAACATTTTTAGACCCCCTTCTGTTCCATCAGTAAAGCAAGATTAAGAGAAAGGTCCATTTGATGGGCTGTTTTGTTGTCTGCAAAATAATCCTGTTTTCTTTCATTCCTCTAAAACAGGGTGTGTGGGGGTATTGTTTTTGTTTGTTAATATGCTATATATTTTTGTGTTTTTATATTGTAAACTGTCCTGGGATCTTAAGATGAAGGGTGGTATATTAATTTAAGTAATTGACTGGTTGGTTGGTTGATTAATGGGATATGCACAGTGTTACACAGCAGAATTCCAAAGAGCGAAAATTCAGACCTGGCATATTTGATTGCATTTCTATCCTTAAAAAACAATCAAAATGACAAACAGTAAGTTCAACCTGAATATAAAATCAAGTACCAGCATCTGAACTAAATCAAACTGTTGTTCTGATTGCAGACCCTTCCTTTTCACATCAGTGTGATGCAGTACAAATGTTACCATGCCCAGAGCTTGCAAATTTCACCCACCATGCAAGTTCCATTTTGAGCATTATATTGGAAGCACATCTCACCTATGTTTCTTCATTGGCTACTTCTTTAGAACATCTGAAGGCAATTGAAGGACAGTCCAAAAATTGTTCCTTCTCGCTCTTCTTCTTCTATCTGGAAGGCAGGAGGAGATTCATGAAGTCTACTGCCCCAGGATGGGAAGGAGATGTTTTAGGAAAGAGAGTTGATTTTTGCACACAGGTTTCTATAGTTGTATCTGAAAATATTCTGTCCTGTAACATCAGAATGGCATACTGGCATGGTTTCTCCTACCTGAAAAATGTGCTTTGAAGTCAATGTTTGGATGAAAAAAATACCCAAACACAATTATTCTCCTAGAATGATACAGCCAAGCTTGCTTAAAGGAGGGAAGACATTTTTATATGAAACCATAATATGTAAATTGACACCTAAAACATTTGCTAAGTAATTTCCAGGTCTTAGCAAAGCAGTCATTTGAAAAGACAGTTCTGGCATTATTTTAAAGAGGCATATACTTAAAAATATGAACGAATAAAAATATCTCCTTAGTGTTAACTATACGTTAAAGGAAAGTGACCTAGTAAAATGTTTTATCCTCAACTTCTAAGCAGGATTGGATTCATAGTTTCCTTCAGCAAAACTCCGCTATCAGGATGTTTCTGTTGGAAGGAGACAGGTGATTTTTGCCAATTCTCCTTTCCGCCCTGTGGCCCCTGAAAAGCTGCTTCCAAGGGTTAGTGGATGTTCTGAAACAGCATGGAAGGTGATGCGAATGCTGCAAGGGAAAGGAAAAATTAGTGAAAATTGCTTCCCTGCTTCTTCCAACAGGAGCATCCAATGAGTGGGGTTCTGCTAATGAGACAGTTAGATCCAACCCTATAAATTTATTAGACTATCACTTGATCATTTTACTGAGCCGCTTTCCTTTTAAGATCTGTGGAAGAGCAATTCTGGATCTAACCCATATTCAGCATCACAACTGAAGCTTCTGGAGGCAAAGTATATATTTGTATTTGGTCTTATATAAACAAATGATTATAAAGTACTGAAGCTGCCAGGCCTGCTGTTAAAATAACTTGATACTTGCCACTGTCGGCGTAGCATGTACTTGATAATTATGTCCACATGGCCTGTTTTGTGACAAACTCTTGGTTAGCTGTGTTTGAAAACATAAATTCTCCCTTCTTTTCTAGAGTACAAGTAAGCTGTTACTGAACAACATACATGACTGATCTATTTGAAAGGTCTGGGGCTACTCAGGCTTGTGATTTACACATCCATCCTAAGTGCCACTGTCCATTGTATGGTATCAGCTCAAGATACAGTAACAAATGGGAGATTGTATGGCAAGTGTACCATGTTAACTATCAGGTTATGCTTTCCATCTTCTTTTTTCTGAATTGCTATACGTGGTGTGCTAGGTTCCTGTGAATAATCTGAGTTGTTTCTCCCCTGCAAAACCATAAAGTCCATCTTGGCTTTCTGACACTGACTAAGCTACTTGGATTAGGAAAACCTGGTCTTAAAAGAGAAAAATTGGATGTTCCGCAAACCCAGCAGATATTTTGAAACACTCATGGAGCTGATAAGAGTCATCGTAAATTTAAACATTACCTTGCCTTGCACGGAAACCACACTAATAAATGGCTTTGAATTTTTTATGAATGACTGAGTACCAAGCTTTACTAATAAGCCCAAGCTGTGGTGCTTTATATTTTTCTTTTCCTTTTTCTTTTTGGCTAAAGGATGCTGCAGAGAAAGCACTGATGAGGTGTCATATAATTTTACAAGTTGCATAACTGCTTTTAACAACTAAACTCTCTCTGATTAAAATAACAATTGAGCCTGTAATTTTTCTGAACAGCTGCTGCTACAGGGGGTCATTACCTTGGAGAGCTTGGAAATAATTGTACTCCTAATACATGAGTTATGTAGTCTCATGTTTTACAGCAATGCACAAAGTTTAAAGCCTATAGTAGAATGTTATTTGAAAGCTGTCAAACCATGTTAAAAAAGACTGCATCGTCAAAGGCCCTTGTGGCCAGGATTCAACATGTAGCCTTGTCTTACTCATTATAAAATGCATGTTTATAAAGTTCCACAGAGCATCCAATTCCCAATTCACTTATATCAGCAAGACTTAACTTGCTCATTAATCTAAATTCTTTTGCAACTTTAATCTACATGTTTAATTAATCATAAAATGAGGCGGTAAGTAATTTCAGCAATGTGTGGCTTGTTATCAGATGCATTTAATCACTCTTCTGTGAGCTCATTTGGAAACACCTGAAGATGTCGAGAGCAGTTTGAATAAGCATAAATTATTCTTTGTCAGTGTACTTCACCCAACTAATAAGACATTAATTTAAAAAAGGCAGTGTTAGTCATTTTTAGATCTTCACCAATATTTTTAGCTTAGCAATATAACGCTAATTGTATATACTGTACAATACACAATATAGTGTCCGACAGTGGAACAGGGAGTATTATTCAATTCATTTTCCTGTTTACATGTAATTACTCTGCGTAATCTTAGGTTGAATGAAGATTAACCATAGTTATCAAATCGTAAGTATTTAAATGTTCTTGGAACAAGCTACTAGTTAATTGAAATCATAAAAGCTACTAGATGATATAATAACAGTTGTAAGATTATATCTTCTCTGTGAATTTACTTTTGTTTGAAGTACCTTTATGCAGGGTTTTTTTTACTGTATTAAAAACATAACTGGAAAAGGTCTCTCTTGTCTTGGCACTTCTACGAATGCTACCACAGTGCCTTCAGGGAAAGGGCTGTGCATGGTATCCTCAGCCTGTTAGGAGCTTATGCCTGGGTTAAATAGCTGCCCAGATCTCCAGAGTTACTATAGTGCTGTGCTGCAGTGCTGCCCTACTGTGTTCTGAATAATTTCCAAGTATACCCCTGAACCTAAAATCACCAATGTGAACTCTTCCTTTTCCTTTATTTGAGAAGCTGTGGCCAGAGGCGGAGGACTGTGTAAGACTGGAGACTATTTATCATCCTTTTCTCACCTTTCTTTCTTCAGACATGGTCAGTGGAAATATTCCTAAACCAAAGAAGACACTCACAACCTCAGGCTGATATTTCATAAGGGTGAATTATACTCCCCAGGGTGTTAGACATGGATGAATTTAAAATGGCATTTTTGGAGAATGTCAGCACCTGTCCTGTTTCTGCCTTGCAAGGGTTGACATTCTGTAAGAATAATTATTTCCTTAGAAAGAGATTTGTTGACCTGTCATGGATCTTCACAAACACACATTCTGCTGACCACTCTCTTGAGCTCTTCTAGATATTGCAGTGTGTATGTATTATAGCAGCAAGACATTATTTCTGCTATAAGAATTTTACACTTCCTGCAATGTTTTCTCTGCTCCATCTTTTCTCAAGGCCCTGTTTTCTTTGACTATGTAGTGCTCTAATAAGATCATTAGTCAGGTGCACTGTCTCCATGAACTCTAAAAGATGCTGCATTGCTGGCACTGTAGCAATACACTGTGGTAACTGACCCCTCTCTACCTTTTCCTGCTGACAAATTGCCCCTTGTGATCTCCACAATTTGATGTTTATTTTAATCCTGTATTCCTCTCCAGATGGAAGACATCACAGAGTGCTTGGCATCTAAAAACAGTAAAGCTTTTGCAATGTCATATAGTTCCGACTTGCAGGCTGGACAGTTTAACAACATTCAGTGAAAGCACAAGAATAAAACTGTGTACATATTACATTTAGGATCTGTCTGAGAAACCATCCACCAACTTACAAAATATATGAGCTACTTCTGTGTCTTTCTGCATGCAAGAATTTATTTTTTACTTGTTTACTTTGTAAATGAAAATAAAACTAGTGCAAGATATATAAACTGCTTTAGACTAAATGGTATTTTTTTTTACAAAAGAAATAAAATGATCCATATTGGGAAGTAAGTGCCTGAATTATACAAGGGAGCTACATTGATTCAGTGTGGAGAAAGTTCCATTAGGACTTCAAGAGAGTAAAGGTGGAAACAGATGACCATTTCCATACGATAACAACTTTTAAAAGACATCTGCTACCAGAGGATGATCAAGGCACAACTAAGCACTTTAATGTACCCTTACACTCTCCCATTAAAATAAGAACAAAAGAAGATCTAGATGATCAAACCAAAGGTTCAGCTAGTCAAGCAGTCATGCAGATTAAACCATTAGCCTGTGATTGCTAGTATTTCACAATTATTCAACTTATTTTCTATCTTTGTTTTTAATAGACCTACTAGATGCTGTCTTGCTGGTTTCTTCTCTGATGACACCTTTCACGAGACACTGCTAGAGCAGAAAGGCAGCCTGTGACGGGGCCAGGTAACATTTGCATACTCACCTAAATGTTCTAATCAGTGGTAAGGGAAATGCTTTTCTCACCTGCCATATTTTCTCCCTTTATAATATCTTCATACTCCATATTTTCTAGTTAGGCGGTGACCTAGATAATATAAAATAAATGAGCATTAGAAATGTTTTCCCTCCACTATGTTGGGTGCCCCCATTGTTTGGAGAGTGCTGTCTTATCCTACTGTACACATGTACATAGGTAGTATTGATTTCATTTATTGCATGTAGACCTCTCTGCTGAGGCAGTCCCATGAAATGTCCCACACTGACTTTACAATAAGAAATATCAACAATAAAAACTCACAGAAAAGCCATTTGAAATCCAGTATAGATACAGACTAAGATAAAGGCTTGTTGAAAGAGGAAATAGGCACCAAAAAGAGATATGGCACCTGTCTGATATGTAATGGGAGGGAGTTCCAAAGGGTAGGTTTTGCCACACTAAAGGGTTTATTCCTATGTTTTATGTAACAGACTTTCAGGTGAGATGGTTTTTTTAGGAGGCCCCTCCTGCAGAGCTCTGTGATTAGTGGGGCAATATTTTAGGAATGTATGCACACTTTTCTAAGGATTAACTCTCCCTTAAATTATGCTTCCTATTTCAAGACTAGATTTAAAATTTAAGGTTTTGAAAACACAGTTTCCTGGATGCACGACAATTCAGCATAAGATCCATTTAACTGAGCAACTGTGTTATCCAAAGGTCTACCTACATTCTAGTTACCAGGAGTCTGAAAAGGCTATGTCACTACAAAAATCATCGTTGATATCACTATTTATTATGGAGAGATTAAGAGCATTCCTGGCACTGGATTTGTAAAAAGTTAATATAATTGTTGTGAAAAATGATGGAGATCTATAGTTACACCTGCGCTTGCAATTCTCACATATTTGCTTTGCCATAGGAAGAATCAGGGGCAGTTCATCCCATTTCAGCACCTAAGGCAAAATAGGAATGTGTCTGTCTCTGCCCCCCACCTTTCTGCCACACCTTACCCACCACTTCTGCTGCATGCTGGAACTCCTCCCCTCCCATTTATTAAAGATTTGGGTACCTTTGTCAGTGGTATGTTACTGGTTGAGTAAAAGTGTTCTACAAAGTTACCTCTTTTCTTCATATCATATGGTTATCATTTCAACGTTGTGAGGTATGATAGGGTCAGATGTAGTCATTTCCCAAAGCCATCTAGTGAGTTATACATGGCTCACAACTCCAAACCCAACACACTCCACATGCCTTCAGCAATTAAGCAATTGCTGTATATTCATAAATAGAAAATACAGACAATGCAGAATCTATAGCTTCAGGAGTTGCATTCCAGTTAGTTTCCCTAGAAATATCTATTTTGACCCTTTTGTCAGCCCCTTCATAACAACTACTGGTTTTATAAAGCAGGACTAAGTATTCAAACTATTAAATTAAACTCTAGCAGATGGCATTTCTGAATCATAGACAGCAAAGGAGTTTAGGAGAATTCAAACACAAATAACATCTCCATTTTTGGTTATAACTTTTTCTGAGAAATGTGTAGAAAGAATCAAATTGCACATATAGTTTTTAAAGGCAAAAACAATAAAAAAGAAATCAATTAGGTAAATCGTCCAAAAATAATTTAACCCCGGAAAAACAAGTAATAAAATTATGCAGTAAATCATTGCACTATATAAAGGCAAGCAGTGTAAACCATAGGGTTGTGTCCAAGGAAGTGGTCCTGTTAGTGCAAGGACTTCTTTCTGTGCAGAGAGACTTTCTCTTCCTGTGTGCCACATGTACACAAACACACCAAATCTGTTCTAGGGGTTCCCCAACTCTCTGGAGATTTGTGGTGGTTGTGGAAAGGGAGTAGAAGTCCTTGTGCTAGTGTGATGACTTCATTGGATACAGCCTAAATTGTCTATGGGTAACTTCCATTCATGTTCTTTGGAACCTTGTTAGTGTTTTGTTAGAAAAGGTAGCTGAAGTTTATTTGCAATGCTACAGATCCCTTCCTTTCCTCTCCCAGTACCTCTGTCAGGCATGGCCCTCTAGGAACCTGTGGAGTTCTGCAAATGTTATTTTATTGTTTTATTAAAATGTTATTTTATTAAATGATGTCAAAGTATAAAAACAAACGTCTCTCCAATGAACTCCTCCCCCCCTCCGTGCATAATCTGTAGTATTGTACTCCATTTATCTAGGGCTGGAACTGATGAAATAGTCCATTTCTCTTTGTATGCTATCAGTCAATGTATCAATTTTGGCAGTCTCTAAAGCCTTGATCAGCTTTTTCTTCATAGATGGTATTGTTTCACTTTTGCAGTGCCTAGCCAACACAATCTTGGCAGCAGCAAACAGCATATTCATAATAATTCAACTTTATGTAAAACTGCTTTTTTATTTTCTTCAATACCATGGTTTTTCTTGAATGTAAGTAATCAGCGTAAGAGGGGAGGGAGAATCAAGATAGATGCTTTCGGTGCTAAAAAGCAAAACAAGACAAGTGACATTGTAAACAAAATAATAAATGCCACTTACTACTTCTGTGGGATGGTTAATGTTTTGTGCACAGTTCTCAAAAGAAACCCAACTCCTGCTCTTTCCCAATGGTCCTGGAGCAACAGACATAGTTTTATCCTATTTTATCCCCACAACATGGCAGAGAGTGACAGAGTGTCTAGTCTAGAGTGTCTTGAGTTCTAGATGAATGTGGAATTGTACCTGAGTCACCTGTGAGCTTTTAGAAAAGAATGCCAGTTGGGCCTAGAGAATTAGAAAGGGGGTGTAAAGAACCCAGAATGCAGGCAAATTTATATGTTAAGCCTATGGCAGACAACATTAGAGAGACAGAATATTAGGATATCAGTCAAGGAAAAAGGAGGGCAGGGAAAGAGAGCAAATTGACCTGTTCAAGCCCTGACAGAGAATATGAAGTACCCTGGATAGCTGTTGCTTTTGGATAAGGGTGGAGGGAGTGGTATCCTCCTGGAGATGGCACTGGGCACCTGTGGGGCTGCTGCTAACCCCAAACTCCTCGGACCTCACAGGTGCAGTGCAACCACCAGGAAGTCACCACTGCCTCCATCCCAACATGCCATTGCTTTCTCCTGAAGAGGAGAGGTGAATTTGGTTTTGTGAGGATGCACATCTTGAGGTTAATCAATTCTCATCCTGTACTAAAAAAGGCGAAACCTTGCATTATAGAGGGATGTTTAGTGGATGTGCATTCCCCCTTTCCCACTCTAGAAGAACTACATTCTTGGCTATGTAGCCATAACAGGCTTGGGTTGGGAGCAGCAGCCTACCACTCTGTGGCACAGCGGGAATAGGCCTGGGAAGGCCTTCTTTGCAACTCCTGAAACTCCCAGCCCCAGGGTTGAATAGTATAACAAGACTCCTCTTTCAGGTTGGCTGGATTCCTGAACAAGAGCACTCTCCTTAGAGGGTGGGACATACACTGCAATATTTTGTTGTAGACCCCACTTTGTTCTCCTGATTTGTCATTTATCCAATCGCCCCAAATAAATCTTTGAAGAAGTAATTTGATTAAACCAATGTATATCAGCTCCTGTAACAAAATTTATGCACAAAGGCATAAAGGAACATGAAAGATATTCAATAGAACTTTTTTTAAAAGAACTTTTAAGAGACTAAGTTTATTCTTGGGTTAAGTAGCATTTCCATTCCATGTGATACAAGAGGGCACAAATTAATTCTATATTAGAAGTCTGGTGTCAGCATCTTGGCATGTATAAAAGCTAAGTGGGACAGGATACGGAAATGGTGATACCAAGTAGTGACCAAAATGACATATAGGTGGCCATGTGACCTACAGTGTAGTGAGCAATCCACTGTTTGAAAGGGTCCTTATACTTGAAGGAGTGTTAGGTCCACTTCAGGTTTAAAGGTAAGGAACCATAGGAAGGTAGAGCAAGGGCTTTGAAGCCAGCTCCCTGCAATGCAGGAATTTCTTTTGCCCAATGTGGGGCTTGAACCCACAATCCTGAGATAAAGAGTCTCATGATCTACCAACTGAGCCATCCCAATTTCTATTTGAATTATAGCAATTCGGTCATAATCTGCATCTTCCTATGAATAATTATCATTATTTCCTTTTTTGTGATGCATAAGTTGCTACCCTATTAGTATATGTATATTGGAATTTGCTTGTTTATGGAATTCCTACCCTGTACAAATTAGACAGAGGTGATCTTTGAGTTCCTGTTGAAATTTTTTTATTTAGACACACCTTTCCAGAGGTGTGATCTCAGTTATGCTTCTTGTAATCTTTAATTTGTCATTAGTCAGTCAGCTGAATGGATTATCTGTATTTATTCAAATTTTAAAATATTGTTTTATATTTGATTGTATACATTGCCTTGGTATATTTCATGGCAGTATATAAATACTTTTCTAAATACACACATACATTTTGGGGATTAAATGGTTATTTTTATACTGTTTTTATTGTCGCCTGAATGAATTATTGTGCATAGCTTTAGAATTTTTTCTTAAGAGATTATGTAAATAGGTAGGTAGGTAGGTGAAACCCAGAATAAGATGGCAGACATTTCTTTGGTTATTGCAGCTCAAAGCAGTGTTGGAACATTGTTGTGTTGGCTTCAGACTAACAGCACAATCCAAAACCAAGACCCCACTGGGATGTGAGAGTTTGGATTTGGAGAAACTTGGGCTTTCCTGGTTGAATTTGGGCTCGGCTGGGTCTATGCCAGAAAAGTGCCTCACCCCAGTTGAGCTGGAAAGTCCCTCACCTTATCTTAGCTGGTGGAACTTAAGATGGTGGAATTTATGTTTGACACAAATCCCCAAAAAGGGGCATTCCAGGGGCATGGAAGGGTTGTGGCAGCAGCTGGACAGGGCAAAGAGAGACTAACATCCATTCCAAACTCCTTTCAGTTCAGTCACACGACCTAGTAATCCACCACTTATAGTGGTGTAAGTCAATTACCTCATGAACAGAGTTTAGAATAGGGGTAAATTAACAACTTAGACAGACTTTCTGTTGTTAGGATTCCTTTGATAGTAACTTAAGTCAATTGATTTCAATGGTTCTACTTATAAGCACGATCAAATTCTTTGCTTCAGACTGATAGTGGTCTAACTAAGAGGTAGTTGTACTTTCATCATACATGCAGTTTAATTGGGCTCTTTGGGAAGGAAAAAGGCCTCTGTCTGTCCAAAAGTGCTGAAAATGCTTTTGTTATTCTCCTTTCCAAATGCTAATAAATAATTATTTTGCAGGAATTATTATAAAGATTTTTAACATTACAGCACCCTGTACTCTTTACTAACAAAACTCATATTACACCTTTGTTTTAATAAGCACAATTGCTATTGACTTGTTCTTAAGGGTGACACCATTAGTCTCTGGATTTAAATCATATAAATAATCTAAACTATTACCTCCTGAATATACTATACATTTAGACAATAATTCAGCACAAAAATTTTACCTCCTCCTTCTTTTCAAAATTATAATTCTACAGGGTCATTTTTCACTTTGTTTGGTGTGTAAAACATAATTTATATTCTTGACATACAACACTAATTCAAAAGAAGAGTCTCATTTAGATGATAAGGTGCAAAGTGATGTGGTTTGAAAATCTGAAATGAGCTTTGTGGGAAATTAAGGTGCTCTTAGTACTTAACTGCTCCTCAGTGTGTTAGATGGAGCATGGTAGAAACACAGGCATGACCTGATGTGTGACCTGAGGGCTTAGAAGTCTGTCTGTGTTGGTGGGGGAGGGCAGGAAGGATTTCATAAAGCAATAGGTTTGAATAGAGTCCGGTTAAATTCTGGTTCAGAAAGGCTTGGTGAAATGTTTGATGAGGAATTTGAAGAAGAGGAGGGAGATGGGTTCAATGAGTGAATGTAGGAATAAGATAAACCTTTCTTAAACAAATAAGCTTTAAAAACCCCCATCAAAAGCATAAAAATTTGGTGTCTTGAAGTACGCTTATGGAGTAAGTCACACATATGATGAAAACAGAAATATTGTATTGCCTTTTGGAGAAAGAAGAGAATTAAATCCAGGCTTTGAATTCTGTCGAACTGTGCCAGTGATTGTGACATTTTGCAGCATATCTAAACTTCTCTATTTGTATGCATATATGTTTAAAAACACATGTCTGAATGCTTCTTTGGATTAGGTGTAATACAGCGTCTCGAGATAATCATATGTTCATTGTAATCCTGTTGTTATGGTGCAATACTGCTGTCCCAGTAGTCCTATAGAACTTTACCCACTGAGCAGGCAGGACTGTGCCTTTAATGAGGAAATAGGCAGTGTGGTGATACATGGCTTAGGGTACCACTTGACTAAAAATTGGCTTAAAAAAAATTGGCTAAAAATTCCCAGTGAAGACTCCCAAGTGGTGACATAATAGGTGGTTGCGGGCTTCTGACCCTTGTTTTACACTAGACCTATGATGACACACTCTCCTGGATTCCTACACTCCCTGTGTAAGTAAACCTTAAGGTAAAGGTAAAGGTACCCCTGCCCGTACGGGCCAGTCTTGACAGACTCTGGGGTTGTGCGCCCATCTCACTCAAGAGGCCAGGGGCCAGCGCTGTCCGGAGACACTTCCGGGTCACGTGGCCAGCGTGACATCGCTGCTCTGGCGAGCCAGAGCCGCACACGGAAACGCCGTTTACCTTCCCGCTGGTAAGCGGTCCCTATTTATCTACTTGCACCCGGAGGTGCTTTCGAACTGCTAGGTTGGCAGGCGCTGGGACCGAGCAATGGGAGCGCACCCCGCCGCAGGGATTCGAACCGCCGACCTTTCGATCGGCAAGTCCTAGGCGCTGAGGCTTTAACCCACAGCGCCACCTGCGTCCCTAAGTAAACCTTACCGCTAACCTATAAATAGTACCTCGGGCTAAGAACTTTGCTTCAGGATGAGAACAGAAATTGTGCTCCGGCGGTGTGGCAGCAGCAGGAGGCCCCATTAACTAAAGTGGTGCTTCAGGTTAAGAACAGTTTCAGGTTAAGAACGGACCTCCGGAACGAATTAAGTACTTAACCTGAGGTACCACTGTATATTTATCAATTACAAGATTTATATCCTAGTTTTCAGGACAAATATCCTCACAAGGTGGCATACAAAACCAATCATACAAAAAAAAGAAATCAACAGTTTAAAATTATATGGATGGATGCAAATAAAAATGTATTTAAAAACTCACTAATAAAGAGGACATAAGTACTTCATGGGAGATCATCATCTAGAAATAGGGGGCCAACACTGAAAAGGCTCTGTCTCTCACCATGGATTTGCATGATCCATGCCTTCATGGTGAGCCTGCTAGACCTGGCTGCTGCCTACTCCACAGTCAAGGGAGAATGTCACCGTACAAGGTCAAGGCAAGGTTAGGTAATATGTGTTGGTCATTGTCAGGCCAGTAGTAAACTCAGTGTGGTTTTGCTGATTCCAAAAGCAGATTTGAGGTGGATGCTTCCATAAATCCAAGGCTTTGCCTTGTCTGATCTGTTGATATTTAAGAGGTGTTTTTGAAACCTGGCAGTCATTCAGAATTTTCTTACTTTACATTGAGCTAAGTGGTTGTACAAAGATGAATCCTTACCTCTCTCTCCCCCTTTTCTCTGTCTTGCACACTCCTCCCCCAAAGTTCTGGAGCTTCTGTGAGTTACAATCTTAAATCAGTTTTGGTTGAAACATGCTGCTGGTCGTAGGCAAAACACCTATCTGTGTACACGTTATACCATATTGGCCCGAATATAAGCCTCACTTTTTTCCCAAATTCCAACCATGAAAAGTTAAAGTGCGGCTTAAATTTGCGACCTTACAAAAATGGGCTTTTACGATATCACTGCTAAAACAGACATACGGTAAAACGGAACGGGTGTGAGTGCCTGCAGAATTTTGAGGGAGCGGTCTATATTCGGGTATTGTCTCCCCCCCCCCGAATTTTAAAGGTGCAGCTTATATTTGGGTACAGCTTATATTCGGGCCAATACAGTGTGCCGTTACATCTCTAATGTTCTTGCCACGTGTGCCAGCCGTGTTAACACATCAACAATCAGGAGGATGTGCTGCAATGGATGGCTTGGGGGCACATGGTGAGAGCAAGGTAGAGCAAGATAGCCACTGTATAGTGCATACTTAGACTATATCATTCTCTCCCTTAATGTGTAGTGATAGCTGCCAACTTGGATGGTTTTAAAAGACGTTTAGGCAACTTAATGAAGGATTAGGCTCTCACTGGCTACCGGCCACAATAGCTTGTACTGTTGGAGGCAGTACTGGGCAGTACTGCATCAGGGAGGAGCACTGTGGTACTCAGGTCGTGCTTGTAGGCGTCCCATAGGTACCCGGTATCTTGTGGAACAGGATGCTTGACCAGCAGGGTCCTTGCCTGATCCAGTAGGGCTCTTCTTACATCGTCACATACCTAAAATGCTCACAAGGGCAAGTGCTTTGCTGGTGACCAGTATCCAATTTAAATAATCCCTGAGCCACATTTTGCTTTAGTTTGTTCTTCCTATCACAGTGTGTAGCAGTTAAAATACAAAGCACAGCAAAAACCAGCTGACAAAAAAACCCCACTTCTGAAACTTGGCTGTAAGAGGCTGATGCTTATTTGAGTATGTCAAGATATTGTTGGAAAAGTTTTCCTCCAAGTGGAGAAAGCTGTCGGAGAAACAACTAATTAATCCTTGCCCCTTTATAGCTGTGTAATGCAATGCATAACTAAAAGTCCTGTTAAATTAATTAATGATTTCAATTATGAACTTTTCCCCAAAATGTTATGATTCATATCAGGCTGATGATGCAGTGACCTGGGAGTGTGAAATTTGAGCTGTGCGCAGAATTGCCAGTTAATTGATTCACAAATTATTTAAAGTTTGTTGCACCCAGGGGAGTGCTCACATCCATGGCAGCTACTTCATAGAAGGGACAAACTCATTCTCCTTTTCAAGCCAGGCAAGCTAACAACCATGATTTTGGTGCTGCTAATAATTATATGGGAAATTCTGAGTACCCTGCTGCTGTGATGGTGGAAAGGGAGCTTCAGATTTTCATGCTGCAGCCGTGTGAGCAGTGTGTAACAGTGCAACATATATCATTTAAGCAAAGTTTAAAAGTGTCCATGAGCAAAGGTGAATGTCACACCGAATCTCATGCATCTTTTGAAATCAACTATTTTTACCATTTTGAATAACTCTTTTAGATCCTCACCTTATCCTCATTTATAATATCTGTTTGCTTTGCAATAAGTATTGTTCATTGCTAAAGAAAATGAAGGTCAATGTTACTGCAATTGCCATAATTGAAGAATATTTCATATACTGCTGCTCTTAACTTGCAATTTCATTGTACGGATTATCAGTAATTATAGGAGCCTACCTATTGAAATTCATAGTGGTCAAGCACAATATTTCATAGTCTTTATGCCTCCCTGAGCTCAGGATTTTAAAGATGTACATTCTGCGATATTATACAGTATAGCTAGAACAAGTAATATTGTTCCGTGTCATTGCATCCAATTTTAATATTTTCATCTATAACGTGGGCAACAAAAGCATACACAGGATAAAAGAGAAGCAGGTATCAAAGAGTGTTAGAGCACTGTAAATATTTTATAATGCTTTATTAAAATTTTATTAACACTATTAAAATGCACTTGAGTTGACTTTAGCATTGTATAATCTGACCATTGTTATAAATCCCTTTGTGAGTGCCACCGTTTTTTTACTGAGGCAAGAGAAAAAGTTGGCATACACATATGTAGATTTCAAGAGACCATGAGCTGTTAGTAGTACATGGATGCACGTGCAGAACTATGAAGGGGTGGGCAACACTAGGGTTTGGGGTATCAAGCTGTCACCCACAGCCTAGGGGCTCATTAGGTCTCCATGGTGAGGACCAAGAAGTAAGAAGGTAAGTTAGACTGCCAAAAGATGAATTCCCAGCTTTTCCTCCCCATTCTGGTGATTCATCTCAGCATCTTTCTTTCATGATAGAGGACACTTCTTTCCCCCCAAAATCCTGGGAACTGTAGTTTGTCAAGGGTGCTGGGAATTGTAGCTCTATGAGAGGTAAACTACAGTTCTCAGGATTGGGGGAAGCATGTGCTTTAAATGGGCACCTTGATTCTCAGATTATATCCCTAGAGTTTCAGAGTCCTATCCTCTCATCTGAACTTCAGGTGAGGGAGCCTTTGTCCTTCCCACTCTTAAAATGTATAAGTCTGATTAGAAACAGAAAGTTTGAACCATCTAAATGAAAAGCTTTCCCCCCTGCCAAATATTTGTTAAGGGGGGTGGGAATTATGAGATTGTGAAAGTGTCAATGTCTGTGGGACATCAGGTTTTAGGATACTGTGGTGCCATAACTCACTCTCAGTGCTTACCTGTGAGTGCAACAAATCATAGATTTAGATTATTAGCGCGGGGGGGGGGGGAGTGTGTGTCTCTGCAGAGGCTGGAGCGTGACCACAGCCTTACGCAAGGGAACCCACTGAGTGCCTGCTTTTGAGAAAACCTTCCAGTTCAAACACCAACTGACTGCTTCTGTTTTTCTGAAATTAAAGACCCTATAATCTCAGCACCATTAACAAGTGCTGTCATTCAGATACACAGTGTCTGGCTGATTTAAATAAAATGAAATGAAGATAGTTGTTTCTGGTCCCTTGGCTTCACTCATTGCCATAAACATATGCTCTGCGTCCTGCTTCTTTCCATCTTATTTATGACTTTAATTTGTTGTGTGGGCTGCGCTAGAAATTAAATTTAATACAATTCTCCAAGGGACCCTGTCATATAATAACATGGTAATTTCTGTGTATCCTTTTGAAAAATGAGGAAATTAATTCTTCCTGACATGTTCTAATTATTCCAGTGTGAACGGAAAATCCGTTTTTCCCAACCCCTGAAGTGTTATAGGCAAATGGCTGCTGTTCAAAGCTGAGGTGCTAAAGCTGACCAGCAGTGCGTTTAATTTGAAACATGAGCAGACACCTTTCAACACACCTTTGTAATGTTAGAGTACTTTACAGAAATTAATTCACTACTTATTTGGCAGCTTAGCCTGGGGGTTACATTTTTTATTCATCAATACTATAGCCCTGTTAGCACAATGTTTCTCTCCTCCTGTAATGCTTTTGTGCTTATGTTGCAACATATAGATGAACAGTGGTGTGCTTTTTGAAATGAGATGGACAATATTGGCACATTAGAATGTGGTGGGCACTGCAAGGCCCTGAATGCGAACTAAATAGCATTTTGTACTTAGCAGGTTTTGATGACATTTAACCAGGGAGGAAGAATTTGGCTGCTATTGCTTGCATACCCACTGGCATTCAGGTCAAATACTCCCTAGTAATTTATAAAATCTGGCTCCAAACTAGCCTTTCAAAAAATTACATTTGTATCAAGTTTTTAATATGAATATGCTACTTGGGGTGTTTATATTTTTGTTTGTGGTTGTGTGTTTAGATACAAAACAAGAGCATATGCAGAAACTTTAGTATTGTTGTGTGCCACCCCAATCTCTGAGCAGCGCTAGATTCCAGGGGTTCCATGCACTCATATTTCCTTTTGGCAATGTTTTTCCCATAGCTGCAGCCTTGGATTCAAACAGAAATCAACCATTGCATTGCATCTCTGGCTTTCCAGCTTCCAGCTTTGCTTCTGGCCCACATCACTTCAACTCATCTCTAAACTTGTGCTTTGTCCTTCCAACTATTTCAGAGTTGAAGAAGGGCACATATTTGACATCTTGCACAGAGCCTCCATTTCCTTTGTTTCCTTTAATGCTCTTCAACCAGGTGATCACTTCATCAGGTAGCTAGCCTGGTTTATTTGTTAACATTTGCTTGATCATGGGGTTCAGAAAGCTAGCCTGGCTTGATTAGCTTTTTATATTTGCTGGATCCAGGGATTAGAGGGATCTCGCACCCAGTTTAACACCCTAAACTCATAACAGTATTTTACATGGGGACAGCCTTTCTCAATATCACAGCTGTATATTTATTCATCTTTTCAACTGTGTAAATGACTGCAGCTGTTACTGCAGAAGCCTTGAGTTCACATTAAGTTTTCTTCACTCAGTTGTTTCACTTGTTTGTCCATGATGAATGATTCACAAATATTGTTTCCACCTTCAAGTAAAGTTATGTAAAGGACTACTCAGTTCTAGCCCTGACCTTTCACAGTCTTATAGCTGTTCTCTGAGTGAGAAGATGTTGGGCCAGTAGCTGAAGATGTTTGGGGATGCTTGTATGTTACATTTCTATCCTGTCTGGCAGGTTACACTATAAAAAGATAAAACAATGCAATGTGTTAGAAGGCGTGCATAATAAATATGGATATAGTACACCTGATCAAAGTTGGAGATAAACAACAAAATAAACAACCAAAAGCAAATAAAATATCAAAGTTAAAAGCATCGTATTGTCACTCTAGACCAGACTTGGGACTACAACTCCCTTCGTTCTTGACCACTGGTCCTGCTAACTAGGGGTGGTGGGAGTTGTAGTTCAGCAACATATGGAGACGCAAGGTTGAGAAAGGATGCTCTAGAGTCTAGACTGTATTAAACCTATTCCAGGTGGTCCCTGCAGTGTTTTACCACAACCCATTCTGCTAGCACAAATGAAGCCACATTTTTCAAAGCTAGGGTCACTTTCTCACCTTGCCTCTGCCTTTAACACCTTTGTTATCACTGAAGCTTACACCCCTTGCTGTTGCTTCAACGAATCTACTAAGGAAGAGATGTCACAATGATTTCTTCCCCAGAAAATAAAAAAATAACTGTTCAAGACAGCCAGTGGAGTAATAGCTTATTTGCTCTGATGGTAGACACCATGATTTTTCTGGCCTGTGAAACATGGATATTTACGGTATGATTCATTCATAAAACTAATGTTCTTTTTTGACATGGAAGGACATCATCTTGTCTTCCTGAGGCATTTATGCAGCTTATAATGATTGACAGTGTTGCATCCTCACAGTAAAAAGAAACCACTTGGATAGTCTTAAGGTTGTACTTTAGTCAACATATATAGTGCCTTGACTAGTCAGTCTCAGATCATCTGTGTTAGGGGGTGCCATAGTGTTCTTCTGTCTTTACTCTGACCTTTACCATAGGGTGTGTGCCAAGAACTAGATGGATTTCAAACATAACATACACAGCAAATACTAATTTAACTTCTGCAGTTCAGGATGTACTGTGCATCTCATAAAGGACTGTAGATGAAGTCAGTTTATTTTCTACAAGCTTATCAAGGTTTATTAAAAGTTGTCATTTGCTGAAGCAGTGCCAGTCAGCTTTTAGCTTTTGTGTTAGGGTTAGGTTCAAGACAAGTGAACAGCAAAAATATATGGCAGAACTGTTGCCCACCCTGTGAAATTGCATATTGGTTAGGGGTTGTGTTTTGTTTTTTAAAGCACGCTGCCGTATAAGAGGTGGGAAAGCATTTTGTTCAGTATTGTACAGTAGTTTCATTGTTCTTGTAGTAAATAATAACAGCAGCAAACAAATTATTTTGGATAGTTTAACTATAGAAATGATAGCTTTGTTCATCTGCTACATTTTATACCATTACTGCATACCTCTAGCTTTTCTCTTGTAGGTATTTCAGAGATATACAAGTCTTCTGTCAGAAGAGGTAAAGTACCATCCTGGAAAGACAAATGGAGTAGATTATTCTACTTGATAACAAAGCTCACATGTCCTCTTTTTAATAAAGCTGGTTTTATGATGTTCTAATGTTGGGGCTCCTCATAGACCATATTGCATGTATTAGATGTGTTTTATCAATGCATTTTATCTGCAAGTATATGCCAGCATTATTCCACCTGTGTTGGTGGGATTTCAGCACAATTAAAAGTGCAAAAGCCGTCACACAGTAGGCCAGGCAGTAAATTATCTTAGAAAAAGCAAAATGCAACAAGCAGTAAGATTGCATCTGTGTCAAAAGACTTGTTTTCCAGAAGGAGCCAGTGCTCTTCAGGAAACTGAAGTTTTTGCTGTTCTTGAAACAAAGTATTGTCCTCCTTTAGTAGATTAATGAGGGCTTCTTTGTTACTTCTCTTGAGTTCATTGTAGATTATTCTATGGCAAACATTTTTCTGGGTTTGGCCAAGAGACATCAGTGGCTGAATAATCAATAAACTTTTTTCCTTTCTTGATCTATTCAAGCATAGGAGTGAGATTATTGAGTGGGAGATAGGGTCACCTTCTCAAATATTCTAAGATAAATAACAATTCTTCTGTTTTGTGCACTCAAGAATAAAAGACAACCCAAGGTCTACTAAGAATTTCCTGCCCCCTGAAATGCCTTATATAACACACACATAGAAACACAATCTCTGTGCATGTTCAGTCTTCTACCTATAGCTATTCTATAGTATTTCTAATACATTTTAGATTCTGGTAATTAAATGTGAGAGGTTAATAGGAAATGTGCACACTGGCCAGTTGCTGTGCACATTAATCACTCACTTTACATTCCCTTTAACATATCTATGCTCTCAGACTTGTATCTCTTTTCCTATCAACTCAGCTGCAGGAAAGTAACAAAATGTAGTATTTTGCCATTTGGCCTTAGAGCAAGTGCACATTTCTGATTTGACATGACTAAGACTCATGATCAGCTCCATGTTTGGAGTTTCTGACATCTTTTTCTTTCTCAGAAAGTAGTTGTGAGGAAGGGGGGAAACATAACTTGGATTAGAATCATAGAGTTGGAAGTGACCTGAAAGTTCATCTAGTCCACCCTCTGCAGGAAATTTCAGCATTCCTGACAGGTTGCCATGAAGCTAGTGCTAAAAAAAAGCCCCGCAATGAAAGGCACTCCTCCACCTTCATGGTGTGTAGTACTTTGGCTCTTTTCCACTGCTCTGATAAATATCACTTCCCAAACTTACACCAGAGGGGGGAAAGTATGGGCTTCAGCTCTTGGCAGGGTGGCAAAGGGTTAGACCATGTCACAGCCTGCATCCAAATTGCACCCCTCCTCATTGCTGGTTTGTTCCAGGGGAAAAACTAATATATGGAGAGCTTTAGATAGTGGAATTCCATGTTGAAACTAGTTTGACCCCTAGGGGAGGGGAGAACTTGGCATTGTGGTTCAACAAAACCAAGAATGGGGAACCTCTGTGGCCTTCCAGCTGTTGTTAAGCTCCAGCTCCTCTCAGCATGATAATGGTCAGTGATGATGGGAATTCCCTACCCAAGCTCTCATCACTTTTACACTTCAATTAGGGAAACTAAACCAGGTTTCCTGTTAAACTGACAATCTACTCCACAAAAAATATATTTCTAGGGGGGTCAACAACCTTTTCATTATAAAGACTCTAATGTATTCAGGAATAAGTGGATAAAAGAAGTGCAAGATGTTTGACAATCTACCAGACCTCACATGCTAAAGCAGGTACCAAAAGGGGGGTGGGGAATTGCGGTGGCTATTTTTCTTAAAGTTAATGTTTTTATAGTCTCCATTTTTTTTTCAGAATTTCAGGTTTGTATACTCAAAAAAGGTGACTTTTTACTGTACTATCATTGCAGTCTTCAGAATGTAAATTCATATGTAGAGCATGGTCATTCAACAAGCATCTCTTCACAGAATATAATGTCAGCTGCATGTTTGCAAAAGTTGTACATTTAAGTTCAGCATTATTTACTCCGTTTTCTTTTATTTTCTGAGAGGTGTATTTTTGTGCTAAAACAGTAAACAGTCTTTCCCCAGTGGTTAGCAAGGTATTCAATTGTATTAGCAGAGGTTTTCAGTGGCAGAGAATCCACTGGCAACTTAGAACTCCCCTCTGTCTGGGGGATATCATTAAAATATCTTCAGTGTTAATTGTAGATGCAATTATGGTAGTATTTGCTTTCATTACAATGCAAATATTTTGAAATTGGATCATTGGTAATTGGAAAGGACATCTACAGTAGTGATGATATAATTTGCGAGCTAAGATCAACCTACTAGAAAGTGAAAATCATGCACATATAATGGTGAAACACCCGAATGGCAAATGTTTTCAGTTATCATATATGTGGTAATCTTGAATGCAATAGACCTTGAATGGACAACTGCGCAAAAGCAGCTGCATGTGTGCTTTCTCTACTGCAGGGGAGAAGTGCATATTTGAACAAGATAAACTACTTCACTAGCTTAAAAATGTTGCTAACGTCTACAGGAAATCTTGTAAACAAAGAAGTAAGAAAAACTCCCTAATGTAAAAATAAGTGACTATTAGGGATTCAGCCTCATGGTATTTGTTTAGCAGCATGTGTTTCTTCAGTATTCGAATACACACTGATATAAAGCTTCAGGATAGGTTGTATGATCAAGAGTGATAATCTAAAAACAGGTAGGGATAATAGGAAATATTTCTACTTAATGCAGCTTCTATTGTTTTGAAGTCAGTTTTTTTTTAAATGTCTGGTGTATCAATCAGATTGTTGTAGACTACAGTCCTAAACATATCTACTTGAGAATGGTAAGTACAGTTGAACTCAGTGGGGCTTACTTCTGAGTAAGTATGCTTAGGACTATACTGTTAAAAACACATTTGAGCACTCCAAGGTAACAGCATGTTAGCAACTAATTCAAACATTATTTCAGTATCATTCATAAATTACTTTTGAATCCTTTGACTTAAGGAAGAGAAAATCCCACAAATCCTACTTTTGGTCAAAGCATAAGACCATAATTAATTCGGCATGTGCTTTTGAATTAAGAACACAGTGTTCTGAGCTTTTCCTTAAAAGCTTTTTTCAAAACATTGGAGGGATACTTTTGCAGAGCTTTATTAACTGGGTGGAGTCTGTTAAGATCTGCTACAAACGAAGAGATGTTAATTAAATATTGTTATTTCTTGCTGTCACTCAAGGGAGGTTAAGATTTATTTATGTTCTGAAGGGAAAAACAGAAAACGAAACAGGTAATATATATAGATATACATACACAGGAGCTGCCAGGAAGTAGACAGTCTGCTACCATATGAATTTAATCAGCTGGAACTTGTGGAGGGGAGGGTGTAGGTAGGATTAAACTGCTGACAGGGGAGGATGCTGCTATTTTCTGATATTTTGGGGCTTATTTTATGAATTTACCATCTTTTTAATGTACAAATGATTGACAGCATTTTCTCCAGCCCAAATTGCTGATGTGTGAGGCCAATTCACACAATTAGTTGAGGTGATGGGTATCAAGCTCATCACTTGGTAAACTTGCCTGGCATCGTTTCCTGGGATGAGGCAATTACCATGATTAAGTAGGCATATGCTGGGGTCAGCAGCTGTGGATGAAGCCCATAGCAGAGAGCAAAACACAAGCAAAGGAAGATGGGAGCCAAATGAGTAAAGAAATAACAGTGCCTTAAAATGGATGTATGCTCCTAAAGTTTGAGAGGTACATACAAAAGGATAGGGGACCCTAGCATATCAAACTGTAATCATTTTAAGACACAGGCTAGAGGAGGCCTGTGTGGCAGAATTTGAAAGCCAAGTCTACCACTGCTATATCTCCCCCTTCCTGACATGAGGGCCTAGCTAGACTTCTCAGATTGATGTGGCACAGTCCTCTCTGATCTTCATACCACAGTCACAGGGAATTAGTGGCTTGACAGTGCCCTCCGTGTCAAAAATTGATACCTTAAATAAAAATAACTGAAGGGGGTTCACACATTGCCCTGGGAGAATAGCTGCAAAAACCTTTCCTTTCCATGCTGCAAGGGCAATATGCCCACACCATGACTCCTCCCCACCCAACATCCATCCTTTGGAAAGTGGGTTTACAGTGGTAAGGTAAATGTAAACTGATATGTACTAAAAAAAGCTTGACTCTGAAAATGTAGAATAAATTTTCAGATCCTGCCTAAAGATCCTGCCTGATCTTTCCCACAAGCTAAATAATAATGATGACAGATGGCGTTTTCTCTCCCTTCTTTTCTGAGTTACATAGACCATTCATTCTGCAGGGCTTTTGGATGGAGCCTGGTTTGCTATCTAACCATACATCTACTACTACTGTTTCTCGCTATGTAAAAGCATATAAAAGCTAATGAAACAGATTCTTGGACTTCAAACACATAAGGCAGGGTCTTCAAACACATAAGGCAGGGTCCAGTCTTATGAGTAAGGACAGGACAAAAAGATAAGTCTTTACAAGGAGCAACTGACAGTTAGCAGCGGTTATTCATACTTCTGCCCTAGTAGTTCCCTCCACTGCCCTGTCTGCTACATATTAAGTATATTTATGCAGATGCAGAGTAGGCAACCCAATTCTGCTAGGTGGCCATGTGTGCTTTTTGATCTGAGAAAGTATGTGCTGTTCTGTGTCCAGTTTTCCACATAATAATGGCTGGCTAGGGGACTTCACTGACAAAGGGAGCAGACATTTCCTAACTTGGCATAGTTAGAGGAAGCCATGTGAACTGTTGCTTGTCTCAGTCATTTAGATCTTGTGTGCAGCCAACAGTCTGATTACTGTCCTTTATTATTATATAGTGTCATATTTGGTACTTTATTGAGTAGCATTAGAAAAAGAAGATAGGTTTCTGCCCTGAGAAGCTTGCAATCTGACTCACCTCCCCTGAACACCTTTGTCAAGCATATGCAAGGTATATCCCAGTTAGCACTTAGTTTAATTTACCTAAACCAGTTGGTTTTTATTTATTTATCCTGTCAGATATCTAGGTTTGTCTTATCAGAATCACTGACAAAAATGTACATCTGCCTTCACATTTGCTGCAGGAAGACCACAGTGAATGTCATGATGAAACTTACAGGGAAGGTTCTTGAGCGCAAAAAAAGGCAACATGGTTGAGTGGGTTTTTAAACCATTTTTACTGTTATTTTCTCACATTGTCACTAAAATATTCTCTTTGTTATCTGAATGGGACATCTACTGACTGGCTGAGCGTTCTTTACCTGATTGTGTGAAAAGTCTTGGTTAAATCTGTTAGGCCTTGGAGGCCCACTAACCTGCTAAGTGCTATAGAGCCTGAAAGACATTATGTCCTTGGACTAACTTCTCCCTTTTGCTTATGGCTTTCTCTGATACAAACAACTATGGTATGTATGTGATATTACAATAAACTGTTATTTATGAGCTGAAGGTTAAAAAATTAAAATTAGGGCTCGCATTTGACTATGTAGTAAATCATAGAGAACCATGGGAAGCTGCCTTATACTGAATCAGACCATTGGTACAACTGGCTCAATATTGTCTGCACCATGGGTAGGCAAACTAAAGCCCGGGGGCCGGATCCAGCCCTATCATCTTCTAAATCCGGCCCGCGGACCGTCCGGGAATCAGCATGTTTTTACATGAGCAGAATGTGTGCTTCTATTTAAAATGCATCTCTGGGTTATTTGTGGGACATAGGAATTCATTCACTTTTTCTTCTTCAATATATAGTCCGGCCCCCCACAAAGCCTGATGGACAGTGGACCGGCCCCCTGCTGAAAAAAATTGCTGAGCCCTGGCTGACGAGCAGTGGTTTCAAACAGGAATTTTTTCTATCCCTACCTGGAGATGCTAGGGATTGAACCTGGGATCTTTTATATGCAAATAGAGTAGTTTAATTCTGAGCTATCACTCTTCTACTGGAGCCATGTCCCCCACCCCACCCCTTTTCAAAGTGCAAAACTAGATTCTACTTCATCGTTCTGCCCGGACACTGAGGTCCAGTGCCGAGGGCCTTCTGGCGGTTCCCTTGCTGCGAGAAGCCAAGTTACAGGGAACCAGGCAGAGGGCCTTCTCAGTAGTGGCACCTGCCCTGTGGAACGCCCCCCCAACCAGATGTCAAAGAGAAAAACAACTACCAGACTTTTAGAAGACATCTGAAGGCAGCCCTGTTTAGGGAAACTTTTAATGTTTAATAGGTTATTGTATTTTAATATTTTGTTGGAAGCCGCCCAGAGTGGCTGGAGAAACCCAGCCAGATGGCGGGGTATAAATAATAAATTATTATTATTATTATTATTATTATTATTATTATTATTATTATTATAATATTCAGAAATGCCCTTGAATGTTGAGAAAGTTTACCTAATTGAACTGGATTCTTCCCAAGTAAGTGTGGTTTCAAAACACACATACACCCCATCTGTAGTCACCAGATTTGTGTGTGTGCCCTCCTTCTGAGGGTATATATGTGGATGTTTCCTGTGGCTCCTTCTGGGGATCTTATATTCCGTGCTACAGGAAAATATTTATTTGGATATGTTTGTATGAATAGTGGAAGGCAGTGGGCTGTGTTCAATGTAGCAGTAAAGAGTCCTTCACGTGAGCAAAATGACTTCTGCTTGTGCAATGGGACTTTCCTACCTCCCCGTATACTCCTTAAATCTGTTCTAGGTTTCACACCAACCCTCCAGAGCAGAACTGAGGATAGCAGGGGTGCAGGAGAGGGAGAAAGTTCCATTGCACAAGTGGAAATTGTTCCACTTCTATTTAGTTGAATACTACCAGGTAGAGAGAGATATATAGTGTGTGAAAATATTAAGTGAATAAATGAAGCCACCCTACCTGGTTTTGGCGATTATAGACACTATGCTGCAGGTATTTTAAAAATGTAATATAACTTGATCACTCTATAAAATAATCCTGAGAAGTTATGTCTGACTGACACCAACCAGGGTCAGCATCTGTAGGAAAGGAGACAGTCAGCCTCAGTGGTTGTTGAGGGAACTGTAAACAGGATGCGTCCAGATCGTTAGAACTTAATTTTTATTTTGGGTGGGGGAGATGCCAAGGTATATAATAGCTTGTATAACGAGCACGCTATCCCATTATATTAATGAACTGTATTCTTTCAGTAACTCAAATGGAAATCCATTCCAGTGCAACCCTACGTATGTCTATTTGGTCCCATTAAGTTCAGTGGTAAGTAGGATTGGGGTTGCAACCTCAATGCAGTTACAATGGATTATTTTGCCGCGCGTCTTACCACACAAATCTAAGCCTGATATGTGGTAAAAAAAATCTTCCTGTGACTTGGCAGTATGATACAGATGAGCCAGCAACCCTGGGGTAACAGAACATCCTTATGTGCTAATTTGGCCATCTGTATGAGCTTCCCCACATCTGGATTTGCCACCTTGCTTTGAGTGGGTATTTATATTCCATAATGTTTTGTGTTGTGTGCCCATATCTCATATTCCCTATAGTATTTCATTTAAGTGTAAACATTGTCTTATTTTGACTTGCTCCAAACACAGAGCACCTGCAGTAGTTTTATAGACAAGGATAACTGTCCCAGCAGGGCTAACAGTCTAAAAAAGTAATGCTCAAGGGAACTTCCTTCTAATATAAATGTTTGGTTTGATCTTTTGATTCATGTGTGAATGTACGGATCTTCCTCCATCAGTGTAAAGTTGGTGTGCCATGTTTTACAGTGGTACCTAGGGTTACATACACTTCAGGTTACATACGCTTCGGGTTACAGACTCCGCTAACCTAGAAATAGTGCTTCAGGTTAAGAACTTAGTTTCAGGATGAGAACAGAAATTGTGCTCCGGTGGCATGGCAGCAGCAGGAGGCCCCATTAGCTAAAGTGGTGCTTCAGGTTAAGAACAGATTCAGGTTAAGTACGGACTTCCGGAACGAATTAAGTACTTAACCCAAGGTACCACTGTATTGTATTTACTCGAGTCTAATGCACCATTTAATCCAATGTGCACCTTAATTTTCACAACGTAATTTAGCCAAAAAAGGTGAGCTTTTGATTTGAGTAAATATGATATATTAATCTCCTGCAATCCTACTTTTATGTTTCTCACCCCTTTAAAATTTGTCGCATAGTATAGATGGCTCTTGCTTCCCTTTGATAAGGAATATGACCCTAAAGCTCAAAGGAAATGGGAATGCAAGTGTGTTTCCCCTTCACAATTACCCCCTTTTCAAAGCACCTGTCCTTTCGGTTTCAGGGGAGCTGCATGTTCTGATTCAGAGCCAGGGGCATGGATCTGCAGTGACGGTCACTGGTGAATGCTAGAGGAGAGTGGAATTCCTTTTTATAAATAGATAGATAAATAAATTTAAAATGGCAAGACTAAAGGCAACTGTTTTGTTTTTAAGCTCTTCAATTTTCTCTCTCTGTCAAAGTGCTTGTCCAAAAGTGTACACAGCTGGAAGAATTTCGAAAGAGAAACCATTCCCATTTTAAAGATCAAAAAAGCATATTTGATTTTGATATAACCTTATGGAAATAAGCATCTTTTATCTTTTTCTGTTAAATGTCCTAAAACTCTTTTATTTTATTATTATTATTATTATTTGGCATGGTTCTTTTCAAAGAAGTAGTGGTGCTGAGCCTTTCATTTAATTGTAATAAAATGTTGCCCTAAAGAAAAAGAAAAAATGGATATTTTTTTTTTACTGTTTCATACAGAAAAACATATAACTGTGTAATAGTGTTTTAACTATAGTTTGTATAGACCTCACGTACATTTAAACTCTATGCAAATTTTTCCTACTGCAGGGCAAACAACTATGAGACATATCATGCAATGCAGTGAACTTATACCATAAATTTGATAATGATACCTGTGAGTTCATCATATTTCATACAAAGATTCTAAAGGGATATGATGGGGAGAAGAGAGTACGGTGGCATGATTGTACAATCTGAATGGCCATTTTCTTCCCAAGGATATCATAATGTTGTTGTATGGTTGCTCATGTTCTGTGACTAGGAAGAAAAACCAAGTAGTAAGAATATGATGGCACCAGCATTCAGTTCAACCAGTTTTGGTTATTTGGCAAAATAAATTAGGGCTGAACTAAATGATACATTAAATGTGTGATTGCATGGAATTTGTCTAGGCCCCACACCCTCCTCTTAAATAATAGCTGGGGGGGGGTCAGGACTGTGGTACACAGGGTGGGGGTTAGCTGTCGGCCCACTATGGTCACAACAAAAAATTCCTGCTACACCTGTAGTTTGCACCAGGAGGAATGCAGAAGGGGTCCATGGCCCTCCATTGATAATGGAACTGCTTTTGTTGCTTAAACACCCTTTCTCAGACACATTGGTTATAATGCCTCTGTGATGCTGGTTTTTTTAACAAGATACATTAAATGCAATCTTGCATATTATCGGGTTTGTCTCTTTGATGATGAAATAAATAGCTCCACTTTTCTTCCTTGGTAGTTTGTCCAAAGTACTTGTGTTCTGTTATGAAATGTGTGTGTTGCGCTTTTGAGAAACATGAGTGGGTGGCCATCTTAAATGAAAATGAAAAAAGCATTTGTTTGAGCTGCTTTGCAACACAAACATTTCACTAAGTGTGGGCTGACAATGTATCTTGCTTTGTCAGTGGGTGCCAGCATGAAAGAAACGTTGTGTTCAACTTCCTTTATTAGTTGGAGGCGCTTCTATGTTGCATTTCATCTGACGATAAAGCTGCCCAAACGAAACCTGCTAAGCATGACAAAGCAGTTCACGTTAAGATGTGTAGTCTGTTAATGCACACCAGTTTACTCTGCCCTGGTGCTCTCCAGATGTTGCTGGACTTCAGCTCCCATCTTCCATGAAAATTGGCCATGCTGGCTGGGAGTGATGGATATGAAACCTACAAAATATCTGGAGGGAATCATATTTGACAGAATGTACAGGTATTTAATATGCTCACTTTCTTGAGCTGGTTTACTGTGACTTTCTTCTTTCATTCAAGCAATGGATGTGCCCAGTGCTTCTGTGTGTGTCAGGTATTGGCACATTCAGGTCCTGTACAGTTGTGTGTGAGGTGAGCCCAAACCATTGTACAGACATGAATAGGAACTCCTTTTTGTTGTACAGAACAAGGAGGAGGCTGAGAAAGCACTTTGCACTCCAGCACATTGCCTAGCAGTTGTATCTGGCAAGTCCAGCCCCATTTGATAGAAATCTAATCATCATGAAGAAGATTTAGCTAAAATTGAACATTCTCCCATCTGCATAAAAACCATATACTGAAGTATACAAACTATTTGCAACAAATTTGTGCAATCTCTTACTGGATATGAATGACAAAGGCACTGCTTAGCAGTATGGATTTCTTCCATATGATCATGCTTTTTAACTGGCCTAATCCTTCTGGGGTTTTTTGTTTTGTTTTGTTTTTGCCTGAAGGTAAAGCAGAGAATAAAAGCTTCAGTGGGCAAGAAGTGTTTTGCCCCTGAGGTGCAGTTGATTCTAGCTGTCAGTTTAAAGAGCATGTTCTTTAACCACAACCATATTTGGAGAGCTTCTTTTCCCTTAAAGCTGTCTTCCTGTCTCTCTGAATGATGTCTCTCTAGAAGAATCTTTTAAAAATCTGCCTGCTGCTCTTTCAGGTGTCCTTTTGTGATAGTTTTTATTGCTATATTTCACTGTGCATACTTGGTTTGTTATTTTACCAAATTCAGAGCTACATTTAATGACCATTCTCATAGGCAAGGTTGTGCAAATGTCACATTTGTTTGTTTTTCTATAGAACTTATAACCAGGAGTAGTCAATGTGGGGGTCTCCAGCTACTGTTGGACTTCACCTCCCTTCAGCCTTAGCCAGCATGGCCAATGGTTATAACAAAGGTTATAACAAATGTATATGATCACTAGGTAAATCGGTTGCTACTTGGTTGAATTGCATCAAGGGCTGACTTATATAAAAGAACACAAGTCTGAGGGCTGCAGTTGTACAGCCCAGTCTTATACCAAACCCAATTTGGTATCTATTTCTGTTCCATGCCAGTATGACTCCACGCTCTGCATGACTGCTTTGCTACTGTTTGTGTGGTACCATGCCACTAACCGCTGTTATGCCAGCCTGATCCTGCCAGGCTGCTATGCTGAACTCTTAAATTACTGCTACTGTGCTATGTACACTGGTGTAATATATGGATATTCGATAGAAACCACAGGACACTAAGTACTATGCTCAGGCAGGAGCTCATTGTTCTAATGCTGAATGGATACAGATATTGCCTGGAAGGGCTTTTTATCCAGTGAAGGTTAAGCAACACAGTTAATTTACTATCTAAACAATTCTTACTTTAAAGCCAATGCTCATATTGCATGTGGGGGATTGGCCCACATTTTTCTACTTATTTACTAAAATGACTGTGGTGTGTGTTTCAACATTTGACATTTATTAAATCAAAATGTGCCTTCTGAATGCTAGCTTAGGCTAGTGGATATTGAATTACGCACACAATGCATTCACTCACATTACACAGTATCCTACGACCCATTCTTGTAATTCCTTTAGCTGCCGATCTACCACTAAATTCAGCAAAAGGTTTATGGGTAGATGTTTTGATGATTTGGGCTCGGTATTGCCATGTTTTAGATTTGGTTTCTCATGAAATACTTGATACTTGATCCGTGGCTTTAGATTGCTAGCTTGTTCTCTGTTTTTATATTTCACTTCTGAAGTTTATAGGTTGGGTTTTACTCATGCATGCTTATTCACTTGATAACAGCACCATTTAAGAGATGACTTGCAAGTGTGAATGAGTTGTTGCAGATAACACCACAGATGGAACTTTTGTATAACTTCAGAACTATGCTTTCCAGTATAGTTTGTTTACACATTTAGCTGCAAGTTATCACATGCAGAGCATCAAATAAAGCACATGCATATGCCAATCTGCCCTAGTACTCACCAGGTGGCATGGGTATGCTGGTTCTTCATAATTCTGTTTCAGGCTCCTAGCCTCTGTTCTTCAACACAATTTGAGCAGAGTTACTTCTTGATAGTGGCTAATGAGCTTTCGTTCATTCCCCTATATCCTTGAAAGATTTAAAAATACCTGCCAGGGAAAGTCCTTGGTGCTGACTAACTGAGGGGATGGGTGATCTTCTTCAGCTTAGCATGCATCTTGCATCTTCTCATTTTGTTCCTGCTCTTCTTGGTGACCATTGACCCATGCTTATCCAACTATCTTCTGGCTGACAGGGCTGGCCCACCCATGAGGCAGACTGAGGCAGCTGCCTTGGGAGGCTGAATCCCAAGGAGCAGCATCTCTGCAGGTGCCCTGCTTCTGCTGGAGAAACAAGGAGCAGTGGTTGTCGCTTCTGGTGAGATCCCATGGAATTATTGCAAGATCTTGCCACTGCCATCATTTCTCCTCACTTACCCCATGGGAGAAGGTGCCCTCTCACCCCCTGCCACTGCCTCCACTGCTAAAGAAGCAAGGAGAAGTGGCTATGGCGTCTGGGTTTTCAGCAAGGTGTTGCTGGAACCTGGAAGTCGCAGCCATGCAACCCTGGTAAGCAAGGCTTTGAGGCGGCAGCAGGGTGGGGTGGGGAACCTTCCCAAACAAAGGGATGGGGAGGAGAGAGAGAGAGCGCACTTTGTATTAATGACATAACTTTGAATTGTGCTTTGTACTAGGAAAATAAGAGGTATGTGCCTTCAGGCAGTATTCAAGTTTGCACATTAGGTAGCTTTGCCTTGTGTAAGGTGGAAATGTCATTTTGTGAGAAAGTAGACAGTAATAACCATGGGTAAAGAAACC
This sequence comes from Podarcis melisellensis, assembly GCF_964234715.1. Lineage (NCBI taxonomy): Eukaryota > Metazoa > Chordata > Lepidosauria > Squamata > Lacertidae > Podarcis > Podarcis melisellensis. Next base: position 70,507,237 of record NC_138528.1, on the reverse strand, counting down.
ATATCCTTTTAGTTTAGGTCCACCACTTTAAAAGAAAAAGAGAGAGGAAAATTAAAAGTGCAGTCCAATCACAAGGGGAGCAAGTCCCATTGAACTCAATGAGGTTTACTTCTGAGTAGGCATGTATAGGACTGCACTGCAAGGCAGCAGCTTTTTCAGTTCCACTCAGATCCTTCATGTCAGAAGTGTGGGAAAGCCAATGGTTTTAGGTAGGGTAGGAAATTACTTCATACTGTTGGAGTTTATAAAGCACAGTTGCAAAGTTTTACTTGCAGCAGAAGACACTTCATTTAGGTCTTTTGTTTGTCTAGAGAACTAAAGTAGTTGAAGCCACAGAAGAATCCCTTTTCTTTCCATTCCTCTGTGAAGCAAACTTTGTGCATGGAAACAACTTTGCCTTTACTTTGAATCAAATGGAGTGATTTCTCTGTTTTTTCATTGCTAGAAGGGGACGATGACCATTTGTTTATTGCTATCAGGCCAGTTCTAATGCTCCCCCATTGAAGCAAAAGGAATACAGGGCCAAGGTCAGACTTCAACCTTCCCTTTGGAACTCTCTCAACCAGGAAGGACCCAAGTTTCTCTGCTGCTGTTTTGGGGCTGGCACCATTTCTCATCCTCTACCAGGGATATAATTCAACAGTTGATGGACAGCAGCACTTTTGAATGAGAGCCAAGCTTGGTTCCCATCCCACCTGGACTAAAAAGTAAAGGACCCCTGACAGTTACAGTAAGTCCAGTCATGAATGATTCTGCGGTTGCGGCGCTCGTCTTGCTTTACTGGCCGAAGGAGCCGACGTTTGTCCACAGACAGTTTTTCTGGGTCTTGTGGCCAGCATGACTAAGCAGCTTCTGGCGAAACCAGAGCAGCACATAGAAATGCCATTTACCTTCCCGCTGGAGCGGTACCTATTTATCTACTTGCACTTTGACATGCTTTTGAACTGCTAAGTTGGCAGGAGCAGGGACCGAGCAACGGGAGCTCACCCCGTCATGGGGATTTGAACCGCTGACCTTCCGATCAGCAAGCCCTAGGCTCAGTGGTTTAGACCACAGCGCCACCCACGTCCCTTCCCACTTGGACTACAGGTCTACAAAATCAATAAATTTAATAGATCTATTAAATGCAGGGCACTGCATTTTGGGTATCTTTAAATGGCAGGCAGCCCCCATGGATGGGAGCTGAGCTTGGCTACCATTCAAAAGTGGCACCTCTGTCCACCACAAAACACCCAGAAGCCCTACATGGAGGACGGTGAATGACCAGTGACTGGATCAAACCTGTGAGTGGTACTTCTAAATCCCTGAGGCCTTGGCTAGTGCTTGAGCTAGCCAGCCACTTGTGCCAGGCTGAAGTGATATCATATGTGCATCTGGAATAGGTCTTTAAGGGTCTTCCAACATATCAGAGCACATGTGATGTGGGAGATCCAGAATCAAATCCTCTAATGTTTTTATTAAAGTGGAGTGGTTCACTTTTCATTAGAACAGCTACAATGTAGGTGGGGTGTTTGTAATAAACAACCAGGATCTTCATGACTCCCTAAAATCATCTTTCTTATCCAGATTATAATTATTTCAGTGTTTTCTAGGTGGAGAGCTATGTTACCCACCTATACACACAGTGGCAGCAACAGGAAGTGCAACTCTCCGAAAGCACTCTTTGGATTGCAGTCCTATATCCACTTAGCTGAGAAGAGTAAGGCTTATTGAAATAAGTGGGATTTCCATCTGAGTAGCCATATTTAGGATTATGTACTCTTTCTTCATTCTGCTTTCGATTTCTGTTGCATTGGCTTGCCTTGCTCTCCCCTAACAACGTAGCATGGTTCTGGTCTTCTTTGAAGTTCCTGTATTAAAATATTTCCATAGAAATATTTCCCGAACTTGCTTATGTGACCGAATGCAATGAATTCTTTATGAATAAAGTGGTGCAGAGAAGAAGACCACATCTTGGATAATTCATTGTGTTCCTTTAAAAAGGTCTTTATTACTTTGTGCAGTAGTGCAGTCACCTGGCAGTGGGTCATTAGTGTTTTAGTCGTCTTTCCTTCACAACAATGCACAACATGCTAATTAGAGGGTTCTGAAAGCTAAGCAACCTGTTTTAAAATCAGACATTTTAATTTGCAGCTATAATGGCTATATTATAATAACGGGCTTTGCAAGAGAAAAAAAGGGCACTTCTCATGTTCCAGTAGCGAGGCCCAGTGTAACAGAGGCCAACAAAATTAAAAACCTCATAATATGACCTTTGCTTGGGATAAAAGGCTGTTTCATAACAATCTCCTTTTGTTCTTTGTTTAAGCCATTACTCCAAAAGGAGACTCCGATTAATCTAAGTAAATGCATCATTACAGCCCTAATCCATGTCCTTCTGTCAGTGTCTGTTTTAATTAAATAAGAAACACTAGGAGAAAGATATCACGCACAAAACTGTGATTGGAGGAAGAGAGGCTTGGTTGATCAGGGTAAGATTAAAAAAGGCTTTACAGTTTTGTCCACTTGCATAGCTCCAGAAGCTCTACTGTTGCAAGTTAAGAGAGGAAAACTTGCAGAACAGTTTACATGGTGCCCCTTCTTGCTCTATCAAGACAAGTAGGTTTCCTGAGAATCTAGTTATTCCTTTCATTACATCAATAAATTAACAGCGAACGTGTGTTAACAACACACACTCATCTCATAGAGTGTATGTGGCCTGCCTAAATAATTTGAAACTGTTTGTGTTCTCATAATTTGATGTACTGTAAAAAAAGATGATTTACTTAAAGAATGTACAGACTTGTGGTGTCAATTAATTTAGCCTATTTTTAAATGAATGTCCAAATATTTTATTTTTTTACAAACAAAAACTACTTTGATATACTTTAAGATTCTGAAATATTTTTGGGATTGCAGGAATGCAATTATTTTAAAGCCAAGGAATACTGCCTTTAATAAACTTTCTATACAATTAATGCATCTAATCTGGTTAATATTGCTAGAGATATGCATTTGTAGAAACTCTTCCTCGAGGTAGTGTTTTAAAATCCCTCTGGTGAGAGCTTCCTCCCATATCCAGGCCATAATATTTGATGTAATGAAAAGAGAAAGTGTACAGTGCTGAGATTAATTAATTTAGCCTAACAAGATGAAGATAAATGAAGCAAAGCAAGGCTTGCATAAATCAAGATGTCTTGTTTACAGTTTAATACTTCCTGATATTATATATTTTCTTTTTCAATTTACAAAAGAAAAGTACCTGACTTAAAAAAATGTGCACAATATGCAGTACCCTGATAAAAACAGAGACTTGTACGTATAGAAGAGCAAATTAAGTACAAAAAACCAAACCTTGTATGAGAGGGCTTATGGTAGCCTTCCTCAACCTGGTGCTCTTCAGATATTTTGGACTGCAATTCCCATTATTCCCAGTCAGCCTCTTTGAATATTTGTTAGATACTGTATGTGAGTCATTCAGCCACAAATTGATTTTTTCCTGTTCCATTACAAAATATTTCTGTTCCATTAAAAATACTGACTTCATTCTCCTTAAATCCCTTAAATCATTCCCCCATCTTTTCTTACACCCTCTCCTTTCACATTCAGCTAGCTCCCACATTTAACCCTTCTCTGTTTGTGTTGCCTCCTCTAACATTATTTATTTTGCCTTTCTGTGTACTTCACAAATGTCCATGTTTCTGCTTCACAAAACTTCTGAAGATTTCAAAATTATATTTTATATAAACTTCAGGCAGTTAACTTCTACAGGTAGCCCTAGGCACCTTCTTCCACTGTACATTTTTGCAGACTATAACGATACAGCAGATGGTATCCAAATCTAGTCCTACTCAGAGTTAACCCATTGAAAGTAATGAACCTAAGTTAGTCGTGTGCATTAACTTCAGTGGGTCCACTCTCATTAGGACTAGGGTTGAATACCACCCAGGCCGTGTGTGTGTGTGTGTGTCTAAGTAAATATGCTCAACAGTGATCAAACATGTCACCTGGGTGTCAGGATCCCTTTCTGTACAACTGTAACTTATATTTTAGTATATTGCTGTGCCTCCACTTCCCAGTCATCTGTGGCCAGCTTTGTCCTATCATTTAAGTGACAAAGAAGAATCCTGCTGAGTCAGTCTAACGGCCTAGCTAGTCCAGCATGCTGTTCTCACAATAGCCACCCAGATGCTGAAGAATGCCCACAAGCAGAAGCTGAGCACAGCTGCACTCTCCCCGCTTGTGATTCTTAACAGCTGGTATTCTGAGTCATACTGACTGTGAAGTGGAGGTAAACAGGTAAAGGTAAAGGGACCCCTGACCGTTAAGTCCAGTCGTGGACGACTCTGGGGTTGTGGCGCTCATCTCGCTTTACTGGCCGAGGGAGCCAGCTACTGGCGAACCAGAGCAGCGCATGGAAACGCTGTTTATCTTCCCGCTGGAGCAGTACCTATTTATCTACTTACACTTTGATGTGCTTTCGAACTGCTAGGTTGGCAGGAGCTGGGACCGAGCAATGGGAGTTCACCCCATCACGGGGATTCGAACCGCCGACTTTCTGATCAGCAAGTCCTAGGCTCTGTGGTTTAGACCACAGCGCCACCGGCGTCCCCATGAAGTGGAGGTAGAACATAGCTATTGTGGATGGTAGCCATTGGTAGCCTAATCTTTTCCAACCTTATGCCTTCCAGCAAGATTGGAGAGACCCCAGTCATGCTGCAGAGGCATGGCTGGCCAGCTGTTGGGGTAGGAGGAGCTCTTTTCTCCCTAATAGGTCTCATATTAGAGCAGCTGTGAAGTGGGAGAAAGTATGCAATAAGCCCCAAACTGTTTTCGTTATTAGCATAGATTGGCAACCTCAACAGTTGAAAAGAAGAAGTTGGGGAGATCATTGAAACTCACGGAGTAAAATAAACAGTGATGTGTTCGACACATTAAAACAGTGGCTTCCATATTCCACATAAATAAGCAAATATTGTGCAAATCACCAAACTGCTCAAAAGGTTCAGTAAATATCCACTAATGGAAAATGATTTTAAGCTTACCTACTTTACAGTGGGCCCGTCCATCAGACAATTTCAAATGTTCTTAATCATGCGTAGAGTTGGAACAATTTGCCTATTTTTATAATTTTGCATATTGATATTGATTGTTATACTTGAAATATAATTGGCCACTTAGAATCATAGAGTTGGAAGAGACCACAAGGGCTATCGAGTCCAACCCCCTGCCAAGCAGGAAACACCATCAGAGTACTCCTGACATATGGTTGTCAAGCCTCTGATTAAAGACCTCCAAAGAAGAAGACTCCACCACACTCCTTGGCAGCAAATTCCACTGTTGAACAGCTCTTACTGTCAGGAAGTTCTTCCTAATGTTTAGGTGAAATCTTCTTTCTTGTAGTTTGGATCCATTGCTCCGTGTCCGCTTCTCTGGAGCAGCAGAAAACAACCTTTCTCCCTCCTCTATGTGACATCCTTTTATATATTTGAACATCGCTATCATATCACCCCTTAACCTCCTCTTCTCCAGGCTAAACATGCCCAGCTCCCTTAGCCGTTCCTCATAAGGCATCGTTTCCAGGCCTTTGACCATTTTGGTTGCCCTCCTCTGGACACGTTCCAGTTTGTCAGTGTCCTTCTTGAACTGTGGTGCCCAGAACTGGACACAGTACTCCAGGTGAGGTCTGACCAGAGCAGAATACAGTGGCACTATTACTTCCCTTGATCTAGATAGAATATAGAATATCATAGAATATCAGCCTTCTTGAGTGACAGGAGACCCTCTGGGATGGTGTGGGATGGGGAATGTAGCTGGGGGGAAACTAGCAGAAATATCAGATCCTTCTCCTTGCATGAGCAGATGTACCTTCTTCCACTTGGGCAAAGGTCTCTCTGGGTCCCACCTATCCTATGCATCATAGTTACTCCCTTGCAACTCCCCCTTTTCTTTTGCAACTTTGCAGGGGAATACTTGTTTTTTAAAAAAATAAAAAATAGATAAATGGAGGACAGAACTGAAATTGAAGGAATGATTTCTAGTCACTGGCTGTAACTGATATACAGCTATTTTTAATAAGAAGGGGTCAAGCATTTTCATATCTTTCATCAATTTCAATGGCGTGCTCTCAGGAGAAAGTTAAGCTGTACTTTACCGTGTCTGAATTTATTCACGGTTCATAAGAATAGTGAGTTCTAAGTGATTTCAGATTACTATTAAAGATAATGTTTTGACGAAAACTTTGGTAACTTCCCAATTTTACCACTTAGTTTGATGTACCCCAAAATGGGTCTACAAAGGACGACATTTTATTGATCCAAGAGAAGGCTAAGGAGGTGTCCTCCTTCATTACAGTAGCCTGGCAAGAAGTGATATTTAGCGTAAATGTAGACCTCTTCAGATGGTATTCCTGTGTCTGAAGACTTTTTTTTAGATCGGGGTGGGGGGGGGCAAATCCCTGCAACTGCTTCGAAGGATTTCAATAAATAGGACTTTTTACCCAAACAATTGCCTTTTATATTACTTTTAAACAAAACTACTAGTCCATCAAGAGTTTCAAAAGGAAAAACAATTCTGCGGAGTGCTGGTATGGCAGCACAGACCAATCATTATGGCACCCATTCTCTAGTCCTTTATTTTTCAAGTTCTCAACAATAGGTTGTTGATTCAATGGACAAGACCAGAACAATTAAGTTCTCTGTTTAGCAGCAGTGCAGCATTTTAATGCCCTCCTCTAATAATGGTCCCATTATTGTTATTCTAAGACTGGGCCTCAGGAGGAGGAATATTTGCTGGAGGTACGTCATTATTTTGCAAATTTCGATTAGCTCATCATGTTGTCTGTACTGTGAAAATCGTAGCTAATTAGAGCAGTGAGTTAGACTACCAGCTTTTGAGCTTATGAGTTAAAAGGTAGCATACTTGATAGTCCAATGATGTGAAAAAGGTGGTTAAAAGGAGGATTAGAGCTGTTGCCTTAGTAACTCTAACTTCCATCTGTGAGGGAACAATGGACTTGTGTTTCTCCCCCACCTTGGTGTAAAAATTGGTTTTGTTTTGAAAGGACAGGGCTCTTTATATGACAATCTGGAATTCAGCCTGAGTGTAGTTTTAATTGTTAGAAGAGACCATTGAGGGATAGGCAGGGTGAAAGGTCATGGTGAGCTCAAGGACATGAAAGGTGGTTGTCTCATGTAACAATAGCAGATTGTTTTGTCTTATTATTTCTAGCCAACCACTAAGTCAGGTGATGGAACAAATACCTCCAGATTAGTCAGGTGAAACAGGAAAGAGAGATAATGTACTTTGCAGAGAACAAAAGATAACTATAGTTCAATTTTATTAAACAGAGTTGGATTTATTTGTGTCTACCATCTGGAAAAAAAAAGCTTGTTTACTAACTTACCATTCCCTATGTGCTTTTCTACGGCACCACCTCTGTAGGCCATCACATCTCTGGGAAGCACTCCAATGTGTTAGAAAATGTTATTTAAGCTTTCTTCCCATGAAGAAAAACCCCCAGGAGTATCAGTGATGTGATGCTTAACAATAAATTTAGCTGCTGTGCTTTCTCACATTATTGGCTTTTTAAAAAGGTTTTCCTTCAAACACGCAAAGAATAATATTCACTATAAATATGAAGGAAATTTGCTTCACACTTTACGGCATTTTATTATCTGCAGCACATCTTATGGAAAGTTTACTATAAATGATTTTAAGAGCTGCTGCTACAAAGCGCTTTACTCCCATGTAAAAATATTACATTTGCTACTTATTCTGTGAAAAGATGAGGTCAAGCCCCTTTGTGCTAGGCCTGATCTTGAAGAGGTTCTGCCTTTTGTCTGTAGGGAACGTAAAGGTACTTCAGGGCTGTTTAATAAAACAGCTCTAGCATGCTTTTTGCAGGGAAATCATTTTTGTTAAAGTGAAAAGGCTGCAATCTCTTGGATTTTGCCCAGGGCTCCCTAAACCTAACGCATCGCTTTTTAAAAAGAATAGGCAAGATAGAAAGGTTGTTATTTCCCTTTATTCTCTTTTCTTTAACACGACACCTTAGCTACCCTAGTTTTATTTCCTTTCATTTTATTCCAACCAAAGCAAAATCCACCACACCCCCACTAAAATACCAAGATTTCAAGCTTCTTTCCTATGACACTGTCAGTCAACAAACATTACTCCTTCTTATTTTCTAGTTTTTTTCTTTCTCATAATACAAATTCTCCATGATCTGTTGTACTTATCTGATAAATTACTTTTTTAGCACTGGTTATTCATTACTATAGTTAGGTGGGTGAGAAGGAGGAAAACCTAGGTTTCCCCCTTTCAATAATCCTGGCCTCACTTGAACTGTAAAAAAGCGATTCAGGGTGCCTGCCTCTTATCTTCTTGCTCCTAGCCACATTTACTCTTCACTCTCTCTGTCTGACAACACAGATGGACAGTCTTGCATAAACTGATAACTGATAATTTTGCAGCTAACTAGTCATATGGGGAAGTCAGTCACACTTATTTGCATTTGGAAAGTAGTACTAATTCTTAATACTCTGGCTCATGGGGCAAAAACTGATGGTTTTCCCACGAGGTGATTGACTGCTCATGTGAGTAGATGCCCATAGTTGCTTGAACTTGGAACATTGGTTTAATATGTAAGTACTTTCTATATTATTTACTATTATTTACTCAAGACTTGGTTTGGGTGGCCTTTAATTTTAACGTTCTTAAACCAAATCCCATAATAACCTAGTTCGTTTTGGTTTTGTTCTTTTACTTTTCTTAACGCATGGGTGAGAAAGTGCACATTCAGTTCAGGATTAAATGCAAGGTAATACAAAGGGTTAAGCAGAAGAGAATTGCAAATGAACTGATCTAGAAAGTTGATTATTAATCCAGCAAGAGAAAAATATCCATCCAGTAAGCAAGAATTAGTACCCAAAGAGCTGATAATACTGTTCAGCCTGTCGGTGTGGAATGGCAGAGTCAGGTAAGCACAGACATCTTATTACAGAGATTAAACATTTTCCTTAAGGGAACATCTAATTTTAGACTGATTTTTTAAAAACCAGATATAATGTTAAGCATAGCATAATCCACCTTCTCCCCTATGTCAACAAAATACATTTAAAGGCAGATTTGGCAATAACTTTGCTTTATATTGCTAGTTTGTAAACTACCTTTGAAAGCCTGGATTGGGTTGCGGTTAAGAACAAGGGTAGATTAGAAAAACCAAAAGAAGCTTTAGTGTGGTGTTAAACATAATAATCCTTCATAGTGACAACTTGAAAAATTACATAATTTCTCTTCCAGTGCAAAAGCTCTGGAGAACTGAAAAGCAGGAGTAATACAATAGTAAGATTTTGAATATAAGAGTTTCCACATTAAGAGAGCCAGCAATTGTGAAAATAAGGGTGTCATGGAGATTGTGCTCATCGTGATATCTACTAACCTCTCTTGATAAAATTCATTTTTATGTCCCAGAGTTAAGTGGAAGGAGAGGAAAAGCAACAGGACAGACAGACAGAGACAGCAATGGCACGTATATTAAGGGGGAAACCTCAGTAAACCACAGCTTTATCTTGTTTGAAAAGAATAATTATTAGCCAGCCTTTCTGAAGAGGGACATCTTCACAGAATGATTGTCAGATGTCCCATCTTCCAGTTATCAGCGGCTGCATTTTGTGCGCTCTTCCAGTCAGTCATTAGACACAAACAAATTGATATCCCTTTTAAGCAAACAAGTCTGATCCTCAGGGAGCAGCATGAGTGCAAGGCCCTTTTCAGTTAATCCAGCTTGTTCCACCAGAACACTCCTTTGGCATGAGGATCTTTGTATGCAGCACTCAGTGTATTATCTCTGGGCTATATTAGGGTCATGTCTGATGTTGAAGACTTCCTCTTTGCATACTGAAGATAGATGCAGAGAAGCAGGCAGAAATCCAGCACACATGCATTTCTACCACCCTAGTAACAACCTGAGCAGGAGGTACTTGAACTGAGGTGGAGGCACAGGTGAGGCACCCAAAGGAATGATACTCGTGCCCCACCATTTCAGCATTGCAGAGACGTGCACCTGGTGATTTCCCACCTTCACCTCTCTTTTCTGCAAGTGGGTTTTCACAAAATGAACAGGGAAATGTAACACTGTAGCCTCTGCTAATGTGTCTGAAACGAACTGTACTATTATTTTATATTAAGGTTGTCACTCTGTGAAAGAACTGCTGATTAATTCATTGTATCTACATAGAATTCTGTAACAATAAAATTATAATTCTGAAGCAGGGCGTGGGGGGAAGCATTGTTCCTTTGATTTTGGGTGGTATGTGTTTATTGTAAGTGTGGTTGGGAAGGGCCATAGCTCAATGGTAGAGCATCTGTTTAGCGTGCAGAAGCAGGAGCTAAATGGTACCTTAAACCTAGGTTATGGGTACAACAGGGGAATGTCTAGGTGTGCATTTTTATAACAAGAATACAAAGCTGAAAATGAATGAACTTCAGCTAAAATATTATGTTCATTTTTCACATGGTCTAGTCCTTCCCTTGCCCAACCCCCTAGTATTCTTAGGAGAGTCTCTTCTCCAGTCTTCGGAGAGTAGCTGGAAGTGGGGAGGCAGAAAAAGGCCCTCCTTTCCTTCCACTCTGCAGTTTTAACCCGAAATCTTAGGCACAATATTGTGTCCAGAGCTCAGAAACTGCTTGCGCTAATGAAATTCCCTGTCGCAAAATGCACCTAGAACAATGGGAATTTCAAACACTGTGCAGAAGGCCCCGGGTCCAGTCCCTGGTGTCTCCAGGTAGAGCTGGGAATACTACCTGTCTGAAACCCTGGCAAGCCACTGCTAGTCAGTGTAGATAGTACTGGGTTAGGTAGACCAATGGTCTGACTTGGTATAAGGCAGCTTCCTATATTGGAGGATGCAAAATCTTAGAAGTGGCATTCCCTTTGGAGGGCAGGAGGAGGGGTAAGGTAAAGGTAAAGGTACCGCTGCCCGTACGGGCCAGTCTTGACAGACTCTGGGGTTGTGCGCCCATCTCACTTAAGAGGCCAGGGGCCAGCGCTGTCCGGAGACACTTCCGGGTCACGTGGCCAGCGTGACATCGCTGCTCTGGCGAGCCAGAGCCGCACACGGAAACGCCATTTACCTTCCCGCTGGTAAGCGGTCCCTATTTATCTACTTGCACCCGGAGGTGCTTTCGAACTGCTAGGTTGGCAGGCGCTGGGACCGAGCAGCGGGAGCGCACCCCGCCGCAGGGATTCGAACCGCCGACCTTTCGATCAGCAAGTCCTAGGCGCTGAGGCTTTAACCCACAGCGCCACCTGTGTCCCCGTCAGGAGGAGGGGTAGGCCTCTTCTAAAATGGCTTCTGCCATCCACAGGTTTGGGAAGCAATATGTGAGTTTTAAAAAATTGCAGCTATTGGATATATTTGCAGCTATTGGCTATAACCAAAGAATTGTATGGCTGTGGTAAATTAAAGGAGTGATGTCACAACTGCAGAAATACAATCCTGTTGGCTGAATCCTTGTGAATCACAGTTCACAGGGACACTTCACCATGTGGTACTTCTCCCTGAGTATAGCTCAGCAGTAGAGAATCTGGATTACATGCAGAAGGTCCCATGTTCAGTCACTGGCACCTGCAGGTAGAACCAGAAATGTCCCTTTCCATAACCCTGGAGAGCTGCTGCCAGTCAGTGTAGACAACATTGACCTAGATGGATCAATGTTCTGACTTGGTATAAAGCAGCTTCTTATGCTCCACTGTAATCCTGGATCTGGGGTGGTGCTGAGGAATCATGAAGGGGGAAATTGCAGACCGTATTCCACATGGGTGGAATATGCACCCCTGATCACATAGCACATTCTGCAGTCAGAATGGAGGCATGCATGTAACTGAGATGTCCTCCCATCTCCCCTGCCCTGAATAGAGTCCAACAGATGTGGTTAGTTATAAAATGACCCTAAATCACTTAGTACTCATGAGTTTTTCCATGCATACAAGCCATGCTTGCTGCTTCATATTTTAATTTAATTGAAGGGAATCAGAAATGCAAGATGCTTCTACTGCACAAACGCTATGGTCAAGGCATTCCACAGTGACCAAAAGTGCATTTCACGACCATTGCCTGGTGTTTTAGCAAAGCCTCCTTATTGTGAAGAGGGACCTAGCCCCTGCTTTGCATGCTGTGGTATTTACTTAACTTGACTATTATAATGCACTGTACATAAGGTTGCCCTTTTTGGTTGACTAGAAGCTGCAGCTGATCCAGAATGCATTAACACAGCTTTTTGTCGGTTACTGGTTGCAGGAAGCATGTGACACCAGTTTTATGTTAGCTGCATTATTTACCATTTTGCTTCTGCAAAGGAAGCATAGATATGTGGAACTTACTATTAAGGCAAACCTAAGCTGTATAATATTGTGTGATCTCAACAGAGATCAAAGTAGCTAGCTCATCCATCACCCATCTAAAATAACTTTGCTTTAAGGGCTGGCTGAAAAAAGGGCTATATCCACAGACCTGGGGGAGTTCTTATAAGTAAGTAAGTAAGTAAGTAAGTAAGTAAGTAACTTAAAAACCAGTTAAGAAAGTTTTACAAATCTACATCATTACACTTACTATTCCATTCTGCAACTTTCTAAGAAAGAAGAGTTAGTTATAGGTTGGCAGTAACACAGTCAAGTCTCCCCACTCCAAATAGAAAAGGGTACAGCCATTGTCCTTTAGTAGTCTAGGGATGTGCAAGATGGCTGTTGCTGTATTAGCAATGAGTACATTGTCTTATGTAGGAAATGGTGCAGGGTCAGATCAAGGTCCAACTAGCCCAGCACTCCTTGCAAGAATCCCTTCAACCAGCAGGCAGGAGGTTGTCAACTGGAAATCCATTGTTCAGATTATTCCCACCCTTGAGTTCCCTCCTCTTTGTCCCCTGGCACCATTAACTGAGCTCAGCTGGAGAGACCAGGTGTCTCCTGAGATTAGATTGGCTGTAACGAGGAGTAGAATGTTCTGGTGATGAACTCTGTAAACATATTTTGAGGGCAATATGGTGGTAAAGCAGCTATGCATTTAAATATAAGAAATACACTGAAGGAACATGTGAACCGGCTCTTTTGATTTTAAGACTGCTGGTCAGGTAGGGTTTCCTTTCTGTATTGTATGCATAGTTTTAAGTGTGTATATAATAACACTGTCTGAAAGTTTTCCTGTGAAAGGGGCTTCTGTTTTTTTCCTGCCTTGTTCACAGGGTGCTATAGAATCTCTTTAGAATTTAAGTGGGCATGGCATTGAGTGTACCATATTCTTGTGAAGTAGCCAGCAGTGGCATGTGTGTTTTTCTTTCCATTAAACATTTCTGCAGCATTTCAGCCTGCATTTTCTGATCTGACAAAGTCCCATGGGAGGAGCTACCTAATGACACCTCCACCTGGCCTTAAATTGAATTGTGGGCAGCTGGGCAGGCTTGCCTCTGAATGCTTGAGAGCTGTATGATTGTGGGGATTTCCTTTCTTTTTGGAGAAAGAAGTCATTTTACATTTAATTGGATGCCAACCTGGACACATGTCTTTCTTCCCTCACTCCCTTTCTGAACAGAAGCTGCAAAGATCTTCTTCCTGAGCAGGTATGGCGGTGGCTAATGCCCTTCCTTTGAATGGGAGGCTGGTGCATCATTTTGAGGTCCGGTCTTTTCTTCCTTCTAGCTGTAGCAGTAGTTTTGTGCTATGGCACACCCTATGGTAGCCATTTTGTGACCGGAACCTAAGACACTTTCTCACAATTTCAAGCCATTGGCTCCAAAAGTTTGGTGATCCCTGCTCTAGGGGCTGCCTTTGGAGACTTCCACCTGACATCACATTGCAGCATTACATTTAAGTAATATTTCAAACCAGGTTATTTTTTTACAGAACAATTAGTGCAACAAATTTTTTAAATTAAAAAGCTTTTAAATAAAAACAATGTTTTTTAATTTAAAAACCCAATTTTTATCAACCCTGATTCAGCAGGCATATTATAAGCTGTTTGTGAAATGTTAATATAATACTTCACTAACTAGAACTTCCATATAACTATTGGGCTTTTAAGCATTTCTCTCTCTCTCATACATCATTTGATCCTGCACTAATAAATCTAGGCTAGTTTGCTTGCAAGAATCAGTAATCCATTTAACATCCATTATAAATTTCACTTTATTAGCACAAGGTTAATGGGCCAATTACAACCTTCTCCTCTTAGGGAAAGGAAAGTGAAAAGAATCAGGCATATTATTCCAAAAACACATCTTAACACAAAACTATAAACATTTTAGTGTAAATGAACCACAGTTCTGATAAAGGAGTATGCTTATTAGAAATGTGTAAAAATGAAACCAAAACTGATAAACCGGCATCTGTGTTCAGTGACTAGTTAGCATGTTTATCTCGAACAGACACAGTGCCGGGGTTCCTACCAGGTAGCCCACTGGAATAGTGACCCAGAATTGGAAGACTCCTGTTATAAATAGCGTGCTCTTTCTAGAAATAAACTCCAGCATGAATCTATAAACTATTGTATGAACATTACTTTAAAGAAAAACGTTTAAATGTTAAACGGAGTCAAGATTGATATATGTTGTCTTCTTTTGCCATATGGAAATGTATTTGGTTTTGTGGCATTTGTTTCTTGTAGTCAAAGTTTAGATTACTGTTTTAAAATGAGGAGATGATACATTACTCCTAACATTCTCACTATAATGATTGGTTCATACAGTCCTATCCTCTGGAAACGTAAAAAAATAAAAAAAATAAAAAATAGGCATCTACTTTTAGATGTGATGGATCTGTGGTTTGAGCTATATATAATTTTTCTTTTTAAAAATATATGGTCTTCATTAATTATGGGTACTGAGAACAAAAGTCCCTAGTTCCAATTATCTTCTTGTTGAGGTAAATATTGTGAGATATTATCCTACATAAGTATAGCAGTAGGGAATGGATTGTGGAATATAACAAATAGTCCCTCAGCTTTTGGGGGAGCCAGGGAGGGAGGTTGCTATGGTTGATGTATTCTTAATTTAATTCACAGACACATATTAGGAATTCTCATTCAGAAAGGTGACATATAATTGCCAATATTTTTATTATGGGAATTTTGTATTTATGTTTACATAATTTAAAAAATAATAACAACAAATTATATACACACGGACATATATGGTAGGATTCAACTAAATCATGTGCGCAGAACAGTGTGACTTTCTCCCTCTTCTGCCACCCCCACATCCCAAATCTGCTCTGGAGGGTTGTGGAAAACTCCACAATAGGTTTACTGGGTGTGAGGCAGGGGAAAGGTCTCTTTTCTCTGGAGGCTCACAGTGGCACGCTCTCTTAATGATAAACCATGCATTCTCATTACATCTGAACTGGCCTGTGATGCCACATAAATCTTCACAGTCTCCCTCTTTCTTTTTCACACATTTGTTACAACATTACTTATCTTTTCCTGAGCTTAAATTTAGTACATCTGGAATTGGAGGAAGAAATACACGTTTCACAAATGAAATGTAACAATGAGGCCGATAAAATGGATATATTTTGTTCAACTCTACTCCGATTCAGACAGAACTGCGGTAGTGGGAGGATTTCTACAAAGGAAATGAGCAATAGCAGAGGCTGATGAAATGCTGCAGCTACGTTGCTTTTATTTGGGGTAGCCTGCAAATGACTATGACATAGGCCTCTTATGGATCCTAAAATAAGATCGCAGTGGAACATAAGCCTCTGGAATGTCTATGCTTGTGGCATGTGACAAGAAATCCTGTCTAGTCCATCTGTGGGTAATGCAGAAAGGGTGGTATGTAATGGCTGAAGTGCAGCATGAATGTGTTGCTTTTCTCTGGGAGGTGTCTGCAGAGAAAGAATGAGACTGTTGTTCAGAGTATTTATTTTTGGTGGCTGTTAAAACCGTTTTGTGGAACAACTTGGTGTTTATATATGAATAGGTAGATATAATGCTTTTTGGCATATTATTAGATCATTGAAACAGTTTGGATTAATGAAGAAATTTTTAAAAGTTATCTACACTTTTGTATTTTAAGTGCTCTTGTGCTTCAGCAATTCTGCCAGTGGTCAGCTACCTCTACAAAGGGAAATTGTTGCCTACGTCTACTGTCAGGGAACTGACATCTAAAGCGCCGCAGGTGCAAAGGCTCCCTGAGGTTGAGAGAGCAGTAGCAGCGGAAGAGGGAACCAGTAGAGGGCGAGCAAGAACTCCAAGGGAAAGTGAGTCGGAGGGATGGCTCAGAGACGCTTCAAGCGAAACCAGTGGGGAGGTCTCAGGACCTCCTATAGGGACACCCACACCTCGACGGAAACTGTCACGCCGAGAGGCCAGACGACGTGTTTCCGTTAAGGAGCTTTTATGTTGGAAACGTTTCCGAAAGCAGCCACTTTCGGATTCTACTAGTGATTGACGCAGCCATGCTGGAGGGGCTCCGTCACAGGCAGAGGTTTGCAAACCTGATCAAACTCTGAGGGACTTGCATTTTACGCACAAGCAGCTCATCGTCCCATCACAGCAATCCGAAAGTCACCGAAAGCCAGCTTGTGCAGAGAGAAGCATCATGAGCAACCCAGCCGGAACCGGGGGTGCAGGAGCAGCTGGAGGGGGTCCAAGCCTGGAAGAAAGGTACAGAGCGTTGGAGATCCAGTTGGCGCTGCAAACGGCGAGGCTTGAGGAGAGGAGGGCTCAGGATGCAGAAAAGGGAAAGGAGAAAACCACCCCGCTCGCCAGAAAGGTACCAGGATTGGTGCAGAAATTCGGGGGGGATCCCAGGAACTATCATGCCTTTAGAACAGAGATGCAATACGCTCTAAACTTGCAGTTTGATGACTTCCCCGACGAGGAATCGCGAGTGGCGTATGTGATTGGCCATCTCGAATCCGGGGCGAAAGATTGGGTTAGACCCCTGATGGCAGCGAATAATGAGATCTTAAAGGACACGAGGAAGTTTTTTCGTGCCATGGACCTGATGTTTTCCAGCGATATTGAGCAGGGGGTGGTGCGAAGGCAGTTAATGGCTTGCCAGCAAGGAAGCAGATCTGTCCGTGAGTACTGGACTGAATTTACTATGCTGATTCATAAATTGGGGTGGGACCTATCGGCGGAGCCCATCCAAATGCTTTTCGAAGAGGGGCTTTCTTCAACCGTCAAAGATGAGCTTTCCCGGGGGCCCAGGGCGGAGTCTATGGACCAATTAACCAAATCTGCGCTGGCCATAGGAGCGCGCCAGGAGGCGAGGGCTTTGGAAAGGCGGGAAGGGAAAGGAGACCGTTGGAGGGAGTTCCGCATTCCAGACATTCCAGAGCCATCTTTCCCGCTGGCAGAGCCGATGGAAGTTGGAACAGCGCGGGCGCGCGCAGTTTCAAATCCCAGTGAAGGGCGGAAGAAGGAGGGAAAGAGCGCCAAGAGATGTTATCTCTGCCAACAGCCAGGGCACTTTGCCAGAGTCTGCCCACAAAGAAAGGAATGGCAAGGGATGGCAGGAGCTGTTGGGGGAAAGGAAGAGGAAAGCAAGGAGCAAGTAAAAGCCAACGCCTGGCTGCCACCGTCGGGGCACAGCAGCCAGGCCAAAGAGCAATGAAAGTGCCCATGCCAGAACCTCCCAGACCTGCTTTAGTGATAGAGGTGTTACTAGAACTGCCAAACGGACACCCACTAAAGGTCAAGGCGCTTTTGGATTCAGGCAGCTCCTGTAATTTCATGAGTAAGGAGTTTGCAGCTGAGCACCAGATACAGACCATCCCTTTAAGTAACCCCTTGCAGGTGACTACGATTGACGGCAGAGAGCTGTTGGGGGGAGAAGTTAGCCAACAGACTGTCCCGATGATAATGAGAGTGGCAAGGCACACTGAACAGATAGCGTTTAATGTGGCCATCCTGGGAGGAGCGCCCATCATTTTGGGGATGAGCTGGCTGGCGCTACACGATCCGCTAGTGGGCTGGCATCAGAGGGTGGTCTCCTTTGGGTCAGCGCATTGCCTAGAACACTGCAAGGAGGGGAAGGTCTCGGGAGGAGACAGAGTCACCCTAGCGGGGATGGAAGTGATGGGCAAAGGGAAGGTGCCCCCGCAATACGCAGATCTGAGCAACGTATTCAGCGAAAGGGAAGCAGACAAACTGCCACCGCATAGACCCTTTGACTGTCAAATCAACCTACTCCCAGGGGCCCAACTCCCAGTAGGCAAGCTGTACGCCATGTCAGACAGGGAGATGCAGGAGCTGAGGGAGTTCATTGACAAAAACTTGAAGCGAGGTTTCATCAGAGAGTCCCGAGCGGTGGGGGGCAGCCCAGTGTTTTTTGTGGACAAAAAGAACACAGACAAACCGAGACTGGTGTGTGACTTCAGGGGCCTCAATGCAGTGTCGGAGCCCCTGGCTTTCCCTATGCCCCGAATTGACGACATTTTGACCAGAGTAAGGAAGGGAAAGATTTTTACAAAACTGGACCTGCGGGGGGCGTACAATCTGATACGCATAAGGAAGGGAGATGAATGGAAGACCACCATGTTTACCCCTTTGGGAGCCTTTGAATACCTCGTTATGCCCTTCGGTCTACAAGGGGGCTCCGCCTGTTTTCAAGCTTTTATAAACCACGTTCTGGGACCTTTGCTCTACAAGAACTGTGTGGCCTTTTTAGACGACGTGTTGGTGTATTCGGAAGATGAGGAACAGCATGTGAGGGACGTTCGGGAAGTGTTGGGCAGGCTGCAAGCCAACCAGCTGTGGGTGAAACTGGAGAAGTGCCAGTTTCATACCAAGGAGGTGGAATTCCTGGGGTACCGCTTGTCAGACAAGGGATTGGCCATGGATCCAGGCAAGGTTCAAGCGGTACTGGAATGGAAGACACCGAAGACCAAGAAGGACGTGCAAAGATTCTTGGGGTTTGGGAACTTTTATCGGAAGTTCATCAAGAACTTTGCCCACTTGACGGCGCCCATCACCGACTGCCTCAGCAGCAAGAAGAAATTTGTTTGGACGGTGGAGGCGGATCGAGCCTTTGAAGAACTGAAAAGGGCTTTCGCCTCGGAAGAACAACTTCTGCATGTGGATTTACAAAAACCCATGAGAGTGGAAACAGATGCATCCGACCGGGCTATAGGGGCGGTCCTTCTTCAACCGGGGAGGAGTGCGTCGGAGTGGAGACCGTGTGCATTCTTCTCGCGGAAACTGAATAAGTCCGAGAGGAATTACACGGTGTATGACAGGGAACTACTTGCCATTCACGAAGCATTCCGGAGGTGGAGACATTTATTAATTGGGGCACAACACAAGGTGCAAGTGTGCACCGACCACAAAAATTTAGAGTATTGGAGAACAGCTCGAGTGCTCAACCAACGACAAGTGAGATGGGCACAGGAATTCTCCAAATTTAACTTTGAGATTTGTTATGTGCCAGGCCCAGAAAACGTCAGGGCGGATGCGCTCTCACGCAAACCAGAATATTGGGAAGGGGAGGAGGTGATCGAAGAGAGACATGTCATCCCGGAGGACCGCTGGGTGTGTGGGGCGGCGCTGGTGGGGCAACGGGAACTGGTGGAGGAAACGGAAAATGATGAATATGCCCAGGATAAGCTCAGAGGTCTCAGGGGGGAGGGCGAGAGCCCCGGAGGTTTTGAGGAAAGAAATGGGGCATTGTATTACAAAGGGGCACTGTATATACCCGAAGGTGAATTGAGGGGGAGAGTACTCAAGCAGTTGCATGATAGCCCCACGGCGGGACATTTTGGGCAACACAAAACCATGTGGTTGGTTACCAGGGAATTTTGGTGGCCTAAGGTGAGGGAAGATGTAAGGGAGTATGTAAGAGGGTGTGACCAATGTCAGCGAGCCAAAGGGGAAAGAAGGGCGCCGGCAGGGTTATTAGAACCTTTACCCACACCAGAACGGCCTTGGGAAGCGATATCAATAGATTTTATGACGGATCTGCCAAGGTCCAAGGGGAAAACAGCCATCATGGTAGTAGTAGACCTGTTAACTAAGATGTGCCATTTTGTAGCATGCTCACATGCAGTCACAGCGGAAGAAACGGCGAAGTTGTTTGTGGAACATATCTTTAGGTTGCACGGGGCTCCCTCGAGGGTGATCTCAGATCGAGGCAAACAATTTACTTCCAGGTTCTGGAGGAAGCTCATGAGCTTGCTACACGTGGAAGTTAATTTTTCAACTGCCCGGCACCCTGAAACCAACGGGCAGGCGGAAAGGGCAAATGGCATTCTTCAACAATATCTTAGGTGTTATGTCAATGACAGAGAGAACGATTGGGTCGAAAAGTTGGCGTTGGCAGAATTTGCCTACAATAATGCGGAGAATGTGTCCACAGGGATGAGTCCCTTTTTGGCTAATTACGGGTGTCACCCCAGGGCATTTCCAGGGGAAGGAGGGGAGAGATGGAGCGTTCCAGCGGCTGAACATTTTGTAGAAGAGATGGAAGCCATCCATCAGCAGCTCCAGCTCAACTTAGAAAGGGCCAAGGCACAATATAAGAAGCAGGCAGACAAGAACAGAAGGGAAGGTGAAACCATAAGGGTGGGGGATCAAGTGTGGTTGTCAACCCAAGGGTTGCCGTTCAAAGGGGGTTGTAAGAAACTGAGGCCCAGAAGATTGGGACCCTTTGAGGTGATTCAGCAGGTCAACCCGGTAGCTTTCAAACTCCGATTACCTAACCACATGAAATTGCACCCAGTGTTCCACAGGTCGTTACTGTCACCATACAGGGGGGGACGTGAAGGGGAGCACGTCAGGGGACCAGCCTTGGAAGAGAGGGAACGCCGCAACCATGTAGCGGAAATCCTCGATTCCAGGTGGAAGGGTAATCAGGTGGAGTATTTGGTGGCGTGGGAAGGGGAACCGGAGTCAGAAAACACCTGGGTAAGTGCAGAGGAAGTCAATGACGAGGTTTTAACAGAAACGTTCCACCAAAGGTTCCCGAGGAAACCTCAGCCTATAGCAAGGTTTAGGAGGGAGTATTTCGGCACCACCGATGAGGAAGAGGAAATGGAAGGGTTCGCGGAGTCGGAGTTGGAAGATGGAGTGGACTCTGATGACGAAGAGTACCTAGAGAGTAGGAACAGCAACAAGTGGAAGGAAGTGTTCGCGACGTCGGAAGATGAGGGAGGTTCTTTCAGGGGTTTTACCTCCTCACCGCCAGTAGGAGAGGAGACGGGAGGGGGTGAAGGGGGCCCTGGAGGGGAGGTGGATGTCAGGGAACTGACATCTAAAGCGCCGCAGGTGCAAAGGCTCCCTGAGGTTGAGAGAGCAGTAGCAGCGGAAGAGGGAACCAGTAGAGGGCGAGCAAGAACTCCAAGGGAAAGTGAGTCGGAGGGATGGCTCAGAGACGCTTCAAGCGAAACCAGTGGGGAGGTCTCAGGACCTCCTATAGGGACACCCACACCTTGACGGAAACTGTCACGCCGAGAGGCCAGACGACGTGTTTCCGTTAAGGAGCTTTTATGTTGGAAACGTTTCCGAAAGCAGCCACTTTCGGATTCTACTAGTGATTGACGCAGCCATGCTGGAGGGGCTCCGTCACAGGCAGAGGTTTGAAAACCTGATC
The DNA here is from genome assembly GCF_964234715.1 of Podarcis melisellensis. Classification (NCBI taxonomy): domain Eukaryota; kingdom Metazoa; phylum Chordata; class Lepidosauria; order Squamata; family Lacertidae; genus Podarcis; species Podarcis melisellensis. The sequence goes on along the minus strand of NC_138528.1, from coordinate 70,485,673 downwards.
AAACTCTGAGGGACTTGCATTTTACGCACAAGCAGCTCATCGTCCCATCACATCTACTAATCAATATTGTGCAAGTACTTCTAACTAAGTATGTCTGGAGTTTGGAAGAACATACACTCAGTCTTGTTGAGGCTAACAAAAAAGCTATTTCTCACATTACAAATAGAAGGAATTGAAGATACCAAAAGTGTTTGCATATGTAATTGGGATCTGATGGAGTTTCTTTGCTGGAAGAAGGCTGGAGGCAATTTTTGCCAATTCCCCTTCCTCTGCCTCCTATGCTGTTCGAAAGGACCCCCCAACCCTCTTGACCAACTTTTCAAAGAACACAGTGGGGCTTCAGGAGGAAGGAGCAATAATAAAAAACACCTCCCTGTTCTATTCCTCCAGCACAAGCAGAAGGCCACAAATCTGGACCCAACCATTTACTCACCAAGGACCTGGGTTGGTTGCATTTCCATTCAAAGCATGTGTTCAGCTTTAAACATGAGTTTGCAGGTACATGATATTGCAAAGTAATTCTATGAAGGCTGATGACTGCACTGGGTGGGACCAGCTGGATCAGTGGAGAAAGTGGAGCGTGGCTTGTTTTAATATCTACGGCAAAAGAAGTAAAACATAACCTGCCAAAAATTTAGTTCTTCCCATGCCCTATAGTGTTTTCTGTCAGCACATAAAAATATGGAATTGCATAGCTGCCAGTATACAGCCTCCGGGCTCTGTCAAGATGTATGCAAGTGCACGGAAGATATTTTGCTTTCCCTAGTAGCAGCTCTTCATGCAACTTTGGGAACCTTGTTTATATAATGTCTATTAACAACTTAAATACATTTGCACGTGCCTTTCTCTATCATTGCATGATGCATGTGATTGTCCTGGAATAATCTTGGCATTGGCTGAGGTGTGACAGACGACTGAGGTGTCAATTGTCACGGAATGGCTGTGGAGATCATCTCATGATAGTTGGAAGAAAGTGTTGTTCAAATATGTCCTGAAAATGGTAACAAGCAAAAGACAGGCATGTGTGGTGGATTAGATGTATCTGTGTAGAAACCCTGGCCAACTCTCAGTGCCAAGCAAATTAGTGCTATTGTGATATAACCATTACTTCAGTTTGGAGAATTTCCTCATGAGCGCACTCACTTTGAAGAACAAATTATTCCCTCTTAGACACACTGCATTCTGCTTTTCAACTTACATAACATTCTTGCTTTTATCCTAAACAACATGGCTCAGGTTTCACATGCCAAAATTGTGTGTGGTGTGTTTGTGTGTAATATAATTCTAATTGTGGCTTGAGATTTCAGAGTGCCTGTAAGTAAATGGCATGTCACTGTGATGAATCTGTTTTCAGTGTTGCTCTGTTATGCTCTGCAAACTGGTTTTATGCTATATCGCTGGTTTTCTCCTCCTCCTTTTGGCTTATCATTTGCACTCTATTTAAGGCTATCATCATATTACAGTTGCCAGAGAATGAAGTAACTATTAATGACCCTATGACGACTGTCTGTTGAGTCTGATTAGTACTTCTGAGTAAAGTACTGATGTGTAAATAGCCTGAAAGAGAAAAACAGTTTGGTTTTGTTTCCAGGGTTTTAATTGGGAACTACATAATTACTGGAAGATGGGAGGCTAATACCAACTTCCCAAAGCACCATATGAGTGATATTCCCATTGAATTAACATGAATTTCTCTAAGATCAGTGCTTTAAAGATTGAACATTGTTGTACTCACACTTCTGAGTTGGATATTTAGAGCAGAGGTAGCTAGTGGTGCCCATCAGACAATGTAGCTCTCATCACCCCTAATTACTGGCCATGCTGGATGTGGTTGATAGCAGTAGGAGTGTATCACATGGACAGCAGCACATTGGCTCATCTGATGTCAAGTATTGCTGCATATTTTTTATTTATAAAAATTAGTTTTGTGTTTGCTGTTTCATTACCTTTTTTATCAAACTCAATCAGTATAAAAAGATTTGGTTTAAAGGAGGATTCTGTCATAAATAGATTCTATTTTATTACTTTTTGGGGTGGATTTTCATTGTTGGCTATCATGGACTGCCCACAAACAGAAATGTTAGTGCAATGAAACGAATCCTGGTAACATTCCCTGTAAAGGACTCAGGGTCTGCCATAATGCTGTATTTGCATATCGGAAATAAACTCACTGTAGGTCAATTTGGCTAGTAACCCCTATGCATTATACCCCTAGTTTGTCTCTTGGCTTGGCTTATTTACTCACTTGGTGTAAATACTTTAGTCAGAGTGTTTTCCTCACCTGGCAACATTATGCATGCTGTCTGATAGCAGTATACTATATGGAATAAACTGGTTGATAGATCATTGATGATGATGGAGGCACATGTATAATATGCCTTTTGAGCATGATGTCTGCTTCATTTTTATGTGTGCAAGCAGTTTTTCAGGGCTTCTCAGTTTTCTCCCCCATACTATAGCTCCTTAACACTTCATCAGAATCTGTTTGCCCAGATTTTTAGGTGGCAAGGGGGAAGAGGAGCTTGGAGACATGGGTGTATCTACAGAGGTCCCTCTATGGTACTATGGAAGCTGTATGTCTCTGTATACCAGTTGCTAGGAATCACAAGTGAGGAGAGTGTTGTACTCATGTCTTGCTTGTGGGCTTCCCATAGGTATCATTGGCCACCTTGAAAACAGGATGTTGGACCAGTGCTAATGAGGTGCTGGTAGTCATATATTGATAAAAGTGCATAAAATGACATCCATGGGCAGCAAAAAAAGAGAGGTGTCAGTACAATACTCTGTACCAGTGAGTATACACACACACACACACACACACACACACACACACACACACACAAACACAGAGAGAGAGAGATATCATGGCCATAACTGTGGCAGTGACATGGTTGCTATACATGGTAAACTTGTCCAATGCACAGAAAAGGCACACCACATATATACTTGTTTCATGTAAATATGACACACAGACCTGGAATCAAAGCACTGCTCAAGATGTTTCTGAGTCCCAACCATCTAACTGTGGTTCTGTTGCCTAACAAACTTTTGGACCCCAGCCATAGTTGCTGCAATATAATCCACATTGGTTTTGAATAACCAAAGGGCAAACGCTGCAGCAATGTTTTTCTTATTGTGTGTTTGCTGAGAGACAGCAAATGAATCTGAAGGGAAACTTACAACTCACACTAGCATTTTTATTTTTAAAAATTGCCCTACACATTTTTTGTTTGAGTTGGCCAGTGGGTGAATTGGCCAATAGTTATAGCTTATTCTACCTCTTTTGTACTTCTGATTTTTAAAGAGATAAAAAAATTGGACATTGTACACTCAAGTTTATGACCTGCTCTATGCACAATTGCTTTTAGAGATTAAAGAGAGACGGCACTAATGCTGTCTATCAGGTTTATTTTTACCAGGTTTTCAAGGCAAAGCATATTGTAAACCCCTCCTCTGGCAACATTTACAGCACTAGCCAGTATGCTAGTGTGTCGATAAACTGTTCTTTAAAATAAGTGATGATACATCTAAACCTGTCACTTGGTTAATTTTGCAATGGGCTCTTCACAAGGCCATTCCTAATAGGCCTCCATAATATTTTAACTGCTTGTCATTTAGAGGACTTTTTGTAATTGTTCTAATGAATGAATCAACCCAACACAGAACAATAATTCTCTGTATTTAGAAACCCACAGGTTGGTACATATAGAGTAAAAGTGATTAAAAAAACTAAAAACAAACCCTGCCCCCACCACCATCACACTTGTTTCTCAGACATTTGAATTAAGGGTGAAGCCTGCAAGAATGTTGCTGTTTAGTAGGAATTGTACGTATAGGTGCTCAACATTGTGTGCGCTCGTGTGTGTATGCGCGTGTACACACACACACACACACAGAGCGTATTTTAGCATGCAACTAATTAAAATGAATAAATCCTGGCCCGTGTTACAAACTGCTACACAAAATTAATTTATATATCCATAAAATAGCATGCACATGTGCTGCAGTTCTGTGTAAGCTGTGTAAAGTAGCAGTTCAGAGTACAGTATAGGGTATAATTGGGTAAATTCCCAGTTCAGATATTTTGTTTGCCACATGTATATAAGGCAACTATTATATTCTTACATTTTCTTCTTGTTAAGAGGAATGTTTTGCTACAGCATAGAACACTTTACATTTTCATGGACTGAAGTTTTAAACAAGAAAATATAGAGATATTTGCTTTCATCTAGCCTCAATACTGAAACTATTTATCAGTAAATAGAGAGGAAGGCATTACACCAAAGTGGTGAAAGTTCAGTTTTCACTACTAAATAAGTATTAGCGGCTGCCTCCACCCAATTTGAGATTATTGTAGTAAATCTGCAGACTGTTAAAATAAAACTTCAGGTCTTAGTTGTGAAGGAGCATAGTCATCCAAATGGTAGTTCAGTAGAGTTAGACTCTGCCACTTTTGTCACCCATTTACCCCATAGCCTTGATGACAGCATAGGTAAGAAGTGTCTGCACAAGTTATTGTAATCTTGTGAAATCTGTACAGCAGTGTCTCCCTCTCCATCAGAGTTGCTAGGCTATAGAGCAGGTATAGAAATCCTAGTCATGGGAATATTGATAAAAGCTCATGCTTGCCTCAAGCATGAAGCTGCAACAAAGGATGTCCACTGGCTGAGTTTCATGTTGCTCTTGAGGCATTTTTTGTAAGTTTCTTTAATGTGACATTTTGTCGAGGCCATCTATTCAATTCATATAGTGGTTGCAGTTCATGAACTGCTTATTCTTGAGTAATCATACTGATTTCAGGGAGATAACTGCTCCATAGTAAATGTTTAGATATCTGCAGGTATTGATTGTTAAATAACCAGCTGGCCATATCATTTGTTTGGTATTGATCTGGGAATGTTTAAACTAATGAATTGGAGATTTAACAGGCTCTTTCTATGCCATTTGAACATCTTTATAACCATGTTCTTTACAATAATATTTTCAAATTACTATGATTTATATGAATGCAATATTTTAAGTATTTGTATCTATGTATTACTACATTCTTTCATAAGAATATCAGAAGAGCTTTCTGTATCAGACCAAAGGCCTATCTAGTCCAGAAATCTATGGGAAGTCTGTAGGATTTTTTGCACCCCTTATTTCTCGCTTGCATTTCTTTTGCCAACATTTGTGTTCCTTTTGTTTTCCTCATTTGGACAAGGCTTCCATTTTCTGCAGGAAGCCTTCTTTCTTCTAATAGCTTCTTTGACCTTGCTTGCTGTTGTCCTCTTCATTTAACTGCTCACCTATTTTAGCTATGTAGATGGGAATCCTGCTGCGTATTTATGACTTGTGCCTTTTTGAAAACAAAGCAGGAAAGGGGCTTTTTACACACTATTGGAAACAGACCAGAGTTTGCCCTATGTTTGCACTCAGCAATGAACTACAGTAGTGCAGTAGAACATATATGCACAATAAAAAGTACAGATAGCTGTGTTGGTCCATAATACAAGGAATCTCTAAAAATTACAATTGTTATATCTTGCCTGATGAACAATTCTGGAGAACTCAGAAGCTTACCCCACTTCTGAGCATCTTGGTTGGTCCTAATATATTGCCTTTTGGAATATATACCCAATGTTAGTTTTGTGGATCACATGTGTGCAGATATCTGTAGTAATGACAGAATAAAACATTGTCTCAATTTATTATGGGTTGGAGCTAAGACCCCACCCTTTAGCTTGTCCTTGTAGTTCTATGCAATTGTATGTTAATGTGTTGTGCAACATGCAGCCTCTTCTTGTTCTGGGCCTACAAATGAGTAGCCCTGTCTTATGTATTAAATAAGAACTTAACAGAAAAATGGCAGCAATATGTGGGAAGACCAGACCACCATTTCCTTGCTAATTAAATCACCAAGGGTGACAAACAAAAGGCATTATTTCTCAATGTTTGTGGCAGTAAAACTTATTGCCTTTTAAAGAAGTTTGTGGTAACAGCAAATTAAATAAGAATGTAACAATACTGAGTGCCCACACTCCATGTGCACAGTTTTCTCTGTGCTGATATATGCAGCTGATGGAAGCAATGGAGGCCAGCATTTGGCCATATTGTCTCCAAAATTTATTATTTATAAAGAGCCAGTGTGGTGTAGTGGTTAAGAGCGGTAGTCTCATAATCTGGGCAACCGGGTTCGCGTCTCCACTCCTCCACATGCAGCTGCTGGGTGACCTTGGGCCAGTCACACTTCTTTGAAGTCTCTTAGCCCCACTCACCTCACAGAGTGTTTCTTGTGGGGGAGGAAGGGAAAGGAGAATGTTAGCCGCTTTGAGACTCCTGAAGGGGAGTGAAAGGCGGGATATCAAATCCAAACTCTTCTTCTTCTTCAAAGCTGGCTTCCCATCATGGGTATGTGTGTTTCACGGAAAATATTTTCAACAGACATTTCTCATACTTGCACTTTACAGAACATATATGTTTGTGTGTGTGTGTGTGTGTGTGTGTGTGTGTTTAATTATGCAATCTTCTGTACAGTAGTACCTCTAGTTATGAACTTAATTCGTTCCAGAGGTCCGTTCTTAACCTGAGGTACCACTTTAACTAATGGGGCTTCCCGCTGCTGCCGTACCACCGCCGTGCGATTTCAGTTCTCATCCTGGGGCAAAGTTCTTAACCCAAGGTACTACTTTTGGGATAGCGGAGTCTGTAACCCAAAGTGTTTGTAACCCAAGGTACCACTGTACTATGAAATGTGGGGTCACCAACATGGCACCCATGGGTGTAGTGGCATCCCTGAGGTCTTCTCCTAGTGACCACGAAGCTCCTGAGCCTTTCTCACTGCCCTCTTCATCATGAGGTGGAAAGGGTGGCTACCCTTTTCTCTATTAAAAATACATGGGGCTGAGGTAAGAAGTTGGAAGAAGGATGCTCTTTTCCATTCCCTCTTTTGATTCTTTGTACTTTTAATGCTCAAATTAATTCTACTGGAGCCAACTTTTATCCAACTCCCTTGGAGAATTGAAGTGGGAATATGTGTTCACTTTCACTCTTCCTTTCTGGAAGGTGATGCAAGGGTTGGAAGATTGAAGTGGCTAGAAGCGGGTGGCACCTGTGACACTTGCTTAACCATCCAAATGTGCCCTTGGACTCGACTCTTCCACTTTGGCCATTTACCTCTGATGTCTTGATTATAATATTGTTTGCTTTTGGTCATAAGTATCTAGTGTTTAGCTTTCAAATCAAATCAAAACTTTATTAGCAAAGCCAACAGGCCACAGCTATACAAGAGTTAAAAGTGAAAATAGGGGTAAAAGGAAGAAAAGAACAAGCAAAAGGAGGTCCGTCAGATGAACAAGTCTGTCACTCAGATGGTGGCCCTCAATTTCGCAGCTCTCTCGATGTACCTCGCGACCTTCTCTGTTATCTGACTATCCGTATCAGATAATAGAAAATACAGTGTAATGTCTGGTGAACGGCCGGGGTTGGAGAGAATGAGTGGAGTAATAATCTCATTCCTTAGGTCTTTGTAAAGGGGGCAAGATAGAAGGACGTGGGACACTGTTTCCGTGTTACCATCTCCACATGGGCAAAGTCGTTTTTCAAATGGAGTCTTTTGGTAACGACCTTCGAGTACAGCAGAGGGAAGAACATCCCATCTAGCCAATGTAAAGGCACGTCTGTATTTTGGGATGGTTAGTTTAAACAAATATGAAGCTGGAGAGTCAAAATGAGAAGGGGGAAAGTAGGTATACCATGGGCACAGTTTCTTTAAGATAATCAGGTTGTTTTGTCGTTCAATGTCTTTCAGGCGCTGGCCTATTAGACTCTTTGCTTTAATGAGGCCCATTGATAGTAGGGACTGTGAATGCAGACCGCATGTAAGGAGTTTTTGATGCACAGTTTTGAACCACTTGCTTTTGTGAGGGTCTTGCATTACTAGAGGCAGTAGACCAGGTGGATTCAGATTAAGACGAAGCCAATAGTTGAATGTTCTCTGCCAGGTCCGAGTTTCCACAGATGGAAGGCAGGCCTCGAGTCGTAATGCTGCGTTTGGAACACAGGAGGGGACGCCGAATATCTGCCTTAGAAATTTAGACTGCACAGTTTCAAGACTGGAGCAGTGGTTCCCCGTCCAGATTTGTGCCCCGTACAGTAACTGCGCCAGAGGTTTTGCTTGAAAAACTTCAAGGGCTGCTGGGATGTATCTGCCCCCCTTCGTGTAAAAGAAGCGGGACAGCATCTTGATACTTTGAGCTGCTTTTTCTTTGGCACATTTTTGATGGACATCCCAGGACCCGGTCGACTGGAAAACGATACCCAGATATTTGAAGGCTTTAACCTGTTCAATTGTCTGGTTATCCATCCTCCAGCTGTACTGTCTGTGTTTCCTTGCAAAAACCATAATTTTGGTTTTCTGATAGTTTATTGCAAGTTGCTCTCTCCTACAGTATGCTGAAAATTCACCTATGAGCCTATTTAAGCCTATTCTTGTTCGAGATAGGAGTATCGCATCATCAGCATACAAAAGCACTGATATTGATTTGTCAGCCAGTTTGGGGGCGTGGAAGTCCGGAGATGACAAACAGTTAACCATATCATTGATGTAGATGTTGAATAGAACTGGGGCCAGGATGCAACCTTGCTTGACCCCCTTACTGACAGGAACTGGTCCTATAAGATGGCCATTTAACGAAGTTCTTACATGCATCACCGTGTCTTTATATAAACAGCTGATCAGAAATAATAGTCTTTTGTCTATACTTGATGTGCTCAATTTATCCCAGAGTCTTACACGTGGAATTGAATCGAAAGCAGCCTTTAGATCGATAAAGGCTGCATATAACACCCCACGGGATTTTTTGGCATATTTGTCAATTAAATAGGCTAGGGTGAAGCAATGGTCTATGGTGGATCTGCCTTGCCTGAAACCCGCTTGCTCTTCCGCTAGAATAGCTTCAGTTTCCAGCCGGCTAGTTAGCTTGATATAAAGATGTTTGGCATATAGTTTGCTGGGTATAGGCAGAAGGCTGATTGGTCTATAACTCGCCGGGTCTGTCATGGGTCCTTTTTTATAGATTGGGATAATTATTGCCTCAGTCCAACCATCTGGGAGTAAACCCGTTGAGTCGATCCAAGAAAATAAAGACGCCAGCAGGGGGGCCCACCAGCCAATGTTGGACTTCAGAAGTTCGGCAGGGATGTAATCATTCCCTGGGGCCTTGTTGTTCTTTAATTGTGCGATTAAATTCTCAACTTCCTTTGCAGTTACTGGTGGCCAATGAGGTAGGTCCTCCAATTGAATGCATAGTTTGTAATGTTGGGCTTCCTGGTCATAGAACAAAGATTGAAAATGGCGCAACCACTCCATTGGTTCCACTGTACAGATGGAATTAGTACGCTCCTGGTCCAGTAGACCAGATATGGTTCGCCAAAAGCAAGTAGTATCTTTCTCGTGCGATGCCTTAACCAAACTGTGCCATGCGGCTCTTTCAGCTTCCAGTTTCTTTCTCCTTAGTAATTGTTTGTAAGACCGTCTCAGATAAATATAAGCATTAAGTAGGAGGGCAGTCCCTGATTTCCTGTATCTCTGGTAGGCTGTTCTCGTTTGTCTCCTTGTTTGCCTGCACTCCAGGTCAAACCAGCTAGCTCCGTCCTTTGCCCTCTTTGTAGCGGAGCTATGTATCACTGTTGTTAAATGGGGTTTCAATCTTTCCAAAAGTAATTTAAAGCGTTCCATAATCGCATCTACTGAATTGCCTGATACAATAGCGGAGCGAATAAGCTTTAACTCCACTGACTGAAGAAGGAGGGTTAGATTTTCATTCAGTATTGGGGACCATTTGAGTCTTTTGGGGGCAGGTATATCCAAATTTACAGAAGGTATATATTGTGGCTCGGCAATAGAATAGTCAAAAGGCCGACCTGCAAGCTCTAAAATTAGAGGTAGGTGATCACTCAGAGTATTGTGGCCCACTTGGAACTTCCTTACAAAGCTGTGAGCAAATCTTGAGATTAAGATATAATCTATAACGCTTCCCCCAGCCTTGGAGAAATGGGTATATTCCCCGGGGCGGTCCCCCTCTATATTGCCGTTTAATATCAGCAGTTCCCTCCGTCTGGCAGCCTGCACTAAGCAGAGACCTGGGAAATTACTTCTACTATCTTTGGACAGTCGTGTCGCACCAATATCCGTCTGTTCTTCAGGGTCCATAAATTGGTTGAAATGAGTGTATAGACTGTTGTCATCTGTTCCTATACGAGCGTTGAAGTCTCCACACACAATAGTCAGGGCAGACGGGTAGGTAGATTCGAGAGGCTCTAAAAACGCCTCTAGCTCAGCCCATGTAGCCTTGACAACGGGGTTTTTTTGGCCTGGGGGAATATAGACATTGACCAGCAAGAGAGTAGTTCTCTTGAAGCTAAGTAGAGCGGCTGTTGCTAAAGAATTGCAGCTGGGTAGGGCTGTTAGAGAATGCGCCAGCTCCGTGGAAATGAAGTGTTTAGCTTTTATATTGTTTGAAGGTGTGTTTGCGTTAGATTATCAGATAACAGGCTCTTTTATAGTGTCAGCTCTTTCTCTACCACTAAGTAATAAAATGCCCAATATAAATTTGCAACCTTTGTTATCCAGTTGCTATTGTTTATAGCTTCATGCACTTTTTGTAGATTATAAAACATTACCATTGCAAGTGTGGCATTCTCTTAAAAAGAAGTGCAGAAACAAGGGAGAAACCTGCCTGACAAACAAAAGTTGGAGGAAGATCTAGCGATAGAAGTAAAGTCTCTTTTTGTGCTTTTTAAATATTTGTCTGGTCTTCTAAAAATATTTGCCTTTGCTGTTTGCTTTGGATTTAATTTGTGGGCTTAAGTGCAAAGGAGAAAATGATACAGTAAGAATGGGAGCCATGGGAGAGAGAGCAAAAGAGCAGCACTCTTAGAGTTCACTTTAAAAATGATATTTTTTATAAAGAGGAAGTGATGCTTCATGATATATAGTAGCTGCAGAACACCGTAAGTTATAAAAGCTGTGATGTAAAAGGGTATGTTATCAGCAGATGGACAGATAGTAATAAGAGCTGATGACCAATGCCCAGAGGTGACTGAGATGGAGAAGTGACGTGTAGCAAGGGCTGGGGTGTTTTTCATAAAATCATAGATTCTTAGATTTGGAAGGGACCCCAAGGGTTATCTAATCCAACCCCTGCAATGGAGGGATCTCAGCTAAAGCATCCATGACAGATGGCCATCCAACCTCTGTTTAAAGACCTCCAAGGAAGGAGAGTCCACCACCTCTCATAGGAGTCTGTTCCACTGCTAAATAGCTCTTACTGTCCGAAAGTTTTTCCGAATGTTTAGTTGGAATCTCCTTTCTTGCAACTTGAACCCATTGGTTTAGGTCCTACCCTCCAGACCAGGAGAAAACAGGCATGCTCCCTCCTCCATGTGACAGCCCTTAAGATATTTGAAGATGGCTATCATATCTCCTCTCAGTCTCCTCTTTTCCAGGCTAAACATACCCAGCTCTTTCAAGCATGCCTCATAAGGCTTAGTTTCCAGACCCTTAATCATCTTGGTTGTCAACATCCTTCTTAAATTGTGGTGCCCAGAACTGAGCACAGTATTCCAAGTGTGGTCTGACCAAGTGTGGTCCTATTACTTCCCTTGATCTGGACACTATACATCTGTTGATGCAGCCTAGAGTAGCATTAGCCTTTCTTGCTGCTGCTTCACACTGTTGACCATGTTAAGCTTGTGGTCCGCTAACCCCTAGATCCTTTTCACATGTACTGCCAGTAAGCCAAGTTTCTCCTGATATTTGTGGAGAAGGGGGAAGAGGAGGAGGAGGAGGAGGAGAATAAGCTCAAATATATGAAAAAATATGTCCTGTTTGAAATCCAAACAGGACAGGGCACATTCCCCCCCCCAAAAAAAAGGATGAGTATGTTTTTCTAGGGATGGGTGGCAACCCTACATAGGCTCCTTCCTTGAACAACAGTAATATATTGAGTACAGGTATAATTATTATTATTTATGTGTACATGGAGCACATGGGACAAGAGTAATGTGCAAAATATGTCTCCCATATTCTGTTGCATTAAACTGAATTAGGGGGTATTTGGATGTGGTAGTAACCAATTTTCCCCATTTCCTTTTTTAGGGACATGTGGAGTGCCACTTACTCACATAGCTACAAAATCTAAGAAAAACCCCACACCTTGGCCTTATATGGGAGAATATTTTAAAGATCCTATTCGGGTGCATCTAAATCTATTAGAAATTTTCTGTTGATTTAGGTATTAGATGCATACTTCTGTGCTATGATATTCCTTATCACAGCTAAGCATTAAGACACGGCTCTATTGAAATAGCAGGGGGTTGGCCTTCAGTTTTGTTAGGTTCAGTGCCTTTACATCACTTTAAGGCTAGTTGGTGTTTGACAGTCGATGGGGGGGGGGGTCAAGCCCTTTTTAAAGAAATATGTTCTGTATCTTTAATCTCTAGATAAATAAAATTGTACTGCTCAGGTTGCATGCTTGAATTACAGAAGTCTTACACCATGCAGCAAATATAAAGAACTGCCTAGAAACTGGAGGCTTTCTATACATTCAACTGAAGCTAGAAGTATAGTCAATTATTTGGCAATACATCATAAAAGAGATGCTCATGTCTGTCAGTACTCCAACTCATCAGCACGAAAGGCTTTTTTATTTAAAAAAACACCCTCTTTTTATTGGAACTCTGAAACAAAACAAAGACGAAAAAAGCAAAAATGACATCAATTAGATGTCAACGTGACATCAAAAGGCATAATATATCATAAAAATAAAGTATGATCTAGTGATTCAATGCTTCACTGCCATATTGTATGTGCAGAGAAATAAAGGCGAGGCAAACAGCTACACATTTTCACCAAGACACATATAGTAAAAGCAGTTTGAGAACGCAAAGGCACAGAGAACAAGATTAGAAAATGTATTATAAGAGACAGAGACTGGTGTTTGTGGGTGTATGGTGACACTGAGCAGATTTCATGATGGGAATGGTACATTTGGAGGAAGTTGGTGTTTTGCTCACTATTATTTTACATGCTGGTAAAAGTTTTGAATGTCTTTCCCCCTGTTTCAATAAGTGCTTATGTCCAGATGAGTTGGACTTGCCATGTTATGATCTGAAATCCCATGCCTCATCAGAAGAATAAGTAGCAAGACACCAAACACCTGTGGTTCTTTTGCTGGTTGTCACAGAATATGATGCATTTGTTTCAAGTATCTATATTCTTTGTACTCTTTTAAATTTGTGGTGCTTTTATAGGTTTGTTCTATTACTGTAATGACAAAAATTAGGGATGCTCAGGAACTTTGTTTGGTCTGCATTTTCAAGCAAATCAACCTCATTTGAACTAATACATGGATCAGAATGCAGTTATCCTTTGGTTGCCACACTACCCTGAATTTTGTGATGCAGCTTTCAACTAAAACAAGTACCAAAATGTATATTCAATATATACAATAATTCATGTTTGTGCCTTCATATGCATATATTTTTTGAAAAATATGTGCAGAAATAACATGAAGGTTCAAATATGGTTTTTAAAATTACACGCAAAGCTTTCAGATTTATATAGAAATGGGGCAAAACAGATTTATGAATGAATCCATGCAAAAGTGATGCAAGTCACCCCTAATTTAAATGCAATACATTTTTGTATGCTCATAAGTTAGCAAGAGGAGCATGTGGTGAATAGAAAGGTGCCCTCTCTCTATAAAGATCTGTATCAATGGTTTATAACTATAACTCACACAGTAGATGTCTTGCTAGGGAAAGTACATGTGGTATCAAGCTATCCCTGCAACAATCCCATGCTGGTCCTTTTAAAAATGCTTCACCTTGCTAAATAATGGAAACAAGGAGTGGAAAAGTAGAAGCACGGAGAGGAAAAGTATTAGGCAAAGTTTAGTTTTACATTTCCACTCTCAAAGCCACTTCATTTTGAAGATAAAACATAAGCCAGATATTTTAAAAGAAATATCGCTGCTAGGACTTAAAAGCTGCTAGAAATAAATTGACACATGTCTGCAGCTAATTACAAAAAAACAAACACTGACTCTTTCCAAGCCTGTTTATATAAATTGCAAAATACCCAACAAAGCCTCTTTGTGTGTCCATTAAAAACAGTGAGAATCCATTTAGTCTCTAAAATAATAATCTGAGAATTCCATTCATTATTATACTTGAGGGTGCTTTATGATGGAAAGATGAGTGGGAGTTCATGTGGATGGGAGCAGAAAAAGAGCCCAGAAGGATATCGAGCACACTTTTCAGATGGTGTTCATTTTCAGTGGTGTGATAAGCATGAATCACCTAGCTGAAATTTCTCCTGTAAGACTTGGATGTGTTTTACGGTTGACATCTGGATAGCCATATAGGGAGGTGCAATGTGGAGAATATCTCATATGTTGCATTGCATTGCTTAACTCCCAACTTTGTCTTTGCATAAGGCATTGAGAATTTCTAGTTCTGGCAGTATCTGTATAGAGAATTCAACTGCTTGTATACTATCTCTCTTTTTCCTAGTCTCCCACTCTTTGATTTATTGGTATACTAGAATTCTGTTGTAGAATTTTTGTTGGTCTGATGTTCTTACAGTGGTAACTTGGGTTATGAACTTAATTTGTTCTGGAGGTCCATTCTTAACCCAAAACCATTCTTAACCTGAGGTGCACTTTTGCTAATGGGGCCTCCTGCTGCCGCTGCGCCACTGGCGCACAATTTCTGTTCTCATCTGGGGCAAAGTTCGTAACTCGAGGTACTATTTTCGGGTTAGCAGAGTTTGTAACCCGAAGCATTTGTAACCCGAGATACCACTGTATAACCATCCAGGGGGCACCTGCACACTTTCTGCAATCTTTATTAAAGCTTTTAGTGTTCCTTAGAAAAAAAAATATTCCACCTCCTTCTGTTTTGCCCCCTCCCTGACTTCCTTTCATCTCCCATCACCAATGAGACAAAGTAGCAACCATCCAGCATGCCACTGTTGCTTTTTACAGGGACAAAATCCAGTGGTAAGCCTATCGTGGTAAGGTTATGATTTGAATTGATTTGATTTGATTGGTCTGGGGTGTGTGTTCAAATGACACCACACAAGTTGAAGATATGTGTGAGCAGGGTTGTAGAACTGTGGAGCTTGGGGCCACTCCTGCTATGATCAGGGACTGTGCTCATATGTGTTCACTGAATGTTAGGAGGGCTCTGCACATATACTGACTCCTGCCATACAATGGGGCACCCTGCCCTAGATCCCCAAAGGACACCTATCTCATGCATTGCCAATCACTGGCCTTAGGTAATATGAAAGGTGGTCCAATTAATGCTAACTTCTCACAATCCTGATGTGGCCTCACTGATTCTTGAACCATAGTTGGTGCAGACATGTCCAGAGTGGGGCTGATTGCTAGGCAGGACTAAATAGGAGACTGGAATGATGAATTTAATTTTAAAATTTCCTTACAATATGTTTCATCTGTTAGAAAGTATATGCAAGAATATGTATCAAAAGAAATGCATGGGGATTGATTTCTCCCTGTTCAGACATTATGGCACTCCTGTGGTCATAATACAATTCACCAGCTCCTGTATCATGCACTATCACATTAGTCTCAAGATTAGGCATGGCCAAATTGTAGTGTTTACATTACAGCTTCCGCTGCTGCTGATTCTCTTGTGTCAAGGTGCCAGGTTGATAATAATGGAATCTGATGTCACAGCAGCAGCAATGTGTATCTAGTTATGGCTGTTGTCTTCAGAGAATTTCTGTAAACTTATCTGTCATATATTTATAGAAAGTCTCTATAACCAGCATTATTTGTGTGTGAGTATGTTAGACAGCAACAATTGTTCTATACAGTATCGTCCTGTCTTTTCCTTTGCTTCCTCACAAGCCCATATGCAATGTAAATAACCTCTTGGGTGGGGGGAAGAAGAACCTGCCTGTGTGTGATATTCCATGCCCTAAATACTGAGAACTGTCTTTATTAATACACTTTAATGGCAGACAAGGGCATGATTCACTGTCTTGTCATGTCATACTGAAGGTTGGCAGTAGTATTAACAAATTGTGGTACTGTGTCACGGTTACCTTTTGACAGCTTAATTAGTCTCATTTGAAGATTTCCGCAGATTTTCAGAGCAATGTGCAAAAGACAGAGCTAAGTTAGTAAGAAAAAGGTGGAATTCACTGTAGCTTCAATAACCTTTTTGACCCATGTTTATAAAATAAATTCTTTTCAGTATGCTTCACAAGTGTATACATTACACACAGGATCTTGTAATAAGAGAGAACTTGTTGCAAATGCTGTGACCTTCAGTAAACTGCAGAAAAATGATTCTTCTAATCAAAGGCAAAAGCCATGATCTTCTCTGTTGTAACTGACTGTTGACACAAGAAAGGCCAGAGAGATTGACATCAATCTCTATAGAAACCATTAACTGAAGCTGAATAAATCTTCCGCATTGAATCCATATGCATGCTTGCTTTTATTATTCTTGACCTATTGGCACACTTCTGTATTTTGCGGGCTTTGTTTTAAAGGGCTGTTTAAAGCACAGATGTTATTATGTGATTTCATCAGTGAAATAAATAGTTTTGGTTGTCTAAATAAAGAAATTGGTAATCTTCTTTCTCTTTTTGCCTCTACCAAGCATTATTTGCTTAGGAGTGGCTTGGTTTGGCTCCAGATTAGCACACAATGAAGACTGTTACTTTAGCTGGATGTAACAAAACCAAGGAGTTTTTGTTCATGTTTTCCAAATGATGTGCAAGTAATGTGTCATTTGACTCTAACTGGGCTTTCACTGGTTTGTGGTCTCTTTCTACTATTTAGAGCATTAGCAATTACTGAGACAGTTGAATTTCCCTCCCTTCTGCATGTTTTTTAGATTCCCCACTGATTCCTGAAACTTGCACCAGTCATAACCACAAAACAATTGCCAGCCCTGTATAAAGAGTAGGCACTGTTAATCTATAGCTACAATGTGTCAAACACCATTTCCTTAATTTTGCCCTACAGAAATCTTATTACTTGTTCCGAAGTATAAGGAAACAAAAATGCTTTTCATTTCATTCTAAACGGTACATTTTCCAGTTTGAGTGACTAAAACTGGCGAGGATGCCTATTTTTGGAAAGAGGAATAAAGATACTTTGGAGAAAGTAGTGCACTGTGTGCTGACATTCCAGATGTCCAAACTATAGTAGTACCAGACCAAGTCCGCCCCCCCGCCTGTGTGTGTGTGTGTGTGTGTGTGTGTGTGTGGAGCCTTTCATGCCAATGATGATCTCATGAGGTCCAGCCTAGAGAAATAAAGACATTGTTGAAGAACTGTGCTTGAGAATGGGCTCCTTCCTTTCATATTTCTATTCAGTGACCCCCAGTGTTCTGCTCTTTCCTGTCTCGGACAAAATTAGCTCTTTTATAATTAACAATTGTTTAGCTTTTTGGCTTGTCTTTTAGACTTTATTCTTAGAGCTTCTTTTCACCCATCTCCTTATTGTATCCTCTCAAACAGAAAAACTTGTGATATTTTCTCGTTGGCATTCCTGTCCTTCCCTTGCTGGCTTTTTTAATGTGGACTGTGGGAGATTTTACACTTGATTTGTTGAATCTGAACTCTGCTGTAAACTCTCACCACACAGAAGAACCTATCTTTATAAATGACAGAATGGACCTGGCCTGAATGGTGCTTTGTTTACTGTTTTCCTAAAAGGGGCCCCTCTATATTTCATCTGTCAAAGTTGCTTTTCTTTCTTTCAACAATGCTTGATTGTTTTCACAAAAATTCAGGTTCCATAGACAGGAGAATTCTGTATTATATTTTCCTGCCAAATTCCGATCTCTGTTTTCCTTCCCCTGTGCTCACAAAGGGCTCATAACTTACTGTCAACTGTGAGGCAAACCACAAAGCTCCACTGTTGCTCAGCAAATAGGCTCTATTGGATGATGGCTTGACTGGCTGTAAAGTTTGCTTAACTGTAGCAGCAGTGGCAGAAGGCATGTGGGGTACTCTGTGTCTCCCAACAGGCCCCCAATTCCTTTATGTCTTCCACTTGCTTTTATGTCTTTATCAACTTTAATCGCTGAAGAGAGTTGTCAGTCCTTTGTGCCCCGAACTGGATGCTGCTGCTGCTGCTGCTGCTGTGCTCCTTATGGATAGCTGGGGTACCCTGAGAGTTGGATGAGGTTAATTCAAAGTGATTTCCTGACACTTGACAGTGGTTCTTTGTGATCTGGGAAGGTGTCTGAGGTGTTGTCAGAGGTGTTATGCCATCCAGTTCTGAAGTGCTGGCTGAGGTGGTAGGAGACAGCAAGACAGAGAAGTGGAAGAACAACCATCCTGTGTGAGTGTTATATGTGTGTGTCTATTATTAGTGGCTGTTATTTTGTCCATCACTCTCTGAGTGCTGCTTAAACTGACTCAGGACTGTCAACTCAACTTAAACATTTTAGAAGTGACAATAACCTTTCTTTTTATGTTCTATTTTGTTTTGGGAAGACAGTGTATTTAGAGTCCTTCCTTTAATTTTGGAGTTTTGTGAGGTATGGCAACTCTCCCTACAGCATTCAATTTTTAACTCTTTAGAGCACTTGCAAATATTTTACTGGGAAAACTATTGTATTAAATGAATTGCAACAAAAAGTGAAAAGAAAGTAACTTATTTTTGAAATATTAAGGAATTAAGCTTATTTGAGCTTCGTTAAAAGGCAAAAATATCACAATTTTCTTTTTGTGATATTTTGCCTTTTAATGAAGTGTGTTCTGTTACTTGATAGTAAGTATGGCAACATAAATTTTTCAGTTAGTACATTTTGAATATTTACCAGCAAGCTGTTAATATTATTTACATAAAGACTCAGAGAAAACTGTTCTGCAGCATGGAATTTCATACTGAACAGATTAAACGAAAGGAAATATAAAGTATCATTTCCCCCCCAAAGGGAGTTAAAAGAATTATTTCAAAACTGAAATCTTATATTTTGCTGTTAGGCTTCCTGTTATATACTATCTTGATAGCTTATTGTAATCAATAAAAAAATCCTTGCAGTTGTCAGTGTAAATGCTATTATCACTTTTGATTTTTTAAAAAAGTATTTAGTCAGTGCAATTTATTTTTACAAGCAACCCTTCATTCATAGGTTTGTTTTGTAAACATATATTTCATATGCTATGCTGCACTCCTACCCTCACCTACCTGGGAGTAAGCCCATTGAATTCAGTTGGACTTGCTTCTGAGTAGGTATGGTTAGGATTGCAGCCTTACTTGAGCTAAGGGTAGCAGCTATGTTTAACTGATGTTGGTCATGATCTGCATGGGCAGTCAGGCACATTTTGCAGGAATTTGCTGCTTCAGTGCCAACAAATATTCTTCAGCATCACCTTCTGTTTTTGGTGTGATTGAACTAGTGGTGGAATGAAGCAATTTGATAATGATTAAAAGGAAGAGGTATGTGGAATTTATTAAGTTTGCTTCCTTAAAGAAAAGTATCAAAATGGAAATATATTGTTCAGTTACAGAGGCTATAGTCCTATGCAGCCGTACTGAACTAAATTAGACTTATTTCTGAGTAGACATGCTTCAGATCACACTGATACTGTGTCTTAACTTGTAAATTATAGTTTTACAAGTGTGGTCTTTTCCCCCTGGAGCAGTTGCTAGAACAGAGGCTGAAGCCATATATGAAATAGACTAGGGGTGCTATTTCACAGGCGAAAAATTGGTAATTGGCTATTTTTATGTGCTTATTCATTAAAGAGATGTTGATTTAAATATTGTCAATGAATGGGGAAAGATCAAAACCCACAAAGAAACTCCAATAAACCGCCAACCTAAGAAGCCTGCTCAACTCTATTGCTCATCCTGATTGCAATTGTTTCCCTTCTCTAAAACAAGGAAGATAAGTGGCCATTAATAGTTGCATTGAAAAATTTTATTTCTACATGGCTGGAAATTACTTTAAGACCAGTACAGAAAATAACAAAAATTTTCAGGAGTAAAAAACTATATTGATTTGACTTCTATGTCAGACTTGGCCCTTTGTTGGGGTAAACACATAATGATACATATGTGAATGCAAAAGCTGAATCTATATGAATCCTACCTGCTGACGCATTCTCTTCTACCCAAATCTTGCTACAAGTCAATACTTTTGGTGATCCTACCAGTATGAGCAGAAACTTTGGTGATTACCCTGCCCCCCCATTGTACAAGTTTAATATCTAGAAAGGAGCAATAGGGAAATGTATGATTCCACCAGTAGAATACAGAAGTTGTAATATACATACAGATTAGAGGGTTAATATGGGAGGAAAATATATGGCATTATAACATAACATAACATAAAACATAACATCATAACATAACATAACAACAACCTAACCTAACCTAACATAATATTGTAATGTAAAACTTTAGAGGGCTGTGCAGGTGGCTTATGTTCATGTTGATTTCTAATCAAGCCAATTATATATACATTTGCAATTCAAGCCCTACCAGAAAGCCAGCTGAAATGCCTTAGAAAGCAGAATATGTTCCACTCCACTGGGATAGCAGGAGATCCATTCGAAGGTGACACACTGCCAGAAGTAGACTGGTGTCTAGGTAGGAAGCATCAGCTGTGTTTTCCCAGAAAAAAACAGGTTTGTGGGAGCAGGTGTGGCTCTGCCAGTTGCAAAGCCCCCTCAATTGCCAACATGTCCATGGAATTGAGAGTACCCCAGGGCTGGCATACTCAATTGCCTTTCATTGCAGTCAGTGTGAGGGATAAAACTGTCTCCCCCCACCCCCATTTCCTGCTTTGACCATAGTGAAACATCAGTTCAGTGAATCTGGTAGTTGCTTTGCCTATACGACAGGATTGCTCTGCCAAATGGCTAACTAAAATAACCCAGCTCTCATCACTGATTGCTAAGTATGTTTGATATAGCTTTTGGAAAATGTCCCAAGCTCAGGCTGGGTAACTGGAGAGCACCCACCAGAGCACCCACCAGGAATTGGACATTCACAGGGCACTGTCATAAATTTCCCCTGATATTTATTATTTTATTTATGTCTCTGATGGATTCTAGAGACACTCCAAATATCAGTAATGGACCAAAGTGTGCTTTTTGAGCTATTTGTTCATTTATAAAATTTATAGTTTGTCCTTCAGTGGTTGATCAGAATATATAGGGTAGTTTCCAAAGAGTAAAAAAAGAACAACAAATATTACAAAAGAAATAAAATAGGGCAATCAGAATAAAAAAGTGTTTTTTTAAGACAAGAAGAATTATAATGCCTTACTTGCCTCCCACAACAAGTTGTAGACCTCTCTCTCTCTCTCTCTCTCTGTCTCTCTCCATCCCTCTGAATGGAGGAGTTGTCATTTTAGAAAAATTAAGTAGGTGCTTAATAGTGTGCTAAATCAAGTACAGCAGGATGATGTGGGAGCCATAGAGCCTGCTTTCTAATTCTAAAAATAGGGGGCATGTGACCACTTCAAATTTACCAGTTGATTAGATTTGGCATGCTCAAAGGGGAGGAAATTTTGCCATATGGATGTCCCAAGTGAGAATATGCCTATTGCTCTGACTACTTGAGTTCATAACTATGTAATATAACTAACCTATGTTTAATTCTGCCTACTGTGGCCCAACACTGTTTCTAGGGTTTCAGGATTTGTATGCAATGTTGTATGAAGGGAAGGTAGCAGTTCACACAATGGATTTTTCCCTCCCCCCATGCCCCTCCCCCCATAAAAAACTTATCGAAAGGACTGGGGAACCTACCAAACATTTTAGGATATGTTTTAGTGGGCTGCAGTAGTGAAAAGAGCCCTCCATCTGATTTGGAGTGATTTTTCCTCCCTCTTGTAACACACTCCACGTGTTCAGAATGGCCCTTGATCCTATGGAGAGGCTTTTTGAGGGGTACTGGGGGAAACAGGTGGGAGGGGAAAATCCATTGTGTGATCTCGGCTTTCACTCATGCAACATTGGATGCAACCCACAGATTTTAAGTTATTTGGTTCTGTAAATCAGCAAAGTTTCATAGTATCTGCAGTTATCATTCAGTAGAATCTTTCTCTTATGCTGCCTCAAGTCAGTGGTTTTCAAACTTTCTGACGTCAGGGAACGCTTTTCATATTGACTTTGGTGTCTCTCTACTGATGGAAGGAGCTTTTGATCCAGCAGGGCCTTCTATGAGGAGAACAGGGACTGAGATGACCTACAGTGATTTCCCCTCTCCTCCCCACATAATTCTCCCGCATTATTCTGAAGGCTCCACTAGCCCTTCTGAAGCAGATGTGGGAGGACTTCAGAGAGAGGGAACTGATGAAGATCACATCAATTCCTGTTCTTCAAATGGAAGGTTCTGAAGAGCCTTCTGTCAGCTGACAGATACCAACTGGATACAGCCCATGGTTGCTCCATTAATCATTGCACCGAGTCATGTGGTAGCAAAATTTCAAAAGGAGGCAGTAAAGCCCAATGCTTTTTCACTGCAGACATCTCTTGCAAATGGATAGATGGCTCATAAACCATAAGAATTTGACTGCCAAAGTAATCAACATACAATGAATATTATATGTTGTTTACTTTCCTATAATAAATTATTCGTGGTAAACACAAGTGGAAAAACTATTACAACAGAGAGTCCTAAGTGAAAAATTGACAACACTGGGGAAACTACAGTTCTTTCCTTTCAAATACAGATCATATGTTGAATCCTAAAGACATAGGAAAAATCAGGTCAGAGATGAAAACCACAATAAAGAACAATTTTATTTTCAGCTCTTTTGTACCACATCAGGCACAATGAGGAAACATTTCAGTTGTCTTCTGTTGTATAAGGAAGAACCAACTTTAAAGTACTAACTTCCAGAGCTTGTTAATTTGAATTAACAGAAAATTGGATTAACAAGTGTTAAGCTTGTATTTTGAACAGTCCTGACTTCAAAAGTGTTACTGGTGAAAATTATTTTAAAGCTACATTCTCTGTGCTCTTGTGAAATATCTTGCTTTTAATGTAATGAACGAGTTTTTATGTTTGTTGCATGAATGTGCTTTAAAATAGAAGTAGACAGTCGGACAGATTTTCACACATCTCTCCTTCAGGAGTATGATATGGACAAGGCAGTTCTTCCTGGCAGTGTGCCATTTTGAAATGATTCTTACGTTTCTAGCTAGTTCAGTCCTATACACTTGTCTGGTTTGCACAACGTGGTAAGCCAAATTATGGCTTACTGGGACCATGCAAACATGTGGGCTCCCAGACAGGAGCTCACACCCACTTAGCTGCACTCCCTGTTCAGTAAGAGAGGCAGCTCTCTCTTCTTCCTGCTTGGGAACATTTCATTGCCCGTTTTGTAGACTGAGTCAGTCCAGAGACCAAGAGGCTGCAGTTATTATTTATTTTAATTCTTTAATTATATATAAAACTATTTTCATTGCCTCCCCCATCACAATGTGAAAAATTCAAATTTAATACTAGCAAATGCAGCCAACAAAAACAGAGTTACAAATAAAGAACAATAGGTGAAATGCGTAAATGATCAAATAGCAACAGTAATGGTCAAAACCCCATAAAAGCTTCTTGGGATGGGGGAGTTTTTATCAGGTGTCAAAAGCTCACCTGAGTCAGCATCAGAAGGGAGGGTGTTCTGTAGACAGGGCACCATTGCAAAGTAAGCTCTCTCCCAGGTTGTTGCATAAGATAAGAATGTCCCTTAAATGCAGGACAACCAGGCGGGTTGCACCTTTGGATCTTAGTACATGAGTAGGTTTCTATGTGAGGAGATGGTTCTTCAGATTTCTAGGTGCTAAGTTATTTGGGGTTTTATGAGGTCCCACCCACAGCATTATTTCATTCCTCATAGGAATCCATTTGCTTTCAATGTATGGTGCAGATGCAGCATTCATCACTAGCACCTTAAATTTGGCTTGGTAGCCAAATTGCTAGCCAGCACAGTTCTCTCAGCACACATCCAAGCAAGTCCTGACACAGAGTGGCTGTAGCTATATGCTTCACCACATAGGTGAAAGCATCCATTTGGCCTTAGCACCTATTGATATATGTAACTATTCAGAAATTTAAAATATGGTGACAGTATTGGAGCAATGTCGGAATTGGCAGCTCACTCTATTTCTAGTCTGTGTCATTTTCACTTCTCTCCAATCACAGTTCCTCATGAATCAGAGGTTGTTGGGTTGTGTGTTTTTTTAAAGAATCTGCAGGAAAACTTGCATATAAACACACAATTAAATATATATTTTATATACCTATTTTCTCTCTATATGCATTTCTAAGTGTATGTTCTCCCAGAATGTGCATTCATGAAAATATTTTGATAAAATTTTGAGCCCCAAACTGCAGCTGAATATTCAGGAGTTCCAAAAGCTAGTAGATTATTAAGTTTGGATTCACATAGTAATCAGAATTTGCAAAAATCAAATTTCCTAAGTATTGCTAGGCGACAGCAGCAATTTCTGGTAGAAGCTGGTCCATTAGGGCAAATAGGGCATTACCCCACCAACCTCCATCTGTTCCCTGTATTGCCCCTGTACAACTGATCAGGGAGGAGGATGGAGAAAAAACTAGAACTAATTCACTCTGCCCAGCATTGGGCAGGACCTCATCTACTGTCTGTCTCCTTGCCTTCTGCCTTACAAGTCCCAATGGGCACCAGCCACCGCTGATCATTTCCATGTACTAATGTTCTGTTTAGTGGGAGATTAATTGTCAGATTGTGTGTGTTGTTTATAACTGTGGTAAATGGGGGGGTATTTTTTATATCAGCTTTAATGCTACTTGTGCTATTTACTTATTGCCTCTATTTGCATGTCTTGAGGG
Organism: Podarcis melisellensis; assembly: GCF_964234715.1. NCBI lineage: Eukaryota > Metazoa > Chordata > Lepidosauria > Squamata > Lacertidae > Podarcis > Podarcis melisellensis. The sequence goes on along the minus strand of NC_138528.1, from coordinate 70,460,807 downwards.
CAGTTAGAAACATGCCATCTGTTTGTTGTTCTGAGAAGTATGTCATTTATTAATGGAAGTGAGATTGTGAGGAGACCCTCAAATTTCCTCTTCAACTAAGCAGTGCACATTTTATGTGTGGAAGTTCCTTGTTGTCTTTTCTACTAAAAGAGATGCTGTTTAATATACTTCGTGTTTTATACAGGAGGTTAGTTTCTACTCAGGAAAGTTTTATATTTTATTCTTAACAGTAATTACATTTCACTAGTGAATCTGGTGCAGGGTCTGTAAAAGTCTTCAGTCTCTCTAGGGAAGAATGGTCCTGGATGTCTGTAAGATATCATGTTGTGTGGTTCAGTAAATGTGAGGCACAGAGCTATTTTTATTACTCACTGAAGGCTGTTTAGCCCAAGTCACAAATTCCAACGTGAAGGCGGGCACTGTTAACTTTGCCTGCCTAGCCTACTGTGTTTTGAAGTTGACTCATAGATATTTAGTGTACTGAGTTTTCCTTTATTTCAAGATACCACTGTACTGTTAAAAGTGTATTTTGAAAAACTGCATATGTGTGCAGTTGATCAACATACTAATCTGGAGAAGTAAACATCCATATGTGCTTTCTAGTAATTAAGCAAACAAAAACAAAACTAGGCATCAATGACCTGGGTGAAATTACTTGGTCAAAGTTAATGTTTGACTTGTTTAGTTTGCAATGCCTTCTACAGTATTTGAGACCTTATTTCTAGCATTCAGCACCATCAAACTCCAAACCAAAACAACTTGCTGATTTGGTGGCCAAGCTCTGCAACAACTCCTGTCATTCCTGTATGAGCATTCTGTTTGCTTTCCTAGCGCGCTCTCTCTCTCTCTCTCTCTCTCTCTCTCTCTCTCTCTCTCTCGTGTGTGTGTGTGTGTGCATGTACACACAGAGAGACACTCACTCACAACTGTACTCCTCTAGTGAAGCAGCCCTGACATATTAATGCCAACTGCTTGTAGCCCATACTGTGCGACTAACGAAGGTGCTGTACAATATTATCACTGTAGTGCAGAACTTTTCAAACTGTATGTTGCGCGAATGCTCACCGTGCTCCTCCCAGGGCTGTTCAACCTCCTGTTTGCTGGTAAAGCTGAATTACTATGTTGCAAAATGATGCATGTCTAAAAAGTTTTCACCAACATGAAAAGTTTGGAAAGCTCTGCTCTAGTGTGTGCTGGTTTTGCCTCTAGTCTACTGAGCTTGGGAACAGCATATCTTCCAACACACTGAGGGTGTGAAAAACCAGGACACTCTCTTCTGGGGCTGCACTCCTGCACGAGTGATGTGACCAACATGAAATTGTAAATCTAGAAAAAGTTTTTGGGGTGAGATCATGGCACCCAAAATGATCACTGTGCTTTGCATGAAAAATCGGGACAGTTGAGGGGTATGGGAACAGGCAGGCCTGGCTTTGTATCACAGTCTGTAAGCATACATAGCTGGTAGAGAAAATTATAATAATTATCATTAAATGTGTCTTTTGTGATGCCCATGCTATATGTTACCCCTGAGCCGTAGGAGGCTATCCACAAGGCTTAGTGTCCAAATATAGCAACAACAAAAGTATTCTTATGATGCCCTCCCCCCATTTGCTAGCTTCTGAATTTCCACATGCTATTGGATATTAAAATGAAGACATCTTTGGATAGCTGGACGAATGTGTTTATTCTTGAGAAAGATTTACATTTTCTCTTAGTAGCTTTGTGGTAATTATGTTTGCACTTAGCTGATCACCAGTTGTGCATTATTACAATGGAAGGTGACAATTTGATTGTCCTCAGTTGCAGAAACAAGTAATTTTACGTTCAGCAAGGTGTCAGGTAACACTGCCTCACAGTACTAAGAGCTCCTGGCAATGTGGTTTGGCACCTATATTTAACTGCTTTGTTGCTTGTGTAACCTCTGTTGAATCAGAAATATCATGCTTGCATAGTAGGCTTTAAAGTAAACTAACAATCTGCAACTGCACTGTAGCACCCATTGTTTCATTTTGGACCAAGGTACTAATTTGGTGTTTTACTAGAAAGTGATTACAGATACGCTTGAAATTGACACTTTATTTGCTGATCTGGAACAAAAGGTATTGCTGAGATGTAGAATGAAGTGCTGGGAATCAGTTTTTAAGATACTGGACAAGAAAAGTGTTTTGCTGAGAAGAAAGAAGTGTTTTGCATTTTATATATATATATATATATATATTTGCTTTCGTAGATTTTCACGGGTACAGGAATGCAGGTTTTGGTGTCCTCGGGTGTCTTCCCGTGTAAAAGTTGGGGTGTCTAGGCGACGTTTCGACGAGGTCTCACTCGTCATCTTCAGGCTGGTGCTTTCGGCTTCTTGTTACTGGAACAGAGCAGGATCTCAGTGTTTGAGTTCCTATAAATACTGTTGAGGGGGTGTGGTGTATAGCCTCCAATGTTCTGGGCAGAGAGGAAGTTCCCAGGCTAGTGTGCCTTTTCTTCTTTTGTTCCTTAATTACTAGAGGGATATCTTGAGTGATTTCTTGAGTGATATCCTGAGTACCACTTAGGTGGGTCACTGAGATCCTGCTCTGTTCCAGTAACAAGAAGCCGAAAGCACCAGCCTGAAGATGACGAGTGAGACCTCGTCGAAACGTCGCCTAGACACCCCAACTTTTACACGGGAAGACACCCGAGGACACCAAAACATATATATATATATATATTTGACTGTGTCCTAATGTGATGCAGTCTGTCCCTTCAGCTTTACTCCACTCCTGAAAGCCACGTAGATGAGACAAAGCACATAAAGGTGCCTTCAGCTGAAGAATTTGGAAGAAATATGGATTTCAAATATCTTTCACAACCCCACATAATTTAAGATTTTTTTTTTGTTTACTCCTCTTCAAAAACAGTTCTGTTGAGTTACCTTGAGAGCTGTTTTATTTATTTATTAAATTTATTTCCCACATTTCCTCCCAAAGGAGCTTAGGGTGGCATACTTGCCAGGGATAAAACAATGCAGTTATTTTCAGCTATTGCCTCAAAATATAACAATCCAAGGATTTTTAGGATTTTGGGTTTTTCTGGTAGAACTTCAACAAGGGCAGGTGATTATTTATGTTACCTAGAACCCATAGTAGTGGTTAACTGTGACACTCCCCCCCCCCAATACTAATGGTCTATACAGTATTTATGTATACTTTATGTTTTGTTACAATGGCTGCCAAAGAAGCAAGTAAAAGCAGAGCAAGGACTGTTGCTCAGTCTGTTGCCAGCACCCTTACTATTGTTCCCAATTAGAAAATTTCTAGCTGAAGGCTCTGTCTGTCTTTCTCTCAATCTGTGTGCGTGTCAGTAAGAAATCAGATATGCAGAGACACATGGCAGAGTCATACGACTTTAAAGGCAGGCAGCACAGAGAAGCTAATACTAACCACTTAAACAGAGGTAGTTACATGATGTAACATTATCAGGAGAAACAATTCATGAGTCAAAGCATTCCGAGGCATATGAGCTCCAGCCCAAAGAACAAGCTTAGGCTGTATAAATAAAGTGACAGGAATATTATCAGCTAAATATAAACTGCAGAAAATATTAACTTCTGGAGTTCTGAGTTGTATGATCAGTGTTTCACTAGTCTTCAGCACATCGGGTGTTGCGTTCTGACCTGAAAAACCGCCCCGCCTCCCAATTTATGCATGACATCCACATTGGCTTCACTCCTACCCCACTTTCTACTTACCTTCATGTACACTGTTCAGGACTGGCCCCACCACTCAACAGGTGGAACCATGTCAGGGGCACAGGGAGAGTAAAATAAAGCAGGACTTGGTGTCTGAATGTTGCATAAAGTAAATTTGATGGGGGCACAGTGTGGAAGATGGAGAACTATTTTCTTTGGTCTGTCATGAATCTTCCAGCTTTTAGATTAATTGGATGGCCCTGAGTTCTAGTTATGAGGGAATTCTCTCCCCACCCTTCTCCCCACCATGCACATCACTTATCTAAGCATATATTCTTCTTCTTTTTCATAGCTGTTTTTATTATACCTGTTTTATAATACACTCTCACTTACCTAGAAGTGAGACCCATTGAATTTAATGGGACTTCTGAGTAGACATAGCTATGAGTTTACTGAAAAACAGCCAAATGCTGAGATACCAGAAGTAAACAACAAACAAAATTACAGAATTTCTTGTGCAAACTGCTGAACCAAACATCATTGTCATAGTTTTCTGTTTGGGAATTACGTGTCAGGATACAAATCCCGCTGTACAGACAGCCACTCCTGTACGGTCTCGTCCCTGTCATGTATGCCCCTTGTAATTGGATACCATGCGTTATAATTTAAGGAAGTAACTATTTGTTATTAAATGTCAGGTGGATTAGAGCATTACTTCAGCAATTCATTATGTTTCTGAATTTATGGCTAGATAATACATTTTGGCAGAGTCAGGGTTCCAAATAATCTGGCACCAAGATTAAGATTTCCATTTTCTCATTCTAATTAAGCCATGCTTCCTGGAAATGGGTACTCTTCTAGGGCACAGATGTAGCAAATAATTTCTATGTCTGATTTGTGGAGCTGCTTCCAGAGCAAAATAAATGACTGCTGATTCGCTGAAACAAGTGAAGCTACACCCGCCTGGATCTATTCATGGAACAGAAGTGACGGAGTACATAACAGACAGTGCCATTAAAATCACAGGTGCACAAAACATTTTTTAACAACTCCATAAGATCACCTTACCTTGCAAGTAGGAAAATAACACAACATGGAGAAGGTTGGGAAAAATGTTCCTTCTAATTCACTAATTTCCTTATGGTTTTTTTCCCCTTTTTTGGTGGGGGGTAGCGTTAAAATCCACAATCTTTCACTGCAGACTGAAGTGGTATAGTTCACTCTTGAGTCTTAGGAACATTAGCATCTGCATTTTTATATTACCTGGTTCAGTGTGAGTCTGAATCTGTTAAACCAGTGGTAGCCAATATGGTGCCCTCCAGATGTTTAGGACATCAGCTCCAGGCTCCATTGCTAGCAGTCAGGTATGTTGGGAGTTGTAGGTTGTGTTCAAACAGGACTTCATTCTCTTTTCCTGGCATTTCCTTCCCTGATAATTTCTTCATATTGTGTGATCTTTCACACAATGTAAAACCCACTTCTGGAAATCTAGTGGAAGTTTAGTGCTCATTTCCATGTAAATGGTTTCCAGGAAAAAACAACAACAATCCCATTAACTTGGGAAATCATGGGAGTTTTGTATTGTACATTCACATGGCAAAATTTGTAGCAGTGTCCCAGCATATGGTTCTTTCCCATCATTTAAAATTTAGCACAGCATGGCAGTATGTTGATGAAAACGTCATGGTTCCATAATGCAACAGTGTGAAAAGTAACATTAGAAAATGAGACTAAAGTGCTGGCATTACAACTAATAAACTAAGCAATAAGCCCTACACCTGAATGCAGCTGTAGACCAAAGTATTTGGAGGGTACCTCTTTAATGCAGAGGGTCCCTGTATTAAATGGATGGGGGCATAGATGCTAATTGAAGGATTGAGGCCTTTTCTGTAAGATCAGACCCAAAGAGACTCAGGAACCAGAACTCTTAACCAGGTCCAGCTGCAACATGCTGCAGATACCAGTGGTTAGGTGTTAATGTTGAATAGCTTAGTAAGGAAACCTGTTCAACAGTGGAGGTAGGTGATTTTAGAGTTCTGTACTTTGCAGAGAGAAATTTATGGTTTAAAACCAGGCCTAGGAGCAGGAATGGAAATCAAAGCAGTAGTGCAGAGAGCAAGAACAGATATCTGATTGAAAGAAGGTGACAGTCCAGACCAGGTTGTTAATTGAAGAAATGTGAGGTTTGTAGCAGGTCATCCATGATAAGAGGACAAGCCATCATTGCTGGCTCTAACAGTATAATAGTATAATATTTACTGGGTTTGAAGAAATGTCCTGACTAATATATCTGGCAAACTGTTCCTTGGGCAACGATGCTAGACTGAGGCCCCCAAAGACCTGATTTCAATATCACGTTCCTACAGCCTACAGTATTTTGTATTGCTTTGCAGTTCAGCCTTTCCACATGAGGGATAATAGATGGCTTCCAAGAAGAGGAGTGCTATTAGTATCACGACACACTTATTTTGTCAGAACACTTTTACTGACATTGTGAATTTTGTTTCTGTTTGTTTATTCATTGGATAACATATTAGAGGTATTTCCCCCATATGTTGTGGGAATTCCAAATGCCATCTAGGAATTCTGAAGGTGTGCTTTGGATTATTTGAAAAACACACTGGATGGAAAGTTTTTATAAGCTCAGGCTTCTCACAAAAGGGACAGGAATGAAGATTACTTTTGCGAAGTCTTGTCTTTACCTGGGTCAGCAGCTCTTACCAGACAAGCAAACCATTATACACGTGAAAAGAACTTTCACATGTATAATGGTTTACTTTCACATATATAATGGATGAATTTTGTATGTGCAGAATTGACACTAGGTAGAGAAACTCTGTGCAAGAGTCACAGGTTATCTGCTTGCAGAATTTACCAAATTACATACATACATATCTTCCTGCCTTCCTTCCTTCTCCCTATGTATGTACATTTGTATGCATGTATGTACGTATGTATATATGTATATATGTATATATGTATCTATCTTGTGGGGACCCTTCACATCTCAGCATGGCATGGTGTCATACAGTTTATTACAGCAATGCTTTTGTACCTCCCTCCAATGTCCCCTCAATGTCATACAATGTATCCCCCCTGACAGTCACTTAATGCAGTGGCTGTAATTTCCTCTTATTCCTCTACTGCACAGTATTATAAACAGATTTTTAAAAACGAGCATCAGACAAATTGGATGCCTCTCCTTTTACGACTGTACCACTGTAGACACTTGTTTCTAGGAAAGTGGAATTGGATCCATTTGATTGCATTTAAATTTTTCATGCTTCAGCAGTTTGTCTGGGAGCACAGTAAAGAAAAACCCCACAAGTGAGAAGAGTTTAGAATAATAGAACTTGATTTTGTGTATTATAGCAGCACCATTTGCGCCGCTTTAGTTAGGGTTGTGTCAGCACTTCCATTATAAATCCCTGTTTTCAGGGGTTATAAGTGGCGAGGGATTCTTTTCTAAAAAAATAATTTTTTTGGAAAAAACAACTTCTAGAAAAGAACTGATTTCACTGTCATTATAAATTTGTTACGCACAAAAATAATATTAGGTAAACGAAAAAGTGGCACAATGTCAAACCACTTTTAGAATAAGGGTGATTTGCATTTTTATTTTTTTAAATAGTACTGAGGATGCCAGAAAATACCTTAGGATCATGTTGATCTGGGTTGGGGAACTCTTGCCCTTCCAGATGTTGCTGGACTTACAGCTCCCCTCACTGCCAGCTAAGATGACTGTTAGTGAAGCATGATGGGAAATCTACTGCCACCACATCTGGAGAACGACAGATTTCACCCAGATGTAGATGGTCATAAACTTGTTTTTACAAACTTTAGTAAGTTCTTCAAGATCACAGTTGTGCTCCCCTTACTGGCCCTGTTCTCTAGAATGGAACTTCATTATTCCACATGGTTCTGTGATTCTTTTTCAACAGTCCCCCCCCCAAAAAAAAGAGGTTTGAAGGGGAAGACCACAGTGGGAAGAAATAGGCTTCTTTTCCCTTCCCTCTTGTACCACACTCCTGCTGAAAATCACTCTCCCAAAGCTGGCTTGATCTCACTGGGTAAAACAATAGAAGTATAACTCAATTTTGTGTAGAGTGGTTTGGGGCAGCAATACGGCATAAGGGGGAAAGGGTTAAGAAGCCCCTCCCTTCAAATTGCAGCTTCAGTGGTTAAATTTGTACCACAACATGAAACAATTGCTTAGGAAAGTTCTAAACTTTATTGCCCATTTGAAAATCTTAAAAACCATTGAGGGCAACACAAAATACCGACATAACTGGTGATGCTCAACCCCCCCCCCCAAGGTAGCCTAATTCAAAGCAAAGAAGCACTTATTTTAAAAATACTGATAAGAATGGGGAGAGGCAGGGGGCCCATGGGAAGAGCCAAAAGGGTGTGTCTGTGTGAGGGCACCACATTGCCCATGGGTTTTAAAAGAGGGAACCCCAAGCTCAAAATATAAAATACCTCATGGCATGCTGCAACATCAGTAGCATTAAGCTTGACACAAATGCCCACGACTTTGTCCTCAAAGTGGCTTGCAAAGTAGTCACAGCAGGTATTCCAGGGCTCCAAACCACCCTCGCCTCCAACAGCATACCTCCTTCTGTTCATGATTTGTCATGATCGAGGCATCCCGTCTTCTACCCCCGTTATTTCCACCTAGGACATGCTGGGTGTTTTTTTTATAAAAAAAACACACCACCCAGACTGCCTATTCTGTAGCTCAGCGGTGGGGTACGTTTGGCCCATGGTCCCAATTAGACTTGATAGGTCTGCCTATTTGGCACATCATGTTATTTGGAACCTGCCCTACATCTGACATCTGGTATGAGGCAGGTAAAGACATGGCTGTGCCAAAATGGGTTTTGCGCTGAAATAAGCAGCTGAAAGATGGCACCTGCAAAGCCTTGCAAACTTGGCTTTGCAACCTCTTAAAGTCGGCCGATCATCACGTTTGGCAGTGGCTTGCAAAGCACTTTTAATGGGGCTTCACAAGTACAGTTGGCTAATCATCAGGTCTTATGGCCCACTGTGGACCAGGATTCACAAAACTCAACAATCAGCTGATTTGTCAGCATTTTGCGGTCTCTACATTTGCATCTTTTTTTTTTTCTCTTAATCTCTCTTGTCATCATTTCCTGATCTATTTTAGTGATGGCCAATTGTTTATAACCAAGCATCTTTTTTAACATTCCATTAAATCACAATATTTTTGTAAATAAGTCTTAAATTTCTTCCAGTCCTCTTCCATCCTTTCTTCTCCCAGGTCTCGGATTCTGCCAGTCATCTCCGCCAGCTGCATATAGTCCATCAGTTGCATCTGCCATTCTTCCAGTGTGGGTAGATCTTGAGTTTTCCAATTCTTGGCAAGTAATATCCTTGCTGCTGTTGTCGCATACATGAAAAATGTTCTATCTTTCTTTAACACCTTCTGGTCGACAATGCCCAGGAGGTACAAAAGCATTTGCATCTTTTTTTTAAGTCACCAGATATCATTGTGGCATCAGCTGATTGACAGGTGGGCAGGTCTACTTGCTGGATCCACTTCCTTACTCCCTTTCCTTCTCTAGTTGCGTGGCAAGTTTCCTCCCCCAGATGAAATGAAGACACAGACACATTGTTTTAAGGTTACTGGGTGTGAAAGGCCACAACTTTATTGATTACGGAATAGAAGGTATTGGCCTTAGGCATTGGCTTCTATCGACTACCCGGCATGGTGACCGGGAAGGGTTGAGCACACCGCAGGAGTCCTGTTGAAGTACGCCAACTAGGATCCCACGGGTGTCACCGCTCGGGGGCGTGCCGGAGGCCCTACCTCTCCAGGCTTCGGACAAGGCCACGCCCCCCCTGGGAGTCCTCTACCGGACTACCCCTTCTCATTGGGGGAAGGTGATGGCGCTCCCTTCCCCCCTCCTTTTTCCTATAATTTGCCCCATGCCAATGCCTAACCGCCAATACCGTGAAAGTTGTGACGATTGCTATGAGGTAGGCGAAAAAACCAAGAGGCAGGAAGTGCGCCAAATTGGAAAAATTCCTACCAGGCCCCTTGCGGCAACCAACCGAAGTCCATAGCAAGGCCAATTCTAGCTAAATCTAAGGGTGGGTGGGATGGGAAAACCGCTCAGCTGCTGGGGCGAGGGGAAAAGAGGGCGGTCCCTGGGTGTGCCTGGCCTTAAGTAGCCCAGGCCGCGCCTCCCCTCGCCTGCCGATTGGCGAGCTGGGTTGCAGGCACGCCCAGGGATTCCCCAATTCTCACGGGGGCGAGGGAAGCCCTCGCGAGTGTGGGAGTATCCTGCCCGCAACACCCTCTCCTCTGCGAGCTCGGAAAGGGCTTTGGTATATTTCTTATCCGTATAGGGACAAAGTGCAGCAGCTGGAGTGCAAATAGCATAAGTTTATACAGTACCCATAGCTCTATTTAGTGCTCAGGCAGTTTCAAAAGTGCAGCTAAAGAGCATATTTCAGGAGTATTTGATGTGGTGTTTTTATTTTGTTCATTACAATAAATATAGCAGTGTCTATAAGACAGGCGTTATAGGCATTATAAAATGCAAACAGACTTTTGTTTATTCTGTATAACTAGCACCTAGGCCAATTTAACTACAGTGGTACCTCTGATTACGTACTTAATTCGTTCTGGAGGTCCGTTCTTAACTTGAAACTGTTCTTAACCTGAAGCACCACTTTAGCTAATGGGGCCTCCTGCTGTCGCCGTGCTGCCTGAGCACGATTTCTTTTTCTCATCCTGAAGCAAAGTTCTTAACCCGAGGTAATATTTCTGGGTTAGCGGAGTCTGTAACCTGAAGCGTATGTAACCCGAGGTACCACTGTATTTATTGCAACACTGACTCAGTATTTCAGGGATGGGAAACCCTTTTTAAAAATACCTGAGAGTCGCATTCCATTCTGTGCAACCTTCTGGAAGCCTTCCTGCCATCTGAGGCAGTTGCTTCACCTGACATCATGGGTGGGCCATCACTTCTTGGTAGATGATGCTCAGATTCGAATCCTCTGTTCTGATACATGCAGTATTGTCAGTAACAAAAATAGGAATAGCTTATGAAGTTTCAGGATCTGGTGCTGTCTTATCCTGCAGATTATGTGTCTGTGTGTAGATAGATAAACAGACAAAAAGCTGGGCATATGTTTCTGCACAGATATACTAGATTTGTAGCAAAACTTTGCAGTTATGATAAAAAACATTTTCATGTTGTTTAACATTTATTTTTAAGTATCCTGAATAGATATATTGTTTAAGGTGTATTTATCTGTGCATTGAATAGTTGTTTACTAATGCGTCCTTATCAACATTGACATATGTATGTATAAATAAACCAATATGAAATGGAAAGAAAAGATGTTACCACTGTAATTGCACTGTTAACTCGGTAGCTTTCAGAACGGTCACTTGAGGAATTACCCAAATCCTGTTTATGAAACGGAGGTGAAGTCTTTCCAGATTAATTATATTCAGCATGTAATTTCTAAACTTCACTCTGAATTTTGATTTTCAATTAACATTCCCAATTTGAAGATAATTTTCTATTTAATGTAATTGCAGGAAATAATTTATTGGCTGATTAAGACCGAGAGCCCAGCCTTCCTTAAGAAAACACCCCCTAACAAACCAGCCTTTAAAAGCCATCTCATAGCTTTGGACAGATTTAACCTATTTTCACAGCTGCACAGTTGCATTTAATTAGGATTGTGCACTGTTATTCATTGGTGCAGTTTGTAGTTGGAATTATTCTTAAGAGACATTTTCATTTCTGGGTTTGTGTCATGATTAATTTAAACTGAAAAAAGCAGCCAGAGCTTATTCCTTCTGGAAGAAGTCAGCCCTGTTTGTAATTGGAAGATGCCTGCGAATGCTCAAGTGAATAGAATCGTCTTCTAAGAACTGTTTTAAATGCACCATTGCCTTAAAACCACTGGAGATTTATTCACAATTGTACTGTGCTGGTAATCAGAATAGTGTACATTTAGCTTTCATGTTTAAAATAAGGTGGTATGTCTTGCACACTGATGCCAAATATTTGTCCTGACTTATCCCTTACTAATGTCAGGATCCTGCGACTGCAACACTAATGTAATGGTTAAAATATCCTGCAGTAGTTAGAATTTGAAACTGGAGAATATTTTTTTTGTCCTGACTGTTTGAAATAAACTTCAAGGATTCAGCTATTTTGTTAGTTTAGTGTAGTACATACAGTGATAACATCAAGATAATTCTGGTCATTGACAGTGCTTTGGTTTGCACTCACAGTCTAAAGGTCAGCATTAAAATTATTTGTAAGGTTTGTGGTTGTTATGATTATTATTGCATAACAGGTATCACTGTTTTGATATATTTCAGATTTATGTCAAACAGCCTGTAATACTTCTATTTTAAAATGTATATAATTAGATTATCTGAACCAATAATAATTTTGTTCACTGTAGGATACTAAATCTGATTCTTCTCATTAATTGTGAGAAATTTAGCATTAGCTGTTAAATCCTATGTGAAACTTGGCCTGTTACATTAAAAACTACTGTTTAAATTGGAATTAACTTAATTATTTTTCTTTACACTTGATATTTCCTTCACTGTAATATTCATGAAAGCATGTGTCAGATCTGTAAATTTAACTGTTAGTCTCAGATTTCCATCCTCTTTAATCAGTAATTATTTGTCTATAGAAACAGTACTACTGAGTTAATGATTTGCTAATTTGAAAAATGCTCATGTGGTTTCCTCTGTTAACTGATTTGCGCATTTTTAAGGAAATGGTATGAAATCAATTATTATTAAAGAGTAATTAAGGTGGAAACCTCATTCTTGAGTTATTGATGCAGTTTTCGCAATAAAGATATTCTAAATTTTCTTAAGAATATCTTAAGTATATGTCCCCATTAATATACTTGAACTGTTAGTGTCTTCTTGTTTCTTCATAAATTAGTATTTCATAAATTTTCTATTTTTATTGAAATAATTATTTTTGAACATTATCATGAGTCTGCTTCTGTGGAAAAGGCTTAAAAAGATAAGATCAAATATTCTTCTTAGAATAAAGCGGAGATTTTATCGTTGAAAAAGAAATACATTTGATTGTATTCCAAATTCTTCGCACCTAGTAGCAAAGGAACAATATGAAATAGAAAACTATTTTAGAAACAAGTAATGCAAACTTCAAGAGGTAGATCCTTTATTTATTTATTTATTATGCTCTACAAATATATCATAGGGCTTATTTGGAGCAGCATAGATAGTGGCTTATAGATTCTGTTTTGCAAGGGGAACACATTCCATAATCAAGTGATCAGTGGCTTTCTGTCTTAATTGTACAAATGCTGAAATAGGCAGTTCTCACATGCTCACTTAAATTAAGAGAACATGCAGGAAAAACCTTTGGGTTGTGAGGAAAAACTGTGTATTTACATTAGGAGCTTTATGGTACCAAGGGTAGGAGAAATCACATACCTCTGGTATTTCAATATGATTATTCTGGCTGCACCAACCGCTTCCTTCTCTGGGTTTAAGTCACAGAGGACTCACTTGTTTAAATCTGAAATTCACATGACAGATGAGAACTTAATCCAGCTACCCCCAAATTCTTATTTTTGCAGTAGTGTCTTGATGAGGGGTCAGCAACCTTTTTCAGCCATGGGCTGGTCCACTGTCCCTCAGACCTTGTGGGGGGCCGGACTATATTTTGAAAAAAATTTAAAATGAACGAATTCCTATGCCCCACAAATAACCCAGAGATGCATTTTAAATAAAAGCACACATTCTACTCATATAAAAACATGCTGATTCCCGGACCGTCTGTGAGCCGGATGGAGAAGGCGATTGGACCGCATCCAGGCCCCCAGACCTTAGGTTGCCTACCCCTAGTCTTGATCAAGCCTTTGTTAAGGTGAGGGATGCTCCTTGATCCATCCTTGTCACTAGAGACCCAAGAGATATCAATGCCTAGGGGTGCATTTTGCCAGCATCAACTGGTGTGCCACTACAAACACTAATTCTTTCCTTTGATATTGCTCCTGGGCTCTTGGCAAACCACACTTAGTTTTAGGGATATGATGGTAAATTAGTTTTGGATGCGGTAGCAATAATAATAATAATAATAATAATAACAATGATAATAATTTTATTATTTATACCCTGCCCAACCCAGCCACTCTCGGTGGCTCCCAACAGAACACTAAAACCCTATGCAAGCAAAAGACCTCTCCCTATTTTGACTTAATTTTTATCCTTTTGCTGTATTTGCAGCCTAGTCTTTAAATTTAATAGAATGCATCTGTGTGTTTCCTTTTCTTATCTTGTAGAAGAATGTCTTCCAAGCAGGCCACCTCTCCATTTGCAGCTGATGGAGAGGAAGCAACAACCCAGGACTTAGCATCACAGGAGCAGGAAGAAGGCAACAATGAAGAGCTTGTGGCTTCCCATCTGCCTCTACACACCCTATTGCACAACAAACCTCACTCCGAGGAGCTACCAACTCTAGTCACTACAATCCAACAAGACGCTGACTGGAACAGTGTTATCTCAACCCAGCATAGAATGGTATGTCCTAAATCTGTGACAACCTTTGGAGTGTTGCTTTAGACAACTCTTCTTAATCATGATATTTTCAAACTGAAATGACATAGTGCGTAAGAGATCAATGTCAGTAAGCTAAGCAGTTCCTCTTATATGTATACAGGTCTTCTTGAATGAAGTCATGGGATTAGCTCACCGCCAAAAGGAAATTGCCTCTGTTTATCATCATTTTCTTTCCGTTTCCTAATTTAATTCTTGGCATCATTCACCTTATCAATATTGTATTGTGTTTGTGGTCACGGCTATGAAGACTCTGTCAGTGATGGCTGAGCTGATACACTTGAATGTAATGCTAATTTCTTCAGGGAACTAGAGCAGCTTCCACCAGCCTCCAGATGTTTGGACTACAGCTCCCATTGTCTTTGACTGTTGACCATACTGACTGGGCAGGTAGAAGTTGTAGTCTAGCACCTGGAGGTTAGAAAAGGCTGTTCTAAAGTGTATTTGAGCTCATCAAAGCTAATTGCCTCTTTCCCAGTATGAGATCTTATTGCCATGATAAGAGTTCCACCCTGTTCACCATGCAGATAACATCATGTCTAGTTTGGTTTCACAACTCAGAACACCATTACCCCTGCCACAGACCACAGATGTCTGACTCTAATGACTGATGTGTTGTTCTTTTAAGTTCATTGGTTTCAGACCTGCCAGTGGAGTCCTGCACTGCAGAGGTGGCTCTTGTCTCACCTACCTTCTTTCCAGGACCAATGATCAAACACCTTAAATAATGTAATTTTTACTTGGCAATGAAGAGGAGAGAATGGCAGAAGCCATGTTATCTCCTTCTCATCCCTCATAATTGGACTTTGGACAAAAGCACCCAGTGCTTAAATGGAGGGCATCTCTCTAGAGCAGCTTGGTTAACACAATGAAACTTGTATAAAACATATTGAGGGAACATTCTTTCAGGCTGCGTGTGACACATCAGTTTGTGGGAAATTATTTCTATCTCTTTGTTAACCTGCAATCTTTAGATACACAGCAGCAGATATGCTGATAGTTGGATAAAATGTGTCCCCTCCCCATAATTGTGAGAGAACTCCTAATAGGATTCCCAGACCTGCTGTGTTCCCCCAAGGTACAAACTATCTACTCAGGCTGTGTGATGAGAGAAAAATGTGTCCCTGAAGCCAGGTGTTAGGAGCTTAAAAAATTAAATGTGATCAAACATATATCTTATACAGTAAACTGAACCTTTTATGTTCTTTGAAAAGTGGAGAGAGGAATAGTAAAGAACTCAAAAGGAGATGGGATGGGGGGGGGGGACAGTTTGGAACAGAATCTACATTTCAATATATTTGCAAATCTTCCTTCAGATTTACTTCCCTTTTTCTGGGGGAGGGGGTGGGTGGGACGCAACTTCATGTCAATACTTGCTGTTCCTTCAAGAAGCTGAAACAGCCACAAGTTACACTCCCATTATCAGATATCTGAAACAGGTGCATGAACTTTGCTCGAGTGACTTAGCTTTCTGGTTTCACTTTTCTTGTTTCTGAAAAATACCCCAGCCTTCTTGGATAAAGTTCCTGAAAATCATTAGTAGTTAACCACATGTCCCTAAGGAGAGATCCAGTAGGCTGTACATAATTTTTCACCTAAGTGAGGACTGCCTGTGAGTGGTAGTAGTTGGTCCTACGCAGAAACTGAATTCCTGAAGCTTACAGAGAAAAAAACAAACAAAAATCATGTCGCTTGAAATTATAAATGTTGATCAGTCAGAAAAAGTGGTGATATCTGAACTAATGGGGAAATACAACAGCTTAGGGATTGACTGCAGCATTTAACCTTCAATTGACAGGTGGGATCAAATACACCCTGACATAGGGGTGGGGGGAAATGCATAAAAAGCGTTTGTGTTGGTCTTCCACAGTTCCAGGTATTCCTTAATCATGGTGAGGTGTGAATTGCCATGTAGTGTTTCAATGGCTCTCCTTAGAAATCTAATTGAAAATTGATGTTTTTATTCTTGCAGCTTTTGGGGGTCAATTCTACTTCTCTTACAATGGCAGAAACAACTTTTAAAAACCATTCACACCAAATGCTAGATGGGTGTCAAAGTGACACTGAAAGTTGCGGTTTATCTTCATGTCTACCATACTTAGCCTAGAGCAAGGAGCACAGAGAATGAGAAAACAATACCTTGTCATTATACATGTTATTAAGGGCCAGTAGTATCCAACAGGTTTACAAAACCCCTTTACAAATCTGAATTTTAAGAACATTTTCCCCAGTTATAATCTTCCATGTCAGTTATAATCTTCCATAAATTTGAATTTATTTATTTTTAATCATAGCTATCATTTTGTGCAAGACTTACAAATTTTTGGGTCACCTCAACCCCAACTGCGTTTGCAGATGTCTGCAAGCAACCTCAAAAACCTGTACGTGTCCACTTTTTTCTGTTTACAGAAATATCTTTACACAATGTCTTGTTCAGGGTTGCCAGACAGCTCCAGCAGCTTAAAACCTACCACAGACAGTGACTGAGAAACCAGCAACACATTTAAAGGTTTCTTTAATGTAAGCAACTGATAACATGGGAATTAGCTAAGAACAATCTCTTTCTGGTTGGCACATTGGGGGGGGGGAACTACTCCAAAAATTCTCCCAGAGTTGATTGTCTACAGATCCAGAAGTGCTTTTACGTGTGAAGAAGACCTAAATGATTTGTTGGGCAATGATTTTAAGAACTGTTCTGCTTTAATTTATTTGTTCTCTTCGTGCTGTTGTGTTATGATTATTTTGTAGTTTCATTTTGTAATTTGCATGTTCTTTGTAATTTAGATATAAATGGGATGTGGCTAATAATTTTGAATAATAAATACAAACTGCAGAATCCATAGGTACTAAAGTCATGGACATGTAGTTATCAGTCATTCTCCAAAGTCAGATGCCTAAGCCCTAGGACTGAATACAGCAATAAAACCTCACCAGAAAGTGAAGTCCAGAACCTCAGAGTGGCCACCAATTAGTCCCCGCTTTCCAGAGGACCCAACTCCAGGAGGCCGTGGGTGCTTGGGCACCCACAATAATATAATTGTGGGGGCCAGGCACCCACAAATCAATGAGAAAAGCCCGCAGGCGGCAACAGTGCTGCTTCCAAAGATAAGTTGTTCAGTTCCACCCTTTACCTCCAGCCAGCAAGGCACCCTTTCTGGGTGGGTGCTCAGATGCAGAGGCATGTGCAGGAGTGTGCGTGTGACATCACATGTCCACATTGCGGTAGTGGGCACCCCTGCCCTTCTCTTTCTCTGACAATCTGAATGAAGAGGCAGGTCCATAAGCTTAGCCATGGAAGATGCATGCATAGCATCTCACAGTGGAACTGCTGGGGATACACAGATCTTTTGTTGTTGAAGTCGCCACTGCATGCTTTCTGACATGTTAGGAGATGTTGCACTTCTGAGCAAATCACTCATGTGAAGAGTTACATATTGGGGCCAATTCATAACGTATGAATAGAGGTTTTAGAGTGTCTACCCTATGCAGCTGTGTGAGATTAAAAAAAGAAAGTGGAATATGGAAATGGGCCTGAAAAAATTACTATACAAGTCATTTCCAGCATTCTTTGTATGCAGCACTTCTGAGTTATAACAAGAGTAACATATACTATATTGAATTTTAATGTTATCATTTTTTATTTTTTATTTTAAAAAAGACAACCACCACCAAACCCTACACATTGACTAGAAATGTTTTCAAACTTTCACTCCCTTTTGATATCAGGAATTGCTTTTCACTGAGTCCTTTGTGTGTTCTGAATGTCTGGAAGCCAAAATATTTTGTTTTAACTCCCACTCTATAGTATTTCCCAGCTGTGTACTTATATGGTGTAATAAAAGGATTTAACAAATGGGAAATAGCAGCTGCATTTGGAAATTCCTTTTGTGCTTGCTCTTCATTTGACAGATTCAGCAATGTGCAACAACTGCCATGTCAGACCTGGAGTGGCTTCCACTTCAAGTATCTCATCTCCATCCTGGTGGATTTTACAGTTGAGAAAATACAAAACAATTGAGTGGGGGTGGAGGATGATCCCATTGCACAGTTGGATATACTGGCAGTCTGTTTCTATCCTTTGACAGTGGGTGTTGATGCTTATTTTATTGGAAAATATGGAGCTGCATATATATGTAACAATACACCTTTCATTCTTAAAGAATTGTCAGGTTTTATTTATTTAAAAGATTTTGTGTCCCTCCTTTCATGCAGATGAAACAATGCAGAGGTTTAAACCTTGCAAATCATGAGAGCTTGGAAGCAGTGTAAGAACTAGGCATATTTTGGGTATGGAAGGCAATTGACACATGAAAACAGCAAAAAAAGTTTAATAGTCAATAATACAGTAATTAGTAACTTATAGTATTATGGCTGTTGCTCATAGAGTCAATGCGGTGATATGCTGTGGATATTGATGTATAAATGAAACAAACTGAATGATTGATGAAAGTGCAATACTATCTCTATTTAGCAGTGGTTGCTCTTATCCTTCTCATTTCTCTAAAGTCCTTAGAAAATTTTTGGGGGCAAATAGACAGAAAGGGAAAACATCATATGGGGGAGCATGAAATAAATGCAAACTTGCAAATTTGTAAAGAAGAGAAAATGAAGATTGGACTAGGTGGGAAAGATTGCTGAAGTGGATGTCGTATCAGCATACAGTGAGGGGGAAAAATTTGATCCCCTGCTAAATTTGCCCATTTGCCCTCTGACGAAGAAATGACCAGTCCATAATTTAATGGTAGGTAGCTGTGAGAGACAGAATAACAACAGGAAAACCCCCAGAAAGCCAGAAGACAAAAGTCAGAGATTGATGTGCATTATAATGAGTGAAATAAATATTTGATCCCCTATCAACCAGCCAGATGTCAGGCTACCTGGTATCTTCACTGTGTGTAACCAGCTGAGATTATAAGCACCTGCTGTAAGGGAGAGGTCTTACCTGTAATCCCAGCTTGTTACAGTACCTGTACAAAAGACACCTGTCGACAGAAGCAATCAATCCAGCAGATTCCAAAGTAGCCACCATGACCAAGACCAAAGAGCTGTCCAAGGATGTCAGGGACAAGAACAGGGGTTTTCCTGTTGTTATTCTGTCTCTCACAGCTACAATAAACCTACCATTAAAATTATGCCCTTCATCAGAGGGCAAACGGGCAAATTTAGCAGGGGATCAAATACTTTCCCCCTCACTGTATGAGAAAGAAGGGGCATTCTAGAGGCTGAGAGCCATTTGAGGTCATTACCACTGTTCAGGGAACCTACTTGGGTCTACTTCTGCTAGACAGTATTTCTCAGGCTTCCAGGGCTAGTTCAACCTTGACATTTTAAATTAGCACCACAGGCCTGCACTTCTTGGATTGAAGCTCAGTTGGTTTTCATGAATTTTCCTTCAGATATCTGTCTTACATTTGTCCTCTTAAGTGTAGGCGGCATTGTACAGTGGTACCTTGGGTTACGAACTTAATTCGTTCCAGAGGTCCTTTCTTAACCCGAAACCGCTCTTAAGTTGATTCTTAACTTGCTAATGGGGCCTCCTGCTGCCGCCATGCAATTTCCATTCTCATCCTGGGGCAAAGTTCTCAACCTGAGGTACTACTTCCAGGTTAGTGGACTTTGTAACCTGCAGTGTTTGTAACCCAAAGCGTTTGTAATCCGAGATACCACTTATCCATGTTAAGTTAGTTGAAAGGAACGTTAATCATGGAATTAAATCAATGCTTCCTTCAGTGTAAGGGTTAGCAAAATAAATCCTATTCCATGCACAGAATTTACTGATTTAAGGATTCAATTACCGGATGTTCATCTTTAGATTTTGATATAGTTTGAATAATGCAGTTCCTGCTAAACCAAATTATGTTGATTATCTGGCTAAATCTTTGTAGCGTGTGGTAACATGACATAGTTCTGTAGGGTAAAACTGGTGGGACAGCAGAAGTAATTCTATCTACATAGAGGCATTGCACAAATAAGGCATTTGCCACTTTGCCTTAGTGGCAGCGAAATGGCTAGTTATGTTGGATATAGCAGATAAATTGCACAGATGACTTCTTATTCCAGAAGTTGTTGGCAGTAGGACAGCCATGAGCCATTTTACATAAGTAACACTTACCAAGTAGCATAAAGCAGGCCACAATTTGTATTCAGGCATTAAAATTTCCTTCAAAGAACATTTAAGTATCCCAAGCAAAGATCTTGGCTGTTCTCTTGCCTAACCTGGGATCTGTAGCTGTACATTCTGAGCACATTTATAGCACCTTAACAGTCATGGCTTCCCCCAAAGAATCCTGGGTTCTGTAGTTTAATCTTCACAGAGCTACAATTCCCACACCCTTAACAAACAACAGTTCCCAGGATTCTTTGGGGGGAAGCCATGTACTTTAAATGTAGAGTGTTGATATTGAACAAGTACTGCCGTGTAGATCTGCCCTTGTCCTACCATTAGGCAGAGTAAAGCAGCCAGCTCAGACAGCATACATTCGATATCCTGAAAAGGCAGCAAATGGTTAGTTGTTTAATTTATTATTGTTAGATTTTCCCTGCCAGGTACGGAAAGAGAGGTCCTTATGGGGCTTTCAGCATCAGGTCCCAAGATAACTTGACTGGCCCTGGGTGCTGTGCACCTTGATTTGGGGAAGGGGGCCAGGAGCAGCGTTTGCTGCTCTGTCTCAAGTAGCAAAATGTTTTGGGTTAGCCCTGATAACTTTCTGCCACAAGGAATTGCAGTTTCAATAGACTAAGGCTGCAATTCCATACACACTTATGTGGGAAAACATACACAGGATTGCACTGTTGGGAATGAGGCCATAGGACTCATTGGGATTAGCAAATTATTCACTGCATGAAACAACTGCAAACAACTACAGTTTGCATCACCACCAGAAATCAGGTGTTAGACAGAAATGCTTCCAGTGTGAGGATGGTGCATCTCGAAAGGGTTGGAATGTATGCCTCTTTAGAAATTAATTACAGGGAATGAAACTTCAGCTTTTGTCTGGATGTACTGAGCTGATGGACTGTGTGTCCTTTTCAGTGGTTCTGAACCTCTGTATTTGGAAGCTCTTTCCACACACACACCCTTTCCATTGCTGTATATTTACAATGTGTGTTTTGAAAGTAGCAGCATTTACATGCTCTAAATTGTTCAGTTTCTTTCCCCCTTTGGATGAGAAGGAATCAGGTATGCATGCTGATTAACACACTCCAGTCATTAACATGTGATTATGTGGGCTGCATATTGAGCACCTGCCAGAAGATAAAATCCAGTACTTTGCTACATCTGTGCAAGACTTTTTGCATTTCTTTTGTACTTTGACAGCTTGAGGGGGGGGGAATGGGTTTTGTATCTTTGTTCAGCATAATGAAGCTGTGTATGTAAAATGTTTTCAGTGAGGCAGGAAAAGAAACCATGGACATTCGTTTCAGTTTTTGAGGTTACGAAAAATCCAATAGCAAGGACTTTCACTGCCCTGAAAGTGAGACATGAATCAACTAACATGCTGTATCACTGACATTCACACGCAAGTTACAACATTCCCGCCTGTTTATAAGGATTATCTTTTCTGGGATTTGGCCAGGGATATCCTAATTCATAACAGTTTTATGAGATACCTTTATGTCTCATAAATGTCCTCTTTTTATGTGACTCTTACACACGGCTCAGCAGTGTTTACCATACAGAAACACAAGGGCTATATTGCTTTCTCCCAACATTCCTCTACAGGTGCTGCAATGCATGCATAGGAGAGCATGTTAAATGTGTGCAGTGAAGGATTTGTATGTATGGAAGTGGCTAAAATAATCCCTTTTTATTGTGGCTTCTACAATGGAATGCTAGTGGCATTTATAATGTGTAGTTTTGGTGTGTGAGCAAGGCTGCTCATTTTACTCTTAAGTTAAAAAGCCTTCATTTTATTCTCTTGCTCTATGTGTGGACAATATATGTATATTTAAAAAATATTCCTTTCCATGGGTACAGAGGCGGAGCTATCTGCTCCGTCACCTGGAATGACGTACATGCTGTGCACCCGGGGGCGGGGCTAGCCGCCCGCGGGAGCAGGGTGAGCATCCCAGGGGGTGGGGCAGCGATGTCACTCCTCCTCAGTGATGACACCTGGGGGGGATCACACCCACCGCACCCTCTTCCTCCGCCAGTGCATGGGTAGAATGCTTTCTTTTGGAAGGAAGTTCCTGGAGGCATGTTTGGGTGGAATCTAAATGGTGCCTTTGCACTCACAGATAGGGTTTTGATCCAGAGAAGGTAGAGAGTAGATAAATTTGGTTAGTCCCTGCTTCTCCCTGCACATCCCCTATACTACCTTCCACCCTATTCTGGAGGGATCCCCAACTCTCTGAAGATGATTTTCACAGGGAATTAGGGCTTCAGGGGATGGGGGAATGGAAGAAAATGCCCTCCCGTCCTATTCCATTAGAGATGCCTCTGCTGGATTAAAAGCCCTTCTAAGAGTGCAAGGACACCAATAGGACTCCACCTTTTGAAATTATTTACGCAAAGTCCTTGGGCGTTCTGGTCATTTTGATACATTGGCTTCAAATATTTGAGTGATTAACTCTCTCAGTACTTCAGCAATATTTACTTGGCTATGTAACATTCCATGGAAATGTGTGCCCAGGATCTAATGGAAGAGAGCTGCTTGGTGGAGGGGGTTGTTTCATGGGGCATGTTACCGACAGGGGAAGGGTTAAGCAGTCCTACCAAATGGCCATTGGACTGTTACACATGAATGCTGTGCAACACAAAACTTTGTCCTGGTTATTCCTTCTCTGTTTGTAAAACATACTTGACTTAGAGATTCAGCTTTATAGGAAAGCTTTAAAAAAGAAATAAAAGTGGAAATACACACTGAAACTAGTCATTTATATTTTTTGTGGAACCAGGATAACTTGAAAACTTTATATTAACGTGATGACTATATAACATTTTTGGGTGTTTGTGTGTGTAAATATTTGCTTTCATTATATGTTAACTCCATTGAGATCCAAGTGCTAGCTTGCTGCCATATTTTGGAATATAAACCATTCTGAATATCCAGCGTTGCTTGGGTGTTTAGATGCTTGTGTCATATTAAATGCAACGATTGATAAATATCTCTTCATAACTGAGGCCCCTCAACTGCATAGAAATGAGGACTCAAGCAACTCATTCATGTTAGTAATATTTATTTTCTGCTTTGCTGCCCACACATGCAAATGCTTTCTTTGAACTCCTATAGAAATAGCAGTTGCCTTGTGTTTGCAAGTGTTCTTGTTGGCTACTGAACAGGAAAGCATTAACAACTTCCAGTTTATGATTGAAAATTAAAGTACAAGTTACCATTTTAGCCTAGTTTGTATGTTTGTTTTTCATTTTGTTGTTTTTACTGATCCCCTTAATATGTTGAAGCAGACAATAGTTTGCCAAAAGTCTACTGTCTGTTGAAAGGTATTTTTCTGGATTTGGCTTACTCAGATAAGATTGAGGCATGCACAAGGTTATAATTTAAGAGATTCTTCCAATGAACAGGAGATCATGACAGGATATGCTTTTTATCTGATTCTGCTTGTTGTGGTGATCCCTTCATAAAGTGTATATTTAGTTATTGCTTAAATGAGCCTAGGATCACTGGGGGCTCATAGAACCACAACCTGTTTCAGTGGCTCTAGGATCCACAAGGTTGTGATAAAGTATACTTTATTTTCATGAACTATAAAGCATGCGAAATAAAGTGATGCTATATGATTTGGAGATACTGGTTTACATTGGGATCAGGCTGCAGGATCAGCCTTAGGCACCAGTTTATTCTGGATCTTTCTGCCTTGTTTCAGCACCATGTACGTTCATTAGCGGAGGCAGTATGTCTCTGAAAATGCGTTGCTGGGGATCATGAGTGAGAAAGTGCTGTTGCATTCATGCCCTGTTTGTGGGTTTCCTAGGAGCACCCAGTTGGCTACTGTGAGAACAGAATTTTGGATTTGCTACACCACCGGTGCTGCACTTAGGTTGTTCTTTTAGCAATTTATATACCACTTAACACCATAATGCTTCAGTGGTATACAGCAAGGTTAATGCAACTATCAGTTGAAACTAAATGGACAACTTGCTGAAATTAAAAGGTTTTCACTGGTCTGGAGAAGTTCAGTAGGGAGGAGCCTGTCTGATATCATCTGGGTGTGTGTGTGGGGGGTGAGTTTCATAGGACTGGCCCCATAATATTGAAGGGAGCCATGTACATCCAACTGTGATTAGAATGAAACACACACACATATATATATCGAGAGAGAGAAAGAGAGGTGTGTGTGTGTAACAGCCACTGGTTTAACTGGCATTCGTAACATGAGTTGGACTGTACCTGGTTTCATTTGAACCATGACTCTGGATGCTCTCAGTGAAACTCGCTAAAGGTCTGGTAAAGTGGATTTGTATGGAGGGAATAGCCACACACAGTCTCTGAACCTGGAATTAGCTGCATGTCCATATGGGGATCACATGCTAAGAGGACCAACTGGCAAAGCATAGTTGGGTAGTTTTATGCAGAAAGTGTGTTCCATTGATATTTTGTTGGAAAACAACATTGTTGTTGGCATCTGTCTGTCTTGGGAGACAATGGAGGAGTGTGCCTTTGAGGGTGAAGTCAAACTGCTGGAAGGTTACAGTGCCTGCTGTGGCTATAGAGACCTATATGGGAGAGACATGTTTTCTTCCAGCTGGGGCAGTTAAAGTGTCCAATTGTGCTGCTGCAGATACACCGTGGTGTTTATTTTCTTTGTGCCCCTCCCAGCAGTCCTTCCTCCTCTCATCACTGTCTGTATGGAGACATTGCCTGTCTGAATATGGAAAACACCAAACCTCCACCAACAGCAAGGTTACTTTCTCTCTGTCTTGAAATAAAATGTATGAGGACACTGAGAGAAAATAAAGGAAAATAACCTGAGACTTTGTTGATCAAATATATGGGAATCCTTCAGACATTTGTGTCAGGCATGTAACACAATTATTACTGAAGTGATTTGCCTTTCAAGTAGCTAATCTAATAGGTGGGTCAGATTTCCAAGGAAATGTCAAGGAAAGTCCTTCCTTGCACCTCTATTTCCCACCTGTCCAGTTTGCACCTGCAATTTTCTGTCAGCTCAGATCTAGTTGTTGTTAGTACGCAGAAAGAGTGTCCAGTTGCCTCATTATCATCTCTCTTCTGTCAAATTCTCAAGTAGCTTTAAAATATCTTTACGTGCATGTTTTTTAATATTGGTTCTGTTTTCATTTTTAGATGTTTCAGACAATGTCCTTCCAAATTCATGGGAGCTGGTTGGTTCTCCTGCAGGAAAAATGTGTTTGCTTCTAATTTAGATTTTGATAATATACTTCAGCTATTATTAGATAAACTAATAGTCCTTCCATTTGCTTGCTTAATCCCTTGAATACCTTTCTCCCTGTGCAGTTCTCTTCTCAACTACATGCCTTCTGTTGCTGATTTGAGAAGCAAATAAAGATCAGAAAGAAACCCACTTGGTGCCTGGTATTTTTAAAGGGGCAGTACTTATCTGAAGTGAAGGTTGTCTTGATTCACAATATTCACCTTTCCAATGTTTTAAGGACCAATTTCCTTCCAAATCAATTTAGGATGAGGTTGTTTGGATAATGGATCCAATGCAAAGAACTGGACATTGTGGTTTTCCACAAAGGAAGAGGGCACCAAGATTAATCATTATTTTTGCCATGATCTATATGAATAGAGGGACGTGGGTGGCACGGTGGGTTAAACCACAAAGCCTAGGACTTGCCGATCAGAAGGTTGGCGGTTTGAATCCCCGTGACGGGGTGAGCTCCCGTTGCTCGGTCCCAGCTCCTGCCAACCTAGCAGTTTGAAAGCACGTCAAAGTGCAAGTAGATAAATAGGTACCACTCCGGCAGGAAGGTAAACGGCGTTTACGTGCACTGCTCTGGTTCGCCAGAAGCGGCTTAGTCATGCTGGCCACATGACCCGGAAGCTGTATGCTTGCTCCCTTGGCCAAAAAAGTGAGATGAGTGTTGCAACCCCTGAGTTGGTCATGACTGGAACTAATGGTCAGGGGTCCCTTTACCTTTACCTATATGAATAGAGGGAAATTCCTTTTACTCAGAGCAGGCCCACACAGGGTGTGGGGGACTCCCTGGTCCTGAATGGGGTAATTGTGCCCCTGAAGGACCAGGTGCGCAGCCTGGGAGTCATTTTGGACTCAGCTGTCCATGGAGGCGCAGGTTAATTCTGTGTCCAGGGCGGCTGTCTACAAGCTCCACCTGGTACGCAGGCTGACACCCTACCTGCCCGCAAACTGTTTCACCAGAGTGGTGCATGCTCTAGTTATCTGCTGCTTGGACTTCAATGCGTTCTATGTGGGTCTACCTTTGAAGGTGACCTGGAAACTGTGGAACACCCTCCCTTCAGTTGTGAAGGAAATAAGCAGCTATCTTATCTTTAAAAGACATCTGAAGGCAGCCCTGTTTAGGGAAATTTTTAATATTTAATGCTGTATTGTTTTCAACACTCGATTGGGAGCCGCCCAGAGTGTCTGGGAAAACGCAGCCAGATGGGTGGGGTATAAATAAATTATTATTATTATTATTATTATTATTATTATTATTATTATTAATTGACTAAGTTAAATCCATTAATTTCAGTGTGATTTGTGTTTATCATACAGAAATGACAACCTTTCTTCAGTGGTGTCCCTGAAGGATAGTTTATAGAAAATAAATCATCTGGCTTTTCAATACAGAGAACTGGTTAAACACAGGATGGTCATGGTTTGGTTTTGGATTTATGCACTCCAAATTCCTTTACTTCTTTAAACCAGAAAACCAGAACCAGAAAATTGTAGTTGACCCTTCAGACCAGATTGAAACTTACACTTTAAATCAGTGGTTCTCAAACCTTTTCTCTGGGCCACTCAGAATAAAAATTTCCTCACGCTAACATGGGTGTAGCCAGGATTTTTGTAAGAGGTGGGCAGGCTTATGTTAGGGGGGGCATAACCTCAGGTTGTATTGATTTGTATTGATTTAGGGGGATAGCTGCCCCCTCGGCTACGCTCATGCATGCCACACCAATTTTTTTATTGATAAGAATACTTTGGAAACAAAAAGAAACAACTATTATATTACACAAATGTTTAAACATTTCTTTGATTGTCCTTGAATCTTCTCACCGCACTTGCCACCCTCGCCTGCCACAGCAGTGTGGTGTACTACACCCTTTGAGAACCACTGCTTTAAATCCTGGGTTTTGAGGGCAAAGCTTGCAAACCACAGTTTGCTGGTGCAAATGTATTAGAAAACTCTTGTTTGCATAAACTAGAAAAGGTGAATTGGAGTGTGGAAGGAGGGAGTTCACAAATTTGTGGTTGGTTTGGCTATGGGGAAAACTAAGTGTTACATGTTAAAGTATGGTTCTTTTGCTAATACTGTAAACGGGCACATGTCTTCTTCAGCCAAGCCTTACTTTTTGTTTCTTCTAGCACTGCACCAAAGCATTAGCATACATTGTGCTTTGCTTATCTAGATGAACTGAAGC
Organism: Podarcis melisellensis; assembly: GCF_964234715.1. NCBI lineage: Eukaryota > Metazoa > Chordata > Lepidosauria > Squamata > Lacertidae > Podarcis > Podarcis melisellensis. The sequence goes on along the minus strand of NC_138528.1, from coordinate 70,432,993 downwards.
ACTCTTCAGTTCCATTGAAATAAAAGACAGCCAATTGCTTCTGCCCCATTCACTTCAGTGAGTGTCTTTTCCTATAAAGGTAGGAGTTTCTAAAAACAAGATTATTAAAAGCAGAGAGATAGTTGTGGAGATTTTGCATGACTGTGTTGAACCATGTTGTATGGTTGACTGGGTTTGTGCATTCTCAGTGATGCAAAGATGAATTTTAAATGACTATATTGGTAAATAGAATGCATTTCCAGCAGTTTTACAAGTGCTGCCTCCTTTGTAGGTGATGGCAACAAAGCCATGCCATGCATATAATGCACCAAAGAATGATGGTTTCTCATCAACATCATCTCCGAGGTCAGTGGCCCTTAGTAACCACAGTTGCCCATTGTTTGTTGTTTGTTCTGCTATTTGACACAGCCACTCCTTAATCTCTACGCGTTTACAGTGAGAATGCATGCCTCACAATGTTGCCAGCAGCTAACCTTTGCCAGCACACTTAACTTAGAGACTTTTAATTTGACCTATGGCTTATGTCCATGGGATATTCACTTGATGATATTCTCATCCAAAAATGGAAATGATTGTATTCTCATTTTGAAAGGATGCCATTATAACTTGACTAGCTTTCTGTAATGTACATTTGCAAATGAGCTTTTGTTTTCGGTGGGGAAAGGAGTGAAAATGAATTGTGGAGCTATTTATTCTATAAGATTAAGACATCACTGTTGTTGAATGCTAAACCTGCAGCAGGATCATGTGACCTGATAGGGAATGGCTGCAGCTCAATGGCACAGCACGTACATTGCATGCCAAAAGCTCCAGGGTTTCCTGAAACCCTGGAAAGCTGCTGCAAGTCAGGGCTGGGGAACCTTTTGCAACCCAAGGGCTGCATTCCCCTCTGGGAACCTTTGGGGGGGGGGCACATTTCTGGGATGTGTGACATAAGTGGGCGAAGCAGTGAATTAAAAATTTACCTTTGTGTAGTAGGCTACTTTTTGCACACTCATACACCCTTTTTTATCATCTGTCCAGGCAAGCAGGAGTCATTATCTGAGTTCAATGGCACATTTTGGCCAGGGAGAAGTACTCAGGGAGAGTCTGAAACAAGGCCAGTGAGGGGTGTAGCCTGAGGATAGGGAGTGTGGCCTGACATAGAGGCTTGAAAGGCTAAAATTGGCCCCTGGGCCTGAGCTCCATTCCCCACGCTGTAGAGTGGCAGTACGGAACAAGATGGATCAATGTTCCGATATATATGGTATTGGTATATGGAGCTTTCTATGTTTCCTATCTGTTTTAAGGCACTAAAAGGCCTTTTCCAAAACAAATGATGACCAGTGCTGAATTAGCATGTTGGAAGATTCAGTTCATTTTATTTGCTTATAATGAAAGGTTGTCACAAAGAGATAACCCAAAGAAACAATATAACAGTTGAACAACATAAGAAACTTAATACTCACAAAATGTGAAGGGCTGCTGAGATAGTGGCAACTCTTAGGACATTTAACACAGCACAGGATATACAGTTTGGAGTTATTTTAACAATACTGTATTATATCAGATAGTCGGCAAGACCGGAAACTGCTATCAACTGGACACATTTGTTTCTAATCTTAGAGGCAGTCACAGCAACAATAATTTTCTTGTAACACACATGCTCTTGGAACATACAACAAAGGTCTTTTCACAACAAGGATTCCCCCATTTGTATGCGAACAAACACAAGGAAAATCCTGGTCATAATCTGTTCCTAAGTGTTGTCTACAACACACAATACCAATACAGTGTCATTGTGAATGGTATTTTCAACCAACCCTTGCCCACTCACGCTTTGCTGTGGGTTTATTGGGTTTTTAACATACTTAGCATCCAAATGGGTAGGTGGCATTGTTTGAATTCATAAGGATGAAAAAGCTTTGTTCATTGATGAATGCCAGGTCTTGAAGGCATGCTTGTCAAGCATGATCAATTATTAAAACGCTCACACAATATTGGTATCACAGAAGTGTACCCAAAATCCATATCCCATCAAAAGTTGTGTCACAAGTTTTACATTTTGCATTTACAATCTCAAGTGTTCTCAGTGACTCCATCAACAGAGGAAAGATTGAAAATCTTGCAGTTGGTCCACAAAACTTTATTTTCATGTAATGTCTGCCCAACAGTCAATAAGCTGTGTTTGCCTGGGCATTAATATAGAAGAGGCTGTGTGCAGCATTCAGGGGTGAACCTAGGGGTTGATTAGGTTGCCCCCCCCACCAGGGGCACATGCCCAGGGGTGTGCAAAAATTTGCGCCTCTCTATCTGGCTCAGAGTAGCTCGGAGCCTGGCTGCCCATGCACATCTAGGCTGTATTTCATTGCCAACATCTCCTTGCCAAGGGTGCATATGTGTGTGTGCTGATACAGCTTCTTGCCATATGTATGGGGGTACATATACAAGCCCAAAAAACTTATTTTTATTAGGTTGCCTAGTCCTCACAGTTCCACTATGTATGTTAATTGGTCAACAAAGATGCACAGATAACACAAATGGCTGTCTTACTACTGGAAATGTTTATTATTGCTAATGCAGTTTGGGAGGAAATTCAGGAAGGTAGCATATTTTTTAACTGATTGATTGATTAATTAATTGATTTTTAGAATTCACCTCAATAAAAGAAAGAAAAGCTATACCGGATCAGGTTTTAATTTGATAATATTTATTTCTATCAAGCTTTCAGATTCTGGAATTGCCTAAATAGTACATTACTTAAATGTTAGGAGCCCTTTTTGTTACTATTAAATTGCGAAAAAACACTGAAGATTTACTAGAAAGGAAGGGTTTCTCCCCTCCCCCAGCCGTGAACCAGAAGTAATTGAAAAATGTGAACGGTGATTAAGGCTGTATAGTTTGGCTATGAGCAAATATCAAAACAAAGACTGAAATTCTTCAACACCATTAACTAGTATTAACTAGAAGCCCCTTAATTCTTTGCTGCTGGGGAAATTCTTGCAGACCATGATTTTTAAGAACCTACCATTTTACATGGAAATCAGAGACAAAGATGCCTAGCATTCTACTGGGGTGACCTCAATGGGTATTTCATAGAGATAACCAAATTTTCTCTAGTATCTGTTTTCAGACTTGCTTTTACGTGGAGCAACTAAGGAAATTGCATAATTTTTTTCTGTCCTTTGAGTCCTGGACAGGAATCACAGCTTAGTAGGTGCCATGTAAAAGCTCCCAAACACTGATTTTTAAGGTTCTGGGGGGGAACTAAATGGTCACTGAAGTAGCTCACAGGGCAAAGCTCAGGGAAAGTCCTAAGGCTTGGGAGCAAGGGAGCTGTGCAGTTTCTGAGACTGCTGACCTGACTGAGCTAAATCATACTTAAATTGCTGTGCACACATTCCTCATGCCCTTTCCCCAGCCTGTGTGGCCACAAAGAGTAGTTGGGGGTTGGTCACTAGTCAGCCTGCAGGCGGCGGGGGGGCGGGGGGGCAGGGTTTTACAATATTTAAAGGGTTTCTGCCTAAGCCATAGCTCAGTTAGTTTCCTGAGCCCACCAAGCCGAGGAAGGCAACCGAGTGATGGTTAATTCTTTATTGACAAACACATGCACTTACAGCAACTTTTAAGGTGCACTTGATACACACACACACATGCTGCTCTTGCCCGCAGCTGGCCTTAAGTCTTCCACTCATCTGATGGAGTGTACGCACGCAACCTGAGACATCTTCTGTACAGAAGTCATAGCTACTCTTCCTTCTTCTCCTTCCTGGTTCTAGGAAGGAACCCCCTGCAGGGCAGGGGATGGTGGGGATTTGACTGGCTTGCCCCTCACCTGAACAGCCTTTTTCTGTGCTTCTGAACCATCCTGTGCCCCTACCTCTGTCTCTGACTGCCCCAACCTTTTATCTCCCCCGCCCTCCTGGCTTTTGGCTTGTAGGTGTTACCAAACCCCATAAATTACTGACCCCCTTTCCGGCCTTCTTTCCCCTGCCACACACTCGTCACAGAGTCCTCTCAGTTAGTCAGAGAGCTTCCTCTTGTTGGTCAGTCAGGTTACATCACATATTTGTTGGCAGGCTCACCTGGCACCTTCATTATATATCTTTAGGTGCCAAGCAAAAATGTTTCTCAATAACCAGGCCTTTGGCTGATTAACATTCTATGTCCTTTAAATGTTAGGGGGGTTATTGGTTTGTTATTGGTTTGTTTTTATTATGTATTTTGGGTTCTCATTTTGTATTTTCATGTTGCCCTATGATATTCAGATGAAGGTTGGCATACAAATTCAATAAAATAAATAAATAACTTTCCTGAACTGTTTTGTGTGGGTTCCCTCGTTTCCCAGAGCCTTCGCGTATAGATTTTGGAGTCATTGCACACTTTCTTCTAGTAGCCTAGATTTATAAATAGGTATGTAAGAAATCTTGAGGAGGCACAAAACAACAACAACAACAACAAAAAGAGCACCTTACTGAAAAATTGAGGTGTCTGGGTTTTTTTGTCAATAGCAAAAGCAAAAATAAAACTAAAGACTGTTTTGGCTTAGGTCAGGTTTTTTAATGTTCAGTTGCTGTTATGTACTAACAGATATTTCTGAGATCGTGGGGCTTCATTTATTCTTGCATTATTGTCTTGTTTCTTTACAGGAGTCAGAAAGTAATAAGTTATGTTCCTTATATTCCTTCCGAAATACTTCTACCTCACCACATAAGCCCGAAGAAGGAGGTCGTGACCGCAGCGAGCTAATGACCAGTGTTAATTTCGGAACTCCAGAACGCCGCAAAGGAAGCCTTGCCGATGTGGTGGACACACTGAAGCAAAAGAAACTCGAGGAAATGACCAGAACTGAACAGGAGGGTATGTACAGACATAACATATTTTGATTTCCTTCTCTTTAGTTGATTTCAGCCCTTAAGGTTATATAATTGGTAAGGTGGATTTACACCTAAGACTTTAGTTCACCCATGTTTAAAGGTCTACTGCTAAATTTCATATGGAATGTTTGTATTCACCCATAGTCAACACACACACGACACACACACCACTCACAGTGTGAAATAATACATGAAATTATTTATAACTTTGTTTTGTACAATGTAATTAATTAGACTAGATTTTGTTTGAGAATTCTGTAAAATGGTATCAATGGTATGGTGGTACTTGTACAATACCTTCTTTTTATAATATCAGGTTTCATCTAGTAAGTGGATCTCAATTTATTTGCCATTCTGTGTTTAGCACTTTCAGGAAATTCTGATGCATGGCCAAAGTTGACAGGGTTTGGAAAAATGCAAGTGAGGGAAAGATATTGCCTCTGACAATTCCCCATCTCCCATTTGGGGATATGTGTTTCTTTGGTATATGAGATCTGTTTTTAAAATGGCACCAAGAGCCTCTTAAATTATGCTTCCATAAATTCAAAATGCTCTTGGATGAGGCTGAACTTTTGAAATGTTTGGTAGCTAGGTAGATAGCTTCCAACAGAGCCTTTGTATATTTCTGCCACAATCCCAGTGCAGTGTTTTATATGCTTTTATCTCGTTGGTTCAAGTAAGATTTAAGCATATGCAATTATTTGATGAAATTAATTCTGTGGCTTCTGCCCTTCATGAAAACTTTCCTATGTTTCAAAGGACAATTTGTGGTTCAACTGTTGGGCTTTGAAAGAAGAAGAAGCAGTACCCTACTTAAGCGTAAACAGATATCTGGGTCTCCACTACATCTGCTTACATATTACTGTACACTGGAGCAAAAAAAAATTGTGCTAAATTGGAAATTATTGCAAGCAATCTATTTCAGATATAAATATATTTGTTAGAATTTTCCTCCGGATTAGTTTAGCGTGACAGAGTTTGAGATATGCCAGCCTTGCCAGATGTTAGTGCAGACTTCTTCAATCGGGTGCCCTCCAAATGTTTTGAGCGGCAATTCCAATCAGCCCCAGCCAGCAGAGCCATGCAGGGTAGGGCTGATGTCAATTGTTGTCCAAAGCTTCTGGAGGGCACCAGATTAGGGGAGGTTCAAAATTTAGATAGTAGGCTCAGGCCCATGCATTTTCATGTCAGGGAAAGGAAAATGGGAGAAATCCAAAACGTCAGGGTTAAGCTCTAACACTGCATTTATAAATGGAGAAAAAACTATATGTAGAAGTAGCTCCATGACAGATTCTACATCCATTTCTTGGCTTGGTTTCTATATGACAAATGCAAAGTTAAATATGTTCTGTATAGGTGTCTTAAGCATCACTACAGTGATACAATGTCCCAGATTTTTCACAGCCATCTGTCTTCAGACTTAGAGGTTTGAAGTTCTCCCCCCCCCCCACTTCAAAATAAATTGTTGGCTTCAGTTGGGTGGCTAGACTAGTTGGATGGAATCTATTTTAATTTTAATTTTGTTCTGGCTCACTTTTCACAGAGGTTTTTTTTAAAAATGTTGTTGATCACATTGCAAGGTAGCTAGTACTTGTTTCAAGAGTATTTTGGATGTTCTGTTGTATAGCAGTGTGCATGCAAAGATCCGCAAGACCTGTGTTTCAGGGGTAAGCTTTATTTCATTCCCTCCCCCACCCATTAAAAAAAATGAGCAGAGCTACATTCATAGGATGGGACGCAGGTGGCGCTGTGGGTTAAAGCCTCAGCGCCTAGGACTTGCAGATCGAAAGGTCAGCGGTTCAAATCCCTGCGGTGGGGTGCGCTCCCGCTGCTCGGTCCCAGCGCCTGCCAACCTAGCAGTTCGAAAGCACCTCCGGGTGCAAGTAGATAAATAGGGACCGCTTACCAGCGGGAAGGTAAACGGCGTTTCCGTGTGCGGCTCTGGCTCGCCAGAGCAGCGATGTCACACTGGCCATGTGACCCGGAAGTGTCTCCGGACAGCGCTGGCCCCTGGCCTCTTAAGTGAGATGGGCGCACAACCCCAGAGTCTGTCAAGACTGGCCCGTATGGGCAGGGGTACCTTTACCTTTACTTACATTCATAGGATGCTCCTGCTGGAGGAAAGGGAATGTGTTTTTTCGCTCCTTCCTCTTGCAGACCCCTCTACCTCTTGAAAAGCTACTGTGGAGGGTTGGTGAACCCTCTACGATGGCATGGGAGGTGGCACCATCTCCGCCCACCCCTGGTGTGTGATTGGTGAATCAGTGGAAATTGTCTCTTCCCTCTTTCTAGCAGTGAGTCTCTGCTGGATCTTAGCCCATTCTGCAGACAGAAGGACTCTTTCCATTCATGGAAGGGCAAGTTTGGATTCAAACCATTGTATTTATGTTGAGTTATTTTACGCTCTTGGCTGGCTTTTGCAAATGAGGGAACGTAAGTGCCTGTTGCTAGAAATAAGCACTGAGAATGTACAATGAAAAACTAATTTACAACAGATAGTGTCAGCCCTATGGTATAATACTACAGAATTTCAGACACTGAATATTAAGTCATTAAGACATGTTTCGGTTGCTCATGTTTTGGTTGCTCATTTGGTTACTGTTCAACAAGTATATGAAGCCTCTTGGACAGGCATAGGCAAACTCCGACCCTCCTGATGTTTGGGACTACAATTCCCATCATCCCTAGCTAACAGGACTACTGGTCAGGGATGATGGGAGTTGTAGTCTCAAACATCTGGAGGGCCGGAGTTTGCCTATGCCTGCTCTCGGAGTTGTCATCAGGCAATTTGAGGTGAGGTGCTATCAGTATACAGATGATAGCCGCCACTGTTTCTTGTCATCTAAGTCAAGTGAAGCGGTGTAGGTGCTTGATTAGTGTCAGGAGGCATTTATGGGCTGTAATAGGACCAGAGGTGCCAAGTTGCGCCAAAGATTGAGGTCGCCCGTTGCATGTTGTGCTTGTGTGAGGTCACATGCCTTTGGTGCCATTAAAATAGTTTAAGCCAATAGTTTCAGTAATGTACTGTGTTTCCTTCAAGAACTAAAATAACTAAGTTCTTAAAACTTTTGTTGTTGTTGCAAATAATGTTGTGCATGAATTCAGCTCTTGCAATACTATATACTTTATTACAAATAAATAATTTATTATTGGCTGTGATAGTTGCCAGTCATATCAGAGAAAACGTCTAGATGAAGTGAATGGGTCACATCTTTTGGAAATGAATTTCTTTGATCCCTACATATTTGAACCTGTGGAACAGGAGTGGCAAACACACATTCTTAAGTTGCTTTGCTGGTGGGTTTCTGCAAATAAAATTAAACTGACGTATTTCCCCCACATTTTGGGATATAAATTTCAGAGTACCACATTGTGGAATAAGTGCTGGAAATTTAAGCTGTAGCTTGTCATCTTCTAGATTCATAAAACGTTATGCAAATGCGACCAATTATTGCAACTAGCATATGCAAATTAGCTGTGACCTTCTGTCTTACATTTCTGAAGTGGCTTTCACTGGTGAGCTAGTTGTCCACCTCTAGATCAATACAGCCTTCCGATCATCATTTACCTTTAATAAATATATCGGCTGTCATCCTGTGGAAAAACTTCTATGCATAGCAACGTGCTTCACACAGATGTATCTTTACATCATTAGCTATCTTATATCATTCCTACTGTATTAAGGGTCTGGTGCCTTGCTTACTACAACTGGCAGTTCTGAACCAATGAATGCACATTTAAATACTTTAACATGTCTAAGTAAATCTATTTAATCAGAGTCCTTTGGCTTCTGGAAATAAGTTGTCTAATCAAAATTTCACTTGAGCAGCTGTGACTGAGGAGGTCAACAGGCCCTGCCTAAGAGAATATGGCCCAGCTGGTTAAATCTGGTTGTTGTAGTGATTTAAATGGTCAAGTGCTGCTTGTAATCCAGGACCGTCTGTCTGTAAAAGGAACATTGAGTACTTCAGCATAATGTACAGCTGTTTTAATCTGTCCTTAATAATAGCACTTCAGCCGGTATCATGCCCAACTCTGTCACCAAACCAGTGGAAACCATTAGACTAATATATAGGAAGCTGTACATTGCCTCCAGTTGTTGGAGCATAGCTCCCCATTCCTTTCCACCCAAGTCATTTGATGGAAATTATTGGCTGCTTGAAGCCTAAACTGGTTTTCCTTCAACAGCATGGGTATTGTAGCCAAACTACAGGCATTCTAGACTCTATCAAAATATTTGATAAGGTGCCAGATCTGATCTGGGTTTGGGATGCACCACCACCCACAGTGTGTTGCATATTGGTTTCATCTGTGTCTTTCCCCCCTTTCCTTTATCCCCCTTTCAAGCCCCCTTGCTTGACCTTCTTCCCAATGGGAAAATATTCTTTTAAAGGTCTTTATATTCTGATCAAGGTATAGTTCATATATTTAGCAGAAGGAACTACTTGTTTGTCTTCCTGGGGGTTTTGCTTTTGAAAGACCAGTGAGGTCTGCAAACTCAACAAATTTGTGGCCCTGCACTGAGGTACTCAGAAAAAGTTGCCTTGTTACAACTGGGTCAGGAATAATTTGCTGCTCTGATAACAGTTGACCCATAGAAAGGACTGTTCACTGGAGTTGCTGCCTGGCAAGTAGATTTCTCTGTAATGAGATTATCAATTGCCATGCAAAAGGCAGTTAACCCATTCTGGTGATTAATTCATGGAGAGCAAGCTTTCTAAATTACCCCTTCGTAACATGACTCTGTATTAAGTTGCTGATGGTAACTTCATTACTTGCCTCATAGGAACCTCTGGCACTGCTTCAGAATTGGACAGAAGCCTCCATACGGCTTAAGAGACAAAAGATTATACAACCTCCACTGTTGCAGACAGGTAGTTTCTCCATGCCTTAATACCCCTCAGTCATGTAGTTTCTGCAACAATGGGACCAGGCTCCTCAAATCCCATATAAGATAACTTCACCTTTTAAAGGAACATTAAATATTAATTTTGAATTTTAATTGTATTTTTGTTGTTTCTTTTATTTCTTATAATGTATTTTTTATAGTCTATGAAATGTAAGTTGAAATATAAGAAATAAAAGCAATAAAAAAATACTATTAAAAATCATGCAGCATTTAGCACAGTGTATTACAATTGCTTAAAACAGGAAGAAAAACTATTAATTGGTCCAAGGCCATCAGCAATTTTCAAGTGTTCCATGGAAAATAAGTTTGGGAACCACTGACCTAAAAATAATATTTTATGCATGCTTTCTGATGCTGTTTTCACTTTTTTTTTTAAAAAAAAAGAAAAAGCCTTATTTGCTTTGTAAATTAATGTATAGGTTCATACTAATTATTTTATCATTCATTCCAAATCCTTACAAGTAATAGCTAGCAAGTGACTTGTCTGTAGCCAGAAGGGTAGATTTCTTTTCCAAGTCTCAGTACAATGCTTGCAATGTGGAACGGTAGGCTGGTTAGTCATTTGGTACAATGGAAACTCAACTCCACGTTTATGCTAAATTCCAAAACCCAATTACTCAGGGCCCACATTCATAGTTCACTTTCTGCCTTGATTCTGCATTAAGAGTACAATACCATATTTCAACAAAGTTTTTTATAAACAGGTTCTCACTCCAGTTTCCATGTTGAAGGCCATCATTCAGTATAACACAATAAACATATAACAGCAAATCTTTTCTATAGCAAACACATAGTTGAAAGGATAAACTAGTTTAAGTATATAAATACATCTGTAGGGATATTTCCTCTATTGTGGTAATTCTGCTGGTGTGGTCAAATGAAGGTTTGCCGTATGATATTGATTACAGACATTCTTTGTCATTTTAGCTCTTTCTAATATCAGGCTGAACTTCAAAGAAGGCTGGCAGAGATTTCCATAACGTTATTTATTTTAGAATATTTCTGTTTGGTTTAGTCTTTATAATGTTGTAACATTTTACTCAGTGTTGCTTAGGTGGAAAAAAGTGCTTGGAAGTTTTTAAATTCCTGTGCTTAGCCATCACATTTACTCATATTTGCTGCTGGTGGACTGTTAACATGACACACACTGCTCAAGGAACTTGGAAGCACTGCAGAGCTTTATACAAAGTGCGAGTCTGTTGCAGGAGATTTTATCTTTTGGATGAGACAAAGCCGGCTAGCACTGACAAGCACTAAAAATGCCCTTGAACTTTTCTGAAGAGAAGCATCTAGGTTTAATTCCAGTTGTACAGTTACATCCTGTCCATCTCCTCCACATCCCCACCCACATAGTTTCCATTAACGAAAGCACCATTCCTCTGTCTTAGAGAGGTTAGTATTCATATCTCAGTGATTTCCCTTTCAGTATCCAATATTGTCTAGATTGCTAAGATAAGCTTTAATCGTTGCAAAGCATTTTTCAAGCTATACAGCAGTTACAAGTGATGCCAACCCACATTTATTTGGGTCTGGGATTGATATTGTTTTCTGCTGCTATCCTTACTTCTGCTTTGAAAACGAATTCTAAGCTTTAACAGAAGGGACCACATGGAGAACTGATCCACAACTCTCATAGTGTGAGGACTTATGTTGCCATAGATAGACTTAAAACAATTTCCTGCCCTAGCTTTGCATCTCTCTTCAAGGGATCTGTTGCATAAGTGCCACTTTCTGATCATTAGTGCAACATATTACATGAGGTGAGTTTGCAATGAAAGAAATTTATGTTCCATACTGAGTTAATAAAATATAGAAGACTATTTCAATTTTATGGGGATGGCAAAAGAGAAAATGAAGACCTCATTGCAATCAGTTTTGACAGTATAGGAAACAATATTTTGATGAGACAATCCATTACCAGTGAATATTAAAGTATATGCTGTGGTTGGGTCTAGAATCTACAAATTAATCTTGTACTCCCACCTATGACTTTTAGCTTTTAATAAAAAGAAAATGTTTTAAGAAACTTGTCTGTGTGTGGATTAGCTGTATGTATGTTGACCTTACGTAAGTCAATCTTCAATTTGTTTAGGTGAATAACCTCTGGTTTCTTTGGTGATGAACTTTGGTTTTAGTTAGTCTTATTTGCTCTGCCATTCCTGCTGTTTTGCAACAGCGCCTAAAAGTGCTTTAAGTGCTTGTGACCGTGGTAATGAATGAAAATGTCTTTTGAGCACTGGGAGGATTGCATTAGACTGAATAGTCACCTTACTTGTAAAAGCACTATTAGAGAGGGGCAGCTGTAAGTAAGGATAACGATTTGTGTCCACTGCTTATTTACGGAAAATCGTAAATGTATTATTTATTGAGAGCTCTCCAGACAGTGCTTGTCAGAATAAAAATGTCAACTCTAAGCAAAATGTTATGATAATACTAAAAATGCTATGTATGCACTTTGGAAATATAGCTAATTAGATCAGCTTTTTTTAAGGAAATGACAGTAAAAATGGTCAGCGTTGCTACATATTTTAAATGCTAATATAGTTCTTGTTTTCAGTAGGCTATGTGGCTTTTGATACCTTTCTCATTACTTACAAAATAATAATTTTGACACCTTTATTTTTCTGTCAGATGAAATAGAGATACAGTCACTCTCTGTGTGACTGCATGTAAGATCTGACCTGCTCAGTTGGTAAGGAAGCATGGAAGGATGGACAGAAAGTGTGTAAATAAAATAGCTGCTACTTTGCTCTGTTTTAGGCTGAAGCTGCCAGATGACAATTCTGAAAGCAATGCTGGCAGGCAGAGCAGGAAACACAGAGAAGTATCTTCCTCCCTACTGTCAAGAGTATGAAGCCATTTAGATTAAGCATTATTTTGAGATTAACTTCAGCAAAATGAATGAAAGGAAGAAACTCTACTCCAATGTTCCATTGACATATTTTAATGCTATATATATATATATATATAAAATTGATGAGATCATTTGTACATATTACTCATGTTTTCAATATTCAGAAAGTGCTTATTTCAAGTATATCAAATAATGAAGCAGTACAGTGAATGCCACATTATAAATGCTAAATAATAGACATTCAGCTAAGGTTTCCTCAGAGTATACCTGTTTAATGAACATGACTAAGTTGGGTCCATTAATTTCAGTGGGTCTACTCGGAGTAAAAGTTGGTTGAATTCCACCCATTGTCTTCTCCAGCATTTCAAATCAAACCCTGGTACCAGATCTGGGGAATCCAGCCTACAGGATACTAGAGATATGTGCTTGGACATCTGATGGCAGTTTCTGAGCTAAACTGAGTACACAAAGGACCTGATTGATGAGAACAAGATCTTATCTCCTTTTGTTCAAATTCCAGACCTAGGAAAAACCATCAGAACAAATCACAGAATTACATTTGAAACTGTAAAAACAAAACACTGGACTTGTAGATTAGAACCAGCCCACAAAATGTTACAAGCACACCCATCCTCACCTGCCCATGTGGCGCAATACAACTTGATTGTCAGGCTGTCAAACAGTTCTCCTTGAAGCAATTGTTGTTTTCCCTAGGTCACTAAATAAGTACAGCGTTGATTCAATCTATAAGTATGTATGTATGTTTGTGTGTGTGTTTTGTGTGTGTGTGCCCCCATATATCTATATTTTGTTTTTGGCATCCTTTTATCTCGAGAGACAATGGAGTATGCCTCAAGGGTGAAATCAAACCTGGAGAATCACAGTGCCTGCTGTGGTTGCAGAGATGGCAACTTTTAACTTCTGCCTCCCGTATTGCTTTTGCTGCATTAGCAGCACCAAAGTGTTTGTGTGTAGTTTGCTAGTACAACCTCTGTTGAGTTGTACATTATTTGAACATCATTCATACTACACTGCATTAAGCTAAGTGTACAGGTGTATGCAGTGACAGCAAAGTAGTGAAGTAAGTGGAAAGGGACATGTCAGATATCTGCATAAGGGAAATGAGTTAGGTATCTCAGGATTTCTATGTCTGCAGTGTGATTCTGACTATGCACTACTTGGTAATAACAGTATGGTAATGAATGCAGGAATTGTCTAAACATTGCTAGACAAACCAGTCTTGAACTTGACTGAGACTGATATTTACCATACTATATACTATAGTATAGTATAAACTGTCAAGTTGAATAATAACATTGTTCTGTGCCTTCTTACAAAGGCACTATTAATCTATTAATAGTAGATTTCTCCGTTGGGCGTGGGAGCTCAATGTAGCCACAAGTCTGCCACATCTCCTAAATAAATCTCATATTTTATCCCTGCACTATTATCAAAAAATTTAAAAAATGAAAGTTAATATTTGTTTACAAAGACACCCCCAGATTATAGATTCTCTGCTTAACCTCCTAAAAATGGTTTTAGAGATCTGGAGTAGTCTGTGGGCTTTTTACCTTTCCTCTCTTCTTTCTAATATGGAAATCCTTGCTCTATTTAGTTTAAGAGCTAACATTGATAAGCAGGGGGGGAACTGGGAAATTGCATTACAATAAAAACCATACAAAACTCAATAGACTTCTTATATCCACTGCCATAAATTGTAGGAATGGGCACCAACTGGGGGACTTTAAAAGGAGCTTAGATTGATTCATGGATAATAAAGTTATCAATGACTATTTGCAGGGGCTGGCAAGGTTTGCCTATCCCGGGCCCGTTCACTCCAGTGGATATCCCTCTGTGGGCCAGATTGTGCTTCACCCATGATTTCTGGCATCTGTGCAGATGTGATTTCCAGCACCACAGAAGTGAATCCTCATGCCACGCTGTGCTGGTTTAGCACAGCGCGCGGGGACTCACCAAGCGTATAGCTCGGTTCGGGGGCGGCTTGTGGGCCGATTAAACGACCCCCGTGGGTCGCTTGTGGCCCATGGGTCTTAGGTTGCCTAGACTTTTGGATCTGATGGCTGTGTACCACCTCCAGTATTAGAGCCCGTATGCCCCTGAAAACCTGTTACTGGAGAAGCACAAGTGGGGCGTGTGCTGTTATGTTCATGATCTGCTTGTGACCTTCTGATAGGCATATGGTTGGCCACTGTGAGAACAAGATGCTGAACTAGATGGGCCTGTGGCCTTATCTAGCAGGACTTTTATCTGCAGTGACATTGTCGTAATTTACCTAGATGGCAGGTTGCAAACTTGTTTCTAGCCAAGGTTGTTAAATGTGGCTTAGTAATGACTATGGTTGATGAAGCTACCAGTGCAGATGTAATGTTAACCATAGTAAACTTCAAAACGGAAAGGAAGGTCAGTTTGACTGCTGTGTACTAGCGAAGGATAGAGGAAGAGAAATACATGGGTCTGTGAAGCACTTCTGTTGTTCACAGTTAGATCAAGAATGATTTGTCTGTTCTGAGCCAGAGAATCCCAATTCATGATGGTAATTCTATGCACAAATATTTCCTTCCTTGTTTTGTTTTTCTAAGAATGAGGAGCGTATATGTGTTTGAGGTGTTATCATCCTTAGGGCCATTCCTTTTGTGCCTGACACAAGCACAAGGCGGGAGTTTCAGAGCAGCGAGACTTTGTGTGCTTGGCTCCTTGGTCTATGATGCTTTAAGAAATCCTGAATGCCAGCCAGTTAACCCAGTGCTGCTTTGCCCAGGGAGGAGGTAGCAAGGATGAACTATGCCGGAAATCTCAATCAGAATCAGGTCTGGAGCAATGTCCTGCTGTTCATTTAGCTTTTAGCCTGCTGTTTTTTGTGTGTTTTTGCTTTTTGTTTTAATCCTCTTCTTTTGCAGTGAAAACGTCCCTTCTCAAAATTTCAAAATCTTCTGAACTGCTCTAGTTTTATCTGCTGGTTTTTTTCAGTATATAGCTTGTTTTAATTGTGTAAACTTTCCTGGATTCAAATTCAGTGAAAGGTAGTATATAAGTAAATATACATCTCATTTAATAAGATTTACAGAGTGCCTTCTCCTAGTTGGATCCATGGTTATAACTGTGGTAAATTATATTGCTGGTTTGCTTTTTTCATAATTAGTGGTGTCTTTTGTTTTTTCACCTCCGTGCTTAATATGTACCATCTCACCTATGAGCCACAAAAACAGAATATTGCCCCAAAACCCAAGAGGGGATTGTTTTGGTGCAAGTGCATGGCTGAATGGAGAAGCAGTAGTGGGGAGTTGCAAAACTACACATGTATCTTGCATGAGATGTGGAGGAGGTTTATTTGAGTTCCAGGTACCTGTGGAGATGTGCACATGAGGGCTTGGAGGCTATAGGTTGCAAATTATTTAAGATGCAGAAAAGAAAGTAAAAAGGTACAGGGACCCCTGACCATTAGGTCCAGTCGTGGCCGACTCTGGGGTTGCAGTGCACATCTCGCTTTATTGGCCGAAGGAGCCAGCGTACAGCTTCTGGGTCATGTAGCCAGCATGACTAAGCCGCTTCTGGCTTACCAGAGCAGCCGTTTACCTTCCCACCAGAGCGGTACCTATTTATCTACTTGCACTTCGATGTGCTTTTGGAACTGCTAGGTTGGCAGGAGCTGGGACCGAGCAAGGGGAGCTCACTCTGTTGTGGGGATTCAAACCGCCGACCTTCTGATCGGCAAGTCCTAGGCTCTGTGGTTGAACCCACAGCGCCACCCGCGTTCCCGAAAAGAAAGTAGGCAGTGCTTAAAAGCATACTATAGTACTAGGAATGTAGGTACGCTGAGAATCTGATGGAATGAATGGAAGGCAGTCATGTTAACTGCTAAAAAATAACCAAAGAGACTAGCCTTGACTATTAGCTGGGTCAGCCAGCCTTTACTCCAGGAAAGTCTAGCTTACAGCTGAGTCCTTGGTACAGTGGTACCTTGGGTTAAGAACTTAATTCATTCTGGAGATCCGTTCTTAACCCGAAACTGTTCTTAACCTGAGGTACCACTTTAGCTAATGCGGCCACCCGCTGCCGCCATGCTGCTGTTGTGCAATTTCTGTTCTCATCCTGAAGCAAAGTTCTTAACCCAATGTACTATTTCTGTGTTAGTGGAGTCTGTAACCTGAAGCGTCTGTAACCTGAAGTGTCTGTAACCCAAGGTACCACACTCTCTCTGATATCAATTGTTAAATGGATACACTTACAAGTTCCAAACCCAAGTGTGTTGTCTTCCATTGCAGGCAATGAGGGTTCTTGGATTGTTGGTACTTCCTGCCTGCAGTCTCAAAAATCACTGACCTTGGAGTACAAGGTTGGATGCTGGATCTCGTCTTCTGAGGAGTTCTGGAATATGTTGCCCTTGAATCCTGTTGTAGTTAGGATTAGAGATCTGCCCTTGTGTAACAGGAGACAAATGCTGCAGCTGCTACTTCTTTGGAGATAAGGTCCAGTGAAAGGGCACCAGCTGTGTCCTTGTGCCATGGTCAGAACTCTTACTCAGTATCCCATAAGCACCTATGTGTGCACTCTGAAAACTGGAAGCAAGCTCCTTCTTTCTGCTTATACACTGACAAATTTGCAGTCAGCCACGAATGATAAAATAAAATCCAAATAGCAACAGTAGCATATACTTATTAGAATATGCAAAAATGATCTCTGGTTACAGTGTGGCATGCTGGGGTTGAGGAGCAATAGCTAATTTCCCCCTTTGAAACTACAAATGCTAGCTGTTACTTGGATTTGCCTCTAGTGTTAATTGCAGCACATTGGTCCCTTTTAAGTAGCCATTGCTTCTTTGCCTCAGCATACCATGCTGCAATCTGAGATCTTTTTGCACTAGGCATAATCTAACTTAATTAAGTCTGCATAACACCTCCTCCATTCCATTTTAAGACTCTTAGAAGCTGCAGACTAGGGCTTTTCATCATATCCAGCAATTTACTACTTTGCTCACTCATTTCTTCTTCTTCTTTTGTACAGTATAACATTCAGTCTGAAGAAGCATTCTGTTGAACTTGAAAGCTTGCTTGCTGCTTTGGCACTATTTAGCTGGTCCCAATGAAAGGATTATTTTACTCTGGATTTTTGAGACTTGGGATAGGTAACATTTTAGTGTGTTAGCTGGTTGCTTAATAGCTGCATTTTTCATTAAACTGGTTGCTAATCTTGGTGCTTGCTAGGCATAGAAGTTCTAGCAAGTATCTGGATGGGAGACTGCCTTGAAGCTATAGCAACGGATCCTGGGTAAGAATCTGAGTTTTAAAGCAGATCATGAAGGCTCAGCAAGATTAGCCGCTAGGGGTGGCACATCTCATTTTACTGCTTTGCCACCGTGCCAAAGCCTCCCCTACCTGTGTTGTGTGGTGGTACTAGCGAAGCAACAACAGTGGGTTTGGGCAAGATTTTGTGAGATCTCTTGTAGTGCATGACATCTCACGAAATTTTGGTGTGATCTGACGAGATCTTGCCAGAAACCGCACCGCCTCATGGTCTTCCACAGCTTGAGACAGCTGCCACAGCCTGCCTTTTGAGTGAATCAGCCCTGTTTGTCATCAGCTTGGAGATACATGACAAGTTGTAATTAAATCTATCTCTTTAGTGATGCCTTAATCTGAAAGTTTTAAACATTTAATGAAGCAATATGATAAAAGGTATTTTATTGTGTAGAATTCTATAGTATTAACGCAACACATCTATACAGACATTGATCTCTTGTCCCCATATCTCATGAGAGCTTGGGATTGTAGTGGATAGCTCAATGAAGGCGTCAACCCATTGTGTAGCATCTTTGAAAAAGGCAAATTCTATGCTAGGAATCAGTAGGAAAGGAATTGAAAATAAAAGCGTCAATATCATAATGTTATCATGCAAAGTTATAGTGCAATCATATTTGGAATACTGTCTGTAGTTCTGGTTGCCTCACCACAAAAAGTCCTTGTAGAGTTTGGAAAAGGTCCAGAAAAGGGCAGCCAAAATGATGAATGGGATGGAGCAATTCTCTATGAGGAAAAGTTGCAGCATTTGGGACTTTTCAGTTTAGAGAAAGGCTGAGTTAGATGTGACATGATAGAAGTTTACAAAATTATACATGGCATGGAGAAAGTGGATGGAGAAAAGTTTTTCCCCCCTGCTCTCATAACACTAAAACTGGTGGATATCCAATGGATGGTTTTATTTGATGCATCTCCTTAGCATTCCAGCAAACCACAGATTACTATTGGCATATTGTTGAAAAATGGTAAATTAGTTAATGGCCACTATCAAATGAGAACCACATAAATGCTTCGTAATAAAGCAGTTACCAGGGCCTGAGGAGCTGCACCCAAAGGCATTTTGTAATCTCAGTGCCTCTGTCTACAATCTTTGGCAATTCCTAGAGAACAGTGAGGTCTTTGCATACTGAAGGTGGGCAAATGTTGTCCCCATCTTCAGAAGGAGGAAAAAAAGAAGACCCCAGTAACTACCAACCAATGAGCCATCCAATGCCAGGAGGGGATCAATGCCAGGAGGGGATGCTAATCAAATTTGCAGATTACACCAAATTGGGAAGGGTAGCCAATGCTGCAGGAAGCAGAATCGGGATTCAAGATACGCCTGAACAGATTAGAGAACTGGGCCAAAACTAACAAAATGAATTTCAATAGGGACAAATGAAGGTTCTACACATAGGCAGGAAGAGCCAGCTGCACAGATTGGGGACACTGGATTGCCAATAGTACATGTGAAAATGATCCAGGTGTCTTAGTAGACCTTAAGCTTAACATGAATCTACAGTGTGATGCAGCAGCAAAAACTCCCTAATCCTTTTGTAGGCTGCATCAACAGAAGTATAGTGTCCTGATCAAAGGAAATAGTAGTCCCAATCTATACTGCCCTAGTCAGACCGCACCTGGAATACTGTGTCCAGTTCTGAGCACCACAGTTTAAGGTAAGGTTACCAGATTTTTTTCAATGAATCCGGGGACAGTTTTCAACTTCCTACTAAATAGATGGATTTTGTCAGGGGACTGATTTGTAAATCTGGGGACTGTCCCTGGGAAACGGGGACATCTGGTAACCTTAGTTAAAGGAGGATATTGACAAGCTGGAACGTGTGCAGAGGAGGGCAACCATGATGATCAGGCGTCTGGAAACAAAGTCTTATGAGGAAGGGTTGAGGGAATTGAGTATGTTTAACCTGCTGAAGAGGAGACTGAGAGGAAATATGCTGCCATCTTCAAATATCTAAAGGGCTGTAACATGGAGCATGGAGCAAGCTTGTTTTCTCCTGTTCCGGAGGCTAGAACCCGAATAAATGGCTTCAGGTGACAAGAAAGAAGATTCCAACTAAATATCAAAAGAATTTTCTGACCATAAGAGCTTCTTGACTCCCACAAGATGTGGTGGACTCTCCTTTGGATGGCCATCTGTCATGGCTACTTTAGTTGAGATTCTTGCATTGCAGGGGGTTGGACTAGATGACCCCTGGGTCCCTTCCAACTGTGCAATTATATGATTCTATGCTTAAGCATTTCATTATTTGGTGGGCATGCCCTTTTTAAAAAAATAAATAAATCTGAAATAGGCATGCTGAAACATTATTTTTTTCAAAAATTCTAGTTGCTGTATTTAACTAGAAAGGGACAGAACTGGAAAGGGAAAGGAAATAACAAGGGCCAACAACAGTACAGTTATGCTAAAAAGAGATGTCTGAATTCTACTAAGATTGCAAATTCTGTCATGGTAGGTATATGCATATATGTATGTGTACTTTAAAAAGAAACCTATGAAGAAATGACTGAAAAAAGGGCAACCTGAAGCAATGGGAAAATGGCCAAGGTGTAGCAGCTAATTCTTAACCTAGCTTTGTAGGTCTTACCATTCCTTATCCTGCTCATCATTCTGTGAATCCCTGAGGTTGTACAAACTGGCCTAACATCACTCAGCTTCAGTTTTATATCCTCTTTTAATAATGTTGAATTGATTCTGCCCAACTTTGATTCAGACAACCTGCTTGTCTTGGGAAAAAAGTGCTCTATTTAATCAGTGGCTCTGTCTCCAGCATAGTTCCCACTGTGCAAGAGTAGAGCCAAGGAGTAGTGCAGTGGCCTGTCACTTCTGTTTGAATAGGCAATGTAGAGCTGTTCAGCCGAAGAGACAGGAGTTGGAACTGCTTGTTAGGACACATGATCAAAAGCCACTCTCTGCTTTCTGCCAATCAAACCTCATGTCGCCTTGTGGGGCAGACATTAAATAGATTTTTTTTTCCTGCTGTACGCTGTGGGCACTTTGCCAGTTTGACATGTGAACTGTTACAAAAGGTATCAGAGTTTCCACTGCTTGCTGACTGCTTTTAAACATTACCAAGCCGGCTGTTGCCCAAAGTAGAATATGTTTAAATAATGCATTATGATAAATTTCCATTAGTATTATTCGGCTTCCTTCATGCTTTGAGGACTTCGTAGATGTTTTTGGATGCCAAACCAGAATTTGGTTTCCTGAAGGAGAATTAAACCCCCCCCCAAACCCAAACAGTTGAACAACTGTATGACAAATAGATTTGAACAAGATGGTTTTTGTCTGAGTTATGGTGAGTTGTCTCTTTTCAATGTGTGTGCTTCTTCTTCTTTGTCTTAAAAAAAATAGCTTTCATATTTTCTCTTTTAACATACATTTACTAATTTTCCTTGCTGAGTTTGCAGCAGTGGTTTTTTTTTAATTAAAAAAAATATGTTTGCATTCAGGGATATTAAAAGGGTACATGTTTTATAATTTCATTTATTATGCTGATTGGACAAGTGGTCCACACTACATATCTTTTTGTAAATACTGGTAGCTGTTCTTTTATGGCATTCTTTCCTCCCTCGCCATTCCCCCCCCCACTCCTTGCCTGCTACTGCTACCCTTCTTTGCTACCTCAGCTCTTGTGCCCATGGCAACAAAATCAGTGGAGATTTTTTTTTTTTAATAGAAGCTGCCAAAGGCACTGAGTTTGTCAATCTTTAGAAATCTCCTAAACCCAAGTAATTACTTCTAAGGGACTATCTCGATCTGAATTCTTGCCAATAACTCTGTGATTTTTCCTGGTCTAATGATCATTTATAAAGGAGCAAAGTTTTGTGTGTGTGTGTGCGCACACCAAAAACGTGCCACAGCAATCTAGACAAACTCATTTAAACAGTGAACTAACCGTAAACAGCTGCTCCCTCAATAAGCCATTCTTTATAATACCCTTATTACCTTCTAGTGTCTCAAATTCTGATTAGTCAACAGTGCTGATTACTGTATGGCATTCCATTGCCTGCCTTCCTTGGGCTCAGCTGCTCGATGTGATTACAACACAACTTATGTATTGTTCCACCCCCCTCCAAGTTTCTCTTCAGGCTATATGTCTTAAAGAGCTCCAAGGAGACCGAGAAGTTTTATTTTCAGTTAGGGGACTAGACTGTTGTGATGCTTTCCAAATAGAGATGTAAACATTGGAGCAAGATTCCCCCCCCCCCCACGCTTCTGCTTCTACAACTTTGTGGCAAGAGAAGAAAGCTGTTTGATATCCACAATGAATATGGCCTGTAAATATGCGGAAGTTACTCAGATGTTTGCAGGGCGATGGCAATCATTAGTATAACTACCAGCATATTAACTGGGGGGAAAGATGGAGGAATTTGAGAAAGGCAATCAGTGGTGACCAAACTTGGCTTCTATGGCAGTCAGGAGGATTTTACCAGTGGCTTCAAAGAAAGTATTGTTAGGTTCCAGGTGAGCACTTTAACGTATTTTACCCTTCAATATTCTGTGTGTTTCTGCATTGCACATTGCATATCGGAAGTAATACAGTGTTTTGTGTTCGTTTTTTAAAAAAAACAACTTTGGTTGTATTGTGGGGCACCCCAGTGGTTTGCATGTTGTTAATGGGCCATATTATGGGGCTGTTTTACGATTTTTATTTTAGAGGTCTGTTTGAAATGCCTTTGGACTAAAACACAAGTTCTTCTGCACTCTGGAGCATTTGAATTGAAATCTAAGGGGAAGGAGAAGTGCTGTTGTATAGTAGCAGGGGATTGCTAGAATTGTGCCTTCTCTGTGCTGTTGAAATATAAATGTCAACTTATCTGAGAACCAGAACTGTTATACTACTAACATCTTCTGTAACTTATTAAATGGCTTAAAAGTTGTTCACATTATCACAGAATAGGTCTGTGGTGAGGCAAAAATAACTTTAAATAACTTGGTGATATTTAAAGTGTGTGTAACTCCACAGCACCTCATCATGCAACCCCCTCCAGAATGTATCCGTAGTACTGTATGCATGAAAATCTGATGCACTGGAATTGCAGTCACATTAATGTCCTTAAATCTGTGCTTTAGAGTGTATTCTGAAAATAGCAAATCTCTCTCTTTTGTAAATTAAAATTGGTGTGAATGAAAACAGATGTTGACATGCTTTACTTTTATCTACAGGGATCTCAGCTGAAAGGGGGAGGAAGGGCATCAAGGTTAGATAATAGCAAATAAGGCAGAGAACAAGATAGCTTGCTCCAAGAAGTGCACTGACTTTTGCATATAATTATAAAAAGAGGGGCTGGAATACAATTGGCAGCTTTTTATTGGAAAGTCTTGTCAGTTTACTTGATAAATATATATTGGAAAGACACCACAAGGGCCCCATATGAGAAGACAGGGAATCGTCTCAATATTTTTTACAAAAATAAATTGATAATAGAGCTGTATTCCTAAGATGTATGAGAGAAGAAGAGTTTTCTCCAAGAGATACTCAGTAACATCCCAGTGTATAAGACCTATGGGAGTTCGAACCGAGTATCATGCTTGCCAATCTTTAGCAATATTTCAGCATGATACCTTTTCAGCTTGCCAAAACTCCATTATTGTTATATCGTCCTTAAAAAAATCACCCTGTTACAGTACCATTCTATTTTACATCCTTTGTAAAGAAAAGGCCAATGAAGTGTTTAATGGTTTAAAATGTACAACTTTGTGAAATAGCTTCCATGGCCAATTTAAATAAGTCTTGTTGAAGTTTTTCTTTAGTTTTTTTTAAAAAAGAAACAGAAATAATTTATTTATAAGATCGTTAATAGATTTCCTCTATTCCTTTTACATCTTAGATTACCTTATAATTTTCCTTAATCTGCATGAACAATAATGATCAATTTTGTCAGTATTATTCACACCTTTTATTAATTTAACATAGATGAATAAATGTGAATGTTGTGAAGAGTTGATTGGGAAAAGATTTTAAATTTGACAGTTAGATTACAGGTTACCTAAGGAAAAATGGCTCTTTCTGTAGCTACCTAGTAATTTAATTCTTGTTTGAAATTATTATAATTTATTACAGTGTGTGGTTCTTAATGAATGTCTACTATTAAATGAAAAAGGAGAAATTGAAATTATGAAATCCTTAACTAATATCTTAAAAATCCTTCAAACAATTAAATGGATATTAATGTCATGCCACATTCTTTCCACTTTCTCCATTGAGAAATAAAACCTTGTATAATATTGTTAGCTCTGCATCCAAATCCTGTTTAAACAGCTAAATATTCTGTGTGGGGGAAAAGAACAAAATGCTAAATAGGAAAAACATAATGACATCCCATTTTAACTTCTGTGGCATGCTGGATCAGAGAACGCAGAATTGCTCTTACAGAAAACAGTAGAAAGTTCCAGTAGATAGTTAATGATTGTTTTGTGATTTCACAGCCCTGTTCATAGAAGAAGAAACACCTCGGAAATGGGCTTGCTGTAACCTAGTATATTATATGCATAGCTGGTTTAGCCTTGGTCTATTTGCATATTTATTTAGCATGCTTTTTATATCTCACTTCATCTCATAGGATCACAGGGCAGTTTAGAAAATAGAACTTAATTCAGCCAAGTTTAAACAGACTAAGGACATCCCATTGTAACTAGTGGGATGTAAAATATGCTTAAATTTGTTTGGATTGTGTTCTAGAAGGACAACAATTTTGCAGAAAGAGAATTCTGGAAAGTATGATGTATTTGGAGAGAATAGGCAAATGCACAATATAGACTCAATATAACATTTCATTCTTACAGTTTAACATATCAATATAAGTGGATTACTTTGGGGGGCATCCAGCAATCACTGATGGCAATCACACATTAGACAAAGTGATATTTCCAGATGATCATGAAGGACAGAGTAGGATAAAAATGCACAGTAACTTTTGTTACTGCAAATCTAAATAGGGTTACTAAAATATATTCAAAGGGCTAAAGTCAGTTTTCTGTTAAAACATGGGATGAACTTTTGTAACAAAATTAAGCATCTTAACTTTGTATTTTGGGGGCTGCTTCTGTCCCAAATATAGCACCTCTCTTTCTCTGTCTTTCTCTTTCTCTCTCTCTCTCTCTGCAAACAGTTAGATCAGGCTATTATCTCTCAAATGGTGATGTAAACAACAACAACAATCAAATTCTGACACATTATAGTGAATTCTGCTTAATAATTCATTTTCCACAGACTTAAACCATATTGAATTCAATAGAGTTTACTTCTGGATTTGGGTATAGGACTGCAACCTTAGCTTGATTGTTTACAAATTAATCAGGATTATCTATATGTTTGATACTATACTCATGCTATATTCATGGCATAAGCAGGATAGAAATATAGAACAGACCTGATACAGAAAAGACAAAGACATCTCCTTACTTTTCTATACTTGTTTGCTGCAGCTACTTCTCAACCAACTATTTTTTTTTTCACTTTGAAGACTGAAACTGGTCACACCTTGAAAGCCCGGTCTAATCACGTTGCACTTAATGAACCTTTTAAAATCTGAATAACTAAAATGTCACTTCCGTGTGCCTGTTGCTACTTTGAATTAATGGTGACAGATGGATGCTCTGTTGGGTATTTAATCTGGAGATACCAGCACACGCTTGCATCCTTCCAAAGGTATATCTTTTCCACATGGTCAAAATGTGTTGGGTCACAGTTCACTGCAGGGTCCTTGATGAACTGCCAAAAAAAAGGAAAAGAAAAAAAAAGGTTGCAGACAGTGCTTTGATTATGACTTTTATGGACCATCCATATAAATGATCAAAAATCACACACACACACCCCATTTTATGAACTGAAGAGACCACCTCTTCAAACATGACCCAGAGTCTGATCATTGGTTTATGATTCTGAACTTCACGGCAAACATTGCTCAGTGCTTTTGCCAGACATTTCATTGTGCAAAATTATAGCAGCCTGCATTTCTGAATACACACATACCAAAGAGTAAGTCTTATTGAACTAAGAGAGAGTTACTACTTAATAGACATCATTCATAGGATTGTTTACTTAGTGTCTTACCCTTTATTTTTAAAAACCTTATTGTCTTCAAGCTCATGAAGTTTGGAAGCCAGGTTTCTATTTTATTATACTATTCATCCAATAAAGGTAGGCTGCTGCTAAATAATATTTTCCCTTTGAATATTAAATGAATAGGTTTTTGTGTTACATTTCTGGGCTTCTCATTTGTATCAGATAAATATGTTGCAGGTCAGGTACTGCTCTTCTTGCTTACTGTTTAAAGAAATGAAAGGCTTATTTTAAAATGGTATAGATTACAAAAAAAGTTAAATTACGCTTCAGTGAAAAAAATAATTTGTCTTGCATAGTCATAGTTATCAGCAGTGCTTTTTTCTGGGGGGTACACAGGGGTACACATACCCCTAAACATTTTGTGAATCTTTGTACTTTTGTCCATTTACTGTATTTCTTTCCCCCGATTTGAACTATAAAATTGTGATTTTCTTGAGTCAAAATGAGAGTACCTCTAAACATTTTTTTTAAATCACTGGTTATCAGTGACATATTTATGGACTCTGATTGTTTTTTAAACTGGGAAGCCAGCACAGGACGCCTGGGCCTTACATAAATAGGCCCTGAATTAGCATGTGGCATGAATAGCATGTTTAAACAATTAAAAATTGCAGTTGTCTTAATGCAATTTGTTAGCTTTATTAATACTAATTTGCTGTTGCTTTTTGTTCGATGGGGCATTGTACCCAAGTATCTGCAGTGGATGAAAGCCATGCTGTAGTGTTTGCAATAGTGGGAGTTGCTTGTTCCTTCCTTAATCAGTCACAGAGTTCTTTAGGAAAACTTTAATTTGCTCTTTGGTTATTAGCTGTACTTAGAAATGACCTTGTGGGGTATGGAAGCATGGCACAGTGGCACTTTCCAGCTGTACACATGGTATCCGTCGGGGTACAATCATGCTCAGTCCCAGCACCGCAGGCTTGGACATATGTTGAGTTTTATTTCTTTCTTCTGACATTAATCCTATTCACCAGCTGTTCTGCAAGCTGCTATTCTTCAGCTTGGAGATTACATTTTTGGGGATACCAACAAAGGTCTTACTTGACCAGCGCTCTCACACCACTTACTTGAGAAATATTTGGATTTTAGGATTAGTAAGTCTTTTTTCTGCCTATGTTCTTTGTCGTCTTTGGAGAGCTGAGATTTTAACTTAATTTATCATCACTTTTAATTCACTGCCGGAAAGCCCTTAAGGGAGCCACTATTTTCTCAGTACTTTTCTATTAAAAAACAGTATTTAGATGTAGAAAAATATAATTTACATTTCATACATTTCAACCTAAAGAACACAAATAATGGCATTGTCCTGATAATATTCCAATTTGTGAAAAACACACATAGGTTTCTCCCCATTTTTCAGTATGTTATGTTTCATTGTCTAATCTATCACTAATCAGGTTTCACTGACTATGAAGTACGTTACACTCATAAAATACACCAATAAGCGGTATGGATTTCTCACTTCATATTCCAGATGATCTGCCCATAAGCAGGATGTTAAACATCTGTAGTTTAAGCCTTTTGGGACTAACAGGTGCATTAATGTTGGAAAGAAATGTGGCCTGAACAATAAGGTTACAGACCATGCATTATATAGAAGCAAAAGCAGCCTGATTTAATGAAGCAGAGTTCACATAGTGTTACATAACAATGGGATTTCAACTTGTTTCTTTTGTATAAATATATTTTAATTGTATTCTTGGATGCAGTTTTTTTTTTTAAAAAAACCATTTCCAGTGTTCTTAAGTGCAGGTCCTGTTTCAGTATTGAATCAAAGCAAGACTGATAACTCACATAATTCCTGGCTTCATGTCTGGTTTAAGTGGAATCTGAATAGTCAGAATATGCACTGAGAATGGAGAATTTGCTCATTTGTTAGGATTATGAGAATGTGAACCCTAACCCCATCTGCACCAAGTAACACCCATCTATCTTACTGCCGTGGTTCCTTGTTGCTTCTTTCACAGAATCTGTAGCTAAAGTCAATTCTCTTTGTATTGAAATGCTAATCTGCAATTATATAGGTTTGCCATCTACTTTAGGGTCCATATCCAAGAAAATAAGTAGTGAGAAGAGAAGGGGAGAGCAGGACAGAATAACATTTTTGAGAGCAATATTCCTAGAGAGATACACCAGTAGTGAATCCTTCTGTACTATATATGGCCATTCTATTTATAGCAATATTCATATTTTTATTGGTGGCCAAAGCGCTGCTTATAGGAAAACCTACAGGTGACTAATAGGAGTTGCTCACTAAGTGGAATAATGAATAGTATTAGGTGTCAATTAAATCAAGCTTCCCCGAGGTGCAGGTGCTCCACAATGTACTGACACATTTCAAGTAGCAGCACCACTTCACCCATGCATATGAACAAGCACATTTGCATATTAAAAAGCTGAAAATTATTTAACTGAAGCAAAAGTCTTTTAGAGATGATGGAGGTTATTAAAACTGTTGACAAGAAAGAAGGTAATTGCCTGAAAATGAGAGATGACATTCTGCTATACACAGGGAACGTTGTTTTTGTTGTATTGTGCAGCAGTGCCTGGGTGTATAACCTATTACGTTGAGATTGCTCCTATGCAATTAGACCCTTTTTGTCCTCACTTCAATAAGGCTATGATTATGAAGGATTGAAGAACACTTGGCATATTGAATGTCTGTTGTTTTTATAACTTCGTCAGAAATGACAAAACACGTTTTGTGTCCTGTTTTTTCTTTGTAGGCTTATTGATTCTGTGATTATAATATTCATAAAAGACAATGTGTTCATGGTTGAACACTCTGTCATTTATACAGGTTTTATTCCCTCCACCTCTCTTTTTCACCACAGTACTTGTTTGAATGCCAAGGTGCTAGTCATAGAGGCAGGCAGGATGTGTGTGTGTGTGTGTGTGTGTGTGTGTGTTTTAAAAGCATTTAAAAATGAACTGGTGAGAAGTTTGTCAGTAACAATTCCAAATATTTCTATCTGAAATGAGTACAAAAATATTCAGAAAATGAGATCAGAACAATCCAGCCGCATCGAGCTAATTTTTACTTTTTATCTCAGAGCAGCAATTACAATGCAGTACATCTCCTTTGTCCTCTGGATCTCCATACGAATGCTCAGTTCATTTCAGGGGTTGTGTCTTAGTAGGACTACAACACAGAGTTTTTACGCTTAACAGAAGGGAAAGCTTTTCTGTTTAAATTGTTTCCCATTTGAAAATAAATAAACCAATAGAGTTCAATTTTAAGGGGCTTTTAACAAAGGAGAAACTCACTGAATTATATTATTTGGGTCTAGATTCAAGGGGTCATTTGGGACAATGCAATGGGATGCCTGAAAACCTCTCTTTGAGTGCTATGCCAACCAGCAGATCTCTCCTGAAACATGAATGGCCTTTGGGACTGATCTCTGGCACTATACTAGGAACTCCAATAAGGAAAAAGAAGTCTAGTGGAAAATTCAAGGGGATCTTTGGATCTGGGTCCAAGTGTGCTAATCCTCAAATGGCTACAAGATGTCAGAATTCATGGTAGAAGAGAAGGTGAGTTCACGAATCAATTGACATAAGTTGTTGTTCTTTTTAATAGATATTGGAAATCTCAAGTAAAGTATCAGAGGAATATTAAATGTCTCAGGATAGCCTTGGGAATCATCATCATCACCTTTGGGTTGGATCTAAAGGTTCCTTTGTTCCAAAGGAAGGACTTGCTTCCTTTTTGTCCCACTTATTTACCTAGTAGTTAATCATGAGTATTCCATCAAGATATAATCTGTAGAGATGCTGTTAGGTGTTAAACTGGATGGTTTCTGCTGCTAAAGTACTGAGCACGCATTTATGGTGAGTGCTTATGTCGATAGGCTTGCTTCACATATACTGTGTCACTAACATATTGCAAGACTGGGAGACTGGGATTTGCTTCTCTTTTATTTGTACTAATTCATCTAACAAAATAACTTATTCCTTATGTTATAAACTGCAGTGCTGTTTAGTTAGCTTGTGGATTTGGGTATCATATAATTGCAGAGTTGGAAAAGGACCACAAGGGTCATCTAGCCCAACCCCCTGTAATTCAGGAATCTTTTGCCAAACGGAGGGCTCAAACCCACAACCCTGAGATTAAAAGCCTCATGCTCTCCCAACAGAGGTGTCCACTTGGGTGGCAAGTGATATATGCAACTTGCTCCAGATTTTAGTGAAACAGCATTCCATACAAAATCTAACACCAGTGCCTTGTGGAGTGCTAAAATTGGAACTACCTTTACGGTCCAACAATATGATGCATTGCATGTGTAAGAAGGTCCAGGGCCAAAGCAATAGCACCAAACATTTTTGGTCTGAGTACTGTTGCTGCAGTTTAAAGGCTCCTCTAGATTTTAAGTTTTGACAGTGATAATGAACCCCAATCCATTTTGTAAGTTTGCCCCTGGTTCTCCCCTTATACTTTCATGTCAAAGCATTTGGTTTGTGTAGTATAGCAGAGCCTTCAGCAAATTCTTAGCTAATCTAAGGATGTGATATGAATTGCATTCATGCAGTTAATGTGAACATTTTTGTTAAGCAACTCTGGGAAAGCTTGATAAGCCTTGGGACCATGAGATGAGGGAAGTTTAACCCCCTTTCCATGGTCCCAGAAAAGAAAAGAAAAAAGGAAAATAAAGCCACCCTCCAAAAGGGTGAATTGTAAGGGAAGCCTCCATTGGATAAATATCTATTGTTCTCCATGAATTTGTCTAATTCCCTTTTAAAGGAGCCTAACCAGGGGCCACACCACATCTCGTGGCAGTAAAGTCTCTAAATTATGCACTGTGTGAAGTAGTCTTTTCTCTTTTCTCTCCTGAACTACTGTTGTCAATCAGTTGTCCTCTGGGATCTTATGTTTTAGTGATGCAGAGACAAACAAATAAAAGAGAAGTAGGAGTTGCAGTTTTATGATAAGTGTTCAGATGTTCTAGGCCCTTCACGCCTAGTGTAAAGGTGATAAAATAATAACCTGTGAATTGCAGCTTAGTATACACTGAAAATTAGCTCTCTGTAATTTGTGTTGGTTAAAACATACTTTCTGTATTGAGAAGACTGATTCTTCCCCTTACCCAGTTAATCTTTGAATTACACAGTACCACATTAGATCGATGTGAAAAGTTCTCAGGGTTTCCTTTCAGCAGTTTCTGAGAACTTTGGATGAAGGACACATTTTTGGCTCTTTAACCTCAAATTGTGCCTATTAATATTCACAGTCTGAGAGCCAACAAAATTTTTAAAATGAAGGAGTGGGGGAGGGAGGAAGGAATTAAGACTGTTATCCTGCACACAGCTGCTGTTGCTTGTTGTTACAATGGGGGTTCCACATGCATGCCACAGGGAGTGAGATTGGGAGAAGGATAGGATTTGTCTGAGAGAGCTGGTTCAAATTTGAGATGAACATCCACTCTGAGGAGGATATCTATAGCTGGAGGAAGGAGCCTCATAGCTTAGAACCTGTGGGAATGCAGACTACCTGGGCCTCAGTGTAGCCAGGAGGAGAGAGTGCTTATAGGTAAAGAAGACTTCCAAACCGGTAACAAGGGGTGAGGTGATCCCTTGGGTCTGTTATACCAACTGGAATACCTCAGGAGTGGGATTGTTAAGAGAGGGGGTAATTGACGGAAAGTGGCCCTCACTCATGAACCAAATAGTTAAATTGTGATGGAAGCTGTTCTGTGTTAAAAGCATTTAACTGTACTAAGAAAAGGAACAAGAGTGAAGTTTAAGAAAAGCTGTGCATTCATTATTGTGTTTAAGCCTGAGACATCTTTATATTTAGTTTAAGCAATAAGTTAACTTCTACCCGACAGAACACATTTCCTGACCCAACTTTGTTTCCCCAATCTTTTCTTGTTTGATCAACTCCTGCCTGAGACTTGAAGTCACTGAGTTTTCCCTCACACAAGACCCCCACAAGATAGCCTGTGGTAAATTGAAGACATTCGTGTAAATAGCGTACCATAAAGTGTGGGCGCCAAATTTAGTTGGGGATTAGCGATGGGTCTGCTACAGCCTCTCTCACAACTGAAGATCATCCAGTGAAACTGAGTGTTTGCAGTTTAAGGACAGACAAAGAAATGTCACTCAGTGCCTTGTTAAACTATGAAACTCTCTCCCAAAAGAGGCAGTGAAAGCCACCAACATGGATGACTTTAAGAAGGGATTAGCCAAATTAATGGACAGTGGAGCTATCAATGGCTACTAACCATGATGGTTATGTTCTGCAACATGCTTGTGAAAACCAGTAGCTATAAACTGCAGGACAGGAGAGTGCTGTTGTACGCAGATCCTGCTTGCACACTTCCCATAGACATCTGATTGGCCGCTGCTTGAACAGGATGCTTGTCCAGATGGACCATTGCCTGATCAAATTGGCTATCCTTATGTTCTTTTGTATATTATTGTAGAATGCTTATTTTCTTTGAACTGCTTTGAGCACAAATGTAATTTTGGGAAATGTGACATATAAATGAATTTGCTATGACAGTTCTGCACCATTTGAAGTTTTCCAACTGTCTTTAGAGGCAGCCCAACATAGAGCACATTGCATTAGTTTGCATTAGAGTTCATTAGAGCTTGGAGATCACGGCTGGATGGATAACTGAGGCCAGTTCTGCCATCTACAGATAGAGCCACATTTGGTGAACTAGTCTCATCTGGTAAAAAAGCATTCCTGTTCACTCCAGCTGAACTTCTCTGCTTAGAACTCCCAAAGTCCATACAGTGGTGCCCCGCAAGACGAATGCCTCGCAAGACGAAAAACCCGCAAGACGAAAGGGTTTTTCGGGTTTTGCGACGCTTCGCTAGACGATTTTCCCTATGGGCTTGCATCGCAAGACGAAAGCCCATAGGGAAATCTCGGGGACCTTTTTTTAAATGCTGGCGGTGGGGAGCAAAGCCTTTTTCCTCCCTCCGGACTTCAGAAGAGGT
Organism: Podarcis melisellensis; assembly: GCF_964234715.1. NCBI lineage: Eukaryota > Metazoa > Chordata > Lepidosauria > Squamata > Lacertidae > Podarcis > Podarcis melisellensis. The sequence goes on along the minus strand of NC_138528.1, from coordinate 70,400,045 downwards.
CCAGGAAGGCCGGCGGGGGCGAAAGGCTTTGCTCCCCACCGCCAGCATTTTAAAAGCGGTCCGGGATAGCAGGGAAGCGCTTCCCGCTATCCCGGACGGCTTTTGAAGGCAGGCAGGGGGGGGCAAAGACTTTTGCCCCCCCGCCCGCCTTGGGAAGAGGTCCTGGACCTCTTCCCAAGGCGGGCGGGGGGCAAAAGTCTTTGCCCCCCCTGCCTGCCTAACCGGGGGCTTTTAAATCGCCCCGGGACTGTCCGGGGCGATTTAAAAGCCCCCGGACGGCTTTTGAAGCCTCCCCCCGCCGCCCGGCATCGGGGCATCGTCCCGATGCAGGGCGGCCGGGCAGGAACGCCTCCCCCCGCCGCCCGGCTTCGGGGCATCGTCCCGATGCCGGGCGACGGGGCGAGAAAGCCTCCCCCCGCCGCCCGGCATCGGAACCATGTCCCGATGCCGGGCGACGGGGCGGGAAAGCCTCCCCCCGCCGCCTGGCATCGGAACCATGTCCCGATGCCGGGCGACGGGGCGGGAAAGCCTCCCCCCGCCGCCTGGCATCGGAACCATGTCCCGATGCCGGGCGACGGGGCGGGAAAGCCTCCCCTCGCCGCCCGGCTTCGGGGCATCGTCCCGATGCCGGGCGGTGGGGCAGGAACGCCTCCCCCAGCCGCCCGGCATCGGAACGATGTCCCGAAGCCGGGCGGCCGGGCGGGAAAGCCTCCCCCCGCCGCCCGGCTTCGGGGCATCGTCCCGATGCCGGGAAGTGGGGCAGGAACGCCTCCCCCCGCCGCCCGGCTTCGGGGCATCGTCCCGATGCCGGGAAGTGGGGCAGGAACGCCTCCCCCCGCCGCCCGGCTTCGGGGCATCGTCCCGATGCCGGGCGGTGGGGCAGGAACGCCTCCCCCAGCCGCCCGGCTTCGGGGCATCGTCCCGATGCCGGGCGGTGGGGCAGGAACGCCTCCCCCAGCCGCCCGGCTTCGGGGCATCGTCCCGATGCCGGGCGGTGGGGCAGGAACGCCTCCCCCAGCCGCCCGGCTTCGGGGCATCGTTCCGATGCCGGGCGGTGGGGCAGGAACGCCTCCCCCCACCGCCCGGCATCGGAACGATGTCCCGAAGCCGGGCGGCCGGGCGAGAAAGCCTTTGTCCCCCCTGCCTGCCTTCCCAGGGGCTTTTAAATCGCCCCGGACAGCGGAGAAGTCCTCCGCTGTCCCGGGTGATTTTAAAATGCCGCCCGCCAGAAGAGGTCGGGGGAAGGCGTTTTCCATAGGAACGCATTAATTGATTTTCAATGCATTCCTATGGAAAACCGTGCATCGCAAGACGAAAAACTCGCAAGACGAAGAGACTTGCGGAACGAATTAATTTCGTCTTGCGAGGCACCACTGTACTTCAACCCCATCGAAGGCCAGTTGTAAACCTCCATCTAGAGCAGTTTAGTTCTCTGCCCATGGTACCTGTATCTTGTCCAGATTCAGTCTCTGCTTGTTCACCCTCATCTACCCCAAACCTTTTCCAGGTACCAATTCAAGGTTTACATAGTCTTCCTGGAAGAACAAGATGGAACTGATAGGTAGAACGGAGTGTCATCTACATATTGGTGGCACTTCAGCCCAAACCTCTGGGTGGCTTTCCCAAGTGGTCACATGTAGATGCTAAGAAACATGGAGAACCTTGCAGAACACCATAGTCCAATAGTCCAGTGTTTCCCAACCTTGGGCCTCCAGCTGTTTTTGAACTACAATTCCCATCTTCCCTGACCACTGGTCTTGCTAGCTAGGGATGATGGGAGTTGTAGGACAAAAACATCTGGAGGCCCAGGGTTGGGAAACACTGCAATAGTCTACCTTTTGAGACTGCTTCTCCAGGAAACACCATGGCCACCATAACACCACGCCATGTAAGCCAACCCAGATAAATGATCCCAGAAGGATACCACTGTTGGTGGTGTTGAAACCATAAGAACTCCAGAAGCACCAACAGGATTACATTTCCTCCCATCCATTCCTTGTGTATGCCATCCATCAGTTATGCATAGGGGCAACAAATTGTTAAATAAATGTTAGTTGCTCACTGTTTCTGATGACCAAGATTCTAATAATTGGAGTAGATATGTGAGAACATATGGGATAGATAATTGGGGTAGATTTTTGGATACCTGTAATGGATGGATCATTTGTCAAACAGGTATGCAAAAACCAAAGGCTTAGAACAGTATAGCAATTTATAATTGCTATGGGGAACACCGTGCTATATTGATACTTTCAGCAGCTAATATATCAAGTATGGAAGTAATACATGCATGTTCATGCACCTTTAAACATCTGTTTACATGTATCGAGGAAACGGCTCAATCAGATTTATGCGATGCATGTACAAAGTTGTGCAATAATGCATTCACATACATATATTACTTCCATAGCTGGCACATTTGCTGCAGGAAATATTGTAGTTAAACTGGGCATTTAAATGAAAAAAAAGTACTGTATCTTCACACAAATGTGATTTTAAGTATTTAAAGATAAATGAACTCTTTTTTTCTGACGTCCACACATTAGACATTTGCTGTGGGACACTGCTTGTCACATGTAGGCACTGTACACACTGTAGTCTGAGAGTACATTAAAAGTTAGGTATATCTGAACCTGGCCCTAAACCTGTTCCATTTTTTCCCCTCTGTCAATGGAGATAGAGATATTTAGCTGGGGGGTGGGATTTTGGAGTGAGTTAACAAGGTCCTGACCTAGGGCTCATGATTTTTATTTGGTGCTTGTGCAGTCTACTAATTTCCCCTTACAACTTATCAGTTAAAAGGGCCTTTTTCAGCATCCTGACCTAGGGCCCGTGGTGTTCATGAAACAGCACTCATTTGGGCAATGATGACAGTGCTGAGGGAAAAGGAGTTGTTAAATGGTCCACTGAGATTCTGAGCAGTTTTTAAATGGTCTGCAAAAATCATTTGAGAACTGCTACCAGTGGAAATAAGGGACGCAGGTGGCGCTGTGGGTTAAAGCCTCAGCGCCTAGGGCTTGCCGATCGAAAGGTCGGCGGTTCGAATCCCTGCGACGGGGTGCGCTCCCGCTGCTCGGTCCCAGCGCCTGCCAACCTAGCAGTTCGAAAGCACCTCCGGGTGCAAGTAGATAAATAGGGACCGCTTATCAGTGGGAAGGTAAACGGTGTTTCCGTGTGCGGCTCTGGCTCGCCAGAGCAGCGATGTCACGCTGGCCACGTGACCCGGAAGTGTCTCCGGACAGCGCTGGCCCCTGGCCTCTTGAGTGAGATGGGCGCACAACCCCAGAGTCTGTCAAGACTGGCCCGTACGGGCAGGGGTACCTTTACCTTTACTTACCAGTGGAAATATATATTCAAAAGCAAATCCTGATTATGATACTGAGAAATGTTTGTCCCCAACTATGGTCTAATCCAAGATATGAAGGAAAAAACATTAATATGTTACATGAATTCATATTGTGTATGTGTACTTATATTGAGTCATTCTAATTGTTTGGCTTGCATTGTTTGAACTATTCTAAACCTAGGACAGTGTTACAATAAGAGTGTGGGGAGTGCAATGTTTTGTGACAAAATGCATCCCATTCCAAATGCCCTTTCTTATTATGGTGATAATTGGAGGAGGATCTTCCATTCAGTGTGAGGGCAGAATGTCATCGCATAGCCAAGTTTGATTGGCTGCATGATCCTTGATTGGCAACATAATGACTCTCTTTAAAAACCAAAATCACCAAAGCAGTTGCCAATAGAGGAAGCAAACAAAAATGAAATGATGTGAAAAAGACAAAATGAGGCCAAAAAGTTTTGCAGGGTATTTCAAGCCCTATGAAACTCTCTTTTGCACCTGATTATATCTAGTGCATAGCCCCCCCCCCCACTTTCCAGACATCTGCAGACAATGTGAGGATGTCAGGAGAAGGGCCAGCTGAGTGTGTGATGTTCAGACAAGGCCAGGAGGTGTGGACCCGTTTCCTGATCCTCCACATGAGCAAAGAGCGCATATAAAACAAATATCTGGGAGAACTGTTATACATGTGTTTTTATTTTTATACTTTCTGCCACCTCTGTAGGGCCGGGGATCAGCTACAATCTAGTATATCTGATTGTGAATGTAAACAGCCCAATAATGGTAATAATTCCATAAGCTGTGGATTTCCTCCCTCAGGTGTGCAACCTGTACACCTTGATACGAGAATATGATCACAGTCCACCAGATAGGTATATGGTGTATTGTGTTGATAGTTATGCTTTATTGATTTTGCATTTCTGATAATTAGACCACATTATAGAAAACAGTCCTATCTTTGAAAGGGTTGTTTGATCTAAGTCTGGTTTAAAAATAAAGAACCATAAGAAGGGAGAGCAGGGGCCTTGAAGTTGCTCTTCAACAGTTTGCACATGGGCAACAAATTGAGCAGGCACTAGCTCTGTGCCAAAAGTTTCTCATGCAATTAATGAGAAAAGAAATTGCATTTGAAAATTATCAAAAAGGGAAAAATTCTCATGGGCAAGGTGCAGAGTTTTTGTTGCATTTACATTTCCAAGGTGGCTGAGGGGTTTCCTTTGTGGTGTGGGTGTGGAAGAAAAGAGGAAGGAAAGGGTGGCTGTTTGACTTGCACCAATAACATTGCTGTAGTTACAACAACAAATGTTGCTAAAATACACTTCTTGCTTTTAAACAATTTAATCTTGGGGGTGGGCCGCAAAATTGGCTAAAAAACCCACACTACGCCACTGGACTACTGCACAGTGGTACCTCGGGTTAAGTACTTAATTCGTTCCGGAGGTCTGTTCTTAATCTGAAACTGTTCTTAACCTGAAGCACCACTTTAGCTAATGGGGCCTGCTGCTGCTGCCATGCCGCCGGAGCACGATTTCTGTTCTCATCCTGAAGCAAAGTTCTTAACCCGGGGTACTATTTCTGGGTTAGCGGAGTCTGTAACCTGAAGCGTATGTAACCTGAAACGTATGTAACCCAAGGTACCACTGTAAATCTTAAATCTCTCTTAACTATCACCACCCCTCTCATATGAAGCACCATCTCTGCTCTTGCATTAAAAGCAGTGTTGCCATCCTAAGATCAATTGATTAGTGATCTACAGTAACACCTTAAGAAAATTGGGTTTGGAGGAGAGGAGGGCTTTTGTGCCTTTAATAGCTGTGTGGCAGGATAAATTCAACAGGTTAGGTTCCTAGTATGGAAACAGAACTATGTTCCAGCCCTTGACATTCTATCCTGTCAGACATCTTATTACTTGTGTGTTACCCATTATTTAATTTTTGGGCCCTCTAACCCACATGCAAGAGAGAATACAAATTTTCACACAAAACAATGAATATACAAATATGGCGGAGGCAGATGACAGAGGTATTGCTCACATAAATTGAGATATGGTTTTCAATGGCCTACTGAGAGGAAGGGCAGGAAAGTCACCTTCTAGTCCACCCCTTCTCTGGATCCAAAACATGAGCTGTTACAGCAGCCATAGCTTTCCCTCTTTACTCCAGTGCTCTGTGCAGCTTCATGGAGAAGGCTGAGAAAAGTCAGGAAACTTTGCCTGGGAACACTCAGTGAAGCCTCTAAGACTGCATAAATCTTATTTAGCTGAATAATAAGAGTTTAATTCATACTTTGTAATGATTTAAATATTTGGGTTTGAGGGCCATTTGTTCATCTGCTGTTCGAATCAACCTCCACTTGATACTGAAAGGTGGTTTTGGCACTTGGGTATTAGCTACCTTTTCTACCTGTTTCCTCTGAAGAGGATATAGAAGGCAAGTTGGTAGTTAAGGGGCTGGTTATTTCATGCATATACATCTGCACAAAGTAGGTAGGGGTGCTAATTAAAATACGGCTTTCAGATTGCTACAGTTGCTAAATTAAAACTATTTCTAATATAATGGTCCATGTTTCAATTTTGTTAGCTTTTCATTTGTGTATGCTATTTATTGAGGGGTTAAAAAAAAAGATATGCCGTAAATGAATTAATGTGTACTTCATTGCAGTTACAGTGCCTGCCACACATACAGTGTGCAGATTCATGGGACTGCACAAATTTGAAATAACTGGCGCTATGGCAGTTATACGTGCATTCATTTCTGCTGTCCTCCTTTTTCATTATGAAACAATGTTGATATTAATGCATATTTTTCATCACTAAAAGCATTATTCTTGGTGGTCCTTTTCAGATGCTGATGTAAATGTTCCCCAAAAATGTTACAGCACCCCAGTTTGTTCATGTAGATCAAAACTTAACCTCATTTGTCCTTCAATGCTTTCCTTTTAAAAAAATTGAATGGTTGGTCTTTAAAGACATAATCTAAGGAATACTGACTGTTCTGTAGTGTCTGGAGGTGATTGGAGGATGGATGGCGGCTAATGGATTGAGGTTAAATCCTGACAAGACAAAAGTACTGTTTTGGGGGGCAGGTGGGTGTGGGGGACTTCCTGGTTCTGAACAGGGTAACTGTGTTCCTGAAGGATCAGGTGCGCAGCCTGGGAGTTTTTTTGGACTCACAGCTGTTCATGGAGGCACAGGTCAATTCTGTGTCCAGGGCAGCTGTCTACCAGCTCCATCTGGTATGCCGGCTGGGACCCTACCTGCTCACAGACTATCACACCAGAGTGGTGCATGCTCTAGTTGTCTCCCGCTTGGACTACTGCAATGCGTTCTATATGGAGCTACCTTTGAAGGTGACTTGGAAACTACAACTAATACAGAATGTGGCAGCTAGACTGGTGATTGGGAGCAGCTACCAGGATCATATAACTGTGGTCCTAAAGGAACTTCACTGGATCCCAGTATGTTTCCAAGCACAATTCAAAGTGTTGGTGCTGACCTTAAAGCCCTAAACAGCCTCGGCTCAGTATACCTGAAGGAGCGTCTCCATCCCAATCTCTGAGCCCGGATACTAAGGTCCAGCTCCGAGGGTCTTCTGGCGGTTCCCTCACTGCAAGAAGTGAAGTAAAAGGGAACCAGGCACAGGGCCTTCTCAGCAGTGGGACCCTTCCTGTGAAACTCCCTCTCATCAGATGTCAAGGAGATAAAGAACTGTACAACAACATCTGAAGTCAGCCCTGTATTGGGAAGTTTTTAGTGTTTGATGTTTTACTATGGTTTGATATATGCCATAAGCCACGGGGTATAAATAAAACAATGATGATGATGATGATGATGATGTACGTTTAGCTGTATCTGGCTTGCAGTGATTAGTTTTGTATGAAATCACCTTTCCTTGTTGCTCACAAAAATTGAAAAATCCAAATTCTACTCACTACTACTTTCTCCCCTCTCCCTGCATCAGCAGTTATAGCAGTCTTCCTTAATTTGGTACCCTCCATATGTTTTGGACTACAATTCCCATCTGTCCTAGCCAGCACTGCCATGCTGACTGAATGATTAGAGTTGTAGTCCAAAATATCTGGAGAGCACCAGCTTCAGGAAGGCTTAGTTACAGTAAAACCAGTGGGAGTACTTATGTGAGTGAGTTTAGTCAGCCATTTCTTTAAATAATAATTTAAATGAATCGCTGCTCTTTTCCCAGGAATGACCTTCTGTTTGGAATAATTAATTGTTCCACTAAGCAAGGCTGAATATTAGGGACAGATTATATATATGTATTATAACTCCTTATCAGGTTATGAAATTATTATTGGTATCAGTATAATTTTGTACACTTATATTTTCAATGATGCTTCGCACAATAGTAATTTATCAAATCTGTTTTTTTAAATAAAAATGTGGTTTGCCAAGTTTTCATTGCTATTAACTGTTCACAGATAATTGAAATTGCCTGTGTCATGCATGTACAGTATTGGAGCCATCTGTTACCTGAAATTTAGTTTGGCTACTTGCCATTTGGTTGATAGCATTTGTGTGGACCAGAAAGAGCTTTTCATTTTTATTTTCTACTTGATACCATATGTTGTGTTCATATATATACAGCATTAGTTTAAACATGATGTCGATTAACACAGTTTATGTCAGATTACCACATGACACTTGTGAAACATAATACATTTCATTCAGATTTAGTAGGCGCTGGACTAGTTTGTGTTCATTCATGCCAAATGCTAAATAATATAGCAGTAAATCAGAAAAGCCAAAAGCTTTCTCTGCTTTATCTTGAAAATATAGGAAGCCTCCTTCTTCAGCTAATTAAAACAAACACTTTTTTCTCATTGTCTATATTTATATCCCTGCTCAAAATCCATTTACTTTTACCGTTTGTTTTTCTTGCTTTGGAACTTGTGTACAAATTGCTTATGTATTTTATTTATTTATTAAATTTCTATACCATCCTTCATCCAAGGAACACAGGGTAGTTTACAATATAAAATATACAGGAAAAATGTATACAGGAAAGATGTACAATATAAAAACAGGAAAGATGAGGTTGGGGTTGAAGGGTGCATGGCCATTGGCTCTTGGCCTGTTATAGCAAATGGCAAAGGTCCTTTTAATTTCATTGGGAGCTATGTTGTTGTTTAGTCATTTAGTCGTGTCCATCTCTTCGTGACCCCAAGGACCAGAGCACTCCAGGCACTCCAGAGTCGGCCACGACTGGACCTAATGATCAGGGGTCCCTTTACCTTTACCTAACAGTAAATCATTTGTTGTTGATGTTGTTGTTGTTTAGTTGTGTCCGACTCTTCGTGACCCCAAGGACCAGAGCACGCCAGGCACTCCTGTCTTCCACTGCCTTCTGCAGCTTGTCAAACTCATGCTGGTAGCTTCGAGAACACTATCCAACCATCTTGTCCTCTGTCGTCCCCTTCTCCTTGTGCCCTCCATCTTTCCCAACATCAGGGTCTTTTCCAGGGAGCCTTCTCTTCTCATGAGATGGCGAAAGTACTGGAGTCTCAGCTTCAGGATCTGTCCTTCCAGTGAGCACTCAGGGCTGATTTCCTTAAGAATGGATAGGTTTGACCTTCTTGCAGTCCATGGGACTCTCAAGAGTCTCCTCCAGCACCATAATTCAAAAGCATCAATTCTTCGGCGACCAGCCTTCTTTATGGTCCAGCTATTTCACTCTAAATGCCCTGTACATAGCAAGTCATGTTTCCAGGTCATGAGCATATGAGGTTGTCCATATTTCTACAACCTAAAAATCAAGAAGCACTCTATTTAAATACTGCTGCCTTTAAAAAGTTCACCAAAAGCCCCTCTTCCAATTTTAAGGATCACCCTTCAGCCCATCCCCTTGTGAAAGTTCACCTGAATTCCTTGACCCTCAGTAGAGACTTTTAGGGAGATGGGAGTGGGGATAGTGCCAAAAACGGGGCTGGAAAAGTCGAAGTTCTGCCCATCCCCTTCCAGGGCTTTTCTCTAGCTGCACCCCAATGTGAACTTGCCTACTTTAGTCAGCCTCATAAGGTTTCCTAACAGTACTACAATCAGGTCTATGGGAATAAAATGTCCTAGGTTATCCTATCTACTATTTTCTTATGGTTCAACATCTCACCAATCATAGCCATTAGCAAATCACTACAGCCTCCCTCTTAGCATTTGATACTGTCATTCACTTCCTCATCACCAGTCCCCAATATCTCTCTGTCTTGTCCAGCCAATGAGGAATGTAGCTCTTCAGGACATGGGCGTTTGTGTTCTGTACAGCATGTAGCACACCACTGGCACAAAATGAGTATTTAGTAGTAGATGCTCGCCTTTGGCTATAACAATAAACTTATGAACTATAGTACATACTGTAGTGAAATAAATACTCACAAATATGTGTCAACATTCTTCCTTTAGGGTGATTGTATTAGTGTGAGTATAACTTCCATTAGTACTAGCATGTATTACACAGGGCTACCGATGGTTGAAATGTTTTATAGTTTTATTGCCTATAGATATTTTTATTTGATAAACGTGTTGGTTACTACACAAGTCATATGTATGTATTTAAGAATCTTATGTGAGCATGTGTGTAGATGGCTACTGTGATGTCAGTTTGACTGAAAATGCAGACAAAGCGTTTTTGAAGCCAAAATGAGTCAAGCTAATTTTCCCCACATAAGCTTAAGTCGGGCTTTTATTTATTAAAACCAGGGGGGAAAGTTTGAAAGAAGAGTGGGCTTCTAAATCTGTTATCCGACCAGAATGTGAAAGTAAGAATACTTTTCTTAAGGCTTATTTTATAGGAACCGTATGCATGACTTTCACTTTCTAGAAAGTGGTTTTCTCTTGAACACACATCAGAACCATTCATCATACCATAATTGCAAGTTGTCAGTCAGAGCCGCACCCTTCATGCAGTGGCAGACCGCCAACACATCTGTCAGAAGCACTCATAAGCTTCCGTGTGTTATTGTAATCCCCTACAAAAGGAACAAGTCTGTTCAGCCAGACCACGTTTTCTAAACCGAATAATGACTTATATAAGCACCAAGCCTGGCAAAGCAATTGCAACTTATCTTATGAACAATGAGCTTTGTAACAGAGGGAATGAATCTGAAGAACAATACACAGTGACTGTCACCTGTAATACACACACACACACACACAAACACAAACACACACACAAATAAATAAATTCAAGGGTGCATTTTTGTAGACTATATATGCACTATATGACTAAAAACATACTTTTAAATATATAATAGTATTTAGCATTCTCTCTTGGATTGTGCATTCTTATGCTACCCATTGGAGTAAATAGAGTGGTGTTCATTTTTGTAACACTCTCTTACAGCTGTAAGTCTTTGAACTGGAGCTAGGTGTACCTGTCCATTTCTAGGCTCAGTTAAAAATGCTGGTTTTAACCTATAAAGCATTAAACAGGTTGCAGCCAGGTTACCTAAAACCTCCTCTTGCATGTACCTATATCCAAAACTTAAGATCTTATTTGGCAGCCCAGAACATACTGGGCCCATCGTGATTTAAGGTGGGTGGCTACTAAGGATAGGGCCGTTTCAGTGATGTCACCCTGGCTTTCAAATTGCCTCCCCATAGAGTCTTGCCTGGCACCTTCTCTGCAGACCTTTTGGCACCTGTTGAGACCATTATATTTATGCAGGCTTTTAAATTGCTTTCTGAGCTAACCTGAGACTATTGTGGCTTAGTGTGGGTAAGCTAGAAACTGTTAATGTTGTCTCTATTACAAGGGGGGGGGGGACACCTTTATTTTACTTTCATTGCTTTTGATTTTAATCACCTGAAGCTCTCCTTTGTGTGCCTCCTCCATGAGAGGTCCAGAAGGAGGCAACATGAGAATGGGCCTTTTCTGCAGTGGCTACCTGTTTGTGGAATACTCTCCCCAGGAAGGCTGACCTGGCATCTTCATTACATAGATAATGCCCGACAAAAACATTTAGCTGATTAACATTATATGGCTTTTTATGTTTATGGGAAGGGGCTTATTGGCTTTCTTTTCTTTTTCTTTTATTATATATTTTGCGCTATCATTTTTTATTTTTATGTTTTGAACTGTCTTGTTATCTTCAGATGAAGAGCGGTATGCAAATAAATAATAAATAATGCTACAAGCATGTTTAAAATACTATTTACCTATTGCACTGTAGAGTGAAGTTCTACCACTGCTACTTATCTTTGTAGCCCCAGTTCAAGAGTGGGAGGATTTACAGAAATGATAACGTAAATGGAGTGAGCCTCCACCCTCCCTTGATCAAAGGCTTTCACAATCTTTGTATGGCGGGAGTGGGGATTTCTAGTGGAGATTTGTATTGCTTGGCTTCTGGCTTCTTGGCTTCCACCACGACCCCATTAACGGGGTGCCCTGAATATGGCGCAGGTTGCTATCAGTGTATTGCACCAATTCACCCAACTTCTAATGACTAGGATTCTACCCAGTGCCCTAACCGCCAAAAGTTGTGACATTTTGCTATGGAGAAGGCAAAACCTGCAAACGGGGCCAATTTGTTTGCTGGGCAAATTTCTTCCTGTCTCCAAATATGGCAACCATTGGTAACCATAGCAAGGTGAGGCAATACAGAAAAGAAAAACATAGTTAAACAGAAGAAAATCTAGGGAACTAAATGAGGTTAAACCAGCAACTTGGAAAGCAAAATACGTTTGAGGTACACGATAAAGGATTGACCTAGAATGATATGAGATGATAAGGGAGGAAGGGAGGGTTTGCTCTTCCACTGACCATGCTGAGGGGGTCAGGCACACCTGGCTTTTATACAGCACTGGCTGGCTGGACACAGGAGCAGCCAATGCCCGGCCAGCCAGTGTGGTACTGCCCACTAGCTGGGGCCTCTGATTGGTCATTGCCTTTTGGGGAAATTCCCAAACTGCCACCCGTACATGTGTGTTCTGGCTGCAAGGGATGGCAGCAGAACGTGAGGGGGCCCAGCTGCCCCCCACCCAGGAAAGGGGTAAGTGG